>NC_091392.1:203501943-206001943 GCF_032191515.1 Phaenicophaeus curvirostris
AATAAATACGTAACTCCTAGGAAATCTTCTCTGCTTTCCGTAAGTAAGAACCACCACAAGCATCCAGCAAAGTGACATACATCTTATTTGTAGCTGCTTGTTTTCCTTCTATGGCAGCTTTCTAACTTGTACTTTCTTAACATCCTTCTACCATTTTTGAAAGATCATATTGCTAAAACTCACACATCTGCCTCACCTAAGGTACTTCGTAGGGAAATCTAATTGCAACTCATGGATAAAGCTTCTGGATTTTTTAATTATGGGAACAATTTGGTTGAGAAAAATGTAATCATTCATCTCCCCACTTAAAAAAAAAGGGGTAATCAACTTTTCTAGGCCCTCACAAAGAAAATAAATGCATTATGATAGTAACAAACCAGCAAAATCTAAGTTTCATCATTCTTAGTGTTAACATTCACTTCTTAGGAAGAAAAACTTTGGATCTAAACACAAAAATCTGAAAAATTATTTCCGGATATTATTATCCAAATAGCAACACTTTTAAGACATCAACAAAGACTGAAAAGCTCATAAAAGAGAAGGTATTTATGGCATTAGAATATTTCTATTAATTGGGAATTTGTTTATTTGGCATCCCTTAAGCAATCTCCTTACCAAAAGCAAGAGCTGCCACTACAAGAACAGTTAAGAAATGGTTCGCTTCACTTCTCAGTGACTTCTAAATAATTAAAGACCTTTAAAAGAATCGCTTGAATTTAGACATTAAAACCTGATCTGTTTAAAAGTGAGGGCAGCCCATCCAAATTTGAACTAATCTAAACTGGCATTGCTCTAGTCCAGCTCACTAACATACAACATTCTCTTGATCATCCATTCATTTTTTCCATTAAATGAAGTATCACAGCAGTTCCCCTTATTGATACTGGGGAATAACTATGTGAGAAAGCATGCCTACCATACAGCATTACTAATGACAATAAAATCCTTTAATTCTCAACTTCAAGGCCAACTCTTCTTGGGCCTGAAGCATATTTTAATGCACAATGTTATACAAACACATTCTATGTTTAGAAAATCCACAAGCACATACCTTATATATTTACTTAGATGAGCTCCTTCTTCTACTGTGCTATCAGGTGGTTCGTGTAAGGTCATCAACAGTTCAACCACGATCTCTGGTAAGTTATTATGGGATAAATTGTCAATTTGCTAGAAGAAAAAAATAGTGGTTTATTAAGAAAAAAATCTTTTAGCTAAAATAATTTAACTTTTCCTCCTGAGAAAACACTATTTTTTCCTGTCTGGATTCTCTATTTGTTTAATTTTCCATGATGTACAATTCATTCAGAAATTAAGTCCGGTTAAGACATATCCATGGTAGTCACAAGTAGAACAATTTACTTTCCTACGGTATTTGGAGAAAAACAAGATGTTTAATTTTACTACTAGTTCTGAATATAGTCTGCCTCTGGGGAAGACAGCTCCTCACAAAGCATTAACAAAATGTTTTAAGAGGCAAATATGACTAACTTAAACAGATACATGACAGGGAAAGTCAGGGTTGTATAATGAATGATAAATAAAAAAACCTACTACATTTAAAAATACATATACTTCAAGTCAACTGCCTGCCTGAAAGTTTCTATTGAATAGCTACTTCAAAACTATGGGATAAAAATTCATCAGGTATTTACAGAACACATAGAAGTTTCTTTCAGGTCTGTTGAATGCCACAGGACTCAATTTAGACATTTAAAACAGATACCTGTTTTCCTAAGCAGTTTTCATCTTTAAGCATGTCATAGACTTTAGAAGCTGTGTCTCGTTGCTCTGCTACTTCACTCTTTCCGTGGCATTGATAGGCAAAATAAGGGAGGATATTCACAAGTATCTTTGGAAAACAGTCTGCTAGAACCTGCCTCCAATCTTTTTCAATCTTGTTGGCAAGTGATTTCACATCTTCAAATTGACTTCTAATCACCAGGTGTGGAACCAAAACTTTATAGCAAGACCTACACACAATAAATACATTTACAGAATGTCCTTGCACTGGAATTTAAAAATAACCTCAAGTAAAATATAGCAAATACCATTCCTCTGCTGCATAACTAAACTTGTAATTAGTATTTAGCTACTGCTAAGCAAAAAAATTGTACCAGCATAAATACAAGACACTCAGAATATATTTTAAATGCCCTCAATGTTATCTTATAACAAAATCCTGATGCATTCCTACATTTTGAAATGTGAAACCCTGTGTCATAATTGTAAATAAATCTAAATAAACTGCTTTCATATCACAAACTCACCTGTAGAATTCCTCAAGGCTAGTACAGTTCAGAAGAATATAGGGGAAAGCAGACAGACTGTATCCTCTGTCATTTATTTTCAGCCACTCCATCACCAAATAGTCCAAATGTGATGTCATGAAGTCTTCTATACTTTTATAGCCGAAAATGTCAGATACTTTTTTCAAAACCTGTGCATGAAATAAGACTGCAGAGATAGCATGCAGAGTACATGGTATATGGCAAACTGACAGTCCTAAAACATCCTCCTCGCTTTTAATGGGTATTTGTATAACACAGCTTCTATTTAGCATAAGCAATGTTTTTATTAATTGTACTCTCATACCTCAAAAAGGTGCAATCAATGAACAACTACCTTGTATTAGTTGGTATGCAAAGAAAAGGATAGCCAGTACACATTTAATGGGGTAGAGACTGTGTGTAAAAACAAGAGGGAATGAATATAAAGAAAAGATAAAGAGGAAAGAACATGTGAACTAGAAAAATGACTGGCATAAAAGGCTACAGCATGAACAGAAATTACTTCGGTATGCCCTTATGAATTTCAGTACAGAAATCCACAAGGCACATATCATCTTCTGCTATTTTGCATTTATTTTACACATTGTCCACATTGGAAAACGCACTTTACTTCCACTGGATTCTTTCAAATGGGATCTGCAATCTTCATGTATAAAAATCTGTTTGAATTTCAGATCTGTGCTTTTAACATACAAGATTTACCTTTAAAATTACCTTTTATGATGCCATTATTTCTATGAAGCACATTAACTATAATTACAAATTCATTCAGATAATTTAAGTCCCACATCAGTCACGCTTTTACAAATCCAGCAACTTTCAGTACAGACAAAAGCACTTTGTACTGTTCCAATGTCAAACTAACCTTAATTTATAACTTAAATATGAAAGGGAATTTTATACTCGCCTTTTTCACAAGGTGAGGTTCTAATCCATTCTCTTTCACAGACTGGCAAATAGCAAACAAAGCTTGCTTTTCACAGACTGGACTGCAGCACAGAACCATAGTTATAAGCATCAGCAAACCCGCTTTTCCATTACACTGTTTGTCCAAAAGATCTTCAGGACTTCCATCACCAGTGACCTTCAATAAGAAATGATGAAGAACGCATACAAATACTCTGTTAAAGCATCTCCTAATTAATAAATGAGCATAAGTAATTTAAAATTAGGGCATTGCCATAAATACTGCTGAACATCTTCCTTTAGTTGCTTAAAAATTGCCTCCACCTGTCTGCTCCACTCCTCAACCAGAAGTTACTGCCTCCGGCAAGCCAGAACACATGGCCATACCTCATAAGCTCCAGTTCATGTTGCAGTATAACCAGTTTAAACAAAGGTGATACACTTAACAGAGAAATGACAGAGGCATTGACAAGTCTCCTTTCTGCTCCCCCCTGATGCGTACAAGAGAGAACTGCCTTGTAATTCAGGTCCAGTTCTTCCTCAACTGCAATGAAAAGGCAGAAGCTAACAGACAACAGCAAGGTGAGGTGTCCAAACTGGGAGGCAAGGTATGAATTGAGGTATGAGATGAGACAACAAAGAGCTGGAGGCAACGGTACAGAGAGATTAAGCCCAGGATACAAGACAGCAGGCAAAGGGAACAGAGAGAAAATGCAGCAGTGAGATGACATGCAGATAGATAATAGTATGACAGAAAAAAAATGGAAGGTGTAGATGATGTCGGCAACTTAGCATGGTAGCAAGGAAGGAGGAAAAGTGAAAGACACTAATAAAAAATTAATAGCTAAAGAAATTCCACAGTAACATACATGGTTAAATTTCCAGTCACTGCACTGAAGAAAAACTGTCCCTACACTCAAAGTTTCTTCTGAATAGTTTAATTTTTTAAGCAAATTCTATTTTTGTGAAAACCACTGCTAACAAAATCATAGAATAGTTAGGGTTGGGAGGGACCTTAAAGATCATACCGTTCCAACCCCCCTGCCATGGGCAGGGGCACCTCCCACCAGACCAGGCTGCCCAAGGCCCCATCCAACCTGGCCCTGAAGACCTCCAGGGATGGGGCAGCCACAGCTTCCCTGGGCAACCTGTGCCAGTGCCTTACCACTCGCATGGTGAAGAAATTCTTCCTTATTGTCTAGTCCAAATCTGCCCCTCTCCAGTTTATACCCATTCCCCCTTGTCCTATCACCACAAGCCTTTAAGAATAGTCCCTCTGCAGCTTTCTTGTAGGCTCCTTTCAGGTACTGGAAGGTCGCTATAAGATCTCCTTGGAGCCTTCTGTTCTCCAGGCTGAATAAGCCCAACTGTCTCAGCCATCTGACCTTGTATAGAAGGTACTCCAGCCCTCTGATCATCTTTGTCACTCTCCTCTGGACCTGTTCCAACAGTACCATATCCTTCTTACACTGAGGATTCCAGAACTGGACACAATACTCCAGATGAAGTCTCCCAAGAGAGGAATAGAGGGGCAGAATCACTTCCCTTGACCTGCTGGTCATGCTTCTTTTGATGCAGCCCAGGACATCTTCTGGGCTGCGAGCGCACACTGCCAGCTCATGTTGAACTTCTCTGCAGGGCAGCTCTCAATCATGTCATCCCCCATCGTGTACTGAAATCGGCGATTGCCCTGACCTAGGTGTAGGACCTTGCTCTTGGCCTTATTGAACCTAATGAGGTTCTCACAGGCCTACTTCTCCAGGCTGTCCAGGTCCTATTTTTCTGGTATGGCAACCACACCATGCCACTCGGTGTCATCTGCAAACTTGCTGAGGGTGCACTCAATCTCGTTGTCAATGTCATTGATGAAGATCTTAAACAGCCCCGGTCCCAATATGGACCCCTGAGGGACACCATGGATCTTCATCTGGACTTTGAGCCACTGACCATTACTCTTTGAATACGACCAACCACCCAGTTTCTTATCCACCCTACTGTCCACCCACCAAATCCATATCACTCCCATTTAGAGAAAAGGATGTTGTGGGGGAGCATGTCAAAGGCTTTACAAAATTCTATATAGATCACATCTATCGGTTTACCTGTGTCCACTGCTGCGGTCACCCCATCATAGAAAGCCACTAAGTTGGTCACAGAGAATTTGCCCCTGGTGAAGCCGTGCTGGCTGCCTCTAATCACCTCCCTGTCCTCTATGGGCTTTAGCACAGCTTTTAGGAGGATCTGTTCCACGATCTTCCCAGGCACAGAGGTGAGGCTGACACAGGTCGGTAGTTCTCAGGGTCGTCTTTTCTACCCTTTTCAAAAATGGGCACAAATTTACCCTTCTTCCAGTCACCAGGGACATCTCCTGATTGCCATGACTTTTCAAATATCATGGAGAGTGGTTTGGTAACCACATTGGCCAATTCCCTCAGGACTCTGGGATGCATCTCATCAGGTCCTATAGACTTATAAATGTTCAGGTTCCTCAGGTGGTCACAAACCTGATCCTCCTCTACAATGGGAGGGGAGTCTACCCCCTGGTCACCACCTTGCTATCCCATGACCCAGGAGGGGTGAGGAGAGTGGTTATCAGTGAAGACTAGAAAAATCTTACTGAAATGTACAAATATGGTTTTATAATATTTAAACACAAAATTTGAATTTACATTGCTTCTTATTTACTATTTATATGTTGTCTAGAACACTGAGGCTCCAATTATCTCTGATTTTACAGTACTGAAACCCACAAAAACAAATAACGATACGGAAACAACAACAAAAAAATGATACAGTCTAGAACAGACAGTGAAAAAGTTTACAAACTTCTAACATGGGCAAAACAATGACTGACTGGATGTGTAATGTGTTTCCCAACTACCACTTTGCTTCACAACCTCAGATTATCAGAAATCCAGAAAAACTAATATTCTCAGAAAACTAAACTTGATCATTTAAAAAATCCACCTTATGAATAACATGAAAAGTAGGCAAAGTTAATAATTAGATGTTGGTACCAGATTTCTCATGCCTTCCTGAACTCTGAGATATGCATTCTCAAAAGCCTTCTGCTGGAGCTTCAAGGGAAGAGGTTTTGGCATTCCAGAAGAATCTCTCTGTTTCACATCTTGAAACAAACTTCAAAATAAGAACAATAATTATTAGCACGATTTATGATTCCGGCTTACAGAATTACTGCATATTGTGCTACCAAATAATAAGATTCTGATGTTCTGAATATCATTCTTTTCCTCTTAACTTGCTTGTACAGCAGTCTTCCCTTCCTCTCCCTCAAACATTACCTAAGAATATTTATTGGGCAGAATCATAGAATAGTTCGGGTTGGGAGGGACCTTAAAGATCATCCAGTTCCAACCTCCCTGCTATGGGCAGGGACACCTCCCACTAGAATGGAGGAGAAGAGCCTGAAAAGATTTAAGTTTCCCAATCTCTGCCAGTGCAGGAAGCTGAACTTCAGTTGTTCGTAACGGAATATTTCAAGTCATGAATTACATTGAGAATATATTTATTGAGCAGATGTATATGCAAAAAGGGTTTCTTAAATAAATTGGTTTTTGTAGATGCAGGCTCAACCCACACTGCTCTTTGTAACAAAAATGGGAAAGACATAATGGATTGGACCAATGGTTACTCCAGCCATTTCTAAGTGCCTGTTAGCAGATACTCGAGAAAGGTCACTGTACGCTTGCTTGTATGCATAATAATTCCTTGAATACCACAAATGACCACAGGTGACCTAGGCAGATCATGAATTAGAAGCAGTGACTGTATTTAGTCACTTCAATGATTTTCTCTTTCATGAATATGTTGCCGCATGAACCCCTGAAAACATCCAGACAGCTGAAGGTAATAGGATAACACTCAGGATAACTGAATGTTGTACGAAGAAGTAAGCCATATTTTCTTAAGACTCTCGAACCTGTAAGCTTCATTTGATGTCCCCATGTCTTTAAACTGGAAAAGGCTGCCAAGTTTCATTTTGTTCTGCTCCAGATTTTGTAGGGTTATGTTATACCTTCTGCAATTCAACTATTTTTGTGCTGAAGGGCTCCAGTTTATGCAACTGACAGCTGTGCATAAAGCGTTTCACACTTTTGAACACCCCTCCTCTACTTCTCTTCCAGTTCAATTGCATGCTTGCCAACATACGGAGAAAGAACTATATACAGTATTCAAAACACTAGATCCTTTGAAAACTTTTTATTGCTACACAAATTACTAATCTGTTCCTAGAGGATAAACAACTATTTTCTATTCAAGTTTTGCACAATAAAATTAGTGCAACATTTGCTGTCACATATAATTTTTATAGATATTTTGTTTATCTCTCTCTCAATATATATATATATCTCACATCACAGGATAACTGAAATGTAGAAAAGATTTGAACACCTTAAGCAAAGCAACTTGGTAGGCTTTTATATTCCATCAAGATTAAAGCCCCAGAAGTACTGAAAAAAGCAGCCATACAGTAGCAGGACTAAGACCCAGTTAAGTGAAATTAAGCATATTCTTATAAACAGAAAAAAGATCTACATTATCACCTGGTAATTGACTTCGCAGCAAGAATGCGAACTTGATGGTGAGTATCTGTGAGAAAACGGGGGAAAGCATCACTCACAGGTAGATCTTCATTCACCACATTAAGGATTGCCCACTTGCAATGTGGATCAGCCTGAAGAAAGTTAATATTGTGGTTTAAAATATACAGAAGACCTAAAATGGAATATACACTGATGTACACAAAAGATCTTTAAATACTGTTTTCAAGTACACCTTAGGTGTACATTTAACATGCTAATGAATGTAAGAAAATCCGGGATTACCTCAAGCAGGGCTTTCATGCAGTTTAAAAGGGCCACTCTTACTGGCGCTGTGCAGTCCCCTCCTTGAGATAAATACCTAAAGCAAGGAAGATTTGAATAAAGGAAAAATTTGAAAACAATTTTGAGGAAAAGTCTAACAAGTTACTTTCTGCTGCTCACAGTTCATTCGTTTGTGTTTGATAGGCACATATGGGATGATTTGACGTTTTTATTGGTAATTTACAATTGTAAAGAATAATCATTTTTGGTTGCTGAAGTTACCACTTCTAACTACTGATGCCATTCAGAGTACAATCACTTTTTGTTAATACATGACAGTGTGGTATATATTGTTCTAATATCATCTTAAGGATGCTCTCATTCTTTGCCATAAACGTAACACAACAAAGAAAATCTGGGAAGTTAAATGATGGATCAAGATATCACAAGATCCCAACAGGAAGACACACAACAGCACTACAGTCTTCACTCTGACAGCAAAGTTAAATATTTTATGCCCAACAGACTTCTTATGCATTAAACAGGTAAAACATACCAAAAGGCTCCAACAACTTTTAGAAGTTGTCCTCTGGCAAGCCCTGTCTCTTCAGCATGTGCATTGGACCGACCCAATCCTGCTGCTATAGGAAGCAAATTATTTAGAATCACTTTACAAACTTCTTGATCTCGACGGTACGAAGAACACACTGTACTGTGAAAGAAAGAAAGAAAAAATGTCTTGAAACACTAAACAGCCCCCAAATCCTTTTGCTGTTGAACTAAAATAGCTACAATACATGCTGAATAGTTTCTCTTACGAAAGAGGCCGAAGAAGCATAAGAATGTCATCTTCAGGCAAGAGGTGTTCTTCAACAGGGAGCTCCTTCAAAAGGACCAAGTACTGAGGAAAAAAAAGAAGAACCAAAATGGAAAATAATACTTATGAAAATAAACAGACAAAACCAATCAAATATTTTCAGTAACAAGCCTCAGGTGAAATCATGCAGCGAGGATACCTATTGTCAGCTCTTACATGTTACACGCTGACCATATTTTCATGCAAAGACTGTCACACAGTAACACAGGTCAGGAAATTTTCATTTTTGGCAGTCAAAAGCATTTCCTTTGTAAACTAAAAGACAGATCCTATTCCACTACAGACTCCATTTCCAGCTATTTAACAAATTATTAGTGATAAAGGCAAGTAGATTTACTTCTCAACTCTATTTTCTGGCTTACAAATTCTAATTGCTCTTTCCCTGAACACAGCACAGTTCAAAACACTAAAAGCAGCCATTTTAATGTCTTCTCAGGTTACTGATGACAAAAGAAAGACAGGAATATACAACTGACAAGAATATACAAATTTAAAAACAGTAGAAGTACTGGTGGGTCTGCTAAAAAAAAGCTCACACTCACCATGCGCAAATGCAATGGTTTAGCACTATCAAAGACGCTGCCATCAGTGAGCATTAACAGCTTCCTCCGTACATCGGAGGTCCGGAAGCTCACTGTCTGAATTTGGACGGTAGTTACACAAATACATAAGAAACGCAGAATTTCAAGGAGAAGTAAATCTTGCTTAGTCAACTGTTCTTCAGCTAACGGACTCAAAGCACCTGAAAATAAGATTTTCATGTAAGAAATGCTTCTCCAAGAACACAATCATACAGTGGTTTGGGTTGGAAGGGACCTTAAAGATGATCCAGTTCCAACCTCCTAGTTACGTCTTTACAAAACTAATTTAAATTCTCAGAAGAGACAGAGTACTAGCAATCTTTAATTTGTTATTGAGCAGTCACTGCAACAGTAACAGCTTCTAAAGTGTTTTGCACTTCTACAAAGGTACATTCTGAACGGTAAGTTTTGAATTTTATGTGCCCATACATACAGCTGATGTCTCCATCAAGGCTACAAAAAACTCAGTGGAACCATTTGCAGCTGTGGTTTTTTTCCGTTGCTAGCTGTAACTTAAGATATATTTTAAACTGTGGATTCAAAGCTTACTAAATATTGAAGTTATGACAATCACTACTATGTTAATACGCTCACTGAAATTTCAATTATATCCTAAACAAAATAGTTACAAATGCTATTTTCCCGTCACATTTAGAACTCTTGTGGTCTTCTGCAATTGTAAACTTTATTTACTAGAATTATTTATCAGATGGTGGGAGAAGACACTTCTAAAGACACTTATTCAATTTGAGACAGAAAACAGATCAGCTGCTGTTTGTGTTGTTAATGTAACACCCTGATTTCTTCGCATTGAATAATAAACAGGAGACAGTCCTGACTGAAAACTAAGATGCACACTATTTTATGAATAAAAATCTAAACAAAAATAATTAATTTATGAATTTTATTAATTAAATATATATTTAATTTAATAAATTAAGCAATTAAAACAAAAGAGAACATCAGTACACGTAGCTCCTTACAGGAACAGATGGACAGATTCATGTCCCTTTGCAGGTCCAGAGAGGTAAGAAAGCTGATCTTGTCAAGAATTATCAGGAATTATTATTACTATTCCGTGATGGGTAAAAGAAGCAAAGTTAAATAGGACTACTTTTAAGAAAACTAAGCACACTAATGACAGAGACAGGTATCCAAGAGACACACTTTCTAGTCTCCTCTTTGCCAAAATTTCTGCCAGACTTTGAACAAGTTAGCTAACTTCTCTGCTTGCATTTTGCTGTTTATAAAATAAAAAATAATCTCCTTTCCAAATGAGTTAGGACTTCATTAACATCTTTAAAACACTAATGAGGTACAAAAGAATTATTAATAAAGTATCTCATTAAACAATTACATGCTTCAACTATTAACAACGCAGCACAACTTTGAAGCTCACTGTCATTCGAGTAAAGAGCAATCTGTAAAAATAAGCTTTTGCAAATAATTTTGGACACAGATAAGACTTACCTGCTACATTTTGCATCTCACCAGATTCATTTGTATCACTGATGTCAGTCACCGAATGATCATCAAACAGATCATCAGATACCTGGTTATCTACTTCCATTATACTCTCCTCAGGATCGTTCCCCATTAGATCCCCTTCTCCCAGTTCATTTGGTTTTCCAGTAAATGCCATCTGACAAAAACACCACACCCTTTTAAAGGTGGTTTTTAAGGACAGGAGAAACACCACAGGCATAAAACAAGGAAAGACACTCCAGTTCTCAGTCGACTAGAATGGGTGAAGACAATAAGGGCTACACTGAATTGACAAATGTCATCCTCTGCGATAAACCTGTCTTCTACTCATGTGAACTGTTTGATTTGAACTATTCTCCTTAGGACACAAGCTTCCTAAGACAGATACTAGTCTTTGTGACTTAGACAGTGCCAAGGACACTGTCAATATTTGACAAAGAATTCTCTATACAAGATTTACAAATTTCTCACTATACTTCATATTTACAGAGAAATGAAAGGAAGGCATAGATGACATTTTTGAGGGCACACCCATTACTCCCTTCCCTACCAGATGACAAGTTAACAGAAGGTAAGACTCTCAGCTTCTCCTCATCTGAAAAAGACAGGATTTCTCCTACCTAGACCAGATTACAGAACAATGTGCCAAAAAGAGAAAATTTTTAAGGGCTGTGCTAAACACACTATTGCTATTGTCAGTGAGAAAGGAGAGTCATTTACACTTAGAAGATTTAATACATATAATAAACATCTGTAAAGTGGTTTAAGGCACATAAATCCATCAAACTACAAAATAAAAAGAAGCTTTTCACACTTTACAAGCGCATTAAAGTCAAATGTCAGTGTTACAGAAATTCTTGTTGTAGTATAAAATCTGTATATACTTTTACTCTAACACAGTGTTAAAACGTTTCCAAAAATAACATAATTTGTTTCTTAATGTGAGCTGGCATGCTAACCTTGATCAAATGTTTTTCATCTGCTCTCATTTTCCCCTTATGCCTAACTCAAATGCTAAACAGAAATGTTTCCAGTTAGGAATTCTCCATAAAACTCAATGTATTTTGATTTTTTTTTCAGTAATAAGTATCTCATTTGGCTTGACTCCAAACTATTATACTGTGAAAACAATCCTCTCACAGAAGACCACATTTAGAAACAGACAAAATGTACTTACCAGATTTTTGCAGATATCTACGAGATCATTCATAAATTTTGAACTTAACAAACGCAGGAATATACTAGAAAGCATTTTATTAGCACTGTTCTGTAAGAAAGCAAGATGTACAGATAGGTTAATTCACTTTTTTTTTTCAGGTATTGTATGTATGATATCCAACTTTGTAATCTCATTATTGAAGAAAGAAATATAAATACATTTTATAAACTTTACCTTGGTACAATTGCATAAACATTTTGTACACTGCATTATCAAAGTCCTCAGTGAGTTGATCTGGGCATCGTCATTTAGTTTGTTTTTAGACTGAGCAATGCTTTCTCCAGCATAATGAATGAGAGACTAGTAAAAACACAACACGGTTAAAATACTTCAGTTCAATTTCTTCATACATTGGCACATATACAGCACACACACAGAGACAAAAGAATCATAGAATCACAGAATAGTTTGGTTTGGAAGGGACCTTAAAGATCATCTAGTTCCAACCCCCCTGCCATTTGGACACAATGTGCATCAATGAGTTTGGATTACTTTTTTCTTTCTTGGATATTTGTTTTACTCATTCTGCTCCATAAGTGATACAAGATGGCCTAGACCTGCCTGAAACATTGATATTTTCATCACAAAATAAAAATAAAGCATCCCTCCCTAATATGTAAATTTTGGGTTTTCACATTTAAGCAAGAAACCATCTCAGACAGTAGTAGTAGTAATAATAATAGCAGCTGCCTTCATACTGGTTTAAACCATCAAAGGAACTTAACAAATTCCGGCATAACAAACCTATATATGAAATGCCTCTTAGTAGCATTTTGTCCACGTGCCCATGATTATTTTACTCTTCTAAAAAGGGTGACTCAGAAACGTATCAATATTTAGAATATACTCCACTGTAAAACTGATGTATTGCTGTATTGACAGAATTTCAGTGACTCAGACAGAGTAACATACTTAAATCTCTCTCAATTGTCTTTTTGTAAGCAGAAACCAGTAGAAACATTCATGTTCTAAAAATGTATCAACATGAACAGATTTTTTTTGAAGTAATGTATATTTAATGGTTTATTTCACTTTTAATAGCTCCCAAACACACTGTTGCTTACCTTAGCCTTCTGGAACAACTCTGATTTGCAGGCATCCTCTTCTTTAAGTATACCAGTGTAGCAATAGCAACCAAGAACACCAATCAAGAGAGTGACACATCGGATGAGGTGTTCTGCAGCAACCAACTTAGACTAAATTCAAAACAGAGTATTTAATGATTTATGAGTTTATTTAATGATAAACCAGTGGTTTATTACTAAACTTTTTCAAAAAACTACAGAATTCTTTAGTTTCTTTAAAACACTTTAATATATAAATTCACCAAAATTAACAGAGATTCGCATCCTAGTGTTTTGCAGTGTTTTAGCACCCTAAAATGTCCTTTTGGGTCTCCATGTTAAAATGGGTCTCCATGTTAAAATATTCTCTGTATGTCCCACGACCCTTACACTGCCTTCCTTCATAATATTTTAAATTCTCCCTCTCCTTTAGATTCCATCAAAGCAATCCTTCCAGCTCTTCCCACATGATCCGTTTATCCATTTCACCTCCTGCCAGGAGAAGACAGCATGAACTGGTCAGGACCTATATCCCATTCCTACTGCTGCCTCCTCTGATCTTAGTAAATCCTTAAATTGCTTCTTAGTAGCTATTGTGTCAACAAACACATGGCGAAGATGGCTGTAAATACATGCAAGCTTACTGCAGGAGTATTCTAGAGATCGGTTTTAGCTGTCTAAATTATTTGTATCAAAGGAGGAGAAACAGTAGACAAATAGTTTGTCTTACTTTCTCAGAAAGGGAGATTGAAAAGTATTGCTATCACATTCTTGAAAAGCAAGTATCTAGAAAAAACATGGAAAAGCTTATACATACAGCCCATTGTTAAACATGCGAAACCAGGGATAATTTCTAACTTACCTTAGGACTATAGCTGCTTAAAAGCTTTTCTGACATTGATAAAAGACAACTCTCCAGTGTTTCCCTAAGATTTTGGTTGATGGCAAGTCTTGACCTAGTCACATTGTTGTCTGCAACATTTAGTGCAATGTCAGTGAAAATATCCATTTCATCAAATGTTGTTTGCAGATACAGCTCTTCAACTTCAGAAAAACTGTTTTCTTCTTTCTGCTGCAAGTGTTGTACACTTGAAGAAGAGACATAATTTTTACTTTAGCAGCCAGTATACAACTTACAAGTCTTTAGAACTATTATTTCAATGCAAAAAATAAACAGAAGAAAACCACAATTTTATCCTTTTGTGCTTCCAAACCCTGGTTGATCTTCAGTTTCTGAGGTGACTTTCATAGAATCACAGAAACATAGAATGATTTTCAGAAGGAACCTGAAAGATCATATAGTTTCAGTTCCCCTGCCACGGGCAAGAACACCTTCCATTAGATGAGGCTGCTCAAAGCCCCATCCAACCTGACCTTGAACTCCTTTGAGGATGGGGCATCCATGCCTTCTCTGGAAAACCTGCTCCAGTGCCTCGCCACCCTCACAGTAAAAAATTCCTTCCTTTAGAATGGAAGGTAATGTTAAAAAGCATGAATACATATTTGCACAAAGTTACAGATAATTCAAAAAATATAACTGGATTTAGTTAAAAATACCTAATGTACTTATGGATAAAGAGTTGAATATTTAGCTGTACTGCTGAAGAGAGATGATACACATATTCCTTCTAAGTTATTTTATTTTGCACCTGAAGCTTTGACTCTGCCAGCAAGACTTTATTTTAAGATCTACTTAAAACATCATAACAAATTGCAAAAGCTTTATTATTTCTATAGGGTCTAAAAGATGCACTGAAAGATGCAAAAGAGCTTGAGGAATTATGCATTTCATTACCTCTGCATGCTACAACGACAAATATAAGAAGTTTAAGTGTCTATAAGGTTTGATTTAAAAACATACCATTTAGCATCATTTTGGAAAAAAATCATGGCAGCTCTACTGTTCTTCATTGTAAGGCTCACAAGAATGTTTTGTACAATAAGATGCGGAAAATCACTGTGAAAAAAGAAAATAGTTTTGTATTTTCTTGCAATAAGGCAAGCTCTTGGCATTCCTGAAGTGCACCCAAACATTAACCAGTAACAGTATATCTACAAACAAGCTTAGGTTTTCACTTAAGATTTCTAATGCATAGATTTCTGCTCTGCTATGGACAGATTACTAAACTATGTCCCCAGAAAGACCTTCCACAGTAAGCTTAAAAACCCTATAGGCTCTACCAAAGCATTACCATAATACAGTTCTGCAAATCTGCTTTTCCCTGTGCAATTTTCTGTGTTGTAGGGTGAACTTACATGCAAAATTATGCCAAGAAGACCTTACCTGCAGAGCACAGGGGGCAACTCTCCACATTCTTCCATTTCTTCCTCCAAATAGCAGGACAGTATCCATTTCATTATTGCCTCCTTTAACACAGAATTCAGATTTCTTTCACAATTATTCTGTTCCATTCCTACATCCAAATTTTCTGGCACTGAATAGGTAGATATCACTAATGATAAACAACATACAGCAGAACTGTAACAAAAATGGAACACAGGGCATTTGTGAGAAACAACATGGTGTTTTTTGATCAGCACTCTGAAAGCCAAGTCAGTATTTCTGCATACTCGGGGACAATCAAGTACTCAAGTGACAGTCAAGATACTGGAAAACTCCTTTATTACAATCTTTGCATTTACAAGAGCCACATTTTGGCTATTACTGACATTTCCTGTCTATTTTAAAGACTGTTTCAGAATACTCATTTCAGAATCAAAATATATTTAGAAGAAAACATATATTCTAAGTTCAAAAAAACACCACATTCAGTCAGACTTCAAATTTTCAGTCCATTTTTTTACCTTGAAGGCTTGCATGCTGGTCCTGAAAATATCCTCCAGAGATCTTTATCAGTTACAACAAGGTTTCCTTGAATCATAGCTCCAAGTAGTCCAAAGCTCTCCACTTCAATCTGCTGGAAACTTATGCTACGAATGGTAACAGACCAAATTTTTGCCCAGGTTTTCTGGAGCTCCAGCCTGTGGGTGTTTCTCAAATCAGTTTTCTGGGATTGACACAAAGCTACCTCTGTAAGACACCTAAGCACATACGGGGTCCTTTCTCCTCGGCGCTGCTGAGGCAGTAACTGGTGAAGTACATTGAGTAAGGGAAGTAGCTCACTGTTAGGAAGACTCGTGGGATACTTTGATATCAATCGAGCTGTAATCTGTAACCTTGAAAACACAAAGTGAAGCTATTAGTATCAAACATACATAAATATGCGTCTTCAAAAGCAAATGAACAGCGTTCTCTGATTTATACCTTGCAGTATTGAGCTGATTTGTTTACTATCAAAGGTTAAAGATTCAGTATTTCTACTGTTTTTACTTATGAAGTCTGCTCATCTAGCCTCACTATCACTAATAATTTCTTACAAACCAACCTCTGACTTCTGACCACAAGGGAAAAAATTTTCAGGCAAGAAAATTACTTTCTCCTTCTTCTGGACGAGTCTGTTATACACTCTGACCCAAGGAATGACCTCAGGGGAGAAATTACATGAACAGGAAACATAACAACATCTCTGCAGGTAAGAAAAATAAAATTTATCAAATGAACAACATGTTTAGCTGGGAATAGTAAGTTGGAAGGGTTTTGCTCACAGCAATGGCTGCAACTCTACTCAAATTAGTAAAGCACAGTACTCACATTATTGCTTGGAGATTGCCACCTCAGCACAGAACGGCAGGTTAACTTGTCAACTGAACCCTAAACAGCCACTTTGCCTCAATACTGTGAGCAATAAGCATATACACATTCACACACACACAAATGTTTAGCCTTGAGAAGAGGAGGCTGAGGGGAAATCTTATTGCTCTCTACAGCTACCTGAAAGGAAAGTTGTGGAGAGGAGGGAGCTGGCCTCTTCTTCCAAGTGACAGGGGACAGGAGAAGATGAAATGGCCTCAAGCTCCTCCAGGAGAGGTTCAGACTGGGTATCAGGAAAAAATTTTTCACAGAAGGGTCATTGGGCATTGGAACAGATGGCCCAGGGAGATGGTTGAGTCACCAACCCTGGAAGTACTTAAAAGACAGGTAGACAAGGTGCTCAGGGACATGGTTTAGTGGCAGATAGGAATGGTTGGACTTGATTCAAGAGGTCTTTTCCAACTTGGTGATTCTATGATTCTATAATTCTAAGATGCGTGGCTGTACCTCATGTCAAATAAAATACCTCTGAACCAAGGTTCAAGCTAAGATGCTAGGGTCTTGTATTTCAACAGTTTTCAGGCCAGGTATTATGGAAAAATGAGTGAACTAGTCCAAAATGGCCAAACTGTTAATGGCTGCTGTTCAATGACACAGCCAGCTTAAGACAGCAGTAAATCACACATAAATCTGAGACACTGGAACCGGTTGCCCAGGGAAGTTGTGGCTGCCCCATCCCTGGAGGTGTTCAAGGCCAGGTTGGATGGGGCCTTGGGCAGCCTGGTTTGGTGGGAGGTGTCCCTGCCCATGGCAGGGGGGCTGGAACTGGATGGTCCTTAAGGTCTCTTCCAACCCAAACTGTTCAGTGATTCTAATTTCCTAATACTCATCAGCTGGGTCACACACTCAACACTCGCATGAAGACTGGTAATATCTAGCGCAAAAGACAGGTAAAAATTCAGAGGCAGTAATACCTTATACACTACAACACTGTTTACCAGACTTCATCTGTTAGTTCTCAGGAAACCAAAGGCACAAAGTTTTTAAAGCAAGAGTGCCAAGAACACTACTCACTACTTTCCAAATGCTCTAAGAATCAAAGCCTAGTGCTTAGATATATAATTACAGGACATGCAAAACCCTAATTTGAAAGCACAACATACTCAGGAGTATGCTTAAATATCAAAAGACGTCTGTAGTGACATTTGTTTCATGTGAAGATGTTATTACCAAGGTATGACATCAAAATCCTTCTGGGATCTTTGCAGGTTGTCGCGAATTACTTCCCAGCCTAGTTCAATCCTCCTGCGCTTGCTTGGCCCTGCTTCATCGCTGGACTCTCTTTGTGAAATGGCATACGACTGAGTAATTTCCAGAACTTTGGTATCCTCTGTAAAAACCTTTTATCATAAGAAGTTAATAAGTATGCAAATTAAAAAAAAGTAGTCATTACAGGAACACTGAAATGACAGACTAAACTGGTCCTTTTTTTTTACTGTGTATAAAGCCTCTTAAGAGGCAACCAGAATTATTATTTGTTATTATTTACTATAAGAGAATCTCTGCATATAGTCTAATAAGTAACACTAACGAAACCCAGTATAATTTAGGAGTCCACAAAGTCCTGAACTGCACAAAAATTATCAACTAAATACAACAGAACTTAGAAAAAATGTACTAATACTTCAGTAAATGATTTGGAAGAAACGCTAAAACCATGTTGCTTTAAAAAAACAAAACATTCAACACGGTACATATATAGTCAACTGTATATTCAAAGAAAAATGTTACCTGATGACAAATATCAGCCATTAACTCAATCAGATTTTCCTTTACAGCAATATTACGTGAGCCTGAAGAATACTTTCCTCTACTACCAATGAGGTTTATTTCATTCACCAGCAGATCATATAGGTTATGTAAGATACTTTGCCATTTTGTCGAGTCATATGCACCTGTACATGCAAAATCAATCGAAAGATAACATGCACCACCTACTTCAAACAACATATAAACCTACTTAGACAACACAAAATATAGCCAGAATCAGAGTAAAGTATACAAAGCTTAACAAATGCAGGCCTGCAAAACAAATCTTACAATGGAGAATAAATAAAGAAAAGAATCTAAGAATTTAATCAGTATGTACAAGTAATTAAGATAGATACAAAGTTTCTACTAATTCTTTACCTAACTAAAAAGACTACAATGAAATGGATGAATTAGGACTAATTATAAAACCTTTTGTCAGTTGTGCATAAAGTAAAAAAAAAAAAAAAATCTTAAAAAAAAGTTGCTATAACTGAAATTCTGGGCTTAAATAAACCTGGTAAGATAGGAATCCATATGGCAATCTAAACCACTATTTCCCTTCCCCAAACACTTTGAGTTTTGATATAGTAATTAAAATCACCTTTTGATTAAACAAAAAAATCAACCTTTACAGGACTTAAGAAAGCTGGCACAATAATTCAAACAATCACATACAGTGAGAGAAAAAAAAACAGAGAGCTTTTTATTGTACCTTTTCCCTGAGTTTTTGCACCCTTTGGGTGATGAATATGAACTTGGAGACGAAATAACTCAATTATTGACTCCTTCAGGGAATCCTTTGGTCTATACTGAGTGCATATATAAAGCATTGTAGGCAAAATTTCTTCCCCTGCTTTACAAATCCGTATGCGATAGTTGACAGCAAATTTATTGCAAAAGATATTCATTGCTCCAACAATATGATCCAGGCCTGCAGTATTCTTCTCCTGCCTGCAAGACAAACAAAACAATCAAACTTCCAGCAGAAATAATCTTATTTCTTTCCACAGGAATTGTTTAAATGCAAGTACTAGCAAGTAACAATATTCAGAACATTATTTGCCTAACAAAGGCAAAAGTTATTAGTATTTTAAAGAATGTATTAAATTGATGATCAAAGACAGAACAAAATACGCCTAAAGAAATATTCCTTGCTATTACTGAAGTTAAATCCCAAATACTTAAATTTAGTTATTCTTTAAAAGTAGGTATTAGCATAGAAAAGGAGCGCTTGCAACATACCTTGCACACTGCACTGCTTTTGAAAAGAAGATGAGCATATCAGAACTCAACTTATCAGTTTGGAAGCAATACCCCTTTGTAAGCGTGTGAATTATTCTGGCCACCAAGACTCTATTAATCTTCCCAGAAGGTTTGAGGTATAATTGGCCATACAGGATCAGCAACTCTGCAAATGTATTAAAAAAACATATATACGGTATAGCGTGTATACATCTTGTAAATATACAAACATATGTATAAACATATGAGCTGGGGTTGTTTAGCCTGGAGAAGAGGAGGCTGAGGGGAGACCTCATTGCTCTCTACAACTACCTGAAAGGAGGTTGTAGAGAGGAGGGTGCTGGCCTCTTCTCCCAAGTGACAGGGGACAGGACAAGAGGGAATGGCCTCAAGCTCCGCCAGGGGAGGTTTAGGCTGGACATTAGGAAAAAATTCTTCACAGAAAGGGTCATTGGGCACTGGCAGAGGCTGCCCAGGGAGGTGGTTGAGTCACCTTCCCTGGAGGTGTTTAAGGCACGGGTGGACGAGGTGCTAAGGGGCATGGTTTAGTGTTTGATAGGAATGGTTGGACTTGATGATCCGGTGGGTCTCTTCCAACTTGGTTATTCTATGATTCTATGTATATTACAGAGGATTCCATAAGAAATGCTTGAAGCAAAATATTGCATTAAACACACAGAAACCACCATTCCGAATTAGCTGCATGTTGTTATTCACAAAAGTCAACTGGGGAAAAAAAAATAAAACGTGGTCTTGTCTATACTGGAATTCACATTCATTCTGAGCTGGGATACAACTAGCTTTGTGTTACACTGAGCAAAGCAACCACAGTCACAAAATCAACTTTCACAATTACTTCCACCTTCAGCTTCTACTCTGCACTGATTGCGCAGCACGGGGGGCTCCATGTGTTGCAGAATACACGATAAAAGTACTCAGAACAAACTTACAGCCACACGTACATTAACAAAGATTTTGGTGCAGCAGGAATAGGTAAACTGAGCAGAACAGTTGGTAAGGAGGCTTCCTGTATTTCCATCACATGCAGTTCAGCTTCTTCACTACAGCCCACAAATCAACACATCCCTGGCTTTGCAATCATTTACAAGTTCTCCTAAGGAAAGGCCCCTTCTTCAGATTTTTGCTTTCTTTTCTCAATCCTGTTTAGGAATAATCACACTGTCCTTCCATCAGCATCATACAAATCATCAAATCATGGTAGCACATTACTGATCCAGCCATCACCATCAGTCTAACACGACACATACAAAAGCCTGGCTGCCGTTTCATTTATGCCACCTACAAGTGACATGATACTCAGACCACCAAAGGACAACATCCACTGCAAAGAACTGCACTGATTCAGTCCTGTGATCTTGGCAGCAGCTCTTCTGGGACAACATTTTGAATGAATGGACATGCACCTCTCAGGCCTCCTTTTCTCTAAGCAAAAATATAGGTAGAATGAATTTTAGGGAATTCCAGCCACTATGACTACTTTAGCTCCAGCAGGACTTATAATGCCACCTTCACCAGTTATGGAGTCCTCAACATAAGAAGGATATGGAGCTGTTGGAACAGGTCCAGAGGAGACTATATAGAGTATCAGAGGGCTGGAGCACCTCCCATACAAGGAGAGGCTGAAAGAGTTGGGCTTGTTCAGCCTGGAGCTCCAAGGAGATCTTATAGCAACCTCCCAGTGCCTGAAAGGGGCTACAAGAAAGCTGGGGAGGGACTGTTCACAAAGGCTTGTAGAGATAGGACAAGGGGCAATGGGTGTAAACTGGAGAGGAGCAGATTTAGGCTAGACATAAAGAAGAATTTCTTCACTATGAGGTTGGTGAGACACTGGCACAGGTTGCCCAAGAAGCTGTTGCTGCCCCATCCCTGGAGGTGTTCAAGGCCAGGTTGGATGGGGCCTTGGGCAGCCTGGTCTGGTGGGATGTCCCTGTGCATGGCAGGGGGGTTGGAACTAGATGGACTTTGAGGTCCCTTCCAACCCAAACTATTCTATGATCCTATATTACTGGGTCACAAAACGTCAGTGACCACAGTGCCTGAGCCTGGTTTAACAGTGCCCCTTCTGCATAAAGACAGGAAGTAAAATGTGCCTCAGTGAGTTCTCAACACTCTCAGAACAGTGGACCCTACAAAATTGTAAGTGCACTGCAGCTCAGGATCACAACAGCTCACAGTCAATGCTCCCTGTCCCTGCAGGAGATTCTTATACTGGGACCTCCTCAGGCTGGGAAGGCCAATGGGGTCTACTGAAAATGAACAAACTCTGGTTAATCTGGCTGAAATACAAGAGCAGGCACAATGCCTCCTATCTCCACGGAGAAAAGCCATAATGGTCTCTAGATTCTGCTGTCATGCCTTATCCTCCATGCTCCATTTAGACACCAGAATAGAGACTTTGTCGACCAGTCCCCTGCACAAGCTGCTGGAAGAGTTGAAAACCCCTTCACTGCTGGGCTGAGGCTCCTCTTCTTTCTCCAAGTCCAACTGCTTGCACAACCAGTCATTATTTAAGAGCACGGTCTACTGTATTTTTGTGCTGGAACTGGTATTCCTAGCATCTCCCTAGTGCTTCATGTTCCTAAGCCTCTGTCAAGCCTCATCTAAGCGAGCCGTAAGTCCCGTCTACGAAGCTTTACGATCCTCTCAAACACAGCTTTCATGCTGTTGCAGCACCATCACAGTGTTGCAGCACCATCTCTGGGATGCCTGCAACAATGAGGGGACAACAGTGAGAGTGAAGAGGTAGAGGAAAGCAACTGCTGTGGCATCCTCCTTTGAAAAGTCAGTCTGTTGGTCATTGAATATACATGATAATGCACGGTTCTGTTGTTTACTCACTGCCATCTTTCCCACCGTTCTTAGGGCATCAAGGACACAGCTTTTGGTAGGTGGCAGTAATACTGGGATAGATCCAGTTCTGCCTTAATTCATAGACAAGCAAAATCAAGCTCTGGAAACCCTAAGATTTGCTAAATGGGTGGCACGGCAAATACAGCATCTGGACATTTAGATTAAGGAAGACACAGTGTAATTTGTTAGGCAGCAACAGTGAAAGAGGCCTCCTTTGCAGCATCAGTTTCTCCTGTTTTGGTGACTGGTGTTTACTGGAAGATGGATGGAGCGTCTTCTGCTGCTTTCAGTGCCTCAAGTGGGTACTGGATGAGGTCTTTTGAGCGCTTATGGACTATTTCATCCATTTTTGCTGTGAATGTGCTCTGAACAAAGGAATTACTTTCCTAGATGAAGGAACAGTTTAGGCTTGCATCCTACAGAGATCACACAAACTGCCCACATCAGTAATCAGCTACCTGGAATTTCTGCTGATGCAAAAGTTTACTAGTATGTCTTGGATGAAGACTTGGCATGCCATGATCCTCAGAAGCAACAGCATTAGCAAGAGGAATGGAACATCCTTTTCATCCTTTCTCCCTGTTGGTGAGCCCCTAAGTTATAGACTAACCGATGAATTAGAGTGCTTCTCAACTCTACGTATTGTATGCTTATGAACTGCCAGTGCCATGAAACACAAGTCACCGTTTAGCACCACTCAGGCTCACTGTATTAGAACATTCCTGACTGGTAGAGGTTAAAGGAGCAAGACAGCTCCTCCGTACACCTGAACATGCAGCCTTGGTATTATGCTTATGGGTGTGTGTGGCAAGGGGTCGTCACCACAACCGCCTGCCACCTCACTCGAAACCACACATGCTAAATAAATGGTAACCTTTAACCCACTGTCATGGTTTACACAGAATCACAGAATCACAGAACAACCAGGTTGGAAGAGACCCACCAGATCATCGAGTCCAACCGTTCCTATCAAACACTAAACCATATCCCTCAGCACCTCGTCAGGACAGACTAAATGCGCATGTTAATTTGCGTATTTATTGCCTCAGAAACTATTACATAAACAGAATACTATAAAGCTGCAGAAAAATTGTACTCTGTCCTTCCCCTCTCCTTGCTGACAAGAGCAGTGGTTGACAGGGGTCAGCAGCAGCAGAGTGTTAAGCGTGCAGGTTCTGGCTATGAGGCCCGTCCCAGGCATCTCTGGAGGTCCTCCACAGTCTAAAGGCAGAACCATGCTGACACATCACCACTCCTCTGCCCCTTCAAGCAGAAGGCAGATGAGTTTTAAGAGGTGGAGAGCATCTTCCAGATTGCTTTGTGTTTACCGGTCAGTGGAGTGCTCCAAGTTGCTTTTCACAGAATCACACAATAGTTACTTCCAGTTACTGGTACTGGAAGGTCACTATAAAGTCCCCTCAGAGCCTTCTCTTCTCCAGGCTGAACAAGCCCAACTTTCTCAGCCTGTCCTCATATGGAAGGTGCTCCAGCCCTCAGATCATCTTTGTAGCCCTCCTCTAGACCCATTCCAACAGCTCTATATACTTCTTACATTACGGATTCCAGAACTGGACACGGTACTCCAGACAAGGCCTAACAAGAGAGGAACAGAGGGGCAGAATCACTTCCCCTGATCTGCTGGCCACGCTTCTTTTGATGCAGCCCACGATATGGTCAGCCTTCTAGGCTGCGAGCGCACTTTGCCGGCTCACGTCAAACTTCTCACCAACCAGCACGCCCAAGTCCTTCTCCGCAGGGCAGCTCTTAGTCACATCATTCCCCCATTGTGTACTGAAATTGGGGATTGCCCAGACCCAGGTGTAGGATCTTGCACTTGGCCTTGTTGAACCTCAAGAGGTTCTCACAGGCCCACTTTCTCCAGCCTGTCCAGGTCCCTCTGGATGACATCCTGTCCTTCTGGTGTGGCAACTGGACCACTCAGCTTGGTGTCATCTGCCAACTTGCTGAGGGTGCACTCAATCTCACTGTCAATGTCATTGATGAAGATGTTAAACAGCACTGGTTCCAGTACGGATGCCCGAGGGACACCACTTGTCATGGATCTGCATCTGTATATCAAGCTGTTGACCGTTACTTTCTGAATACAACCATGCAACCAATTTCTTATCCACTGTAATGTCCACCCATCAAATCTATATCTCTGCAATTTAGAGAGAAGGATGTTGTGGGGTACCGTGCCAAAGGCTTTACAGAAGTCCAGACAGATCCCACACATTGGTTTTCCTGTGTCAACTGCTGTGGTTACCCCATCATAGAAAACCACTTTTCATTGAATGATATAGCGAGTCATTGGATCATTTAAGCATGCTCAGCCATGAGATGAGATCAGCTAGTGTTGTTAGATCACTCATTCTTGTGTGAACTCGGTTCTGCTATTTCTGCCAGTTATGTCATTTCTTTCCCTGAAACATCTGCCTAACTGTGCTTTATCTGACAAAAAATTACATTCCTAACACCCACTAGGCAGCGTTAAGGTGCAATCAACTAAAAAAAGGTTATAATACACAAAGGTCCAATACACTTCCTTTAATAAAAACAACTTGTTTCTCTTAATGGATTTAAGTCTGACTTCCTCTAGATTTATGGCCTTCGGTCCCTGCTTCACTTCATTAATTAAATTCTACTGTGCCCCTTATTATCTCATGTTAAAATTTCTTCTGTCACATTTCCAGTTTTCATCCATACACTAAAAGACTCGGCCAGCTTCCATGTTCCTAAACTGCCTAACTACCAAACAGCAACTCCCATAGGCTCCTCGCACAACCTGTACGTTCCCTTCCAGCGACACTCAGTCTCATTTGCCCTTCTCTGCCTTCTTCAATATATTCATAACCCCTGCCTTCTTTCCCCATTCCATACCTACCTACCCTCCGCTGTACTCAGTTCTTCAGATGCCATTCCTGTTCGTTGCTTTGAAGTTTTGCTTCCAGCCTCCCTATCCAATTGGACCCTGCCATCACATTCTGCTCCAACCTGCATGCTGATAGCCCTTTTGTTTTCCACTCTCCTCATTGGCTCCTAGTCTCAGGCAGCTTTCCCATATATTTCCAGCTTCCCCTCCAATCATCACCTTCCAGTCCTTTCTCCATAGCCAAATGGGACCAATTTCTTTAACTTCTGAAATCTCACCCTTGGGCTCTCTAATCACCCAGCCACATTTCCCAACCTGAATGGTTCCATTTTAGTCACACTGCTTTGCCAGCCTCCAGCAGGTTTGTTTTGCCTCCCGTTCCACTCCCAGTAAAACTTAAAACTTTCTCAGTTTTTCTTTATGTGCAATACGTGCCTCTAACAGCAGTGACTCCATGCTTTTTTAGGACCTTCATAAGCCAACAAAACCCAGATAACAAAGTTTACCAGTAATACATTAACTGTATCGAAACTGTACCAGACAATACCTAATAATATGCAAACAATTGCATACTAACAACAGTTTTACTGAGGCTATTAAGCCTCCATGCATACATAACCTGACTGTATATATGTTTCAGTAAGCAACAGACAAACAGCATGTAGAAATTAAAAAATCAATTCCTAGTGGCTGCTGCTTTTTTATTTCAACTGTAAGCCTTCAAGACTGATACTGTTTTACTCCATGCTTTGTGTAGTATCTCACACAACAGGGCATCAAACAAATTAAAATGCACCTAAACATGCTTCTAGAATAGGAAAAGACATTTGTGAGCAGAGTTAAAAATATTACCTGACCATTGCTTCTGGGATATCTCACACCAGTATTTCCTTACTGAAAGGATATCTTTTAGCAGTATACTACTACAGTCAGATCCGTAAGCAGCACAACTTGTTTGCTCTCTTATAATTTCCATTACGTACATCAGAAGTTCCTGACATTTCAGTCTGGGTCCTCCTACATGAAGAAACAACATGAGACTGTAATTAACCCAAAGTGTGCCCAATACATTTGGAATCGTTTGTAAACATTTACTTAGAAACAAACAAAAGCCCTACAGTTCAGAAACAGTTCTGTTAGGCATCATCTCCTTAAACCGTTCATAAGAAATTACTTATGACAGGATTTATCAGTTATGTACACATAACTGTGAACATTAACAGGGTCAGAGAAGGAGCACAAATCACTGATTCACATGAAGATATGTAAGTTGAAAACATCTGGAAGTGAGCAAGATGAACCCTACCCTCGTAAATTAATTCAGAGCGAAAATTCAAAGTTTAATGCAAAGCACCAAAACAAAGCAGTAATTCTATATGAATAGATATTACTAACTTTTATTAGCACATCTGATGAAATATTTGACCAAACTTCCAACTTCTTGCATCTTTTTCTGTCTCATAGTTTGGGTTGAAGCAGATGCATTTGGTTTTGTCAGCTGCAGGTTTTTCATTTCTTTCTGGAAATACTTCTGCAAGACGCTACAAAAATAAAGAGGTATTAAACAAGGAGCTGCATATTTAAGACTAAAGCAAAATAGGTAAATGTTGGTTTAGCCTAAAATGTCAGTGCTTGTTCTTCTCATAGTTCTAATTATCAAAGACTAAAAATGGCTGAAATATATTACAATCTAAACATAACAGAAATAATCCACAAAAGGAGCTATTAGTTTTAAAGATAATCCAGAAGCAACTTGAACAGGCACCAAACTTTCCTTTAAACTTTGCATAATGCTAAGCATGCAATTTATAATTAGGAAAAAAAGCAACGCTATGTCTTTTTATTTATACTGCAACATTAGAAAACAAAATAATAAGTACACTTCATTGTTTTTATTGGGGAAAATCTTCAAGCCTTATTTCTCAATCATTGAAAATTGTCATATAAATTAGATTTTAAATCTAAGAATAGCTTAAACTTTTCACTGGCTTTGTCACTTTAGTTTGTGTCCTGTTATTTGTATTCAGTTTAGAGTCTCTATTTTTGCACTCCTGCTAAGATGCTATTGGCTGTCTCAAAAGCAACATATAAAAATCTACCAAACCCTTTGTATAATATTTTTGGTACAGCTATGAAACAAGAACTATTCCAATGCTGTCTAATTAAAAATCATAATGGAAAGCTGACCAGGCACCAGCCTGTGAAAACTAATACCTCAGACAGACTTTTAACATGAAATATAACGCTGCTCCCAGCCGCTCTAAGAACTTATTACACTCATGCTTAGTTCACTCCTGTAATACACTTAAGTAGATTTTATCAAAGATGGGCCTCTACAAACCTCAGCACAATACACAGTCCTTCTATTGTTTTTTGAAGAACTCAGTATCACAAAAAAACTCCAATGAGCTATCTATAACCTATCTATCACCTATATATAACTATACATTGAAAATCAGATGCAGAAGGTAATTATCAATAAAAGAAAGTAAACATTATTTATGCAAGGAAAATTGACTACCCAGTTAATGATTGGTTTCCTGGCAGTTACATGTATTCATTCACATTCAGCTGGCTGTCAAACAACACTCCCAGGTCCTTCTCTTCCAGGCAGCTTTCCAGCCACTCTTCCCCAAGCCTGTAGCGCTGCACGGGGTTGTTGTGTCTGCACTTGCCTCATCCTGTTGGTCTCAGCCCATCAATCCAGCCTGTTCAGATCCCTCTGTAGAGCCTCCCCACCCTCAAGCAGATTGACACTACCTCCCAGCTTAAGTGGCATCCGTGAACTTACTAAGGGTACATAGAACCCCCTCATCCAGGTCATTCATAAGAAGTGGACCCAGCACTGAGCCCTGGGGGACACCACTTGTGACCACCCTCCAATTGGATTTAACAGTATGAAAGACTTTACTAAAGTCTAGGTACACTATACCCATAGCCTTTCCCTCATCCATTCAGCAGGTAACCTTGTCACAGAAGGAGATCAGGTTCATTTGGCAGGACCAAACAAAGAAAAACACTGAAATTACCTAAATACAGCATCCCAGTTGACTTGTTTTCCTTGTTTAGAATCAGAATTTCGGTCCAGCTGCAGAATGGTTTCAGAATCACGGAGAAGTCGCTTGAAATTTTCAATTTCCTTCTGAAAATGTATTTCAAGAAAAAGAATTAATGATTCCATTCATTGATAATTGAAGCTGACACTCCAAAAAATACATTTGTTACCCTTCGCTCCAAAGCTTTCTCATTCTCAAGGCGACGACAACAAACGAGCAGATCGTGTAATGCAAGACTCATGGTTCAGTTTAACAGAAGAGTCACTCGTATCTGCAGAAGAAAAGGATAAAACTAATTATTTTATTTAAGACAGAGCCAAGTCAATCAGTCCAAGACTGCAGCAAGGCCTAATATCAAGAATGTAGTCAGTTCCAAATCAATAGTTGCAGACAGTAACAGCAAAGACCCACTTCATGCCACTCTGACTTGCTCCTTTATTATGAGTGATAACAGATTAGTCAGATAATACTGAGCAAAATTATAATAAGATTAAAATAACACAGGGCCAAATACACCCAAGCAAACAGCACTAACTTTCAGAGCTAGATGTTAACAGCAAGGGTCTTAACCTGATGCTGCCAGAAGGTAGCACTTCATAAACTCTCTTCCTCTCTCACATCCTACGTTTTCATAGGTATTCACTACTGCATGGACAAATAAACTCTCTTCCTCTCTCACACCCTACATTTTCATAGGTATTCACTATCACATTGACAAATCCCTCTGGACTCAACATGTCAAAGGATGTTCAAGTATCAATAATAAGACGAAACAACTTTTTCCTTCTGTGATCACTGAAAATTATGCCTCATCTCCTTCAGCAAAGGTAGGAATTAGCTACCTACAATGTCCCAACAATGTCATTGTATACAACAGAGCAGGCAGAACGCAGTACTGATCTGCTGGAGGAAAAAAAAACCAACACACTAACAAAAAACCCAAACCAGCCATTTCAGCTACATTTAGATGCAATACAGGTTATTTTTCTCTAGCTGCAGTATCTAAACAGAACAAACCTTATCCAGACACTAAGAAAAACTCCACGTTTATCTAAGATTCTTCTGGAAAAGTCAGTCTGTGTATGACCAACTATGTCTACATGTAGTAAAGCTCTTTCAAAGAAGGTAAGGAGCCCACCACAAAACTCAAACTGACAGCAACAATTAATTTCAAGCTGTTCCCTATCTCTTTACAACTTGATACCCTGCAGTAAGCAATGTAGCCCACCTCATGTGTGAAATCCAACATTTAAATTCGTAGAATCCTAAAATGGTTTGGGTTGGAAGGGACTAATAAAAGAAGTAGGTGCTATTACAAAAAGTGAAATATTTTTTATTTAAGCTAAAGTTTCACCTGAGAAATTGTAATTTCTTTTTTTTTTTAGTTGGAAATTTAGGCAGAATGTCCCTCTGATAGCATGTTTCCTTTCAAGCAGTGTTTTTTCCAGACACTGTTCATTCTTTGACGACGAGGTATGATCTATGCCGAACAGATGTCTCTGCTTCTCTAATCACCTGCTTGCGGTGCTTCCCTGTCTCAAATGCAAGGTCAAGCAGAGCTGGAGCCAGTTCCAAACTAGCAAGAGTTTTGACTGCTGTTAAGTTCATTAAAATTAGTCCTTAGAAAGTAATAGCACATGCTTAAGATTTATGGGAAAGTTTATACATATGCACATAAGTGGGAAATACATCCTGTAACCAGCTCTTGTCTCTCTGCACATGATTGATGAAGACCACTCCCTACTGTTGCCCAGGCCTGATGAAGGATCCTTGCTTCCTAGAACTTCGAAAAAAGAGTTTATTTGCTGACATTTTCAGCATCGGGACCTTAAGGATCATCCAGCTCCACCCTATCTGCCGTGGGCAGGGACACCTCCCACTACACCAGGCACACACCGAGGCAAAACAAACAAATCTGAGAGGTGCCTGCGAGTGGCTGCAGGAGCGCTGAGGAGGGCGATTAGCCCCAGCCCCTCGCCCAAAGCCCCTCACCTCGCGGGCAATGGGGCCAAGAACGGGGTTTGCCACCATCCCGCAAGGACCTGAGACCGGAGAACGGGAAGAAAGGAGGGAGGGAAGGAGAAAGGAGGGAGGAGGAAGGGAAGGAAGGAGGGAGAGAGGGAAGGAGGGAGGGAGGGAAGGAGGGAGGGAGGGAAGGAGGGAGGGAGGGAGAAGACGAGGGAGAAGAGGGAGAGAAGGGGAAAAGGGAAGGAAGGAGGAAGAGGAAGGGAGGAGGAAGAGGAAGGGAGGAGGAAGAGGAAGGGAGGAGGAAGAGGAAGGGAGGAGGAAGAGGAAGGGAGGAGGAAGAGGAAGGGAGGAGGAAGAGGAAGGGAGGAAAGAGAAGGAAGGAAGGATGGAGAAGAGGAAGGAAGAAAGGAAGAACGGGAAAGAGGAAAGGGGGAGTGGGGAGAGGGGTGGTAGAAGAGAGAGAAGGAGGTGGAATGGGGGAAAAGCAGGAAAAGCGGAGGCAAGCGGAGACAAAAGAATGAGAAAGGGGGGAGAAGGATGAGAAAGCGGAGGAGAAGGGGCGGCCGGGGCAGGGAGGGGCGGCAGCCGCCGCGGAGCGGTCCCACCTCCGCTCGGGCCGCTCTCCTCCCGGCGGCGCGGGGCGCACGTGGGCGCCGCGGGCACAACCCGGAAGCGGAGGCGCCGCCGCGCATGCGCACGCGTGGAGAGGCCCCCCCCAGCCGCGCGCGGGCAGAACCCGGAAGCGGATGCGGCGGCCGCGGTTTCCGGCGGAAGGGGCGGGGCCGGGCGCGGCGCTGTCTGGCGGAGTTTCCGCGCCTTCCCCCTCGGTGCCGGGGCTCCCCGCGGCCCCGGCTCGCTGTGCGTCCTTCTGCCTCCTCCCTGCGCTCCCGTACGCCCCTCTACGCCCCCCGCGGGCCATGCTGCTGCCGTCCGACGTGGCCCGGCTGGTGCTGGGTGAGTGGGGCGGGGAGGGCGGCGGCGCCGTTGGAACCGCGGGCGCGACGGGGAGGGGAGAAGGGGTGGCGGCTCTGACCCCTGGGGCTGGAGAGGGGTCGTGGTGAGGCCCCCTTTTCTTCTTACAGGCCTCCTTTTTCTTCTTTATGGGCGCCTCTAAGTATTGAAAGGCCGCAATAAGGTCTCCTTGGAGTCTTCTCTAAATTGAGCAACCATAGCGCTCTCAGCGTGTGTTCATAGGGGAGGCCTGTGATCATTTTAGTGGTCCTCTGGACCCACTCCAACAGGTCCATGTCTTTCCTGTGCTGAGGAACACAGAGCTGGATACAGGACTTTAGGTGTGGTCTCAGCAGGGCAGAGTAGAGGGGAAGAATCCCCTCTCTCGACCTGCTGGCGGCGCTTCTTTTGCTGCAGCCCAGGTTAGCCTTCTGGGCTGCAAACGCATGTTGCCAGCTCCTGTCTAATTTCTCATCCAGTAGGGCCCTCAGGTCCTTCTCCGCAGGGCTGTTCTCAATGTCTTCATCCCCCAGACTGTATCAATACTGAGGGTTGTGCTGATGGATTCTGCTAGATAGTCCAGGTTACGCATTATGATTAAAATCATAGTGGTTATTCCAAAACTGCTTAACTTTTAAGTTTGGTTATACGTCTGAAATATGATCTGTTTTTTCAGCTATATTGTTGATCTGCAGAAAGATATTTCATGTAATCAAAGAACGCTTTGGGTTGGAAGGGACCTTAAAGATCATCCAGTTCCAACCCTGCTGCCACGGGCAGGGATATCTCCCACCAGTCCAGGCTGCCCAAGGCCTCATCCAACCTGGCCTTGAACACTTCCAGGGTTGGGGCAGCCACAGCTTCCCTGAGCAACCTGTTCCAGTGCCTCACCACCCTCAGCGTGAAGAGTATCTTCCTAATGTCTAATCAAAATCTTCCCCCTTCCAATTTAAAGCCATTACCCCTTGTCCTGTGACTCCATGCCCTTGTCAGAAGTCCCTCCCCATTTATCTTCGTGCAAACTTAAAGGCTGCATTTTTCTGTAGGCATTCCAGAACCGAGGTGCACCATTTTGAGGGTCCAAGGAAATAAATATGCTAATGTATATGTATCCTGCCTTGTCTAATTAGGCACATGTTTTATCCTTTCTTTAAAACATTGTACGTTCAGTTCTGCTACAAGCAAGAAAGGAGAGGTATTTTCTTTGTGGCTCTTTGTTCTCGAATCCTTTATTCAGATTGGTCTGTTTCTATCTTTTAATATTTAGAGTATTTGAAGATTAAAGCAGGCTTAAAAAATTTCATTAGAACAGAAACATATTTTCTGAGGAATGGAATTCAGGAAAAGTAAACTGTTTCAGTACATTTCCTGTTAAAGTTAAGTACTGAGGCTTGGTGTGCATAAGGACACAAGTTGCAGCTGGTCCATCTGTTTGAAATGAAAATTACAATCGGTGATGGTGGTAAAATTTTTCTGTTATTAGTATTTGTACTATGCCAATTTTTTCAAGAAGTCTTGCACAGGTTTTACCTGTTTTGTAACAGGAGAGTTGTTGTTACATAGAAATGCATTTTATTAACACTATATTGTAGAATTCCATTTCATTATCAAACTGGATTGTTCAGCCGTATGAGGGTTAGCTTGTCAGCCTCCTGAGCCAAGGACTTTTATTTTCTTGTTTGTACTAAAGATTAATCAGAAATTGTTCATATTGCCTCACTTCCAGTATTAAATAGCTTGTAAATACAGTGTAAAATCAATATTCTGTACTTCCTGGTTTTAACTGTTAAAGAAATACATTGCAAGATATATGTTTTCTCACAATAACTTCTTTTTCCTTGTCTAACATTCAAATCTTTTCCTGATCATTTCAACTCTGCCTGCAGCTGGTTATGTTAATTCTTTGATACTTATTGAGCCAAAGTAATAATAAGAATAAATAAGAATAATAAGAATAAAATAGCAACATTTTCCATCTGATTGGTTGCAGGGTATTTGCAACAGGAAAAGCTCCTAGCTACCTGCCGTGAATTTATTTTGGAAAGCTCAGATTTGAAAGAATATGCAGAGCATTGTACGGAGGATGGGTTTATTCCAGCCTGCTTGCTGGTGAGTTTGTATTTGCAAAGTAGAAAGCTAAATTGTCTTGCATCTATGGAAAAGGAAACTGCAGTTTCTTAGTGCAACAATTTCTTCTCAAATACTGCTTAAAATATCTAGCTAGATCGTTCCCTCTGGTTTTTGGTTGGGTTTTGGGTTTTTTTTTTGCATCCTGCTGTATTAGCAGCTGTTTGGTTTCTAGTATTTAATCTTACTAAGAAACATTTAAGTACAGAATATGCAAATTGATTTCAGCTTCTTACTCTTAGTCTGCTTTATAGCTTTGAAGTTGATTTATGGAAGGGTGTCGCATGGGTTTTGTTTTGTTTGTTTCAGAGTTGCTCTTGTAATTTATTCCTACCCTAGACACAGCAGCCAGTAATTTTCCATTTCTACTACGTATTAAATATTTAGGTAAGATACCTTAGTTTTATCTAAGGCCACCAAATTTTTTTGACAGAAACTGTGTTTCAGTTCAGCTTCTCCTTTGATCCGTATCATCTGTTTTGTCCCTCATGGGACTTGTGGGACTTGGAGTGTGCATAAATACAGTGTGTAGCTACATATGTAGATGTGTGCATATAGTTACAGGTTAGCTGGATACTTTGCATTTTTAACTTACACAAAATGGCATTTTTAATATAGTATGCAAGTTATATGTGCATCTTCTTCCTGTTTTCTGTTTCATTCTTCTAATATACCAATTATTTATATGTATGATCTGGAACTTTGTCCACGGTATTCAAAATTTGTGGAAATCTTCAAAAAGATCCAGGGCACCTATTCAAAACAGACCATTGAACTCTTTAGTTTACAAGCCCTTAGGCATCTGGACTTCGGGGGTAGGAATTGAGAACCAAGCTTTGGCCAGCAAAAATTAGAAAATACAAATGTAAATAGATTATCCAGATTCTTGAAGCTTTTCATTATCTTCCTTTTCACTGTAGAAACATTAGTCATTTTTCTCATAGAAAAGTGATTATGTGATAGTGTCTAAGAAAAAATTCGTGCTGCAGCTCAAAATACTTGCAGTAAAGGGCTGTATTTATCATGTCTCGTGGAGTTCCCAGTAGTAAACAAGATAAGAAGGCACAACAAGTGATAGTGTTAACCTTAATTATCTTTGTTTCACCTAAAATAATACAACAAGCAAATATAATATGAACGTTAATTCTGTGTGACTGTAAAGAATTCTACTTGAGACAGAAGTTCTCGTCACATTTTCATCTTTATGTTGTGTTCCAGAATGATACATGCTCGTTGCTCCATTAAAGCTGTTCTCATCTTACTTTTGTGGTTTTATTCCATAATAACAAAGGAGAGTGGAGGTCATATAGCTCTAACTGCTATACTAGTGTCGTGCAATGGGAACAAGTACTTCGAATTTTGCTTGTAATGACATTTTGTTCCAGAGATTGTTTTGTACCTACCTAGTTTGAGAGAACTCAGCACCAGCAGTGTACAGTACAGTTCCTTGTGTTGAGGGTCAGCATGGTGTAGTCTTCTAAAGAACTGCTTGAATATAAATATAATGTGATACAGCAGGTGAGGTATGAGTTATTAGTGAAGCTTCTGATTCTTTTTCCAGTCCCTGTGTGGAAAAAACTTGACAACAATTCTTAACGAATACGTAGTCATGAAAACAAAAGGTAAGCCTTCAGAATGAGATTTTATTTTTTTCTTGCTTATCTATTATGAACTCCTTGAGGAAGTGGTACTGTCTCTGCTGCTATATGGACTTGGAGTAATCCTTCTAGCCTTGAAGTTGAAGTTTCCATACGATGCAGACAATGGCCACTTAGATCAGCTTCTTGTGAGCAAAATTAATTGAGTATCTTGGTTTGGATTTGCTGTCACGTATTTTCACTTCAGATTTAAGCAGAACTTCTAATGTAATAAAGCACAAAGAATATAGTGTGGAAAAAACATATGTTTATGCTTGTGAAATTATAGTGTTCATTATTTATACTATAAATAGGAGGCGGAGATGCTGATCTCTCTCTGGTGACCTGCAACAGGACACGAGGAAATGGAATGGAGCTGCATCAGGGGTAGTTCAGATTAGGCATTAGGAAATGGCTTTTCACTGAGAGGGTACGTGGTCACTAGAACAGGCTCCCCAGGGAGGCAGTCACTGCACCAAGCCTATCAAGGAGTGTCTGAACAACACTTCTAGTCATATGGTTTAGTTTTAGGTAGCCCTGCAAGGAGCAGGGAGTTGGACTTTTATTATCCTTATGAATACCTTTTAACTTGAGATGTTCTGTGATTCCATAAAGTAACCAGGAATAGTCCTGTGGTGTGAAATGTTTCTTGTCTTGTTTTTAAAATTAATAAAAATCATTTCAGAATAACCTAATATTTTGTATGAATATTAGAGATAGAGACAGAGCATTTTCTGTTTTTAAAAGCAGTTACTGAGCTTCTGAACGTTGCCAAGTCTTAGAATAATTTTCTGATGTGTGTTGTATGATCAGATTTTAGTGGTGCTTTGTTCTAAGACTTGCAGTTTAGTACAAATCTTGCTTGGAACATTTCTGAATGATTTTTTTTCCTTTCACATAGGTTTCATAGAAATAGTAACTAAGACGCAAACATACTTTCTTCAAAATTCTTTGTGCATGGCACCTTGAAAAACTTCATAAATTGATTTGTTTGCATCTTTCCATCTATACTTTAGTGGTCTGTGCTTCAAAAATACTAAGCATTTTCACCTGTTTGGGTGAACATCTTGAAGTAAGCCATTACTTTTAAAGGCCTGTCCACCAGATTACAATTTCCAAAAGCACACACGGAATATGGATACCATTTCCAGAACTGAATTAGGTTAGGTTAGCATGTGTTTGCCCAGAGTCAACGCCATGTGCAGATTCTGTTGAGAATCATCATAAACATCTTTGCCTACATTTCATTTATGATATTTATGATATCTGTGTGTTCATGTAAATCAAAGTTCTTAAATACAGAGTTAGGGCTGTCTAATTAAGAGAATATTAAGAAGGCAACTAGACACCTAAAGTTAAATGGTGTTTGAAACACCCCATAGTAATTATTTTGCTTGTGACTTTACTTTTTCTCAATATGTGTCTGTTTTAGGCATCTAAAATGTTCTTGTGGTTTATTTTAGAAACAACAAATGAAGTTCCAGCAATGATGTCATCTCTGTGGAAAAAGTTAGACTATACGCTTTCTCAGATCAGGTAACATAGTTTTGAAATCAAGAAAGTAAACTTTCACCCTTAAGGGTGAGTCCCTATGTTGATCAATTCCTGTTAACATTGAGAATCATTTTGCTCCCTGTTGCCTCTAGAGGTAGTGAAAAAGGTAGATATGTGAGAATCCATAGTTGAATAGACACTTCAACATTTTAAGGCAGCACTAGCAGATAAGGAGGGCATCGTCGTATGTAGCCTTCTCTAATAAAACAGTATACTATGAGTCATTGAGAATCCAGTACCATTGCAGTTACTTGATCAAAAATGTAACAGTAAGCTTAATTTGAAGGATCTGTGACCATCGTTTGAAAGCATAGAAAGAAAAACCAGTTGATTGACGCTTCCTGAAGTAATGTGTGGTTGGGGTCAGACTGGTATTAACCATGTGATATATCCCATCGCACTGTGTAGGTGAGTGTTTCCATTGTGCTCCTTTTATTTATGTCACCTGCTTTATTTTTTAGGAGCATGCAGAATTCCACAGGATTTTCTGCTAACCAGAGGAGTAAGTAACTGAGCCAGTTCATGGGATCTGGTTTTGCAAAAAACGGGGGAATGCTGCAGCAATCAATAACACATCCTTACTCTTAAAATCTTGTCAGATCTCTTCTGCAGTGGTTTTTTTTCAGCATGTCTGTTGTCTTCAGTATAGTCTGTGGATTACTGTAATGATCAAGAAAGGAAAATAAGAAAAGCTGAGCTTTTTCCAGGGGGCTTAAATTCTCTGCATAGCATTTTCTTCTCTGGTGAAAACTTTTTAGAAGTGTACATAGTTAAAATATTTAAAAAATACTGCTTCAGTCCTGAAGTTGTTGACTTAAATTTGCGATTCATAGAGGAGCCAAAAACTTAACCAGTCTAATCATGATGCAGTTTCATTTCTGTACAAGGGAAATATAAAAAATATTACAACCTTGAAACAGTTTTTTAGGCCTGCATGCAAACATATAAGCAAAATATGAAAAGATACTTGTTCAGTCTACATTCGTGTCTTTCATTATGAAAACTGCTGAACGAACTCTCAAAAATGAAGAATTATGTTATTTTAAAGTATTTTTTTCTCCCTATAGTACTTCTACTGAGTAACCTGTGAGAGAAGAGAATGCAAAATATAGGTAGTCATTGTTCTTGGATCTGAGATTCACTGGGTTGGGTGGTGTTCTGTTGTTTAAATTAGTCAGATTTAGTCTGGTAAATAAATGTGAACTTCTGTTGGTTTAGCTGTTTCAGTTAAGGTCAATTATATGAGTGGTATATTATGTAATGAAATATCATTTTGGCATGAATCTTTCCTGTAAGCAGGGATACAAGCGTGGTTCCAGTGTCTGCATAAGTTGGCTGTGCTGCTTGAATTATTTTGATTCAAACCTGTAAGACAGAAGAAAAAGATGAATGTTGCTTACTCTCTGAGTTTCATGAGTAGTCGTTAAAGCACGAAAAGGCGTGTCCTTAATTAGGTCTTGGAACATCAGCAAGCTTCTTTTAAAAGTACTTCGTCATACATCTTCATCTCGTCTTTATTATTTCCAGCACGTACACGAAGTGGAATTGTAGAAATGAAAAGACAGAGAATGCTTCAGCAATCAGCTCCTGCAAACTCGGGGTTGTTGTCAGTAGCCCATCAGTCAGGGCCACAGAATTCCTCTTCTGTTGTATCTGCACAAGTTATTCACAGGCCAGTGATAAATCAAAGCGTGTCACAGCCAAGACTGAATACGTTGTTTGTGCACCAGTCACAGACCCAAGAAAACAAGAGCAGCAGTAAGTTACGCACTTCTTTTAAACCTTTTTTTCTGTGAAAAATCTATAGATATAGAGAAAAGTTTTCTAAAACCAGGGTTGGTCATCTTCCACCAAAAATTTTCAGAAAATTCATGGTTTCTTCCCTTAACTCTGCAAACTGCTTCAGGTGATTAAAATAGAAGGAATGCCCAAAAGAGAGAAGGCTCTTGAATATTTGTTTGCTAATGTGAGTTCAGAGATCAGAAGTGCATTAGTCTGTTGTTATTCTATCCTCACCCAAAACTCTTCTTTTAGCAGACAGGAATGATCCACATTGAGTGGATGTTTTTCTCAGGATATATTTAAAAGGAATTATTCTCATTTTTGTGACAATACCGAATATTTTATGTAAATTCACAGGAACCAATTGGAACATAAGTAATGTGAAGGTTTCTGTAGTGTTTTAACCCTGTCACTGGAAAAGGTACTGGCATTGTGATCTCTGTTTGGTTTTTTTCTTTATAAAGCAGGAGATTTCATACACATTCAAGTACCAGCACCACAAGAACGAAAGCTTCATTCAAACTTATTGTCTCCAGGAAGACGGAAAAGGTAAACATGGGAGGGTAGTAGCGTTGTTTTAAAGATCATTTAGAGGTTATGTGGTGTTCTAACCTCCAGTGTAAATTTTCTTAGATGGTGAAGTTTTTCATGTTTAAGACTCACTGAGAGTAGCCAGTGTGTGGTGTTCAGGAAGGAAAGTGAAAGAACTTACATTTGACTGATAGCAGGCTACTTGTGCTTCTTTATTGCACGTAGCCAGTCTTTAGATTATTCCAGTATTAGACATAAGTAAATAATCTTGGAGCCTGAGAGTTAGTATTCCTTCCAAAGTATCCTTATCAATTATGAAAATTCTCTGTATTTGTATAAATGTGCATTTTGCCTGTTTTTAACTTAGAAAAAATATTGGCTTCAGTGAATTTTGTCAGTGAAAATTTTCATATTTGCATTAAAGGCACTGTGAAAAATTTTATTATGCTAGTTTTGCATTTCTTTGATTCCAGTGTCCTTTTGGTTTTAATGAATTGACTGATCTCTTTGTATTCTATTTGTTGTCTTTATCTCTGACTAAATTGCAGTCAGTTGTTTCGCTTATTGTTTTTCCAAATTCTTAGTAATTTATACCTTTTCCAAGTCCTCTATTTGTGTATAATTTTTTTTGTATATTAGTGATTTTAGTGCTACTGGTTATTGGTGGCTTCAGAAGAGCCTACACTGTGGTTTCATATAAAATCATTACATTTCCTATTCATCATCTAAATTCTTGAACAACCCAACATATGTTTTCTTTTTGGGAAGAGCTACTCCTTGAGAGATCTTTATTTTCAGTGGTGATGCCCAAATCTTTTTCTTGTTAATTAGAACCTGTACCACCAGTTACGGTAACCTGTGCTGGAGGGGTGGAAAATACTGAGTAATAGGCCCGGAATTCAGTTTGTCATTGTGCTGCTTACCCACAGCCATTATATTTGTTTGTAACTTCTGTGTAGTCAAACACAATATATATATACCCCACATAATTAAACAGGTATTGGCTTTTGTTGTATTTCCAGTAAAGACATCATTTTCTGTTGATTATCATAGAATTGTTCGGGTCGGAAGGGATCTCAAAGGTCATCTAGTTCCAACCCCCTCCTACCATGGGCAGGGACACATCCCACTAGATCAGGCTGCCCAAGGATTAGTTCTTTCATGTGTAAAGAAGGAAGAGAAACATTTGATTTACTGACCATTAGGTGTATTGTTTGCTGTGTTTTCACAAAATCTGTCATAAATTTCCTGGTACGTTTCAGTGAATCTCAGAAGAGGAAAAGCGTTGCAACATCTGTACCTCCTTCAGCAACTAGAAGTTCTCAAGACCCTGATGAATTAATAATAGAAAAAGAAAGTGAGCCACTTGAAGAATTCATAGATGGTAACTTCCCAGTGAGTATATACTTGTGGAGGGTGTTTACATTTAACAAACAAATTCATACTAAGGAGGACTAGTCTTTTACATGTTGTTTGTCTTGGATATTATAGAAATTAACTTTAGAAGATAAATGTGTTTTGTGTTTGAACTAGTTCTTCTGTTTACTAAACTGGTGAGCATGGCATGGCTATGTAGAGTTAATTCTTTGACTTATTTGCTTTGCTAAAATACCTGTAAGCTGTCAGAATAAAGTAGTTCTTTAGAGAATGGAAACCAAAGAGCAGAATAAACCTTGCTGTACTTTAGAAGAGTTAGAAGTGCAGGAATGTTTTGTCATGATTTTTCATTGCGATGTTATGCAGATGCAGGTTGGTTGTCTCTCTGTTACAAAGAGTGTTCTCTGTGTTGAAATGATTTTTATTTTTTTATCAGTAAGTTGTCAGTTCATGCTTCTTTTCTAGTGATGATAAAAATAGAAACCCGACCACTTTAAAACTGTTGTTTTTCAGCAACTGGTTATTGAAAATGCCAGAGAAAAAATCTTGAGCAACAAATCTCTTCAGGAGAAGCTTGCTGAGAATATTAACAAAATCCTGGGCAGGTAATGAAAGGAACTTCTAAACTTCACACGTATTCTTAATTTGATTTAGTTTTGAGTTCTGAACTCACCTCTGATTGATGTATTCCAGTGATGGCAACGTAGCTCAGGCTCCTAAACAGACAGACAGTGGTCCCACGGAACAGGAGACTTCAATTGATGAAATCCTTGGGCTTCAGGTAGGTGTGGATTGCCCCATTTACCTTTTTTGAAGACTGGGTACGTGAAAATGATCAGTTGTGGGAACTAGGCTGAATCTCTTTGTGCTGTCTGATATCTGAGGTTGCTCTCTTCTTTCATTTTACCAGTTAGGCGTAGCTGTACTGTAATGCAATCAAATGGATTGCTTCTACCTAGGGGCAGTTTCACAGCTTCTTTTGTATTGACTTTAACTCTTACCTTGTTGTATGGTAGTGGGCTGGTTTGAGAGGCTGACCTAACAGGATACTAGTATTTTACTCAGTTGAATTTTGGACCAGTTTAGCACCCTGGATTCATGCCCAATGCCCTGTAGAAGGCAACGTAAGCATGCAGTAAGGTCAGAATCCAAGGGAGTAGGGCCTCTTCTGGCAGTGGTTAGCTGTTAGTGTTATCGCTAGACTGAGAGCTAAGTACCCTGTCTCACAGTCACCAGCTACCTTCTTGCACTGCATCTTTGGTACCAGTAATTGGGTACCAGCTCCTGACTGGGGGTCTGATCAATAGCATTGTAAAGAAAAAATGGAATTTAAAATACCTTATGGTCTCCAAACATGTTTGATCTGATATGATTTTCTGATTTGCTGTATCATAAACCTGCATTGTCTGGGATAGCAAGAGAAATTGTCTCTGGAGCCTAAACAAGGATGCTCTTTGTTCAAATTTAATATTACTTTGCTTTTAGAGGAAATGTACATTCTGCTTCTGCAAACTAAACTTCTAGAGTTCTCCCTTCATTGTCCTGCAGTCCTCGAGCTGGCAATCAGAGTCAGAAAGGGATCTTAAAGAGAGTATTATAATTTTCGCAGCCCTTGTGAAAAGAGCAGGAAAGTAGAGGCAGTTTCCTTTTTACAAAGTAGAGGTTTCTTTTAAAAGCTATTCTGGCATTTCATGATTTTTAGGTCAATTTTTGTCAAAATATGGAGCTGAAAAGCTGTATTCTCTTTTTCTGAGCATAACAAAAATGAAAGCAGCATCCTGATGTAAAGTAGCTGAGGAAAAAATAATCAAGCATATCATATGGGATATCCACACTTACCACAACCATATTGAAAGTTGTAGAGTGCTTAGGGGATCTCCTTGAAGTCAGGAGAGACTTCGTGTGTGAGCGCTTGAATATGTACTCAGTGCCCAGCTTTTTCTTCCTGGGCTGCTATCAAATAAGTCAGCTTGAAACAGGAACACGAGAGCAGTGTCCTATTTAGCTGTGCCTTCCAACTGCTTTTCACAGAAGAGTAGTTGGGAGTTATATCATGGAATATGTAATGGGTAAATTAAATAAAACTTCCTGTTGCTTAGAATTGTCTTCTAGATATAATCAAAACCAAGAAACTTGGATTAATTTGGGGATTTTTTTATCAGTAGTGGGCTAGTGCAGGCTTGTAGCATTTGTACCATCAGCATATGCTTCCAGAGAGGCCCATGGTTTAGCCCTTTTCAAACAGTGCAGGTCATTATATGGAGAGCACTCCAAAGTGCATGTTGCAGGGTGTAATGTCTGACAAAGATGTTTGGGTTGTAGGAGATGTTATTTCTTAAAATCCAATCACTAAGATTTTAACACATTAAACTTGTGACAGAAATCTTTCCAGCATTAGTCCTTATGTTGATGTGCAGAAGTAATAAAACTAAAAATCATCTGAAAAGAAAACAATTCTTGTCTTTCTTTTAAGATATGAAAGTAGCCATCTAACAGTTCTGTGTACTTTGTCGTTTCTCAGGGTGAAATTCATATGTCAGAAGAGGCTATACAGGACATTCTAGAACAGACAGAGTCGGATCCAGCTTTTCAGGCGCTCTTTGACTTGTTTGATTATGGTAGGCTCTATTATTCTCAGTTGTACCGTTGCCATAAGGCATCACAAATTGAGTTTTCCTAAGAATTGCTTGAAGAAGCAGAGGTAATCCAGCTGGCCTCTTATGCAAGAGAAAGGGAGGGACTGTATGGTATGTGTTTCTCAATTCAGAAGTTTTCATATACATTTACAGATACCTTCAAAGTACAGCATTTTCTTGTGGCTGAAATTCTGGTTTTGTGCTGGATCAGTGATTGTTTGTTGCTGTTAATTTTAGACTTTTCTGGTCTAAAGGATGATAGTTCATACTTAGTTTTCTATGCTGTTGCAAAATTTTTGTCTGCTCAGGAATATCCTCATATAAAAGATAAGGATGTTTTTATGCTCTTTCTGGATTAGTAATGAATACAGAGAAATAGTTGGCATGTCTTGAATTTGTAATCTCCATGCTTTATCTAAAATGTTATAATGACATTTGTGTGTAAAATGGCATGTTTAATCATTCTTCATCCTTTATTTTGAAAATAGGAAAGAGCAAGGTCAACAAGAACTTACCTGCTGGTATTTCTGGCCAGAGTGGAGTAGAAAATGCAATCCTGGTGGATGAGGATAACCTGGAAACACTTGAAAGTTCTTTAGGAACAGAAGAAACTAGTAGATGTAGGTGGTTAGGTTTTTTTCTTTAAGATCTCTATGAGTCTGTTTGCTTTTCATTATGAAAATATTTTCAGACAACTTGTTCATTTCAAAATCTTTGTTTTGAATAGTAATATCCAGTGTGACATTTACATTGCATGAATATTCAGATATGCCTATTCTGTAAGAAAGTTTCAGTCTATTAAATTTAACAGTAGTCCATCAGTGTACTTACAAGTCGTACTTGATAAGTTCCTAAATGAAACCAGGAAATCACAGGATGTTCAGGCTCATAAGGGACCTCTGGAGGTCGCCTAGTCCAACCCTCCTGCTAAAGCAGGTTCACCTACAGCAAGTTGCTCAGGAACATGTCCATCTCTAGAGAAGGAGGTTCCATGACCTCTCTGGGCAGCCTGTTCCAGTGCTTTGTCACCCTCACAGTAAAGAAGCTTTTCCTCATGTTGATCCTGTGTTCCAATTTGTGCCCTTTGTTCCTTATCCTGTTGTTGGGCACTTTTGAGAAGAGTCTGGTCCCATCCTCCTGATACCTGCCCCTTAGATATTTATAAGCATTGATAAATCCTCTCTCAGCCTTGTCTTGTCCAGGCTGAACAGACTTCACTCAGCCTTTCCTCATAAAGAGAGGTACTACAGTCCCCTGCTTATATCTTCAAATATTCATTTTCTCATTCAAAACTGAGATACCTGGCAATATTCATTGTGGAACACACAAAGATAATATTTTTACATTTAACCGTATTAACCTTTTTTCACTATTCTGTAATGGTTAATTAATACACAGAGTCTTACTTTTGGACAAAAGGGGCAGTTAGTCTGTCTGCCCTGTTCTTAGCATCAGTAGCAGACACTTAATGAAAGCAGACCCAAGAGGTCTTTATCCTGAGAGATTTTTTTTGTGCTACTGGAAATCTGATTTAGTGATTTGAGCCATTGCTTATGATGTATACACTTATTATTTGTGTACAAACTGATTTAATAGATTGCCTAATGTGTATAACTGTATGTTTCACATGCTTTCCACTAAGCTTGAAAGTAAGAATGAGTAGCATTATTCCTATTTAGTTTTCATGTGAAACAGTTGTCCATTTAACTGATAAGTTGTTTTTAAAAGGCTGTAAAAGGATCATCTGTTCTAATAGTTACAGAACTATTTTTTTCTCTGTTTTACAGGTGATAATTCTAGGGAATCGCTCTCCTGTAAAGGTTTTCAGTTAGGAGAAGCATCGTGTGCCTTGAAGACCAGCGTTGGTGATGATGATGTGACTAAGAAAAATACAAACCACGAGCAGCTGCATGGAAACTGTAGACCAAGGAAGCAGACTGAAGTACTTAAAACTGTTACTTCTGAACATATTGGAGAGCTTGAAATCGCTTTTGACTCTGTGCCTGGTTTGACTGAACTGAACAAGAGACAGAGTTCTGATGGCGAATGTAATGAGCAGTGTGGAGAGTCTTATGATAAAAGAGAGTCACCCATGTTGGTCTCTGACAGTGAAAGAGCTATGGAAATTGAAAAAGGCCCACTGAGTCATAGTGCTGAAAGTAGTCCTAATTTAGAATACGCTCACTCTGATCGTCCACAGGTTTCTCTGATTTCTTTGGCAGAAGGTACTACAGCCAGTGAAAACAAAACACATTCTGGAAGTAAATGTCACTTATCACCAGACACGTCACTGTCTGAAAAAACACTTGCTAAAAGCCCTCCTGATGGGAGCCCTGGCCACAGCGCGCTGCTGAGAAAAAACAATTCATCCGTTTCTAGCCCATCAGCAGATACAGGAAAGGAACAGGCTTTAACAAATGATACCGCTGCCTTACCTGATGTTTTACAGGAGAACTCTAGCCACCACTCTGACCATCAGGACCAGAGTATGCAGTTGGACTGTGCTGCAAGGTCTGCAGTGAAGATTTCCAATCTTGACAAAACAGAGTTGCAGCTTGAAGTGGTGGATACTTCTAACAAACCTTATTCAAATGATCAGCAAACACTTGATAAGCCTTGTAAGAAAGATGCTAACCTTCCTTCAGGACTGTCAAACTCAGAGGGAACACAATTGGAAATGCAAGAACCTTCATCTTCTACAAAAGTAGATGCTGATAATATCTATTTCTCTTCTGGTGATGTGGCATGTACAGAAATTTCTGTAGTATCCACTGAAAACCATCTTACTACATCTGAAATATGCGATTCTCCTCTCCCAGAAACTGCATCCTCTACAAATGAGTCAGGTACTGAGGCCAAAAGTGTAAGCGGTGTATCTTCTAGTAGTCAACCAATGGATGTGGATCCTTCTAATATAATGTCCCTCAAGATCATCATTAGTGACGATCCATTTATTTCATCAGACACGGAGTTAAATAATGCTGTTTCCAGCATCACAGGAGACAATTTGCCGACTATAATATTGTCTTCTCCAGCCAAATCTCCAAGCAAAAGCATGGGCCTGTCCAAATGTCTAAGTTCAGAAGACACAGAAAAAAATGTGGATTCAGCTTTGGCAGAGCAGAATCTTCTTGTGTTTAGACCTAAGGATCCTGTGGTCATGTCAGTTAACTCTCAGAATGAAGATGGCTCTGTTTTTTCAGTTGCAGATAAAACTAACCTTTCCAAGGAAGGGGGGTTTATACAGTTGATGCCGACAACAAGCACAGCTTTTGGGAATTCAAACAACCTTTATATAGCCACCTGTGTGTCTGATCCAGCTGTAACGCCATCAAATGTGGTTGTATTGCCCAGCAATTCTATGCCTCTTGCTGCTCAAGCTCCAGCTGTACAACAGTTACGGACTCCTCTTAGGTCCAGCAGTTCATTTGCAGCAAACCAGGCCGTGTCCCCAAATTTTTCACAAGGTAACCTCATTATTAGAAAAATGACTGTTTATATAGCATTTTTATTCTTTTTTTCTTGTAAGGGCATTAAAAGTACACAGAGCTTTTAAACACTGCTCTATCTGCCCATTGGAACTAGCCAGGAGTTCTGTATTCTTTGACCATATTAGTTGGTACTAAAAATGAAATGAAAATTATGAAGAGTCATTGAGCAGGCTGCTTTGAAAAAAACCAACCCAGCTTCATATTTCAGAAGCTTAAAATTTAGCAGCGATAAATTTAGGAAGCACGTTTTGGTGTATACTAGAAAAGATTGTTGCTTCAGCTAAATAAAACTGATGGTTTTCTTAAGATTCTTGGTATAAATAGAACGCTGTATGTTGTACCTGCATATAGTTTAGAGAACTGGCTGGATGTAGATGCTCCTCCCAAAACTGCTTTCTTGATTTGTTTTGTTTCATTTTTCCAAAGACCTAGTCTGCACCAGAAGTACTTTTAGACAAATATAAAGGTCTGTCATTATATCTTTCCATAATACAAAATCTCTCCTGGTGCAGACATTTTTATTAAGATAGTGATGAGAATTCTGAGCACTTTTTAAAATGTTAAACCTAACTATAAATTGATTATAAGCAACACATTGAGATTTCTTTTCAAAATTAAAAATGGTTCGCAGTTAGCCGTGAATTTTGGTGTGTAGTTGTTTTGTTGTGGTTAGAGGTCAGGGCAACAGGATTTTAGCATGCTGGCCTTTCCTGTCTTTGTGATTTCTTTATGCGGCTATTGGCTTCAGGCTTTTTCACAGGGAGTGAAATAGAAATTTGCCCAGTTTTCTGCATTTTATATTTTTCCTGGTGGTGCTCATGTAACTGAAGAACTGCGTGGAATCAATATTTCTTTCACTTCTTTAATTTTTCTTCGAATTTTCAATTAATGTGGGAGAATAGTTTCCTTTCTTTTATAATGACACTATATCTGGCAGTAGGACACACTTACAACCGATTATTTAGCCTAAGTATTGGTACTGTTGGAACAGGTCCAGAGGAGGGCCATGAAGATGATCAAAGGGCTGGAGCACCTCTGCTGTGAGGATGGGCTGAGAGAGATGGGGGTGTTCAGCCTGGAGAAGAGAAGGCTCTTTGGAGACCTTATTAGTGGCCTTCTAATTCCTGAAGGGGGCTACAAGAAAGCTGGGGAGGGACTGTTTACAAAGGCTTGTAAACTAGGACTGGGGGGAATGGCTATAAACTGGAGAGGGGCAGATTTACGCTAGACATAAGGAAATTCTTCACGATGTGCTTGGTGAGGCACTGGAAGAGGTTGCCCAGGAAAGTTGTGGCTGCCCCATCCCTGGAGGTGCTCAAGGCCAGGTTGGATGGGGCCTTGAGCAGCCTGGTCTGGTGGGAGGTGTCCCCACCCATAGTTGCAGGCTTGGAACTCGATATTTAAGATCCTTTCCAACCCAAACCATTCTATGAATCTTTGATAACTTATTTAAAACTACTGTTGTAATGGTGATTTCAGTAATTAGGTGGGAAACTTTGGCCTAAATAGTCCATATTGGTTCCATTGTGCCTTTTTTTAAACTTCAACAGCTGATCTCAAACCCACTAATAACTGAAGTCTTTATGTACCTCATTTAACGCTTCTTACCAGCCAGGAATATATGTTAGATATCTATATACTTAGCCGTTCTCAACTTCTCTTGTTCTCAAAAGGGGAAGGTGGAGTGGGTGCACTGAAAGGAAAAAAAATTCCACTAACAACTTTTGAGCATGGTGATTGTTGGGAATAGGCTGTAAACAGTAGTTTATTTTTGCTCGGCAGTCACATGAGCTGTGTAATGCTTTTTCTGGTTTCAATAAATTAATTTGAAGTTCAAGCCTTAACATGGGTATGCTATCCTTACTTCAAGATTAACTAGCATCTTAGAGTTGATTGGTTGGAAAAGATCTTTGAGACCATTGAATCCAACCATACCTGTCCACTAGTAAATGATATCCCTGAGCACTTCATCTACCCATCTTTTAAGTACCTCCCGGGATGGTGATTCAACCACCTCCCTGGGCAGCCTGTGACAGTGCCTGAAACCCTTTCTGTGAAGGATTTTTTCCTGATGTCCAATCTGAACCTTCCCTGGCACCAGTTGAGGCCATTTCCTCTCATCCTGTCAGCTGTCTCTTGGGAGAAGAGACCAGCACCCACCTTGCTACAACCTCCTTTCTGGTAATTGTAGACCATGATAAGGTTTCCCCTCAGCCTTCGTTTTTAAGTCCAAGCTAAACAACCCCAGTTCCCTCAGCTGCTCCTCATAAGACTTGATCTCCAGCTCCTTCACCAGCTTCATTGCCCTTCCTTGGACGTACTCCAGTGTCTCAGTGTCCTTGTAATGAGAGGCCCAAAATTGAGCACAGGATTTGAGATGTGATGAGTGCCGATTACAAGGGCACAATGGCTGAGAGTTGTGAACCACTTCTTAAAAGGGAAGACAAATCGGATTATTTACTTAAGTCTAAACTAAAATAAGAGCTACTTACCCAGTTCCTAGCAGTGAGATATGGTAAGAACCATAAAGTATTTTTAAAAATACAGAGCTTTTGCCACAGGTTTGACCATGCATCATTTTAAGAAATCCTATCTTGAAGCTTTACTTTTTTCTGAAGTCTTTTTGTTTCTGTGTAATTGCAACCCTGATATTTTTTAGGTTCTGCTATTATAATTGCATCTCCAGTGCAACCTGTTTTGCAAGGAATGGTGGGAATGATACCCCTCTCAGTAGTAGGACAAAATGGAAATACTTTCTCAGCACCTACCCGCCAGGTAATGCATCACAAATATTTCAAAATAAAAGCTGAAGGGATAAGGAGTCTTTTTTGGTAAATTGTAATGGAATGTTACGATTCTTTCAAGGTTTTACATATGCCTGTGGCTAATCCAGCGTGCAACAGAAGTGTCCCGAAACTTCCCATTCCTCCCAAATCACAAAAGATTCCTGGAGCAAGAACCAAAACTAATACAGGTACTCACCTTGCATTTCTGAGAAAGAAAGTGGGGATTCTATAGATGTGTTGGTTCTTACCGATGGTTCCATAAATTCCAGTGCTCCTCTGCCAGGAAACTGCTGGGATGGCTTTGAGAGAGGCCTGTAACCTGTAATTGGTAACTATTTCCTTGATTTATAAAGAAGACTCCCAGCATATTAAATAATGCCAGATTTGGGATCAAGCTTATTTTTGAAATTTAAATTTTCAGTTAAAAAAAGTACCTTTCTTTATATTTCTAGTTATTTTTCATCTCATTGGTTGTAAGCACAGTTTACTGCTGCCATCAATATGAAGCCACACAGAAATACAAAGAATACAGAAGTTATTAGGAGAATCAACATTTCCACTCATTTATGAAGGAAAATATTTAATGGAAGTGTTGCACATTTATTTTAAAAATGCACTGTTTTATCTTTCCTATTTCAAGAATACATTTCTATTAATTATTTAATTGTAGCCTTGCTTTAGTGAATTGAAACAAGATTGGAGTTACATTCATTTCTCAGTATTTGGAATGGTTAAAGAAAAATAATGGACAGTACAGTATGAACAGAGTTATAAGGACAACTTGTACGTTAGCCTATCTTAGCCTTTTTTCAAGAAGAGTAGGCTTACACATAAAAATGAAAACAGAAGGATGCTGCAAAACAAGAAGAAAGCTAGGGTGGTGTAGGTAGTCTGCATTCTGGTTTGCCGATGGATAACTGAGAGCTCACTGTGGTTATTTTCCTTCTACTTGTAAATCCCTGCTGTCCATTTGTAAGTCCAGCTTGAGGAGTTTTATTTTGCCAGGGCCATGTATTGTCTAAATGTAAACAGCAAGGAAACTTCTTTTTTATGGTTCCTTGGTGACCTTTGCTGAGCTGGTAATCCATACATTTGAAAACTATGAAAAAAGTTGCGGAGTTTTGTTGCTGGGTTTTTCTGTATTCCTTCTCTCTCACGTGAAATGTCACAGAATCACAGCATCGTTTAGGTTAGAAAAGGTCCTTCGGATTGAGAACAACCATTAACCTAACGCTGCCAAGTCCATTGCTAAACCATGTCCCTAAGTGCCACGTTTATAGATGTCATTGGACTAACTGTGAGGTGATTGACTTGGAATGCTGTAGTTATTAATGCGTTATCTTTTGTTCCAGGAAAACTGATAGCAAGCGTAGCTGAGCCTCTGAACCATACAAATTCTCGAACGCAAAGGTCAGTAGTGCTGGGTATTCAAGCTTGCTTTCTTTTTCCTGCTGTGAATTTCTCTGTACTGTACTGACTAGGAGGAGAACAGGTTTTTTAGCAATCACATAAGCATTATCTCTTTCTGTTTTCTTCCCTTGCTGTATGCTAGGATTATCCATGCAGATGTGTGTCAGTACTAGTGCAGCGACGTATGAATGACAAGCCTGTGCTAGAATTCTGCTGTTACTGTTCCTCTGTTAATTTTATATGGCTTTGTGTTTATTTTCATGCATCTCAGTCACCGAATAAAAATTGTTTGAATGGAATCCCAGGGTAGCAAAAATTACGTTTACTGGAAGATTTTAATGACTAATTCCTTTTTAAAAAATATACTGTTGAATATAATTTAATTGCTAATCAGGATAAGCACTAGTGTTCTGTTGGGCGTGTGAGAGAGAAGAAGGCAAGGCGTCAGTAATAACTCCTCTTTATCATTAATGGCCTTAAGGATCAAAAGGATGTTGAAATGAGCAAGAGTGTAGAAAGAGATATGTTCTCTTGAAATGTTAAAGGTGAAACATTCTTTTATTATGAAAATTAAATGTACTTTAAAAAAACACATGCCTGATCTAGTGGGAAGTGTTCCTGCCCATGGCAGGGAGGTTGGAATTAGATGAGCTTTAAGATCCCTTCCAGCTCAAACCATTCTGATTCAGAACTTGGTTAAAATGTTAGAAAAGTGGAAGAAAACAGGAACAATAAAGTTGACTTATTGAAGAAAAAAAAAACCCCAAAAAACCCAATAAAATAACCCCAACGTATACCAAGGCTTACGAGGTACATGCATGCAAAAAGTAGTGATTTTTAAATAGCCACAGGAGCAAGATTTGGAATAATATAATTTTGATGATTCAGCTTTCTGTTAGTTTTAATCAATCTCAGGTGTGTTTTGCATTGAGAAGAGCAGAATGTTCCCCATAGAGAGATGTAATTTCTCACTTCTACTCTCTGCTGTCTGTCTCGTCTCAAACTGCTACTGTTTGTACCTTCTTTACCATCTCTGAGATACCACGGTTACCCTTCCAGAGCCACAACCAGTATTCTGGAATGGACTGTCCTGTCATGAATGTACTTAGTTTCCTTTAGAACTCAAGTAAACTGCCAGCATCCACAAATATCCCAGGGTTTAAAAGCTACCAGGCTTAACTACATGCAGTGTCCGAACCTGGTTTAGTTTTGAACCTGACTCCAGTTGTACTTGATGTCCCTAGTTTTTCCGCTGGAATTTACAACAAATAGTTTCCTTCTTGTTGGCTTTTTTTTCCCCAGAGCTGTGTTGCATTTCCCCTCCGTCATAGAATTACTAGGTTGGAAAAGACTTTTGAGATCATCAAACCAAACCATACCTGTCCTCTACTAAATCATCTCTCTTTCAAGGCTGAAGAGCTCAGTCTGCCTAATTGTTCTTTGTACAGACTTTATTTCATATCTTTTTGTCATCTTTTTTGGCCTTCTCTGAGCTTTCTGCCATTATCATCTGTTACTCTTGGTCTTTGCGTGCCACTAAAATACTTCAGAGAATGGAGAGAGCTTTAAATGGGTATGTGGAGAGATGGGTGCGGTCTTGAGGCAGCTGAAATGACCTTGTATAGTAAGAACAAGGATGTTGCTTAAGTATTTTCATCTTATTTTCAGGACTGGAAATTCAGACAGGCTTATCACTGCAGAACTAGGAAGGAAAGTAGAGGAGAACTTATTGCTGGCACCAGGAGAGAGCACGAGCTCAAATTCAAGACCAAGTGAAAGTCATAGGAGAGTGCTTTGCTTTGATAACATCCTACCCACTTCAGGAGGAAACACTCAAATTCAGACTACTAAGAGTTTATGCCAAAAAGAAAGAAACGAAAATACTTTATTTGCTGTTGACTCAGCATCATCCTCTGCTAAGGCGCAGTTGGCAAAGAGAGAGAAAGATAAAACGTTGCCTCGAATTCTGTGTAAGCCAGAGGTTTGTAGCAACAGAAGCACATCTGCAAAGGAGCCGCAGCCTGAGCGGAAGGCGGCGACTGTAGCACTTCCTTTAGATCCGTTCCACAAGACGACAGCAAATAAAGAAAATGAATTACGAAGAGATACTGATGAAAAACAGAAGAACCAGGACACTGCTAAACTCTCAAACGGCCAGCAAAGTGTTAGCTTATGGAATGAGAAGACGGTTCCTTCTGTGCAAGAACTCAGCAAAAAACAAGGGTCACTGTCAAATGGGACTAGCAAATCTTCTGCGTCGGTTTCTTTGTCTTCAAAGGAGCCAAAGCGAGAACCAGGTAAAGTTACCAACCAAAGCCTTTGCCTGTCAAGTCCATTCACTAAACAATGTGTGGAAATGCTGCAAGACATTCAGTGGCATAGTCCGACCAGTAAAACAGTTGAAAACGGAGAACTGCCGGTACCCCGTACGCCATCTGGAGTTGGGGACAGGCACACAGATGATACTACAGATAGCGTACGGACGCCGACCTGTCGTCGCTTCAGTGAGGACAGCACAACCCCTAGAATAATGGTACCCCCTGCTACGCCAGACTTGCCTGCCTGCAGCCCAGCGAGTGAAACGGGGAGCGAAAACAGCGTCAGTATGGCTGCTCACACGCTGATGATACTGTCCCGGGCAGCTATTGCAAGGACTAGCACTGCAACTCCCCTGAAGGACAATACTCAACAGTTCAGGTCTTTACGGAGCACGGTAAAGAAAAGGAAACTAGAGGACTTGAACGAGAGCAGTTCTCGTTCGGCAAATAGAAAAGAGCTTCAAAGCTCTCCAACACCATCAAAAAAGAAGAAAATAAAGGCAAGTACAGGCATTTCTCTTTTAATTTAAATGATATCTGTTAGACATCTATGTAGATATTATTTATAATGGGATGGTTCAAAGCCCTGGTCCGGATCACTGACTTCCTATTTATATTTTTCAGTGTTACCAACTCTTGAGCTTACTCTGAACCAACAGGTTTTTTAAGATTAGTGTAGCCTTCAGATAGACACCAGTAACTCCTGCTGACTCTGCACATACTTATGAAAATCAAATTATTTCTCTTAAATCATGAGTGAGTTTCTAAATCTAACTTCAGACTAAGTTTCTAGGCGGAATGTAGGAATTAGGCCAAACTCAAACTAGACCTTACTAGAATTCAAGCTGTTTATAGAATCATAGAACCATGGAATGGCTTAGATTGGAAGGGACCTTAAAGATCATCCAGTTCCACCCCTTAATTGTGCTGTGTATGGGACAAGAGCTGCAAGGCAGTTCCTGTCAGGAGCCTGGGTGGGCGGCCGGTGCTGGAGCAGAGAACTCTGCTACCCCTCTCGCACAACCTCGCTGTTTGTACCCCAGGGGTACGTGGGAGCGTACATGCATTTCTGTGTCTGACTTCTGAGCAAACATTGTGCTGTGACATCTACAAGGTATATGGAAGGATGAGGAAAAAAGAAATGCTCAGAGATGCTGCAGTATCCCAGGTTTTTAGTATTTAACTCAACTGTTCTTTTCCTTTCTTACAGAAAAAGAAGCTACCAAATTCTTTTCCAGCAGGAATGGATGTGGACAAGTTCTTGTTGTCCTTGCATTATGATGAATGAAAACAGTGGTTGAACTGTGACTGTCTAAAGCCAGGTGGTGTTGTGCTGAGGGTTTGCATGGGAAGAGAAGTCAATTTTAAGGGGGGAGTTGCACTTTCAGTGCACTGCAGTTTCACTTTATAGCAAAATCATGCTTTCTGAAGCAGGTTGCTAATTGTAAATATCATTGCGTTGGTATATGTTTATTTTTGAAAAAGCACTTGCGTAATTATAGAGCCATTTAATTTGCAAACTTGTACATTTGTATAAATGTAATCTAAGAAGAGTTGTATGTTTTCCTGTTCCACCACGTTGTCTGTGTTCTGCTGCGTTCTCTACTTACCCAGCCAAACCCCTTAGCCAGTTTATGAGAAGGTTGTGAATTTGAAGGCAGCGTTTGTAGTTCACTGTTTTTTGATGCGGGCAGCTTGCTTGGCCACTTCCCACTGTCTTGTTGAAGCTGAAAGGGACCCAGTCTTGAGAGGTCACTGACTTGTACTAACACTCCCTTCTCTCCTAACTGTCCACCTCATGTCGTAAGGCTTTGAATGAGTTAACAAAAATACTTGTAACTAAAGGTAAGGCCCATAAAACCTCCAAAGTTATTTCTCATCTAGCGAAGCTTTTCCCGACCAGTGACTTGATAAGAACTCATATTTGGAGAGGCCTCGTCTCTTTACAGTATTTGCTGTGTAGGATGGTGTCTAAATGCAAAAGCTGTTCTCAAGCAACACGCCTTGGTGCAGTTTAATCCCTATATTCATATGCCCGTGTGAGTATTGAAGCTGTAACAACAGCCAGGTAAGGATTTTGGCATATTCTATTGCAAAAGTAAATTCTTTTAACAGCTGTTTGGACAGGGACAGCGTTTGGTGGTGTCACTTATGCCTTTAGCCTGACATGGAAAAAAAATTGCACCCAACCTTTCCCTTTAGCACAGAATTTGTTATAGCTGCTACACAAACTCCTTCAGAACAGGCCCAGGACAAGCTCAGCCTATGTTTTAGTCATCATTGGCGTGGGTGAAAGTTGCCACACTAAGCCTTGCTCCAGCACCACAGAATTCTCTCGACTGGTATTTCTGCCTTTGTTCTCAAATTGTTGAGGTCTTAAAAAATGCAAGTTTTCTTGTAAGAGATCTGTACAGCAACAGGGCAATGTTTCAGATAGAATACAAGGATTCCTAAGGAACCAATATTATGCAGTAGATGTTTATATTAAACCCATCTGATAACTAAATACTGCAGAGCATTTACAGCTTGAATAAATATTTTTGTTTTAATAAGAAGTTCTGTGTCTTGCTTAATATTTTCTAAGTCCCCTGAGCAACTTTGCAGATGTTGTACAGAGAAGTCAGGCTAGTCAGTCATTTTTTAGTATCGAACACGAAGTTCTAATGGTAGCAATTGTCAGAGTGGTGAAACCAGTTGTCTTTTTACTACATGGTGGCATTTTATGCTTCACAGTATTCTGAGTTCATATGTGGCAATAGATCTGCTGTTTAGAACCGTAGAATGGTTTCGGTTGGAAGGGACTTTTAAAGATCATCTGGTTTCAACCCCCCTGCCATGGGCAGGGACACCTCCCACCAGACACCAGGCTCCTTGGGGCTCATCCAACCTGCCCTTAAGCACCTCCTGTCCTCGTATGGGAGGTGCTCCAGCCCTCTGGATCATCTTTGTAGCCCTCCTCTGGACCCGTTCCAACAGTTCCATATCCTTCATAAGTTGAGGATTCCAGAACTGGACACAGTACTCCAGATGACGTCTCACAAGAGAGGAATAGAGGGGCAGAATCACCTCCCTCACCCTGCTGGCCACGCTTCTTTTGATGCAGCCCAGGCTACGGTTGGCCATAAGAAAGTAGCTGTTCTAAATCCCAACTGAGAAACTTCAGTGGTTGATGTTCATTCCTTGTGAAAAGGGTGAGGTGGGAATAGGCTTTCGTAGTGGAGGGGAAAAGCCCATTTTTGCCCTCTGCTAAGAACACCTGCCTAAGAAACTGCATGAACTTCTCACTGAAATCTTGAAAAAGATTGAGTGCAAGAAAGTGTTTTCCTTTCTCCCCCTGCTTGCAATGTGAACACTTAATTCCGTGTTCCTGAAAACTCTGCTGTGAACTTGGGAGCCCTGGGGGAGCTCCCAGTGATGAAGCAGTAGCAGTAACGCCACTCTTCTGGTCCTGAACTGGCCTCTACTTAAAAGTATATTGACTGCACCAACCATCAGTGGCTTAAATGAATAGAGAAGGAGCAGCAGCACCTTGGAGCCATGTAATACTTGCCTGGGTAAGTTCCAACACCCCTCTGTTCTAGTTTGCTTTGATGCTGCACCCCAAGCTGCAGCAAGTGTTACAGCAGGGCTCCTCTTCTGCATTAGACCTGGATTCGTGATACACAACAACATAGAAACGACCTCAGAGTGCAGTTATTTTTTCCATGAAATAATCCAGGAAAACTATGCAACAAAACTGTAAGAAAGTAGCTGCTTCAAGTAGAGCAGCACTACAGCAGTTACCAGAGTTCCTTTTCAAAGGCATTGGAGAAACCATACATCAGTAAGAAAGGAGCCACAGCTCACAAATGTTCTTTATTTTCAGATCTCAAGACATTATCATATCATGGGGCATTTTTTATTTATACTGTATAAAAAGCTTGTATGGAGTCAAAGTAAGAAAACCCTAGTTGTCTATCAATAATCAATGATGTTCTAACAAATTTTAGAACAGCAGATAAGAAGTTCATCCACTTTGATAAATAAGATGTAACAGGTACCACACATCGTCCTGATTAGAGTGTTTTAAAGGTTTCCAGCGCTACTTGGGCCTACAACTTCTCTATCAAGATTGCAGAAGCACCTCCTCCTCCATTGCAAATTCCTGCAAGACCATATTGTCCTTGTTTCAACGCATGGGCCATGTGAACAACGATTCTTGCTCCAGACATTCTAAATAAAAGAAAAAAGAACATTTATAGCTTAGTTTAAAGGAAATTCTTCATTAGAACAACCCAGGACAGTTGGCAGAATACAGAACTGATTCACCGGAGGGAAAAAAACAACACCAACAAAAAGACCAAACCAACCCTTTCAGCTACGTTTAGATAAAACACAGGTTATTAATCTCTAGCTGCAGTACTTAAACAGAAAGATCTTTATCCATACACTGAGAAAAACTCCATGTCTGAGATTCTTCCAGAAAATGAAACTGCCTCTGAAGTCAGTCTGTAATGACCAATTATGCCTACAAGCAGTAAGGCTCTTTCAAAGAAGGTAAGGAGCCTCCAACAAGACTCAAATCAACAGCAACAATTACTTTCAAACTGTTTCCTATTTGCTTACAACTAGATACCTTGCAGTAACTAATGTGACCTACCTCATGTGTGAAATCTGACTTCTAAATTCATAGAATCATAGAATGGTTTGGGTTGGGAGGGACCTTAAAGTTATCATCCAGTTCCAACCCCCCTGCTCTGGGCAGGGACACCTTCCATCAGACCAGGCTGCTCAAGGCCACATCCAACCTGGCCTTGAACACCTCCAGGGTTGGGGCAGCCACAGCTTCCCTGGGTAACCTGTGCCACTGCCTCACCACCCTCATTGTGAAGAATTTCTTCCTCATATCTACTCTAGATCTTCCTCTTTCCAATTTAAAGCCCTTTCCCCTTGTTCTGTCACTACAGGCTCTTGTCAAAAGTCCCTCCCCAGCCTTCTTGTAGCCCCCTTCAGGTATTGGAAGGCTGCTCTTTAAATGGAAACTATTTAAAGTTCCCTTCCAACCCAAACCATTTTCTCTGATTCACATGGCTATGGCAACAAACAAGCTCTTTATAAAGTAGGTGATGACTAACTGTGAAGAGAAAAATGGGATCATGCTATTTCGAAGGTGCCCTGGAATTCATTGCCTGCTTTAAGTCACTGTGTACTTGATAGTAAATTTCTGTTACCCTTCCTCCCTGCATTTAATTTGATAATAGAGCTTAATGTGCTAGCAGTGTCAAGAAAACAATGCCTCTGTGCAGAACAAAACCCAGCACTTATTTTACTTACCCTATTGGATGTCCAAGAGAGACGGCACCTCCGTTAATATTTACTTTTTGTGGATCAATACCCAGCATTTTAATATTGGCCAGCACAACAACACTGAAGGCTTCATTGATTTCCCACATGGCAATGTCTTCTTTTTTCAGGCCTGTCTCACTTAGAATCTAGAAATAATATAAATTACTGCTATGAAAAAACTAGGAAGCTCATTGCAGGAATAATTAGATCTATTTGGAATTTGGTGACTCAGGCTGCCCATAGTCTGAGTCAAGTCCACATTTTGGAACCTCCTTATTTTGTGGGAAAATGCAAAATTGAGGTAATGAAGCACAAACTTGAGTTTTCACAAAGAAGAAATGGTGAGTGTCCTATGCCAAGCGTAGGTTTCCATCACACACCAAGTCTGCTGCAGCACGAAGTACATTGAGACTGATGTATAGTGTGAGGTAACAGCGCACTCATCTTCTGTACACACTGGAGTATTGTGTCCAGTTCTGGACTCCTCAACATAAGAAGGATATGGAACTGTTGGAATGGGTCCAGAGGAGGGCATGAAGATGAGCGGAGGGCTGGAGCACCTCTGCTATGAGAACAGGCTGAGAGAGTTGGGAGTTGTTCAGCCTGGAGAAGAGAAGGCTGCAGGGAGACCTTAGAGCAGCCTTCCAGTACCAGAAGGGGGCTACAAGAAAGCTGGGAAGGGACCGTTTACACAGGCATGTAGTGACAGGACGAGGGGGAATGGCTTCACAGTGGAGAGGGGAAGAGTTAGACTAGACATTAGAAAGAAATTCTTCACAGTGGGAGTGTTGAGGCACTGGAACAGGTTGCCCAGGGAAGCTGTGAATGTCCCTTCCCTGGAAGTGTTCAAGGCCAAATTGTATGGGGAGATCAAGTGGGAGGTGTCCCTGTCCATGGCAGGTGGGTTGGAACTGGATGATCTTTAAGGTCCCTTGCAACCCAAATCATTCTATGATCCTATGATCTCCAGTTCATTTTCAAACTCATCTCTACTCGTACAGCCATATTTATTTTGCCTTTTAGGCTGCAAAGCCTCCAAAGTGTAAACAAGCCCAAAGCTGGTGAGCACCGTGTAAAAGAATATCATCTTTCAAAGTAAGTGCAAGAAATTTGTTGCTCTGAAAATCTGCATTCTGGAGTTGATCCTCTGAAAAACGTGCCCTTTGTATTTATGACATAATTATAATTTTGATCTTAATTACAAGATGATCCATGGAGGGATGAACCAATGATCCAGTACTAAGGAATTGTGTCATTTTTCAGACACTCAGTTTTAGTCGTACCTTGGGAACAGCGTATGCAGGTGCAATTGGGAAGTCAATAGGATCGACAGCAGCATCTGCAAAAGCTGTAAAAAAATCACAAAAGCCGTTGAAAGACCTTTTGGGTTTACCTGACATGATTTTTATTTTTGCAAGCAACAAACCCAGCCAAGATAGAAAAATTCTGAATATAATGAAATAGATAGAGCTGAGGTTTAGTGCCATAAGTGAGCCGTGTAACAACATTTTCAAATTTTTAATATTATTCCATATAGAAAACTCTGTTTATGATCAAAGGCCAGCTTGTACAACTGATATTTCAAGGACTGCATTGAGAATATGCAACCATAACACCTAAGGGCTCACCTTTTTTCATCCCGTGAACGTCAGACAACCAGCCAAAAAGGACTCCCAGTCTGGGCACATCCTACAGGAATATTTTTCAAGGACCACAGTCAAAGATAAGCAAAGAAAAATCTTACCTACTATCCGTGCCAATGGTTTGACTTTCAGTCTCTTGGCTGCCTCTGTAGTCATCAGCACCAACGCAGCTGCTCCATCATTCAGAGTGCTGGCATTAGCAGCTGTAACTGTGCCTAGAAAAGACAAAGCACTGTTTAAACAGAGCGGAAAGTGTGATACAGCTCAGGTATATCCCATTAACGATTTTTTTTTTTTCTTACGTTAAGCCCTTGAACATAAGGGCTCAACTACATGGTGATATCTGTTGTGCTAGGTTAACTAAAAAGGAGGGATTTTTAAATCAGTGTGATCATAAGTACAATCCCATGTATTCCTATCTTTATCAAAGTGGCAGTTTATATCACACCTTCCACACCAGCTGCACTGTGGGCAGTAACAGAGAATTCCAGCTCAAAAAGGGTAGTGAATGAGTGGCAACATTGTTGTGTTTGGGTTTTTTTTTAACAATTACAGGGAAGTAACAGGTAACTATGGAAAGGCACTCCAGTTCCCACTAAACAAGAGCTTGTACTTGCTGGAGACCAAGGTAATGGCTATTGAAGCCAATCTGATTCAGTCTTTCTAAATGAGACCTCCAAAACAGAGGTTTCCACCAGTTTAAGGTGCTTGGGCCATCTTTTAATCCAAGCCAGTTCATGCTGTTGTGAAGCATGTTTCTTTTTATCTTAGCAGACATTTAAACGTTAACAGACCACTGTTGGGCATTCAAGCCTCTTGTGAACAGTATTCTTTGCTATAACAAGATACCGTAGCACTTGGTAGAAAATTAAGCAGTTTATTTAACAATACTTACCATTTTCTTTTTGGAAAACAGCTTTCAGCTTTGGAACTTTACTAAAATCAACACGTTTGTATTCTTCATCTTCTGTTACTTCTGTATCTGGCTTTCCTGAAATGCAGATTTGGTTCAGTATTTTATAGTACAGTTCATTTTTACAACATGCTAACACAGAATTTTGCTTAAATACTGCCTTGTTTAAACAACTTATTGCAGTAGAAAAAAGGTCAATGCATGTAAAACACATGACAAGAAATGTCCTTATGATAATTGACAAAAAAATATTGCTTAATCCAATTTATTCACAGTAAATCCAATTTATAATTAGGCTTAAATCAGAATGTTCCACTTTTTGCAGTAGTAGCTACTTCTTGTATCATCTCCTGGTGGCTGAATGATAGCAACAAAGATCATATCATAGAATCATATCTTTAAGGTAATTAGAGCACAGATGTCCTCAAGCCATACTAGCTCAATTCAATAGCTTGTCTTCCACTTACATAGAAAAGGAAGACGATACAGCATGTAACATCAAAGAAATATTAAAACCCAAACCAGATCAGAGGTCACTGACTGCTGTTCCTGAGAAAGTGTGCATAACAAAGTTTTTAGCTAACCTAAAACTAATGTTCCTGAGATCTGCATGTTTAAACAACACAGTTTGCACTGAACATAATGTTACAACTTTCAACGAGAAGCACGATTCATTTTATCACACCTTCCCACAATACCTTTTTTTGAAATCGTGACAGGAACTATTTCATTTTTCAATATTCCTGAATCCCACGCTGTTTTGCTCTTTGTGTAAGAGCCTATGGCATAAGTGTCTTGTTCCTCTCGTGAAATAGTAAACTTCTTCGCTGTATTCTCAGCACAGTTGCCCTTGAAGAAAACCAGGCACGTTAGGGTAGGTATTTTTGGAGATGTGAACTACCAATGTAGCTGAAAAAAATCGACCAGCACATTCCCAGAACTGAACATAACTAATATTCAGTGTCCATTCCAAATTATGCAGTCATGATCACACAGTAACTCCTGCTTTTGGAATACGAACTCAAGATTTAGTAAATGTTTTCTGGATCCAGATTATTAAAAGCATGAAGGAACTTCCCCTACAAGTCTTTTTTTAACATTAAAAACTGGATATAAAAATAAATTTTAAAGTTCTTAGGACTGATACCTTCAGAGACTAAACAGTATTTCACATCATCTTACTGGTATTTTCACTCCACTACTAGCTTATTTATTCCAGAGGTCACAGGAACAGGTGAATACACAGGGCAATTTTACCCTTCAGGATCTGACATTGTATAAACTGCAGAAATAAAAGTACACTTGCCTTTTGTCTAATAACTAGAGTGAAATACATAGAATGAAACACTCAAATTATTTTATACCATCATAATTATGCAATCATAATTAGTTAACAACACTATCTAAATATCTGGTGACAAAAAAAGTAAAAGATACTCATGTAGCCAATCTGAAAGATTGTTCCACCTCTCATTTTTGTAAAAGACCTCAGTGAATCAACTCACAACCCTTGAGCACCGTGTTCCTCCAGTTCTTCAAACAAGCAAGTTCACTTCTATGCAGCTAAAGAACTTAAAGTCTCTATAGCACCAGCAGCTTAGTCTGTTGCCAAAGCACAGACAGGAGTAAGTTGCTAAAGCCATTGGATGGGCCTTCCTGTATATTCTCACCGTTAAAAGTTTTCCAAGCAACCTGCAGCTGCTATTATGAAGACAAAAGGGTCTGAAATATTGTCCAAATCTATTAAAATTTTGCATGTGATAAGAACTTCGGGTATAAGAAGCATGGCCAGCAAACTGATGGAGGGGATTCTCCCCCTCTACTCCACTCTCGTAGGACCCCACCTGGAGTATTGTGCCCAGTTCTGGAATCCTCAACGTATGAAGGATATGGAGCTGTTGGAATGGGTCCAAAGGTGGGCATGAAGATGATCAGAGGGCTGGAGCACCTCTGCTATGAGGACAGGCTGAGAGAAGGCTCCAGGGAGACCTTAGAGCAGCTGTCCAGTAGCTGAAGGTGGCCTACAGAAAAGCCAGGGAGGGCATTTTCCAAGGGCATGTAGTGGTAGGATGAGGGGGAATAGTTTCAAATTGGAGAGGGGAAGACTTAGATTAGACGTTAGGAAGAAATTCTTCATGCTGAGGGTGGTGAGACACAGGTTGCCCAGGGAAGCTGTGGGTGCCCCATCCCTGGAGGTGTTCAAGGCCAAGTTGGACAAAGTCTTGAGCAGCCTGGTCTGGTGGGAGGTGTCCCTGCCCATGGCAGGGGGGTTGGAACTAGATGATCTTCAAGGTCCCTTCCAACCCAAACCATTCTATCATTCCATAACCCATTCCTCAAGGTTTTTCCCAGGTACAGGAAACAGCAAAGCCACTATTTGCATTCCTATAAAAAATCCTCACACTCAAAATCCATTTTGGCTAAATGTTGGAGTGGATTTCAACCAACAGCCTACGCAGAGTGTGCCACACTGCAAAAAGAATAAATCACAGAGAAGCAGTGAGGTCTCCATCTAATATATGAATCACAGGAGAATACTCTTCCTAAGATGCTTTCCTGTACAGCAGCAAGAGCACTAAGTGACCCATCAATAATATCCTACGATTGCGAATTACCATATGCAAAGGTCAGAAATATTCACAAGCTGAAAGCAATCATTCTCTTTTCAAACTATTCTTCCCTGGCACTTATTCTTCACTATTTTCTGATCAGTTGTTTTCCAAACCCATCCTGAATTTGCAGTTGTTTGTCCAAGTTACTGTGCTGAAGGGTAGAGACATCAGCTGACTCAAACCTTCCCACAGAAGATGTGAAATATGTACATTGGAGGAGGGAGAACAAACAGAAGAGCCTGCTGAACTGCACAGAGTAGGTAACCTCAAAGACACCAAGTCACTTGACTGAAAAGAAATATAGCAGTGGCAGAATTCTTTAATATTTTGTTAAATCCCTACTCTACGCTATTCAGACTTCAATCAAAGACAACTAAAATATTAACATAAAATTTGCTACCCTGTTTTGGTCTTCTGTCTAGCCCCCTCCATTACAGCTACTATAGGAATCCTGGAAATGGAAGAATTTTTCCTCCTCCATTAATGTTATTCCTCATTTCTAGGTTTGCTACATGAAGCAGTTTCATAACAATTTATAATTTAAAGATCTTTAAAGGTGCATCAAGTCCAAGGTCAACATTTTAGTAGAGTGCCAGAATATTTACCATATGGATATGGTTGTAAGCATCTGTGAGCCCATCTTTTACTATCAGATCTTCCAGCTTTACTCCTCCATAAGGCGTTGATCCTCTGCTCATTGTATAGGGAACGTTAGACATGCTCTCCATTCCACCTGCAACCATTACGTCCTGCTCAAAGGAAACAAGTTAAAATTATTAATAACACAGTGTATTCGCTATTACTTCTTGTAGGAACAGATATTAGGAGAAGCTTAAGTGCGAATGCTTCGTATTTCTGAGGAGTCTTAGAGAAAAAGGAAAAAAGTATTTACACATTAAAAAGAAAACACCAGGAACAACAGCCGAAGACAGTTTATCCACCTTGACAGAACAACTGGACTTTGTCTCATATGTAATTTCAGAACGATGCAAGAGGAATGCTGCTGGTGCCTTTACTTCAAATGCTTCCAAGATTGTTGGACTCGATGATCCGGTGGGTCTCTTCCAACCTGGTTATTCTGTGATTCTGTGATTCTGTGATCAAATACAAGTTTTACTTTACACAGTTTCTTTTCCTGTACATTTCTCGTTTTTGTTCCCAATAGCAGCTCCATATCCCTATATAAAGTTCTGGAATTCTCAACATAAGAAGGATATGGAACTGTTGGAATGGGTCCAGAGGAGTCAGAGAAAAAGTGGTTCAGTTCAGAATAGGTTATAAATTAGATCCAGGAACAGTGACACAAGTAATAAAGAAAAGAAAGTAGGCTGGAGACAAACGGGAAAGGCAGATAAATCAGAAAGGCAGCTGAGATATGGAAGCAGCAATAGATCAGAGGAACAAGAGTCCCTGGCATTTCAATTCCATAAAAGAGAGACAGAGTTAATACCATTGTTTATATGATGATGTACACTGACTCAAGCCACTGGAAACAATCACTGACTTTCATGCCACAGATACCTCACAGTCTGCAGAGAGGAAAGCCAAACAAATACCAATCACCCCCATAATTTATACCTCTAAGAGACTAATAACTGGCCAAGTCTCTGCTCTTGCTAAGACTGGCGGCACATCATTTATGAGAGTAGGGGTTGTTCAGCCTGGAGAAGAGAGGGCTCCACAGAGACCTTAGAGCAGCTTCCAGTACCTGAAGGGGGCTACAGGAAAGCTGGGGAGGGACTTCTTAAAACGGAGTGAAAGGACGAGAAGGAATAGCTTTAAATTGGGGGTGGGGAGCGAAGATTTAGATTAGACATTAGGAAGAAACTCTTCACGATAAGAGTGGTCATGTACTTGCACAGGTTGCACAGGGAAGCAGTAGGTAGCCCCTCCCTGGAGGTGTTCAAGGCCAGGCTGGATGAGGTTTTGAGCAGCCTGGTCTGGTGGGAGACGTCCCTGCCCATGGCAGGGGGGTTGCAACTGGATGAACTTCAAGGTCCCTTCCAACCCAAACCATTCTATGATTCTACAATTAGCTCAGCTGAAAACTCCAGTTCTCTGCAGAGTTCATGGCCTGTGTCTAACAGACCAATCAAAGACACAACCACTGTCACAAAGCCATTGGATGTAAATTACTAAATCCAAATGTAGCTGTTTACACAGACATGCTGGGCTCGGTTCTAAGTCCAGTGACAAGATTTCCATTGACTTCAGTAAGCACTGGACAAAGTGCTGTTCTCTGCAGAGCAAGGCCAAGGCAATAAGTAGTTGCTTAACTCAGCTATAGTGTTATTTTCACAGAAAGGACAACAAAACATAAATCTTTTACTTTGTTATAAACAAATAAACCCCCCACAAAGTTTTTTCATGAACGACATAACTAATTTTGTAAACCAAAAATATGCATTGAACTGACAATACCATAGAACCAGGAAAGGGCCTTAAAATCATCCAGTTCCAACTCCCCCTGCTATGGGCAGGGACACCTCCCACCAGACCAGGCTGCCCAAGGCCCCATCCAATCTGGCCTTGAACACTTCCAGGGTCTGGGAATCCACAACTTCCCTGGGCAACCTGTGCCAGTGCCTAACTACCCTCAGCATGAAGAATTTCTTCGTAATGTCTAATCTAAATCTTCCCCCTTCCAATTAAAAGCCATTTTCCCTCATCCTGTCACTCCATGCCCTTGTCAAAAGTCTCTCCCCAGCTTTCCTGCAGCCCCCTTCAGGTCCTGGAAGGCCACTCTAAGGTCTCCCCAGAGCCTTCTCCTCCCAATACTGAACAATCCCAACTCTCTCAGCCTGTCTTCACAGTAGAGGTGCTCCACAACATTGTCATTTGAGAGAAAGGAAGATGCTGCCACGGCACTTTGAGTTAAAATTAAAAATAATACTGAAATGTCTTTCTTCACATTCACACTTTTCCCATACTCTTTGCTGCACAGCATTTAGTGGTTTGCTGAAGATGATGTATTCTCCCATCTTCCTGTTAAGTGATACCATTTTCCCCATCACGTAGAGAATCTTAGAACACAGTTGACAGAGATAAGGAATTCCCCTCCATCAAGCTCTTCAATGAAATCTCTTATTCAGCAACAATACATTCCACTTCTAAAAAGAGTGGAAACCTGAAACATCATTAATGTACTTGGAAACAACGTTGCTACAATATGTATTTAAATCATTTAAGCATTTGAAGTGTCTGAAAATCAGGATTAACTGTGTTTCATCAAAAACGAAGACTACAAAAATATCTTCAATATTTAAAAGCAGAAAGCTTGAAAATTCCCTCCATTATTTTTTTGGGGCAGGGTGGGAAACAAGCAGTAGAGAGAGGATGTAAATAACAACAACAAATTCATCTTATTTGCTCAGCTTTAAAAACACATCTGGCAATTTCCTAACTATAATACTTAATTTTTTTTCTGTTTTCAACCAAAACACGCCAAGGTGACTATGAGCTGCATAAGCAAAACAAAACCTCGCGAGCTAGTTTTAATTTCCCAAGTAAAAACACAGTCCCAAATCAAAGAGCACAGTCATTAACAGGACAGAATCTACAAATTAGTTGTGGGTTTTTTTTCATAAAACAGCACCGAAATTCACGTACCTGACTCCCACACATAAGGCTTTGTGCTGCCATCATGATTGATTTCATTCCTGAAGCACAGACTTTATTGACAGTTGTACAGGGAGTGCCGATTGGTAGACCTGAGTCAAAAAAGTTGTACAAACAACTGTATTATTTAAAGGGTAAGCTAACACTTTTTTCGTGTCTCAGCAATATTTCATAGAATCATAGAATGGTTTGGGTTGGAAGGGACCTTAAAGATCAACATTTCATATGGGACCAATTTTTGTCTAAGCCCAGGGTGCCCAGTTGCACCACTTAGCCTGCTGTACAATTTATCTACCCTCACCCCTAGTTACTGCCTGTCCTGGAGACTCTTGTTTCTCTCCTTCCAAGAACAGACTCACAACAGAGGAGTAAACATGTGAAGAAACCAAGAGACAGAAGATCAGGGAAGCAGGTCCAGAACTATTCCAACTCCTGACATCCCGATCCCTTCCTCCAAGAAGCGTTCTAGACCAAAAAAAGCATAAACAAGCTGTAGGATTCAGCAACTGGCAACCAAACAGACCCCACAAGTGCAGGAACTCTGAACACATGCAAAACTGAACAAGTCTAAAAGTGCTAGGCAGGTGTCAGTGTCATTCACACAGTTACTGAGTTGCTATTAAATGTTCATTACAATAGCTCTGGGCTTTGCTGTGTACAGCTTGGCTCAAGACCATTGCATCACTGCCTCTACCCTGGGTTTACTCTCTAGTATTCCTGCTCTACTAGCAACACTGAGATGGGGAAACTAGCCAGGGAAAAGAAAACAGCCATATTCATCCCTTTGCCTCACATGGAAGCAGTTCCTTCTCTTGTGAAAAATTATAGGGACAGCGCCAAGAAAGTATCCAGTTCTTCCCTGAGCCACAGACATTCCTCGAGTCACACCAAGGTACGGAATCCCATCTCCACAGCAAAGGGGATAAGAAAATAACTCCTGCATTCCAATAACATTCATGCTGCAGCTAACATTACAGAGCGAATCCTTCCAGTGACAGCTCCAGAATCCATGGGAAGATAAGCGTAATGACATACCCTTATCTGCAGTTGAAGGAACTCACTGACCCTTTATCCAATAACCCTTAATTATAATAATACGCTGAAGAAAAACAAGTCTGTTCCAAGAAAGATTCCAAAAGCAGCCCTCATCATTATCCTGGAAGCAGCAGCCTGGTCTACAATATCATCTTCTTCAGGTTCTGTAAACATCATAGGCAGGAACATACACTGTGCACATGAAAATCACTTCCTGAGGTTGCACAGTTAGGCCTGCTTACATGAGTGCAACGCATGCCCTTTGCCCATCACAGCAAAAAAAAACATACAGAGATTGCCTTGACAACAGGCTGGACACCATTCTGCTTAGACTCAAAGCTCAATAATCACAGAATCCTAGAACTGCTTGGTTGGAAGAGACCTTTGAGATCACAGAGTCCAACTGCACCTGCCCACTACTAAACCATACCCCTGAGTACCTCATCTCCCTGCCTTTCAAATACCTCCAGAGACGGGGATTCAACCACCTCCCTGGGCAGCCTCTGCCAGTGCCTGAGAACCCCTTTGGTGAAAAAAATTTTCCTGATGTCTAATCTGAACCTGGTAATCTACACTGTCTACATAACGATAGAAATCCTTTAACCCCAGAACCATGAGAATTTATACCTGCGCCCAGGACCGCTTGTCTTGTTGGAGCTTGTCCTTGTCCAGCCTGCAAGACATTGCCCATATACGCTTCTTTCACTTCTGCTGCAGGGATACCTATAAAACAAAAGCGTTTCGATTCAGGGTTCTTTGCATGGACGACGTAACCCCCTTTTACGAACCTTTCCATTGAAGCTTTCTATCAAAGACTGATGAAATGTGCCACATCCATCCTGTGTGCTAGCAGCACATTTCTGAGTCTCACTGGTCACCTCAGAAGCTCAACTTCCATGGATGGTTAAATGCACCAAACTTTCTACCTGCCACAACTATGTCTAAATAAACAATTTTGTTTGTCAGTATAACAGGTGAGCCAAGGCCACCCCTAGATGCCAACAGACAGAATGAGTCTGCTGCATCTCTTGGGTTCAAGTTCTTGTAATGTGCTGTTTCAAGAAGCCAAATTTGTAGAAAATGAACTCTCCCTTCACCAAAAAAGACTTTTGAGCTAATTTAATTCCATCAATAGATTCACAAGGGTTCCCTACAAGCATAAGTGTCCATGTGAAAAATGGGCAGGGAAAGGAATGGCCACTCGTTTCAGCAACAAGTAGCCTTTGCATCAGCTTAGGTGTGTCATAAATCTCCATCCCAGAAAAACAATTAGTATGTTTAATCAGAGTTGGATTAGCATAGATATCCGTAAGTAACATTCTGTTCCTAGAAGCAGCACTTCATGCAGATTGAAACAAAGCGCAATAGTCAACTTCACATAAATACCATTTGCAGATAAAGAATACACGGAGCACCACAGGAGCAAAAAACCCAGGACCTTCTGTTTACCATGCAGTTTAAAAAACACAGACCCATACTGAGCCACTTGTGACTGTCTTTGTCTCAAAAAAATATTTACACATACCTGCTCTGTCAATTGCTCCCTTAATTGCAATGGAACCGAGTTTAGTGGCTGGCAATGATGAAAGAGATCCTTGGAAAGACCCAATCGGTGTCCTTACAGCACTTGCTATCACCACCTCCTAAGAGAAGAAGCATAAAGTTGAAGTCAGTCTCTCTCGCATGTGCACACACATACCTGTATTTTTAAAATTTACCCATTTTTACTCTTTCACTGATATCACAGTTTCCCTTTTATCCTGCAAGCATCTCAAAGTACTAAAATGGTCTTTATTAATGCATGCAGTATGAGGAACAAACCTAAGGAGATCAGTGTGCAGCTGCAGGACTACAATCTTGGGATCATGGAGCCATGGTGGGATGGTTCCCAAGGCTGCCATGCATGTATATCGACTCTTTAGGAAGGACAGACCTGATGCTTTCGTAAGGTCATTCTCAACGATCTTGGAATGGTCACAGAAACTGTGAGAGGTGCCTGAGGGCTGCAGAAAAGCAGATGTCACTCCTATCTTCAAGAAGAGCAAGAAGAAGGACCCAGGCCTATCAGCCTCACCTTGATCCCCAGGAAGGTGACAAAACAACTAATCCTGGAAACTATTTCCAGAATCTTGAACAAGAAAATCATCAGTAGTCATCAGCATGGCTTCACCAAGGGGAAGTCATGCTCAAACAACCCTACAACCTTCTACAATGAAATGACAGGATTGGGAGAGGACAGCGGTGGACATTGTCTGCCTAGACTACAGTAAGGCTTTTGACACTGCCTCTCATAAGATCCTCACATAAAAGCTGATGAAGCATGTGTTAGATGAGCAGACAGTGAGATGCACTGAAAAGCAGCTGAACAGCTGGGCCCAGAGAGTCGGGATCAGTGGCACAAAGTCTGGTGGGAGGCCAGTAACTAGAGACGTACTCCAGGGGTCAAAACTGGATCCAGTGCTGTTTAATATCTTTAGTAACGATGCAGCTGATGGAGCAGTGTATTCTCAGCAGGTTTGCTGCTGACACAAAACTGGGAGGAGTGGCTGATATGCCAGGGTGTCACTCTGTCATCCAGCGTGACATCGACAGGCTGCTGAATGGGCCAACATGAAGCCCAACTAAGAGAAGTAGATGTCATACTTGGGGACATGGTCTAGTCATGGACTTGGCAGGGCTGAATCCATGGCTGGACTAGATGATCTTACAGGTCTTTTCCAACTGAAACCATTCTATGATTTTAAGTGCAAAGCCCTGCACCTGGGAAGGACCAACTCCAGCCACTAGTACAGGTTTGGGGCCAGCAAGATGGAAAGCAGCTTGGTGGAAAATGACCTGGGGGTCCTGGTGGGCACCAGGTTGAACACAATCCAGCAATGAGCCTTGGCGACAAAGGAGGGCTGCATTAGGCAGAGCACTGCCAGCACTTCAAGAGAGATGATCCTTCACCTCTACTCAGCACTGGCGAGGCCATAACTGCAGTATTGTGTCCAGTTCTGGGCTCCTCAGTATGACCAAGACATGGACATACTGGAGAGTCCACCAAAGGGTGAGGAAGATGATTAAAGGACTGGAGCACCTGACATACAAGCAGAAGCTGAAAGAGCTGAGACTGCTCAGCCTGGAGAAGAGAAGGCTCAGGGGCACCTCATCCACATCCATAAACACCCGAAGGGAGGTTGCAAAGAGGACAGAGCCAGGCTCTTTTCAGTGCTGCTCAGCAACAGGACCACAGGCAACAGACGCAAACTGACACACAGGAGTTACCCCTGAACATGAGGAAACACTTTTTCACTGTGAGTGTGTCTGAACACCGAAACAGGTTGCCCAGAGAGCTTGCGGAGACTCTATCCTTGGCCATATGCAAAAGCCCGGGTCCCAGCATAATGTGTAAGCAGTAGTTTAAGACATTGTACGACATTCAGCCCTATATCTAGTAGCTCAGAAAAGATCTCTTATTTTGCCTCTTAGTTTTACTGGTATGTCAACATGCTGACCTGCTAACCCTCTGAGCATTGCATAAGAATCTGACACCAAGAAGATGCACATTTCAGACCTCTACCTGCCCCAGACAGCTACTGAGAAGCAGCAATGAAAGCCTCCAACTGTGCTGGTTTCAGCAGAAGTTAGACACAAAGCTTTACATGGTCTCACCATGAGTTCTTTACTTAGAGAGACAAGCAAAGAAAGACAACACTAGAAGAAAATTAAACCAATACAAGAAAAGTTATACTTGTTTAAAGCTAACAAGGTCTGTCTGTTTCCGTAACCCCTTCTTCATCATAATCGACTTCACTGACAGTAACATACTTATCCTTATCTTTTAGGTAATAATAGCAAGTTGCAGGAAAACCTCAAAAGTATTAAGGTTTTTTTTCCAATCACAGGTAAATAGTTGAGTTAAGCTTATTTTAAACTAATTTTGTCCCATGCCACGTAACAATTAGCAAACCAAAATAAAAAAGGAAATCTGACTTTTATTTCAAGTTTTGCAGTAAAGCATGACTTGGGCACAAGTCACGTGGTCTTCAATGCAGGGTTTTTCTTGTGATAACTTCTTTAAAAATATCAGTGATTAGGAAACAAATTTAAGACAGTGACTTATTCAATCAGATGGTGCTTTATACTTACATTTAAAGTACGCTGTGATGCATAGCCACGGCTTGTATACTTCAAAGCCTGAAAAGAAGAAAGTACTCTGAATCTCATATCAAGAAAGCCAATGCCATGACATTTGAGTAATGAGCCATTTTCATACAAGTCATTATTTAAAAAAATAATATCTAGGAAACACTAGAAAAAATACTAAATTAAAAATCATAACATGCCTTTAAAAAAAAAAGTGTAGTCTAGTGCAGAGACTCATCATAACAACTGCGTTAAACTGTTTTTTGAAAAATAAATAGATAAATGTTTAAAAAGAAAAGCCAATTCCTTTTGGCCAGCTCTGCTGTGTACACTTATAACACAGGTTTAAATGCGTGAGTGAATGGTGCTATCCTGAAAAAGTTTCCTCATTCCTGCCTGCTTCTCTGGACTTCAGTTCATTCATTACTATAATTAACCTGCCTGCTTTTAAAACAGCGGTGGTTTGAGTCTACAGTTTCATTTCATTGGTTTTTCATGAATAAAAATGAGGATAAAAAAAATTCAGAATGCTATAACAGAGATGATAATTAAAAAAACCCAAACAACAAACCCAACAAAAAAGAAAAGCTAGCTGTGCTTCTGCAACAAAAGAAGCATGGCAAGCGGCTTGAGGGAGGTGATTCTCCCCCTCTTCTCTGCTCTCATGAGACCCCCACCTGGACTCCTGTGTCCATTTCTGGAATCCCCAACATTACAAGGACATAGAACTGTTGGAACGGGTCCAGAGGAGGCTGCAAAGATGATCAGAGGGCTGGAGCACCTCTGCTATGAGGACAGGCTGAGAGAGTTGGGGTTGTTCAGCCTGGAGAGGAAAAGGCACCGCACAGACCTTAGAGCAGCTTCCAGTACCCGAAGGGGCCTACAGAAAAGGTGGGGAACAATTTTTTATGAGGGCATGGAGTGATAGGACAAGGAGGAATGACTTTAAGTTGGAAGGGGCAAGATTTAGATTAGACATTAGGAAGAACTTCTTCCCTACAAGGGTGGTGGAGCACTGGCACAGGTTGTCCTGAGAAGTTGCAGACAGCCCTGCTCTGAAGCATTCAGAACCAGGCTGAATGGGGCCTTGAGCAGTCTGGTCTGTGGGATGTCTCCCTGTCCATGGCAGGGGGGTGTAATTGAATGATATTTAAGGTCCCTTCCATCCCAAACCATTCCATGAATCTAATCTTATGGCTGAGACAGGTAGCAGATGGATACAGGGCAACACATTACAGAGGAAGGAGCTGAAGAGGTGGATGAAGATTCTGGCTGGTACACATCTTTATGGCAGAATAAAAATCCCAGAAATGCTTGGTTGGAAAAGACATTTGAGACGATTGAGTCCAACCACATCTGTCCACTACTGAACGATATCCCCGAGTGCCTCATCTTTTAAACGCCTCGAGGGTTGGGGACTCAACCACCTCCCTGGGCAGCCTCTGCCAGTGCCCGAGAACCGGTTTTGTGAGGAAATTTTTCCTAATGTCCAACCTGAACCTCCCGAGGTGAACTTGAGGCCATTTCCTCCTGTCCTATGGCCTGTCACTTGGGAGAAGAGACCAGCACCACCTCCTTACAACCTCCTTTCAGGGAGCTGCTGACAGCAATAAGGTCTCCCCTCAGCCCCCTTTTCCCCGGGGTAGGAGATGGACACGGGGGCTCTGGAGGGACAAGGAAGGAGCTGAAGGGCCCGCTGAGGCGACAGGCGGTCTGGAGGCCCTGGGAAAAGCTGCCCTCAGGGTCACGCCGGGCCGAGGGGAGCGGGGAAGGCGGGAGGCGCCGCCCGCCCCGCCGCAGCCGCAGGGACGACCCTGGCCAAGTTTTTCCGCGCCCCAGGGGCTGCACGAGGGCGACGAGAGGGGAAGGGGCCCGCGCCGCCCGCCTCACCCGCAGCAGCTCCGCGGCCGGGCGCCGCCGCCACGCCAGCATCGCCGCCGCGGCCGCCGCCATGCTCGCCCCCCGTCACCTTCACCGCCGCCGCCTTCGCGCTTCCGCCCCGCGGCGGTGAAGCCCCGCCCACCGCCGGCTCCCATTGGGCCAGAGCCCCGAGGTCATCGTGAATCCTGTCCTGCTATTGGCTGAGGGGCAGGAGGGGCGGGGCCAGGACGGGGGCCGGAGGCGCAAAGGCGCGCCCATCGCCAGCTCCCATTGGTCCACGGGTGGGGGCGGTGGTGAATCCGGCCCTGCTATTGGCTGAGCGAGAAGGGGCAGAGCTGCTGGGAGGGGCGGGGTCAGGATAAGCCACGCCCCCTCCCAGCTCCCATTGGCCCAGAGCCCCGGGGAAGCCCTGAACAGAACTGGCCCCTGGTCACCCCCCACCGAGTATTGAGGGAGGAGATTCTGCCTCTCGCTTCCTGTCTTGTGAGACCTCGTCTGGTGTAACGTGTCCAGTTCTGGAATCCTCAACGTAAGAAGGATATGGAGCCGTTGGAACGGGCCCGGAAGAGGACTGCAAGGATGATCACAGGGCTGGGGCACCTTCCATACGAGGACAGGCTGAGAGAGTTGGGCTTGTTCCGCCTGGAGAAGAGAAGGCTTCAGGGAGACCTTAGAGCGACCTTCCAGTACCTGCAGGGGGCTGCAAGAGAGCCGGGGACAGACTGTCCATAAAAGCTTGTGGTGATAGGAGAGGGGCACATTTAGACTAGGCATAAGGAGGAATTTCTTCACAATGAGGGTGGTGAGGCACTGGCACAGGTTGCCCAGGGAAGCTGTGGCTGCCCCATCCCTGGAGGTGTTCAAGGCCAGGGTGGATCATAGAATATAGAATCATAGAATAACCAGGTTGGAAGAGACCCACCGGATCATCGAGTCCAACCATTCCTATCAAACACTAAACCATGTCCCTCAGCACCTCGTCCACCCGTGCCTTAAACACCTCCAGGGAAGGTGAATCAACCACCTCCCTGGGCAGCCTGTTCCAGTGCCCAATGACCCTTTCTGTGAAGAATTTTTTCCTTATGTCCAGCCTAAATCTCCCCTGGCGGAGCTTGAGGCCATTCCCTCTTGTCCTGTCCCCCATCACTTGGGAGAAGAGGCCAGCACCCTCCTCTCTACAACCTCCTTTCAGGCAGTTGTAGAGAGCAATGAGGTCTCCCCTCAGCTTCCTCTTCTCCAGGCTAAACACCCGGAGCTCTCTCAGCCGCTCCTCATAAGGCCTGTTCTCCAGCCCCTTCACCAGCTTTGTTGCTTTTCTCTGGACTCGTTCCAGAGCCTCAACATCCTTCTTGTGGTGAGGGGCCCAGAACTGAACACAGGATTCGAGGAGCGGTCTCACCAGTGCTGAGTACAGAGGGAGAAGAACCTCCCTGGACCTGCTGGTCACACCGTTTCTGATCCAAGCCAAGATGTCATTGGCCTTCTTGGCCACCTGGGCCACTGCTGGCTCATGTTCAGTCGCTGTCAACACCCCCAGGTCCCTCTCCTCCAGGCAGCTTTCTAGACAGACTTCTCCTAGTCTGTAGCACTGCACAGGGTTGTTGTGCCCCAAGTGCAGGACCCGGCATTTGGCCTTGTTAAACCTCATGCCATTGGACTCTGCCCAGCGGTCCAGCCTGTTCAGATCCCTTTGGAGCCTCCCGACCCTCCAGCAGATCGACACTTCCACCCAGCTTAGTGTCGTCCGCAAACTTGCTAAGGGTGCACTCGATGCCTTCATCCAGGTCATTGATAAAGACATTGAACAGGGCTGGACCCAGCACTGAGCCCTGGGGAACCCCACTTGTCACTGGCCTCCAGCTGGATTTCACACCATTTCCCACCACTCTCTGGGCCCGGCCATCCAACCAGTTTTCCACCCAGGAGAGCGTGCGCCTGTCCAGGCCAGAGGCTGACAGTTTCCGAAGCAGAATGCTGTGAGAAACTGTGTCAAAGGCTTTACTGAAGTCCAGCAAGATACATCCACAGCCTTTCCCTCATCCAGCAGCCAAGTCACTTCGTCATGGAAGGCGATCAGGTTAGTTTGGCAAGACCTGCCTTTTGTGAACCCGTGTTGACTGGATGGGCCTTGGGCAGCCTGGTCTGGTGGGAGGTGTCCCTGCCCATGGCAGGGGGGTTGGAACTAGATGATCTTTAAGGTACCTTCCAACTCAAACTATTCTATGATTCTACATCAACACAGCTATGCAGAGTAACACCATAGCCACAGAACAAAGAATTAGAGGTAATCGTGAAAACAGGAGTATTAATAAGATTTATGAATAGAAACCAATGTATATTGTACTTGGATGACTTATGGATGGGGGAACTATAAATTTTGTGTATTGGAAATGGCTTGATCTACGCCCCTGGAGTTTTTCAGATCCCTACATAGTGGTGGAGGTTGTACCGGTGGGGGGGCCAAAGCAACCCACCATGTCCTTTATCAGTGGTGCCAGTGACCAAAGGTAAAGAAGATAAGGAGTTAGACTGATTGCTATCCCAGATGTTATCACTCCAGGAAGGACTATAGGAGAATGAGAGAAGCGGGTCATAATCAGAGCTTCCTCTCAGCTGGTCTGAGTCCCCTACCGATGTCCACATAATATCATGGATCCAATCCCTCCAAGCACTAGAGCATCTGCAAAAACTTTACCTACAGCAACCTGGTGGAAGCATTTAAAAAACTTTATCACTGAACAGCAACCTTGTGGAAGCATTTAAAAAACTTTATCACTGAACTCTGGACAGGTCGCATAGTCCCTCACAAACTCTTACAGGATGCTAGTATTGCTCTAGACTTAAGCTTATACTCTTAGTTTATTACCTGTAATATTACAATTCTAAATGTTTAAGTGCATTTCTGGGTCCTACTCTGTTTCTGTCGGTGAATTTCATCTGGGCCACAGTGTCTTCCTTATGACATAGAATCATAGAATAACCAGGTTGGAAGAGACCCACCGGATCATCTAGTCCAACCGTTTCTATCAAACACTAAACCATGCCCCTTAGCACACCGTCCACCCGTGCCTTAAACACCTCCAGGGAAGGTGACTCAACCACCTCCCTGGGCAGCCTGTTCCAGTGCCCAATGACCCTTTCTGTGAAGAATTTTTTCCTAATGTCCAGCCTAAATCTCCCCTGGTGGAGCTTGAGGCCACATGTAACATACTTGTTTGGTGCAATAAAACCTGCATATCACGTAGGCCTGAGCTACGTTCCACCTGCCTGCTATAGAAGATGAAGGAAATTCCCACACCTCCTGCATGTCTTCACTAGTAGAAACCAATGACAGCCGTGGATGTCAAATCCTGAGCTATACATTCATAATATCAGACTGTGGTCTTAAAGACATAGAATCATTAAGGTTGGAAAAGACCTCTAAGATCATCCAGTCCAACTGTCAGCCCAACAGCACTATGCCTACTAAATCATGTCCCGAAGTGCCACATCTACATGCTTTTTGAACACCTCCAGGGATGGAGACTCCACCACTTCCCCGGGCAACCTCTTCCAATGCTTCACCGCTCTTTTGGTAAAGACATCTTTCCTAATATCCAATCTAAACCTCCCCTGGCACAGCTTGAGGCCTTTTCTTCTCATCTTCTCATCAGGGAGCAATAAGGTATCCCACCAGCCTCTTCTCCAGCATAAACAAGCACAGTTCCCTCAGCTGCTCCTCGTAAGACTTGTGCTTAGGAAAAACAGGGAAATCATGCAGAAAGAAAACCTTAGTCCATCTCTTCTCACCAAGAACAACTATAATGGGCTAATTTCAAAGCTGCCAGTTTTCAGTCTTCTAGACTATTAAAACCAACCACACTGTGCTGCTCTTCCTTGGCTCAGGAGGTAGAATTCACTTTGATTGTGTCCCAGATCCGCAGATCGAAGCAGCAGCCTACCTGCCCCCAACTGCTCTCTCTTACAATCCCATGCAGGGCTTGGAGCACCATATCCAACTGAAGTTACATTGTGGATCTCCATCACTAAATTAAATGAGGATGAAATGCAAGCACCATATCTACACCTACAGAGACATGTTTACACATAAAGCAACAAAAGAAATTAAAAAAGCCAAGTTCTTTGTTTATCCAAATAATGAAGCAGGCTTAGAGCCTTTCATACTTAGGTCAGTGTCTCTACCTAAACTGTGATCAGGTGAAACTGGTAGGAGTTGATTCAGCTAAGCAATTCCTTTGGTAAATGGCTTATTTCTAGAGGACAATTCTACCTGGAAAACCATTGTTGCAAAAGATGATGCTTTCCCCAACAGTGAAAAAAACCAACTGTTTAGAACTAATGGCAGCAGCTAGCAAAGTTCTGCCTGCAGGAGCTGCCCATTTTCAAATTACCATGAGCATGGAGTAGTCACTCAAAAATAGCTACTTATTGCATACAAATAGTTCTAACCTCTGCATATTCCAGAAAGCACAATACACTGACATTACTTGATGCACTTAAAGAAAAAAAAGGAGTTGAAACATAAAAAGAGATTCACATTGAAAGGCAAGGACAAGGAAAGAAGAAAAGCCATTACAGTAAAAGCACTCCTTCAGGCCATCAACTCTTTCCACATCACTGTTTGTTCCCTGTGGGATCAGGTACCTGAAGATCCCCATGTCACCAGTCTGATGACACCACCAGTTAATTTTCAGAGGCAGTCATAATTTCAGAGACAAATCAGCCAAAACATTCAGCAATCCAAGCCTATTCCAGTAAACTACACAGAGACAGAACCCTTTTAATGAATGACAAATTCAGGCACCCCCAGCCACACTTGTAGTGTGGCAGGCTATGATAACATTTAAATTGAAAGACTACAGCTCATCTTTAGATAGAATTTGGAAGAGTATCTAGCTCTACATGAGACATTAAGTACTTGAATAATCCTATCAAGAAAACAATAGTTTAGTTGAAAAAAAAACCATCTCCATTACTAAATCATATTCCTGAGCACCTCGTCTACCAGTCTTTTAAATGCCTCCAGGGATGGGGAATCAACCACCTCTCTAGCCAGCCTGTGCCAGTGCCCAAGAACTCTTTCGGTGAAGAAGTTTTTCCTGATGTCTAATCTGAACCTCTCCTGACACAGCTTGAGGCCATTGCCTCCTGTCCTCTCACTTGCTGCTTGGGAGAAGAGACCTCCCTACAACCTCCTTTCAGGTATTTGTAGAGAGTGATAAGGTCCCCAGTTCCCTCAGCTGTCTCTCCTAAGACCTGTGCTCAAGCCCCTTCACCAGCTTTGTTGCCCTTCTCTGGACATGCTCCAGGGCCTCAATGTCCTTCTTGTAGTAAGGGCCCAAAAGAAATCTAAGTCTTTAACTTTGTTTGGTTTTTTCCAGGAATCTGATCATAACAGGCCTTGGGACTTAGAGGCAAATTTCATACAGTGGCATTTTTCAGGAGCAGCACCTGAATTCAACTTAAAAATTTTGCAGACACCAAACTACCTTGGCTAAATGAGTAGTCTTTTATATTACATTTTTATTTTGCAAGAAAATAAATTATACAACTTAAAAAATAAAATTCAAAAATTAAGCAATACATCAAAATAGTTCAGCTGGACTGAAACTACCACCATTCAAAATTGTACAGCATCATTATCTCGGTAGTGGCACACATTCAAAATTGTAAATACCATACGTAGAGAGATATTACAACTCAGGAACTCAAGTTTGCTCAACACCCCAGACTACACATAGTGTATATGACAGGAAAGCTTTCATGTATTGTTTTATTTCACAAATATGACCTCCAAGAATTACAAAGATAGCATCCCAGTCATTTGGATGAAAATAGAAAACAGTTTGTGTTTAAGATAGCAAATCTTTCTGTAAAACTATCAAACCTTTTTGCCAATTAGTTTTAAAATTTGCATTTGACAGGACAATGGCATCCCAATGCAACTAAATGTGACAAATGAACATTCAGAACATTGATATTAAGTTTAAAAAGGTGAAAATGAGCAAGTCACATTGTCTTCTGAAAATGTAATTGCATTACAGTCATAACAAATGAAAGATAGATGATTAAAAATAGAAACTAGGGACACCAACTGTGGAAAGAGGAAAATGGAAGACTTCAGAATTGCAACTGAGATCCTCATCACGTTGTTGGGACAGAGAAAGATTTAACAGTATTTGTTAATTAAATCCACTAAGAGTGATTCCCACCCCCCCATCACCAGGTTTCATTCCATCGCTATCACCGTGGCAGTGTGTGTGTGGCAACATGTTTTTCAGATGCAGCACCTCTTTAAGCTAGGTCTTTGGACATATATATTCAGAGCTAAAAACTGCAGCTTTAAAAGTGCGTTGTTGCCATATTGCAAGTGAAGAATAGTTCATTTTCATATAGATCTGAACTCTACCCTCCCCAAAAGAACAGCTTACCCCAGTTATCTCCCTGTGCCCCAGGTGATACTAGTTTTAAGTGCATATTGGTGAAAGTGACCTGATGAAGGACGCTAAACATGATTCTGCATCTCTAACAAATTTGCTGGTGTGAGTCTCAGACTTAATAAAAAACCCGACCATTTCCAGTATGTATTTAAAGAAAAATGACCGCGTCATAGGCACATTACCAATTGTATTTCTGCATCCCAGCTGTTGAGAAATACATAGATAATGTTTAGGTTGTAGTATTTTATATTTATTGAGGGAACAGGCAGCTCCTCAGCTTTCAGCAACCTCTTGCTTCCTGCATTTACTCCGACTTCCTAAACACTTATATCCGAGATGCAGTCTCTTAAATGTCTCTCTCAAACCTAAACCAATGGCTTCAAAATCAGCATTACCCCCTTAGCAGCTCTTTCTCCATGACCATTTCAACATCTGTTTTTCTCTGGTTAAGGGTTGGAATTTTTTTACGTTGAAGAACGTGCTCAGACTGTCATGTTTTCCCACAATTATCCCAAGAGAGCATTTATTACTTTCAAGTTACAAAGACTGAAAGTCTTGCAGCACAAAGTTTTTTATTAGAATTTCATTTTCTAATGATGGAATAGTTTTATGGGTTAACTACACAGAGCACCACTTGCTTTTGATTCTGAATCACAACACCACAGGGCCAACAGAAAAGATGCAATATTTTTAAACAGCATCTGCTTTTGAGCATCAATAAAGGCATAAAACACAAGCTGTGGGACTTCAATCAATTGTTAGTGGCCAGGTCTCGATTTCTCTCCATCTCTTCTTCATGAAGACCTCACTACCCAAAACTTCTTACTCCAATAAATGTCCAAGTACGTGCTGTTCTCAGGCAGTCACACTGGTGTTTACATTAGTACTAGAGCAGGCAGCCTGTTTAAGGGTGCAAACAGCCATTCGTGTACAGCTTGCTTTGAAACCACTCTTACTTCTATGCTTTACTGCAACCACGTGAAAGCAAAACTCTCCTCTTACTTACTAGATTTTCCTTTTTGACTAAAGTTAATTGCATGCTCTTCCCCCTTTCAATCATCTAAGATGAGACCTTTAGATATTATACTTGAACTGGTTAATTAAAATAAAAATCTCACACTTGCGATTTACAGAATACTCACACAGAACTGAGTAAAGCACAACTTACCTTTTGTCCCAAGACAGGCACTCTGTTCCAGTGATTCCTGTTATCACTCCAGTACATGCTGGGACATTTCAGAGTAGCAGAGAGGCAGGCAGTGCCAAACGACTACTTCAGATGATTGAAAACAGAAGAGGTAACATTAAAAAGTTGCAATTCCTGATGTGTATTTGGCACTCTCTCTGCATACACTAAACAAGGTATTTTTCTGCAGCTTTTTACTATTTTCATTAAAATTGTATTTCCTTCCTCACCAGTTTCAAAATGAAAAGCAGAGGGTTTGTTTTTCATATAAAGATGTTGACTTCCAAGCAACAAACCAGTCCAACTGGATTAACCTTGCATGTATAGATAAAGTTACCAATGAGGAATTAGTACAGGGATCTTCAAGTGTTATTTTCTTTCTGAGGGAGCTGTGCATCAATTACTCTTTAATGCATTCAGATATACGTAGCCATACTTAAATATTTGGAATACAAATATTAAATGTACAAGGAAATACACTTAATATTTCTTTTCGGTATAACAGACCCACCCATGGAAAAGGCTTTTAGAGCAAAGTATCATTCAAGAAAGCTTTACCTTCTCAAAAAGGACTGTAGGAAATCATCTGTCCAAATAAGGTAACAAATAACATATATCCACTTGTTTATGTCAAACAATTTAAAAACAATGATCTCTTGCTTAAGGAAAAATGTCACCCATGACTTGGAATTACTTTTATGTCACTTGTGTCGATCACTGAAATCCAGTTACTAGATTGAAGCACTGCTCTAGCCAACAGGTTTTAACTGTAACAAATACATTATCAGTTCTGATGAGTGTGTTTGTGTCTCTCAAATGTTATTACATAAAAAGGATCAAAAGATGGACAGTACATTACTCTGTTGATCCAAAACACAAAAGTGAAAGTGCTACTTCTAGTCCTAATTGCATTTAAAAAAAAAAAACAAACACAAAAAAACCCAAACCCAAACTAATAGCAGTTCCTCAGTGCATGAATATTTGAATATTTTTTCCTTGTGCAAGTACTGGTCATCTAAAAACCCAAACCTGTATTCTTCCTGGTGGGTGTAAATCAAATCTACTTTAAAAAGTTCACAATGGGCTCTTCATGAATGCAAGTTTCCCACAAAACAGCATGCTGTTAAAAGTGTGCAACATGAAGGGAATGCCATCATGCTAGCTGAATGAGATTGGCAAAATATAGTCCTCTGTAAGGTAAGGCAGGGATTTTATATGTAACGAAAGTCAAAACCAGTCCTTTTGCAGCACAAACTGGTGCAGCTGTCTGTCCAAGCACCCTTCCATTTACGTTCTCAGCATCCAGCAGACTCCTCCATTTATGCCATATATATAAAGGTGTTGATATCAGACTCATCTCTTCTGATGTATTTGTGCTCTATAAGCCATTCAATTTGCTCTTTTATCATTTTCTTTTGTGGCAAGAACATGTTTTTCAATATTTCTACCAGTTCAGTCTGAAGCTGGGCATTAGTAATTTTCTTCCTCATTTTCATTATTTGGATGATAGCCTCCTGGTGGGGGACAAGAGAAAAACAATATGAAGTTTGTCAAAATGCCTGGGTGAAGTGACAAAGTGAACACAGCATTAACAGGGGGCTCCTGGTAAGGCAGGACAGCAAAGAAATCTATATTTTTCCTCAAAAATCAGATACGTGCTGCATTTCTTAGCCTAACTAGATCCTGAATTGCTTTTACAAAGGTGTTGATAAAGGAAAAGAATGAAGCACTGACAAGATGGCTTTAAATTGGAAGGGGAGGATTTAAGACTAGACAGAAGGAAGAAATTCTTCACACTAAGGGTGGTGAGACACTGGCACAGGTTGCCCAGGGAAGTTGTGGACTACTCCCCCCTGCAAGTGTTCAAGGCCAGGCTGGATGGGGCCTTGAGCAGCCTGGTCTGGTAGGAGGTATCTCTGCCCATGGCAGGGGGGTTGGAACTGGATGATCTCTAAGGTCCCTTCCAACCCAAACCATTCTATGATTCTAAGATGCAAGAGATAAGACAATTCCAGTCAAAGGAGAATTTGCAGTTAAATTTTGCATCTAGAGTGTGAATTACTCACTAAAACCTAATGCTCATTCACTCTCTGAGCAGAAGTTGCCATTTCGAGGGTGACTTGTGATACATGTTGTGAATACCTCATGAAATGCAAGCTTAATGTCAAGTTGGAACTCGCAAGAAGTTCTCAATTCCTAAATACAACCAGTCATTAATCCTTCTGCTGGAGGTATGGCCAAGATGTTTAGGCAGGTCGTACAATTCATAGTGTGCACAGCCTGGAATCTAATCTGACCGATAGAAGAGACCTGCAGTTTGGGGGCAAGATGGGATTTTTGAGATTCCATTGCAGGTAATGATCTCCGATGGCTCCCCACTCCAGGAATTCCTTTTTTTCAGAACTGTCAGCTCAAATGATTTGACATGAGCACTTGACCGAAGGACAACAAATCATAAGCAGAAGGCTGCAGTTTGTACACCTAAACTTTCCCTCTAAAGAGAAGGCCTCTCAAAAACTCATACTGATATTACTGAAGTATGATCCCATCTCCAAGATTAATCTGCTCTCTTCAATCAGAGTAGTCAAGAGAGATTTCAATATCAACAATAAAATTTGTTCATCTGGGTGGCTCAAGTTAGTCAACTTTACCATCTGCTGCCTCCCACCACTACACAGATAGGCCTCCACCACTTGCTTTATTTCTTCTTCATCTTTTAAAACGATAACCTGGTTCATTGGAACAGGAGGCTAATAACAACTGCACAAATACACACATGCAATCTGGTATTCACAAAGCACCTAAGACAAACAACAAAATTTAAGTTCCAACAAGATTCAAAAACATTCATTTTATACCACAGAATTATAGAATCATTTGGTTGGAAATGACCTTTGAAATTATTGAGTGCAACCATACCTGTCCACTACTAAATCACATCCCTGAGCACCTCATCTACCCATCTTTTAAAAACATCCAGGGATGTTGATTCAACCACCTCTCTGGTCAGCCTGTGCCAGTGCATGAGAACCCTTTTGGTGAAGAATTTTTTCCTGATGTCTAAAATGTATCAACAAAAATATATCAATACTATATCAGTATATCAGTAATATACCTAAAACATAAATATATCAACATCCAAGTGAGGATAGCATGCAGCAATCATGATACAACAGAATAAATAGGGTAATTTTTTATTCCTCTGGCAGTTTACTTGCCTGGGTTCGCAATATTCTTAGCTGGACTATTCCTTCATTTTCCTCTTCTCGCATTCTCTCTGTCGTAAGTTGCAATCGACCAATCAAATTTATCTTCCCTCTTTTTTGAACTTTAGCATTTTTTCTGAAAAAGTTGCGTTGTATGAAAATAAGCACAAATTGCATTTTCAATTAAGGAATTCCTATCAAACTCAAATTACAGCAGCAAGGAGTACCACCACAAATCAGATATTTATCGGCTATTAGCATAGCAGCAAGATAGCTGGCTGACAAATCAAAACTCAATGCCAATGTCTCTGCACAATAAAACCTGAATATACTAGCATTACAAAAAAAAAAAAAAATCTATCAGCTGAAACTGTCATTGTCCAACCTTGAAAAGCTACCAGTACTATTTTAAAGAAAAAAAATTGCAGAGATCTACTTGTTTAATTACATAAACCTAGAGTTCTTTAAAGGAAGTTTTTATAATGAAGCTCAGGAAACAGGACAAGTTCATTTTTCATCAGAACTGTCTGTCTAGCACAAAAAAAAGGCGACTAACAGCTATTGAAACAAACACGGCAAAAAGCTGATGGCATTCTTCAGTGGTTACCCATGAACTTTCTGTACAGCCTCTCTTCTGTCATGCCCTCCCATCACTTCCCATCATCCTGATGACTGGAACAAACATCATGGCTCCAGGCAAGAAACTAAGCCCCAAGAAAGCAGATTCATCACCTCTCTGTCCCCACAGATCCAGATGTGCAGCTGAGAACGAGGCCCAGAATCTGAGCTTACTAGCAAATAGCCAGTTCTAATCGTAGTCATTCATAATAGAGAGAGGCAAAACCCAAAGTAAAACATGCTGAATGTGGTTGATACCATTTAGATATCCTTTCTTTAGACTATCTTATGCTCAAAGGATTTCAAAGCACCAATAAAATAGCACTGCAGTTCTCACTGAAATAAGGACACTCCTCTGATGAAAGCCACACCAGATATCTTGGCTTTTGACAGCATGCTATATAATTAAGCAGTTTCACTTCCTTTAAGTTATCACTCTGCTTTTGAAACTCTATGTGTGTGCAATAATCAATACAACACTAGTGCTCTGCTTATGTGCTGTTCTTCCTGTATGAAATTTCATGGGCTCGTCAGTAACAGGAAGACAATAGAGCCCCCAATTCTGCACCTCATCCCTAAGTGTTTAAGAAATTTAATTTCACATAAATCAGAATCATAGAAACATTTGTCTGACGGGGTGGCTGGAAAGCATTTAGTCCAACCTCCTACCTGAAGCGTGACTATCGCCAAAACTAAGCAAGGAAAGGGCAGCAAAGCATGTGTCTAGTTGAAAACTTTGAAGGATGAAGGTTAACTTAAAGTGAATTCCTTTAATCATAAAATAGTACATCGTTATTTTACTTTTCAAACATCATCTTACATTAAACTGAACTCCTGGTTCACCGAGAAGAGGGTTCCTTCTGTAAAGTCTTTGGGTGAATTGACTTGAGGTTCATACAATAAAACCTGACGTTTCAGCTTTGGAAACGCTACAAGAGACTACAGAGAAAAGGGGAGGGAAAGAATGAAAATAAAACACCAGACTTTCTAAACGGAAACAATTACTTTTTAAGAACGTAGTTCACTGCTGTGCAGACTGTAGTGAGGGAACCATGTAGCCACGTTTGGAGCTGCTAAAGGGCAACAAAAAAATACTAGTAAAACCAGAGAGGGGACACAGTTTACCAAATATCCTTCTGAAATGGGTTAGCATAAGTAAAATCATATAAAGTAGTAAAATGCACAAACTCACGGCTACAGAAGTAGTGTTAAGTCTGATTTATGCCATTTTTCTCTTTATTCTTGAGCTAAATAATTAAAAGTCTGATAGAGCAAACACTGGAGTTATTTTTAAGCAACATGTATTTATCAGGTACCACTGATTTCCTAGAATTAGACCAGTCCCACTCCACAAACCACAATCATAACTTTGTACTTTAGGCAGCATACCATCAAAAAAAGGTCTTGCTGTTTCCAAAAGCTTAAGTGATAATATTGCCTAGAGAGAAAATGTTAATGTAAAGGCTGTATGTGCTCAGCAGTCGTGCAAGGAGCCAGCATTACAACTATAATTAGCAAGAAAGGCGTCCACATTTCAGTTTCAGTGTTGTCTGACAGCGCTTTAAAAATGCTAATCCAGTATTTCAGAGCACAAAAATCAAGGATAAATCTGTTTCAAGTGAAAGGGAAATACCCATAAAGTCCTCCTAAGTTCTGCATCAGGGAGTTCAGTTGCCAGTTTAAGATTCTCAAAGCTGATCTTCTCTCTCGGTCTTTGGTTCCACGCAAACAGCACAGCTAGCTGAAATGTTGTTACCTCCAAGTCATACTGGCCAACCTCATTCTTAAATGTTATCTGTGAACAAATGGATGGTTTTACTTAGAAGCCTTTCTGGATCACAAACTTACTAAAATAAATCCACAGACAGTGCAGTCATTACAATTGGTACACTGAAAACTACACACTTACAATTCCATTGGACATGAGGTGATGCCAGTGCAGTTTTCTACCACTGTGATTCTTTTTATAAAATTCTTCAACTTCTGGGATGAGATCTTCTAGTTCCGTGGGCAGCGAGACAAACACTTTTTCAGAACTTCGGGACCAGGCACCAGCATTTAAAATTTTAATATTCACAGAGTCAGCTGGAAGATGTTATGGGATATGAATCTCCAGGTACAACAGATAAACAAAATACATTTTTTTTCTCCTACTCTAAATACAATTATGGAGGATTGAACTTTCAGAAAGTAGAAGGATGTCTACCTACTTAAACATTAAGGTACTCTATGCACCACTGGCTTTCTGCCAGCAATGCTGATTGAAATCTCTGGTTTTTGGGCTTGTCTCTGCAGAGCTCCTTAATCCCTGATGCAGCTTTATAACTGATGCTCCTAAGCACTACTCAAGGGGTTTCAGCGGTAGCAGGTCCAGAACTGGATGTTCCTCAGCCTCTCTCATCAGTGAAATTCAATCTTGGAAATGTGATTTAAACTCTTCACAGCGTGCACCCAGCTCTCCTGCTGGCAGATAAAGGAGGAGCACAGCATGAAGCACTCATGAAGAATGATGAGGGTATTAAAGACAGGGGTAGTTCACGCATTCTACTGATCCAAGCCCCTGCTTGGAATTTAACTACAAGAGTAGGGAGTCTATATGTTCAAGGTTGCTCATAACGAAAACCGACAATAACTTACGGAATGATAGAGCTCCATGGTCAATTGTTAGTGGAAGAGTCTACAGACACTTCCAGTTTAGAGGAAACAATGCCTCAAAGACTATATTCAACCTGTAGCTGATTATTTAACTCAAGATTCACCAGAATGATTTTTCCCTAAGAGAAATGAAAAACAGCAAATAATTTGAAAACCATACCTGGTAAAGCAAGTTTATTATTTTTGTGCATCTCTTTGAAGGCCTGGTTCAAGTCTTCAGACACTTTGATATCCTGGAACATTCTAGCCAGCTTGTTTACATAGTCTGCTGGCATTCCTACTTCCTGTATAAATAAACACAATACTAAACTATGACAGAGGCAACTACAAACAAAAAAAGCTTTATTTTCAAACTAATAAACAAAAGAAGACATTGAAATACAGAGATATCATCACCTCACAACAGTGGTTAACCTGCAATGCAACATAAAGTCTTTCTGCAGGAATTTTAAGTAGTTACCCCTTAAAGGCATATGATTATTCTTTTAAAGAAATCCAAGTGCTGAAGAACACATACAAGCAGTAAGGAATCAGTGACTTCTGAGAGCTGAAGGAATGCAAATAATATTCTAATCTACATAAAATGTCACTATTGGAACACATCTCAAATTGTTTACATACCTAAACAACAAGTACACTTCATTTTGTTCATTGGCTCATGGAATATATAAAGCCTTCAGATAATCATACGGGAAATATTTAAAAATCTATCATTATCACTCTTATGATCAACTTTTCTAAGAGAAAGAGCTAAACTGTTTACCATGCACAAAATAAAGCAATTAACCATAAGTATAAGATGCCCTGAGTGGTCTGCAATTTAAGATAGAACTCACCTAAGCAAGAAGGATGTCTAAGTTGAAGAGTGAGAATTAATACCATAAGCAAGAAACACAAAGAAAGATAAATGTTGGGCTACTTACTCTCAGCCATTCCACCATATTCTCCTCGATTTCACTATCAGCTGATATATCCAGTATCAAGCGTCTTGTTAAGTGAGCTTTGTGATAGCGCATGAAAACATCTTTATTCTGTACATATTTAAGAACTAAAAGCTGTCAAAAGAGTAGATTTTAAAATATTTATTTGCATTGTCAGACAATGCCTTCAGCAGCCTGGTCTGGTGGGAGGTGTCCCTGCCCATGGCAGGGGGTTTGGAATTGGATGATCTTTAAGATTCCTTACACCTAAACCATTCTATGATTAGTTACTATAACACATTACAATCTCAGAGAGGCATTAATTTAGCATCCTAATTTTGTGAATTAACAGAAACATGAAACTTCGTGTGCTTTACAAGATTTAAACACACACACTTGATGACATAATCTTTTCCCTGTTATTACACCTTGCATATCTTTTTGAAAATAAAGGCCTCAACCCACATAAGTAAATAAATACATTCTTCAGAATAATCAAGTAGTAGAAAGCAGAAACTTACCACTTCTTTCAGCTTTGCTTCAATTTCTTCAGAGGTTAATTTTTTGCTTAGTGGTGTTTTTCTTAGCAACATGTCACAGTAATTAGCAAGAAGCTCAGGGCATTTGGATTCAGGCTGTGTTTTCAATCCAACACTAAAGAAAAGAAGAATAACAGATCTTCAAACCATACAGAATCCTGCTGTTCTGGAGTAGTCACACTGTTAACGAGACAGACTGGTCTTTCCTGATCCACTTGGCAAGGATCCTTGTTTAATTAATGAAAAATAAGGGGTAATTCCCTTTTCTTGAAAGAACAAACCAAATGTTTTCAGACACATTCTACGGTTAGATTATTTCAAGTACTTTCAACTTTAGAATTCTAACAATGAAGGATTACGTTGAAGCTGCAATTTGAAACAACTAAATATTGCATGGCAATAAGCATTCTGGTAGAAAATTAACAAATGCTGCAATGAAACATTTCGCTCATCTTGTCAATATGATCTAATGAAAGTTTCAAGAACAGCCTGCATTTCATAGACTGTAAAACCCAACACACGTATCATGTAATAACAAGATACAATTATTTTATAGCAGGTATAAGCATCATCAAACATCTTGGAGATTAAAAGCAGATTAAAGTTGAACAAGAAGATGCTACATTAGCCAGACTGTTGTTCTTCAAAAGGTACGTGACCACAAAAATAAAATAGTGCCCAGGACCAATCCCCATTTGTAGAGTCAGATGGCACTATCTTGATTCCTCGTCTAAAGGGCCCAAAACAATGGTAGCGAGTAAGACAGCATCTAAGAATCTGTAGGCTTGCTCAGGAATCCAGTGTTCTTGCTCATTCTCTCACCATCTCATCAATGAGTGTAAGCAGTGCTAAACCACTTCAGATAACTTGTCCTTTTAAATTCATGAAGAAGCCTGCAGGTGCCTTCTGCCCTCCTAAATCATTTGGAGTAAAAGTCTTTTGGTTCTTAAAAGACAGGAGCAGGTCCAAAGCAGGGCCCCAAAAATGATCAGAGGGTTGGAACATCTCTCCTATGAAGACAAGCTGAGAGAATTTGGATTGTTAATCCTGAAGAAGAGAAGACTCTGGGAAGACCTTACTGCAGTCTTTCAGTACTTTAAGTAGTGAAATGGGGCCTACAAGAATGATTGGGACAGATATTGTAGTAGGGCCTGCTGCAATAGGACAAAGGGTAGTGGTTTTAAACTAAAAGAAGGTAGAGTCAGACCAGATATAAGAAAGACATTTTTAACAGTGAAGGTGGTGAAACACTGGAACAGGTTGTCCAGAGAGGTGGTAGATGGCCCCATCCCTGGAAATATTCACGGTAGGGTTGTGTGGGGCTCTGAGCAACCTGACTGAGCTGAAGACATCCCTGCTTGTTGCAGGGGGATTGGACTGGTGACCATTCATAGTGGTTTCTAAAAAAATTACTAGGTAGGTTTACCTTTAGGAGAGAAATGCACTTTGAAAATGGTATTGATTTGTATACTCCTGGGGAAATGAAAACATTAGCAGAGCCCTAAAAGATTCCTCTACCTTGCCTGCATCTATATGAGGTATACAAAGCAAGGATGCAGTCTTTTGTGAAGATATTCCTCCAATAACATAAAGTAAGCAAGGCTAATTCCTGTTCAGGCTTACCATTAGTCCAAATGCAAACACAGAATAAGAACCAGAATGCTCAAGAGATATTTATGCCCATCCACCCCCAAGAAGAAGAAAGGGAAGCTGGCAGCCCAGCTACATAAGCTTTATTCCTGTAGTAAATTCTACACCCCTAAACATACACACATTCCTGGCAGGGGAACATATCTATCTTAAACGATACATACGTGGCACATTGTATCTTAAATGCTAACTATCAATTAACTGATTGCTACTTTCTCTTGGCTGAGTTAGCAGAGTAAGCATGAGTTTCGTCTACTGGGGGTTGTTTAAAAACTCACCTAGTTAATCCTGTACTGAAAGAAAAATGTAATACCAGACAGGTCACACATACAGCAGGCACAACAGAAGGTAGGAAACAGCTTGTGGATGGTTACACCTTAACCAGACAGAGTTATTCCCACGAAGATTACTGCCTCAGTTTTCCCCCGGGCTCTTGCTAAAGTTGCAGCAGAGATAGACAGCTCAGGTTTTTGGAATTAATAACTCAGCAAGGTATTACTAAATTCAGCTAACAAATTGACTCATGACTCTACTATAAAAGAATAGATCCTCAATTCCTACAAATAACTCTGAGTTTACACAGGCTGCTATTCACTGATCCACTGCTATGTGAATTGCCTTATCAGAGTTGTATAAGCAATCTGAAATTCTGTAATGCAAAGGACACAAAGCACTTCCATACAGAGTGTAAAGAGCTATTTTAAAAGAGAAGCGTAATCTTTAACAATTTAAAATCCTTGACGCACATAAACTTTATCCGGCTTACCCCTTTTGCTTCAATGGCAATTCAAGTTTAAATATCGTAGCATCATTCACAACTGCTTTGTACGCCTGAAAAATAATTACAGATTATTAGAGCTTCAAGAAATTTCTCTCTTTAACATATGAATCACAAATGTTTTATTTCTCTTTTTAGATTACTCCACTCTTGCGACACCCTACCTGGAGTACTGTATTCAGTTCTGGAAGCCTCAACATAAGAAGGATATGGAACTATTAGAACAGGTCCAGAGGAGGGCCACAAAGATGATCAGAGGGCTGGAGCACCTCTGCTATGAGCACAGGCTGAGAGAGTTGGGGTTGTTCAGTCTGGAGAAGAGAAGGCTCCAAGGAGACCTCAGAGCAGCTTTCCAGTGCCTAAAGAGGGCTACAGGAAAGCTGGGAAGGGACTTTTTACAAGAGTCCTTTTTGACAGGACAAGGGGAAATGGCTATAAATTAGAAGGATGAAGATTTATTCCAGACATTAGGGAGAAATTCTTCACAATGAGGGTGGTGAGACACTGGCACAGGTTGCTCAGGGAAGCAGTGACTTCCCCCTCCCTGAAGGTGTTCAAGGCCACGTTGGATGAGGCCTAGAGGAGCCTGGTCTGGTGGGAGGTGTCCCTCCCAAGGCAGGGGGGCTGGAACTGAATGACCTTTAAGGTACCTTACAACCCAAACCATTCTATGATTACTGTAACATGTAATTAATACAATTTTTTAAAGTAGTCCAAAGTTTGTGGATTTGATGTTTGACAGGAGAGTTCAAATCCTACGACCAAATTTCCCATTGAGATGTTTGCATTTCCTCTTTCCATTAACATACTTCTTCCCTTTAAGTGACAATGTAGAAAGGGATTGCACAGAGCAAGTTGCATATCTGAGATCATGAGACTATGCTCAAATATGCAGTAAATTCTAAACATAAATACATTTCTGACTCAGACATTAAGGTACTCAACACAAAGATCATCTTCTGATGTGCTCTACAGCATTAAAATCTAAACACGGATGCAACTTTATGCGTAGCTACAACACAAATTAAAAGCTAATCAGTTGGTAGTAGACTTCATCAACATTTCAATCTGCATGTTTGCAAGACTAAGAGCAGCTTCTAGATTTTACAGTGAAATGGCATAAGGATTTCAGAGACATCATAATATGAATTACAACAATTCTTAAACTGAAAACAAATGATCAGCAGAAATACATACTTTATCTCTTGCAGTAAGAAATCTTGGATCATCTTGAAATGCTTCTTTAACCAACTTACTAAATCGATTAAATAGTGTGAGCAGTTGTTCCACGTATTTTTCAGAATCCTAAAATTAGAGAGGTAAAAATAAAATTAACAAAAACTGTACTGAAGAGCTTCCTATAGTATGGAAGCTTCAGCACGACTTTCAGGATAGTACTTCCCATATACAAAGGTGTGTGTGCGCATACACGCACACACAAGACACATAACTTCCAAATAACATAAAATCTTAAAAAATTATTTCCATTCACACGTATGTCCCACAATTAAGAGGGTATTTAACTTCTGCAAAGTTGTTTTTTCATTGTTATTTTATTAAAAATCAATACACTTACAGTAGTAATAGTTTCAGCAGCTGCTACCATATCTGCAAGTCCAGCACTAACAATATGTTCTTCCAAGTCTTTTAGCATGGGCTCTATGCCATTTGGAACTTTATCCATCAGTGAAAACATTAAATGCAACTCTGAAAGACAAAAACACCGATAATGCCACCAATTAGAGACCTCTATAAAAATAAAATATACTGCATATTTGAACAGGCTGGATCGATGCACTGACACCAGTGGTAGGAGGCTCAACAAGGCCAAGTGCTACAGGCTTGGGGAAGAGCGGCTGGAAAGCTGCCTGGCAGAGAAGGGGGTGCTGGTTGACAGCCGACTGAATATGAATCAGCCAGCAGGGTGCCCGGGTTGCCACACTGGCCAATGGCATCTTGGGCTCTATCAGAAACAGCACGGCCAGCAGGACCAGGGAAGTGACTGTGCCCCTGTACTCACCACTGGTGAGGCTGTACCTTGAATGCTGCGTTCAGTTTTGAGCCTCTCACTACAATAATGACATTGAGGTGCTGGAGCGTGTCCAAGGAAGGGCAACAAAGCTGGTGAAGGGGCCGGATGGAGAACAAGGGTTATGAGAGGTGGTTGAGGGCAACTAGGCTTATTTAGCCTGGAGAAAAGGAGGCTGAGGGGACACCTTATCATTGTCTACAACTACCTGAAAGGAGGTTGTAGCAAGGTGGGTGTTGGTCTCTTCTCCCAAGTGACAGGTGATAGGATAAGAGGAAATGGCCTCAAGTTGTACCAGGGGAGGTTCAGAGACTGCATACTAGGAAAAATTTCTTCACTGAAAAGGTTCCCAAGCACTGGCAGAAGCTGTCCATGGGGGTGGTTGAGTCACCATCCCTGGAGGTATTTAAAATATGGATAGGTGAGGTGCTCAGGGATATGGTTTAGTAGTGGACAGGTTCAGTTGGATTCAAAGATCACAAAGGTCTTTTCCAATCAAACTATTCTATGATCTGCTAGGAATCTTTCAAGTGGAACAATGAACACCTAAAGAACAGATAATCCAATTAATCTTTTGAAAGGAAAAATGTTTGGATGACTGTTCTAATTCTGCTTCCATAAGGGAAATAGATCTCTATTGCAATGTAATACTTGCTTATGCATTTTTAGCACAAGCTTGAATGTCTAAGCCCCTAAGTCAACGGCAGTTTGGACTGAGTCTAGGTTCTCAGTACAGCAGACTTAAAACCTCTGGCAAAAATACATGTTTCAGTTGGAAGCTTACAGGAGTTTATGCAGGAAATTGTATTAATTCAAGATTTTATTTTTTAAATTAAAGCCAAACAGAGCTGTCTTTGTGTATCTTCCAATGCCTTCTAAGATGTTTTGTTTAAATTTAAATGCATACTTAATTCTAAAGTCACCAAAACTGACTAAGGTAAGCAGCATTTTTCCCTTTCTATTTTCCCTAAGAGATTATTTAATTCTTCTGAAAGTTACCAGTTCTAACACTTTAAAAACTCTTATAGTTTGTCTAATTTTATTGAATGCTGCTAGAAATAAAGGTACTAGAACACCAGCAACCACTTTGACAAAGCTGTTCACAAAGGAACAGCTGGGTTAAGGCCACCATATTATTTTAGAGAAACCTCAGAGATTTGAGCTAAACACAGCAAAGGACTGTGCTTAATGGACTGTGATTCTTTTTTGACAGAGAATAAATCCGACGGGTTTGCTTAGTTCCTCAATGCTCTTATCTACTAAGGGGACAAAAATTCTCCTCTGCAATACTAAGGGGACAAAACCCAGAGATTTTCTTGAATGTACTGGAAGTAATAGCAGCACTGTCTGACATAGGTTGAGTCCAAAAAGCTCACTCAACTTTTCCTGGCTCTTTTCATCTGTACTTATAAAAAGGAGGAGAGGGAGAAAAACATTAAGGAAACAAAAAGATTAAAGTGTTCTATAGTTGTTTCTGTAAACTAGTTATGGCATAAATATTCAACTAAAAAATTCAGTGGTTTCTCCAAGTAAATGGTGGCAAAGGAACACTTGAGGTGTATCCCTAAAATGTATGAACCCTAAAAAGCAAGATTCTTCAAAGACAGATTTCAAAGTAACAAATCCAAAAGCAACATCTCAGTGAAATTTCTCTCGGAACGCATTATGACACCAAAAGGTAAAGAAATCCATATTATAGTTGTTGGGGCACTTAAACAAGTTCTGTTTTCAGTTTGTATTCATAAAAGCTACATTCGCTTTTTATTTGCTATAAAATTCTCACAAGCTATGACATCTTTGATAGTTTTTAGTTGGAAAACATTATGCCTTCCTTCCCTTGTATAGCATGTAAATATTCAATACTTAACGTAACACAGTATTTTATAGCACTGCCCAGCTCACAGCCTTCTTTGTCAAATGCTGTTCAATAAAGACAACATCACAGGCCTTTGTGGCCAATCATATCAGAAAGATGCATAAGCAAAGTACAGCGGAGGACAGACTCATAGAATGGTTTAGGGGTTGAAAAGGACCTTAAAGATCATCCAGTTTTCATATACCAAATGGAAATAATTTGCAGCCAAACAATATCATGGAGCAGACACAGCCTCCAGGAAAGAGAAAACTGTGAATACTTCAAAAAGTTTCTATAGAATGATGCTTTGGATGCTAGAGACGAACCTTTCTGAAACTCTGCATTTAAATATGCATCCTGTATTCTCCCAAAGGCTGTAACATATACTTGTAAGTTTGGTGGCTTTCTAGATTTAGCTCTGGACTGCTGCCAGATGAAAAGATCAGCATGACATAGTTTTGAGGTCAAATATTTTCTGAAATGCTACCTGTAGCAGCGGGTATTTTCAACACTGTTCTAAGTCATAAAAAAGTTTCCACATTTGCATAGAAATGAAAATTTCACATAGACATTTGTTAATATTCCCTGGCTGCAGGATACAGAGAGTTCAAAAAAATAATTAACCTGTGATTTCAGCTTGCTTTTTTTTTCTCCCCTACTTGATTTATGGCATTTTAATGACTTCTGTAGCTTAATTTATTATACAGAACGAAGCACAAGACTTCTGAATCACACTAACCGCTCAATTTATGGCAGCAGAGTTAAAAAAAACTTTTGAAAACTTAAAAAAGGCATGCAGAGGTAACTTTCAATCCTCACAGCAACATACAGGCAATAAAAACAGATTATAAACTTGCAGAGATTTTGTTTATCTTCCTATTGGTCCTGCATCAATAATCAGAATAAGAAAAATGTCTCTCTGCTTTTCAGAAAAATAGCTTTGTAAAAAGATGCTTCACTTTTTTTCTTGTGGAAGGGGTGGAATGAAGGGTGAGTGTCTGTATCTGAACTATTCAAACAGAATTGAAGACACATGCAACATTTACCAGAGTTGGTCAACACAAGGAAAGTAAGTTGTAGGAAAAATAAAGAAAATGGAGCACAAAATATTCTTGCCTTTCAAGTAAGATGACAGCTACCAAGTCATTCAAAATCAGGTACTGTACATACAGATTTCACAAGTAATATTAAAAAATAACCACCAATGACAGTCATTTTCGTGGGATAAAATTGCGCATATGCAGTTGTATTTTATCTACAAAACACTGCCACCATCTATTAAAACCAGCAATTTGATATATCTACAAACAAATCTATTTTTATGCAGTTGATGCTGAGTTCATCCTGCACTGAAGCTTCACTTACTTTCTGTTTCATTTCGTTTGATCATGCCTTGGCATTCAGCTAAAATAGTCTCTTTAAAAGAAGTCACCAGGGCATTGACGCAGCACTCCATTAGCTGAAATATATTAAACACAGTATTAGCTCATTTAGCCACGAGAACACCAAAGTCTGATCTGTCTAAATTTCACTGTGACACAAAACCTAGCCTGTTCTCAACAACCACGCTCTATAAAATAATTCATTCGTTGATTCATAAAAGAATGAGTAGTTTGAATAAAATCTATACCAAAAAAAATGAATCTCTTCAAAATGTGTAGGTTAGTAAATGTGGTGAACTCTCTTCCAAAACAGTAATGAGCTTAATATTTCTGTCACCTCTTTTCTCTCAAAGGAGTCACCACTTTTGGAATACCAACTACCCGACCTAGTTTCCAAGCATACATCCAAGAGCTGAGAATAGTTCTCATTCCAGCATACCCTACTTGGACCAGACACTATGGTAGATCTTGGACAGAAACTGCTTGTACATGTACATCTCTCCTTTGTCAGCCTCTTTATACATGTTAAAATTAACAAGCTGTTCAAACTGACTGACTGGCAGAAGACATAAAATACATTTTGATCCACTGCAGAAATTTCAGATTTAAAGGGTATGTATTGAAAATAACCTGTTTCATCAACTAATTGTAACATGGAAAATTATGAACTACTAATTGCAGTTAAATCTTACCCTGGAATCTGAACTGTGTAAAATATTGCTGTAGGAGTGAAAAATTAAAAACACCTTTTATATGAATTGGCCATATTTCAGCCTAAAGGGAAATCTAGAACAGTTTTAATGTAATTTCTCTTGCTCCTTTTGATTGCAATGGACGATAACTCAGATCCTCTAAATGAGCACTGAGAAGCCCTTTACCTACTGGATTGGCCAGCTTATTTTCAAACATTGTTCTCAACCACTGTTAAGCATGACATAGAAAAAAAATCATACCTGACTCAAAATGAAAGAGTAAAAATCAACTTGAATAAAAACCTGTGCTTCAATCTAAACCTTTGAGCTACATTTACTATTAAAACATCTGTAGAAATGGTAGATTGCCAGCTTGGAAAGTAATATGGATTTATACTGGCTGATGAAAAAACATAAAATCAGCAATTTCATATCAATCTACTGCTATCAAATAATACTGTTAACACAAAAATCAAAACTGGGATGTAATAATACCATATAAATATAAAATAGATCAATCTTTTCTACAAATTACACTTACTGCTTCTACAGAGTTACATTCACGCCTTGTTTCTAAGTATCGTAGTGCTCTTTTCTCCTCTTCTTTTAGTTTAGCATCTGCCTGTGCAAAAGGAGAACAGCAATCATTTTAAGTAGTAACACTTTCGGAACAAAGTTGCAACAGAGTTTTTACTTACATATTTCATATAATTCTGTACACCATTTTGTTGTAAATAAGAAGGAGCCTGCGTCCTATAAAATCTCTCTGTTGAATCCAAATATGCCTTTTCGAAGTTATCCCGATATATCTGAAGTTTATCTTCAGGATTAGAACAAAGGTTAACTGCAAAGACAAAGTCCAAATTTACTCTCATGTCTTGGAAACTTATAAGGCAAATAATAAGCAAACCTCTCTCATTAAAGCGAGTCTTCTATTAAATCAATGCATTGAAAAATTTTAAGCATCCTATAAAAGCAACCCAATCCCTAAAGGTAATGAAAATTGTCCAGTGCTTGCTCCAAACACATTTACATAAACTATAGGGAACTGGAAAGAACTGCATGCTTATCTCCAGCATTTCAGAAATTCAAATATGGTAACCAGAAATACATACACAACTGCAAAATGGGAAAAGCAACAACAAAAAAGCTCAGCATAACACCTAATAAAGCGAAAAATTCTCCACCTGACTGAGCAAACAGCTTTTAGTAGATACCATTCTTAGAATCTCAATGTCTTCATTTTAGAAATTTACAAGAATGGAGACAACAAACTTACTGCAGTGCTTTGCAGTGTTTGGAAAAAGGTTTCCACCTTCCTCTTGACTGTTAAAGAGACATAAATAAATAAATAAAGCCCTTAAAGGTTTTAAAAAATTAGAATTGGGCATCTATAAAGCCATCTGAGAGAGTATTCCACAAGTTTAATTCAACAGGCTGCAGAGCTTTGAAGAATCAGCAGACAATGGCAAAACGTCACAATTGTTTCAAATACAAAGATCTTGCAAAGAACAAGACTATGAGCCTCAGATGCAGCCTGTTAAAATTTCTTCTTCAAGCTGTCTGAAACAGTACAGAAAGGAGCAGACTTAAAGTTATATCTGCAACCCTAAAAGGTCAAAAAATAGTTTGCTCTTTGAAAGCATTAATTTTGCAGTAAACTGAGATACAGCTAAATAACATAAAAGTTAAAACTTTTAAACAAAACTTAATCGGTACCACATATCACCACCACCACCAAATAAATACAAAATGCCAAGATTATAATTCCGTCCCTACCACCACGACTGTACATTTTGTATGATGAAAATTAATTTAATAAAGTGACGAGGCAACATAGATCAGTGTGTGCAGGACATACCATATGACTCTCGAACTCCAATAACAAGCTGAGAGTCAAAAGCTTCTCCTAGTCTTTCAGCATGAACGAGCTTCATTGCACTGTCCTGAAGTCTATTTTTTATATTTGAAAATATGGATTCATTCCACGTATCCAGCATGAGCTGTGTATCAGGAAGAGAAAAAAAGAATCCTGTCAGAAAGGTGCATGCAGGCCTAAGCTTGTGCAAAAGAAATACAAGAGATTAGAAGGAGAAATCAAGCCATTTAGGTTATATACAGTAGTTTGACTACTTTTAAATTCAGATATTAATTCCATAATTCTGCGGTTCTCGGTAATCGGTCAAGTAACTTTTCCATCAATTCCATGTGTCACGAGTCACAATATCAGTAGGTACTTTTGAGCCAAACATCCAAGTATAGTTCACTATTTGGGTCACAAAGATGATCAGTGGAAAGGAAAATCTCTGCTACGAGGACAGGCTGAGAGAGTTGGGGTTGTTGAGCTGGGAGAAGAGAAGACTCCAAGGACACCTTAGAGCAAGTCTTCCAGTGCCTAAAGAGGGAGTACAAGAAATCTGGGAAGGGACTTTTTACAAGGGCATATAGTGACAGGACAAGGGGGAATGGCTTTAAATTGGAAGGGGGAAGACACAGATCAGACATTAGAAAGAAATTCTTCACAATGAGGGTGGTGAGGCACTGGCACAGGCTGCCCAGGGACATTGTGGATGCCCCTCCTCCCTGGAGGTGTTCTAGGCCAGGTTGGATGGGGCCTTGAGCAGCCAGGTCTGGTGGGAGATGTCCCTGTCCAAGGCACTGGGGGTGGAACTGGATGATCTTTAAGGTTCCTTCCAACCCAAACCATTCTATGATTCTAGAATTTAGTAGACTCAGTCTAAGCAAAACAAAAAACCCAATTAACACCATAGCTACATAAAGAAAAAACAGGATGTTTTGGGATTTACCTAATATGAAAGTTCAATATGCAAGTAATGCACATCTAATTTATTAAAAACTTGGAACCTCAGCTAAGCACTGCAAAGTCATAAAATTAGTTATGGAGGCTCTTTACAAAATCCTCATCACTGAATACGTCCCTTCACATTCTGCTGTGCAACACTGCTGCAAACGTACTGTGTTACAACTGACCACAAGATCTAATGTTGCTGCAGCTCAGCAACACAAAAAGCTCACTGGTAGGTCAGGCCATACTTAAGTCCACATAAGCTCCCCCATATGTTCAGTAGTAAATATTCAAAACGTGCTAAATGTTTGTTAAAAATCTTTATTTGCCTTAGAATTCAAGTTACTGGGGTCATTTTTTTTGTGCTTTGACACTGGACCTGGATCTTTCTCTATACCACTGAATACCTTTAAAGCTTTGGCATAATTTCATTAAGTAATTTTTACTTTTTACTACCCAACTCACACTATCTCACTGCTTTAGAAGAAAGCTCAAACTTACAGTATCTTCAAACTTGAGAGCAGCTGCTACTAATGTAATTTAAGCACATCAATTGTTAGCCTACACTGGCAGCAGAAAGCAGGTTGGAATCATAAAATTTACCAATTCAAATTTTACCTTGTGATTGTGAATCAGTTCGTCTAACAATGAGCTTAGGACTACTTGACACAGTTGTATGGCAAAGCTAATAGTAAAAACTAGATGGTCTTGTTCCATTCTTGCTTTGTAAGTTTCAGATTTAAACATAGCAAGCACCTAATAAGTCAGACATCCTTTTGAGAGAGTTAAGTTTACCATCCTGTATTCTTAGCTTCATAACTGTCTCTCCGTTTCAGCTACATTTCCATTTCTAAAGTCATAGTGTTGGAAGGGAATTACTGTTCAAGGCACTGGAACATTCTCAGAAGCAACGCTTTCTTTGATTATGCTTCCTCAATTTCTTTTTTTCATTATTTTCATACTGTTGACATGCAGCCCTAGGCTGGATGAGGCCTTAGGCAGCCTGGTCTAGTGGGAGGTGTCCCTGCCCATGGCAGGCGGTTTGGAGCTTGATCACCTTTAAGGTCCCTTCCAACCCAAATCATTCTACAATTCTATGACAATATGGGTGCACTCTACAACTACAGAATTGCTTTACAAGAGCTGAAACAAGTGAAAAATGAAGAAGAAAGCAGGCAGGCACATCAACAGCTTTGTCATGGTCAAACTGCTTTTAGACATTATGGATAAGGAAGTTTATGGAGATACTTGAAGGAAAACACACATATTTTGGGTGACAATATGTGATACTGAAAATGCTGGCAAATAAAACTCTTTAAGAATAGTTTTGGAGTTTTAGATATGAGGAACTTCTCAGGCATGGGAAAAGTTTTCACAAGGCACTTTTTAGAATACTACAGAGAACGACAGCAGAAACAGGAAGTGACCAAATACGACACGATATGAAAAGATATGATATATATGATATGATATAATAAGGTAGGTTGGAGACTCTGGGCTTTGATGTGCCAACATGAGACAGTCCCAACTGAACTGCATATGACAGAAAAGACATCTCCATCATCTTTAGCCCTGAAAAAAATCTGAAATTTTAAACAGCAGATCTTTCTCCCAGTTTCTCCTCACTACTTTCTCCACTCCACCTTGTTGTTTCTTTCACTTCTCAGTTCTCCTACCTTTTGCATACAGCAGAGCAAAAAGTCTGTTTGTCACATCCTGGAGAGCCTAATAAGATCACATAATTTCTCTAACAAACAATGAAACCAAAAAAAGGTAACTTGAGGAGATAACTCCTCTCTTTCCCGCTGTTTCCTTTTCTTCATGGGGTATAGAAGATCAAATGTCAAAATAGGGGAGTGAATTAAAAACCCTTGCCCAAAGTAATGCATTCACAGAATCACAGAATAGCTTAATTGGAAAAGACCTTAGAGATCATCAAGTCCAACTGTATCTGTCCACTACTAAACCATATCCCTAACTTATCTACTCGTCTTATAAATACCTCCATGAATGGTGACTCAACCATCAATGACCCCACCAGAAGTACTGCGTCCGGTTCTGGAACCTCCAACGTAAGAAGGACATGGAAGTGTTGGAACAGGCCCAGAGAGGGTGACAAAGATGGCCAGAGGGCTGCTATGAGCACAGGCTGAGAGAGTTGGAGTTGTTCAGCCTAGAGATGAAAAGGCTCTGTGGAGACCTTAGAGAAGCCTTCCAGTACCTGAAGAGGGCCTACAGGAAAGCTGGGAAGGGACTTTTTACAACGGCATAGAGCGATAGGCTGAAGGACAATAGTTTCAAATTAGAGGGGGAAAGATGCAGATTAGACATTAGGAAAATACTCTTCCCTATGACGGCGGTGAGACATTGGCACTGGTTGCCCAGGGAAGCTGTGGATACCCCATGCCTGGAAGTGTTGAAGTCCAGGTTGAACTGGGCTTTGGGCAGCCTGGCCTGGTGGGAGGTGTCCCTGCCCATGGCAGGAGGGTTGGAACGGTTGGCCTTTAAGGTCCCTTCCAACATAAACCAATCTATGATTCTATGATTTCAAAGACCATTATTCATGGGACTCAGAATACTGATCACTCCATACTCAACCCCCAAAATTTTCTTTATGTCATTGATATGAAACTGTAAAAAATCATATTCACAAGATTCTAAATGTCCAATAGCAGTTTGAAGAAAAATTAGGGGAAATTAGGAGATCAACAGCCATATTTAACTCCAGGTGACAGTATTTAATTAGTCATTTATAAAATGCTGAGGTATGTCCCAGTTAAGACGTTGGCCTAGGGAAATAAATTAGAAGTAAAAAAAAATACTAACATATATACAAGCACACTTACAATTACAGAAACAGCAGGTGAATTTATAACTGTCTCCCACCCCAGGACTCAAGTTATAAATAAAAAAAAAAACAAAAAACCCAAAGAAACCTCTGTTCCAACAACGAAGTACTTGAATCACCCAAACAAAACTGTTAATAGCTAAAGCACAACTGGAGACACAGAGTGAAACTATTGTGGGGTTGTTCTGACCCTCACGCTGAAGCAAAGTGATACGTCATGTTACATGACTGGTGCACTTTCACCCTCAGCTAGAGAATTCCTTCTGTACTATTCATGTTGGTAGAACAGCGTGCAACAAAACTCTTAGTACCCACCACTTACCTTTCGAACAATACTGTCTTCTACATTAGACTTCTTGTTGCTGCCCTGCTTGCCCATTAAAGTAATCTCTAATTGACAAAATGGCTTGGGCAAAATATCGCACTGTGTGAAGAACTTGCGCCACTCCACGATATATGCTTTTAGCAATGCTGTATCATCTTGATGACTCAGCACTCTCTGGGGGAGAGGGGAGAAGAGGAGGTAATTTAGAAACAAATTTCTGCACAAAATATGGATAGACTTTGCTTATAATGAGAACAACTCCCCATATATAATACAAAAATATACATATATCAGAATAAGAAAGTGCATGTCTTTAAGTGGCAGTTACCAATCCAATACAGACCATTTCTAAAGAGTAAAGGAAGGGAATAGCAAATGAGTTTAAGTTTTCCAAGTGAACATTTTTCTTCTTTTAAACCTTCTGCAAGTAAAAAAGCTTAAAACCTTTGGTCTAAAAGCATGTATTAGGATAACCATATCTAAAAGACCGCAAACCTGTAAAGATTATGTTATACTCTATAGCATCTACTAACCTTTCATTAGACCCAGGTAGCTGGTTAACTTGTACTGCATTGAAGACTGGAAACTACAACTACACTGCACAATGGCTCTCATAATGCCTAAAAATACGCCCCTCAAATGACAGCCAATGCAGACTATATCAAAGGCCCCAGTTCAGAACAGTGATGATGGAAATAAGCAAGCAAGCTGATGGAACTTAAAAATCAACATTTACACGCCTGGTTACTCAGAGGTCTATATAAGAAACTTTTCCTGTGAGCAAAGTCTTAGTGGTGTAAACCTCTTCATTAAAGATCTAGCACACTCTCATTTTTCCTTTCCAAACCTTTGTCAAGGGATTTTTAAATTTATTTTTCTTAAATCTCACAACCCCCTCTTTAAATCCCTTATTACAAGAAACATGTTTTGCTATAAATGTTATCAGTACAAAAATTCCCTTTGAATCTATTAATGACTTCAATCATTTTGGGGGAAGCCTGTAAAACAGGACAGCAAAGCTTTCTGAATTGATTGCACAATACGCTATCAATACCAGTACGCTGTGCATATGGCTTATTTTAAAGCCATCCATGATCTTGTTGGCATAGCACTGAAGCTAAACAAACAAAATATTTTTGCAGACAGTAATTTCTTATAGAAAATTTTGCCTCAAGAGGTTTTCAAGTGGAGTAGGTTCCATGAGTACTGTTGGATAAACAAAAATAATGTTGTGTTTTGGTTTTTTTAAAATATAACAAAAATCATTGCCCATCCCAGTTTCAAGGACTGGGAGAAAACAATAACCCAAGACAAATGCTCAAGGCTAAGTGCTCATTTTGTCAATAGAAGTTTGCAGGGTAATTACGATCTCCAGAACATTACAGAATTTCAAACAAAGCAGCAATCCATTTAGATCCAATCAAAGTCAGAAGTACTTGGTTATTTTTCCTAACAATATGAATAGAAGTTACGAAATGGTAAGAACTTACTGCTTGTGCCTGTTTAATAAAATCAAGGATGTCTTCCTTCAGAGCCTGATGGATTTTCGCTGGACCTTTATCATCCCACAAGCAAACTGCATGTACATCTCTAAAAAACAATTTATCCATCTTTTACTAATAGCTACTCAAAGTTTAATGTTGTAATGTACGAGGCTTAAACATTTGTAATTTAAGTATGTCAGCAAAATTAATACACTTTTCATCTATCATTGCCAAACAACACATAGTTAGATCCCACTGACACATGCAAAACGCGTTTTGAAGCTGTAAAAAAGTCTGGACAGTGAATAAAAGAAACTCTCTAGAAAAAGACTATGGTCAAGAAGGAGATGTAGAAGCCAATTCTGTTCTGAGTATCTATTCAATAATCCATATTACATTAGGAGCAACTTTTAAAGCTTTCTGTTGACAAAGACATAAATCATTTGCCAGTAGAAGCATTGCTACTCAGTGTGTATTATTCTAAAATACTCATTAACATGCAGCCTCCACTCTCAGTTTCACAATCCAAGCACTACAACATCCTTGTTCTACAATGGAAACAGACCTTCCTTGTGAGAAACCTGAGCTCAGGGGCATCAGATGTTTAAAAGATGTTTTAATTAGTTTAGTAAGTTCGCTTAAACATTTCATGACAGTGGTAGCATTTTAAAGTGAACCCCCACTGCAGAAATATTATCAAACAGCATTGGAAAGCAAAGTTCTTTTAATGAGTTTTAATCAACATTCACATAAATCTGTGCTTTTCCTAGCTGACAGGCCAGTGAGTGTAACTTAATTTCTACTATTTTCCATACTAAACACTAAATGAAACATACACTATATATACTGTGGCTGAGCAAGCCTTTTTTTGACTCATTACCTTCCTCTGGTTTCTCTTCCTCCTTTCATTAATACGGCCACGTCTTTGCAGGAAAGGAACTATATAATCTAAAGGTATGGCTTTGTTCCTATTCAATCAATACTGTTATTTCAATACAAAAGCATCTTTTTTAGTTCAGATGAAAAACTTGTAAGATAAGAAGTTCCTTTGACACAGACCAAAGGTGCTGGCCTAGCATTTAGAGAGGTCTACCCAACTCCTGAGACTTAAGCAACTTTCACACGCAGGAAAGATGTTACTGTATTTAGAATGCCACTGTTTCCTGGCAGCAGTGAAAAATGTAATACGGGATAATTATACTCAAAGGACAGGCAGAAGACACCTACAAATTTTGAATTTTTATGAAAAAGCTTAACAAAGAACACTGTCCAAAAATAGGAATCTAAGAGAGTGGGATCCTCTCCCTCAATATCCTTAATTTAGCCTCAAATTTACTGGAGTTCTATTTAAGTACTCAGTTACAAGAAATACGATAAACAGCAAATTTCAATAGCAATCCAGAATTATCAAACTAGATATAAAAAAATGTAAGCAATGACTCAGAACTGGATTTATACCTTAGTTATAGCAAGTTTCTGGCAACTACTACAGCTGTAAGATATTAAAACTCATTACATAATAAACTACCTTTCCTTTTGGTTGGTTGGCAGAAGAGGGACAGGTGCAGTAAGATGGGTGTAAGAAGAACCACTGCACCGTCCTCATCAAAAAGAACAATAAAGGTACAGATGGCAAAGTGATTGTGTTTAAATAAAAACAAATTTGTGGCAGACTTTAAATAGCAGAAGAAAAGATTGTAGATTTAAGCTACAAATGTATTTGAGGAAAAATAACAACGTTGAGGCAAATACATACTTTCAGTATATATGCTTTAATTCACTTCCATACTATGTTGGCAAAGACCACACAACGTATTTTAAGAAAAAAAAACAAAAATCACCAAACAGGAAGCAACCTCTGGCTTTTTGGAAGGAACAAAATGGCATTTTTATTGGAAAGTGTAATAATGCAAACACTGAAATGTCTGAAAAATACGATATATGTTATTCTTAGGGTATAAAACTATTCAAATTATACCAGTTAAACTGCATTACCCCATTACTGTGGTAGCATTCTTAAGTTACTTCAGAAACAAACCATTCAAATCAGAATAACATAACATTCAGCAAATTGCCTTTAAATGAATTTACTGCCAAAGCAGGAAACAATATTTTTCTCTCCAATTCTAACAAAAGCGTTATGGGCAGGTGCAAAACTTGTCTACTGTGATCAGCCGAAGTCAAAAGCTCTGCTGTTCTTTCTCCATCCTATTTGCAAAGATCTCAGTCTCAGAAATACTCTACTTTGGCATATTTACAGTGATGTAGGTACATTTACCACTGAATAAAGCTTAAACCAGTACTTTTATTGTGTGTTCACACATGGTCTGTGTGATACACGACTTCTGTATCAGAAATAGTACCATAACTGCATTCCCAATATGCAGAAGGATGCAAGATACTCAAAATTTACTTACGAAAACAGATCAAACCATTGCTGTTTTGTGACAGACTCTTGACGAAGCAGTTTCAGAACAATAGGGCGCATGAAATCCCACTTGTCTTCAAACTGAAGGGAACCTTTATTCTAGAAGGAACAACAAAAAATATCGTTAATAAACCAGTTTCTTAATTAATGATATCTGTAAGGATTGCAGTTTCTATGGTTAGTGTAAAAATATCTTCCTCTCAAAGGTGTCTCACAAGCTAGCATTCAAGCTCCAACAGCACAGCTGAACAACACTTTTCACAGTATTATTTTAAAAAGTTGCAGAGCCATCATTTGTTTCTTACAGAAGCAGATTGCCAACTTATTTCTTTATCCACTGCATTAGCTATAGTGCAACAAGTTCCAGGAAGCATTCTTCACCTATGAATGGAGTTACACATAGACAATATGAATGACACCCAGTGAGCACCACTGCCCCAGCCCAGATACATGCAATTAAAGTCATGAGGAAGAGCTGCAAACCCATTTCGATAATATTATCATGACCAAAAGGGCAGCCGGGAATCAGGAATAGGAGCTATGGCTCCTGCCACGCACCTTTTCCTCCACTGCACATTTGGCATGAGCAGCAAAGAGGGATGAAGAAGGCAGAGTAATGCAGCTTGTTTCAGTGCCCGATGACCCCTTCTGTGAAAATTGTTTTTCTGATATCTAGTCTGAACCGCCCCTGGCGCAGCTTGAGGCCATTCCCCCTTGTCCTGTCACATGGCAGAAGAGATCAGCACCCTCCTCTCCACAATCTCCTTTCAGGTAATTGTAGAGAGCAATAAGGTCACCCCTCACCCTCCTCTTCTCAAGGCTAAACAAGCCCAGCTCCTTCAGCTACTCCTCGTAAGACTTGTTCTCCAGACCCTTAGAACAGAACCGTAGAATGGCTTGGGTTGGAAGGGACCTTAAAGATCATCCACTTCCAACCCCTCTGCCATGGGCAGGGACACCTCCCACTACAACTGCTCAAGTCCTGGCCTTGAACACTTCCAGGAGGAGCCATTTACAACTTCCCTGGACAACCTGTGCCAGTGTCTCACCACCCTCATTGTGAAGAATTTATTCTTAATGTCTAATCTACATCTTCCCCCTTCCAATTTAAAGCCATTTCCCACCATCCATGCCCTTGTAAAAGGTCCCTTCCCAGCTTTCCCGCAGGCCCCCTTCAGGTACTGGAAGGGTACTGGCTTAACAGGCTAATTCCAGTTATTTTTTTTAAAAAAAAAAGTACTTTAAGAGAAAACCAACAGTTCTGCTGCATATACTGTGATCCTATTTGTTCACAGCTTCCACATTTTAAAAAGAAAAATCTGCAATTAAAAACCAGTGTTGACTGAGAGTTCTGTGTCAGAAATACTACTGGTTATGTGCAGTGTTCTGTTCCAATGCACTGTTTACTTTTGAACAGATCATTGTCTTGGTCAGTAATACTCCATTTGACACAATTCACTTTGAATACAGCAAATAATACAGTCTCACTACTTGAAATTTTGACGTGCACACTGTTTTGCCACTAACATCTCTCCAGTTAAAAAAGGAAGAGCAGCACTCGTTCTGATTAATTTATACATTGAAATTTACAATTACATCTGTTATTTAATATTCAGAATAAACAGTTCGGAAACTCTATCCCCTGCTGCTCTTAAGTGCAAAGATGCCTCATCTTCAAGTTATAAAGATGCAACAGGCATCACGGTAACTATTTTTACAGCAACAGCACCTGGAGGTCTCGCAGCATTATCAAACTATTGCAGTAGGTACTGAACATTGGTTTCATGGAAGCGGGCCCTGTTTGATAAAGATTATCATCCTTTCTACATTGAAAAAAAACTAAAAGACCAAAAATAAGAGAAAAATAAATTATTTCCCAATTCAGAGTGATAATTTTGCCTGTTATCCTCCAATGTAAAAAGAAAATAAAACAATCTTAAGGCATCATCTATTAAAATCATCAATCACGTGCTTCTGCCACACAGAGCTTTACAGTGAAACTGGTCTTATTCACAAAGGTAGAGCCTTTGGTTTTTAGTTTCTGCTTTACAATTACTGCCTAAACCCTGAGGAGTTGATCTAATCTTTCCTAGTCCTGTGAAAATGATTAGTTTTACTTGCAGATATTTCTGTTCCCAATCCCTCTTTGTAGCGTAATGAACCATCTACTCAACAATTTGAAGTTGCAGTAAAAAATTATAAAGTAAGTAAAATCATCTTCCTCAAAGTTCTCCTTTGGAGTAAACCAGAGAAGATTTCATAAGTTTTGTGTAGGAAGTAAAAAGCCAATTTGGAGAAGGGCAATTCAGCCCTTCCGGTGAAGCTAAAACCCAAAGGCTGCATGTTCACTTGTAAAGAACAGGTACCTCCTTAAAAAGAATTCCCCAAATAAAGCTGGGCAGGAAACCATAGAATCATAGAATTGTTTGGGTTGGAAGGGACCTAAAAGACCATCCACTTCCAACATGCCCCTGCCATGGGCAGGGACACCTCCCACAAGACCAGCCTGCCACAAGGCCCCATCCAACCTGGCCTTCAACACTTCCAGGGAGCTTCCCTGGGCAACATGTGCCAGTGCCTCACCACCCTCATCGTGAACAACTTCTTCCTAATATCTAATCCAAACCTTTCCCCCTCCAATTTGAAGCTGCTCTCCCTTACCATATCTCTACATGCCCTTGTAAAAAGTCCCTCCCTCACTTTCCTGTAGCCCCCTTTAGGTAGTGGAAGGCTGCTCTAAGGTCTCCTCGAAGCCTTCTCTTCTCCAGGCTGAACGGCTCCAAATCTCTCAGCCTGTCCGCGTGGCAGATGTGCCCCAGTCCTCTGATCATCTTCATGGCCTCCTCTGGACCTGTTCCAATAGCTCCATATCCTTCTTCTTTTGGGGTTTCCGGAACTGGACACAATACTCCAGGTGAGGTCTCATGAGAGCGGAGTAGAGGGGCAGAATCACCTCCCTCAATCTGCTACCCATGCCTCTTTTGATGCAGCCCAGGGTACGCAGTTGGCCTTCTGGGCTGCAGGTGCACACTGCCAGCTCAAAATGCCATTAAGGAAGCTTAGAACTTTGTTTCCTAAACATAGGAGCAAAACTTTTTTTATACTTCCTCCTTTATTCCTAAATTAAGCAGAAGAGGAAATAAAATTAATGGATTAAAAATACCACTCAACTAAACTATTATTTAAGGTCAATAAACAAATCAACGTGTTCTAGATAGATCGTGGTTTCTATGACCTTATGCTTTTGTACTGAAATTACAAGAAGAAATGGTGCACTACCACCACCTACTGCGTGTCATCCTCATTTATTAATTATACTCATATTAGGGCACAAGAAAGCCAAACTTTATAGTTTGTATAGTTGAACACTATAGTTTGTATAGTTGAACACCAGTAATTCTTAGTTGTTAAAGTCACACATACACCAGTGATTTGGACATCACGAGCAACCCATTTCCCAATTTGTTGAGCCACTCACAAACCTATGCAATTTCTAAGCAGGATTTCACAGAATCATAGAAGTGCTTGGTTAGAAAAGACCTTTGAGACCACTGAGTCCAACCATACCTGTCCACTACTGAACCATATCCCTCACCTATCCATTTTCTAAATGCCTCCAGAGATGGTGACTGAACCACTTCCCTGGGCAGCCTCTGCCAGTGCCTAAGAACCCTTTTGGTGAAGACATTTTCCCTAATGTCCAATCTGAACCTCCCCTGGTGCAACTTGAGGCCATTCCCTTGTCCTATGGCCTGTCACTCAGGAGAAAAGACCAACACTCGCCTCACTACAGCCTCCTTTCAGGTAGTTGTAGACAGTGACAATGTGTACCCTCAGCCTCCTTTTCTCCAGGCTAAAGAAAGCCAGTTTCCTCAGCTGCTTCTCACAAGGCTTGTTCTCCAGCCCCTTCACCAGCTTCATTGCCCTTCTCTGGACATGCTTCAAAATCTGGTAACTTCTGCCACTTTCCTGGGTAACTTTTCTTTCTTAACTTGTTGCCTCAGACCACAGTTCCCAAGGAAAGTTCAGCAGGAAGGGAAGTCACACCTTTGATAAAATAAAATTACTCCACTTATCAAATCTTCTCTAAAAACACAGATTACAATTGATAGCCATACTCTGGCAAAGAAACCACTCTAGGAGTTTAAAATGTAATGCTTTGAAAAATAAATGCATTTATGAAATAATCTGTTTCAAAAGTCACTTCACTCAAATTGTTCACAGAGATTTAAAGTTCTGTTGTAAAGCTACTCTTTACTTAAATATATACTACATGGAGACTACCACATAACCAAAATTCTCCTCTTTACTTTTAAGCAAGTTTAAAAGAAGTGCAGCAGGAGCAGGCACAGAATATGGTGCCTAAAACCCTAAATAAACATGAACTACAAAAAGGCAAGGCAATATAACAAGACCTCCAGACTACCATCCCTCTGAACGTTGAAATGTCTATTAGGCCCTCTTAAATATTTCAGGCCACATGCAACCCTGATTTCCATCACATGCTCTAAACAGCACTGTAAAAAAGCAACACCCTCTACATCTCATTGCACATCTTATCTACATATGACTAACATCTTCGCCTTTACTACTTCACCATTTTCAGACACTGTATATATTAAGGGTAGTTCACAGAGGGATGAAGTAGGAAATATGAGGCCCTAGACTGAAATAAGCATGACAATTCACTGCCTGATTAGTCTCCTACTAGGAGCTCTAAAAGTCAGAGTAACGATTGTGGTGAAGTTGCTACACAAAGCGGAAAAGTAACCACAGGGCAAGCTTTGCTATGTAACCAACTAGTGTGCAACATTCCCTACCTTCTCAAGGATTTCCTAATTAGAAATAGTGGGAAAGAATCAGACAAACTTAAAACACACATCTGGAAATATGTACTTTAAGTTGAAAATTGAAAAACTTGAGACATGTTTCCAGTTGTCATTGACAAAGGCGTGAGATCAAAAAAATAACTGAACCCAATGCAAAGGTAAATAATGGTTCTCGTTTCATTTAAGTCTGTGCAAAATCTACTGCTTCCTTTGCTGTTTCTCTCTTACCACCACCACACTCAAGCTGCAATTCATCTTTCAAGGATGGACTCTTGTGTTTTGCTGGCAGCTCCAGTAAATCTCTACAGAAGTGTCAAGATCAGCTGGCATGGACACAGCTACAGGTTTTTCTTTGTGCTGCCAAGTAATCTGAGGTTCTCGGTGTTCCAGAAACGGCAGAAACACCCTTGTACCTTCATGTCACAGGAATTGGTTTAGCCTATCTTATCACTGCAAATGGAACAGGTTGCAAGTCTAACACACCCTCTGAAATGAAACACCCTGTTTTAAAAGTGACAGTACGTTGAGAGAAAAAAATGAAGGGGACGCACATACTAATGGCTCATTCACCTACAAGAAAGCCATGCCCCAAAAAGTTCTGCTGCAGGTAGGGTACACACCTCACCACACAATGGCTGGCTCTCAGTAAGTACTTCAATATTTTCATCACATTGCATACAATTTGTTGTATTTCACCAGAACTCAAGGTAACATCATAGATTAGTTTGGGTTGGAAGGTACCTTAAAGATCATCCAATTCCAACATCCCCCTGCCATGGGCAGGGACACCTCCCACCAGACCAGGCTGCCCAAGGCCCCATCCAACCTGGACTTCAACACTTCCAGGGAGCTTCCCTGGGCAATCTGTGCCAGTGCCTCACCACCCTCATTGTGAAGAATTTCTTCCTAATGTCTAATCTAAATCTTTCCCCCTCTAATTTGAAGCTACTGTCCCTCGGCCAATGACTCCATGCTCTTGTAAAAAGTTCCTTCCCAGGTTTCTTGTAGCCCCCTTCAGGTACTGGAAGGCTGCTCTGAGGTCTCCTTCTAGTCTTCTCCAGGCTGAACAGCCCCAACTCTCTCAGCTTGTCCTCATAGCAGAGATGCTGCAGCCCTCTGATCACCTTTGAGGTCCTCCTCTGGATCCGTTCCAACAGTTCCATATCCTTCTAATGTTAGGAATTCCAGAACTGGACACAATACTCCTGGTGAAGTCTCATGAGAACAGAGTAGGTGGGAAGAATTACCTCTCTCGAGCTGCTGGCCACACTTCTCTTGATGCAGCCCAGGACACAGCCTTCTGGGCTGTGAGTGCACAATGCCAGCTCACGCCAAGCTTCTTATCAACCAACATCCCCAAGTCCTTCTCCACAGGGCTGCTCTCAATCACATTGCCCTCCATCCTGTATTGAAACTGCAGATTACCCTGACCCAGGTGTAGGACCTTGCACTTGGCCTCGTTGAACCTCATGAGGCTCACATACACTGTGATTGGTAATGCTAATTCTGCATTTAAAGAAGGCTATCTGAGAACATGCTTCTCATTAAAAAATAATTTATAATGAGGAAAATTAGGCACTAGTGGAGTTTATGATGATGCCCTTTAAAGTTATGACAGCCAGTCAGATTTGGATTCAGCTAGTATCCATTGCTAGTAAAGGAAGAGTACATTTCACTTAATTTTCTCAACTATGTAGAAAGCTCAACAAGAATGGGGGAAAACCAGAGAAAACTCTTAGTTTCTGTTTATTCTAGAAAAACCAAGACCTGTCTAAACCCAACTCAGGTTTGATTATGCAGGCTTATTTGGAAAACATACAGAAAAAGGTTACAGACTTTAACACCTCTCATTTTTTACCCAGGATTTTTTTTTTTTGCCTAAACATTAAAGCAGAAGAATGTTCTGCAGTCTGCAACTAGCAAGAGGCACTGCCAATCAGCACACCTGGAATCAACAGGGTGCTGCTCCAAGAGCACTCCAGTGATGAGCAGAACCGAGGAACAAAAGATCTTATCTAGTTCCAATTACCTTATTGGTTTATTGTGTCATTATAAACAAAATGAAATCACTGCATAATCTTTCCTTTTGTAATGCAGGACTCATACTTTACTTAGAAGACTCACTAATTAGTAAGCTATAGTGCTTAAAAACATTAGAAGCCACCACAAAAGCCTATTTGAGAACAGGCATCTCTAGCATTTTTCCTAAAAAATGCTATGCATGGAAATCTTGCTGTCAGTATAAAATATTAATGATTCGAAGGCCAGTTGCAAAAACATAACAAGCCAGCCTAAAGGCTTCATCTTGCAGAATCAAGGCCTTTGACTCTATCTTCACTAACTGCACACCTATTACTCTTTCAAAACAGCTGAAGTGGAATACTGACAAACCTCACAGGCCTATGATTCTTCTATCTGCTACGGGCTATACAACCACGTCTCGCCAAAGCACACATTGGTCTTGCCAGAAATCCTTAAACACACAGCAAAGAGGTGGACTAAAACATTAACAAGCAGATAAACTGTCTGAGCCCTGCTCTGAAACAGCATTCTTCCACAAAACCCACATTTCTTCTTATGGGATATAATTATTTTCACCAGTGCTCTTGGAATCTCAGTTTTAGATTTTTATTTAAAAAGTCTCATCTGCCTAAAAATCTTACTACCTGCTTAGGCATAAAAATTAAAGAGAAATGAATTACAACTCAATGCAATTACATCTCAATTTCAGGAAAGATCTTAAAAGAATTACCTTTGTAATACTAAAAACCTTTTCTTGAATATCAGGAAGAAATGAGGCTATCAATTATTTCTCACTTCTACACATGGAGCATCTCACTAACTCAACCAGCAGTTCCAGGTCATATCTATACATCCCAAAATAGGTCAGATCGCTAAAACGTAGGGCAGCACTTCTTCAGGACCACGTTTAACTACTAATACATAGTGCTGAACACACATGGACTTCTACATTCACATACATTTTAAATTCTAACTGATGAAGTGAAGTTGAGAGCCTTCCCAAGGCTTCTCGCTCCATCTTCAGTGATACAGAAACACTTCCTGGAGGCATTAGTAACAAACGTTAAAAGCAGGCCTGTCTTCCACGTACTGGCGTGGCCTCAAAGGCCACACACAGCTCTCGTCACCCATGCTGCAAACGTTGGGACAGGCAGTTCCGAGCTCGAAACCTGGACTGTCACACTGAAAACTTCTGCTTCAATCTGCAGCAGCCCGCGATGACTGACGCCTGTCACCAAACGCTGGGAAAGGCCTTGAAAACACTCAGCTACAGAAGCAAGAAGCAGCCTACAAGAAAGCTGGGTAGGGACTTTTTACAAGGGCATGGGTTGACATGAAAAGGGGAAATGGCTTTAAATTGGAAGGGTGAAGATTTAGACCAGACATTAGGAAGAAATTCTTCACAATGAGAGTGGTGAGGTACTTGCACAGGTTGCCCAAGGAAGCTGTGGCTGCCTCATCCCTGGAGGTGTTCAAGGCCAGGTTGGATGGGGTCTTGAGCAGCCTGGTCTGGTGGGAGGTGTCCCTGCCCAGAGCATAGGGGTTGGAACTGGATCATCTTTAAGGTCCCTTCCAAACCAAACTATTCTATGATTTTCTGCCCAGCTTTATCTAACGAATTTTTTTTTAAGGAGGTCCCTGTTCTTTACAAGCGGACATGCAGTTTTTACAACTGAAATGGAGTTTTGTGTGTGCTTCTTGGCATGAACTAGGTAATCGCAATCTAAATAACATAAATCCTAAAGTTTACAATCAATGAGGCAAAGGCCTCCAGATTTCTTTTTTGCAGAAAAATCTGTAGTTGACAAAAAAAGCTGGAATACAATGGCACCCAAATGATGACACCTGCCCACCATCAAGATGCATTTCAGCGCGTTTTAACTAAAAACTCATTTTCCGAACACCCAAGTCTTCTTAAATAAACAAAGGGACAACCCTGTGCCCTGTCTAACAGTGTGGCGCGAGAGGCTCTTTCCCCACGGCACCTGTTTGGGAAGGGGGAGCCTTGGGAAAGTGGGGGAGCTTTTGGGAAGGGGGGAAACCCCTGGGAAGGGGGGGACTCCTCTTGAGGGGGGCTACCTTTGCAAAGCGGGGAAGCCCTTTGGGAAAGGGAATGGGGGGGTGGGGAGCCCTCTGGGAAAGACAACTGGGGCGGGCGGGGAGCCCTCTGGGAAAGGGAACCGGGGGTGGGGGGGAGCCCTCTGGGAAAGGCAACGGGGACCGGGGTGGGGGGGGAGCCCTCTGGGAAAGGGAACGGGGACAGGGTGGAGGGGGAGCCCTCTGGGAAAGGGAACGGGGACAGGGTTGGGGGGGAGCCCTCTGGGAAAGGGAACCGGGGGCGGGGGGGAGCCCTTTGGGAAAGGGAAAGGGGGGGGGTGGGCCCTTTGGAGAGGGAAAGGGGAGGGGAGAGCCTCTGGAAAGGCAAAGGGGGGGTAGAGCCTCTGAAAAGGGAAAGGGGGGGGGCAGAGCCTCTGGAGAGGGAAAGTGGGGGGCAGAGCCTCTGGAGAGGGAAAGTGGGGGGGAGAGCCTCTGGAGAGGGAAAGCGGTGGGGAGCCTCTGGAAATAGAAAGGGGGGGCGGGGCGCCCTGTAGGAAAGCGGGGGGGCTGGGAAGCCCTTTGGGAAAGCGGGGGGGTGGGGGGTGGTAGGGAAGCCCTTTGGGTAAAGGGTGGGGGGAACCCTTTGGGAAAGGGAAGGAGCGGGTGCTGGCAGCCCCGAGGCCGGTTCTCCCCCCTGCTCGGCCCCGGGGAGCGGCAGCTCGGGGCCGTTCCCTGCCGCGCCGCAGGGCCCCGCTCTCACCTTTAAGAGATTGGATGTCGCCATGATGCCGCCCCCCCCCCTCCGCGGGGCCTCCCCGCCCGGCGGCTCCTCCCGTGCCTCCCGCGCTCGGCGCAGCCGCTCTACATGGCCCCGCGGCCGCCCCGGCGCCGCGCTCCCCGCCCGCCGCTCAGCGCCCCGCGGCGGCCTCGGCGCAGGGCGAGCGCGGCCCCACGCGAGGGCCCGGCCCACAGGATGCGGCGTGAGGAGCGCCCGGAGCGGCCGCCGCCGCGGCCTCCGCCCACAGCGACCCCTGGCGGCGGCGGCCGGGACACCGTACCGCGGGGGGACCGCCCCCCCCGCCGCTTTCCCAAAGGCACCCCCCTCCAGAGAGGCTCTCCCGCTGTCCCAAGGCTCCCGCCCCCTTTCCCAAAGGGCTCCTCCCCTTGCCCAAAGGGCACTCCCCCTCAAGAGAGGCTCCCCCCTTTCCCAAGGTTTCCCCTCTTTCCCAAAGGGCTCCCCCCTTTTCCAAAGGGACCCCCCCTTTCCCAAAGATTCCCCCTTTCCCAAAGGCTTCCCCGTTTTTCAAAGGCTCCCTTGCTTCACCAAAAGGCTCCCCCCCTTTCCCCAGGGGCTCCCTCTTCACCAAAGGCTCTCCCACTCCCTTTCCAGAGGCTTTCCCCCCTTCCAAAGGCTCCCCTCCCCTTTGCCAAGGCACCCCTCTCAAGAGGGGCTTCCCCCCCTTTCCCAAGGCTAACCCCCCTTTCCCAAAGGCTTCCCAGTTTTCCAAAGCTTTTCCCTTTTCAAAGGGCCCCCAGTTTCGCACAGGGCTCCCTCCCCTTTCCAAAGCCCCCCTTTCACCAAAGGCTCTCCCCCCCCACACTTTCCAGAGGCTGCCCCCCCCATTCCAAAGGCTCCCCCTCAAGAGGGGCTCCCCTCTTTCCCAAGGCTTCTCCCCCTTTCCCAAGGCTTCTCCCCCTTTCCCAAGGCTTCCCCCCTTTCCCAAAGGCTTCCCCGTTTTCCAAAGCTTTGCCCTGTCCCAAAGGGCTCCCTCCACTTTCCCAAGAGCACCCCCCTCAAGAGAGGCTCTCCCCCTTTCTCAAAGGGATCCCCCCCGCCTTTCCCAAAGACTCTCCCTTTCCCAAAGGCTTCCCTGTTTTCCAAAGGCTCCCCTGCTTCACCAAAAGGCTCCCCCCCCCTTTCCCCAAAGCCCCCCCCCTTTCCAAAGCCCCCCTTTCACCAAAGGCTCTCCCCCTGCCATTTCCAGAGGCTTCCCCCCCTTTCCAAAGGCTTCCCCCCTTCCAAAGGCTCCCCTTCCCTTTGCAAAGAAACCCACCTCAAGAGGGGCTCCCCCCTTTCCCAAGGCTTCTCCCTCTTTCACAAGGCTTCTCCCCCTTTCCCAAAGGCTTCCCCCCCTTTCCCAAAGGCTTCCCCGTTTTCCAAAGCTTTTCCTTTTCCCAAAGGGCTCCCTCCTCTTTCCAAAGCCCCCCCCTCTTTGCCAAAGGCTCCCCCCCCAATTCCAAAGGCCACCCCACTTCCAAAGGGCTCCCTTCCTTTCAAAGACAGCCTCCCTCAGGAGGGGCTCCCCCATTTCCTAAGGTTTCCCCCCTTTCCCAAGGCTTAAAGACTATCCAGTTCCAACCCCCTGCCAAGGGCAGGGACACCTCCCACCAGCCCAGGCTGCCCAAAGCCTCATCCAACCTGGCCTTGAACACCTCCAGGGATGGGGCAGCCACAGCTTCCCTGGGCAACCTGTGCCTGTGCCTCATCACCCTCATTGTGAAGAATTTCTTCCTAATGTCTGGTCTAAATCTTCACCCTTCCAATTTAAAGCCATTTCCCCTCTTCATGTCAACCAATACCCTTCCCAGCTTTTTTGTAGCCCCGTCAGGTACTGAAAGAGTGCTATAAGGTCTCCTCAGAGCATTCTCTTCTCCAGGCTGAACAACCCCAACTCTTTCAGCCTGTCCTTACAGCAGATGTGCTCCAGTCCTCTGATCATCTTCATGGCCCCCCATGTACCTGTCCCAACAGTTCCAAATCCTTCTCTTGTTGGGGGTTCCAGAACTGGACCCAATAGTCCAGATGAGGTCTCACGAGAGCAGAGCAGAGGGGCAGAATCAATTCCCTTGGGCTGCTGGCCACATATAGATTCATAAGAGTCATAGAATCATAGTCATAGAATTATAGAGTCATAGAGATAAAAGAAGTAGTTGCTATTACAAAAAGTGGAATACTTATATTTAAGTTAAAGTAGAGATACGTTTCATCCAAGTAATTGTGTTCTTTGCAATTTAGACAGAATGTCACCCTGACAGAATGTTTTATTTCAAACAGTGTTTATCCAGGCACTGTTCAATCTTTGAAGATGATAACATCTTGTGTGAAGTATGATCTGTGCTGATCAGATGTCTCTTCTTCTGTAATCACCTCTGTTTGGAGTCTCTCCCTATCTCAAATGCAAGGTCAAGCAGAGAGCTGGAGTCTGCTCCAAATTAGCAAGAATTTTGACTGTTGTGAAGTTCATAATGATGTTAAAATTAGTCCTTGGAAAGTAATAGAATGCATGAGATTTCTGGGAGAATTTATACATGTGCGTGTAAGTGGGAAATACATTCTGTCCCCAGCTCTTGTCTTGCTGCATGCGATTGATGGAGATCGCTCCCTCCTGTTGCCCAGCTCTGACAGAGGATGCTTGCTTTCTAAAACTCCAAAATGTCTTAGAGAGTTTATTTGCCAGCATTTTCAAAAATATACAATTACTTGGATGAAACTTAACTCTGCTTTAGCTTAAATAAAAAATGTTCCACTTTTTGTAACAGTAACTATTTCTTGTATCACATCTACTCATCTTTTAAACACTTCTAGCGATGGTGACTTAACCACCTCCCTGGGCAGCCTCTGCCAGTGCAAAAGAACCCTTTTGGTGAAGAATTTTTTCTTGATGTCTAATCTGAACCTGCCCTGGTGCAGCTTGAGGCAATTTACTCTAGTCCTATCGCCTGTCACTTGGGAGAAGTGACAAACACCAGCCTCACTGCAACCTCCTTTCAGGCAGTTGTAGGCAGTGATAAGGTCTCCTCTCAGCCTCCTCTTCTCCAGGCTAAGCAACCCCAATTCCTTCAGCTGCCTCTCATAAGACTTGGTCTCTATCCAGCCCCTCCACCAGCGTTATTGCCCCTGGATGCACTCCAGCACCTCAATGTCCTTCTTGTACATGGTATTTGAGGTGCAGCCTCAGTAGTGCCGAGTACAGGGGGATGATCATTTCCCTGGTCCTGCTGGCCACACTATTTCTTCAATAGCCAAGATGCCATTGGCCTTCTTGGCTACCTGGGCACACTTCTCTGCCAGGCAGCTTTCCAGCCACTCTTCCCCAAGCCTGTAGTTCTGCATGAGGTTGTTGTGACTGAAGTGTTGGACCCAGCACTTAGGTACATTTTAGGAGGGATTTGGAAACTGTCAGGTTTTACTTATGGGAAACAGTACTTCTTTTTCTATTAAAACATTTAGCCTTCATCTAAAATGTTTCTTCAAGAAAAATTCCATGAGCTTTTCTTACACATTAGGAAACCTGGGAGGTGATGCCATCCCTTCAGCTTGGCTTGCTGTATGTCACCTGCGAGGGCGGCCACACTGCCTCCCACCACTGAGGACAATGGCACCCCATTTGTCTTTCCAAAGGCACAGGGTGAGGGTTATAATTTGAAAATAAATTCCTATTACAGAGCACTGGGACCCTCAAGTGTTAGAAAAGGTGTAGTAACATATTCGACAAGTCTGTCCACTATGGAAGTTTCAATAATACTGACTAAATATGCCCTGCAGCCTTTTTAACTTAATGAATTAAGATAGCCATATTAAAGGTTTCTCTTAACTGAGAGCTAAAAACGACAGAATAATTTCCCATTTTGACAAAGTTTCCAGCTTCTGAATGCTTCAGTTAGTCTTGAATTTTTATTTTGTCATTATTATATATTGTGTGTTCTATAATATAAAAATTTAAGTATACAATATTAATTGCACATGTAATGCATGCAGTCATAGTTATATGTATAGTATAAAATTATGCAATATACAACCCAGTGTATTACATACTGTCCATTGCATATATATTCTACCACAGTGCTAAAGTTATGAGACCTCCAGCAGAGTCAGTAAAATGCATGTATTGTGAATTCATATGTCAGTCACTCCACTTCACAGTCTGCATACTATGTTGCAGGTATGTAAGTACTAGAGTATCTGTGATCCAGACAAATATCCTATAGATGGTGATATGGAGGCAGACATTTCTGGGAGCCACTACCCCTTGAACTGATTTATCCTCTTTCCCCCAAACCCATATAAAATGTGATAATTTCCAATTATTTGAGACTTTTTCTTCTTTTCAATTTCTATTGCATCTATATTTTTTAAAATATATGCTTGCTATTTAATACCACAATTCAGTGGTGTTTTTAAAATGTTTTTGAGAAATAAAGTTGACATCATTCAGCCAGAAAAATAAAGTAAATACAGAGAAATCACTCTCAGTTCCCTTTGATGCAAAGCTTAGAATACAAAACCACAATGCAAACGATTAGAATGTTATATTTGCAAATTTGGCTTAGCCAGTGCTTGGGCTAAGTGAAGTTGGGCTGTGTTTTAAAATGCTGTGTTTTGAAATGATGAATTTCCCTATATTTGCACTTTTCACGCAAACCTACTAAACATTGCCACAGAAGTGTAAGCGTACATGGGATGCAGCAGTACCTGAGTACCTTCCGTGGTCTTGTCTGTTCCAAGTGTCCTTAGTTACCCAGGAGCCATTGCTGTAACATTTATGGGGTTGGCCTGAAAGGGTCAGCAATGGAAGACACTGAAGACACTCTTCTGCAGTAGTTGTGAGTAGTGCTAGCCAAGGAATAAAGAGAAATTCAAACACTTGAGAAGCAGTGAGACGATAAAACAGCAATGGTTTTTGCAGATACAAAGAATAAGGTGCATCTCATTTTGCATGGCTTACATAAGGGCTATAATTTTTTCATAAAGATCTGTTCATTAATTTTCTGGGAAGTAAAGAGACCTACAAGCTTCAGGATTTGAGGGTATTTTAGTACCACTTCAGGGCACTTTGAAAGTACAGTGTTACGCAATCTTGATTTATTTGCTTTTATTCTGTTGTAAATGGATTATTACTGAATTCTGATGATGATGAAAAAATTGATCAGCATGTGGTAATACATTGGCACACAATTTCACATCCTTTGCATGGATTGTAAAAGACAGCGTGAATTACACTTACCCCTATTGCTGTCTGTGGGTTTGAAGTGTCTTGCAAGCAACAGCTCATTAAGATTTGGATGATCAGTGAAATTAGTACTGTGCATAATATCCTATATGTCTCAGAGTGAATTGATGCCAGGCACAAATCTGTTGGCATTGGAGAGAAATACATACTGCTATGTTCTCTTCTGATGCCATGAAACACAATACAAATCAGACGTATATAATTTCTTCTAATCTTCACTTAGTCCATGATAGAAAAAAGTACTTGATGGTTGATCAGTCAGTTTTAGACTCCTCTTCAATCAAACTAAATGTATTCAGTAGGGATGCTGAAAATTATGGGTTTTCCTTCAGTGTGAAAGTCTCATTTGTCACTGCTCTGGACAGTCACGATGACCCTATACACAAACAACGCCATGTGTCTCTGAAGACAATCCTCTTAAGAGGACAAGGACACACAGACACCTATCTGGAGCTGAAAGAAGAAGCATTGTCAGTGACCAGACTTCTCACATGAAACAACTGCTTCTATGTTTTTTTCTATTTCAAATTTTATTTCTGGTGTTTTCTATCTCACATAACCCTTCCAGTTAATAACAATACTATTCTGAAGAAATTGTCTATGCGTGGGAGTAAAGATTATTGTTGCTTTCAATTAAAATTGTTAAGATTTTGGTATTTTAGCATCACCAGAACTGCCTGTCCTGTGCGTCTCAGGCTGACCTGTTTGTTCTTACGCCTATATTGTACTTTAGCTTAAATAACTTCTCTCTCCCTGGTGTTTATTCTTCTCTGATGTATTTTTAGACAACAGTGCTATTCTCTTGGAGCTTCTTTGCCAAAAAACTTTGCTCTTTTTGCTCTGAGTTACAGTGGGGAAGATGTAAGGTTTTGGCAGAGCGACTGCAAGCAGAACCTGCAGGAGGATATTTGCTGAGGCTGAATTCCTGCTGGGACAAGGAGGAGCACGTGACATGCGTTAGGCAAAATGTGGCCATTGTTCCACGCCCAGGCACAGAGTTGCAGAGAGCTGCTGTTGGGAATTACATCTGATCTGATTTTTCCTCTCCTTTTCTGGACAGCTAGAAATTTACTGTTCCATTCACTCTGTGTGCTCAGGGAGTTATAGTTGGTCTACAAAGCATGATAGAGTGAAAGAGGATACAACATGAAAAAATTATGATTTCACATACTGCTTTTCTGACAGTTGTTAACATGTGCAGCTCTTTTCAGGGCTCATTAAGCTTTGTCTTTCTTCTGTTTTAAAACTTTCTCTGAGAATAAGACTCTGTTTCCCATAGAGAACTTGGCAAAGAAAAATCCCAATAGAATGAACAGTGTCACTGTGAATTTCAATGGTCTGACTGACTAGGATTGAGATTTACGTCTTCTAAACTTATATCCTGGCATAACTTTCTCTTTTAATGCATATGACAGCAGCTCTATGTCAGGGAAAGGAGAAAAATTATCTGTATAGAGGAGTTTTTTCCCCCTGAATCAGAAGCAGTAATTTTTTTAAAAATAGCAAGTTAATATAAATTATGACAAAATAGCTAAACTATTTGCTTGGCATTGAAAACTTAACAGAAGCTGACAATTCTCAAAAGTGCTACAGAACAGTGCCAGCCATGCAAGGTTATAGCTGAAATATTTTCCATAATTCTTCCTCTCAGTGTTATTACCTTAATACTTAGCAACTACCACTCACATTTTAAATTATCGCCCGGCTCACAGTCAGACCTTGGTGTGAAATACAGCTTCTGACAGTCCCTTCCTGCAAGGAAACCATGCAGGGGTGAAGGTGAAAGGGGAAGAAGCCTACAACATAGATGTAGTGCTGATGTAGATTTCTACTCAACTGTTCCTTTTGGGTGGTTGTCCCACAGACTTAACTGTTCCTTAGGGAGCCGATGAAGTTGAAGAGTTGGTAGTCTGCATTTCAGTGTTGTCTCTGGGTACCTGTCTCTTTCCTTCATGCTGCAAGTCCCATAAGAGTGGTGGAAATTTCTATAGGGTCTTGACAGCTCTGGCAGTGGTTGGTCTCACTGCTCCCCAGGGCTGTGCAGGGATGGAAGAAATTATCTGTGTTCTCCTTTCCATCCTTATCTTGTACATTCATTTCCCTGGTGACCGAGTTTATTGCTACAGGAGGCTCGGACTATCTCTCCACAGTTCTCATGAAGCAGGAAAAACCAGTTTGCATGCAAGCAGATTTGAAGCCACAGGCATGAGGAATCACAGTAGTTGAACTATAGCTGAAACTTCAGCTTGTTTACCTCAACATGCATTTTATTTGCAATACATGGAATTACTTTTTCTAACTTCAACTCTGCTGTGTCTACAGAAGCCCTTTAGCTGCCAGGTGGGCCTTAAGTAGCCTGTGAAGGTAATCAGAGCTGTTCTTAGTTTGAGCTGCTTTTGTAGTCTGTGAGGCTGAAAAAAGTTGATGTTGATGTTGAGGCTGAAAGTTGGTGTTGGCTGCATTACAGCTCTGCTCCCATGGAGCAGTAGCCTCTCAGAAGATTACATGCTGAGTGTCCATTCCCAAGTAGCTCAAGCCTAGGTTAAAATGTGACTTTCCCTGAGAAATGAGTGAACGAAATACTTTCAAAGATGGTAATCCATTCTAGCAGCTCGAGTTTGGGCTTTTGGATTCCTCAGTTTGAGTTTAAATGAAGAATTACCTATCCCTATGTAAAAAGCCTCTTCTTCCCATTCCTGTCTGGCCTCTGTGGGTGATGGGCAGTTGTGGGAAGAGGTATTGTGCAAGTGCTGTGGTGGTTACTGCTGAACAACCGTTCCTTTTTTCCACAGGGGTAAAAAGCCAACAGTGTGTGTATTATATTTTTGGGGATTTATGTTATCAAGTTCTTTTCCAGGATGCATTTTACCTGCATGTTTGCTATTCCATTGATTGGTTGTGGGTGCAGCAACTTCATGAAGAAAAATGATTGCTCTGTGGAGTCCTGTGCCTATAGATCCAGCTGTTCAATGTTAATAGTGCTGCTTAGCAAAATATTCTGGGGTTCGCAGAACCACCTTAATATTCTTCACATGTATGCTACACTCCCACTGATAATGTGTTATGCAAGGCAAACTGTCTTCAGGAACCTGTACAACTTCATTGTCTTCATATTATGCTCAACTGGCACGTCTTCACTCACATTACTTTCACTAGATTTGCACATTCGTTGGAATGCGATAAACGGTTCTGCCATGCTTGAAAGTAAAATTCAGCTTTTTTTTTATGAATACATAGCTGTATTCACTTTGCAGAAGAGGAAATGTCACTGACGAAAATGATGGTATATGTAGGTAGGTGGTTTTCAGAGGAAAGCCTCATGGAACGTAGCACTAAACCCAGATGGATTACTACTACTAATGAGCTGGGAAATAAGTGTACATACATTCATGAGGTACAGTCTTTTTTTTCCTCTGAGGACCAGGCAGATGAATTTTTGATTGAACTCTTCTAGTTTTAAATGCATTCAATGATACCATTATTATTGCTAATAAGCCTAGGCATCGTAGGTGTTACTGCATACAGTTAAGCACTTATGCAAAGGATCGCTACACAAATGCTTGGACTTCTGTTATTTTAGAATCTAATTATTTTGCCATGCAGTCCTATCCATGAGGCTTTTTAGAGAGATTTATATTTTACAAATTCCTCCTTTAGAATTGCAATATCATTTGCTTCTTTAAAAGGTTGTCTCCAGACTTGAGAGATGAGCAACGCAATTGTTTGCTATCGACAATTGTGGTTTGATATTGAAAAATTTCTTAAACAGCCTAGCATGTTTGTGGTGTGGTTCCCTGCCCCTGTAGAGAATGAACCCTCAGCCCTCCTTCTTTCTCTTCAAGGCTGATGAAAGCCTGCTCTATTGCTGTGCCAGCTCCCCGCAAAAGGCAAGGGTGGAGATCTGGAGGACTTGATGTTATGTGCTGGGAGAAAAGCACTCTTCCAGGGTGTTAATCATGTAAAAAGAGGGCAATGAAGCATGTATTCAATAAGGGAGCTGAGACACTGAGACTGAGGTATCTGAGAGCATAGTGCATCCACTGCTCTAAGTAGGGCAACTTGGGTACCAGTCGTGGTTTGGCTGCAGCAGGAGGGATCTCAGCACAGAGCAACTGCAGTGTAGTTCGATGCTCAGCCAAGTCTCTATTATTTCTGTGAGCACAGGACAGTCACCACCTCAGAGTTAGGTTGGTCAGCCTATTCCAACTGAAGTCATAAACAAATAGTATGAACACATGTTACTTTGAATTTTTTCCCTTAGTTGATTCCTAGGGTGTGCAGTTAGGTTCTGCTTCATGCATAGGACAAATGTGATTATAAGCAAGCCAACACATCAGAAAAATCAATATGTAAAATATTTAAATGAGTAGAAGAAGATATTTATTCTTCTTTATAAAACTTAAAATAAAATCAATGAAAATGTAAACATTTTAGAAGCCCAAACCAAAACTTTCTATCCATTAATTTGCCAGGCCTGTGAATCCAAATACAAACTTTTTACTATTTCAGCAAGTTTTTCCTAGCTGGGATTTACCAAAATTTAATTTGCAAAGCTGTGATGTTTTCTTAATTAGTAATTTCCACTTACTAATTTGACTAATGAGACTTCTCTGATTTTTGTAATTTCTGGAAATTTCATTCTGGTATCAGTATTTGTTCTTCCTTGAGAGAAAAAAAAATATATGCACTGAACTGTAATCTGTTCTACATTCTATTCAAGATGTTCCTTGTACACTGTACTGCAAAGCATCTTAAAAAAAAAGTGGTTTTAATAGACGATTCTGTTAACTCAATTTATCAGAAGATTCTATTAACTGCAAGTGTGTAGTGAGAAGGTAAAGTAGTGGTTTAATATATCACCAAGATAGACAGTGTTTGAACGTACATGTTAATCCACATTTTTCGGATTTACAAATAAGACAACTATGTGCACAGTACTTTAAAATGCAGTGAACTTCTCTCCTAGTTGCATTGACAATACCAGTTCCTTACACAGTTGAACCTGGCTAAAAGCTCTCTTCCCAGTGTAATAAATGTGACAGTACAAGTACAACATCGACAGCAGAGATAGGCTCTGTTCTGATGACTGCTTATTTCTCTGTGCGTACCTCCCCTCCACTCCAGTCTTCTACCAGTCCCTCCCCCTGCCAACACCTCTGATTTTTTCATACAGAATGAAAATCTCATTGGCTCCAGAGGATTCAGGAAGAAAAGTTTAAGATAAAAGACTTTCACCTGAAAGTACTGAAATGTGTAATGAAATACATATTCAGAGTAATAGCAATACCGGGTATTTAAAAAGTTGATTTAATATTTTTAATATATTTTTTGGTATGGCAGAAGAAACCAGTATCCACATCCCATGGTGCTAAACACTCTACAACAGGCAGCACACAGAGAAGAGTCCAGGCTGAAGATCATACAGTCAGATTGTGTCTCAGCAGTCTTTGCGAATTCGAGGCAGAACGATCATCTCTATTTTTGAGATACAGAAGGTGAGGCACGGAAAACACGAATGCCTTGCTCAGAAACACACAGTGCACCAGTGCCAGGCTTTGACCCTGTTTACTCCCCAGCCACTGATTTATTCATTGGCCCATTCTATCCTCTTAAACAGCTAAGAGAATACCTTTTGAGATAAATAACACAGGCCTAGTATCGTAGGGGAATCAGTGTAAAATGCAAACAATCTGATTCTGCACTATCTTTTGGTATCTGTAGTAACTTACGTTTATGCAAAGAGGGCCTAAAATGCCCTCAATCAAAAATTTTTCAGTGTAAATGACTAAAATATATAGTTTAAGAGAGAATCAGGCTCACAGCAATTACTTTGTGGCATGCTGAGACTAGAATTAACTAACTGTTTTATTTGCTAATGAATTAAGGCTGATTCCTGTTTATATTAAGGCCTCTGTGTCCTTCTATGACAATGTAACAGTGCCTCAGTGCAAGCAAGACTTAGGCTGTTGAAAACATTAATCTTTCAGTTCCCTTTGAAGTCAATAATTTTAGTGGCTCTAGATGAATGAAATAATTGGAACCAAACAATCCGTCTCTATGCTGTGGAATAGTTACAAAAGGATTGTAAAAGGACCTAAAAGTAACCTGAGGGAAAATCACTTAGACGTTGAAGAAAAAGGTTAGATTAAATAGACTTGTTGCCTGGTCTTGAAAATGGAGAATTGTAACATGATAACACACCTTGACATGAAGACAACTGGCTTGATGTTCAGAGGTTATGAGTATGCCCAGATAAACTGTGGATGCTTAACAACTCTGGAGATCAAGTCACCTTGTTATTTTACTACAATACAAGAGAAGTAGACTTATTTGGCATTTAAGTGCTAGGCATATAGGGCATAGTTTGCATAAAGCTAGTGTGTGTTATATTCAGAGGAGCAGGAAGATGACCTCGAGCTCAGTACAATGCTACACGATCACAGATTTCTTCTATTGTTATTGTTATTAAAAGCTATTATGAGTTGCTTCCTTAGAGCAGGGGTTCTCCAGCTTTGATCACTGTTAGCAAAGCATCATTTTATAATTTCTCTCCTCTTCAAACAGTCTATTCATAAAAGTTCTGGTTTTAAAACCTTCAGTTTCTAGACAACAGTTTAACATTTGCTGGCTGAGAATAAAACAATCCTTGCTCTATTCAAATTTAAGGCCTGGGTCCCCATGGGTTGCAGCAGTTTTTAACTTGTTTTTACTTCTAGCTAGAAGTAGATTTATTTTTTAAAGCTAGTAAGGAATTTGTTTGTGTAAATTAACATAATTCCCTAGGCGTCAGTGTGGGTATGATAATTACCCAGATGAGGATCCAGCCTCTGAAACGTTAACTCCAGTAGTTGGGAAATACGTTTTGTATACAAGTCAAATAACAGCTGGATCATATGTGATGTTACATTTAGCATCATTGGCAATTCAGAAAATATTAAATAATAAATTTCATTGCTTCTATTCCCCTTTTTAGTATACAAATAAATCATCTTTTCTAAAACATTCTTTTTCTTTAGTAAGGCTTGTATTCATAGTCATATCAAAAGTGTTTGCTATTGGAGCAATCTTTCAACTTGCTTTCTTTAGAGTTATCTTTATTATTAAATTCTACAGCATTCTAAACTTTAATGGTCATTAGCAACCCTGCACTTGAGTAAGGAATCCCATTAAAAAAGTATAAGGTATAATATTTTCTTGTCCAAAACTAAGGCAGGATGAAAATAAGTAATGAGCTCATCTGATCCTCACCTAGCAAGCCTTGATTTTAAACAGTATTCAAAATACAAAGCCCAAGAGAGGATGTTGTCACAATGATTATTGCGCTTTCTCAGTATCTTGCTATAGGATTCATTTTTCCTTTAGCAATATATAATTTCTTTTTCTGAAGACTACACAAAGATATTGTAGTCTGTAACAGAAAAAAAGCACTTAAAGTTTTATAAAGTTATGACCTAGACAGTAGGATAAAAAACCAAATTACCGTTCTATGAGTCAGCTATGTAATGATCTAATATTGTTTCAAAATGATTATTCTGTTATTTAGGTTGGCATCATCTTCTGAACACCCAATGTGCTCTTTGGCATGCTACAAATTCAGCAGATGCACTGTTGTCTGGGCTTTACAGCTTCTTCTGATGAATGTACAACGTTTGGAACAAAGCCACTCTTGACACCTTCCCATCCATCTTGTATTGTGATTTCTCCTTTTTTCACAAGTTCATAGATATCTCGTGTAAGAATGGTAAAGGACTCTTCAACATTCGTGGCATCTTTTGCTGAAGTTTCTATGTATTTCATACCACAGTCAGATGACAGTTTTTCAGCTTCTTCTCTCGTAACCTCACGCTGTGACGCTAAGTCACACTTGTGTCCTACTAACAGGAACACAATCTGAAAGGGCTGCACGTGCATTTTTGCTTCTTCTAGCCAGTCCTTCACATGTTCAAAAGATCTACGATTTGTGATGTCAAAGACTAGTAAGCCACCCACAGAATTGCGATAATAAGATCGTGTTATTGACCTGTGAAGGAAAAAAAAGAAAAAGGAAAATTAAAATACGTCTCCTTGCATTTGTATGTAGGTTACCTTCCCATGTGTCAACGTGTTTTCATCTACTATAAGCTTTATGAAACTTCTTTCCTTTTTTAAAACTCATTGGAATTTATTAATTTACCCTCTACGCACAAAAATGTTGCTTTTCATTTTTGCTTACATTAGAATCATAGAATTACAGAATAGTTTAAGCTGGATAGGTCCTTAAAGATCACCTAATTCCAACCCTGCAACACGTCCTACTAGATCAGGCTGCTCAAGGCCCTGTTCAGAGGTAATTTTCTAAACATGCTTGAAGCAAACATCTCTGGAGTGAATTTTGAATGCTGAATTATTCCGCAAAGCATGCTTTATTAGCAAACAGTAGCACATGTTCACAGAATAAAATATATACTTATTTATCAAATACTTACTTGTGTTAAAGTCTGAGTCCTTTAGTTTTATGCAAGTTTGCACTTTGCTCTGTTCAAATCACTGATTTCAAACTGAACTATGTAGGCAGATTTTGAGAGACCTGGAGCCTAAACTTGCCGATGTACAAGTGCATCCTTTTGTATTCTTTGCAGAAAATTCTTTGATAGCGAAATAGGTACAGATAATCATAATTCTTTGTGCTTGCAGAAATCAGCAGGTAACAAACAGACTAGGAAAGGAAACTCCCTAAACAAAACTGTCCAAAAGTAACTGAGCTGGGCAAACACATGCTTGTTACAGCAGTGGCAAGGAACACTTCTACTCAAAAGCTTTTTAAAATTATATTTACTCTTTCTCAGGATGAGACTTCCAGGGTTGGCAACAGATATTTTCTGCTTTTGAGCCTTCTACTTTCCAGAGCATTTACTGGAAGGAATTTTGAAAAGAGGAAACTTGTCCTTGGGTTGAAAAGATTTTTAACATGCTCTAGAAGAAGAAAATGGTATTTGTTAGTATGTGGAGAGAGAGAAAGAGACAGGGAAGCGGTTGAGTCATCATCCCTTGAGGTTAAGTGGTGGTCTTGGAAGTGTTAGTTTACAGTTGGACCTGATGATATTATAGGTCTTCTCCAGCCTAAATGATTCTGTGATTAAAAAAATCAAAACTTTATTGTAAGTCTGTAATCCTGAGTGATAGGTGAGGATGGAGAAGGTGAGAAGAGACATTTTAAAGGAAGTGGCAGCCTATCAAGGAATGAACACATACACTCATTACTAGCATAAATTCATAGCTAGTGTTTAAGTATTCTCCAACTGAGACAAAATGCACAAGCTCTATTAACAGCCATTATTTGAAATTATAATTTAGCCAAGAGTTAATTCAATTTTATTTTAGGATTATAAAGAGGATGCAGCCTCAAAACTTCTGAAATCAGGATGAACCTTACACAGTAACATGTCTTTCCATAACAGGAGCTCCCTCTGATTTTCAGTTTGTTGCATTTCACATAGTGTTTTATAACAATTTGAAAACTTAATTGTATAATTAGCTGCAGTAGTCATATTACACATAGGGAAGTGCACAGCTAGATAAGGCTTTGGTTTCTTGGCATATCTAAATCCATTTAGCTACAGCAAACGGCTTTGGAAATGGTTTTATTTAGATAACAGGGAAGGATTGCTTGCCCTAATGTTTAGAAAGATCTTTACATTTCCAGCAACAGAGTCTATGGAGTGTCTGAACAGTTTGAATGTGAAGACAACAGGAACTTACCCTCAGATTAATTAAAAAAGCCTGGATATGAAAAATAACACATGGTTTCACAAAATTATTTAAGACTATGAATGAGGGGCAATACATTTTCTGAACTATTAAATAAAGGTGTCATAAACATCTGTTTCAGGTATTTCTTGAACTTTTTGGCTGTAGGGCAGTTGCAAACACTGCAAGAGTGCATTAAAATAACTCAAGTGTTTCTAGAAAGAGCAGAAATGGGTAACAAAATAGGATTCAATTTGGAGAAATGGAAGCTAATACAACCTATTTTCATTTTTAAAAAATCTTGAAAACTGTTATGGCAAAGAGATTCATTAGCCAGGGAAGAAAGTACATTAGCAGTGAAGATGCAGTGCACCATTTACCAAACATTTCTAGACAGAATGATGTAATATCATGTATCTATGAACTGCAGCACAGAAAAACAGCCCTCTGTATGTTACTGGGTGCTTATACAAAACAGTCAGTACCCTCATTGCTGTAACTCACTTCTGCAGAGTTATGCTAATTTACAGTACCTGGTGATCTAAGCCATTATAGTTAATTATGTGTATGTGTTGCCTGTAACAAAGAGGATTAAAAAGCATTTGTAACTTTGGGCTGTGCATCACGAAAACTGGGTTAATAGATGAGAGTAATTTTTTCTGTAGTTTTAGTATGTATGATTTGAAATTAGTTTTCTCATTACCAAAAAGAGGTTCATAGAATCAGTAGGCTGGAAAATACCTTTGAGACCATCAAGCCCAACTGTACCTGTTCACTGCTACATCATCTCCCTAAGCACTACCTGTCTTCTAAATACCTCCAGGTATGGTGGCACAATGACCTCCCTGGGCAGCTTCTGCCTGTGCTTGATAACCCTTTTGATGAAGAAGTTTTTCCTTATGTCCAATCTGAACCTTCCCTGGTGCAACTTGAGGTCATAACTTGAGGTTGATGTATTCCCCCTCTACTCTGCTCTCATGAGACCACATCTGGAGTACTTCGTCCAGTTCTGGAACTCCCAAAATAAGGATACAGAACTGTTGGAATGGGTCCAGAGCAGGGCTACAAAGATGACCAAAGAGCTGGAGCACCTCTGCTATGAGCACAGGGTGAGAGACAGGCTGGGGCTATTCAGCTTGGAGAAGAGAAGGCTGCAGGGAGACCTTAGAGCAGCCTTCCAGTACCTGAAGTGGGCTACAAGAAAGCTGGGAAAGGACTTTTAAAAGGGCATGGATTGATGGGATGAGGAAGAATGGCTTTAAATTGGAAGGGGAAAGATTTAGATTAGACATTAGGAAGAAATTCTTCACAGTGAGGGTGGTGAGACACTGGCACAGGTTGCCCAGGGGGTTTGTGAATGGCTCCTCCTGGAAATATTCAAGGCCAGCTTGGACAGTCTGAGTGGGAGGTGTCTCTGCCCATGGCAGAGGGGTTGGAACTGTATGACCTTTAAGGTCCCTTCCAACCCAAACCATTCTATGTGTCTATGATACTAGAGTACCACAGAAAACAGTAAAAAAAGAAAAAAGTAACACAAAAGTTTTAAAAATATATGTGATACATTGTCCTGTTATGTGATTGACAACGCCTGAGAAAAGGATGATGTTTGCTAAAATACGGTCTACAAATATTTGAATAGTTTTACTATTAAGGTGAGTTATTATTCACAGTTCTATTTTAATAGAAAACATTCCTGATAAATAAGATAAAATTTTGAAGCCAAATGTTTAGACCACCAACTGGAAAAATGTCTGGGCATGGCGATGTTGTAGATTGTTCAATGGTATCTGAAATATCATATAGATGCAAAAATATTTGACTTAAATATGACAATCAGAGTAGATGAAGAATAGACATATATAATTTTAATAGATGCCCTGTACCACACCTAGAAAGAATGAAAAAGCATTGACTTAGGTGGTCTGGTAGGTCTCTGATTTTGTTTTAGTTTGGTTTTTTTCTCTCTAAATATAAATGCAAGGGCAATTTTTGCCTCTTAAATATTATCACTAAGGATTATAAGACTTTAAGTGCCTTCAAGAAGGCTTAGGCAGAACTGTAACACCAATATCTGAAGTTGTGCACCTCTCAGCTGCGTGTTCAGACATGGTGAATGAGCATGTTCCTTGGAGACCTGAGCGCTCTACCTCTGCGCAGGCTGCGAGCCACCCAGAGGGGAGAGTCCTCCCTTCCCTCTTGGTTCAAATTAAAGCTGAAAACAATCCATTCCCCTGGATGAGTGATAAGGATTCTGCTTGGACGGGCTTCCCAAGAGCACACCAACACCTTCAGATGTGTTCAAGCTCCTTGCAAAATGCAGAGGAGGTTTCTTTCAATGTAGTGGCAGTACCTGTCTTTCCCACAGATTCCTAACACACTACTTCACGAGTCATAGGTCAGTGTTCACAGACCCTATGGTGCAGAGGCTGCTCGAGGGGTCTTGCTCAGAAGACATACAGCTTTATAGACTTTACGGACCATGCCAATGTTCTGCATACGTCTTCACTGAAAGGCTTGATGATGAGAGTGCATGGTGGCCAGCAAAATTTGAGGACGGCTGACAGTAAATGGCTCTTCATGCAACAGCTGGTAGACTTGTAGACCTCCTTGAGGAAGACGTTACAAATGCAGAGAGTGTATCTGTATTCCATGGAAGACAGAACAAGTCCTGAACTAGAGACTAAGTGAACTTTAGTAAACAGACAAAATGTACCAGTCTCCAGAAGTCCCTCAAGTTGAAAGTAGAGGATAGCAGAGTACTCAGGAGAATTCAGAAGACTCTTATCAGAGACAAAATACCCACATATGGACCACAGACAAAATCAGACTGGCCTCTCTTGTGTTCTTCCACAAGCAGGAAACCCATGTACATGATTATACACACTTTGGTAAGTGTTGCAAGATCAGACTCTAAAAGAAAAATGAAGTTTTTAATTCCCTTATAGTTGTCCCTTTTTTAATAGAAGAAAAAATACCCTAGGGTCCTGCAATTTTTTCAAGTCAGGATGAGGAACTGGTGGCTGGTCAGGTTTGATATCGTCTAATTTTATCCATCCAAAGGATGTTTGAATTTCCATTTCTCAAATTATTCTTGCTAAAATGATGGCTTCTTACATAAACTTTTCTTCAACTAATTAACATCATTAAACTAGCACTATGGAACGGAACATGTCACTTGCAGCACCATGATTCTGTGGGGAGGCAAGGAGAGGGGTGTACTTCCTTTAGTAGGGGGAAAGCTTTAAGTTAGGGCCAGGATGCAATTAGGATGAAAAAGTAATGGCCAAAGAGCAGCCTTTCCTCTAAAATCTGGGAGACAGCAATGAAGCCTGCCACCTCCTCCTAGGAAACTGTTGAGAAGCAGTGCTGGTTGGAAGCTGGAAGCAGAAATTTGTTCAGATTTAGAATCTGGCCAATATGCCTGTGACTTTGAATATATGAGGAATTGAACTTTTAAATCCATCCCTGCATCTGTCTTTATTCACGTTGTCTTGTCTATCTCTGCACAAAATGCATTTTCTTCTATTTCTTTGTGCCCAGTACTTCCTTGCTGACTCCTCTCTCAGCTTCTCTTTCACAGAAGACTCTGAATCCTTCTCAATTAGTGATTGATAGGAACGGTTGGACTCGATGGTTCAGTGGGTCTTGTCCAACCTAGTGATTCTGTGATTCAAAGTGATAGCTAAAGGGAAGCGCCCAAACTAATGTGTCTGCCCAGGCCTTTGTTCAAAATGCAAACTGATATTTCAGGAGGGACTCTGCCTCCTATCTATGGCTACATTAAATGCAAGGAAACAACCCTTCTACTTAATAGAGGTGACTATATCCTTTTGGTGTCCAGAGGTCTGTATGGCTGTGCTGCACCTCCTGTTTCAGACTGGAGTATGCACGTCATGCCAGTCACTGGTGAGGTGTGCGCTACAACCTCCAGCTGCTCCACACTAAATATGTGAACTATTATGCCCTCTTTGCCTGAGAGTTGCAAACATAGATTAAACATTGAAAAGGTAATTCTTAATTTCTCCTCTGCTCTGTAAATAAATAGAGATTACAAAGCTGTTGTTATATATGCTGTTGTTATATGGATTGTGCTAGCATCCAGACTATCCTAAGCTTTTATTTTCATCAAGAATACTTGTATGAGTAATATTTTTGCTTATTCCATATAATGTTTGGCATTTGTAATAAATGAAAGGTAAATACAGATAAAGGGTTGGAGAAAATCTGTTTTGTTTTGGTTTGGGTTTTTTTATTAGAACAAGCTAAAAAGGTAAGACTGCACTAAGTATTAAAAGGGAACCACAGCACTTGATATTGAATGCAGTAAGGTACCTCCAGATGGTTCTGTATTTGAAATTGCTGGAGATGAGACTACTCCTCAAGAAGTTTTATGTTGTGATGTGCAATAATGATATGTTAGAATGTTTTTGCAAAGGATAACTTCAAAGTCTTTAGTTTTAATTGGGAATATTTGTTAAATGAAAGTCCCAGATTCTTTTTGAAATTATCATAGAATCATAGATTCACTAGGTTGGAAAAGACCCACTGGATCATTGAGTCCAACCATTCCTATCAATCACTAAACCATGCCCCTCAGTGCCTCGTCCACACATCCTTTAACACCTCCAGGGAAGGTGACTCAACCACCTCCCTGGGCAGCCTGTTCCAGTGCCTGTTCCATGAATTTTCATGTAGAATATGTGTTGGTTCTGCTAATTAGTTCTGCCTAAACTAACATTATGGAAGGGGAAAATGCTGAGTGGAACAGAAGTCATCCTCTTAGCTTAACCTAAATATTAGATTAAAGATGTAAGGCCCTAATTAATACTCTCAAGAAAAGCCTTGGTGAGATGATGGCCACTGGACAACTGTTTCTAAAAATGAATTAGAAGATGCATTAATCACATCTGATTAATACATCTTCTATGTGATTCTGTGATTGTGGCTTTAGGGTGACTTTAAATCAGTCACAATGTCTCTTTTTCATTTTGATCTTACTGATACTTACCAGATGAACCAAACTGTCACTAAATGTTTTATCTAATTTTGAAGACTCCTTTTTATGCTATGACTAAAGACTACAGTGCAATGTTATTAATTTTAAAAATACGCATTACTTACTCAAAAAGAAGAATAAGGATAATGTTTTATTTTCGAGCCGTTTGTTTAAAACAGAAGGTATCTATTAATAATATCATTGTTTACTGAAATGTGGGTTAACACCATAGAATTGTAGAATCATAGAATGCCAGGTTGGAAGGGACCTCAAGCACCATCTAGTCCAACCTTTTTAGGCAATATAGAGTTTAAATGCCATGGCCCAGAACCCTGTGAAGCTGAGCCTTAAAAGTGTCCAGTGTAGAGGAATCTATCCCTTCCCTGGGGAGATTATTCCAACCTTGAACTGTTCTCATAGTGAAAAATTTTCTTCTGGAATCTAATTGGGATATAACTAAGACATCCCCACAATATTCTGGCCCTATGTTTGTGACATGAACGCTCAATCTTAGCACATCTACCAAGCACTTTCTAGCCTTGGAAGGTTCATGATTTAGAGCTACTGTTGGATTTATATACAGGAAAACTAAACAAACAAATCACAGCAAAGTAGACAATGTGAAGCACAGCCAAAGCAGCAGATTGCTCTAAATAACTAATCTCAACCTAGAGTGTATCCCTCATTTACCTCAGTCTGCATTATGGACCTGAGTCTATACTAAGCAAGTCTGTAGGTTCTTGTTTTAGTGAAATGTTGGAGTTATTGATCACAATGTTGGTATGGCACCTAGAACAATGGGAGATTCCGCTTGGTGATACCTTACCGTTGTCAAAGTAAATATAGTCAATAGCTACCCTGTATGAGCTCAAAATAAGTAAATTCTCCAGCATCAGTATTTGTAGCTTGCTTACCCTTCTTGTGGAAGTGGTAAAAATTACTTTATTTGAGAAGTATTGTGAACAATGCATGTTAAAGATGATTTCTAAGACAATACATGAAATCCAGTTCAAATAAAGCAGCACCAATGAACTAGACACAAGTAAGTTTTTTCCAAAACAATTTTTTTCAATAAAATAAGTACTTCCTTTTTTAAGAGAGTGTGATGGCAGGTGTGTCATACACCCTTTTCCCTGGGAATTTCCCTAATGCCTGGGACCAAAAGAAGGGGGTTATTAGGCAGTCAGTAGTTTGCTCTGCATGCAGGGAACTCCCCAGGGCACTTTAAAGCCTGGTTTTACATCCTCTAATGAAACAAAGCAAGTGAATCACCGCAGAACCGGGAATCAGAACTGCAAACTGCTTGGCATTATGCAAAATTAGATTACTTCTTGGAATAACTAGTTCTTCCCCAAGACCATCTTTGCTTGTGATCTGTGGTCTTCTCCATTAGCAGAGAACAGAATGTGCAAGATTTTAACCCATGATGTATAACTTTGTAAAATAGTTATATTTTACTTAAGTGTAAAACAGAGTATACAATAAATGCTACAATATTTCGTACACTGAAAAGAAACTCTTAGCAAAAAAGCAAACACAAATATTTAAAATTAGTTCCTTCAGTTTCTATCTTCTGGGTATTAGAAAAAAAACTTAGATGTATACTAATTGTAATTTTATAAACAACCGAATACATGACTCATCACTGTATATCCCCTGAGTATTCCCAGGTTAAAGGAAGGCTGTCATTTGTATGCAAAACTATATGCATTTGCATTCCTTTCAGGCAGCTGCCTTGTCATTGGCCATCCCAGCTATTTGTCAGCAAATTCAAAATAAAGAGATTATACATTCTTAGTCACTTATTAACAAGTATTTTATGCGCTTCACTCGAAAGCACAAGGAGGATGAAAAATGTTAGGAACTTGCCATTATCATGGTTACTTTCTTTGATAGCCCTAAAGAGGCCTGCCTGCAAAAATACATATAAAGATGTGACTCATGCAAGCCCAGGAAAGTTTTTTGTTTCACTGTTACGCTTGTTCTTGAAAAACAGGGTTGTTACCCCCTAGTAAGATAGTGAAATCCCACCTCTTCAGCTGAGTGCAAGAACCTGCACAACTGTTGCAGCAGAAGATAGGGAACATAGAAAAAATTATTCTGGCCAGTGAAGATACGCATTTCAACCCTACTACTAACATCACAGTAACAAGTGTGTGGGTCAGGTACCGCACCGATAGGCTACATATTAGCCTCCCAGCTAAATTCATACTTGGTGAACCGCAAGTCCAAACTAAAATCCATGCACAACTTGCACTACAGCTACAACCCAGCCACAAGAGTGAGTGAATGATAGTATCAGTTTGTATGTTGGGGAATGATGGTGACTCTTCTGGGGCAGAAAGAGAGGGTAGTTTTTCTACCCTTTTGTGACAGAGAGAAGAAAGGAGAGGATTTAATAGTGCTGCATTTGAGCTAGTTTAGCTACACTATAAACGTCAGAGATATTACTGAAGGCTCCTGGCAACCATCAGTGCAGAGCAGGTGCAAAAGGCCGATAAAACACTAATGAGGGACTGTAGCTGGCTGCCCGGTGGCTTCCACACTGCCAAGGCTGCCCTGGTGCTTGCAGAGATGCTGCGCTGGAAGGATGAAAAGCAGGGAGGTGGCCTGGTCTCTCCAGATTGCATGGGAGGGTGAGTTATGGCAGAGGGAAATACTGCAGGGGAGGATGAGTTCGGAGGTGATGACAAAGTAAGAAATGCAGAGTGAAGCAGGGGCCTCTTGCTGCAAAGAAGACAAAAAAATGCAGAGGAGGGATTGCTGCGGTAGGTCCAGGACTTCAGGACAAAGATGAGGGAGGGAAGGAGGAACAGGACAAGGCCACTTGTTACCCGCTAGTGTGAGCTGGGAAGGGAAAGGCAGCTGTTCCCCGGTGGGTGTGAAGGGAATGGGAGGAGAAGGAGGAAGCTCCTGGGGAGGAAATGGACAGTGGGGCGAGAGGGACAGTGGGGTGAGAGGGACAGGGGGGCATCAGCAGGCAATGGAGTGGAGGGCTGTTTGGGGCACATCAGCAAGCGGGTGCAGTGTGAGACGTGCTGGGGGACCAGGCGAAGTCCTCGGGACAGCAGATGTGTTGGACGATGAGGGTACGGCACCGGGAGGAGGGTGTGCCCGGGGGCCGCCAGGTTTTGGCGAGGTGGAGAGAAAGGGGGTGGGAATGGAGAAGATCCCGGGTCCCATACCTGAAGCGCTCCTGCCCCGCCGTGTCCCAGAGCTGCAGCTTGACCCTCTTGCCGGGCTCGATCTCCACCAGCCGGGAGAAGAAGTCCACCCCCACGGTGGGGTCGGAGTGCAGCGGCCCCGGGAAGCGGCCCTCGGTGAAACGGTGCAAAAGGCAGGACTTGCCCACGGTAGAGTCGCCCAGCACGATCAGACGGAACTGGTAGATCCAAATCGCCGCGTCCATGGCGGCCCCGGCCTGGCCCGGCTCCGCCTTGGGGCTCTTCCTGGGGCTCCTGCGCGGGCGGTGCCTGCACCGCGCTCCGATCGCCCCAACGCCCGGCATCTGCGTAGCGGGCGGGAGGCGGCGGCGCTGCGCGGGGCCTGGGGAGCCTCGGGGACAGCACGGGGGACACCGAGCGGGGTAGGGAGGCGGGCGGAGGCCGGGTCCCCCCGCCCCGCTCCCGGGGCGCCCCGCCGGGCTCCCGCGGCTCCGGGGCGGGGCGGGCGCTGTCCCTTCAGCACCACGCGGGCTCCCGCGGCTCCGGGGCGGGGCGGGCGCTGTCCCTTCAGCACCACGCGGGCTCCCGTGGCTCCGGGGCGGGCGCTGTCCCTTCAGCACCACGCGGGCTTCCGCGGCTCCGGGGCGGGGCGGGCGCTGTCCTTTCAGCACCACGCCAGGCTCACGCGCCTCCAGAGCGGGCGTCGTCCTTTCAGTGCCACCCGGGGTTGGGCTGGGCGTGCCCGTCGGCACTGTCCTTTCAGCCCTACGCCGCCTGGGGCAGGTGGTGTCCGCAGGTGCTGTCTCTTCAGCATCACCCGGGCTCCCGTGGCTCCGGGGCGGGGCGCGCGCTGCCCCTTCAGCACAAAGCCGGGCCGGGCTAGTGGTGCCCGCAGGCGCTGTCCCTTCAGCACCACCGCGAGCGGGACTAGTGGTGCCCCCGGGCGCTGTCCCTTCAGCACCACGCGCCGCCCCCACCATTGCCAACGGCCCCGATCCCCGGTTCTGGCCGCCGGGGCCGCCCCTCCCGGTCGCTCTGCGGTGCCGCGGCCCAGCCGCCCGCCGGGGCCTTCCACCGTCCTGTCATGTACAAGGCAAGACGGACACTCCCCCGCACCCACTGGCTGTTGGCTGTACTGCTGTGGCGAGGACGCTGCCTGCTGGCTACAGCCGGAGGGTCCAGGTCACTCACAGAATTACAGAATCAATGACCTGAGTTGGAAGAGATCCACAAGGATCACCAAGTCCAACTCTTGTCCCTGCATAGGGACAACCCCAACATTCACACCATGTGTCTGAGGGCATTTTACAATTGCTCCTTGAATGTTGTCAGGCTTGGTGCCATGACTACATCCCTGGGGAACCTGTTCCAGTGCTCCACCACCCTCTGAGTTAAGAATCTGTTCCTAATATCCAACCTAAATGTCACTAGGCACATCTTCCTGCCACTCCCTCAGGTCCTGTCATTGGTCAGCAGAGTGAAGGGATCAGCACCTGCTGCTCCTCCTCCCCTTGTGAGGAAGCAGTAAGCTGCTATGTGGTGGCCCCTCAATGTCCTCTTCTCCAGGCTGAACAGACCAAGTGACTTCAGCTGCTTCTCATATGCCTTCCCCTCTACACCCTTCACCAACTTTGTGGCCCTACTCTGGACACTCTTCAGTAGCTTGCCTTCTATAAAAGGAACAGCCAAAAGATGCCAGAGGGATTTATGATAATACCGCACTATGGCACCCAAAACTGCACACAATACTCTAGGTGGGATGGTGCAGCTCCTTCCATGGGCGACACGTGTAGGGGTGGCCGAGGAGAAAGGGGATGCTAGGGAGAGGAGGAACCAGGCCAGCCTGGAAAATCAGGTGAGAGAGAACCAGGCTATTAAAATATGAGATTTGCAAAGGAAAGTGGGAGCAGAAAGGAAACACGTGAGAAGAAGTGGAGGAACCAGATCAGCAGGTGAAAGAGGGGCAGGGAGCCAAACAGAAGCTGCCAGGTGGGGTGGCTCCTGAGCAGGGACCAACCAGAGAAGTGTGAGCCAGGAAAGAGAGAACAACAAGTACAGGAACAAGTGCCAGGTGCTAAAGATGGGCTGGGCAAGTGGCTAAAGGGAAAGGGAGAGTTAGGGATTAAGATATTCCTAGAGAGAACTATGCCAACTGTCTTGAGAAAAGGCATACTACTGGAAATGACAGGGATGTACACTTTTCATTTCCTGGTACAACAAACTGCATGGATTGGGCCTTTGTGGAACTACCTTTACCTATGGTAATAGAACAATTCTGTTGGTAGAGTTGCCAATCGGAGAAGTGTCTTTGCTCCCCCTGGGATGTCAGTGAAGTATCAGGTTCTGATAAATCCTCTGAGCAATACATCCTTCAGATTTCTTTTAAAATCGCAGAGCCACTTGGGAGAACAAAACCCAACAGACCTCAGACAGCTGGTAAGGACATTAGAGTCAAATAAACAGAAATCCTAGGACTTCTGGTAAAAAGAATTGCAGCAACTTCTTGTGCACATTGGGCTGGGGTGAGGGAGCCGGGGGCAGAGACCCTGAGAACTGAGCAAAGCAGAGTGAGTGAGCTGGGAAGTAGATTGTTGCTGGCAGAAGGTCAGCAACAAGTGAATACTCATTTGAATAGGCACTTTGATACTGAAAAGGACAGGGAGAAGAGATGGGTGACAGTTGTTTTTCACACAGCCCGCTGTATTCCTCTGTTAATATTAGGCACATATGCACTGCCTGTGGCTGGCTAGGGGCACATCTGAAACTACATTTATTTTGTAACTTTGTGGGGCAGTTTTTTTATGAAGAGTATTCTTATTACCTGAGTCTGGTTTTGTAATTCCAGTGCATTATGTGGTCACCATTGTGAGACCAGTTTATTTCCTCACATAGACTTTGCTAGACCTCACAGCTCCACAGCCTGGATATATGAGACCAAGGGCACCTTGGCCCTTCATCTGACCAAGGGAAGGGTGAAGTCAGAAGAGGGAGTTGCATCTCCTGCTCAGGAGACACCCGGGATTGGAACTAGATGATCTTTGGGGTCCCTTCCAACCCAAATTATTCTATGATTCCTCCAGCCCCCAAATGAGTCTGTGTGGGATGTACGAGCATGACTGGCCCTGGGAGTCTCATCTGGGTGAGCCCAAAAGCTTCCAGCAGAGGCTTGGCCTTCCAGCAGCCAAACTTGCCCGCCTGCCTATAAAAGACACAGCCAGGAGATGCCAGAGGGTTTTATCTTGCTATGCACACTGAGCTGAAGCTGCAGGATGCTGCCTGTTCCAAGAATCCACACTCTCCAGGGACCTTTTGGTGTGGCCAGTCAGTCTCCAGGACCTGGTAAATGTGTGTGTCTCGGAGTGTGTTTCCCCCTGAAGCTTACACATTTCTCCCCTCTACTTTAACCAGGTAGTCTGTAAAAAATAAGTTGAATGTGGCTTGTACTTGACTAATTGCTCCTTCGAGTAACCATTTAAACAAAACAATATTAACTCATGCAAATGAACCTCCAGAAGGGTAAATCAGTTCAGTTCTTGCAGTTTTACATGGGACAATGCTTACAGGTCATTCCTAGGAATGTTTTCACAAAAGTGGCATTTGGATACAAGAAAGATTTGCAAATAAAACAGAGATGTGAGGTATGTGATATCAGTAGCTCTCATACTTGCCAAATGTGAATAGGATAAAATCTTAAGTAGACTTTGCTCTTTCTATAATAGCTGGATCCTGCATGGATCACCACCCTGGCTGACACTCACAGGTCTTCAGAGCCTAAAATAAGTTCTCTCCAGTTAGATACGCAGCAGATTACTGTCCTCTGCACTTCTGGGCTCAAGAACCTCACACTAATGAATGACACAGCTCATTTCATTCCTAACAGGTAAGCAAAGTTAATATGCCTGTGGCATTACAGTTGATCTAAATACGTTTGCAACTATTTCCAGGCTTCCACAGTCTGGTCTGTCTAGCTAAGCTTGTTGTCATAGAAAGACAATGGTATGCAAATTCACATAGATCCAAAGCTCAACCTTAGACATTCATCTGGGACCTTTTGAATGGCTTATGTGAAATGCTGCCCAGAGAACTTGCATTTGTCCTGTTTAATATGGAATGTACAAGGTGGGTAAATTTTATCTCTCAGCCATTCAGTTTTTGTTTCTTGCCAGTGAGTATGGGAGCCCTCACTGTATGCATCCATCACAAAGGTCTTCAACCAGCAGTCAGAAGAAGCGATCAAAAATGGATATGCTTTACGGAGCTGGACAGGTTAAAAGGGAGATGTTAAAGCAGCAATATGAACCAGACCTCCCTGCAGACAGTTTCCACTGCTTGGGTGTTGGTGGAATGAATCTCCTCTTCCCAGAAGGGCTGAAACAAACCTAAATTTTGGGAAATAATAAAAAACCCAAAGCAACCCAAACCTCCAAATCTACTGCATTATTGGTGAGATGACTGCACTAAGCTATAAATCCAAGACCTTGCAATCAAAAATTGTTTATTTCTTTTCACATTTTTGACTTGGCATGGGTTTTTCTCAGCCTTTGGTAAGTTACCAGGGATTACGTAGAGCACAGCGCTCCTGAAGAATGTGCACACGTGATTACATGGAAGTTTAAAGAAGCATGGATGAATGTAATTGATTCTCAATCCTAGTCAACCTGAGACTGAGAAATTATGTTTTCTGCTGCCACCTGAGAACTGAGGAAGCAGTCTGGAAGTGAGATGCCATCTATGCCTGTTTTAATTGACTAGGCTATTAGTCTGGAGGCCAATACAGATGCTCATTTTATCAGTGAAAGTTTCAACAGACATAAACCGGAGATGGGATACTCTCTACTAATGAGCAATGACTCTTCCTTCCTCTAAGATGTCATCAAGCCAGCTAGGTTTCACCTGATGCTGGGAAGAACATTTCTTAAACCACAACGTTTTGGTAATGGTTTTTCCACAGACTTCTCTGATGCACAGGTATAAATTTAATATCTGAGTAGTAGAACAGCACTATGGTGAAGTGATGAGTCTGCCCAACAATCTTGTATGTGGTATAAGAACAAACCTACTGCCCTTTTTATCTTTTGCCGTACATAGTATTTGATGGGTTTCATACTTCCTTCTGTGGTGTTAATTAGTAAGTCACTCCAGCTCTTGCTGAAGCTAAAGCTCTTGCTGCTGGCTGGGATGGTCGAGGGGGAGCAGCAGGTTGAGGCCAAGATTTTAACACCACTCTTGCTGTAAGCCTTCCTTCTGAAAGTTTCCAAGAGTGCTCATATCTCCTCAGACACCAAAGACAATTGAGTAGGACAGGAAACCTGGAGGACACCAGGCCTGCTACCCCCGTGATCCACAGAAATCCTCAGCAGTACGAACAGGAACAATGGAATGTTCCAGCTGCCCAGGTCCAACTTCTTGATCTTGTAGCAGGATGCCAGGGTTCACCTCATCATGATTAACAGCTCTGCATAATGCTAGGGTTCATCTCATTATGCTAGCTTTACTGTGGTAAGAAATGATGGGATAGCAAAGAAGTGCAGAGACAATATTCACGTAGCAAGATGGTGAAAATATGTGTTTGATAAGTGCTTGAAAATGTTTATTGATTTGCATCATCTTAGTGCATTTGTCATTTATTGCTGAAAGTCTATTACTGCTACTGTGTCTGGAACACCTGCAGCTCTTCAGAGGTGAAAGAGAAAGCAGTATTCTAGGAAAACATGGCAGGAGTTATAAGCTTCTTTCAGTTTATGGTATCATTAATGATTTCCTCTATAGATTTCAACAAATAAGTGGTTGTTTGGTATATTTTTATAGTGACTTATGTATCTATGTGTTAATGTGGTTGTTCATTAAAAGGTACACTCTGACCACGTAGAAGATGTCCTTGTTTCATGACAGCGTTCCTTATGTTTTTGAGATAGACATGTGCATTGTATAACATCAGTATAAAACCAGGAAGGGAATGGATGCACAATGGAGTCATCCGAATCCATGGATCCTACACATACATATCCACTTTGTTCATGAGGCATTAAAATAGCTCTCTGGAGGTGGTGCAAGTGAAACCACTGCAGAGCAGAATGAGCTCACAGAGGCAGTCAGGGAAAAACAGGAGCACGCAGCTGGGACAAGGAAATTTTTGCATAACTTCTCAAACCTGATCTTCCAGAAGGAACTGCAACTTAACTTCAAAGACAAGCCTGGGAACAGAAAGTCATAACTTCTCAAAGTATTAAAAACCAAGGACTGAGTATTTAGTCAATAAACATTCTAAAAGCATTAGCTATTTCTATACTTTTCCTCACATCTCACCAATTGTTAAGACATCCTTTTTCACACAAGCAAATCACCTGTATCTGATCTATAGACCCATTATTGTCTCATCCCTCTTTGTTAATGATCTCCTTCCTCCGAATGTAAGTAATATTATGTTATATTCAGAGAAATCACTCCCAGCTTGGTGTTTGTTGTGTCTAGATAAGATGTATAACAAGAATAGTATTTCCCACCCAAATGGCTGTTTACTCCAGGTATAATAGATGGTATCTATCTCTGAAAATCTTGTCATCTTAGACATCTAAGATGGTATCTTAGATAGCCACAGTTACAGAAGAACATCTGACTCAGCAAAGCGTCAGGAAAACACAGAAACATGCAACCGTTTTCAGAGATACTTTTTTTTCTGTAAGCATCGCATCTCTGAAAGAATCCTACAATTCATTGCCCACTGTCATGGTAATCTGTTTTCCCAGATTCCCACTTTTGCTCCAGATGCATTCTCTGATAATTTCTTAAGAGAAGTATTATGGTTTATTAGCAGACAGGTAAGGCTGTACTTGATAATCTCAAAGGTCTTTTCTAACCAAGCGATTCTATGATTCTACAATGATTTCTAATTTCCTTCCCAACGTCTCTGTCCTATCCAATATCTGCAACTCTTTTCATGCTTCATACTACTGCATGCCTTGCAAAAGACATTGAAGATACTGATAATGTAAATGTAATTGCTGAGCTAATTCAGGACAATCAGACAAATCTCCTTGCACTGTTGGCAGAAAATAAACAAAGAAATTCTGTGTATGGTAGATACCACTGAGTTTAGTCTATCTGGAAGAATTGCCCAGACAAATGAGCTGTGACTACATCTGCCAAGCTTAAACTGACTAGCTTAACCCAGTGTGAGCTGGTAACACAGGTCTTGTTTCTTTCCTTGCAAATTACTTGGGTGGGAGGCTGAAGCATTATAGAAATTGCAGTGGCAGTGATTAATTTGCCTCAGGGATGGAGGACATCAAAGAGATTGAGCCTCAGGCCATGTGTTTATCAGAGCCATTGCCAGCTTCTATCAATGATCTAACATAAAAGATAATAAATACTTAAGACAATAGCCCCTTGAGGCAAGCACCAGACCATCTGATGCCATGTAGAAGTTGGAGACCAAGAGCTGGAACAAAACACACAGAAGCTGAGCTGCCATCCATAGACTTAGCATATCGATATGACCTGTTCTTCTGGGGTTACTAGTATAGGACTGGTGGGACTGAAGATGAGTTCTGTGTGTGATATGTATGCTTGCAGAACAGGAATCATTATCCGATTGCTGTACACATCATCCAAGGTAAATATTAGACTGTGTATCACTGAGTACAGCACTACACCACGTGATGTCTTCATTACCACTGGATGCACAGGGTAGACAACTTTCATTCTAAAAAATGACAGCTGCCCTGCACACTTGCTTCTGGTGCAAAGACTTTTCTTCTTAGACTTTGTAACTGGAAGTACATCCCATGGTGTTTTACTCCAAACTTCATCCCCTGTGCTTCCAGTTGGAGCTCCACCTGATTTACACAGGAGGTAGACTGACTGCCTCTAGCCCATGGGAATTTAAAGCCACTTAGAAGTCAATAAAGTTTCTTAAAAATTTAAGATGCTGTGCCTCTGCTCAAAAAAGCATGTATCGCATGAGAATATTTAGAACAAATAAGAGTTTTGTAAAAGGGTATTAGCAGACATTAATGGATGTCAGACCCATAGTCCCCCATCAACTCCCCATCAGTCCTGTTACAGACTCAGGGAGAATTACTACTTACAGGAATATGGGGCTCATTATGGGAAGCTGGAAAAAATACTTTGGGGTTGTGTGAGACTTACTATGGGATATTTAGGCGCAGAATCAAAGACAGGGGAAGGGAAAGAACAAATTAAACTGGGAAGGAACAAGCGTGGAGAAATACAGTAGAAAAGGGATAAAAGATGCTGGACATCTGTAAACAGGTTATTGGTCAGTATGCTTGTGCTTACGTGCAGCAAGGGCCAGGGCCATTGCCAGCTAGGTCTCCATCCCAGGGGTGGGTGGGTCTGGTGTGCTTCAGGACATGAATAGCCAAGCTGTGCAAATGACCTGTTGATCATCAAGAAGTGCAAAAGCTTCCAGGAGTAACTGGCGCAACAAATCAGAAAGCAAATGATGTAATAATTGATGAGTTATTTTCTAACCAATCCTGTCACTAAGAACGTTCAGCTCTTACGCCCCAGAACGTGTCTGGGTTCAAAAGGAAAGCTCTTTGATTTTTTAGGAATCAGTCAAAGATTTTTTTTTTCTCAATGTTCAGATTCTAGAATGCTGCTACTCACATGCTATGGCTGGTTTGAATCAATAAATTGGTGCAAATAGATGTTTTTCTGTCTTTTTATGTGCTGAAGGATAGAGTGTTGAAGGAAAGGAAGCTCCTTTAAGCTGCCACAGCAGGCAAAGCTGATAAGCAGCACTGACCACCGGAGGGCAGTGAGAGGCTGGGGAAATCCGAGGTGAGTCTGAAAACGCTTCTGCCTGAATACGAGCCCTGACTAGAAACATCTCGAGTTACCCAGGACTGAAAATGACGGGTACATTGGACATAGCTGGCAGAGATTTTGTAGCAAGAGGGCTACAGGGGTGCCCTGTGCAGAGAGGGTCATAGACTGCCCTTCAGTCATAGCTGTTCCCAGATGGCTTGGCAACGGACAATGCCAACCCACCATGCACCAAAACTTGAACCAGAGAAGCATATGGCACCTCTGTGAAAACATATTTAAAGCAGAGCAGCTGCTGGGAGGACATGTGTGAAGATACACATGATGATACACAGAAAAAGATACAGGAGTGGCTATATACAGAGGTCCCCTTAAAGGAATCCCTACAGAAGCAGGTCATCCCTGAAGGGGGCTGCAGTCTGGGGAGAAATCCACTCTGAGGCAGCTGAAAAGTGTTAGAAAAGTGGAGTGGCAAGAAAGGAAACCGCTGTGCCTTGCTACCAACCTCCTGTGCTGCCTGGTGCCTTGCTGAAGGGAGTAAGCATAACATGTGGCAAAAGCAAGGGGGGTGGACCCTAGAAAAGGGGGAAGAGAGGTGTCTGGATTGAAGCTGAGGTGTTTTACCTAGGCATTTAGTTTTTGTCTTGTTTCTCAGTACCCCTGCATCAGTAATTGAAAAATATGTAGTTGGCAATAAACTACAAATCAGTGAAATTTGCCAAGATGAGACTGGTTTGTCCATGACAACTAGACAGATCAGAAGATTCAATTGATGGTCTTTCTCAATATTATGCTGTTTAGGAGCCATCCTGGCTGCAGAGGTATAATTTGGTGCAGAATGTGGATCGTTGAGCTAAGATCTGCTCTGAAACGGTGCTTAGAAAATTCAGCCCTTAGAAGAAATGATAGAGAACAAATGTTAAAAGTAGTAAGAGTGAGAAGCTCGTGTTTTGTTCTTGCAGACAAGAAGGTATGAGACCTGTTCTGGTGTGAGGTCCATCTAGGCCATTATCTTTTCTGAGATTGTAGGTAGAAGTATATTGGCTCTGGCACATGTGATGAAGGACACTGGATCCACCTTCAGAGACATCTCACTGAGACCTTATTTGATGCTGTAGTGAAATAACTCTTGTTCCAGTGTTATTTGAAAAGTTCACTTGAGACTTATAATTTGAACAAGTACGGGTGAATTAATTTTGGTTTGAGGAAGGGTGCTTCTTTTTTGGAGAAGACTGGATACTGTGCAGGGGAGTATGTCAGTGTGTGTCCACCTGCAGATATCAGGTTGGATTAGAAGATGAGCAGGATAAGAGGCTTGGGAGCTTTGTGTTGGAGCTGCCATACGTCTGGCCTGGATACTACTCACACTGGAGTAGTCTAACAGTTGGATCCTGTAGGGAAAAGGAGGTCCAAGCCAATTACTCAAGAGACCATGAGGTCAGGTGTTCACTGAAACCCATCTGCGTGTATATGTCTCTGTGCATGCGTCAAAGGGAGAAAAGAAGATCCAGACACAGTTATTGGGGAGATCCATAGCGCAAATGATTTGATGTTGATCTGTGTGGGGGCATGCAAAGTAAACTGGAAGGCGAGGGGTCTGGGGTCAGTTACTGGACAGACTGAGTGTGTCTAAGGTGAACTATACATACCATAGGATGTATACATATGCACTTCACACTAATGAACATTTAACTGTCAAAGAGGGAGACAGGATTAGGCTGCTTGTACCACCTATGATTGTGTGGCCAGCTGTGTGCATATATTTTTTTAATAGATATATATTTATTTAAATACATATCTATTTATATATAAATATATATATTTATTTTTATATATAAATATATACATATACATATATATATGTATACACACACACACATAATATATGGCATCTGTGGGCCTAGTGGGAATAGGTGCAACAGGCCGCTTCACTGCTGACTGCATCTGGCAAAATGGAGCTGTGGCAGCCTTTCTTCTGTTTGGTTACCAGATTTGGCAAACCTCAAGACGATGAGTTTCTTTCACAATACAGAAAAAAGCTCCTGTATTTGTAGATGAGTGACACTGCACTAGGCACAGCAGGTTGAGGGAGGCAATTCTGCCCCTCTACTCAGCTCTCATGAGACCTCATCTGGTATCATGTGTCCAGTTCTGGAATTCCCAGCATACAAAGGTTGGAACGGGTCCAGAAGAGGGATACAAAGATGATCAGAAGGCTGGAGTGCTTCTGCTATGAGGACAGGCTGAGAGAGTTGGGATTGTTCAGCCTGGAGAAGAGAAGGCTGTGGGGACACCTTAGAGCAGCCTTCCAGTACCTGAAGGGGGCTACAAGAAAGCTGGGAAGGGACTTTTGACAAGGGCATGGAGTGATAGGACAAGGGGCAATGGCTTTAAATTGGAAAGAGGAGGATTTACCTTAGACATTATGAAGAAATTCTTCATGATGAGGGTAGTGAGGCACTGCCCACGGAAGCAAGGACAGATTGGATGGGGCCTTGAGCAGCCTGGGCTGGTGGGAGGTGTCCCTGTCCATGGCAGGGGCATTGGATCTGGATGATCTTTAAGGTCCCTTCCAACCCAAATGATTCTATGATTCTATGAATCTATGATTCTCCTTACATCCTTCCCAAATCCTCCAAGGCCCAAGCTCAACAGAGGTCTTCAAGCTTTCTCAGGTGATATGCTGACCACTGAGACAGAGAAGACATGACCATTCCTTCCTGGGATTTGAGGCAGCAGTTAGAGAAGGTAGATGAGCAACTTGCTGTGTGGCAGGCAGCAGGAGCTCAGGTCCTCAGTGGCAACTGGCCATACCTATCAAATACTTACAGAAATCAGGGGTCATCAAAGAGCACCCTCTCCTTGAGACAAATAGAATCAAAAAGAGAAACGGGGAAGAAAATGACAACCAGTTCCAGGCAATGGGCTACCTGTGTTCCCACTTGCTCAGTGCAGTAAATAGATTGGGTTATAATGCATTGCCAGTAAAAGAGAAGGCCTGATGAGCCTTGACTGAGGCAGGGATGCTGTACTGGTAGTGAACTGGATGCTCCTTGAATGCGTTTGAACTGTGACTATGGGTACAGGAGAGCATACAGGATTCTCTTCATCATAATTACTCGGCACTGGTGAGACTGCTCCTCGAATACTGTGTTCAGTTCTGGGCCCCTCACCACAAGAAGGATGTTGAGGCTCTAGAGCGAGTCTAGAGAAGAGCAACAAAGCTGGTGAAGGGTCTGGAGAACAGGTCTTATGAGGAGCGGCTGAGAGAGCTGGGGGTGTTTAGCCTGGAGAAGAGGAGGCTGAGGGGAGACCTCATTGCTCTCTACAACTACCTGAAAGGAGGTTGTGGAGAGGAGGGTGCTGGCCTCTTCTCCCAAGTGACAGGGGACAGGACAAGAGGGAATGGCCTCAAGCTCCACCAGGGGAGGTTTAGGCTGGACATTAGGAGAAAATTTTTCACAGAAAGGGTCATTGGGCACTGGAACAGGCTGCCCAGGGAGGTGGTTGAGTCACCTTCCCTGGAGGTGTTTAAGGTGTGGGTGGACAAGGTGCTGAGGGGCATGGTTTAGTGATTGATAGGAATGGTTGGACTCGATGATCCGGTGGGTCTCTTCCAACCTGGTGATTCTATGATTCTATGATAGTGATTTACTATCACAATGTGGGCAGAGGATGTCAGGGTCTATTTCTCTACAGTGCTTCTGTTTGCTATTGCAAGTTTTTATTAAGTTCACAATAGCAGCCTCAGCTCACTGCTGGGTAACCCGACTCTTGTTTCTGACCTGCCTGGCTGTTGGTTGGGGCTTGCTCTAGCAAAGCCTGTGGAAGAACTGGAGTGGAAGGCAGGCGTGTGTTTATTTCCAAACACCAGAGGGGACACAGTGGACAATAGCAGTGCTATTGTTTTCTCTGTAAAACCTGTTACCCTGCCAAGTCTAGAAGGGGTAAGGAGCTGCTTGCCCCTGTGGGGAAACTGCACACACCACACATAAACTAGGACTGACTAGGAAGAACTCTGAGTTTCCTTCTCAGCTGTACAAAAAGTACAGTGCAAATCTGAAGAGACAGATATAGGGAAGCAGAGAAAAAGATAAAATAGATAGAATTGGAAGTGAGCCATACAAATGCTCCAGAGGGCTAACACTGCACCAGAGCCTTTGCTCAAATGAGCATATCTGTATTGCATGTGTAATAGCCATTTAATCCACCAACAAAAGGTCACTGTGAATGCAGAACATTGCTGAAACTTCAACTCGCAACATTTATTTACAGTGTGGAAATGCAGAGACAGAATTTGTAATTTTATCTAACTTCAGAAATTAAAGCTCTCTAGAGTATCTCCAACGTTCTCACAGTTCTTAAATTATACCTATTCCATAAAATAAAGGTGTAACATCTCTGTATCTGTAATGTTTCCATGTGTGGGTATTACTGATTTAGCAGAACTCACATTCTAACATTCAGAGTATGACAATAATGTTGAAGATTTTCCTGGATAAGCAAACAATGTAACCACTTGTCCTTCCTCAAGACACACTTTATGGTCTGAACGAGTGTGATACGTACTGAGAAAATTGCTCTTAACTGTTTAATAATCAAACATTAGCAATGATATAGTTATTATTTCGTCACAATACCAGAGAGCACTTTTTAACAGAACAGTGTTTGCTTTTCTTTTTTTTACAACAATTGTTATGGGAACTTTTGGACTTTTATCTTCTTAATTATCACTTAGGTTGCCATGCACATTGTTTTTCTTGTTCGGAAGGAAAGGTGATTTCTTTGAAACTGTTTAGGACTTTTGCAATTCCATAGTTTCAAACATTCTGGTTTTCATAGTTCATTCAAGCAGATGCATTCATATCAAATATTTGTAGGGGCATTTTTTTTTAAATATTTTTTTGCCTACATTCAGTAGTTACAGCTAGCCAAAGGCAGCTGTCAAGCTCAACTACCGGGTCCTTTGATTTAGGTCATTATTCTATGCAAGCCTTCATGATGATCGTGAAGTGTCACTAGATCAAAGTTCAAGTTGAGATGTGTATGTACAGTCTTGGAAGTCTGAAATTATTCCAGTGTAGCTCTGAGCCAAACCTGGCTGGTGTTGTTCAAATAACAGAATCCCTGATTCTTTCTTTTGTTAAAGTTCTGACTTACTTGGAAGGAAATGAGAAAAGGTCTGACAGCTCCACATGGGTCAAAATCCAAGTAAATACATATTTGACCACAAATTCAGAAATGTCTTTTTCTTGCGTATGCATTGTCTAATATATTGTACTGTTTACAACTCCGGAATGCACAATGGTCTTTTCACAATGCAAAATTAGAGCTCTTTCAAAAAGTTTTAACTCTGCATTAGTGCTGTGCAGGTAACAGGAGAGTGTACCTTAGTGTGCTAAGGGAATTTAACAACCATTGGTTTCTACATGGCGCTCACAGAGACAGAAGGTGTCTTGGAAGTGATCCCTGTAATACTGAGGTGTCATGATGTGACTGCTGATGTTGTGGCTGATATCGCTGTCTGGTTCTGGTAGGCTGGGAATCGGTGGCAAGGGGTGTGGTGGTGTAAGTGGGCTGGGTGGTAGTGGCGGAGTAAGGGGTGTTAGTGGATCAAATGGTTGTTGAGGGAATACCTGCAAAATTTGTAAGCCAAAAAGACATCACACAGAAAAGTCCTGTAAACAAAAGAACACACCAAAAGTTACAGGTATCAGAAAATAATGACTTTGTAATAAAATCATGCAAGTCATTCCGGTAGATCAGTCTAGTCATTCTTTTTCTTCTTTCACAGATGTAACTACTTCTTATATGGGATATTCCATTTATCATATCCAAACAGAATGACAAAGCAACAATCATAGCACTCTGTTACATAGTTATTCAGTCTGGGATACCAACTCTTCTCCTGGGTATTTCCTGTGAAAAGACCTAACTTGTAGTTTCTAGGACTGAAACCCAGGAGTGTAAGAAAAAGTTGTAAGAAAAAAAACCAACCAAACAAAAAAACCCAAAATTCTGGTCAATATTGTAAGTTAAGTTGCATATCTTTAGACAAGACTAGCAATTTCCATATAGTTACTGCTACCCTAGACAGTTATAAATGAGACAAAATTTTGAAATGTAGTCAACACTTTACCATGAAATAGCTAAGCTTTCAGATAAGAACGTATTTTATTTTTGTAAACTCTCTCCCCGCAAAACTCCAAGAATAATTCCTCTACCTATTAGTTTATTTTTCAACATAACACTAATTTTACTTAGGTTGCACGTAAGTTAAGACTGCCAGATAAAGAGAATTCTGTGATCAGTCTTTGTCCTATACTAATAATAGGCAGAATAGTAATGTTAGTTGTAACAGGAACAGGAATGGCTGAAACTACCTGGTTATATTTCTTAGCAAAAATGTTTAGGAAAGCACTTCAATGCATAAAGTTAAGTAGATATTTAACATTTTCCTAACCTAACAACTAAGCTCTGCAAGTGTCTGGAAGACTAATATTTTCTGACACTCATATTAACAAAAGAAAAATAAAAGTGAATTAACCTCACTTATTTTGTGTTTATTTATGAGAACAACTAAACAATTTCCCTTTGAGTGTATATTAAACTGTAGGTTCAAAACATCTTCCAGTATCTTCCCACATGGAGAAAGTTTGACTAAAGTAATGCTATGTTAAAGGTGCAGCTTACATCATTTACTCATTAGTGGACTACCTTGCCAAGAATAAAACAGTGTGGAATGCTGCTCAACAGGTCTGGTTGACATCTAACCTCGTTAACTTTTATTCTACTTGGGCAAAATATTTTCCTGTCCTCATTTAAATAAGGGGTTTAGGAGCTGTTCAGAATAAAAATACCAAGACCTACACTCCAATTCCAATATGTCTGTTCTATAAAAACACACATATTAAAGTAAAAAAAACTTTACATACTCTATACCAAAATAGAGTGTTCTTGATAAAAGGTAATTATTTTTCAAAGAAGGTATTGATATGAAACATGTTATGTATCTAAAATTTCTTCAAGCAGGAAATTTTAATGAAATGGCTATTGTATATGTAGGAATTTTAGGAAAAGTAGTTTAAACTCTGCATTATTTGTATAACCTTGTAATATCTGTTTTCCACAGGACCTTTTCATATGTAGAATACTTCGATTTTACACCATTCACTTGTTTGCTATTACTCATGTTTTGTCTTCATTGACAAAAACTAAAATGAAGAATAATTTTATATTAATTCTACATTAAAGTTGGTACTCAATGTCTGCTTTTTCTTGTGTAACACTTTAGAAGATTCTACATTTCTTTTCCTCCAAATGTGGCTTAAAGTGAAAGAAGTTGTATTTTGTTTTAAGAATAATGTCTACAAACAGCAAAAAGAATGAAGGAAAATAAATAATGCAATGTAAGGTGTCATAAAGGAGCTGGCAGAAACCATGCTTCTGTTAAAAACTCTGAAAACACCCTGTATGATCACCTCGATAAGTGTTACTGTGTTGAGGTTTAGGTTTTCCACTACAAGAAAGAAAACAGCATATAGGAGGTGTCCAGGCCATCAAGATCATCAGGGTCTGCCGCATAGGGTATTTAAGGAGACGATGAGGGAACCAGAAGTAAGGCTCAGGGAGATCTTCACGCAGACATCATCTTTCCTGATGGGAGAACATAGAGAAGACAAACCCTGACTTTTCTTGGAGGCACACAGCAAAAGGACAAAGGCTGACAAAAATGATTCACAATGAGGGAATTTCTGACTAGATATAATGATTTTTTTTCCCATTAGAATACTTAAACACTGAAACGGGAACCCAGAGAGCTGTGGAATCTCCAGCCTTGGAGATACTCAGTCATAAAAGATGCGTGGGCAGCAGGGTGAGGGAGGTGATTCTGCCCCTCCGTTCCTCTCTGTGAGACCTCGTCTGGAGGATTGTGTCCAGTTCTGGAATCCTCAATGTAAGAAGGATATGGAACTGTTGGAATAGGTCCAGAGGAGGGCTTCAAAGATGATCAGAGGGCTGGAGCACCTCTCATATGAGGACAGGCTGAGAGAGTTGGGGTTGTTCATCCTGGAGAAGAGAAGGCTCCGAGGAGATCTCATAGCGACCTTCCGGTACCTGAAGGAGGCTGCAAGAGAGCTGGGGTGAGACTATTTACAAAGGCTTGGAGTGATAGGATGAGGGGCAATGGGTATAAACTGGAGAGGGGCAGATTTAGACTAGACATAAGGAAGAATTTCTTCACTATGAGAGTGGTGAGGCACTGGCACAGGTTGCCCAGGGAAGCTGTGGCTGCCCCATCCCTGGAGATATTCAAGGCCTGTTTGGATGGGGCCTGTTTGGTCTGGTGGGAGGTGTCCCTGCCCATGGCAGAGGGGTTGGAACTAGATGATCTATAAGGTCCTTTTCAACCCAAACTATTCTTGGATTCTATGATTCTACGATAACAGGACATGGCCCTGAACAGCCTGTTCTAGCTGACCCTGCTTTGAGCAGGGAGTTGTGCTAGGTGGCCACCAGAGAGCCCTTCCAACCTAAACTATTTTGCAATTCTATGAATATTGTTTAACAAAATTTAAGAAACACTTGCAAAGGACCATTCATTAGGGTGGGACACTTGGAGAACTACATTCACGCGATTAGCTTATAACAATTAGAACATTCCTGTGCAAAAATAAGTAAAATTCAGGGCATATTTTGAAACTTGTAGTACTGATAGTGTTAATATTGGAGTCTACAGAGACTCACAGTGTGATTACCAGAAATTTAATGATTTAGCTGGGTTCATATGAACAATATAAACCCCACAAATACTACACAGAGTATTTTAGGGTAGACAGCTCTTTAAAGGGAGCCCTGTCATATCTTAAATACAGACCATACAGATGAAATGGTTTTGGTACTTGTAAGAAAGACTATGGCAAAAAATGGGCAGAAATGAAAGAAGCAGCTTTTTTCTTCACTTACTGTTTCAGATGTGACGAATTATCTGTGTGCCAGAGACTACAGTTACATGACATGCTGCCTCACATCCAGTCTTTCATTGATGAGGTAAAATAAGTTGGCGCAAGCTCTTTCAGAAAACCACCTTCTTAGTTCCCTATCTTAAAAAGAATTTGTTGATGTAGCCCAAGTCCACAGTACTGAAAACTGGATGAACTGCTTATGTGCCAGGCCAAACTGTCTTCAAATTATACTGATCTAGTGGGACATGTTCCTGCCTATGGCAGGGAGGTTGGAACTAGATGATTTTTAAGGTCACTTCCAACCCAACGATTCTACGATTCTATGATTCTATGAATATCAAAAAGGCAGGACCACACAACCAGAGGTGGAAGGCTTGGCATAGTGGCTCATCCTACAAAAGGAAAGACAGTCAGTCCGTGGGAGAGTATGGCTCTCAACTTCCCATACTAGAGTTGGGCAGGGATCCTGTGCTAAAGGCATGAACTGAGTGGTGCACACAACACACCTTTTATCAAATCCCAGGCCTACAGTGCCGGCCAGAAGAACCATTTTGCGTGCTTTGCTCAGTCTGACAGAAATGCAGCCAAGTGCACCCACCAAATTCACATTGCCAGGAGTTTCTCCCAGGAAAACAAAACACAAAGTCTTCCTGGACTTCAGGAGTATTCATTGGGCTATAAAGCCTAAATAACATGGAAAGCTTTCAGGTAGGGTTGTACCCCAGTATGTATAGAGAAAACACTAGGCAACTCACTGTGTCTTTTCAAATATTATTTGCACGGTCATCGGAGTGATACAACCAAAAAAAAAAAGTCAAAACTATTCTGTTTGGTCCAAAGAGCAGGAGATGCTTGTTGAAGAGGTCTTATTGTAGGCTGTGGCTACACAGTCAGAGGTGTTAACTGCTACTCTGTGAAACCACTGGGAGAATATTTCTTTTAAGAGAAAGAAATCTGTCAGAGGGTTGAAGAACTGTTTCCTTCATTTCAGGGACAGAGTCTGAAAAAGAACAATCATATTATCAACATTTGCTAAGTGGATTCAAATCTTGATGGTCCTTGGGCTTTATTATGTCTGCCTTTCTGAGGCACAGCTTGTGATTTGAAGCTGTAATCTCCAGTTTTCCCATTAGCTCTTCCATTATCATTTATTTTCGTGTCAGGACTGGAAGACTAAAGATCTGGGGGAGCTGTGTTTGGACTGGGTACAAAGTCATTGTCCTTCGAGATTTTACTAGATTTTACACTACTGAAATCAATGTTCACATCAGTTTTCTTAGGCCGCAGGGGCACTATGTTTGCAACAGAACCCCAGTTTTTTGCCTGGGTGCAGTTCCAAGCGAGTAGTCACAGATGAATGTGAAGTGAGGATGGTGTGTGAGGCTGGAATTAGGAACGCATTAAAACTCTAGTGACCTCGTATTAATCACTCTCCTAATTCTGCCCTCTTATACCATTTCTGTTGGCTCCAGTGATTTTCAGCAACAATCAAGTACATAAATTCCATTCTTAACCTTTTATCTTAATTAAAATTTTCTGTGTATTGAAATTCACAGCCTTCCTCATTTGGTTGCTTTTGTTTAGTTAATATCTTTTTTGACATTGACATGTGGAAACACATTCTGCTTAATATTTCCTTCTTGCTAGAGACAGACCCAGCACTGCACTGTAGGGAATGTTGGCACAGCCATAAGGCGTGTTTTTGCACTGAGCAGCTACTGTGATATTTCTCATATTAATTTTTATGGCTAGTTTTAAAGAATATTAGAATACTTTAATTTTAAAATCGTGATTTCCTTAGTCTGCAAACCCTTTTTTTCTACAGAACAGGGAAGAATCTCTTGGCTGTATCACAGCTAATGTCCTGCTGCCAGGTAGTTCTTTTCTTGTTTCTGCTTCTCCTGTGGAAAACATGTTCCAGTCCCTGATGGTCCTAACAAGGACAGTTGTATTGCAAATATTAGTAAGCAACTATCTCCTCATTTTCAGCCCAAACCAAATAATATTTAGAATCATAGAATAGTTAGGGTTGGAAGGGACCTTGAAGATCATCCAGTTCCAACCCCCCAGTGCCTTGGGCAGGGGCACCTCCCACTAGACCAGGCTGCCCAAGGCCCCATCCAACCTGTCCTTCAGCACCTCCAGGGATGGGGCAGCCACAGCTTCCCTGGGTAATCTGTGCCAGTGCCTCACCACTCTCGCAGTGAAGAAATTCCTCCTCTGTCTAGTCTAGATCTGCCCCTTTCCAATTATTAGCCAGTCCCCCTAGTCTTATCAATATGTGCTTTTGTAACAGCATGTAAAGTAAAGCCCCTCCCCAGCTCCTCTTGTAGCACTTTTCAGGTACTGGAAGGTCACTCTAAGGTCTCCTCAGAGCCTTCTCTTCTCCAGGCTGAACAACCCCAATGCTCTCAGCCTGTCCTCATATGGGAAGTGCTGCAGCCCTCTGATCATCTTTGTAGCCCTCTTCTGGACCCCTTCCAACAGCTCCATATCCTTCTTATGTTGAGGATTCCAGAACTGGACTCAATACTCCAGATGAGGTCTCATAAGAGAGGAATAAAGGGGCAGAATCACCTCCCTTGACCTGCTGGCCATGCTTCTTTTGATGCAGCCCAGGACACGGTTGGCCTTCTGGGCTGCGAGCGCACATCACTGGCTCATGTCAAGCTTCTCATCAACCAGCACCCCCAAGTCCTTCTCTAGAGGACTCTCTCAATTGCATCATCCCTTGTCCTGTATTGAAACAGCAGATTGCCTGAACTCAGGTGCAGGACGTTGCACTTGGCCCTGTTGATCCACATGAGGTTCACACAGGCCCACTTCTCCAGACTGTCCAAGTCCCTCTGGATGACGTCGTATCCTTCCGGTGTGGCAACTGCACCACTCAGCTTGGTGTCATCAATATATTTCGTCATGTTTGTTCTTGTGCTAACGTTGTCTTATATTTAAAGAAGTTTCTTTCTTTTCCTAGGGTTTGCTCTCAGTGCACTTTTTGACAGCAGTCCCATCCCATCTCAGTATGTTTTGCTAGACTTACAAGCCAAGCTCCCATGACCTCTTGTAGAACTTCCTGCATCTTTCTGCACATTTTCCTTGAACAGGAGTAACCAACACAAACACCACATTTCAGGAGTTGCCTCCCCAGGACTTCGTATAGTCTAACACATCTTGATTCCAGCTGGTGCATTCTAGAATTACATTTACCCTTTGGGCAGCTATTAGGCTTTTTCAGCTCATGGTCACCCTGGGAACAGCAAGTATTTCTTTGCCTTAGTTCCTAATAATTTCCAAACGAAGAGTTTATGCTATAATCTTTGTTACTAATTTCCTACTAAATAACATTATGTTCTGTAGTGATAAATTTAATCTCTGTCCTCTCACTCAGTTTCCCAAGGCTGCACAGTTCTTCCAAAAGTTTTTTTCAAACACTTTTAACTGGCTTCTAATTATGAAAAATAAGAAGAAAATAACCGAGCAACAGAGAAAAACTACCTTACATAGTGTTTTGTTGTTCCAGTTGTTTATTCTAAGTTTTCTTATTAGTTCGAAATAATTTTTCATTTGCTTTGCTTCATTCTTTATTTTTCGAAGAGAAAAGTGGTTATGTTGGAGAGAGGTGTAAGATGATGAAAAACTGGAAATGTTAAAATGTGTAATTGTTGAATTAAAAAATAAACAAAATTTTATTTTATAATAAAACAAGAGCTTTTATTAAAGGAAGTCTATTTGAAAAATTCTTATATTGATATTTTCCTAGAAAAGTCTGAATCAGGGAAAACTCACTCGGTTATTCTAAGAATGCATTACATTAATAAAACAATTTTCTTAGAGACAGTAATTCTCGTATGTAGTAGCATGGATAAAGAAATAGAAAAAAAACCCCAAAGTATCTGTGGAGGAGATCATATTCTGACTATGAAGGACCTCTAGTAACATAGATATTGTCAATTAAAATAAACCCTAAAATTGTGCTTGCTTATCATTTTACAAGGGATCAGGTCTGCAATTTCATATTTTAAATTAGACCTTTTTTTGTCTTTCCTTTTGTTGACAAGGAAAATATAATTTTATCAGAGTAACAGACAATAAAAGGTCTAGGCATGGAATGGCATTGCCCTACAGCTTGCCTGAAACTTAAAGCAGATGCTGTCAACTTAAAAATTATGTTCTGTGTTTTTACTTGTTACCACTGTTATCTACTTATATCACCTACTCAAACACATGATTTTCTTTGCTGGAGGAAAGAAAGAAAAAACACTGAAGGAAAACTGTTCAACAAAAAGTAGTTGAAAGCAGATTAAGATATGAGAGCTGTGTCAGTGTCTCATTTGTTAAGGCTGTGCTAATTCTTTTGTTTGCTCTCAGTTCAAAATTAATTTATTTGGAAAAGCAGTGAAAAAAAGCTGTGCTGTTACTTTTGGACTGTACTTCAGTCATTCTACAATTAACTGACTAAAAGAAATATTTAGATTCCTAGTCCCTTTCACTCACACTTCAAAACAGCTTGAAATTGCTGGAAATGTTGGAGCATCTCCCATGTGAGGACAGGCTGAGAGAGCTGGGGTTGTTCAGCCTGGAGAAAAGGCTCTGAGGAGATCTTATAGCGACCTTCCAGTACCTGAAGGAGGTTGCAAGAGAGCTGGGGAGGGACTGCTTACAAAGGCTTGTAGTGATAGGATGAGGGGCAATGGGTATAAACTGGAGAGGGGCAGATTTAGACTAGATATAAGGAAGAATTTCTTCACCATGAGAGCAGTGATGCCCTGGCCCAGGTTGCCCAGGGAAAGCTGTGGCTGCCCCATCCCTGGAGGTGTTCAAGGCCAGGTTGGATGGGCCTTGGGCAGCCTGGTCTGGTGGGAGGTGTCCCTGCCCTTGGCAGAGGGGCTGGAACTGGATGATATTTAAGGTCCCTTCCAACCCAAACTATTCTTGGGTTCTAGGAATTCTGCAAATACATTGTAAGAGTTCTTTGTCAAGAGTATTTCAAAGTCAAAATAGAGGAATGTGCCTGCTAGTCTAGAGGCCTGTTAACCATCCAAATACATCCTGCGCTCAGATAAACAACAGCCACTCACAGGGATTTCACTCACCCTGGAAAAGACACAGTAACCAGTGAAATTAGTTACTTCTATGGAGTTTTTTGCATGGGAAAGAGGATGCACAGCTTTAGATCACAGAGTTATTGTATGGTTTGTGTTGGAAGGGACCTTAATGATCACCCAGTTCCAACCCCTCTGCCATGGACAGGGACACCTCCCACTGGATCAGGTTGCTCAAAGCCTCATCCAACCTACAACTACCCGAAAGGAGGTTGTAGAGAGAAGGGTGCTGGCCTCTTCTCCCAAGTGACAGGGGACAGGACAAGAGGGAATGGCCTTAAGCTCCGCCAGGGGAGATTTAGGCTGGACATTAGGAAAAAATTCTTCACAGAAAGGGTCATTGGGCACTGGAACAGGCTGCCCAGGGAGGTGGTTGAGTCACCTTCCCTGGAGGTGTTTAAGGCACGAGGTGCTAAGGGGCATGGTTTAGTGTTTGATAGGAATGGTTGGACTCGATGATCCGGTGGGTCTCTTACAACCTGGTTATTCTGTGATTCTGTGATTCTGTGATAGAATCATAGAATAACCAGGTTGGAAGAGACCCACCGGATCACCGAGTCCAACCGTTCCTACCAAACACTAAACCATATCTCTCAGCACCTCGTCCACTCGTGCCTTAAACACCTCCAGGGAAGGTGACTCAACCACCGCCCTGGGCAGCCTGTTCCAGTGCCCAATGACCCTTTCTGTAAAGAATTTTTTCCTAACGTCTAGCCTAAACCTCCCCTGGCGGAGCTTGAGGCCATTCCCTCTTGTCCTGTCCCCTGTCACTTGGGAGAAGAGCCCAGCACCCTCCTCTCTACAACCTCCTTTCAGGTAGTTGTAGAGAGCAATGAGGTCTCCCCTCAGCCTCCTCTTCTCCAGGCTAAACAACCCCAGCTCTCTCAGCCGCTCCTCATAAGGCCTGTTCTCCAGCCCCTTCACCAGCTTTGTTGCTCTTCTCTGGACTCTCTCCAGAGCCTCAACATCCTTCTTGTGGTGAGGGGCCCAGAACTGAACACAGGATTCGAGGAGCGGTCTCACCAGTGCCGAGTACAGAGGGAGGATAACCTCCCTGGACCTGCTGGTCACGCCGTTTCTGATACAAGCCAAGATGCCATTGGCCTTTTTGGCCACCTGGGCACACTGCTGGCTCATGTTCAGTCGCTGTCAACCAACACCCCCAGGTCCCTCTCCTCCAGGCAGCTTTCTAGACAGACTTCTCCTAGTCTGTAGCACTGCATAAGGTTGTTGTGCCCCAAGTGCAGGACCCGGCATTTGGCCTTGTTAAACCTCATGCCATTGGACTCTGCCCAGCAGTCCAGCCTGTTCAGATCCCTTTGCAGAGCCTCCCGACCCTCCAGCAGATCGACACTTCCACCCATGGACACTTCTATGATCCAATCTGCCCTTGAACACCTCCAGGGATGGGACATCCATGGCTGAGTTTCTGCTGGTGAGACAGCATGGTGGAGAGGTAATAGCAGTCCTGGGCTGCATGGGGGGTGTCTCTGGGGCAGGCAGCCTGGCTGGCACACACTCTGGGCAGCCGTATTGCTTCAGTGTGGCACAAGGCAAGCTCAGGGGCTTACAAAAATCCTGAAACACACAGCCACGGTCACAGGGGAAACCTGAATCACAGTAAAGGCAGGAGCGTGGAGCAGAAGAGGTTGAACACAAAGCCATGTTTAGACACCTCAGATATCTCTGTGTTCAGGGCAATGCTGTCTACAAGCTGTAAAAACGTCTGTAGAGAGTCAAGTTTATCATAACCTGAAATGAACTCAGTGCCGAAACCTAACAAAAAGCTTGGTTAAAATTATTGTTGCTGCGGGGGGAGGTGGGGGGGCACCTCATCTACCCATCTCTTAAATACCTCCAGGGATGGTCACTCAACCACCTCCCTGAGCAGCCTCTGCCAGTGCCTGAGAAACCTTTCAGAGAAGAAATTCTTCCTAATATCCAGCCTGAACCTCCCCTGGTGCAACTTGAGGACATCCTCTCTCATCCGATCGCCTGTCACTTGGGAGAAGAGACCAACACAACCTCACTACAACCTCCTTTCAGGCAGTTCTAGACAGTGATAAGGTTTCCTCTCAGCCCTTTTTTCTTTAGGCTAAACAACCCCAGGACCCTCAGGCGCTCGCCATAACCCTTGTTCTCCAGCCCCTTCACCAGCTTTGTTGCCCTTCTCTGGATGCTCTCCGGCCCCTCAATGTATAATTATAAGAAATTATAATGAAGGGCCCAAAACTGAACCCAGGATCCAAGCCGATGCCGAGGGCAGGGGCACAATCACCCCCCTGGTCCTGCTGGCCACCCTGTTTCTGACACTGGCCAAGATGCTGTCGTCCTTCTTGGCCACCTGGGTCACTGCTGCCTCACGTTCCGCCAGCTTCACAGCTCCTCTGCTCACCTGCACCCAGCGTGGGGGAGGAAACCCTTGGAGCTGGGCTGAGGCTCCCGGGGGTGAAGGACCACGAGGAGCATCCCTGTGCTGCCAGCAGCGCCTCATCCCTCCCCACCTTGGCCCCCCCCACGCTGCAGGACGAGCCGTGCCCCGCCTGGGGGCGGCTCCTCGGCGGCTACAAAGCTGGCTCAGCCCTGCCACGCTTGGTGGAGCTGCGTCTGCAGGCCCGGAGCCACCGCTCCTCCCTCCCTCCCTTCCTTCTTCCACCCCTCCCTCCTCCCTTTCCCCGTGCGCCTCCGCAGCGCCCGCCCCCCTCTCTCTCTCTCGCAGGGCTGGGGCATGGAGGAGGTGGCTGCTGGTGCTGCTGGTGCTGCTGAGACCCCGCCTGGTGCTACTGGTGCTGCTGGAGGTGCTGCTGGTGCTGCTGAGACCCCGCCTGGAGCTGCTGGTGCTCCTGGTGTTGATGCTGAGACCCCTCCTGGTGGTGCTGGTGCTGAGCACCCCCCCGGGGCTGCCACAGCCCCTCCACGCCGGCTGCTGGCGTTGCTCGGGGCCAAGCTCTGCACATGGTGAGTCCTCAGCATCCTCCCGGCTTCCACGTGGAGCGCCGGGTGATGACTCGGTGGCTCCTGCGTGGTCACCCTGTGGTACCCGGAGCCCGCGGGGTGAGGGGCGTGGGCTGGCTGCGAGCCCCAGGGGGCTGCGTGAGGCTGAGAGAAGCTTTTGGTCCTTCGGGAGAGCATTGAAAGCCGTCAGGCTTCTGCTGAGCCCGGCAGAGGGAAGAGCATCAGGGTGCCCAGCGGGTTGGGATATCCCCAACGTTTAGAAGGGTTTGGAGCTGTTGGAACGGGTCCAGAGGAGGGCTACGAAGATGCTCAGAGGGCTGGATCATCTCTGCTGTGAGCACAAGCTGAGAGAGTTGGGGTTGTTCAGCCTGGAGAAGGCTCCAAGGAGACCTTAAAGCAGCTTTCCAGTACCTCAAGGGGGCTACAGAAATGCTGGAGAAGGACTTTTGATAAGGGCATGGAGTGACAGAACGAGGGGAAATGGCTTTAAATTGGAAGGGGCGAGATTTAGATTAGACCTTAGGAAGAAATTCTTTATGATGAGGGTGGTGAGGTTGCTCGGGGAAGTTGTGGCTGCCCCATCCCTGGAGGTGTTCAAGGCCAAGTTGGATGGGGCTTTGAGCAGCCTGGTCTGGTGGGAGGTGTCCCTTCCCATGGCAGGGGGATTGGAACTGAATGATCTTTAAGGTCCCTTCCAAATGAAACCATTCTATGACTCTGTGATTGTGTATCGGGAAGCACAGGCAAGCTCCAGGCAGCACCTGCAGTTCTGTGAGAGTGAGGAGCTAAAGTAAGTGCAGGATTAGCAAGTAATGTGTTTGATGGTGTTAAACTTCTGTGTAATCTTACATATGCACATATGTACTTGGGGTTTTCTTTAGTAATTCTGGATTAGTTTTTTTTTTTTAGTCTTCCTATTTTTCTCATACTTTCTGTATTCTTACCAACATTGTTGTGAAAAACAGGGCTGGGGGAGACCGGGGTGGGAAAAAAGATAACAGAACAAAATAGCTGAAATGAGGTGTGGAGTCCGGAAAGAACAATATCCCCTTTCCCTCCTTAGAATCATAGAATGGTTTGCGGCAGAAGGGACCTTTGCAGGTCATCTAGTCCAATCCTCCTGCAGGAGCAGGGACACCTTTAACTTGATCAGGTTGCTTAGAGCTCCATCCAACCTGACCTTGAATGTTTCTAGGAACAGGGCCTCCACTACCACCCTGGGCAACCTGTTCCAGTGTTTCGCCTCCCTCATTATAAAAAATGTCTTCCTTATATACAGCCTAAATTTACCCTCTTTTAACTTAAAACAATTACTTTTTCCTTGAATCAGCTTAGGAAAGAGACCCATTCAAGTTAGCTGCCTGGAAGAGAAAGACCTGGGGGTGTTGGTTGACAGCGACTGAATATGAGCCAGCAGTGGCCCAGGTGGCCAAGAAGGCCAATGGCATCTTGGCTTGGATCAGAAACGGCGTGACCAGCAGGTCCAGGGAGGTTCTTCTCCCTCTGTACTCGGCACTGGTGAGACCGCTCCTCGAATCCTGTGTTCAGTTCTGGGCCCCTCACCACAAGAAGGATGTTGAGGCTCTGGAGAGAGTCCAGAGAAGAGCAACAAAGCTGGTGAAGGGGCTGGAGAACAGGCCTTATGAGGAGCGGCTGAGAGAGCTGGGGGTGTTTAGCCTGGAGAAGAGGAAGCTGAGGGGAGACCTCATTGCTCTCTACAACTGCCTGAAAGGAGGTTGTAGAGAGGAGGGTGCTGGCCTCTTCTCCCAAGTGACAGGGGACAGGACAAGAGGGAATGGCCTCAAGCTCCACCAGGGGAGGTTTAGGCTGGACATTAGGAAAACAGTTTTCACGGAAAGGGTCATTGGGCACAGGAACAGGCTGCCCAGGGCGGTGGTTGAGTCCCCTTCCCTGGAGGTGTTTAAGGCACGGGTGGACGAGGTGCTAAAGGGGCATGGTTTAGTGTTTGATAGGGATGGTTGGCCCTGATGATCTGGTGGGTCTTTTCCAACCTGGTAATTCTGTGATTCTAAGTTATATTACTTAAAATGTGAGCTCTGGTGAAGCATGGAAAACTTGAGGAAAAGCTCTGCCAAGTTGTGCAGGCATTGCACACGTCTCAAAACTGGTACTTGCCAAGTGGTGCCTTTAGCGAGAGCAGAACTACCACCTCCAGCCTGCAGGAGCTACCATTCCCTTACAGTTTCAGTATCCATCTGGGAAAAAAAATCCTGTTTAAAAGTCTTTTCTTATGGCTCTAGATTTTGTTTATAGATTTTTTCTCTTTTTATTTCTCCTGCCTGTAAGGAATTCCCCCAAAAGAGAAAACAGGATCTTGTTGAACTGTTCAGGAACCTCACCTGTGCTAGTCATTTTGCCAAAATGTTACTAGAGAGCTGCACTAAGTGAGTCTTTTGATGGTACTTGAAAGAAAAGAAAGAGCTCCCACTGAGTTTTGCGAAGTGTGGACTGAAATACTGAATTGATTCTTCTTCTTTTGCCCGGGTGGCTGGAGGCTCAGCCACTTCAGTTTTGTTAGAGGCTTTTCTGGGTCATAGCAAGGTTTAAGACTTGTATGTAATAAGCTCAATATTTTTGGAGTAAGACCAGTAGAAAATATGCTTATTGGTTCTTGAGACAAATCTTTCATTTCTGTTCTTTAACTTTCACAAATCAAATTGACCTTAGTTTCAAAGCAGAACACTGAAGCATTAACTTCTGAAAATGGTAGTTCTTGAAAATATTCTTTTCCTGTCCTGAGCTACCTGATACTCATGTTGGAATATGGCCTCAGTCTGAACCTGGATTTTCCTTTAATTACTTGCATGAAAGTGTGAGATAATAGAAATTAAGCAGTCATGTCTATGTGTCATCCGTGTCCCCATCGTGTCTCCCCTGCACCTTCAGGAAGGGTTTGTAGGTAAAGCTAAAGTGCAAGCAAACTGTCTATGTGAAGTGTTATCAGACTTTGCCCCTTTAAACCTGGTGGCATAAATAAATTTAATTTTTGTAAAGCTGTATTTACTTTCATAAAAAAAAATCACATTAAAATTATAGGATTAATTAGAGTAATAGACAATAAAATTGTTAGCTGTGGGCTTATTAGATTTTCTTAAGTCCCTCATATATTGACTCTGTATTTTAAATCTTGGGTTATTTTTCTTCTGCATCTCACATGAAGCTGAAGAAAGCCAACCTGACTTTCTCGTGATGTCAAGAGCTGCGTGTTGTTCAGTGTCAGCTTTAGACCAGTCTGTGGCAAACTTGTATATTCTAAAAAAATTCCCAAATGTTTCCTAGCTTGGCTGCTAGCCACAGACATAGCTACCTAAGATATGGTGGCTGAAGTAAGAGGTTCCAATTACTAAGACCAATTACTTAGTAGCCAAATAACAAGCAGTAAAAAACAACAAAAACAACAACACCCCTCATGTCCCAAATTATAAAACTAGAAGGCCATTTCAGACCACTTACCTTGCGTCATCTGAGAGTCCAAAGTGATTTAGTCCTTACCAATGCATTAAAAAAATGAGCAGAGAGGATCAAGTTCTGGCATGGGAAAGTTAATAATTAATATATTTCAAAAAATGATGATAAATTATTAATAAGAAAATCACAGTCATCAATACTCATGTCAGTACCAAAAGGAATGGAAACTCGTATCTTCCAAACATTTTTCTCATAAGAAATGGTCTTGCAGAATGAAGCCAATAGGGTTTAAAGTTTACTCTCAATTTTTACAGAGGGCAAAATACAGGAATTTAGTGGGCACTAAAATAAAGCGGCTCTTGAGCCCACACTTAAGGTCATCTTACTCTGTTCCACCTGCTTTGAGTGCAGGACATTGCACTGATGTCACCTTCACGTTTTGAAGAAATTCATTTTGACCCTTTGGCAAATGGCGTGAAGGGAAATCATTGCTGTGCCTTGCACCTGATGTGGAGCTGGGAGTGGGGCTAGAGTCTTATTTTACACACAGCTGAGAAAGATGCCAGACGTGTAATTTTTTGGGATTCACAGAGGATTTCAGGGCAGCCTTCCACTGTCAGGGAACAGTGTCTTTATGTAGCTTTTTTGATCTGAACAGTTTGAATCTGTTTCATGAAGAAAAAAATCCCCAGGCAGAAAAATACAGAAGGAAATGAGGCAGGTTGAAGACTGACTGCTTGCCTTGTCAGATGGCTTTGGTACTATAGAAGTAAATGCTGTAGAACTGCTGAGACATACATTAACTAAACAGCAATGATTGCTAGTGCAGTAACGACTAAACAAACAGTTCTGTAGATTCTGGACTCACATCTCTTTTCCCCTATAGAAAAACGCAAGGTCATCACTCCCTAGGTACTTTAATCTGGAGAAACTTAGTTATTAGAAAAGCTGAAAATCGGCTTAGAGGAGAGTTACTCAACTGCAAGAGGGCAACCTGGTATTTCTTGATGTTAATAAATGATGATTGAAGTTGATCAATTGTTAGCAAATTTGGATGGCAGCAGATTTTCCCCGTTTCACCCTTGTGCTGAAACTTGGCCACCATCCAGTTTGCCAAAACACTGTGCAAGTAGCGTCCTGGCATCTGCTATGGAGTGAGTGTTGTAGCTAAGGAGAAGCACAGCTACCCCTTGCATATCATATCCTGGAGGAAAATGTTTAAAACCTTGCCCCAGAGGAGTCCATGTAAAACAAACCAAGTGCCTGTGGAGTAGCATCGCCTGTGCTTCTGCCACTCCTTGTGGCACCAGGCAGGAGATAGATGAAGGGGGGTTTCATAGAATCATAGAATAACCAGGTTGGAAGAGACCCACCGTATCATCGAGTCCAACCATTCCTATCAAACACTAAACCATGCCCCTTAGCACCTCGTCCACCCGTGCCTTAAACACCTCCAGGGAAGGTGACTCAACCACCTCCCTGGGCAGCCTGTTCCAGTGCCCAATGACCCTTTCTGTGAAGAATTTTTTCCTAATGTCCAGCCTAAATCTTCCCTGGCAGAGCTTGAGGCCAGTTTGCTTCTGGGAGAGAAGGGCTTCTACCAGCCCAAGCAGCTTTAACCTCTCCTGGGAGTGTATTGACAAGCACAATCCATCTTGTTGACTTTGCAGCTTTGCTGTAGTAGTATTGCAGCAGTTTTGCCTGGTCACATCTTCACTCAGGTTTGATCCCCCACCTCCACGTCCTCATTGCAGCTAGTCCAAGCGCTAGGGGTAAAGAAGAAATGTTTTCCACTAGTTTTGAACAAGGAACTTTTAATTTGAATAATAAAAAGTATATATGTATTTTTTAAGTGCCCGAAACCACATTTTTTATGTGTTGTTCACCATATTATTTCTTTTTTGAAATTTCTATGGGTCTTCTATTGTCTTACTTCCTGCAAAGGAGCAGCAGGGCTGGCAAAGGGTGAGCTGCCACCATTGTCCATGCCTGCTTGGGAGAAGAGGTAGTCTAATTCCTGAAATTTTATATAACAGAAGTGAGATAGCTTCAAAGGATTTGGGGTTTTTTTAGTGTGCAAATATATACAAGTATAAAAATACATGTATGTATGCGATGCTACAAATAGCCATGATGAATTTCTAGGTTAAACGTGGTCTCTGTTGCTTACTTCAACATTCAAAATGCCTGAAATAAGAATGTTCATTCTTTCACGCACCAGAAGCAGTTATTTACGTGAGGTTGGATAGGACCTTACAAGATTGTCTCATTATATATGGATACTTAAAACGTGGATGTGCACTGTTGCTTGGATTGGCAAGGCAAGCTGTAGCAAAATGTGGGGCTTGAATCTCTTGGAAATACAGTTTGTCTAGACATTGCAGAGAGTTGCTCTCTCATCAAAATGGGCTTGGAGAGAAAAATGTGCTGTGCAGCGTTTTTAAAGCCAGAAGAGCTTTGGTGTCAGAGTGAGTTGAAGACGAGATTCCTGCAGCTGAGGTAGAAGTCATGCGGAGAAGATGTCTCCTTTCCAAGAGGAAGGATTGTCTGTATAATTATAGTTGATTTTAGCATCCCTGAACACACCCTTCTCATTACCTGACAGCGAAATTGCACAGCATAGCTGGGTGAGCTGGTATTTATTACATTTCCACCTTGGGAAAAACAACTGGTGTTACTGTCAGGTGGTGTGCGTGGCACGTGGTTGCCCTGCCAGAAATCATTGGGGAGAGAGATGTGGGTGCAGGGTAGGTGCAGAATCCTAATGGGATGCTTTCGTCCCTTGCTTGATTACTTCGAGTAGGAACAAATGAAGCAACTGTGCAGACAGTTTAATTGTCATCAGTAGTCTTCAGAGTAAACAGATTAGATGTGAACCTTGCAGACCTGTACAGACAGCACAGCATTGAGGCCCCTTTCACTGCATATTGGGGGTGCCCCCCAACAATGTGCCACTGTGGGGGGCACAAATCTGCATAGCTTCACTGGCAGGAATAACAGCAAACCAAAGCATACACAACAATATATGTATTTGTCTAGGATCATCTGGGATGGTTGACTTTATATTAGGTGAAGAATTGCTAGTAGAAAACCATGAGCTTCACCAAAACCTGCCCTCTCCAGCTGCAGGTTGGACTTGAAAGGTACTGAAAATGCTAACATGTTCTTGGGCCAAAATATGTTCTTGACTCTATCCTCATTTACAGCTGGACGTGATGCAATACAGCAGAAAAAATCCACAATGCATATTAAGTCCAACAATTCTTATTATAAGGAAGATTTTTTTCTACAGTGAGAACAATCAGTCACTAGAACAACCTCCCAGAGGTTGTGGTGGAGTCCCCATCACTGGAGGTTTTTAAGATGTGTCTGCACAGGGTGCTGGATAATCTCATCTAAGGTCCCTTTCTGATGAAAGATTGAACCAGATGGTCTTTCTGGGTCCTCCTCACCTGGGCTGTTCTATAATTCTGTGGTTAATGCTTTTGTTATTCCTTAGCATGCTTCAGCTTAGGTCTCAACTCACTTTAAAAGACTCAAGTTTTGGAAGAGCCTGAATGCAGTTGTGCCTTAGCTCCATGTGGCAGATTTCCATTGACCAATGTCAGAAAAGGACTTGCTGGAAGATGAAGGTTTTAACTCAGGCCATGTGTATCAAAACCTCTTTTGGTGAGAATAGATTCTGCCACTGGTTTGAACCTGCCCAGGTGAGATGCTTGAATATCCGTGCAAATTATTGCAGTCTGTGTCACTGGTGGTTTGAACTGCCCTCCCTTCGTATATGGCTGTCGTGAGGTTAGACTGGATCTTCTGTGTAGACAAAACCCTGCTTACTAGTAAATCAGAACAACACTGATGGGGAGTAAAAAAAGAATGAATTGTCAGTCTAAACAATGGCATTTCCCCAGTACAATTAACAAATATTTTTTTTTTAAAAATGAATTTTTAATTCTAAGCTTACTGTGTGGTCTTTTGTATTCACAGGCATATTTTGAAGACGATAATTCTGGGCCAGATGCTGTCCTTGTTTATCTGTGGGACTGCTGTTACAAGCCAGTACCTAGCAGAACGCTATCAAGTGAATACTCCAATGTTTCAAAGCTTTATCAACTATTCTTTGCTGCTTTTAGTTTATACAACAATGCTGGCATTTAGGACTGGTATGTGAAATACAGGGTGGGAGATTCTGGTTCATGGTTTTTTTTCTCTTCTATGTTTTCTTTTCAGATTTAGAAACTAAAGAACTTCATCCTCATCTTAGCTTTTTAAAGTTCCCGCTGACATTCCTGCCTTGTAATAACATATTGAAATGAATTTCACAGGTTAAATGTCCGTTTAATTTGATTTAATTTTACATCTGCTTAAAGTTATGTGCTCTTTAGTTTCAAGTTCTGTGGTATATTAGGGAAAACAGGCTCTGTTGTAACAAGCTTCTTTACCAGAAGCTATGTAATATTTCTCCTATTGTTATTAATTTACTCTTTAAACAAGTATAGTCTTGTCATTTTTTAGCTCATGTGGAAGAATTTCTTTTTACCATTTGCTTTACTGCCTCCCAAGCTTCATTTTGCTGTATTATATCTTTGTTAAGCAGAGGCAACCAGAATTGAGCATCTCAGTATTATTTATGCTTCTAAAAAGCAAGATTTCTGTGCAGAATTTGGTTGGAAAGAAATATATATTGATTGCTGCTTTCCTCTAAACAGGCAGTGACGGTCTTTGGCAAATTTTGAAACGGAGGTGGTGGAAGTATATTTTTTTGGGACTGGCTGATGTTGAAGCCAATTACATGATTGTAAAAGCCTACCAATACACGACCCTCACAAGTGTGCAGGTAAGGACCAACCTCCCTTTTTGAGCTGTTGCTTTTATTACAGTTTTGGACTGGTTTCTGAAATAAGATTCATAGGACAGATATTAAAGCTATTTAATCTTGAAAAAACGTTCCAATATTTATTTTCTTTCTGCAGTACAGGAAAGAGCATCCTACATCATGAATAACATTTCCAGGAAGCAGAGAAAATTGGCAGGTGTTACCCAGTGCCAGCTCTTGAGTTGAACACTAATTATTTTGCTAGAAAGCACTTCTAAGAGACAGCCACTCAGGCTTTTTCCTAACACAAAATAAAGATTTATGACCAGGTAACACTCACTCAGCATGGGTTCTTGCTGATGAGAGTGAGGTGGATTTCTTGCCTAGTCCTAGAAGCTGTTGGAGGCATTGTGAGGTGTAACCCCACATGTGAGGACATACTAATAGTTAGCTGGTGTTCCTGAGCATGTAGTGAAGGACCAGCCTGATGGCTTTTGAATGTGGCACTTCAGTTGAGGCCCCTCTCTGGAAGCAATGGAGGGGACATCGGTGTGCCCGGCTCCTGAAGCGACAGACATCCTCTGCAATGCCAGTGCTTGGTGCTCCACTGTTCCACTAGGATAAATCTTGTGTTCTGAAATAGCTCTACAAGCAGGAGGGCTAAGGCTGAGGTTTGTCACTCTACATAGACATAAGGTACTGGAGGAGTTAGTGCCTTCCTTCTGCCTTCAACTGCATGCTGCTGTGCTTCCGTGGCCAAATCCTTTGAGCAAACTGGCTCAGGGTACTGAGTGAGGTTGGAGTAAAACCTGTCTTTTGCTGCGCTATTGGCAAGCCATGTCAGGTCTCAGTTAGCTCACCAAGTTAGCTCCACTGTTGCTGCCAGAACAAAGAAGGGCACTGCAGAAGCAAGGAGAAAGTGTGTCTGGGGCCGTGCCAGCCTACGCCTGCTCTTACCGATGGTGGATCTGTGGCTGGGGTCATGGTCCTACTTACCTGAATAAAAAATAATGTACCTTACAGAACTGGCTGTTAGTTGGAAAGGAGTGTTTAGGTGTCAGAGTTTTACAGAGTCAAAGTAACAGGGGTTAATATTTAAAAGAATTACCTGTAAAGCAATAAACTCCTGTGGTCTGGACTCCCTTTAGAGAATCGCAGTAACTCTTCTTTGCGCTAGTAAAGACCAGTAACATGTGTGTGCTGTATGATTATTGTCGCATTTCCACCTCATACCTAACATGCTATGACTCAGTGGGCCTTTAACTTCCTCACAAATAATGCCTAAGAAATCAAAGCTTTAGGAGCAACAGGTTTTAGTCTCAAGATCAAGTTAAGCTGACAACCGAGACACTGTTTAGTCATATACTTTACAGCTGAAAAAGCCAGGACTTTGATCCAAGTTCTCAGAAGTAGTAAAGCCATTCCCATGAATAATCGACAAAGAATAGAGTAAGTTGTCCTGTCTGATTGCCACACTCAAGCATTTACTGAACATTTTTTCCATGTGCTAGCCCTCAGGCTGATGCTGCTTTGTGTCAGTTCAGTAATGATGAATTTATTGTAACTACCTGTTTCTGTAAGGCTTCTTGCACATTCTCTGAAGTCATCACTGTCAGAAATGAGATACAGGACCAAAAAATCACCGTGATTTGCTCTAGTGCAAGACATTTGCTATCTGTCAGTACCGAGCAGTTCTACAGCTGCATCAGAATCTGTGGTTCAGAGCACCCACCCTGTTTGCCTGCTTGCAGTACTGCCTGTGAGTGGATGCCTGGGAGGTATAAAAGCAAGGCAGGAGTATATTTTACCTTCCTGAATACAAAGTCATCACTGTTAAAATGCTGGCTGACTGGAGCTTCATCTCAGCCCTGTGAAACTTGTCTTCAAAGATGTTTCCTCAGCTCAGCAGGGGACTTCCATGTATTTTCTCACACATGCACACAAAAGCAGAACTGATTTTCCTGTAGTTATCAAATAGTAGCATTACACGGAAGGGGTTGGGAAGATTTTAAAATAGATAACATTGGGATGGCAGCTCTCGTTTCTCCATACCTACAGACAAAGGCTTTGGTCCACAACTGAAGTCTTTCTGTTCAGCTGTGGCTGAGGCAGTGCCAGAGGGACTTCTTGCTGCTGGTGTCCTTCTGTCTTGTGGCAGGACTTGGCTGAGCTGCTGTTTGACCACATCTTTCATAATGAAAGCCAAGCAGCATATCTGTGGTTTTTTTCATGTTGCCCAGTAGGACACAATTAGCATTTGATGATGATGATGATGAAAATTTGAGTGGACGCATTTTACAGGCAGCTAATAACAGAATATCAGCTGGTAGAAATGTGTTAACCTCAACAAGAGAAAATGCGGGATGAACCCCTGGGGCTCAGCTAGAGGCTGCCTGAAAGGAACTGTGCGGAAAAGGAAACAGGATGAGCTGTTGAGCTTTCTTGCTCACAAAGCTGTCTGGAGCTTTCAAAGCAAACCAATGACCTCCAGCAGTCTATGATCATTTATTAACCAGCTATTAAAGCATCTTTTAATAATTTACTCACCGTACCTTTAAAGCCTTCCTATAAACAATGTGGCCAAAGGCTGGCTTGAGTCAAAATGTTTATAAAACAAATTAACAGGTTATTTGGCCTTTTCCATTGTACAAATACGGAGTAGAATTGAATGAGTTTGCTGAGGCTCTCCTGGCAGTAATGATCTGTATGGCAATGCTGCCATAAATGTCAGAAAACCTGAATGAATAAATGTTATTCTTTTAAATTATTCCATTGAAATAATTCATTGTGATGTTACATCTGCTTTGCACCTCTTTGATCTTCAGTACGGAAGAGAGTGTTTTCCACCAAAGTGCCCTGTAGCATAGTACATGAAGGGAAGGGAAGGTCCAGTAGTTGAAATCACATTTCTTCTGTCTGTAATTGAGGGTAATTGTCCCCTGGAACAGAGTGCCGGGGCTTATTCTTCATCATTTGGTGCCTGTGTGTCCTGGATGCAAGTCCTCTAACCAGGATGCTGTAGCTCCACAGCATGTTATTGATTTGAATGCAGCAATTCCCCATCTGGCACTACTGAAAGAGCATGTGGCTCATTATCTACTACCCCCTTACATCCTAATTAAGATTTTTTTTTTAAAAGGCTTTTCATTCCACTTTTTCTGTTTGGGGTGAAAAACTGCTTGGGAGATTGTAAAGCTATATGGTAATGTCTCACTAAACAAGGAAGTGAAAACTTACGTATTAATGTGAGAGATGTGTACTACCAGGGGGGTAAAATTTTTGCTTTCTAATTTTTGTAATATTTCTTAGTTTCTTGAACTGCAACTTCATGCCAGAAAGAACAAATACATTTCCATACTCAGGACAGAAGTGGTTCAGACCAAAGGTGGAAAGATAGAGTTATGAGAGTTAAATTGTACGTTTGCAGAAACAGATAAATGACTCTTGTGTGATGCTTGTTTTAGTCAAATGTGAAGGAAATGTCAGAAAGTTGGTTTTGAGCTTAGAGAAAAGGCAAGATAGAGACAAAAACCTGGATCTACATAAAAACTCACAGCACAATACTTTTCAGATAGAACAAAGTTGTATTGAAATATATGGTATTGCGTATTAGGACATGTGTGGCTCTAATGTCCCTTACAACTGCCTAGACAAGTGCTTTTGCACACACTTCTCAAACTGGACGTGCTGGAGGCAATCCAAGGAACAGAGACAAATGGAAGGCTTAGACAGCACTGTTAGGATTTAATCTGTAATTAAACTCCCCTTAGTACTGTGCTGGTGAGGCTTCAATATGTCTAGTTATGTAGTTACTGTGAAGTCTTATGAGTTTGGTTAAGCCCTTTGGAGGTGATGACTGAGCTAGTGGAAGCCAGCACAGCAGAAAACAGCGGTTGTGCATTCAGGCAGGCAGTAGTTCGCAGTGAACTTTTAAAGACTAAGGGCTTTGCCTTGATTTTAATGATCATGTCCCAATCCTATTGACCTGTTCCTAATACTTCATAGTGGCTTCAAGAGGCCAGATTTTAAGGGCTGACATTTAAGAGTAATTTGTAAGTAGTCTTTGAAAGGCTGACTGTATGTTGTACTCTAGACTGTTTGCTTTGATATTCTTATGGCACTTTACTGAGGCATATCAGAAAATAGACCTATTTTTTCCCCAGGCAAATTTAGAAACAAAGTCTATTTTATTGTGGATCTATTCTATTATATTGTGGATCTGCTGGAGGGTCGGGAGGCTCTGCAAAGGGATCTAAACAGACTGGACCGCTGGGCAGAGTCCAATGGCATGAGGTTTAACAAGGCCAAAGGCCGGGTCCTGCACTTGGGGCACAACAACCCTGTGCAGTGCTACAGACTAGGAGAAGTCTGTCTAGAAAGCTACCTGGAGGAGAGGGACCTGGGGGTGTTGGTTGACAGCCGACTGACCATGAGCCAGCAGTGGCCCAGGTGGCCCAGAAGGCCAATGGCATCTTGGCTTGGATCAGAAACGGCGTGACCAGCAGGTCCAGGGAGGTTCTTCTCCCTCTGTACTCGGCACTGGTGAGACCACTCCTCGAATCCTGTGTTCAGTTCTGGGCCCCTCACCACAAGAAGGATGTTGAGGCTCTGGAGTGAGTCCAGAGAAGAGCAACAAAGCTGGTGAAGGGGCTGGAGAACAGGCCTTACGAGGAGCGACTGAGAGAGCTGGGGGTGTTTAGCCTGGAGAAGAGGAGGCTCAGGGGAGACCTCGTTGCTCTCTACAACTGCCTGAAGGGAGGTTGTGGAGAGGAGGGTGCTGGCCTCTTCTCTCAAGTGACAGGGCACAGGACAAGAGGGAATGGCCTCAAGCTCCACCAGGGGAGGTTTAAGCTGAACATTAGGAAAAAATTTTTCATGGGAAGGGTCATTGGGCACTGGCAGAGGCTGCCCAGGGAGGTGGTTGAGTCACCTTCCCTGGAGGTGTTTAAGGCACGGGTGGACGAGGTGCTGAGGGGCATGGTTTAGTGTTTGATAGGAATGGTTGGACTTGATGATCCGGTGGGTCTTTTCCAACCTGGTGATTCTATGATTCTATGATTGAATTGAATATTAAACTAGTTATGATTACCTAATGTTCTTGGTATTATTTGGTTATTCTGGAACATTATGACCATCTTATGCTGCAATGTGTTTTTCTGTATTAAACACACAACTGACTTTTGACTTTTTTCTGTAATCAAGGAGGATGGGTGGAATGTGAGTGGGTCTATGAAAGCCAAGATATGTAACATTTTAGGAACACGTGGACGGGGAATAATGAAGAAAGACAAGAGAGGTTGATGTCATTGCTTATCATGGAGGGCAGACATCCTTGAGCAGTAGTTATTAGGTCTCTTCTGGGCAGTGCCTGCAAACACATCCAGAGTACTTCAAAACTCCAGCTGCCTGTATCTCTGCTGCTGTGATGTGGATGAAGTAGAGTGGTTTACCTGCTTCTGACTAATTGTGAGTCGGCTCTAATAGAGTAGCAAAAATGCATTGGTGAATTGCATGTGATGTTGTGGGAAGCTGGAAGATTGGGAAGCTGACTTTTGGAAAGCTATTCTTCCATTCCTGTCTTCCTTTTACCAGTTTTGCCTGTGGCTTCCAGCTCATGTACATTTCTGTTTCAGTAGGATTCATGTGGGGAAAATAAACTCAAAACCAAAACTGCAGGTCAGATTCTTGCCCCGTTCGCTTTGATATAAAATCAGATCATTTGTGTCCTTTAATAGTTTCAGATTTTTACTTTGTGTACATGGAGCCCTAGATTCTAATCACAGATTTGTGGAGGAGTGAAAAGACAAAACGTGTTGGGGAGCAAAGGTAATGTCGGAGAACCATCTCCTTTCTGTTGATTTAATGGGGAATGACGTGCTTTCAGAGCAACATCCTAGCATTCATTTGTGAAGATGTGAAGATCGATTAGATCCATTAGTAGAAGAGTTTCTAGATCAGTCCCTTCCTACCAGAAGAGAGTGGACACTCTGCCCCAGCTCCTCCTTCACTTGCAAAGTGATTTTCATGGTAAAAATTGGGTCTGACATCTCAAGTTAATCCACTGGGGTTGCTTTGCAGCTTTCATTAACATTTGATAGCGATGGAAAGTAAAATCCTCTTCCTTTGCTTTCAGGACAGGGCAATCCAGATTTGGGATGGGTTTCTAATTCAAACCGTTTCTTTGCACACACAGCTCCTGGACTGTTTTGGGATTCCTGTGCTGATGGCTTTGTCATGGTTCATTCTCCGCGCAAGATACAGGCTGATCCATTTTCTTGCTGTTGCCGTCTGCTTGCTGGGTGTGGGAACAATGGTGGGTGCAGACATTCTGGCAGGGAGACAGGACAGCGAAGGTAAGGAGCCCTATATTCCCGGGGGGAAAAGTGGAGAGATGTTTCCCATGGTGGGCTAACTTGTGAAGGAGAAAGAGGAGCAAGCGGGGAGCAGATATAGTTTTATCTTAGAAGAGAAGAAGATACACTGCTATTTCTGTTTCTTGTCCAAGAAGGTAGTGGCTGAGGAGATGCTGATTTTTACAGGGGGCTGTGGAAGTTTTTACTTGTAGATTTGGGTTATTACACCTTAAAAGAGAAACACTTGGGTCAAGTTTAAATTTTGATGCTGTTCATCGGATGCGATGAAGCACCTCATTCTTGAAAGCTCGTTCACTTTTACTTAATCACGTAAGATGGTCTAATAAATGTTGCTGCTTCTCCCTGCAAACCTTGTCTTGCTTACACAGTATCAGGCTGCTGGCAAACAGACTTCTCTGATTTGCAGTTTTTAATAAGCACAAATAGCAAACAAAAGGTTACTCAACAGCGGCTGACTTCTCCAAGCTATCTTTGGCAGACCCAGCAGAAACGGTCCATGTATCCTCAAGGCCCACAGGTCGTATTCTGGGAAGCAGGGACTTACTTTGGGAGAGCAAGAGGAGACCTAGGCAGGGTGCTGGGGTTCCTGGGACCTCCGTGAGGGAGGCTGGGCTCTGGGGTCCAGGATCCATCCGGCTGCAGATAAGGGAAGATCTCATCTTCTCTAGGACGCATGCCTAAATCAACCCACATCATTGCAATAGTATTTTGAATAAGAATTTTGCATTTTTCAGAGCCAGAGGGTTATGAGGCAAGGTAAATTTCAGGGTATTGCCTTCATCAGGCAGCATAAAGATAAGCTTCTTTGGTGTTATTTTGAGGCCTTAACTGTAGGTAAGAGATAAGAGAAACTGAGGTTTAGCTTTAATGTGATGTGGTACAAGTATCACAGGGAAAAAAGCCTTCTTTTGCTGAGACTTCAAGACATTTGTGCTCTATTCACTGACCTGGGTATCCTTACTACTGCTTACCCTCATGTTTTCTCAGTGATTGCCAGCTGGCTTAGGGAAGGAAATTTTAAATCAATTCAAGGATTTAAACATCAGTGATCCCCTTGCTATTTAGCTGATGCATAACAGCAGTTACTTGATGAGTGATTGTATCACAGGGAGTCCCATTTGCACAGTATAAATAAACCGCAAGAGGACACACAACACCAACCATCTGCAGCGCCCACTTAAGACCTGTCATAAATCTGAACCTGAATCCAGTCCCGCTGAAATCGATAGACTGATTTTAGCAAGACTGGAATCAGGCCTCACTGCAGAAACAGGGGTAATCTCTAGAAAGGTGGAGAGCATCTACAACCAGGAATTTTCTCTAGTCCCTACAGTGCCTAAGGTCAGCAAAAGTAGAGTTGGACCAGACTAAACAGCAGTGGCTTGGTCAGGATGAGATTTAAACACTGGGTTTAGCTTATTCCAGATTGTGTAGGATGAGGTGCACAGGTAGCGGAGTTGGTGCTCAGACACCAGGCTGCTCCTCTGCACACACAGGAGATGTTTCCTTTCCCCTTGCCCCTGAAAATGCTAGGAAGATAGAGATGTTAGAGATAAATTTGCTTGTTTTTATAAGGAAAATTAAAAAGTGTTTGCAGCATTGCCCTTATTGTGGATTAATATTTCTGTACAGGTAGTGACGTGGTGATTGGAGATGTCTTAGTGCTTCTTGGTGCTTCTTTATATGCCATTTCTAATGTGAGTGAGGAATACATTGTGAAAAATCTGAGCAGAGTGGAGTTTCTAGGAATGGTGGGCTTGTTTGGGACTGTTATCAGCGGTCTACAGCTGTAAGGATCTAATATTTATTTTAAAACTAATTAAGAATATTCTACAGATGATTGCTTGTCTACCATGAAATGTTGTTGTTTTTATTAAATTAATTCTTTGCTACATCTGCATTTGGCCTATATGGGAGTCCTTCCACTTGAATTTCATTTTTGTTGCTGATCAGCATCCGTTATGTGTTCTTTTTCTTTGCTCTACTCTTATTACAGCAATCCTAAAGCTGAAATCCTGCAATAGAACACATGCTATACTTGCCTGTATTTTTGATTTTGTTGGTCTTCATGAGGACACTCAGTATGCTGAGGACTGTTCGCAGGAATATATTTCTTAATGATTTTTTTCTGTGGAAAAGCTTAGGAGATAATCATTAGCAGGAGGTCTTGTGTTTTAAACTTCAGTTCAAAATGAAGCCATGTGTACTCCTACAGATAACCGCGTTACAGTAACAGACCACATGCACTTAAGTCTATCTAATGAATTTTATGTTCCTAATTTCTCATCATTATAGTTAATAATTTCCTCACATGGTTTATCAAATAAAACTGAATATCTGAAGGATGAAAAAGCCTGGGAAGTAGCCATAAGAATTAAATAAAAGTGCTCTTGCCTTTCAGGCACTTGAATTTTCAAGTCTTTTTTTCATGCTTGTTAGATGTTGGAGTTAATGTCATTCAATAAAATTTAAAAAAAAAACCCTAATTATTAATCAAAATGGTTCTTATATATTTTGGTTTAAATTCTCTATTTGAATGTGCTTTTTTTTTTCTTTTTACTGTATTATATTATTTCTCTAACTCTAGAGCCATTGTGGAACATAGGGAGATAATGAAAATTCAGTGGAACTGGAAAATTGGTATGTGCTTGACAAAATGATATGCGTTTTTACAGAACACTGGAAAATGATAATCTTTTAGGCTTTAAATGCTGGGGGTTTCATTTTCTTTCCTTCGCTATAAAGCAGTATTCATATTATACTGTCCCAAATTTGTTTTCTGCAAACTTTACAGCTCAGCAAAGAGATAAGGTTTGCAGGATTAAACATTAAAAGCTTCGAGCTCAAATTTTGCATTTTACATATAACATGAAATAATTTTTCAAGTTAAATTGAAATAAGTTAAAATTAATCCTATTTAATTACAAATGTGTTTGATATTGGAACATCACAAAAACATTTTTCTGTTGTCCTTCCTAAATGAAATATGGGAAAAATGGATTTTGTGACACATTTTGACCTCAACAGAACTGTACATCTCTTACATTAACTAGGAAAGAATGAGAAGTTTTTTGTGTAGATGCAGTAATTTTTGCCGTATGAGGTAGTCTTGGAAAAGAAGTATTTCTTCCATGTTTTGTTAAGCTTATGCTTCCATATCTTTTAGGAAACCTTATCCTAAAAGATAAAAATGCATAGTTTTAAAGCATCTGAAGAATATCAGTGCTCTTAAAAACCATTATTCTGTGCCTTAGAAGTAAATTGTCATCTTGTTTTACAGCATTACTGTTTACAGTCTTTGCCCTGTGTATGTTTGCGCTGTATAGCTTCATGCCAGTAGTGATTAAAGTTACCAGCGCAACCTCAGTCAACCTGGGTATTCTGACTGCGGATCTCTACAGTCTGTTCTTTGGGCTTTTCCTCTTTTACTATAAGGTAAGTAGCTTTGTTTTTTCACTATAATTTCAGATATGATTTTACTCCAGAATTATAAATAAAGCATAACATTCTGAAAAGCCCCAGAACAGTCATTTGTACTCGCACATTTCTATAGTTTGTATCTCTCATCACTGGCAGATGTCAGTCAGGAGGAATCAGGCTTAGCTAATTACATAGCACTGCACCCTTAGGAAGATAGTGATTTTCGAACAATTTGATGCTTGATGGAATATGTCAATGTTAAGAGACAGTAAATAATTTCCTGAGTTGTTCAACTGTTAGAGTTCTTGCTGTAATCCCTATGTGGAACTGTATGTTAGGAGACTTCAATCTGTCGGAGACTTCAATCTGCCTGATATCTGCTGGGTGTACAACACAGCAGAAAGGAAGCAGTCTAGGAGGTTCCTGGAGTGCGTGGGAGACAACTTCCTCGCACAGCTGGTGAATGAACCAACAAGGGAGGGTGCCCTCCTGGACCTGCTGTTGGTGAACAGAGAAGGCCTTGTAGGGGATGTGGCGGTAGGTGGACGCCTAGGACTAAGTGACCATGAGATGATAGGGTTTCCTGTTCTAGGTGAAGTGAAGAGGGTGGTTAGCAAGACGGTAACATTAAATTTCCAGAGGGCAGACTTTGATCTCTTCAGAAGGCTGGTTGGTGAAGTCTCATGGGAGACAGTACTCAAGGGCAAGGGAGCCCAGGAGGGCTGGGAGCTCTTCAAAAGGGTGGTCCTAGCAGCTCAGGAGAAAGCCATCCCCGTGGTCCGGAAAAAAAGCCGGCAGGGGAGAAAGCCAGCTTGGTTGAATAGAGAGATCTTGAGGGATATCAAGAAGAAGAGAAATGTTTATGGCCTCTGGAAGAAGGGACAGGCCTCTTGGGTGGACTACAGGAGGGAAGTGAGATTGTGTAGGGAAAAAATCAGAAGGGCTAAGGCTCAGCTAGAAATTGGATTGGCCAAGTCAGTGAAAGATGACAAAAAATCTTTCTACAAATATATAAATAATAAAAGGCGGACTAGGGAGACCATACAGTCCCTATTGGACACAGAAGGGACAACAGTAACAGGGGATGAGGAAAAGGCTGAGGTACTTAATGCCTTCTTTGCCTCAGTCTTTAGTTGTAAGGAGGGTCGTTCCGTCTGTGTACAAACCCAGGAGCTAGAGGAGCATAATGAGGCTCCCGTGATCCAAGAGGAGGTGGTCAGAGCCTTGCTAGCCCGACTGGACAGCTACAAGTCTATGGGGCCGGACGGGATTCACCCTAGGGTACTGAAGGAGCTGGCGGATGTGCTGGCCAAACCCCTTTCCATCATCTTCCAACAGTCCTGGAAGACTGGGGAAGTCCCACTGGACTGGAGGCTGGCTGATGTTGTGCCCATCTACAAAAAGGGCCGCAGGGAGGACCCAGGAAACTACAGGCCTGTCAGTCTGACCTCAGTGCCAGGGAAAGTCATGGAGCAGGTGATCTTGAGTGCTATCATGAAGCACATGCAAGAGAACCGGGTGATCAGGCCCAGTCAACATGGGTTCACAAAAGGCAGGTCTTGCCAGACTAACCTGATCAACTTCTATGACAAAGTGACTCGGCTGCTGGATGAGGGAAAGGTTGTGGATGTGGTCTTCCTGGACTTCAGCAAAGCCTTTGACACAGTTTCTCACAGCATTCTGCTTGAGAAACTGTCAGCCTCTGGCCTGGACAGGCGCACACTCTCCTGGGTGGAAAACTGGTTGGCTGGCTGGGCCCAGAGAGTGGTGGGAAATGGTGCAAAATCCAGCTGGAGGCCAGTGACAAGTGGGGTTCCCCAGGGCTCAGTGCTGGGTCCAGCCCTGTTCAATGTCTTCATCAATGACCTGGATGAAGGCATCGAGTGCACCCTTAGCAAGTTTGCGGACGACACTAAGCTGGGTGGAAGTGTCCATCTGCTGGAGGGTCGGGAGGCTCTGCAAAGGGATCTGAACAGGCTGGACCGCTGGGCAGAGTCCAATGGCATGAGGTTTAACAAGGCCAAATGCCGGGTCCTGCACTTGGGGCACAACAACCCTATGCAGTGCTACAGACTGGGAGAAGTCTGTCTAGAAAGCTGCCTGGAGGAGAGGGACCTGGGGGTGTTGGTTGACAGCCGACTGAATATGAGCCAGCAGTGTGCCCAGGTGGCCAAGAAGGCCAATGGCATCTTGGCTTGTATCAGAAACGGCGTGACCAGCAGGTCCAGGGAGGTTATCCTCCCTCTGAACTTGGCACTGGTGAGACCGCTCCTCGAATCCTGTGTTCAGTTGTGGGCCCCTCACCACAGGAAGGATGTTGAGGCTCTGGAGCGAGTCCAGAGAAGAGCAACAAAGCTGGTGAAGGGGCTGGAGAACAGGCCTTATGAGGAGCGCCTGAGAGAGCTGGGGGAAGAGAGAGCCTGGAGAAGAGGAGGCTGAGGAGTGACCTCATTGCTCTCTACAACTACCTGAAAGGAGGTTGTAGAGAGGAGGGTGCTGGCCTCTTCTTCCAAGTGACAGGGGACAGGACAAGAGGGAATGGCCTCAAGCTCCGCCAGGGGAGGTTTAGGCTAGACGTTAGGAAAAAATTCTTCACAGAAAGGGTCATTGGGCACTGGAACAGGCTGCCCAGGGAGGTGGTTGAGTCACCTTCCCTGGAGGTGTTTAAGGCACGGGTGGATGAGGTGCTGAGGGATATGGTTTAGTGTTTGATGGGAACGGTTGGACTCGATGATCCGGTGGGTCTCTTCCAACCTGGTTATTCTGTGATTCTGTGATATGGTTCTTCTCTCCAGGTACCCAAAGGGTTTGAATCTCTGCTCTGAAAGGCATTTCATGTCCGAGAGAGGAGCAGTTTTGCCTAATTTCCAGAAATTGATGTTTTCTTCTAGAAATTTAATCTGTTCATTACCAACAGGCCAGGTTGGATGGGGCCTTGGGCAGCCTGATCTAGTGGGATGTGTCCCTGCCCATTGCAGGGTGATTGGAACTAGATGATCTTTAAGGTCCCTTCCAACCCAGACTATTCTATGATTCTGTGATTCTGTGATAAGAATCTTGGGATAAGATTCAGGTGCTCTCAGTATTAGGGAGAGACTAAAGGAGCTGAAAAAAATGCAGACAAATATACTATTCTGTATGTTCTCAAAAGTCAGTGGTCTAAAATATTTCTGGTAGTGTCTATTCAAGCCAAATGACAGTGCTAAAAAGATTTCATTCCACTCTGTGCTTTAATCCAGAAAAATTTGTGGGAACCTTTTTACAGCAGTTGGAGTAATTGAATCAATTGCTTGGTGACTAGAAGGGCTTAGTGAGAAGCCTGTGAACTTTGCTTAAGAACTTAATTTGTATTATTCCATGTGGTTGCTTTCTCTTCAGCATTATGGAGAGCCAGAAGCTTTTTAGGTCAGATTTGTTTCTGAAAATGAAGGCCAATTTATTTTACAGCAGGGATGTCTGGTAATGGTAAGATCTGACTCTTTTCAAGAGTGTCTTAGCTCAGCTGTCTTTCCTGGTTAGGGTTCCAAAACTCACCCCAAGCTACAAAACCTCCATTAAAAAGAATGTAGGAATCAAACTGTACTTACATTCTAACAATTAAAAAAATCCTTTCTAAGTCACTTCCAAACATGTATTTTGGCACCCAGATAGCTTAACTCAAGAAGTGTTGATAAATTTATATTCATAATAATAAAGAGGAAGAAGTAAGCAAGAGCTTTGGAAGGGATACAATAAACTTTTATTCTTCAGCATTTTTAGCTTATTTTGGGGAATTCTTTTTCTGGGAGCGATTTGTCTCATGTTGCTCACTGCAGGGTATTCTGGTGGCAAAACCGAAAAAAGAATTAAAGAAGATTTTGGGATTGTATTGTGAGAGAATTTCAGATATTTATTAAAATAGGAACTTGCATCTGTGGTTAGAAACAATGAAATAGCAAAAAAGAGAGCAATAATAATGCTGCATCTTTGGTAACCAAAGGGTCTGAGATAGCTTAGGAACCAAGAACTAAGAGACCGATTTTGACACAGCTTTTAATCTAACTGAACACTTAGCAGTAGAAAATCTTTACTGCCAATTTAACCATATAGTTTCTTTACCTAGGGTCATTAGGCAATGGAATGGTCTGTCCAGGGAGGTGGTTGACTCGCCTTCCCTGGAGGTGTTTAAGGTGCAGGTGGACAAGGCACTGAGGGGCATGGTTTAGAGATTGATGGGAATGGTTGGACTTGATGATCCGGTGGGTCTCTTCCAACCTGGTTATTCTGTGATTCTATGATTCTAAACTTTTCAGCCCTGTTTAAGGTGAAATGTGAATTTTGCATTCCTGTTTTGATAAGCTCTTTTTTTTTCTTTTATTCCATAATGAATCTTTACTGTGCTTGTTCCTAGTGAGCTAATTATATAGATACTTATAATTCCACCAGAGATGTTAAAAAAGGTTTCCAAATATTCTTGTCTAAAATCCATATGGAAGGGAGTTTACTGCAAATACTGACACTAGATGGAGTTAGAGTCCTCTGCTAACCTTAAAGTAATCTTTAGTCTTGATAATGAGCATGGGGATATAAGCTTTGCAGGTATGACTGAAATCAGTATCTGAAGCAATGAATTTGAAGAAATATTTGAAATAGAAAAAAAAGGAAGGGAAACACCCAGGAAAAGTGAGCCCTCCCCAAGAAAGAAAGGAAAGGAAGGAAGGAAAGGAAGGAAGGAAAGGAAGGAAGGAAAGGAAGGAAGGAAAGGAAGGAAGAAAAGAAAGAGTGTCAGTTACTGGAAACACAGACAGGCCTTGAATCATAGCTGTGCTGCAACAGGTTTGGCCTGAGAAGTTGTGCAGGTGCCTTGACACAGACCCAGACTTGGCTCATTTGATGGAAACAGATGAGTCACAGGTAGGGCCATGGACGCTGCTGCTGCCTCCGTCTGGACATCTTCAGAGCTTGGTGCTTCCTCCTTTGCAGAGTGAATACTTGAGGCCAAGCTCCTCCAGGCAAACAGCCAGCAAGATGAGAGAAAGGGCACGTATCACAAAGCCACTGTGTTTCAGTCTACTTTTCCTTCTGCATGGTACAGTCCAAGGGTTTCCAAGCCAAGGAATTGCAATGCCTTAATTGTAGATGCCTCCATCTTTTTTTTGATCAGAGTTCACTGTTCAGGTCCTACTGTTCATTTCATTCAGTTCAGCTGTTTGATAAGCCAGAAGGAATTTTTCAAGTACACCTAAGGAAGCTAAGGAGGTTAGGGAGTATTGATACTATGATGTAGGATGTGTTGTGTCCTTTGTCCTGCTGTTTAAATCAGTGTGATTTGGCAAAGATAAAACAGAAGACTTCAGCAAATCTGCTGAAAAAGTGTTCCTGGCTGTGGATAACTTCAACACTTTGTATTATTGAATCTGGCATTAAGAAGTAAGCATTTATTTTTCTGTCAAGGTGAATGAATCTTGGCAATTATTGAACTTCTAACAGGCAAGTAAACCATAAAGAATGAAATGCCTAATGTACTTGAGCAGTTCAGAGTCTTACCTCACACAACTCTTAACACAGCACAAATACCAGTCTTGTAAAAGGAGTCCCAGTCTCCCTCTCTTCAAGAATTTACTGGGTGTAGAGCGAAAACTGGTTTTAGTCCAGTAATAACATTTATCTAGCCCTGCAGATGGTTGTGAGAGCTGTGCAGAGAACCAGCTGCTCTGGTGACTTGCAGTAAGATGAAGAGATTCTTGCCAGGACCTGAAATATTTGGCTGTGCTGAAACAAAATTCTCTTAGGGGTACAGTGTTTCCGCATTCATGCATGTAGACAACTGTCCTTGTGCATCACCAGATTTACAGCCATTTGTTCTCTTTCATAAGTTTCTTGTATGTAGACCTAGAGAAACTCCCTGTCCAACAGTGTTGAGGATGAAATGCAGAGAAGACCAGCCAGCAGCTTGAGTCTATTAGTGCATGGAGCTGTTGAATTTTGATTTTCAGACCTCAGTACAGATGGTGGTGGTAATCCTCATTAAAATAATGTTTAAAAGGAAGGGTAGCTTTCACATTCTTAAAACAAGGCAGCATTGACATCAGATGACTTAATGTGTCTCTTTCTTTTGCCAGTTTTCAGGTCTTTATATCCTGTCCTTCATTATCATCATGGTGGGCTTCACCCTGTATTGCTCGACTCCAACTCGGACAGCAGAACCCACTGCCTTGCCACAGCCCAGCAGCACCGGCTTGGACAACGCTGCACTAAAGCTCGAGGAGAGTGACAGTGAAACTCCTGCCATAACTGTACAGTTCACAAGAGGAGAAACTGTGGTGGTCAGCACTGATTAAAGAAATGGCAGCATTTCTAAATGGAGCTTTTTTTTTTTTTTTTTTAACTGTCAAAATTCCCTCAAATATTAATCTGGAGAACTGTTATACTGTCAAGGCATATGTCATGCTGTGCTGGTTTTAATGCACTGGATGGACTTTTAAGGCCAGATCCTCAATCAGTGAAGCTGTATTGATTTACCCTGGCAGAAAATCTGGCCCTCAGAAGAAGACAGAGTAGTATTTATGTGGAGTCTCTGCAAAGTGAGGGCTGTTATTTTTAAATGCTTAATTAACTTAACAGCAAGTACATAGGGGAAAAAACTAAGCCAAACCAAGCTCTCAGGTCAGTAACAGGAGCAAATATTTTTTTATATTGCATTAGGGAATTAAATATGCAAGATACTATCTGGGGGCTTAATGGTTCCCACACCTCAGTGCTGGGTGCTCTCAAACAGCATCTTACAAAAGCCACTCAGCTTCTCAGAGGATCTAGTTCTTCAAGCCATATTACATAGAAATGCCTTCCATGTGCTGATGGACTTCATTCCTCTGCTGGAGATTTGCTTCTTACATCCCATCCAAATGTTCATCTTTTCATAGTGCTGCACTCACTGTCACAGCTGGAGCTGCAGCAAGTGTTTCAGTTTGAATTTTGCTAGTAAGGGAAGTCTGAATGTGTTTTTTTATAATCCCTTCTTTTTCTCTCTCAGTGGGCTGTTGTTTGGTGCATTTCCACTAGGTGGAGGAGACAAAATCAGGTTCTTCAGGCCTTACGCTATTCAGTAAGAACTGAATGTGTGTTTTTTTTTCTTCTGGAAGAGACAGCAAAAGAGTTTGAATTGAAGTTCAGTTCTCAGTTAATTTCTCCCTGAAACAGGACATATTTCTTTGGAAAGATTTGAATAAAATTGGCGTTTCTTAAAAACAAATTGAAGCATCCTAGGCATTCCTCATTGCATCAATAATGACGTAATCTCCAAAAGGTTCAATGCTTTCAGTAGATTCATTGGCAGTTTTCCTCCCCCTCTTCATATTTACAGTAAATAATTTAAAAAATACAAGGCTGCAGTTTTAACATCAGTAAAACATACTGGGACTTTATTTTATTTTATTTTTTTTGTACAAGTCTTTGTAGCTCAGGTGTTTGAAGGAACAAATTAATAAAGTTTTCAGCAGCTGAAGAGGCATCTCTTGGTTTGTATATTTTTTTGAGCAATAAAGAAATTCTAGCTTAAAATTATACTGTTGATTTTACTCATCAAATAATTCTTTTAATGTCTGAGCTTTGCTGGAAGAAGGAAGACCAACATTTTCTGAAGGTACTGGTGATCAAATGACACAAACTGGTTTTCTGTGCTTCTGATGTAGTTTATTCAAGTAAAATAATTCTGCAAAAATCTTACCTGATTTTATTTAGTGATAGCAAACCAAATGTTCAGTAGACACGACAACAACGCACGTTGCCTTTTCATTGAGCAGTTTATGCATGAAAGGGTAAAAAGGTGCTGACGTTTTCAGAAAAGCATTTCAGCCCAGTTAATTTTCCTTTATTACTGGAGTGAGATTCAGGTCATGGATTAAGACACCTAAACTGCTACATCTGTAGACATCTCTACATCTATAGACATCTCTACATCTAAAGCAGCTGGCGACCAAGTGGGTAAGGAACTCTGTTGGCAATAGATACCTAAGTGAGGCCATGTGGACGCCTTCATCTTGAAGCTCCCCTGGCATGTCCCACTGTTGGTCCATGCCTCCTCTGCCTGTATCTGCTACCTTCTGGACCTTAGCATTGTTCTGTAGCATCTCGAGTGGAGCCTCCCCCTGGCCTGCTCGCAGGAAGGACATTAGAGATATTCTTATAGCTATCTTCAGAACGATTATCTAACCTAAGGACATTTTTTAGTGAGATTTCTATATGAGAAGTAAAAATAGTGTTTACCTTTTTTGGGATGTTTTCAACTCCACTTGCTGGTCTTTTACTCATTACTTAGTTGTGGTGGGATTGCTTCCCTGATTTCAAATAAACGATGACTTAAATGGTAGAGGACATGTTGGAAAACATCCGGAAAACTTACAAGCTTTTCTGTGCCACGAAAAAGTGCACCTGGTTTAAATGTTAATTTACAACGTTTCTTTGATTGAGCAATAATCTCACTAAATTTGATAACCACTAGCTGTTGCCTATGTGTTGGCGCAGAAAATACTACAGCTCTCCAGATTTGAGGAACGGCATTACCTACCATATGAATCTGCATTAAAATAAGGATTAGATCTTGGCTATGAGTTAAGAAACGGTGTATCTTTTGCAATGTCTTCTGAGAATTTGTAGATCTGTTATTGAGGGGTTACATTTTTGAGAAATTCTGAAAGTAAATGGATCAATTGCATGAACAGTTCAACAAAGATTTTGTGCTTCTTAAACCCATGAGCATCACAGGCTGTGTTTGAAGACTGCTAAATGTCCATTGTAGCAGAATCAAGGGCAAAACATTTGATTATTGAAGTCTGGATGCCAATATATTTTAGTGCAAGCACAAAACTATCTTCCATCTATCTTCCTTTCTACCCCCAGTTCTGGAATCCTCAGTGTAAGAAGGATATGGAGCTGTTGGAATGGGTCCAGAGGAGGGCTACAAAGATGATCCGAGGGCGGGAGCACCTTCCATATGAGGACAGGCTGAGAGAGTTGGGCTTGTTCAGCCTAGAGAAGAGAAGGCTCCAAGGAGATCTTATAGCGACTTTCCAGCACCTGAAAGGAGCCTACAAGAAGAAAGCTGGAGAGGGACTATTCATAAAGGCTTGCAGTGATAGGGTGAGGGGGAGCAGATATAAACTGGAGAAGGGCAGTTTTAGACTAGACATTAGGAAGAATTTCTTCACCGTGAGAGTGGTGAGACACTGGAACAGGTTTCCAAGGGAAGTTGTGGCTGCCCCATCCCTGGAGTGTTCAAGGCCAGGTTGGGTGGGGCCTTGGGTAATCTGATCTAGTGGGAGGTGTCCCTGCCCATGGCAGGGGGGTTGGAACTGGATGATCTTTAAGGTCCACTGGGACGGCTTAGTGATTTGGCTGGCTTATATTCAGAATTGAAAACTTTAAAACTTTATTTTACAAATACGAGCTGTGATTTAACTTCACAAGAAATATTTTCATGCCACATTGTTGGTAGCTAACAAAAAGATGTATATTAATGCAAAGAAGGTCCAGAAGGTCTTTCAGGCTTCGGCAAGGACAGGGTTGATACTTTCGTCAATCGTTCTGTCAATGACGCTATGCCCTTGCCATCCCTATGATGCAAGGCTCTCATTTCTATGCCTGTGACTCTGCTGGATGAGGAGGTCTCCTCCGTCAGCCTGGGAGGGTGGACAGCCACATGCCGATGGCTTTGCGTGGCTGGTGTCCTACCCTCCCTCACCTTAAATTCCTACTCCTGTCCTTGTGGAGTAGTTACCTGGGGGAAGAAGAAGCAAGGATGACTTGTGGAAGGGATGTACATCACAAACCAGCACTATAGTGTAGTCCAGGCTTTGAACAGGAGAGGTACTTGAAGCCTAGCCTTCCAAACTCCTAAGCATGGGGTGATGGTGCCCTAAACTTGCTCTGTGAGGGATGAGAGACAGATATACCACCCCTAATCACTGTCCCCCGAAGAAAGCAGGTGCAGATTCTTTAAGAAAGATGCATCGCTTCAGAGCACAAGTGACACATGTATTGCTCCTGGGGAAACATGTTCAGTTAATGAATCGCATATGCTGGATCATCTGGTACCTCTTAGACAAGGCGCATGGATGAGTCTCTTAACATATATCTTTTTAACATTGGAATAAGCTGTAGAAAAAAATCCAGCTACCACTAGCATTAAGCCCAAGAATCAAAAAAAAAAAAAAAAGAAGTGTGACAACCAGTCTCCAAGGTTCAGTTGCAAGATGTTAAAAATTATCTGACATCAGAATGCCATGGTGTGTTGGAAAAAAAGAAAAAAAATAGTGCAGCAGTATCCATGCTAGAGTGTGAGGGAGAGGATGAGCTTTTGGACATCAGTCATTTTAATGCTTTTGACCTTTCTTAAGTTGCACATATTCAGTTCTATATGATGTGATGTCTGGGACAAGCTTATCAGTGCTTGTCAACACCATTCACTCACACTTTATGTATTGTGGGATGTTTCATTGTGTTATATGTACCCGTCTTGTAAATATCTACAATCTTCAATCAATTTAGGGATTTTGACAGAGGGAGGCTTCACAAGCTATATATATACAATATATACAATCCTGAACAATTTTAAGCAAACAGACAGAGATTCCTAAAAATGCAAAGTGAAGGATCCTGGGACTATCTTGGTCTTTCACCAAAACACAGCCAACTGGCAGTTTAAGCATTAGAGCCAACGACAATCTGATCAGCTGTGATGTTACAGCATTTAATATATAACTTGAGGCTACACCTAAACCTATACCCATCAGACAAACAGCATCTGAAACTTTTGGAGTCTCATTCTCCTGAGCTCTTCCTCTGCAGCCCTTGGAGGGAGCAATTCACATTTCCTTTGGAGATGCCAGTGTTTGTTTATTGAGATTCCTTGTTTTGAGTGCCTAGTTTCTGGTGGAATAAAGCCAAGTGTAGAGACCCAACCAAGTTCAATTCCCCCTTCTTATGGGTATTGGTGTCTCTAATAAGGGATATTCCAAGCTGGAAGTTTTACTGTTAGTGTGACAGATGAAAGAGGCATAGAGAGATTTGCTTAGCGGCTATGAGAAGCCTATGGCCGGTTCAACAAGCTTTGTGTGCAGTGGCATCCAAAGTGTGCATCCTTCCATCCTCTCTAAATACAATTCAATTTTCTCTCACATAAGAGAATTCCATACTGAAAGTTAAAGATTTTACAGAAAAGAGCCAGAAGGAAAAATCTGATTTCTTATACAACACAGATCAACACACTGCATCTGATTGCTCAGAGTCAAATGTGTAGCTTCAGTTAAGTTGTGGCATCTCTTTAAAATCTTGATGTTGAATTCCCAAAGCAGTATCAAATTCATTTCTTATGGAAGTAGGAGAATCGATTTTTTTTTTTCATGATCCATTTTCTCTTGGAAGTATAAAGAGTGAAGAGTGAAAGAGTTCTCAGAGCCCTCTGAGAGCATGCAGCCTCCAAGAGCAGGTTCCCATGCCCTTTCAGACTGATATATTTTTGTTAAGCTACCAGCTGGGAACAGTTGTGATATTTTCATCTTAAATCTATGGCCTGGGGTCAGTATCACCAAACTCAAGCCCATGACATCACCCTATTCAAAACAGACTTTATTGCACCAGCTCATCTCCAGCCTGTCTCCCTAGCTGTCGATACCATAGGCAGAACTTGTGCAACAAGGCAGAAAGATCACTGGGACTACAGGTGAAAGATGCCTTTGTTTTCACGAATCAGTGTCAGAGTAGCCAGAGTACTCTGAAAGAACAATGTATACTAAAACTACATTACAGACAACTTCCAAAGAAGGCATTGAAGAGGATGACTAAAAAAAATATGGAGACTTACGATTGTACAAAACATATTTTCATGTTTATTTGAGAATTTCAAGATGTTTTTATAGAAATACCAAGGTTTATTATGTACGGATCTCCAGAGGTCAAGGAGACTGAAAGTTTATGTAAATAGCAGTTAGTGACAACAGTTGCAATTCTTTAGAAATATTCTTAATGCTACAGCAGTCCAGGGCTCTGCTGCTGCTCTACAGCACCATCTATTGACACTGTGTCTAATTATTTTAATTAGGAACAGCACTCTGACAGGCAAAAGTGCACCTTCCACAACACAACAATATAACTCAGTAACCAAGGGTGTGGTTGGAAATAGGGTAAATGTGGTAGGAAGACGACTGCACAAGGGTATGGCTGCTTGGCAGTAGTCCAGAAAAGATTGTTTTGTTTTTTTTTTAAACTCATTATTATTATTTAATAAACCAGATAGCTTATCCATACACACATCTCTGCAAAAAAAGTGGAGAATGTTTTAGGTTTTAGCCTGTAATTGTGGAGCTTATAAAACACCCCTTCCTTGAAAAATCACCCAAGACCATTACAAGAATTTGAACTGACTGAAAAGGCTTACTCCGAGTAGGAAGATGCAACCAATCTCAAACAAGACACGGCTTCATATTCTGATGATAACATCATAGAACAAAATCATAGAATGGTTTGGGTTGGAAGGGACCTTAAAGATCATCCAGTTCCAACCCCCCTGCCCTGGGCAGGGACACCTCCCACCAGACCAGGCTGCCCAAGGCCCCATCCAACCTGGCTTTGAATGCTTCTGGGAAAGGGACATCCACAACTTCCCTGAACAACATGTTCCAGAGCCTCAAAACCCTCACCACGAAGAATTTCTTCCTAATGGCTACTCTAAATCATCCCCTGTTCAATTTAAAGCCCTTAATGTGTGTGTGTGTCTGTAATATTTGTGCTCTTGAAAAAACAGTGTGTATGTAAAAGCCTGTACAGGTATAGGATACTGTTGATGTTCTTGCTTTGCTGCGTTGTTTGCAGCAGAGCTCTTTCAAATCCACTGTGAGGAGACTGTATGCTCCTTGAAGCTCAAAAACCTTTGTAATTTGCGTCCCTCTGCCATTAGTGTAAGTGCCTGTTGGATTTCCCTGAAGAAATTACTTTCATTTAGTAAAGTTTATACATTGTATGTGTTATAAAAAGAAATCCTGCTCTGTAATCCTGTCTCTTGTAACATCTGTAAATTAGTTTGTTTCTTGAGAGCACAATTAAATTAAAAGAAGCATTCAGGCAGCTGGAATGCAATTATAGAATAAACCCACGTGCCATGGCAATGCGATATGAAGGTCCTGAATTAAGTGAAACAGGAATTGGTGTGCACAAGGACACGATTCCTTCCTTCCTACAGTGTTTGCCTAGTCGTGCTAACCTGAGAGATGACTGCATTAGCTAGATACAGTCTGAGAACTACCTATGTATTTCATCCATGCAGACAGGAAACGCCGTCTCATCTCTGTGCTGCACCAGCTCATGGATGGTGACACACGCTGTACTCTGTCAGAGAGATTTTGCTCTTATCCCTTAATCTAAGGGATGTATTTGGTGGGGACCGTGTCTTCTCTGTTTGCACAGAAGCCTGGGGAGGCAGGGCTGGGTGCTGGGCATATCTTGCCTGCCTCTAATCCTTGCACGAGCTGCCGTGGGGCTTCTGCTGGGGCAGTGGGGAGCCTGGCGCTTGGCTGGGATGTGTTCAGCCACAGCTTGGATTTTGCTTTTGAAAAGATGAAGGCATTCGCAGCTTCATCACAACTAATAAGTAAAAGGCTCTGAGAAACACCAGTACAACGCCAAATTTAACCTATGCTTTGTATTTATTGGTTTTTTCCCCTCTTAGTTTTGCTTGCTGTGTATGTATTTATCTACTTTTCTTGCCCAAATAACATAAAAATCAACTTTTTTGGAAGGTTGGTTTATCAGAAAGGAGAAGGGAGCAGGAATAAAAAAACCCTCCACCAAGATGAGTTCCCTCACACACAGATTTGCAGTAACTCTTTCTGCGAAACCGTGAAACATCATGTAATTTGGCTGGTGCTCCCGCTCTGGTCTCCTGGAGCAGTGTGGAGGAGATCCTGATCAAAGCAGGGTGCTGGGTGGGCAGCAGTGTGTCCCTAGGTGACCACAAAAGCCTGAGTGAAGCAGCTCTCTGAATGGGAACGGTAGCAGTTGAAGGAGACACTGTGTTGGGTGAGGCCATTGGCTTGGACTTGATGATTCAAGAGGTCTCTTCCAATCTGGTGATTCTATGATTCTATAATTTCTGCACAGCACACACCATCGTGCCTCCAGCTGGCAACAATGCTCCCTTTGCACAGTACTCAGCTCTCGTTTTCCCTGGGATCTCTGGAAATCCCTGTTGGTTCTAAGATGCTGGTTATTATTTTGAGAGTTTCTTTAGTTGCAGAATCTGAAAAGGCATGAAGGGTGAATCAGAGCCCACTAGCAGAATAGTTTTATCTCTTGAAATTGAGGATGCATCAGATAGGCCCTGGCAGGTGGCATGGGGGGGTCTGTCTGATCAGTGAGGTCCCCCAGGGGGGTGCTGGGAGGCTGCAGAGAGCAGCGGGAGCTCAGCCTGCTGCAGCTTTGTCCACAACACCCACCTGGAGTGGTTCTTGCCAGGAACCGTGCACCAGTTTGGTTTCAGTGGAGGCTGACCGACCCACTCCCAAGAGACTGTCTGTGAGGAAGCTAAAATATTCAAGATATGACAACAGGTGACGTGCCACAGCTTGTGTCTGTACAGCTACACTGCCTTCCTTAAAGCTAGGGCCACATGGATCTGACTTCCAGGATGAGCTGCTGGTGTGTGCTGATCTTCTCTGAATTTGTTTGGGGAAGTCCAGCCAGCACAGACCACAATTTGCCAACCTTTATTTTATTTTCTATGTTTCATCCAGTGAAAGCTGTCGCATAAGTTAGCTGAACCATTGGATAGCTCAGGTGGTGTCAATGGAGGAGGAAGGACCCTGCAGTTCTTCCATGTCCCCAGGTCGAGGTGCACAACATGATTCTATTGTGACACAGTTTGAGGAGACTGAGCAGGGGTAAATAAATCTGATTCACCTCATACTCCAGGTTCCTGTTGTAATGTCCTTTGCTCCCCTGTGGTGTGTGCTTTCTGCAAGAATCATTTGGGTGCCAGGAATCTGCATGTACTTCATCCAGGATCAACCAGTAATGAGCATTAGCGTGAACGTTATTGATGTCAGTGTGAAGGCAGTCTCTTAAATGTCAAGTTCATGCACATACCTAGGCCCTGATTTGTTTCTGCAAGGCCTATTTTCATTAAAGAATTTGGAGAACACACACTCTTACCACTTAAGTATTGCCTGTCACGATGGGCTGCAGGATTTGGGATACAGGAGAGACAAGTCTCTCTGAGAAGAAAGCAAGTCACTTCAAAGGCTCCAGCAAGTTACTAAGACTACTGCTAATAAAATATAAAATGTTGCATCAAACACCCATCTGATTTTCCTGCAGCAGTTTTCAAAATTTTGAGGTGTCTGTCTCTCCCATCTACGCTCCCTTCACAGATGTTTTGACTGTTCTTGAATGACCGCTGGGTAAAAAGATACCGCATCGAGGGAAGGGAATGATGTATTCATGTATGAAGGACATTTCAAAAGACAAATGTCCCAACCCAGGCAGTTAACCTTAAGACTCCAGCATGAAGGTTATGGTATATTGAGAGCTAGAAGCTTTTTTTTGTGAAGAAAAGGACCTTTCATCTCAGAACTGAATGAGGAGAACTGAAGAACTGCTACCCTTTCTTTCTGCAAAAAAGTACATCTGTCTTTTAGTAGCGTTATCAGGCTGCTGGCAGAACTTGGATTCAGGTTTGTAACAAACTGAATTAAGATTGTTTTAAAAAAACCCTGCATTTTATTTTTTAATTTACTGGTAGTGCTATGAAGTTTTCCACGGGGACTGTCTTGATTTGCCCCAGGTCATTTGATTGCCTTTCAGTTAGCAGAAGTGGCAGATCAAAGAGAGTTCATTAAAATAACCCAATATTCAATTTTGATCGTGTTTTGGGGATGCTGTGTTGAGTTACTTGTTACTGGACCAACCTGTAGCCTCCAGGAAGAGCCCCTCTGAGAACGGTGCTCCAGACAAAGCTGATGGATTTGTGTCCCTGAGGTATTGACCATGTACTGAAACCAAGACTGATTGAGGCCTTAAAGGTAAGTGCAGGACAGGTGCTGACCTGTGACCAAATCCTTCTTGGTCTTCTCTTAAAGAAGGAGAGACAGAGCAGATGACAACTGCCAGTCTAGTTTCTCCCAGTAAGGGATTGCCCTATGGATGCTTTTGCTCGATGAATTTTGGTTGCATTCCCGGTTTGATTCTCTCATGTTGGCTAAAATGAACACATTCGTCTCCCCTTTCTGTGATCAACCAGAGCAAGGTTAGTCCTGCCTGACTACGGGTATGTCCATCTGTGGTGGATCCTGGCAACATGATCTGGCAGGTGGGATGCGATCCTGAGTGTCCTTGTGGGTCCCAGGAAGGAGAGTCATGGGCATGGTTCCCACCAGCCCCACTGTCCCTCCCCTCTGCTCTTAAAGGCAACACAGAAAAGAGTTGCTTGCGTGGATGCCATGGTGTGATGGGGCAATTTGGAATCAAATGAGCAAGAGCTATTCCAGCTGTCCCTGGACATGTGCCGTTCAGGGGCAGACCTGAGGCTTGCTGACATCCTGGCATGGACATGGTGCTGCTGAACACCTGACTATCCTGTCATAGAATCATAGAATCATAGAATCACCAGGTTGGAAGAGACCCACTGGATCATTGAGTCCAACCATTCCCACCAATCTCTAAACCATGTCCCTCAGCACCTCATCCACCCGCACCTTAAACACCTCCAGGGAAGGCGAGTCAACCACCTCCCTGGGCAGCCTGTTCCAGAGCCTAATGACCCTTTCAGTGAAGAGTTTTTTCCTTATGTCAAGCCTGAACCTCCCCTGGCGGAGCTTGAGGCCATTCCCTCTTGTCCTGTCCCCTGGGAGAAGTGGCCAGCTCCCTCCTAACTCCTTCAGGGATGCCACGCTGAGTAAAGCCCCTCTTTGTTTTCAAAGACACATGGTCCTGCTCCGAAAATTGCAATGAGAGATTCACTGCCAGCAAAGCCTTGCAAATATATTTGTACAAGCTCAGAAAATTCCAGCTCTGCTCAGCCCGTTGAATCCTTCATTACGGCACAGCAACAAGATGCACCAGAGTTGTGTCCTTCTGGGACTTGTTCCCATCCAATTAAGCTGTGATTTCTATCTCAGTAGTTAGCTGATCTTCTGGCAGGGTATTCAGACAGAAATTAATTAGTAGGAGCAAAATGTTGTGAATACATACTGTGTTAAATTTTATTCTAATAACCTAGTTAATAATTTCATTTCTTCAAGCAGAAGGAAAGTAGTGTGAATTCCACTGCTTTGATCAGGTGATGACATTTTGATGCCGAATTGCTAAAATAAGAATCTAGACCAATAGTGCTGTACAAAATCAATTTGAAAGTACTTTGGTGGTGGTTTTGAAAGTGCTGTTTTTGGAAGATGGACCAGACACTCAGAAAAACATCTGTACCCTAAGATAGCACCACTGAAGTTTGGTGCTGTATGAAGCAGAGAGGAAGTTATGTACATCCTTCTTCATAGAGGTAAATGGCTTGAGCTATGAGCGCTCAGGACCTTGATTATTCTGCTTAGACTCTGTTGTGAATGGAGGCTGCTGGGAACCTCAGTGGTGCAGGCAGGACCATGACTCAGGGCAGGCTGCAGGAGAACACTGACTCTGATGCCTCTTCTTCTTGCTCTGCTATTCCTGTTCCGCTGGGGCAGGACACAGCCCAGAAAACTGCATTTCTGCTCCAACGTCTAGCAACATTTCAGTTTTATCTGCTTATTCTTTCCAACCGTGTTCCCTGAAAATGTATGTAGACTTTAACTACTTAGTACAGAGCTTCACTATCTGCCAGTGACATTCTATATTTTCTTTCTATTTTGAAATGGCCAAGTTGACTTGAGGCCATGTTGCAGTGACAGGTCTGCAGGCAAACCTTAATCTGGTTGTTTGGCAAAGTCGTGGGAGTCAACAGAAGAACTTCCTTCTCATGTTGAAACAGAAAGAACATATTCCGGGAAGTGAATAATGAGTTTGACCATTTATGCTGTGACTTATGTCAGGCCATTTAACATAAATACCAGAGCAGGCAAGCTACAGCATACCAATGCCCTGCACTTGTATGCAGCACTGGAATCTGTGTTCAGCAGATAATAACACAAACAATAGCTTTCTGCTCTCAGTACAAGAGATCAGCGATGTTTGTCTGCAGATTTACTGCAGTAACAGGAGGTAATTTAATTTTGGCATTTTGAAAGTGGTTATTTTAAGGTAATGGCACAAAGGCAAGGTTGTGAGGGCTGCTTTTTCACACCTGAGACTTTGCTTATAAGCAAACAGAAGATTTTTTTTTTTGATCCAATACTTCATTTTCTCTGTTTCCTTTGATATAAACCTTCTTTTCTTGACACAAAATGCCTAGTGTTCAGTACAAGTTACTGGGACACTTGCCCTTACCAGGCTGCCCTCATCAACAAATGGCATAGAAAAATTAGCAATGGACGAGCTTGGTGCTGCTGTGAGCAGAGGGCACATATCTCACAACAAAAGTTGCTCTTGGCCAAGTGGGATCGTTCTTAGAAGAGTGAGCTTAGGCAGATATTTAACTTCTAATGCTGGCACCAGAGCTGTGGCATTTGTGCCCTGTTTTCAGCAGAGGGTCCAGACTGGAGTACTTTGGATTCCACTCTGGGCCCGCTCCTGATCTGACTGGAAACCTTGAACCTTTCCAAACAGAAAAATAACTGGAAAATATTTGTCACATTTCTCCAAGTTTAAAAATGCATTTCTAATTATCTTTAATGTCATGATTGGTTCCAGAAACTGGAGTGGTACTCATTGGTTTGATACCCATAAGGTCTTCCGAATGGGAGGGGAACTACTATAACAAAAGTAATGTACTGTAGTCTGTTATCTGATTTCTCACTTAAGTGCCTTGATGAACCAATTTTGGTAGTAATTAGTAGTTAGTTTGGAAATAATGCAAATCATTGCTTCAGATCATCTCTACTAGAACAGCATGTTTCTGGAAGTAGCCTTATGGAGTCAAACTTCTGTCGTTTGTAAGTGGCTGACATTAGTTGGTCAAACACCGAAAAGATTTGTTTGCAGTGACTTTACTGGGCTCTATTTAGATCTTTCTCCATAGAAGCACTGCCTTGTAGACAGCACACTTCAGTTAAAAGTTCCTGTCTGGAGAAAGACTTTCAACTGCAAAGGTGTTAAACTATTTTTTCAAAGCTTTTTTTTCATCAGAGATAAGATCTATACTTGCCTACAGTCAACGTCTCTGAAACACCATAAGCAAAACAGAAGCCATCAACAAACTGCATTAATATTTCAGAAAGGTGTTTAATTATTTATGGTGAAGCTTCAGCATATTCTTGATATAAAACTTCAGTGTAAAGTAGTTGCCTTGAGATACATTTCTCCCTGATCAGTACTGTACCCGCGGGAATAGTTTATAGGGCTTTTATTTATCAGAGAACATCAGCAACATTTAGTTAACTTAGAAGTATATTAAAGCCTCTTTGCATACTGGGGTTATGGTATTGTTTGGTTACTGTTTGGGTATGTAGGAGTCAGCACAGGCTTATTGGGTTTCTGCTTGCAATACCAGCACAATGGGGGTTACTTAGAAAGCATGGAAATAAGCTATTTTATTACAGCTTCTCAGATAACACGATGAAACTGCCATGGTCTGAGCGGCCGTGCTGACGGCTGGAACCCCAGGATCTGAGACTGGAGACTCAGTCTGCCACAGGGCTGTTAGGTGACTGGGGGAAGTCATTTGATCTCCCAAACTCAAGTTTCCTAGGTATTAACAGGGGGCCAGGAAGACACCAGCTTTCTTTGTAAATGCATCTGGAGTTAGAGATGAGAAATATCTTACGGGTGATGTGGTCCTCAACAATTTTAAAGGACTATGAGTTAGAGATGTGCTAAGAATGTAGTTAATTTCTAAAAGTTAATTTATCTAGTCCAACAAGTATGATATTCCCTTCTTGATGTCCATTAAAGGACATTCTAATGTGCAATATTGATTTTATATTGTAGCACCAACAAATTCAGCATTATGTCACTCTCCTCGCAGACCTGGCTTTCTCGGGGAAGCTGGAGGTAGCATCAGAGACCTGAGGATACAGACCTGAGGCTGAGATTCTCTCCTTGGCTTGCCTTAGTTTTAAATTACAGTGACAATCAACATGGTTGACTTGAGGACAAATCATAGAATCATAGAATCATAGAATAACCAGGTTGGAAGAGACCCACCGGATCATCGAGTCCAACCATTCCTATCAAAATGAATAGTATGGGCTGAAACAGTAGTACAGATTTAGAGGAGATAACAGCAAGTTTTTCAGAAACTCTCCTCTCTCCACCAGTATCTCTCTTGGTACTTGATGTGGATGCTTACCCTACCTTTTCATTTTAATTTTCTCCCTTCTGCAAAAGGATTTTACCATTCCCTGTATCCATAGCATTGCATCAAAAGTATAGTTCCACAGAATATTAAGGGACCTCCCCAAAATCTCAGATTTACCAATGCAGAAGTTGGTAAATTCTCAATGTTGTATCAGGAGGTCATTGCCAAACCTGGAAGCCGAAGATCACCTTCCTGAGGTCCAAGCTAGTGCCTGCTCCCTTAGCCCTGATGTGTGCTCCACTTTTTGCAAAGGCATCCAGCAAAGGCATTCCTGGGTGGAACTTGGGTCATTGCATGAAATAGTTTGTGGCCTAAGTTCTGTTCTCACAGCAAACATGATAAACAGCAGGATATTTAGGCTAGGAAGGCAAACCCACAGGTGGATTTATTGCACACTTATTGGTACAGGCACTGGATAAGGAAAAAAAATTAGGAATAGAGAACTGCATAGTTTTATACAGTAGCAGAATGAGAGGGAATGAATTTCACAGCTTCTTCTGGGAGTTCAGCTTTTCTTTGACTACTGCTAGCCTATACCTGCTGGGCATCACTTTTATCTTTGACTCAAAGGACCCTTCTGAAGAAAGTTCCTTCCCTGGCAATTTTTTAACTTGAAAATATCTCATAATCTAAAGCATTTCAAAGGTAAAAAGAGACTCTGGACTTACTTGCAAGGATGTTATCAAACTACCTTCTGGAAAAGCACTGGTTTTGCCCCTGTAATGTGAAACAAAAGAGCACTGAAGAAAAGAGAAGCACAGTTCTTACCCAGGTGCCAAGTCAATGCACTTGGAAACCAAAGCAGCATTCGGAGACGGGTTTATTTAGCAACATGCCTGTGATTTTTTTAGTCACCATGGGAGCTTTTAGACCTCTTGGTCCTGGAGATTGGAGAAGAGGTGAGGGTTTTGCCTTTTACAGAAAGTAAGTATTTTGCCCTTTTGCTTGCAGAGGAAATGAGATCCAAAGGAATAATAATGACTAGGTCAAGAGAGCTCCTTAGTTACTGCTATTTAAAGAAAATTGTTTGTTTGGATTTGGGGAAATATGACTCATGATATTTAAATATTTGAAGCTGGCAGTAGTAACCCATCTCTTTGTTTCTCTGCTCAGAACTTCCACAGGCTCTTTACAAAGTGATCATTGTGCTGAAAACACACAGAAACCCGAGTCTTCCCTATTTGTGCAAGTATTCACAGTAATGACACACTTTTGACCTTTGATGTTTTCAAACAATTGGAAAAATAAAGAAGGTCCAAATCCAATTGTATGTTGATTTAATTGTCTTGCAGCCCTCTCCAAGGAAAATACTGCAAGAGCTGAGAGTTGGACTTGATGATCTGAAGGTTTTATTCATGTTTAAATTGAGATCCAGCTCTTCTAGCAACAAATCTACTTTGCTGGTAGGAACTGGGAAGATTCTCACACAGTTTTCAGCCCAAGAGAGGAGAAGGAAGGACAATCATTAGTTAATTTGCAGATATCTTATTTTGGTGCTACCAGAAAAGTGTGCCGTCCAAAGAATTACTGCATAAAATGTCACTAAAGTATCATATCGATGCATGGCAAGATCCAAGCTTGTTGAGCAGGCTTTTGTTTCTGATATGGAAAGCTCATATGGAGAACGGGGCTGTTGTGGAAGTCTTTTCTTTAGGTAAAGCATATAAGCTCTTTATTCCTTTTGTCTTACATGACAAATTGACTATCACTGTTCTAGGTAAATAAGGTGTTCCAGAATAGCACAATTTGTAGTTGCTATATTCCTAAATAAAAGTGGTATTTCCCATATGGACAAACACAGAGAAGGTCAACAGCCTTTCTATTCACTGTGCACCTTGTGTATATGAACAGCAATTCTTGTGCATGTGCAAATTTGCTCTAGAGGTCCTCATCATCTAGGGGACAAGTTTTCAGACCAGTACTGTTTACTGTGAACCCAGTAGATGTCCATGCACACCCACCTCATTTCCTGGGGCTTGTACTTGTTATCTAGTTCTTAGAGATAGCCTGATTATGTTAAAAGGGGAGCAAGGGCAATAGCACAGCCACATTTTGGCACTTCTTCAAGAAACTGTTGCCTTGCACAGTATTGTCAAGCTCAGTCAGAGGAGGAAGGCTGTATTTGTGGTTCAGCTGAGATACTGCAGAGCGTGGTGCAGATTCTAAGGTTATAAACAAGTTATAGTCTACATTGACAACTGTGTGCATCTCTGCCTTTCCTCTAAACTGCAGAAGCAAGAGCAATTAGTCTGATAAAGAACATGACTCTAGAGCAGGCAATATGGGTTCTAATAAAGCAGGCATGTTTTCCCATTAAAACAATTTGCATAACGTAATTCTTTGAAGCATTTCTTCATTTTTCAATATTGTTTTCATTCACTGAGACCCACATTAATTGCTAATAAAAACCAGTGCAAGTGTTTTCATTTCATGGGTTTCCTCTGCCTTTTTGAAGCAAGAAGCTCAAAGTAAAAGACAGTTTGGTAGCTTACATTCTCATATACCTCAGTGCAAACCTCCTTCCCATCAGAGATATTTGACAGCTTGGAGGAGACTGTCATTGTGAGGTGGGCACTACCTAGCCTGCGAAACAGCCTTCTGGTTACCAAGCTCTCAAGTGCTACAGATGCCTCTCTAAAGCTCAATGGCCGGGTTATCAATTCCCTGCTCACCCTGAGCGGGCTCTGTTCTCTTCTGGAACCAAAGTAGCCTCCAGCCAGGTCAAAACCGATACAGCAGAAGTAGTAAGCATAATGCTTCATTTTTGTGGTGTCCTAAACATTCTGCTCTGAGGGGCCAATACCTCATCAAAGACCTAGACATGGGACTGATCTGTGTGTTTTGATTTCATGAATTCATAACACCATCAAACAGAAGGAGAATGAACCTTTGGTGTGCCGGGGGCTCAGCAGTTATATCAACATGCAGAAGCTTTTGACCATGGGTGCTGCCTTTGCTTTCGGGTAACAAGGGAAGACTAAGTGTCCCCCTTGCTTAGACATAGTGGAAAGCTACTGCAAAAGTGATAAGGGTGGTCGGACACTGGGACAAGTTGTCGAGAGAAGTTGTGATGCCCCATCATTGGAAATGTTCAAAGTCAGGTTAGACTAGACTTTGAGCAGCCTGATCTAGTGAAATATGTCCCTGCCCATGGTCAACAGCTCGGACTAGATCTTCAAAGGTCTCTTCCAACCCAAACATTTTTATGATTCTATGCTTCTACGATAAAGTGATGGGTTTCAACCCTGGGGTCTGAGATGTTTCCTAATGCTGTGATGGAAAATCCTGAGGAGGAAGGAAAGATGTGGTAGGTGCTGCATATTTATGAGACAAAGAGGGAAACTGTTAAGGTTCAGCTCTGCAGACAACCAGAGAGGTGCTTTCTGTGAAACCATGAGAAAAAAAAACAAAGCATGAAACTTTGGGTGGAAGGAGTCGTGAACAGAGACAATGAGTGTTGCTTATGGGCTCTTACTACTCTCAGGAGAAAAAATGCTTTGCATACTTTGAAAATAACATACCTCTCTTTTTTTTCTTCCTTGTAGAAACATTTATTAATTTATTAATTTATTAAATTCCCTAGGTCAAAAGAAGCAACTATCTAATCAGTTCAGACCAGGCAACAGCCCACAGTCCTGGTTTCCTTGTGCATCACCACAGCGGGGTGTTAAGTGCTCCAGTGGTGGGGTGGAATGAAACATATTGTCCTAAAGATGAGGACCAGGTAAATAGAGCAAAACAAAAACAACATGGAGAATATTAGTAACATTACATATCAAGTGAGTTCAATTTTCCAGGTGTTTGATTGCACAAGTTTTCTCTGCTGGATAACTTGAATGAAGCACATTATATTTGATGATGCCAGTGGAATTATTTTGTCCCCCAGGAGCATCATTAATTTCCTTGTGTTTCCTCAAGAATTTATTTGCATTAAATGCAAACACATTTGCATTAAATGCAAATAAAATCTATATGTTAAGCTACATACAGATCTATGTTGTTGTGCATAGACATAAATTCTTTAAGGTAGGGATATTATTCCTATTTAATGACTCAGTGCTTTCTGGTGATGTTCTGATCTTTAGACACTAGCACTGTAGTAATAAAATATGATGATGATGATGATAATAGTGTCTTTGGGAAGGCACTTGCTGAAATTGCTTTTTGGGTGTTGTGAAGAACTTTTATTTACCAAATGATTAAGAGAATATAAATTAGAGGTACTCATTAAAAAATTGAACTTACCTGCATGTACTTATAGAGGAGGTGAAGGCACTACTGTTCATAAAAATCTACAATGCTTAGTCAGGAAGATGACAGTCACATGTGATCCAGGTGATCTACGATATCTAAAAGCAGCAAATCACAAAGCCATGGCAGTTAATAACAGTAATCGGGTGGCAAAGAATGATGGATCTGAGTGTTTCTGCAAAACATGTCCATTATGAGTGACAATTATTAATAAATAACACTGATTTAATGCAAATAAATATCACATTAATAAAGATTATATTTCACTGAGTAGCTCTTCATATTTTAAATGCAGCCTGTCTTTCTTGCCATTGTCTCAAAGGTTGAGAGCTGAAATCATTTAAGTTTCAGCCTCTCAGTCAGGAAGAGTTTTTGGCCATGAACTGTGAGGGTATGTCCTTGGTCACCCATAGTCTCCAAAACCAGGAGCAGAAGCAAGAAGAAAAGGCAATGCAGCTCCACGCTCCAGTGCCTGCCTTCAGGACAAGTCTGCATGGGGTTGGATAAATCTTGGCCTCAGTCTCTGAAGGACTGGGGAACAGAGAGATTTACTGCAGCTTTCTATTAGATACTTAGTGTAAACCTTTGCATGGCAGGGTAGTGAGTTGATGGCCAGGAGGAAAGGGCTTTGTGGGTGTCTCAAGGTCTCCAGGGGAGAAGATGCCTCAGAGCCATGCTCCATGGTGAAAAGCTAGTCAATGGTGATCAAAACAAGGTTTGACTAGCTGGGGGCCAGGCTTGCCTCAATCAAAGTCCCACTTGGTTCTGTGCTTGAAAGGGGAAGATTAATATCTCACAGCAAACTGGAAGACGAACCTATGGGAAATAGTCCAATGGTTGGACACGATGATCCGGTGGGTCTCTTCCAACCTGGTTATTCTATGATTCTATGATTCTATGAAATGATGATCCCATAGCCAAGGAGAGAGACAGCCCTAGTGCATGGCTGGTAGGGCAAGAGGCTCTGCCTGGGCTGGGCAGGGAGAATAATTCTCCTCTCCCACGCAGGGCTGTCCAGGGAGTGGCATTTGCTTTTCCCTGTACTCAGCATGGCCCTTACCACTCATATAGCACTGGGATTTGTGGGTTCTGGTCTAATGCACCATAAGGCACTTTTCTTAGCCCAGGAGCAGGGGTGTTCATGCAGTGAAGACCCCCCTGGAGACTCCTCTATGATCTCCCTAGTCCTACTCCTCAATGCTCCCTGGGCACAGAGACCATTTTGGTTTTCAGTTAGGGGAGGGAGGGAGAGTGAAGATTTAGACTAGGCTTTAGGAAGAAATTTTTCATGAAGAGGGTGTTGAAGGTCTGGAATGGGTTGCCCAGGGAAGCTGTGGCTGCCCCATCCCTGGAGGTGTTCAAGGCCAGGTTGGATGGTGCCTTGGGCAGCCTGATCTGGTGGGAAGTGTCCCTGCCCATGGCAGGGGGTTGGAACTGGATGATCTTTAAGGTCTTCCAACCTAAACCATTCTATGACTCTATGAGTCAATAGCAGCACTGAAGCACATGTATTTTTCCCCAACACCTGTCAGCTCCTCTCAGGAGGGAAGAATGTGCAACAAAATTAGTACTCAGCATCCCAGAAGCACTAAAGGGCAGCCCTTGGTGGTGGCTCCAGTGCTGGGTAAAATGCTGTGACTCACTGGAGAAGTCCTGCCCACCACCGAGGAGCTGCTGTGCATTTATTTCCGCAGCCCTTGTGCCTGGCCTTGCTCTCACAGGGGCTTGTAGCACAGCTGCAAACTGCTGCAGCTTAGCACTCGCGTGCAGGCTGTCTGCACCTTGCAATCCCTGGTGATAAATCCTCCAGGGGATTAGTCTCCAGCAGCCCTGGCTGCTCCCATTTGTGCTCAGCTCCCCATGCAGAGCTGGCCCTGTAATGCACAGGGAGAACCGAGGTGCCCATGGGGAGGATGTGCCGAGGTCCAGAGACTCAGTGGAGATCCAGCCAGTCTCACAGCCTGGAGGCTTCAGCAGAAGCCAGGGAAGCAACGCAGACTGTATGGGTGCTTTGGCTCTCCCACGGTGCCAGCTCAACACTGAGGGAGCTGCACAGACTTCATAGAATCACTAGGTTGGAAAAGACCTTTGAGATCATCAAGCCCAACTTCACCACCCTTTGCCTGAAAAGGAGCTGGTGTTCCTCCTTTACTTTTTTTAAAATATGAATTCAAGTATTATTCTTTGCCTTCTCTGCTTCCTGTCAACTCTCAAGACTTGCAATCAGTTAATTTTAAACCTCAGCTTTTGTAAACCACAAATGTTTCACAGGGAGAAAAATCTGACAGTTCTTACCCAGAAGGTGCTGTATAATCCCAGAGGTAGGAAGAAATTAAAGACAGAAATAAAAGGAAAAAGAAATCAAAGATATTTAGTTGTCACCAGAAGCCCCTGAGTGCACTTCATCTCTGGAATAATATGTTAGAGTGAAGTTGAAAACCCAGAAATGGATAAAGGAAAAACAGGTGTAAAATTAGGGCCTGACACAGCCTGTAGTGAACCAGCAGGAGCTGAATCCTGAGCACCACAAAACAGTGGGCTGAGAGCTGCTACGTGGTGCGGCGGGGAGAGGGCAGGAGGCTTTTTCAAAGCTGCTTTTAGGTCATAATTGCTTTGAAATTAATATTGTTGGTCTTTTTCCCATCAATAAGTGAACCCTAAAAAAGGCAAAAGGCATTCTGTAGATCTCCTTAAGTGGAAAACACCCTTTAAAGTATGTCTGATAGTGATCTCAAAAACAGCTGCCAGTCCTGGCAGGCAGCAGCAGCCCAAACACGCTATTCTTAGAGCAAGAAAGCATAAGTAGGTCGAGTTACAGTTGGTTCTTGTAAACACTATCCCCAGTAAAATCACGAACTGATATGAGGTCACAAATTGTCGCATGCTGAAACAGAGACATAAAACGGATGGGGATGATTTAGTCTCCAAATACCCGCTCTTTTGGTTCATCTCTGTTTTTATCAAACGCGTTTTGCTCCATGTGGTGTCAATGGTCAGAGACTTCTCTGCAGTGGGGGAGGTACCACGAACCCTTTGGAAGGCCTGGCAGAAATAAGACAGTGGTACAGTTCAGGGATGCCTTTTTATTTACTCATCCTGAGGTAAAGCTAAATAGTTAATGAGACTAAAAAGGAAGTTGCAACTTGATAAGTGCTTAGCACTTGCCAATAAAACACACCGAGTGGAGCGACTCAAGCCACAATGCCACCGTCTTTTTTCCTGGAGCTGAGATGGATGCGCAGGTTGTGCCGGTCCACCCAGGGGCCTGGAAATGTGGTTCTTCAGCTCATGCCTGGACCCGACCAGCGCCAGCTGCCCACGGGTCCTAGAAGCATGTTGGAGTGACCACTTCTAAGACGTATTGGCTGAACATGAACTTCAAGTTATGTTCTTCACTGGCTGCACCAAGGGCTTCCCAGGGAGTGGGACATCAGAGGTGCAGCAGGAGGTGGAGGTGCCTGAAGCGGGGCTTCCCCAAGGTGCCGTAGAGAAATTATCATTCCTGGTCTCCTCTGAACCCATGTGTGAGTTTTGGAGCTACTCTTGTCTGGTTGACATCCCACCAAACAGCAGTGGACTTCTTCTGTGGTGCTGCTGGCTTGAAAGGTGCAGCCAGAAGTGGAGCAGCAGAAGTGGATGGGGTCAGGCAGCAGCCGAGGTGGACCCACGGGGTGCTGCCTCTCTGAAAGGGCTGCGCAAGGCTTACGCCTCCTACCGAGGGTGGCTGTGCGTTCACCAGCGTCAGTGATGCTGCATGACACCTCAGCGGGGTCCCAGCTGCCCCAGAGCCACTCCTTTCTCCCCTGTCTGTACTCTCCTCTCTCCTCTGAGATGGAAATGTTTAGTCATGGAGAGAGTTCATTTGTGGGCTATAAAGAAGGTTTGGGGTAAAATGTGGGTAGTAAATCCAGTGCAGATTTTAATCCTGCATTGTCTTTTTTTTTTTAGCTGCCTGATTTTATTCCATATTTTACCTGCTTTTTTTTTTTTAGCATTATAAATTTGTTTCTACTCTATTCCACACATGTATTACATTACAGCACAGAGACCTCCTCCACATCCAGTTGAGTACTGCCTAATTATAGCTCGAGCTGGCCTTTTAAACAGGCATAGCATCTTTTCCAAATAACATTCCTCCCTGTGTTTTTCATTACAAAGGCAGATGTGCTATGGTTGTTTACAACCACCTTGATGGAGGAACCAAGATTAAAACATCTTTAGCAGCATTGAGCTCATTCTGATAATACGAAAATCTTCAGTGCTTGACTGCAGAGGATGAGAAGGAAAGAGTACACCAAAATGAGGTTTCCAAATATGAGAAGACTGATCCATGAGTTCTCAGCATAGAAGGTTGAGGCTTATCTGAGCCTGAAATGGAAGAGAGTTGTCTTAATTGTGAGCTTGAGCCCTTTCCTCAAAACTGTGACAGAGTCAGTGGACTGATTTAATTCCTTAACTTTGTTAAAACAGATTAAAAAATTCCAGTAGGGTTGTGATCCCATTATTAGTCAAAAGCTGGGTTAAATCTTTAAGAACTTGGGTTTCTACTTGGGATAGACTTGCCAAGTCTAGTGTTTTATTATGATTTTCACAGTATCTTTGAATTCCTCCTTGCAGTTGCAGCACCCAGAAGCATCTTAGCGAACTACAACGCTTCACTTTAACCGAAAAGTGAATGTGCATCTACTGTCATTAGAAGAGCTTGAAAATAGGACTCCTGAGGGGCAAAACCATCAGGCAAATGACCTCCTGCCCCAGCAATTTGAGTTTCACCTTTCAAGTGTATGTTCTGCTTTCCAAGTCCAAAATCAAAGGGCAGCAATACTATCACTGTTAAGTTCAAAAGTAGCCAATGGCTACACTCCAGCTTTTAATGTGGGAATAAAATTATGCTTTTATAAAGCTGACACAAGATAACTTGCAGCTTGGGTAGGTCCAGCTTATCTAACTGAATATATCTTTCATTATATCAGTCAGGCTGTTAAAGACCACTGATGGGAGTGTTTGGAAGACTGACAAACTTTAAACTCTAGACATAAATTGTCTGAAAAATTAATTCATTAGCAACACAATTGCTAATGGGCAATTCTTACACAGTATTAAGCATTGTCACTACACAGAGAAAAATCTTAATCCTTAACAATCATAGTTAGTCTTAACAATCATACTCTGTCTTAACAATCATACTCTAAATTAGCTGTAAGTACATGGTACCATGGGGTTACTGGTTTGCATTGCTGACTGTGGCCTTGATAGTTCATAGTCACCAAGATCCAGGTCATCAGGCCCAAGACTTCATCAGTAACAGACCTCAAAGCCCAAGTGGTCTTCTTCCTTCTCTGATTTTCCTTGTTTATGCCTAATGTTTTGATGCTGCTGACCGCCTCCAAAAAGAGGTAGAAGTTATCCTCTGCTCATGATACCACTTATCTTAATTTCCTTGGTCCTTGGTGGATTTCTGACATCCTACTGGAGGTTTTCAGCTGGTACCAGTGCTACAACAGACAAAGCAGTAGTCCAAATGGCAACAGCCTCCTTCACTGACCCACTGCCGGGAACAAGAGCCTCTGAACAATGAATGACATTGAAGACTTGAGGAAATGGTTGGTGATCCCAAAATTAAACCTGTGGTAATGATTAGTGGGGTCAGAAATGGACTGAGACAAAACTGAGTCACCGCAGCCCCAAGCTATCCCTCCAAATGATCAAGTCATGCAACAGCAAGTGCCTTCACATTGCCCATGCTCACTGTGCATCAAAACGTTTGGCTCCGGGGTATGAACAGGGAGCATGGGTTGGCATCACATCTCCTTTGGAAGTGTCCAGAGGTACCACCTGGTTCCTTTGGGACTGATATCTTGGTCTCTGCACCTGTGCCTCATACCTCTGGGAGCAGGATCTTCACTAAATTCAGTGGTGGCACTGGAAGCTGCTGTGCAGCCATCTGCCTCGAGTGCAATGAGAAATGATTACAGAATTTCCCTGGGAAATTAAAGACCTGGATTCAGTTTCCTTAGCCTAGGGAAGACACTGGGATATTTTTCACGCAGCACTGTGAAACGAGGCATTAAAGACTCAGTAGGATATCAGGAGAGTAACCAAGTAATGAAGTTTTCTTAACGTGGTTTGGTTAAATATGTGACAGTCTGGGGCCAAGCACTGGGACACATGGTCATGCTCCCTCCCTTTGGCTCTGGGGACAATGCTACATGGTACACACAGCTACACATACAGCAAGGGCTATGTACATGTCATTAGCATTTCAGGCGGTGCCTATACATGGGGTTTCTGGTTAATGAAATGGAAAGAGCTTTTAAAATCATAGAACCATAGAATCACCAGGTTGGAAGAGACCCACCAGATCATTGAGTCCAACCATTCCTATCAAACACTAAACCATGCCCCTCAGCGCCTCGTCCACCCGTGCCTTAAACACCTCCAGGGATGGTGAATCAACCACCTCCCTGGGCAGCCTGTTCCAGTGCCCAATGACCCTTTCCATGAAAATTGTTTTCCTAATGTCCAGCCTAAATCTCCCCTGGTGGAGCTTGAGGCCGTTTCCTCTCGTCTTGTCACCTGTCACCTGGGACAAGAGGCCATCACCCTCCTCTCCACAACCTCCTTTCAGGTAGTTGTAGAGAGCAATGAGGTCTCCCCTCAGCCTCCTCTTCTCCAGGCTAAACAACCCCAGCTCTCTCAGCCACTCCTCATAAGGCCTGTTCTCCAGCCCCTTCACCAGCTTTGTTGTTCTTCTCTGGACTCGCTCCAGAGCCTCAACATCCTTCTTGTGGTGAGGGGCCCACAACTTAACACAGGATTCGAGGAGCGGTCTCACCAGTGCCGAGTCCAGAGGGAGAATAACCTCCCTGGCCCTGCTGGTCACGCCGTTTCTGATCCAAGCCAAGATGCCATTGGCCTTCTTGGCCACCTGGGCACACTGCTGGCTCACGTTCAGTCAACTCTCAACCAACACCCGCAGGTCTTTCTCCTCCAGGTTAAAACTTTAGCTATATTTTCATCCCCCTGACATTTCTTGGACTACAGAGAGCTCCTCTATTGGTCAGTAACAAAATCTCAGGTGACTAGAACAAGACTAGATCCATCTTTTCTTTAAGAAGGTCACTATTTGAATATAACATGTCCGCACAATGATATACCTGAGGCCTGATTCAGCATAGTTCCTCAAATGCACTGGACTCTAAGTGAGAACAGCTATTCTGAAATCAGCTGCTGACTCATGTACAGCTAAACACGCACTAGTGTCTGCTTGGCTGCAAGCACCCAGCAAGTTACACATTCACATTCCATTCACTGAATAATTAAGGCACTTTTAAAATATCTTAAAACACTTTTGCTTCTTTGTGAAGAGGTATTTTTTCAGACCCATGCCACTTACGCTGCTCTTTTCTATTGTTTAGTCTGATTTAATCAGCTGTGCTCATTTTGGGGATGCCCCTTGGTAGCCAAACAAGGGCTTTACTCACCTGAATGTGACAGCAGATTATTTAACCAGTCCCCTCAGTGCAGAGTCATCTAATCCTCCTAATCCTTCTTGACGTGTTCTCTTGCTTTCCATGCCTGGTAGAGTAAGGGCACCAAACTTTAGCTGAAATATTACACTGCAGGATCTTCGCTGTAGAAATAATTCATCCAAACAAGTCCTTCTGGGATCATATAATGCCCAGCTGGTCCTTAATGAGATTTTGAAGCAAGAGCTGACAGCTGTCTTGTGGCAGGGATGGATGCGCATGCTGAGGGTGGCCACAGGGGGAACTTCAGAGCCCCTGACTCCATGGCAGTGGCAGAATGACACCGCCCAGGCCATATTGCCAACAGCAAGCTCCGGCTGCACGTTGTACCTCGGTTGAGACCACACAACAATGATCTAGGAAACCATCCAAGCCTCAAGCCTACCTTGAAATGGGTCTGGTGTGAATATATACAACTGCAAGCTGTAAAGAATACTTCAGATGCTGCTTTAGCAAGGAATAACGACTGAAAAGCCAAACTCTCTCTGGAATTCTCATCTGTGAAGATCTGCTTTCACCCCTCTATAAATTATCAGAATCTGTCCTTTACCTCTCTGAAAACACCGAGGGCTTCAGAATAGCTACCCACAGCCTATGATAAGTTGCAAAGTTCTGGTAAAAGTCTCATATTCACAATCATGAACAAGCCACATTATCAATAGGGAAAGCAAAATTGCTACCTAGAGTGAGGGCAGCTCAGTGTTGTTGGCAAACTTGCTGAGGGTGCATTCATTCACACTGTCCATATTGCCAACAAAGATGTTAAACATCTCTGGTCCTACTACTGACCCCTGAGGAATGCTACTCATCACTTTTCTCTGCTTGGACATTATGCTGTTGACTCTTTGCACGTGACCATTGAGCCAATTCCTTATCCACCGAGTGGTCCATCTGTCAAATCCATATCACTCTAATTTAGAGACAAGGATGTTGTTTGGGACAGTGACAAATGTTTTGCACAAGTCCAGGTAGATATTTACAGTACATAAAGAATATGCGTAAAACAAATATTTTATTATGTGCAACTTTGCTAAGTGAGACTGATCCCTGATGGCTTTGGATTGCAATTTTTAAGTGAACTTATTTCAGTTAGAACAAAGGTGCTAGGGTGAATCCTGCATGAACTCACAGGCTTCATATCTAGACCTCCTTCTCTCCTTGCTGAGAGTATCTTGTCCCATGGCTGTGGTCTTTCTGTGTTCATGGAGTAAGTTCATATTGGAATAAAATGCTTATAACAGGCAACTGAGGGCTATTTTGTTGTCCTTAATGGTGTCAATTTATGAAAATGTTCCTTCTGGTTCTACTCTGTCTTTAAGACTAGCAAGAAAACTTCTTATCTGTTTCTTTGGACCGTGGCAGCCAGACACGTGAATACTTCGTGCTCATACATATCAACACAGCTGCCCTTTTTCTATTTAACTGAACCTTAGTGGAAAGTAGATGTCCTGTGACAGCTGGATACCTTGAGCCGTATTAAGGAAAAGCTCCCCCAGCCCTCAACTTTGTCAGGAATTTCTTCTTGGGCTTTCTGGCCTTTTCAGACTTCAACAAAGCTTTCTCAGCCCTGTCTAGAGCTGAACTGCAGCAAGACTCTTCCTTCCTGGAAAATTCCAGGAACGCGGCAAGCCTCGTGCCCCTGCAAAGGGTTTGGGCAGGTGTCAGGATCTGATGAGATGCACTTGAGAAAACCAGTCCCTGTTCCTGAGAGGCTGCAGGTTAGACCCTCCAGATGAGGGGTGGTGAGGACCAAGGCAGCCATCTGTCCTTGCACCACCCCTCTGCTCACCACCTCCCACTCTGCAGTCCCTGCACTGGCCAAGTCCCTGTAGAAGCATCTCCACAGAGGTTGAGTTAGACCTCTCTACACTGGCTGTTGGGGACCTCAGAAAGATTGGCCTCAGTAGGCTGAAGATGCGCTTTGGCTGCATACCCCTAGGTCTTAATCATACAGACAGGTGAGCAAAGGAAGTATCATGCTGATTTTCTGTATATGTCTTTCTTCTCTTTTTTTCCCTCCGTCTCCTCCTGAATTATCTAGGAATAAAGAAGAGCCAATGCAACAGCTTCATTGTCCATGAACTATTTATAGCAAACAGCTTTCCAGTATGCTGTTTATCAAATCCGAAAACTATAGCTTGGTCTTGGTTCTACTCAGAAGCTTTGAAATTCAAAGAAAAGAACTTACTGTATATAAAGTAAACAAATAACAGGCTTCTGAATGGGAAAAAAATAATCTTTCTTTTTGTGGAAGAACTTATTCAAAGCTTTCCTCTTTCTGCCTCTTGCTATAAAACATCCAACACCCTATTTCAAATATATTTTTTGTCGAATGTAGTAAGTAGACCTGAAAATATCTTCCATTTCTTTGCAAAGTATTGGCCTGCAGGTCCATCCAATTTTTACAAGACTTTAAGAGGTCTAAGACATGGCCTGAATAAGTATTTCTTGAACTAAAAAGCATGGAAGAGTCTCTCTGGCTTTCCTGGGGTTTAAATAAGGCCCTAGAGGGAGGTTATTCTGCCAGCTGTGCTGCTTCTCTGTAAGCACACTGCAGCTACAATTTGTGATATACATTAACTGCTTCTCTACTGAAAATTTCACATTTGCCCATGAACGTATGTAGGAAAACTAAGAAATGGAACACTACTTACAGATCAGATTAATTTATGTAAATGTTCATCCCCTCAGTGAACAGTTCACATGAAAAGCAGTGGGAAATAAACTGTGAATAATTCCTCTCTGGTCTTACCAAGGGGGAGATGTGAGAAGAGACATTTTAAAATTTCACTCAAGGTGTTGGTGTTTTTCTCCAGGGCTTTCTTAGCTCAAATGATTTTAAGCAAAATAAAGCAGTGATAAAAAACCCCCAGTCTATCAAAAGCTTGGAAAAAATATTCTTAATGGAAAATGGTGCATTTAAATCCCAATGCAGCCAGTTTAACACTCCTGACATTTTCTGATAGCTGAGATAATGCAGAATGAGGAATTCTGGGATGCACCATAGCCAGGTGAAAGCAAGCGGACCTGCCTCCTCTTATCACTTTCCTGCCACCAAGCTGGTTTTAGGTTGTAATGTACTAGCTAGGCTGAATGGCTGGTGGAAACTGGCTTTTTGGTGTCCCTTTGCTTGCATTAATTTGAGGTGGCAGAAGCCAGGATATTCCTGTGGTGCAGCATCTGTGTACCTACTAGCGCGCATTTCCACATGTATAACACACTATGTTTTATAAAAACTTGAAATTAGGAGAGGGGCTATTAAGATTTATCTCTGTGGATATGTGTTGTTTAGCATATCTACATTGCAAGCAGGAAAATGCCATAAGATTCCCGTAATCTGACTGCCTCAACTTGCCTAACTAGGTTTTGACTTTTACATCACCTCAAAATGGTAGCATAGGTTCCTTTGGTAGAAGGTAATTTCCAAGGACCTGTTTGCATACTGCTTCCAAAAGGCACTGCAATGATGTTTGAATTAATGAACACATTCATCTTTTGGGATGATACGTCAGTAGTGTGAGCAGTGGCATCGGTGCGATGCTCTGTCTGTGCTCAGCCCAGAGGTGGTGTTTGCCTGTCATGCTCTGCAGCAATGTAGGCTGCAAGGATGCTGGAGCTGTGAAATGATCCATCTCATTCTGTTCCAGCTGTGCCAGCTGTGAGTGTCTTCTCTGCCACATGGAAAGTGCTATGGGAGGATGGACAAATCCACAGTTCATCTTAGGAAGCGGCAATGCTTTTGTAGTCTGCATGGAGGCACAAAAGTCAGGAATATTCAAGCCCTCAACAATTTCCCTAGTGAGGACAAGAGTCTGTTTGTCCTTCTGAGTGAGAGGTGAGACCTGCCTGGGTTTGGTACCTATTTCCCCAGGTCCGCACATCTCTGCTGCTAATGCTGTGTTTGAATGTTACTCGGCACAAAGGGCTTCTTGGCTACGTGTTTATGCACTACAAATCAAAGCAGTGGCTTTCTTCAGAGCCACTCTTAGCCTCAGGACTGTGACCTTATTATAGTTCTTCTAGTGCTTCATTAATCCTAGGAGGTGACATCCTATTAAATGTCTTTAGCACATTCCAGGAGTTTATTTTGTAAATATTTCATGGATTGTAAGTGGAACAGCTGTTCCCTCGTGGCACCATTAATAGCACGGATCCCCTCTGCCAGGAGTCCCATCCTCCACTGTGCCACCGTGGCTGTCAACCCTGTCCCTCTCCTGCATCACCAATGTGCAGAGCTGCTGCGACTCTCCCAGGCACAATTTAATGGTTTTTTTTTTTAGCTAGTACAGATGGGACCTCTGGGACTATTGGGGAGTACAGAAGCAGAGGGCACCCTGGCAGGGGGAGAAATCCTGGAGTCTTGGAGGGAGCAGAGCCCTCACCTCTCCCTGTGTGCCTAAGGGCTTTGTTGAAAAGAGAAGGAGCAGCAGAAACACTGGTCTGATAAATGTATGGGTAGGTGAATCCTGTCCCACTTCTTTTTTTGTGTTAAATTGGAACTTAGCTAAAGTTTCAACAAGCCAGTAAATGAGGATTTGCACCTAGCCACGTGGGCAGACAAAGGTCAGGTGTGGCAAGCTGTGCTTTGTTCTAAAAACGATGCTAAAATCAAGCTGATGTTACCAACCTATGTTATGCGATTAAGACCTTCTGCCAAAGGAACTGGTGTCACAGCTGGGTTGTCCTATCAGTCCAAAATGCTTAGATCATGACACAGTCATAGAACTTAGCTCCTACAGGAGATACTTTTGGTTTTATGCTGAGCCTGGTGGGACTGAGATCAAATAATACAACACATCTTTTCCCCAGCATGTTGCAACCTGCTCACGTGGGATGGGAATCTGTAATTTCTGAATCAAACACAGCATAAAGGGAATAAAAAACATAGAGCAGGGAATCTGGCAGAAGTGCTGAGATGAGCACTAATTCTTAGAAAAGGACTTTTCGATTTCAGAAGGGCAGATCATCTTCCTCCGTTGAGACAGGACTCGGGGGATACTGGGTACTCCATGGAGACACTCAGGGTGGGCACTGGGGATGCTGGAGACAGATGGCTGCAATTTTCATCTCTGTTGTGCACTCAGAAGGCTGGTCTGAAAACTCATCACCTCCTACATGGCTTCTGTAACATGTTTTGGACAAGACATGCAGTACTGAGATTGCAAACCAAATCCAAGGGTAGATTTGTTGGTGGGAACATCAATATTTCTTACTCAGATTACAGTTATTTACAGGCATGAGTCTGTTAAAGTGCCAAAGACACTTATGAAATCTGTAGCTTGAACAATTAAGATAACTTGGATCTGGGCTGAGTGTTTATGGACTGAAGAACACGAGTGTTGCGAGGGAAGGCAAGCAGCACAAATAACTCTGGTTTTAGAAACTGCAGACTGAAATGAAGATGCGCTTTTGCTACTACACTTTAAAATCTGTGATAGTTTGAAATTCTGCTCAAGATTTGAGATTATTGGTAAGAAACAGTTATTTACTCTGTGGTTGCAGTTTTCTGCCCCAAACCACAGACATCTCCCTAACATTTCCAAACTGGCTCTGCTTTGCCTGACTAAAAGTACTAGCCTTGGCCAGACATAAAAGTAAATCCCATTGTAGGTACCACTGCTGACCACGTGAGAACAGACAGTCAGGTCAATCCTATTCAAAAACATTTGTGGCTGGATCCAGGAAGCTCTATTCCCTGCATCTGCCTCCAGACATGTTCACCCCTATCCCCCATCCCTGCTGGACATGGATCCTTAGTGCTACTAAATTCTCTGTAGTACTTTTTGCCCAACACTATTTTCTAAGGCACTGTAAATTTTCTGTCACCAGTTTCCCTGAATTTGAATAGGCCTCTGTTTGGCCACTTTTCCTGCAATCTGGTTCAATTCACTCTCTTTCTTCGGGCACTGCCAGGGTGAGAAGTTCTCTTTCTTCCAAGTCAAATGCCTTGGGAAAGTGCAGGTGGGCAAGGGCACACACAGTTACGCCTCTGGAGTGAGGAGTAAGAAAGCTTCTCGACTCAGAGTATCCTTTGCATCCACCCTCCCCCCCCAACCCCTACATGCATGCACATGCACACTCTCTCTCTCTTCTCCATTGCTCCTTGGCTGACATTTCCCCAGCACACCCCCTTCTCTCAGGCTGGTCATACCCAGGCCACGTGCTAGCAAACCTCAGAAAATATTTGGCACAGAACCAATCATTTCTTGTTACAAGGAGGACTGCTCGTAGAAAACAACACAAACTAGCAAGGCTTGCAAGCCCTCATTGCCCAGGTAATCATCAACAATATCAACCCATGCCAGTGTGTTGGAGTGGAAAAACTGAATTTTAGCTCAAGATAATGAAGCAACATCCCTCTAATGTCTCCTGGGATAATGAGTTTCTTGCCTGACCTGGGACAGATTGACACTTCTCTCCAAGAGCATAGCAAGCCCCGTATCAGTTCTGCAGAGGATTACAGCATGGTTCCCTGGTGGTTCCTGCTGGATTAAGAGGTACTTTTGTTAACCAGGATTGACATAGGTCAATGTCATATCATCCAGCCGGAGCAGATAGGTGTCAGATAGTTGTTAGGTCCTACGGGCAAAGTACCAATTTTGTTAATATCAAGCCAAGCTGAAGAGTGCACTGACCTGCGCCCCTGACTCTCTCGTGCAGGGAAGAGTTACAATAAGTAGGAATTCATGCTTGCTACTAGTTTAGTCAGACCTCCTGTCTGAAAAGTGTCTCCTGTGATCCACAACGGTCTGGAAGATGACAGATGATGCCTCTTTCAGTCAAGAAGAACTGGGAGAGACTTCATAGAGTAGCTGATGCTGGGGTACATTCAGCCAACACTTTCTACAGAGCACTTTCAAGTAAAGCATCTTGTCATCTTGTAATTCACCCCTCCCAGAGAGTAGAGGGCAATCCCTTTCCCGCAGCTCAGAGTTGCCATTTAGATGTTCACTGCCTGATGTCCAAGCTCAGCCAGCTGTACAGTGAGGTAACAGAGGCAAGTAATGGCCAGCTCCAAAGGCCAGTGTTTCCAGATGCCCACCTTCAATGGCTCTCTCATTTCTTCTGTAAGGACATCAAAGAGCTCTACTCTCTTCCATTCTGTCACTGTCACCTCACTGGTGAACTGTCCACATAAGCGGCCTGACCTGGTACCAGCCACAGCTCTCCTTACACATCCAGGGAGGGCTGTGCACGTGCTGCAATGGTAACTGGACACAATGGCCCTCCATTCCTCCTTTCATAGAATCATAGAATCACCAGGTTGGAAGAGACCCACCGGATCATCGAGTCAGCTTCGTCGCTCTTCTCTGGACTCGCTCCAGAGCCTCAACATCCTTCTTGTGGTGAGGGGCCCAGAACTGAACACAGGATTCGAGGAGCGGTCTCACCAGTGCCGAGTCCAGAGGGAGAAGAACCTCCCTGGACCTGCTGGTCACGCCGTTTCTGATCCAAGCCAAGATGCCATTGGCCTTCTTGGCCACCTGGGCCACTGCTGGCTCATGTTCAGTCGCTGTCAACCAACACCCCCAGGTCCCTCTCCTCCAGGCAGCTTTCTAGACAGACATCTCCTAGTCTGTAGCACTGCACAGGGTTGTTGTGCCCCAAGTGCAGGACCCGGCATTTGGCCTTGTTAAACCTCATGCCATTGGACTCTGCCCAGCGGTCCAGCCTGTTCAGATCCCTTTGCAGAGCCTCCCTACCCTCCAGCAGATCCACACTTCCACCCAGCTTAGTGTCATCTGCAAACTTGCTAAGGGTGCACTCAATGCCTTCATCCAGGTCATTGACAAAGACATTGAACAGGGCTGGTTGGTCATCATGCAGCTAGCCATGTGGCTAATTTTACCCTTAGCATCTGCTCTGCCGATGAGAATTGCGATGACTGGTGAGGACAACCTGCAGACATCAGCATCTGATGGGAGTGGACTACTCAAAGCGCTCTGCCAAGCATAGATCCTGCTGCTACAAGGCATGGTCTGCAGCGAGGAGTTTGGGGTTGCAGAGATGTGCATGGGATCCTCCCTGACAAGGCCAGGAAAGTGCAGGCAGCATACAGCAAGGGCGAGCCTGGGAATGCAAGGGTGAAGAAAGTAATCTGCCAGCACCGAGCAGGGCACCCAAGGGTGGAAGGAGTTTGGGACACCTGGCTCCAGCTGCTGTAAATGCCAACAGTGCTCTGGCAGGTCTGCTGTTCACTGCTGCAAGATTATGCCCGTGACCTGATCCAGAGAAAGGCATATTGACTGCTGGTTTGATATTGCACAGGTTTGGTATCAGTGGTTGCCTAATCAACCTCCAGGAGGGTAAACCAAACAGCTTCCTGTTTCAGGCAAGACAATAAATGATAACTCTATACTAAAGGGCATGATCCTCCCAAGGAAAGACATGATAGCTGAGCAGGGAATGGATGTCCTTGATTTTATTTTTCTCTTAGCCATATCATGCTCAGGTTTCTAGACATAAACGTAGGTGTCTGTGAGCTGCTCACTTGCTGCTATCTGTCTGCTGTTGTTTACCCTCAGGTAACAAAGCCTCCATCTGCTCATGCTGAGATGTGTTAATTGATTCTATAGAAAGCAAAAAAATGGACTTAACTATTCATCAGTGACACATAAAGTGTGATTACTAAGATGGGAAGAAGGCAAGGGTTATTTATCACAAAGAAAAGAGGAAGCTTAACCTTAGTGTTGTAGCTATTTAGTATAAATAAGTAAGACTTTGCTCCCGATATGTTCCTGAGCAATAGTCCTGCTAAAAGATGTTCACGCTTAACACTTAACTTGCAAAGAGCCTTTATAAACCTGCCTCTAACAAAGAGATTGGGAGAGCAACCTCCAAATGGGTAATCATAACAGATGTGTATTATAACCAAGCAAGAGGAAAGAAGTACCGAGGGAGCACAGACTGATGGTGCAGGTTTGGGCTGTTCCACAATTTGGCTGTTCAAAAGTTTTTATGATGGGCTAGACCCTGACAGTCCCTGAAGTTCAGCTGCATTGAGTAGCCTGGAGGAAAAAGCTGGATCCTGGAGTGGGACGGGGTTGAGAAAATTGGACTGTTGAGAGTTTCTATGTTTGACTTTTTCTCATTTTCCATAACAGTACAGCGCACTGAGAAAGAATAACAATTTCTTTTCAGTATTTAGATATAAAATTCCTGTATGCATTTTGTTGAGCCAAGGTTCATTTCAGATTTCAGTCCACTCACCCAGGGTCAAAACTTGGTGTGATTAGAAAGTCATTAGAGATCTCTTGACTCGCTTTGGCTGTGTATAAACATAGAAAGGTGAACTAGTGCCGAGTGGGGATCTGCTGCTACCTTCCCTCCCCATCATGTCCCTCCAACCCTTACTAGGTCTGTTTGTCCTAACGAACACAAGGAGTGCTGCTTTGGGCTTAAGGCTCAGTCCTGGTTCTGATACAGACACCCATCTAAGTTTGGTTTCCTCTCTACCAGTTCCAGGTTGGACTTGGAGCTCACCCACCCACATCCTATTTTCCGACCCTCATGTTTCCTTGTGTTGTTTCCTGGCTGGAATTTCTCTGCTTCCTATCCAGCTCTGAGCTTTGTAATTCATGAAGCAGGGCAGGTGTTTTCTATCTGTTTGTTTTCTTCCCGTCATATGCTGCTCTGAGTATCTATAGGGAAGAACCAATTCCATTCTATGTTCTTAGAGGTGGGCTCTCTGTCTTCTCATGGTGGATGTAAACTGCTCGCAGCTGGCTAGATAATTTCTGATGATCTTCTCCCTGAAGCTGTAATGTCCCACCATGGTGCTTTGTGGATTTGTTTGTTAATTGAACCAAATTGCACTACTTTGCCAAAGAGTTTGGTGTTGGTGTTCGTGAAGTGGTGAGAATAGAATCATAGAATCATAGAATCATGGAATCATAGAATCATAGAATCATAGAATAACCGGGTTGGAAGGGACCCACTGGATCATCGAGTCCAACCATTCCTATCAAACACTAAACCATGCCCCTCAGCACCTTGTCCACCTGTGCCTTAAACACCTTCAGGGAAGGTGACTCAACCACCTCCCTGGTCAGCCTGTTCCAGTGCCCAATGACCCTTTCTGTGAAGAATTTTTTCCTAATGTCCAGCAGGACAACACTACGGTGTAGCAGCCACTTCTTTCAGTTCTATAGCTTGACTTTACAGAGTGAATGCAAGCTCATACTAACAGGCAGAGCATCATCCAGAATTTGTTGTTTATTTGGCTTCCCAAAAGTATTTCAGGGCCCTGTTTAGCCAGGGTTTAGCCAGAATTTAAGAGTTTTTCCTTTGTTGAAATCAAGTGGGGCTTTCAGACGATTTGTGCCCCCACTCCACCCCTTTCAAATGCTGTATGCACATGCTGCTCTTCAATAGTCGTTGTCCTTCAGGACAGCCCCCACCACCCAGCTGGGGCACAGCCAACCAGGAGTGGTTAATACTTCCCCATAGCTGCCACAGCTTTGTCATGGGGGTTTGGGTAGGATATTCTCTATCTGAACAGAAATAACGTGGCTTTCTTAAAAGGCAGTGCTTGCTCCATGGCATCTGCATTTGTTGTTCTGTGGAAAATGTGGAGCGTCTTTTCCCACAGAGAAGGGGAGACCACCACACACCACACCTGGGGTAAGGGCATCTATGCAAGTGAGTAGCCGTGCAGCTTGCATGCTTTGGCAGAGCTGGGCTGTGAGCTTTCAGAAACACGTTCATCAGCCCAGAGCCCTGCAACACCACACAGATGCCATAAGCTGACAGAACCAGGGTGTGTTGGCACAACAGCTGGTGGCTACCTAGTAACTAAAGGCAGATCTTCCTCGCAGGGAGTATTTACAGGCTGCCTTATAAATGGCTCTGGAGATTTAAGAACTTGCACGACAGCTGTATGAGGTAGAGCAGAAAGCTTCTCACATAGCAGTAGTGCTGATATGGTTGTTCACAGAGATAAAAATTGTATTTCTGCATGGTGCCAGGACATAGTTCATTAAGGACTCACTTCTTTTCATGTAAGAGAAGTATAAGCCAGGCTGTGGGTATACAGGCACCTCACTCTGTAGTAGAGTAAGGGGAGAACACGCCTGACATCAGTGGCAGCTCATGGCCAAACACCTACTCAGAAATAACTTTACAGTAACTCATACTTCTTTTTTTCAGCAATAAGCACCCTGTATTTGCTTATGAAATGAACTACCAGGCTGCAACTAACACCTTTGTTGCTTTGTGCCCATTCCTGTTCTGGGGTGGCTGAATCCTTTGCTAGAGACTTTTGACATGTTGATAGCTGCAAGGGCATTAATCAGTCTTGATGCAAGAACACTGAACATCAAGGCCTGAGTACAGAAAGCTGCACTTTTCTGCCTGTGCCTGTGACCCCACTGCATCAGTCTTTTCTTCACCATCTGAAAAAATTTCCTCCACAACTCAGAAATGAGTTAAAAAAAAGAAGTTTCATTGTGTTTCTGAGTTGAATGTGCTCTTCTTCCACAACAGCTTCTACCATCAGTTCATCTTATTTATTTCTCTGCTAGTTTGGAGACTGTTTTTTCTTTGAACAAATGCTGTCTAGATTTTTTCTCTGCTCCTTTAACATCTATAATGCCCAGTATCTCTGGGCATTAGTCTGCTGCTTCAAGCATAAACTGCAGAAATGGTTTCCATCACAATAAGAAACCTTTACTGTTGTGGCGAAGATGATGACTGCTCTGCTCCTGATGATGTTGCTGGCGCAGGGGTCTGCAGTCAGAGGAATTTGTCATGCATCTGCCTGCTCTGTCTTCCCAAACTGCAGCTTCATCCAACAGAACATTTTAAGCACTAACAGTGTGGAAGAGTGTGGCCACAGTAATCTGCATCTCTGTGACCTTGACCCTGATTGCTGAAATTAGCTTTGCAGATAGTTAAGCTTAAAAGCCTCTTCATAGCTTCTGCCTGGACGAGGAAGCACAGTGAGAGCATATCCCAGTGCATAGTCCTGAATCCCCTACTAGCCTTTAATTATCTTCCAGGAGAAACTCATTAACTGCAAAGTCTGATGTTAAACATCACCAGGAGAAGTTGCTTTTTAATGCTTTTTGTTAAAGTCCAGTGAAAGATGAAGGTTGCGTCCCAGAATTCTGCTCTATTTAGAAAAAGTAGGAGAACATACAAGTGAAGACACAAAATACAGCCATTTTGGCTAACTTTCTGCAGCATTTCTGCATTATTTCACCTCTGATCTTTAATCTTCTAAATGCTATTCACTGTCTTGATTGTCTCCAAGGTGACTAGGTCACTACTGTTGCTGGTGAGTTGGTGTTTTCTTCACTCTTGACCTGACATTTAAAGTAGTTCGAAGACAGCCCGCTATAAAAGACTAAAAACTGAGGTCTCCCTCTCTTTTATCCTTCTTGTCTTACCTCTCATTTGTGGTACCTTAGAAGTAATTCCAAGTTATCTTTTTTCCCCATTGTGTTCAGGGCTACATGCAATCTTTTCTGGGTCAGAAATAGTTGTTCTAACTGTATGGAAATGAGAGAAGCATTTTCTGACTCTAGGCTTGTTGTGAAAAGAGATCTAAAATAAAAAACACTAAAAATGTAAACATTAAAATAAGCCTACTAAAAATATGATAGCAAACAAATGAACTCTGACAGAGAATAATATTCTATCATCTGGCAACAATTATAAATGTCCACATGACTTATGGCACATACTTTGGTTATTGTATTCTTCTCTGAAACCATTTTCTTTGTTATCCTGGAATTTTCTGGTCATATTCATCTTGCATAACTGTGGAGATTAAAAAGATAAATACCTTCCAGAGAACTGTAAATATCTATTTAATGTCAAATAAATTGCTACTTGGAGAAGTCTTTGTTTGAAGTTGGAAGAGAATAATCCCTCCTATCAGACACTGAAAAATAGTGAATTCCTGTCTACAAACCATTCCTTATTGTGTTTCTTTTGAGGATTGGTCTTGCTAGCAAGTCAGTGGAAAGCAAAGCTAAACATGCATGAAAGATTATAAGAGAATGCTATGATTATTAACATTTGCAAGTCTCATTCATCAATATTTTAAACGATTTCTAGAAGGATGCATTTGATGAGTAACAAGCATCAGCATCATGGGGCAAGACGTCCTACTTCTACTCTCCACAACCAAAATAACTTCTCAAACTGCTGACATCCATCCAGGAAATATTATCTTTAGGTGCTTACATTCTTCATCACTAAAGCTCCCTAAGAGTGTTAAGGCCTGCAGTGGCAGGAAGGTAGCTCTCTCTGTTGCGCAGTCCTTTGCCTGTCTGCCTTGAGAAAGGACAGAGCTGAATCTGTATCTTCATCTTTCTTGTGCGTCTAACACAGTGGTCCTGCTGGTGACATATAGGTGTAGTTTGCTGTGGTCTGAAGAAACAATGCCTGTGGTGTCTGAGGGTTTCTTCAAAGCACATACTTTGCTGGTGAGGGTTAGATTCATGAAAATGCAGTTGGTAATTACTTTGGTGACTGAGTACTCTGAATATATAGTCATAGAATCATTGAATCACCAGGTTGGAAAAGACCCATCGGATCATCGAGTCCAACCATTCCCATCAATCACTAAACCATGCCCCTCAGCACCTCATCCACCCGCACCTTAAACACCTCCAGGGAAGGTGACTCAACCACCTCCCTGGGCAGCCTGTTCCAGTGCCCAATGACCCTTTCTGTGAAAAATTTTTTCCTAATGTCCAGCCTGAACATCCCCTGGTGGAACTCAAGTCCATTCCCTCTTGTCCTGTCCCCCGTCACTTGGGAGAAGAGGCCAGCTCCCTCCTCTCTATAACCTCCTTTCAGGTAGTTGTAGAGAGCAGTGAGGTCTCCAATGATTTCTCCTTTATTTCTACTTATCAGAGGTGCCTGCCCATTTTGGGACATGTTCTACACTTCAGTAAGCCCAAAAGTACATAGTGATGCTAATGTAAATGTCTTCTGGAGAGACTGTCCGACTCTCCTGATCTGCTGGATAGACAGCTTTATATAGAAATAGTACATGGCATCTCTGGGTGGGCACAGTGTGCACTGTTGGCTTTGGAGGATGAAAAGTCTTATTCCCTGCACTGAAGAAGGAACTTGACAGTGCTAACCCATTTAGCTTTCAAATTAAAGGCTTAGCTCAGAAAGAAGGTTAAAGCCAACTATGACTAAATAGACTGAGGTGTCTCTCTGCAGCTCCAGGAAAGGTACCTGCCTCTCAGACAATGACAGCATTTAAGACTTACTTTTACCCACAGCATCCTCTATCAGTTAACTCAAACAATTGCCTACTCACCCTGTGGCTGAGGTGAATCCTGTTCATGGGAACTCAGGTAGGTTATCTGCTAAAAATATTCATCTTTGCCATCTAGTCAAGTCCAGCCTTCCTAGTCCCCCAAAGCTCCCTTTGGAGGCAGTCGGTATGCTCTGTGGTGTTTAGGAAGGCTGACCCTACAGCAGACATCTACATCTGGCAGATGACTCGCATATATTAAGTGCCTGTTTTTCCCTCACAAACTCTTTTAAGAAAACCTGTGTTGACTGGTTCTGCAAGGAGATCTGCGTTGTAGTCATGCAGCCATCGCACTGGGCACCACGAGCCTCACACCTTCCTGGTAGGTAAGATCCTGCTGTGGCTATTGTGAATTCTGCCATGTGACTAAAAATATGATGCAGGAAAGTTCAAGTTCCTTTGTACATCTTCAGCTTTTCACGGAGTGGTGGTGTCTGTTTAAAGCCCTGTAAATCACAAGATTTAAGGTCTGTTGAGTAGTCTTAAGTGGTATTTGTCTTCAGTTTCCCAATGAGACATGATAGTTATCTGTGAAATACATATTCTGATTACAAGAACGACATGTTGCTGCAAACTTGGGTTTATACAGAGAAGCCATCAGTGCTTTGAGTGGGTCTTCTAATAAGATACTTGTGATTACAGTAGAAAGTGGGCACTAATTTAAAAATGAACCAATTATTAGCAGATTTAATATATGCATATGCCGCACTTGGTGGGAAAGGTAATGATGAGAGCAAAAAGAACACAATCTGCTCTAATTATCTAAGAATGTCTTTGAAAGATTATGGACTACTTGATTAGCAGGCTGGGAAAAACTTGAGATAGTCACAGCAACTTTAAATATAGACTAGAGACTTAAGTTTGAGTATGTGAAGTATGAAGAGGGAGCTTTGGCATGGGCCATGTGAAAGCTGAGAACCTACAGATCTGTCAGAAAAGGAAGAAAAAATAAAAGTGACGATGAGAAAAATATTCGCATTGGGTTAGCATTTAAAGTAAAACCATTTAGCTCATTGTCCTATTTCTCTTCTTTCTACTTTCCTAATCAGTACAAAATCATTTGGTTAAACAAACCATCCATTTAAAGATACGGTCTCTGAGGTCTTTGTATTCTTCATTTGTAAACAGCAGGAGTTTAGTTTGCTGAGAATGGTCAGAAGTTTCAGACTAACTACTATTGAAGTCACTTCAGACACTGGCTGGATTTACAGTTGATGTCCAGGCACATTCCACAGCTCAGGCGTGTTTATTGGACCCCTGGTTCAGTGCTAAGTCCTTTTTTTTCACAAGTCTACGTGTGTGTGTGTGTATATGTGTATAAAAAAATATAGGAACATTCTGTCAGGTGACATAAAAAGGAAATGTAACATAGTTTGGCTCTTCTAAAGTTACTAAGGACTAGCTCTGTCAATCAAATACTGTTTCTTAGCTAGATGGTCTCAGTTCTAGGAAATGAGCTGCCTTCAAATTGCTGATAGGTTGAGGAAAGTTACTTTCTCTTCTATATGGAATATCTGAATTTGCTATTTCATTTTTTATAATGCTGAAAATATGTAGGATGTTTTGTAGAGAAGCTCAATTATGAACAAGTTGCCTGGTCTGGAACTATTCACAGAATGAGCCATCACAGCTGCAGGAACAGACCCTGTGTTGAAGGGACATCCTGACAGTAGAAGCAAGTGGGAGCCATAAACTCAACCTTGGGTGTTTAGCCAGTCTAGCAGACCCAATAGGTTGAAATCCAGAAGTCTGAGGATATCCAGGTGAAGGGAACTGGGATTGTTTAGCCTAGAGAAAAAGTGGCTGAGGGGAGACCTTAGCACTGTCTACAGTTACCTGAAAGGAGGTTGTAGGAAGGTGGGTGTTGGTCTGGTCTCTTCTCCTAAGTAAATAGTGATAGGATGAGAGGAAATGGTCTTAAGTTGCACCAGGGGACGTTCAGATTAGATATAAGGAAAAATTTCTTCACTGGAAGGTTTTTCAGGCACTGGCAGAGGCTGCCAAGAGAAGTGGTTGAGTCACCATCCCTGGAGTATTGAAAAGATGAGTGGACAGGGATGTGGTCTAGTAGTGGACAGGTACGGTTTGACTTGATGATCTCAAAGGTCTTTTCCAACCAAGCGATTCTATGATTCTATGGTACATTCACTGTGTTTCCATATGCTTTCCCCAGATTTCCCTACCAGTCAGTACGTCAGGTTAGATGAACCTTTGTTCTGGTCTACTAATAAATTCTTGAGATCTTATATGCTCTTCTATGGTTTCTTGTAAGATCCTTAGCATCAAAAATGAGGGAAGCATCTGTGCCTGTAGAGGGAAGTCAGGGCATCTATTGTTAGTGTTGATTAATGTAATTTGTAGTACTGTCTCCCTCACCGGAGCATCACGCTGATGGGAGTGCGAGCACTGATGCAAAAGGAGAAACCTAGGAGAGGGGGACATTCACAGCAAGCTCGGATTCTCTGAGCTAAAGTACTTCCCAGCATGCCTGAATATAAATATACAAAAGGCATCAGAATCAGTAAATAATCTGCATGCCATATATCATGCAGTGTCTGGCAGTGAGTGTAAGGCCAGTGTTGTGGATAGCCTTACACGCTTAAACCTGATCGGGATCCTCAAGCTCATCTGGCAGCACCGTGTTGCAGAAGTGATCCCTCTGACTTCATGGAAATCCTTGTATCATTCATCTGGAGCAAGGGCTCTGAGTGGGGGGAACCCACAGAGGTGTAAGGCTGGCAGAGTTTGCCCCTGGTTCAGTCCAGCCCTCTCTGCTGAGCCTCTTTCAGCTGTATCAGTTTAAAGGAAATAAAGAGCCATTTCTTTTTTGTTCACACATAAAGCAAGTTCTAGCGGTGCCTTAGGCAGAGGTAAAATGATGTGGGGATTACAGCTACCTAGGCTACAGAGCAGTGTTCTTTCTGGGAAGAAAAGCGGTGGAGTGGCAGAAATACTTCTCTGTATCCTCAAGGCAGATGGAACATTAAAATCAGCATTGGAAATCGGTGAGGGAAGAGCATTCAGGTGAATCAGTTGCTCTTTAAAGCAATGGATTGTGCTTTTCAGCCTTCCTAGTCCTAAACTTTTCTGCCTAGCAAGTGCTCCTGGATTTCAGTAGTCTGTATTCAAATGCAAAATATATTTTACTCCTCTTCACTTTGTTTTAAATGCATATGAACTGAAGAAGCTGTGAGGACAAGAGGTGTATAGGACAGCAAGAGCTGTACTGTAGTTCAGAAGGTAACTGTGTGGTCAAGGCTCCATACACTGGAAATGGTCTTCAGAGATCCTGAAAGCTGCACACAGACTTCTGCAAGTGGCTCTTAGTTTCCTTTTCTTTTCCTCACATAGGGAGTAAAGACAGCAGTGGGCCAAAAGAAATTCTCTGTTGAATCTCATTGAGTCCCAGGGGCTGTGCTCAGCTCTGTTCTCAGCACGGCATCACGTCAGAAGAACTAAAAGAAGCAAATCAGCTCACAGAGCCCACTGCATAAACAGCCTTAACCAAACCCTGCAGTCCAGCTTAGCCCTTTTAAAATATTTTGGGGGTGATGTCAGCACCTGGGTTGCCAATACACTTGGTGCCCTCCTCCCTCAGCCTACTTTAGTTCCCACACAGGGACGGGGCACCCAGACTTAGTGGGAGATAGGCAGAAGCTGGGAGGGAAATAATATCTGCAGTGAGCTGAAGTCCAGAGGCAGAACCATTGGACTCTGTTTACCTCCTCAAGGTAAAAAACTTGGCTTACTCATTAGGTCAGATTTTCTCTTGTCCAAGGACTTAGGAGGCTGGCAAAACATCTTGGGAATGCTGGAATTTGTTAACTGCATGCACTGGGCTTTTAATATTTAATCTGCAAACTGTAGCAGTTTCTTTTTAAACTGTCTTCATGCTAGTATGGTCCCATGGCTTCTCTTATTTGCACCATGTATCTTACAGGCTAATCTGGATTCTCTGCTAAGATTCTGGTTGTGTGGCTGAAATTCTTTATCTAGAGCTTATGCAGCATTTGCTTAAAGATTTTTCATCTTATTTATGTGGCATCCAGATGAGATTAGTGCATGATATTAATGACAAATTATTCTCGCTTTTTTTTTTCATGGACTCCAAGAACATTTAAAAATTGAAACTTGCTGTGATAAACAAAAGTTTCTGAGTACAACCTAAATATGATTTCTGAAGTAAGAAACCTATAGCTGCTTGAAAGTGCAGGCAAGTCAGAAGGTTCTTGAGAAAATGCTTTTCCTCTGTAGGATTAACTCAAAAAATTCGTGAAGTTCTTTAAAAATAAAAATGTCTAACATAAGGTTCTCCTTATAGTTTTAGTGGTAATGTAAATAATTCAGTTTTATTAGACTTCCATTACAAAATAGTAGTTTAGACCTAGTTTCTTAAGAAAAATGAAACCATGCAAACAAATACAAGGATTTACTAAAGTCTGACCAGTGGTACATTTACAATATATACCTGCTGAAAGTAACAAAGGAGGCTTGGAAGTTATTTATTTGAAAATGCTTGTACAAAGCAGTGCTAATTTCCATGGACTGCTCACCCCTACACAGTGTATTTTGGGGTGACACTGAGAACTCTCCTGTCAAATGCTGGAAATCAAAGAAGGTGATAAGCTGCCAGAGGTAACTTTTATTTTTCAGTATCTCCAGTGCTTACTAACTTCTAGGCTCTGAAACAACATGTATTTACACGAATATAAATAGCTCTGCTGAACCTGCCACCTTCACGCACCCGTTCTTCACATATTTTTCTTTTTCCTTAAAAGAGCCTGTGACCTGGAGGTTGAGCTCAAGGACACTCTCAGCAAATCACTGAAGTTTTCCCCTTGCTCTACCTGTTGACCTCCGCTCTCTCCTGATTACTGCTGAAAAATGGAGCGATCCACGCAAGAACTTTTCCTCAACTTCATGATTGTTCTGATTACTGTATTGCTCATGTGGCTTCTTGTGAAGTCTTATCAGGAGTAAAAGACAATCAGAAACTCTGGGAGGTGATTTAAGTGTGTATCTCTGCAGACATAAGTAACACCTACAGCACACCACTGTGATTAGCTTTCAGTCAGCTGAGGATGTCAGCATTTTTTTTTACTCTCTCGTGTCTTTTGTCTGTGATGCCAACGTCTGTAATGGGTCTATGATGGTGTAATTATTTTCTTCTGCAATGGTGCAGCTGTAAAATGTAAAATGCAAGATCCTTAGGAACTGTTCGATGTGGCTGTTTCCTCCAGTAGTTACTGTGAATGCTATAACCATGCCAGCTTGTTCGGCGTCAGTTCTAGGTTCTCCAGGGTGTAAACCTGCAGTATGCAATGTACCTCTCTGTATTAACCATCATAAGAGGCACAAACTTGCTTAGCAGAAACGGATGTGAAACCTCTGCTTTCACTTGCTTGTTTCACTTAAATAAAGAACATGTAAAACGATTATTTTGCAGCGTTCCTTACCCCTCTCCTAGCACGACTGCTGTTCACTGACAGATCTGCTGATCATAGTGGTGCAGTGCACCGTGCAAGGCTGGTGGTTTGCTTGTACCCCCGACCTACACTTTTATTTGTACTTTTTGCTGTAGAGTCGAAAATCCTGCGGGTTAACGGAAGCCACACGGATCAGCTGTTCATGCCCCTTTTCTGTCCATGAGTGACCAAAACTGTTGGTGCCTGTGGACTTGGACTTCAAAGAGAACCTCTGTCCCACAGGGTATTGTCAATAACTATATTTTTTTAAGCTGGATTTCAGGCAGGGATTCCCAGGGTCCTATTTTTGGCCAAGCTGTGCTTGGAGCAGTGCCTGGAGTGATAAGCCTGGGTCAGTTGCAGGGGTGGGTGCCTGCTGGCATCGCAGCCCTGCTGCGAACCTTGCCCGGGGCAGCAGTCCCTTGGGGTCCACCATGGTGTGGTGGTAGGACAAGGCGTGAGTGTGTCTGGGTTGCTGTGATGGTGTCGTCGCCCGCTAAAAAATCTTGAGCCAGCTTGAAGAACACACAGTCCCTGGGTGTGGGAAATCAGTGATTAAACTCCTCCCTAGGCATTTCCCATCTGTTATTTTAATGGTTTCAGAGGATAAGCACCTTCTACAAAATACAGTTTTCTGTAGGAAGGCAGTTAGATGTGTGCCAGACTTGCCTCCATCCCTTCCAGGAGCCTGCAAGGAGAAGCAATATCATGAGGCAAGGATGCAAGTTACCCAAGGCAGGTCTCTGGTATGGTTAGAAGGAGCAGTGCTGCTCTTGACAGCTGGAACTTGGGCTTGAGCTTTAAGGAAAGACAGCAAATACTATGGCAAAAGCACTTACTAACTGTGTGTGTCGCTTACAACTGCTGCCAAATGACCCATTGCTCTGCGTCACTTGTACTGTCCATCTGGGTTTGAAGCTGCCCCCCTGCAGCTGGTGCCACTTATCCTTGCAAACAAGAAATCCCCACTCCAGTGCAATGATAAAAACTTGCTGCTTGTTTACCCTTGGCTGTGACTGAGCAGACGTTCTTCAAGCATTTCCAGGGATGGCAAATTTTCTGCAACAAAACCAAGACGTTGATTGGACTTCTGTCAGCAGCCTTTTTCTACAGCCCACCTCATGCTGCTATATTCCACTGATTTTACACGGTCAGTTTGTGTCCATAAGCTTAGCTAACACATGCAGCAGAGGCTGGAGAAGAACGTAGAAAAATCTATTTTTAAATACGGTGAATACTTGATAATTCAGTATGAAAGATTCTCATCTTTCACTGGCTGTGACTCCCTACCCCAGCTGAACACAGTGTCTTCATCCAGAATTATCAGACCTTCCCTGTGGCTTAAAAATAGATTTTCAGAGTCTCCCGTGCATCATGGCTTTCACAAGGCACCTCACCTCTGTGAGCTGGTCCCACATGGAAGGGTAGAGGCTTTTTTGCCAGTCCCAGAGCACATGGACATTGCCCCGGGAGAGCAAAGTCATGAGCAAATTGATGCATTTGGGCTCATCTCAGGGTAGCAATGGAAAAAATAGAGGTGTGGGCTTCACTGTCTGTACCAGAAGTGCTTCAGCAACAGCTCGAGGTGTTCCTAACAACTTTCAGGTAGAACAAGAAAATATTCTGGGCGGCTTGGGCCACTCACAACTTTTAGCCGTCAGTCTTTCCGAGAGTAGACATGCATTGAACTTTGACAACATGGTTAAGGTAAAGCATCACAAACAAGTCCTTAAAAGCATGAATACCAGTCTAAGTGGTCCTTTTTTCTGACTTTTACAGTTTTTAAGCAGATTTTGAAGGAGGCTATTTATTTGCCCGGATCATTTGCCTAAAAATGAAGAAAAAACCCCAATTTAGTAGCTAGTGCCAGATGCCATGAAGAGACAGCACTGTAGAGATGCATAGACGCATTAGTGTCAAATACACACATATAGACAAACTTTCCTGGTTAGAGGGACTTTAATGCAGGTCTTTGGTGTAACCCTTCAGTCTGGAATTCTCTCTATCACCTTCTTGCTGCAAGACACCCTGGAAGAGAGATGGCTCTCTGGTAATGTATCTTTCCAGCTTTTTCCAGCCTGGGCTTAATTTGTCTTCAGTGTATCAGTAAAATCATTTTATTAGAAGTATACTTTAGAATAAGTAGCTGCTCTAACTCCTCCAGCCTCTATGAGGAAACTGTTCCATTGCTTGACTGCCCTCATGGTAAAAAAGCTTTTTCTTATCTTTCAATGTCATTCCTGCATTTCAGTTTCTGCCCATTGCATCTTGTCCTGCTGCTGGACACTTCTGAGAAGAATCTGGCTCTACCTTCTTCATTCCCTCCCATCAAGTGTTTACATACACTGATAAGACCCTCCTTGAGCTTTCTCCTCTCTAGGCTGAATGGTCCCAACTTTCCCTGCCTCTTCTTGTATGTTGGACGCTCCAGTCCCTTCATCATCTTTGTGCCCCTTTGCTGGAACTGCTCCAGTATGTCTATGTCTCTCTTGTACTGGGAAGCCCAGCACTGGACCCAGCACTTCAGGTGTACTGAGCAGAGAGGAAGGATGACCTGCTGGCAATACTCTGATGCAGCCCAGGATGCTGCTGGGCTTCTCTCCCGATGGCTTGTTGTTGGCTCATGGTCAGCTTGGTACCCACCAGGACACCCAGGACCTTCTCTGCAGAGTTTCTTTTCAGTTGGTTGGCCCCAGCCTGTCCTGGTGCCTGCGTTTTATCCTCCCCAGGGGCAGAACTTGGCATTTCTTTTGCTGAAATTCATGAAATTCCTTCCTGCCAGCCCATTTCTCCAGCCTGTTCATGGAATCACCAGATTGGAAAAGACCCATTGGATCATTGAGTCCAACCATTCCTATCAAACACTAACCCATGTCCCTCAGCACCTTGTCCACCCGTCCCTTAAACACCTCCAGGGAAGGTGACTCAACCACCTCCCTGGGCAGCCTGTTCCAGCGCCCAATGACCCTTTCCATGAAAATTTTTTTCCTAATGTCCAGCAGGACAACACTACAGCGTAGCAGCCACTTCTTTCAGTTCTATAGCTTTACTTTACATCTTTCCATGCGTACATTAACATACTTTACATCACTTTAATACCTGTTTTAAGCTGAAGACTTCTCTCCCTTTTTTATGGTCCCTAACACATTATCAATGATAAACTGTGAGAAGTATTTATTATGCAGGTATCTTTATATCTGCAAAGATTTTATATATATACACATATATATGTATATACATGTGTGTATATATATATATCTCAACATATGACCTGCAGTAAGTTTTACATGTAGCATGCACAGTGCCTGCTTATGAGAGGGTTACCAAAGTGACACTATACTTACCCTCTTTCCTCTCCCACCCTACCTACTTTATTACAGGCGCTCTGTGTATCACCTGAGGAGCTGCCAATGACAACTACAACACTGACTGCTCATGAATTAACCTGAACAAGGCAATTTTCATTCTGGCATCTAAGTATAGACAAATTAGCCTCACCCATGACCAGAAGTTCAGCGTCAGGCTTTCCGATAACTTTACTGGGCTTTGGATCATATCGTAGCTACCTAATTTTAAACGTTCAGATTTCAAAAGTCTGGCTCTAGGCCTGGTAATTTGGAATTACTAAGCACTCAGCACTCTACTCTGAAACCAGAGACACAGGATGTTCAACATACTTTTGGGAAAAATCAGACCACTAGTTTATGTGCCTGGATACCAACCTAGAAACTGAATTTTAGGCTCCAAGATTGGAAGCTTTGGCTAGACTTTAGAAAATTGTTCAGTGGCATTTACCAAAATACTTTTATCAATCAATCAATCAATCAATCAAAAGTATTTTCAGTCAAACACAGTTTCTATATTTTTTTCTAAGAAGAGTATTGTTCTCAAAGGCAAATGACATCCTTGAAAACCATCTGTGTCCATTTTGCTTTTGAATGGCTGTAGACTGTGTGGCTTGTGCCCCCTTTCTCCTTTATTGCCCAGGCTCCAGGTCAGGCAGATTCTCTATTCTGCGTCACGTAACCAATCACTCTTGTGATGTGTCACCTCCAAGTCACAGGGTAGGAAACTGCCGTGCAATGAAAGAGAGATGAGAATGGAAAAAAAAATGATTGACACCACGGAATCGCATGTGCTGCATTTCTGAGTGAGTTGATTACAAATCATTTCTTGTTGACATTTTCTAGTTTACAAAAATTCACTCAGAAGTCAGTCTTCTGTGGAAAAAAATGCACACTGTGTAAGCTCTGTGTGTGTGTGTGTTGAGTAGATGAAACAGAAGAAGGAGGAAAGGTAAAAACCAAGCTTCTCAGTCTTATCAAGATACCATTCCTGTGTACACATGTAAGTTTTGTCTGGACCAAACCAAGAAAATGTTAAGCATAAATAACTTCCTTGCTACACAGCAAGTCCTGCATGGTTCTATATATACAACTACATTTGGAAGTGTCCCAAAGGTGATAGATAACCTTGCAGTTCAAGAACTTTGCACAATAATTATCTGTATTTTGGTGGTGCAATGAGTTAGGAGGGAACATGAAGACTGGCAGCTGCTGATATCTTAAGTTGCCATTGAGGGGGCTCCTAAATCATTCTTCACCTACACAGCTGCTGGGTTGGTTTGCTCTTTGTGTGTTGGGTTTACCCACAGGTTAGTCTCATAGATCTGAGCTGGAAAAGCCTCTGGCACGTTTCCCAGGACTGTATGCAGCTGGTGCTCAAGCCAATCAACTCTGACCTCTTAGTTTAACAGTTCAGCTGTCAGCTTCGAGAGAGAGATGACAGCATTTTCAAGCTGGCTCCATGATGCTTATCAGTTAACGTTAATCTCTGCTTGGAGTGGGTTGGTCTGTGAAGGAATATAAAGAAGCCTAAATTCATACAAAATGAATGGACATGGTCAGTTTGTGCTCGTGTGCATTCTGTGTCTCTCTAGTACTTGCTGTTCTTCACTGTAGTATGTGAATGAGGGAGATAAGTGATAATTTGTCTTTGGCAGCAGTTGTTAGCTACGTCTGTGCTTCCTTTTACTACAGTGCGTATGGCAGGGTCTGGAAGGGCATTTATACAGTGTGTGAACGTGCCTTGATCTGCTAGTTTTGTATAGATGCCTCTTCCTGTACGCAGAAGAGCAGACAGAGCTGTGTCTCTCTTCCAGCTAAATGTTTTCCTCATGTTTCATCTCTCCCCTCTGGGGAGGCAAGCAGTGGCTTTCATCTCTCGACCTCATGGCCAGAGTGGTACATGGTCTACTGCAAAAAATGTTGATGTCTGCTTTGTGCTGTTGTCCCTGTCCATGTATATAAAGGCTTGGAATGAGCGTGGCTCAGGCGTCTCGAAGATCACATCAAGGGGGTCAGGATATTCACAGTGACCCAGGTATGTAATTGTTTCCTGAAAGGGACTTTATCCCTTTCAGAGATGTGTCTTGGGAAAAGGGCTCCTAGGCATGATCCTATCTTGTGGCCATACAAATCTGCACATTTCTGCATCCACTTGGCATAACTTTGGTCTTTCACATTACTGTGGCAGGCTGGACTAGATGCATCCTGCAAAACATCTAAAAGGAGTGACCCAGTTCCTTAATCAAAACTATGGAATACACTGAGCAATAATTAATCTAGAATGGGTTTTGCATGTACCTCTTCCCTCTAGTATTCAACTATTTTGCTGTTCAGATTCTTGTCCACAGACATTCGTTGGCTTGTCTGAAAGCAGGGACATAAATTTTTAAATACTTGCAGTGCAGTTGCACTGGTGACTACCAGTTTCATAGGATTAACATAAGAATTTTCAACTAGGTTAGGAAAGATCTGCTTCTGTATGCTGCAAGCTGTTACCCAGTGGACTTCACTGGAGCTGGACCTGGTTATATCAAACAAGGACTTGTCCTTTTGTTTTTCCTGGTTCTGACCTGCTCTCTGCAAAAGTCTGTTTCAGCATCACCTGGGAGGTGTTTTACATCTTTGATTTAAACCTGGTTTTGAATAGAAGAATTTCACCATTTGAAATCTTACATTCTGTATTTTTAAGCTGTATTAACTAACACTTTAATGAATGTATGATCTGAAAACACTGAGCTTCATACTATATATCCATATCTATATTTTAAACTACACCTCTAGAACCTTTAGATAGGTTCTAGAACTTATTGGGCTATGAATGAAATAAGTAATGACAATTAACTGAATTCAATATATTTTTTGGCAACAAATTTATCTTTACAGTCCCATTAGTACTTTAAACCTAGTCCCGTGTTTCTAAAATGTTTTTTTTCTTAATGGTTTAAAAATAAGGGAATTCAGAAGCTAATAAGCGTTGAAAATACTAAGCCTTAGGTGGGTTTTTCAGCCTAGGATACTTCCCTACTTAACTACACCTCTTGGTCCTTCAGCTGCCTTTTCACTTGCGCATCAGGAGAATGATTAAACAGAAACTATTCAGTAAGATAGAGTCAAGTTATGTCATAACGAGGCTAAGTAAAGTCTCCTGTGAGAATAAGAAGTGGGAAATACCTCTTGCTCTACAGTCTTGATTCCTTTGCAGTCTTGGTTGTGAATTTTGGCTCTTTCTCCACTGAGGCTGTACTCACCTGAGCATAGAAAGTACTGAAAAATCACCTACAGCCTTGGGGAAATCTTGTCTGTGTAAACAGCCAGTCCCAAAGCTATAGAGCTCATCTTGTAGGCGTAAAATCATATCATACTGTGTCCTCTGATAAAGAACAGGATGAAATCAATGAAATTCAGATGGGAAACACAACAAACAGTCATTTAATCAAATAAAGGTATATTTAGACAGAATCAGGCCAAGCCCAAAGTTAAAAATACTTTTTTTCCTGGAAGTACTATTTATCACAAGATGAAGTTGGGTAGGTTAGAACATCTGGTTGTTAATAGAACTGGCCTATAAGAGAAGTGGTGACTAGGAGACAACCAGTAAGACACAGGGATAACACAAATACCAGAAAGACAAAGCAAATGGTGTCAACAAGGAAGGTACAGCACACATGAAAGAAAACTTTAGAAAAATGTTCAGAAAACCCAATACAGTACCCCTCCCGTCTGACATTTCAAAACTAGGGCAAGTGCAGCTAGGGCTAGGCTGTCAACACAACGTGACAGTGTTCATCCAGTGATTTTAAAGGAGTTCAGATATGAAATTGTCTGCCTTGTTTCTGTAGAGCATAACTTATTGCTCACATCAGGCTGGTACCAGTGGAATAGCGGGTGACATATGGGAGATTAGTTTTTACGAGGGCAGCAGGGAACAGCTGGTAAGTGACAGACCAGGAATTTTCCCTTCCGTATTGGAAAAAAAACACAAACAACAGAAAAGCAAACAGAGAGGAGTCAAAGGCACATAAATGGTAGAAACCAGAAGGGCTTTTGCGAAGGGAAATACTGCTTTTAGTATATATTATGACTCTGAAAGAGTCAGTGAACATGTCAGTAGTAGTGAGATGATCAATACATATAAAAAACCCTCAACCATCATGGGACAGAAAGGGAAGTTCTCCTTTCAGCTGATTGAAAGAAAGGGGCAATGAGCAGTTAAATTGCATAAGAAAAGAAGGTCCATAGACGATCGTGTTCTTATGGTACTTTACATTGCTAATAGGAGAAGCAGGAAGATTGCAAAATTTTCTGATGGCACAAATATCATAAACAAAGAGTTGCAGAGTGTTGCCTCAATGCCAAATGATGTGTGATAAAATGGTAGATGACATTAAAGGTTAACAAATATGAAGTAGGGCACATAAGGAGAAAAAATCACTTCAGCACACAAAATAATGAGCACAGCAGACACTGGCACACAGAAAAAGATCTTGGAATGAGTGCAGAGTTCCCTGAATGTATCAGCTCCACAGTCAGTGTTAGAAAAATTGCAGAGAGGGTTATAAAATAATAATAAGTCATTGTGATGACTTCTGCTTGAGAAGAAACCAAGCCAACTAGATCTCTTTAACTTGAAAAAAAAAAGATGACTGAAGAAAAGATACAAATAGTAATGAATAAGAGCACACACACTGACTATTTATACTTTCTCAGTCCATCAAATAAATAGCAAACATAATAGGGACATATAAAATGAAGAAAGGCATTTCAGAGTAAAATTGAACTGTAAAACTTAGAAGTGTGAGGTATTCTGAAATGAAAGACAAGAGACGTGTTTAAAAATATTTAGACAAATCTGTGGAAGGAAAAAACCAACCAAGATCTGTTAAATATGAGAACAGACTTGGTGGGTCCATGGGAAGCTTAACTCACAGACTGCTAAAACTGAGAAGGCATTCGCAAGAGTTATTGCTCTTCGTTTTATCTATTATCAGGGCACCATGGGGGCCAAGGACTCCCTGGGGGTTGGCAGGGCAAAGCCTGACAGCCAAGACCCACCCAACCATGCCAGCTATGGAGCAGGGTAGGCCAGTTGGTGGTAGACCCAGCAGCAGGCATAGGGCATCTTACTGGAGGTAGGGGCAGACCAAGCAAGAGAAAAGAAGGTTGTTAGGAGATATAATAGTCTTTAAAACCATACAACGTAGCAGCAAAGAAGAAAATAAATAAACTATTTTCCATGTACACAAAGTAATGGGCTCAAATGTTAGCAAAGGAGATTTCAGAGCAATTTTTGTAGTCTTACTAAAAGAGGGTACAGTTGAGATTTTAAGAATGGGTTAAAACATCAGAAATAGTTTATAATGACTGTCCTAGCTTGGAGAGGGATACTATCTCTTGGGGAGCTTCCATGAAAGCAAATAGAAAAGGCTACCCTTCCTTCAGAGCTTCAGGGGTCACAGATTCCCCAGCCCAGCTCAATGAAAAGGAGGATATTTTACAATGGAGAAAAATGCTAACAGGATGTTGTTGCAATTTGCGTATGGGAACTAACAATGAAAATGTGATCTAATGAGTATGTGAGTAGGACATTCTGCACATTCCCTGATGGAATTCAGAAAGTGTTTATGTGACTTAGAGCAGTGTTTCCCAGACTGGAAAATGCTTGCCTCAGGGAAGACAAATGCTACAGAAGTTTTATTTCCTCCAGACTGCTGCAGCCACTTGGGGCTCTCTGAGGCCTTGGGGTGCAGGGCCCTTGACAGTATTTCCCCAAGGCGAGAAATTCACAACAGGCAACTCCTAAGCTGGCAACAAGATGCAGAATCATAGAATAGAATTGCAGAATATCTCAAGTTGGAAGAGGACTCATAAGGATAATCAAGTCCAGCTCCTCGCTCCTCATATGACTTCCTAAAACTAAACCATATGTCCAAGAACATCGTTTGGATGCTCCTTGAAGGCTGACAAGCAGGCTGAGTGAAAAACCTCCCAATCCAGTTCCAATCCCCTGAAGGGGCACAGCCTCAAAGTGAACATCAAAGTCCGTTTTCCATCAGTAGACTTAACCTGATTTGACTAACGGAGTTTTTTCAGAGGGGGTTAAGAAATATACCTACTACCGGTGTTCCAGCAGTAAACTTGCAGCATGAGGCTGAAAGACAATGAGTAGATGTGAGGATATCAGGGATTGAGTGGACAGTGCTATTTTTAGCCTCGGAGACTGTCTGTCCAGGGTGCTGAAGCCACAGCAGGGGAGGAAACGAGGGCGATCCAAATCCTCCAGCGTGTTTTTTTTTTTTTTGCTCAAGATCAGAAAGCTCTTCCTTTTACTGTAGAAAGTTCCTTGGTTATAACTCCATGAATGTGTGTCAACTGGAAGACCGTTAAGGTGACCGTATTCTTAAAAAACTTTGCTGCTCATGGCTTTGATGTCTTTCAGAGGGTTTTTTTCCCCCTTATGACCTCAAGTTTATTGTACAGTCAGATATCAATAGCAAACACTGGGTTATGGTGACCTTGCACGAAGAAAACATTTGAAGAGGGAATAAGACTTTGGTTTCAGCAGGTGGAACACAGGCAAAAGAAATAGGCAAGACTAAAATAATAATAAAAAAGTAATTGGCACAACGTTAGCTTATTATTGTTAGAAACTGAAAAATGCACCAGGCATTAAACAGAGGAAGTTGCCTCTTCTGCCTGGGAAATCTGGCTTTCTACATTTAGAAGTCATTTAATGGTCAGATTTCAGGTGTTGCAGATTGATAATGTGATAGCTTTAAACAACAAGACGTCTTCCATGCTTTGAATGTGTATTGAGTAACACACACTTCATCCATGTCAGAGAAGTGGCTGTTAGCTTGCTTTCCATTGCACCTCATTTCCTCCAAATATGAAAAGTAGGTGTTATTTGTCCATCAGTTGGGATTTGGTGAAACTGAATTGCTTTTGATGTCCAGCGTTACTTTTCCTGGCTGGAACATTGCTATTGGGTAGCAGTCATACAGCAGCAGCTTGCTGAGATACATTGATATCTCATGTGGGCTTGTTCAGAAAAACTTGCTGTCTGTAGAACACAGCATTTTTCCAACTGCAGTGTTTGTTACAGGTAATTTAATACGAAGAAAATTATTTATTACAACTGCTTTGATCCCAAGAGCAGTGGGCTGAGATATTCTGGAATTAACTCCTGACAATACAAGACAGATGGGGAATTCCCATTGCCTATGCAAAGCAAAGCATCACTCTGCAGTTCCCCACTGCCTGTAGGTGTTTCAGACTCAATTTTTTTTTGTTTTTAGGTAGGCACACGGTCTTATAAATATTTTTGATATGTGCTTTTCTCCCTCTCTGAAGTTCAGGCATTTGATATTAGGATTACATTATTAATTACATTTTCAGCAGAATCAAAGATGACCTAATGCAAATGGCAGAGGCTGCACTGCCTCCCACAGTGCTTTACCCCAGAGGCAATTCTCTCTCTCTGGGAGGAAGGGAATCTCTAACTCCCATCATTCAGATGTCTAGGAGCTGTCATTGCTGTGCCTGAAAAGTAATGGAATCGACCTGTGGCAGAGAAGTTAATTACCATTATGTATGAGACTCATAGACAGGGATTAGAGACATTCATAATAAATTTAAAAGCAACAACAAAGATACTGTTGCTAGACAGCGATGTTTAATTTGCATTTATAGGTACAAATTAAGAATATAGAGTAAAACATTGCAGTGCCAGCATCCCTCTTGATGACTTGCAGTTCAGACAGCTCCAAAATGACTTGAACTGCTGCGGGTTCCCAAATGCACTGCGCAACCTCTCTTTACCTTTTGGATCTCTACTGGAATTAGAAATGAGTTTAGTGCTCCAAAAGCACTGACATCTCTACATAAGAAAGTTGCTGACTGGCTTTTCAAATAATCTCGCACGATATGGATGCTCAGTCTAGCTTTTGATGCAAGGGCACTCATACTGCTGATCAGGGAAAACTTTCTGACCCATTCAGCAGGTAGTTTTTGTTCACATCTCCCTCAGACCTGCTTTTTTATCCTGAAAATGAGAAGAGAGCACTATACTGGAATTATAACTTCTTGCTGGGGCTCAGTGTCCCCAATTCTTTGCTGTTGCTGGATTAATCCCTACTGGACAGATTTGGAGCTGGTGTAAACTTGCACAGCTTCACAGCCGACAGGCATGACTTACTCTAATAGAAGCTTCTCTCAGGCACGAACAAGGAAACCCCCAAAAACTCTATTCTGAAGAAGCTGCTTCTCCCTGGAGGGAGTCTGAAGGTTGCTTTAGGGGCAGAACAACCCCTATGACATTAACATTGCTGAGTTAGAGCAGCTCTGTGTTCCTCATGCAGCCACATGCTCATCCCTCTTTCCCACAGAGGGTTTGTTACTTGAGAAACTGTTTTCTCCCACGTCCCATCTTGCTGATCATTACTGCCACAAATCCTGTGGAGGATTCTTTCTATCCATGTGGCTCTGCCATTGGTCTGTTTTTTATTCCTACTTCAACATTTTCTCCTTGGTCATTTGCAAGCACAATATTGACAGCTCTTGCCTTGTCAATGAGTTATAGAGCTCTCTCTGCTCCAGACTTTTATCCTAATGTTCATGATGCAGTCCTAAGTTGTTCACCATGTCCTGACGAATCACAGAATCATAGAATAACCAGGTTGGAAGAGACCCACGGGATCATCGAGTCCAACCGTTCCTATCAAACACTAAACCATATCCCTCAGCACCTCGTCCACCCGTGCCTTAAACACCTCCAGGGAAGGGGATTCAACCATTTGTGGTTGAAATATTCTTTGGATGTAGTTTATATTGTTTATATATAATATATATAATATATGTGTATATAATATATATTAATATATTAATATATTATAGTGTATTAATTGTTATCTGAATAAAATATTTGTGTTTATATATATAACATATATATTAATATAATAATTAATATATGAATAAAATATTTGTGGATAAATATATATAATATGTATAAAAAATATATAATAATATGTTATATGTATATATTATTTAATATATTAATTAATATCTGAATAAAATATTTGTGGTTAAAATATTGTTTGGATCGTTCAAGTCATTTACTTCTCCCATTAAAACCAACTTTAAGATACTTCTTAGAAAACTCCCACAGACTTTCTTAATGTAAAATTAAGAAGTCATCCCACCAGCATCTCTCCAAACCCCCCCTTCAACATACACTATCTCACTTTGGACTATGTTTTTCTTTCAAGGACCTTCTCAGCCATGGTGTATCCACCAGGAATAAGGCTGTCCTCATTTCTCAAATGTCACAGTGCCATGCCCTGTTGTCCTTTGGTTATGTTTTTCACAGTTATCTCCATCTTCACAGAAAGGGTCATTTGGCACTGGCAGAGGCTGCCCAGGTAGGTGGTTGAGTCCCCTTCCCTGGAGGTGTTTAAGGCACGGGTGGACGAGGTGCTAAGGGGCATGGTTTAGTGTTTGATAGGAATGGTTGGACTCAATGATCCGGTGGGTCTCTTCCAACCTGGTTATTCTATGATTCTATGTGTCTTCCTTGGTTGCCCTTACAATTAGGAAAAACTGTCCATAAAATATAATAAGCTTCTTCCTGTCCCTTTCTCCCATTCCTCTTGTGCTGCTCTGCTTTGCTGAGCTGACAGCTGTGCTGAAAGGCATTGACCCCATGTTTCCCTGTCTTGCTCACCTCCCTCATTCCAGCTGTAAACCTTTTTTTGGAATACACCACCTTCAGGTACATGTTTGTACAGTTCTTCAGTGCAGTGGAGGCCAGGTCTAGGAACAGAGCAATGCAAGTAACAAACCCTCTGCCCCTCCCCATAGCTCATTTTGATGTAAGCTGCTGTACCCAGTTCTTGCTTGGAGGTTTTAGAGCTAAATCTCTTCTGCTAATGTTTTATAGAGAGAAGAGCAGTTTCCTTTACTAGAATAAGTAATGACCTGATTTGTGTGTGCTGCTCACAGGGGAAAGCATAAAGCCAGTCCTGCTATATTCTTGCAAGATCTTGTAGAAGACTCCTGTCTAATCTTTGGCAAGCCTTACAGGGGATCTGCACTGCCATAAACTAAGAAAAACAATGAATAATTCATTATCTTATCTGTTTCAGGATTGTTTTCTGCAAAATATCTCTTTTAATAATTCATATGATTTTTAGCTGCACCACGCTGCAGATGCAACTCTATAGAGGAGAGCCATACTGTTTATCTCAGCATAGCCTGAAGGATTCATTAGTGCAAAAGTCCAGCCCATGCTGGACAAAATTCCAAGTGAGGAGCAACAGGTGGAAATCAGGATAGTTAGCAAGAGTCAAAGTAGAACAGTTCCCTGAAAATCAGAGATTATTAGAGTCATTCACAGAGGAGTCTTCCTATGCTTCCAAAATGGTCATATGTTGACAATGTCAAGATTGTCAAGAGCCAGCTGGGGAACAGAGGGAAGTATATACAGAGTTCACAGAATCACAGAATAACCAGGTTGGAAAAGACCCACCGGATCATTGAGTCCAACTATTCCTTTCGAACACTAAACCAGGCCCCTCAGCACCTCATCCACGTCCCTTAAACGCCTCCAGGGAAGGTGACTCAACCACCTCCCTGGGCAGCCTGTTCCAGTGCCCAATGACCCTTTCCGTGAAAATTTTTTTCCTAATGTCCAGCCTAAACCTCCCCTAGCGGAGCTTGAGGCCATTCCCTCTTGTCCTGTCCCCTGTCACTTGGGAGAAGAGGCCAGCACCCTCCTCTCTACAACCTCCTTTCAGGTAGTTGTAGAGAGCAATGAGGTCTCCCCTCAGCCTCCTCTTCTCCAGGCTAAACACCCCCAGCTCTCTCAGCCGCTCCTCATAAGGCCTGTTCTCCAGCCCCTTCACCAGCTTTGTTGCTCTTCTCTGGACTCGCTCCAGAGCCTCAACATCCTTCTTGCGGTGAGGGGCCCAGAACTGAACACAGGATTCGAGGAGCGGTCTCCCAGTGCCGAGTCCAGAGGGAGAAGAACCTCCCTGGACCTGCTGGTCACGCCGTTTCTTATCCAAGCCAAGATGCCATTCCACAACAGTACTTGTCAAACACGTGAACTTAGCATTTATAGAATTTTACACAGTTACTGTTTCAGGGTGTAACTGATTCCTACACCTCAGTCAAACCCATCCAAGTGGCAGAGCTGCAGATTGAGTTTATGCAGGAATGACTCCAATCTGCAAGACACTGCTAGCGGAAAACCCTGTGCAAGAGTCAAAAACCTGAGGTCACATTATGATGAAAATGGACAGATCAGCAAGATGAAATGTTAAAAGCTAACCACAGCCCGTGAAGGGCAAGTTTAAGAAGGAAATGATGAATACCAACTGCATAATGGAAACCAACGTGTGCATGATGCTACTAATGATTCTTTGGATCAGTAGTGGCAGATCTTGCTTCGTTAACCTGAGCATCAGCACTCTGTTCACATACATCCTGCTCCACCCAACAGCACTTATTTCAACTGCGTACATGCTGAAAATTCTCCGCTTGCAGCAAAGAGCTTCAGGCAGTACTGCTAAGCCATTGCCACCTGGCTGTGCTCCACAGGGCACAGAGCACACAGCAGGTAAAGATGCATTTAAAGTTTGCTCTTCCATTTACAAGGACAGTGGATTAATTCCCTTTACCCTCTACATGACAGAAAATTTCCCAGTCCAGCTTCAGTGCTGCTCCAGGAAACAGCCACAAGATACATGACAAACGGCATGAATAAGACAGGCTTATTTGCTTCTAAAAATAGTACATAGAAATATCACTGGTAACAGAATTTTAAAAAGTTCTTTTTCAGAGCCAGAAAGAACACCAGTAAAAGTAATTTTCCCTTCCTTAGAGAAAGAAAAAGGCTACAAGCCACTTGCTGTCCTCCTGACTGTAACCAAAATCCAGCACTCACAGCCCCAGCTCCAGAGGTGCTGGCAGAGCACTGAGGTTACTGAAAACAAATCAGTGCTCACCTACGTTACTTAAGGAGTGCTGGGAACAATTTAAATTCATGTTTGCTGGGATAAGGAAGTGCTATGGGAAGTGGCCAAAGCTGTAGAAGAGAGAAATATAGGCCACCCTTGTAGAATTTTGTATACAAAATTAAAGAACCACAACACTATGTGGCCCTTCTGACTTTAAGCAGATCAAGGCAAATATTTCTGCATTTTAAATCACATACAACCTACCAATATCACATTTTCACCAACTATATTTTCATCTGCCCATGCGAAACAAGGCATATACTGTGTAGTATCAGTATATCAGGTATTATATCAGGTATATTTAAATATATATCAGGTATTAAATATGTATCAGGTATTACATCAGGTATTATTTAAATACCTGTTAAAAAGAAAGGTTCCACAGAGTGTTACAGACTGGGCAGGAAGCCCTTGCTGCCTTAGCCGTGCAGAGCCAGGGATGATGTTTTCCCAGCAGCGGGCATCCAGCAGGCTTCACAGGAGCCTCCAGGAGAGATGACAGGTGAAGTCAGCAATCGTGAGGCTGTGGAAAGCTTTTCAGAAGATCCAATCTAAATCTTCTCTATTCTTAATTAAACCAAAACCTGCAACCTGTGGTGAGCGTAAATATTGATTCTACTTTCTTGAAACAGCTTTTAATACTTCCTCCCCACCCTATTTCTTTTGTTTTCTCTTCCTTAGGGAAAGCAGCATCTAGTTCCTCACAGGTCAGTTTGGAAATGTATCAATATGTATCGGTAACAGCATAAACTCTAATTTTGTAAAGAAAAGTTTAGGTCTACATTGTAGTAAGTGGCCATTCGTGGGGAGGAGGGAAGGCACTACCAGCTAGACATCCTCCCCCAGCAGCGCACAGATAGCTCTGCAGTCAGTGGGGACATTCTCTGCCCCAGGTTTGACAAGAATTTTGGGATCAAGGATGTCACAGTCCAAAGCTGAAGCAAGAGTGAGCAGGACGACAAGATCTGCAGGCACCAGCATGCAGGGGCTCCGCAGGAGAAAGAATTTCACACTTAGCTTCATTAAATCCACCTCCCTGCAAGATGGGAAATGCAATCGCCCAAAGCAGCTACATTGTAGTGACACAATCTGACACAGAGCCAGATGACATTTTATGAATTTATTTGAAGTTGACACCTTGAGACAAGGCATAACAACTGAGAGGATCACATGAGTAGGAAGGTAGCAGGGACCTTCATTCCTCCCCCAACTCCATGAATTCCAGCGCAGAGTATTGAAAATTAACCAGCGCAGTCTAACAAATTGCAGAAAGTATTTAAACCAGAATGGGGCAAGGAAAGAAAGCAAGTCTAAGATTTGAAACAATAAAATCTGTTGCTAGAAACTTATTTTAGAAGCTTCAAGAGTGACGCAAAGAAGTCCTTGATATCTAATGATTATGAATAATCACTTTCCAAAAATCAATGGTATTAACTTAAACATGCAAAGTTTTATTCCTTGTATTTTCATGCAAAATATGCAATAGTTAATATTTCCAGTTTTGTATTTCCAAATTCATTGGAAAAGACTAATTATAACACCACCAACAGAGTTTTGCTGATTAACTCTGCAAGGAGTGCAAGTTTCCAGGCCTGCAGAGTCCCCATCTTATATTTTAGCAAAGAAATGAGAGGACTTAAATCCAAGGAGTTTCCCAAGATCTTTAACCACTCCCATTGCTAAAATGATGGCCCAAGCTGTAACTAGAAATAGCATAAAGAACCTGATCTGAGGAAGTTCAGATGACCCTTCAGAGTAAGGAAATAACACAGAGCAGTTACATCCCCTTTTATCTGATCCATTAACGTAGAAGAGCTTTCACCTATATTACCACATATCTCAAAAATAAAACCCACAGGGCTTCAGTTTAGAATGACATATAATTTATTCATATAATTCACAAGTAGTTGGACACTACTCAATTTAATCTCTTTATGCAAGTGATTTACACAAACATATAATACTAAAATTGATTGCTTAAAAGGTAAAAAATACCATGGGTATGAAATGCCATGGTAGATGCTGTTCAATATACTACACAGTCTTAGAGTCAGACACTTTAACTCATTTATCCTTTTAGAAAAAAAGGCAGTTTGCCATTTTAAACTTCTTTTTTTTTTAAATGGGAAACTCAAGTGGTTTTGCTCTAAACCTTTGAATCAATTATTTCTCCCAGTTCTTAGGAACTGAATTGATGACCAAAGCAACATTTTCAGTAGTTCAAAAAATATATATAGATTTTTGCTCCCCTGAATTCACCAAGCACAACGTGACCAAATCACGTTGCCTTCCAACATGCAACACAAAATACTAACCCCTGTATATTCAAAAGAATGTGCAGAAATTTAGACCACTGTTCAGCATGGTGGTGTTGGTGACAACAGCCTCATGATCTCATTTTTGGCCCCTGCCTGTACCCAGTAGTTGTGAGGGTGCTTGCAGTTCACTGTGAATGTATCATAGAATAGTTTCAGTTGGAAAAGACCTTTAAGAGTCCAACCATCACTTCAGCCCTGCTAAGCCCACCACTAGACCATGTTCTCAAGTATGATATCTACTCATCTTTTAAACACCTTCACAGATGGCAACTCAATCATCTCTCTGGGCAGCCTATTCCAGTGCTTAACTAACAACCCTTTCAGTAAAGAAATTCCTCTGAATATCCAATCTAAATCTCCCATGGCACGTCCAGAGGTCATTTCCCCTCATTTTGCCAGTCACTACCAGGGAGAAGAGACCAACCCCCAGCTCCCTACAACCACCTTTCAGGCAGTTGTAGGCAGTGATAAGGTGTCCCCAGTCTCCTTTTCTCCAGGATAAACAACCTCAGCTCCCTTAGCTGCTTCTCATGAGACTTGTGCTCCAGTTCCTTCACTAGCTTTGTTGTCCTTCTCTAGACATGCTCCAGCACCTCAATGTCTGTCTTGCAGAGAGGGGCCTAAAACTGAACACAGTATTTGAGGTGCAGCCTCACCAATGCCAAGTACATGAGCACAATCACTTCCCCAGTCCCAGTCCTGCTGGCCATACTGTTCCTGATGCAGGCCAGGATGCTGTTGGGCTTCTTGGCTACACTACTGTGTCACATTCAGCCAACTATCAATGAATCAACACCCCCAGGTCCTCCTTCTCCAGGCAGTTTTCCAACCACTCCTCACCCAGCCTGTAGCGTTACATAGCATTGTTGTGACCCAAGTGCAGGACCTCATCCAATTGGCCTTGGCCCATTGATCCACCCTGTCCAGTTCCCCGTGTAGAGCCCGACTACTCTCAGGCAGATCGATACTCCCACTCTACTTAGTGCCTACTGCAAACTTACTGAGGGTGCAGTTAATTCCCTCATCCATGTCATTGATAAAGATATTTAACAGAACTGGGCCAGCACTGAGCCCTGGGGAACACCACTTGTGACTGGCTGCCTGCTAGATTTAACTCCATTCACCACAAGCCCTTGTGCTCGGCCCTCCAGCCAGTGTTCTACCCAGGGAAGCAAATGCCCATCTAAGCCATGAGCCACCAGCTTCTCTAGAACACTGTGAGGGACAGTGTCAAAGGCCTTACTAAAGTCCAGGTGTACAATGTCCACAGCCTTTCCCTCATCCACTAGGCAGGTCACCTGGTCATAGAAGGAGATCAGGTTAGTCAAGCAGGACCTGCCTTACCTGAACACACACTGACTGGGCCTGATCCTCTGGCCGTCCTGCACATGCCACATGATGATACTCTAGATGTTCTGCTCCATAACTTTCCCTGATATCAAGGTCAGACTGACAGGGCTAGAGTACCCTGGGTCTTCCTTCTGGCCCTTCTTGTAGGTGGGTATCACATTCACAAGCCTCCAGTCAACTAGGACCTCCCCAGCTAACCAGGACTGCTGATAAATGATGGAAAGTAGCTTGGCAAGCACTTCTTCCAGCTCTCAGGACCCTTGGATGGATCTCATCTGGCCCCATAACCTTGTGTATATCTCTACTATGTAGCAGGTCTCTAACCATCTTCTCATGTATAATAGGGGCTTCATTGTGCTTCCCATCCCCATCTTCCAGCTCAGGGGGCTGTGTACCCAGAGTACTACTGTTTTTCTTTCTAAAGGCTGAGGCAAAGAAAGCATTAAGTACTTGAGCCTTTTCCTCATCCCTGGTCACTATGTTTCCCCTCACATCCAATAAAGGATGAAGATTCTCCCTGGTCTGCATGTTAGTTGCTAATGTATTCATAGAAACAATTTTTATTGTCTTCAACAGCAGCAGCGAGATTAAGTTCTAGCTGGGCTTTGGCCTTTCTAGGTTTTCCCTGCACAGTCTCACAGCAACCTTGCAGTCCTCCTGAAGTGCCTGCCCCTTCTTCCAAAGACCATGAACTCCCCCCCCTCTTATTTTTTTTTTCTCCCTGAGCACCAGTCAAAGTTCAGTGAGGATGCTGCTCTTCCCTACTAGCTAGTTTTTTGGCACAGGGGGATGGCCTGCTCTTGTACCATTAAGACTTCCTTCTTGAAGAGTACCCAGCTTTCCTGAACTTCTTTGTCCATCAGGACTGCTGCCTAAAGGACTCTGTCAACCAAGTCCCTAAACAGGCAAAGGTCTGCCTGCCAGAAGTCCAAGGTGGCACTTCTGCTACCTCCCCTCCTTCCTTCTCCAAGAATTGAAAACTCAATCATTTCCTAATTTCTGTGCTCAAGATTATCTCCAACCACGACATCCCTTACAAGACCTTCTCTGTTCACAAACAGCAGGTCACTTTCCATCGTGCATTCCTTCATTAGCTGTGTCAGGAAGGTGTTTTCCACACACTCCAGGAGCCTCTGGGACTGTTCCCTCTCTGCTGGATTGTATTTCCAACAGATATCTGGGAAGTTGAATTCTCCCAAGGGGAAGCAAACATAAGACTTCTTGTAGCTGTCTATGGAATATTTTTATCTATCTCTTTATCATGGCTGGGTGGCCTGCAACCAAATCCCACCATGATATCTGCCTTGTTTGCCATCCCCTTGCTTCTCATCCATAAAAACTCAACCCAATGGTCACTATAGTTAAGCTCTAGACAATCAATGCATTCCTTAACATACAAGACCACCCCGTAGCCTCTTCCTCCTTGCCTATCCCTTCAACTCCAATTGTGTGAATCGTCCCACCATGTTGCTGTGACAGCAACTATATTGTAGCTCCACTGCCTCACAATTGCTTCCAGTTCCTCCTGTTTACGGCCCACGCTGCATGCACTAGTGTAGATGCACTTCAGTTGGCACCTTTATGCAGAGAGAAAGCCTCATTCCTACCAGGCCATTCTCAGGAGCTTCCACAGTTACTAATCCATCAGTAACATTTGTGTCTTTTGCTGCCATGTGGATCTTTATCCCCAGCCTCCACTAAGACCACAGACTGAAGAACCTCCCTAGCCCAACACCCCACAAACATCAGCACTTTACCAACAGGTTTATCTCCAATGAGTCTGCTTTCTCCCTTCAAATCTAGTTTAAACCTCTTTCTACGAGCCCTGCAAACTCTTATCCCAGGACCCTTTTCCCCCCTTTGAGTCAGGTGTAACCCATCAGTTGCCAGCAGACCTGGTGACATGTAAATCAACTCATGATTAAAGAAACCAAAGCCCTGCCTGTGGCACTAGTCTTGGAGGCAAGCATTGATCTGCTAGCTCTTCCTGTTTATCCCCTCACAATTCCCTGCAACTGGTGGGATAGAGAAGAACACTGCTTGTGTTCCCAATCCCTTAACCAGCCATATTATTAGTATTAGTATCACCAGACCATTTGGTATTCATGCAGTTGTGGAGCCTGATTGTAATTCTGCATGAACTCTTCTCACTGAAACTTGTATCTCAAACCTCATTAATTCTGCATTAAGCATATATAGCTGCATGGAGAAAATTGGTCTTTAATGTGTTTGCCTGCATCAGATTAAATTACACACATTATCCTCTAGATGAAGTCCAAACACATATTTTGCTTGAAATGCCAATAGTTATCTTGAAACATACCAAGAAGTTAAAAAGCTTTCACAACACAAGATCCAGCTACTTAGTCCACATATACAAAAACACAGCTAGAGAAATACAATTCAATTGCCAATGCTGAATTATGAGGAAAATCTAAAAAAATAGAAAAACTCTGATACCTGGACATCAATTCAGAATGCAACACTGCATAATGCCGCAATATGAGCACTCATTTCAAATGAGAGATCCCCAACAAGAGAAACATAAGGGGATCTAAAATGTGTGACAAAACCAGATGAATACGGCACCAAAAACATGCATACAATCGCCATGGTCATTCAGTGTGCTAGTGATGGTCTAACCAGTGATCTAACACAAGAGTGAGACAGTGTTTCCAAATAAAATCAAATGAGTAACTACATATTGATTAAACTTTCTGATGCAGCAAAATGAGGGCACAGAGCCATCTCTGGGTTCTGAAGCTGTTTCAAGATTCGCTTGTGAAATTTCTCTCTAACACGATTGAACTCCATTATGTCCAGTGGATCCTCCTCAATCCAGAATTTGTGGAATTCGTGCATTAAATAGCCTGCAAAATAATTAAAAGAAGAATTAGAACAGATAAGTACAGTATGTAAAGATCACATACAAAATTAGAAAAGAAAGCTGCAATTATCAATTACTATTTACACAGAGAATTCTGGTCACTGAGGTCTGACAGCACACAACACTGAGCAGGGACAAGACTAAACCCATTTTGAACAAACCCAAAATTTGATGAATATTGCACATTGGCAGAATTTCTCATAGTAAATACAAGGAGTCAGTAGTTGTCTTGACCTGTGGGTACATGAACTAAAACATTAAATCAAAGAGCATAAAAGCAGGGGAAGACGCTGCTCCACTAGCCTTTTGTTTATATTCAAGTTCTGCCTCACCGATATTTCATCCCAGGAACATTGCTTAGTCTCCATTAAAAAAGCGCGTACTCATAGGTAATGTAACATTTACCATAACATCTTTCTATACTAACACTTCCTCCTCATGCACAACTTTACCTCATGTATGCATGACCTTGCTGGAAATATTGTTTCACACGTACACCTACTACCCTGAGAAGATGAATGATAGAGTGATATACAGAACCACCAGCTTTAAGATATCCCTGTTACAGAAGAATCTCGATTCCAAAGTGGGTTTAATCTCCAGGTTCTGATGAAGGCCTTTACGCTCTCAGTTTTGTGCCATCCTTGGACTCAGTTTCACTGACAGCAAAAAACCGTTACATCCAGCATGAACTGGACCCAATCTCTTGATCCCCATTTCCGCAGCAGATGAACCATTGAAACAGCATAATCTTCCACTCCAATAGAGCAAAATGTGCAAGTGAGTTTTCTGTATTACAGAAAGTGAGGGTATTTTCTGTATAAAAGGCTTAATATCTTTTTTCCATTTATTTCTATTGTATTTGTTTTGTAATTGTCGTACTTCTAACTTAAATTTCAAGGTATAGTTGCATAGTTCTATTTTCCTAATATACTTTGAAATTTAAGTTGAACATAAGTCTGAAGGAAACCAAGGATGACTGCAGTAGGGAAAGGAGAGAAACTGCAAGAGCATAAGAGCAGAGACTTGTCAGACTCAAACAGGTAATCTCTGGATGAATCGTCCTTGCTCTAGGCAAGTTTGTCTGTTGATGCTTTCTCTACAATAACATCCACTTGATGACCTCAGGTTTTTCCTAGGATGGCAGGCAGACCATGTAGGAGCATCCACCACTGTTATTGGTCCATTACTACACCAGATAGTCGTGCAAGTTTTATTCTACTTCACAACCCATACGGGCATGGGTTGTAGAGGGAAGAGCTGTCAAAAACAGCTCTCCCTCCAACATCACCATAATGGACTAATCACGTTGGTCAACACACACACTGGACCTGCGATTAAGTCCCAGGCTTAGCCAGCAGAACAGTCCCTCCTGCAGCCAAGACTTTAGCAGTGGCAAAAAAACACTGTAAAGGTATTAAAGGTATCGCTCTGCAAAGGGATCTGAACAGGCTGGACCGCTGGGCAGAGTCCAATGGCATGAGGTTTAACAAGGCCAAATGCCGGGTCCTGCACTTGGGGCACAACAACCCTGTGCAGTGCTACAGACTGGGAGAAGTCTGTCTAGAAAGCTGCCTGGAGGAGAGGGACCTGGGGGTGTTGGTTGACAACCGACTGAATAGGAGCCAGCAGTGTGCCCAGGTGGCCAAGAAGGCCAATGGCATCTTGGCTTGGATCAGAAACGGCGCAACCAGCAGGTCCAGGGAGGTTCTTCTCCCTCTGTACTCGGCACTGGTGAGACCGCTCCTCGAATCCTGTGTTCAGTTCTGGGCCCCTCACCACAAGAAGGATGTTGAGGCTCTGGAATGAGTCCAGAGAAGAACAATGAAGCTGGTGAAGGGGCTGGAGAGCAGGTCTTACAAGGAGCGGCTGAGAGAGCTGGGGGTGTTCAGCCTGGAGAAGAGGAGGCTGAGGGGAGACCTCATTGCTCTCTACAACTACCTGAAAGGACATTGTAGAGAGGAGGGTGCTGGGCTCTTCTCTCAAGTGACGGGGGCAGGACAAGAGGGAATGGCCTCAAGCTCCGCCAGGGGAGGTTTAGGCTGGACATTAGGAAAAAATTCTTCACAGAAAGGGTCATTGGGCACTGGAACAGGCTGCCCAGGGAGGTGGCTGAGTCACCTTCCCTGGAGGTGTTTAAGGCACGGGTGGACGAGGTGCTAAGGGGCATGGTTTAGTGTTTGATAGGAATGGTTGGACTCGATGATCCAGTGGGTCTCTTCCAACCTGGTTATTCTATGATCCTATGATTCTAAAACATGTCTCTTCATCCCTCAAATTTAGTGGTGGTGGATTTTAGACAGGGCAAGAAATTAGAACCAAGAAAATTATATAGAATCATACAATCATTTAGAGTTAGAAAAGATCTTAAAGATCTTCAAGTCCAACCATGAATCTAGCACTGCCAAGTCCCATGAAACCATGGCTCCAAGCGCCACATTTGCCCGTCTTTAAAATACCTCCAGGGATGATGACTGAACCAGTTCCCTGGACAGCCTGTGCCAGTGCTTGACAATCCTTTTGGTAAAAAGGTTGATCATAATATCCCATCTGAACCTCCCTTGGCACAATTTGAGGCTGTTTGATTTTGTCTTCTAACTTGTTACTAAGAAGGGATCAACACCCACCTCACTACAACCTCCTTCCAGGTAGTAGTAAAGAGCTATAAGGTGTCCCCTCAGCCTCCTATTCTCCAGATTAAACAACCCCAGCTCCCTCAGCCAGTCTGCATAAGACTTGTGCTCCTGACCCTTCACCAGCTTCATTGCCCTTCTCTAATCATGCTCACATCACCCCCAAGTCCTTCTCTGTTCATAAACAACAGCTACAGTGGGTCACCTTCCCTAGTTGGCTCACTCATCGGCTGTGTCAGGAAGTTATCTTCCACACACTCCAGGAATCTCCTAGACTGTTTCCTCTCAGCTATACTGTATTTCCAGTAGATATCTGCTAGACTGAAGTCCCCCACAAGGACAAGGGCTAGCTATCATGAGATATGGGAGCCAAACTAATATGATACATCTGTTCACAAGGACATAGGCATGTCAGAAATGTGGTGAAAAGACAGAGTAACCCTTCCAATGAAAAGATGACCTGAAGATGCATAGGTGGATATTTAGGTAGATACTTATTTGTCTTTATTTATCAAGCTAAACACCAAGGACAAAAGCCTAGCAGATAAGCTGCCTAGAGTTAACCAGGCAACCACCAAGAAACTACTGCAAAAGGGAGAGCTCTGCTACTGTATCACATGTGCCCACACAAGATTTTGGGTGAATTAATCTTATTAAATTGTTCTTGTTCTTATTCTAAAATATAGACTTGTTCTGAAAAGTCTATACTATTATAATGAAAAAGATGCACAGGACACTAATATTCACTCACTGTTTATCCAGCTAAGTAATAAGAAAATATAACTGCCAAACAAAAAAAAAAATTGTTCCCTAAATAGACAAATTTAAAGAAACAAAAAAAGCAAAAAACCACCAAAAGAATGAATAGAACCTTTCCAATTGTCATAAACGTGGAAAAATAGTGCATCTTGACTATTTATTTCTTCATTTTACATTGTTTTGTTTCTTGCCTATACATTGAGCAATATTAGAAATATTGCTCCCCTGTGCACAGATGTACAGCAGGTCTGTGTTGTAGAAGGGGTGCTCAAATATAGGGGAAATAGCTGGGAAAGCATTATTTTGAGGGGGTACAACTTGGGAGAGTAGAGGTTAACACTGGGATGTAGATGCAAATATCTCAAGGCAGTTGGATTTATGGGGAAGCAATACGCAGAAGCTCTTTAAAATTTCTTTAGTTTCTTACTATTATTTAAAGCCAGTATAAGAAGATAAGAATGTCACTTGTTCAGACATTTTGTTCTTAGAATTATAGAATCCCTAGGTTGGAAAGGACCTTTGTGATCATCAAGTCCAAATGTACCTGTCCACTACTAAACCATAACCCTGAGCACCTCATCCACTCACCTTTTAAATACCTCCAAGGATGGGGACTCAGCCACCTCCCTGGGCAGCCTCTGCCAGTGCTTGAGAACCCTTTCAGTAAAGAAATTTTTCCTGCTATCCAATCTGATCCTCCCCTGGTCATTCCCTCTCGTCCTATCACCTGTTAGTTGGGCAAAGAGATGAGCACTCACCTTGCTATGACCTCCTTTCAGGTAGTTGTAGAAAGTGATAAGGTCTCCCTTCAGCCTTCTTTTCTCCAGGCTAAACAACCCCAGTTCCCTCGGGGGCTTCTCATAAGACTTGTGCTCCAGTCTCTTCACCAGCTTCACTGCCCTTCTCTGGACATGCTCCACCACCTCAATATCCTTCTTGTAGTGAGGGACCCAAAACTGAACACAAGATTCAAGGTGTGGCCTCACCAGTGCCAAGTACAGGGGCACAATCATCACTTCCCTGGTCCTGCCAGCCACACCATTTCTGATATAAGCCAAGATGCTATTGGCCTTCTTGGCCACTTGCACACACTGCTGGCTCATCATCAGCCAGCTGTCTATCTATACTCTCAGGTCCTTCTTCCTCCAGGCAGTTTTCCAGCCACTCTTCCCCAAGCCTGGAGCGCTGCATAGGGTTGCTGTGTCCCAAATGCAGGACTCGGCACCTGACCTTGTTAACCCTCATCCTGTTCATCTCAGCCCATCAATCCAGCCTGTTCAGATCCCTTTGCAGAACCTCCCTTCCCTCAAGCAGATTGATGCTTCCTCCCAGCTTAGTGTGATCCTCAAACTTTCTAAGGGCACATTCAATCACCTTGCTCAGGTCATTGATAAAGATTTTGACTAGAACGGGACCCAGCACTGAGCCCTGGGGGACACCACTTGTTGTTTTGTTTGTTTGCTCTGTTGCTGTTTCACTTGCTTAACACCCTTGGTTTTGTACTGGCATCCATCACAGCTAAGAACTGAATCCAAGCATCCTCAAGACAGGAGAGTAAGACTAGCACGATAAATCTGACACAGCATGGAATTTAACTACAGTGTTAGCAGGAGTGCAAATTATCTATTTCCCACCCTCCTGCCACTTACAGAATGTCTGTTGGAAGTGTGTTAGTGTTGGTGCTTCGGGAGCGACATTGTAGAAATGGGTCTTCAGAGCTCCACTCACAAGCAGGTTGTATGCGAGGTCTGTTATGTTAATGCCCACAATAGCAAAAGAATACCTGGAAGAACAAAGAAGCAGCCACATTTGTTGAGAGTTTGTCTTATTTCAGCACACTAAGAAACACTGACACTGCAGATTTGGTGTGCTAGTGAGGTGCATTAATTCTCTCCTTCACGAGCTTCCAAGATGGATTGTGAAAAACAAGAAAAACATTTATCCTGCCTGCTTTGCACACTCGAATCACAGTGTTTTCTTTGTGAAACATATGGTCGCAGCAAAAACAGGAGTTTCATCACTGTGCCAGAATTTTCAGTGGAGCAGCACAGATTCATTCCTACAGAATAAGAACAAGCCGTCCAGCATCCCTGTGCTCCTGCGTTTGCCTCTGACACAGGGCAAGGACTCCACGCGGTGGCTGTGTCTGCAGGGTGATCCATCACTTACTATTTCAGCTCATTTGCCCCACTGGAATTCATTACCCACTGTTAGGAACACCAGGTTTCAAGTCCTCCTATACAAACATTCATATGGCTAAAAAGCCTGTGAAAAAGACCCAGCTGAGTCACCTCCACTTTTTTCCTAACTGAGAACTAGATACACAGGCAAGAAAAAAAAACAGGCAAAAACCTAAATCAGAGCACATTGAAAAAAGAAAATCCAGACTCACGAAGCAAATCCCTGTCCTGTTAAGAGATATCAAGGAAAGTAGATTTAAGCACAATAGAATCCAGAAATTGGAAGTTCTTTCTTAATTTCTGAGAAAACATATGAAGTCCCACACTGACATTTAGCAACAAAAGCAAACTTGTTCTGTTATACGGCGATTTTTTTTTTCCTCCTCCAAAAACACAGTTGCCTTCTGTAGATTATCCTAGGTATTTTTTTCTATTATCTCAATCAGGGATACCAAAATATTATCCTTCTTTGAAAAACCAACAACTTTGACATATTTTGAGGGAAAAACACCCCAAACCAAACCCAGACATTAACTGCAATGTGAACCTAATGGCAAGTTTCACAGAGAAATTAAATATGGGCATTAAAACATTGTATAACATTTCAGATATACTCATAGCTGAATAATGTTTCAGATATACTCATAAGGAACATCCAGTCCCATACTCATGAATAATGCAGCTATACCAAACCCACTGCTTAAGAAGAAGAAAAAAAAGTCAGCATTATTTCTCTATTATATTTTCCTGAACGCAGATCAGAACATGTCTCTGACAATAAGTAGTGAAATTTGATCACATCATGTGTTAAGAAGGATTGAATAGATATTAATCATTGCACTATTCATAGCACAGCGAGAAAGCTTCTCCTTGCTACAGCTATCTTGAGTTTTTTTCTTACTTCAAACTGTTTTTTCCTGTAATCTTTAATCAAAATGAAGGTGTAGTTAAGACAATACATGTTAGTATGTACACAGAGATGACCAGAAAATACCTTGTTCCCCTCAATCATGCAGCATCATTGTTAATCTTGTGTTTGTGGTAGCTTTAAAAACATTTTTAAACTTACCCAATTGCCTTATCAAATTTTTTCTTCTCCCATTCGGCTTTGCTGAATTGGCTTGAGACAAAAAAAAAAAATTAAAAATAAAAATCAAAGCAGATATTGCCATGCATTGCTAATTTATAGTTTCTTTCAATTTTTTCAATGCTATCACTTCAACTGAACAAGGCATTTTACCTCCATTGCTATGACTAATCACATTTAGCTCTTCTTCTGACTGAAGAAATTGTTATAAAAAGACTCGAAATGGTTAAGGTGCTTTGTATCATCACTGATAAGCTTCTCTCATCATTACAAAGTGTGCATCTACATCAATGCTCTCGGTAAAAGACAATTATTTTCTATACTGACCACAAAGACAATCCACCTCAATGAAGCCTGAGCTACAAAAGAAGTTGAAAACACTGCATTTCTTTTAACTAATCAGACCTTTTGTCTTCTTGGAAATATAAGTGACATTTGGCACTGGAGGCATGATTCACCTGAAGACGTAAACATGAAAAACAGTCCTCTGTTAGGAAGTTTTTATGTCCAGGCAAATTGGAAACCACGCAACAGCCAAAACTAAGGAATAGTATTTTCTACTACTTGGCGCAATAACAAAGAAGTTTACAAGGAAACAGGAGGTCCCTCCCTCAAGACAGAATACCTTAAGGAACTGTTTGATTTTAGATTAAATTTCTGTTCAGCTTTTTCTCTTAGAAGTGCTGCCTGATGCAACCAGTCAGCCGATATCCCACTAACCAGACTTTAACTGTACCTACTCAAATGAAGCAAGTTTTTAGCAGACATCACTGCTTGCATTTATCAGCAGTTAAAAGCAGGCAGGTAAACAACCCTTACCAGTTTGCTACAACTTAGACATGCCTGTGGGAGTTTTTGCCTTAGTAAAGCAAAATCAGACCTTGCAGGGTTTAGGCCCCAAATTATAAATATCTATGTGTGAAAGGGTCTTTTCTTGGGCTATACTTGATATATTACATTAAAGACAATTCCTTGAACTGCACATAAATATAGCATTTAAAAGCTGTTGCTATTAAGTATCAAAGATGCTAATATCTTCCTAGCCACCCTGACCTGATTACTACCAGGGGCATGTGTGAGGATAAATCTTCTCTTAAATGGCTACAATTTTACATAAATATGCTCATCCTCTAAAATCTTAGCCATCTTTGTGGGTTGTGGCATAACATCAATTAAAAAAAACCTAAGTGAAGGTTGGATAGTAAAGGTGGCACATGTAGGATGGGGAAGAGCAATACAGATCAACAGAAATAGAAACTACATTGATCACAATCATGTGAGAAACCAGCACGGCTGCTAAGCAACCACTCAAGGAAGAACACAACAGGCACCATCAGCATCATCTATCTACTACCAAATGCTCTTTCAAAGGATAGAAATGGCACATGCTCACACAGCACTTCCAAAACAGCCCTTGCTAATCAAACATTTAAATGAAGAACACTAATGGGATTCCTTGCTTCACAGTGTCAGCACTGAATAATCAACATCTGCGTAGCATAGTTGAGTTTCACATGTAAGAGTTCAGTTAAACAAAATTCTTTGCTATTTTCTACAATTCTGCTTAAGCTTCATTGACAATCCCTGTTTGTCAGCATGCATTAATAAAAATCATCCAAGGGCAACACAAAGATAAGATTGAAATTAGTGGTGGTGGGAGTGTCATGCTCACAGGAAGAGACTGAACACCAATATATCAAAAAAAAAGCCCTAGATAAGCTAAATTTCAGGGCTGTGTTTTGGGCTCAAAGTCTGTTGGTTTACACCACCCACCCCAACTCTTCAAGTGCTTTTCATAATAGAATTAACATTGTGAACTCAGCCACGACATACTAAGGAGATCAAAAGCTTCAACACGATACAGATGTGGACCTGCTATATGGATACTTAACACAATGGCAAAAGAAAAGTGTCTTTTGAGGCAACTGATTACTATGTGACTGGTTATGATGCATTTTTGCCTCCCTTCAATAATTATGGAATAAATCCCTTAAAGAGTTCATAACAAATTTTGTCATTTGAAGGTATCTCATCTTTAAACAGTCAGGACATCGAACTAGACAGATTAGACTCATTACTAGCCAAGGCAGCTAGACTATGTGACTATAAATCACAGGGCTCTTTGACCGTGCTAACAAATCCTTGGCCAAGGCTACTTTTGATTATGAAGTCAGTCACAGCTGCTGTGACCTTAGTGGCACTTCTTAGACTTTTTCCCTACACATAAAAGTCAACCAAAATTTGTTGAATGAGTCCAGGACTAAGTAGGTTTAGCATACAGTGCTTTAGCAACATCAAGCAAGGTTGATTTCATTCTTTATACACAAGCATGCTCAGATGTACTCAGTATTGCAACATCAGCTCTGTTTGAGTTAACTTCAGAGAAAGGAATATAGACCTCCTGCTGTTGTAACAGAGACTTTCAGTTTATAACATGCCAAATTGCAGTACGGTTTGATGTTTATTTACACGTAGGGTCCAATAAAACTAAGATAAAAAGAAAAAAAATACCTTAGTTCCTTCTTAGTGACTTCCCTTCATTATGGAAAAGACAAAAAGAAAGGTAAATAAAAAGAATAAAAAAATCACTTGGAATTAAAATTTAAGTGAAAACGATTAACACTAAGTTTAACTATTTATAAAATTCACTATACAAGTTTGCCTCTGGGATTTCAGCAGTTTTCAGGATCAGCACCTGAAAACACAAGTCTCTGGCACTATCCAAGCCCATGCCCAACAAAAAGGGGAACCCAAAGCAGCCACCCCCCCAAACACACCAGTCAACACAGCAGTCTCTCAAGTTTATTTTTCTGATCTCCAGTATTACCTGTATTTTGGCTGAAGAGAATCACAGAGAACTTGCTGAGCTATCTCAGTGTCCCATTCAGCAAAATACCTGCATAATGAAGGGTATTTTAGGGTGAATTGTTAGAGAAACACAACAAAAAAAAGCATCTTAAATCATACTAAGCTGTCCATACGCACCCTTTTAAAGGTCACTACACATTTTATGAAGTATGAGTAGCATATCATGTGTTATATTCATTAAGCTAACACTCAAAATGAAAGATAAAAGCAGCCTCAAATTATAATTGCACGCCCTATAGAAAATCAGTTGCTTATTATTAAAGCATGTCTGGTGCTGAGCTCAACAGAATGCACTTCAGGCTTCTTGACCTGGCAGATTCATTAAACAGGTAAAAGTCACCACAGGAGATTGAGAAATTATATGGTAGGGATTCATCTCCAATGGCAATTCAAAGCCAGAGTCAAGAGTTGTGATCCTCAACTGAGCTTTGCTAGAGAGGGATAGATGGACAGTGGATGATTGATGTCCTTTAATATGTAAAGTAAAAAAAAAACAAAAAACAACCCAAAACATTTCTTCCACCCACTAGCCCAGGAGAGGTTATTGTACCAAATGTCTCTAAGTTACAGAACTACCTGCAGTAAATAAAAGGACTGGATGAAATAACAGCCATTGATCGACTCCCAAATGATCAACCACAGATAGGGTCCCAACACCTGGTGCGCACGAGATGGAAGAGTAAACTGACTGCTTGATTTTGGGTATTAAGAGAAACCAAAGAAGTAGTCCAACTACAGATGTCTACCGTTGGTGGCTACATTTCAAGTGTTTTGCCTAAGAAGTCAACATGAAATTCCCAAACAAGAAAGCTGAACGGTAACATAACCCTCCCACCCACCCACTCCAGGGCATTTCATTTAAGGAGATCTAGATATTGGCGAAAACATACTTTACATTTTTTTTCTTGTGGGAAGAGAGCGTTAACTTACTGTGTCACAGAGAAACAAACAAAAAATTGGCTTAGCGAGCCACATCATCCATTTGAATTAGGAATATCAAAAGAAATACCCCTTCCAGAAGAGATGTCCCCAAAATGCTGAGCTAGAAAATTAATTTTCTCTTTTTTTTTTTTTTAATATGAAGCCTGTAAAACTTCCAAGTTATTCCAACAGCCTTGCTAAAAATCTTCCAGTAACGCTGCTTTTCATGATTTCAGGCACACAAATCCATATACAGAAGAACATACTTACACCAAGTTATATAAGCCCAGGAGACCCATCCCTCTAAAGTCTGTTTTAGGATCATCACCTTGGAAACCAATTTCACACCATTGCTTTGAAATCCGAGCTTTCAGTGGTGAATTAGGCTTCAAGCATTTCCACAACTAGGAAGATTAGAGGTAAAACATAATTAAACTTCCACATCCTTCTTCTTACTTCTTTTTCAACCAAGTTAATTTCTCATGTAACATCATGGCAACTCAAACATAAAAGCAAATCAAACTCCCAGGGATGATGAGGGAGAAAGCCAAAACTGCTCTTAAATATTGCAGATGTTCCAGCCTTATGAGGCCCTTCTGACCTTATCTGCAGCTGCTGTAATGCCTCACAGAAGGACTTGGATTTTTTCATGCTTTGTGCATCAAACTAGTGTCTGTCTCCATAAGCAGAGACAGGAACAGGCTAGAATTTGGTTGTAAATCTCTGACAGAGCAGCAGGCAATTAGCCCTCAGGCCCCTGAGGCTCTGCAGCAATATTTTCTCCAACATCTTTTGCAGATCTCTAGAAGGGTTATAAATCAAGAGTGCTGACTTGGCTACCATAGTGCTGAAAAGCAAATCAGAGAACATTAAAAAAAAATAAAAATAAAAAAACCATACAAAAATAGCATGTTCCACCTTCGCATTTAACTAAGGGGTGAATCATCCATTGATCTTGCATAAAAATAAAAGACCAAAGTGATTTAACAAGCCAGATACTCAGCTGGAATAAATCCACTTAGCTGGACTAGTCCAGCAACTTCAGTCCCTAAATATCATATTGCTAAGCATCCAAAAGTTGCCTAAATTGACATGTGACAGATACACACATTTCCAGACACCTCATGTGCTATACCATACATACATCCTCTCCAAAGCGTATCAAGTGAGGTGTTCCACATAAAACATGAGTTGGCGAGTGGGGCCTCAAGAAAAGCACTTAGACAAAGCCTATCCAAGGGAAAGAGCTGTATGAAAATTTCCCGAATAAACAACCCAGAAATTGCATTAATTTTAACAATTCTAACTACATTTAAAATGAATTGCCGTAGGAAGGTTAAAACTTTAAAGATTTCTATTTGTAATGACTGCATAAGATATCATTGTTTAAATCATGTTAGGCACCTTTCTTGTTCATCCATCAACAGTAAGTACAATATTATTCATTAGTTCAATCACATTAAGTTAATCATTCTCTCATTCATAAAGTGCCCTCCTGGTAAACATGAATAAATGATAGACATTAGGATCTTGAATTACCCATTGCAGGGACTACACAGCAGAATACTTACATGGGATGAGATCCAACAGGCCTATTCTTCCCCAGCATCATTTGGAAGCAGAATAAAACCCTTGGACATATTTCCATTTGACATGAGAATTTGCAAAAGCAAAACACCTGCAGTAAATGAATGTCCACCTCTCCCATCCTACCTGGTGGCTAGAGCACTGCTTCAGGGGCAGCTCTGGATTTTTGACTCCTCCTGGGTGAGACTCTGACCTCCCAGCAAGGAGTCAACCTTAAAGTCAGCTTCCCAGACACCTACAGGAACTCTTTGGCCATTTGAGGTGTTTTAGAAATACTTTTTTCATCTGTAAGCACTTATATAAGATGCCTGCTGGGATTTTCAGAAGTATGTGAAAGCTCAAGTAACTAGGGTAAATTTTCCAGAGGGTCCCACTATAACTTACGTAAAGCACTACACTTCAAGGCAGAGTAGAAAGGCAGCTCCATCATCCTATGCTATAAAAATCCCAGACAAAGTCAGATGGGGGCAGAAGCACAGGTAGCGTTCAAGTTTTCAATATTTTCGCTTAAAATAATCAAAAAGGCCCCAAATAGGTGGTATGTGTTTACAAAATCTCTAAAATTCTGTAAGAAGGCATTTTGCTTGCAGATAAGCTCATTGTCACTATTCTATGTTTCTTGCCATCTACCTGAAGCATCTTGCACTACCTATGGTCAGAAACAGAAGCTGAAGAAATACTGGGACTTGCTACTAGATTCTTTTCCACCCACTTTATTCCCTCAATTCCTTTCTCATATAAGAGCTTTACCCCTGCTTATGGTTTCAAGAAGACCTTCCTAAAAAACATACTTGTATTATTTGCTCCAGTGCAAGGCTTTGCTGAAAGTATGAAGTAAAACCCCATTGCTACGTATTATGCTATGCTGCATGTATTATCTAAAGAGTAGTTTGATTTTGTTTACATTTGAAAATATATTTGGTAAACATAAACACGTAAGTCATCACCTCCCACCCTTCTGTCCTATGCAATGAAAGTTAGAGGCTTGCCATTGGGATACACATAAGTCTTCAAAAATACAAGGAACTGAAGAAAAACGTTTATTCTGTTTAAGACAGAGAAACATGCCTCTCATGCTGAAAAAGAGGTACTGAAACAGCACATAAGGCTGTTTATCCAGAGCTCAGTGCAGAGCTGTTATCTGCAGCAAGAGATGGGTATCCAGTGCCTTAATCGACTCCAGCCAGGGGACATGCATTCATCAGTCATGGAGTGAGCTGCTTGCTTGGCAGGTATTACACCCAAACCAGATTAGTGTGCTGTATAACTTTATCTTTAAACAGGTACATGATGGAGGAAGGTGACAATACCTCCTCTTAGATGTTTTAAAGACGTTTATAAACCAGGCTGTTTGGAGCTGACATGAATAAAAGATGCCCTCTAGGTACCTCTTAAGCACGTACCTTCAGAAGCATTTCCTCATGCTGTGGATTCTCGGAATCATATGGCTCTCTGCGCAGCTTTTCAACTTCTGCAATCAAATTTCTGTACCCCACAATCTGCAGCAGGCATGCTTGAAGAGATACTCCCAACCTGAGGGGAAAGGAGAAGGAGCAACATAACCCAATTCAAACATATGTTGCTGTGTAACACAACCACCGCATGTATCCCCAGTTAATTCACCTGAGTAACTTTACATCAATGAATACATAAACTAATACATTCATTTCAACAGGAGAATTTCCAGTAAATTACATTAAACAAGGCCTCGTGAAATGCATGGTCTCATTTAGCGCCTTCCTTAAATGGTAAAATTCGGGATTTCTTAAAAATATGAAGATTGAATTTTTACATTGAAATCTCATAACTGTACACAGCAGCATTTTGCTTTTGCAACAAGCACATCACTGAATCTTTCCCCTCATTCAAATGGCAGCTTCTCAAACAATGCCCTGAGACCAGAGATGTGAACTTACTAAAGGGTGAAGGCTACAGGAAACTCAGCAAAACAAAAAATATTAATTTTGCTTCAATGTCACAAAAGCTAGAATAAAGAAGCCAAACCCCTGAAGTAATGCATCACAAAAATGGCTCTCTTTTCATTATAATGCAGATTCTGACCCCTTTTTACATTTCCTGATGCATCAAAAAAAGCCACCACCAAAAAAACAACCTCAAAAAAACCCTCCAAAACCCCACCAAACACGTGGCCTCCAAGGCTTTAAATTACAATGGCTTATTCAGTTTTAGGTTAAGGTTCTATAATAAACACAACACAGTAAATTAAAGTAATGCAGTACACAACTGCCACGCTCATAATAATATTTAATAATATACAGGAATAAACCCTTGAATTTTTAATGTCTGAAATTATTGAAGTGCCTAGAATGAATTCAGAGGGTACAGCTAAATCTCTACCCACACTCCTCTATGGAACACAAACTGCACTGATATTAGGCTGCACAGGTTCCTCATTTGACTTGTCCAAGATACAGAAACATTTTGTTTATTCCATAACACTGTTAAATTTTCTGAGCAGAGAGATTTTCACCACTTATCTTTTGAGATTATTCTACAGAACCAGAGATGTCATCATTAGGCCACTTCTCTCTTGCTGCATTTTCATGCTATTTGGGCTTTCAGAATAACCTACGGTGTTTGTTGTCTGTTTTGTTGTTTTGGTTTTTTGTTGGTCCTTTTTGTTTTGTTCTGCTTTTTTCTACATGCTTCACTTGCTAAACCCTACAGTTTTCCAGGAAGGCTGCATTTCAGAGAAAGCTGAAAAGCCTGACAAGACTGCATGTCATTTGCTGCTGTCGTCACCAGACCATAGCCAAAATGTTTTTAACTACTGTTGGAACAGGTCCAGAGGAGGGCTGCAAAGATGATCAGGAGGCTGGTGCACCTCCCACATGTGGACAGACTGAGGTTGTTAAGCCTGGAGAAAAGAAGGCTCTGAAGACACCTTATGGTGACCTTCCAACACCTGAAGGGACTACAGGCAAGCTGGGGAGGGATTGCTTACAAAGGCTTGTAGTGATAGGACTAGGGGCAACGGGTATAAAGAAGAGAGGGGCAGATTTAGACTAGACCTAAGGAGGTATTTCTTCTCTATGAGGGTGGTGAGGCACTGGCACAGGTTGCCCAGGGAAGCTGTGGCTGCCCCATCCCTGGAGGTGTTCAAGGCCAGGTTGGATGGGGCCTTGGGCAGCCTGGCCTGGTGGCAGGTGTCCCTGCCCATGGCAGGTGGGGTAGAACTAGATGATCTTTAGGGTCCCTTCCAACCGAAACTATTCTATGATTCTATAAGCTCACAGTCATTCAGACCAGAGCACTATAGGCAGTCATGAACCAGAATAAATTTATATTAATGAAAATAAATTTATGCTTAAGTTACACAACATGAAGTGTAAATGTGGTTTTCTTCATATACCTAAAGCCAGTCAAATGCTCCATACAATGTTATTCATGGGGTGGAACTAGTTTCCCCACTTTTACTTACATTAAGGTTTTGCTCTCCTCACCAGAAGATGCGGGTGAGCTGCTGATGCCCCACATCTCCTCTCTGCCATCCCTCTGCTGACAGTGGCAGTTCTTAGAGCTCAGAAACAACCTGCCAGGGCCTGTACCCTCATCGTACTCAGCTCCATCTCATGGAAAACCTGGAGCCATTCCAAAACCAGGAGTATTTTATGCAGTGCTTCCATAGTTAATGTAGACTGCATGTGCCACCACCTGGCTATTTAACCTACTTGTTCCCACCATTAAATATACACACTTATTTCAGAGGCACTGATAAAGGGAAATTAATGTGGGCCACCTCCTCTTCAGGTCACGGTAGCCCACAGCCTTCAAAAGCAGCTCAGTACAAACACCCCTGGGATGCTAGTTCAGCTCTGTAAAGATGCTACATTAACAAAAATGACTGCTTACAGATTTGCAGAAGCACACAGAGTATGACACATGTCCCCTTGTCCTTACCCCAGGAGATTTTAAGTCTCTACTATGCAAGGGAAGGACAGGGAGGGAGATGGGTGGTTAGGGCTGAGGATTATTGCTGTAATGAAACAAGAAAAATAATCTTTTTCCAACTGAGGTTTTAGGTTTCATTGTTGCAGCAAGACCTTAGAACTATGTTGGGACTTAACTCTTGATGCGGCTGACCACTTAAAGAAAAGCAGTTAACTTACGGATATTCATTTAAGGCTTGGGAATAAAAGTGAACCTCAGACTGATAACCTGAATAATACAACCCTCAACATTTCTCCCACTGATTTCTGACCTAAACCATCTTGTGCCTTAAGTCAGGGGCTTGCTTAATGGTCTGCTGTCAATCTCTTCTTAGCACTAACACCTTGTAGCATTAAAAAAGTATCAGCTATACTGTATTGTTAGAATTTGTTTGGATAATTAAAGGCAGTTTTAAAAGGTAAACCAGTATGATGTTTACATCCATTACACCAGGACTATTTCTTCCCTACTCAAAGACCACATGCAGCTTGCTGAGAAGCCATCACTGTTACTGCCAGGACCACCTGCCTTGGTTGTATTTTATCCTTGGGGAGGTGGCCCCCATAAATCAATGCATCAACAGTATACCAAGACAGCACGATTCAGGAAGCAGCTAGATAAATAGACTCAGGACTTGTCTATTACAGTCATCATAAAAGATCATTCATTTTTCCATCAGCTTTTTGACAGCAAAGTTTAAGTCAGTTCTGTGCTGACAGGCAGAATTAATCTTCAAACTGTGTGCCACTGTAGCTATAGAGAACCAGTTCTCCATGGACCCAGGTGCTCAAGGAAGCGATAATTCCCCTTATTTTGTTTTTAAAGAAACCATGAACTTACTGTGGATTTATATCTGGATTAATCCTTTTCAGCTCCATGATGTCATCTATAGTTTTTTCAATAGCATCAGGGTGAACACTTACTGAAGTTTGCAGCCGCTAAAAAGAGGTTTTGAAACATTAATTCTCATAGAAGCCATCATTCAATTGAAGTTCACAATGGTAAAAATATGATATCCAAAAGCCCAAGAAGGCCCAACTCAATAAATACACACACAGTTTTCCAGTCTAATCAACCCTACTGACTATTCCCAGAGCACTGTAAAACCTTGAGTCGCTTCATGATGCCCTTGTAGTCTATCACATTTCTGTGGCAGCTGCCAGTGAAGACGACTCTTACTGAAGCTTTATTCAAGAAGGAGCCTCAAACCATCCACGTAATTACACTGGAATTGCTAGCCTTCATTTGACACCCTCTCTCCCAACACGTTGCAGTAATGCAGCAAAACATTTTCCTTTCTCTTGCATTTTATTATACTTTGTAGAGAGGTCTATGGAAGTTTAGTGTTCAAAAATCAACATGCCTTCCAAAAAATTAAAAGGTTGAGCTTTCTGCTGCTTTGTGTCAAACTACACAGTCACTTAAATGCAGACTTTTAAATAAGATTCTGCCTTTTTGTTTGTGCTAGAAGTATGTTTGGAAGCACCATGATGAGTTGAGTTGTGTAACGTTATTTTTACTAATGCCGAGATAAGCTTTCCAACACCACTGCCTCTCAAACTAAAGAGAAATAAATGGTTGAACCATGTTATTTAACATATAGACAAATGCTTTGTGAGAAGTATTTGGGTTAGCACAATCAGTGCTACAGTGAGAGGATAAGGTTACAAACACTCTTCTCCATTAACATATTTGAAAAGAAAGCAGAGAATAAAGTTGTCTTGGCTATCTAGGTACTGCTGCCTTCAGCCTCTTTTATCCCTGTTTTCAAGACAAAAAAACTGAGGTATAAAGTAGTGACTGACTGACTGCAGAAATTCTAAGACAGGATGAGAAATCAAGCCAAGAAAACCCTAATTACAGCACATCCTTCTCATGGACTCTACAATGACCTGTGGTCCCCTTATTCTATAAGAGGCACAGCATGCCTGTCCCTGGAGCACAGGGTATTCTGATTGACTTCACAAGATCCCCTGCTATTGCAGACACAGAGCTCTTCTCTTCAGTAGAAGATGGTTCTAATGTAAATTCATATCAAACCCTAAAGTGATTTTTTTTTTCCCATGGTAAGCAAACAGCAGACTAAACAAACCAACTCCATGTGACACAAGAGAAAAAGTGAATAATGAGATCTTTTACGTACCTTACTTTTTGAACCTTTCAGTGATGCCTCTGTAAGAGAACAGTATTTGAAAGCATCATGTCAGACAAGCTAATTTTATATTGGAATCATTTAACAGTTTATTTATAAGAATGAAGTGATACTATTTTTAGCACACGCAGAAAGGTGCAAAGACATGCAAAACTAAGTATTTCTGCAGTTACCTATTTTCATAGTTCTGGCAGCTCCAGGTTTAGTATTGTAACAGATTCTTTGCAATTCACATCGACCTGTTAGTTTCCTGACCACAAATTTTAGGCAGCGCCACAAGCATTTGCAGTAGAAGTACAGGCATACCTGGACAAACATCCTGAAAAAAAAAGAACCCTGAAAATTAGAATCCTGAGCAGAGAATGTTTCAACAAGGTCTCCACCTAAGCAGGAGGTAATTACTCACTCCAAATTCCCATTTCTCAGGGGGACCTTTAAAGTAAAAGCAACTTTTACACCACAATGTTTACCCTGGTAAGTGTTAAATTTTGCTTTTTAGTCAACAACAAAAGCACACACAAAGCACCAATGACCCTTTCTGTGAAGAATTTTTTCCTAATGCCCAGCCTAAACCTCCCCTGGTGGAGCTTGAGGCCATTCCCTCTTGTCCTGTCCCCTGTCACTTGGGAGAAGAGGCCAGCACCCTCCTCTCCACAACCTCCTTTCAGGTAGTTACAGAGAGCAATGAGGTCTCCCCTCAGCCTCCTCTTCTCCAGGATAAACACCCCCAGCTCTCTCAGCCGCTCCTCATAAGGCCTGTTCTCCAGCCCCCTCACCAGCTTTGTTGCTCTTCTCTGGACTCGTTCCAGAGCCTCAACATCCTTCTTGTGGTGAGGGGCCCAGAACTGAACACAGGATTTGAGGAGCGGTCTCACCAGTGCCGAGTACAGAGGGAGAATAACCTCCCTGGACCTGCTGGTCACACCGTTTCTGATCCAAGCCAAGGTGCCATTGGCCTTCTTGGCCACCTGGGCCACTGCTGGCTCATGTTCAGTCACTGTCAACCAACACCCCCAGGTCCCTCTCCTCCAGGCAGCTTTCTAGACAGACTTCTCCCAGTCTGTAGCACTGCACAGGGTTGTTGTGCCCCAAGTGCAGGACCCGGCATTTGGCCTTGTTAAACCTCATGCCATTGGACTCTGCCCAGCGGTCCAGCCTGTTCAGATCCCTTTGCAGAGCCTCCCTACTCTCCAGCAGATCCACACTTCCACCCAGCTTAGTGTCGTCCGCAAACTTGCTCAGGGTGCACTCGATGCCTTCATCCAGGTCATTGATAAAGACATTGAACAGGGCTGGACCCAGCACTGAGCCCTGGGGAACCCCACTTGTCACTGGCCTCCAGCTGGATTTCACACCATTTCCCACCACTCTCTGGGCCCGGCCATCCAACCAGTTTTCCACCCAGGAGAGTGTGCGCCTGTCCATTTTGATATGAGAAGAAGCTTTTCCCCCCTCCACTAGAGACACACTATGGCATAGGTTGCCCAGAGAAGCTGTGCATCCAGGAGGAGGTTGGACCAGAGAGTGCTGAGGTCCCTCCAAGCCTGAACTTTCCTGGAATCACATGCAGCCTTTTTCAGGCTTTCATACATAAGAAATGCTCTATTTTAAAGTTTGTTAGCATAGGAGCTGCTACCAAAGCCCACATACTGCTACCAGAGTTACATAAGGCACACAAAAAAATCAGATTCCATGGGCTACGACTTATTTGGACACAATATAGCTGCAGAAACAAGAAACCTAATAAGGCAAGGATCATGCCAAGTTACTCAACTGCCAGCCCCGATGGAGAGCATCAGGACTAGAGGCAGGGGACAGGATCACCCAGGGTCCTTGGGTTCAGAAGCACATCTCAATAAAGGTAAACTGCAAAGACCTAACAATGGGAACGATACCATCCAGACATGGTCATGGGAAACTGGCTCTAGGTGGCCCTAGTAGAGCAAGAGTGGTGGACTAGATTACCTCCAAAGGTCCTCTTCAACCCCAAACTCTGTGATGATATTATGGTAAAACATCAATACAGCTTTAATATGTGAGCTTGTCATTAAATGGTCAAAAATAATTTGATCCGTTTTGTTCTAAGGCTGTGTACGTGCATATTCATCATTAGCCCTTTAACTCTTCCACATGTTGTTGATGCTTTCCAAGGACAGTTACTGGTTAGGAGACTCTGCATTATCCTTTTCAATGGAGCATGCTGGTTATTCTGAAATACCGAATATCAGATACTCAAATCAGTTATAGCTTTAATAAAGCTTGAAGAGCTTCATCACTTCCTAAAACATCCTGAAAGGCATGGTATAGAAGGACATTCAGGGAAGGGAAGGTAAATTAACTCACACTAAAGTCCACACAGGAGTTTAATCTGCTTTATGTTCACTTTAGCTTAATCCCCTTTGAAGGAAGATTAAGCTAAGAGAACTAAAGCCATTTTATGTCTAAATGGAGTGCACCCACACAAATATTTAACATGCTTTAAAAGCATCCACTTTATCTCACACTTTTACTTAATTCACTTAACACTCCTAAATGCCTGTATGCAGGCAACCCCCCTGTCTTTATGCAACAGGAAGCCTCTATTTTAGGTACACAGTGAAACCTAAAGAATGAGGTATCACTCCCACACTAGCAATAAGTTTCAGACAGGCAAAAAAGTTGCAGCTCGTGTCAGTGAAACATATTTTGGGTCCCCCCCAGTATGTGCCAGAACACAATACTGTGAGGAGTCCATATGTGCTTCACAGCAGGTGGTCACTGTACTAAAACCAAGACCAGTTATCAGGAAGCAAGCCCATCATCAGCCAAGCAGCTATTCTTTGTTTCCAACAGTCAGAAATGCAAGTCAGTTAATGAGTCAGTCTCAAAGTTGACTAATGCCTTCAACTGCAGTCTTTCACAGTGGCTTTAAAAAGAATTCCCAGGGTTTTTTACTGGGTTATTTAGGTTTCCATTAGACATTTCATATGAGCCTTTAGAAATCAAATTAGCCCATCATCTCTGAAGAATCCAAACACAGCCTATAGCCATACCACAGCCTCTTCAGCACATCCCAGCTCTGTACTCAGGCTGAATGTCTAGAAGAATGAACACAAGAGATCAATGCCAAACTGAAAGGTGGAGCATAGTAAAACAAATTTCTGCATTTTCACCACACTTTCAGAGTAAAAGTTAAACTTGCTTTCTTTTGTCCTGTTTTGTTTCCAAAGGTTAGGTCTCTGTTACAGCAACTCACTACCTAGAGAGCTCATTTATATGGAAAGAGGGGAGGAAATACTCACTTAACTCTATGTTAATAGGGAATCTTCTCACATGGGCTGTTAAGGAGCAAGATTGCTCCCAAAAACCCCACACCTCGAAGAAATGTCATGTCTACAATTAATTGCCTTCAGGGCTGAAACACCACAACCCATTTCACTACTCAATATCTTGCTTCTCACTGCATCATGTGATGTGGATAAATTTCGTATGGGTGGGAGTAGGTGTTTGGTGCATTTGGATTATATGCGTCTTCCTTTAAGCTCAGTAACAGATATGCAAATCAAAGGCAACACTCTAAAAGAGAAGAGCTGTGATATTCTCCATGGTTGCAACCACCTTACCCACTGAAGTTTTGCTACGTTTACACAAAGATTAACTAATAAAAATGCGTCTACTAAAACGTATCACTACAGCACACAAACAATACACCTGTGATTCACTCTACATAGCAGCTACTACTACAAGCAAATAAATTCTAGTTTTGACTACGTAGCTTATAGAAGAAAGTTAGCCTTTGTGGATACCTTTAGTTTTCTACTACTCATCCACCTCAAGCTTACAATAGTTGAAATCTTCCATTTTTAAAGTGAACAGCACAAAAAGTAACACAAGTTTGTTTTTGAGGAGATGTCCTTTACAAAAGGAAACTCTTGCTTGCAGAAGTCCTGTAATAAAAGCACACTAGTGATTAAAAAGGACAAGTTTTCTTTTAGCCACTACATACTTCAGTTCAAGTAAGCAAAGTGGAGACACTTGCAGCTATAAAATAAACAGCTATAAAACAGCATATCATGAACAAGAATCCATGTGGGAGCACGGCAGGAGTGATGTGTCTTCACTATGGTACAGTGGCATCAACTTCTGGTTTGTTTTAGAGTCTGATTCCAAATCTCTTCTCCGCTCAATCTCTGCTGTATTTTTAAGCCTTTTTTCCTGCTTGAACCTTTGAAGATCTTCTCAGCACAGAAAATACTGTGCTTCACTAGCAGTTTGGGTACTCATGTGCAGCAATGCTTCAGATCCTGAAGTGAGCTGGGTCATTACAGAAATAAAGTAGACTTGCACTCTACTCTTCCCCATCCCAATACAAGCTCCTTCTCTTCCTCCTGCACTACACGCAGCTGTCCAGACCTACAAATTTGTGTTTATGCATGCAAAGTGCATTACAAGAGTTCATGCAAACTTTTATTCCAGTAATACAAAGAGAAAACCCTGCATAATAAGATGCTGGTACACATAGACCCAATGACCAGGCAGTTCCCTGGCCAAGGATGCTGTACAAGTGGAAACACACACAGCCATCTGCCCATGACAAATCAGGGTTATACAATCCCATTTGTTGATGCCAATCAGTTGGCTATCAGAAGCTACCTGGTACCTGAGCAATAACAGCGCAACTCAGCAGAGTTCTTCCAACTTGGCTCACAGATTTAACTGAGATCAGTACTACAGAAAAATGTACTTTTACTTGAGTTCCAAGAAGAAAAGAAATCTTTCGTATCTTCCCTGCTCTTTGTCACTACTTCTCAGCTCTAATTTTCTGCTAAGAAGAGCTTTAACCAAAAAAATAAAAATAAAAAAAAAAATAAAAAAAAAAAGAATTAGGCAGTCAGTTCTTCACAAGGACTATTGGGAATGCCACAAAACCAAGCAAGCAACCAAACTCATCCAAAATATATCAGCAATAATGCAACTCAGCAGACATTCTTTCACAAGAAGCTGGATGAAGGAAAGGGATCCTACAATTGCTAGGATCCTTGCAAGACAATGAAATTTAGAGTCAAAGAGAGCACAACATAAGAGTACGATTGCTGCAGTCACAACAATTCTGTTCTCCCCAGCATGTGCTAAGAAAGGACACAGCAGCAAAAGTAGAGAATTGACCACATTGTTTCACACCCTGACTTGCAAAGGGAAGGACAAATAGTTCCCAACAAAGGATCTCAAGATCTGCCCTTGACTAGCCCAGCTAATATGGGGTCAGTGAGATGGGAAAGGCAAATATGATAGTTGATAGAACTTACATGTCTCTCCAATGACAATGGCAACACATTTCCCTGAAAATGGGCTTTTTACATAAAGCTGACTGGCTCTAGCCAGCCTTAACCACAATGAAGAGGCAGAAGCAAACCTGAGAAAAGGTTTCCAAAGTTATCTAATGTTTCTGTGAAGCTCTTTCCTTTGTGAGGTATATTCACCTAAATTGCAAGATGTATAAAGAAACATGGTGTTTAACTGACAGGAATGGAAGTAAACATTAATTACTGTGCAGTATTTCTGAAACTAATGGAATAGAAGGTGTTTATTCCCCTCTCCCAGTAATCCGAGAACCTTAGTATTTTCAGACCTACTAACAAACAGAAAACCAGAAAAAAATACTTTGTGTAAGATGAAAACTTTAACTAGATACCTAATGCTAGTAACAGGAGTCAAAGTGGGGTGAAAGAGGCAAGTAAAAACCAAACCTCACCCCAAATCTATAAGAGAATGAAATAAAAGTTGCCAAATCTACACATAATTTTTTCCCCTCCCAAGTGTCCTGGTTTAGGTCCTATGGATAGGAAAGACTCTTACACAAGTGTTCTTCCTGAAGGACGTGCTCAGCTCAGAATATTGACGCATGACAATTTCTTCTCTTTCTCGAGAATTCCAATTACGGCTTGAGAAGTCAAGGACAAGTTCTTTATACACAACAAGCTGTCCAAATAGGTGAGTAAGCAAGTGATAGTACCCTGTCAGGAGCTAATTAACTTGACTATCCTTGGTTTATTTGTATAACTTGCAGTCTACACACAAGGTCAGCCCAGAAGTAATGAACCAAGGACCATTTCTGCCACAGGCAAGCTTGCTATTAGCTCCTTTAAAACACAAGAAATGTTTTTTAACTCTGTGCCTTTGTAGACTTGACAACTGAAATCTACCTTATCTCTCTATTTAGACATGAAAGCAAGTCACCGTGGCAACAAAGGAAGATGAGAGTAGCTTTTAACAGCAGCTTTCCACGCTTTTTTTTCCCTGCTCTCTTTTTTTGCTGACTTGATTTTCATTTTATCTGATGTGACTCCAGTAAGACAGAACTTACGCTTAAAATCTGCTAGTGCTTACAGACTGTTTTGCAGTAGATCAAGAGAAGGCGTCAAGTTTCTAGGATTTATTGAAAAAACTTAAGTGTCTGATACAGTTGGTTCTCCAAGTTGTTATTATTTCAGATGTTTAAGATAAGTTACAGTCAAAGTGGTAGTGTCACTGATAGACTTCTCAAGGTTCCTTTAGAAAAAAAGGGAAATCACTGAAAGATTAAATATTTCACTGAGAAACAGTTTTATTATTTCATAAGTAATATTTCAGACTTCAGGAATAATTCATATCTGAGCAAGCTCAGAAAGAAAAGAAACCCCAGACAACCTAAAATCTATTTTCATCTAGACACTGTCTTGGATTAGAGAAACAAGTATAGGAGTCCTGTAGGTTACTGACCAGAGAATCACAGATTGGTTGAAGATGAAAAAAGGGCTTCTTAAGCAGAAAGGCCAGGGGCGAGGGGGAAGAGAAGACAATTGACTGACATTAAATACCAAATACAATATGTCAAAAGAGACAGGAGATGGCAAACTGGTTATAAAAAGCCATGCCAATGGTCCAGTAGATTATTAGTAAGCACGGGAAAAGCAACATGCAAATTGCACTAATTCCTCTTCATCTTTATTCACACCAGCACTGTTTGGTTTAGAAGACAAACTCTAGTAGCAGTCATGGAGCCCTGATGCAACATATGCAGATTTGCTCTTTGACAGTAATAGCAGAGACTACCACGTGCTTCCAGTACACAAACCTAACCAAAAGCTGAGTGGCAAGGCAGCCTGTACGTGAGAGTCTTCTCTCATAACAAACTGGATTTGAAAGGCACTGCTGCAAGCCCTCCTTAGATCTCCAGGTGAATATCTGTTCCATGAAGCTGCTGCAGGTAAACTGCTGTCACGGCTCCGAGAGCACAACTGAGTTTGAGTTAACTTTAGATGAAAGCCCTGCTCCTTTCTCCACCTGTTTTGCAGCATTTTCTACGTTGTGGTCAACAAGATGACTTGCAGTTTGTGTAGACTTAAATGAACTCATTGGTTTTAAATGGAGATCATCTCTGCCTTCAGCATCGGCTTGTCTGGTATCTGCTCCATGTTTGTGCAACAAGGAAGACAGCACCGCTGAGCGATCCTTACCACCAGTACCACCACACTCAGCCCTGCATTTGATCTTCACAGGCAATTAAGGAAGATTTTTGCAATTTCCCGAGTGGCTGCTGCTATGGGTAATAGACAAACACTAGGGGACACAATATAAGTTAACTTGTTTATTTTCCAGTTGATTTCCAAGCTGGAAGGCTTAATATCCTTGGTCATGCACACAGATCTCCCTGCAGCTCTGAACTTCACTGCTTTATTCCTCGTCACACAAACCTACAACCAGAACACACTTACTGGGACTAGCAAGTTGTTTTAAGTGCTTTTCTTGGAGGATGACCCCAGTTTATTTCTTAATCTCCCCATATTTCTTCATTTACAAAATGAGGAGTATAGTACTCACACCAGTTCATGTCAAGGTATTAAAACAAAATAAGAAAAATCCTTATGCTTGTAAGTAAACAGAATAGTTTTCCTATTTGAAGTTACATTGTGCTCAAACAATACCAGATGGTTGAGGGAGCAAGCTGTAACACGCTCTATGACTCCAGCTGGAGGCCCCCACCCCATTCACAGTATAATGGGGTTCCATTTATGCAGGATTCATGGCCCAGATCCCACATAGCACCAACCTGTGACCTTGGGCCAGGCCACTGAGCAAGTCTGTACAGAGAAAGAAAGGTAAGAATTACAGAGGCAAGACTGTTGAGATGGAAACCTCCAAGAAGTTTATTCTCCCTCTGTACTTGACACTAGTGAGACCGATCCTTGAATACTGTGTTCAGTTCTGGGCCCCTCCCCACAAGAAGGATGTTGAGGCTCTGGAGCGAGACCAGAGAAGAGCAACGAAGCTGGTGGCACAGGTGGACGAGGTGCTGAGGGGCATGGTTTAGTGTTTGATAGGAATGGTTGGACTCAATGATCCAGTGGGTCTTGTCCAACCTGGTGATTCTATGAAATCATTAGCATGACCCAAGATGGAAGGTTCCAAGATAGGATGCCATAAAATCATAAAGGGAAAGAGCACCACAGGGACATTAGCCAGGCTACTCATGAGCTATCACATCACTGGACCAGTATCAGTGGAGGTGGTAGAAGACTTGGGACCATTCAGGATCTGGGCCACAGAGCTGCAAGGCCCAATCCTGACTGGTGCCTGTCAGGGTAGTGAGCACATTAATGCTTAGCCTAATGGCTCATTAAAGCTTATCTGTCTTTTGTGGGTAATACCAAATAAATAATTGCTTTAAAGTTTTAACCAGTGACCTGCTTACGGAGTCCTTTTGCAGTTGGCTCAATATACCAGATGAAACAGACCCAAACACTCCACAGAAATGCTTAAGTCAAGGCTGGCTTGGCAGCAAAATCATTACAGATGATAAGCCTAGAGGTAACAATGCTGATATCCATAGTATACAAGATTCTTTGCTACAAGCAATCTAAAGAGAGAAAGATACACTGACAAATGCTCTGTACAGAACCATAAGTTTCAGACTTCTTGAAAAGGCTTTTTTCCATCCAGACAGAATATGATTTTTGGTTTATACACAAATCAGGTTCTTGATCCGAATTAGTTTCTAGGAGTGCTCAACTCTTTCCACTGACTACACAGCAAAGACAACATGAGCTTTCTGCACCTACAGCTGGTGTCTGCAAGTCCTCCGCGCTACCCTCAGTTTAGTGAGAAACAACTACAAGTGATATCTAGGAACAAGGAATAGACATTTCTCCCCCAAAATTGGCTTCAAAAACATTTGCACATTTTCAAACATCACCTCTTCTCCACTTCCACAAATAACACCTCAAAAACCCAGACAGCAAACAAGAACAAGAAAAAAACCAGAAGATTTTCCAAACAGAGTTCTATGATAGTGTTTCTCCCATTTTCCCCTGACATACCGAGCACTACCAATTTGATACATCACTGCTCCAATCCCATAAGACAGTTCCCACATTCTTTGCTTCTATAAAGAACTGGAAAGGAAAATTTATATTAAATAAAGCTTTAATTAGTGAAATCTAGGTGAACAGAAAGCAATCTAGTATAAACTAGTTTATACCTCATGTACTACTGGTGACAGCTAAAACACCTAACTCATTACAGCACAGAAGTAATTAGAAGAATTTAGCACTTAAAAAAACCCAAAAACAAGAGAGCAGTTACCTCAGGAAGTGCTTCATGATGATGGTCTTGTTTGCCTTGCTGGAGCTGTAATTTATTGATCACTGATGATTTCTTCTTTGCAAGTGATTTCAGTGCTGTAGAAACAGAATCAATAGGTATTTACTAACAGGAAAAAAAAAAGAAAAAATAAGTACTTCAGTTTTCTAAACTGTTATTGAAGCAAACATTTATGGAAATATATAGGAAAAATTTTAAGAAATCTCATGTCAATAAAAACAAAATGAAAAACCCCATAATTTGTTCACACTCTTCACATATTTTGACCAGGCAATACTATCCAAGTCACCCTTCAGAAAAGTAAAAAGTTTGACTACAAATACAGAATTAAATGAGGAAGCTTGAAAAGAAAAAATTTCAAACACTTCTGTTCTTCAAACACCTGTCTGGTTCAAAGTAGCTTCCAAGTAGTAGTTTCAAGATACACTCGACTTGCTCTGCTGCTGAAAGTCCTCTAATCCACAGAGCTTGCAACAGCTCTTGGAGGCCTTGGGTAAAGTAGCATGTAAGCTACATGGGTCCTTAGATCATTCATTATAGAAGATGTCAGGTAATCTCTTGAGTGCTATCGTGAAGCACATGCAAGAGAACCAGGTGATCAGGCCCAGTCAACATGGGTTCACAAAAGGCAGGTCTTGCCAAACTAACCTGATCGCCTTCTATGACAAAGTGACTCAGCCGCTGGACGAGGGAAAGGCTGTGGATGTGTCTCCCTGGACTTCAGTAAAGCCTTTGACACAGTCTCTCACAGCATTCTGCTTCAGAAACTGTCAGGCTCTGGCCTGGACAGGCAAACACTCCAATGGGATGAGATTTAACAAGGCCAAATGCCAGGTCCTGCACTTGGGGCACAACAACCCTATGCAGTGCTACAGACTAGGAGAAGTCTGTCTAGAAAGCTGCCTGGAGGAGAGGGACCTGGGGGTGTTGGTTGACAGCGACTGAACATGAGCCAGCAGTGGCCCAGGTGGCCAAGAAGGCCAATGGCATCTTGGCTTGGATCAGAAACGGCGTGACCAGCAGGGCCAGGGAGGTTCTTCTCCCTCTGGACTCGGCACTGGTGAGACCGCTCCTCGAATCCTGTGTTAAGTTGTGGGCCCCTCACCACAAGAAGGATGTTGAGGCTCTGGAGTGAGTCCAGAGAAGAGCAACAAAGCTGGTGAAGGGGCTGGAGAACAGGCCTTATGAGGAATGGCTGAGAGAGCTGGGGGTGTTTAGCCTGGAGAAGAGGAGGCTGAGGGGAGACCTCATTGCTCTCTACAACTACCTGAAAGGAGGTTTTGGAGAGGAGGGAGCTGGCCTCTTCTCCCAAGTGACAGGGGACAGGACAAGAGGGAATGGCCTCAAGCTTTGCCAGGGGAGGTTCAGGCTTGACATCAGAAAAATAATTTCACAGAAAGGGTCATTGGGCACTGGAACAGGCTGCCCAGGGAGGTGGTTGAGTCCCCTTCCCTGGAAGTATTTAAAAGACAGTTAGGTGAGGTGCTGAGGGGTATGGTTTAGTGATCGATAGGAACGGTTGGACTTGATAATCCTGTGCTTTTTTTCCAACCTGGTGATTCTGTGATCAACTTCCATGGTGCCTAACTTTATCAAATGATACAGATGAGGTCTTAAAATAGATATAGTTGACCAGGTTGCCCACCCGTTGTGTCATCTGATGTCCTACAGTTAATTTTCATTAATATTATCATTTATTTCGAAGAGAGGAGAGGAATGGGAAGAATTTGAGAAGGAATATCATAAATATAACCCTGCCCGCATACTGTAGACTCTCATCAGTCACCATTTCATTACTTCAGATTTCTAAAAGGGAGTATTCACATACAAGCAATATTCGACTAAGAGATGCAGACTTCTCAGAGTACTGTACTTCATATCCCATAAAAGACAGTAAAACAACTTGCTGTCATAATACAGTAGCGTTACACATGCCCACTATTGGGACAGCTTAATCCAAGACTCAAGGGGAACAAGACTACACTTTCAAGCTGTGGACTAGTAGAAACCACGCACAGGTCTGAACAAAAGCTGTGTTATTGTTAAATCATTTAATGACTATTTCCCACTAGCCCTGCAGTGTGCTGAAGAGTACCTGAGGGCCTTCAAAATACAGCCTCTTTTGACACAAAATTATAAATCTAGAGAACCTCAAATCTATCTTATGCAGAACCTACCAGCACTTCCTAACCTACCTTGTTCTCATATTCTTTCCCTTTTGTTAACTTATAAGTTCTGCATTGTGCTGTTGCCTGCTGACAGGAACAGAACAAGCATTTAAGTTCAGAAAAATGCAGCTATCTTGTTGGATTACATCACATACAGCTTGCTAAAAATATATAATCCCTGAACTGTGAAAGCTTCATTCATTTATATTGTTTTTGACTGGCTGAATCATGTTCCTGTCCCCTGAATACAGCTGTAATTGGTGCTGGCTGCAGTGACACCTGCTCACAAGGGCAGAGAGATGCTAACATCAAACTCTGGTTCATTAACGAACACAGTAGGCAGGTTCCTAACACTTCCTGCTATAGCTTTTGATAGGTCTTTGACAACAGCAAGCACAGGGAGCACACAGGAGATAGGAAAAAACTGGAGGGGATGTAACCTGCTCCCCTTCTCCAGTCTAATAATTTGCTGTTTAAAATATAGTTTGTGAAAGATTCTCACAGCTGAGTCTCAGCTTTTTAGCATCAACTTGAACAAAGGAAGCTTCACCACAATATTTGACCCGTTAGGTCAGCAGTGTAAGGAACACACCAGAAGTGCCAAGAGCTGTCAAATCAACCCCTGCTAAAAGCGTGTGCTGGCCTCAGCCTCTGAGGTCAGCTCCTTCTTGATTCCGACCAAGGTCTTTTGCTGAAAGTGATGCTGCTTCTTTACTACTGCTTTAAATGGAAGAGAAGTTACACTTGCCTGAACACCAGAACTGGCTCACCCAAGTGCAGCATGGTAGGAACTTCACAATCCTCTTCCCCTCAAGAAGAGTTACCAGCTACAGCCAGTTATAAATTTGTTTGAATGCTCATTAAAAATCAGACTGTTTCAAAAACTGTATATGAAAAAGTCAACATTGCTGTTCATAATCCCCTGCCTTCCACCCAGAAAGCTAAACTCAAAGAAAGAGTGTTGGTTGCAAACAGTATAACTGAGTGTCACGCCTGTTGTGTCAAGTGGTTAAAAGTGCCAATTTTGGATCTCTTTAAAAGCCCACCCTTAGATTTACAAGAATAATTCTACTTGCTTTCTCAGTTTTAATTAAAGGTAAGTGGGGGAGAAGTCACCAGAAACAACTTTAGAACTGAAATTCTCATTCCATAAAAGTCAACATCAAAGCCTTCCAGCTTGGAGAGGAACAATTTGCCCTGCAGGCTTCAACAGCTCGTCCCCTGCGGCAGAGGCCCAGGTCCTTAGAAAGACTATGGCCTCAAAAGGAGTTTCCTCCACTGGAGCATAAAGCAATCAAATTCCACCTAACTCTCAAGAAGGTTTTTGAGACCTAGAGACAAGATCTTCAGCACAAAGGTACAGACAGAGTCTATGCTGCTGTCTTCATTCATAAGGTAACAAAAGGGTTCAATGTCTAGAAGACATTAATGACATGCTCTGCGATTCTTCAACAATTCACTATTTGGCCACACATATACATGACATTATGCTGTTAACATCCATGCTAGACTGGGAAGCCACATCAGGAGGCGAGAATTTACAGTCATCTTCAAACAAGTAGGACTGGAGGGCAGCATCCACCATTTCCATGAACCTCATAAGTGAGCCTCTAGAGGAGTTCAGCAAAGACTTTCAGTGGAAAGTAAATGCTGTTTAAACTCTTTACAAGAATTGTTACTACAACTCACAGCTAAGTAAGTTCAACTATTCATAAACCTTTAGAACCATACGACCTAATTTCTGCCAACCTCTTTTCCACTCAAAATGTAATAGATTTAAGTGAAAACCCCAATATCCCATACAAAAACACTGTTTTTGTTTTTTACACCCAAAGCTCACCTAATTGCAATTAACTGAAAGTTCAAGCAGACTCTGAAGTGGTTTAAACATCATCCAAATCTATGGCTGCTCCTCTTATTCACTGAAATGCTACAAAAACTTCACTGGAATTAAAACAAACATTTCTGGTCAGGGAGAGGGACTTGACTTACAGCTGCTCATTTTCTTAAGGAAAGAGTTTCCTCAGCAAGTTGAATGTCTGCAGATCAGGAAGGCTTGTGAGAAAGGAAGACGCATATGAGAAAGATTTCTACAGGTGACAGATATTGAGTGCAATTAACGTTTGTGAGCTTGTTGAAAAGAAGCACAATTACACACTTCAGTTCAGAAGCTGACAGCAGTTATAGATTTGGGGAGACTGAAATACAAGTTTCTAAAGGCTCAACTTGCTGCATTTTTGAAATGCTACTTTTGTCAGAAAGTGCCAGACTCTTAGCTGGAGACCCAGAGCCAGCACGTACCCGTGGGGAGCAGCCTGGTGGCCACAGCACCCACCCACCACTCTGAGAGCCTGAGACTGTGCTTTTACGTGGTTTCACTCATCTGAACATGCAGTTGTGTCCTTCTGCAGCCTAAGAAAATATTCCAGCTTTAAGCTATACACACTTGCATTTTCTTGATGAGGAACTTGCAAGACACATCCCTTCTCCTTCTTGTAGGCAGCTTTTCAACCTTTGCTAATTTTAAGTCATGCAGCTGGAGTACGCCCAATGACAACCAGGTGTGACTTTGTTAGGCATCTTTCATTAATTCCCAAAAAGCAGTTTACACCAACAACACAGATCCATCACTGAAAACTTCTTAGTCCAATGTTTAAAGTATGCTCTTTGGCATGAAAAGACACCTATTCTAAGCTCTAGATTGAGGATGACAAAGCAAGGATACAGTTTGGAACTCCTGTACACTCAGGTTTCTCAGCTTGCAGGATTTTATCCCTTATCACACCACTTCCACAAATCAATCTCCTCCTCCCTCCCATAACACTCCCACCTACCCATTCCCTGCCAATTGTTTCATTCAGCATGTCTCAAACCACAAAGAAGTTTCCCCTCCTAAAACTAGCTGCAGCTTTTCTTGGAAGAGAAGAGGTACTACTACAAACACATTGAACTGTGATACTATTGCAAGATCTGTTTCAAGATATAAATTAAGCTCTCCTTGAATAATCATTACCTATTTAGATTCCTGTGGCTCTTTACGATCTTCTAAGTAATGTAACAAAACATGCATCAATCTTAAAGGTTAACGGTGCAAGAAGTTGAGAATGAGCTTTAAAAATCAGTTTATCTGGAGCTGAAGGTTTTCTTTGTTTATCTTCAAGAAAGCTACAGATACAGTTGAGAAAAAAGAATATATTTAGTATAAATCACCATATTTAAAGAGTAAAATATAAAACCAAGGTAGTTTTCTTCACAATGTTTGTCTTGCAAGCTAATGACTCACCTAGCATATCACACACATTTTTAGAAGTCTTACACTCCATTTATAAAGAAAGAATAGCTGTGTTGGAGAGACAACATCAGAACCACTACGACGAGTGTGGCTGAACATCAGACTATTTATATGGATCATTAGATAACAATTCATCCAAACTTTCCACCTCACGAAGAGGCAATTTGTTTGAAACAGAACCCAAGAACTGAATCAGTCATCTTGAGCGCAGATAAAAAATTCACTCATTCATTTTTAGGTTTAGTTGTCATAATTTTGAAATGGGTTCCTCTGAACAGAAGGCCACCAAGTACCATCATGACACTGATTTCAGGTTGCAAATTTTCTTTCCAATAGCATCCTGGGTTGCTACGTACCTCACATTCACCTCAAATGCCTATGTGTATTTATTTGTGAAGGACAATCTCGAGTCTTACAATCACCAAAAGTGGTTTGCTACTGTATATTCCTTTTTTTTTTTTTGCTCACAAGAAAGTTAATGCTTCTCTATTCTAAGCACCAATGTGCAATAACTAGGAACTAGAAAGGAGGAGAACAGCTGATACGCATTATGAAACATCCCTTGAGGTCCTGGTGGATAGCAAGCTGGCCGTGAGCCAGATAACAGCACTCTGGGCTGTATGAACACAAGCAGAGCCAGTAAGTAGATTGAGGGAAGGGATTATCTTTTTCTGCTCAGCACGCTGGACTTCATTTAGACACTGTCTGGTTTTGGGCCCCAGCAATACATGAAAGATACCAGTAAACTGGAGAGAGAGTTAAGAAGCAGCCCTGGAGATGATGGGGGCAAGAAGCTGGGGGAGATTGGCTTCATAGAATCATAGAATAACCAGGTTGGAAGAGACCCACCGGATCATGGAGTCCAACCATTCCTATCAAACACTAAACCGTGTCCCTCAGCATCTCGTCTACCCGTGCCTTAAACACCTCCAGGGAAGGTGACTCAACCACCTCCCTGGGCAGCCTGTTCCAGTGCCCAAGTTCCTTGTTCACTTCAGGGCACAGACAGCTTTGGGGGAACACAACAGCACCTCCAGCAGCTACAGGGAAGTCTTTGAGAAGACTCTTCACAGTTGTGCAGGGCAGTAAGGTTAAAAAATGAGCATAAGCTGAAACAGCGGAGGTTCAGCCTGCATATAAAGCAAAATTTCCCCCATAACAGGAGAACAATTGGGTAGTAGCACAGGTTTCCTGGAGATGTTGTGCAGTCCCCATCCTTTGAGGCTTCAAGCCCCAACTCAACAGAGCCCTGAGCAGCCTTACCTGATAGCTGACCATAGGAGGTTGGGCTGGAGACCCTCTGAAGCCTCTTCCAGCCTTTGATTCCCTGCTTCCCCTACAGTCAACTCTTATGGGAAGACCTCTGATATCCTGAGTTATACCCAAGTACTCTATGCAGCAGACAGGTGTCAAAGACCTTGCTGTTTTATTAGTTTAAGAGCTACCAACTTCTCACTAAAGTTCTGTATAATTTGCAGTGTTTCCCGTAAAACAAGCTCAACTTGAGGATGAAACAAGGTTACTCCCCCTATCTCATCTTTCCCCACAGCTTCCACCTGAAATCCTCCACCACTCAAATTGACCATAAACAAGGAACTAAAGGAACGTATAATTCAAGACAATAACTCTCAGAGTTCTGCTGGTATCAATATAAGCCCCAAAATACAAATAAACCCCCAATGAATCTAGGACCCCAGTTTGGTCAAGCTACACTAACTCACAGCAAGTATCCCTCAGAATAGAAGCACGCCTGCTTGTGCTTCCAACTTGGGTTCATGCCCAAAGGTGAAATAAAAGTCACTTTAAAACATGGTCCAGTAGTGGACTTAGCAGGGATGGATTGATGTTTAGAGTAGATCTTAAAGGTCTTTCCCAACCAAAAGTATTCTGTGACTGCTATAGCAAGAACAATGCTTAGACTTCTCTCACTCAGAACACACCCTGGAAAACAGCTCCATTTCCTAAAAGCCTCTCAGGAACAAGCCACCTCAGACCCCAGTTCCATGGAGTTCAAGAACGCTTTGTATTGGCCCAGCAGTGGCTTTGCCAGAGGCTGCAACTGTTGAGTCAGACAGGACCTACCTCAGAGATCAATAGCAGATGCCTGTTCTGTATGAATTCAATTTCCCATCTTGGTTCAGAAGGATATTTTCACTTCTGTGTGTCCAAGATGAGGCCGTATTCAGCTTCAACTCTTCTTTAAAAGAAAGTCTTGGAACAAAATGTCACACTTGATTGAGGAAGCTAATAAGCAAGACTTTACTTCAGTCCCACTGTCACAGGTAATAAGATTTTTCCCTCTCCTAATCTCCATCACACATTTCATGTTTCTGTATATCACTAGGAGAGGGAAGGAAAGGCTACACATGAAGTTAAAATTCACTGGATTTTAGTCCTGTTTAAAGGAGCCTGAGCACACACAACATGATTAGGCAATACAAAGAAAGAGCTCCTAATAAAAGCTTAAAAATCACAGCAGGCTTGAGAGAGAAAGAGCACAAAAAATTCTCCCCACACCAATGCACAGAACAGTGTTTCGAAAGTCTTCAGTTCTGTAGTCTTAAGTTAACACTTCAATCCATCACTGCCTCTCTAAAGCGGTACATAAACTGGAAAAAGGCACATTTTGGCTAGACATGAGGAAGAATTTCTTCACTAAGGGTGGTGAGGCACTGGCACAGGTTGCCCAGGGATGTTGTGGCTGCCCCATCCCTGGAGCTGTTCGAGGCCAGGTTGGATGGGGCCTTGGACATCCTGATCTGGTGGGAGGTGTCCCTGCCCATGGCAGCAGGGTTTGAACTGGATGGTCTTTAAGGTCCCTTCTAATCCTAAGTATTCTATGACTCTATGATAATCACGCAGATAAAAGACAGAAACGAGGAAACATCCCAAGGGTCTTACAATGCCTGGAAGAGGCAGCCATACAGGCCTGCATTTGGATTCAAGAAAACTAACTTGCCAGATTTCATTCTGTTAATCTCAAGTGACCTCCAACACCACCATGTTAACTCTACACACTGCAATTCCACAGTGGATTTTTGCCCAGCAAGAACAACAAACCAAAAATCAGCATTGTAGAAGCACCTCCACATTTCATCATTGACATCCGCCCTTTAGAAGAAAAGCATTACGATTCTCTAACTGGCTTTTTAAAGCAAACTAAATCCCCCAAAATGCAACAAAGAAAACACACATACAGACAGATATATTTTGAATGCAGAAATGTGGTAATGATCTACTTCCACCAATTTCTATTAGATCTCCTCTATTACGATGTTGAATCGTGTTCAGAAAAAAGTTTTATGAAGTTACTTCAGGTCATCAGTGAAGACTGCACTGGGTATGTTCTAACTATGTCTAGCACTAAATATGAAGTTAAAAAGCAGAGAAGAAGCTTTTACACTTTTAGTACTCTGAGGTGTAGAATGAGATGCTTAACTTCTGCAGGAACTAAAATATCCAAGTGTTGTCTCTGTCTATAATGTTTCCACTCTTAACAAGTTTACTTATTGAAGAGGCCTGAGTAGATGATACATCAGCTAAAAATGAAGTTTCATTCTTGCAAACAGCCTTCAACTCACAGCAAATTCTTTTCCCCCTTCATGCATTCTATAAAAGCATCCTTTTTTTAGCCACTTCCCTTGAACTTTCACTTGACCCCTGATGAGTACCCCCAGGAGAACAGCAGTACCATCCTAGTGGCTCCTGTGTGCCTACAAGGTTTGCAGTGCAATGTTTCTAGCCTACTTGCTCTGTTTCCAGACACTGTACAACAGCTTGTACTGTGAGGAAGCCTGTTCTAAATAAAACATCACACTTTGTGGCAACGTTCCTTCAAGTTTACAATAAATCCTACACGACTGGATGCATAAAATCTGAGGAGGCTGCCTGCTTACCTCCCAGACTAATTACTGCAAAGCTCCATGGAAAAAACCAAAATGACTATTTCCAAAAGTGAACGACTGATGCTCTTTTGCCTTTGCTTCTTGGTTTCCACCTCACTGCCTAGACGAGAGGAGGATACAAGGTAAAAGTCAAAGATGAGGTAGTCCCCTTTTTTCCAAAATTAACTGAAGTCCTGATTTGCTTTAGAGCTCTATCAATTCCCAACACACAGTAGTTTACGGAGAAGAAACACCACCCTAACAAGGGCTCACATGCAGACCTGCAAAGTCAATAGAATTACACCAGAGATGCTTGCTCAATCCTTTCCCCTACCTTCCCAACATTTATATTTGCTTGGATCAGGTACAGATAATTCAGCTCAATACAACCTCACACCGTGCATCAGCCTGAAAGCATGTAGGACCAAGGACTTTGATATTTATTTTGTCAACTAACAACAACAAAAAAACCCAACTAAGACAAGGACGCCAGATGTGTCAGGACAAAGGCCAGACAAAATGCTTTCAGGCTAGAGGAGCATAAAGCAATTTATTCACTCAGGAACTCTGCGAAGGTCAGACACAATTCATACTGATCTAACATAAAATCATTCCGTGTGGTGCCCAGCTTTCTCATCACTGCACCCAGATTACTTTGGCATGCAAATGACAACTTTCCCACGGAGCTCTCTGAGACAGACACACAAAAATAAGGTACATAAGAGTTTCTGCATATCCTTCTATAATTTTAAAGATTCCTTGTTCCGTAGGTGACAGTTCAAGATTAACCTCCCATGCAGTAAGCCAGTTAGATGATGTCAAAGCGCCATATTTGTGAAATAAACATCCTATAGCAAGTGTTGTGCATGACATGTTAGCTGTCTGAGGTCCAACAATCAGCAGATGAAGCATAATAAATGAGTAACATTTAATCTGCAGTCAAGAGAACTAAAATTCCCACTGCAGTTTTATTTCAAACTTCATGGCCTACTATTTCATCTCCTCTTTGCTGCTCAGAGAGATGTTCTGTATCCCAAGGGGAAGGAAATCAGGACAGCTCCAAGTACATGACCTTGCTGAAAGTTCTGGTTACATGCTTACTGCCCAGAAGAGTATATGCAGGGTAGGTTGCTCTGGTTTTACCAAAGTCGGGGGTGAGAAGTGGCAGAAAAAGTCTGTTGGCCCATGGAAACCAGAAAACAACTAAATTGCTGCAATAAACATTGTAAACTCCATACTTGAGCTGAAACAGGTTTAAGGCCTTTGTTGGTGAAGAGGTTTGAATGGTAATATGGTCAAAAAACGCCCCACAAAACACTAGGGGAGTCTTCCCAAGTCTGTTTTTCAGACTGGACTTCTTACCAGCAGCTATCAGTTGACGCTCCAGCTTGAGGATTCACAAGTATCTTACCAAACTTCAGTTTCCATTAACAAGGATTATCATCAACAGTAAAGCTGACTGTATTTAGACCCACTTCACTCTTCTGCAGCTTAAGCTAACTGCAAGTAGCACCAAAAATCAAGCAGGTTTTAAGTGGTGTAGAAAGAAAGCCAAGAAAGCGTGAGGGACATTCACAGTAAGGAGGGATACAATAACACAAACACTCTTCTAACATAATGAAGCAAAAGGGGATGAAGATGTGTAAAAAGTAAGGATGGTCAAAATAGTTTGAAGGCCAATACAGTTACACAAGCTGTTAAGCAAGATTGATTAAACACTTCCAGGTATGGCCCAGGAATGTGATTATTGCACAAGATGACACTTACTCAACCAAGTAGGAATAAAAAAAGTCAGTGGCAAGGATGTATGAGCTGCCATGGTGCTCTCCTTCCCTAGGCCACTTCCTGCTTGATCTTATCAGCTATTTGCTTTCTTTTAGGTGCTCACTTTGATAGAAAAGGATGCTGGCAGGGATTTGACAGCAGAAGGTGGAAAATGGGGGGGAAAGCCAACATGGGAAGAGAAGACAAAGAAGAAATATGAAGACCACTGGAAACAGTTCCTGCAACACCACTACCAAGAGAGAATAAAACCAAAACAGAGCCAGGAAGAACACAAGCCAGGACAGGATGATGGACAGCATCACTATAACACCTATCGCAATGCAAGGCAACACTAGAAGTCTTCTTCCCTCAGAATTTCTTTCTACTTAGAATAAGGGACACGTTTTTTTTGTAGTTCTATGCTTTACCTCTCAAGTATAAAGTGAGTTCAAAAAACTTTTTAAAGAACACTTGCTGCAGAAATACCCGTAACAATTCAGCAATATGAACTGATCTCATCCTTGGTATGGTAAACTGTATGATACAATATGCACAATATGCAGACCCAAGTTTTATCCAGATTCAGTGGGTTGGTTGTTTTTGGTTGATTTGTTTTTGGACTGAATGTTGACCAAAGTCTCATCTTTCATGCTTTAGAGCTGGTCCTGAGTTGTTTGGTTTGCATATGATGGTAACTGGACATTCAAAATGTGCAAAAGCACTGCCTTGCTCATGCTGTGCAACTAAATTCCTTCTCTGGAAAAAAAAAATATCCCTCAGCATTTCAAAATAATCCCTACAACATGATAACTAAGGGAAGTTGGGAAGAAAAGCCAGTCCAGCTAAACCAACCTGTGTTATGAAAGACCCCACCAAAACATTTTTTCCCCTCCAAGGGGAAAACTCAGTCCAGCAGTTCTTGGGCATCTCATTCACACACAGGTGCATAAAGACTCCAAAGTTGTTGTATAGAAACAACAAGCCCTAATCAAAAGCATTTGTACTGTAAACGGTCAGGACAAACAAGGTTCAAAGAAGAACATGACTATCGCACATCCTTGGAGATACCATCGTGGTCCCCCACTAAAGAGCAGGGGCAGATTTCATGGCCTTATCTTAACTTGTGTTCAGAATACGTCCCATTTTCCGTATCTTCTTTCAGGAGCACCATCTATTTTCTGCCTCCCTCACTTTCCTCAAATGGTTCAGCAAGAACTCCTCTTTTCCTCCTTCAATCCATCTGTTCTACTTAGGCTGTCTTAATATTGACTGCACAAAGGCCTAGCAAGCCCAAATTTAACAAACCTCACATTGATCTTAGCATTTCAGAGGCACAACCTGTTTGATGGCACACATCCAAGCCAGTGTTGATATGGATGCGGCTTTGTGAAAGCAGAGTGGGAGAGGGAATAAGTGACTTGCTCTTATAACTGCCTACTAGAGATATGGAAGAGGGCTACAGTTTCCATGACCACAAGACTGCTTTTATTATGGTACCCAATTCCTATTACCTGGGCATCCACTCAATTGTGCAAGTATTATCAGTGCAGTATCGTAGAATCATAGAATAACCAGGTTGGAAAAGACCCACTGGATCATTGAGTCCAACCATTCCTATCAAACACTAAACCATGCCCCTCAGCACCTCATCCACCCGTGCCTTAAACACCTCCAGGGAAGGTGACTCAACCACCTCCCTGGGCAGCCTGTTCCAGTGCCCAATGACCCTTTCTGTGAAGAATTTTTTTCCTAATGTCCAGCCTGAACCTCCCCTGGCAAAGCTTGAGGCCATTCCCTCTTGTCCTGTCCCCTGTCACTTGGGACAAGAGGCCAGCGCCCTCCTCTCTACAACCTCCTTTCAGGTAGTTGTAGAGAGCAATGAGGTCTCCCCTCAGCCTCCTCTTCTCCAGGCTAAACAACCCCAGCTCTCTCAGCCACTCCTCATAAGGCCTGTTCTCCAGCCCCTTCACCAGCTTTGTTGCTCTTCTCTGGACTCGCTCCAGAGCCTCAACATCCTTCTTGTGGTGAGGGGCCCACAACTGAACACAGGATTCGAGGAGCCGAATACAGAGGGAGCAGAGTACATCTCACCAGTGCTGAGTCCAGAGGGAGAATAACCTCCCTGGACCTGCTGGTCACGCCGTTTCTGATCCAAGCCAAGATGCCATTGGCCTTCTTGGCCACCTGGGCCACTGCTGGCTCATGTTCAGTCACTGTCAACCAACACCCCCAGGTCCCTCTCCTCCAGGCAGCTTTCTAGACAGACTTCTCCTAGTCTGTAGCACTGCACAGGGTTGTTGTGCCCCAAGTGCAGGACCCGGCACTTGGCCTTCTTAAACCTCATGCCATTGGACTCTGCCCAGCGGTCCAGCCTGTTCAGATCCCTTTGCAGAGCCTCCCTACCCTCCAGCAGATCGACACTTCCACCCAGCTTAGTGTCGTCCGCAAACTTGCTAAGGGTGCATTCGATGCCTTCATCCAGGTCATTGATGAAGACACTGAACAGGGCTGGACCCAGCACTGAGCCCTGGGGAACCCCACTTGTCACTGGCCTCCAGCTGGATTTCACACCATTTCCCACCACTCTCTGGGCCCAGCCAGCCAACCAGTTTTCCACCCAGGAGAGTGTGCGCCTGTCCAGGCCAGAGGCTGACAGTTTCTCAAGCAGAATGCTGTGAGAAACTGTGTCAAAGGCTTTGCTGAACTCCATGAAGATCACATCCACAGCCTTTCCCTCATCCAGCAGCCGAGTCACTTTGCCATAGAAGGCGATCAGGTTAGTTTGGCAAGACCTGCCTTTTGTGAACCCATGTTGACTGGGCCTGATCACCCGGTTCTCTTGCATGTGCTTCATGATAGCACTCAAGATCACCTGCTCCATGACTTTCCCTGGCACTGAGGTCAGACTGACAGGCCTGTAGTTTCCTGGGTCCTCCCTGCGACCCTTCTTGTAGATGGGCACAACATCAGCCTCCAGTCCAGTGGGACTTCCCCAGTCTTCCAAGACTGTTGGAAGATGATGGAAAGGGGTTTGGCCAGCACATCTGCCAGCTCCTTCAATACCCTTGGATGAATCCCATCCATTGATTTGTGGCTGTCTAGTTGGGCTAGCAAGGCTCTGACCACCTCCTCTTGGATCATGGGAGCCTCATTATGCTCCTCTAGCTCCTGGGTTTGTACACAGACGGAACAACTTTCTTTACAATTAAAGACTGAGGCAAAGAAGGCATTAAGTACCTCCGCTTCTTCCTCATTCCCTGTCACTGTTGTTCCTTCTGCATCCAATAGGGACTGTATGGTCTCCCTAGTCCTCCTTTTATTATTTATATATTTGTAGAAAGATTTTTTGTTATCTTTCACAGACTTTGCCAATCTGATTTCTAGCTGAGCCTTAGCCCTTCTGATTTTTTCCCTACACAATCTCACTTCCCTCCTGTAGTCCTCCCAAGAGGCCTGTCCCCTCTTCCAGAGCCCATAAACATTTCTCTTCTTCTTGATATCACTCAAGATCTCTCTGTTCAACCAAGCTGGTTTATTCCCTGCTGGCTTTTTTTTCCGGAACATGGGGATGGCTTTCTCCTGAGCTGCTAGGATTTCCTTTTTGAAGAGCTCCCAGCCCTCATGGGCTCCCTTGCCCTTAAGTACTGTCTCCCATGAGACTTTGCCACCCAGCCTTCTGAAGAGTTCGAAGTCTGCCCTCTGGAAATTTAATGCTACAGTCCTGCTAACCACCCTCTTCACTTCACCTAGAACAGAAAACCCTATCATCTCATGTAGCAAACTGTTGCTATATCACAGACAAGTCTCAATACATGAAGAATTCTGGAAGACAATGAAAGGTAGGATTTATTTTTGTTTTAAAATACATAAATAAGACTACTTTAAAAAATGTAAAAGAAAAAAAGTGGCAAAACTTTCATTTGTTCCAATGTAATTTGGAACTGGCCACAGGAGCCTGTGCTTAAGATGCTTATCCAAGCTGCATCACAATTTTGAGCTCCTATGAAACTTATCAGTTCAGTTTTGGCAGATTCAGACTCAGGCACACAACATGAGCTTGTGCAGCAGATGTTATATCCGCTACAGAGTAAGTCTCATGTTTGTGAAATTGATAGCCAGTTGCAGAAGGTCCTAAATAAGCCCTCTTTACAGAAGCAGCTTTTCTCCCTTATGCACCTTCGGAAGAGTCTGGTTAACTGAGTGGATTAGCAGCATGATACAAGGAGGTGTGAAGACATGATCGTGTATAACTAGTTTTCTTGGTTGTGGTCCTGTCCTTTAAATATTTCTGCCTTAGCATCCTTCCCCAGAGAAACCAAATAGATATCTACCACAGGCACTACAGCTACATCAGTACATAACAGACCAACAGAAACAGCTCTGCCTAGGACAAAAAATGATGCCAAGTGCTTGAAATTGAAACCATATAGATGGAGGAAGGCTGTTTGTTTTCAAACAAAACACCCGATACGGACACTGGAGTAGCTCCAGCTTGGTCCATGGGACTGAATGCCAGGTTGCAGCTGGTGTGCTCCCAAAACAGTTCCTCCCATTTTTCCTCAGGTGCTCCAAGACTAGTCGACAAACTGAGCTTAAGAACAAAAAGGAAGAGACAACTAGGACATTTGCTTCAACAACATTCTTTCCCTCAGCTTAAACATTAGTGTAGATGGGTATATTAAGACTAAATGCCTGTGAAGTAATTCTAAGTACAATACAACCAGAGAGGAGAGAGCTCAAAAGCATGCACAGGTTCCTATAAACACAGTCATGAGAATCACAGTATCCTGTGCCTCTTAAGTCTGCTCTAACAAGCTGCAATTTCACCTGCTCAAGCTGCTGATTGCTTTCAATTCCAGTCTTTGCACCTTCTGCATTTCTCCTGTTCTCCAGACTCCTCTGTACTTCTGTGACTGGAGCTGACTGAACCAGAATGGAGTGCTCAGCCTGAGGACCTACAGGTAGATTAGGACATGTTAAAAACCACTACACTCAACCACTAGGTTCCACTCAGGTACTATATCTACTATATGTGCTGGAAACTATCTTCTTGAAGGTCCTCCCAGCTGTAACAGAAAGCTAAGAAGTGCTTGCTCACATTCTACTGGGGAGTCGGACATAGCATTTCAGAACAAACTGCCAGAAGGCTTCAAAACTAACAAACTCGATGTGTTGCTCTGATTTTATATTAAAGTGGATGAGAACTGATTACTCAATTACAGCTGAGAGGTACTTTTAAGAAACCAATATCTTGCACACACCACTTGGTAACTGACTGGAAGTGCTCCCAGAGCAGGATTCCTTGTCTAGCTTCATTGGGAAGGTTCAGGTCTCTTGTAGCAAGCCTGCTCTGAGACCTGAACTACTGCAAGTCAGCTCGAGGAGGTCTCCAGAGGATGTGCCAGAGACTCAAGCTGGATGTAAGCCAAATTGCTAGTGTAAACATATTCATAGTTTCTTTCAAGGCAAAGTCAAGCAGGTCAGCTTATCACTAAAATGCTCGCTTTTCCTTGAAAAGGAGGAGGGCTCATTCAGTCCCATGTACCACTGAGAAGTGACTCAGGAAGCTGCTTCCGCAGCCTCTGCTGTCAGACTACTCTTTCCTCTGCCTGGTAGGAGCAAGCAGTGTTTCCACCTCACGCTCAGGCTTGGCAAATCCTGCGGTGCAGCACAGCTCAGCACTTGAGCTTATGTTATGTGGATGCTGAATATGCTAAACCTGAACTGTGGTCTCAGACCTGCACTACCATGACCATTTTCACATCTCTTTCTATCAGTCTAATTTTTCTTTTTCCCAACTTAATCCTTCTTTCCCGATTGGAATCTCGCCACCTGGCTTCCTCCCCAGTACTCCAGCAAAACCTGTTCTCTGAAAAGGACTGGATTTGCCTCCTTCTCAAAGCCTGTATTCAAGGAGGGTAACATATCTCATGCAGCCTCTAGGCCTCCATCACCAAGCAAATGATTTCAAAAGGAACGTCAAATAAAATAAGCTTTCCAATTAAGAAGGCTGAGCAGATGTTCAATAAAAAAAAGAAAAATAGTCTTATGAGCTAGGAGGCATTAAATCCAACAAGATTTGACCTCCAGGCAACCCAAGCTCAATCTTCTTGCAATTTTGTGCTAACACTTCAAATGACCCCTTGGGAAAAATAAAGCTTGCCTGGCTCTGTAGACCCCTTACGCCCCGACTGTACAACTAAACAGAATTTTTGCTAATATTAGTTACAGCTGGTCAGAGCTTAACTGTAAATACAAGTTCTCTTGATAGCTTTAAAATACAAGATGCTTTAAATACTAGCAGCAGTCTGGAGCCCTACACACACTAGCATTTGTACAACAGCATTTTCTCTACTTTCATCACTGCAAGCAGCAGCAAGACTTTTCTTGCACGGGGGAGATGATAGATAACAAAATAACCACCTCTTAAAACATAACCCTGAAGTTTCCCTGCTTAAGTATAGCTTAGCTCAAGGGGCTGTAATTCCCCAGCAAGAGTGACAGAAGGATGTTTGAAGAGAAGAATACTTGGGTTCATAAGAATCAGCACAGCTAATGTGATGCTGTCCCATGGCTAGTAAAGCCTCATCTCAAGAGCTGAGCAGGCAAAGGATTCACATTTTGGTACATGCCTACCCCTAACAGGTTTCTACACTACCAGGACACATTTTACTGTGTATCAGTGAATCAGCAGTGAAGTTAACAATATAACCTGTGATGCAGTTTTCCGTTGTTTAGACAAAACCAGCAGAAGACACTTTAGGAAAGCACTAGAGTGATACATACAGCATCTGATGCTGTCACATGATTTCACTCCTGAAAATCATAGGCTTCCTGTCTCAGAGCATCTATTAGGTTTGGTGATAAGTCAATTACCACAGCAAGACAGGTTTGCATTTTAGCTGAAATATGGCTTGAAATTATATGCAAATTATGGTAAATGAACAAGTTAAACGATATTTCTAGATGTAATTCCACCTGCTTGACTGGGAAATGCAGTGGTCTACATTTTCCAAGAAAGTCTGAGAAACCTCGGCTCTCCTTTAGTTGAGCTTGCTAATAAAATGCTAAATAGACATAAGTATTCAGCACCTACCAAAACTCAGCACATAATGAATCTCTTGCTGTTCTCATCTTAGAGAGACAATATGTTCTTACACACAGACGCTCAACTGCTTCAACTACTCAGGGATCTACCAGTACAAAATAATGTTCTCTAAAAATGCACAATGAAATGTTTAAAGCAACCAAACAACAAGCTTGCTGTGGTGCATCAGGATGATGCAGGATTTAAGAGATGCCATTTCTCCTAATCTGCTTTATTTAGGATAAATTAGGATAGCGGGGGCAGGAGCAGCAGAAGAAGGAAGAATGAAATCTGGATTTACTAAAGCATCCAAGCCACAAAATAATTTTCTTTTGAGTTTCTAAAATGGCTCCTTTGTGTCAAACGCCTTTGTCGTAAAAAACCAGCTTGCTGTGATCCCACTGTTGAGTTGACTGAATTGGGACAAAGGTGTTGTTCACACACACAACCTCCACCCCCATTCTGATAGACACTTCAGCTCCCCTCTCAACCATTTTAATGGAAACGGTAAGAAAAGCAGAAATGATGAGGACAAAGAGAAACACAAAAAGACTACCGGCATCAATCCTAGAGTTAACTCGGGAGCAAGTGTAACTTCAATACACAATGACCATGCGGAGGGAGGAGAGGAGGATGAGGAAGAGGCAGGGAATGACTGTGCCATGAAAAAACAAACAACAAAAAAACAACAAACAAACAAAACAAACAAAACAAACAAACCACCAAGGAAAAAACATTATGCTGTCAGCTGTCAGTGTAACAGAAGTGCAGAGCTGGGGCAGGTGCGGAGCCCACTGCAGAGCTGCAGAACCCCGCACTTGGCAACCGCCCAGCCCTTCCCGAATTATAAATGTTTAAAAAAAATCCTGAATAAAATAAGAGGATTTAGGAAAATCAACACAAAAAAAAAAAAACCCAACCCCCGCCAAACCAAGCCACAAAAAAACCCCACAAGCAAACACGCAAAGCACCCAGCGTCCCCCTCATTTTCCTTACACTGCAAGGTCTTCCCAGGAGGAGTCCCGCATCCAGAGAGATAAAACTTGTCCCCCCGCCCCGGCGATGCTCGGAGCCGCCTCCCGTCGCTAAGCGACCCGCGGGGGCACCGGCTGCTCACCCTCCGCACCGCCGCATCCCTTCTCCGTCCTTCCTCGCCGGGAAGGATCTGGGTCACCCGGCGAAGGTGAGGAGGAGGAGGAGGAGGAGGAGGAAGGTGGGTGGCGGTGCCGCCTACCGGCGAGTGCGGGAGGAGGCTGCGGCGGCGAGAAGATTGATGGAGAGCACAGATGCTCTGCCCTTGGGAAGAACCTCGTGTGTTTTGACACCATCCAGCGCTTTCCTAGCAAGAAACAAACCGTGCACGACTGCAGAAATGCAGCCTGAGCTTAGAAGCTGCAGTGAAAAGAAAAAAAACGCAAGAAAAAAAGAAAAAATAGATGCAGGACCCCACCAGTTGAGCAATGCCTCATCCAGCCTGCTGCGAGTAATAAAAACCAGCAAGGTCACCTGTATGATTAATTTACAGATGGAAAGAAGATGAAAGGCAGCAAAAAATAAGGATAGCAACATCCCTAGGTCAGCTATTGGTGAAAAATCAAAAGCTCAAGTCCCTCATCATTTAGCATAGAAACTCTTGTTGCTCAATTTACTGATAAAGAGAAGAGCACATGTGGAGAATCTGATGTGTTTTGACACTATCCAGCACTTTTCTCACAAGAAACAAATCATGCACAACTGAAGGAATACAGCCTGTACTTAGAAGTCGGAGCGAAAAACCACATTAGAAAAAAAGTAGATGCAGGACCCACCAGGTGAGCAAGGTCACACTTTGCCAGCAATAGCTCATATGGCCTGCTGCAAGTAGTAAAAACCAGCAAGGTCACCTGTATGATTAATTTACAGATGGAAAGAAGGCGTGTTATGCTTTTAGCATCCGCTCAGCTAAATTCAGCAGTCAAACCAGTGCAGCTGGACTCTCAACTCCCTCCCCTCTCATCCCCAAGATAAAGGGAGAGAGAAATGAGAAGAAAAACACTTGCAGATTGGAAACTAAAACTACAACTTTAATGGGATGCTAATAATAATGATGAAAATAAAATGCACAAATATAAAAGATTGAGCCCCCACCCCTTGATGACTGTATGTCACCACCAATACTGTAGAGCAGACACGAGAGAATGTGTCCATGGCTAGGAGGGAGCTGAGCAGAAAAAAAAGATAGCAACACACCTAGCTAAGATATTGGTGTAAAATCAAAATCTCTAGTCCCTCATTATTTTGGATAGAAACTCTTGTTGTTGCATGATTTACTGATAGAGACAAGATCGATAAAGAGTACATGTGATGAACCTGATGTGTTTTGACACCATCCAGCACTTCCCTCATAAGACGAGCCACACAAGCATTACAAAACGAACCAGAAGGAGCTACGCTTTAGTTAATGCCTTGGTAGTATTATTTTGTTTTCTTTTTTACAAAGAACATTTTCCATTTTGCCACAATACAGATGGTGGCATACTTTAGGTATGTGCACTCTTACTTAAAACGGATAAGAGAAAAGATATTTTACCTAACAGTAAACAGTTACCCCAGTACTCCCAGAGTAGTCTTAAAAGTTGTTGTAAGGAAAGACAAGGAAGGAATAAAACTACTTGCCACTTACACAGGGCACTTTCTTACCTCAGTTTTCAAAAATCTACAGTCCAGATTATCAATCTGTTTAGGTTGTAGTCAGGATAAAACAGGCTACTCTCAGCATAAATTGAAACCTTCTCAGGCTGCTTTTATTCCACCTCGCCTGTACCCTGTGTGCCCACTGCTGCCAATCCCCAGCCCTTGATACACCTTTCCTCCCTTGCTGACCTTCTCCTGTCCCAAAAATGAGGCTGATTTCCCACACCTTCCAAGGAAAGGCAATACCTACCTGTGCTTGAGGGGAGTCCAGCTCCAGGGGTACAGTTAAGGTCCTACCTAGCTAGGTTAGCATAGAGGGAGGCAGCAACCTGCCTCCATATCCCACCCACCTGACAAAGATAAGCATCCATTCTTCCCCACCATTATGTCCTGAAGGCTTTTGATCTTCCAAGTTTAAAAATCTGCTAATTAGGATCACAAGTATGGTTCTCCCCTCCAAGAGAATAAATGACACTTGTTGGAAGCATCCACAGAATCATTTGAAGTTGCCCAGTGCTGTAACTACTGCTGGCAGGCAAATGGTCTGGGTTTCTGCTCATCTGTACTGCTGTACACATCTGTCCAGATGTCCCTTTGAAGCTGTAAGGCCACACTGGCCTCCCTAAAACGTTGGATAGAGTCTTGTCCTTTGGAGATGCTAATTAACCTCTTTTTCAAAGCGTTTTCTGCGCCTAATCTGAAAATAGCTTTCTACATGCCTGTTAAAGGGACACAGCTTCATTTCCTCCAAGTCTCTTTTTTTCAGTCATTTTGATCCCATAATCAACTGTCGCATTCAGTAAGCATGGTGAAAATACCAGGGTCACCAAGTTAAACATTTAATGACTAGGAAACAGTGTTCATGTCTTGCACTTAAAGCAAAGCAGAAACGCTGCTTCACCCTCTTCCTAACTAGAACTATAGAGTCTCTCTTCCACTTTTTGACATCAGCCTGCCTGATGCACCTGGCAGGCAGATGCTGTGACCTGCAGGGCTGATTGAATGGCAGGGACAGGTCTCAGCAGCCTCTGCTATGGCCAAGGTCCAGTGCTCAAAGGAACCCACTAACTGATGGGCATCAGACTGCAGCTTTGCAGGTGATTCCAAGCTCTCCATATCCTCCCCCACCGCCCATCCTTGCTCTCAGTGCCTCAGCCAGTCAGGGACTGCTCTAGCACTAGATTGGAGGAGCCACCACAGGTCACTACCTCCCTGAACAAAGTAAACCCAGAACTGAGAAACTTTTCAGGGGCTCAAGTTCAGTTTCGCTTCCCAAAACAAGTTTGGGAACAGAGCTTTGTAAGACAATTTATTCACAGAATCTCAGGATGGTCTGGGTCAGAAGAGACCCTAAAGAGCATCAAGTTCCAACTCCCCTGCCATGGGCAGGGGCACCTTCCACTAGATCAGGTAATCACAATTATGCAAGATGCATCATGAGCATGGAAAGCCAGGTCTACATTAGAAGTATCTTTACCGTCCCAGATGCCACAGAGTTGTCCTCTACAAATGTGAGGCAATTCAAAGTGTAAGCTAGAAAGGCCCATTTGATTCCAGTCCCTTACTGCTATGGCAGACTTGGAGTATCAGGGCAACGAGTTTGGAGTTTCCAGATGGACTCCTGCCTTTTCTCTAGAATGAAGCAGTAGCATATGGCTATACCATAGTCTTGCTGTGCCATTTCAGACTCAACCCAAGAGTTTACAAGACCCATGTTATTGTCCCTCACTACAAAAAAAGACATTGAGGTCCTGGAGCATGTCCACGGAAGAGCAATGAAGCTGGTGAAGGGGCTGGAACACAAGTCTTAGGAGGAACTGAGGTTGTTTAGCCTGGAGAAACAAAGGCTGAGGGGAGACCTTATCATTGTCTACAGCCACTTGAAAAGAGGTTGTAGAAAGGCGAGTATTGGGCTCTTCTCCCCAGTGACAGGATGAGAGGAAACGGCATCAAGTTGCACTAGGGGAGGTTCAGATTGGACATTATGAAAAATTTCTTCACCAAAAGGGTTCTCAGGCACTGGCAGAGGTTGCCCAGGGATGCAATTGAGTCACTATCCCTGGAGCTATTTAAAAAATGGTTAGACTAAGTGCTTAGGAACATGATTTAATAGTGGACAGGTACCGTTGGACTCAGTCTTAAAGGTCTTTTCCAAGCTAGTGATTCCATGATCAAGTTGCAGTTTGATGTACCCATTCACTCAGTGTCTTGGGATGGATATTACCTGTATTACTATACCTCCTTTGCTCAGCATCATTGTTCCCACAGAAAGTTGAGGCAAAACAGTGTCTTAAAGCTAGTAGGGGCCTGGATTAAAAAGCCCATCAGCTCCTTTGATTACAAGCAGTTAGAGAATATTCACTATGCTGTACTTTTAACAGCATAATTATTTTTAATTTGTGGCAAATGAAACAAATTGTGCATGACTGCAGGAATATGGCCTGTGTTTAGAAGTTGCAGTGATAGACAATATTAGAAAAAAATAGATACTAGACCCCACTAGTTGAGCAATGTCCCACTTGCCAGCTATAGCTCATACACCTGCTGTGTGTAATAAAAGCCAGCCAGGTCACCTGGATGATTAATTTACAGCTAGAAAGAAGGTGACAGAAGCAGCAAAAAACCCAGACAGCAACATACCTAGCTAAGATATTGGTGAAAAATCAAAAGCTCTAGTTCCTCATTATTTTGGATAGAAACTGTTGTTATTGCACAATTTACTGATAACGACAAGATCATTTAAGAGTACATGTGAAGAATTTGATATGTTTTCACACCATCCAGCGCTTCTCTCATAAGACAAGCCACACAAGCATTATGAAATGCACCATAAGGAGCTACGCTTTAGTTAATATTTTACAGCATTGTTTATTTTCTTGTTAACAAAGAACATTTGCCATTTTGCCACAATACAGATAGTAGCATACTTTAGCCATATGGGAACTCTTTTACTTAAAACAAAGAGAAAGAATATATTTTACCTAACTGGCCCCATACTCCCAAAGCAGTCTTAAAAGTTGTCATAAGGAAAGACGAGGAAGTAATAAAACCACTCCCCACCCATACAAGGCACTTTCTTACCTCAGTTTTCAAAACCTGTAGTCCAGATCATCCACCTATCAAGGTTTTAGTCAGGACAATACAGGCTACTCTCAGCATAAATTAAAACCTTCTCAGGCTGCTTTTATGCCTTCTCACTTACCCTTTTCATCAAGGGATCTTTTTGTCAGCTGGGCATTATCACAGTGTGATTTATCACACCCTTGCCTTTAGTCTGCTGGCACTTTTCCTGAGAATCAGCTAAAACTTTTTTGGTTTGTGTTTCTTACTGCTTGATGTCTGGCTCTACTAACCCAGGTGTGATTTAAAAGACCATAATGCATTAAGCAACAGGTGATAGTGATGTGCACTTAGAAGAAAACTGCTGTAATAGAAGCATACTCCTAAATATAATGTACTTGGGATAGAAAAGGAACAATAGCAGGTTAAGTACTGCAAAACCAGCTGCTGTGTTTCTTCATTACTTTAACTGATAACACCTTTTTGCTTGTGGGGAAAAGCTGTGCATTACAAAAACCTATACATTACAAAAAGCTATACATTCTTCTAGCACTGGAAACACATGAAATGAGCCTGGAGCACATCTCCTGGTACTGGAACACACGAAGTGTGCTTTCAGTTTAAACAGCTATTTGTCCTCACTCCACAGGAAGAGGCATCATGCCGCTTGTCATTTGGAAACTTGTATGTTTATATGAAACTGTACAGGCTCTTGGTGTTAGACCTCTGTAAGAAATGACCAAACACTGGTATGTGGTAAAGTGGAGCCTTTCCAAGGTTAGCAGTAAGCAGATGACAGAAGAATGCCCTAATTAGTGAGTCTGATGCTAAGTACAGCTTTTGTCAAGATGTTCAGAGGAGAATCAAGCTCAGATTACCTTAGGTATAAGATGTCATCAAGCAAATATCCAGCTAAGTCTTCTGGAAGGTGTTACAGGGTCCAGGTGAACAGGACACTCAGGTAAGTGCAGATGGGAGGTCAAGATTTGTCTAAGCACAGCTGTCACCATTCTGCACACACGAATTTGAGGTGTAAATCACTTGCTAAGAAAATTCTTCAGTGAAGGTCATTGCAGGGGTGGAATATGGAGGTTTGGAGTCTGCCAGTGACAGCAGGAATCATGTGAGAGGTACTTTAACTACAGTGAGCTCTGTAGTGAAAGGTGTCTATACCAAATTGATTTCTAGCTGCTGGACTGTACTACATATGCAGCTGGAGAGGTGCTCCTAATACAGTTCTTACTCCTATGCATCAGTATAGCCAGAAACTTTTATAGCTGTGCCTGGAGCTTTGTAATTTACTTCTAATAAAGGAAATAAGAACCTAAAAGTTATGGAAACAGGCCCTCTTGGGGATCTGTGAGAATCTACAAACAGAACACTAAACATCTGTAGATTTGCTTATATATAAGAATTATGGCACTTTTGGAGCACTACTCATATGCTACCATGAGTTAGCATCTCAGTTTTATGTTTGATAAAACATATGCACAACATATATATGAGCCATTTGTTTTTAGTCTACATAATCAAGTATATCCATGTTGGGATTTACTGGGTGGGATCTCGGGTTTGTTTATTCCTCCCCATTCCAAGCAGTGCTCAGGTAATGGGCATGATCCTGAATTATGTGATCTCCCTCTTTGGTCTCCATGTATTATATATTCAAGTAGCTGCTGATTCTGTTCTTGGGACATCATCCTGGGTAACTGACAGCCAGGAGATATGCAGATATGCTCGCCCCTAAAATGCACTCATACAACTGAGCTGCAGAATACTATAGAAGTTTGTCATAACAAACCATCCTGCTGCAGTGAATCATAGAATCATAGAATCATAGAATAACCAGGTTGGAAGAGACCCACCGGATCATCGACAAAATATTTTTCCAATCTCTAACTTCTATCATTTTGTTTGTGCAAAAGAATATGGTTCCCCAAATTAAAAACTATATTCTTGCTGTATTTGAATATATATTTCAAGTATCTATGAAGTCTATGAAGTCTATGACTATGAAGTCATTGTGATGCCTCAAATCTGTGTCAACACTCTACTTGGAAATATTGAGCGGCTAGTGGTTCTTTATGCCTAGCTCAGGACAAGCATCAAATACAGAATTGTCCTGAGGTGATGTATTACATGGTTCTCATGCACTGATATTACAGCAACTAAAGCAGCCTGCACATAACCTTTATGATTATTTCTTAAACTTCTGAGTTACTTTGCTCATTTACAGTGCCACACTTTGTTTCACTCATATTACTTCGACTGCGGATGCTGTAAATTTTAATATGAGAGACAATAACAAAATCATGTAGATGATAACATGAGAGATGAAGTGTGTCAGGCTTACTCATACAGCCTTTAGAGAGATGACAGTGAAGTGAAGCAGCCAGTATGCTCATTTAGTTTACCCATCTCTTGACATAAAGAATCTTGCCACAAAGGACTTTGTCTATGTATGAATAAAGAGCATTTAGTGTTACATAGTTTTAATTAAAATCATTCTTTGTGATATTTCAACATAGAAAAGAGTAAAATAAAGTGATGTAGACATGAATTTCAAATACTATATGCTAACAATACCTGCTTTATTTTAATCCAAGTGAACGAACTCGAATATGCTGACTGACATCGGACTATGTCCTAATCTTCTTCACTAAGATGTGTACCGATCATATTATATCTGTGTGAAAAAGGAAGATTTGAATTTGTAATAGAGAATTTCTTTGAAACTGATTTTATACAAGAGGAAAAAAAATGATGTGATCGTTTTTGTGTCTATTCTTTCCATTTATCCTCTGCTATTAATCAGATCCATACTTCACTAAGATGTGTACCGATCATATTATATCTGTGTGAAAAAGGAAGATTTGCATTTGTAATAGAGAATTTCTTTGAAACCGATTTTAAACAAGGGGAAAAAAAAAGATGTGATCATTTTTGTATCTATTCTTTCCATTTATCCTCTGCTATTAATCAGATCCATACTCTGCATATGCTACGTTTCATTCAAGGATTACACACTCTTACGCAAACAATGATTCATGGAAATTCACAACCCTTGGTGAGTCGGGTAAACATTTATGCAAATGTCATACAGATTGGCAAACTGAGACACAGAGAAATGGTGTTCGTAAAAACAAATTCCACCAAGTTTCAATGCACCTCTTTTTTTTGCCTATTCGGCTGGAAAACTTACAACTTGTAATTTTCAGTTGTTTTGAGTATGTGTACAGGCCCAGAGAAGTCACTGGAAATTGGATTACAAGAGCTGCATGTGGGGTGACCTAAGAAACTCCCCACATTTTTATGTAGAAAATTTTAACTTATGGTTGCATAGCTATTCTTCCAATGAAGGAGCATCTATTGCATGAACAACACCTAATGAGAACTCCTGGGATGATGCCTGAAAGGGGCTGAAAGGATAGAGTCCCAGTCTAAGGAATGCATTACAGTATTCTCTCCAGTTTCACTGGAGGCACTTAGGATCTCACTTATGGTGGAACTGTAATATTTAGTTCTCTGCATGTAAACAATACTATGCCTTATCTTTGCTGATTGCATTTGGATTTCAAGCACTATATCCTTAAAAATGTATTGATTGATGAAGTAGACAAATTCACTGCCTGATATTCCATGATAGTCCTTATGATACATTTATGCCCTGAAGGATAACAGTAAGAAATTATGGTTTCAAAAGATATGCAGAAAAGCAGACCGTCTGCCTAATGTAGATACAAGGGTGGATCCCTGAGTAGGGTCACATTACTTTCTGAACGCCTACCAAATCCTAATTGCACGTGACAGAACTGGGTTTTGCCAGGTTAGTGTTGGATTTTGACTGTAGGGACAGAAGAGAATAATATAATTCAATCAGCAATTCCAAACCCCAATATTTCCTGTCTCATCATAGAAAACAAGCATAAAGAGCAAAAAGAGAATATAAAGTACGTGCAGGCTTTGAAGAAGAGATGATAACTTCCAGTTCTCTGACAGAGAAAAAAGAAATATTTTGTTCAACTATTTCTAACAGTGATGTCTTCAAGGCTGGACTAAACCACGTGTTGATGGGTTCAGTGTTCTGGAAGGCAATCAATATTTTGTATGGTTCTACCAGTACTTTCTTTCATCTGCGGTGTTGTGTCCAGTTCTGGAATGCTCAGTGTAAGAAGGATATGGAGATGTTGGAATGGGTCCAGAGGAAGGCTACGGAGATGATCAGAGGGTTGGAGCACCTCTGCTATGAGGACAGGCTGAGAGAGTTGTTCAGCCTGGAGAAGTCACCTGGGCAGTGAAAGTAGCAGCTCCTGATGTGTAGAGAACCACAGAGGATCCAGGAATATTTTGAAGCATTTTCAGCAATGATTTATGGATTTAAAAATAATCTCAAAGCCTACTGGTAGGCAGTCCATAGTCCTATCATGTAGTATTGTAGTTTTACAGTATTTTCAAACAAACTGTGATGATAAAGGTGCACAGTGCCCAATGAGAACCTGACAGTGGCAGCTTGCTCCAAACTGCACGAGAGTGGAAATGTCAGTAGAATCCCTAAGCAGAGAAGGCACGGCTTTGGAAAAATTTAATGCCCTAATTCTCCAAGATTGATTAAGGCCAGAGAAAATTTAGAAAATTAAAACTGAGGGTAAAATAATTGCCTGCAGAGTGTGATTTGCTTAGTATTGGTGCACGTGGGACTGTGAATGCTGATGACCATTCACTGAGAGGTTTTATATGAGCAGAAAAAGCTGGCAGAAGACAACACACCAGGAACTGCATTGGGAGTTTTTAGTTGATCTTCATGGATACAATGCATTCCGGTAATTGTGCTTAGGAAATTTACATCTCCTACATTCTTCCTTAATCAAATGAGGAAACTCTCTGTTGACATCTGTGTGCACACGTTGCAGGAACCTTGCAAGAGTTGGAGCTTTGGACTGGCAGTAGTGATAACTGAAGTTCTTCAGGTGTGCGGCACGCACACTGTAACTACAGTATTTTATGTCTTGTGCTTGAAAGGTCACAAGAATTTTCTGAGGACTCTGCAGGAAGGGATCAAAGACTTTCTCTTTATTGGAGCCTACAGAACCGTACTCCCAGTTCTAGCAGTATATTGATGGTGACCCAGTGATGCAGGCACACCTTTGCAGCTTGTCTGACAACAGAAGTCAAAACTGTTCCTCTACCCTCTTGATACCATGTCTTGCATTGCATTCATACAAACTCTCAGCACAGCACAAGTGCTCAATTTAGCTCCCTTCTGCCCAATCCCAAACATTCACTGACCAGTTCAGTTCGCTGGATAACAACATCTATAGCTGCCTCAACAGAGAACTGAAATCTGCCTGATGAGAAAAAGTTGTGGTTTTGTGCCAAGGAAACGTGCTTCACAAGAGGACGGTACATCATAATGATGGAATTGAACTTGCCAATAATCATGCATTTGTACCACAAAACGAGAGTTCTGAAAACTTAAAATTTTATCATATTATCACAGAATGGTTTGGGTTGGAAGGGACCTTAAAGATCATCCAGTTCCAACCCCCCTGCCATAAGCAGGGACACCTCCCACTAGATCAGGCTGCCCAAAGCCCCATCCAACCTGGCCTTCAACACCTCCAAGGATGGGGCATCCACAACTTCCCTGGGCAACCTGTGCCAGTGCCTCACCACGCTCATAGTGAAGAAATTCTGCCTTATGTCTAATCTAAATCTTACAATTTAAAGCCCTTTTCCTTCATCCCATCACTACAAACCTTGTAAAAAGTCCCTCTCCAGCTTTCTTCTAGGCCCCTTCAGGTACTGGAAGGGCATTAAAAGGTGTCCCCGCAGCCTTCTCTTCTCCAGGCTGAACAGCCCCAACTCTCTCAGCCTGTGCTCATATGGGAGGTGCTCCAGCCCTTTGCTAATCTTTGTGGCCCTCCTCTGGACCCATTCTTTATCTTAAGATTCATGCTATTTAATTTATTTCTTAGAGTTCCAGTACCCTGAGTCTATAGAGATTGAAGGAAAAAATCAGCTTTTATTAAAGGAAAGGGAAAAAAATGAAAAGAAATGAAAAAAAGAAGAAAAAGTGGAGGAGGGACTGTTTACAAAGGTTTGTAGTGATAGGACTAGGAGGAACGGGTATAAAGTGGAGAGGGGCGGATTTAGACTAGACATAAGGAAGAATTTCTTCACTCTGAGGGTGGTGAGGCACTGGCACAGGTTGCCCAGGGAAGTTGTGGCTGCCCCATCCCTGGAGGTGTTCAAGGCCAGGTTGGATGGAGCCTGGGGCAGCCTGTTCTGGTGGGAGGTGTCCCTGCCCATGGCAGGGGGGTTAGAACTGGATAATCTTTAAGGTGCCTTCCAACCCTAACTATAGTATGATTCTATGATTCTATGAAAAAGGTGCACCAAAGTCTTATGTTCGTGGAAAAAAGCTTGAAGGTATAAAGAGACTGTAGTCTAGATCTTAGAAATCAGACAAGAAATTGATATTACTTGATGTCTCAAGTCTCTTGAGAATAAAAGATATTTCTTCTCTAGTATTTGAAAATAAGTTTGAAAATAATCTCTTTTTGGTCTTATGCAATTGATAAAAAATTCTTACTTTTTTTTTGGCTGTTGTTCTTTTTTAATAAATAAATATGAAGTCTAGCATTGAAAAGCAGAAACGCACAATCAAAATGGCATGCAGCACAGAGCCAGCCTTTGCTGTCTCCCAGAAAAATATAATCCCTTGGCATTGCAGAGGTTCATTATGCAGAATTTTACTATCAGAAGCAGCAGCAGTAGCACAGTTTGAATTCAGGTCAACAGATATTTGTCAAAGTCCTTAGGTATTGCAGGAATGCTATCCTAGAACAATCCATCTTGTGTCTCATAATTTACTCTGGTACTCCGCTACAGTACTAGTCATGGGTGATTTTGAGCTGGATTTTGTGCTAAGAGGTTTCTTCTTATATCTGTAACAAACTGCTATCCTGAAACATATCCTATTTGCCATGATTCTTAAACTGCAGCTTCTTAAATCAAGAGATTTGATACAGCAAATCCTATCTTCCTGTGATTTTCTTTTAATTGGGTTTGAAAGTGATGGAAATCCAGTGTGATCCCATTAGGCTAAAGCACGGCTTGGCTTGCATTGATATAAAAGGGAGTGAGATTGAATTTCCATATATGGACCAGTAACCTGTATTTTATTGAAGGAAACAGAAGTGGTGGCATATGTTAACTTATTATCATATCAAGGGGATGGGGATATAGAAGTAAAAGCCAAATGCCTTCACTTGCCCTGGGAACACTGCAAAGATAAAATAGCTAACCCCATAGTGTTATCTGTTGGATTTTAAACACAAAATATTATCATTATGAAAAATGGGGGTTTTTTTAGAAATACTAAGATTTGTCCCAAAGCACTTTTAATCAAAGATTATATTAACATCAAATATAAATGTATTTGGATCCCCACTTCTGTGAATTATTTTGTGGGTTAGTCACTGACAATATTGTTAACCATTGTGGTAACTGTAGGAGGCGTCTGTATCCACGTTATCTAGCTTGAGAAGGGACCACATAGTGCGTCAGCAATAATGGTTCTGGTTTTACCAAAATAAACTTGTATTAGAATCATAGAATCATTAGGCTGGAAAAGACCTTTGAGATCACCAGCTCCATCCCTAAGCACTTCATCTACCCATCTTTTATGTACCTCTGGGGATGGTGACTCAATCACCTCCCTGGCCGCCTCTGACAGTGGTTGATAACCCTTTCTGTGAAGAAGTTTTTCTTATGTCCAATCTAAACTTCCCCTGGTGCAGCCTAAGGCCATTCCCTCTTGTCCTATCACCTGTCTCTTGGGAGAAGAGACCAACACCCACCTCTCTACAACTTCCTCTCAGGTAGTTGTAGAGAGTAATAAGGTCTCCCCTCAGCCTACTCTTCTCAAGGCTAAACAACCACTGTTCCATCAGCCGCTCCTCTTAAGACTTGTTCTCCAGCCCCTTCAACAACTTTGGCACTCTCCTCAAAAACCCTATAACCAGCCTTTAACTGTTTTCCTTGTAACTGGTGGGATCTTCCTGTGTGAGAATGTTGTTCATAGAAATAAAATCTTGATGCATTTACAAAGAAAATGTTATTGCAATATGCATCACATCCTTTTCTCCAGGATAAACAACCCCAGTTCCCTCAGCTCCTCGTAAGAGTTGTGCTCCAGACCCTTCACCAGCCTCATTCCCCACCTCTGGATGCACTCCAGGATCTCGATGTCCTCCTTGTACTGAGGGGCCCAAAACTGAACACAGTATTTGATGTGCAGCCACGCCAGTGATGAGTACAGAGGCACAATCACTTCCCTGGTCCTGCTGGCCACACTTTTACCGATACAAGCCAAGATGCAATTGGCCTTCTTGGCCACGTGGGCACACAGCTGGCTCATATTCAGCCAGCTATCAATGAACACTCCCAGGTCCTTCTCTATCAGGCAGTTTTCCAGCCACTCTTCCCCAAGGCTACAGTGCTGCGCAGGGTTGTTGTGTCCCAAGTGCAAGCCTGGGCATTTGGCCTTGTTGAACCTCATGCCATTGGTCTCAGGGCATCGATCCAGCCTGTTCAGATCCTTCTGTAGAGTCTCCCTATCCTCAAGCAGATAGACGCTTCCTCCCAGCTTAGTGTCATCTGCAAACTTACTAAGGGTACACTTGGTACTGAAAATGCCAGCAAATAAAACTCTCTAAGACTTGTTTGGAGTTTTAGAAAGCAACCTTTACCAGGCCTGAGCAACAGAAGGGAGCGATCTCCATCAGTTGTGTGCAGCAAGACAAGAGCTGGGGACAGATTTCCCACTTACATGCCTATGTATAATTTTCCCAGAAATCTTATGCATATTCTATTAGTTTCCAAGGTCTAATTTTCATGTTATTATAAAACTTTGCAACAGTCAAAACTTTGCTAATTTGGAGCTAGCTCCAGCTTGCTGCTTGACCTTATTTTTGAGACAGGGAGAGACTCCAAACAGAGGTGATTCCAGAAGAAGGGACATCTGATCAGCACAGATCATACTTCACACTAGACTTTATCATCTCCAAAGAATGAACAGTTTCTGGAAAAAACACTGTTTAAACTAAAACATGCTATCAGAGAAGAAAGCTTGCTATCAGAGGGACATCCTAACTTTCAAAAAACACAGCTGCTTAGAGGAAACTTAACTGTACCTTAGCTTAAATAAAAATATTCCACGTTTTGTAATAGTAACTACTTCTTGTATCACACTCGATCCCTTCACCCAGATCATCGATAAAGATATTGAACAGGACTGGACCCAGCATTGAGCCCTGGGAACACCATTTGTAACCACTGTCCAACTGGGTTTAACTCCATTTACCACCACTCTGTGAAAATTGATGTTTTGCTGCATCTGGTTTATATGTTAAATTATCTTGTAATATAAATCTCTCTTGTATCAAGAGAATATATACAATCTCCAGACATGGATAAATAACCTGAAAGAATAAACACTCCCTTAGAGCTGCAAGAATTTATTGATATGCCTAATTGTCTTGTAAGATGTAGCAGATTTAGGTCAAGTGATAACCTGTCTTAGGGTCATGAGAATTTACTGATGTGCTTAATCGATTTGTGAGATGTAGTTGTCTTGGGTCAGGAGATAACCTGAAGTACCTGAAGGGGGCTACAAGAAAGCAGGGGAGGCAATGGGTGTAAACTGGAGAGGGACAGATTTAGTCTAGACATAAGGAAGAATTTCTTCTCTGTGAGGGTGGTGAGGCACTGGCACAGGTTGCCCAGGGAAGCTGTGGATGCCACAGTCCTGGAGGTGTTCAAGGCCAGGTTGGATGGGGCCTTGGGCAGCCTGATCTAGTGGGAGGTGTCCCTGCCCATGGCAGGGGGGCTGGAACTGGATGATCTCTAAGGTGCCTTTCAACCCAAACTATTCTGTGAATCTGTTTCCAGACAGAATTCTATGTCTCCAGACACAGTTGGATAACGTAAAAAAAAAATATTCTTTGAGGTTCTGTGTCTTAAACTTGTATATAAACCCATTGCTTTTGTAAGATGACTTTTTTAGAAGGGCATCCAATTCAGCAATGAATTGTGAAATAAAAATATTATTGCCTTCACTTGGAAGACTTTGTCCTTTTCAATATTTTTATCAGTAAATAAGTGTGTCTCACCACTCCTTGGGCCTAGCCACAGCCAATTTTTCACCCAGCAGTGGGTGTACTTGCCCTGGGACCAGTTTCTCAAGGAGAATCCTGAAAGTAGTGGTCAGTGGCTCAAAGTCCAGATGGAGGTCTATGACAAGTGGTGTCCTTCATGGGTCCATACTGGGACTGGTGCTGTTTAATGTCTTCATCAATGATATTGACAGCAAGATTGAGTGCACCCTCAGCAAGTTTGTTGATGACACCAAGCTGAGTGGTGTAGCTGCCACAGCGGAAGGATGGGATGTCATCCAGGAGGACCTGCACAGGCTAGAGAAGTGGGGCTGTGAGAACCTCATGAGATTCAACAAGGCCATCCTGTATCTGGGTTGGGGCAATCCCTATTTTCAGGAATAATTTCTTCACCATGAGGGCGGTGAGGCCCTGGCCCAGGTTGCCCAGGGAAGCTGTGGCTGCCCCATCCCTGGAGGTGTTCAAGGCCAGGTTGGATGGACCTCAGGCAGCTTGATCTAGTGGGATTGGAACTAGATAATCTTTAAGGTACCCTCCAACACAAACTAGTCTATGATTCTACGATTCTACGGCTAACCACAGCATTTCATGGGATGTTCTGGGCCCCTCACCACAAGAAGGATGTTGAGGCTCTGGAGCGAGTCCAGAGAAGAGCAACGAAGCTGGTGAGGGGGCTGGAGAACAGGCCTTATGAGGAGCGGCTGAGAGAGCTGGGGTTGTTTAGCCTGGAGAAGAGGAGGCTGAGGGGAGACCTCATCGCTCTCTACAACTGCCTGAAAGGAGGTTGTGGAGAGGAGGGAGCTGGCCTCTTCTCCCAAGTGACAGGGGACAGGACAAGGGGGAATGGCCTCAAGCTCCACCAGGGGAGGTTTAGGCTGGACATTAGGAAAAGATTCTTCACAGAAAGGGTCATTGGGCACTGGAACAGGCTGCCCAGGGAGGTGGTTGAGTCCCCTTCCCTGGAGGTGTTTAAGGCACGGGTGGACGAGGTGCTAAGGGACATAGTTTAGTGTTTGATAGGAATGGTTGGACTCGATGATCCGGTGGGTCTCTTCCAACCTGGTTATTCTATGATTCGATGAATACCCCGCAGCGCTCTTAGCGCAAACCCCGTGCTACCACCCCCTCCCTACGAAGCGCCTCCCCGGCTCTGGCGACAGCTCAGCTCCGCTTCCTTCCCCGCCCAGGAAAGTGGCGGATGTTCCGTGAGGGACCCCGGCAGCCGGGCGGGAGCAGCCCCGGGGCGGAGCGGCGCCTGCGTCACAGCCGGCATGGCGGCCGGGCAGGTGAGGGGATGTGCTGGGGGGGCTTGTGCCTGAGTCCTCCCTGGCCTCTGCTTGGCCTCTGCCTCAGCCTTGAGCCTGCTTTTGACACCTTTATTCTCTGCTGTGTTCATGCTTTTGCTACCTGTAGACTCTGCTCGTGGTTTTTCTACCTTTAGGCTCTGCTCTGCCCGTGCTTCTGCTGTCTTTAGGCTGTGCCTGTGCCCGTGCTCTGCTCGCCCTCATTCTCCTGCTGTCTTTATGTGTTCCTGCTCGTGCTCCTCCTGTCTTTATGCTCTATTCATGTTGCTCCTGCTCCTGACCGTGCCCGTGCTCTTACTCTTGCCCCTGCCCGTGCTCTTGTTGTCTTTATGCTGTGCCCGTGCTCTGCTTCTGCCCCTGATGTCTTCGTGCCCCTGTGCTGCACCTGCTCCTTTCATGCTGTGCCCATGCCCTGCTCACACTCCTGCTCTGCTGATGCTTGTGTTGTCTTTATGCCTGTGATCGTGATCGTGACCATGCTTTGCTCGTGCTCTGCTCATGCTTAAGCTGGCTTTATGCCCGTGCCTCTGCTCGTGCCCATCCTCTGCCCGTGCTCATGCTATGCTTATGCTGTGCTCGCCTTCTGGAGCGGTGCTCACGCTCGCCTTGTGGAGCCCTGCTCAACAGGCTGGGCTGCTGGGCAGAGTCAAATGGCAGGAGGTTTAACAACGCCAAATGCCGGGTCCTGCACTTGGGGCACAACAACCCTGTGCGGCAACAGACTAGGAGAAGTCTGTCTAGAAAGCTGCCTGGAGGAGAGGGACCTGGGGGTGTTGGTTGACAGCTGACTGAACATGAGCCAGCAGTGGCCCAGGTGGCCAAGAAGGCCAATGGCATCTTGGCTTGGATCAGAAACGGTGTGACCAGCAGGTCCAGGGAGGTTCTTCTCCCTCTGTACTCGGCACTGGTGAGACTGCTCCTCGAATCCTGTGTTCAGTTCTGGGCCCCTCACCACAAGAAGGATGTTGAGGCTCTGGAGCGAGTCCAGAGAAGAGCAACAAAGCTGGTGAAGGGGCTGGAGAGCAGGTCTTATGAGGAGCGGCTGAGAGAGCTGGGGGTGTTTAGCCTGGAGAAGAGGAGGCTGAGGGGAGACCTCATTGCTCTCTACAACTACCTGAAAGGAGGTTGTGGAGAGGAGGGTGCTGGCCTCTTGTCCCAAGTGACAGGGGACAGGACAAGAGGGAATGGCCTCAAGCTCCGCCAGGGGAGGTTTAGGCTGGACGTTAGGAAAAAATTCTTCACAGAAAGGGTCACTGGGCACTGGAACAGGCTGCCCAGGGAGGTGGTTGATTCCCCTTCCCTGGAGGTGTTTAAGGCACAGGTGGACGAGGTGCTAAGGGGCATGGTTTAGTGTTTGATAGGGATTGTTGGACTCGATGATCCGGTGTGTCTCTTCCAACCTGGTTATTCTATGATTCTATGATTGCGTTGCACTCATGCTCTGCAATGCTTATCCGATGCTCACGCTTTGCTTATGCTGTAGAGCTCCGCTCGTGCTCATGTTATGCTCTGCTCTCCCTTGCCCTGCTCTGTTGGGGATCAGAGCCCACAGCGCTGTGTCCCTGGTCCCGATGCTGTCAGGATGAGATGCTGAGTGGGGAGGGATGGGGACGATGATAAAGCCAAGTCAGCCCCTGCATCTGCCTCACAGCTTGTACAGGGCAGGACAGCCATACAAGAAGTAGTCACTACTGCAAAAGTGAATATTTTGTTTCACGCTGAAGTAGAATTAGTTTTCTAACTAACTTCTGTTAAGTTTCATTTAAGTAACTTTCTTTTTTGTGAAAGTCAGACAGAATGCTCCTCTGACAGCATGTTTGGTTTTTATAGCATTTTTTTTCCAAAGTATTTTTTCAGGCACTGTTCTTTGAGAAATGATAATGTCTTGTGTTAAAATGATCTGTGCTGAAGAGATGTGTTTTCTGTCATCACCTCTGTTTGCAGTCTTTATCTAAAAGTGCAAGATCAGACAGAGAGCTGGCTCCAGTTAGCAGAGATTTGGCTGTTGTGAAGTTCATAATAACATTAAAATGACTTCTTGTAAAGTAATAGAATCTGCATGAGATTTCCTGGTAAATCTATACATATGCATGTAAGTGGGAAATATGTTCTGTAACCAGCTCTTGTGTTACACACGATTGATGAAAATCATTACTCCGTGTGTCCAGCACTGTAATAAACTATACTTGCTTTCTAAAACTCCAAAACGAGTCTTAGAGAGTTTATTTGCAAGCATTTTCGGTATCAACAGCATGTGTGCATTCCTGATGTTGCTCCTATGATCATTATTATTTGTAAGGAGTGCCCACAGCCCGTGGGCTGGAGGGGGGTTGGTGGGGGGGTTGGGAATCATCACAGGGATGGATATACTGGCGTCTTCGGGCATGTTTGGCCAGTGCTGGCACTCTTAAATCTCCCGTCCAGGGCTCCTGAATTTCATTTTTGCAACGAGTTCAGATGTTTGTGTGCATGCAGTGTCTATGTACGCTTACATTTAAGCGTCTGGCACAAAATCAAGCCAAAAAGGAGTATTAAACTGCCGAACTTCATATCTGAGCACTGTGCTCCCTCTGCTGACAGCTATGGTTTAGCTCCACTTTCGTTTCCAGAGGTGGCTTCTACTGCAGATATGGTTCCTTCTTTAAATTAAAGCTTTACATTAAACTTTGAGGAGCAGCTGAGGGAACTGGGGCTGTTTAGTCTGGAGAAGAGGAGGTTGAGGGGGGACCTTATTGCTCTGTATAACAAGGAGATTGTAGCGAGGTGGGTGCTGGTCTCTTCTCCCAAGTAAAAAGCATTAGGAGGAGAGGAAATGGCCTCAAGTTGTGCTGTGGGGTGGGAGTTAGACTGAATATTAGAAAAAACTTCTTTACTGGAAGAGTGGGGTTCCAAGAGCTTTCCAGTGAGCATTGGAACAGGCTGCCCAGGGAAGTGATGGAGTCTCCTTCTCTGGAGGTGTCTAACAAATGTGTGGATAATAGAATCACTAGGTTGGGAAAGACCATTGAGATAATCAAGTCAAGGTGTGGCACCTGGGGAAACAGTTCAGTAGGCATGATGGTGTTGGGCTGACAGTTGGATTTTATCATCTTAGAGGTCTTTCCCAACCTTAGCGATTCTATATTTCTACTATTTGTAGTGATTTCAGGCCAACTGCATGACCGGCTGTAACCTGAGCTACCAGGGCAAGGGGAGACTGTTTCAGTGGATTTTCAGGAGCTGTGCTTTTTTTTAATCCTTGTGAAAGAAGGTGTTAGGAGTAATGAAAAATCCATTACCGTGTGGGTTTTTTTCTGTGGTTGTGTTACCCTTTATAAAGGGGATGTGAGATGCTACTAAATCAAATTTTCCACTTCTGTACAGTTGCGTGTGATTCTTTAACTCAGGAATCAAGGCAAACTATTGGTTTCTGTGCCTGGAGTATTGAGCCTCAGGCTATGCTGTGACAGACAAGGCAGGGAGTTTAGCCCCAGTTCATAGCAGACCAGGGGAAGGTTCTGCTGTCTCATCAATGCAGGTAACGCTGTCTGAGATGCCTTCAGGGGCCAGAGGCATCTGGGTGATGCTGGTAAGCATAATACAACAGGTAGGAAAGGTCTTCAGCTACTTGAGCTGCATGTAAAAGACGGCAGTGCGGAGTGGGCAATTATCTGAAGTCCTATTACTGTCTTAGAGCTGACGTATGAGGTGGGAAGGCTATGTCACTAGAGCAGACTGAATAATTTAAGTTTTCAGGGAGGCCGCTTACTATATGTTGCTACTTCTGCTTCCCAGATCACTAGCATAGAAGCTAAAACCAGTGAAGATCGCTTGAAAGTCCATAAAATGAAGAAGAAGGTATTGAGGAAGCAGCTCAGAGCTCAGCATACACTGATGAGACATGAAGGCATCGAGTGCATCTCCCATGCCACACAGGTGACTGGTAGTTCTGATTTTGATGGTAATGTGAAAATGCTGCTATCTGTGTTTTGTTCTCATATATGCTTGGTCTAGAGTGCAGTCTTCCAAAATGCACTTCCTGAGACTGAGCGTTTTCTGTGCCTCTTTGATTTCAAAGCAGTTTAATGTCTGTGAAGAGTTTTTGATGGCCTTTGAATAACTTTTTTTTTTAATCTGAAACAGTTGTCCCTTGAGTTGAGGAGGAAGCATGGGTAATGTTATCCTGTTGAAATCTGTGTGATTTCTTTTCTACTCTGGCTACATTTCCTCTGTGCTTCTCCATCAGGTATAATTTGCTTCATCTAAACTCCCTGTTGAACACATATCTATCTTAGAAATTGTTTCCACATTGTTTTCTTCACCTAAATTGATTTAGGCCATGGCTCTGTGAGAGCTGAATTGCTTGACTGACCTGCAGCTGTTGAAAAGGGGACAATTTTCTCGTCCTTTGCACAAAAGATAGGAGGGAATTCTGCTTCCTTCTGATGCTTAATGAGCGTTACCATAAGCCACTTTGCTCCCTAACCTAACAGAAAACTACTCAGTCTTTTGTTTTGTAGTTTTCTGTCACAGTAGAGTTATAGCAGATCAGAGAGTGACCTTGCAGATACTAGTGTAGCAAAAAGTAGGTGATAGGAACTCGCAGACAGAAAGAGAAGAAGTTAGAGTTATAATTTTCCCCAGTCGGTTAAAGGGAGATGCTAATTGCTTGAAACGCTGTAGAGCAGTGTCATTTACTCTAGCCTTGTTCATCTTGATCCTGCAAATTCTTCCCAAATTCTTCCATTCAAATATGGAAACATTGGTTAGATATTCATGCTTTTTTTGTAAAAGAATTGGGATAAGTCCTCACTCAAATTTCATACCGTGAGGACATATGCTAAAGTGACTCAGCAGTCTTGCTCTTTGGAGCAGGGATTATGTTTTTCTAGTGTTGCTTGGAAATGGGCCAGTAATCTGGGACGTGTTCCCCTTGACACTGCCCCAGAGAGCAAATTATCTGTATAATCTATGCAAAGAATAATTTTGAGGTCCAGCAGGATCCTTTTTGATGTCAGAACGTTTGAATAAGTGATGCATGAAGGAAAACCATAGTGATAAACTTGTGTCAAGGATTCAGAGAAAGCTTTCAAGCTTTGTGCAAGAGTCGTGTAACAATGAAATTGCTCAGTCAGGAGAACATGATCACTTGCAGTACGTGCTGCCATTGTGTAGAAATGGTCTGTGTAGATAAAGTGCCTACTACAAGTGAAAGTGCTTTATGAGTCTGCATTTCCTCTGCACGTGTGGGCCTCTCCATTAATAACTCATGCAGAGGAAATAACAATAATTAATAACGTGGTCAGCTTTAAAAAAATGTGATCAGTAATAAACAGCTTGATGCAGTGCTAAGAACAAGTGTTAACAGAGCCGTTGCAATAGGTGTAATCACAGTGGTACTCACTATAGAAGAATGTTTTTTAATAATCTTTTTCAGCTTTAAACATAAGTTTCTGTCTTTGAGAGAAGTGAAATGCTATCATTTGAAACAATTGAACACTTTACCAGCTGCCTTCAGAAAAGGTCATGTAACGTTTGTAGGCTTTAAGGAAAAAGATTGTCTTGAAAGCTTACTGGAAATGTATTACTTGGAGTCAATCTGAGTAAATTGTTGCTAGCTGTTTGGAGTCATCAGAGCTCAATCAAAACTTCAAGACTGCATCCTCATTTGGCCTTAAAAAGGAACTTAAACTTCTTTCAACTGTCATGATTAGATTGAACATCCAGTTATGGCATATAGCTATTTAGATGTCAAAAGCATTTGCTGATCTATTTTGAAAAGGCTTATGTATTTTCAAAGGATGTTTCTTGAATAATAGTCCTTCGAAAAATTCTGTTTTGTTCTTTCTTCTAATATTTGGCAAACCAGTAACAGTCCTTGCAAACTGCTCCTTGATAATTTTGGTCCTAAATCATTGTGAATGCGTAGAATTTAGCAATTAGGTATTGTGCATGAAGTAATCCTAGTTCACTAAAGATGGGACATCAATCCTTTTCATCTATAAAAATGAGGGAGAATTTGCAGATAGAGTGCTGGAGGAGAACTAGATGCTCTGTTTCTAGAGGCTGCTGCTTTTTTTTTATTTTATTTGTGAACCTTATGTATAGGAGACATGACAAGGCACTGGTAATATCAGTCTCTCTCTGACTGGAGAGTCTCCTTGGCAAAAATGAGAAAAATTTCCTTAAAGAAAAAAAAACAAAACCAAACCAGTCATCACTGATTCTCAATTTTGTAATTCCTCTTCAATTAGAGCCTGGTTATTTCCAATGCTGGTCTCGGTAATGGGATGAGTAGACACCAACTGCTCCAGATAGTAGAAGAATATGGGTTGGTGGAAACACTTTTAATGCCACCGAATAAACCATATTCATTTGTGAAGTATGGGACAACAGAAGAAGCCAAGAAAGCCTTTGATGCCCTTAACGGAAAAGAAGTAACACTGGAAGACTTCGGCCAAAACATTGTTTTATATATTAATTTTGTGGAAAAAGGTATGGTGGTATGATTTTTATGCTCTCCTGTATATATCCAGCTTCCAAACCTATTGCTTTGCTTTGGTTTTACTTACTAGGTTGCAAATATAGCTAAAAGCATGCTAGTCTTTGGAAGTAGTCACAGAGAATGAAAGCCAGAATCTAAGATTCAGGACAAAATCATCTACGTGCCTAGTATTTGATGGCAGGATACTCTAATTTAAACTCCTTTACTTGGAGAAAAAGGGATTTAGATGGTTTCCAGACCATTCAATACTGCACATGAAGGTTTTGGATTAAGGAGCTAAACTGGGAGCCAGGAGATCTCTGGGCGGTTCATTGGGATTCTTGCATGACCTCAGTCTTGCAATCTCCTTCTCAACTTCAGGAAGGAAAAGAAAGAGAATAAGACATCTAGCTTTTCCCCACCCACCTTTTCTCTGTTTTCTTTTTTTTTTAGTGGCTGCCTGTAAGCTATTTAGTACAAGAACTGTTGCTCTTTCTATGAGCTTTAATAATGTCTGGTGAAAGGGGTTCCTGGTGTTGGTCTGTGCATTCTGACAGCATGTAGAATCATAGAATTGCTTGGTTGGAGAAGACCTTTGAGATCGCTGAGTCTGACCCTACCTGTCCACTACTAAACCATATCCCTGAGCACCTCATCTACCTGTCTTTTAAATACCTCCAGGGACGTGGACTCAACCACCTCCTTGGGCAGCCTCTGCCAGTGCCTGATGAACCTTTCAGTGAAGAAATTTTTCCTGATGTCCAGTCTGAACCTGCCCTGATGCAAGTTGAGGCCATTCCCTCTCATCCTATCCCCTATCACTTGGGAGAAGAGGCCAGCACCCACCTTGCTACAGCCTCTTTTTAGGTAGTTGTAGACAGTGATAAGTTCTCACCTCAACTTCATTTTCTTTAGGCTAAACAACCCCAGTTCCATCAGCTGCCTTCCGTAAGCCTTGTTCTTAAGCTATTAGGATAGAAAAGTGACTGTCCCTACATGAGCAACGTTTTGTGTTCACCTCAATGTTGCATTGTACTCCTCTGGACAGAGATTAATCTGATGATTTGATAAATTACCAAAGCTTTAGAAAATTAAAATGAAATGCAGGTAGAAACCTGAAGTGATCAGGAAATTGTTTTTACCATTATTTTGACAGAAGGATCAGAAGTGACTTTGCAGGTGAGTAGTGTGGAGTCCTTATAGTCTTATGCAGTAAAATTTTTAGGAAGTGCTTTGCATGATGCAAAACTTGTGCCTTATCGTGGGATTGTTCATTCATCAAATAAGACCCCAACGAGGGCTCCACTGTAATAAATATATTAGCAGCAAAAGGAGCGCTAAGGAGATTCCCCAGCCTTTATTAGATGCAAGGGGAAACATAGTCACCAAAGATGAGGAAAAGGCTGAGGTGCTTAATGCCTTCTTTGCCTCAGTCTTTAATAGTAAGATCAGTTGTTCTCTGGGTACCCAGCCCCCCTGAGCTGGAAGACAGGGCTGGGGAACAGAATGGAGCCCCCATAATCCAAGAGGAAATGGTCAGCAACCAGATACACCCTCTAAACACCCACAAGTCTGTGGGGCTGGATGAAGTACTGAAGGAACTGCTGGAATTGCTCACCAAGCCACTTTCCATCATTTGTCAGCAGTCCTGGCTAATTGGGGAGGTCCTGATTGTCTAGAGATCAACAAATCAGGGCAGGAAGGAGGATCTGGTGAACTACAAGTCATCATGCGGCACTTGAGAACAACCAGGGGATTGAGCCCAGTCAGCGTGGGTTTAGGAAAGATGGGTCGTGCTTGGCTAACTTGATCTTCTATGACCAGGTGACCTGCTTAATAGATGAGGGAAAGCCTGTGTGTGCTGCCTACTTAGATTTCAGAAAAGCTTTCAACACCATTTCTTACAGCATCCTCTTGAAAAAATTGGCTGCTCATGGCTTGGACGAGCATATGCTTTGCTGGGGAAAAAAACTGGCTGGATGGCTGGACGGCTGGACCCAGAGAGTTGTGGTGAATGGAGCTAAATCCAGTTGGAAGCGATCACAAGTGGATCACAGAACAAGCCCAGGGCTCAGTGTTGGGCCTAGTTCTGTTTAATATCTGTATCAATGACCTGGATGAGGGGATTGAGTGCTGCCTCAGTAAGGTTACAGATAACAACAAACTGTGTGGGAGCGTTGATCTGCTTGAGGGTAAGACGACTCTACAGAGGGGTCTGGACAGGCTGGGTTGGTGGACAGAGGCCGACTGTATGGGGTTCAACAAGGCCAAGTGCTGAGTCCTGCATTTAGGACACAACCCCATACAGTGCTACAGGCTCGGGGAAGAGTGGCTGGAAAGCTTCCTGGTGGAAAGGGACCTGGGGGTGTTGGTTGACAGATGGCTGAACATGAGTCAGCAGTGTGCTCAGGTGACTAGTGTGGCCAACAGCATCCTGGCTTGCATCAGGAATGGTGTGGGCAGCAGAAGTAGGGTAGCTGTCATGTCCCTGTATGCAGCATTGGTGAGGCTGCATCTCGAATGCTGTGTTCAGTTTTGGGGCCCTTGCTGCAAGACTAGGAGAAGTCTGTCTAGAAAGCTGCCTGGAGGAGAGGGACCTGGGGGTGTTGGTTGACAGCCGACTGAACATGAGCCAGCAGTGTGCCCAGGTGGCCAAGAAGGCCAGTGGCATCTTGGCTTGGATCAGAAACAGCGTGACCAGCAGGTCCAGGGAGGTTCTTCTCCCTCTGTACTCGGCACTGGTGAGACCGCTCCTCGAATCCTGTGTTCAGTTGTGGGCCCCTCACCACAAGAAGGATGTTGAGGCTCTGGAGCGAGTCCAGAGAAGAGCAACGAAGCTGGTGAGGGGGCTAGAGAACAGGCCTTATGAGGAACAGCTGAGAGAGCTGGGGTTGTTTAGCCTGGAGAAGAGGAGGCTGAGGGGAGACCTCATTGCTCTCTACAACTACCTGAAAGGAGGTTGTAGAGAGGAGGGTGCTGGCCTCTTGTCCCAAGTGACAGGGGACAGGACAAGAGGGAATGGCCTCAAGCTCTGCCAGGGGAGATTTAGCCTGGACATTAGGAAAAAAATTTTCACAGAAAGGGTCATTGGGCACTGGCAGAGGCTGCCCAGGGAGGTGGTTGATTCACCTTCCCTGGAGGTGTTTAAGGCACAGGTGGACGAGGTGCTGAGGGGCCTGGTTTAGTGTTTGATAGGAATGGTTGGACTTGATGATCCTGTGGTTTTTTCCAACCTGGTTATTCTATGATTCTATGAAGAAGGACATTCAGGTGCTGGAGAGTGTCTGGAGAAGGAGAATGAAGGTGATAAAGGGTCTGGAGCACAAGTCTTATGCGGTGTAGCTGAGGGAGCTGGGGTTGTTTTGTCTGGAAAAATGGAGTCTGAAGGGAGACCTTATCACTGTCTACAACTGCCTGAAAGGGGGTTGCAGTGAGGTGAGTGTTGGTCTCTTGTTCCATATACAAGAAGAAATTACCTCAAGCTGTGCCAAGAGAGGTTAAGACTGGATGTTAAGAAAAGGTTCTCCACTGAAAAGGTTCTCAGGCACTGGTATAGGCTGCCCAGGGGAGTGGTTGAGTCACTATCCCTAGATATATTTAAAAGATTTGTAGATGTGGCACTCAGGGACATGATTTAGTGGTGAACTTGGCAGAATTAGGTTTACGGTTGGACTTGATGATCTTAATGATCTTTTCCAACCTAATCGATTCTGTGGTTCTGTATAATTAAAGTAAATATTCCTACATCTATGCTATATTCTTATACTTATTAAATACCCCTGTAGGGGACACTTGGTTTTACTTTCTCTAAACAGTGACAATATTCTCTTTTTTCCATACTTTCCACCCTAGTTTTCTGGCAGAATGCTGTTCCTACAAGCCCGCCTCCAGGCCTAGTGGTCATTGAAAATATTATTTCTCCAGAGGAAGAAAGGAAGATGTTGGAAAGTATTGACTGGATAGGAGATGAAGATACTCAAAATGGTGGGTAAACCATAGAAATCCAGACCTTCCATACTTTTATGTTTTTTTTCCTACAGTTTCTGCGTCTTGTTAAATGTATTGTTTGAAATCATTATGTATTTTATTCTTAGTGTTTTAGAAACTGCATCATATAAGTGATAAACTCTGGAGAGCAAGTGTTCTCAATTGATATTCTGGTACGGATTTGCTTGAATAATATTCCTGCACCTAGAAACAACTAAAGTCTTTTTTAGGTATCCTATGCCAGGCACAAAACTGTTCTGTAAAGGTTACCCATGTAGTTTGACGTCCAAATGAGAAGCTGTGTCTTCTCTTAAATCAAAGAAGTCATTGAGAGACATATTCCAGTTGTTTTTTGTGATTCCACTAGAGCTCTGTGGAAGTAAATGAATTGTTCTTGGAATTAACTTCAAAGTTTCCGAGTAAATTTTGTTCCTTGGAACAACACAAACGGTTGTATTGACCTTAGCTAACATACAACATGGTGAATGCTGAAAGAGAAGGATCCTGCTGTATCTGTAGGATATTAATCAAGTGTAAGTTCACAGATCAGGGCAAGAGTAAAGATGCATTAAGCATGGCTCAAGAAAATTGGTGCTTTCTAGATCTTGTATATACAGATTCACCATCAATTGATTTCAAACAGCAGTGAATGTGATGCTGGATGAAGTACAAAAGGTAATAAGGCAGAAGTGTGTGCCATGAAGGACAAAGTTCACATAGATTGTTTGAACTGTTAATTAAAGAATGTTTAGGTTTAACTGGTCAAATGGAATAGGGGAGCATCACAAATTGCCTGTACTGTTTTATGTAGTCTAATCTTACTTTAAACTTGTGTATTTTTACAGCCGAAAAGACATTAAAGCATAGAAGAGTAAAACATTTTGGATATGAGTTTTGCTATGGTAGCAACAATGTTGACAAAGACAAACCTTTACCTGGAGGTGAGAACTTCCCTTTTAAATCATACTTATTTTACACTGATGTTTGAGCCATTATTTAAAGTCTTTAAGCCTCACTGAGATACTAATGTGAGATTCTAACTAAAGGAGAGGTGAGATTGTAATAAAAAGAGAGCCTTCACTGTATCTTAAGTATATATTGTGGTTTTGAATGAGATTAATTCCAAATAATTGAGTGTGCTTGAAGTTTTCCAATCACTCGCATCCAAGTATCGCTGCCCTTTTTTTTGAGATCCGGGCAAATAAAGCTTTTGGAATTGTAATTGTCATTCTCTTCTAGCTTTTGTTTGATTAAACAATTATGTATTACAAATTACGTATTCATTTGTTTGGAGATTGTGATATATGTTGCTGTATATGTTATATCTTGACCAGCATCATACTTGCTGAATGCACACCAAAATAAAGTTTCCTTTGGACTAAGAGTGGTTTGAAAAAATTTTTGGAGTTGAAAGGTGTGAATCAGAGCAAAGCGAATGTGACGTCTTATAGGCTTACACCTAAAAATAGTAAAATAAGGAAGATAAATTCCTATAAAACCTGAAGGTGATGCATATGTGCTGGTGTAGATGTAGCTTCCAATGGAAGAATTCTGGTTACATTGTGATTTTAACAGTGAAGCAATATAATCATAAAAGCGTTGATATTTGTGCTGAGGTGTGAGAAAAGCATAAACACTTCATTGGGGGACAACAATTGAAAACCAGAAATCAATAGATTCATGGAACAGCTGTCACTAACATATTTGTGGGTTTTATCTCCAGCAGAATTTTACAATGAAATCCTCAGGTAAAGTAGCAAACCAAAGATTCAGTGAGGGACTGTAACTTGCATTCTTGTTTCAGAACTAATTTAACTTCAGCAGATTTTTTTGGTGGTATGTCATTTAATTCAGTAAGAGATTTTAGGGGAGTAATTTTTGTGGGTATTGTCTGCACAACTTTGACTTTCTGTGTAATGCCCCTACTTCTTGACTGCAACTTTTTTTAATGCAGTTGGTGAAAACTTTGCCTCTGACTTCATATGCTTTTATATATGTGTAGAAGTAGTGCAGTTTGGATTTGTACGAGTGATTTTCTGAATGAGAAGGCCTTTGAAGGATGGCCTTTCTAATTGGAAGATGTTATAAATATTTCAGATTTGCAGATCAGGCCCCCAGTTCTGAAGTGTGTGCGCTACAGCAGATGCAGAGTGATTATTATGAAAGATGAGCTTAGCATCTACAGAGCTGGTTTTATGTATTTTGTCGAGTTATTATATTTATTGTAAAAAGAAGGGATAGGAATGTAAAAAGCTGTCCTGTCTTGTTTTGTTCCTGTAACTAGGTCTTCCTGAAATTTGTGACCTCTTCTTGGAGAAGTGCTTGAAGCAGGGATATATCAAACATAAACCTGATCAACTGACTGTAAATCAGTATGAACCTGGACAAGGTAAGTTTATTTGTTCTTCAAATATTTTGAGCTCTTTTACCTTACATTGTAGTTTAACCCTGGTAGACAACTAAGCACCACACAGCCACTTGCTCACTCTCCATCATTGAGATAGGGGAGAGAATCAGAAAGATAAAAGTGAGAAAGCTCATGAATTGAGATAAAGACAGTTTAAGTTTTTTTAAAAACAAAAAAAGAAAACAAGAACAAACCAAAGAAAATCAAGTGATGTCAATAAAACCCCAAACAATTCCTCACTACCAGCCAACCAGTGCCCAGCCAGTCCCTGAATAATGGCATCTCTGGTAAACTGCACCCCTTAGTTTGTAGGCTGAGTGTGATATCATATGATATGAGTTATTCCTCTGGTCAGTTGAGGTCAGCTGTCTCAGCTACATCCCTTCCTGACTTCTTCTGCACCCCCAGCCTACTGGCTGGCAGGAAAGTGTGAGAACTGGAAAGGTCCTTGATGCTGTGTAAGCACTGCCAGCAACAGCAAAACCATCCCTTTATTATTAACACTGTTTCCAGCACAAATCCAAAACATAGCCCCATACAAGCCACTGTGAATAGAATTAACTCTATCCTAGGCGAACTAGTCCAATTTAACTGAAAATCAGAAGAAAGTAGCATCTAAATGTGACATGGTGTAGGGAACAGGGTTTAAGCGCCTGCGTAGTGCATTTCCTCTGTGATCAGAGATGCTTTGAATCAAAACTAAAGTCTTCATATTGGTTTCTGAAGCTGAGAGTTTGTGTTTAGAAGTATAGTTTTTGATAACCTCTGCTATGGATATTAGTGGTGTTTCAGAGTGCAAGATCATAACATGAAAACTAACCACTAAAAGTTACAGGAATAAATAGTCATAATTGGTTTTGTGGTCAAGTGCATTTTTTCACTCCAGACTCTTCTTGCTCCCTGTATGGTGCATGCAGTCTCCAGGACATGGTTCTTGCTGTTAGTATGTATGATATAATGTTGTATACATGATTTATGGACTCTTAAGTATGATGCAAGCAGTGTTCCTTTATCTAAGGAGTAAGAAATTACACTGTTTCTGTAACGTTTCCCAAACGGAAGACATCGGCAGATAAATTTGCTTCTAATCACACTTCTAGGGTATAAACCATGTGGTGTGCTTTTTGCTAAGGTCAGTCATCAAGGCTAAGTATCTGGCTTGCTTTCTAGGGTGAGTATCTCATTTGTCCTTAGGAAGAAAGGACAACAGCTTTTCTTTCAGAATTAATGTGTGACAGCCAATACAGTGCCTGCCAAACAAGGATCTAAAAAGCTGATCCTATTTGTTTATGCATCCGATAATCTGTTAAATTGGTACAGGCATGTGCTTCTGGCTGGGATATCAGGGCAGAGTAGTTAGAATTGTAGATTTTTATCAAGAACAGAAACGTTTTTTTCTAAAACAAAAAAAAAGACAAACCCAAAGCAAAATACGCTATCTCAAGTGCAAATTGTTAAGATTTGAATAAGCAGAGAATGCAGTCAGATTAATACCTTTAGTATCCATGTTCCGAGCCAGATGGTCACTGGAAATTGCACCTGAGATTTTAAAAAGTGACTGATGGCTTTGAGTATCTAGGCTGTGGGGGCCGCACTTAAGACACATTAAATGAAAACCTTTTTGAGGGCACTTTTTTCCTTCCAGGTCCTAATAGCGTTTAAATTTGTGGATTTATACTTGGAAGTTACTATCCATTTTCGAATACTTAGATGACTGTCTCTTACTCAATATGTGCAGCACATGGTATTAACAGCAGGTACGTAGGTCAGTGGGGTCTTTATTGAATTGTCTGGGTGAGCAGTCAGTGTTCTGTTGCATGGTGAATTGTGTTGGCTTCAGAAGGCAGAGTTTCAGTGATATATACTGAATTGAAATTATAAGCAAGTAGAAATGGATATGTGTATCCTTGGTTTTCAGGTCTCGCTGATTTTCTATCAGATTAAATGGTGACCTCGTAAAACGCTTGTATTGCTTTCACGGAAACCAGTGGAGTTCAGAATATTTAGATCTGGAAGTAAAATCTGGCATGTAATAAGGATGCTTTATAGGGCAGACTGAAACTGTTAGGAATTCAGAAAACATTTTGTCCTGAGCTGAAGTGTCCAAAATGAACGTGGGTAGAATTTAATGAACTGAATGTAACTGTTTTGGTTTGGATCACATAGGAGTTACTCTGTCTGTCGGGGCCTGCTATGGTGTTAAAGAAAGGCATGGTTGCTGTTCTTCCAAGCTGTCTGCTGGCCTTGCGCCACTGCTGACTGCATTTCCCCACCACGCGGTGAGATCTTGCACACTGCTGCTTCAGCACTTGGTGTTCAAACGCATGGCATGAGCTGCAGGGAGTGGCAGTTTCTTTCCAATTAGTGAATCAGAAAGAAAATTCAACAAAACAAATAAATTGCTGTCCCTTTGGCCATGCTCAGCAGCGTGTGTACACCAGCAGATGTAACTCCCAACCAAGGAGTTAGCGTAGCAGTGGTGTGTGGAGTTCCCCTGCAAAGCAGAGGCAGGATTGGATCCTGACAGTGCCAGCGTTCATGGTAGTAGGTCCAACTTCTGAAATGGAGACCCTTAATGCCATCATTTGCTTAGCAATAGAAGGAGTATTTGGGATGACTCCTTCTCTATGAAGAGAGTGAGAAGAAATAAATGATTATGGATGAACTAAGGCCTCAAATCACCTAATATAGCCGAACTGTTGTGCTTAGTGCTAAAATGCTTAACAGGACTTGTGTTAACTGTGCGCATCTAATCTGGGCATGTAAATCAGACAATTGTCCTGAATTCTTTTGGAAGGCAACTCACTCATTCATGATAAGTTTTGTTTGTTCAACCATACGTTCTAGATTTGTGAATGGACATTGATAGAAATAGAGCTTGCAAACAGAGATAGCTCCTTGTTGTTATTATACTGACTTTTGGGGTTTTTCTTATGCAGGAATTCCTCCGCACATTGATACGCATTCTGCTTTCGAGGATGAAATAATCTCTCTCAGTTTAGGAGCTGAGGTAAACTTAATGTTAACTTAATGTTAATTGCTGAGAAATTTCTTTTTTATATGCTTAGTACAAGTTAATTTGATTTTCTATAGTGTCTGTTTGCACTGATGGAGTTTAATATTGAGAATGTTAAGGTAATGTGATATGCTAATTAAAAAAGTAACTGTAATGAGATGTTGTCACTGGAATATGACGTGATATCAGTGATACCCTGTTTTTAAATCTTAGCATCCGCTTCTCCATCAACCTTCATTAATTTTGTATTCATCTTAGAAAGCTTATCACCCCTGTTTTTTTTCTACTTCCACTTTTCCCTGTGTCATCCCCTGTACCCTCTGGTCTGCTTAAGCCTTCCATTATTTTTATACTCAAAAACTGGAACAGTTTGCCCAGAGGAGTTGCAGATGCTCCATCTCTGGAGGCGTTCAAGGACAGGTTGGATGAGGCTTTGAGCAAACTCATCCAGCAGAAAGTATCCCTGCCCATGGCAGAGGGGTTGGAACAGGATGATCTTTAAGGTCTCTTCCAACCCAAACGATTCTATGATTTATGGTAGGTCAATGGAGATGTATTATATGTGGAAGGTCCAGTCAAAATCTGAATGCTACTGTGCTAGTTTTGGTGCAGGCAGAGGTAGACTCTGGTTTCCTGAGCTTCCAGCTTACTTAGGGAAATGGAAGAATAGTGGACTGGCATGAGGTCATGCAACGTATCAAGAGCAAGGCTTAGAACAGTCTGTATCATCTAATCTCACTGCTATGATTAGTGTCTTTACTTCTACTCTATTTGGATTCATCTGCTGCAATTGTGCCTATGTATGTTCTATAAATTTAGTGTTACCTCCTCTTTTAAGCACTACTGCAGCAAGTCCTTGGGTTTGCATGGCAAGGTTTTGGCTTCAGTGAAAAGTTTCTAGAAGGTTTCCATATGTCCAGTACAGCCAGTGGCAGCAGATCTGAGATGGACCCACTGCTGACCAAGGCTGAGTCAACCAGCGACAGTGGTAGGACCTCTGTGATAACATATTTTTGGAAGGAAGAGGAGGGTAAAGGGAAGAAAACCTGTGCAACACCAATTGCAGATGGAGAGAAGGGTAAGAATATGTGAGAGAAACAACTCTGCAGACACAAAGTCAGTGAAGAAGGATGGGGAGGAGGTGCTCCAGGTTCCAGAGTAGAGATTCCCCTGCAGCCCATGGAGGACCCCGTGCTTGAGCAGGCTGTGACCCGCCTAGGAAGCTTGTGATGGAGCAGGCTCTTGCCAGGACCTGTGAACCTGGGGAGAGGAGCCCATGCTGGAGCAGGTTTGCTGGTCAGACTTGTGACACCACAGAGAAACCATACTGGTGCATTCCATTCCTGAAGGACTGCACCCTGTGGAAGGGACCCACGCTGCAACAGTTCGTGAAGAACTGTAGCCAGTGGAAAGGACTCACATTGGAGAAGTTTGTGTAGAACTGTCTCCCTTGGGAGGGACCCCATGCTGCAGCAGGGGAAGAGTGTTGAGAAGTCCTCCTGCTGAGGAGGAGGGAGCAGCAGGAACAACATGTGATGAGCTCACCACAACCCTCATCCCTCTGTGCCACTCAGGAGGAGGTACAGAAAATGAGGAGTGAAGTTAAGCCTGTGAATAAGGGAGGGGTGGGGCAAGGTGTTTTTAAGATTTGGTTTTGTTTCTCCTTATTGTACTTTGATCTGACTAGTAATAAATTAAGCTAATTTCCCCATGGTCTGTTTTGCCCATGACAGTAATTGGTGAGTGATAGCTCCCTGACCTTATCTTGATCCATAGGCCATTTTGATATATCTTCTCTCCCCTGTCCAGCTGAGGGAGGGGAATGATAGAGCAGCTTCGATGGGGACCTGAGTCCAGCCAGGGTCAACCCGCCATGCCTTCTTGCCCTTCATTTGAATCTCCCAATCTAGGGGCTACTTCATGTGGCTTCTGCACTTATCTTTGTCTTGGAGACCGAGACAGCGTATTCTCTGTTCAACTGCACTCCTGTCTTTAACAGTGCCAGCACCTCTATACTAGGTGGTACGTGGAACATCTATTTATTTTGTGCAGTTTCTCTAGGAGCAGGGTTCTAATTGATTTTCTGTGCAGTTTGTTCATCCAAAGTTTAATTTTTCTAATACACGCTGAGCATTCAGAGCAGCACAGCAGCAGCAGATGACCCCGACTTACCGCTGTTGCTTTATTCGTCTTGTAAATAAATCAAAAGTTACTTTAATTCACTTTATCAAGTTGCTGCTATAATTTCACGTTCTGCCCCAGTCTGCAGCCCCAGGGTTTCTTACCCTTTCCATTTCAATAAAAAGGATGACTCTGGCACAGATGCCTTTTTACTTCACTGATGAGGCACCAGAGGCAGTGCATTTCTAGGTGATTATGTGACAGCACACCTTTGTGATGGTCTCAGAGATGTCCAGAAGCAGAGTGATTTTAATTACTTAGGAAATACAAACATTTCCAGGAAGTGGACTGCCTGGAGCATTACGACGCAGTTAAAAATCAGTATGTATACATTTCAATTAAGGAAACAGCCAGACTTGGGCTGTTTCTAGATATTTTGGGCATAGGCATTGGATGCAGTCTGTTAGATAGCTCTCAGGTTTCAATGCATTGTCCTAATTGGCCATTAATGCACTTTTCAGTTGCAGGCAATCAAAGCACACAAGTGGTAAACCAAGCCAGTGGCCCATAAAATGCTGCACTTTGTAAGAGCTTTTCTTCCTGGTACTTTTACAACTTTTTATGATTTCTTTAATGTGGTTTTGTGCACTTGGCTCTTCATCTCATTTTAAAATGTAAATATCAGTTGCAGTAATATGTGAGTTATATGTTTTGGGAGTGGTGCCCCTTACACTCTTCCCATTAAAGCTTACCACGTGCAAGATTTACACACCCTGATAATAAATAATTGGAATTGCATATACAGCAGCAAACTTTGTTGCCTCTCTCTTCTTCTCTCTTCTTCTCTGTCTTATGTGACTAACTTTTTTTCACCTGAATAAATCGGGCTGCAATGTCACGGAAGACATATATAAACAAAGTCACATGTCTTATCCTTTCTTTATTCTCCTCAACAGAAAATACACACATTTAAATAAAAAGTGCCATAAAGAAATAACCTTGCAGCCCAACTGGTTCTGTATCTATTTTGGAAGTTGGCTAACCAGACATTTCCAAGAAAGAAAAGAAAGCAGGATGCCTCATATGGTTTATTCTTTAACTAAGTAATGGCAAGAGGTTTTCTTTCAATTATTTGTATGCTTGTCTTCCAGGATCTGAGTTAGGCAGATTCTAGTAGCTTCTAACTGAAATACATTCTTTAGCTTATGAAAAAAAACCCTGTGGCTCAGCCAGGGAATGAACACAAGTGCCTACCTAGCTTAGTGCCTTAGTTTTAAGCTGTACTGGTTTCGGCTGGAACAGAGTTAATTTTCATCCCAGTAACTGTTGCATTTTGGGTTTAGTATGAGAATAAAGTTGATAACATATATTGCTTTAGTTGTTGCCAGGTGATGCTTGTGTTTGGCTGGAATGGAATAGAGTTAATTTTCTTCGCAGCAGCCTCTGTGTTTTAGTGTGAGAAGAATGTTGATAATACACTGCTGGTTTTAGTTGTTGTTAGGAAATCAAGGACTTTTTCAGTTTCTCATACTCTGCTAGTGAACAAGTGTACAAGAAGCCAGGCAGCTGACCCAAGCTGGCCAAGGAGATATTCTGTGCCATATAATGTCATGCTCAGTATATAAACTGGAGAGCTGGCTGGGGGTCAGGGTTCACTGCGCAGGGATAGCTCGCTGGGGACAGGCTTGGTATGTCCCCTCAATCCATTGTGCGTCACTTGTTTGGTGTATTCTGTTGCGATTTTTTTCCTCACTCTCTTTTCTTTTGTTGTCTCTATATTAAGCTGTTTGTGCCTCAAGCCATGAGTTTCCTTCTTTTTTTCTGGTCTCCTCCTCTTTGCACTCAAATGGCTTGGGGAGTGAGAGAGCAGCTGCATCATCCTAATTGCCATCTGGGGTTAAAACCATGGCATCAGTATAGGTTCTTATATCAAAAGCACAGAACTACAGAATCGTTTAGGTTGGAAGGAACCTTTTGAGGTCTTGTAGTTCAAGGCCCCTGCTCAAGCAGCTTCAGCTAAAGTAGGTTATTCAAGACTCTATTCAGATGTTTTGAATACGTTTGCAGTGGGAGACTCCAAAACCTCTCTGGGCAACCTGTTCCAATGTTTGACCTCTGTCACAATAAAAAACGTGGTTCCTGTGTTCAGATGTTATCACATGAGTTTTAAATTGTGCCTGTTGTCTCTTGTCCTCATGGTGGACACTACTAGGAAAAGTCTGGCTCCCTTCTCTTCGTTCTCTCCCATCAAGTATTTACGCACATTGATAAGAGCCACCCTTGTCTGAGCCTGAGCCATCTCTTCTCTGAGCCGGTTAGTCCCAGCTCTCTCAGTGTCTCCTCATACACTCGTAAATTACCTTTGTAGCTCTGTGCTTGCTTCAGTAAGTCCATATCTTTCTTGTAGTAGGGTGCCCAGTGCTGAGTAGAGAGGAAGGATCATCTCCCTTGACTTGCTGGCAATGCTTTTCCTGATGTACCGTAGGAGACTATTGGCCTTTTTTTCTTCAAGAGTACATTGGTGACTCATATTCAACTTCTTGTCCGCTAGGACCCCAAGGTCCTTTTTGGCAAAGCTGTTTCTAGCTGATCAGCCCCAAGCACTGGGCGATGCCTAGGGTTATTCCTGACCAGGTGTGGGACTTTGTGCTTCCATTTGTTGAACTCATGAAGTTCCTCTTGGCTCCAGCCTGTCCAGGTCCTTCTGAATGGTGACACAACCATCTGGTGTATCAGCTGCTCCTCCTGATTTTGTACTGTCTGTAAACTTGCTGAGAGTGCAGTCTGCCCCATGATCCAGGTAATTAATGAAAGTGTTAACCCCAATATCAACCCTCTGGGTAATCTGCTAGTAACATGTCTCCAACTGCACTTTGTGCCACTGCCATCTTCAGTGATACCTTCCAGCCTAAATCACATTATTGAGAATCAGTCTTTTCCTCAGTGGTGAATGAGTTTGCCCAGTAACAAAGAGGAGGGCTACAAGGATGATCAGAGGACTGGAGCACCTCCAGTATGAGGACAGACTGAGAGAGTTGGGTTGTTCAGCGTGGAGAAGGCTCCGAGGAGACCTTATACCAACCTTCCAGTACCTGAAGGGGGCTACAAGAAAGCTGGGGAGGGATTTTTAACAAAGGCTTGTAGTGATAGGATGAGGGGTGATGAGTATAAACTGGAGAGGGGCAGATTTAGACTAGACATAAGGAGGAATTTCTTCATAATGAGAGTGGTGAGGCACTGGCACAGGTTGCCCAAGGAAGCTGTGGCTGCCCCATCCCTGGAAGTATTGAAGGCCAGGTTGGATGGGGCTTTGAGTAGCCTGGTCTAATGTGATGTGTCTAAGAAGGGTTGGAACTGGATGATCTTTAAGGTCCCTCCCAACCCAGACTATTCTATGATTCTATGATTTTGTACTATTTTGTTAAAGGAATTATTCTAAGTCTAATTTGTTTCTGCAAACTTGATTTATGTTAAAAAAGGAATCATTTTTGGCATGTGGCATATATATTCATCTTAAATAGGAATAAACAATCTCGAGAAGAAAATAAGGGCATGATTCTTCACAGCACTGCATTTGTCTTGCATCAGATAACCTACAGCAATCCAAGTTATTATGGTTGTATGAAACGAGGCACAAGTGTAGGTGTGAGATTCCCTTTCCTGTCTCAGTCACATGGAACAGAAAGGCACAGAAAAAACAAGTGGCTCAATTTAGTTGGTGCAATGTATTGTGTTTTAGGGAGTTTACAAGACAGAGCGAACTTGAATTAAAGGAAAAATAATCTTACTGTTACTTGGTATTTCTGCCTAGCTTATGAAAACCACTGAACGGTTTGAGGGCAAAGCAGAGAGATGTGTGAGGTGTCTCACTCCAGAAAAAGTGAAGGTCTTCAGCTAATCACGAGTCTCCAGTTCATCACTTCTCTGTTTTTTACTCGTTTCTTTGGCATCTCCTGGGAAACTGCAGAATAAAGCAAGACTTCCAGTATGTCCTGTGGTTTTATAAATTTTATAAATCATTGCATTCACCCTTTATAAGAGCCGATACCCTGAAAACATTAGTGACTGTCAGTTTCAATATTGTGTAATGGAATGCAACTGACTTTAATTCAGAAGTTGTCAAAGAAGGAGAAGAAAGGCAGAGGGATAAATTTAGTTCAGAATGATTTTTATTGAGCTTAATGACAAACCATAAGTCCTATGCCGATGAATTTGAACTAAGTAATGCAAACCAGTCCTTTCTGTTGAGATTTTTCCCTTTTGATTTGAGTTGGGTGTTATTTTCAGTGCCTCCATTTGGTGTCTCTAAAGATACATAATTTTACAGGATTTCATTTTAGGAGCCTGGCCAAGTTTGTTTCTGTCTTAAAAAAATCCTAATTAAAACCTGTGTCAAGTTTTCATTTGCAGGTTTGTAGCAGGAGCTTAATCAATATTGAGAGTTCTGGTTTTCCACTTTTCCTAATTTGCCGTTTTACGTGCTGTCGTGTAAGCCTTGATTCATTAGACTTTTAGAAATACACAGGTAGCTTTTCTGTTACTGAGCTAATAGTACTCTGAGCATATGCAACCCATAAGTGAATTTTCCCTTCCTGGCTGCAGATCTTACCCCCAATAAACATTCAGTGACACCCTCCAGTCCCTCCTGTTCTGTCTAGGAGTGCTGTGGGACACGTGTGCTACCCCGTGCCAGAGGTGTAGCAGTCATAGTGTCCCGAAGGTTATGTTGTGTTGACACCACGCTGTGATTTATGTTGTTGTGTCCCTTTTTCCTAATATCCAGCCCTGATGTGGAAGCCCCAAGCTTGTAATTCTCTTCTCCTAAGGCTCTGGTTTTCCTCCTTGATTGCCTTACTCTGCCTCCTCTCCCTGTCCCTTGGCCTAGCAGAAGGCTGAACTCAGAAAAATGTTGTGATGCTTTGGCTACCCTTAACTTAATGTCTGTGAAAGGGAAGCTGCAGGGTTTTGAGTCAGATTTGTGGTTTAGGGTTAAACAATGGGGCTGTGTGTGGATCATCCTTGGCCTCTGCCTAACTTGTGTTCATCTGAACCATATTTATCGTGTCTGAGCCTGCAGATACTGAGTGCCTTGATCTATTAAAGAAAAGCTGTGACTCCCTTAAGCCTCGAAAGCAGAGCAATGTTACAGAGGAAGACTCCACCAGACCTTTTAAAACATGCATGACTGAAGGTCATCCTAGAACTGGTACACTGCTACTTCTCGTCTCCCAGGCTGATAATTGACCATTTTTTCTGGCACTTTTGCTTCTTATCTGTTGATCTATTTCTAATCTTTCTTGGTCAACAAACAGAAACCTGTAGCTGCTGTAGTAGCAGCTGTTTTTATAATAGCCACTTGAGAGATTTTATCAGAATCCTTTAGAAAGTCTAGATCGTACCCAGCCTTCGACAGTTAGAACCGGTCTCGTGTCTTGTATGAGCTCTAACAAGGTAAGCAGGCACTGGACATTGTTGTATTAACTTTTTGATCCTGCCCTTATTTTGCTTATCTCGCTTAGTTGCTGATCCACTTTAATTTGCTGATTGATGAGAAGCTCAACATGAGCTGGCAGTGTGCGTTCACAGCCCAGAAGCCAAACTGTATCCTGATCTGCATCAGAAGTGTGGCCAGCTGGTCAAGGGAGGTGATTCTCCTCCTCTACTCCACTCTCAGGCAACCGCATTTGAAATACTGTGTCCAGTTCTGGAATACGTCTGTTATGAGGGCAGGTTGAGAGAGCTGGTGTTGCTCAGCCTGGAGAAGGCTATTCTGTGATTCTAATTTACTGTTTACATTTACATTGTTTTATTTTTCTTTTAAGGGAAGATGGAAAGCATCTTATGTATTTAAGAAATCACTCTGGTTGTGGCTGTACCAAAGTTTTTTCTTTATCCATGCTAGCAGCATGACTGTAGCAGGTGAAATAGTAGTGATAAATGTTCAAAAAGAGATTGGATTGGCAGAACGAAAATGTCTTTTAACCCAAATGGATGGCATTAATTCTAATCACTATGACATAATGCTGAGTTCAGAAGTTTGTTCAGGTGAGTCTGATAGGATTCCTGAAGATTGATGGTGTCCTTTTCAGATCATAGAATCATAGAATGGTTTGAGTTGGAAGGGACCTTAAAGATCATCCAGTTCCAACCCCTGCAGTGCCTTGGGCAGGGACACGTCCCACCAGACCAGGCTTCTTGAGGCCCCCTCCAACCTGGCCTTCAACACCTCCAGGGATGGGGCAGCCACAGCTTCCTTGGGCATCCTGTGCCAGTGTCTCATCACCCTCAGTGTGAAGAATTTCTTCCTAATGTCTAGTCTAAATCTTCCTCCTTCCAGTTTAAAGGCATTCCCCCTCATCCTGTCACTCCATGCCCTTGTAAAAAGTCCCTCCCCAGCTTTCTTGTAGCCCCCTTCAGGTACTGGAAGGCTGCTCTAAGGTCTACCCTGAGCCTTCTCCAGGCTGAACAACCACAACTCTCTCAGCCTGTCCTCATAGCAGAGATGCTCCATTCCTCTGATCATCTTTGTAGCCCCTTCTGGAGCTGTTGCAACAGTTCCATGTCCACTGATGTGGTCACCCCATCATAGAAAGCCACTAGGTGAGTCAGGTAGGACTTGCCCTTGGTGAAGCCATGCTGGCACGAAATCTTGAATCACCACCCTGTCCTCCATGTCCTTCAGTGAAGGAAAGCTTCTGTGTAATTCCTTTACCAACTTGATTCTAAGGGAACCTGTTGTCTCCAGGCTATTTGCTGTTTCTGTAGTGAACTTACTTTGTATGCTGAGGCAGCATCGTTTCATTTCCAGTTCTCAGATGTCTTTCTATTACGGCTTTGCTGTGACACACAAATACAGATACTGAATCTTTCAGTGGGAACAAATGTACTCTTAAAAAAATGTCTTGCTATAGCGTAGAATCAGAATGGTTTCAGCTAGAAAAGAACTTTTAAGATCACTGAGTCCAATCATCGATCCATCCCTGCCAAGTCCACCATTAGACCATGTCCCCAGGCCACATCCCCATAGCTATTGCTAGAGATTTCTAATTGTTTTTTATGTGATAGGAAATATGTAGGTAGATAAAAATCTTGGAAAAAATAAGATTATGATGTGCAATATTGCTCTTTTTAAACTAAAATCTAGTTTTTTCCTCTTGTTCCCCTTCGCTCGCCCCATGTATCCTTACTATGATACATGAACTACTTTTCAGTGGTGGTGAGGTGAATTAGCTGTTTAAATATGAAGTTGCTCTTTATTCCTGTGAAAAATGTAGTCATTGCAATAGAAGAAAACTAACAAACCATTTAGATTTACATTTCAATTAATATTTTTACAGCTAAAGTGATTTTTCAGTTGGCTTTGGGATTGTTATTTTTAAAATAGAGTTCAATTAATTCTGTAGAAAACTCTGTTATTGTTTGATTTTTTCTTAAAAATAACAGAAATAGAATTGAATTTTTTAAGTGCTGTGAGAGGTTTATCAGTGGAAGTTATTTCTATTCTCAAGTTATTTTTAGAAGATCGGTACCTGATGAATGAAATAGAATCCTGCTGTCTGCCGCAAATTAACAGCAAACAGGCTGAGCTCTGGGACATTAAAAAGTTGTTATCTTTAGCTGTTGCAGCTAAACTTCAGTTCTGGAATTCAATAACGAAATCTAATTTCATTAGCCAGTACAGGTCATCTTTATTGTCATAGGAGCCTGTTTTAAGACTGTGGCAAATTTCACATAGAACTGACAAGTCAATAATAATGATCACAAGTAGTCTATAAGCAAAGAAACAAGCTTAACTTGTTAAGCTCCTGCTGTGGTGTGATGTATCTCTTGGCTTTGAACTGGACTTTTATAACAGCAGTAAGTGTAGCAGCAAGTGTAGCAGTCTGTCTGCATTTATACTATCTTGACAAATCTGAGCATCTTGCATACTGCAGTGTTCTGTTTCTGTCTTTCTTTCCAGCTGTGTTGAATGTTTCAGGAGGGGCTTCTTCACAGAGCTCTTGTTTCTGTAGAGTTTCGTTGAGGAACTGGCAATTTAGAGCGGTTAAAAACATGGTGGAGCCAGAGCTGTCAAACATGTGATGCTGATACACTTGAGGGAAAGATTCTGAATCAAGGCAGGGAGAAGCGTGTGCTTTTACCAGAGAAGCAAGTGGGTTTTCTTCGTGCAGTGCAGGGGGCAATGCAGGTGAAGAACTGCTCTGTTTGCTGTGGCAGCAGAAGAATTATTGGAAGGAGCCAAGGTTGATGGTGCAGCAGAAAGCAGGGAAAACTGGACACTTTGCAGTTTCTTGTGAGGTGTTCTTGTTCCTCCTCTTCCTCTATACTGCGTAAATCTTTCTGCAGTGCACATTCATGAAAATTCAGGGCTGAGGCCTTGATAGAACCCTTTCATATAACTTTTGGCTGCATTGTGTGAAGCCACTTATGAAGCAGATGGAGGGAATGGGATAAAAGAGAGATAATGTTACTGGTGATGAAAATCAGCAGTGTTGGAATACTGCCTATCCGAACAGTAAAATGCAGTTTTCCCTTTTTTGATTGTTTTACCTGCTTTAAAATACAACATGTATCTCAGATGTGTGGTGCTTCTGAGGGGCGAAACACATCAATTGTGTGAATTGATATAATGGTTTTCTTCAAATGATTTTAAAGAAGTCTTTCTGTGTCATGCTGTGTTTTGAATTATACTTTATGTCTGTAGGAGAGATGACTTCCTTTTTTCTTTTTTTTTTTGAGAGTTACATCCTTTTGTCTGCTAAGGAATGACTTGTCTTTGTGTATTTAGGCCATTTCTGTAAATTCATGCCCAGATCTTTGTTCCTCAGTAGATTCCTCTTTCACAGTGAAGATGTAGAGGATTAAAAAACAGGCCATATGGTAGTTTCTATAGCACTAGATTAAAAACTGTGTCTTGTCAGCTGTTATGAAGTATGATACAAGAATTGGTTCAGGAAGGCACAATTTGCACATCTTGTATTCTGGCAGTTCTTTGTTATTGTCGTGTTCTCTGGGACAGTTGTTAGATGGGGTTGTGAGAGGGACTAGTTGACCTTTGTTTCAAACTCAGGCTGAGTAAACTCATAATTTCATCCTTTTGAATTCCAGATATTCAGCCCTGGACTATTTCAGTACGACTTTCGGAGTAAGTAGGGGACGAGATTAAAGTGATAATTGCACAGGAAGAGGTTTTAATTAAGGCAGGACTCTCTTAAACATTGTTGAGGCATCTGCTGAATCCATACTTGGGTATCTTATTAAATAACTTGTCAGTGGTATTCAGTCCAGGATTAAGACACTGAAATTTTAGTGTTTACAAGTAGGTGTGTTCGTGTGCACTGCATGCCTGAGTTACTCTGTAATCAGTAGGGATTGGGTCAGTCCAGCCCAGGAGGTCATTCAGCTTACAATAAAGCAGACATTTAGTGTCTGATATCACAGGTTTCAGTTCTCTGATAGGATTTTTAAAAATCAGTGGCCAAATGTAGATGTCTCGAACTGAATGACTCTTCCCGCCGTATGATTTACAGGATTTCTGTACTACAGCATTACAAGCAGAAAGCTGAGACCTGCAGAGGAAAGTAAGATCTGATGAACAATGCGGATGTTAATGAAGAGTGAGGGGTTTTCTGCTATACAGGATGATGAACATGCAGCCTGTTTTACCCACGCCTTGAGTTACCTTCGACCTTTAAGGTCTTGAACTGTTACACAATAGTGGTGGCATGCTAGTGTGTGATATGAAAATACCACCCTGAACCAAGGGGTCCTGAAAATGACTCTCATTACTGAGACGTTTCTTATTCTACCTTTGGCAGTATTACTCAGCTAAGACCTGGTTTATCCTGTATAAATTATTATTTATGTTATGTGGAGGCCCTATTCACAGTCTCTTACAGTGCTTCTGTTGTAGAAAATTTACAGTTTAAGTTTACAAGGGTTGATGACAGAATGATAAATGTGCAGGTAGAGTGGTGTGGGAATAAAATGATCAGGGAAGAGAGTCCTTCTACATGTATTTGCTACCTCAGTAATATGGAAAATGCTGCTGCCTGTAGTGTTTCCACAAATCCTTGTAAATTATCAGTGATTTTAAAAGGTAATGTGCTCTTTTTGAACACTGAAGTATTTCCTCTTCTACTTAGATATTGAAGATGTTTTGAGAACTTGCAAGTTTTTAATTTGTGAAAGGGTTACAGATATGCCACAGCACCGTGTACAGTTGTGCACACCAGAATCCTGTCAGTGTCATCATGCTTGTGTACAAGGTTGTACTCGTTACAGAACAGCTGCATCTGTGTTGTAGGGATTTGTATAGTTCTTGGTGGGCATTTTGTACAGCATTAAAAATGTAAAGCCAAATTGCATTCAAGGTCAGGATGGTTGAGGCTTTGAGCAACCTAATCTAGCAGAAGATATCCCTGCCTGTGGCAGGGGGTTGGGCTAGATGATCTTTAAGGTCCCTTCCAACCCACACCATTCTAGGATTCTGTAGTTACTAGCTTTCAGAACATTAAGTAATACATAAAATGCAACTCTGAGAAGATGTATTTGAGGATGCAGAACTGCTTTCTTGTGATGTCTGGGCATTATATCTTTAACCACTTGGATCATCATGTGCAAGAGTCCTCTTTGCCCCTTCCATTGAACTGTACTCTATTAGAGAGCAAATGATACAAAATCTTTGAAATTTCCTTTCCTTTGGAAAGGAAAATTAGTAACGTCATATATTTGGGGCACGTTCTACCCCGGTGTAGGTGGATGCAGTTCCCTGGATGTCAGTGCAGAGGCACCCATGGATGTGAGGTAAGACTTATGACTGAGAGAAAGGAAAATATCGCAGAGAAAGCTAAGTCAATAAAAGAAATTAAATTAAGACTAACGGCTTCGGACTCTTGCTTCTGTGTTCTAAAAGAGTTTAAGCTAAGAGGTAGGGAGGCAATTTAAAGAATGAAAATGGAATGTTAGTGAAATTGAATTGAATTCAATGTTTTTGAGAACTGGCTTGATTCTTTGTCCCTGGATTCACAAAAAGGACATGAAGGTTGCAGGCTGAGGTTAGACAGCTTTTTCTGAAAAGTAGAAATTTATACTTGTGGTGACAGAGAGGGAAGCAATGGCAATGCAACTATTTCATTTTACTGTAAGAGTCTGATATTCAACATGGAGCTTTAACACAGATAATGATCTGGGAAGGTCGCTGGTGAAGTTATACCTACAAAAGAAACTTGATACTTTTAGAGTTAGTAGGAACTGGCATATTTGATGGGTAGTCTCTAATGGATTAGGTTTGTTTTGTTCTTCTTTTAGTCTGGCTGTGCATTCAGCAAGATTAAACAGCAACCCTAGATTTACAAAGAGGCTTTTGAAACAAAGAAGAGTCAGCTTGAGAAGATGTATGGGTGAAGCACAAAAACTTGTAGCAGCAGGGAGAGTCCTTGGAGTGGGAACAGCAGCAGTCAAAACTCAGTGTGATGCTGCGAGCAGTACTACCAGCATCCCAGCTTCTGCTGAGCAGTGCAGCCACCCTGTTGGACACCACAAGAAGCCAGCATCCAGCTAGTGGGGTGACAGCACAGGGTGCTGCAGATGAAACGCACACCTGGAGTGCCTGTATGTGAGCCTGGGGTGGCCTTTGTCACTGGTGTGTGCACTCACGTCTTGCTGGAGGGGTGTGTGAGTAGGGAAGCCCCCGTTACCAGGGGAGGGATGAGTGCCGGTGGCTCACATAGTCACCAAGGAGATAGTGTGCACGTAGTTGGGGACGCTGGGGGATTAGAGCTTTGGGGATTAGTTATGAAGGCTGTTTTGAAATGTATAGAGTGTTCATAAACATTTCACAGGCAGGTTTGGGTTGGAAGGGACCTTAAAGATCATCTAGTTTCAAACCCCCGTGCCATGGGCAAGGACACCTCCCACCAGATCAGGCTGCTCAAGGCCCCACCCAGCCTGGCCTTCAACACTGCCAGGGAGGGGGCATCTCGTGCTTTGGTTTGTCTGTCATTTTGGTGACGCTTTTGTTCAATGCATAACTCATTAGTAGTTAAGTGATGTTAATAAATCGGTAAACTACTTTTACCCTAATTTGGTATAAACCACGGGACCTGAGCAGTTTTTCCTGTTGTAGTCTTACTCAAAGTATGGAGCCAAGTTTCTCCAAGGCATAACAGAAGTGTGGTTTTAGGCTTAGTTCATATGACAACTGTCCTCAAAAGACAGGGTGGATGAGACTACATAATGTTTTATTCCCTTCAGCTGATGCACTTTCATCCTGCCCCTTTTTCCCTCACTTGTGCTGTCTCCTAAGAGATATAACACTTTCCTGTTTTGTGCTGTGAAACTCCAGGATAGTGAGTTGCAGCACAGTTCTTAAAACACTTCAAACCCCTTGAGCTGCAAATAATAACCATACTTCGTGGCATACCTCCAAGCAGCATGGACCTGAGGCAGTATTGGATCACTTGGCCTCAGGACTGGAGATTCTCTCTAATCATCTTTTGTTTATAAATGTAGATTTTCCCAGAATGGCTAAATTTCAGCACTGCAGTTATTCTTTAGTGGCAGTGATCAGGATGAGGCACAGGAGGGGAGTTAATGGCATATCTCAGCTCTCCTGGTTGGTGTTATTGAAACGCTTTTAACAACTTGGAGTTGGTGGACATCAAGACATGGTGTCTATTCCAGTTACCTGTGTCAACGTCTGCAGAGGATTGGAACGTCCTCCATCCAACAGGAGTTAGTTTGGAAATCACAGTAGTTGTCCTTTTCTTGTGTGCTACCTCCATCTTGTAAACAGAGTACAGACAACAAGAGAATTTGTATGATGGAGTCAACGGCATATCATAGAATAACCAGGTTGGAAGAGACCCACGGGATCATGGAGTCCAACCATTCCTATCAAACACTAAACCATACCCCTTAGCACCTCATTCACCCGTGCCTTAAACATCTCCAGGGAAGGTGACTCAACCACCTCCCTGGGCAGCCTGTTCCAGTGCCCAATGACCCTTTCTGTGAAGAATTTTTTCCTAATGTCCAGCCTAAATCTCCCCTGGTGGAGCTTGAGGCCATTCCCTCTTGTCCTGTCCCCTGTCACTTGGGAGAAGTAATAGAAGATGTAATAGCTAGGAGACATGCTGGTAGGTGGTTCAGTGGATACACTCTCCTCTTTGGGGTTATCATTAAATCGTAAGACGGTGAGACCCCAAGAGAAAAGAATGTATTACTGGGCGTATATTGAAACACTTAGTAAACATTCATATCCTAAACTTCAATTAAGAGGAATAAATAGATATTTAAAATGACACAGAAAATTCAGGAAGACAGTAGTGCTTTGCACGTGGATGGAAAATGGAATACAATTTTTGAAGAAAGAAAGTGAAGTAATTGTATTAAACATCTGAGTAGCATCACCATAGTGGCTAAGTAGATAAGCAGGCTTAGGAAGAGATGGTGTGCTTTGGCATAAATCTGATATGGAAAAGGTGTGTGCACGTGTTGAGAAAATTTTGAGGTAGGCAGTACCGAATTATTTCATCATTGTGATTGTCAATGTTGCACCCATTTTCTGAAGTGTGGCTAAAGGCCATGATATAAAATGCAAATATCAATGTAGGTCACTGAAGATAGATTTCCTATTATGTGGATTATTCAGAGAACATAATCCCATTCTCTTTTCCCTTAAAATTCAGCATTTTTCTGAATTCCAGATTTTGGAATGCAGCATGGAGTTTGCAGTAAAAGGCACTCTGTATTGCTGATTGATTGCCTCAGCCCTGTGAGCCAGCAGGCTCTTGTCTCTGCATAGAGCCCCACTGTGTTGTTCAAGCACCATGTGTGGGCTTTAAACCTCTCAGCTGTCTTTGAAGTAGACATTCTTTTTCATCTGTTTTACAGGTGGGAAACTGTTGTGTAGGCTGATAATGTGTCTTTGCTCTCTGAAAATTCAGTAAATAATGTCAGAGACGTGAGAAGCATTCCACATTGCACTTTTTTAGTTTTAGAGTATGTTTCATCTAAGGTAGTGTATTATCATCAAATATAAATTGCATCAGAGACAAAGCTTAGAAAAACAATGTCGTCGATCCATGCTGTAGCAGTGAAATCCTTATTGACATTGTTTTTATAGCCTCATTACATTATTTCTGTTTTGCTTTTGGATCATTACTTATTTGATAGACCAGTCATAGAATTGTAGAATCATAGAATGGTTTGGGTTGGAAGGGACCTTAAAGATCATTCAGTTCCAACCCCCCTGCCATGTGTAGGGACTCCTGCCACCAGACTAGGCTGCTCAAGGCCCCATCCAGCCTGGCTTTGAACATTTCCAGGGAGGGGCATCCACTAATCTAAATTTAAATCTTCGCTCTCCTCCTGTCACTACATGCCCTTATAAAAAGTCCCTCCCGAGCCTTCTTGTCGGCCCCCTTCAGGTACTGGAAGGTCACTGGAACGTCTCCGTGGAGCCTTCTCTTCTCCAGGCTGAACAACCCCAGCTTTCTCAGCCTGTCCTAATAGCAGAGGTGCTCCAGCCCTCTGATGTTCTCTGTAGCCTTGCTCTGGATCCGTTCCAACAGTTCCATATCCCTCTTATGGTGAGGGTTCCAGAACAGGACACAGTACTCCACGTGGGGTCTCTTGAGAACTGATTGGAGTACAACAGAGATAAGTCATTCACCTCCATCCTCCTGGACTTTTATGACGTACAGTACCTCTGCACTGAAAGGCAGTGCAGGCTTCTCATTCCCTGAGGAGTGAAGAAAAACATACTTGCTTTCTTCTTTACTTTTAGGCTGGATTCTTTTTTGAGGTTTGCCCTTTGCTGCATGTTTTGCCACCAGAGCAATGTTCGTGATGCAAGTGTTGCTTTGCTTTGATGTTTAACCATCCTTGAAAGCTGTTTACTGCTTTGTTTGCTCCCTCGTCATACACGCTCGCTCTTAACCTGGCATCACGGCAAGATATCTAATCCACATGTAGGTATTATTAGCTGTTTGTTTCTTTTAAGTATTTTTGGTATATTTATAGACATGCTTTTTCCATAGAACAAAGAAAGAAGGTAAAAGTTGTGTAAGAGCAAAGCATCCACTGTTTTTTTATTGTTATTTTTGAATGTAATCCCTGGATGATGCGCCATGGACTAGCTGGAAATTTGATCTTTATTGACTCTGCCACCTAAAAGAAAAAAGGAAATAGGTAAAAACAAAAATAGTAATTGGAAATAGCTCCTGTGGAGCAAAGCTGTCATGAAGCAGATTGATTCAGCAGTGGCAGAGTTCCTTTATTGATTGCAAGTCCTTAGTAAATTAAAAAGAGGGCCAAATGCATTAATCTTTTGTGTGCGTGTTTGCGACAGTGCTAATTTAGAATGTTCTGCCAGGATGAAGACACATATAGGAGTGTGGGAATGTTATCTACTTCAGTCAGTAATAGGCTTTTCAGAGATAAGAACAGAGTTCTTCAAAAACCCTTCTGGGTTAAATGTTCTTTACTGTACTGTAAACAAGGGATAGAAGAAGGTGGCTGGTTTTAAGCATTCAGATGCAGTTATTCTAGATAAAGGAATGAAGCATAGGAATTGCACTAATTTTCTTCAGCTCTTCACAGCTGATTCCTTAAATTTGGTTCTCTGTCTGACTTGCAATGTCAAATTTATTGTTGATAAAGTGCAAACTGCAATATATTCTAGCAGAGGATCTCGCTGCTTCACAAGCAAACGTCAGTTTTGAATTTGGATTTTTGACTCTTCCAATTACTGCTAATTAATTAAAGCCATTGCCTATTTGCAAGTAAATTAATCCTTCATTTATATTTCACCCCCAAATCATCACAGCTCATCATGAGGATGAAATTAGTTCAGAAGGGAAGCAGTATGAGATGGTAGTAAAGACAAGCAAGGATCAGCCACAGAGCTGGAATCCCGTGCTGGTGAGGACTGGACTTGCCAGATGATACATAGATAATCTTCTGCTTTCCAGTCTCAAATTCTACACCATCAGAAATTTTGGTTTATATATTTCTTGTTGGCTTAGCGTAGCTGAAATTCAGCCAGAAGTTCATGCTCTCCTCTTTCACAGTCTGCTATGTTTCTGCTATTTCTAGCCTGAAAATCCAGCTACCAGGGATAGTTGTGTGGTCTCTCATTCCCAGGCTGCTATTTGTCATAGAGCACTCTGAACCTCTGCTGTTTCGAGCAGAGTTGATTACCGGACAGGGTTTGAGGAACATCTTCTGCCAAGAGTCTCTGAGGCCATGCAGTTGGCAGGGAAACCAGTTTGAGATGTATGATGTAAAGCAACGGATAAGGCAGGGAGCTGGAGGAACTGTTTCCTGCTGCTTCATATAGAGTCTGACGTGCAGGGAATTGAAAGGGAATGAGGTCCTCTTCTGAGCCCTGAAGGGAAATGGGAACTGGAAGTGTAGGAGACCCTGTAGGTCTGACAATTGCTGACTCTTGGAGAAAGTGCACTTCTTCAACATCATCTGCAAGAACAGGCCTTTGTAGTTGCTATTGATATAGCTAGAAGGACAGTTTTGTAAGGAATTTGGACGCAGTTTCATGTTCACTTTATTCTGACATACTTCTGATGAATCCAGTCTCTTGTCCCCTCACACCTGACCTCAAAGAGGCAAAAGAGAGGTGGAAATACCATCTCACTCATTTCATCCAACAACTTCACTCCTCGCTTCTTTGCTTTTCACGCATACACACACACACACAGAGAACCACTAGGTTGGAAAAGACCCATGCCCCTCAGCACCTCATCCACCCGTGCCTTAAACACCTCCAGGGATGGTGAATCAACCACCTCCCTGGGCAGCCTGTTCCAGTGACCAATGACCCTTTCCATGAAAAATTTTTTTCTGATGTCCAGCCTAAACCTCCCCTGGCGGAGCTTGAGGCCATTCCCCCTTGTTCTGTCCCCTGTCACTTGGGAGTAGAGGCCAGCTCCCTCCTCTCTACAACCTCCTTTCAGGCAGTTGTAGAGAGCAATGAGGTCTCCCCTCAGCCTCCTCTTCTCCAGGCTAAACAACCCCAGCTCTCTCAGCCACTCCTCATAAGGCCTGTTCTCCAGCCCCCTCACCAGCTTCGTTGCTCTTCTCTGGACTCGCTCCAGAGCCTCAACATCCTTCTTGTGGTGAGGGGCACAGAGAATTGAACTCAGTATTCAAGGTGCTTTTCATTGCATTACTTGCTGGTCCTGATTAGTCATCTTCTGATTTCTTGCCAGATGGCTACATCTTTTTATAGAAGCTTGCAGTTGGTCATGTTTTATGGGGCAGCCTCCTGATCAGATCATGAAGCCACTGTGTTTTCTCCTTCATTTCCTCATGCTTGTTTGAGGATATCTAGAAGAAATTTCTAAATGCAAGGGAAGAAGTGATCAGAGGGCTGGAGCAGTTCTGCTGTGAGGACAGCCTGAGAGAGTTGGGGTTTTTCAGCCTGGAGAAGAGAAGGCTCTGGGAAGACCTTATAGCAACCTTGCAGTATCTGAAGGGGGCTACAGGAAAGCTGGAGAGGGACTTTTGGCAAAGGCATGGAGTGATAGGGTAAAGGGGAATGGCTTTAAATTGGAGAGGGGAAGATTTAGATTGAACATTAGGAAGAAATTCTTCATGCTGAGAGTGGTGAGGCACTGTCACACATTGCCCAGGGAAGTTGTGGCTGCCCCAACCCTGGAGGTGTTCAGGGCCAGGTTGGTTGCAGCCTTGGGCAAAGAACTGGATGATCTTTAAGGTCCCTTCTGACCCAAATCATTCTATGAGTGTATTCACTATTCATCTATTTGTTTAGCTATTGAAGTGTCTCATAGTCATTACTTAGAGCTTATAAGTAGGCTTCATTCCTCTTCCCCTGTATCTCCCCTTTTCTTTCAGCCCCACTTTTGATCACTCTCCACATTTCTTGCCTTAAATTTAGATAACTCGACAGGAGAAGCTGGGTCACTTTGTGTGGGTGGTACTACAATGTAAATATTTTTTTTTCGTAAGAATGTAAATGCCATTGTAGTTTGCTCCAACATGCACAGCATTAAATAGCTAATGTTCTAAGTGGTAATCCGTAGTGTTTAAGTCTTGCTTATTTGGTCTCTGTCTTGTTTCTGTCTTACCATTGTTTTGTGCTGAATGACTGATCATTGCACCACCGTTTTCTCTTTGTTAAACAGATCTGTATGCAGAACCAGAACTGCTTAATTTGTTTCGATCTGGCATACTGGAGAAAGTCTGCTTTTAAATCGCTGTTGTGGTTTAACCCAGCAGGCAGCTAAATACCACACAGCCATTTGCTTATTCCCCTTCGCCCTGATGGGATGAGGGAGAGGTTACATATCAGGTGGCAGCACTTCCATGGTGCTGATCCTCCAGTGTATCTGGAACCAGTGGCTTGAATGCTTCTTGACCACTTTTCTTTTATTGATAAGTCTTCTGTAAGTCATTTGGCTTGCTTAAACGGCCTGCTCCTTCTTTTCCACCGCAAGAGTTTCTCTCGTTTGGGAAATGTAAAAGGATAACATTCCTAGTCCAAGCAGAAGCAAAATGTAGCACTGCCATCTGGGCTGTGAAATTGGAACGAAGCTGAAAGCGTTACCTCGTGTATTGCCACGGCTAGGAGCCAGGTGGCCAATAATGAAAGGGCAGTATGGTAGTTGGCATGTTAGTCAGCATCTTGAGAGACTGCATGTGCTTGTGTGCTTGCAAACCTCCAAGAATGTGGGCAGGTTGGAAATGATTTCTCTCACCTAATACTGGTCGTCTAAATGTTATGTCCCTACTCTGAGTTAATTATCTCAGCTCAATCTGCTGTGAATGGATAGGCATTGCCGGAGGGCATAGGGTCATTTCCCACACCACTTAGCTCCAGCTTTCAGGCTGGGATGAATCACTCTGTGGAGCTATTTGTCTCTTTCTGCATGGAATTCACAAAAAGAGAGTAGCTGACTGCCTTAGCCCAGGTACCTATCTTTTCAGATGCCTGAGATAGAGCAAAGGAGCCCTCTCTTCTTATGTAGGTGCCTTCAGTTGAGGGGTAGTAATCCCCTCCTACTTTGCAAGTACACACAGAGATTAAACAATGCTACCATGTTCTCATAAAGGAAGCTATTACTGTGAAAAAAAATAGTTATTTTAGTATTTTCATTTTATGTATCTGTGTGTGTGTAGGGAGAAATATATTTGTGACTGCCTCAGATTTTTGAGCGCAGTGTTGATGCGAGAGACCTTAAGGACAAAGTCCTGCAGGCTTTCTCATCCCTAGGAAATACGTAGCTGTTCCATGGCAATATTCTGATGAACGCATTGAAGAAGCAAACAAACCTAGGACTTCAGAATGCCTGATGTGTATATGAAGCTCTGTAAGTCATGAACATTCACAGTGGCTGATTTTGTTTCGTTTTAGATTGTGATGGATTTCAAACACCCTGATGGCCATACGGTGGCAATTATGCTGCCCCGATGCAGTTTATTGGTGTTGACTGGAGAATCCAGATACCTGTGGACACATGGGTACGTGTAAGAGTCACTGTGTGGCTGCTATAGAAGGATAATATAGTTTGGGGTTTTGTTGTAATAACATTCTGTATTTAAAATTGCATTGAAAGACATCAAGTAAAGTTTTATAATTACTATACAAATTCACTGCACTGCTCAGGTGCTGCTCAGGTTAAATTGATAAAATAGAGGATTTGAGAAAGCTAATCACAAGTCCCTGAGCTGCAGTTTTGTGCTGCTGTCACAAGTGAAGTTTAGCTCAGAAATCACTTACTTACAGCTGCAGAGTGAAAGTCCTCTACCTGTGCTACTGAGCTGGCAAAGAACTGATTGTGGTGCAACTAGCTTCACTATTCCCATTCTCTCTTTTCAGCCCACAGCCTTTCCCATTGGATCACATGTGCCAAAGGCTTTAGAGAAGGGCTTGTTTAAGTGAATGACTTCCCCTGTACAGAGGGTTTGAGGGTGTAAAGGGTGATCTTCCTGAGCTCTTCTGAGCTGCTTTAGGGACTCTTTTAACTACTGATAAGCCTGCATTGCAGGTTTGAGATCCTGGAAAAGAGATTTCTTGAAATATGTCTTGAGGCTTTCCTTATTGTAGAGCTTGAATATATGCTTTTAAAGTCATGTAGCACTGGGAGACAGTGACAATAGGAGCCCTGAAATTGGCAAAAAGGCTAAAATCTCAGTGAGTTCTGAAAGTGACAGTAGTGCACTTGGAATCCTAGAATACTAGATTAGTTTGGGTTGGAAGGGACCTTAAAGGTCATCTAGTTCCAAATCCCCTGCGATGGGTAAGGACACCTCCCACTAGATCAAGCTGCCCAAGGCCCCATCCAGCCTGGCCTTCAACACCTCCAGGGATGGGGCGGCCACAGCTTCCTTGGGCAACCTGTTCCAGTGCCTCATGACCCTCATGGTGAAGACATTCTTCCTTATATTAAGCCTAAATCTTCCCCTCTTCAGTTTATACCCGTTGTCCCTAGTCATACCACTACAAGCCTTTGTAAACCCTCCCTCCCCAGCTTTCTTGTAGCCCCTTCAGGTACTGGAAGGTTGCTATAAGGTCTCCCTGAAACCTTCTCTTCTCCAGGCTGAGCAACCCCAACTCTCTCAGCCTGTCCTCGTATGGAAGGTGCTCCAGCCCTTGGATTGTCTTTGTAGCCTCCTCTGGACCCGTTCCAACAGTTCCATATCCTTCTTACATTGAGGATTCCAGAACTCGACACAGTACTTCAGATGAGGTCTCACAAGAGAGGAATAGAGGGGCAGAATCACCTGCCTTGACCTGCTGGTCAGACTTTTGCTGTCATTATCATTGATGAAAATATGAAATAGCACCGGTCCCGGTATGGACCCCTGAGGGACACCACTTGTCACTGATCTCCATCTGGACTTTGAGCCATTGACTACTATTTGAATACGACCATCCAACCAGTTTCATATCAAGTGAACAGGCCACCCACCAAATCTATATCTCTACAATTTGGAGAGGAGGATGTTGTGGGGGACTGTGTGAGAAGCTTTACCGAAGTCCAGAAGTCTCACTTCATGGAAACTCTTACATTGGACAGAAATGCCCATGGTAAATGTTTCTTCCTTTGTTTGACCCACGCTGTCATTGGTTACATCAGTCAATTGGAGACACTGATTACATTCTATGTAAATTAAATATCAAATCCTTTTATTGGCAGAAGATTTTCTGCCTTGTAATTCTACTGGTTAATTTGTATTATGAAGAAGAATGAACATGAACATCCCAATGACCTTTACGTTGCTCGTTTTTATAGAGTGCTTATACCACCTGTACAGTCCATCATTAAACAGTTGTAAAAAGCACCGGGTACTTCTTCGTTATGGAAGCCCAGGGCAGTGAAATTCTTTTTTGCTATCCAAGACTGAACACTGATACCAGCATTCTAAGCTGCTTATTCTGTCCTCATGAAGCTTTCTCCAAGGGCCACAAACACTACTCTTCCCAAGCTGGTTCTGGGCAGCCAAGCTCCCCAGAGAGGGAAGGATGCACACAGGGCACTTGTGGTACATGCTAGCAGGCATTCAAGTTGGGGTAGTAAACCTGCCTACTAAGAATTGACATAAGGTTATTGCTTAATTCACTTGTACCTTCAAGTGATTCTTTTGAGAATAAATGACATAAACTACATTTAAAATGAAAATTCCAGATTGTTCTACTCATGTAAGTTATTCCCTTCCCAGTGCTTGTCCACCTTTCCTGAAAACAGGTTTTCTGTATATTTTTAAAAGCAGTAGAGGGTCAAGATATTTAAGTGATGTAAGCTTCTCACCATGCTACTGGAGCGTACTATTGTAATAAAAAAGATTAATCACCCAGCGAGCAACTGTAGTAAATTCATTTGCATACATCATTGTCAGGATATTTTTAAGATGATTTGTGATGCCTTTCATCTACTCCTCAGAAGTCAAATTAGAGAGCAAAAGGTTCAGTTTTGGAGTTGTTCTGGAAATGTTTTCAGTGTATATTTGGATGCCAAGGGAATTAGAGACTTCGTTTTGACCCTGTTAAGAAAGCACACAAGAAAAGGATTTTTGTTCTGTTCTCTCTGAAAGAGAGCATATGGTTGAGAAATAAACTATACAGTGTCATCAAGGAGAGCAAAAGATGATGTGCTGGTGTTTCGTCCCAGAGGTGAAAGTAAAATTACAGCTTTTCTGCTGAGGCTCATTTATGATGTTATTTCTGATGAGGTTAGTTTGTGGTTGGGTAACCTGGCAAAAAACCATTCCCGATGCTGCAATAGTAAAACAACTGTATGCCAAGCAAGAGAATGTGCAGCACTTTATTTTTGAAATTGGGTCTCCTGGTTTTAGCCCGGCCTTTATCTAGAGTTCCTGCTTGTCATATAGGCAAATGGAAATTACATAGGTTGAAACTAGAACCTTGAAAAAGAAGACTTATTTCTGAAATGTTATTTTGGAAAATGCTTGGCTTCTTGCTGTGGATACAGAAGAAATTCAAACAGAAAATCTACAAACTTGAGATTTTAAGTTCTCCTGTCCAGGAAGTGGGCATCCTCAGCTGATTATTTGATCATAGCTTCATTATGTGCCATGAACAAGCAGTTCTTTATTAAAACCCATCCTTTCTGTGGCTAACTTTGGGAGATTTCCATTCTGCTGCTCCATGTCTCCTTTTTGCAACATGTAGATTGAGCACCAGTGTGCTGTTTCTTGATTTCCAGACGGAAAGGATTGGCACTTTTTTTCCCTGTGACTAGATTAGAGATAAGCTTCCCTGCAGTAGGAAAGATGGCATACAGCAACACCTAGGAATGTCAGTCAGGCTGCAGGCTGCCTTCTTGGCATTTGGATCATTCTTCTTGGTTGAGTTCAGGCTCTGGTCAGCAGTTTCATGGGGCCTGCAAAAAAGTTCCAGTAGAAGTCTGACAGGAAACTGAATTTATCAAAAGATAGAAGATGTTTTTCCCCCCCTTTGGCTCAGTCTGTGAGGGTTAAATTCAGTTAACCAATACGGAAGTCAGTTTTGTACTGAGAGTTTGTCATGCTGGGAGTCAAGTGCTTTGAAGTCAGCAGTTCTGAAGGGGTTTCACTGAGAGGCCAATTCCTTAGAGATGGTTTTTTTTTTTTCTTTGAGGAAGTTTCTGCATTAATCTCCTTGATGACTAAGTTCAGGAATTATTTCAGTGTGACAGTAACAGCTTTGAAGTGCTAAACTATATCCCTGAAGAGTTTCCAGTTTGTTCCAAGAGCATCTTGGATGTGTGAGTGATGGGAAACTACATATGGGTGCAGCTGTTTCTCTTTCTTATGTTGTGTTCCACGTTTTACTTACTTATTTTCCTCTTCTCAGCTTTGAGAGACATCCATTTGTAGACCTATGAAAAAGTGTTGGGTTTGGTACTTTTTCGTAACTTAAACTTCTGCATAAAATAATTTGAAACTCTTGACCCTCTAAGGAAGTCCCAAATCACTTTAATTTTATGAATTTTGTCCTTATTTTGTGTTCCATAGAGATAATTTCCAAATCCAGAAGTAGCATAAAAAACTCTGCTCTCAGTTTGCTTGATTGATAGATCAATTTTGGTCAAGAAAGATCTACAGCAGAATTTCTTCCCTTAGGCATTTTAGCAAAACTCCCAAGTGCTACATGCTTTGGATCTTCAGTTCTCAGTAAATGGAAAAGAAATTCTGTTGCAAAGCAGAATTCGTTGGAGAGGCCCATTTGTAAAAAGAAGCTCCAATCTGGTACTGGAGAGCTAAGCCAATTCCACACTTTTATACTCACTGACACCATTTTTAGTAGTGTATTTTATCTTTAAAAAAATGCATTTTTTGAAAGAAAATAAATATATTAAAAATAGAAGTCCCAGAAGAATAAACAATGAAACTTTGTGGAAGAAAGGGAAGGGAAATGCTATTACTTGCAATTAAATAGCATTTAATTAATGTCATTAGTTTGTGTCAGCTCCTCTTTTTTTCCTCTGAAATTGAATAAGTTGAAAACTGAGAAGCAGCAGTACATTAAATGGATTGTTTTAATCACACTTGTCACAGTATTTAAAAATTGCCTTCTTATGAAGATGGATTGGTTTTTTTTCTGATGCAAATTAAATTATTCTTTTATTTTGTTTAGGATTACACCCCGAAAATACGATGTCATTCAAGCATCTGAGCTTGGGCAAAGGGTTGGAACAATCACTGCTGACGTTGGAGATTTAACACTAAATCGAAGGGGAACAAGGACATCATTTACATTCAGGAAAGTGAGGAGAAGCCCTTGCAATTGCAGTAAGTGTCTTGAGGTGATCTTCAACTCAAAACTGTTATTTATCACCAATGTGTAAGCATTTTTTTGGAGCAAACTGTTTTATCCCTTTGAGTAGTTTTGGTAGTAGCTGTTCCTGAGTGGTTCAGAGTTAGGTCAACTGTGTGGCTTCAGCTGATTGCATCTGTGTGGTTGCTGGAGTTTCACTATACAGGAAGGTGGGAAGTTGTTTGCCTTGCTCCAGAACCAGGCAAGTAATTTGGGATCCTGCATTTCATTGGGACCTCAAATGCTGGAACAGTGTAACAAAATAGAAGTAGCTGTTTGTCAGGTTCCTGACAGTTTTCATTATTTTTTATTTGAAGGGGACTGCAGTTTTGTGAACCTAAGTACATTAGAGGAGAAGCAGTCAGATCTGCAATGATAGAGCCATGTAAGTGCCTTAGGGCAGTACAGATAATAATACATAGGTGACTCAATGATTACATGGAATTGAAATCCGTTTGTGCCCTCAGAACAGAATTTCAGAGGCTGAATTGCAATGATATCATCATAATCTTTGTTATTAGGGACATTGTCTCAGTTTTGAAAACAAACCTCGTTAACGTAGCAGGATGAGTGATCCCTGCAAACAGCCTCTGGTAGACATGGACAGGTTGTTTATTTGGACTTGATGATCTTAGAGGTCTTTTCCAACCTAAGTGATCATATGATTCAAGCTATATAGAACTGCATTTCAGTTTTTAAAAGGTAAAGGAGGAATGAAGCTCTTTATGCATTTTGATATTTCACTTTTAATTTTGTTTTGCTAAATAAGTTTAACCAACAGGGAATAACTTCAACAAAATGGTTTTGTGTGTATCTAGTTTACCCATCTGTCTGCGATAGCCAGAAGGGACAGCAAACACAGGTACGACCTTCGTTTCCCCACAATGAGGAGGAGGCCTCAAAGCTGGAGCAAGAACATGTACACAAGGTGTATGAAGAGATTGCCAGACACTTCAGCAGTACCAGACACAGCCCATGGCCCCGAATTGTGGAGTTTCTCAGGTCACTGCCAAAAGGGTCAATAGTGGCTGATGTTGGTTGTGGTAATGGGAAATATCTGGGCATCAACAAGGATTTGTACATGGTAAGTAGCAGCTACTGTCGCTTGTTTTCACTGGTACAAGTGTTTATTCCATCTCACAGTTGTAGCATGTTGGAGCTTCAGTTGTGGGAAGAGTGCCAAGGACAGAAAGCTCTTTCCTGATCCAATATCAATTACCAATTGTATTGTTTCCACATCTATTCACTATGTGTGTTACCCTTTTCTTTCTTCAAAGCTGCTTTTGCTTTGTGAGTCAAAATATGTCAATGAAAAAAATAGTGATGCACTGAAAAGTGGTAATGGATGCTTTAGCCTTTGTTGTTGTTGAATAAGCTGAGTAAAGGGGAAAATGGTTGGGCAGCTTGAATGCTTCCATCAAGTTTTTCATGTGGCTGGGGAGTAGTGAATGCAATGTACATGTCCCTGAAATCTCCATGGGCAGAGCTGCTTTTCATATATCCTTTCCAGTTCTCTTTGGCCTGGTATCATAGCTTATTGGTGAATGATGTCATATTTGGCTGTCCCATCTCTGGCTCTGTGCACACACACACACATATATATATATGCACAGTATATATTGCTAATAAATATGCCAACGTAAAATCCACGGGGGAGTCTCGGCTTCTGCACAGATTTCTGGCCTTTTTCTTGCTCCCTTTTCCTCACATTTAGACAATTCTGGTATCATTCATGCTTATCACCTTCCTTGTCTCACAGTCTGTACTTAACCTGGTTTTACTTCTCTCCCCTCCTATCAAGGAGACTTGAAGCACATGCAAGTGTGAACCAAGAGATAGTTTTTATTGCAAACATTTCAAAGACTTGTTTTTCAAAGGTCAAACTTCCCATTGTTTTTACCCAAAAGAAATCTTGGAGAGGTGTACAGTATGCTATCTGCTCTCCCCTGTTCCAGAATTGTCTGATTCTTTCCTGTGCTTGTACTGTGAAACACTCTGAAATCCATCAGGCTTGAAAACTTTTATGTAAGGCAAAACATTTATTATTAATAATAAAAGTCAACTCCTCTTTCAGGAGTTTCTGTCCTGCTATTTATATTCAGCTATAAAAACACAAGTTGTTATTTACAGCCCTGTCTGTATTAGTAATGGATTAGTTTCCATTATGGTTCTTAAAACCAAGAACAAAATCAACTGATTTATAAGTAGGAATGTTTATGCCTGACTGCTATAGCCTAAAAATAATTATTAACGTTCAGTACATTTCAGTCTTTCATTCCTGACTCCTGTAAGAAAAATCGGCAAACCTAGCTAGAGAGAAGAAAAGTTTATCAGAGTACCATAAAGGACATCTGGTCCTAGAATGAATTTGGTAATTTGCTATTGTGTAGGTTTGTGGTAGACTTTGAAGACAAAATCTATGTTCTACTGGTGACAACTAATTCTTCTTTGTTGGAGTTATGCTCTAGACTTTGCATTGGCTTATTTTCATCTGCAAGCCAGCACAGAGTCTCAGGAGGATGAATGTGCCACCTTATTTCTGCTATATTGATTTTACATGTCAACCAAAGTGTGCTTAAAGAAAAAAATGGTATATGTTGTACTTACAGGTATTTTTCAACTTTCAACAAGGTATCTTTAGAAGACTAAGGGAACTGCATTTTTGTAGATGAGAAGAACAGTGTGGTGTTACACTGGTTTGGATACAAATGAAGGTAGAGCTTGGAAATCATTCAGTACTGAAGAAGTGTTATCAGTGGATGTCATTTAGATCACCCATCGTGGATATGAGTAGTTGCTGCTAGTGAGGACAATGAGATGATCTAAGGAGACCTGACGATTTGGGAGCAAGTTAATCTGCAGCAATCCGTTTTCTGCTGAGAAGACAGAATACTTTGGGCACATTTGGTGCCAAATATCAGATAGAACTTATCACAAAATGCCACAAAGCCAAGCACTGATCAGCACACACAGGGATAGGGTCAAATTCTTCTAGAAGACATAAGCTCACTTTGTTCGTAGGTGATACAAACCCTCATTCTTTGTCCTGAAAGAAAGTTCCAGTAGACAGGATTTAGAAAAGCATTTTCTTATGGTCAGCGTTTTAGAGAGTGAACTGTTCTGACGATTTTTTTTGTGCATCTTCCTCTAAAGCAACTGGTAATGGATACTATTTGAAGCAAGGTGCTACTTTAAATACTTTGCTATTTCTATGACTGCAGAGGGGAGTGACATTAGTTCTCTATTTTGTGGATTTCAGTTTCTGGGAAATCAGTACTTATTTATTCCTTAATGTGAAATTGGTACTCGGCTATTCCTTAATGGTATTTTCACCTTTATTCCCTTGCCATACTGTTTCATAAGAAGTACTACAGAACAAGTTTTAGCAGTGTATCTGTATTTTTACTAGCATCTCATCTCCTTGGTGCAGTGACTGTGTTGGATGAGTCACCCTGTTCAGCCGCCCTTTTTATCTGAGGGAAAAAGGAACAGTCTTTTCCACTTTATGTTATCCTCTTGTGTTCCTATTTGGGCTCAACAGAAAGGTCTGATTATATAGTGCCATTTCTCATATTGTGTCACTTCCATTTACCACGAGTTGGGCCTGGATCCAAGAGTGAGAGGTTAAAGAATATGGTTTGTGTATCAGGTGCATCACTGGGATAAGGAGAGTGCTCTCTAGATGCAGGGCATCAGTTTCCTCTTATTTATTCCTCTTGACTTGGGGGCATAAAGTCGAAGCAGAAATTTAATAAGTTGCTGCAGCCTTTACTCCACAGCAATTTCTGTGGCTCTTGGTAAGTTTTTATGCACAGTGCACTGGAGTTCTTTGCCTTGGTCCTGTTGGGAAAGAAGCAATACAGCAAAACTGATCTGCTGATACACTGGAAGGCTGCGACGCCATCCAGTGAGACCTGGACAGGCTGGAATGCTGGGCAAGGAGGAACCTCATGAAGATTAACTAAGGCAAGTGTGGAGTCCTGCACCTCAGGAGGATTAACCTCCTACACCAATACAGCTTGGGGGTTGATCTGCTGGAAAGCAGCTCTGTGGAGAAAGACCTGGACGTCCTGGTGGAAAACAAGCTAACCATGACCCAGCAATGTGCCCTCATGGCCAAGAAGGTTAGTGGTGTCTTGGGGTGCATTAAGAAGAGAGTGGCCAGCAGATTGAGGGAGGTTATCCTCCCCCTCTACTCTGCCCTAGTGAGTCTGTATCTATCTGGAGCACCGTGTCTAGTTCTGAGTTCCCCAGCTCAAGAAAGACAAGAAACTACTGGAGAGAGTCCAGTGAAGGGCCACAAAGATGATCAGGGGACTGGAGTATCTGTCTCATGAGGAAGGGCTGAAGGATCTGGGTCTGTCTTACCTGGAAAAGAGAAGACTGAGAAGGAGCCTTATCAATGCTTATAAATATCTCAAGGGCAACTGTCAAGAGGATGGGGCAAGACTCCTCTCAACAGCACCCAGGGACAGCACAAGAGACAAAAGCTCAAACACAGCAAGTTCCACCTGAACATGAGGAAAAACTTCTTTATTGTGAGGGGGACAGAGCATTGGAACAGGCTGTCGAGAGAGGTCATAGAATGTCCTTCTCTGGAAATATTCAAAACCTACCTGGACACTTTCCTGTGCAACCAGCTTTTGGTGACCAGCTTTAGCAGGAGGGTTGGACTGGATGATCCCCAGAGGTCACTTCCAACCCCTACCATTCTGTGATTCTGTGAATGCTGTGAAATTAGGAGTTATTTAAGGGTTGGGTAGAGCTGTCAGTGCAGCCAGGTAGCTTGTAGTGTTTTGACTTGGAAATACTGAAAAACTGAGGCAAGCACTTCCCAAAAGCAAGTGATGTGCTATAAAGGTCACTGTACGTATTTAGATCATAGAATCATAGGATGGTTTGGGTTGGAAGGGACCTTAAAGATCATCCAGTTCTAACCCCCCTGCCATGGGCAGGGACACCTCCCACTAGATCAGGCTGCCCAACGCCCCATCCAACCTGGCCTTGAACACCTCCAGGGATGGGGCAGCCACAGCTTCCCTGGGCAACTTGTTCCAGTGCCTCACCACTCATGGTGAAGAAATTCTTCCTTATATTAAGCCTAAATCTGCCCTCTCCAGTTTATAGCCGTTGCCCCTCATCCTGTCACTACAAGCCTTTGTAAACAGTCTCTCCCCAGCTTTCTTGTAGCCCCCTTCAGGTACTGGAAGGTTGCTATAAGGTCTTCTCGGAGCCTTCTCTTCTTCAGGCTGGACAAGCCTGTTTAGATGGCATAGTTGAAGTAGCAACGCTAATGGTAGATCAAAGCTAAAGTAGCTCTCTTGATAGTTTTAATCTTCAGAGTCTGTCTGAAAATGTCTCCCCTGTGGCCTATTGTATTTTCTTCAGTTTCTTTGGATGATTATATAAAACCTTATCTACTTGAGTATGGTTGTGTGACAATGAAGTGCACAACTCTAGCTACACTCAAGGAAAATGACAGTGCTGTAATGGCTGCACTATTCAGACACAGTGAAAAAGCAGCAATTTCATGACAAGCAAGTTCACATTAAGAGTGTTCGAGTGAGAGATGGAATCCAAGTCTGATGTAGTTAGGGCAAAGATTGGAGAAAGATTTGATTTAATAAAGTTTCAGATTACTTTTTTCTTTTTCTGTCTTGCCCAGCTTTTTATTGTTTGAATAAATGCAAAAGAAAGAAATGGTTTTAGGTTTGGGGCTTCTCTTTGGCACAATCTCCTCCCCACCCAACTTCATGTGTGGAAATTATTTTAACAGTTTATATTTAAGTGCCTTCAAGCTTAATATTCATATCTGTATGCAGGGCTTTTATTTTTACAGAATGCTACGTTTCAGCCTTACCTGTCCCCCCATCACCACAAGGGTTTAATTCCAGGGCCAGTTGACATCATTGAAATGTATCTCATGAATTTTTATGAGCTTTAGCTCTGTCTCCCAGTTTCCAGTGTTCAGGTAGGTGTTGTGATGCAGAAATCCCCACAGGAACATCTAGCATCCTCACGAAGCAAGGATGTGAGTGAAAGACATTGAAGCCTTTCCACTTTGTCTTTTTAAACTTTTAATTGAACTGATAAACTGGTGGGAAATCCAGTAACAAACAACTGAAAATACCGCTGGGCAGATATTTTTTCTTTATCTATAAAGAAATTACTGTCCTTGCCAGAGTACTGATGGTAGGAATAGAAGTGTAGTGATAGGATCGGGGAAGATTTGGATTAGACATTAGGAAAAAATTCTTCACAATGAGGGTGGTGAGGCACTGGAACAGGTTGTCCAGGGAAGTTGTGGCTGCCCCGTCCTTGGAAGTGTTGAAGACCAGGTTGAGCAGCCTGGTCTGGTGGGAGGTGTCCCTGTCCATGGCAAGTGGGGTGGAACTGGATGATCTTTAAGGTCCCTTCCAATCCAAACCTATGATTGTAGGAGACTGAATGCCTTGCTTTAATACAGACTTTCCTCTTTCTGTAGTGTGTGTCATTCAAAGGTAATCAGCAACATTGCTGGTATTTCACACGACTTTCTGAAACACCCTCTAACTACGAGACGTGCATCTCTTATTGTCTGCATTACTGTCCCAAACTGGGATCCGCTGGAACTGGAGGAAAGTTTGACACTTTGTCATTGAGAAATGAACTTCACGTTTTAGACATAGTACTTGGTTTCCACAGACACCCTGATTGGATGGAATGGAAAACCAAAACAGTACGTGAAGGGAATGCTAAAGGCCTGACTCAGACCAACCGGAGCAAGGAGATTTGTCTGTCTTGCTGTGGCTGTGCTGGTGTCTCTTTTTCTGTGTGTGTGTGTGTTTGCTGGAATGTAATTTGGTTCCTTGAGGCTCTCATGCTATTAGTTATAGCTGAAGTGTTTCTCCGGGGAGCCACATAATTCTGTTTGGCGGCTGAATTTCAGAATTAGATGTTGTTTTCTTCATCAGTTTCTAATGTGCTGAATCAGTCAGGTTTCCAGATACTTAAATGAACTAATTCTACCAGGTAGAGTTAGTTATAATGAGATAACATAGAAAGAAAATATATAATGGTAGGCGACGTCGACTTGCCTTTACCTGTTTTTATTTAAGCTTGCGGGAGAATTTATCTCTTGCAGACTTGCAGCACCATTACAAAGCAAGCTAATTATTTCTCTATTCCAAACCTCTGCATTAAGCAGATTTTAGAAAATTTAGTTTCACTACTCCTGGCTGAAACAATGGAAGTCAAGGTGCCTGGGAACACAAAGGAGGAGGATGCGTGTTACCCCATTCCCAGGAAGCCAATACAGAGCTGCTGCAAACTGGGGCAAATCACAAGAGTTGCATTTGATTCTCTCTTCCCTTATCCTCTTTTATCTTAGTCTTTTTTGATACTTACATTAGTATAAAGGTTTGTGATATTCAGCAACTTGCTTAGAGGTGGACTGGCTAAGAGATGGATTCAGCCTAATAGTCAGCCATGCTCTTCAAGATATATATGAGAAATTGGGAGGTTTGAGCAAGGAAAGCTGGGAAACAGTGTAAGAAATGATAAGGATAATTCACAAATAATAAGAAATGGGGAACTTTTTTGATATACATGACTAGGATCACTGAAATGCACTGGATTCTGTTGGTTTTAGGCACTGAACTAATAGCAATTTGTCTGCCTTTCTTTCATTTTCTAGAACAGGTGTCAGCAGGACAGTGTGCTTTGTCCTGAGTATCAGAATTGGAGAGATGAGCAGGCAAAAAATAAAGCACTCCAGTTATATTTTGAGATTTTTTTAAAATGCTTTGATTACATGATTAATTAGAGAAAGAAAAATAAAAACTTTTCTAAACTAGAACTTTCCTTTGAACTGTTTTTCTGTAAGTGAAGCTTCATCACATCGAAGCTTCTACGTGCTTTAGAATGTAGAAGTCGGTAACAGAATTGGGAATTGTTGAGTTAGGGGTCTCTGCCCCTCACTGTGAATGTTTTCTGTGCTCATAGAAATCGAAGAGAGGCTCATTTCCCAGCTGTAAACTGGCATTTCATCGCTGAAATTACCTGCTTTTTGCTGGCTTATTATTTTCTAAGCAACTGAAACCAGTGTATTTTGGATTTTAATGAATGCATATTTCTTGTAAGCTAGAAAATGCAGGGATGTTGTGATTATAATTCTTGTAAAATACCATGCAGAGATAATTCTTGTGAGGATGCTAAGTGTGCTTAGCTCCAGCACCAGGCATGTTTGTGGTGACTCCCTGTGTTCAGCATTTATGCATATATGCATATGTTTCACCTATTATAATGTTTAGATTTAAAAACATGTAAAGTTTTAGCCTAATATACCTATTTTGAGCAGTTGTGATCCATTCAAAGTGATCCATTTCAAGGTCTCAATTTTCATGGCAAACCAGAACCTTTTGGCTTTGGATGTAGGTTGCCTTTAATAAGTATGACAATACAAGTAAGCCTGACTTTGTAATTATTTGATATAATTTAGATGCAAATGAGGACTTCAGATTCTGGCAGTCATGCCTTTGTTCTCATCCTCAGCTCATTGGTTTTCATCAGCATGCAGTGTAGTCCTTTTCAAGGTCACGTTGGGAGGGGAGGATTGAGTTCCGTTATCCAGCTTGGTTTTACTATAGGCATGCAGGGCTGAAGCTTTCTGGGAAAGCTTGTTGTCAGTGGAAGTTGCAAGTATTCTTCCCCTTTCCTTCTGCCAGCAATGAATTTGGCCCTTTGAGTCTTATTAAATGCTGCATGCTAATGTTTTAATTGCAAAAGTAGTTGAAGGCACTGGTAATGAGGCGTGGAATCTCTAACCTGCAGGTTGTCAGCTAAATCCATTCCATGATGGGAGTAATTTAAAGACACTTCAGTTGGCTTCCAGTGTGAAATGATGGGGATTTATGTTTACTTCGAAGTAAACAAGTTTCCTTTTTTTAATCATACATAATGCTATTTACTCAGTGCTTCAATAGGCTCGGAGACAAGGGCAAGGAATAAAGCAGAAGAAAGCAGTGCTAGCATTGATCATTTCAGGTCTGTTTAGAGCTAATTGTCAGGGAGATGTATATATATATTCACATTGTTGGTTTTGTGGAGGATTATCTTGAGTTGTCAGTTCAGCATTCTCACAACTGTTTTCATTTGCTTTGGACCAAAAGTCAGGGAACTTACTAGAAAAGCAGCTCACCTGGAAGCTTTCAAGACATGTTACCGGATCAGAATTCTTTTTTTCTTCAAAACTGTGATGATAGACTGCTAGCTAAAATAATTTGAACTGCTAAAATGAAGAGTTATAATGGAAAATAAATATATTTTCATTAATCATTGTAAAAGAGATTTTTAATTTTAGCAGTACTGTTGTCTCTTCTGGGTTGATTAACCAGAGTAACTTGTTTGCTATTCTCGTTGCATCAAGGATGGTTTAGTATTCTGTCTGTGTCAAATGCAATAAACACTGTCAGCAGTAATTATTTAGAATTCTCAGTCTGTTGTCTACTATCTACTTGTTGCTGATCATTGAAAACAAAAATAAATTTAATATACTCATGTAAGCTGAGTTTGATATATGACTTGGTAGCAGGGCTTTGGTTTGTGTACTTAATGTGGGCGGCAGACATGAAAATGAGGGTGGCGTATACCTCGCTGCATTTGTTCTTTCAGAAGGGTTTGGATCAGTTTGGATTTATTGTTTTCATGCAAGCATGTAAAAGAACTCTCCTACATGATTTTTCTTACCATTTTTGACGTGGACATTGGGTAAGGTACAAAGAGGACAAAAAAAGAAATGAGGTGTCCTGAAATGGTTCCTACAAGTCAATTTATTTGGACAGGAAAATTATGTGCTACAATTTTTGTGCATTGTGATGGTGAGGATGAAGAGGACTGTACCCAAGCACTTCTCTACTTATACTGAAATGATGAAACCTGGTGATTAGTGACGCTGTGTGACTTACTTCAGTGATGCCACCAGATTGTCGTTTACACTTGCAGATTCAGCTTATGCAATTCAGTACTTGCCTGCTTCAAATGGCTGCTACAAAGGTAATTTTATAGGAAAAGACTATACTGAGGCTAGGTTAGGTCAGGTCACATCTCATTTTGCTGGTTTCAAGATATGTTAAGAGTCAGTTTTGAGGAACAGTTAAGTTTAAGCCTGTTCTGTCTTAAGCTGGATCAAAATCAGGGTACTGTAACGAGCTAATACCCAGTCTACCATCTTTGTTTTCATTAACTGTCAGGTTTTTAATTTTTACCTATACTTGGGAACCATATATTCCTCTTACTTAAGGCAATTTTCTCACACTCATTTTCATGTTCAAGTAAAATGTGTTACCTCAGTAGGAGACTGTGATGACTCTATTGCTGTAAGCATCAAGCGAAAATCATTTTCCAGTCTTGTAATTATCCTCTTATGAAAAGCTTAATGAAACACTTTCTGTTACAGGTTGGCTGTGATCGCAGCAAAAACCTTGTGGATATTTGTGGAGAAAAAAATTTCCAGGCTTTTGTCTGTGATGCCCTGTCGGTGCCAATCTGCAGTGGTTCTTGTGATGCCTGCATCTCTATTGCTGTAATCCACCATTTCTCAACAGCGGTGAGTCACCTCTCTCTGTGCTCCACTGCACTGTTGTTTTTTTTTTTGCTGTGCAAAGCTCCTAATGTTATAAAAAACCTGCTAGTCTGGGCTCATGGAAATAAAAGGGAAGAACAGAATGCAGGGAGATCGAAGGTTTGCACTTGGTGCATGCAGTTGTCAGAGCAGAGTTGAGCTGCTTATAGAATCATAGAATCGCTTGGTTGGAAAAGGCCTTTGAGGTCATTGAGTCCAACTGTACCTGTCCACTACTAAACCAGATCCCTATAATCCTTTCGGTGAATAAATTTTTCCTAATGTCTAATCTGAATCTCCCCTGGTGTAACTTGAGGCCATGTCTTCTTGTCCTATCACCTGTCACTTGGCAAAAGAGACCAACACCCACTTCTCTACAGCCTCCTTTCAGGCAGTTGTAGACAGTGAAAAGGTCTCCCCTTAGCCTCCTTTTCTCCAGGGTAAACAACCCCAGTTCCCTCAGCTGTTCCTCTTAACCCTTGCTCTCCAGCCCCTTCACCAGCTTCACTGCCCTTCTCTGGACACACTTCAACACCTCAGTGTCCTTCTTGTAGCGAGGGGCCCAAAACTGAACACAGATTCGAGGTGTGGCTTCACCAGTGCTGAGAACAGGGGCACAATCCCTTCCCTGGTCCTGCTGGCCACACTGTTTCTGTTACTGGCCAAGATGCCTTTGGCTTCTTATGCTGATGCTGCTTCTCAGGCTTTCTCTTTATATTCTTCCTCCGCTTAATAGGTGCTCTTGCTCTTATCTGGCACTTCAATCTTGATGTTTGTATTTCATTTTCATCTGTTTACAGTGAATGACACTGGGAGTCAGAGATATGTTACTTCCCAGCTCGGATCTTGAGCAGATCTCATGTTTTGTTTTCCTCTGTGCCTTTTTTGTCCATCTGCAAAGAACACCAGGGACACTGCTAATGTGTCATATCTCTGGGCCACCTAAGCTTCTCTCGGCATGAAATATGCAATCGTGACAAGTTTTTTAGACCGTGGAACCATAATCTGAGGTGGGGGCCAGTGGCCTCTCCATACCAGATATGCAGCGAATGTTTCAAAATGCAGTATAAAAAAGTAGGAAGAAGTTTGTTTTGGAGAAGGTTGATGTGTCTTCATTTGCCTGGTCAGAGGACCTATGCTTAAGCTATAGATCTGATTCCTTCAGCTGCAAACTTAGGGCGTGTATTATGAATAATGGTAGATCTAGATCAGGGATTTTGGATACTGAACGGCCTTCTTGAAGAAGCATGTGCCATTTCCAGCTGGGCTGATATATGTCTGAGAAATCCTGCTCAGCACAGCACTGTTTTCAAATTGAAAGAGAATATTGTTCAGAAAAATGTCCTGGCTTGCACGTAGCGATGGACAAGAATATGAATAGTGGAATGGTAAGGAGGAATTGCTGCCATTCCATATCCTGTCTCTTTGTTTATGTAGTAGCTTCACACCTTTGCTTTTCCTTTATAGGAGAGGAGACTGGCTGCTATCCGTGAACTAGCCCGGCTTCTAAGACCTGGTGGAACGGCACTCATTTATGTCTGGGCAATGGAGCAAGAGTACAAAAACCAGAAGTCTAAATACCTTAAGGAAAAGAGCGGTAGTAAAGCCAAGGAGGAGGAAATCAATACTGGCACAACCCAGAGACCGCTTAGTGATCAAATGCCTGATAACCGCAGCCAAGACTCAGCATGTTCTGACAGACTCCTTAATGACACAAAGGACAAAGGCTGTGACGCAAAATCAGTCGCAGACTCCAAACTGCCTGTTCACACTAACCGAACCTCCTTTCACTCTCAAGATTTGTTGGTTCCCTGGCACCTGAAAGGTGACACTGAAAAGAAAGGGGAAGGTGTCAGTACAGCGTCATTTCCAGCCGGCTTTAAGGAGCTGCAAGATCTCAGCTCTGTTTTCCACCGTTATTACCATGTGTTCTGTGAAGGGGAACTGGAAGCAGCATGTAGATCCTTGGATTGTGTGAGGGTTCAAAAGAGTTACTATGATCAGGGCAACTGGTGTGTGATTCTAGAGAAGTTGTAGCCTGTGACGTTTCCTCTGCTATTTGTGGCAATTTGTTTGGTTTTTACACTGTAAAAGGTATTTTTAATGCAGGCTGCTGCTATTATCTCTTTTAAAATAGCAGAATAAAGACTGTTTATTGAATTAATGATAATAACTAGCACTGTGTGCATTTGTTAACAAAATAATGGCTGAACCCAGATACTACCTCTGCAGAGTATTTATTTTACTTTTGTGAGTTACAGTGAAGAGGATTGAATGGGAAAGTACTCACCATGGAAATCAGTTGAGCTTTAAAGGCAAAGGGCTTGGTTTTCTCCTTTGTAACACTGGTTTATACTGGTGTAGCTGTAGTGGCCTCCTTACAGCCCACGGATAATTGGAATGGTGCTCTGGACAGAAAGAATAAGGCTGTTTAGGGTATGAAACCGTGGGTCAGGGAGAAGGGAGTGGATGGCATGTGAAGCAGTTTAGCTGAAGAGCCAAACATTGCCTAAAGTTCAGTAGAGGGTCCTGCCTGTTTTGGTGTCTGTCAGGGGTCTCAGGTCTCTTTCAGTTTAGTATTTACTCTCTTTTCTTGGTGGTGGTACTTATGATTTCCTCAAGGGGAACTGGAAAGACAGTGGGGCAGCACAGCCCTTTTTCTTCTCCATGACCTTCAAGCACCCACAATTCATGCTATTACTCCCCAGATTTCTCTGGCTCTTCATCGTAGTGTTGTTTGAAAGCTCCCCTGAGGTGTGAGGTTGCCCACTTGGAATACCCTGACCAGCTCTGCTTTCCTTTGAGCGCAGGGCTCTGTGCCTGCAGCATCACAACTCGTGGTGGGTTGCCAGCTCAGATACCTCTGGTTAAAAAACAGGAAAAAGATTGAAGTAAAAGCAATATTGTTGAAAATTTTCTACGGGGTGGTCTCAATCGCTAAGTGCTAGCAGTGAAACAAGACTTATTTATTATGAGTCAAAAGAGCAAGGAACTGGAGTAGATGGGAACTGGTGCTGGGCTGACTGACTCACAGCAACCATTGCTTCATCTGGCCTTGCTTTGCTTGCTGTCTGCTTCCCCAGAGTCCTTGGGGAAGAAGATCTCATTCTTCAGCTGCATGTGTTGTCTGTGTAGTAGCAGCTCTGTCCTAGCTGATTTTTGGGCCACAGGGAGGCAGAGAGGCATGTCCATGGCAGATGAGCCTTCCTGGGCACGTTCAGGAGTTGTTTGCACTCATTCAATAAATACCACGTAGCTGGGAAGCATTGGACTTCCTATGCACATGTAGTTTGGCTCTTCTGATAGTGCAGTGTGACTGGTGCGTTTGTGTAGGCTGAGCCTTCCTTTCTTCTTGATGACATCTGTGATCAGGCTGTGGGGCATTTACTAATCCAGATGTCAACAGACCCTGGTGTTGTCAGGGGAGACACGGAACTGGAAAGTGAAGAACTAACACCGCTGCTTATGCAGTTTCTATCACAGGATCAACTCACTGTTCGAACAGTGCTCTGGGTGTACAGGTACACAGGAGAAGGCAGTTGTCACTCCAAGCCTTGATTTAAAAAGTCTGTGATGCAGAAAGCGAGTCCAAAGAATGAAGTTGATGCCATAGGCAGAGATAGGAATGTGATCCATTCCCTGACTGTACTGCAGGACTGAGCTGCCCATCTAATCTTAAAACATTGACAGCGTAGCAAACTGTTAAGTTTTCCACCTCCAGACAACTGTTGCAGATGGAGTGGTGCATTTCGCTGGTAAGAGAGAAGTTTATTGATGTAAAACAAAGTTTGATAGTAAATATGACAGTGGTTTACAAGGTTCAATGGCAAAGTACACTTGATTATTTACTGCATAGAGGACAGGGTCAAACAAAACTGTCAGGGAGACTCTCCCATTGAGCCACAATGCTCAGAAAGGACCCCCTTCCTTTCTAAACTTCTCAGAGATGAGTTTAGGTGCAACGGAATCCAGATTTTACTTCAGACCTGGTCAGCGGTTTATCTCTAAAGGATTATATATGTGCAATCAATCCTTCATATCACTTACCTAAGATCTCAGAGTTAGTGTGCTATTAGTCACCGAGGATCTCTTGTGGCAAGGAATCTCTCAACCTCAAAAAGTAACCTTGAAAGGCATCTGTAATCAAGGAGAGAAACTGGTGTGCAGCCCACTGCCATGCAGGAGAGCTCAGTGGTCTCTGAGCTGTCCACTGTGGAGTAAGAAGCTTGACTTGTTATATTTGCATACTGAGTGCAGATGCCAGTTTCTTCCAAAGCTGGCTTGAGTCGGACACCAACCAGCACAGTGTCCGAGTGGGTGCGTTATCGTAGAATAGCCCTGGGCTGTTGTGGTGTTATCTCTCTCCCTTGAATCCACCTTGAGCCAGATGGATGCAGCCATCAGAGCAAATGCATCATGACCACCACCGGTGCTTATTTCTTGATCAGGTTATCAGAATGAGAGGGGCTAATTGTAGCTCTTGCAGTCAGTATGGAGGTTCCCATACACTAATGTGTAGCCTACAGGCAGTTATCCTGTGTGTTTGGGGCTGATACCTGTTCTCTGACTGTGCTTTTTGCTTCTCCTTTGCCCCTTGTTTGTCTCTTGTTTTGTCTCATTGCTGTTTGCTGTTTTCTTCTTCCTTTGTCCTAGAGGGGAACTTGTCCTTGCTTCTGCCCCCAGCTGGACAGACAGCAGCACTGGGAAAACACACAGGAGTGTGCTGTGAGTAAATGGCAACACTGAATAATAGATACCTTACCTGAAGGGAGCCTACAAGAAAGCTGGGAAGGGACTTTTTACAAGGGCATGGAGTGATAGGACCAAGGAAAATGGCTTTAAATTGTAAGAGGGAAGATTTAGATTAGACATTAGGAAGAAATTCTTCACAATGAGGGTGGTGAGGCACTGGCACTGGTTGTCCAGGGAAGCTGTGGCTGCCCCATCCCTGGAGGTGTTCAAGGCCAGGTTGGATGGGGCCTTGAGCAGCCTGGTCTGGTGGGAGGTGTCCCTGCCCAAGGCAGGTGGGATGAAACTGAATGATCTTAAAGGTCCCCTCCAACCCAAACCATTCTATGATTCCATGGTATTTAAGCTAAGAAAACTTAATGAAATGTGGCAAACCAACTGTGAGACCTGGGTTGTTATTTTACTTTTATTTGTCATGACATACTGCTGAGAAACCTGCCTACCCGTTAATAAGACTGTACTTGTGTTTTGCAGAGGTGCACCAGCATGCTGTTTCCTTCTGGGATAGTTCCAAAGAAAGTTGCATTTCCCACTGGGGGCCCATTTTCAGAGGAGCCTTGCATAACGCAGTTTTCCATCGAGGTCCGTGTGCACTGGGCATCAGCCCTGGGATGCTGTGTTTGGGTGCAGCAGTGCACCTGGTACCCAGGTGGGCTGTGGGAGTGGAGTGAGCCCAGGCAGCTCCCCAGGGCAGTGCCATGCAGCATCCGTGTGTCACTGCTGACAGAGGGCAGGGGCAGTCTCTGCTGGGTGTCTGTGTAGGATCATAGAATCATAGAATAATAGAATAACCAGGTTGGAAGAGACCCACTGGATCATCGAGTCCAACTGTTCCTATCAAACACTAAACCATGCCCCTTAGCACCTCGTCCACCTGTGCCTTAAACACCTCCAGGGAAGGGGACTCAACCACCTCCCTGGGCAGCCTGTTCCAGTGCCCAATGACCCTTTCTGTGAAGAATTTTTTCCTAATGTCCAGCCTAAAGCTCCCCTGGTGGAGCTTGAGGCCATTCCCTCTTGTCCTGTCCCCTGTCACTTGGGAGAAGAGGCCAGCACCCTCCTCTCTACAACCTCCTTTCAGGTAGTTGTAGAGAGCAATGAGGTCTCCCCTCAGCCTCCTCTTCTCCAGGCTAAACACCCCCAGCTCTCTCAGCTGTTCCTCATAAGGCCTGTTCTCCAGCCCCTTCACTAGCTTCATTGCTCTTCTCTGGACTCACTCCAGAGCCTCAACATCCTTCTTGTGGTGAGGGGCCCAGAACTGAACACAGGATTCGAGGAGTGGTCTCACCAGTGCCGAGTACAGAGGGAGAAGAACCTCCCTGGACCTGCTGGTCACGCCGTTTCTGATCCAAGCCAAGATGCCATTGGCCTTCTTGGCCACCTGGGCCACTGCTGGCTCATGTTCAGTCGCTGTCAACCAACACCCCCAGGTCCCTCTCCTCCAGGCAGCTTTCTAGACAGACTTCTCCTAGTCTGTAGCTCTGCATAGGGTTGTTGTGCCCCAAGTGCAGGACCCGGCCTTTGGCCTTGTTAAACCTCATGCCATTGGACTCTGCCCAGCGGTCCAGCCTGTTCAGATCCCTTTGCAGAGCCTCCCGACCCTCCAGCAGATCCACACTTCCACCCAGCTTAGTGTCATCTGCAAACTTGCTCAGGGTGCACTCGATGCCTTCATCCAGGTCATTGATGAAGACATTGAACAGGGCTGGAGGCAGCACTGAGCCCTGGGGAACCCCACTTGTCACTGGCCTCCAGCTGGATTTCACACCATTTCCCACCACTCTCTGGGCCCGGCCAGCCAACCAGTTTTCCACCCAGTGTAATGACTAACTGACTAGATTGGGCTGCCTTTCATTTCTTATTACTTACAGAAAGTAGGAGGACCTCGTCTCTTATGCTCTTTATCTGTGTGGGCATGTGTTTATTGGTGCCTGGACGCCTGCTGAGTGCACAGCAGCTGCTGTTCCATTTATCTGGATGTGAATTTTCCACAAGGATATACAGTCAGCTCACAAGAAATGTGAGAAAGTCCAGAATGCTGCCGTGTCTTGTCCTTGTGTGACAAATGAGGAATCAGTTCTGCAGAAGTACTCGATTATTCAATGGAGAATCATAGAATGGTTTTGGTTGCAAGGAACCATAAAGATCATCCACTCCCAATCTCCTGTGATGGGCAGGGACACCTCCCACCAGACGAGGCTGCTGAAGGTCCGCATCCAGCCTTACCTTGAACGCTTCCAGAGAGGGGGCAGCCACCATTTCCCTGGGCAGCCTGTTCCAGTGCCCCACCACTCTCATCATGAAGAATTTCTTCCAAATATTTAGTTCAAACCTTCCACTTCCAACGTACTCTTTTGCTGACTGAGGAGAGCACAGGGGTGCTGCCTTCAGATTAACTGTTGGCTCAAATCTGGGCATAGTGTTAAGCGCTGTCCTAACCTAGGGCTCAAATGTACCAAGTAGACAAATTCTGAACAGTCAGATGTGGGCTTCATGTAACAGAGATCTCTTCTTCTCTGGCCATGTGGCTTCCCCCAGACCTCTGCTGCTTCCCTCTACTTCGCCAGCAGCGGCAGTATTAGGCAGTGTCTGATGTGGCATTAAGCATTTCTGGACTGCCAAGACTTATTAATGTCATTTCTGGACTGATACATAACAAAGAGATCAGATTCTCTCTCCCCCCCGGTTCTGCACGTGGGATGTCCAAGAGAAAAGTCAGACTTTGCTGTTGGCCTCTGAATACATTGATATCCCTGCTGTGAGGTACTCCCTTCAGCCAGCTGCTTTTGTCTAAGTCACAGCAGCATTTCCTATCCATTCAGCCCTGACCCAGAGCAGAAACTGTCACCTTCCCTGCCCCAGGCAGGTGATGGATCTCAGCTGGTACTGGTTCTGGAATGGGGTTTTGGCATGGAGAACATTGGCTTGTTGTGTTGGAGAGAGTTGCCCAGAGAGTGGTGGGAAATGGTGTGAAATCCAGCTGGAGGCCAGTGACAAGTGGGGTTCCCCAGGGCTCAGTGCTGGCTCCAGCCCTGTTCAATGTCTTTATCAATGACCTGGATGAAGGCATCGAGTGCACCCTGAGCAAGTTTGCGGATGACACTAAGCTGGGTGGAAGTGTGGATCTGCTGGAGGGTCGGGAGGCTCTGCAAAGGGATCTGAACAGGCTGGACCGCTGGGCAGAGTCCAATGGCATGAGGTTTAACAAGGCCAAAGGCCGGGTCCTGCACTTGGGGCACAACAACCCTGTGCAGTGCTACAGACTAGGAGAAGTCTGTCTAGAAAGCTGCCTGGAGGAGAGGGACCTGGGGGTGTTGGTTGACAGCGACTGAACATGAGCCAGCAGTGTGCCCAGGTGGCCAAGAAGGCCAATGGCATCTTGGCTTGGATCAGAAACGGTGTGACCAGCAGGTTCAGGGAGGTTATCCTCCCTCTGTACTCGGCACTGGTGAGACCGCTCCTCGAATCCTGTGTTCAGTTCTGGGCCCCTCACCACAAGAAGGATGTTGAGGCTCTGGAGCGAGTCCAGAGAAGAGCAACAAAGCTGGTGAAGGGGCTGGAGAACAGGCCTTATGAGGAGCGGCTGAGAGAGCTGGGGTTGTTTAGCCTGGAGAAGAGGAGGCTGAGGGGAGACCTCATTGCTCTCTACAACTACCTGAAGGGAGGTTGTGGAGGGGAGGGTGCTGGCCTCTTCTCCCAAGTGATGGGGGACAGGACAAGAGGGAATGGCCTCAAGCTCCGCCAGGGGAGGTTCAGGCTTGACATAAGGAAAAAATTTTTCACAGAAAGGGTCATTGGGCACTGGAACAGGCTGCCCAGGGAGGTGGTTGACTCGCCTTCCCTGGAGATGTTTAAGGTGTGGGTGGACGAGGTGCTGAGGGGCATGGGTTAGAGATTGGTGGGAATGGTTGGACTCGATGATCCTGTGGGTCTCTTCCAACCTGGTGATTCTATGATTCTATGTTTCTATGAACGTGCTGTACATAACTCATTACCAAAGGAGATTTTCCTGGTGTTCCTAAGGGCTGTGAGCTGGAGGCTGGTCCCAGGAGCACGTCAGTTCTTCAAAGGTGTTAGAAGAGTTGAAAGAACTCTGACACCCTTTGAGGCCTGAAAACATTCTGAAATATTTCTTTGATTAAACCCAGGCAGTCTCTTCAGATGCTCTGCGAGGAATCAAGCAGTGAAGGAGAAAATGAGAAGGGAGGACGGCAGGTAGGTGTTTACAGAATGTGTTGCAGAGGTTTATGGAGGATCTCATTATGACACAGAACTTCGTGCTACGTGGCTGCCCTCTGCTTGTCCTTTTTTACCTCCTGGAAGTGTAATGAGCTGAAACTCCTTAAGGTCAACAGTTGGATTTAAATGTTGTGTGTCTCACAGCGCAATGGTTTTCATAATAATTACGTTCCTTTTTTTGGCCTTATTTAAATAACGAATGTGCTTAAATGGTTATTCATTTGCAATCTAGAAGATAAAGGGAAGGCTCTATGTGGGTATGACCTGTGCAGTGAATGCCGATGCCTCTCCTGCAGCTTCCTCCCTGTGTCCCAGGCATCCTCATAGTGCCTCAGTGCACCCAGGAGCTGGGTAGTGGGAATTTCTGCTCTGGCTCAAATGCAGCCCTTGGTTTAGCTCTGAGCCTGTGCAGGCAAATGTCTGGTGGTGTGACCAGAGGTGGCTGGTTTGGGCGTCACTGCTCCCCTTGTTCTCAGCCTCCTTTTCCAGGGGCCACGAGGCCACCCCACCTGACCCTGCATCAGACAGGCCTGTCTGCAGATGTGTTGCACTGTCCTGCCCTGACAAAACAAGTGCTCCAGAGCATTTGTGGGCTTCAAGCTGAATGCACAAATGATGGGATTTGTTTTCCCAGGGGCAGACAGAAAAATGAAACCTGCAAAGCAACGAGGGCTTCTCTTAACTGCAGAGAGGTTCTTCAGGCTGGTGTCCTGGTGCAATGTGGCCAGTGAAAGAAAAACTCCCCCAGAACTCAGGGAGTCTGGATTTTGTTTTTAAAGAGCAATTAATTCATCTGGCTAATCATTTCCCCGCAGGAAGTGGTTCCTCCCGTGACGTAACTGTTTAGCTTTCCCTGAGAACAACTGTAGATGCTGTTTCTGGAGACTGTTTTTAACAGGGCACGTTTTCAAATGGGTATAGTAGCAGATGGGTACGGTTGGATGTGATGATCTCAAAGGTCTTTTCCAACCTAGGGGTACTATGAATTTATGCTTAATTGGAAGAGGCTTAGGACAGCAGATGGCATACGCATGCTGACTGTGTTGCTTTGCTGACTAAGAGCCCAGAAAAGCTGCATGGGGACCACAGCTTCTCTTCAGAGAGCTTAAAGGACTGGCCATAGCAGAGTGAACAGAAGATAAGCTCCTGTACCACTTCTCAAGGCTATATGAAGTCAGCTGTAGAGGAGAATGCAGTAGGAAAGGTGATTTTTCTCAGGTTTGGAACTTCTCCAGCAGTTTTAACATGATGGAAGAATTCGTGACAGATTTACATGTCAGTCTTTGATCAAAGCATCAAAATCTACTTGAGAATCTGTATCAAGTGTAGCTTCCAAAAGATAATTCTAAGAGAATATTGAATATTTAGGTCTTTACTGAGCAACTGAAGTCCCTATTTTGCTACTCGCTGGGTTTTTTTTTTTCCTGTTTAGTGTTTGTTTTTTTAGAACTGTTTCTCTATTTTTGGTTGAGTTCGTTAAGATCTTTATTTTTCTGTGCACAACAATTTCAACATAGTTTTGTTGAAATCTGTGATGAAAAATTTGCGGATGTGTTTAGTGGAGTTCTGCATGTGAAAAAAAAATTCCATGTGCAAGAAACAATACAAAAATCTTTAAGCTTTCATTTTAAGTACATTCCTTGTTTATCAAACATTAAAATACAAAATCAATACAAACCCAAATCCCAAGTACCATCTCTCATCGCAAGCCATGCTTCAGCCTTTGGGTTGGCTGGTTAGTCTGTTTTTTCCCATTTTATGATACCTCTCCAGCGGTATTTCACATCGGGTTTGGTTCCACAGGCATGTTCCTCACCAGCAAAGGCAAAATGAGATATATCTTCTCTTAAGGTGCAGATCCCATCTCTCAGCTACGCTGAAAGAGGATATTAAGAAGAAAATTTTTTTTTTCTGTGAGGGTGCTGAGGCACTGGAAGAGATTGTCCTGAGAAGTCGTGGATGCCCCATCCCTGGAGGTGTTCATAGCCAGGCTGGATGGGTCTTTGAGCAACCTGATCCAGTGGAAGGTGTCCCTGTATGATCTTTAAGGTCCCTTCCAACCCAAACCAATCTATGATTCTATGAAAACTCTGAGATGGCTGCACGGAGAAAAATTACATGAGATACATGATTTGTAGAGGGAAAGAGGCAGATGAGACCACCCCAGCTCAAGGTTCATCCATGGACTTATGTAGATCTGTACTGAAGGTCCAGATGCCAGGAGATGATATTTGATCCCTTCCAACGCTTTCACTTTGCCTAATCTCTCCTTTTTTACAGGTATATTGCTCTGTTTATAATAAGCATTTTTAAGAAGTGACAGCTGAATAACAAACCATCAAGACACAGAAATCACACATTTCTGTGTCAGCAAACAGCATTCCAGTTTCTTCCTTCTGGAAAAGCTTTTGAATGGTAGGAAACATTGAAGCAAGGTGAGGATTTAGGAAGAAAAAGCAATTAGTATGTACCAAAGATATAGATATTTAGGTCCAAGTTTTTTCTCCTTCATAAGTTCTATGTGCTCAGAGTGGTTTGGGAGTTACAGGAATAAAAAGTCTAGAGCTGAGGATAATTTATCCTTTTATCAGACACATTGCAGACTTGTTCAGAGAGGCAATATATTAGTGAAAGTTTGAGAAACAGAATGGTACTCTGATGCCGATGCAGAGAGAAGCCAGTGGTTGTTCATTTTGAAAATAAAGGATCTCCTGGGTAGAATGACATTTATTTTTTTTTTTTATGCTGCACCTGCACGATTGGTCCAAATCAGACCTGGCTGCTGGTAGGATGTGCATCTCTCTAGCCTGGACAGAGCCAGGTCTCTCATATCTGTCCGTGCTGTGACTGGTTTATGATTTGATCCAGAAATGCTCAAGGTATCTCTGAGTTCAAGGAGGCTGAAGACACCTGCATTGGTGTTAGGTTATTTGCTTTTATGGGGACAGCCATGGACTCAGCTCTGTAGCTCAGATAAATCACAGAAAGTCAGATTCCCCTACAATTCTTCCGTGCCAGACTTGCAGGTCACTGAGCCCAGGAGATGAATTTACAGTCCTGCACATCCTTCTGCACTCCCTCTGAGTCAGAGGCACGAATTCAACACAAGGAGCAGCAAACAGGCAAAGTGTACTTCTTGATGAAGATGAGTGTTTGGAGTCAAAACCTACAAGAATCTCCTGACATCTTGGTCTCCTGGCTCCTGATATGTGTTTCTACAGCATCACACATGGTGGAATCAGAAGTGGACCATACAAGAGGGGCTCAGTCCCATGGAGCTGTGATTAGGATGCCTGGAGAATGGGTCACCTCCTGAGGCTTGAGCATAGCTTTGAAATGTAGATAGGAGGTAGAGGAAGAGCTGCTTAGTGATGGGAATGCATAAAGCAGAACTGCAAGTTCTGGAGCTACTGGAGAGAGTCCAGCAGAGGACCACAAAGATGATGAGGGGACTGAGGCATCTCTCTTATGAGGAAAAGCTGAGTAAGCCTGGTCTGTTTTGCCTGGAAAAGAGAAGACTTGAGAGGGAATCATATCAATGCTTATAAATATCTAAAGGATTGATGTGAAGAGGATGGGGCCAGACTCTTCTCAACAGTGCCCAGCACAGGACAAGGGGCAATGGATACAAACTGGAGCACAGAAAGTTCCACCTGAATATGAGGAAGAATTTCTTTACTATGAGGGTGACAAGAGCACTGGAACAAGCTGCCCAGGGAGGTTATGGAATCTCCTTCTCTGGATTCAGAATCTTCTGGGATGCGTTCCTGTGCAACCTGCTGTAGGTGAACCTGCTTTAGTAGGGATATTGGACTGGATTATCTTCAGAGGTCACTTTCAGCTTCGACCGTTCTGTGGTTCTGTGAATTCTGTGACTTCTCAAATGCTCAGGCCTACAAGGCTATTGAGTGGGAAGTTTTCTCATTGCAGTTTTAGATGTGCAGTGTTTTGGATCAACAGACAGTTGCTAACAGGACAGCTTGTTCCTTTTGGGGTCAGGTGTCCTTGAACCAGCTTTTGTTTTGTATCAGAGTCATAAGTAGTCAAGTAAAAGGCACGTTTGGGCTCTGGAGTGGCTGTGAAATGACAGCTGTAGAAGAGCACATCATATTTCAAACCTGACAGGAGGTAAGGGCATGGGTCTGAGGGCTCAGTGGAGTTGCTTTGTTTGATATTTTCTGTTAAAGCACTGATGAAGGGAAGGGCCTGGGGGAACATGCACAGAGAGCTGTGCACTTCTGAGCTTGCTGGGGAGTTGCTCAGTCTGTGTGGTGCCATGGAGAAGATAGCTATGCTGTTGCTGTTGTGTGCGGAGACAGAGATACAGAAACATATTAGATACACAGAAAATGTATTTAGATATCTGTGTCTTCCAAGCGCAGGGTCAAGACACCACTTAAATTTAGTTCTCTGATGCCTCTTTAGGAAGTGTGGCCATTTACCATGGGCCACCACAGTTGTGATGTGGCTCTGAGGGTGGCTGGTTGAGGATCTGGTCTTCGCTGTTTGTCTTTCTGCAGGGATGTGTGGCAGTTCAGGTAACAGAGCTACAGACCTGGCAGATGATTCTTGACTCCCATATTATATTAATAGAATCATAGAACGGTTTGAGTTGTAAGGGACCTTAATAATCATCTAGTTCCAACCCCACTGCCCTGGGCAGAGACACCTCCCGCCAGACCAGGCTGCTTAAGGCCCCATCCAACCTGGCGTTCAGCACTTCCAAGGAGCAGACATCCACACCTTCCCTGGACAACCTGTTCCAGTGTCTCACCACCCTCATTGTGAAGAATTTCCTCATAATGCCTAATCTAAATATTCTTCTTTACATGAGGAACAGAAGGAAAAATACAACCCTTTTCCTTGGCAATAGAGCCTTTCACTGCAATAGCACACTTTCAGGATTTAGGGTAAAGTCCTCTAAATGCCCTCCAGCAGGAAAAGTTCACATCATTTTCTACTCTACAGAAAAAACATACATTACTGTGCAGACAGAACCAGATTGTCATGGACAATCACATCCCTCTTGTTCCCTGTCCCTAGAATCATAGAATCACAGAATCATTAGGTTGGAAAAGACCTTTGAGATCATCAGCTCCAATCATACCGGTCCACTACTAAATCATGTCCCCAAGTACCTCATCTACAGGCCTTTTAAACATCTCCAGGGATGGTAACTTAACCACCCCCCTGGCAGCCTCTGGCAGTGCCCGAGAACCCTTTATGTGAAGAAATTTTTCTTAATGTCCAATCTAAACTTCCCCTGATCCAGCTTAAGGCCATTCCCTCTTGTCCTGTCACTTGGCAGAAGAGGCCAGCACCCTCCTCTCCACAACCTCCTTTCAGGTAGTTGTAGAGAGCAATGAGGTCTCCCCTCAGCCTCCTCTTCTCCAGGCTAAACAGCCCGGTGTTCCTCAGCCACTCCTCGTAAGCCAAGACTAAACTGTGTTCAGAGTCAGGTTGGTTGGGGCTTTGAGCAACCTTATCTAGTGAAAGATGTCCCTGCCCAGTACGGCAAGGAGTTGAACAAGACGATCTTTGAAAGTTCCTTCCAATTCCAATCTTTCTATGATTACCGATTCTCCCATTATGACTTGATTCCTTGTTTTGCTTCTGAGGCAACTCTAGAATTCCTGTCTCACTGCAGGAAAGCTGGAACAAAATTGCACTCCCTCAGTTTCATTCAATTTGTCCGAGTCTGATTTGTGTGCCAGCCTCCTTTAAACAGACACAGGGGTGCTGCTTTGGATAAAGAGTGAGGCCACCAGGAGTATGGTTGAACATACAACTGGTTTATAAAAAGAGATATGAATCCATGTGGTGTCACGTTCCCCAGACCCTCCCTGCTATTTCCAGAGAGACAGCAAAGAACTCAGTGTTTATCTTATATAATACAGACTAAGGTTTTATAAACTAAGGTTTTATAAACAAACTTTCAGTGGGTGTTTGTGTTTATCTGTTTCTTAAGCGGTTAGAGAAGACATGCCTGGCAGCTCTTACCAGATGTGTTTACAAGGTGCAATATCAAAATTTACTGCCACATCTGGATGCTGTCAACTGAACTAGATTTAGCACTTCAAGTAGCTTCTTGCTTCAGTGGTGCCCCGGTCCCAGCACAGTTTCAGGAGGATTCAAAAAAGAAATACAATCATAGAATAGTTTGGGATGGAAGGGACCTTTAAGATCATCCAGTTCCACCCCTCCTGCCATGGGCAGGGACACCTCCCACTAGATCAGGCTGAAATGAAATAGCTCAACTATGTGCTTAGATTTTTACTTAGGCATGTGGTTTTAGTTCCTTTTATAAAATTATTCAGGCTGCTGCTGTTCATTTTCTTGCACTAATCCCCACTGAGGACATGTTTTATTTTTAAAGATGTCTTTCAATAGAGGCTGGGAGAATAAGGAACAGGCAAAGATTCTGCTAGTCTGACTTAGTTTTAGTTTCTAAAATGCAGTAGCAGACTGTGTTGCTGCAACCTGAAGGTGAAAGAGGCAAAAGAAGGTAGTTTTATGCCGTATTACTGCTCTGCCCTTTCCATCAACCTTTCTTTGTACTTAAAGGGGTATTTTAATCAAACAATCACAAGGTTGCCTCAAAGACATGGTCTCCAAATGTCACTGCCTTATCGGCTGAAAAATGAATAAGTAATTTGTTGCAGACTAAACTATACCTCGCTTTTCTTCCTTGGCCAGCTTAGACTGCAGTGACTGTGGGGTTTTCTGCCTGCGAACTGGTCTGCACAATCCTGTGGCTGCCCTGTTCTGCCTGCAAAGCCCCAGCGGGGGGGAGTTAGTGCTAAATTGTGCTGGTTAGCAGGAGCTTTAGTAAGCAAAAAGTGCAGCCTAACCCTCTGAACTCTGCCACATCCCTGCCCTACTGAAACTGATAGGACAACCAAGGATTCTACTCTGCTGCTGCAACTCTGGACTATTTATGCAGTTAGGGCTTGGGATTTTTTTAGGAAAAAATTCTTCACAGAAAGGGTCATTGGGCACTGGAACAGGCTGCCCAGGGAGGTGGTTGAGTCACCTTCCCTGGAGGTGTTTAAGGCACGGGTGGACGAGGTGCTAAGGGGCATGGTTTAGTGTTTGATAGGAATGGTTGGACTCGATGATCTGGTGGGTCTCTTCCAACCTAGTGATTCTATGATTCTATGGTTTCTCAGTACCACTGTAATACAGCTTCAGTGGGAGTTGGAGATCTGTGCTACTTAACACAGAAAAGTCTATGTCTTCCTGCCAACAACATGTCCTGATGCTGCCTAGGACATTGACTAGGTGTGTTTCCACCACCGGCACCACTGCCACGTGCCTAGACAACTGGGTGTAGAGAAATCATGGTTCTGGTCAAAAAGAGGGGGTTTCTTCTCAGCAGCTTGACAATGATGATGTTGCAGTATCCCTCGCAGCTGACCCTCCCCTTAGATCCTTGATGTGTCACAAGGCATGTCCAGTTCAGGGTGTTTCCAGTATAATACAGTAAACTTGTAAAGGTTGGCTGCTGCTTGAGAAGTTATCCATGAGGGGCACTAGGTAAAGCAAAGAAAAATGGGGAAGGAGGGCGTTGTTTGAGAGCCCTACAAAAAAACTTTTGGAAGAGGAACCAGTGGAAAAACTCTTTCATATGCTCTTAGTAGTGAGGTTTCTGTGCTGGGAGAATATGAAAGAGCAAAATAAGCCTGGGTAGGACAAACAATGACAAGAAGGACATTAAGAGTAGGCAAGTGTGTTTAAAGAAGGTAGCTGCAGGGGCTACCTCAAAAATTCGTGAGCACTGGAATAAATAGGTATGAAAACTCTGAGTCACAGGCAGGGACAAAACTTGTGAAGCTGGGAAAGTAGAAACATCAAAACAATGGAAATGGGTGATAGGGGAGGGATATTACAAAATGTTGGAGCGTCAAACATGGAATCATAGAAAGAATCAGGTTGCAAGGGACCTCTGGAGCCTTGTAGTCCAGCCTACAGCTCAAAACAGGTTTAATTTCAAAGTTAGAACAAGATGCTCATGACTTTGTGAAAATAACTTATTTTTTTGTTTTTCAAAGATTGTGATATTAAGACTTCTGTGAGTATTTCTCCACTAATCTTGAAGGAGGTTGAGGAGAGGGGTTTTTTTTTGCTAGTGCTGATTATCAGTAATAAATTTCTTCTCTGGAGGTCTTTGTATTACCAGTTCCTGAAGTAATCCATGCAGTCAAAGGAAGCATGTTCTGTTTCATTGCTATTCGAGGTCTGACATAAGAAACCCAAGAGCTCAGGAACCAAGAGTGGGATGGGAGAGACAAAGAGATGGTTATAGAGCATGTTCTAATCTGTCAACTCAATCACTTCATGTTCACTGAACTTTTATCCCTTTTGTTTCCTTGGCTTTTAATTTGTTCCTCTGTCTTTTTTCATGCCTTGGGAAACGGTGATGTCCTGTTCTTATGCCGGGGCTAGGGAAAATAATTGGTGAATAGAAACTACAACTTAATATCAATAGAGCATGAAAACAGAGTGTGGAAACTAATAGTGATCAGTTAAATGGCACGATCCCAGTGGGAACAACTAAAATAAATGTCTATCAGAGACAGGCTGGAAAAACAGCAATCAGTGTGAGTGACAGTGGGTTGCTGGTCTGCATACAGGATGAAGAGAACTTCTGAAGAACAACACAGAAAGTCAGCTCTGTAGGTAAGTCTCTCCTGAACAGTGCTCAGGCATGTTCCATGTAAAGTGAACGGCAATAAGTGGTTTGGGGAACCACATGCCAGAAATGAATGTCATACAGCTGTCACTGCATACAGCAAACATTCTGAATTAGACAAAGTATTCCCCTGACATAGCATAGGAAATACTAGGTGGATGGGGAGCTATCCTGAACACTTACATTATGAGAGGTTTAGAGTGATAACATTTTCCATACAAGATATTCACGTTTACCAGAGTCTAGATGAGTTTTAGTCTCAAAATTCCAGTTCAGATACATTATACCTGCAAATACCACAGAAACCATTTCCATTTGCAAAGGGAAAATGGTAAAGATTTGTCTAGAAATACTAAAGATGAATAGTTGCTGTCTCCAGTGAGCAGGGATTTTTTTGTTTATTCTTCCTGCTGCTACAATTAAGAATTTCTTGTCATTGTTGCTTTCTGTGTGTCACTATGGTTTTCTATAATTTATTGGGGAGAAAAGGGGGAAAGACATTTCATTCATCATTGCAGATCTGTTTTGTATGTGTTAATGTGCTTTATATGAAGTGATTACACTGACAACAGCAGCATTTGGACCCTAATTTATTATGCAAATAACTTGCCCTGTATTAATGAATATGTCTTCCTGGGGCAGAACCAGAACTGCTTTGTCTAGACTGCTCTGAAAGGCTGTACCTGACATCTCAAGTGGCCAACAATGAATCACTTGCCTTCTATTGCCTGTCTCCTCACCAGATATTTGCTATAAAGTTGCTTGCTGAGTGAAGAGAGCTTGTTCCTGTGTCTGTTGATGCTCTCCTCCACAAGCTGGATACAGATTTCTAGACTAAGCCACCTCACCGAGCTTTAAAAGACATTGATGTGGTTGCCTGCATCTCAGGTCAACAGCACAACTCTCTGAATAGTTATCAAAGAGGGACTTTATAGTGTTATTTATTTGACTAACTTCATTTTGTACAAAATATTCAATACGTCTCCTGTCAGATGGTTACAAAATTAAGATTTTTTTTCCTAGACAAGATTTTGAAGCCTCATCTTCACTGACATTCACTTTACCTTTGAGAATGCCAGCTATTCCTCTTTGGCAATCTTGTCTTCCCCTTGCTGCTGTGATGCTTTTCCTTTCTGTGTTTCTTGCATTTCTAATCACTTTGCGCATGTCCTTGAGTGAGTTTTCCCTCCTTCCCTCCTTGCCTTTTTCTTTCCCTCCTTGCCTCTCTCTTTCCCTTCCTCCTTCCCCCCTCCCTCCCTCCTGATAGACTCCATAAGGCTCTGCCCTTGTTGCTCTCTTCTGCTTATCTTGATGTAGTCTCATCCACAAATACAAAGTTAATTATCGTTGATATTCAGACAAGCTGCAAGTCAAACTCTCCATTCCAGAATTGTTTCCTTACAGCAGACTAATCACAGTTCTTTCCCTTGGCTATCTGGCAGACCCAACTCACTGAGGCTAAAATGATGTTTGTTAGCCTTTCTCCAACTGTAGGTTTTTATGGCTTGCTTGCTACAACACTTTTTTGACTTCAGCCTCAGCAATGCCTTTTTAAAATTAGCCTAACGTGTGACTTGGTCATATTATCATATATGTAATATTGTGTGAGTTGATTCTCAAAATTAGACATTCTTCCTGCCAACAATAACTGTGGCTTTGAAGAGCTGAGGATAACACAAGGGGGAAGATAGAGGCAATCCAGTAGGATCGCTTGTCCTGTCTGTTTCTTCTTCTCTTTGCTTCCAGTAAATAAGGTGGTCTAAGCATTTTATTTTTGGACTTCATCAAAAGTTGCTTACTTGTTGGATGAGCTCTTGGACCCTCTCACTGTCTTGGGTACCCACAAAGGAGTAAACATGATCTAAATTCCACAAACCTTAAAGGGATTACTCTTTGAATGCAATGATTAGGCTTTAAGTCTGCATGAATTTTCAGAGACCGGTCTTTGGTTCCTGAAAAAACAGATTCTTTTTAGTTATCCCATGCTGGGAAATTTTCACATAAAACCCTTTAGTAAATAGCCTGTCTGACAACTGGGCTAATTTTGTTTTTAATTTACCATAAGAACTGGTCTCTAGCAGTTTTTAGCATGAACCTTTTCTTGAAGTATTACACTCTTTAAGAGAGCATGGTTTCTTTAAGGAATGCTTCCTATCTCATTTTTTAATGGTTGCTCTAATGATTTCTGCTGGTGTACTCACTTCACATCTTGCTTTCCTCACTCTGCATCCCATAGTCTGAAGGCTAAGAAAACCTTATAGAGTTCATCATTCCCTCACCAGGACACAGGAATGAGAGGATATATTCCATCTGCCCCAACTGTTTGTTTCTCCATCTTCCTCTGAAATTGCCTTGAAGATGAATTACTGCAGAGAAACTGGAAACTAGCATTTATATTCAGAGCATAAGAAACATTTGTTGAGATCTCCAAATGGTCTAATATCTTTTGTAATTAAAGAGAAATTAATTAGACTTGCCGGCATTATTGACACTCTCTACTCTGGGCTTTTTGAACTGGGATTTGCAGAGAGAGCCTTAGATGATGCATTAGAAGTTTTCTGTCTGTGATAGGTGGTTGGGTTTAAGGCTTTCTTCGGCACTGGCAAGACAGGGCTGACTCCTGCAACTTTTAGCACTGCACATGGGCTAAAGGCAGTGCCTATTTCAAGCCTCCACGGTGGAGGCCATAGGAAGCCTGGTCACGATATGAGATCCCTGTTGGAAAGTAGATGGTTACTGCTTCGGGCTAAATGTACCCAGCACTTGCAGTGGCATCTAAGATGAGAGAGGGATGCAGCAATCCTGCCTCTGGGCTTGACTCAGTTTCTTGGTCATATAGACCAGAGAAAAACATCAGTGACACTACTTCCCCCTGCTTCTGCACAAAGTAATGTGGTCTCCTTCTCATCTAGATTAAGGTAAGCCTTAGAGAAAGAAACAAAGTTTCTAAGGGAGCAAGAGAATCACATTGTCTGTATTCAATTAAAATGAGATGAAAAGAGACTGAGTTGCATACAAAGCCATCTCCAGCCCATATCGCTTTATTCTGCATTGCAAGCATTTTCAGTGAAACCGGTGATTTACCACACTATTCATTAGAGCTGAACGTTTCCTCACGAGTGGTTCTTGTGTTGGTGCAGAAGAGGCACATTTTTGAACATGGGCTTGAGTTTTGTTTCTTATTTTTATTAGAAAATATCTCTAACCCTTCTTTCTGAGGCAGTGCTTTTAAGAAGGAACTAAAATAAGCATGTTTATTTATTGTGCGCTTCTGGGAATCTCAGGCTGTATGTGGCAAGCATGTAAATTAGAAGGTGATCTACAGTGAAACACATTCACACTGATTCCTTTTAATGAAGCATTGCTGATTATGAGGATTAAGCTTATTTGTATGCTTTGATTTAGAGGAATTACTGTGATTAGTTCCAGCTCTTTCTGTTGATATCTAACAGATTAAAAAAACACAGAGTCTGGCAATCTATGACACTATTCTTGTTCTCCCTCATTTTACATTACACAACCAGAAAGACGTGAAGGCAGCTTGCAGGCCACTTAAATTTACCACATCAGAATCCCTAGGAGGAGTGTTGTTAGGATGGCCAGAGGCCTTGCCTCATCTATTTTCTTCCCAAAGAATCCTCTCAGTTGTGACAATCCACTTGGCCAGCCCAGTATGCCGGGCAAGCTCCTGGGAGAACAAGCTGAAGTAAATGCAGGGGCAGAAATCACATCTTGCTTTTCTCAGCACTACTTAGAATCATAGAATCATAGAATAACCAGGTTGGAAGAGACCCACCGGATCATCGAGTCCAACCGTTCCTATCAAACACTAAACCATGTCCCTTAGCACCTTGTCCATCCGTGCCTTAAACACCTCCAGAGCACATATTTAGTATGTGCTAGGCTTTATAAGGCCTAAAGGCATTATAACAAGGCATTATTCCTTTGTGACCAATTCCTTTATGAATCCCCCACCCAGGCAGGAGCAGGGATGTGTTTGTCTGTGCCAATGTCAGCAGTTCCCTAGGATGCTTCTGGAAGTCAGAGTGAGAGCTTGAAACCACATCATGGAGAAATAACGAGTGGTTCTTGCCTCTGAAAAATACTATGTTTGGTTTTACCCACTCTGAAACTCCTAGGACAGAAGAGGCCAAAGCAGACACTAAAAGAAATCCAGGGTCCTCCCACTATATGGTCTCCTTTCCAACTCGGTAGTATCCAGCACCATGACATATGCTTTGAGATATGCTTGCGTGGTGTTACCTCTGTGTTTGCAGTAACAGGGGCCCAGAGGGGCATTTGTGCTTGAAAATGAGTCGAGTGGCAAGACAAGCTGGTAGTGTCACATTCCTGAGAGGGTTTGCTGTCCAGAGCAGTGACACAGATGGTTGCTTGGGATGGTCAGGCACAATACTAAGGCAGTATTTATAGCTGAGACAAGAGTTGGATATGAAACTATCCTTCCCTCTTAACAAAATACTATAAAATAAAGAAAAATGAAAAGCAATTTCAGGAATTGTGGGGTGAAAATTGGAGAGAAGTAGATTGGTCAAGTTGCTGCCAAAAGAGACAATTATAGACACTCTCTGTGGCAGTTAAATTCTCTTTACAATTATCACTACACTGCTGAAGTGACTTAGAAGCCTTTCCATGGTGCAAGATTTCACACGTCTCAACAATTTTTTTCTATGAATGTTCACCACTTTATTAGAGAGACACACTCCTGTCCCCATGTGTTTTTTGATTCCCTATTACAACGGAAACAGGAGACTTTCCTACAATATTCCACACGTGGAGTCCAGCTGGGAGTGTTGCAGCAGCTTCCTTTAGATTGCTGAGTGCTGTCCACGTGTGTGCGCTTTGGATTGAGAAACAGCACAGCCAGAGAAAAGGGAAAAGACAGCCCTAAGGTCTCTGGAGCAGCCAAGGGCTGTGGTTTCTCTGTTCAGAGTGACTGCATTGTCAGCTTGTGGCATTGCTGCTCTTGTAACAGGTTGATGCAACTGCCTGTGGGACTAGGCTGCAGCCTGGTTTATGGAACCAGCCTAACTAAAGCAAAGATATGCTTTAATCTCATCTTAAAGACAAACCCAACCCATTGAACTGCATTGAAGCTTTGACTGTTCAATGTCTTTATCAATGACCTGGATGAAGGCATCGAGTGCACCCTTAGCAAGTTTGTGGACGACACTAAGCTGGGTGGAAGTGTGGATCTGCTGGAGGGTAGGGAGGCTCTGCAAAGGGATCTGAACAGGCTGGACCACTGGGCAGAGTCCAATGGCATGAGGTTTAACAAGGCCAAATGCCGGGTCCTGCACTTGGGGCACAACAACCCTGTGCAGTGCTACAGACTAGGAGAAGTCTGTCTAGAAAGCTGCCTGGAGGAGAGGGACCTGGGGGTGTTGGTTGACAGAGACTGAACATGAGCCAGCAGTGGCCCAGGTGGCCAAGAAGGCCAATGGCATCTTGGCTTGGATCAGAAACGGTGTGACCAGCAGGTCCAGGGAGGTTATTCTCCCTCTGTACTCGGCACTGGTGAGACCGCTCCTCAAATCCTGTGTTCAGTTCTGGGCCCCTCACCACAAGAAGGATGTTGAGGCTCTGGAACGAGTCCAGAGAAGAGCAACGAAGCTGGTGAGGGGGCTGGAGAACAGGCCTTATGAGGAACGGCTGAGAGAGCTGGGGGTGTTTAGCCTGGAGAAGAGGAGGCTGAGGGGAGACCTCATTGCTCTCTACAACTACCTGAAAGGAGGTTTTGGAGAGGAGGGTGCTGGCCTCTTCTCCCAAGTGAGAGAGGACAGGACAAGAGGGAATGGCCTCAAGCTCCACCAGGGGAGGTTTAGGCTGGACATTAGGAAAAAATTCTTCACAAAAGGGTCATTGGGCACTGGAACAGGCTGCCCAGGGAGGTGGTTGAGTCACCTTCCCTGGAGGTGTTTAAGGCACGGTTGGACAAGGTGCTAAGGGGCATGGTTTAGAGTTTGATAGGAATGGTTGGACTCGATGATCCGGTGGGTCTCTTCCAACCTGGTTATTCTATGATTCTATGATTCTATAAGATTGTTTGAATTATTATTGCACTGATTTGATGCATAAGGACTGATAAACTAAAGTTTTGGGGTTTTATTAATAATCCCTGCCCCAGACAGGTGATCTGAGTCAGTACTTTTGTCTTGATTTGGAAGCAACTGATTTGAAGCTCTCTGACGTGCACCTCTGGACCTCTTTAAACTGACCAGGCATCAGAAAAAAGTTACTAATTTATCTCAAATAATTTCTGAAAAGGTTTGTTACCAGACTCAGGAAAGCAAGGACAGTGGGGGTGGTATCACTACGGTGTGCTTCTTGTCTGATTAAAACCTTTATTTCCACTTTCTCAAAGGCTAAAAAATCATGTCAAAGTTCCACAAGAAATGAACTGAATGAGTTATCATTTCACATATGTAACAGATTCCTCACAAAACCTTTATTATTAGTAGTTGTCACTAGAGAATTTCCCAGATGAATGATTCTCATTATTGTACTTATGAAGGTGGGATGGGGAGAGGAAAAATGGATGTTTTTAAATCCCGTCCCCTTGGTCTGTTGAACCACAGCTGGAGAGATCACTTTTTTCAAAATAGCTGAGCAAATTAGCAAAATAACTATTGCTCAGGGGCAGACAACACTCTGTTCGCTCTTGAATACGGAACAATGGGTGAAGCATTCTTCCATCTACCGGTCTCCTTGTTCGTTCTTATTGCAAGCTGAGCTCTTTTTTCCCAGGCAGGAGGTCAAGATATTCAATGTCACAGGAGATCTTTTTTTGCTGCCAGGAGCACTTTTTTTGATGGACGTTAGAAAGTTGTCTGTTTTTTCAATTCAGATGCTCACTATACAATTCAGGCATGAGCAACTAATAACTCAGGCATTGCTACTGCATTGATTTTCGGGAGAGGTGTTCTGTCATTTTATGGCACTGGGTTTAGACACAGTTGCTTTAATTTTCTCCCAAGGAAACATAGTGGAATTTTTATGAAAGAAATATGCTTTTCCCCATAATTTCATCATTCTTTGGGTTCCACAATCCACCCTCCCACCCTCCCCACCCCACAATTTCTCCAAGGACTGATGTTATTTCTTGGACAAGTCATTGAACATTACCATACCAGTCTGAGTAATTCAAAGAATCATAGAATAGTTTGGGTTGGAAGGGATTTTAAAGATCATCCAGTTTCAACCCCTCAGCAATGGGCAGGGACACCTCCCACTAGATCAGGCTTCCCAAGGCCCCATTCAACCTGGCCTTGAAATTCCTCCGAATCCAATGTAAAGGATTGCTCAGCAGTACCAATGGCAACTTTAAAACGGGTGGTTTTAAAAATGAACAGAATGAGAATTAACTGAAGCTAAGTACATTTTGACTTGGATGTACCTCCTCTCTGTCCTCTCCCCAGCATCTTGCTCAATACTGTGCTTCTTTAGTATGAAGACTTTGGGATGCATAGTTAAAACTGATGTAATAAACTCTCTCCAGCAGCACTGTGGAAAAAGTTTCATATTCTCAGAATAAAAAAACCCAACTTTTTCCCCAGTGAAACATTGCCTTTTGCTTAAAGAAAAATCCACAGGGTCACACTGAGTGGAGAGAATTTTTTTCCAACCTTTTTTCACGTAAAAATAAAACATCAAACAGAATACTGAAGGCATGTGGTGAAGGTTAGCAGCATAGAAGTTTATAACACAGGTCAGTTGGAGAGTTACCAGCTTCTTTCAGAGAAAGTGTAAAATGTGCCATTAAATGGGAAACAATAATTCACTCTTCAAGGTCAGTGCCTCCCTGTAGGAGTTCAGTCAAGATCAGTATCTCCGAAGCATTATTTTTTGATTAGTGTGTTTAATTTTGGCATTGAAAATGAGACAACTGAACAGAGGTGCCCAGCTGACAATTAAAAGCCACAGAGCAAGGACTTGTTCTCTAGGCTCTCTGGAGATTTCTAAGCATGTGAGCAGCTCTTAGACATGCTAATATCTTGAGAAAAATAAGACTAAACTTCTAGTTTTGCCTACTTCATCTGAGAAAACCCTTTGCTTGGATGAACAGAGGAAATAAGCTTAAATTATGCCATCTTTTCCCTAACTACTGACTTCAGAATTACAGAATCACAGAATCACAGAATAACCAGGTTGGAAGAGACCCACCGGATCATCGAGTCCAACCGTTATTAAACACAGCTCTCAAAAACACTTAATGGCAGAATCGCAGAATCATAGAATCACCAGGTTGGAAAAGACCCACCAGATCATTGAGCCTAAATCTCCCCTGGCGGAGCTTGAGGCCATTCCCTCTTGTCCTGTCCCCTGTCACTTGGGAGAAGAGGCCAGCACCCTCCTCTCTACAACCTCCTTTCAGGTAGTTGTAGAGAGCAATGAGGTCTCCCCTCAGCCTCCTCTTCTCCAGGCGATGATCATATTCATAAAATAGCTTTCCAGTATTTATTGTTTTTCAGTTTTTAAGATTATAGAGTGTATTTGCTAAATAAAAATTTACAGTACTCCCTTATTGCTGATGGGTCACAGATATTAAGAATAACACCATATACAGCAAAAGCTCACACCTTGCTTTGAGTTCTCTTCTTTTCCTGTAACTTTCTGCTGTAAAAACCACATTCACTGTTCTCATTCCTGTATTTGAAGAAGAAATTGTCTACAACTGTCGCTATCCGTGCTCTGACACAGTCACCAGGCTTTCTGTTCTCGTGCAGCTCTTCCAAACGCTGCCTAAACTGATGCAATCAGCACTACTCAGGTCACCTCATGGACTATCAGTTTGCAGTTTAGATTTCATGTAAATCTATTAAGCCAATCTGCCTGGCTGCGAGCTGAGCAAATTAGGGAGCACCCATCTGAGATGAGCTGCTGGCCACCTGGAGCAAGTGGTAACACTAAGATGGACAGAAAACAGTTCGTGGATAAGAAGGGCACATCATGATTGGCGAAGAGGCTTTCCTTACCAGGACAAACATATACTTTCCTTGCTTCTCCCTTCTCAACCAGTGTACTTCACTGCATATAGGTAAGGACTGAGCACAGCATCAGTCAATCCTGCTGGAACAGCCTTTGTATCCATCTGTTGGCTTTGTAAATGGCTCCCCAAAGGGGGTTCATGTGCTGCTTTTTCCAAATAGTGCCTATGCAGCTCCATCACTTATCATTCTATAACTAGTGGTGATCTACAGCAGGTTTTTGTTGAGATGTTGTTAACTGTCATTGTATAAATTGAACAAAGATGCAAATGCAATTTACACATTTGATGTCACCATGAAGATGATGATTAAATAATTGTTATCACTTTGAAAACATACTCTCCCAAACAAAAATGGTTCAGTGTTTGATAGGAATAGTTGGACTTGATGATCTGGTGGGTCTCTTCCAACCTGGTTATTCTATGATTCTATGATTCTATGATTCTATGATTCTATGAAATAGATAACAAATTACTCAAGAACTTTACTCAGACCTTTACCTAAATCATATTATTACTTGGCAACTGTGAACACATTTGGTGTCAGACACATTAATAATGCTCTGATCTCATCCCAAAGAATTTATGTCTCAGACAAACATTTGCTTCACCTCAGCTACAGCAGCTCTGTCAAACCCTGTTGGCCAACTGCTATTTCTAAGTGCTGGAATGTGCGTATTTCCTAATTTCCCTCCTCCCAGCCAGGCACATCCCGAGCAGCTGGCATCCTGCCCTTACAGAAACCAGAGGTTAGCACAGACACACCAAACTGGCTGCAAACAGGGCAGTAAGTGGCTGTGAGACCATTCTGCAGGTTGGTTGGGGCAACGCAGAGCACTGGGAGCTGCGTGGCATGGGAGCATGTGAGAGTCTGGTAGTCCATGCTTCGTTTGTCCACTTCTCAATAACGTTGGTGTTGTCGTTTAGCCCTTAGCTGACAGCTAAAGGGTTTGTGGCTGCTCTACACCCTTCTCCACCAGTGGGATAGGGGGGAGAATTGGAGAAGGGAAGGAAATATCATGGGTTGAGGTAAAAACAGTTTCAATAAAACAATAAGAGGAGAGCAGTGAGGCACTGGAATAGACTGCCCAGGGAAGCTGTGGCTGCCCCATCCCTGGAGGTGTTCAAGGCTGGGTTGGATGGGCCTTGGGCAGCCTGGTCTACTGGGACGTGTCCCATCACAGGGATTTTGAACTAGTTTATCTTTAAGGTTCCTTACAACTCAAACTATTCAATGATTCTAATATACTTGGACTCGATGATCCGGTGGGTCTCTTCCAACCTGGTTATTCTATGATTCTATGATCCTATGATATTAAAATACAACTGTACACTGCCTGATAATTAACCCTGAGCAGTGATTTTATGAGCGCAGAGACAGCAGCGAGCGCAGAGATAGCAGAGCACCAGACATGGAACCCAGATTCCCGGCCACCCACCCCAGGCAGTTCCCACTTTGATACTGAGCATGGTGTTATGGTATGGAATATTACATAACTAAAGGAGGGTAGATTTAGACTGGATATAAGGAAGAATTTTTTTAAAGTGAGGTTGACGAAACAACTGAACAGGTTGCCCAGGGAGGTAGCGGAGGCGCCATCGCTGGAAACACTCAAGAGCAGGTTGGATGGGGTCTGAGCAACCTGGTGGAGTTACAGATGTCCCTGCTCCTGCAGGGGGTTGGACTGGATGCTTTTTAAAGGTCCCTTCCTTGGGAAAGAGTAGCTGGAAAATTGCCTGTCAGAGAAGGACTTAGGGGAGTTGGTTGACAGCTGGCTGAAGGTGAGCCGGCAGTGTGCTCAGGTGGCCAAGAAGGCCGATGGCATCTTGGCTTGTAGCAGAAACGACATGGCAAGCAGAACCAGGGAAGTGAATGCATCCAGTTCTGGGCCCCTCACTACAAGAAGGACGCTGAGATCCTGGAGTGTGTCCTCCTTCCCTGGAGGTGTTTAAAGGACGGGTGGATGAGGTACTGAGGGGCATGGTTTAGTGACTGATAGGAATGGTTGGACTTGATGATCCAGTGGGCCTTTTCCAGCCTAGTGATTCTGCGATTCTGTGTCCAGAGAAAGGGAACAAAGCTGGTGAAGGGGCTGGAGAACAAGAGAATCATAGAATTATAGAATAACCAGGTTGGAAGAGACCCACAGGATCATCGAGTCCAACCATTCCTGTCAAACACTAAACCATGCCCCTTAGCACCTTGTCCACCCGTGCCTTAAACACCTCCAGGGAAGGTGGGTGAATCAACCACCTCCCTGGGTAGCCTGTTCTAGTTCCCAACGACGCTTTCAGTGAAGAATTTTTTCCTAATGTCCAGCTTAAACCTCCCCTGGCGGAGCTTGAGGCCATTCTCTCTTTTCCTCTCCCCTGTCACTTGGAAGAAGAGGCCAGCACCCTCCTCTCTACAACCTCCTTTCAGGTAGTTGTAGAGAGCAATGAGGTCTCCCCTCAGCCTCCTCTTCTCCAGGCTAAACAACCCCAGCTCTCTCAGCCGCTTCTCATAAGGCCTGTTCTCCAGCCCCTTCACCAGCTTTGCTTTTCTCTGGACTCACTCCAGAGCCTCAACATCCTTCTTGTGGTGAGGGGCCCAGAACTGAACACAGGATTCGAGGAGCGGTCTCACCAGTGCCGAGTCCAGAGGGAGAAGAACCTCCCTGGACCTGCTGGTCACGCCGTTTCTGATCCAAGCCAAGATGCCATTGGCCTTCTTGGCCACCTGGGCCACTGCTGGCTCATGTTCAGTCGCTGTCAACCAACACCCCCAGGTCCCTCTCCTCCAGGCAGCTTTCTAGACAGACTTCTCCTAGTCTGTAGCACTGCACAGGGTTGTTGTGCCCCAAGTGCAGGACCCGGCATTTAGCCTTGTCAAACCTCACGCCAAGAATTATCTGCTCTTAGCCCCGCCCCCTGTCCTTAGCCCCGCCCCTTTCCTTAACCCACCCCACCGTTCCTAGCCCTGCTCTACTCTTAGCCCCGCCCCTTTACTCTTAACCCCGCCCCTTGCTCTTAGCCCCCACCCTTAACCGTCGTTCTTAGCCCCGCCCCATGAACAGCCCCGCCCCTGCTATTCGCCCCGCCCTCTTCACTTAGCCCCGCCCCCTAAGCGGTCGCCCCGCCCCTTCCGCTGCTGCCCCGCCCCTACTTCCTCCTGGCACCGCCCCCCCAGCCTGGCCCCTCCCGCTCATAGCCCCGCCCCCTTCCGGCCCCACCCCCTGCGCTCCCGCCCCTCTCGACGTCTCTTAGTATGCCGTTTACGACAGTGTCATGGCCTCGCCGTACGGCACAGCTGCTGCGCGGCCGGTTTCCGGCAGGGCCGTGAAGGCGTCGGGGTTGGGGAGCGAGCGGAGCCTGACGGAGCGCGGGGAGCGGCGGGAGCGGCCGGCGATGCTGGCGCAGGTGGGGCCCGAGGAGCCCGAGCGGCCCCGAGGGCGGAGCGGGGACCGGGAACCCCGTGAGCCCGAGGGGAGCCGGCGGAAAGGAGCCGGGAATTGGGTTCGGGCAGCAGCGCCCGGGGGCCCTGCGTTTTCGTAGAATCTTTAAGTGCTTCGGGTTGGAAGGGACCTTAAAGCCCATCCAGTTCCAACTCCCCTGCCCCCTCCTCCGACTAGATCAGGCTGGCCAAGGCCCATCCAGCCTGGCCTTGAACACCTCCAGGGATGGGGCAGCCACAACTCCCCTGGGCAGCCTGTGCCGGTGCCTCACCGCTGTCATGGTGAACAAATTCTTCCGTATGTCTAGTCTAAATCTGCCCCTCTCCAGTTTATAGCCATTGCCCCTAGTCCTATCACTACAAGCCTTTGTGAACAGCTTTCTTCAGGTACTGGAAGCTCGCTGTAAGGTCTGCTCAGAGCCTTTTTTTCTCTCCAGGTTGAACAGTTCCAACTCTCTTGGCCTGTCCTCATACGGAAGGTGCTCCAGCCCTCTGATAATCTTTGTAGCCCTTCTCTGGACTCGTTCCAACAGCTCCATCTCCTTCTGATGTTGAGGATTCCAGAACTGGACACAATACTCCAGATGAGGTCTCACAAGAGAGGAATAGAGGGGCAGAATCACCTCCCTCAACATGCTGGCCACGCGTCTTTTGATGCGACCCAGGATACAGTTGGCCTTCTGGGCTGCAAGTGCATGTTGCTGGCTCACGTCAAGTGTCTCATCGACCAGCCCCCCCCAAGTCTTTCTTCGTAGGGCTGCTCTCAATCACATCATCCCCCAAGCTGCATTGAAACTGGGAATTGCCCCGACCCAGGTGTAGGACTTTTCACTTGACCTTTTTGAATCTCATGAGGTTCTCAAAGGCTCACATCTCCAGCCTGTCCAGGCCCCTCTGGATGACATCCCATTCTTCCAGTGTGGCAACTGTACAATTGGTCCACTTGGTGTTTCACTTATTACATGTTTCAGTGTTTCCACGTGTGGAAAGAACCAGGGTCAGTATTCTTTGCATGCTTCCTTCCGATACATGCAATGATAAAGTGGCACCATCCCCTCTCTCTTCCTTAGGTTCAACAGTCCCAGCTCTCAGCCATTCCTTAAATGATATGTAAAGGGTTGATCAGAGGGCTGGAGCACTGTGGTGAAAAGGACTTGGGTGTGCTGGTCGATGAGAAGCTTGACATTAGCTGGCAATGTGCGCTTGCAGCCCAGAAGGCCAACCATATCCTGGGAAGCATCAAAAAGTATGGCCAGCATGTTAAGGGAGGTGATTCTGCCCCTCTATTCCTCTCTTGTGGGACCTCATCTGGAGTTTTATGTCCAGTTTTGGAATCCTCAACATAAGAAGGAAATGGAACTGTTGGAACAGGTTCAGAGGAGGGCTATGAAGGTGATCAGAAGGCTAGAGGCTGAGGGGAGACCTCATTGCTCTCTACAACAACCTGAAAGGAGGTTGTAGAGAGGAGGGTGCTGGCCTCTTCTCCCAAGTGACACGGGACAGGACAAGAGGGAATGGCCTCAAGCTCCACCAGGGGAGCTTTAGGCTGAACATTAGGAAAGAATTTTTCACAGAAAGGGTCATTGGGCACTGGAACAGGCTGCCCAGGGAGGTGGTTGAGTCCCCTTCCCTGGAGGTGTTTAAGGCACGGTTGGACGAGGCGCTGAGGGGCATGGTTTAGTGTTTGATAGGAATCGTTGGACTCGATGATCTGGTGGGTCTCTTCCAACCTGGTGATTCTATGATTCAGGTATTATGAAACTGTTTAACATTCTTATAGCTCTATTCTTTGTCTTCAATTCTTCCATCCCACAATCTAAATGTTGAGTGTAGGTAAATAAGACCTGTTCCAGTGTTTCAAACCAATAAGTGATGTTCTTGAAATAACGTAAATGGTCCCTTGAAACAAGGTCATTGCACAAACAAGAATTTTTTTGTTTAGTTTTACTATTTAGTGTTCTAAAAATTTTTTGAGATGTTAAGGCATTATTTTTGGAAACATCTTGTTTGATGTTTTTGACTTAGACCTCTATTTTTTGTTTACTTTTTTTTTTAATTTTCATTGAAAATGCAACCTAAGATTAGAAAAAATACCCCAACCTGTAACAGTTTCATTAGTTTCACTGTATTTGAGCTGTAAACAAGCTGTGAAGTCAGCAGGTTTCCCTGGTGAAGTTTGATCAGGTATTTCCTTATAAAAGCTGAGCCACTGGATTGTTGCAGTGGTTAGTATTTGCTGAGGCTATGGAATGCTTTGGCAGAATTTTTGACTTCTATATTAAGTAAAACATTACTGAAATGTCTCCTTAGACAGAAGTCAGTAGCAAAAGATATTGCTGTTAGGGGTTGTAGAGCTGTTATTTATTGGAAGTTGCTTCAGTACTGTAATGCTAAGCACCTCCTTGTCATTTTTTCTTTTGAAGTCTTCTATGAAGTGTGGAGACCTGATGCTCTCTGTCAAAGGAAATAAACATGTCAGCATTACTATATTTACTTGAATCTTTGAGTGATATTAGGAGAGTAGTGACAGTGAGAAATGAGTAATGCCTTTTCACAAAAGGTTTTCAAACTTCGGGCGAAGAACCTCTGCATTTTTGCAAGCAACATTTTAGATTTAACAGGCAGGTCATTTTAGAAGGTGAGTGATGAAGACGGATGTCTTCGCTGTTGTATTCTGTAAGTCTTTCCTCTAGAGCTCGTGCCACAGGAGTGGAGAGGCCCTGCATTCCTATGAAGTATCTGCCTGCAGTTCCCTAGCAGCAGTGTCTACCATCGTGCATCTGTTTATCTGTTGTGCCTGCAGTTTTACCAGCAGAAACAGTTACTGCTTCCCAGATGGTTCTGACTGAAAGTTGACATCTACAGTTTGCTTTTTAAATCGCATGCCTGACTGTTCTGAAATGCTTATTGATGGTCCTTTCACTGACCCATTTTCTGTGCCTTTTGACAAAGACAGTGGTGTTTCCACAGCTTTGTCAGGAGGAGGTGGAGCAAGAGGCATCGCTCTGACTCACTTGTGATTTGCAAGTTGGGGTGGAAGTTAAGCCCTCTCCTGTGTTTCCGCTTCCCTCCTTGCGAAAGCTTTGTGGATGTAACAATAATTAGAATATTGATTATATAAAAACCAGTCTAAGCATTCATAAAAATGTGTTATCCAGGTTGAGAATTGGTATAAGAGCATTACAACTGCGTGGAAGGGTATGTTCAGGTTCCTTGAGCTTTGAGGTGTTGGGAGCTGGGAGGATAATGCAGGCAGCCTTTCCAAGAGCTGAATATTGGAGTTGGTAAGTGAGTGGAGTGGATTGTGTGATAGGATGGATGATGGACTTGACATTAGAAATAAAAGCTTATATTTTACATTTTGTGTGCCTTACGAGGTCTGACACAAAAAAACTGAGATGTGACCCTGTAACTTGGGAATCAAGAGTAGGAGGGGAGAGAAAAAGAAACTATAGAACATATTCTAACCTGTTGCAGTGAGACAAGGCTCAACTAGATCCCTTCACTCAGTACAACTGGATGTATGTTCAGATATAGATGTTTCCTTACGCTTGGTTGGAAAATGTGGGTGTGCACCGGTCCTCAGTGCTTTGTTTGTGAAGCAATTTTTAGCTAATAACTACATCTTCCCAAAGAACAAGTCGGTACTCAAAGGAACCCACTTTTTGTTAGTAGGAGATCTGAAAGCAAAAATGGAGATTCTCAACAGCCTTTCTGAATAGGTTGGTGTTGATGTTCTCAAAGGTCTTTTCCAATGTAATGATTCTATGACAATGACCTACAGAATTGCTTTGTATGTTGGCAGCATTGTATGCAGCTCTGTGTCAACTCAGAAGGGAACTATTTTGAAAGTGACTATAATAGGTTTTCTTGATTTGTTAAATAAAAAGAGTTACAGGCACAATCTGGTTTTCTTTGGGTTGGACCTCCTATGTTAATGTCTGAAGGACTGAGTTAGGCGTTACATCTTTTGAATTTATCTGACAGAAAGCTGTTGCCAAGAGCAGTTTTTGCATGCTTCTTCCTCCTGCTCCCTTCCTCTCCAAGGTACACATTGTTTTAGCTCATTCCTTATGCTTAAACTGGTATCCTTGATGACCTTGGAAGCTTTATCTGCAGGAAGCTGCACCTTGCTGTTTTTTGGGATGCATTTTGTGTGAGGGTAGTCTTTGAAGTCCATTGAGGCAAGAGTGCAGGGACATGCCTGTGCAGGGGAAGAGGTGGTGGAAACATGCAAGTGGGAGTGCAGAGAGAAGAGCTATGGGAAAACAACTGTGCCCTTCAGTGGCCAGGAGCCATTAGAGCAGTTTAGCACTTGCTCTCTGTGTTGGATGTCTTTCTTACACTGTCTTGATCTGATGGTGTGCTGTGGTTTTTTTCCAATTCATTTTTGGAGAAAACGAGAGTGTTTTGCTTTTGAGTAGTGATGATTATTGTCTGAGGAGCTAGAGGTTGACCACAATTAAAGATGGGAAACTGTGTGGCAGTGATATGGAAAATTTTCTCTGGCCTTGCTGACAGCTGAAATAGTACATAGAGCTAGAGTCAGGAAAGAGCATTGGCGAGGGTTTCTGTGGGCTGGGGAGGGAATGTGTTAGCCTCCATCTTTAGGTTTGGCATGTCCATTTCTGGACATCTTTGGGGAACTGTCATGTAGCAACCTCCATTTATTGTGCAACCAAGACCCAGGCTGTTGGAAGTGTCTTTGATCTTTTTCTACTTCTTCCTGGGGTGGCATTGTGTGGTTTTTACGGCTTTTGGTGTTAGTGTCAGCACTGAGGTGTATTACTGCACGCGAGCTGTTTGGAGCAAGTTTTGTTTTTCATTTAGCAGATACTGTTGTCAGCAGCCGTGCAGGCTGCTTTTAAGAGACCTGCCTAATGAATACCAAAAAGCGTTTTCCCTACACTTGGTTTCCTTCCTCATTCAGATGGGGATGTGAAATCCATGACCCTGTGGCCCACCTGTGGTAATGACTGAAGAGTTTGTTACTGTTCACCTTGGCAAACATTGCTGATGTAGTGCTGTGGAGTAGTTATAGCTTTTATACACTGTATCAACAGAAGTTTTGGAGTGGTTCACCTCATGCTTGGTGCAAAGGAGACTATGAGCAGCTTTATTAAGGTGTAGAAGTACATCATGTAGCGTGATGCTTTGTTCCCCTTCTTGGCAGGTTGTTGCTTGTAATGGTCCTTCCTCTGTGTTTGTGTGTAGCATGCATTATGTGTAATTAACGCATTGCTTTGAAATAGAGGTATTTCCAAATGTACTAATGGAGGAAAAAACCCATAAAAATATTGCAGCAGTGACTCAGAATGTACCTAGCATTAAGTACTCATCTGTAAAAGGGAAAAGATAAATTCTTGGATATTTTTGTGGTATTGTAAAGAAGTAGTGAACTTTAATGGGAATTAAATGCTTAATTCCTGTGGATCAACAGATGTGAAACTGTTAGAGCTGGCAAGAGACTATTGGAGTCTGACAAGGGACTTGATTATAAAATACAGAATTGGAAGAATCAAAGATCATCCAGTTCCAACCCCACTGCCGTGAACAGGGACAGCTCCCACTAGATCAGGTTGCTCAAAGCTTCATCTAACCTGGTCTTGAACAGTGCCAGGGGTGGGACATCTGTGATATCTCTGAACAACCTTTTCCAGTGCCTCCCCGCCCACACAGTAAAAAAATTCTTCCTAGTATCTAATCTACATCTCTCCTCTTGAGCTTAAAACTGTTACCCCTTGTCCTATCACCGCAATCCCTGGTGAAGAGCCCCTCGCCAGCTTTCCTGTAGGCTGTGTTTAAGTACTGGAAGGATAGAATCATAGAATAGTCGGGGTTAGAAGGGACCTTAAAAGTCATCCAGTTCCAAATCTCTGCTATAGGGGTTGGAAAAACTAGTAAGAAAGAATAGTTAGGTGCTAGTAAGCCCTGAGTCACAAAAGTCAAGTAAAATAGAAAGGTAAGATTTGAAGCTAATGAAATGGTGCAGATAGATTCCACCCCTCTTCAAATAATTGTGTGTGTGTGAAGGGAAACTGTTCCCTGAAAATAAAAATGAATGTTGTAATTTGATGGTAGGGGGAGCTATATAGTTTTGAGATAAAAAGGATCAAAGGGTATCACTGCTTCCTAACTCATGTTAAAATCATAATTGAAGTGAAAATACTACTTCTTTCATATTCTAAATCTATTAATTTCACATATGGATCTTAAGAATCTTCTGTATTTTGTATCTTTATCCGAGAAGAAAGGAACTTTCACCTGGTGTTTTTGTGTCTGTCTCTCTCTTTTTTTAAGAGTCTGGTGGCATTGCCACTACAGATTCATCTTGCCCAGCCCTGTTTCATTTAGTATTCAGGAGACAACAGTCTGCAGCTTGATGATGACTTCTAGTCATTCTGTGTTCTGAATACGTATTTCTATACTTCAGCCAAAACAATAATCCACCTCTTTTATTAAGATCATGTATCTGAATTACCTGAATACTTGCCTGTTTTTTTTAATTTATTAGAATTAATAAGTAGAGAAGCTGCTTTTGTGCCTTATTTATAATATTAACTTCATTCTATGCTATATGTATTTATAACTTGGATAAAATGAAGGAAATAGGAATTTTATTTAAAATATACCTTTTGTTATAGAGAAGGGGAAGATTTAACCTCTTACTACAGACAAAAAGAAAATTAAATGAAGACATAGTGACAAGCTGATCTTAGTTGGCTTCTATTTTATGTATTTATAGATTCTTGTGCTCAAGGGCTGCTGATAAGCCTTGATACGGTCCCCTCCCAGTCTTCTCTTTTCCAGGCTAAATGGAGCCAGGTCTCTCAGTCTTTCCTCATAAGAGATGCTCCAGTCTCCTCATGATCTTTGTGGCATTCCACTGAACTCCCTGCAGTTGTTCCTTGTCTTTCTTGAGCTGGGGAACCTAGAACTGGACAGTATTCCAGATGCGGCTTCAGAAGGGTAGAGTAGAGGGTTAGTGCTGTTTTTTTTTAAAAAAAAATCCTTTTACGTTTTTAGCATTTGGCTTTAGTTATTTAACCAGCCACCTCACCCCCCAAACAAACAAAATCCCAGAACTCAAACTTGCAAGATTGATCGCACACAAAATTAGGATCATAATAAACTTGCAAGGACCAACGCCAGGACTGGGGCAATCCGCAGTTTCAATATAGCATGGGGGGTGATGTGATTGAGAGCAGCCCTGCAGAGAAGGATTTGGGGGTGCTGATTGATGAGAAGCTTGACACGAGCCGGCAATGTGCGCTCCTAGCCCAGAAGGCCAACCGTATCCTGGGCTGCATCAAAAGAAGCGTGGCCAGCAGGTCAAGGGAGGTGATTCTGCCCCTCTGTTTCTCTCGTGAGACCTCACCTGCGGTATTGTGTCCAGTTTTGGAATCCTTAATTTAAGAAGGATATGGAGTTGTTGGAATGTGGGTCTAGAGGAGGGCTATAAAGGTGATCAGAATGCCAGAGCAGTTTCCCCATGAGGACATACAGAGGTCTTTTCCAACTTGATGATTCTATGACAGGCTGAGAGAGTTGGGGTTGTTCAGCCTAGAGAAGAGAAGGCTCCGAGGAGATCTTATAGCAACCTTGCAGTACCTGAAGGAGGCCTCCAAAAAGCTGGGGATGGACTTTTTACAAAGGCATGGGGTGATAGGACGAGAGGGAACAGCTACAAATTGGAGAGGGGCAGATTTAGACTAGGCATAAGGAGGAAATTCTTCATGATGAGGGTGGTGAGGCACTGGCACAGGTTGCCCAGGGAAGTTTTGGCTGCCCCAACCCTGGAGGTGTTCAAGGCCAGTTTGGATGGGGCCTTGGGCAGCCTGGTCTGGTGGCAGATGTCCCTGTCTGTGGCAGGGGGGCTGGAACTGGATGATCTTTAAGGTCCCTTCTAACTCAAACCATTCTATGATGGAATGAAATCGGTGCTAGAAGAGCTGCAAAACAGTAGCTTGAGCAAAGAAGGTGCAGAATATGTTTTAGCTGAATCTCCTCCTTAAGATGCAGTTCGGAAGTGTATTTACTGCAGTCCTCTAAAAGGAAAAGTTCTCAAGCACAGGTCTCAAAATTGTTTCTGGTTCTGTCAGTGAGGCTTACAAAGTTGTGCTCTAAGTAAATGCTACCGAACTCCATCTGCTTATTTTTCTTCTCTGTCTGAGGCCACACTTAGGTATAAAAAGGAACAGAGGCGTGATCTGCTAAAGCATCTACAAGGTGATGACACTTGGGTGCTTGATGATGTGAATGAGCATGTTGAACAACTGGAAAAGGTGATGGACCTGTAAATCATCCAGTTGTGGTGTTAACTTTGCAGCATATTTGTATGAAAAGAAGGCTTTGAGGGCTTTAAGATGGTCTTTAAAACCTCTCCAATTTTTGATTTCTTTGTGCTTCAATATTAGCATTTTTTTTTTAAGTGAAAATAACTTTTTACTTACAAAGAGGAAAAATTTTGATTATTCAATACTGTCTTGAATTTCTACCAAATGCAGAAGAGCAAATGCTGCCAGACAAGAATAGTCCCATGGCAAGAAATCTGGAGGATCCAAAGCTTCATAGCAATCCCCTTTGTGGTCATTCACAGGAGAAACCTTAACGGAACCTCTGAATGTCCCATCATTTACTATTAGTGTAGAAACCATTGCAGATATTTCAACAAAGGACAGATGTGTGTTGATGGATGCAGTGATTCCCAAAGGAAGAGATTTGACCAAAATAAATGTAGTGTGGAAGATATTAAATGTATAGTTATAGTACCTTAATTCTAGTGGAAAAAGCTACTAATCGGGGAAGGAATAGTCAGCTATGGATGTTGGAGAACATCGATAGAGAACAAGAGAAGAGAGAGAGGGTAGTAGAAGTAAAATGTGGTTGTGTCCAGCTGTGTGTGTTTTTCCTTTTTCAGTGAGGTTTGGTAGGTAGGTTCTGATTGTGTTTCTTGTATGTGGGTGATCTGATTTGCTGGTTCTCGTTTACTTGTAGGAACATTCTGTGCAGAAAAAAAAGAAAAAGCATAAGCATTCAAAAAAAGCTAAGAAAGAGAAGAAGAAAAATAAGCAGCATAAATCTGAAAAGAAGGATCACTTATCTGATAGTTCTTCGGTGAGTAAGAAACTAAAATGTTTCAAAATAACCTGCACCATTTTAGACTGCGTGAGTACACGTGGTTAGTAAAATTCAGACTTATTTTACTGTTTTCTGTTGGAAAAAAACATGGCAAAATCTGTCTTTTTAATATACAGCATATTTAATCAATGTAAAAGATACTGCTACGTGAGTGCTTATCAATTTTATAACACTGAACTCTTCTCATTAGGAACTGAGGGATTTATAGTTTATCAGCAGAAGAAAATCTGAAGAAAACCCTCATTCTAGGATACAGTGGAAAAATTCATAAGTTCCCTGTTGTCAGTGGTGTGTGATAGAAGGACGTGTCTAAAACTGCAAATACTTGACTGATTTTAAGCATGAGTTACTGCTGCCTTTTTCCATGAATGTTCAGCCGTGGAAACTGAGCCACATGGGAGTTGTATGTGAGTCTGAAGGAAGGCTCAAACTTGTGCATTTGAATCTGTAGACAGATGCCTTTATGTTGAGGAGCACTGCCAGAACAGTACAGAGGCTGCATTAGAAATCTGGGTGCTGCTTTCTGGCCACATCGTTTAAAACATCCTCCCAGCATTTTGAAGCAAGTGAGGTAGCACTGTGATTTTTTTCTTTTCTGAGAGCCTCCTTTATTGAGTGAAGGAATATGCAGCATTATGAGATTTATCTTCCAGGGACTGCTATCAGGAGTGAACTATCCTTTTCAGTATGGGAAGTAGCCTAAGCCACAAATGTCCCACGGTTCCCATGTGAGCCATCAAAACCCCTCGAATCGTATCAGTGAGTCCTGGTGATACAGCACAGCCTTGGCTGATAACTTTGATCCAAAATCTGTTATTTTCATCACATGTTCATGTGAATAGCAAAGAAAATCTGTTCAATGGGGTCCTGTTTGCTTCAGATGTAAAATCTCAGTGCGTTTTTTGGAAAGGCTAGTGGAGGAAGTCAAATATGAAAATAGGAGGAGATAGCATGTGTAGTGCTTTATGTTATACTGTTACTGGTTTTACTTTTTTAATGTAAAACAGAATTAATAATGAATTTAGATTTTTTTTTTTATTTTGGTTTTGTAATGCCATAAAACCAATTGGTTTTGGCTTTATTCGGACAACTTTAACTTTAGCACTGTTACCGTAGTAAACTGCCAGTACAACCTGGCATCATACATCCCAAATACTGGGGTGTACTCATAAAGTATGGTGAGATGTTTTGATTCTGAAGGAACAATCCCCTATGGGAATATCGATATTCTATTTTTATTAGTATTTTTAAATAATGAGCAGTATTATATTGTGGTGCTTAGCATTCAGCATAAATTTTGATTATCAAGATACTTCGTAACTACTGCATTTTATGAACATATAACAGTTAAGATGTTATTATTACTTTTTACATTCAACTCTATTTTGTAGGATTCTTCAGTTGAGTGGGTTGAGTCAAATGTGTCACAGTCAGATGACACAGAAAAGGCTTGGAAGGTCAACGAGCAATCAGATGCTGTGAAAGAACCCTCCCTGCAGGTGAGCAGTCTGATAACTACTCCAGAAATAAATTCAGCAGGACCAAATGTGAAACGTGCTTTGGTTTCTCGATGGTTCTCTTGCAGTGTGTTGGAACAAAACCTCTTTTACACGCTAATGTTTCTGTCTAGGTAGGTAAAGATGAGATTTCATTCATCGGGAGACTTCACTGTCTGATATTTGCTTGGTGTTTAACAACGCACTACACTTTGAAGTTACTTAGCACCAATTCCTTTCATCATATTTTGAGACCTTAGCAATTTAGCTTGGTTTTCTTGAAGGTCAACTTAAATATCTTGATTAGACTTGTTATTTTTTAGGCGTAATTTTGGTGGCTGTTCCATAGTTGAATTTTTACTTCTGTGGTGCTTAAACAGATATAAAAGGGAGAGGTGTAGAGCTTTCCGACCACAATATTTATGGAGTCAATGCCTGTTGATCTTCAAGGTGAATTCTGTACTCAGTAAGCAGCGTGTATTCTGGAAAATAGAATCATTCTGAAATAAACTGATTTTAGTAACTTAAGTGATGTTTTTTAATGGTTTAATTCCACTCCTGAAAAAGTCCCTGTTTCTCTTTCTGGATTGGTGCATTTTGTTAACAGAAATAAAAAGGATCTCTGAATCATATCTATGTTCTTGAAAAAATATAAAGTAATGAGATATAAATCCTTACATATATCACAATAATTAAAACTGAAAAAACAGTTTTTCCAAGCATTTCTTGTATAATGTGCACCCTGGTCTTGTCTTGTTTGTGGATGAGGAGTGTGCTTTGAAAGGAATTTCCTGGATATCCCTACTTTTTGGTATTTTGCCTCACGTTATGAAGTAATTTTGGACAATGTAAACCCTTTCCTGTTGGATTAAACCAAATTAGAAAGTATGTTCTCAAAGCGCACCTAAGGTACTCCATTATACCAGTCTTGGACTAGTCCAGAGTACTTAATTAGAGAAAAAAAAGACAGACAAACAAAAGAAATTCCCAAACTGCAGTTCTGAAGCTGCGGAAGACAGAGACAGTTTTTTTTCAGTGGTGCCCAGGAACGAGATCAGAGGCAATGGGCGTGAATTTAAACATGACTTTCTATTTGAACATCAGGAAATAATGTTTTACTGTGAGAGTGACCAGGTAGTGGGACAGGTTGCCCAGAGATGTTGTGGAATTGCCACCGTGGATGCATTTACAAGACTTCTGCATGTGGTCGTGGGCAACACGTTGCTCTGCTTGAGCAGAGGGCTTGGACCAGATGACCTCCAGAGGTTGCAATGTACATACATTTCTGCTGATCCACGTTGCTTTCTAATGTGGGCATAGATACCATTGAATCACTTGAAGATGCATTATTTTTCAATTCCTTCTTTTTCTTAGAGGAGATATGAGAACAGGAATTTTGTTTCCCCTCTGAAATTCTCTGGTGCCTTGCCTGGTATAATTTTTAAATAACAGAGGAAATGTGACCTATGGCATTTATTCAGATTGACAACTCAGACTTGAACCCTACTGTAGATAAGAAGACTTTTCTGCAAGGACATGTTTCAAAATAGATGTAATGTTGAAGCCTAGGTATATGTAGATTTTTTTATATCCTGCTTGTCTTTAGAGAGTGGTGCTCATTTTTAAAATGTCCTTGATCCATCTTAGGTTTAGGAAATGCAGTTTTCTACCTGTCATTGTGGGTACTGTTCGCAAAACTTAGATGTGCAAGTGTTTAGTATGAGGGTGGAGTTATTGCCTGGATAGCCAAGGTATGAACTATGCTTAGTTAGAGACTGCAGATTTTGTGTGCCCTAGAAGTGATGTCAGAGCTCATCAAGTCAGAATGAGTCACATTACTAGTGTCTTAAATCCATTGTGAAGATGTATTTAAAATCACAGAAAGACTTGTGAAATCTATTTGTGTAAGTGAATATTAAAATATTGAAAGATGGAGTTCTTAATTGTATTTGCTTTTCATTGAAGCATTTCATATGTGTTCATAAAAAACCCTGTGCTTTTTATTGAAAGTAGCATTTGTCAGTAGTTGCACTGGTTTCATTTGTACGCCTAAGCCATGTTTCTGCTGGAAGTATGAACACGGATTCTTTGTTTATTTTAGAGAGAAGAATGGATGAATTTAGACTTCTTGACATTGAAAACCACATCAGTAGCAGCTGTCAAAGGTGAAAGACACAAAGATAAAATACTGGAACGACAGAAAGCTCAAGAAATGGAACAGGTAGAAGGAATTAATGTATCAACGTTTTTCTGCATCATACTAAATTTAGCGTGTTGAATGAATCAATTAATTGGTTCAAATACGTGGCTGTATGGTTTTTAATCTCATGCCTGATGTGTTGTGTGATAGTGATTTTAACTTGATTGGTCAGTTATTTGTTCTGTTCGGGATGGGAGGGGTTCACACATCAGGCTTATCTTGTGGGGAAAAAGCCTTTAAATTGTCTTCTAGGCAAGGAAAAAGCCAGTTTTGTTTGTACTAAGTTCTGTAAAATCTGAAGTGCTTCTGAGATATTTTGCTTAATAACAGCGTCAGGCTGTTGGTCTGGCTTTCTGCCCTACAGTGTGTCTGTGTGAGAGGAGCACCACTGTTAATGTGAAAAAGCTTACCAAAGTTACTGTGTTGAAGTGTAGGGGTGCTGAGGCTTGTTTTTTCCTGAAGAAAAAATTCAGAGCAGTGGCTGTGCCTCTCATGCTGCAATTGTGCATGAGCACATGGGTGATTAGGGTCCAGCTTGGGAAAGGGTTGCTGTTATTAAATTAGTTCTGTTTACATATAGTTGCTGGCTGCTTCATTTTTTCATTCAGCTCCTTAAATGCAATGTAATCTGCTCTGAAAACATAGTTGCTGATCACTATCTCATACTTACTTGTCCTCACTTCTTAGAGTAGGCCATTTGTTGCTGTTGATTTCCAGTTAGTTGTGTTGTGGTGGGAACTAGATAAACCCTGAGTGTTGTTTTTGTGTAGTATGCAGTGCTTTTGTTATTGTTTTTTAAAAGGGATTAATATTTTTGATTTTTTCCTCACATAATTTTTTGCTGAACACTTTTTCTGGGCTGTTTAAGGACTGCTTCAGATGGAGCTTGTGAATTGTCAGAATGTCTGCATGTATTATATGGTTCACAACGATTTATTTGTATTCTTTATCCTAGAAGAATATGATTTTTATAGACTCTTCTACCCAGCCACTTGCTCTCCATGCAGGTTTATACTTCTCAGTTGTCAACATCAGATGTCTGCCCTTTCTTTGATACTCAAAACTATATGTACAGTAGATTCATACAGCATGACAGTGGTGGCGATGAGTTGATGATGCAACACAAAATCAAAATTTTGTCAGTTCTGGGATGCCTAATCAACCCTTTTCTGCAGTGGACTTCCTTGCCTGCTTCCAGACAAGTCACTTAACAGAATCACAGTAACTTACTAGTTTGAGGGTAAACAGCAATAGCTTGAAGTAAAATGAAGAGCCTCCATAACAGCAGTGCTTCAGATGTGAGTGCACATGGCAATGAAGTCATACAGCAAAACTGCTTCTGTATAATAAAGGTGCCAATTAAGCACATGTTTGAGAGCTTTGACTCTGTCCGTGCTGGCTGTGTTGCTGTAGAAGCACTTCAGCTGGCTGTCAGCTGTGTCACCTTCTTAGAGGAACATCCCTTCATTCACAGAATCACAGAAATTAGGGAATATTACTTCACTGAAAGGGCTATCAAGAACTGGAACAGGCTGCCTGGGAAAGTGGTTGAGTCACAATCCCTGGAGGTATTTAAAAGATGGGTAGATTTGGTGCTTAGGGACATGGTTTAGTGGTGAAGTTGACAGTGTTAGGTTTATGATTGGACCTGATGATCTTAAAGGTTCTAAATGATTCTGTGATTCTATGAGTCAGGATGGAGCGTTATGTTTATTTCTACCTGTCTTTAGATAGCGCAAGTTATGAGTAAGCTGTGCTGTTCCTGCATGTGTCTTGCAAAATTTATCAGATATTCTGAAAAATACGGACCGTGTCCTATGTACACAATAAAGTTATTCCTGTTTCAGGCCATGCTGTCTGAGAGAGAACTCAATCCTTACTGGAAAGATGGTGGTACAGGTTTGCCACCAGAAAAGGATGAAGCAGCTTCAGTAAAGAAAGGTAAACGACAACTTCTAGTAATAATCTTAAACTTTTGTTTCTAGTTTCTGGTCTCTGTGTTGCTAACAAGTTACTACTAATTTTAATGTAAAGGGATTATGAATAATATGTAATAATGTAAAATTTGGATGAGAACTTAATAGTGAATATTGGATTAATATCAGAGTATGATTTTTGCAGAATTTATCTCTATTGGTTTTTAATCTTGAGTAGTTTGACCTTCAGTACCTTTACAGAAATTTTCCCTTTTGAACTAATTAAAGGAAAGCATGATTTAACCAAGACAAGATAAATTGTTGTCATCTCATTTGGTTCCTTTCATTCCATTACACAAATTATAGTTTTAAAATATTCAACCACTGAAATCTGAGTCACATTAAGATGAAATACATTACAGATGCAGTTTGTGAAAAATATTATTTCTGTAACCTTTTCACTTCTCTCCTTACCCTAGGGTTATCCTGTCTATTTCCAGCAAGAGCAGTTAGAAAAACATTGTTCATAATGTCATAAAATGTTTATTATTTGATAAGAAGGGTCTTTGTATTCTGTGAACAGGGAACATTAGAGTCCTTGGCTTTTCTTTTTGGGTGCCTTTCCCTGTGGACACTCCATGCTGCAGACTATTAGCTTCATGCCCGCTTTTAGCAGTCACAGATATTAGCAGTCGATAAGACGTGACAGGCATCAGCGAGCACGTGTCCTGTATGTTAAGACCTCTGCTTGCTTTTCAAATGGAAAGCACTGGGTCACTTGTAAGTTTTCTGGCAAGGGGAACGTGCTTGTTTTCCTGTGAGGGGTATGCCAAAGAATGGACATAGTGTGTGGAAACAATAAGGTTCTTTAATTTCATAAAACCCCCCACAGCTTCTCATATGCCACGCCTGTCTTGGAAACTGCTTGTTTTGTTCTGTGATAGGATGGAGAAGCTTAAATTTAATCAGTGATATTACTGAGATATATCCAACATTAAATTATAAAAACATGCAATTGTATTATTACATTCTTACAATTTTTCTTCTACATCCCTTCAGTTTTTACATTAAGTTTAAGTGAAGGTTTAATGTCATATACAGAGGAAGGTTAAATAGGAATAACAAATAAGATACAAAACTGCACTTTCTCATTGTTTGCTGCTTTAGTTTCAGTGGTAGAAGATGCTGGATTAAGTTGGTTACGAAAATCATACCAAAGGATGAAGGAGCAGGCTGAGAGAGAGAAACGAAATTTTGAAGACATTGTCGCTGAGAGATATGGGGTAAGGGTCTTCGATTAAGTTCTATTCATACAAATACATGCTTGGAAAAGATTACTTTCATGTAAAGGCACAAATACATAATATGTGGTGTAAGACATAAGGAAAGAAGCAGGAAAAAGCAGCCTCTGCAGCTTTTCTCAAGTAATGAAGAATTTAGAGCTATGCAGCTTTTTATATTTTTTTGTTCAACGTTTTTTACTATATGGGATCCTAGTGCAAATTTTATTCTTCTGTCCTGCATCAGGAGGTTCAAATGATCCCAGTACCTGAGTACTTCTAAAATTATGGTGTACACTAGTAAATGTATTTTGTTCTCTTGCACGTAGTAGATAATAATGCACATTGTGAACAATAATAATGCCAAGATAATTTGGAGAGCTGCATCAAATTTAACCAAATATGAATATTCTGGCTACTTGTGCTCTGCTCAGTCCAAATACATTTAGGAAACTGTTTGCTTATGTAGGGTTTGAAAATCTTCAAAACTTATTTTTAATAGAAGTTTTCTGTGACCATATTGGCTGTTTAAAGTCTGTCCTCCCTGCGTGTTGTATTATTGTCTTGAAAAGCTTTGGTCAGATGTGTGGGGTGTTGAATCTTGGCCATAGTGTTACATTTGAGTTTTCTGTGGGTTTTTTTGATTAGATTGGTTTGTTTGTGGAGGTCTTGGAAAGACTTCATGCTGTTGTTTTTGAACTGAATTGTAGTCACTCCTGAGAGATGAAACCAATGTGGTCCGCACTGGTAGGAATTATTCAGTGACAGTGATTCTATGGAATATTATCTTTAAGAATCTGCAAAAAAAAAAAATAGAACTTTAAACAGCATGAACTACTCTGGCTGCTGACGTGCAGGGCAGTTGTTGAAAGAGATCCCTTACTGATTTGCTTCAGTATATAATATTTTGAGCAAGTAAAAAAATAAATTGATGACTTTTGATTCAGCTCAAAAGAGGTAAGAAGGACAGTCCATATTTTGCATAATTGCCTGATGGATAAAGTATTTGTCCAGAAAGCCAGACACGGGTTCAAAGCCTGTTTAAAGCTAAAGACTTTTGAACCCACTCTCCTGTGTTTTTAAGAGTTTACCTAGATTGTAAAATGATTTAGTGGGAACATTCATTGGTTCTATAGAAGCTGAGCACCTGATGAACATAAATGTTAAATTAATGAGGAAGAGTGAAGAAGCCTTTCTCCCTTGCTCAAGCCCTGAATCTTCAGGTGGCCAGGAGGAGACAGCTCTGAGGCTCCTAGTCCCTGTTACCAGGAGTGCTTTAGCACTTTAGAGCCACTGGATTAAAGTCAGAAGTAGTCCGAGAGAAGAGATCAGAAGACCTTCCCAACAGAGCATCTTAGACACGAGGCTCTGTGCTCCCTTTTTTGTACTGGTTTTCTTTTCCACTCCATGGCTCATGCCTTGCCCTTTGCACAGTAACTCATTTTCATAGGATGGTGCCTTTCTTGTATTACTTTGTAGGGAGCTTCATAAGACCCCATAAGCTTAAAAACAGAATGACTTTTTTTATTCTTTCTTATAGTCAATGGAAGTATTTCAGTCACGATTAGAAGAAGCTGAAAAAGTTGCATCCAGAAAGGAAAATTATCATAGAAGTGGAAAATGGAAGAAAACTGACTATTTAGAAAGTGAGAAAGAGAAGAAAGAGCAATATATGAAAAAGGAGACACGAGATGAAGATGATAGAAATGGGAACATGTCTGGGGGCTGTACTAGGGAGAAGTATGGCAAAGGATGGACAAAAGAAGACAAAGGTTACAAAAGAGATAAGTCAAGAGAAGACCAAGAATGTGGACACAGCAGCATGGACTCAGAATTGAGAGGATACAGCTCCAAAGCAGAAAAACACTCTGATGAAAAACGAAGTCAGGGAAAGAGTTCATCTCTAAGCAACATGAAACACAAATTTCTGAAACCCTCTGAAGATGATTCATCATCTTACAGTGCACCTAGAGACTACAAGTCACATCAGTCCTCTTCTGGACTGCTGGCTAATAGTTCTTTGAGCAGCCGTTTCCAAAAACCTAGTGAGAATACTGCACTGTGGACCAAAGCACACACAGAAGATTACAATGAAAAATTAATATCTGATCAAAAATCATCTGATGCTAAGGAACACATTGATGACAGTAGTTCGGAAAGAACTCTAAGTGATAAAAAAAAGAAGTTGCAACAAGAGTACCCAAGCAATATCCCTGAGGAGAAACAAACATTATCTGAAAGTAAAACATCATGTTCTAGGTATTTTTGAACATTTTTACTTGTCTTTTATTTGCTGTATTGTTACTGGAAACTCTGTGATAGTATTTAATAAAATCAGATCTCTTTAGTTAGGAGGAGACAAGCCTCCCAGGTAGGAGCAGCTGAAACAAACCACCATGGAAGTAATGAGTACCACCTACTTCTTCTGTCCCTTCTGCATATTTGAGAATTGCTGATGATAGATTATTTTGGTGCTTCTTTCCAGTATTAGTTCACACTGCAGTAAAATTGGCCCCCAGGCAAAAAAAAATTGCAAACCAGTATCTAATCAGTTGTGCAGTTTAGAAGAGACAAACTTTAAATATTAGAAAATGCTGACTAAAAATGAATAATAATTACAACAGAGATGGGTTTGCCACCTGCGAACTCTTCTAAAAGGTTTTAGCATATGAAAAATAGTTGACATTATTGGTTGTATATTTTCTGTGAAAATGAGAAAATATGAACAGGCATGAGAAGAAAATTGCAAAGTAATTTGCAGTAGGAATTTCACTTTGTCAGACTTGCTTTAATGCAAGACAATGTAAAGTGCTACGGAGAGGTGGTCAGAAAAATCAGTTGTAGACAACTGAGATTTTACTGTACTTGAGGTCACCGGCTTCAACCAGCTTGCTGCTTCTGGAAGTGAAGTGAGTAGTGTGATTATTGCTATGAATGGTTTCCTTCAGATCTTCCCAATAATAGGTAAGCATGTGAAAAAGTGTTTTAGAGTCAGTGGTGTTATTTTATTGCTTGGGAAAGCTGGACAACTAAATGTTCTTGTATGTAAGAAGGATGCTATGGTTTTGTTAGAGACAGCGCTTGATGAAATATGATCAAGTGTAATTCCTTGTTTCTTACGTGCTTTTGTGAGATATTTGCAGAAAAAAACCCCTTCCTACAGCAAGATTATGAATTTACTTTTTAATATTTAATTGTTGGATTCTAATAACAAAGAAATACCTTAGAAGTATTTGTTTTATTTGTAATGGTACCTACTTGTAGTACTTGCAAACAGACAGTGAGATATCTGCAAAGGAAAAATGTACATGAGATGACTACTGCATGACTGACCAAAACCAGGCAACCGATTCTACATGATTCTTTGTACTCAGCTGGTTGGGTGTTCTTTACAGATTTTTACTTGCCATATTTTCTTTAACAACAGGAAGATAAATTGTTTATATCATGCTCATTCAACCTAATGTACTTATTTTTCTTATAGCATGAATTTGAATATACATTGTGGCAGGAGTGGTTCCCAATTTTGGCACAGATAATTTGTATGCGCTATGGGAAATCCCATTGTGTTTTTCGTGCCTTGTTTTATTGTTAATTTTAGTATTTGCCTCAGTGTCGCTTTGCTGGGAAATGAGAAATATGTCTTTATAGCTGTTTTAGTTACTCTGAAAAAAAAAGTCTTGTAGCATTAAACTTGCGATGTATGAGACATAATTGGGCCTTCAAATTTGGTTATCCTTTTCATTTTTCCAGATATTGCCTGAACAGTTATTGCCTTGAAATGCCTGAGGTTTACCACTTAAAAGCAATTTGTAAACTTCATTTAGAATGATTCATGATATGTCTCAGCTGGAGCCTGTGAGACTGCCTCATCCTCCTCAGTCCTGGCTCGTTCATAACTTCATTTAAGTATGAGATCTGCACAATCCATAGTTGTTTTCTGTCTGGCTTGGGTAGGTCTTTAGCTTCCATAAGGAAACTTAGGTATTCACATAAGGAGAGATGCTGCACTGGGAGCATCTGGTAGAGTGCATCTGCTCTGCAGTTTGGGCACAGGCTCCATCAAAATGAAAATCTGCACTTGGAACTATATGTCTGAAAAAAACCCACCTTATTATAAGTTTATTAATAAACTTTCCCACACACGTAAAAAAGCATGGCTCTGCATGGTTAGGGTCTAAGCCTAAAAAAAAAACCCCAAAATACTTCACTGATTAGCAGCAAATAATCTGTGTAAATGTTATATAACTGTTTATTAAATCTGCCTTCCTTCTCAGTTTTGTTTACTCCATGATTTCCACAAGGAGAAGGCAAGATTAACAGCTGTGTCGTACAACTCATGGCAAGTAGGAGTTCTGACATCCAGCATACTTTATTTACCTTTATTTTTGGTGATTCTCCAGAACACTGAGCCTGAGTGAAAAGACCCCGTGTGAAGACCCTGCACCTTGTTCTTATTTGATTGATTTTGCTGCTTCTATTTCAGGGATAGAGAGAGCTGGTGGTTGCTTTGCATGTGTGTCGGGTTGACCCCATCAATAAACTGTGTACCTAGCTGCTCTCTCATTTCTCCTCCTGCAGAGGGAATCAAAAGAGGGAAAAATTCATGTATCAGATAGGCAGCTTGAGAAATGAAGGGAGGAGACAAAAACAAGTGGCGCACAGGCAGTCAGCCACACACCACCTCCCATGGGCCGACTGATGCCCAACCACTCTGAGCAGCAGCTACTTTGGAAGGACTGCAAGTCCCAGCTTTCATAAAACCATAGAATAACCAGGTTGGAAGAGGCCCACCGTATCATCGAGTCCAACCATTCCTATCAATCACTAAACCATTCCCCCCAGCACCTCGTCCACCTGTGCCTTAAGGTGACTCAACCACCTCCCTGGGCAGCCTGTTCCAGTGTCCAATGACCCTTTCCATGAAATTTTTTTTCCTAATGTCCAGCCTGAACCTCCCCTGGTGGTGCTTGAGGCCATTCCCTCTTGTCCTGTCCCCTGTCACTTGGGAGAAGAGGCCAGCTCCCTCCTCTCCACAACCTCCATTCAGGTAGTTGTAGAGAGCAATGAGGTCTCCCCTCAGCCTCCTCTTCTCCAGGCTAAACACTCCCAGCTCTCTAAGCCGCTCTTCCTAAGGCCTGTTCTCCAGCCCCTTCACCAGCTTTGTTGCTCTTCTCTGGACTCGCTCCAGAGCCTCAACATCCTTCTTATGGTGAGCGTGGCGTTATGGGGCATGGAATAGCCCTTTGCCCAGTTTATATTGTCTGTCCTAGTTGTGTCCCCTCCCAGCCTCTTGCCCATCCCGGCCTTCTTGCTGGGGGTGCAAAGTGAGAAACAGAGAAAGCCTTGAAGCTGTGTAAGCTCTGTTCAGCAACAGCCCAAACACTGCTGTGTTACCAGCACTGTCACCAGTTATGTCCTAAGCACAGCACTGTAGGAGCTGCTATGAAGAACATAAACTATCTCAGCCAGACTTAGTAGAACATGTAATTACTGAGTAGAACATTGCCTTATTGTTATTTGAAAAGAGCAGCTACTCCTTTGCAGTTGTTTTGTTAAATAAAGGTGAATCACAATTTTTTTTTTTATTGCAAGTACAAAACCCCTACCTTTTAGCTTCTGGTTACCGCGTGTAGTAAGAACAATGCTGATTGTAAGTGGACAGAGAAACTAGATTGTGTTTGGAAGTGGTTTGCTTAAAGAATTCAATTATTATGATAGCAAAGATAATTCTTTTCTTCTTTTCATAGAAGAGAACTAAGTATAGAAACGATTTGGCTGATATTTTCTTTTGGATGCATTTTCTATTTTAGTACTATTAAACCAAATTCTGCATCTTCTTTGATATTTTAATGATATTTGTTAGCCAATACAATTACTGAGCTGATTTATTAGTAAAGTAGAGATTACTTTGGCCTGGAAAACTATGTGGCCTCTGCTTCTTGACTCATGTGTTTCCAAGTTCTTTTAAGCTGATTCTTAACTCCTGAGCTTCTGTATGTTTGAGATCAGGTACAACCTCTGTACCTGTTTCCTTCTGTGGGAATTGCCTTTTTTCTTTTCTTTTTTTCAGAATTTTGTTGAAAATTCTCTTAGAACACATCAGGGTTGGATATGTGGGGTCGTTTTCTGTTGGGTATAATTTATATGCTGCTACTTTTCTTCTTTTTCCTGAAGTTTCAAGTCTTGCAATAGATGTAATTTTTAATGGTGTTCAGTCAGTCACAAAAAGTAGATCTTCATTGACGTGAGAGCTCGGATTAATAGGTGTTGCTGGTTCAGTTCCTCGTCTCTCATGCTGACAATGTACCTTTTAAGTTTAATCCTTTCTAAAACTCAGTGAGAGTTTCTTCAGCCTATAAATCAAAGTGATTTGGACAGTTATGACACAGGTTAATTAAAAGTGCTGATTGGATGTCCAAGGGATCTCCCCAGAGGAAAGGTCCATCCAGCTATTGCTTGCTGAAACTCACACTTAATAATGTGACTGCTTTGGAGTTTAATTTGAGACAAGATAAAAAGCAAAACAAAACAAAGTCTCTAGTCTCAAAAAGTTCAGATGATGATTCAAGCTGTAACGCTGCTTAAAAAAAAGCACGTATGAAGCAATAAACGTCTCTTGTTCCTGTTACTGAAATAGTCTGCCCTGTTTTGAGAAATATGGGTTAAAGAGAAGTAAGAACGTAATCTTTGAAGGTTTTGTTACAGGTGAAGTTGATGTGAATGTTGCTGCTGAGTTTTTGGGTCTCAGATTGGGCATATTTGAAACAAAAGTACTTTGATTATTTTCTCAGGACTGGGGAGATCTGGCAGTTAAAGAGGACACCATCTTCAGAGTTCTCCTGTCCTTCAAATCTTACTGGTTTAACCATATTAAGTAGTGGGCGAATTCTAGCTCTCTCTTTTAAGAACTGGGACCATTGTCATAACTACATTCTTATGTCTCTCTTGTGTTAGCTATTGTACTTTCAGAATTAGCTGGTTTTAATCTTTCCTAGAGTTAGAGAAAAAGAGTCAAGCTTGTTTGATTCCATTTTGCAATAATTCTTAAGGACCTTATTATCATAAGAATCATACACTGACCTTTCAATATTAAAATTAAGATGCAATACTATTTGTTAATAGTTATAGCTTCTCTAGGGATACTTCATATTTTGAAAACAGTACTAGATAATCTTCCATGGAAACTCTACTCTATCAACCATAACATCTTTAGAAGTGAAGATTGTACTGTGAGCAGATAAGAATGGGCGTGTAAGTAGTTTTCAAGAAATGGAAGGCCACTTGATATACAGGAGATTAGCTGGGAAAGGGGTGGTTTTGCTGAAACTGAGAAGTAAAAGCATGACCAAAGCCAGAAAGGATGGTTACAAACTGGGTTTACATTACTCTTTCTGCTCCTTTTTTTCTTCTGCTTATACCTGCTGTTGGTTCTTGACTCTTCTGTCATGCTTAGAAAGCATTCACAGATAGCACTTGGCATTTTAATTGTTCTCAAAAGTAAAAGGAAATGTACCGTATAAAAAATTTTATTCAAGCCTTTTGGGTTCAGAGTCCTTGGCCACTTTTGACTACAAATATATTTTTAGAATGTGTTGTTACCAGTTATTTTGAGAATAGGAGCATATGTACCAGTAGAGTAGGTGTATAATACTTAGTTATACAGGTGAATTCTACATTGTTTTTCCACGGGTTTAGTTCTGGTGGTGTTTTACAGACATACGTCAAAGGATGAGCCACCTCGGGTCCTTAGTGAAGAAGAGATGAACAGACTGGGAGCGAGGATCGTGAAAGCAGAACTCATGGGAGACATGGTAACGTCTTTGAAAAAATGTTATGATTTACTGCAATTTCTCTTTAAAGCTCACAGTGATTTATTTCTTTTAAAAAAAGGTATTTATGAAGTCTGGCAAAATTTTATTAGGTAGAATTTGAAGATTCTGCTTTTATTGTAGCTTCTGTTTTAAATGCATTGGTTCATAGATTAGAATAGAGGATTAACGTTCTCAGGTTTTGTAGGCTGGGCATTATATCCCAGACCAGTTTTCTCTGCCTTTTTTGTAGGATTTAATATCTTCTTATTAAAAAGACAGCAGGCGAAAACTGCGAAGCTCCCAGTCTGTTACAAGGCAGACAGTGTCTGGAGCTTTTGTTATTTCATCAACTTTGCCACAGGTGGATGCTTGTGGTCTGTAGCTCTGCTGTATAAACATAATTTATTGATTATGATATGGAAATGTAAAACTGAAAGGAACAGTGTTGGCCATTGCATCCAACTCTGCAGTGAGAACTGTGTGATGCTTTGTGGTTTGCCCTGAATGAGACTGGGTCCGTGGAGCTGAGATAAACAGCTGCATGTTTAGCATTGGTTTAGAAGGCTTCAGACAGCAGCAAGGAGGATCAAATTTCATTCTTTTGGAACACTCTGATCTCTATTACTTAAAGTATGACAGTAGCGAGTTAATTGTATTCAGTAGTGTTGCCTGGAAGTTTAAATTATAACAAGGTCAGAGTCTGTTAGTTTTTAAGCTGTGTTTTACAAGTGCTTACTCTGAGCAGCTGCTCTTAAGGCAGTATTGCTGACATTTTTTGAAGGATATAATAACATTTGTTGAAGGTCAATCCTGTCACTATGGGCCTTTGTATCTTTCTTTAAGATTATTTTTTAGTGCAGTTGTTTACCTTGCTTTTTGTGACAGAGTATTTGCACCAAAACCTGCATCACTAAGAAGTAATAAATAAGACATCAAGAGACAAATTGGTATTTCGTGAAAGCTATTGATTCTTGGATTTGTGGGAAGTGTAAGGATACTTGGCATATTAATTCATTGCTGGAGTAGGGCATGGTGTTGGTCTTTGTCAAACACCTATCACATAATTTAAATTTTGTTAGGAGAAAGCATCCATTTTATAAACCTTTTCTTTTCAAACCGATTTTACATTATGGATTCTTTTTCCGCAGATTTAGACACAAATGTGTATATATAGCTTTACGAAATTTGAACGAATACACCTTTTGTAGAAATTGTGGCCATTTGAAATCTTATTAGCTTCAGAAGTCAATTAAAAGTAACTTCAAGCATTGTGTTTTCTACTAAGATATAGCGAGTGTTAATAATACCTCCAAGTTTTAATCTGTAGTTTTCCTAATTAATGTACAAAAAATACACTAGTGAGGAACAAATGTTTCTGAAAGTAATTATATAATAGGTTTGTGAGGGACTGATATTTAGTCACTGAAGATATTAGTTGAAGACATTTTCCTACAGGGGAAAATGATTGAAGCTACCTAATACACTGCTTGCTTTAAAAGGGAAAGTTTTCCAAAGTCTCTCATGGAAAGCAGTAAAAATTTAAAACTTTTTTCTTTTCCTACTGCTCAGCTTCAGTGGCATTGTCCAAATAAAAGTTTGAGCACAAGTGTGTGGTTTTTTTTCTTTTCAACCTGAAAGTAACCAAATAAGAGTAGTTTGAATAAAAATGTACAGATATTCTGTAGGGAGAGTGAATCTTTGTTTCTGCTACTGCTTTGTTTTGACCAAAATTATGTAGCAGAAGCCAACATTATAATTTTATTGTTAATTTTTTATATATTTTTCACATATGTGTTCTGAATTTGCCTGTTTAAAAAAAAAATGACTACAGTATAAATAATAAAGTAACAAATCTTCTTTTGTTGCTTTTCAAATGTTTTCCCATGGACTTTCTCTGATCAGATTGAACATAAGGCTTTTTTAAACAGGTTCATCCTCAGACACCAGAACAGATGGTTTTGAACAGCATGTCCTGGTGCCCAAGTTTGACCATGTGGGACAGATAAACTCTGAATCTATTTTTGTTAATGCCTTGCTGCTTAGTGTTGATGAAATGACTTAATTTGGGGGCAGCAAGTCTTGGCTTGATCGTTGGGAGTCCAGTTGATGAAGCTGGCCAAGTGGTCAGAGTATAAATAGTTGTATTTCTTATAGGTTGATAAGTTGTCCCCTGGCAATTCTTAGCAAACCAAGATATTCTAAAATGCTCATATTTAATAAACAGGTGGATTAGAGAGCAGGAGCATAAAAACCAATTTACACAAGTCTAAACAGTTCTAAATTTCTACCTCTTGTCTATTTTAATATCTCAAGTAAGGTCTTAAGTGCCAAAGTTGGACATGTGGTGTAGAGAAATGAGAAACTGCGTAGCAAAAATATCTGAGAAGAACTTGTCTAAACCCATTGCATGCACGTGTGTTTATATATGGCTAAATAAAAGGATAGGTGGCATAGCCTGGAAATAGTTGATGTGTTGGACATAGCTTGATGTGTTCAGACTTTCTTATTTAGCTTCCTGTCATAAAGTAGTGTATGTGCTTAGCCATGCAAAACATTTATTAGTATAACTGAATAATGTGTAAGCATAATTTTTTGTGTGTTCTTAGGAAAACATATGTTTCTATACTTTAGGTGCCTTATTCTCAACAATTTTTTTGTTGTTTTATCTCTGGTGAAGAATTGTGTGAATTGTATTGATGTGTTTTCTTTTTTTTTAGTGTCATTAGAGTTTTAAAAAAATACATCAAAAGATGAAGAAATGTAATGAATAGTTAGTTCTGATATAAAGGTCTCTAAAAGTTTAAAATGGTTAAACTAATGGATTACCACTGCTTTCTTTGAAGGAGTTAGCTTCAAAACTTCAAGCAGAACTTGAGGATGCACGCAAATTGAAAGAGGCTCAAGGGCAGATTTCAGCAAAATCTGGTAGAGAGGTAAGGGGACAATAATCTTTTCTTTGTTCTAATGTAATGGTATAATACAGGTAGCAGCTGAATTACAGAGAACATGAAATGTACTTGGGAAAATTACAAGTTGTGACGTTAGAAGAGTTATTGTTCAAATTAAATTGTACTTTTTGTTGGTAAACATCAATTTGTCCTTTAGCAACTTCCATAAGATATTTTTACTGGTAATGTTTTGTCAGCAGTTATATATATCTTCCATTAAAATAAAACCAATATGCATCATTTGCTGTCCTGTTTGCCCAAGAGGCCTAAACCTTCTGATCTGGAACCTAGGCTGTCTTGCCTTACAAGCTCTGCAGTGACTACTATTGCCGCTGAAGCAGGTGATCTCTATTCTGTTTGGCTTGCCAGGACTTAGTGCTGGCTGTTACGTAACTCCGTAGAAGCTGGCACTTCCAATGTTGTTGTTCTTAGAGTGGTGTGGTGTGGATAGTACTCTTCTTCCGTGTCAACTTTTATAGAACTATGAAGAAACAGGGTCAGTATCTTAATTTATGAGCTCTGTCCTCATGATGGAGAGGAGACTTTTGGGCAAAAAAAATGTTCTTGTCCAGTTTGACTCTAAGTCCTGATTTCCAGCATAGGAAGAAATTAATTCAGATTTTAAAATTGGGAAGTAGAGGATCTGTTATATTTTGTCCTCAAAACTGTTGATGGAAACCTGTTCCCTAAATTGAATTGTGAATATGAATAACAATTTTGGTCAGCCTTAGTCTTAGCCATAGTCTGACTTGTATATTAAATTTTAATTAAAGGATTTTTAGAACTAACAGCATGTGGTCATTGCAGAAGCAGCAAATGTAAATGCTACTGGAATTTCCAGAAAGGAAAAATAATTTATGAAAAAAAGGTGAAAACATATATTAAGCATGAGATATTCCTCTCTGTCTCTCTTCATCCTGAGGGCAATTGATTTCACAGCTTGCGCTTTTATGAAGTGATAGGCTGCTCTGCAACAGGGAGATTCCTCCTTACATGTAGAAACACCAAGCTTGGTGATGCAAGAGTTTGGAGATTCAGAAGGTTAAACTGACAAAGAATAAATAGTGCATCCTTCTGCATCCTTCTGACGTGACATAGGTCCTAATCTGTCTCTGGGCTGGCATCTGAAAAATGAATGAGTAGTCTAGGAGGAGCCTTACTGTAAAAGAAAGGTGTGTTATTGACTTGGAAATACCATCTTGCTGTCCTAAAGCATCAAAGGTGTCAACTTAGTATTTTCTATTCATGAATGTGCTCTAAGATAGTTACAGTTTTTCTTCTCTCTTTTGTGTGCCTGTTCATTTCAGCTTTGCACTCTTTGTGTGCATATTTACTCAGGATGAGTCTGGGGACTTCCAGGACATGTCCACTCCTTGTCCTGCATTCCCTTTAAATGTGATGGGACGAAAGTTGTGAATACCCCTAGTCTCCCCTCTCTTTTTTCTTCATCTGCTGTGGGAGTTTCACTAAGCCTCCATTGTCAGCTGTAGTGTTGCGATTTATACAAGCTTCTTTGGAAGACTGAAGGGATTTAAAAACAGGGTCCTTTCCTCTCTGAAGTTCCTCTTGGATGCAAAATGCCAGCTCTTGTGAGATCCTTGTTGGCTTGCTCTGAAGCTCAGGATCAGCTTCTTGCATAATTCCAGATGCAAGAGCTTGGTGTTTTAGGTCTATTCATTTCAGAGTGCTTATTTTTATGTTAGGGTCAATTTGTCTTGCAGAAATGATCTTTAGTTTGTGGAAACCACGAGTGTTTACAATCCTGCTGTTTTGAAGTTGCCATGGTTTGCCAATGCGAGTTGTCCCTTACAGGTATAACAGGGCTGGCGTCAGTAATTCTGGAAATGATTAGTTCTTACACTGCGTTATGCCAGAATAATATTGACCTCTTTACAACATGCTGTAAAGTTGCTTGACATCTTATGTTTGAAGTAGATTGGCAGACTCTCCAAACTGCAGTGAAAACCTTGAGATTTTCTTGAAATCACTTGGGTTTAAATTACTGGCAGGACTTGGTTTCCAGAGAGTAAAAGTCTTTCTGTATGTTTTTAGAGACTTTCTGTCTGGTGTTTATGAATATGCCTTGCCTCTGCTACCAGTAACAAACATGAAGCATTTTGTTTCAGGCTGGTCTGTCTCTGGTTCCTTGGAGCAGCATGGCCAACGTCATGCTGAAAGGTCCTGAAACATGGCTTTGCCTTATTTTCACTTCTGTTGGGAGAACTGGGGAGATAGGTCAGGAAGCAACGAGGGCAATTCTGAATGTATCTCCCTAGGAAGGTTCGGGTTTTTTTTCTTTTTAGTTAATTGAACATGGATCAATTTCCCAATTCATTTCACTGTGTGACTGAATGAAGACTCATGCTAGTGTAAGGGGATGTGTATGGGTGGCTGGGGTTTGTATAGAGGCCAAGATCAATATTTTTGACAGTAGTGCTAGTTTATTATGCATTAAAGTGATGAAGAAACTACAGGCTGAAGGGACTGTGAAGTGGTAGCTTAAATCCTGGTTTTATGTATTTGTTTGTAAGTGAGAATAGAGGTAAACCTAGCTTTTATAGTTTGTTTGATTTGGTCAAGAATTCTACCCGAAGAAATCCCAGAATTATGATTTTGAAGTACAGTTTTCAAACACTGATGTTTGGAGTTTTAAGAACCTTACATGTATCAGTTCATGTATTTCACTAAGCATCAATGTCCTGGTGAGACTGATTTGCAGCTGCTTTTCCTCTTGGCATAAGTCATGTGTAGTTTTAAGACCTGCTGTTTCTAATGCATTTAGACATTGCAAGTAAACATTTTCATCTGAAAGAAGCCATGAAGCACGAATATATACAGCTTCATGTATATATGATATTCATGTATATATATTACCTATTCTAGGTATAGAATAGCAAGAAAAATGTAATGGGAAGTAAATGGTACGAGATACTGAAGAAGAAAAGTCCTGGCCAAGGCCACTTGGGTAATTTTATAGCCAAAATTTGTCTTGAAGAGGATTGTTGCTTTCTTTTTTTCCTTTGTTCTTGGTAGTTAGTGTGATGTTTCTATTAAATCAGGTGAACAACCACAACTATTAAGTTTTCTGTGCAGGAAGATATCCCAGATTAAAATTCAGTACAGCTGAAAACATGTTTGAATTCTCCTGTTACTGGAAAAAGGAAAAATAGTAACTTTACTGAAAAATGTTTTAAGAAAGTATTGAAGTGATTCTTTTGTGCACTACCAGCTCTCATTTTGCTTGTCTTGATTTGGTTTTAATTGCTGGACTTCTGTGTGTCCGAATCTCAGAAAAGATGAAAATTTATTAGCTGAGCAGTTCTTAAATTGTTTGTGGCTTTTGAGTAGCTTTATAAATGGAAATCTTTTGCCTCAGTTTGGATATGATCTTTTTCAAGAAAATTTGTCTAGCTGAAGAGATTAATTTTTATACAGATTCTTCTGGAAGGCATGAGTAGCTGTTATCTTGCTTTTTTGATACTTCAGAGGGAATACTAGGGAATATTGTTTGAGCATGTTGATCAACTTAAATTGTGTGTTTCTCCATTGCATAATTTCCACGTAATCTTAAATGTTTCATTTCTCAATTGCACTTCTTCCTACTTCTTTTTGGTAGTTAATAAAATATTTATATCTAGCTAACTAAAAATATATGCATACCTATATAAAACACACACATGTGAAACCTAAATAGAGGATAAGGCTTTTTTTACTAGCTTTTTAACTGATGTGTTGTAGTGTTTTCCTAGTTAGTTGTTCCAGGAGAGCTAAGAGTCATTGTGATTTCCAGGCTTAATGCCTGCCTGTGTAGTTAAGAAGAGACAAATATTCTGCTATACAGTAAGCAGAAGGGGACTGTGGAAGGACATCACCATGTATCAGGCTGCCGTAAGCTGGGAAGGCTCCTCATAATAAGGGTTTGGGAAAGAGACCACCAGACTAGATAGGAAGATAATTAAAGGTAAAAGGTAGATTTAATAAAATTCCTTTTCTTTGCACCTCTGAATACTTCAATATCTGATATCCTTAAGTGCATCACAGAACATTAGTGATGTCATCTGTAATATTAAACAAATATTCTGATCCTAATTTTTTCTAGTTTGAAAGGTGAAGCATGAGGAGGGCCATGATGATGATCAGAGGGCTGGAGCACCTCTGCTATGAGGACAGGCTGAGAGATTTGGGATTGCTCAGCCTGGAGAAGGGAGGATGAGGGGGGATGTCTTCTACCTGGAAGGGGGAAGATTTAGATTAGACATTAGGAAGCAATTCTTCACGCTGAGGGTAGTGAGGCACTGGCAGGTTGCCCAGGGAAGCTGTGAATGCCCCCTTCCTTGAAGTGTTGAAGGCCAAATTGGATGGGGCCTTGAGCAGCCTGGTCTGGTGAGAGGTGTCCCTGCCCATGCCAGGGGGTTTGGAACTGGATGATTTTCAAGGTCCCTTCCAACCCAAACCATTCTCTGATGCTATAAAATGAGATCAGAAGAACAGTTTAAGCTTACTCTAGACACTGAACAAGCCTGACTTTTGCCACATGGGATTAGACAGCTCTCATGGAGTAGAGACTTTTGTGTGTGTTTTAAATGGAGTCTGTGCCTAAAAGCACAAAATGCCTAAAGGCACAAAACTTGTAGCTGTCTCATCTGGTTTTGTGTGTTCAGCTTCAGGAAGAGAGATGTTGACTTTTCTGAATGTAGCACCCTGCAAGTCTGCGTACCAGAGTGGTGTGGCTGCTGCACACTCTGTGGATGCCTCAGCTTGGGTAGAGCCCTTCTGTTGTTCACTGCAGGTTACCTTAAGCATGTACTCCTATAAATTGTAGTAGGATAGCAGTTGAACTAGGGCACTTAACAGAGTTAAGCAAAAACTGAGGCCGTAAACGTTATCGTGCTTAAATACTTCGATCACATGTGTACAACTACAATGAATGCATAAAAGACCCTTTCTAAAAGGATGAATACAAATGTAGTTTGTGCTTGTTTGATCTGCCTTTGAGCGGGAGGTGGCCTTCAAAGTCTCTTAAATCAAAATAAACAGGTGAATTTGCAAAAGTGGAGTTTGGGCTTTATGAAGGGCTTAACCCCAAATTAAATAATTTAATTTGTGATAGAATTAAACAATACTTTATTTCAGGTGTTTACATCTAAATTATCATGGGCATTTAGAGAAAAACAGTTACACTTAGAGCTCTAGTGAAACAGTGTAAAAGAAGGCTGCTGGACCATTGAATTTGAGTTGAGATGAGAATGAGTACTTATTGAATGTAAGGAGACAGCAGAAAATTGCGGTGACTTGAGCATTTGAAAAACAGCTTCCATGTGTTCATGGTTTCCATCTAGATAGAGTTTATATTTGTTATCTGAAAGTGCCTCACAGCTCTTGATTTGAGTGCATTGGTTATGAGGATGTTACCTCTGCTGTTGTCAGTAAAAGGGATAACTGATGCAATTTATGCTTTATTCTGTATTTTTGCCTTACAAAATATATCTGGAACATTAGTCCATGGAGGCACATTGTTTGCAGTGGGCTTTGACGGCACAGGAAAGGGGAGGTAGAAAGTTAAATGAGCAAAGGCAGATTGAAAACTAGTGGACAAAAATAAGGTGATTCTTCACAGAATGGTTGCTCCAGGGTGTTGTGGATATTGGAAGCTTGAGTAGATTCAAAGAGAAACTGTACAAGTTCATGAAAAATAAATCCCTTGTGGACTGGACAGAAATGATGTCTGGCTCTTAATGGTGGAGACACAAATGCTCAGAGGCATCCATTCTTTTTGTACTTTTCATTAAGCATTCACTTTTGGAGGAGGCACGTTGAGCTGTAGGTCGATCCAAACAGTTCGATAGCTGCTTTTAATTTTCATTCTACACATCAAAAGTGTTCTTTATGACGATTCTAAATAATTTATGATGTGCATTATTTGTGTGCTTTGCCTTTTCTTTTTTATTTTCAGATTTTTTCCTGTCTGTTATCATACTTCCATCGATACAATCCCTGCATAAGAATTAGAGTGAAAACTGCTAAATGAAAAGCAGTTTGCTTTTGTGTTGCTACAGACTGACTTAATTGCGTTTATGGGTTTTAATAAGGAAATATATTGACATGATACAAAATAAGCTAAACTGAGAGTCAGTTCATGGCGGTGGATGAACGAGGTACAAGTGTATGAATCTTTTAAAATGATTTTCAATTCCAATCTAAGTATGGTCTATAGGAAAAAACCTTCTCAATGCTAAGCCTATTATTGTGCTCTATAGCACTTAATCAGTATACACGAAACAAAGTACTCGCTGCTGAGCAATTGCTAGAGGCAGTTCTTAATAATGATGAATTCTGCCTAAAGTACAAGATCAATATAAAACTGGATAAAAAGTAGAAGGCATTACTTTAAGGAAAATAACATGGTAGAGGATATGTCATAGTGTGTAAAATGCACTGAATATGAACCAGCTGTGTGCCCAAGTGGCCAAGGAGGCCAATGACATCACAGAATCACTAGGTTGGAAAAGACCCACAGGATCATTGAGTCCAACCATTCCTATCAATCACCAAACCATGCCCCTCAGCACCTCATCCACTTGTCTTTTAAACACCTTCAGGGAAGGTAACTCCACCAGCTCCCTGGGCAGCCTGTTCCAGTGCCCAATGACCCTTTCCGTGACAAATTTTTTCCTGATGTCAAGCCTGAACCTCCCCTGGCGGAGCTTGAGGCCATTCCTTCTCGTTCTTTCCCCTGACACTTGGGAGAAGAGCCCAGCACCCTCCCCTCCACAACCTCCTTTCAGGTAGTTGTAGAGAGCAGTAAAGTCTCCCCTCAGCCTCCTCTTCTCCAGGCTAAATAACCCCAGCTCTCTTAGCTGCTCCTCGTAAGACTTGTTCTCCAGCCCCTTCACCAGCTTCGTTCCTCAACATCTTGTTCTGTATAAGAAACGGCATGGCCAGCAGGACCAGGGAGGTGATTGTGCTCCTGTACTTGACATTGAGGTCCTGGAACACATCCAGAGAAGGGCAATGAAGCTGGTGAGGGGGCTGGAGCACAAGTTTTATGAAGAGCAGCTGAGGGAACTGGGGTTGTTTAGCCTGGAGAAAAGGAGGGTGAAGAGAGACTTTATCACTGTCTACAACTGCCTGAAAGGAGGTTGTAGCAAGGTGGGTGTTGGTCTCTTTGTCCAAGTGACAGGTGATAGGATGAGTGGGAATGGCCTCAAGTCGTGCCAGGGGAGGTTCAGTTTAGACATCAGAAAAAATTTCTTCACAGAAAGTTTTATCAGATGTTGGCAGAGGCTGCCCGGGGAAGGTGATGGAGTCACTGTTCCTGGAAGTATTCAGAAGACGGGTAGATGAGGTGCTCAGGGATGTGATTTAGTAGTGGGCAGGTATGGTTGGACTTGATGATCTCAAAGATCTTCTTCTACCAAGCAATTCTATGCAAAGAATGTGAAGTTCTGAAAAAGTAGAGAGGAACTGACACAAGCTTTCTGCCATGCCTTTGAGAAATTGTAAGGAAAGCACAAAAGATTTCAGCATAGCAAATCTTCAATTCAATAACTGAATTTTCTCAAAAGTCCATCAGCCTTCAGTCTAGTAGGATTCCTTTAATATCTTTAAAGTGTAAGAAATAAAACAGTGATTGATATATATATATAGATATATATATATAGATATACAAACATAAAATGTGTAAATATATATATCAATATTCTGCGAGTTTTATATATATTCCTCAAGATACAGCAAAAAACTCAGAAAAAAATGGCCTAAGGTTTTTTTTATGAATGGTATTAAGAGCTTTTTGTGGAGCCTCTTGGGCATGAAAGGTACCTGCAGAGCAGTAGTCTTTGATTTTGGCAGGCAGTGTATTTCACTTTACATTAGGCATCTAGCTGACGTAGTGCTGCTTTAAAGGAGAAAACTTTTTCTAAGCTAGCTGTTGGCTCTGTGAGAGTAGTACTTGCCAGTCCATTGCTTGTGCATCTCTGGTGGAGAAGGTTTGTAGTGCAAGGAAAAGGTAATTTAGCTGGGTTTATGCCATAAATAGAACTCATCTTTTAAATAGAAGTCATCTTTTAGTGAAAACCTTCATACTATCTAGAGCTTCATGTATTTCAAATGTTTCAGGTTGGGGTTTTTTTTTATTATTTAATTATTCTTCCCAAGTATAAAGAAAGAGGATGATTACATTTCTAAACGCCTCATCTTACAGACTGCATCTGAGAGCCAATTTTGATGTACTGAAAGTCTGTTGTTTAACTTGGGTTCCCAAGGTGCATTAGAGTCTGGACTGGGAGAGAATTGTGGGGAACCTAACGCAGTATAGATGTATTTTTTTTGTCTTCTTTTTGAAGAATTAGCACTTATTCGGAAAGTGAACTGAATAGGCAGCTTGGCTTATACTTCAGATTGTATTTGTGATTAAAATACCGTCAAATTCTTATCATTACACGTCATTCTGCATTAAGAGAGATGGGATGCAACATGTGGACCTTTATTCAGAGAAATTATTTGCAGCATAATTGTTATCCCAAGACATATAAACCATGTAATATTAAAAGTAGCTGAAGAATCACTTGTGGAACAAACCATAAATAATATTCAATTGGTTCCAATAATGATGACAGGGAAAAATCTGAATGTTTCTTTATTTTTGTGTTTTCAAGGTTAGCCTTTTAAAAAATGGCTTAAAATTTACAGTAGTCCCTTGGAAAAAGACCCAGTTAAATAAGTTGTGATGCGCGTGTGTGTGTATGCACGTGTATTCATGTAAAATTTAAATAGAATCATTGAATGGTTTGCACTGGAAGAGATAGGTCATCCAGTCCAACCCCCCTGGAGTGAGCAGGAACATATTCGACTCAGTCAGGTTGCTCAGAGCCCTATCCCGCCTGACCTTGACAGTTTCCAGGGATGGGGCATCTACTATCTCTCTGTGCAACCTGTTCCAGTGTTTTACCACTCTCAGCGTGGTAAGTTTTTCCTGATGTCTACTGTAACAGTTACTCCGTGTCCTATTACTACAGTCCCTACTGAGAAGATTTTCACTATCTTTCTTACAAGTCTCCTTTAATTATTGAAAGACCTCAATAAGGTCTCCTCAGAGTCATCTTTTCTCCAAGCAGAACAGCCCCAACTCTCTCGGTCTCTCTTCATAGGGGAAGTGTTCCAGGCCTCTGATCAGAAGGAAGAAAAATAATCTGTGCTTCCGATGTCGTGTTTGTTTTTTTTTAATTTTAAAATAACCGAATTCAACACCAAACCAGAAAAACCCCCTATCACCCAGGAAATAACATGCAAAATTGCAGGTGTAGCAGCATGTTTAATTTTAGGTTTGGGAATTGAGAGTATAAACACAAATATTTTTCTGCTATAAAAATATTTGATTGTCAGAAGTTACCTGTAGTATGTTTTAGTAACTCATGGTTGAGTGGCCTTTCATTGTGACATACCTGATGCAGCGCTTTAAAAGCATTACCACAACTGTATTTGACTTAAATATACAGAATCATTAAAGAAATTATTTAAAACTACTTCTCAGAAAAATATAGCTGAGACATCTGTGTAAAAGCTAGAATGCTGGGGTTTAATGATTCTTGCTAAATGCACAATAAAAATCTGTGATTTCATTTGGAACTATAGATGATGGTGAGATACAGCAACAGATGGCTCTTGGCCTGTTTACTCTCTGATGTTTTCAGCTCATCATCATTTTGAATTCCTGCTGTTCCATCACACTTGCCTCTTGTCTGCAGGATGGCTGTGCCATTCTTTTTTCAGCTGAAGTTGATGTTTTCCATGCAAAGAGTTGACTGTCTCTAACTAGAACAAGGAATAATAGAGCGGACATGCTTTTGCAGAACAGCTTTAATATCATTAGGGCATATTTTTTAAAAATAATAGATGTATGCAGTTTCTGGTGAGTGTATTTCCTGAACACTCTTGTTGATGCCAGTAAGAGCAGATTACATAATTATTCATGAGACAAAAACATATTAAGGCAAACTGTCTTAAGTTCCTGAATGTAATTTATAGGAAATTAGTTTTTGCAATTGAAAAGTATTGAAGAAATTGTATCAGCAAATAAATGGTATAAAATATCTTTCTAGTTTCTGTACATGATAACAGGCATGAAAGGACAGAGCGGATAAAACTTCAGTTTAAACTGATAATACAAAGGCTGTAGAGTATGTTTTGACACTGGAAGCAAAAACAGTTTCCAAGCACCATGCAGCGTTTGTAGTCGAGAGTGCCAGTTTTTCTGGCTCTGTTTTTTTTCCTAACACTAAGTAGAACTTCTGCATGGTTTTACTGCTGTATCTGCCCTGTCACTCTGTTTTCTTAAAGTGAATTCTGTTTTTCTTAACAAATTTTACACCCATACACCAAGAAAAAAACATAAGCCAACCCAATCCTGGAAGTCCTTTGTGATGCAGTAGATACTTTCAGTTTGAAATGGTAAGGTAGAACCTCACTGATTCTTTTCTGGATCCCTGCACAGCCGTAGTAAACATGTGGTTTTACACCTTTTTGTATTTCAAATAATTTACATATAAACCCTATTATAAATAGGTAAACCATGAATCAATAATGTATTTTGTATGTTTAAGCAATGAAGCACAATTAAGCAATGATGTGTGTTTGTATGTTTAAGTAATGAAGCACAACATGAGGTTTTGAAAGGAGAATTTGATCCGTCAATGACTGTTGGAACCACCCGGTCTTTGATGTAATCACAGGTTAGGTCTCATTAGCTGTTGCTGCGCGTGAAGCAGAAACATTTTATAGATTTAGGAGGAGCAATTAAACTATGCACCCATCCTTCTAAACTGAATTAAGACGTTTGGCTTTTGGCCAGCGCATCTGGATAATGACATACTTTGAGCTAGCAGTATTTTTGCACGTGGGGATTTTGCAGAGGTTCTTCACGGACACTGCGCTACCATCTGTGTCTGGAGTGGATGCGCCACCACTCCTGTCAGTATTAGCTTTCTGATTCTATTCTGCCTATGAGCCCAGAGGAACTGATTCTCTGTAAGGTGCTGTTACAGACTCATTGTTTTTTCAAGTCTTTGACTTTCTTCTGATGTCTCCCAAAGTAGCAGCAGCGATAATGGCTTGAGGATATGGGTTTACATGAGCAGAAGCTTAAAAGTGCGCAGAGCTGAATCTTTTTTTCTGCAACATCTAATTGTCCACACTCTTCCTCTACGTTTTTGTGAAGATCCTTTTCTATATATACTCCTTTAACAATAATTTTTCAAATCCAACTGTTTCTCTTCCTAATACAACTGCCTTATTAAGCTCCCTCATGCCTGAATTACAATTTGGTTGGGTTAATCTGTTGCTTTCAGTTTATAAAATTATCTTTATTGATACTACACTCTGAAAATACCTCATATACCAGAGCTTGGGTAAATCTCTTTTCTAAATAGTGAATGTTGAGACCTGAACATTTTTAGAACTTATTGAAGTATTTTTACTGGAATTTTATATTTACCTTTTCTGAATTGTTATAGTAACTTAAGTAAATGTTTTTATATTTGCTGAATTTCTTCTTATCACCTTCTTGTCTGTATATTACGTTTGTCTCTAAATCCACAAATTATTGTTTTACATTAAGAGTGATCATAATGCAGTATCTTTTCTTTTTATTTAGTTATATGTCTGATGACTGCGTTTTTCCTATAGTGGGTCTTGATGAATCCTTTCAAAGCAACCATTTTAAAATATCCATCTGTATCTTCAGACCTTCTTTAAAAATTGTGTTTGCAAGGTTATATGGCTTCCTGACATCCAGTATTATTGGTACGTTAGGTTTGATCACTTCAGTTTTCCCCATTACAAGACACACCACTGGACACATGACAAGCTTCTGTGAATTACACATTACTAGTTCCAGTCTTGCTTCTATGGGCTGGTGGAACGACTCTTACGGAATTTGATTTGAAGTTTGTATGCATGTCCATTCTACTAACGAGATATTATTCTGATCACCCTATCTCAGAGATGCTTTAAGAAATTAAGTACTGAGAGCGAGTAGAAAGATTTTTGAGTGCTAGGGTGATTGGAAGCATTCAGTGTAAAGAGGAGATGAGTAAGAATGTCAGGTTAGTTATTCTGAGTAATAAAGAGTTTAGCTAAAATGCCCTTTTTCATAATAAAAGAACAAAGAATAGTTGAATTTAAAGGGCAACCGTTTTTATAATCAATAAGATGAAATCACATTTTTACATAACATGTTATTAACCTGTGTCACTTGCTGACTGGGGAAAAGAAAGGATGGAGACTAAACAATTAGTGGTTGTCCAATCATTGTCTGTGGTTCTAAATACCCAATCCCGTTATGATGAATGTTTTCATTTGTAAATAGGAGCCATAAGGTTTTTTGTTGTTGTGGTTTGTCTTTTTTTTTTTTTTTTTAGTCTCATGTTTTATACATAAACTTAGCATTACCTGCTGCAGCTACTCTTCTGTAGGCTGGTTCATGTCTTTGTTACAGCCTGCATTAGGTTTTATAATGTGCAAAGTCCCAATTATGGCAGACCAAATTTTTTGATCTTGTAAAACCTTTTTTAATCCCATTTCTGTATTAGCTTTTAATCCCTTTTGAAGTTTTAATAGTGATGCTTATTACTGTGTTTACTGAATCTGTCTTGAAATACTGAATTTTTAACCAAGGTTTAAGTTTGCTCTTGCTTCCCTTCCCCATGCTGCTATTTCCCTTAATCTTATTTTTTTCCACTATAAGACATCCAAATCCAACACACAAGTTTTATACTGTCAGTGTTACAGATCTGTGACTGTTTTAGTTTCACTCTGCTGTGAGGTTCAAGCCTTGGTCTTGGCATGGAGAATGAGCTACCTGCTGGTTTTACAGGCATTACCTTGAAGTTTACAGTTCCATTATTCACACCAAATGGCAGACCCTGAAGAGTAGCTGAGGTGCTTTGAAACGTGTTACACGGATTCTCCAGGTGATGACTACGCTGAACTCCGTACTGATGAGATGTACTCTTAGAAGTAGCCCACACTTCAGGAGGTGGACTGCTCCTTCTAAGTGGAATTGACTCATACTTCCAATAACTGTAGTGATCGTGTGTAAAGGCAGCCTGAAAACTGAGCAAAAGGCCAACTGAAATAAGAGAGGAAAGAGTAATTGAAGAGAACAGGAGGTAGTGGATGGGAGAAATAGCTTTCTGCAGCATGCTGACAGGTGCTAGATGTCTTCCAGACACTTATTATGTAAGGACAGACTTTTCCAATAGAGGAATAAGGTGCTTGCATTGGCTGTGGACTGTAAGAGAAAGGAAACTGGCTGTATGCATAGTCCACCATCAAATTTGTTCATAGTTTGGTTGTAGAGGTTGGTTCCTTGCTGAAGACTGTGGCTGAACTGTGTTATTCCTTCATTACACTGTTCTTGTACTGCTTTAGTGTAGCTCTTGGTAAACATTTGCACACAGCTCTCAATTCACACTGCCTGCAGCTTTTTGTTTGCTCAGTAATTAAAAAAAAATAAAAAATGTTTGTTTTCCCTAGCTGACATTGCTCCCTATCCCACACTATACTGACAGTTAAAATATATTTTTTTCTCTTTAGCTATTAACGTTGAAAACCAGTCACATTTGAGTAGTTCCATCTCAAATGCTTGGCTTGTTTCCTCCCTTTGTTCTGCTACTCCAGTATCTGGTCCTCAAATTAAGCTGTGCACCTGCGGCACTGCTTTTCCATTTCCTCCTGATGGATTATGGAACAGATCTGGGGAGTTCGAAAGTCTTTTTTTTTTTAGGACTGCATTTTATTTATTTATGTATTTAATTTAAAGTATTTATCTTTTGAAACCAGACTTGTGTGCTTTGCTTTGTTCAGTTAGGTGTTAATCCCTGTAGAGCGATTTGTACATTTGGTGAGAACAACTGTGTTCTTTGCATATTTAATTGACCTGAAGTAAAAATTCATACTTCTTAATTGCTGTCAACAAACAATTCCCCTCTCATTCTATAAATACACTCTATCTTTGTTAATTTCAGACTGTAAATTATGTTGCTTATGAGGATCCTTCTATCCCCAATGTAAGAAGGATATGGAACTGTTGGAATGGTTACAGAGGAGGACCACAAAGATGATCAGAGGGCTGGAGCACCTCTGTGATGAGGACAGGCTGAGAGAGTTGGGGTTGCTCAGCCTGGAGAAGAGAAGGCTCCAGGGACGCCTTAGAGCAGCCTTCCAGTACCTGAAGGGGGCTACAAGAAAGCTGGAGAGGGACTTTTGACAAGGGCATGGAGTGACAGGATGAGGGGGAATGACTTTAAATTGGAAGGGGAAAGATTTAGATTGGACATTAGGAAGAAATTCTTCATGATGAGGGTGGTGAGGCACTGGCATAGGTTGCCCAGGGAAGCTGTGGCTTCCCCATCCCTGGAAGTGTTCAAGGCCAGGCTGGATGGGGCCTTGAGCAGCCTGGTCTGGTGGGACGTGTCCCTCCAGCAGAGGGCTAAAACTGGATGATCTTTAAGGTCCCTTCCAACCCAAACCGTTCTACGATTCTACTTAGCAGTCATCATAAAATTCAGGGATAGTGACTGAGCTTCTCCAGTTTCAACATGAACGTTAAAGAATGAGTATAGTGTTAAAGGTACTTGAATATATACTTTACTAATCTATATTGTACTTATATAAATAGTGGTAATATTTATTGGATTATAATTATTAATAAAAAATATATTACTGTCACCAAGATTTCTGTTTATAGTATAGCTTCCTGTGTTAAATAATATTATTTACTGAGTCATTAATTCAGAAACTTGGGAAGTTTAAGGTAAGCTATGTAATGCCATTCCAGTGCATGAAAAAATAATACATTCTTCAGCTATTAAAAGCAACTTAAAGCAGAAGAAAGAAGTCAGGCTTAAGTGAATCTCTACATAAAGCTCAAGAAGATAATGATTGCCTCCTTATGAAAGACAGTAGCAGATCCTGAGAGTATTTGTAAAGGTTTCTTGGTTGATTTCACAGTTTGTAAATAGAAAAGTAAGGATTTAAACCCTTCTTGTGCTATGCTGGATGGCAAATAGGTGTTACTGTATACCATGTCACATAGTCAAAGGAAGTCTACAAATGCATAAGGAAAATATCAACAGATAAAATGAATATTAAATACACTCCTTCTGTAAGATTGGTATCCACACTCCTTTAAATCCTTTGGAGAGTCTTAATACCTTTACCCTCAAAAGGTTGTTTCGCAGAATGCTGCTTTTTTTCAAGTGTAGAGGAATCCTGTACTTTATTACTTGTATGAGTTTATTCATTACAAGTGTTAGATGCATCACCCCATAATTCCCACAAATTCAGCCTTTGGCACATCTTAAAGATTGCTACCCACTGTTATTTTTGTACTGAGACGTATTTAAATGCTATAGCGCATGCTGAAGGATGTGTACATTATGTTTCGGGATTCTTTTGGGGACCTCTAGTTAAAACCATGTCTTCAAGGCAACTTGCTTGAAAATTCCTTTTACTTGATATTTCAGTTTAAAGATGAATGAGTCCAGAGGAGGCCATAAAGAAGATCAGAAGACTGGAGTGCCACCCGTACGAGGACAGGCTGAGAGAGTTGGGCTGCTTAGTCTAGACAGTGACTCTTTATCAGGAAGTGCAGTGACAGGACAAGAGGGCTTTAAGCTCAAAGAGGGGACATTTGGATGAGATAATAGGAAGAAATTTTTTACTCTGAGGGTGGTGAGGCACTGGAACAGTTTGCCCAGAGAAGCTGTGGATGTCCTGTCCCTGGAAGTTTTCAAGGCTGGGCTGGACAGGTCTTTGAGCAACCGGATTTAGTGGAAAGTGTCCCTGCCCATGGCAGCGGGGATGGGAGTAGAGGATCTTTAAGGTCCTTTCCAATCCAAGCCATGCTATGATTCCTTAAAGTTTATTCCATTTATAAAGAGAAAAAAAAAGGCTGTTGAATAGGAAAAATCTTATATTTAGAACGAAAATAATTTATTATTCAAATGCCATCTTCTAGTACTGATAGAACCATTTGATCATCCTTTTTTTTTACTTTCAGAAAGCTTTCTGCTTCTGATGTGTTCAGAAATAGCTTTAATATTTATTGTTAGTAAGATCCTCCTCAAAAATGATGTTTGCATTGCCTTTTAATGTCAATACAATTACCTTTCTATATTTGTGCTGTATTTTTCACTCAGTTCTATTTACACAGGGTTTTGACTTCTGAAAGATGTCTTTACCTCTAATAACATCTTTACTCTTCTGAAAAAGCGTGCCTGGCCTCTTTGATCCATTGGTTTCATCTTGGTTCATAGTATGCTTAAACTTTTGAGTCCTTAACATAACTTCACATTATTCTTCATGTTGTCTGTAATTATTTCATCCTTTTATCTGCTCCTTTTGAAGACCCCTTCTTTTTTTGTACTTTGTCTTCTAAAGCCAAATATTGCTATAATTTTTTTGTATTTTCTTTTTTTCTGGAGTACTAAACCGAAATATGTTATGATCTGTCTCATATGCCTTTTGTCTGGACTCTTTGAAATTAGGAGAAGAAACTCCTACGACCCACAAAACCCTGCCAGCTGTAGGGTTCTGGCTCAAAGAACTCAGTATGTATTATATTTAAATGTTTGTCCTCTGCATCATTTCACATGGTGTAAATGAGAGCCTGCTAATATTTCTCATTAGAACTTACTACTGCTTTACTGTCTTCCTCTCTAGTTTCATTGAACAGATCTATGGTTCTTTGTAGTTTCCTAGCTCTTCTTGGTTTCGTTTTACTTTCTCATCAATCAGCACCCCAAGGCCTTCAGTGTCTACAGACTTTTCAGACTTTATTGGGGTTTCTGGGACAAGCTTTCATTAAGCATGGATGGCAGATGTAAAGCAGACATCAGTTTGGTGGAAAATAGCTTCAAATTGAGATTAATAAGGTTGTTTATAAGATTTGACAAAGGCTGTCCTAATATCGCCAGTTTTAGTGATGTCCCTATTATTTGCTCTAATTTAATCAACTAACTTAACTAAACATCTTTGCAGTGTCATCAAGAAGCTCTCAAGTGTTTTGAAATTTTTTTGGTTTAGTTCTTAATCTTTTCAGAAAATTAAATACTTACTTTTTCTGGTGAAAAATTTTTCCCTCTTCTTTTTAATTTTTTGTGTGCGTGTATATATGTTTATTTAAATCTGAGAACGCCCCTGTGAAGTGGAAATGCACTGTTGTCCCTGTTTTGGAGGGAGCTGAGCTGATCTTGGTAGGGCATCCATCATCTGAATGTCTGTCAGATGAAAAAGCTGTAGCTTCAATTCCAAATTGGTGGGAGCAGGTGAAGACTGAGGGCTGGGTGCATAAAGGGAGTGATATGGAACAGCACTTAGCACTCCCATCGTTTACTTGGAGCTGGCAACAATTGCATAAGCTGCAACTGCAAGTACCTAGAAATGAAGTTTGCAGTAGCTGAGATGTGATGAAGTATTTGAGCACTCAGTTGGGAAAGGGCTGTATTTATTCTGTTCCCTTGTACTTTTTCTGAAGGACTGGAATCCATGGGAGTGCCTTCTTCACTGAGCTATACAGTGATGTTTCATTTTCAGACATGCTGATAAATTCTCTCTGGCTTGTGAGTCCTTCATGACTATTCCTCAGTCTTGCTGTACAGGTATTCTGGTCTTCCTCTGCTCTGCTTTATGGGTAGAGGAATTAGAATCATAGAATCGTTTGGGTTGGAAGGGACCTTAAAGATAGTTCCAAGCCCCCTGCCATGGGCAGGGACACCTCCCAGTAGATCAGGCTGCCCAAGGCCCCATCCAACCTGGCTTTGAACACCTCTAGGGATGAGATGCCCACATCTTCTCTGGGCAACCTATTCCAGTGCCTCACCATCCTCATTGTGAAGAAATTCTTCCTTACATCTAATCTAAATCTTCCCCTCTCCAGTTTATATCCATTGCCTCTAGTCCTATGACTACAAGCCTTTGTGAATAGTCCCACCCCAGCTTTCTTGTAGCCCCACTCAAGTACTGGCAGGTTGCTATAAGTTCTTCCTGGAGCCTTCTCTTCTCCGGTCTGAACAACCACGATTCTCTCAGCCTGTCCTTGTATGGGAGGTGCTCCAGCCCTCTGATCATCTTTGTAGCCCTCCTCAGGACTCGTTCCATCAGTTCCATATTCTTCTTTCGTTGGGGATTCCAGAACTGGACACAGTACTCCAGGTTGGGTCTCCTGAGAGTGGAGTAGAGGAGGGGAATGACCTCACTTGAATCCTAGACTCAGGATTAAGACATTATGATGAAAGTGATCTATACTGGTGGTAGATGCAGTGTAGGAAAGAAAAGTCTGATCTGGTGGAATGTGTTGAAAAGCAATGGCTTATATTTTGGCTAGGTTGTTTCCTTTAGAAACCCCCCATACACACAATCAACAAAAAGCCCAGAAGCATTAGCGTGCTGTAGCTCTTCAGATGGTTTTTAGGAATACACGTTTATAAAGGTGGTGGTGTATATTAATTCAGTGTTACCTATTTAAGTCGTTGGAAGCATTGTATTTCTTCTGGGGATAAGGCTTTATGAGAAAGAACAAGAATACAAACTTCATTCTTTTTGGAAAGGATTTGTTAAATTTTCACTTAACTCAATGATATGTTTTTAATATTCTGTGCTTTTTGAATGTGGAAAATAATACCTTGTGTAAGGTAATACGTAATGAATGCTCAAAAAAAAAAATCTATTATTTAACCTTTAAGACTTAAACCATTTATTTAGTGCGGATTGGGTGTTTCTTTTGGTTTTGTCTGTATCACTTGTTTTAAAATGTGTATTAAAACTTGACACAGGCTTCAAGCCATCAAGAAGATGAACAAGTGGTCCTTGTCAGAACAGATCAAAGTGGAAGGTCATGGCCTGTGACCGCATCAGCTGAACCACAGGAACCGAAAGGAGGACGGAGAAAGCGACAGATGGTAAGTTTTAAAAGTGTGGGAATTAAAGTGTAAATCCAAAATGATTTTGTGTTTTTTCTTTTATGATGTCATAATTAACGAGTGTCTTATCAGAATGTCAATAGGTAGTTAAAAAGTTCCTTTCAGAAAATGATTGTCATTAAGTGTTAGAGTACATTTTTGTTAAGCATATATTAAGTTTATTTTCAGACTGTTTTTCCCTAGGGATCATCTTCGGGCTTATTTAAATGCACATTCAAGGAAAAGTTAGTTTTTCAAATTATTACAGTCCCTTAGTCAAGTAGTTTGTATTACATGAAGTTATGTAAATAATGAAGCTTATTTTCCAAAGTAGGAAAGATTTTACTGAGATACTCAGGTCTTGGGGGCTAATTTTCCTTTTCTTGTGATAAAAAATGCTGCTACTACTGCTAATAAAAATTATTACCTAATCTTTGTAACAAAAAGTGCTTTGGGGAACAATGTGAAACTTGGAGGCTGCAACAGTGTTTTATTCTTAGGATATTTGCTTGCAACAGTAAATAAACTAATATTTCAATCTGGGGATAAGAGGGGATGACACCACCTCATATTTCCGGTGAGTGTGTTCTTGATTAGTAGGACAGCTCAGTTTGTAACCCTTCCGTGGAGCACTGAAAGGCACAGGGGGTTGAGGAATTGGTTGTCATCTTCCTATTGCTTCCATTTTAGAAAATGCCATCTCTACTTCATGTTAATGACCGTTCTGTGTGCTCCTTCAAAATTTAGTTTAGTCTTGCCCTAAAGGACAAATTCTGTTCTCTTGTGCAGTCTGTCTAAGATAGCAACTTTTTCCAGCAGATGTACTGTATCTATACAAGTTTTATTTATTGTCTGTGGTTGCTGTGTTTCAGTACTGGCTGTGACTTAGCAATTCAAAAGCTTCTGTAAGTAATGAAGATTACTTTTTGGAATTATTGTGAACTGATTAACTGTTTCAGTTAATTAGTGTACATCTTTTCTGAGTGGTAATGTAGCTTAAGGGTACAAAGGATATAGTGGTTGTGGGAAGAGGCTATATTTTTATTTAGACCTAGCGATGCAATTGAATAAAGGGGAAGATGTTTTCCTTAAGTCAAATGAAGCAGCAGGGCCAATTGTTTACGATGCACTTAGCTTGATTCATGACTCTTTAAACTTGTCAAAATTATTAGAATCAGAGTTTTATAGCTGATCTTTCTCACTTGGTTAATATTTATTTTCAATGTATTTCTTGCCAGGTCCCTACTCATGTAGACAAAGAAAGAGTAAGGTATTTTCAGGATGATGATAGTATGAACCTGGAGGATTTGGTCAGAAATGAGAAGATGAGAACAGCAGAGGATCAAAACTCATTGTTCATGCGTATGGCATCAAAGGTAAGGTCTTATATGCGTGACTTTTTAATCTAGCATCTTATTATTAGAAATATTAGGGAGGACATGAGGCCTCAGTGCTCCAAGTATGTTGCTTTTGGTTGAGAATTCTGTAATAATCAAGTCTATTGTAAGATGATCCTGGTAAATGTTCTCAAAGTGATGGAAACCTGCATGCTTGCAGGAAATGTGGTGCATTCAGTTCCTTCACAGAGGTGATTGTGCTGTTCCTCCGAGTGTTTAATTTAACCCTTTTGAGATGAACACTTATAGAGCATGTTGTGTATTAATAGGTTACTTATGCCCAACAAAGCAGAGATTAATTAGCATTAAGTAGCATTTTCTTAGTGTTTAGAATGTGTTTTCCATCTAGAAATTACAAGAAGCAATGAGATTTGAAGCAAACTACCTGAAATTCTGTCAGGATGTTCTGGATAATGAGGTGTTGTAATCCATGCTCACAGACCACACAGATTTATAGATTATTACAGACAAAATCCGTTTTTCCATTTATCTAGAAGGCAGACAGGGAGGGTAGGTTTTGGTTGTTTCCTTTTTCTTTTTAAAGTTCTCCTACTTCGGGTGATACTTGAAAGAACTGGAAAAGCCATGATAGCACCCAGTAGAGAATATTTAACCTGGTGCTATAAACCGTTTGGCAGAAAGCTCTTCTGGGAAGGTATTATCAGAACTTTAGAAAGTACTGTGGTTTACTTATCTTCTCATTCAGTTGTTTCTGGTAGTTCTCATTCTTTCCCACTGGCATACTCAAAAAGTTATGCCCTTGGGGTCCAGTATTTGATTTTCTTCATTACCTTCCCTTCCAAAAAAAAACCCCTAATACATAAAACATTGCTTCAAAACCTTTGTAACAGTGCAAACTGTTAACTAGAATTAGCTAGCATATCTGTCATGCAATTACAAATAAATTAAAATTGTAAGGATACAATAAAACTTTGTACTGTCTGCATCGTATGATAATAAGCATAACAAAGAGAAATAGTTTCCATTTCCTCAAGGACCTTATTAAACATTTATTGTCCTGTCTCCAGTAAGTATTTGATTTGGAAGAGATAATTTTTGTGAAGGATGGAGGCTGGGGGTGTGTTTATGAATGTCTGTGTGAAAACTTAAGTGGAATAGAATTTTGAAAAAATCTTTTAACTCAAATCTAGGCATTGAAGGTGAGTTTTTAAACTAATATTAACACATCTTTCTGAAATTTTTATCAATGTGCTCAATTTGTCCTGTGTTTAGTCCAATGTTTTCATGTGCATGCTTCCACAGAACAGTTTAGGGGATTGCTTTTTGTGCTCCGATTCTTTTCAGAAATATGAAAATAAAACCAGGCTAATTTGACCTTCCTGATTTTGGTAGTAGAAAATGTTTGCAGTGCCCCTATGAAGACATAGTGGAAAGTGCTCTCAAAAAGAGAGATTTTTCTTTGCTTGGATATTTCCAAACTCAAATGAATCATTCAGAGGTTTATAAGAAACGTGCATTTATACAGCAGTGCCCCTGAAATTCCTAAACTTTGAGAGAGGTATTGTTTGTGTATATATATATTGTTTTATATGTATTGTATATGCATATATTGTGTATATATATTGTTGGTGTTCATATATTAATTGATTCCAAGTTTCTTCATTTCAAACTGGAAGTAACGTTTGATTTCTAGAGCATTTTTCAGTTGTCCTTGGTTTAGTTTTTGTATTTTGGGTATTATACTAAGTAATTAGTGATGCAAAGACTAGCGAATTTGAAGAGAGATCAAAGGTTTGTATATTATTTAATGTCTCAAGACTTATGGAAAGGTCTGATAATTTTTCTCCAAAGTACTTTTTCTGGTTTTTTTTCTATTCAATTTTGAAATGCTGTGAGTTTTCCAAGTTTTTGATGACTGAGACGCTTAGTGAAAAGAGCAACTGTATGGGAGATTCACTCAGCCCAGTATTCTATGTCCAACAGTGATGGCTAGGGAGGAAGAGTATAAGAACAGGTCACATTTCTAATGTGGCCTTTATGGCCTTGGGCAATTTGGAAGATTTATGATGCCTCCTTACCTGGTATTTCTCTCTGCTTTTGATTTATAGTTATGTTAATGGGGGATTGAACTGAATATTTCCCGTTACTTCCTTTCTGTGGCTCAGGTGGGTAAGGTGCTTAGAGATATGATATAGTTGTGGACAGGTATAGTTGGACTTGATCTCAAAGGTCTTTTCCAACCAAATGACTCTATGATTTTATGACTTATCTCCCATTCCATCATCTGTTCCTATTGCTAAAAGATATGAGCTGTAATTATTGAATTTGAAGAAAATAGAAACCCAAATCTTGTATGCATAACATTTGTGGTTAGTGGTGTTGTGCCTGCAGCCAGTTTCTCAAAGATTTTAGTTAGTTGCATAGTAAGGATTTCTGGGACAATGTGATCCCTTTAGGAATAATGCAGAAATGGCCTGTCTCAGTATGTAGCTGTTTTAAAAATAAAGACTTGCTACAAATGAGGGTGAACTTTGGCTACTGAACTGCTGCACCCATATAGTAGAGGCAATGCAATATAGTGTTTAACTTTTATAAAGAGGTAATTATGAAGGAATGTGGAGTCTATTTAGTGGGAGTTTAAAATGAGCATGGAAAATGAAAATGCTTGCAGATTATGTGAGAGTCTCTAGTACTCGGTGCTAATTCCACATGAATGCCACGATAAAAATACTCTTAGGGAATGAACACACTCCCAGAATGGGATGAAACCTTCTCTAATTGTTTTTATTTAAAAAGAAATCCAAGGGTGAGTGAACAGAAGAATAAAGAGCTTCTGGAGGTTTAAAGAAAAATCAAATTCGGAGCCATATCATTATTTAAAAAGTACTTGTCATATTCAAGTAAGGAGAATGGAAAAGAGCTTGAGCCTAGCAGGCTTAGAAGAAAGCTTTGATAAGAAAGATTGAAAAATTATCTTGAGGGAATTACTTTTAAGTAAGTTTGCTAAAAGCATAAGCCTAAGAGTTAAACTCATTGGAAGCAAGAGCCCTGCAGAAATGTGGTGTTGAAAAAAACTGAACAAGGGGTAATTAGAGCATTTAGGAAAGATAAGGGCATGCCAGGAGGACTAATGAACTATTTGCATTAATATCCTTTAGATACGAGGTCAGAGCGATTCTTTTCATAAGCCATTATTTACAGGGAATAAAAGCAAAACTCTCAAGATAAGTGTCTCTAAAATGTCTTTTAGCTCAAGTTTATAGAAATCTGTTAATTTAAAAAGAAACTTGAATTTGAGATTAATAATAACAAATGGCTGAGACCAAATGGTCCTCACTTAAGCGGTCTGAAAGTCAAGTGTGTCATGATCAACTGTGAACTGCTGAATGTAATCTTTATTCATCCTGAGGAACAGAAGATGGCAAGTATAATGGCAAGCTTTAAAAAGAAAACTGAGGGCAGAAGTACATGGTTATGTTTTATCACAAAAGGAGGTTACCAGTGGATTGGTTGGGAGTCTCTTCTGTTCCACACATACACACATCATCTGGAGAAAGGGATGCATTCCCTTTTCAGGGAGGTTGTGGATGCCCTCGCTCTGGAAGTGTTCAAGGCCAAGTTGCATGGGGCCTTGAGCAGCCTGGTCTGTGGGAGGTGTCCCTGCCCATGGCAGCAGGGGTGGAACTGGATGATCTTTAAGGTCCGTTCCAATCCAAACCATTCTATAATTCTGTAATCCCTGTTCACAAAGGCTTGTAGCGATAGGACAAGGGGCAGTGGGTATAAACTGGAGAAGGGCAGATTTAGAGTAGACATTAGGAGGAACTTCTTTACCATAAGAGTGGTGAGGCACTGGCACAGGTTGCCCAGGGAAGTTGTGGATGTCCCATCCCTGGAGGTGTTCAAGGCCAGGTTGGATGGACCTTGGGCAGCCTGACCTAGTGGGAGGTGTCCCTGCCCATGGCAGGGAGGTCGGAACTAGATGATCATTAAGGTCCACTCCAATCCAAACGATTCTATGATTCTATGATCCTGTGACCTGACAATTTGTTTTTGTTACATAATTGTTCCTGACTGTCAAAACCAGAGGTCACTGTAATTGTAAATTCTAGAATTTCTAACATTGCAGAACTTGTATCTGAGCTGTTTTTAAAGATTCACTTTACAGAGTTGCTGGAGAGACATACGTGTTTTAGTGGAGTGAGTCATCGATCCTGTTTTGAATGCTGTCTGACAGACATTATGAGTGTAAAAGGAATTAATGTGTCTAGCTCAGACACAGGAGATTAAACTATAGACATCTTAAATGAGGAGAAAGAGATCCCACCATAGGTATTGAGGCAGTAAATGCAGATGAAAGTCAGGGTTGATGATGGTAATTGTGAAGCTGAGTGAACTGCGGGTATACCACAACAGGCAGTTACTGCTTGATTTGAGAGTGGCTGTGAATTTGCAGACAGCGTCTAAGTGCTGGTGGGGTTGTGAAAAAAGGGAATTTAGGACCAATTTAAAACATATAAGGCTATTGTAGTGCACCCGTAGCTTGAATGCTACCCACACTCATAAAGCTATACCCTTCAGATGTACGGAACGCTGGCCATTTGAAGAAAACCTGAGTAAGTCAAAATTTCTTTGGGGGGGCATTTGGCAGACTAGAACACACAATTAGCATTAAAGTCAAATAGAAAACAACTGGTTTTGTTTCTCATACATGAAGTGGTTACAGAGCAGAGTGTAACAAGAAGGGGATTTTTGGTTGGTTGTTTTTCAGGGGAGAAGGAAATTCTGGAACTTGCGCTGTAGAGCATGAGATGCTGTGGAGGCCCTTATTGTGAGTGGGAGGACAAAGGATACAGAGCCTTTGTGAAGTGCGGTTTCATTGGTAAATATTAAATAGGGACATCTAGGTAGGATTTTGGCCTAGGATTTCCACAGTGAAATGCTGAGAGCTGCAGGTGTGTAGCAGAAGTGTCAGTTCTACAGGCCTTGTTTAAGCTTTTCCCTGTACATTTTAGCTGTAGATTGATTTTGCAACATAAAACAGTTGCACTGGTTTAGAACAAGTAGGTGTGCTTACCATGTTTCATTCTAAAGGTTTCTTCATTTTTTGTTTTGGTTTTGTTGTGTTTAGAGATTATAATTATTTTAAATAACTTTACAAGAATGTGTTGTGTTTCCTGGCTTATGCAACTGCTTTATTTTGGTTTAGGAAGGCTATGAAGTTCCTACTGGCTTGGATAAGCTTGAAGTCAAACGATATGTACTAAGTTTCTTTTTTATTTTACTAGGCAGGGATGCACTACATCACATTATTTTGTTAGAACAAGCTTCCTGAATGAACACCTAGCTCTGGACTAATCTTTTAAGAGTAAGCCATACTATTTATTTATTAGCTAAGAGTGCTGAAGTATGTGCTCAAAGTAGATGTTTTTTGTCAATTACTATTCAGGATGAAGTTGTTCTATTTTGACTGTACAAGGAGTTTATTACAGTAGATTTTTAGTTGTCAATATTTCAATTCATGGTACCAAAATCCTCCAGTCCCATGCAGTGTCACATTTAGGTTTTGAAGGTATTTTTGTTTAACTCTTGTGAAAAGAAGCAATTGTAGATGCAGTTATTCTTCTCTGTTAAAATCTGAAATACTTTTGGAGGTTGTAGCGAGGTGTATGCTGGTCTCTTTTCTCAATTGACAGGTATTAGGATGAGAGGAAACAGCCTCAAGTTCCACCAGGAGAGGTTCAGGTTAGATATCAAGAAACCGTTCACTGAAAGGGTTCTTGGGCACTGGAAGAAGCTGCCCAGGGAAGTGGTTGAGTCACCATTCCTGGAGGTATTTAAAAGACGAGTGGATAAGGTGCTCAGGGATATGATTTAGTAGTAGGGACAGGTATGGTTGAACTCAATGATCTCAAAGGTCTTTTCCAACCAAACAATTCTGTGATTCTGTGATACTGTGTCTGTAGATTGCATTCTTGTTCACAGCTTTACAAGATTCGTATTAGCCCTAGATTGCTGGCAGCAGTCTGAAAAATTTGGGTATGACCACAGATATTTTAGATGGTTTCATTATATACTTTATAAACCTATTCCATAAAGATTGTTATGATTTGGGGGTTCAGCAAGACAATCTTAAAAACACCTTGCTGAATCTGCTTCAGAGCGATGCAAGATTTTTGATATCCAGCAGGAAGTCTATCAACAAAACCTCCTTTGTCAGTTTTAGTTTTTTAACATAGTACATGGATTAGACACATATGAATTACTTTCTCTTTATGCCTTCCTTAGAGAAGTGGAAAAAAGTATCCACAAAAATGAATCTATTATCTTTCAGAAGAGCAGTGGAAGGAAACTGCTGCAAGCTTGTAAATGATATCCTAGCTAGGATGGGAGAAGGAAGATCCTAACCATTAAATTCTGTTGAATAGTTTCATTCATTTTATCAGTCTCAACTGCTTTTATTGAATGATTGTCGTGATTTCTTAGGTGTGGCTACTGGGACAGAAGAAGTTATCCACTGCAGACAAAGCAATTCCTTTTGAAGAATGACAGATAGGCATTTTTAACCAGAAGCCTTCCTTTAAGGATTTCTGATGCGCAATTTCTCATTGCAATGTTGGTTTTACTTCCATAAGTTGCAATGTCAAACCTGATGCCAACGTAATTTGGTAAGTTGGCAAATGAAGGTCTGTGTAAAATTGTTATGCTTGGCTCCCACTCGGATTCACAAACCACTGTTGTGTCAAGCCATACTTGTCCTTGCAAGTCTCTCTTCCACCTGTATAGTTTTGTTTTCTGAAGAGCTCCACCAAATCAGGTGGAGGCAACATGCTATCTCCTTGATATTTGTTTGCCTGTTGAGCCTATATTTTAAATCTGGATGAAAAGCAAATTCCGAATGATTGTTCTCCTCTTGCCCATTCCTCTTTCATTAATCATGGTTCTAATACAACCCTGTTGTATTTGAGGCTCGTATCTCCTATTACTTTTTGGCTGAGGCCATCAGTTATCTCAAAAAGTTTGAAATACGGCTTCTCCTACAGCCATCCCATGCGTGGTATTACGTCAAACTTATCAACATCATGAAAAAGCCCCAGATCTATTACGTTAAAGTGATGAAAAAGCTTCTTTGAAACAAATATTAAAAATTCAACAGTAAACATTTTTATGTATGGAAAAGAGCAGGCCTTAAAGTCCTATTTTTCATAGTTCACTGTTATGTCTAAATAAACTCCAACCTCTTTGAATTTACCGTATTTCTGCTTTTTACTTTCTTAAGCTTGGAAAGCAGATTGAGATCTCACTGCTGTGACTATAGGATACAAAAACATCAACAAAATATTTGAAAATTGAGATTTTTTTTTTTACCTGCCAGTTTTAGAGAAAAAAATACATATGAAGTCTTAGGTTTTCACTACTAATAGCTTAAAGTAACCGGTTTGTAGTTCCTTCTGTCCTTCACTGTTGTGAGTAGTTTGATTCTTCCAAATTAATGCTGTTAAAATTGATGAAATTCTTTCATTTGTGCCAGTAGATGTTCTTGGCTGTATAGAGATGGATTTCCAGAACATTACCTCAATAGAACTTGTTTTCTATTTGTACACAGAAATTCTACTAAGTTGGTTTTTTTAATTTATTTTTTTATTACATTTTGCTAAAAGAATGTGAGAAGGATTAATTAATGCTGTTCATCACACCATTTAAATTGGGGCCATAAACTCATTTTATTTAAAAATCTCTGCAGCAATCCATAACGTGAATTGAAGCAGTGAAAAATACAGCACTGTGTTAGTAATGCCAACCTTCATTTATGGATTTAGTAAAGAGATATGCTGGTATTACAGGTTTGCAGAAAGGGAATGCATGTACTGCCTTTCCTTGGCTCTTAGGTCTGTAAAATGGAGAATTGCTTTCAGCCTTATCATTTTTACTGGCTGTGCAAACCTGCCTGTTGTACATCGTTGCATTTCCATCACCATAAACCAAAATAAGTCTAGAAACATTTTAAAAGCTGAAATGACAGAAGCAGAATGCTGCCGCTGCTATCATGTTATTAACCCTTTTCCTCTCTTTCTTAATCTGGTAAAAACATTCTGGCACATTGTTTAATAGATAAGATAAAACGCTAACAAAGCTCTGGTGTGCTGTTTTTTATGTTTACTTAAGGATCTGTGCATGTGCTGTAAAAAAATTAATATGAAAACCCAAGGGAAAATAAACTCAAATACCTTGTTTTGCCTTACACTGCCTTTCAATTCAATGCACTAAACCATTTTCAGTGTATGTTGTGTAGGCACAAAGCTAAAGCTGTTCCTGGACATGGAAACAAATCAACAGCTGTGACAGCTGGATTAGGAAAGAAGACCTGGGGAGACCTTATCACTGTTTACAACTCCCTGAAAGGAGGTTGGTCTCTTCTCCCAAGTGACAGGTGATAGGATGAGAGGGAACGGTCTCAAATTGTACCTGGAGAGGTTCAGATTAGACGCTAGGAAAAATTTCTTCACCAAGAGGGTTCTCGGGCACTGGCAGAGGCTGCCCAGGCCACCAGGGAGGTGGTTGAGTCCCCATCCCTGGAGGTAATTAAATCATGGATAGATGAGATGCTCGGGAGTATCATTTAGTAGTGGACAGATATGTTGGATTCAATGATCTCAAAGGTCTTTTCCAAACAAACAATTCTATAATTCTGTGACATGAGGACTTGTACAGGACTGTCTTATCTAGGTATTTAATTATGGCCAGGGGTAACTGTAAAATAAATTCCTAATGACACTTTCAACGGCAGAGTTCTGTCGCTGAAGATCTTTTGTTTGGCTTACATTTCGTTTCATTAACTTGCGTATAAAGTTTAATCTGTCCTATTAATTAATTATAGCAAAATCTACAGTTTTTATTTCAGAGCAAAAAGGACTGTGGTCCCAAACCAGTGAGCGCTGCTCTGCTGCTTGCCTGTTGCTTGACTTCTGCTGCTCAAAGTAATCCTTAACTACCTTGCTCATCAACATGATTCATAATATTTTCCTGTTGGTGCTGCAGGGCTTAAAAACACTCTGTGTGTTGATATGTTAAATTCTTTGATACTATGTGTTTAAAATATTATTTGCTTTGCTGGGATGATAGGTTTGGGAAATGCTTATATGCTGAATTATATGTTGAATTAAACCTATAAATTCAGCTGTCTGTGGTTATAGAGAGATCAGAATCGTAATAAAACTAACATGGTAAAATTCTGCCTTGATCCTGACTGTGCAAATGCTGTTTGAGATCAGAAAGAGCATTTTCTGAGGTGATTTTGTTGTAAAAAATAAGATGTTGAATAAATTTAAATGTGATGAGATGTATTCATATGTCAGTCAGGTTAATATTCTAAAATAATGGTTTATTCTTCTTTATTGCAGCTTCCCAAAATATATTGTGAGTACAGCATTCCACAAATATTAACTCTGTCATTTAAAGTTGAAGACGTCAGTGTTGCCATGACAATTTAAACCCAAACTGATATGTTTTATACAATATATAGCCTTTTTTTTCACAGATTTTCCAAGCAGATGCACTTTTATTAGCTTATATGGAAGTAACTCTAACTGTGATTGCGTTAGTGAGAGAACAGGATAAGCACAAGTTCAATGGCTGAATACAAAATAGAATGAAAAAATAAGCAGAAAAGTATGCGTACAAAAAAGCTGAAAATAACCCACACTAGAAAGGTGCTGATCTGTTTTGTTACTGTGCTAATTGCGTTTAATGGAATTTCCTGTTTCATCCCCAAATTTCAAAGGAAATTTGAAGAAGGGAAAAAGTGTACTTGGTGTGTCACATAGGAAAAATCCCTGGTGATTAGGAGTTCTGTCTCGTGAGGTTTCCTTTGAGTATCACAATGATATTAAATTGTTTAGTAGGACTTTCTTTCAAAGTGTGCACCCCAAGAGCAAGTTGTAGCAGCAGAGGGCGAGACAGGCAATACAACATGCATCTCACTTCAGATGGAGGGTGTAGGCAGCCAGCAGCATCTAAGACTCCAGAGGTTTTACTGCAGCAATAAGAAAAACAGGATCAGTTTAAAATTAAGCTGTGAGATACAGTTCCATCAATCTGAATGCTTGACAGAAAAATGAGGCTGCCCTGGAGTGTACCTGACGTGGATCTACAAGGGTTACTTTAAGAGGTAGCCGCTTCCCAAGGTGCCTTGACTTCAGTAATGTGAAAAATGAAAAATGACATAAGTTATTTTATGAAAAGAATGTTATAGAATGAAATTATTCATCTAATATATTCATATTATTCATGCTAATTATGTTAAGGATTTCATCAGCAAATACAACACTGTAATTTTTCCCTCCTCTCAAATCATTCTCATTAATGCCTATTTACCCTGAACTCTTTCTGAATTTCTGTCCTGAATGGTTAATGATCTCTCTCCTTGGTTTGGGTTTTGACCACATTTGCACACATCAGATCTGTCTAAATGAGAGCCCTAAGGATGGTTTTTGTCTGCTCTTGAAGGATGCCTTCCTTGACTGCTGTTTAAATGTTTGTGTTATGAGCTTTTCTTGGCCAGGACAAGCAAAACGGTGCTGCTGTCCCTGATGGTTAAACCAAAACTGCATCCTGGATGTGGAAAATGGGTCTCTTATCAGATGGATGGTAGAAATTCCACATTTGTACAATTACACTGCGAGGTGTAGGAGGCTGTCATTCTGCCTGAGGTCTTGAAGCCACATGTATACTCTCTAGTTAGCTGGTGCTTGCCAAAAGAGAAGGGAAAGTTGGAAGGTAGAGAAGAACGAAGGAAGAATATGGTAGATGAGCCCAGAACAAAAAAGAGCAATGGGAAAAAGAAGACAAGGGAATGTGAGGATTATCTGTTTTATGAGAAAATCCATTTAGCTTAGTTCTTGGGTTTTACCAGTGTCTAATAAAGGAGAGTGTTGTCTTTCACCAGTGTGTAGCCCTGAAGAGGGCTAGAAGAAAGCTGGGGAGGGACTTTAGACAAGGGCATGGAGTGATAGGATGAGGAGGAATGGCTTTAAATTGGAAGGGGGAAGATTTAAATTAGGCATTAGGAAGAAATTCTTCATGATGTGGGTTGTGAGGCACTGTCTCAGGTTGCCCAGGGAAGTTGTGGCTGCCCCATCCCTGGAGGTGTTCAAGGCCAGATTGGATGGGGCCTTGGGCAACCTGGTCCAGTGGGAGGTGTCCCTGCCCACAGCAGGGGGGTTGGAACTGGATGATCTTTAAGGTCCTTTCCAACCCAAACCATTCTATGGTTCTGTGATTCTAGTCTAACTTAGAGAATGCCTTGACTTCCACATTTATCAGATGTGGTGCTTCAGCTGATGCAGAACAGCAGCTTTCCAGTGAATCTAACACATCAATATAGTTCTTTCTTTGGATTTGTCCTAGCTCCATGTTTTGTGTGGAAAAGAATATATGTGAGAGAAATCAGGTTTTAAATTATTACTTGCTTGCCTTCTGGCATTTTGGAGAACACACTCTGCTTGTTCTTTCACTTCCCTTTGAACTTATTTGGAGAGATTTTGTTATAGCCAAATAATGCATTTGGCAGAGCACACTGGGCACCTCGTTGAAAAATAAGAGTATAAATTTTTGAAAGAAAATTCCTATTTTCTTCCTGAATACCTTTTCAAAAAGGCCACTATTTGGAGTAGCAGTTGAAGAGTACTCACTAGTCTGCCATGGTAGTAGCTACATTTTATTTTATTTCAGTTCTGACACATTGATGTTTGGCATGTGGAGGATTCAAGGAATAATCTTATTTAAGGAATTATGCCCTTAAAGAAATATGCATGGCTTTTGGCTTTTTTTTTATTGCTGCTGGCAAGGAAATGTTTTAGTGGTGCTCATTGCTGCAGTACTAAGATTGCAAACTAAATGTATTTAGTGGTTTTTTTTGTTTGTTATTAAGGCAGAAAACATTGCTGAATGGATTTTCCCACTGAAGTTCATATCTCATTTTAGTAGGAATGTACAGTTCTTCTTGGATGATATTTTTGCCTGCTTTAAGATTTCTGTACTTCCTGAGCTGCTTTGAAGTACATTGGAAGGACTGTGGTAATAGGGGAGTTGCACAAAATTCTTACTCCTTTTGTGACTTTTGTTTTTAGAGGTAAAAATACATCCTGTTTTAACACTGTTTTCAAGCCATCTAAAGGATGTGATAAAACATGGCAAGAAATTAAGATTAAGGGATAGGGTAACTGTAACTTGATCTTTGTCTCAGAACCGCAGTATAATGGCACTGTGCATTGATGTGCTAGACCTACAACTTGAATAAAGGTCTTGTAAACATCTCCTTAAAAGTGTGAAAATGAAATAAAAAATAACCCCTCATTTTTCCACATTATCGTTGTCTCCTTTTCTTCAGTAAGGGAAGGGAATGGCGCTTGAAGAGCATCCACGTGGACATGAGTTATTGATGACTAGGCTATTTTTTTCAGGACACAAACAGGTTGAAATTTTTAACATAACTTTTTTTCTTAGACCCTGCTTATCTCAAGTATTTATTTGATGTCTTTGAAGCTGGGATGTTGGTTTAATGAAGCTGGGTTGCTGGTTTCTTCAACTGCGTTGCGTTCCTTATTATCTTCTGGGTTTTGTTAGTATTGTAATAGGGTCTCTAATTTTGTTGCTGGTAGAGGCTTAGTGATAGAGCTAATCTCAACCTGATGTATGAATACTCTTGCTCTAAATAGCCCTTTACTATGACTTCTCTCCCCTAAATGTGGTGTTGCTACCTACCTTTTGTGTTCCTTTACTTCTCCAAGGTATCTTATATTTATTTTATTTCCTTCCCCAATGTACCTCACCTAATTCTGTTAACCAATGTATATTATATCTCAAAGCAAAAGTGCAGTGTTGTCTGGCTCCCATGGCTTATAGCTGTATGAAGAACTCTTGTATACATAGAATCATAGAATTGTAGAATAGTTAGGTTTGGAAGGGACCTTAAAGATGCTGTGCTGTACGTATTGCTTGTTGGTGTTTCTTCTACTGAAGCTCCAGTTTTACCTTCCGTTATGACAGAAGAACAGAGACTTGATTTTTGACACCCAAACCACTAAATATTTTTTTATACAGTGCAGGAATCTCCTGTATATTTGAAAAGATTACTGCATTGTAGTAAACCAGAATAAGAACAGAGATGAACTATTGAACTGTTGATTTTAGTCTGCAGCGACTTCCAGTAGGAAATGCACATAAGCAGTTAAATGTATTATAGCTAAATAAAGTAATATAAAGGAGGCTGCTCCTGCATGATTTTGTAATGAGTACTGAGCATATATAAAACAAATTATTGGTCTGTGTTAGAGAATTGCAGTGTTCAGGAAAGGCAAGTGCTATCTTCTGTGGGTTTCTTTGTGGGGGTAAGTTACTTATCTACATTACAAAATGAAGTTTTAATTTCTTTTCATATCAGATTATCTGTACAAACTACACCTAGGATATTTGAAAGATTTTCTTTTATTTGGAGACTGTTTCAATTGTGACAGTAAGCCTTCAAAATGCCTTCAACAAACATCAGTCCTTTGCAAGGGCTACCAGAGTCAGTATTCTAAAACGTATTAGGACTTGTTGTGAAGACACTTCAACCATTTATTTAGCAGTTCTTGGGGCAAAACTACTCCTACATAAATAGGCCAACTACTGAAACTATTCAAGGTAAAATTGCGGTCAAGTATAGCATAAAGGTATTGCAGCACTGGGATTTCACTTAAAGAGAAAAACAGGAAAAAAATTCTTTGACTGCTTTTTATATTTGCTTTAGATAGACGTTTTGAATGTTTAGGGTATTAATGGCACATCATTTTAAAGTCGTGTGGAACAGCCAGAGTAGAAAATGGAGAAAAACTTTTGTAAGTCCTTTAGGAAGTTAATCTTTACAAAGATTATTTGCTAAGCCTTGATTTAGGCAAGATGTCATGGAATTTGTTTGTCATCAAAATAAAGAAAAAGATTGTTAAGGCCTGATTGCTGAAAGTGGAGACCTTATCACTGTCTACAACTACCTGGAAGGGCGTTGTAGCTAGGTGGATGTTGGTCTCTTCTCCCAGTGACCGGCGATAGGATGAGAGGAAATGGCCTCAAGTTGCACCAGGGGAGGTTCAGAGTAGACATCAGACAAATTTCTTCATGGAAAGGTTTATCAGGCACTGGCAGAGGCTGCCCAGGGAGTTGGTGAGTCACCATCCCTGGAGATATTTAAAAGACAGGTAGGTGAGGTGCTTGGGGATATAATTTAGTAGTGGACAGGTACAGTTGGGCTTGATGATCTCAAAGGTCTTTTCCAACCTAGTGATTCTATGATACTAATATGTGTGTGTATATATATGTAAAGTATCCTGTGAGTTATGGACCTTAGTGAAATCAACTGTGATTTGACCCCATGCTTTTCTTGCTTTCTTTCCATTTGTTGTCTCTTGCTGCTTTTGTCGTAAGCCCATCTTCATACCATGTCCTCTGTCACCTTGCATCACCTTCAGTTCCTCTAGTTCCTGTCTACAGACTTCATCTCTTCCAAATGTCATCTATGCAAAATGCATCCATTTGGTGTGGGTTTCCACTATTAAGATCCTGGAAGTTATCACTGACTCTCAAGCATGTCATCATAAAAAGTACAATGTTTTCAGAATTTCCTTTTAAATGTGGCATGTTTAACTAAAATGTAGCAATTAATGAGCAAACAAAAACCTGTGGATCACTCAGCCTTGTTTCTGGAAATGTGCTAGTTGTGTTCATTATCTGTATCTAGCAGCAGGTGCACTCAAGAAAAACTAAGTATCAAAGACAAAGACTGTTTTCTTCACAGAATGGCTTAGTACTTTTCGCTTGGTAGGAATTAACTGCTGGCATGTTTTCACAGGAGAGGAATGAGGTGCAGAGTCACGGTCTGGTTGTTTCACAAGAGGAGATTTAATGGATAGTGATAGTTGTAATACAAGAGGAGGAGGAGGAAGGGGAAGACTGAAATAACATATGATAATATATGATTTAAAAAATTGTGTTTCTATTTAAAGCTGAAGATATGTCAGGATAATGTTGAAATACCTAAAGCTTAACTTGAGAGGGAATATAGTAATATACTCTTCTCTCTGCTCTGTGTTTTAATACCTATGCTGTCCAAGATTGTATATTGCTGCTTGCAGGAGATGTACCTGATGATTGCAAGTGCTGCAGATGTGATATGGAAGGAAGCAGTGCTACTGCTTACCTATTCTATTCTTTTCTCAATAAAGGATACTATAATACAAAGAGCTAAGTATTTTTTCTTGCTTATTTACATATGCAATTTTTCTACGTATCTTTTCAGCTCATGGAAAAAACTGACAGGGAGTACTACACTCTGGATGACATGTTTGTTTCCAAAGCAGCCAAAAGAGCGCGCAGTGGGGAAGAGGAGGAAATACAAAGAAGGAAAGCAATACGTGAGCACCAGCAGCTTGCTGCACGCATGGAAAAGTGCCCATACTGCTTTGATAGCAGTGAACTTTCGAAACATCTAATTATTGCAATTGGCACAAAGGTAGGAAAATAGCAATTTAACACAAATATAAAAAAATATAAAAGAAATAAGGGAAGGCACTGTTAATGTTAGAGCGCCTAAGATTAAGAAAAGCATTGCTGCTATGAAATTATTTATTATTCTGCATCTTGTTTTCCTTGCCCTTCCAACTCATTTCACAAATTCTTCAAGGGCAAAGGAGAAAAAGGTATAAATCCGTCACGAATTATGAAGCTAATGTTTGATATCAGAACTTCAGATTTGTGGAGGATGGGAACAATAATGAAAGATCTGAGTGCAGAGGTAGACGGCAGGTGAATTTGTGGAAGACTAAAACACTGCAATGGAGGAAATTATATCTCAAGGATATCAAAGAAAATTAAGAGGAAAATTCAGTTTTATGCCTAAAATCCTTTGGAGTAGGCAGAGGTTTGGTATGGGGAGCCTTCTTGTTTCTGTTAATACTTTTAAGAGTTGCGTGAATATTTGGATTTATAACCTAGAAAATACTTCAGCTTAGGCCTTTTGTCATTCTTTCTCTTAGACTTTTATTTGTTATTGATGGTTTTGTTTAATTTGAAACTTTTTATAGGTCAAGGAATTAAATGCATAGATATGTGATATGGAACATGGCATTTCATTTTTATATGCATAGATAACATATATATAAAAAATGAAAACAGATAGGCGTCTGTATGTATATTGGTGTATATGTGTGTTTATATATCTAATGATATATATGCAGAGATATATCTATATCTGTATGCATTTTTATATCCTAGAATCAAAGAATGGTTTGAGTTGGAAGGGAACTTAAAAGATCATCCAGTTCCAACCCTCCTGCCATGGGCAGGGACACCTCCCACTAGACCAGGCTGCTCAAGGCCCCATCCAACGTGTCCTTGAACACTTCCAGGGAGTTCAGTCCTCTGTTCACCTTCATAGCCTCCTCTGGACCCATTTCAACAGTTCCATATCCTTATTATGTTGGGGATTCCAGAACTGGACACAGCACTCATGGTGGGATCTCCCGAGAGTGGAGTAGAAGGGCAGAATCACCTCCCCTGACCTGCTGGCCGCACTTCTTTTAACGTAGCCCAGCATATGGTTAGACTTTTGGGCCGTGAGCGCTCATTCCCAGCTCATGTTGAGCTTCTCATCAGCCAGTCCTTCTCTGCAGGGCTGCTTTCAAACATGTCATCCTCCAGCCTGTATTGAAACTGCAGATTGCCCCGATCCAGGTGTAGTACCTTGCAGTTGACCTTGTTGAACCTTGTGAGGCTCACACAGCCCCACTTCTCTAGCTTGTCCAGGTCCCTCTAGATGACATCTCATCATTCTGGTGCAGCAACTGCAATGCTTAGCTTTGTGTTATCTGCAAACTTGCTGAGGGTGCGCTCAATGTTGCTGTCAATATCATTGATGAAAACGTTAAACAGCTCCAGTCCCAGTATGGACCCCTGAGTTTTACATTTTATTAAAAATGCATACAGATATCTCTGTCTAAAAAGAAACACTATAATGGACTAAATAGTTAGCATACCGGTTGGTCTATGAGACTGATATCACTGCCTTGTTTGGTCAAGCTGCTGTCTGGATCCCACTGGCTCATTGGAGCTACTGATGGGTAATGAGGTCTTTTTAAAACCACTAAAATTAACAGTACCATGCTGTAATTAGAAGGTAATGGCTTCTATTGGTTTGAATTTTAAGAAATGGGACTGTTTAACCTTAGCAATGGGAATGTTTTTAAGAAAAATAGGCACTTCAGTTTCTGATTGGTTTTTACAGGTATACTTGTCTCTGCCAAGCAACCAGTCCCTTACGGAAGGTCACTGCCTGATAGCCCCTATGCAGCACCATACTGCAGCCACTCTTTTGGATGAAGACGTCTGGGAAGAAATCCAGGTCAGCTGAGAAACTGTCTCATATTTGAACATTTTTGTACAGTAATGTTGTTTTGAACATAGAATAACAGAATCCTAGAATGTTTTGGCTTGGAAGGGTAAAGATCATCCAGTTCCAACCCTGCTGCCATGGGCAGGGACACCTCCCACTAGACCAGGCTACCCCATCCAACCTGGCTTTCAACACTTCCAGGGATGGGACATGCACAGCTTCTCTGCACAACCTGTTCTACTGCCTCGCCACCTTCATCATGAAGCATTTCTTTCTAATGTCTAATCTAAGTCTTCCCCCTTCCAATTTAAAGCCATTACCCCTTCGTCCTATCACTCCATGCCCTTGTCAAAAGTCCCTCCCCAGCTTTCTTGTAGGCCTCCTTCAGGTATTGGATGGCTGCTCTAAGATCTCCTCGGCGTTTTCTCTTCTCCAGGCTGAACAACCTCAACTCTCTCAGCCTGTCCTTGTATGGGAGGTGCTCCATTTTGTAGGCCTTCTCTCACCCGTTCCAACAGTTCTATATCCTTACGTTGGGGATTCCAGAACTAGATACAATAATCCAGGTTGGATCTCATGAGAGTGGAGTAGAGGGGGTCATAATTACCCTGTTTTCATAGTTTCCAGTCTGGCAGCTCTTTTCTGATTCCTCTAAGGGGCAGAACGTTCTCAGGTTATGGGTGAAAGTTAGTGGTCAATAATTGAAAAAGGAGATGCAAGGTAAACACTGAAGAAAACTTCTCGTTCATAAGCACTAAAAATGTTGCCTGGAATGCTGCAAAGCCTTTGTGCTAGAGGCCTGTGAAACCATGTTAGAGGAATGTCTCTCAGGGCTGACATAAGTAGAGCTGATCCTTTACAGAAAGTGCAATAACTGGCTTGGCAGTTAGGATTTCCCTGGGAGTGCCAAGGAAAAGAAAAGGATTGTCGGGGGGAAAAATCACTTATAATGAAACATAGGCTAAAGATGTGTTGTCTACATATCTTCATTTTTTTAAAGCTAATCTGGCTTTTGGGTGGATGTCAATTGAGGGAGAACCATTTCATGTTTCTTCAAATCAGTGAGGTCCCTGTTAGAATGCAATTTCCTACGTTTTTGTAAAGAATTACTGGAATAAAGTGCCAAGCATGGCGGGTCATGCTTTCCAAATCCCTTGAGAAGACATTTCGAAGGTTTTAAGTTCTGTTGTCTTTGGAAAAAGGAATTCAAGGGAGGAATGTAACAAGGTTCTGCCTGAGAGATTGACAAGACTTCCCTGCCTGCCATCAGGTTTATTACAAGGAGAAACCAGCTTGCAACCTCTTTGATCAAAATATTGGATGCTCTTTCAGACTAGAGAAGGGCTTTTTTCGCTTGCAGTTGCTTAGACTTAAAAGCAGGTTAAGTCATGAGTTTGAAATGGTTTAAGTAATGTTGATCTTGCCTCAAGCCTGACAGATGAATTCTCTGACTTTCCACATTTGCTGTCCACATTGATTCTCATGGCTGATGTAATTTTTATCCAGTGTTCCCTAGTAAATTATGCTGCTCCCAAGCAAGAAGGAAAAGGAGTTCTTTTATATATGAGAGAAATGCCTGAGAAAGTTGGATAAGAAGCAAATAAGTGCAACAAGCAAGGATCAGGAGGAACAATGGAGCATGGGGAAAAGTGATAAGCATGTCTATTATGTATCTGCTGTTTGCCTTAACCTCTTTTAACTAAAGAGATGATATTTTTTCTAAATATGTATGACAAGGAAAATAGGATAAAGAAAAGATAAGCAAAAGCAGTTCCTGTATTCAACGCTACTTTTTTTCCATGCTGGGAAATGCAACTAGTTGGTAAAACCATTATCCATTGATCCTGTGAATATGTTCATAGACAGTTTAAACATTTCTTTGCAGGAAAGTGATTTGTGGTTACAGCCATGGCTTTCTTTTGAGGCGATGTTAATATTTGCATTAAAGGTCAAGCATGCTTAGTGGATAATGGTATCTGTATTCAATACAAACAAGACATTACCTTCCTAGATACTGCAAGCTTGGGACCTGCTTTTAAAGTGATGTTGTCTTACACTGCATCACAGTTATGAATTCCAACATAATTTTAATTTCAACTGTAAGATATTTTGGTATTCATTAAAAGTGAGTTTGTATCATTAATTATAATGTGAACCTTTCCAATAGTTTACTAGACTTCCTATGTTTTTATTGTCACAAATGTAGTCCATATTAAATTGTTGAATAATACAGAATTCTCCTAGAATGATTGCTGCTGTTATCCAATTTATTATGAGTTTAGTATGTATATAATGTTACTGAAAAAAATATAAAATGTTGTAAGTGAAATCTTTTAAAGGTTAATTTAAATTGTACATTATTGCTTCTTCTTTAAACAGATGTTCCGAAATGCGTTGGTGAAAATGTTTGAAGCTAAAGACTTGGACTGTGTTTTCCTAGAAATGAATATGAGTATGAAGAAACGGTATCACATGGTATATGAGTGCATTCCTCTTCCCAAAGAAGTAGGAGATATGGCTCCAATCTACTTTAAGGTACACAGGCGTGGATTTTCTTTGTAGGTCATTTGAATGTATTTATCATAGCTCATCTATTCCGGGAAAACTTTTTTGATATCCAACTACTATTTTTGAAAAGATGGATTCTTTGATCTGTTCTTTGATCCTGTTTCTTGATCATAACACAAGACCTGAGAGATAATTCTATTTTTCAAGTAGTTAGTGGAAGAGCTGTGTGTCACTGCAGTTGCCTCGTGTCTGACTGCAGTGACAAATACTGGAAGAAGGTGAGGCAACTATAGTGTCTTGAAGTGCTGTAAGGATTGTAATGCTTCTCGCTTAAGTCCTATAGTATAAACTGAAAACCCCATACATGTGCCTTGGCAAGCATAGAATAAGAAAATAATGGCAACTGTTTTAAGAATCATAGAATTGTTTGGATTGGAAGGGACCTTAAAGATCATCCATTGAACCTTCTGACTGAAAATGAGGCCTTTTGGCTTTCAGCAGCTGGATAATGATTTGTCTTTAAGTAAATTATTTTACTTGTTCTTTGAAATATTATTTTTATTTTCTCGAAATAAATAATGAGATTATTTTTTCATTAACTGGGGCAGTCAGTATGATAAGCAGCAATGCAGTAACTTCTTACCACATTTGATTATTGCCTGGTTGGTCTCACTGCTGTGCTTCAGCTGCTGTTAAAACTTCAGTTTTGTCTGAATGCTAAAGGAAGGACGAAGTACATGATTTAGTGCAACATCATGTGCATAAAACTTTTTTTCAGAAGTTTCCACCATTAAAATACACAGCAAATGAAATTTAAGAGGTACCTACACTATACCTACTTCCATTCTATGGAGAATACACAGGCAGCTTTAAAGGTTTTTAAGCACTATAAACCTTCTAAACTGGATTTTTTTGTAGTGTTTAAAAAAGAAAAAAAAAGGCATTTAGAGACTAATGCATTCATAAGATGGTTTGTATGAGCTTAGTAAAAAGAGAGTGTGACCTTTAAGTTGAGACTTGTTAGAGGTAATTTATGTCAGGCAAAAGTTAAATTAAAAAAGAAATTAAAAAAAGGAGAGAGAGGAATAGAATCAAGTGAGTTTGAGAGTATTATGTCATGTTTTTATAAAGTATGTAAGTTCTGGAAGTCAGAAAGGTTGCCAAAGATGAAGTTACTTTGTTAAGAAATAATTGGTAGCTGCAGTGCAACACACTTCACTACATTGAGAAGTTAGTTCTTTGCTTGCTGCATGAAGGACTATTTTCACATTTAGATACCATGATTTTACAGAAAGCTATAATGGAGTCTGATGAAGAGTGGTCTGTGAACAAGAAGTTAATTGATCTTTCTTCAAAAGATGTTCGGAAATCTGTAAGTACTGCAATTTGTTGAATACTGAATTCCTCAGCAAATTATTCTCATCTTTTTTTGTTATTAGCTGTTTCAAAGAGAGAAGAAAGGGAACACAATTAGATTAGTGGATCAGGAGATGGCATGGGCATGGTGAGAATTAAGAGTCTGACTGAACTCCTAACTGAGATTAGGGAAAAGGTTCCCATTTATTTCAACAATAGGTGGACTGAGCTGCATATATTGGTTGAGAACAAAGCTGGCACTTTGAGGACATGTACCAGCATAATTTTCTTGATTAGCTTTAAGAATTAAAGTAGATCAAAGATTCGTGAATTACTTTCCTGGCAAAATAAATGACGTGTCTTTTTCATTGACTTAGAACAGCCTTTTGTGTTGCTAAGTTTATGAACCAAAGGTATAAATAGCATTATAAATCTTTCTTTTTCTTCTTTTTTTCTTCTTTTTCCTTGTAAAACAAGGGAACAGTACTCTGTCTCCTGGATACTAAACTGAAACATCTTTGTATATACAAATCTTTAAGGAATAATGCTGAATAATGTTAGGTTCAAAGATTGTTCCAACTTCTTTAATGTTAAAGTGAAAGATATTTGCTATATAGACTTCACCACAAGTAGTTTATACCTATGTAGCAATAGTACTTAATTTCTGAAAGTGTCTTTAGTAAATACAGCACCTAAAAAAATCCTGGTTTAGGAGATGGGGGGGATGGGTTTTAATAATGAAATGTGAAGTCTGATATGACAAAGAGATAAATGCAGAAAAGTAAGGGTGGCTGTATAGTAGGAGAGATTTTATATATTATTATCATTCTTGAACTAAATCAACAGTGGTAGCAAATGTAGCAAAAAGAGAAAATTTATTCTACCTTGTAAGCTGAAATGTCATATAAATGTAGTGGGAGTCAGTTTAGTGGTTTAGGGGTTGTGCAGTCTGGGAAAGACAAAACTGAAATGGGATGTGATAGTAGTTTTCTCTATGTAGGAGGCTGTTTTAAGGGAGATACTGCTTAGTTGTTCACTAGCACTGTTGGGTGCAGATAAGAAGGAATTAAATTAGTTTGTAGCAAGGACTTAGGGAACACTTAGAACTTAAGATGGATGTAAACAGACATCCAGAGCTGGGGGTGGACAGTATGCGAGGAGTGAACACAGGCATGAGAGCTGACCCAGCAGCAAGCACTGTTCAGCGGCAGCCAAAACATCAGCGCTGCTTTAGTCACCAATCCAAAACTCAGCACCATATGGGCTGCTGTGGAGAAAATGAACTCTGCTCCAGCCAAAGCCAATACATCGCTGGACACAAATAAAATAAAGTTGAAATTTTCCTTAAGATGCCACTTGTTCACTCATTTTTTTTCCTTATTTAATTGCTTTTTTAGTTAATTTAAAATGGTTTGTGTTTCTTGCTGTGCTATGTTGCCCATCTGTATTAAATCTTATTTAGTTTTGGAGTGTGTTTTCAAGAGATGTATGAAACTTCCTTTGTGAAATTAATCCTGACTCTGAAATGTAGCAGAAAAAATGCTTATGAATTTGAGCCTTTGTAAATGACACCTCTACAGTAACATCCTCAGCACTTAAGACGGTGGAAAATAACTTGTTGCATTGAAACAGCAGAAATTACTTACAATACTGTAGTGATAAATGAATCCACTTCTCGCTCTGTCAGACTGAAGGGTCTTTACTTGTGGCAGGACAACCGGCTTCCCCTCTTTAGGCCAACTGAATTATTAAATTATCTGATTTGGCAAGTTAATTAATACTTCCAGTCATGTAGTGGGTTTTCCTGGTAGAATATTCTCCATAAAGGTGTTTCCTCTTCCCTGCAAATGTTAGTGTTTCCTCTGAGTAAATATTTCCTGTTATTACACAACACCTTATCTTTAATAAATGAAACTTGCTGGTGGTCGTGTTAAAATTTCTACTTGTTTTACTATTCCTCTGTCACGATTAAAGGAGGTTGTAGAGAGGAGGGTGCTGGCCTCTTCTCCCAAGTGACAGGGGACAGGACAAGAGGGAATGGCCTCAAGCTCCGCCAGGGGAGGTTTAGGCTGGACATTAGGAAAAAATTCTTTACAGAAAGGGTCATTGGGCACTGGAACAGGCTGCCCAGGGAGGTGGTTGAGTCCCCTTCCCTGGAGGTGTTTAAGGCACGGGCGGACGAGGTGCTGAGGGATATGGTTTAGTGTTTGATAAGAATGGTTGGACTCGATGATCTGGTGGGTCTCTTCCAACCTGGTTATTCTGTGATTCTGTGATTTTATACTACACACGCTTGGTTTAAGAGGTGGTTTAAAATGAACTGCGATACTGCCAACTGTAAAAGCACTTTCAAATTCATTAAGTTGTGGGGAAGCCAACAAAATGCCTACAGTTTGTTAAAAGCCTAAAAATTTGGTTTTGTGTATAGGTTCCTAAAGGATTACCATACTTTTCTGTGGACTTTGGCCTTCAAGGAGGATTTGCTCATGTCATTGAAGACCAACACAAGTTCCCTCATTACTTTGGAAAGGTATTGTTGTGTAGAAGATCAATTTACCAATTATACTCTATTTTGTAAAATTTAAGTAATTAAACCAGATTCTGTCAGAAGAGTTACTTTGATGTACTTTATCCCAATTTATTAGCTGGCTTTTCTTGGTGAATCATCATAACTTAGCTTGTTGAATAAAGGACTGATTGCTTTCTTCAGTCGCTGGTACTGAATATGATTCTAGGTCTGTGTTTCATTTGAATTAATGGAAACTATATATTCAACGTATAGTCTAGTAGGTGGAAAATCCTTGCATCTGTTTAAGAAGTAGTAAATTAAAATAGGTTTTTCATCACCAAAATATTCTCATATAAGCTGTACTGCCTTCTGCTTTTCTAATTAGGGTGCATACACATACAAACTCACGGACGATTTCTAGTGTAATATGTGTGTAGTTAAATTACTCCATGTAAAATAGAGATTATAGTATATACAGGAAGAGCTACAATAAAGTCTTTGGGTTTTTATGTTACAGCAGTCATTTATTGTAAGAGTCACTAATGCGAAAACTTAGAGTGATTGGGCAGAAATGTAACTTATTTCAAGAAGAGCTAAGAGTAAAGAGGACAACTTTCTTTTTTCTGAACTTTTCTCTTTGTGATCACAAATGTACAAATATATTAAGTCTTGTAATTTTAGGATATTTATGCCATGCAGTACTATGCTGTACTTAAAAGAATTTTGCTAAGGCAACTATCTAACAACTGCAGTTCTAATTGCTGAATTAATATGAGAATTTCCATGAAGAATTTCTTCAGAATACTGGAAGAAAACAATGACAAATAATCTCATTGTTTGAGAATGTATATTCCTATATTCTAGAGTAAAATAATGTTCAATGATATGGTAATTTTGCATTTATCATTATCTTTCTTTGTTCTCCTTGCAAAGGAAATCATTGGTGGCATGCTGGACTTGGAACCACGGCTCTGGAGAAAAGGAGTCAGACAAAATTTTGAGGAACAGAGAAAGAAGGTGTTGCAGTTTGCACAGTGGTGGAAACCATATGACTTTACCAAAAAGAAAGAATGAACACATCCCTGCAGTCAAGAACTATATAAGCCATAAATTACATTAAAGGATATTTCATAAGTTAAGAATAACACCAGTGGTTTATGTATATTTCAAAACCAAGGATGTTTTTTAATTGCTGATTACCTATGGATCACATGAACCTTTTAGCCTGACAAACCAGAAACGTACAGTGTTTTTAATTTTTTATGTTTTAGCTGAGCCAAAGGAATAATATCGATATGGCTATTGGACTGCTTCAAAATTTAGCTTGTGCTTTTAGAGTTTTTATGACCTTTGAGGCAACTGATTTTTTTTGTATTGTATTTGGCATAAAGCCGGTGCTCAGTTATCTCGGTGAATTTTTGTAGAAAATGGTGTAAATTTTAAGAAAACTTTGATTAATGCAAATACATCTGCAGAAGGAAGCTGTACAGAAAATTATTTTCTGGTTTTGAGTCCCTGTGTTCTTAAAGTTGAGGTCATTGTAGAAACACGAATGTTCAAGTATGATGTGATCGATAAACCTGCTGCTGAGTGGTGAAGAACCTTAAGGTGAGAACACTCTCTGGTGAAAGAAGAAAACAATCTCAGGGGATCTCCCCAGGTAAATCCTCTCTCCTGGGCATCCTCTCTGGTGTGGCACGTGGTCCACCATAGTACCTTTTTGGTAATAACAATACAGTTTCCATCTGAAAACTCCCCTCTGGTTGTTTCTGCTTGTGATTGGAGCACACTCTGATCAAAGGCAAGAGTTGAACGTTAATTGGTTGTTAAGCTTTTCCCATGGATGTCACTGGAAAATGCCTGTTCCCTGTTTAAAGAACTACTGTCTACCTTGTTATTCACTAGGTTTTGTTTTTTCTCGCGTGTCAAAGTTACAAAATGGGGGTAGGAAAGATAGAGGGGGCAAAAGGGAGATTCTTGCATCAATGTCAATCACTTTCCAGGGGAAACCTGCTAGAGCACGCTCAGGCTTTGCAGGTGAGGAGCTGGGAGAACAGGACAAGGATGAAAACATTGTCACAGCATCCTCCCAGTGGATATTGGAAAGGGTGCAAGCTTGCAGACAGCAAAATGCAGTGCTACAGGGTGACAAGTGGGAGGCCCTTAGCATAGCAGAGGTTAAGGCATCATTTCTCAGCATCTTTCCGGCTCTGTTGCCTTGTACTGCAAACCATGAATAAAAGGGCCAGTTTTACTCTTCTCAGGAAAATTTTGATCTTTCTTAGGCTACTGGAGAGATTACAGAGTAAATAGGACATAAAGTAATAGATTCTAGTTGTTGCTTAGAAGGTGGCAATGCTGAAGCAAGTTTAGATAAAGTGCAGTTTTGATGGTGTAAGGCATGATTAAAGATTATTTTCTTTGAAAGCATATGTTGCCTTTGGTCTCATCTGCCCTCCTGGAGAATAGCCATGAAGCAGCAGTGGTGGCTTGTCTTTTAAGGCCACAGGAAAGTCTTTATTCAGTGCTGTGTTGGAGATGCAGTTTTTCTATATGATATCACGTCTCCTGGAAATTTGTATTCCGCAAGGAATGTGGTGTTTCATGAAGGATTTCTCACTTGTACATAGCAAAGCCTTCCTCTCTGACTCATTGTCTGTGCACATTTTATTGTTCTGCTTTCAGCTGATCTACTGATATTCTTTGGACTAGAAAGGACCACGAAATACGGAGTCATGTTTCCTGTTTCTCAAGCTCGTGAAACAGGAAAGAAGCGTGTCTCACCCTATTAGAAGTTTTCAGAATAGGAGATCGTGTTTAGCACATGCGCTGAGAGTAGCATCTTGTTGTAACTGGTTACAGGCCAGACATGCATATCTTCAGGTTAAGCTTTTCCTCTTCATAAGTATTTCTAAATATTCATGAGGCCATGAGGGAGAACATGGCTTGTTAGGGCACTTAAGTTGAAGGCGTAGTATGCTTAAGCTTCAGTCCTTACTCTTATAAATATTAAAATATTTTAAATAGACCTCCTTCATCTGGAAGAATACCCAATACCTAAATTATTTTGATGCTAAGAGGGGGAAAATGTAAATTCATGTGTCTTTAGGGAGAAGAGGGATTGGAAGCTGGATTTCTTACGTTGGTATAAATATGCTCCTACATGCTCTTTGGCCTAACCGGGGAGGAAAAGGAACTTCTCTCTTCAAGTGAATCTCTGTATATGTTTCAACAGGTGTTAGAACATAGCCGTGTCCTGCCCTGTCAGAGAGGAAGATTCCTAGGTGCTGCTACTCTTCTGCTTAGTGGCTGGCATAAAATGCAGTGTTTCTCTGCTGTCAAGTTAGCTCTTTTGAACTTACTCTGCTGAAAGAATTGTGTCCTCTCACCTGCGTTCCAGGTCTTTCAGTGGTTTCAGGGAAGGTGTTCAGTGGCAGCACTGCACCATTGCTGCTGCTGGATCAATCCCTAGGTGATGTCTGAGCAGGAATTCAGAACCAAGAGCTTTTTATTCAGTTGTGCTTGCCACTAAGCTCTCCAGAGAGAACTGGTATGAAAGCTATACTGAAGCAGATCACCTTGATACCTTGAAGATTCCCAGCCTGGGTCTGTCTCAGTGAACAGGCTCCTGTGAGATGCTCACTTCTGACTTTGCTTTTTCTCAGACTGACCTATTCAGCCTGGTGTTCCTCAGGCCCATGCAGCTGCTGTAGAAAGCTACCTGAAGCATGAGGCAGTTGTCTTCATAATGAGGACTCGCATTTTGAGGTTGTTATTTTGCTCACATTGAAGGAAAACACCATTAATTTGTACCACGCCATTAGCACCAAAGTGCTAAAGCTACCATGGTGTCATTATCTTTATACATAACCTGCAGTTGGTTGATGAGGTAATGTAAAATGAGGTTGGTATAAGCTGAAGTAAACTTGGATGAAATGGAAAGCAAGGCTTTCTGCTGGTTACTGGTATTCTTCCAGATAAGTAGTTCTCATATATGTCCACATTCCATTTGCTTTTTCCCCTCCTCTCCCTTTTTCTTTTTTTTTCCTTTGGAGTAAGACGGTGAGATAATGCATTTAGTGCAGTGTTGGTGTAACAGTGGTGGGTTGTTGCTTTGTACTTGTTAAAAGGCCTGGTGGGGAGATGTGGCAGTTGGAGGATACCTGAGGCAAAGCAATCATGTGAAGGTAGAATTCTCAGTTCTAGGTGAAGTGAGGGGAATTAGCAGAACAGCCACCTTAAACTTCCAGAAGGCAGACTTTGGACTGTTTAGGAGGCTAGTTGATAAAGTCCCATGGGAGACAGTCCCTAAGGCTGAGGGAGCCCAAGAGGGCTGGGTACTCTTCAAGAAGGAAATCCTGGCAGCGCAGGAGCAAGCTGTCCCCATGTGCTGGAAAAAGCTGTCAGTGAAAAAAACCAGCTTGCTTAGGCAGGAAGATCTGGGGGGACGTCAAAAAGAAGAGGAATGTGTATGAACTTTGGAACAAAGGACAGGCATCTTGGGTGGAATATAGGGAGGAAGTGAGATCATGCAGAGGAGAAATCAGGAGGGCTAAAGCCTAACGAGCTCAGACTGGCCAATTCTGTGAAAGTAAAAAGTTTCTACAAATACATCGGTAGTAAAAGGAGAACTAGGGAGAATATTCAACCCTTACTCGGTGCAAAGGGAGCAACTGTGACAAAGGATAAGGACAAGACTGAGGTACTTAATGCCTTCTTTGCTTCACTATTTAATAGTAAGGAAAGTTGTTCTCTGTGTGCTTCCCCATGAGGTAGAAGAGCAGGACAAAGCTCCCATGATCCAAGAGGAGGTGGTTAAGAGACTTGCTTGGCCAATTAGACACTCACAAGTCTATGGGGCCAGAAGGGATTCACCCAAGGGTATTGAAGGAGCTGGCGGATGTGCTGGCCAAACCCCTTTCCATCATCTTCCAACAGTCCTGGAAGACTGGGGAAGTCCCACTGGACTGGAGGCTGGCTGATGTCGTGCCCATCTACAAGAAGGGTCGCAGGGAGGACCCAGGGAACTACAGGCCTGTCAGTCTGACCTCAGTGCCAGGGAAAGTCATGGAGCAGGTGATCTTGAGTGCTATCATGAAGCACATGCAAGAGAACCGGGTGATCAGGCCCAGTCAACATGGGTTCACAAAAGGCAGGTCTTGCCAGACTAACCTGATCGCCTTCTATGAGAAAGTGACTCGGCTGCTGGATGAGGGAAAGGCTGTGGATGTGGTCTTCGTGGACTTCAGTAAAGCCTTTGACACAGTTTCTGACAGCATTCTGCTTGAGAAACTGTCAGCCTCTGGGCTGGACAGGCGCACACTCTCCTGGGTGGAAAACTGGTTGGATGGCCGGGCCCAGAGAGTGGTGGTAAATGGTGTGAAATCCAGCTGGAGGCCAGTGACAAGTGGGGTTCCCCAGGGCTCAGTGCTGGGTCCAGCCCTGTTCAATGTCTTCATCAATGACCTGGATGAAGGCATCGAGTGCACCTTTAGCAAGTTTGCGGACGACACTAAGCTGGGTGGAAGTGTCGATCTGCTGGAGAGTAGGGAGGTTCTGCAAAGGGATCTGAACAGGCTGGACCGCTGGGCAGAGTCCAATGGCATGAGGTTTAACAAGGCCAAATGCCGGGTCCTGCACTTGGGGCACAACAACCCTGTGCAGTGCTACAGACTAGGAGAAGTCTGTCTAGAAAGCTGCCTGGAGGAGAGGGACCTGGGGGTGCTGGTTGACAGCGACTGAACATGAGCCAGCAGTGGCCCAGGTGGCCAAGAAGGCTAATGGCATCTTGGCTTGTATCAGAAACGGCGTGACCAGCAGGTCCAGGGAGGTTATTCTCCCTCTGTACTCGGCACTGGTGAGACCGCTCCTCGAATCCTGTGTTCAGTTGTGGGCCCCTCACCACAAGAAGGATGTTGAGGCTCTGGAGCGAGTCCAGAGAAGAGCAACGAAGCTGGTGAAGGGGCTGGAGAACAGGCCTTATGAGGAGCGGCTGAGAGAGCTGGGGGTGTTTAGCCTGGAGAAGAGGAGGCTGAGGGGAGACCTCATTGCTCTCTGTAACTACCTGAAAGGAGGTTGTAGAGAGGAAGGTGCTGGCCTCTTCTCCCAAGTGACAGGGGACAGGACAAGAGGGAATGGCCTCAAGCTCCGCCAGGGGATGTTCAGGCTGGACGTTAGGAAAAAATTTTTCCCAGAAAGGGTCATTGGTCACTGGAACAGGCTGCCCAGGGAGGTGGTTGAGTCACCTTCCCTGGAGGTGTTTAAGGCACGGGTGGACGAGGTGCTAAGGGGCATGGTTTAGTGTTTGATAGGAACGGTTGGACTCGATGATCCGGTGGGTCTCTTCCAACCTGGTTATTCTATGATTCTATGATTCTATGATTCTACTTTCAGCTTGACTGTTGGATGGAAAGATGTGGAGAGACAGGTTATGGCACTCTTACTTTAAGTGTACCTGTAGGTATTTTGGAAACAAGATCCTTAATATCTTAGCAAAAAGTGCCTTTTTTAGCCATTACAAATTAAGGCAGCCTAATCCAGCATGAAGGAACAGGCTTGAGAAATCCAAGCTGACTAACATTGCCATTTTCACGTGCATATTGATGTAGCTGTGTGGTAATGTTATTTTTCTAAATGCTGACTTTATTTATGTAGTTAGAAGGAAGGGTAACGTGCTTCCTTCAAGAAAGTTGTGCTGCTACACCATTTACAGGGAAGTTGGTGTAAGTTTTACCTCGAAGTTAAGAACCACTGGAAATTGGTTCCAAAAGGAGATTTAAGCTTTCCTTTTATCCCATATTTCAAAGCTAATATTACAATCACAGATTGTCACAGGGAAATCTTTGGGGAAAAAGTTCTCTATCATTGTAGAAGCTGATGAATTCGTAGATTTAATCCTTGTATCCTTCTCGGTGATGTGTCTTGCACAACTGTCCAGCTGCCTGTCTGTTCTGAGACTTCGATAAAGTATCTGTGAATCATAGAATCCCTAGTTTGGAAAAGACGTTTGAGATTATCAATTCCAACTGTACCTGTCCATTACTAAACCATATCCCTGAGCACTTCATCTACCCATGTTTCAAACACCTCCAGGGATGGTGACTCAGCCACCTCCCTGGGCAGCCTCTGCCAGTGCTTGATAAACCTTTCCACAAAGAAATTTTTCCTGATGTCCAATCTGAAGCTCTGAAGTACTATATCTGTGTTTCAAAAGGATGGTATAATTGCAGGGCATCCTTAACTACAAGCATCGTAACCCTTCCTGATGCCCCAGTTTGGCCTATTCTTGGTCTTGGAGCAGGTTACCTATGTTCTTTGCTCTTCACTGTCAGCAGATGGGGAGAGGAACACCACTCAGCAGAAGTTTTGAGAGACTTGGTTGAAATTATGTGCCATGTGTACTTGCAGCAATTTCCAAACTGGTTGCTTGACTTGAAGAGCTATGTACTGCTGGCAGTTTCTGAGAACTCCGGGGGAAATGCCTGCAATTACAACATAGATGCAGGATTTTAAAAGCCCTAAACAGCTTAATAGGCTTTTGAAGGCGGAGAGTGGATGGAGAACTTGGCTATTATCTCTTCATACAAGCAGGAGATGCTTCTCAAGCTGTGAAGCAGCTCTCTGCTTTTCCTGATGTGTTGCCTTTTGTGGGAAACTTCTGGCTTATTTTCTTTCTAGAGAAAAATATTTTGGCCACTATTGGAACAGAAATAGATGATATGGAATTCACCTCACATCTGTGTAAGTAGTTCTTGTCTCTGTATATGGCTGTCTGGAAGACTGGGGATAAACAGCATTTATATTTCCTACTGGATGCGAAAACTTTTAAAAACTTTGTTTAAAACTGGAAAAAAAAAGAATGAAACTCTCCAAGGAACTCTTAATCATCAAGAATTTAATTGTCACAGCTGTCTACAAACATTAACTTCATATGTCTGAAGGTTTTGACCAACATGACTCCCTCTGACAGCTGTGTAGCTGCTGTCCCTTTGGATTGAGTGAATTTGCCCCCATGTCTCAGCGTATCCCCTGCCCCAACCCAGCACTGGGGCTTTGGGTTGCTGAGGGTGCCCAGAAGGTCTTCTCAGATCTTAGCTCCGTGTGCCTCCCTGAGATTCCATTCACTTCTGTTGATTGCATCCACCTTTATAGTGTCCATGAGCACTGTTTTAAATGATTTATGAATGACTGCGCAGTCTTCTATTTTTAGCTTCTGTGCAAAACTTCCAAATCAAATCTTGGTGGGAACTGCTGTCTGTGATAATTTTGTCTTCCTCTCCACTAATGAAAAACAAGCTCAGTCTTGCAGTTAAGCGGTTCGGTTGTCTTCCTTAGTACATTTTAATACAAATCAAACAGGAATACATGTAGATGAGAACAGTAATGTGATTCTGGTGTATTAAATAATTAACTTTAAAAAGGTTAATGAGTCCTTACCTAATGGAACAACAGTGGTAGAAAGCCTGGATTGTCTTTTAATGATGGGAAGAGAGCACAAGCAAACAGGTTGTGAGGACTCCACCATTTTCTTGCTCTTGCACAGCTTCCCTAGAAAGTGATTTTGGTGTGCAGTGAGGTTGCTCACTTCTCCCAACATCTTTGAACCTGTTTATCCTATTTGGTTTCAGTGAACTGCTATGATTTAAGCATTAATACTTATTTTTAAGGTATCAGGCATGTGAAAATAAAAGAAGATGGTGTTTGTTTAAAACTAAGAAGGAAGAGGTTACTTTGTGAGTTTGGCCATCTGATGGCATGATGCTGGCTACATTTGCATCAGAGACCAGACTTCTGTTGCAAGGTTTCCTTCCCACAGGCACCTGCAACCTTTGGCTGCAAGAGCTCTACATGGAGAAGCACAAAGGGCACAAACACAATGAAACTCAGGACTCTGAATAAGACTTTTTTTTTCCTCTGAAAAAACACCTTACAGGGGCTGAAAGCAAGATGCGGAAAGAAGAAAAAAAACACATCCATGTTACAAATTGACCTGTTATAACCCAGACAGGTAAAGCTAAAAATAGTTGCAGCTTCCTTAATTTGCTTAGAATACTTTATATCAGGATACATGAACATGTGATGGGTGTTCTCCAGGCTGAGCTCTGGAGTCTGGATCTTTAGAGAACAGGCTGAAGAGCATTTGCCCATAGCTCGTGGTTTCTAGGGAATTTGTGCACCTCCTTTGCTTGGCAGTTCAGTTATTTCACAGAATCACAGAATCACAGAATAACCAGGTTGGAAGAGACCCGCCGGGTCATCGAGTCCAACCGTTCCTATCAAACACTAAACCATATCCCTCAGCACCTCGTCCACCCGTGCCTTAAACACCTCCAGGGAAGGTGACTCAACCACCTCCCTGGGCAGCCTGTTCCAGTGCCCAATGACCCTTTCTGTGAAGAATTTTTTCCTAACGTCTAGCCTAAACCTCCCCTGGTGGAGCTTGAGGCCATTCCCTCTTGTCCTGTCCCCTGTCACCTGGGAGAAGAGGCCAGCACCCTCCTCTCTACAACCTCCTTTCAGGGAGTTGTAGAGAGCAATGAGGTCACCCCTCAGCCTCCTCTTCTCCAGGCTAAAAAACCCCAGCTCTCTCAGCCGCTCCTCATAAGGCCTGTTCTCCAGCCCTTTCACCAGCTTTGTTGCTCTTACACCAGCTTTGTTGCTCTTAAACAAGCTTTGTTGCTCTTGTTACTGGAGTGTAGGATTGGGAAAGGGATGTTTTTGTCACCCATTCCAGGGGAACCAGTATGTAATGCACAAGCATCAGTCTTGACTGTCTGTTATTACAAGCCGCTAATACAGATTTTGGAGGTGATTCTGCCACCTCTTCCTCTCTTGTGAGACCTATCTGGAGTACTGTGTCCAGTTCTGGAATCCTCAACATAAGAAGGATATGGAACTGTTGGAATGGGTCCAGAGGAGGGCTACAAGGATGATCAGAGGGTTGGAGCACGTCCCATACATGAGGACAGGCTGAGAGAGTTGGGCTTGTTCAGCCTGGAGAAGAGAAGGCTCCAAGGAGATCTTATAGCGACCTTCCATTACTGAAAGGGGCTACAAGAAAGCTGAGGAGGGGCTGATTACAAAGGCTTGTAGTGATAGGATGAGGGGCAGTGGCTATAAGCTGGAGAGGGGAAGATTTAGACTAGACGTAAGGAAGAGTTCCTTCACTGTGAGAGTGGTGAGGCACTGGCGCAGGTTGCCCAGGGAAGCTGTGGCTGCCCCATCCTGGAGGTGTTCAAGGCCAGGCTGGATGGGACCTTGGGCAGCCTGATCTACTGGGAGGTGTCCCTGCCCATGGCAGAGGGGTTGGAACTGCGTGATCTTTAAGGTCCCTTCCAACCCAAACTATTCTATGGTTCTGTGATTTGAAAGTCTAAACAAAAAATGATCAGCAGAGATCCAGGAAGACTGTAACGATTGCAATTTTACAGGAAATAAGCAAGAGAAAATAAGTGGCATCAATTTTTTCTCAATAGCAGGAACTCATGCTGCTTGGGAATAGAATCTGACTTGTGATACAAGGAAGCAAGAAGTCAGGCAACAGCTAGCCGTGAACGTGGAGGCAAAAAAGTATTTGGAAGTGTTTCTAGTGTCACAGACACAGAACATCACATCTCTTCCTGGCTCTGTTTCATGGAAAATTAAAGAAATAATCCAAGGATCAGTTTTACACCAAAGGAGGCCAAATTCAGCATGATTACTTTGGGGGAAAAAATTGTCAGTAACCTTACACATACAGCAATGAATTCCTTTTAACTAGAAAACTCTAGTTTAAGGTCCCATACATGAAAAATCATTCCATTGTTTTTTCTAATACCAATACATTTCTTAATACATGCTTTTCTTAAAAGAAATCTTGTTTTCTCTGCTTCTCATATATTTTTCTTTGCTTTTATAATCAGGTGATTCCTCAGTTCTGTCACTACCAGTCCTGGAGTGTTTTGCACATATGGCTGCATTATTTAGGGCAATAAAATTATGATGTTTCATTTTCTTAAATTAGCCTATACATGCTGCTTGATTCAATCAGTCATCTTTGGACAACTTCTGATTAATATGTTACAGACTCACAGAAGATTTCTGCCTACCCAGTTCTCATTGTATGTTTTCTTTTCTATAAGACCTTGCCTGTAGTACATCTCCTAATTTGAGGGTGCCAGGGAGAACACTGCAAGGTATCATGTGAATTTATCTGTATGTGAATTTCTCTTAGTTAAGTTCACTCACGCAGCTTGATGCTGGGGAGTCCTTGGAAACCCATCCTGTTCCCTTTCCTAACAGGAGGGGTCCTGGGGTCAGGGGGCTGTTTATTGGAGATGGGGTATGTGGTTATTGATTGTCTCCCTGTTCTAAAGGAAGAGGACAGGTCTTGGGGAATAATCACCCTTACCTTCTCAGGGACCATGTTCCACATCTAGATCAGCTTATTAAGTATGTTTACTAACTAAGCCCTAGTGTGATCATACAGCAGCCAATTATTTTTTGCATTGAGTTGTCACTTGTATAATGACAGACAGCAGGACCTTTTAAAACTGTAGGCCTGACAACTTTGTGTTAAATCTGTTATTTCAGTTTAGTCTTTAACAGCATGTCTAAACCCCAACCTGAATCCCCAAATATAATCACATTACAGACCAATTATTTTGCTTGCTGAGTCACTTTGTCTGTTTGACAGCATGCCTGGCAGAAAATTTCGATTCCTTTCACTTCTTTGATTAAAGAAATGAATTAATTCAGAGTTTCATTTTGTTTGGAGACAGAGAGGTCTGAATCTCCCACTGATTCGTAGTCCCCACTTGTAGTCATTGGTGGCATTCATTCTCTCTCCAGCCTTTTGAAGATGAAGAGATCCCTTTTGTGGTAAAGGTAACGAGCAGTCATGCTTCTGGGAAATATCCTTCTTACTGCTATGCTGGGGCTCAGATCTCTGGTCTCATCTATGTCTGAAGACCTACTTCCAGCCTATTGCTTGTTCAGAAGTGGACTGTATTTTTCTTTAGCATTTATAAATGGCCAATGCAGCAAGTGGTCATAAAGAGGGGGCTGATCCTTATGAAGGATGGCTTCCAGATGGAGTATAACTTAAAATCATAGAATCATAGAATCACCATGTTGGAAGAGACTCACCAGATCATCGAGTCCAACCATCCCTATCAAACACTAAACCATGCCCCTTAGCACCTCGTCCACCCGTGCCTTAAACACCTCCAGGGAAGGTGACTCAACCACCTCCCTGGGCAGCCTGTTCCAGTGACCAATGACCCTTTCAGTGAAGAATTTTTTCCTTATGTCGAGCCTGAACCTCCCCTGGCAGAGCTTGAGGCCATTCCCTTTTGTCCTGTCCCCTGTCACTTGGGAGAAGAGGCCAGCACCCTCCTCTCTACAACCTCCTTTCAGGTAGTTGTAGAGAGCAATGAGGTCTCCCCTCAGCCTCCTCTTCTCCAGGCTAAACACCCCCAGCTCTCTCAGCCGTTCCTCATAAGGCCTGTTCTCCAGCCCCTTCACCAGCTTCGTTGCTCTTCTTTGGACTCGCTCCAGAGCCTCAACATCCTTCTTGTGGTGAGGGGCCCAGAACTGAACACAGGATTCGAGGAGCGGTCTCACCAGTGCCGAGTACAGAGGGAGAAGAACCTCCCTGGACCTGCTGGTCACACCATTTCTGATCCAAGCCAAGATGCCATTGGCCTTCTTGGCCACCTGGGCCACTGCTGGCTCATGTTCATTTGCTGTCAACCAACACCCCCAGGTCCCTCTCCTCCAGGCAGCTTTCTAGACAGACTTCCCCTAGTCTGTAGCAGACTTCCCCTAGTCTGTAGCAGACTTCTCCTAGTCTGAGGAATGCAAAGATGCTTACACAGTTTAGAGATGGGGAAGAACCTTTTTAGATTTGAACAAGCTGCTCTTGAAGTTAGCAAATATTCATAGTGTTTGAACAGAATATTTGGTTGCTTAGACAGGTTAGATATCAGCAGTCTCTAGTGAAAAGTGAGAACTGTTAACAGAAAAATACTCTTGTAGGCCTCTGAAATGATTTTTTATTCATTATCATGGGAAAGGAATAGTATTAGCATTGACATTTGAAACTGTTTCTCAAATACAACAAATACATCATGATTTAGGATTTGACCATTGTATTGCTGTTTTCGCGCTGTTGTGCTGGCTATTGTACAGTCACATAACGGGGCCACCCATCTGGTAAAGATTTCAAGCTCTAGCCAGAATCTGCCAGAGCAGAGGAAAATTTATACATTTCACTCACATTTTGCTAATAAGGAATGACCTGCAGAGCTTGTGGGAGATGCCACTTAACACCGTGCAGTCCCTCCTGCTCTGATACGGTCAGTGCAGGGCAGTGTTTAATGGGAGGGTTGATAATCCACTTCTGAATTATGAGAAGGCAAATTCTTAGAAATACATTGAAGGGCATAGCAGGAATATTCAGGGATAAAATCAGAAGGACTAAGCTGTGAGGTGGATCTAGTGAACTGTAGGGTCATAAAAGACCAGGAGCTAGAAGACCTTCCTCTACATCTACAGTAAGAGGAAGGCAGTGAAAGTGTGGCATCCTTGATGAATTAGGAAGAACAGCCAATAATTGATGGTACGAATGATAGGTGAAGTAATTTTGGCTTTAATGTTGCAAAAAAAGACTGATTTTGACCAGAATCTGAACACAGTTTTCGAAGGAGAAAATAGGCAAGTTGGGAATAAGGAAGCAAGAGATAGAACAAAATGTTTGATAACTTGCATGCATGCCAGCCTCTGAAGAAACAGCAAGAAATTATCTGTATGGTTTGGAGTGTTTGGAGGAAATGTGAAAATTTTATTAGTGCAGACTAATAAATACTTACAGAGACTTTCAAGTATAATGTTCCAGTATGTGTAAAGTCACCGAGACCTATGGTCCATAGCTTTGTTCCTTTTGTCAAGGACCTTTATAAAAAAAAAGGTATTAAGCAAACTTTCAAAAAGAGACATTTTTTTTCAAAGTCCTCTACATGGCAATATTTACACTTCTTTAAAAACTTACATTTCTCTCCAAGCAAACCTTGCACTATTTCTACTTTGAGTTTTCTGTCATTATGCAGTCCAAATAAAATTCATCTGTGAAGTTCTTTCAGATAGAGCTTTAATGCCCAGGAAAAGGAATATAATTTTCACTATCCTCTTGGTGATTTCTGCAGCAGAAAGGTTGTTTTGAAGTCCATGAAACCTGCTCTTTGTGCCAGGCAGCTCTGCACACTCTTGTGGCCATGAGGCTCCTTTTTAGTCCCAAATTCCCTGAAGCATATAAAACACATCGCTGCAAGAAGCAAAATGTTCAGATCCTGAAAGTCACCTGTGTGCCCTCTGCCTATAATCAAGTAATTCACTTCTGTTTCCAAAAGCATGTATTCAAATAATTGTATTTTTTTTTTTTGTAAGTTTTCCATTCCCCTCCACACTGCTGGAAAAAAAGAAATTAAAAACCCCATCTGTGACAGTTTATATATAACAGCTACTGTAGGCAGACAGTGGTCCTGCAGTATTTTCTTGTCACCTTTGACAAGCTTTGTAGTATCACACAAAAATGACCCTTGGGAATTAAAGTAGAGCTGTGCTTCTGCGTCTGCATCTTCAAAAATCTTTCCTGCTTCTGTTGGGACAAGGTCTCTGAGAGGAGAAATTGCTTCAATACTGAAACAATTTGCATATTCTCTCCAAGGCAGGCATCTGTGAGATGTAGAGAAGGTTTGAATATGTCAGTACTTGTCTATATTTCTTCCCAAATGAATCACAGAACTGCCTGAAATTTGTACATGTGCCATCCAGATGTGGAAAGAAACTCCTATCAAATGTCCATCAGCATCCTCTAGGAGAGAACATAATATGCAATTGTGGGTTATGGATGCATTTCAACCAGAACCCTTTATGTATCTTGATTCCAGTTTTTACATTGAACGATTCCTCTTCTGGGAATCATAGAATCATAGAATGGTTTGGTTTAGAAGGAACCTTAAAGGTCATCTAGTTCCTACCCCACTGCCATGGGCAGGGACACCTCCCACTAGATCAGGTTACCCAAGACCCCATCCAACCTGGCTTTGAACATCTCCAGGGATGGGGCAGCCGCAACTTCCCCGGGCAACCTGTGCCAGTGCCTCACCACCCTCATAGTGAAGAAATTCTTCCTTACATCTGGTCTAACTGGGTCTCCATGAGCTGTAATGGGAGCTCAGACACCTGCCTTGCATGTGGGCATGTGAGACAACATTGTAGAAACCCACACGTCCAGGAAGACTGGATTGTAGCCTGTATTTCTATGTAGAAAACTATTGTCATGCATTTTCTCTCCCATATATATGAGTTACATCCTACAGAAAGTAACTTGTCTACTGTAAGTCTTGCAGCACCCATCAGAACAGCACTGAATTTCCTAGTCTTAAGAAATTAGCCAAATTGTGGCTTATTAAAGATGGGGAAGTTTTATATATTTCGTGTAGTGAATGCTTAATGTTTGTCAATATCGGTTGATGTTCTAATAAGAGATGGGGACTGCTAGGAGAACAGAGGGCTCCTCTTTCTGAAGGTTGTGGCTGCACCATCCCTGGAAGCATTCAAGGCCAGGTTGCATGGAGCCTTGAATAGCCTGTGGGAAGTGTCCCTGCCCATGGCACGGGGTTAGAATTAGATGATCTTAGGTCCCTTCCAATTAAAGCCATTCTATGATTCATTCTACAAGGTTAAAGGTAGAACCAGGTGATGCTTATTGTGGTACAGCCAGAATCATGTAAAGCAAAAGGCCACTTCCAGGTACGTATTCCATCATAATGTGCTTCTCCATGGTGCTGCTGGACACAGCCTCTTGCCAAACTAACCTGATCGCCTTCTATGACAAAGTGACTCGGCTGCTGGATGAGGGAAAGGCTGTGGATGTATCTTGCTGGACTTCAGTAAAGCCTTTGACACGGTTTCTCACAGCGTTCTGCTTCAGAAACTGTCACCTCTGACCTGGACAGGCGCACACTCTCCTGGGTGGAAAACTGGTTGGCTGGCTGGGCCCAGAGAGTGGTGGGAAATGGTGTGAAATCCAGCTGGAGGGCAGTGACAAGTGGGGTTCCCCAGGGCTCAGTGCTGGGTCCAGCCCTGTTCAGTGTCTTTATCAATGACCTGGATGAAGGCATCGAGTGCACCCTTAGCAAGTTTGCGGACGACACTAAGCTGGGTGGAAGTGTCGATCTGCTGGAGGGTCGGGAGGCTCTGCAAAGGGATCTGAACAGGCTGGACCGCTGGGCAGAGTCCAATGGCATGAGGTTTAACAAGGCCAAATGCCGGGTCCTGCACTTGGGGCACAACAACCCTGTGCAGAGCTACAGACTAGGAGAAGTCTGTCTAGAAAGCTGCCTGGAGGAGAGGGACCTGGGGGTGTTGGTTGACAGCGACTGAACATGAGCCAGCAGTGTGCCCAGGTGGCCAAGAAGGCCAATGGCATCTTGGCTTGTATCAGAAACGGCGTGACCAGCAGGTCCAGGGAGGTTCTTCTCCCTCTGTACTCGGCACTGGTGAGACCGCTCCTCGAATCCTGTGTTCAGTTGTGGGCCCCTCACCACAAGAAGGATGTTGAGGCTCTGGAGCGAGTCCAGAGAAGAGCAACAAAGCTGGTGAAGGGGCTGGAGAACAGGCCTTATGAGGAGCGGCTGAGAGAGCTGGGGTTGTTTAGCCTGGAGAAGAGGAGGCTGAGGGGAGGCCTCATTGCTCTCTACAACTACCTGAAAGGAGGTTGTGGAGAGGAGGATGCTGGCCTCTTCTCCCAAGTGACAGGGGACAGGACAAAAGGGAATTGGCTCAAGCTCCACCAGGGGAGGTTTAGGCTGGACATTAGGAAAAAATTCTTCACAGAAAGGGTCATTGGTCACTGGAACAGGCTGCCCAGGGAGGTGGTTGAGTCACCTTCCCTGGAGGTGTTTAAGGCACGGGTGGACGAGGTGCTGAGGGGCATGGTTTAGTGTTTGATAGGAATGGTTGGACTCGATGATCTGGTGGGTCTCTTCCAACCTGGTGATTCTATGATTCTATGATTCTATGAAAATTCTTTCTTATTCAGTGCAATTTGTAAGCCAGAAGTAATTGCTGTAATTATGCAGTTGAATGATGTCCAAGCCTTTAGCTGAAACCTGCTAATAAATTAACCTTGTTTTTCTGTCTGCTTCTAGTTAAAGCCTGATGTGTGCTCCTGCCTGTGGCAGAGCCATGATTTATAGTTTTGGTGATGATATTGCTTCTGTGATAGGAGACCCTGCCAACCCAAAAAGAAGTTAATCCCAAAGAGAGGCATGGCACACAAGGTGAAGATGCTATAGGAATGTTGGGAAAGTCAATCAAACAGGATGAAAGAGCAGGTCTGATGGCCCTGAAAATATACTGGATGAGCTTGCTGAGGCTATTCAGAGAAAGAACAAAAATAGTGTTTGAAAATACGAAGGGAAAGGAAAATTGAAAGAGCAATTGAGGGAAAAGGCTGAGAGTGAATACTTTCCCTCTTGGTTTCACAGTACAAGGATTAAGAGAGACAAAGAGTTTTGAACAGGTCTGAGTCATCTCTTCTAATGGATAGGGGTGAAATATTCTTCTGCAGAGTTCATTCTCCTCTTCATGGCATGTTTGTGGGACTCAGTCTGGCTGTTGCAGAGGAAATTGCGGTTGTATAAACTCTACTTGCTGCCTTAATACAACCAGAGGAAAATGTTTTTGGGGCAGTTGCTGAGCTTGCAGACATCCACTTTTAATGATTTTGGTTCCAAAGGTGGCACATCTTACCACTGAATCATGAAAGTATTGTCCTAATTATCCTGGACCTACAGATCATATTGTCTTTGAAATATTTTTTCTCCATTAATCACTGATTTTAACAGTGTGGTTAGGCACAACAAAGGCTGCCTGTCCCTTGGAGGGGAATTTTTCTTCTAATGTGAATTTCCAAAAGAAATACACATCTTCTTTTCTTTTTTTTTTTTTTAATCTTCATTTGGAAAATCATTTGGGGCTTACAGGAAAGCTAGGGAGGGGCCCTTTGTCAGGGAGTACAGTGACAGGATGAGGAATAACAGCTTTAAGCCAAAAGAGGGTTGATTTAGATTAGATATTAGAAAGAAATTATTTACTCTAAGGGTGGTGAGGCACTGGAACAGGTTGCCCAGAGAAGCTGGGCATGCTCCATCCCTGGAGGTGTTCAAGGACAGGTTGGATGGGGCTTTGAGCAACCCGATTTAGTGGAAGGTTTGGAACTTATTAATCAGGTCCCTTCCAGCCCAAACCATTCTGTGATCCTATGATTCTTTGTGAAACTATACTAAAAGGAATTTCTTCAGATGCTTAAGTAAAGATTGCATAAAGAAGTAACTAACCCCCTGAGCTGGAGATGCCTCTTTTCTACCAGCCTTTTGCCCAAGCCAGTGGGCACAGAGGCTGCAACCCAGCAATAAAGATTTCCCAGCAAGTCCATGGCAATACTAACTCTCAACTTGTTTTTTTTCTGTGCTCCTCAGGACAGCATCACTAACAAGGTTTTGCACTAATCTATCAGTCAATTATGTTTTTACATTGAGAAGCCTCAGCACATTTTGTTCCCTAGTGGCATTCATTACTCCTGTGCAAAGGAATGACTGAGGTTCTTGTAGCTGTTGTGGCTGACTTCAAGTCTATTACTCGCTTTGCTTGAAAATTAATGCTGGAGGCACATAACCCCATAATGGCTGCTCTGCAACTATTTTGTGGACTTCAGCTCACTCCTATTATAAATCTTGTAATTTTGAGATAGTTGCATTTCAGTCATTGAAAAGCGCATCAACCTAATGTTCCTGATTCAGGATGTTGGTTAGAAAAATTATCCAGGACTTTAAAAAAGTGCAGATTCCTTAGTCAAAGGTAAGCTCTCCCGAGATGTAACTTTTGTTCTCAGAGCTGCTGGAGTTCACATGAAAAGCCTTGGGAAGGGAGGAAAAAAAAAGCAGAAGTCCCACAGCTGTTCAGTATAGTTTGGGGCTCTAGGTAAACTCCTGGACACCTTATATCCATAGTAAGATTGTGCCTGGCCTGAACAGCTTACAACCCAAAGAACACAGAACTAGATGACCCCAAAGTTCTTTTCCAGTCTAGGGATTCTATGATTCTGAGGAGAGGCATGGAGAGATGAAAGAGTTTGGGGAATGTGAATTTTGTGCACACCAGCTGAAATGCTCCCTGCACAACTGCAGAATCTTCAGAACCTGAAGCAATTCCAGGTGTTTGTATCTTTTTGCCGGTGTACAGAGAACTAATGTCCTTAATTTCCATTAGAAGAAAGGCTTGGTACAAGTGATCCTAAGAGGTTTAAGCAGGATTAGCACAGTTTGAGGTTAGTGAATAGTGAACAACTGTTCTTTATTTTTCAAACTGAATTTATCTGTAAGAAATGTGCTCACCAAGCTGACTTGGTGTTTCATGCTTGCTGAACAGCAAAATCTGTGTGAATTCTGGATTTTTTTTGTGTATGAAAAATTGACTTAAGTAAGTCAACATCCATTTACACAAGCAACAGCCTGGCAGTCCAGTGTAAGGTGGGACAGGTGACAAGCTCATTAGAACCTCGGGATTTGCTAGCAAGTTTCTTTAGGTAAGAAAAATTAAATGACTCCACGGATATCATATTCATGTTCTTCTGAGCAGAGAAATGCTGGAGGAAGAGCCCAGTAGAGGCTTTCCAACCCTGGGCAGATACAAGTAGACTGTGGTTGGCCACACCAGAGCAGCACCGGGTACCCTTGTGTTCTTGCTCAGGGCAGTGGATTGCATTAGTAACACCGATACCTGTAATTTATCCTCTTTTTCTGTCCTGTCAGGCCATGATTTTATTGTTTTTTTCACTTAGCTACAGCATACAAGCTATTAATGAATGTGTCATGCCAGCAGGGCTGCTTCATTATCTGGGCTCCAGGTAATCAAGCCTGGACAGCAGCTCCTACCAGATCACATCACGTGGAATTCCTGTGGGTTGTTTAATTAATATAACAAATAAAAATGACAAATTAAGTGGCAATATTGAACCTAAATTTTGCATGGGGATTTTTCAGCCCAGGAAAATAATGCTAATACCAGAACAGTTTTACGTTCTTTCTTCCTGTTGCAGTTATTGGGAGATGATATCTGAAAGTGCTATCAGGAGCAGAAAGAGGTGTAATAAAGACATCAATTTAGGTTTAAAATATCTTCTGTACCTAAGTGGAAGATGCAAGATGACACTAAGTAATTTTTAGGCCTATTACCTTATTACAGATGACAGAGGTGCATTTAGACAATTCTGTATGAGCAGACAAGCAATATTTAGAGAAGGAGAACTGGCTGCTTAGACAGTAGGTGTTTTTTGACAGCCTTTTGTGATAAACCAGGAAAATAATAGCTGCATAATGAGACTTTGGAATATGTACTACAATGACAATCCAGACACAGATTCTAGCAAGATGTTGAAATGATAAGACTTTCTTAGAATTTGTTCTTGTGAAACCAGATGTTGCTTGCACAAATTTGAAGTTTGGGAGCACAGTGAAAACAACAAATGGTGCTGTCTGCTTTCTTGATACAATCAATTTTCTCTCTCTCTTTTTTTTTTTTTTTTAATGATATACTTCAATATTATGCCAAAGAGAAGAAGAGGTGGTGCTTTTTCCTTCTGACTCTCCCCCAACAGTATCACAGTGCAGCTTGGTACCGGGAGGCTTTAAAAAGAATCATAGAATCACCAGGTTGGAAGAGACCTACTGGATCATCGAGTCCAACCATTCCTATCGAACACTAAGCCATGTCCCTCAGCACCTCATCCACCCGTGCCTTAAACACCTCCAGGTAAGGTGACTCAACCACCTCCCTGGGCAGCCTGTTGTCCTTATCCACTGAAAAAGAGGATAAACAAAACCTCCCTCAACAAAACTGGGTGCATAGACATCATAACTTATTGAGAAAATCTCTAACCACTTTTCCTAAAATGTTTTGGTTAAAGTGTGTTACTGAAATGGTTACAAAAGCTCCAGATGGCTGTAAAGAGCAGCAGCGCTTAAGCTGGTCCCTCTACAAGCCAGGGAGGGGGTAACCTCGCTAGAATCTGTCCTTTCCCCCTCTTCAGCAAGGCCTCCTCCAGACCTTGGCAGCAGATCAGCCCCTTTGTAGATGTGCAAAGGAACCTACCTCAGGTATTGGCAAACTGGCACGTGTGTTGTGATGTCCCTCTCCTAGGGAGAGCAGAAAGATAAGCAGAAAGAGATTGACTATTCCTCAATCAGCTTCTGAAACCTGCATGGGGAAGGCAGCTGCACTCCATGGAAATGTGCCTGCAAACACTGTGGTGAAGCTGAGTGAAACAAAGAAATCTCAAACACAGCAATGAGCGCTAGGAAGCATCTGCCTGGAGTCACGGTTGAAGCTGATCTTTATTTTTGTCAGAAAGTTCAATGACAAAAATGTGAACAGTTAAAGGATATAAAAGAAAGAAGGAGAAGATATTCAGGCTGAAAAAATAAGGAACAATACTGATTTGCATAAGCAAAAAGTACAGCCCTTCTTTAACTAATGGACTTGCCCAAGTTAAGAAATTACATCAATTCGTCTTGAAATAACACTTGACAAGGGGCAAATTGTCTATTATAATCTCGTTTAATAAACTGTTCAGCCCACTTAAATATGCTTTCTATCTGCTTTGTCTGCTGGAAACACGAGCTTTAACAATTCATTAACCTCCCTTATAGTTATGTGATTGTAGCGCTCTGCTATGACCCTGCAGAACCACAACATGAGAAATTGAGTTCTATTGCTCAAAGTACGTGTTCATTTTTGAAAAGGAACACAGAAAGGTCAGAGGGATGTATCTATACCCTCCCTTGGATTTACTGGAATAATTACTTGCTTATTCAGAATTAGCTATTACTTCAATAAGGATTTTATTACAGGTCAAAGGCACAATTGTGGAAGCAAAATAAAATCTCCTACTCAAATAAAAAATAACCGATAGCATCAGCTACTCTATTTCTAATTCAAGGAAAATATAAATATGTGCTTCTTTAAAGATGTTCTCAGAGGAAATAAGCTGGCTTGGAAGAGTTCTGAACTTCAAGGGCATTTGCTCAATGTGGAGCCAAGTTCAAACTTTGCAGTGCTGGATATGTTTTTTTTTCTGAAGGGAATGTTGTGGGTTCAGAGGATGGGAATGCTGGCAAGTATAAGATAACTTCTAGGCTGCAATGTCTCCCAGTGCAGTTTATTTTCTAGTTTAGGCTGGACCTCAAGACCTGCAGCATTTAGAGAGGAAACAAGAAAATTCATGGAGCATTTTTGGAACAGATTGCTGTCGTGAAGGTAGACTGCTTGAAATACCCAGTGCTTACAGGTAAATTTATGCTGTCCGATGTGAGCATTTTGCAAGTCTTTGAAGACAACTGTTTTCCAGATTTAGCATTAATTATTTCAGCTCACAGGATCTATAGGCAGATTTCAATCCACTCATTTCAGAGTCTGCAAAGTGGTCTGTATCACTTGTATCATGTGGCATTGATGTTCAAAAGCTGCTTGTACACTGCAGTAACCAAACCTTGGAAAGGAAATGAAGAAGATCAAAATTTTATGTGTCTTCCTTAGGTACTCCTAGGAGAAACAGTAGCAAAATTTCCAAGTAATTTTCTATCCTCATTTGTTCTCTCATTCCACGAACGGTGTCCCAGGTCTTGTGACAGCTGGGACAGGGGCCTGTATGACTTCTCAGAAATGCACTGTCACCTCTCTAGCACATGAAGAGGACACATACAAATGTATGTGTTCAGGTCGAAACAAAGATCAGAGCATGCACCATCCTTCTGCTCCTTGGTTGCAGGGTGCCTAGTGCCACAAGGGTCCTGGTTTGTTACTAGGGTTTTTAAATATTAGGTCTGTCAGCAGAATAGACAGTTAAAATGAGACACAGCTCCTCTGATAATACAGAACAAAAATGTGAACACTGCTCTGAGCAGCTGTCACATCCGTGCTCCTGTTCCCCACATGGCCCTGCATTTTGTGAATGAAGAGGGACTTGACACAGAGCTTGTGTTATCCTGTGTCTAGCATGGAAAAAGGATTGAGTAGAAGGTTGTGCACAAAAATCTGGCAGAGAAGGAAGCATTGGAGCAGAGGAAAAGCATTGCTGAGCCCTGGCAAGAGAGGTCTGAGGGTAAAGGAGGGTCCATCTTTGCAGACTTGCTCTGAACAGACAGGAACATGGAGCTGCCTCTGCTCTAGGCTGGATATTCGATATCTGTGATAAGCTTTGTGTGGGACTGGTAGCACGGGCGTGAGGCGATGGCTGTGGCTGCAGGATCATAGCTCTGCTAACCACAACAGCAGAGCTTGTTGACAACTTCTGTGTACAACACAGCAGTACATCCAAGGAAATGTTCCTGTTGGATGCACGTCTAAGCTGTGTATTGACCTTTGTGGTTTGCTTGCTGGACAGTAAATGACATTGCATTGCCTTTACTATCCATTTCCTTAGCAAAATATTTAGTTGAGACTATTCCCTGTTGTACTTCTTTCCTGTAATGTGACTCCTTTGGCTCATCTCTGCAAGAATCAGTTCAGATTGGGCAAGTAACTAAAACTTTTTGAGAGGGGAAGCTGATTGATTGCTTAATCATAGAATCATAGAATAGTTTGGCTTTGAAGGGACCTTAAAGGTCATCTAGTTCCAACCCCCCTGCGATAGGCAGGGAAACGTCCCACTGGGTCAGGCTGCCCAAGGCCCCATCCAACCTGGCCTTGAACAGCTCCAGGGATGGGGCAGCCACAGCTTCCCTGGGCAACCTGTTCCAGTGCCAACCTTGAGTAGAACAAGGGCACATCCCTCCACAGCTACAACATATTGTTTACAGAGGTGAACCCTAGGCATAGTATTTTAGTCTAAGCCCCCATCCTCCAGGTGTTCAAAACCATTTATGTGTGAACAACTGACATCATTACTACATTAACAGTGGTTTTTACACATAATCTACATGTTTTCAGGAAGTGTTGCTGTGAATATCTTCACATAAAATTTTGAGTACCATCCATGCTCTGCCCAGTAAATGGGGGAAGAGTAGATACTGCCTTACATCTACAGTGCCTAAAGGCAAAATATGCATAAAGAGCTTAAGATCAAATATCTCAACCATCCCTTGCTGTTCATCAAGGTACAAGCTGTACAAGAAGCAGGAACATTATTGAAAAGCCTTGGCTTCTATCTGGTATTTCGTTCAGGTTTTCCTGAGATGAGAGGGGCCATCTGCTGGGAATGGACAGGGAGTGAGCACTTGACATCTGTCTTGTCACTTAGTAGAGGACTGCGGCAAGCCCTGGAGTTCACTACTGTAGAGTAGTGGCACACACAGTGCAAAATCTGACATTAATCAAAGAATGAATTTGAAAGATCAGTGGACAGAGATCTCTCTTCATCATTTCACTATTTGGTCTTTTCAGCCCAGAAACTGGGAAATTTATTATTCAAGAGGACTCATCATTGCCTTTGAATTCAACCCAATCAAGCAATTTGTTACAATGGGTAGGGCTAAGAGCTAAGCAGGAAGACCACAAAATGACTGCTAAGATTAATTTTCTTGCAGGAACTGTCTGTGTAGACATAACAACTCTTCCACATTCAATGCCATATAAAGTGCTGTGTACAGTAATTTGCTTAATTGAATACATAATATGAAAGTGTTATAATAATACAAAGGTAATATAAAAACCTCTTGAGGTGCTCATGACAAGAATCCTTTCTTTTTTTGTCTCAGTGTATTTTCAAGTGCCTTAGGGGAATCTTTTTTCTTCCAGGAGAAAATCTGAGCTATGAATTTTCCTATTATACTTAATTGTAACAGATTCCCATACCAGAAAACTGAGCTACCTCAGGAGGGCTTTTGTCTCTTAAAGCTGGATACCCATCCACAAGGATGTGTGACCTTGCTGTCAGCTCAGTCGTTCTCAGTGGTTCGTGGTTCTCTTTTGAGAGAGTGAGGAACTTGAGGGAGGTGATTCTGGCCCTTCTACTCTACTCTTGTGAGATCCCACCTGCAGACCTTACCTGGAGTATTGTGTCCATTTCTGAAATTCTCAACATAACAAGGATATGGAACTGCTGGATGGGTCGAGAGGAGGAATATGAAGATGATCAGAAGGCTGGAGCACTTCAGCTATGAGGACAGGCTGAGCTGAGGTTGTTCAGCCTGGAGAAAAGACTCTGAGGAGACCTTAGAGCAGCCCTCCAGTACCTGAAGGGGGCTACAAGATAGCTGGAAAGGGACCTTTTACAAGGGCCTGTAGTGATAGGACGAGGGGTAACGGCTTTAAATTGGAAGAGGAAAGATTTAGACTAGACGTTAAGAAGAAGTTCTTCACCACAAGGGCGGTGAGGCACTGGAACAGGTTGCCCAGGGAAGTTGTACCTGCCTCCTCCTTGTTGAAGGCCAGGTTGGATGGGCATTGAGCAGCCTGGTCTGGTGGGAGGTGTCCCTGCCCATGACAAGAACATTGGAAACAGAAGATCTTTAATGTCCCTTCCAAACCAAACCATTCTATAATTCTATGTTTTTTGATCTTGTGCCCCTTTGAGAGAACAGGTGGCTCTGTGGAGTTTAGCTGTATAGGTGTGGACTAATATAAGTACTTGGTGACCAGACAAATGGGCAAAAAAAATATGACCACTTGGAGTTTCAAACCCAAGATTTCAATGCTTGAGTGGAAAGGGTTAATATGCTTGTAAAGGTACCTGTTGCAAGGCTTCTCCTGTTCTAACACAAAGTGGAAGGTAATCTGGAGGCAAAAGGGCAGACTATGGTACTGTTAATGTTTCAGAGAGCACTGAAACAGCTGGACTCCCAGCAGGGATTAAACAAAGGTCAGCACTGAATTAGCTGTGTTCAATGTGCGCAGAGAAACTCTCAGCTCACAGGTGTTACTGAGGGCCATTCACAGTCCTCCTAGGCATGAGTTACTATCAAAGAAAACACCACCGCAAGCAGATTTAAAATATATGAGTGTGGGAAACGGCTATGAAATTTCCAGAATTAAGGATGTTCTCCCTGCCTCCCATGTCTTTCTCAGATTTCTGCCTCCTCTTTCTGCTCTTGGTAGTGAGGAAAGAGTTTATTGTTGAAAACTTTGCAGTCCATTCTGGAGCTCTCCTCATCCTTGCTCTTTGTTCCCAAGTTCTCCCTGTGCATCTGGACCATACAACCCTCCAGCCAACATGTTCCTGTGATTTTGGGCCTCTTATTACAAGAAAGACATTGAGGTGCTGGACCATGTCCAGAGAAGGTCAACGAAGCTGGTGAAGGGGCTGGAGCACAAGGGTTATGGGATGCAGCTGAGGGAACTGGGGTTGTTTAGCCTAGAGAAAAGGAGGCTGAGGGGAGACCTTATCACTATCTACAACTACCTGAAAGGAGGTTGTAGCAAGGTGGGTGCTGGTCTCTTCTCCCAAGTGACAGGTGAAAGGACGAGAGGAAGTGGCCTCAAGTTGTGCCAGGAGAGGTTCACATTGGACATTAGGAAAAATTTCTTCCCTGAAGGGTTTCTCAGGCACTGGCAGAGGCTGCCCGGAGAGGTCGTTGGGTCACCAACCCACAATTTCTTCCAGGGTAGATGATCACTTTTCTTCTCCTTTACTGTCCAGTTCTTACAGTCCAGTATCCTGACATACCTACAGGTGTGGGGATCTTCTGTACTCACTCCCAAGAGGTTTTTAGGTTATAAATTTGTTCTAAAGCCTAACCACAATGAACAGAAAGAGCTAGCCAGGATCAAAGTGGCGATACCAGCTAGAGCAACCAGTAACATCAACAGTACCAACAGAGCCCCAGACCTGTTCCCTGTGCTTGTTGGAGGAGAGTGATCATCCCCAGCCCCTCAGAGAACCCCACTGATGAGTAAGTGAGGTCACTGCCTCCCGAGAAGCCCTGAAGGCCAGTGGGGATGAGCACCAACAGGAGTTCAGGGATTCAAGTGAGGGCTGCAGGGGAAAAGCATTTGAGGATGCTGTAAAACTTATTATGAAGTCGTTTAAGGGGTTGCGGAATATGCAAGAATTATTGAAGGATGTTTAGGGGAAGGATCATAGGTGGTTCTGCAGGGGGGAGACAGTGGGAGGGAAAAAGGTGTGACAGGGGTTGGCCCTGAGTAGCAGCTTGCTGGTCATTATGATGACCAAGCCCTGCACCTTGTTATCACAGTCTGTCCTTCTGTCTTCCTAAATATTCTTACACCACCACCACCATCATCATCATCATCATCATCACAACTATTAATAATAACAACTATTAATAATACTAATTACTTTTACATTCTTTCCATCTACGTTCTGTGGGGGCACGCATGCTATTCTGAGCCCTGTTGAGACAACTCCAGCAACCTTCAAGTCAGACTGGTGGACAGCAGCATGAGAGCTGCTGGCAACTGGAGCAGGACCATGAACCTCAGGGACTGGAGGATGCTGGTGCCAGCACCCTGGGAAACCAGAGCCTGAGGTCAGGTCTGGGGCAGACTGAGCATCTACTGCCAGCTACCAGCAACCCTTTTTCCATATGTGTGTATATATTTCACTAGTGGACACCAATCTTGATCAGCTGGAGAGGAATATCTGCTACCTGAGCTATTCACGTGTATGTGAGACCTGTGTGTATCTGAGTCTACCCAGGTGGCAGTAAAGTCACTGCTCTCTGTTATTATCAGCAGTTAGCTCTGTGTGTGTGTGCAAATGCATCTCCTGCTCACCTGTTGTGAGTCTCACTGCAGTCTGGACCGGGGAGCAAGCACCTACAGCAAATTTTTCACAGAAAGTGTCACTGGGCACTGGAACAGGCTGCCCAGGGAGGTGGTTGATTCACCTTCCCTGGAGGTGTTTAAGGCACGGGTGGACGAGGTGCTAAGGGGCATGGTTTAGTGTTTGATAGGAATGTTTGGACTCGATGATCTGGTGGGTCTTTTTCAACCTGGTTATTCTATGATTCTATGATTACATGAACCTCACATCTACTGGACTGGGGCAGAAGGAAACATACCGAGTGCTGTGGCCACAGGAACTGGCTACCCTCTACAAAATGTGATGAAGAAAAATGCACACTGGTCCTTGTGTAAGTGCAGATTCAAGGTTTAATGGTGGATCACTTTGTAGACGCTGGCATGGAGATCTAGCTTACTTGTGATTTAGCAGTGGACAGATACTGTTGGGCTCGATGATCTCAAGGGTCTTTTCCAACCAAGTGATTCCATGATTCTATGATTCACAGCAGAAGACTCTCACGTCATTAAGAGCTGTGTCATCCAATATTCCCTGGGGCCCGTCCACTTTCGTCTGGAGCCCACAGATGGCTCCAGAGTTGCATCTTCTGCTCCATGGACCAAAGTGACCCCCTGAAAGTCCCCAGCCCTCCAGGATATTCCCATCTGAGCAAGTGAACTTCACATTGTTGGCTGCTGTGTCATCAAGCAGGTACTGCTTCTTTTCCACACGGAGCGAGAAGGAAACCAGCTTGTTGCTGGGGCAGACCTGGGTCTTGGTCCAGTTTCCCCACCTGCCAGAGAAGAAAACAATGCTTCAAGATACGTTCAGCCTCTGCTGTGCTGCAATCAACACTACAACTTGCTTGGGATCTTGGTAGGGCTAGAGTAGGGCACCTACACAGGGATGTTTGGTGTCTATGACCACCTGTTTCACTCTGCTTCCCCATTACCCTCTAGATGCTTGGCCACCATCAGCCCTGGGATGCCCCGATGCTGCAGGACGCCTTGGAAATTTCATCTGCCTGCTTTGTACTTGTCAATATCTATGTCCTTTTTAAAGAAAGCATTTGAGGAAAAGGAGAAAGTACAGGTTGAAGGTCTGCATTCTTTTTAACTCTCCTTCATCTTTCAAAATCTCTTCCCTGGGACCAGATCTCTACCCTAAGACCTTCACACTTTGTGGCTAGGAGAACATCATCCCTCTCCTCAAGCAGGGTGAGGACCCACCTTTACAGGGGGTGTGGGTGCCTATGGAGAAACTGTTATACTGGTTTTGTTTCATGCTCTCCAGAACTGCTGCTCTGAAGGAGGACAAGGAAGTGAAGGCTACTCACTGCCCCACGGAAGACTCGATGACTGTGCCATCTGTGCAGAGCAAGCGAATACCATTCAAAGCTGTATCGTCAGCAAACATCCAAAATCCTTGGTAGTGCTCCACCTTAGGAAAGGGAATGAAAATGGGAGTTATCAGCACTCTCTCCATTTAAAAGAAGACCTGGGATGAGCCCTTGTGTTGAGGGGTGGTGGGAGACTTCAGGGACAGAGCCAGATGTGGGTGGTGCTGCTGTTGCACACCTCTGCTTCTTCTCCAAACCGTGGAATGGAAGCTCTGGACACAGGAACCTGTGGTGGCTGCTGTCCCAGCTCCTGCCCACCCTCTCACCGTATGCTGTGACACCTAGAGCTGAAATGCTGGCAGCTGGGGGTTGTCGCAGACCCTTGAGAATGGGAATTGTAGTACCGACTTCAGGTCTTCTACCCCATGGACTCCTCTGTTAAGAAATTGCTCATTGGCAGAGAGCCTTGAGAGCTCCTCTGCATTGGAGATTTCTTGCTGATAAACCTGTGTGAGCACTGCAGATACAATGCAAAATGCTGCGACGAGACGAGCTGTTGTGGCCAGCTTTCACTGCAGGGTTTTTTCCCCATCCCAAAGAAGGTATGAAAACTTACCTTCAGTTGAAATCCCTTAGCGTAGCCACTGGGGCAAAATTGTTCTTGTCCCCAAGAGCCCCACGGGCCCCCGTTGGGCACTGTGAGGGGGGGCTCACACTTGCGTGCCCCCGTGCCTTGAAGGCAGCAGGAGCTCAGCAAGCAGAGGACGGCCAGGATGAGCAGCTGCATTGTGGGAGATCTGCTTGGCACCTCACTGCATGGAGGTGATAGCACGTAGGAATTTATAAAACAGGAGAGTGGGTGGGAGTCCTCGGGGAGTGTCAACAAACACCATGGGGTGCGCCGGTTGTTGCTATGTACTAGTCCTGTTGACTACCTGTCCCTCTTGCCATGCAGAAGGAGTGTCACCAGCTCATGTTGGCTTGGGGGGCTTGTAGGGCTCTGAAAACATGTGGTGGAAAAAGAAAGGAACAGATCTAGGACCACTCCCCAGGGAGGTGCTGTTGTTTTGAGGAGAGTATTGGCAATGCTATGAGGGTGTTGGAGAGAGGAAGGTAGGAGAAGGGGAAGAAACCTCTGAAGGGGCTGAGGCAAAATGGAAGTGGAAGTGTCTCAAAGTCCTTTGCCCTGTGGAAGTCCTCACTTTCTTTCCCTCTTTGGTGTCCCACTGGGGTTGAGAAAACTGCCTTCACTGGAAGCTATTGCATTTTGCTCTGGGACGTGTTAAGTGCAGATGACTATGTAAAAGGTAGAAACCTCTCCTCACAAGGCAAGTGTTCTAGCTGCCCATCATCTCACATGTGTTCTGCTGAACTCACTCCACTTTATTCATGTCTTTCTTTTACTGGGAACAGGGGAACCGGAGCAAAACCATATGCAGTCCTATCATCCCTCTGACTCCATGCTCTTTGCGCAGACAATGCTCCAGCTGCTCAGGTGTATTTTCAGGAGATGTGAACATACAGGCAGTGTGCAGATTTCTGACAAAACCAGGCTCCTACCCTCGCTGTTGTTCTACTCTCAAATGTATCTGTTGTATGCCCTGTTCCTCCAGAGGGTCTGTCAGAGAAGTAGCCTCTGCTGACACTGATATTCATGGATATCGAATCATAGAATCATAGAATCACCAGGTTGGAAGAGACCCACTGGATCATCGAGTCCAACCATTCCTATCAAACACTAAACCATGCCCCTCAGCACCTCGTCCACCCATCCCTTAAACACCTCCAGGGAAGGTGACTCAACCACCTCCCTGAGCAGCCTGTTCCAGTGCCCAATGACCCTTTATGTGAAGAATTTTTTCCTAATGTCCAGCCTAAACCTCCCCTGGCGGAGCTTGAGGCCATTCCCTCTTGTCCTGTCCCCCGTCACTTGGGAGAAGAGGCCAGCACCCTCCTCTCTACAACCTCCTTTCAGGTAGTTGTAGAGAGCAATGAGGTCAATATCCGGTGAGCCGTTCCAGAGTAGGAGGATAAGCTGCTCACAGTCCCATTAAAAAGTCAGCATTGATGCCACCTGGGACAGTCATCCTGTGATGTCAATACCAGCAGTATATCCTACGCTGTAAACAGCCAACACAGGGAGAAAGAGTTCTTCCAGGCTTCAATTACTGAAAAATGGAATAGCCTGCTTCTATAACAGCCACCTCACACACATGAAGAAAGAAGAGTTGCTTTCACTTGAAATTCTCTGATGATCCCCCTTTGGTAAAATTGTAAAGATCCTCAGTTACTCACAGTATCCCACTGGAGACAATGAGGACAAAGATGTCATTTTGGGTCTTTGTACCTCATAGGCAGCAGGAACCCAGCAGAAAGAAGACAACAGGCATGAAAAGGAGGGTGCTGGCCTCTTCTCCCAAGTGACAGGGGGCAGGACGAGAAGAGGGAATGGCCTCAAGCTCCACCAGGGGAGGTTTAGGCTGGACATTAGGAAAAAATTCTTCACTGAAAGGGTCATTGGGCACTGGCAGAGGCTGCCCAGGGAGGTGGTTGATTCACCTTCCCTGGAGGTGTTTAACGCACGGGTGGACGAGGTGCTAAGGGGCATGGTTTAGTGTTTGATAGGAATGGTTGGACTCGATGATCCGGTGGGTCTCTTCCAACCTGGTTGTTCTATGATTCTGTGAAAAGCTGTGTGGTCAGGGTCCTGGTCTTGAGAATGTTCATGGATATTTTGCCACTCCTGGTGAGCGAGGACTGTCTAAGCTGAAGTGTTGATTCCTCAAAAACCGACTGGATTTCCTCATAAGAGTGGCAGCAACCATGGCAATAGCAATGGGCCATTGCCAGATCCATACCCAGTAAAGACTGGTGAATCAACAATATGATCATCCCCCTTCGTTAACCATGCTGACTGCATGGTGAGACTTTCTGGATATGTGGAAAGTTATGGCTTTGGGGTGGAGTAGTGGCAGAGACAGCCTAGAACTGAAAAGGGATCTTAAGGAGAAACTGTGAAGAGCAGCAACGTGGAAGGTGGCCCCAAACCGGCTGATGCCTGAAGACTAGAGATATTTTACAGTTTGTAGTCATACCCACAGAGCTGAATCTTCCTCTGTTTCAGACTCTCTCATTGACAGGGTCTGCTTTCTTTGTCTTCCACTTCCACACAATTTTTGCTGTTTCCTCTCTGTTGATCAATCTGACCTCCAGCCCCAATAGTCCTGCTACTGCAGGTAGGAGAAAGGGGGATTTTGACTGGGAAAAGACCCTGCTAAATATATTTGCTGATTATTTGTTGTTCCCTTGTGAGTGCCTGTGGAAGAGGTGGCCAGAGACAAATGTACCGGGTCAGTGATTCTATGATATTCCAGCAGGAAGCAGTGAAAACAATTCGCACTAGTAATTAACTCTGCCTGTGGGTGAAAGCAGACACCGTATGCTTTTCTGTAAGTTCAGAGTGGGGAGCTAGAAAACAAACAAGGAACTAATCTCAGTTTTATGTTTCCCTCTCTTGTCTCTCATTCATTTTTAACCCTTCCAGTGTGATGAACATCCTTCTTGACTAAAAGATAGTTGTGGTTTGTTTGTTTTTTGGTTTTGTTTTTTTTTTTCCACCCCTACAAGAAATCTTCCCAGTTGTAGGAATAAGGAATGAATTGGAATGAAAATGCCGCAAGTTTCAGCAGTTGAATTTGTGCTGCTGGGTTAGATGTCTAGTGCCATGGAAGACTCCATAGGTCATCCCATCTTGCATCTGCTTACCAAACCAGAAAGTTCCTGGGCTTTTTCAGGCCTGATAATAAGAAATTGGGATCTTCCTTCTAATTTGTCTTTCCCTAAGGTTATATCTTTCATATTTCATGATAATAACTTGTCATAGATCTTTTCGTCTCAGCTGAATCCAGTTTCTGTGGAGAGTCTTTGTGAGGACAAATCAGGTTGTTTCTGTATAGAATCTATAACAGGGAAATGTTGGCAGTGGTTAGTCATTATTAAAAGTTGCATGTGAAACAGATAGCAAGCTTATCACATTTTTGGTTGGTTAGCCATAGCTGGCTACCATGTGTCCGCCCAGCCACTCTCTCCCTCTCTCTCTGTCTCTCTCTCTCTCCTTTCTCAGCAGCAGAGGGTGAGAACAGAAGATTGAGAGCTCATGGTTCAAGCTAAGGACAGGTAGATCACTCTCCATTTACAGTCAGGAGCAAAAGAGATTTGACTTGGGAAAGGTAATTTAATTTATTGCTAAGTAATAACAGAGTATGATAGTGAGAAATAATAAATAATAATAATGATAATTTTCCCACCAAAACATTCAGGTCTCAAGCTACAGGCAGTGCCAGAGATGGTAGTAGTGAGAGCAGCTGTATGAGGTGTGACCAAGTGGATGATCTTCTCAGCCTGGTGGCAGGGCTGCAGGAGAAAGTAGAAAGATTAAGGAGCATCAGGGATTCTGAGAAAGAGGCAGACTAGTGGAACCATGCTCTGTCCTCCCCGAGACAGAAACAGGAACAGCCACTAGCTGAAAAATAAAGATCAAAAGGATCCTGTATCCTTCTACATCCTTCTTCTGCCAAGCTGGAGGAAATAGCTTAAAGGAAAAGAGAGAATGGAGGTAAATCCATCTTCAGGACAGCAGGCGAACTCTCTCCTTGCAGACATCGCCTTCACAGTCCCTCTATACAAGAGATATCCAGGCTCTGGGTATGGAAGGCCAGTCAACTGATGATGTAGATGATGGCCCAGCTACACCAGAGGTGTCGCCAGGGTCAGAAAACCCACCGCCTGTACCATGACCACTTCTACAAGGAAGCAAAGATGGATTGTTGTTGTAGGCAACTCCCTTCTGAGAGGGGAACAGAGGCTGCAATATGCCAGACAGACCCTCCTCTTAAAGAAGCCTCCTACCTCCATGGGACCTGGGTTAAGGACAACACTAGGAAACTTCCTAGCCTGGTACAGCCCTCAGACCATTATCCATTACTGCTCTTTCATGTGGGTGGTTAAGAAGCTACAATGCACAGTCCAAGGGCAATCAAAAGAGGCTTAGAACAGCTGGTAAGGGAATCTGAAGCACAGGTTATTTTTAACTCTTACCTTCCCATTGTGGGCAGCAACACTGGAAGAAACAAATGGACCTAGGTTATCAATATGCGGCTCCACGGCCGGTGCCACCACCACAACTTTTTTTTAAATAATGAGATGGCCTATGTGGCACCAGGCTTGCTGGCATCAGATAGGATTCACCTTTCTTAAAGAGGATCTTTGCTCATGAGTTAGCAGGACCCATCAACAAAGCTTTAAAATAGACTTGAAGGGGGAAAGCAGAGTCCTGAGGGAATTGGCTGATGTGGTTGCTGAGCCACTCTCCATGACATTTGAAAAGTCATGGCAGTCAGGAGAAGTCCCTGGTGACTGAAAAAAAGAGAAACACTGCATCCATTTTTAAAAAAGATAGAAAGGAGGACCCTGGGAACTACCAACTCATTAGCCTCACCTTTGTGCCAGGGAAGATCATGGACCAGATCCTTCTAGAAGCCATAGCTATCCCGGCACAACGTATTGCTGCCAGCTCTTCTTCACTTTGAAGAGTGAAAATGTATTTGACAAAAGAATTTTTCCTGAGGGAAAAACCTTCAAAACCTGGTTGGATAAGACATGAGAAACCTGATCTTTCTTTGAAGCTGGCCATCCTTCGAGCAGGATGCTCAGGTTCTGTGAAGAAGTCATGTCTGCTGAAATGTTGTCTGGGACTGAACTTAAGATAGACGACACTGTTATTGATGTAAGTTATTGACTGTTTGCTGTTATTGACAGCAAAATTCTTCTCCAGTCTTATCCTCTGAGCTAATTCTGAACACATTTCCTTCCCGATTTATGCACTTCCTTCCGGTTTCCACAGACAATTCTCTACTTTAATTGGTTTCCAAACACTATCTCACTCCTTCTCTTTCCTAAGCCTCACAAGTTAGTCCTGTGAGCTCTTCCTTTACACTGCCTTCTGGTATTTGTTTGTGTTGCCTGGGAAATTTAGACGTCTGAAGAGTTAAACACCCATAAGCATTGTCTGCAAAGTCTCTAAAATCATTGTTTAGTAATATCCCTCTGGTCTGAAGTCTGAGTTTCAGGTGTTCTTTAAGCTAATATCCACCAAGGGCCTGTTTGCTGGTTGCAAATGAAAGGGAAGATAAAAAGCCCTTGAACAATGAAAACACCTTGAGCATGAAGGAATACTGCTTATGAGACTGGATTCTGAAAGTACAAGGGCAGAAGAGAGACCATGGAAAAGGAGATGTTTTCTATTGTCAATGCAAATCCCTTGGCATCAGCACAGGAAAAATGCATAATCCTTTGATTACCCGAGGAGCCTCCACGGGCACAGCAGGGACAGAGCTGCACTGTTGAGCTCCTTTGTGCTGAGCAGGGCTGGAAAAGAGCAGGCAGGATTTCATGAGGACGATTCATCCTGAGCCTAATGAAAGAGCAATTGCTAGGTGACTCCCAGCTTTACATATGGGAGAATTTGTACTCCAACAATATAGTCTAATCCAACCTCTATAACCATTGTGGTGATTCCCTCCTGTGTTCTCTGAATGCAGCTGTCAGGGTGAGGAGAACCACTACTCAGTACAGCATCAAGACAGGAAAACTGGCTGTGTTTGCTGAGAATGAGCCGGGCAACTCCTTAAAGTTCATTGATAGGAGAAGTGGACTTCGGACTGAGTGTCAAGTAGGTCCTCATCTGGCCAAGCAAAGCTGCAGCCAGGGAGCTTTTCTTTTTTCATCAACTTTTTCTTTTTTCAAACATCTTTGTTTCCTTGTAGCTCTTGCTTTGCCTTGTTTCTTATCAAACCTTTTATATTCTGTTGTCATCGTGAATCCTCTTGTCCTGACCAAATCAAATTTCCTCAGAAATCTTCATGAAGAATGAACAAGGTGGCTTCTGGAGAAAGAGTCCATAGCAGGAGAATGCCAGGCCGAGTCATTACTACTGGTTGCCTATAAAATAAACAATAAGCTTATTAACTTTGCAGACCACAGTAAGCTGAAATAGGCTGCAAGTACTTTGGAGGACACAGCCTGATCTTGACAAATGGTCTTGTCAAACTGGAGAAATAGTTTGAGAAAAATTGGATGCGGTTCTGCAGGGACAAGTATGAGCTCCCACCTTACACAGAAATAAGCAGCTGCATGAGGAGAAATGCCTGCATTAACATCACTCTGCAGAGAAAGCTCTGGGGGTCATAATGGATCAAAGGCAAGGCATGAGTCAGCGGCGTCAGGTCGTCTCCATGCCAAGATATATGAACCAAATTACAGCTTGCAAGACAAATGGAGTGATTTTTTTTCTCAGCATGTGTGAGCCCCCAGCAGGGGTGCTCTCCTCAGCTGAGAGCACGGAACTTCCATAAGGATGTGGCCCAGTTGGACTGAGTCCAACGGAAAGCAAGAAAAATGGTCAGCGGTCTGGAAAACATGACCTGTGAGGAACGAGCGTGAGAGCTGGGACCATAAAACGGAGAGAGGGAAGGACTGGGGAAAAGGGGTCATGGGAAGAGCAGTTCAATTAGGGCTCTGCAGCTAGTGCTGCTGTGGGAGGATGTGGGGAGGAAACACAGGGAACACAGGGGAGAAAATACATCCCAGATTTTCCCATCTCCTTCCTGGACGGGCTGCCTCTGTGCCATGTAGAGCCAGGCTGGCAGGCAGCTGTTAAGGTGGGCTGTAAGGAGACTCCAGTGGGGTGGGGTCTAGGGTGGCTGTACAGAAACCCATGTTCAAGAGGGAGACATGAGGAGTTTGTTGTTATAGTAGGAGTGCTGTTACCTGGGGTCTGTAGGGAACGAGGAGATCGACGAGTCCTGCATTACAAACAGCTCATGGCCACTACGGGGGTGTGGGACAGGATAAGAGCCTGCAACTCTGCAAGGTACTGCTGAAAAGAGAAAGGGAATAACCTGGTCTCTGTCTGTCTGAGACAAAGAGAGATGGATGAGCACTGCTGCAGACTGAGACTGGACAATGCTTGGTAACAACAGTTATGCCCAGGGAGGTTTGGAGATCTCCATCACTGGAGTTCTTTTGGCAACGTTTGAAAAAATGTGCATTGGGATGATTAGTGGGCAATGACTGAGGAGAAATAAAGCAGGAATGCACTAGAATAACTCCTGAGCATCCTTCCAGCCCTGTTTGCTCTAATTGAATGATTCTTTGTGCAAGCCGGGTGTTCAAAACAAGGAATCCACCCTGACCTTCAGCTGATGAGCAGAGGCAGAGCCCCTGGGAGCTGTATTATATAGATATATTTGTCTGTAAGCTGGCTAGGGGCACAGCTTTCCCTGGCTGCTTACCTTGGCCCTCGCATCATGCTGCTCCCAGGGAGTAAAACCTCCATCGGTGCTGCAAAGATGGGAGTGTGAAATGGCAAGTGACAGGCATTGATGGGAGCTTCACGCCAGCAAATGGGTGAAGGGTGCTGCCAAAAGCATCATTACAATGTGTTTCTTTTCTTTATACTTTCAGGGTAAAATTGGGGAAAAAAATGAGAAGATGAGCAAAGGCAGTTGGACAGCTGGGATCTAACTTCTTACACAGACTGTTGATGGAGAATGTAAGTAACCAGGGTCATATATACATTGCAATGTGTGCTGCATTAATTAGATTAAATATATGAAAATATTTATTAGATTGCTTATTATTACATGCATTTTGTTTTATTGTGATCGTAAGCCTATACTGAATTTCCCAGCTCCTCTGTAACTGGCCAGAAGAATGGAAGTTCTAAATAATCTTGGAATTTTATTAATACAAACTGGACTAGAGTTGCAGATAAGAAACATTTGGACATCAAATTCCTGCTGTCTGAGGAGTCCTTTTCCTGACCAGGAATGTGAGCTTAGTGTAGGGTAAATATCCCCCAAGTAGCAGTGAAGAAAACAAACAAGGAAATAAATCCTGCCGAGTAAAGACATGCAAGAAATACCACAGAGACAATTTTCTAGGGGTACTCGGCACTTCCTTCTAGCTAGAGAATTGTTTGCTGAGCTGAGTGAGCTCACGTGTGCCTGCCTGAGCTCTGGCACAGGTCTGGCTTGAGTTGTGATTAGGAAGCACTCTCTTAGACCAGCATCTTCTAAAGCAGGGATGGGGGGTGCAAGGACATCTTTTTGGGTCAAACAGGGAAAGGGGAAGGGAGTAGAAACAGTGGTTTACACAGGCTGAGTTTCTCTGCCATTGGCAGACCCTGGAGTAATTATTTAAGCGAAGAAGCAGGACTCACACTGCTTGTGCATCCTGGAAAATCACTTTTATGTGGGACTGGAATCCTCCCCACTCTGGGTCCCTCGTGGTGCAGCAGCAGTGACAACCAGCATGGGAGCAGGGGCAGCAGGTCTCCAGAGCATCAGTAGCAGTCAGTGTTGTGCCAGTGTCTGGCTGACTCATCGGCACTGCTCTCCTATGCAGAGGAGCAGCATTTTCTGGTTAGGACTGTGTGAGGAAAGTGCCAAGTAACAGAGCGCCTCCTGGAAAATCCTTCCTCTGCCACTGACTGTGAGGGCTTACTTGGACATTTTGTGAGGCTGCTCCAGGTGAAACCTTCTTCAGACCTTGTAGGGAAGAACAAGGGGTTTGCTAGTACTTTGAACAATTTAGTTTCTATCCATAGCTACCTGCACAGGAATTGGTTGCATGGCATGACAGGCAAATGTAAAATAAACCATGATGAGTAAAACTTCTGTAGCCCCAGTCTGGAAAACCAAGCTGGGAGCATAGTGGCTGTTGCAGAGGGAAGAGTGGGATGGCTGGATGGTGGCCGTTGCTGGGGACAAGTCTTCCCACAGTTGCTGCCTGCATCTTTCCCATCCCCTGTGGCAGCAAGAGGAGAGCTGTGCTGCCCTATGTCATCGCTTTGCTAGCAGCTGTGTATGAAGAAGTGACAATTAGTGTGGGGAGAAGTGTGGCCGCAGTTAATGCTTCCAAGCATCCATCTGCCTTGGCACCAGCAAGAACAACAAACCTCCATCTATTTCTCTGGCCCAGCTCTGCCTCTTCCTGCTAGTCTTCTTTTGCTATGATGAATATCAACAGGCACTAGTTGAACTTAGCTATGCTGCTAAGGAGATTAGAGCCATCTCTGATTTGTTTTATTACATGTTCATGTCTTGAAAAATGATAAAAATCAAGGATGATGATGTTTATTATTAAACTCCAGGTTTATTATCACAACCTGCCTAGAAATGGTGCTTCTAAAACCAGGAAGAAGATTTCCAAACCCAAGTTCTTTAAAGTATCAGACCAAGCATTACAGCAGTTGAAGTCTGGCTGTGGCCATGCTTGTCTTTTCTTTCTTTCCCTCTTCTTCCATTTTTTATTACTCTTAACATATCTGAAGAAAGTATTTTCAGGGGCTAACATTTGAGTTCTGTGTTATCTCCAAGTGAAACCAAATGCTGTAGAATGTGTAGTTTCCATCTACCCTGCATAGGGTATTGGTCTCTTCTCCCAGGTGACTAATGATATGAGGAGAGCAAATGGCCTCAAGCTGCATCAAGGGAAGTCTAGGCTGGATATTAGGAAAAATTCCTTTACAGAAAGAGTGGTGAAGCACTGGAACAAGTTGGCCAGTGAAATGGTGGAATCACCATCACTGGAGGCATTCAAAAAAAGTGTAGACGTGGTATTTTGTGACATGGCTTGGTAGGTATGGAGGTGTTGAGCTGGCAGTTGGATTTGATGATCTTGAAGGTCTTTTCCAGCCTTTTCCAAACTTATTGGTTCTACGATTCTGTGATACTCTGGTTGACCTCGAAGGGTCAGATGTTCCTCCTGCACCCGTCTGTCCCCATTCCCTTCTCCTCAGCAATCCCATGAGGTGCTGCACCACAGCCTTCTTGATGTGGTATGAGCCATGCGTTACCTCCCACGAGAGGTGTTCTTTGGAGCCTCTTCAGACATGATTTTCCTTGACATCCTTCCAACACCGAGTACATTGACAGCTCTGCCTTGGCAGCTGTCTTCTGCTGCATTAAGACAACAGCTTCCTCCATGGATAAATCCTGGTGGTGCAGACAAAGTCTTTCAGGCTGGAGGTTAAAGTAAGGGAGGAGAGACAGCACCGGTTGGCAAACACCACTTACCCCAGAACTATGCTAGGTACTTTTTCCCATTTTCCTCAGTCTTGCACTCCTGTAGCATGCTCACAAAGTGAATTCCTGGTCCTCCTGGTAATCCAACCTACTTATTTTCTAGTGTAAACTCTTGTCTTGCTTTTTCTCCATTGCTTCCTTGAAGAACCCAACCTCCATTCCTCCCCTGGAGAGGTGAAGGTTGGCCGCCTTTGCGGAGAGGTGGCGCCACTAGCATGAAAGTGCCCTTGAATGTGTTTGAGCTGATGCACGGCAGGTGAGGAGAAAACAAATTGCAGCTCATAGCAATGATTCAGTGACTTTGATACCTGTGCATGAAGACAGGTGCTCTTCAGACCCATGTAATAACCTCTACTTTTGACAGACTTCACCCTGGAGGAAGCAAAGATCTAATGATGGGGGATAAGGCTGGAAGACAAGAAATATGTCACCTCTGGTTTATTGGAGGGTTTGATAAAATTCTGTGCATCTTTTGATTTACATGAACCTCTTAAAAATTTCCATTAAAATTGAAATTGACACACTGCATGGATTCAATGCTCTTCCTCAAATCTGACTATTTTCTGTGTATTTCCTTGTCATCCAGGCTGTAAAGCTGAGGTCCTGGACTTTGTCTGGAAAAAAAATGAAGGAGGTGTCTTGCCCTTGTCTCCCCTCTCATCAGCTCATTGTCCAGCTCCAGCACTACATTCATTTCTTGCTGCAACACAGAGATCATAACAGCTCCAGGCAGCATGGGAGGGGAGAGCCCAGTCTTGATTTGCATTAATTTATGCACTACGGCTTCCCTTTGTCTGAGGAGCTTTCAGCTAATAGACCCCTCATTGGCAGGAGCCAAGGTCTAATTATATGATGAAATTGTGCAGATGCGGCCATAGAAGAGATGCACACTCTCAACAGAGTATTTTTCCACAGTGGATTGTCCCAGTTTACAGAGAAAAAAATAAACTCTTTCCTATTTTTTTCTTTATCTTGTATGACTACATCTCATGTAGGCATATAGTTAAAAAGAATATCTTAGACTTGATGATGAAGCTATTATGGCCAAGATATTCGGACCTTTATTTCAAGAAATGCAGGGACTTTGCCTTTCTATATGTACTCAAGGGTGAGGAAAGGGCAAAAGGATCAAAACACTGAGGATAATACCTAAACCAAGTGTTACTCAAGTGAAATGTAGAGACAATATTGGTAGTGTTCAATGGACTTCAAACAACCAGGGAAGTTGTGGCTGCCCCATCCCTGAAGGCGTTCAAGGCCAGGTTGGTTTGGGCCTTGGGCAGCCTGGTCTAGTGGGATGTCCCTGCCCATGGGATGATCTTTAAGGTCTCTTTCAACCCAAACTATTCTGTGATTCTGTGATTCTATGAAGGGAAGAGAGCGTTTGAGACACTGACAGCTAGGGCATTTGTATGGAAAGGAAAGATGCTTCGTGCCTTTATGGACAGAGTTGCCTTATTTTTGTGAAAGACTTTCTGGGGAATTGCCCATAAATTTTCAAGAAATGGAGAAAATTCACATTCCAGATGCTTAAAACTACTAAAAAAGTAGACATGCAGGGGAAAAAACAGATAGGAGATTATTTTTTGCATGTAACCTGGGAAACTGAAGTACTGCTGTCACTGCAACAGTAGTACCTGTGGAAAATCATGTTCTAGGATCAAGGAGAGCTTTCAGGGGGAGTTAATGACATGTGGGAAGGGGACACTGTTGTGAGTGAAGAAGACTTCAACTTTCAGTGAAAATCCAATGATGTATCCACTGAAGCAACAGTAGAGGTTTCACCAGTTGCCCCAAGAACCTCCTCATTAAGCACAAGGAGGGCAAAAGAATGTTTTTGTACTATTGCTCTCTGGAAGCAGCAGGAGAAAAAGAGACCAAGCCCCTCCTTGAGGAACCTGGTAAATATCTGAGTTTGAACTCCAGCCTGGAGATAGCACTGTCATTGGTCCTTGACATGTAGCCTGAGCAGGTCGTCACTGATCCGTGCTCGCTGTCACTGAGACAAGGCTGTGGAAGGTTGGGCAGTTCCTATATCAGTGTTTTCCATTAGCAGCCTTCTTCTACTTACCCCACTGCCCTGCTGTCCCCATGGGGAGCCCTGGGGTAGGCTTCCTGCAGTTATGAAGAGAGTGGTGAAAGGTAGAGTGAACTCAAATGAACAGAGAATGAAGTACTTGGTGAATGAAACCTTCCTCCAAGGAACATCTCTGTGGTTGCAAACCCTGGAGTGGTGCACACAGGCAGGTCCTGGTGCCAAAGGAAGTGCAGTTTTGCAGTAAACAGTTCTTGCCTGCGTTTTACTCACTTTGGAGAATTAAGCAGTCCCTGTGATAGCACTTTTTCCCTGTTAAAATTGCATCTACTTTTTGCAAGCCCAGAAGCACATCTAGTTTTGGTAGGGGACATATGATGCCTAATTTACTGGTCTTGGCCAATATTTAAGACTTGTTCCAGGCATATATTTTCTTAGTTTCAAACCTTTCTTTTAAATATTGCTTCTAATAATTCACCATATATCACAACAAGTTCATGGATTTCCAGCTATTCTATCTCCTGTCTAGGCAATGGTTATCTAGATCATAGTGTTTCATCTTTTTTAAACTCTTCCACTAATCAGGATGCTCAGACATTACCACCCCTGAGGATCTTGGGATCTTGACCCTAAACATAACCTCACCCTAAATCTGCCATGGGACAGAAGAATGATATGAATAAAAGGCTTTACTTGTTAATTTATAGAGCGTACTTATTTTTCCTAACTTTGTCATGCATTCTCTCCTTGTTGCATGCACAGCCTTTATGCCTATGTGTACACTGTGTACACTGACACCTGTTAGAGGCCTCATTGAACACATTACCTTTCTTTTTTTTTCTAAAATTCTCTTTTGAGGTCCCACTCAAAATAATTTTCAGTTTTTAAGAGAAACTGGAACATATTTGGACCCAGCATGTTGCTAACATTTTCTTCTAGGAAGAGTTATATGCATTGTTGCTGTGTACAGGTCTGCTAGCAACGCTGGTTGAGATTTCCTACTGTTAGCTTCTTTCAGACTGAATTTAGTTGCCTGTTGCTTTTTCAATCTATAACTATTTTTGTTGACATTTTCCATTTGGGATTGCAGTGCCTGACTCAATGCAAAAGATTTTATGGAAGGATTATAAGGGTATGGCTTGAAGGAGATGCACAGAAAAATGTATGAACTAAAAATGGCAACATATTTCTCTTACAGCAGTGATCCTCAGTCACAAGGTGGAAGTTTGTGCAGTAGATTTTCAAATTCCAATTCTACTGATGCCACAGTGTGCATTGCTTGAGAGGTTCATCTCCTTTTTAAAATAACCTAGAAAATTAGACACTCTAAGAGGTAAATTGGAAACTCAAGAACTAGTGTAGCATGAGTAACCAATTATTCATTTGACTTGGTATTTATACGTAATTAATTTAATACTAAGGCCAAGTTGGGCTCGACACAGTGATGCAAGAAAATGCTTTGAAGGGACCAAGAGTGGCAGGACTGGCACAAAGACTGACTCCAAGAGGACCTGGACGTGGGAGTTTTCTGTGAGTGCAAAAAAAGGGACCATGGAATAGCAAATAGCTGAGACAGGGAGATTTTTCTCCAAGGCACTTGCCCTCTTTCCCTGAAATAAGAAACCATGAAAGAAGCCAAGAGAGTAGCTGAAGTGCCAGGTGTGTTTATTCAGGCAGGGTCACACCATGGCAACCAGGGGCACCCAGACCTGCCCTTCGGCTGTAGCCCCCACAAATCTAAAGGAGGGAGGAGAGTCCCTGAGGAAGGGTTTAGACCTGGAGGTGATGCCATAAAAAGGAAAAAGGAGGGCTGTTTTTTCTCCCACATTGCTGGTCCTGAGACTCTTCCTCCTACATCTCCATAGCTGCTCCTGCATGGTGGGACCTACAGACCACCCAACAGGCACTTTCTCTGATAAGTCTTTTGTTCCTGAGCTGAACATGGGGTATCCCCCATGTCTAGTGTGACTATGTTACAAGGGATGAACACTGTGGGAAGGAATGGAGGCATCAGTGCCAAGGTTTTGAGGACATGCCAAAAGCAGCACGATGGGCAAGTACATAGAGGCAAACTCTTTCAGGTTAGAGCAGTAAGATAAATAAGCAGAACCTGGCATGGTCACAATGAGTCTTTCATGAGAAGAATCTCTTGGGGCTGTCCAAAACTTGAATGCAGAAGCAAATGGGAAGAGTTAAGTGGGTTTCCTGTAGGGCTGCTGTAGGAGACTATCTGTGGGCAAGACCCTGTTCAGGTCACCAGTTCTCTGTTAATGCTTCTTTGGCAGCTTCACTGACAGGCTTTGGTGGGGACTTAAAACACTTATACTTGTTGGAACATTTAACTCTTTTCTTAATGCATGCATACAACACCTAGGCTCTCTGTGAGAAGATCTCAGGACAGGTGATTTTCATTCATACCCATGTAGAAATTTTCTTTATGGAAGTTCCTATTAGTTTGGGGTGTATCTCTGTTCTACAGTGATTCTGGAAAAGAGGGGATTAGGAAGCTTCTGTCCATCGGCTTTAGCCAGGAGGAGTGATGCAAACCAGCACTGGTCCAGTGCAGCTTATAGTGCATAATTATATGGGTAAGTGGCCTCTGCTAAAGTAAAAGAGGCTGTCTGAGACTTACAGAAATAGTAGAGGACACAAAGGAAACTCAGAGGGTAAGAAGAATGGCTGTACTGACCAGACTGCCCAAGTTTCTCTTTCAAGTTTCTCTCCTCTCCTCTCCTCTCCTCTCCTCTCCTCTCCTCTCCTCTCCTCTCCTCTCCTCTCCTCTCCTCTCCTCTCCTCTCCTCTCCTCTCCTCTCCTCTCCTCTCCTCTCCTCTCCTCTCCTCTCCTCTCCTCTCCTCTCCTCTCCTCTCCTCTCCTCTCCTCTCCTCTCCTCTCCTCTCCTCTCCTCTCCTCTCCTCTCCTCTCCTCTCCTCTCCTCTCCTCTCCTCTCCTCTCCTCTCCTCTCCTCTCCTCTCCTCTCCTCTCCTCTCCTCTCCTCTCCTCTCCTCTCCTCTCCTCTCCTCTCCTCTCCTCTCCTCTCCTCTCCTCTCCTCTCCTCTCCTCTCCTCTCCTCTCCTCTCCTCTCCTCTCCTCTCCTCTCCTCTCCTCTCCATCTGGTCATTCTGAGATGACTGTGGATGGGATTCTGAGCCCTTTCTTCCTAGAGCACCTCTTCTATGCCTCCCTTGGTGGTCCAAGTAGATTACTTCAGCTATTCACAGATAATTTCCTAATCTCTGGTTGTTTTCTGAGTTATTTGCACAGAGACATTAGAGTCTCAACCGCAGAACAGAATTTTCTACAAGCACTTATAGCTCTGCCTTGAATTTATTATGTTGTATGCCTGAAACCCTGAAATATAGTGAAGGAAATCCGGCAGTTAGTGAATGGGATTTGGTTTTAGTCCATGTACCTCATCATCTGGACTATTACATGAAGAAATGTCACTCACCAATTTCACAAGAGACACTAATGTTTGTGGAGCCCTTGGCTACCTTGGTGAAGAACACTACGCAAAACCCCAAAGCAAATAGCTGGACTTTTCCAGATCAGGGTTTTAACAGAGTGCAAACAATAAATAGATCATACCCCAAACACCTATCATTGTTTGTAGGCAGTGACCATGTCTTGGTCCTGACATTTATGACAAGAGATGAGGCAATAGATGGAGGCTTAGGTCAATGTGTTTGCAGAGTTGAAGCCAAGCAGATGACAGGTTCAAACCCATAGAAGAAATACCTATTCATAACTCAGAAGGAACAGCTTTCATGATTCAGATGTCCTCTGAAATACACCTAGGTAGAGGATACTTCAAGTTAATATGTGCCTGACCGGCATTTCTCCTGTAGTTATCTGTTCCTGACAAAGACACCAATAGCTCACCAGAAAGGTTGCTGATCGTGCATGATTTATCTTCTGGTTAGTCCAGATCCTCCCATATGGTGTGAATCCAGACCCCTAAACAAAGCTGTTGGGTCCGGACCATTGTGGTTCACACCATTTTGTGACAAATAACTGAAACATTGTCATGATCGGGGCTGCCTCTCCGGTCAGCAATCTACTGGTCAGTGGAGAGAGCCTTGGGACTGTGATTTGAAAGATGTCAACTGAAGGTCTGAGCAAGCTCAAGTACAGCAAAGCCCTTTAGCACTTGCTGAACTTTAAGAATATAAATGAAGCCCAGAAGATTAATTCTGTGCTTAAAGGCCTTACTGGTTCAATATACCTTGCAGCATCAATTCCAGAGGTGGATGGTTCACTGTAGATAACAGGGTCTGTTTCACAGTAAATTCTTTGTTTCAGTACAATTGTTTGTGAACAACTGGGATTGAGAAAACTTTTGCTTAAGTTGTCAAATCAGTGGAAATTTCTGGGCTGCAGTGGCCAGAGGTAAATCTCCATGGTAACTCCCAATGTCCATCAAGTATTTCTGCCGTGCTCCAGAGTGGAGTCATAGAATTATAGAATCACCAGGTTGGAAAAGACCCATTGGATCATTGAGTCCAACCATTCCTATCAAATACTAAACCATGTTCCTCAGCACCTCGTCCACTTGTCCCTTAAACGGGGGAAGAGGATTGTAATTCCACATGAAAGTTTTCTGTAAGAACATAGTCTGTCTCCCATGAGTCTCCATACTAAGGTCATAGTCTCAAAGTTCTTTGTCAAAACATGCAGTGAGTAGAGACCATGGTGTTTCCTGGCTCTAGGCACAAGCCAGGGTGTAATCTGCTCTGTTTATGAGCATGCATCTCAGAGTGGTGCCTAAATCTATTATCACCTCAATCACTTTAAAAGATACAAAATTTTGACACAAGGAGAATGTTCTTTACATTTATTAAAAACTTCTAGGCATTTTGATGTCAGAGTCATGCCCTCTCCTTTCTTTTTATCCTCTCCTTCCCCTTGGCTTAATTTATATTAGTAAAGTCTTCTTTTAAAACAAAGGTGCACAGTTCCTTTCCTCCTTCTTCCCTCCCCCAACCCTGAGCAGACCTCAATCTGCTCTTTTTGGCTTGGCATTACTAAGCTAGCACATACATCCACCTTGCCACTGCAGGCACGGCCAATATGCACCCACAGCACACGCTGCCTTTTTCACAGGGAAGTTAAAGAACAAGGAAAGGAACTAGGGAGGATGGTCAAGATCCACCAATAAGAGTCTGAGGAAGGTGGCGTCAGTGATAAGAGCAGTTGTAAGGTCCCATCTTGCTGCAGGGCACACTCTGGGACTGAAGAGCCCTTGCTGGCATAGCTGTTGGCACTGAACAGCTTTCCACATTCAAGTTGTGGTGACTGGTACTCCTTGGTATTAATCGATCTGCATCCCAGTGCAGAATAAGCTGTATTTGGAGGCGGTCTGTCTCCAAGTGAACCACATGGTTTTTACAGGAGCAGAAAGCTCAAGTATGCAACAGTGTGCATGCAGTATATCCAGCCAGTGGAGTAGGACTTACAGACTAGGAGAAGTCTGTCTAGAAAGCTGCCTGGAGGAGAAAGACCTGGGGGTGTTGGTTGACAGCGACTGAACATGAGCCAGCAGTGGCCCAGGTGGCCAAGAAGGCCAATGGCATCTGGGCTTGAATCAGAAACAGCGTGACCAGCAGGTCCAGGGAGGTTATCCTCCCTCTGTACTCGGCACTGGTGAGACCGCTCCTCGAATCCTGTGTTCAGTTCTGGGCCCCTCACCACAAGAAGGATGTTGAGGCTCTGGAATGAGTCCAGAGAAGAGCAACAAAGCTGGTGAAGGGGCTGGAGAACAGGCCTTATGAGGAGCGTCTGAGAGAGCTGGGGGTGTTTAGCCTGGAGAAGAGGATTCTGAGGGGAGACCTCATTGCTCTCTACAACTACCTGAAGGGAGGTTGTGGAGAGGAGGGTGCTGGCCTCTTCTCCCAAGTGACAGGGGACAGAATGAGAGGGAATGGCCTCAAGCTCCACCAGGGGAGGTTTAGGCTGGACATTAGGAAAAAATTCTTCACGGAAAGGGTCATTGGGCACTGGAACAGGCTGCCCAGGGAGGTGGTTGGCTCGATGATCCGGTGGGTCTTTTCCAACTTGGTGATTCTATGATTCTATGACTCTGGTGGATCATGGGGATGGATCACTTTCACCATGCTGGACATATCACAACACACACGTTCAGGGAACAGAACTGCCTTGTGGCTGTGCTTAAGGCTAAGACTGAGATCTTCTCCCAAAGCATTTTCAGAATAAGTTGCTAGAGTTTTCATACGTGAAGAGATCTTTACTTGAAGATGGAGTAATAGATTTGCGGTGAGTGTAAATTGACATTTGGTCTCTGGCTGTCAGTAAATCTGCACTATGGGAATGTCTGTCTCTATTTTTTGTTAATTTGCAATTTGAATCAATGGTAAAAAATGTCAAAAGCCCAATCCAATTCTAGAAGCGTATATCTAGATATGTTACACGGGAGACTGTTCTCAGACTGGAATTACTCAATATTTTTACTAATGAATTGCACAGTCAATAGTTTGCTTATTAGATTTATAGATGGCATCAACCTGGGAGATGCTGAAGACACTAGAGGATGGAGATAGAGTTTAAAATAAGCACAGGTGCAAAGTGTTAAACTGACATGAGAACAGCTACCTTCAAAGAGAGTTCAGTGAGAGGGACTGGTGAAATGCAGTTCTACAGGAAGAGAGATGCTGGTCCCACTCTTGCTAACTAATTGGGCCTTTTAACTAAATAAACAAGTAGAGAGCGTCCATCTTTCCAGTACTATGCTGCAATGGCAAGGTCTCTGTTGACATGCTGTTCAAAACAGGTGCGACCAGCTGAGCACAGTCCAGAAGAGATCAGCAAAAATCATGAGAGGTCTGGAAAATAGTATGCAGGGTCAAACCTTGAGAAATAGTAAAGTCCCAGTGCCAAATGAGACAACGTCTTGATTTCTGTTGTCAACTGATGATGCCATGTATCCTGAGCAGAAATAACTGAGTTGTCTGCTATGGCCTTATCTGCAGGTCCCAACTGCTCTCTTCATAGCTTCCCTCCACCTCCATCCGGCACATCTGGGCTGCAGATCTGGCTCTCCATCCCCTGCTGCCCTTGCACAATCCTGCCTGAGCAGATACTCCAACTTTTTCAGCTTCTGTTCTCTGTCCTTTATGCATGAACTTTCTTTCCTGCTGATTATGGTCCCTACCACAACCTTGAAGAAAAGAAATGAATGTCTTTGTGTAAAGAGCGTAATCAATCATGAGACACGAGCAAAACAATTTCTTCATTATTAGCCATGGTCTCTGCTTGTTTCTTCTCAACTGGTTTCTTAAGAATTTTGATTTGCTTACTGACCATCCTACGCAGGTGGAAATCACAAGACAAGTGGACTTTTCATGTGGTTTTGGTTCTTTTGGGCATGGTGGACAGCAAGGAATACTGAAATTAGTTTTGTGTAAAGCAAAAGGGCAGGGATCCTCTGTAGCAATTCTGAATGTGGTGGATCATAATGTAAGTATGTGACAGTAGTGTCAGACTGTGGTAAAAATGGCAGGAATTGTACTCAAATGCATAAACAAAAGTGCAACCTTCCAGCTATGCTTCTCCTCAGCATTTTTCTTAGTCTTAGCTGTAGTATTTGGTACAGTTCTGGATGATGAAATTCAAGGAGCCTGTGGATCTACTGATCAAAAAAAAAAAATCTCAAAACGAATCACATAAAACATGAGATCTAAAAAAAATATGGAAGTAGTACAATTGAAAGAATTGGTATTCTTTAGTATCTATAAGAAAGGATGGAAAGAGGATCCAGGCCAACCTTGGTCCTGGGAAAGGTTGTAGAGCACATCAGCTTGAGTTCCATCACATGGCACATGCAGGATAACCAGGTGGTCAGGCTCAGTCAGAATGGGTTTAGGAAAGACAGGTCCTGGATGACTGACCTGATCTCCTTCTATAAAAAGGTGACCTGCTTAGTAGATCAGGGAAAACCTGTGGATGTTATCTACCTAGACTCTAGTGAAGCTTTTTACACCATTTCCCACAGCATTCTGAAAAAAACTTGCTGCATATGACTTGGATGGGCATACTCTTTGTTGGGTAGAAAACTGACTATATGTCCAGGTCCAGACAGTTGTGGTTCAGGGATCTGAACAGGCTGGACTGCTGGGCAGAGTCCAATGGCATGAGGTTTAACAAGGCCAAATTCCGGGTCCTGCACTTGGGGCACAACAACCCTGTGCAGTGCTACAGACTAGGAGAAGTCTGTCTAGAAAGGTGCCTGGAGGAGAGGGACCTGGGGGTGTTGGTTGACAGCGACTGAACATGAGCCAGCAGTGTGCCCAGGTGGCCAAGAAGGCCAATGGCATCTTGGCTTGTATCAGAAACGGCGTGACCAGCAGGTGCAGGGAGGTTATTCTCCCTCTGTACTCGGCACTGGTGAGACTGCTCCATGAATCCTGTGTTCAGTTCTGGGCCCCTCACCACAAGGATGTTGAGGCTCTGGAGCGAGTCCAGAGAAGAGCAACAAAGCTGGTGAAGGGGCTGGAGAACAGGCCTTATGAGGAACGGCTGAGAGAGCTGGGGTTGTTTAGCCTGGAGAAGAGGAGGCTGAGGGGAGACCTCATTGCTCTCTACAACTACCTGAAAGGAGGTTGTGGAGAGGAGGGTGCTGGCCTCTTCTCCCAAGTGACAGGGGACAGGACAAGAGGGAATGGCCTCAAGCTCTGCCAGGGGAGGTTTAGGCTGGACATTAGGAAAGAATTTTTCACATAAAGGGTCATTGGGCACTGGCGGAGGCTGCCCAGGGAGGTGGTTGATTCACCTTCCCTGGAGGTGTTTAAGGCATGGATGGATGAGGTGCTGAGGGGCATGGTTTAGTGTTTGATAGGAATGGTTGGACTCAATGATCCGGTGGGTCTCTTCCAACCTGGTTATTCTATTATTCTATGATTCTATGATTCTATGATTCTATGAATGGTGTTAAATCCAGTTGGTGGCCATTCTCAAATGGTGTTACCCAGGGATCAGTTTTGGGGCTGGTTTTGTTTAATATCTTTTTCAGTGGTCTGGACATGGGGTTTGAGTGCTCCTTCAGTGAGTTTGCAAATGACATGAAATTGAATGAGAGTGTTGACCGGCTTGAGGTGAGTGAGGCTCTGCAGAGGGATCTGGAGAAGCTGAATTGATTTGCTGAGGCCAATTGTGTGGGGTTCAAAAAGGCCAAGTGTCAGGTCCTGCACTTGGGCCACAACAACCCCATGCAACACTACAGGACTGGGGATGAATGGCTGGAAAGCTGCCTGGTGGAAAAGTACCTGGGTGTGTTGGTTGACAGCTGGATGAATATGAGCTGTCAGTGTGCTCAGGTGACCAAGAAGGCCAATAGCATCTTGGCTTGTATCAGAAATTGTGTGGTCAGCAGGACTAGGGAAGTGATCATCCCCCTATATCTGGAACTGGTGAGGCCACAACTTAAACCCTGTTTTCAATTTTGGGCCTCTCACTACAAGAAAAACAAAGTGCTGGAGTGTGTCCAGAGAAGGGTAACAAAGCTGGTGAAGAATCTGGAACACAAGTCTTATGAGGTGCAGCTGAGGAAATGGGAGCTGTTTAGTTTGGAGAAAAGGAAGCTGATGGGAGACCTTTTCACTCTTTACAATTACCTGAAAGGAGATTGTAGCAAGGTGGGTGTTGGTCTCTTCTCCCAAGTCATGACTGATAGGACAAGATGAAATGGCCCCACGTTGTGCCAGGGGAGGTTTAGATTGAATATTAAGAAAAACTACTTCACCAAAAGGTTTGTTAAGCATTGGAACAGGCTGCCCAGGGAAGTAGTTGAGTCACCATCCCAGAAGGTATTTAAAAGGTGCGTGGGCGTGGTTCTTAAGGACATGGTTTAATGGCAAACTTGGCAGTGTTAGGTTTATGGTTGGATTCAATGATTTTAGAGGTTTTTTCCAATCTAAACAATTCAGTGATTCTGTAAATCACCTACGTGTCCAAGGAAAAGTATTATATGAAAGTTGGAGGTCACAGACAGGTGGTAAACAGCTTGAAAATAAGTTCACAAGAGGAGAACCTCCTCCAAGGGGAGATCTTCTTTACATCCCATCACTGATGCAAAACTTTCTCCTCCTACATCAGAGAAACAGCTATACTTAGTCTGTTGTTTGCTGTAAAGCGTCTTTCTCTACTCATGCATCTAGAAAACCCTGGCTCTTGTCTCACTTCTGACGTCTCTCACTTGCATTTTTCCTGCTATTCTCTTTTCTATTAATCTGAGTCAATTTAGCAAATGAGAAAATGAGGACCAGACAGCACATAATTTGATTACTCATGTTCTCTTAAAATTTGCCCATATTACTGAAAACTAATTCTAATTCAGCATCACTGGTTTTAGCCTACTAAAGCCTAAAAAAGCGACTGAAGTCCTAAGACTCATCCAGATGGGGATCATGCCTCCTGTAGTCAGTAGAGATGAATGGGTATTTTTAGGGACATGTTCATGTGAAGGTATCTGTTTCTCCCTGTTGTCGTCATATTGTCTCTCTTTGCAGCTCTAAAGGGAGCCCACAGGGATTATTTCTAGCGGAGGCATCCACACTGTAGATGTTTACGTCCATTGAGAATCCCACATCTTATTTCTAAATAAGGCAACTCTTTTCTTATTCGTAATTTCATAGAGCAGAATAGATTCTTTGTTGCTCTTTCATGTTTCTTTGGCAACAGGTCTGATTTGGCAATAGGGCTTGCTGATGTACTGTTTCCATGAGGTACTCTGTTCTTTTGCAGGATTCAGTTATCTGTGTAGTGTCTCATCATCCTCCCAAGCTGCAGGTGAAGGAGGTTTGACAGAGCCTTGTTGTATGATTTACATCTTATTCATATCTAATTGCAATGGTCAGCTTGGACACTAAAGCTGCTGAGGGACATGGCTACTGAGAGCTGATGGGTGGCAACCAATACCTTGGTAAGAGAGTGGGAAGAGTATAAAGTCTAGCAAAAACATACAATCATCCAGTAAAAACCATCCCTCTGTACATATTTTCTTCTTTGGTAGATGCTATCTACCTCCACTACCCTGCTGAGTTCCTGGGGACTTGCTGCTTTTGACCCTCCCTACAACTCACTCAAAACACATCATTGATATTATCTTCATAGGAATTTATGCTGCCTTGGTGTTCCTGTCAAAATCTCTCTTCACAGAATCATAGAATCATAGAATCATAGAATAACCAGGTTGGAAGAGACCCAGCGGATCATCGAGTCCAACCATTCCTATCAAACACTAAACCATGACCCTTAGTACCTCGTCCACCCGTGCCTTAAACACCTCCAGGGAAGGTGAATCAACCCCCTCCCTGGGCAGCCTGTTCCAGTGCCCAATGACCCTTTCTGTGAAAAATTCCTTCCTAATGTCCAGCCTAAATCTCCCCTGGTGGAGCTTGAGGCCATTCCCTCTTGTCCTGTCCCCTGTCACTTGGGAGAAGAGGCCAGCACCCTCCTCTCTACAACCTCCTTTCAGGTAGTTGTAGAGAGCAATGAGGTCTCCCCTCAGCCTCCTCTTCTCCAGGCTAAACAACCCCAGCTCTCTTAGCCGCTCCTCATAAGGCCTGTTCTCCAGCCCCCTCACCAGCTTTGTTGCTCTTCTCTGGACTCGCTCCAGAGCCTCAACATCCTTCTTATGGTGAGGGGCCCAGAACTGAACACAGGATTCGAGGAGCGGTCTCACCAGTGCCGAGTACAGAGGGAGGATAACCTCCCTGGACCTGCTGGTCACACTGTTTCTGATACAAGCCAAGATGCCATTGGCCTTCTTGGCCACCTGGGCCACTGCTGGCTCATGTTCAGTCGCTGTCAACCAACACCCCCAGGTCCCTCTCCTCCAGGCAGCTTTCTAGACAGACTTCTCCCAGTCTGCAGCACTGCATAGGGTTGTTGTGCCCCAAGTGCAGGACCCGGCATTTGGCCTTGTTAAACCTCATGCCATTGGACTCTGCCCAGCGGTCCAGCCTGTTCAGATCCCTTTGCAGAGCCTCCCGACCCTCCAGCAGATCGACACTTCCACCCAGCTTAGTGTCGTCCGCAAACTTGCTAAGGGAGCACTCGATGCCTTCATCCAGGTCATTGATAAAGTCATTGAACAGGGCTGGACCCAGCACTGAACCCTGGGGAACCCCACTTGTCACTGGCCTCCAGCTGGATTTCACACCATTTCCCACCACTCTCTGGGCCCGGCCGTCCAACCAGTTTTCCACCCAGGAGAGTGTGCGCCTGTCCAGGCCAGAGGCTGACAGTTTCTCAAGCAGAATGCTGTGAGAAACTGTGTCAAAGGCTTTACTGAAGTCCAGGAAGATACATCCACAGCCTTCCCCTCATCCAGCAGCCGAGTCACTAATTTGAAAAGTCATGGCAGTCATGGAGGAAGGGTAACATTGTGCCCATTTCTGAAAAGGGTAGGAAAGATGACCCTGAGAACTACTGACCTGTCGGCCTCACCTCTGTGCCTGGGAAGATCATGGAACAGATCCTCCGAGAAGCTGTGCTAAAGCACATGGAGGACAGGGAGGTGATTAATGGCAGCCAGCACGGCTTCACCAGGGGCAAATTCTGTATGACCAGCTTAGTAGCTTTCTGTGATGGGGCAACTGCAGCAGTGGACATGGGTAAACCAACAGATGGGATCTATGTGGACTTCAGTAAATCGTTTGACACAGTTCCCCCACAACATCCTCCTCTCTAAATTGGAGAAATATGGATTTGATGGGTGGATGGCATGGTGGATAAGAAACTGATTGGAGGGTTGTATTCAAAGAGTAGTGGTCAATGGCTCAAAGTCCAGATGGAGATCTGTGACAAGTGTTGACCCTCAGGGGTCCATACTGGGACTGTTGTTGTTTGGTATCTTCATCAATGATATTGACAGTGAGACTGAGTGCAGCCTCAGCAAGTTTGCAGATGACACCAAGCTGTGTGGTGCAGTTGCCACACCAGAAGGACGTGCCCCTCTATTCCTCTCTTGTGAGACCTTATCTGGAGTATTGTGCCCAGTTCTGGAATCCTCAACATAAGAAGGATATAGAGCTGTTGGAATGAGTCCAGAGGAGGGTTACAAAGATAATCAGAGGGCTGGAGCACCTTCCCTACGAGGACAGGCTGAGACAGTTGGGGTTGTTCAGCCAGGACAGGAGAAGGCTCTGAGGACAACTTTTAACAACCTTCCAGTGCCTGAAAGGAGCATACAAGAAAGGTGGAGAGGGACTATTCATAAAGGCTTGTGGTGATAGGACAATGGAGAATGGGTATAAAATGGAGAGGGGTAGATTTAGACCAGACATGAGGAAGAATTTCTTCACCATGAGAGTGGTGAGACACTGGCACAGGTTGCCCAGAGAAGTTGTGGCTGCCCCATCCCTGGAGGTGTTTAAGGCCAGGTTGGATGGGACCTTGGGTAACCTGATCTAGTGGGATGTCCCTGCCCATGGCAGGGGAGTTGGAACTAGGTGATCTTTAAGGTCCCTTCCTTAAGGTCCAACTCTAACTATGCTATGATTCTAGGATTCTATGACTATGAGAAAATGAGAATATGAGAAAGACAACACATAACAGTGTCAAATAAAGTTTGTATTCCTAAGTGGGTGGTATTTTCAAGGGGAAAAAAAAGAAATAAATTCATTTTCAAGAGCTGCTAATGTATCATTTTTTCAATAACACCATAAAGTAAACTGTGCATGCATGGTATATGTGTAATTTTTTTTTACACATTCTGTACAGATAGTAAAAATATAGCATCAAAATAATAATTTTATAAAACTTAATACACTAATTAATATTAATCTGTTTATTTTAAAATTTTAGAAGTACCTATAAAAGATGAAAAGTTGTGGCATGAATTGCATGCCCCTCTGCTTGGAAAAATAATTGTATTCAGCTGGATGAATAATGAGAGTATGAAATAACCTGTATCATAATCGGTTTGCTATCAGGTTTGTTAACTAAATTTATCAGCTTTTAAATTTTCTTTAAAACTGTGTTCTGACATTATTTCTAGGATACTAAAATACAGGAGTGGAGGTAATAAAGTAGTGTACATTTGACAGTAAGTGGTTTGGATCTTACCATTGTAGGATTTTTTTTTAAATTTTGATATTTCAGATAAGCTGATCTTAGAAAAATGCATCACTACTGCCTAAGGTGAAGTGGCCAAGGGCGATGGCTTTTGTCCAGCAAAGCAGAAATGAATGTGAGGATCCTGCTTCTTCTTTTGTGATGTTAACACCAGGTCACAGCTGTTTCTTTCTGACTCCTTCTGCTCCCTTACATTCATGTGCAGCCAAGGGCAGGTCTGGGTGTCCCTGGCTGGCAGCATGTGACCCTTCCTGAGCAAGCACACCTGGCTCACCAGCTGTAGTTGCATAGTCCTTGTAGGGGAAAAGATATTTCCTCTGGGCTTTCACACCCCCTTGGATATGAAAATCCTGGTTTCAAAAGGAAAACAGGCTGTGCTTCTGTCATAAGTTGTGTTCTTTTGGTGCCTTCCACCCAAAAGGCTTCCAATTGTCTCCATCTGCAGATGTTGCCACCTGTACAGAGCACTGATAAGCAGAATGGGAGTACAGAGCCACAGGTGGGAAAGGCAACATCACCTCTTAATGGGACAGGATCTGAGGGAGTAGAGAAGAGATGGGAAGAGAAACCTAGAAGAGGGAAAATCTTTGTTTTCTGATAGTTCAAGATTTGGCACCAGATCTTGCTACAAAATCCTAGGGCTCAAGATTCTTTCCTAAATTATATTCTCCTCTTTGCCTCTAGAACAGAGAAACAGCTTCTACCAGCCCCTGCAATAAGGGCTCTAGGGAACATTGGTTATGTGTATGTTAAGAGGATCTCAGCACCAGGGTTTCAAATTCATCTCTTCTTTCACTGAGGCATCCTCAAATACTATGTGCTTAAGGTCAGTATCACCTTTCTGGAAAATCTGCCTTCCACCAGCCCCAACCAATAGCTTTTATTTCAGTTATCCATGAGAATTACTGTGGGCATCCTGACATGTCTGATTTCATTTAAGCTTTTCAGAAAGCAAAGCAAAATGTTTTTTATTGAGTTAAAAATGACAGTGTAAAAAAGACATTGAAACCATAAATAACCTACACATATGTCAAGCTCACCAGGAATCAATTGAATGGAGGGTGCTGGAAAACGCAGGGCTTGAGTTTATTTATACTTTGTTCCAGACCAGTTCTCTTGTGGTTTTTTTGTACAGTTTGACCTGGCCTGCTAGACATCCAGCAATAACTAAAATGGTGATGACAGTTTTCCTCAAAAGGCAAACATCCCCATGGCAAAATATCTGCTAGAATTGATATTAAGCCTCTGCCACGAGCACAGCAAAGAGCACAGAGATCTTGCTATAGCCCTTCAGTGGTGGTGGATACACCTGCAGCTACAACCTCTGGTGCACATTGGCTGTTGAACTCCCAGGAGAGTTCCTCATGGGCGCTCTGAGCAGGTCAGCAAGCACTGTGTCACTGCCTGGGTGGCAACTATTGTTCCTAGGGTGTTTGTCAAAGGACTGGTGGGGAAAGGCAGACTGCTCTGGCAGGGTATAAATTCCTCTGTCCATAAACCAGCTCTTCTTCAGCAGGTGCAGAGTGCAAGAGATGAAGTTCCTCGTGCCAGCTACACTCCTCCTGCTCCTCTCCCTCTGCATCCTGTGCACAGCGGGGCGTGAATACGTCTCCGTCCTCACCGTGCCCAACGGAGGCCACTGGGGCAAGTGGGGGACTCGGCAATTTTGTCGCTATGGCTATGCCAATGGATTTGCCCTGAAGGTAAAATTCTCTCTGTTTTCCACCACCTCCCGCCCCTGTGTCCTGTTCTACAGCTCTCCACCTCCCAGGAGGTTCTTCTTTAGAGTCTGAGGACTTTTGCAGAGTTTTTCCTCTATCTGAGTACGGTACTCTCTACATAAATATGTATCTTCTGGAAAATTTAGTCCAGAGAATGTTGCCAAAGCAGTAACACCAGTAAAGAATAAAATGATTTTTTTTATTCTTTCAGGACAGGAGTTCTCCTATTAGATACAGCAGGAGCAGAGCTACTGCCAGAATTGGTTTGCTTTCAATCTAGATAGAGAGGCACTGACAGATGCACCATCTGCACGTGGCTGATGTTGCTGCGAGAAGCTGTGTCAGTGCCAAAATCTGCTGCTGGGGTCAGGAAGAGAGACAAAGTCCTCCAGTGTCTCTCCTGGATCTCAGGGTGTCTACTTTATATGTTGGGTCCGAAACAGAAAACAGAGAGGAACAGGTTACAAGGGTTCTGTAGGTGTGTTACAGTTTCCCAGTGACAGACATCTTTTCCCATGTGCTTCCCAAGATATTTCCTCTTTCTCATTGCAGGAAGGAGTTAGGGCTGTTTGTGACTGGCACTTAAAGGACTTTTCCCTCTCCCCCTTGCCTTCACTTCTGTCTCTGTGTGACCTCTACTGCAGGTGGAGCCATCCGGGTTTGGAAGAGATGACACAGCTCTGAACGGCATACGCCTGCGATGTCAAGATGACTCAATCATCGAGTCCTCGGTGGGGAAGTAAGTAACAGCGTGGTTTCTCCTTTGTTTGTCAGGCACCAGCTCACAAAATATCCATTCATGTCACCATTTGTAGGGATCTCTTCTCTGACTTGCTTTGTCAAGCAAGTGACGGAGTACAGAAGTAAGTTAAAACAGGTGGTCTGTGGTTTTGTTCATTCATTTTTAGGGTAATTAAACACAATTACTTCACATTACTGCCTTCTGTTTGCTCTTGAAGTTTCTGCAGAGCACTGTGAACAACCTAAGTGTACTCCCAAGGCTGGAGTCCTTCTTGGAAATATGCAACTTGGGGCAGATGTAGGGAATGGGATTTCTAACCATACTTTGAAGTGAACAGCACTGCACCTCCAGGCAGCAGAGTGCCTCTCCCTGCTGCCCAGTGTGCTCTTGTCAGTTAGGTCAAGGATTCATCACAAAACATATTCTCAAGCTCTCCTTGGAGTTTTCACCAGAAATACAACTCTCCAGACTCAGACTTCCTGCTGTTTTTCCTGGTGGTTTTTTTTTTTTCTGATGAGATAGCAATAAAGAGAAAAGTACACCCTTGGAATGGAAGAGAATGTGAAATGTGAAAATGTGAAAATAAGGGGCCCCAAATTGCAGCAGGACATTGTGCTGGTCGCTGCTGGAAGGCAGTGTGGTAAGGAGAAGGAGCACTTAGAAGTGATTTGCAGAGCACAGACATTACTCCATATACTTTCTTTTTAATTTTTTTTTTCAGGTGGGGTACCTGGACCAGCTACCAGATTTGCCCTAAAGGTCACTTGATCTCCTTCTCTCTGAGAACAGAGGAGTCCCAAGGAGAAGGTGATGACACAGCAGCCAACAACATCCAGTTCAGATGCTTAGATGAAACTGTGCTAATAGGTGATGGGCTATCGTGGGGAACATTTGGCTCATGGAGCAAAAGCTGCAACATATGTGGCCTTCAGACCAAGGTGGAGCACCCACAGGGGTTTGGAGATGACACAGCGCTCAACAATGTGAGGTTCTTCTGCTGTAAACAAGCACTTACTCCATCTTCGTGACTGCCTATACATTCCATATCCCACAGCAAATGAAACATCAATAAAGCATGGCTCTAGCTTTATATTAGGACATGCCTTTGAAGTTTTGACCTCTTGCCATACCAGCCAATGCCTTGCATGACGGTTTAATTTACAGCTGCCACTATGCTAGCTAAGCCTCCTATAGTTACTGAAGTGTACTATATTCATAAGAATCATCACATCATGTAACTGCTGGTATAACACTGTGAAAATGCCCAATCTCTGACAATTGCTCTGAGATGAGGAACAGAGTTCTCAACTATTTTTTTTTCTGAATGATAAGTTTCTTTGAGGTTTTCTCTGCCCATTTCTCCCTTGTTTGAAATAATATTTGACCTGTGGATGTGATAGAGAGGGAAGAATGTGTATTGGTTTGAGTCTACTTGAGGTTTCTGATCAAAGAGAAAATGACCAGTGGGATGAAACAGAAATTTGAGTGGGCTCATGAGAAGCAGCGAAGGTTTGCAATCTTTGCCCAAACTTAACTTTAATTGCCTCAAGACTTGTGCATCTTTTTTCCAAGCAATCTGTTAGCTTATATCGGAGCTCCTGCCTTTGGGAAGGATGGTTAGAAAGTGCTTGCATTAAACATTCACCTAAGCGTGGCTATGATACCAGCTGGGTGGGCTCTAGCTCCCCAAATCTCCCTTGTTGCTGTTTTGTAGTGTCCTCCACTGCTTCACACAGTTGTTAATGCAAAGCTCATTTTCATGGGACTTTTTTTCATTTGTTGCCTTTGGGATCCATGCAGTAAATAGAATGGGGAGAATGTGAAGTAAAAATAAACTCTACGTCATTCACCCGTTTCTTTTATGCTCCAATTTGCAGGATAAGCTTGATGTTATTACCTTGTCCTGATGTGCTAGATGTAAAATGTATTTTTGATTTGGGAGAAAGCATGCCTGGCATTATTATTGTGCCCTAATGTCTATGTCACTGGACCTTTCTAGCAAGAGTTCAAGCAGACTTATTGACTCTTGTTGAGTCACCTTCCCTGGAGGTGTTTAAGGGATGGTGGACGAGGCGCTGAGGGGCATGGTTTAGTGTTTGATAGGAATGGTTGGACTCGATGATCCAGTGGGTCTCTTCCAACCTGGTTATTCTATGATTCTATGATTCTATGATTCTTTTTTTGGCAAAGCCAACAGCACTCATTGAATATTTGGTGTTTGGTAATGTTCTCCAATGCTCACCTTTGGAGTGCACAGCAGTTTCTCACAATGCTTGTGTCATTTTGCCTCCTAGTCTCCATTTTTGGCAACACAGGAATTTTCCAAGCCGTAGGTGATAAGCAGAGAAGCCAGACATACAGAACTCAAGATTGATTGCCTCATCTGTAACCAGGCAGAGAATAAAACATTTATCTTGCCTTGGTCTGTGTTGTACAAGGTATTGCTTTCCATCTTCTGCTTCTTGAGGCACTGCTGGAGTAAACTGATACATCTCCAACAACATTATTTAAAGTTACTTCAAGTGAAACACTTTTCAAATTTTCAGTGGTGCAAGAAGAAATCTTAGAAAGATTCTTGGATTTAAATGATTTTATTTCCAAAAATTTAACATGAAACACTGCAGCCAGGCTTTCTGCTCTCAGTTTGCATGGTTGTGATTTATTTAACCTCAGGATCTGATTTATTTCTTAACCTTTTAAGCTGGGTGGTTTTTTATAATTTGGTATTTGTTTAGGTGATCCTCTGCTTTCTGTCCTACTCTTGACTGCAGATATTTTAAGCTGCATCTGTTTTATTTTTTTTAAATAAATGTTTATTTTGCAAAACCAGCCCAGTCAGCACTTGAAATTCAGGGAGTTATTAGCTTCAAGGAAGCATTTTGTAACTTTCCTTTCCATTTAGGATATTCCAAAAAAAAAAATAATCCTTATTTGTCATGTATTCATATCACTGTAAACATTCAAATCCCTCAGCTCAAGTACTTACTAGCAAAAAAACCCAGCAGCCCCAAAGTAATGACCTTCTTCCAATAATTTGAGCTAAACTAAATTAAAACTGAATTCTGATGCTGTAACAGTTAACTGTGTCCACACAGAAAATTAGTCTCCAAAATGACTGTTCAAATCCCACACAGGGACATTTGTTAATTTGCATCTAGTTGCTTGACTTCTGTTTCAGAGGAGCCCACCAGAGGAGCCCACCAGAAGGTAGATTTTGTGATGGGAGTCTGTTACAGACCACCCAACCAAGGAGAAGCAGCTGATGAGCTCTTCTATAAACAGCTGGGGTTAATCTCTAGATCGATGCCTCTCGTTCTGGTGGGAGACTTCAATCTGCCTGATATCTGCTGGGTGTACAACACAGCAGAAAGGAAGCAGTCTAGGAGGTTCCTGGAGTGCGTGGGAGATAACTTCCTTGCACAGTTGGTGAATGAACCAACCAGGGAAGGTGCCCTCCTGGACCTCCTGTTGGTGAACAGAGAAGGCCTTGTAGGGGATGTGGCGGTAGGTGGACGCCTAGGACTAAGCGACCATGAGATTATAAAATTTTCTGTTCTAGGTGAAGTGAAGAGGGTGGTTAGCAAGACGGTAACATTAAATTTCCAGAGGGCAGACTTTGATCTCTTCAGCAGGCTGGTTGGTGAAGTCTCATGGGAGACAGTACTCAAGGGCAAGGGAGCCCAGGAGGGCTGGGAGCTCTTCAAAGGGGTGGTCCTAGCAGCTCAGGAGAAAGCCATCCCCGTGGTCCGGAAAAAAAGCCGGCAGGGGAGAAAGCCAGCTTGGTTGAATAGAGAGATCTTGAGGGATATCAAGAAGAAAAGAAATGTTTATGGCCTCTGGAAGAAGGGACAGGCCTCTTGGGTGGACTACAGGAGGGAAGTGAGATTGTGTAGGGAAAAAATCAGAAGGGCTAAGGCTCAGCTAGAAATTGGATTGGCCAAGTCAGTGAAAGATAACAAAAAATCTTTCTACAAATATATAAATAATAAAAGGAGGACTAGGGAGACCATACAGTCCCTATTGGACACAGAAGGGACAACAGTAACAGGGGATGAGGAAAAGGCTGACGTACTTAATGCCTTCTTTGCCTCAGTCTTTAGTCGTAAGGAGGGTCGTTCCGCCTGTGTACAAACCCAGGAGCTAGAGGAGCATAATGAGGCTCCCATGATCCAAGAGGAGGTGGTCAGAGCCTTGCTAGCCCGACTGGACAGTCACAAGTCTATGGGGCCGGACGGGATTCACCCTAGGGTACTGAAGGAGCTGGCGGATGTGCTGGCCAAACCCCTTTCCATCATCTTCCAACAGTCCTGGAAGACTGGGGAAGTCCCACTGGACTGGAGGCTGGCTGATGTTGTGCCCATCTACAAAAAGGGCCGCAGGGAGGACCCAGGAAACTACAGGCCTGTCAGTCTGACCTCAGTGCCAGGGAAAGTCATGGAACAGGTGATCTTGAGTGCTATCATGAAGCACATGCAAGAGAACCGGGTGATCAGGCCCAGTCAACATGGGTTCACAAAAGGCAGGTCTTGCCAGACTAACCTGATCGCCTTCTATGACAAAGTGACCCGGCTACTGGATGAGGGAAAGGCTGTGGATGTGGTCTTCCTGGACTTCAGCAAAGCCTTTGACACAGTTTCTGACAGCATTCTGCTTGAGAAACTGTCAGCCTCTGGGCTGGACAGGCGCACACTCTCCTGGGTGGAAAACTGGTTGGATGGCCGGGCCCAGAGAGTGGTGGGAAATGGTGTGAAATCCAGCTGGAGGCCAGTGACAAGTGGGGTTCCCCAGGGCTCAGTGCTGGGTCCAGCCCTGTTCAATGTCTTCATCAATGACCTGGATGAAGGCATCGAATGCACCCTTAGCAAGTTTGCGGACGACACTAAGCTGGGTGGAAGTGTCGATCTGCTGGAGGGTCGGGAGGCTCTGCAAAGGGATCTGAACAGGCTGGACCGCTGGGCAGAGTCCAATGGCATGAGGTTTAACAAGGCCAAATGCCGGGTCCTTCACTTGGGGCACAACAACCCTATGCAGTGCTACAGACTGGGAGAAGTCTGTCTAGAAAGCTGCCTGGAGGAGAGGGACCTGGGGGTGTTGGTTGACAGTGACTGAATATGAGCCAGCAGTGTGCCCAGGTGGCCAAGAAGGCCAATGGCATCTTGGCTTGTATCAGAAACGGCGTGACCAGCAGGTCCAGGGAGGTTATCCTCCCTCTGTACTCGGCACTGGTGAGACCGCTCCTCGAATACTGTGTTCAGTTCTGGGCCCCTCACCACAAGAAGGATGTTGAGGCTCTGGAGAGAGTCCAGAGAAGAGCAACAAAGCTGGTGAAAGGGCTGGAGAACAGGCCTTATGAGGAGCGGCTGAGAGAGCTGGGGTTGTTTAGCCTGGAGAAGAGGAGGCTGAGGGGAGACCTCATTGCTCTCTACAACTACCTGAAAGGACGTTGTAGAGAGGAGGGTGCTGGCCTCTTCTCCCAAGTGACAGGGGACAGGACAAGAGGGAATGGCCTCAAGCTCCGCCAGGGGAGGTTTAGGCTAGACGTTAGGAAAAATTTCTTTACAGAAAGGGTCATTGGGCACTGGAACAGGCTGCCCAGGGAGGTGGTTGAGTCACCTTCCCTGGAGGTGTTTAAGGCACGGGTGGACGAGGTGCTGAGGGATATGGTTTAGTGTTTGGTAGGAACGGTTGGACTCGGTGATCCGGTGGGTCTCTTCCAACCTGGTTATTCTGTGATTCTGTGATTCTGTGATTCTGTTTTCTTATAAGATAGGGATTGTCTCATTTTGCAAATTGATCATCCAGTGTAATTAGTGAGGACCTAAAAATAAAAATAGCTGCACTTATCTAAACAAAACAAACTTCATTCAATGAAAGTGAACAAGAATCATGGTGACATTATCTGCACCATCTTTCAAAGCCTGGGGAATTCCTTTGCTCTGGCAGAGGCAGCTCTATGCACTTCACCAAAGTCTTAGAGGGACAACTATGTGTCACCTTCCACGAGAACATGTAGGACAAGCAAAAATCCTCAAGTATTTTATACGTATGATGTGTGTCACTAGCACATAAGGCAATATGACATTTCAAGCGCATTTTTTTTTTTTTCTGCATGTAAGCAAGTTGCGTATCTTGGAAAAACATGCTGTGAGAATCTAAGTTGTGTGTGCAGCCAGCTTTGTGTAGGGAAAGAGGTTTGTTAGCTTCTCTGTTTTCTAGGTAGAGCTAGTTTCTGAGAGACTTAATTCTTGGAATGACTGTTAACAATGAGTTGAAGTACCTAAAAGAAGGAATTACTCTTTTTTTTTCTTGAGTGATTCATTCAAGAAGCAGTGCCTGTTTTCTTAAGTGTTTGTAGATGTGCATGCAGATAATTGAAATACTTGAACTTTGTATAGCATATTTCTTTTGCAGAGGGTTGGCCAAGCTGGAAGACTCTGAAAGACATCTACTTCTTCTCTGCAATTGAATGATTCAGTTAAATTTTGAGGCTGCATTGGGGGAAGAATTAGTCGCATCATCAGTAAAACTGACCTTTTATGCTTCTGTCTTGTGCCGAGTGTAATACAGCTTTGTATCAGTGTGTGAAGAGATGCTTTAAATGAGACCTGTTCTAAGAAATGTTTGGAAAACAGTACTGCCTTGTCTTCTTGTATTTTCTCATGTATTTATTAGTAACTCCAAAATTGAATGAGGATTTTTTTTTTCATCTGAAAGCTGATGAAATACTTCCAGGGAGGCTTCCTCTGGTGGTCTGCTTGCATGGTTCAAATAAAGAAAACATGCAGTGGAACTGCAATTTAGAAGCTCAAGCTGAGAGGTCTCAGCCATGGACTGCGGTAATTGAAGAGGCGTTTGGGCTGAAGGAATAAAACTCTTTGACTGAAATGAAATTATAAAATAGTCAGCAAAGTGTGCTGGATCTATTGTGGATGAAACTGTGTGTAGCTGAAAACTGTGAGTAGCTACAGCCACATTACTTTCAAAAGGCTTACTTAGGAGTCAGGAACACGTTGCCAAAGAACAGCCTGCCAGATCCTGTGGAAGGACAATGGAGCCACTGGCGAGACCAAGGACCAAGCAAGGAATATCTCTGCATTTACTGATAATGTGGCAGTTTTGGGGTTGCAGCATGAGCAGACTTGGGGAAGGCAAAGAGGATCTTTCCACACATTGTGCACATGTGGCACAGCTCCCAGGGAGGTCAGCAGAAGCGACAAGTCTGGAGCTTTCCAGAAGTAATTTTAAAAAGCCAATTCTATTGAATAAGACTGAATCAGGTCCAGAACAATCCTGCTGCTTATGTTGCTCAGGTGAAACCAGCTTTGAGACTGCTTCTAGAAAGTATCGCAGAATCACTAGGTTGGAAAAGACCTCCAGGATCATCAAGTCCAAGCATTCCTATCAACCACTAAACCACGTCCCTGAGCACCTCATCCATTCGTCTTTTAAATACTTTCAGGGGTGGCAACTTAACCACCTCCCTGCGCAGCCTGGTCCAGTGCCCAATGACCCTTTCTGTGAAAAATTTTTTCCTGATATCCAGTCTGAACTTCCCCTGGTACAGCTTGAGGCCATTTCCCCTTGTCCTATCACCTGTCACTTGGGAGAAGAGGCCAGCTCCTTCCTACCTACAACCTCCTTTCAGGTAGTTGTAGAGAGCAAAAAGCAAGTACGCCTTAAAAATCTTAGACTTTATGGTTGCATTGTTTCTGCTGCATGAAGAGAACAAATATTGCATTTATCATAGATTTTCTAAAGCTTAAGTTACTAGTTTTCATAAGATGCAGAGGAAGCATTTGAGATGTTTTAGCTACATATGATTGTTAATGCTATACACAATGGAGATGTGCACCGTACAGCATACGCTCAATACGTCATAGTTACCTTTGGTAGCCCTTAAAGCTAATCCTAATTAACTAGCGTTATCGCCAGTGAGAAAAAAACCTCAAATAATCTGTTTTACAATATTCTGAGTATAATTATTTAGAAATGTTGCTACAGAAAGTGAGCAGAAGAGAATATTAACCTCTATGGGTCATGAAAGAGTAGGGACTTGGAGAGGTAATGCATGAAGGATTGAATTCTGGATTCAGTCTTCACCCACAACACCGAGCCTATGGGTACGCCCTTGTCACATAGGGCTGTATATTTATGGTGTTGTGCTCAAATTCTAACTTTTTGTTTGAGTTATTGCATGGTTTGTAGTTTCCTATTTTGTCTCATCTCTGTAGAAATGAAGCCTACCTGAGGCAGTGCAGGCTCGAGCAACTGATGTTAGAAACTCTTGTCCTGGCAGGAAGAGGAGGCAGAAGCCACCTCCCTGACCCAGTGAAAACTGGGGAGACTGAATGAGCCAAGAGATCCCAGGAGAAGTGCTGTCTGGCAGTTCAGAAGCACAACAGCAAAGTGGCAACTCCAGATACATAGAAACCATATTTCTCTTGAGCAAGTAAGATGGGACATTTCATAGAGAGCTTTTCTTTTAGTCTCTTTCTTGTGCTTTCCATATCCTACTGGGACAGAACCCAGTAGACCTCAGTCACCTCATAGTACCTTGCAACACAAAATGACCCTCTACATCTCGCTGAAGCTTGATGGCTGTTGCAACAATTCCACTAGTTTGATGACATTTGGCTGCACTAACAACTGGGCCTCTCCAGCAAAGAGTAACAACTATTTTTGATGGCTCAAACACAGTTCTGTGACAGCGATGGAATAGTTGTAGTTCAGTGCACTTATTTATGAACATAAACCATCACAATGGACACACATGGCCTCTTTAGTGGCTGTGTAGCAGAAAAGATGAGTGAAGGTGCTGCAAGAACGCTTGCATGATTTTATTAACTAAGTCCGAGGAAAACACTATTTTCAGGGGAAACAAGACAGTATGAGAAGTCAGGTTGCTTTAAACAGGTCTGGGACATCCCCTTTGTGTTTCTGCTGTTGTCTTTATCAGGGGGAGCATTCTGCATCTGTTTTGTGAATGACTTAGAAGTGCATTGACAAAAATGTAAGTGACTGGTCTTGTTAAAATATATAAAGAGCCATAAGTATCCTAAAGGACAATGTCTCTCCATGCTATCAAAAATATTTAAACCTATTGCACTTTTTCAAGTAAAATGAGTAGATTAAAAAGTTAATCCCCCAATCTGATGTTATGTTTAGAATGCCTTTCAATCCTTGCTTATCCCTCCATCAATTTTCTTCATCTCAGTGAACTTTTTATGGTGAGATAACCAGAAGTAATTTAGACAGCAACTTTCCTTCTCAGCTTTTGCTGATATTGTGATTATCAAATAGGACCAGATCTATTATCTCTGGTTTATTGTTATAGCATCCATAGCATGGCTGCCAGTGCTGTCAAAGGGAGAACATGAAACATATTCTAAAAGTTGATTGAAAAACTTCTCTTCTGAGGAGCAAAGACAAAAATAAATTCTGACTCCTGCCTGCTATGGTGTTTGTGTTTCACTGCAACAGCAGCTTCTGTGTGCTTACTAGGAAGAACAGTGTCAAGAGGACAAAACTCTTAATTTCATAGGAGACTTTTGTCTCATGAAAAGTAGTAGCTAAGTGAAGAAAATACCACTTCTGTTTCTAGGTGTTTGCAAACAAACAGCTGGAACACTTCAGTATTTTGTGAAAAAACATAACTGTTTCTCCTCAGAGTCACACCAGAGTGAGCGAAGTTATGTGTAAAATAGGGGACAAGTGACAAAGACATAAACTTAGAAAATCATTACTGTGTGATCTACCTCATGAAAAATTTCCTTCCTTCTAGCCAAATGACTCCAACTTTCCTTGGGAGATTGTAACACCTGTGCTATGGTGTTAAGTAGTTATTCAGCAGCACCTGCTGAGTCTCACTCCTATTAAAGATATAAGAAATCTGCTGGTGTCCTCCCAGGCTTTAAAACCCAGTTGAAAGTTTATCAATGAATTATCTTGGAGGTGACTCACCTTGGATGAGATTCAGTGTCGCTCTCCTGGTTGTTAAACAGGCTTTTATATAAGTGTTATGGTTTCCATAGAAACGTAACTAAATCTTTCCTCCAGCATAATCCCAGAGGCTTTCACAGACTTGGAAAATATGCAGTGAATAGTCAAATCATTTTTTATGCTGACAAAAAGAATGCCACAGTTGTCACCCAGTCAAGTTCCTCACATGGGGCAAAATAGGTTTAAATCCCACATTGCAGAATTGCCTTGCAGCATTCAGACATTTTCTGGAGTTCCATTTCCCTGCAAGCCCAGGTTTATAAATCTCACATGAAATTTAGAGAACTGTGTAAGCTATAGATGGGAACGACTTTACTCGTTTGTCTTCCCAAAGCATGTTGATGAGTGCAAAATGCATGAGAACAAAAATAATAATTAAGCTGATGATCTCTTCCCTAGGTCTATGCTGTGCATTTGCTAGTGTACTTCATGTCTACTTTTAAATATTCTCCTTAATCATCGGGCCTCCCATCATGTAACAGGGATTTGCCAGGCAGAAAGGTTTCCTCAGCCTCGTGTCCTTCTGTGCGATTTCACTTCTGTTCTCTTAGTGGTTTAGGATGCAGTTTGTTTTTCTAGGTCACAGCTGAAGATATTTCTTGATATTGAGTGATAACAGATATGGGGCTGATCTGTACTAATTGTTTAGTAGCTTGTGGACATTTTAATGCTATAAACTACAAGAGAGCCAAGCAATAAGCTTAATCACAAGGACCAGACTGTTAGCTCCTCTTTGGTTGAGATTTCCCATCCACCTCTATATTTGGCCTTTTAGGTTTTTTTTCACTGTTATAGACATGGATAATGTAAAGGAGGTTTGGGACTGTTTGTAGCCTGCATGTTTCGTTCCTGCAGTGCTAAGATGTGCTGATTTCATGGCAGCTGAATAGCCAATAGAAAGAAAACCAAGAATGCTCAAGGTCTTTACTGTCTTTGCTTCCTTGTGATACCAAGGTATTAGGAAAGGTCCTTTATACACTGTTTCCCAATTCTCTACCTCCTCAGTTAGGTTTTCTTTTCTTCTCTTGCTTTATGTCACTACAAAGTTAAAGAAGATTCCTATATAATATTTCCCAACATTGCTAACACAGTGTACAGAAGACTGATTCTGGATGGGTACCTGGAAACATCCCATACCTTTCTTTCCTCTCCGTTAGAGCACAAAACTACTAGTGATCTCATCTAAACAGATTCAAATTAATGTTTAGGGTAAGATTTGCTATGTTACTGTTGCTGGATGCGTTAACAAGACTTTCTGCATTCTGAAACTGATTTAGCAAGGCCACTTGGCTGAACTTTGAGATCCTGAACCATTTGTTATGAAGCCTTCCTGTTCTCCTTATACTTATGTATGTTTTCTTATTGAATCCCTGCATATTCAGTATCTAATCTATCACAGGAAGGCTTCAGATGCAGAGTTCATACCCAACAGAGTTTTTACAGATGATCTGCAAATGTGTAAGGCCAAGAAATGTTGAGCTTGATGCTGTCTGAAACAAGAAGCAACCTCCCTTGCTCAGGTGAATCCCATCCCATGGATAAAACCTGGGTTAAAAATAGAGTAAGCATATAGCGTAAAATACTGGGAAAATAGTAACTAATTAATATATTTAAGAGTAATGGATTTTAGAAAACATATCAGGTTGTGCAGTGGGGCCCCTGATTTTGTTCCCAGTTTCCTGCAGAGATTGAAATGCTGTGATGATGTTGACTCCTGTGGTGGGCTCCAGGTCCAAGTTGCATCAAAAGGGTCTCTGGGAATACTGTCTCTCTGGGTTTGGGCACTCAGACTAGGGAATGTGCTCACTGAAAATGCATCATCCCTTCACTCATGCTGTTAGGGGCTCATGGGGGGGCTCCTGGAGGAAGAAGTCCCACTCTTGCGAGACATGATTAAGGGAAACAAAAGGGAAATGTTTGTGCACCGTTTTAAAAGTCTATTTATGCTCAGCTGGGTTCTGTTCCTCAGAGGAGGTATACTCAGATACTCCTCTCAGGTGAGGAAATCCTGGCCATACCAAGGTACCTCCTGCCAGCTCTAACTGAGCGTGCTAGAAATTGAGGATTCTTTATCAGACAGAAGCCAGCTAGAATTCTCCCAACCCTCCAAGTGTAATGACCTCTTCCAACCATTCCCAGCACACTGAAGAGCCACTTTATGACTGTTGAATGTTCCTTTGTCATAGATAGACCTGTGGCTACATTCACAGCCGGTGGTGACCCTAGCAGGTAGGAAGATGCAGTGGAGGCTGGAGCAGAAAAGCCTGAGAGTACGGGAGCAGAAAGGGGTGAGTGTGCGGTGCAGGAGCAGGACCTCATCCTGCACGGGCAGGAGCAAGATCTGAGCAGAATATAGTGATCAAGAAAGCAAATAATAAAAAAATGGGAAGGAGGTGGGAAGGGGCTGCGTTCATGAAGAAGCTGCATTCATGTATGGTTGGACTCGATGATCCAGTGGGTCTTTTCCAACCTAGTGATTCTATGATTCTATGTAAGTGCAATTTCAGGCCACCTCCCTTGCACTAGAGGATGGCTGCCCTGGTGGCAGGGGGGCAGAGAGGTTCTCTTTGGTGCAGCTTGTTCCTGAGACTGATGGTGCAGGCACAGTCATGGGGATAGAGTTTGAAAATACTTCTGTTGTCTATTGGGGTAGGTGTTTGCGACAAATCACCATCTGTGAGCAGAGTCCTCTCTATATTCATGGACCGTGTTTCTGATCCATTGATAATTTCTATGCTGAAGGTTGTTATTCTTATTGCAAAGAGAAACATCCTTCAACTTTCTGTCAAATACTTTGATTTCTGATACCCCAAGGAAGTAATTTCAGCTAGAGCCCTTCTTCTGATTGCACTGACTTCAAGCTTTTCTTTTGGTGCTTAAATAACGGTGCCTCCAGGCTCAGTCTCCATGCCAGTCTTCAGACCTGAAAACTAGTTTGCTGAAAGAACAGCCTGTTTTTTTGCTGCTGCTTTATATGGGTCATCGTATTATTGCTAGACTGGAGGTTTAAGGTATTTTCAGCTTTGAGCAGGAGTGCTGCTTCGGCTGCAAGAGGTCAATGATAAGAAGTTAAGAGCATATTCTTTATTTGAAATAGACTTTTTTTTATTCACTGCAGTGAGAAAAGCATTTAACTGAGACAGGATTGGGCAGTGGCTATACTGCTTTGAATGTCCATAACCAGACCAGCTACAGGGCTGCTCCCATTACTGCCATTTCTGTATTGCAGTGGTTAGGGAATACCAATTATTTGCCATGTTGCTATGTTGGATGAAATAAGTGCGATTAGTTAAGTGTTAGGTAAAATAAATGCCAGGTTAGGTAGTTACTGTTTCACAGAGGCTGGAATGCAGGTGGGCACCTCGGGGTCCACTAACAGATGGGTGGATCAGCAGAACAGGGAAGAAGGATCCATGACAAAGGAGTTGGAACTAGATGATCTTAAAGGTCCCTTCCAACCCTAACTATTCTATGATTCTATGATTCTATGATTCTATGATCTGGGGGCTTTAAGGCACTGGGGGATTTGGATTGCAATGACAAACAGAAGTGTAAGTATGGCACTTACTAAATAAATCCTGCTCATCTCTTTCAATGAGTAGATGACTTGTCTGCTTATGGAGAAGCCTTACAATGGACTTCAAGGGCCGTGAAAATCTTAGAGGGCCCATAAACTTTTGTAATAATGGTTGAATTCTATCTGCCATCAAAAATGCCTTATTTTCATGAAAAAGTTTGTTCTTCTGTTTATTTGTACTTTTACCTCAACATTTTCTTGTTTAGCTTTCTTCTACTACTTCTTATCTTGAGGCTGAATACCTTTTCCCTCTGAGACCATGTATATTGTTTCCTACGCATGTTGTTACTTTGCAGGTATACGCATTCTGTGATTATCGTTCCTTTTCTTACCAATATGAATTTTACTTCTTCTGTGTCTATCTGATTTATTACTCCCTATATAAAACCACAAGAGCTATGTGGACTTGATTTCTCTTGACTTTGAATTTTAAAACCAGTTACAATATTTTAAACGATTTTTTGATTAACTATAAACCATGCAAAATAATCTCAGCCCAGTGCATGCAAAAGTTATGTTATACCTTTCAATACCAATCTAGAGGAACTGGAAGTATGATCTGGTGAATTCAGGATTTTTTTTTGCAGTCTGAATGGACTGGTTTATAACGGCTGAGTCCAGAAATAGGTAATCCTTACGGTGAAAAGGGTCTTTTTGAGAAGGTGGTCCTATGGTTCTTAGAGTATATATAGGCTGAGATGAGAATGGTTTATCACTGATCTGTATTTAACACTGCCTGTTATTTCAATCTATTCAGAAATGTGAGCAGAGAGTTGAAACTCTAGAAAATCCTATTATGATTCATCTAATTATCTCTGTATAAACTTTCTTTTTTTTGGTGAAGTTTTAAATATGCAATGATGCTGCAATTCAGTTAGGCAAGTAAGCATAGGCTTAAGGTAGGTACAAGAGTAGCCCTGATACTTTCAACATTTAAAATTAAACATGAGCAGGTGATTTATTAGAATGAGGCTAAATTTGCTCCTTAGAATTATTTATTAGGAATTAACTGAACTGGCATGCCTTCAAGTGGCACATACCTGAGTAAGTACAGGCACCTGTAATGTGCTGTCCATGTGCTCCTGAGTGGCAATGTCCTTGTCTTCTGCTCCTGTTACAGGAACAACCTCTGAGATTTAGTAGTAACCTAACTCTGTTTTTTCTCTGTTTAAAGTGGGAAAATCCATCTCTTCCAGGTTAGTGTTTGATGATATATTCCAGTCAGAGAGGGACAAATCTCCCGAGGAGCTGATTCAGGGTTGCTGGCTGTGGATGACCAGCTGGTGCTGATGGGAACTGATGGCTTGATCACAGCCTACCAGACACTAGGTGCTTACTATGTGTGCCATCCCTGCTGTAAAATGGATGTTCTAGTCCACAGGGTAGAGCTGGGTGGGGATAAGAGCTGGACATTAATCTCCCAGACTCCAATACAGCTCTGCTTTGCATGGTAGCATAGTGCAGTTGTCAAGTCTTATTATTTTCCCATGAGTGAACTCATTGCCTTCCCAACCAGGCTGAGGCCAGACTGTGCTGGTGGACACCTGAGGAATGGTAGCCACTCGGGAGGCCCTCTGCTTCCACAGGAAAAAATCTCTTCCTAGTTTGTTGGCTGTCTTGCAAGCTTTCCTTGGGACATAGCAGAGGGACATAAAGAAGGGCTGTCCTGCGTGTACTCCTGGCATGGGGAAAGGAGGAGAGGGGTCAGTTGTCCTTGTTACAGCCATCCTCCTTCATCTGGAGGGTGACACACAGCCCCTCACGAGCTGCAAAAATCATTGTTGGAGTTAGCTGGGCTTGAGAGGGAACACAGACACTGTCTTGAATCTAAAGCAGTTAGAGAAGCAGCTGTGGCATGAGCTATTGTTTCATGAATGCATACTTGCCTCTAAGTACTAGAGTTATTTCCTTAAACTTCTCTTTTCCGATGATTCATTTTTATTGTAGCTTAAGATACCTACATGACAGAAATGCCCAGGCAGGCTTGTGGTTGAGTACTGGATTGCTCTGGCCAGGCCAGGGTTCACTAGGATCTGGTTGGAATCTCCATAGGGACAATCTACGCATCTCCAATGAGGTCATGCTCCAGCCGTGCTGTTGAGCCTCCAGATGTAGACACTGATGGAAAAGCTGATTGCACTGCACAGCATCACGTAGGATGAACAGGAGACTGTCCTTGACTGTCCAAGCCCTCTGTTGCATGGGAAGAGGGATTGCAAAGAGTAAACCCCAAGCAGGTGGAGAATGGGACTCCATAGCAGGGATGACTGGATGGTTATAAACCATTGCAGCATGAGGAAGCCTTCTTCACCAGAAGAAGCACCCTTGGCCTGCCAGCCTAGATGTCTCAAGGGGTCTGCTGTTTGAAAATATGGGATCTACAAATGGAGTTGACAAGACTTATACAGCCCTCAGACTACTACTCCTTGCTTGCTTGTCCACATGGATGCTAATGTTTCTTCTAGGAAGACCTTCAGTACATCAAGAGTGGCTACAGGGCCTTGGTGGCAAAGGCTGAGGCCACAGGGGCCCAAGAAGGGTTCTCCCCAATCCTTCTGGTGGATGGGAGAGGCTCAGGTCAAACTGGTTGCATCCTGTGGGTTAAGTTTCTGTTGTGCAATCAGTGTCTAAGACAGGGCTTAAGCTCTGCTAACTGTCTCTGAGGGATGAGGACAGCAGAGGGAAAGACAGGATCCATCTGACAAAGTGGGACAAGAACTATGCCAGGAGTAACCTAATAAGCAGGGCTTTGGGATGCAAGGGGGTGGTGACAAAAGCCCTAAGAGAGGTGGAGGAATTCATGTATTTATCCCCACTTATTCTTCTAAGACTACGTTAACTTTGTGCACAGCAAGATTTTTGGAATAACACAGGGCACATAGCTGCAAGGGCAGTACAGGCAGGTACAACTCTTCCTAGATCCACTTTTTAGCATTGGTACAAACTGCTGTGTTTCCAGTTAACTCCCACCCCCTGAATCAGCTAGGGTCAGTTGTGCTGAACTCCCTGTTACGGTTATACTGGGAAGTGGAAAGGCTAAAAAAAATAGGTAGACTTACCCTAAAATGCGTGAAATAATTCTCCCTTCTGTCTTATTTCTTTGAAAGTGCCATGGTGTGCAGAAAGCTTAGAGACTTTTTGCCTTTGCAGTAACTGGGTACATATGCATGCTCCACATGTTGACTAAAGGCTGCACTGTTGCCTGTGTTGGCACTCAGTAATCAGCTGGATGACTCAGGGCTCTGAGGGAGAGAGTAAAGATGGTACAGAATGAGTGAACGCAAGGACAACACGTCTCAAACTCCAGCGATGGGTAAATGACTCCTTTTCTGCAAGTGCTTGAAAGGACTGGGAATACACTAAGCAGTGCTTCTTTTGTAGATCATGTGGAAGTGATTCTCAGGGTCTACAGGAAAAAATGCTGCAGGAAAGCTCGGCTGGATTTGACATAAAACTCGTGATCCTCACAATGATTGAGAGAAAAGCTTGAGGAGTATGCTTAATATAGGTCCAGAGAAATTATCCAAGCTTTAAAGCATCACCAAAGCAAGCTCTAACCCAAAGAAGTTGGTCATAAAAGCAATATTCATTTCAAGCCACAAAACCAACATCATCTAGACTTCTAGTATGTAGCTCTGAATATTTATTTCCCAAGGTGTTGGTCTTCTGGGGGGGGTCTTCATTCTTTAACACAGGCAGAGATTGCAGTTCCTTGTGGTGGTGGTTGCCACAAAGAAGGAAAGCATACATCCTCAGCACTCTGGAAGTACTTGGTATGTTACTTGTGCCCCAGAGTCTAGGGATTTAAGGAATTTGGAAAGTGCTGTAGGCAGTGGGGGGTTGGTTTTGATCTCATTAGTGAGGACAGTGATTTTCTTTCTAAAGTGGATAAAGAGTTTCCTTTCTTGCCCCACTCTTTTCACATCTGAATCTCCTGACCAGCTTTCCTAACTAGATCTCGAATGTTTCACTTCCACATAAGGTGAAGTGTCATCTAGCTCTGCCTGTCTGGATTAGCTGAAGGATGAGATCCAACTTGCAGGGAGACAGTCAGTGGCATTTGCACCTTGGTTTACATGCCTGGTATGTAGAAAGAGTTTATCTGCTGCTTATGGCTTTTTTGATTATTATTTTTTTATTCTGTCACATCCCAGGACGTGTCATGTCCTTGCAGTAATGCTACAGAACCCCTTTCTTTTTGCTGACCTCTCTGTTCCTTGTTTAATTTGGATACTTTTCCCATATGATAGTGGCTCCTCTTATTTCGTACTGTCTTGCAGTGGAGGAAGGGTTCAAAAGGCCATGTTTCTGAGACACTTTTCATCAGCCATCTCAAAATGCCATCAGAATCCCTGGCTCTGGCCTGCATTTACCTCTATTCAGAGGGGATCCTTGGAGGCATCACAGTTTCAACAAGCTGATGTATCCTTCTAGGTGCAGCAGAGAACCTGGCTCTCTGTACCCATAACAGTTGGCTGCTGCTCCTGCAGCATCACTGCCAGCACTGAAATTAAGGACATAGCTTCCAGGGCTAATGGAAATAGGACACCTGACATGTTTCTATATGAAATAAATTCTAAAATTAAATTACGTCACTGCATTACTGTTCTTTATTCATCTCATGATGTTTACTCCCTCTAAGGACAATTATAATACAGACTGTGAATTATAAACACCCATTCAAAAAGACCTCAGGCTCTCCTTGGGAAGAACATGTGTGACCAGGGAGGTTAAACTACAATTGCCTGTTCATGCCTGTTTTGCTTGCAGGAGGATTCAGTTCTTATGCCATAATTACTTCCTCTAATTTGCCAGGTACCATTAAACAAATTGCCTTACTTCTCCCATCACCTGCCAATGTTTTTCCTGTATTGGAATATTGTATTCTTTAATAACTGCATTATACTCCACTTTATTTGTAGATTCTCAGCAGCAGTTTGATGTCTAAGTTCACCTTTGCAGCTTTGGCTCCTGAAAAATCTCAACTAATTCAAGATTAGTTTTTTTGGGAGGCCAAATAATGCAATCAAAAATGCAATGTGGCACAGAGCAGTTGCATACTGCCTAGTATATACTCAACTTTTTTTTACAGAAGGCCTCATGTCAGAAGTTTCTGAAATACTTCCTGCTGGTACACTTCCTTTTTTCCAAAGGGATATGAAGATTTAATTGTATTTCAACCTCATCTGTTTGTCTAGTGTCTTGTCGCTAAGAAAGATGATGAGAGTTTCACCTGCTACTGTATTTTTGTGTGTTTATGACTTTAATAGGTACCTTCAGCAGTGTTATCAGCTGCTTCTTTAAACATTCACAAGAATATCTTCAGTGCTGGGTACTATTGAGCCAATTAAACTGGCGGCTCTGAGAAAATAGCACATTACCTGAAGTAACTAGGTAAGTATTATTACTTGCTACTTGTTATTACTAATATCCAGAAGCACCAATAAGGTCCATGTCACATTGCCTGGTTAAGGAAGAGATAGTTTCTGTCTTGAAGAACTCATTGTCAACAGATAAAATGAATGCATCACAGTGATTTGGCTAACATGAATTACAGATCAGCAGGAGAGCTGACATAAAGATCCTTTGAGTTCCATGGTCCTCTTCTTCCACTCTGCCTATCTGCCTTTTCTGCAAGTAAATGTATAATTACCCAGTTTGGGATATTTCCTCCTTTTCTGACCATCCTAGGTCATTCAAACTGAGAAGGAGAAGAAACCTCCTGAAAAGGAGCCTAATTTGCAGGAGCATCTCTGTGATGTGTTGACTCTGCCAGGCTGTTTCCTGCATCCCCACGCACTGGCATTTTGAAGACAGGAGCATTGGATCCTTGATGCCAACAGCTGTCTCGCTGTGCACTGATTCATTTGTCAGCAGTGACTCTGACTCTGACTGCTGGAGCACATTTGTGACCTATGAGCTGCCTTGTCAAAGCATAAATGCTGGCTGTTTAAATTGACGGGAGATAAGCAGCAAATATCTAACTCTCCAGCAAGATTCCTCTCTATTGTGTCCCCAGCTGTGATTGGGGCACCCTGAAAGAGGACATACAAACACAGTGTACAGACAGATCATGCTTCAATATCCCTAACATATCTTGAAATGGTTTGCTTTATTTTATCTTACAGCATGAAGCTTGCAACAGACATTGACACTTTACATGGCACATAACCCCTGCAAGAACTGATTCTGCCAGTTTCACCAATTAAAAAATACCTATGGAAGTATTGCAACAATTTCTTCTGAATATTGGCCACAAACAAGCTTTATATCACCGATAGCTGCAGGGTTGCTTCACAGCTCTGTATTTAAAGCACTGGGAAATTCTGTCCCTACTAAAAGCCGGGCTTTGTATGATCTAGTAAGTCTCAGAAAATTACCATTCTATTTCTTTCTGGATTTTACTTGAGTTTATTTTATTAGATAAAACCCCAAACAACATCTTTCTGTTTTTATTTGTGTCTCTGCATGCCCTTTAAATGGCATGTGAGTGATGGAGGAGTCTGGGCTGTTCTTCCCCCCACCGCCAAGAAGCTCCAGTGCTAGCAAGGTACAGTCACAAGAAGATGACATAATAAAGAGGAACATATATAGGATGGAGCTGTGTTCCTAGGGTGAAACATGAAATCAAATAGGGCATCAACTGATGAAACATCAATCCAATTCAGCAGCTGCTTCTGATCAGTGGTGACATGCTGCATATCACTGTCACTGTCTAGCTACCGATACAGAGCTCCTTTGCAGAAGGATGCTGATGTGAAATGACTCTGCAAGATATAACTGGAGGAAAAAGGTTGAAGGAATGCAAATTGTATGGAAATGCATTATTTGGGCATTATGGGGGCTGATAGGCACTGAGCAAGGTTTTGATAGACTATGCTCTACACCCAGCTCTGCAAAATGCACCATTGCTTTCTTCTCATCTGTAAGCAGAGTGCTCTGCTCTGGGCTGTACTTCTTGCCCCTTTCTCCCTCAAATGAAGACCCAGCTACCCTTCTTCTCCTTCCTGGTGAAAACATCACTGTTAATACTTGCTACCTGTTACCAGTCTCCACTGAGTGTGCAACCATACCCAGGCCCCTCTCCTGCTCCTTCAGCAAGCTCTGGCAGCAGCACACAGGCTGTTGCTCTTGCACTCCTCTGCTGAGAACTACCCCTTGCAATGCACCCACCCTGCAGGGCTGCTGCTCTCTGTAGTGCAATTTGCTCTCCCCAGACTGCTCTGTACATTGAAGCCAACAGGAAAATCCCTGCTATTAATCAGGTATCATGGCATAGCCCCATATTAGAGAGGAAGATGTAGACCAACCAAAATATTCTGTATATATAATCCACCTGTATTTCACAGCTTTACTCCTCAGTCAAGGCTGTTTTACTAGTTATTACCCTGTCCACAGACTGTAATAGTATAAACTCACGCTTGTACTTTAACAGCTCAGTGCTGAATTTATTCTAGCAAGCAAATGTACTCGTTTTATTTTAAATTAAGTTTGGCTCAAAAAAAATATTAACTGCATGAACACAGCAAAACCACACAATGTATTTCAGGGCTCTGTGGTATTCTGTCTGCAGTGAAAAGATTAAACAGTGTTCGTAAAGGGTGTGTGTGTTACATGGATGATGTGTCATCTCACCATCGGGCTGTGAGGGGCAGAGCCGAATGGAGAGCAGTCTCAGTGTGGTCTGTGTCCGGAGGGATGCTCCACAGATCAGCACTGCACCCAACGTGTTGCAATGTTTTTGCTTGTGTTCTCAATGTGTTCTTTCTCTTAAACCACTGATAACAGAAAAGTTGCAGATGATGCTGGTGCAACAGCCAGCAGGGGTAAGAGCTGGGCAGCGATTCAAAGCAATCTCGAGAATTTGGGTCTGCCCATGAAAAAATGTTTTCCTGTGCAGAAACAGCTTTTGAAGCTGGCCACCAGGCCAAAAGCATGGTCAGCCCACATCTGAGGTGGCTGCAGGTACTTGGAACAGGCTGGGGAAGACGGGGCGGGTATTTGCCATGCAAGGAGTCCTATCTACTTCCTGGAGGCTGGAGTGTGAAGAAAGACAATGTCATATAGATATCATCAAGCAGGTGGGATGGCCTGGGGTTCTTCCCACAAGGTCCCACTGAGGAGAAGCCTTTACCAAGGTGCTGCAGGAGTGGAGAGGATTTGCAGGCAACCAGCATTTAACCCCCATTTGGGTTGTCCATGGAAAACATGGAAGTGAGATGGTGGTGTTTTGGAGTACTTCTCAGCTGAGCAGGGCCAAGGTTTTCGCATCAAACACACGGGATGGGGTGCTGCATGCACTTGAGAAAGGATTATGGTGACACAAGGGTCCAGTGCCAGCCCCCTCTGGGGCACTTTGAGAAAAAATGTATTTCCTGTATGCCTGAAGAAATGGGTAACAAGTAAGACTGGGCTGATGATTCTATCTCTGTATGCATGGCATTTGGAGACCACATTGAGGACCTGGGAATGGTTCGGGGGGGGGATTCAGTTGACTACAAGAAGATGTACGTACCTAAGAAGCCTATTCCTGCTTTGCTTTTAGTCACTGGAGGTGTTTTTGAGGAGTGATACATTGCATCCTAACACAGCCTTTGCAAAAGTTGTAGAAAAGCTCTTGAAGACACAGAAGAGACCATAAAAAGAAAAGGATGTAATATTTAGAGGAAATGCTGAAATGTGTGTGTTTCAAAGATTTTGTTGTTCAGAGGGCCAGGAATAGAACTGAAACACCATTTGATTGTAACCCGGAAAACCTTGACAGGAAGAAAATCAGTTAGGAAATGGCTTGTTGTGCTCAGAGCAGAGGAAGGTATATGACATCCAGTGGCTGGATGCTGAAGATGAAAAAGTTGAGTAGGGAAAAACCAAGGTGCTAATGTTACCTCGGCACAAGTGGTTATTGGAGCAGGCATTCAGAAGAGGAGCAGACAGTCTGCCTCCAGAGGGCTTATAGCAACGGGACACTTCTCTGGAAGATTCTAGTCAAACATAGATTGTTAGGCTCAAGAAAGAACACAGGAATATTGTGCAGTTGCTGTGACACCTGTGGTGAGGTGAGGGAACCTGCTGTTCGCTAAGGGGCTTAAACTCTCTGGATCAATGAGCGAAAGGATTAGGAGCTCATTTTGTCTTGCAACACTCATTGATTGTTTTTTTGTAATTCTTCAATTCAGACATGTGCATCAAGCAGAAAGGCTGATTAGGTACACTGTTTGTCACTGCACTGAGCTGGACTCCTACAGGGGTTACAGAAATGCAAAATCTAGTTATTAAATTAAATCGGTCCCATGGAGGTGTCAATAGACAGACTGGTCCGGTTTTTAAAAAGGAAGGCTTGCTGTCTCAGCTGCCATTTTCCAGTAAAAATAACCACCAGGTGCCAAGGATGCCTTTTACAGACAGTCGTGCAACATATACCTGCTCATGTCAAGCAATGGTTTGAGTGGGAGATGCAGAAAATAGGGCATTTTAATCAGAGTTAGGCTGAAATTAAGATCACCATTCCATATTTCAGGTTAAGATATAAAATTACTGTTCTCTGCGACATGAACACAACATGTTTTTAGCATGCAGATGATGCTGGTGTATCACCAACATTTGCACACTGTTCGTGGTGCCTCTCCTACCTCTGGCTGCTGCCCCCAACCCTGTAACTCTCTGTGATGAGCTCTATGCCAGCCAAAGGCAGGGGCACTCTCTTGCCTGTGCTTTGTGAGGGAGGTTGGCAAAGGTTTATAGGAAACACATGGGAGCACTCATGGCATTTCAGACCTTATATTTGCATTCTCAGCTTCACCCCAGCAGCACCTATACCTTAGTCAAAAAAATTAGTTTCAGCTTTATACAGTGGTTCTTCTGCAATACCAAATCCAGAGACAAATCCATGCATTCAGACATTTATTTGATGCTTGCCTTAGTTTTCCCGCTGACAAGGTGTATGCAATAATTTAAGTATAACAAACAAAATTTGTAAGACCATAAGGAAGAAACCCATCTGAAATGGCTGAACGCTTTCTGGAGAAAGGCTAAGTTTTCTGTTTATTTTCTAAAGAAAATCAACCAAGGGTTTTGGATGACCCAAGTGGTAAGTTCAGAAATAAACTGCCAGTTTTATGCTGAATTGGTCTATTAGTATGGATGCCAAGAGGTGCTCCGCTCATCAGTTGCAAAGAGAAAGAATGATTTCACATACTAATGCCCTCTCTCCATCAGAGTCCCACAAATGGAATCACAACAGCATCTTGCAGTCTTGCTTGGATGCTTGCAACTGCGTAAGAAAGACAGCAGAAATCCTTGCTAAGTCCTCACCCACCCTTGCCACCTGAGGAGAGGTTGGGTTTTAAATAAAGACCCCAAACCACCTCTAAGCACAGCAGCCCAAGATGCAGTAGCTTGGTGCTGAATCATACTGTTTCCAAATGGGTTCATGTCAATTTGAAAGAACCTTTTAAGAAGACTGAACAGTTCCTCAGTAATTACAGCTACACCAGCTTCATTTACAAATGCCTGTAAATCTGTTGACACATGGTAAGAGTGATATTTAATTATGGTTCTGGTATCAGATTTCTTCTGCTTTGGTGTTCTTTGTGCCTTTCGTTGCTAATTTCATCCTAAGAACCCTTCATTTTCTGAAGATTTTCCTTCAGAAAAATCTATCCGAGACTTGACTAACTGGAAATGCACCGTGATGCAGGTTTCATTCTCCTGGGAGAGTGAAATGGTTGCATCAAAAGCTTTGTATTTTCCAGCAGCTTTGTGCTTTAGGAAATGCTGAAGAAATGTGTTTTGGGAAATGCTTTGGAAAGGGAAGGGAAGTCAAGGCAAGGCAAAGAAGCCACTTCAATTGACAGCTGCTCAGGAACTCAGACTGATCATAAAACACTAAGCCTGGGCTATAAAAAAACATAGGCTCCCTGTCCCCACTGATCCAGAAGGGAGTTAGTCAGTCTTAGGTACCCTTGAGAATCTGGGTCTGAAAGTCTAATTTCAGAAACAAACAAAAAATAAAATTCAGACTTTCTTTAGCATCACGGTTTGCCCATGGGGGAACGACCAGATGCACTTCTGAGAGTAATAGAGGGCAGGCAGATTGCTCAGTACTAGGTGGGAGTCCTAAGTTAATCGCGTCTGGTTTTGATGCTGTAGTTATTCAACACATTCTTCAAATTATCAATCAATTGTCTCAGAATAGACCGATCTAAAATCTCTAGAACTCGAGCCCTAAATATATTTGTTTTAAAGAAAACCCTACTACCATCACCACATAGATTTGCTCTTCTTTCTGTAAGCAATAATCCTTTTAGCAAGAGGAGTAATTAGGCAAAGTATACACAGCCTTGCCGTCCATGCTGAAAATATTAGCTAGCCCAGAGTGCCCACAGAGCTTTTCTAGGGCCACGGGCAATGCTGGGGCTCTGACTGATGAGCCTATTCATAAAATCATAGAATAGTTTGGTTTCAAAGGGACCTTAAAGATCATCCAGTTCCAACCCCCCTACCATGGGCAGGGACATGTCCCACTAGACCAGGCTGCCCAAGGCCCCATCCAACCTGGCCTTGAACACCTCCAGGGATGGGGCAGCCACAACTTCCCTGGGCAACCTGTTCCAATGCCTCACACCTCTCATAGTGAAGAAATTCTTCCTTCTGCCTGGTCTAAATCTTCCCCTCTCTCGTTTATACCCATTGCCCCTAGTCCTATCACTAAGAGCCTTTGTAAACAGCCTCTCCCCAGGTTTCTTGAGGCCCCTTCAGGTACTGGAAGTTTGCTATAAGGTCTCCTCAGAGCCTCCTCTTTTCCAGGTGAATTTGGCTCCCCAGGATGCACAAAGAGCCCCAGGACCAGGAGGGAGGCACGAGCAGGAGCTGGTGGTTGGACATACTGTACATCCCTGGGGTGTCAGTTGCTCCTCTGGACCTGCTCCAGGCAAACCCAAGTCACATAGTCACAGCTGAATGTCCGGGCTGGACCCGATGTCAGCTGCTCCTTGGGCTGGAGCAGGGGTAGAGAAAACCTGCTGAGAGTAATAGAAACAATAATATATATATATATATATACACACACCCCCCTGAGAAATTAACTACATGGTCTGAAATATTTTGAATACAATTAAATTGCACTTGGAGCTTTCCCTCACATCAACCAATATTTTTTATGTGAAACTTAGGAATATTTAATATTAAATACCATTAAACCCAAATATTATAATCTATTTCCCCTCTATGGCCAGTATAAACACCTTATTAATCATGTTGCACCCACTGCAAGCTATTTCTACCTTACTGTTTTTCTTCAGTCCCCTAGACTATTGCAATCCATCTACTACTTAAATTTCATGTAATGGATTGTAAGAAGTCCTCTGTGCAGCATGCTGACTGAGTAATCGGAAGAATTGGATTTTTTCCTGCCTTTTCAACATTTTCATGCATTATCTTTAGTGACTCATGTGCTTCAGTTTTTCCAGGTGTGCTTCAGGGAAAAATGAAAATAACCTACCTCCAGCATATGCTCAGCCTCTCAGGAGAAACTGCAAGGTTTTGTTATTATTCTAAACAAGGTTTTCTGCTGTGGAAGATCCACTTAGAGTCATTCCTGTTCCCTGTATCCTCTGGGCAGGAAGTCTTTTCTCAGACTATTAATGGCTTGCTATTTTTTTCCAGTGGAAAACCAACCAACAAACAACAAACAAACAAATCAAGGACCATCATCAGCAATGTTTTTCATATTACAAGTTCGATTGCCAGAGGAAATATATAGATTTTTATATGAAAACTTCTCTATAAACGTATACATCAATATATAGATTTTCATTCCTGTCAGCATAGCCATTTGCAGATTACCACTAAACAATTAATTTCAATGCCAGTGCTGTAAAAGCGTCAGTCAGCAGCTCTGTTGCTTCTGGGTCTGATGGTAATAGATTGGCTAAAAAATCTGGACACGTTCATTTTGCCAAGGGATCGTGTGCTGCTGGAGGTAACGCACATCAGATGAGATGTCACACTCGCAGAAGAAGAGCAGAGGCACTAAGACAAGCCAAATTCTGGGCTGTTTATAGTCTCCTTTACCAATCAGGATGTCAGGATTGGGACTGAATCTATAAATACTGGAACAGGATTTGCTGCGTACCAGAAGATCTTGAAGAAAAGAAATAGGTTAGACTTTTTGCTTTATTATGTCCCAAAGAAAACTGATTATCTGTGTTCACATTTTAAATGAAATAAACATGTTGGGATGTGGAACAACAGAGACATTTCAGAAAAAAAAAAAAAAGAATAAATATTTTGGGATGTGGAACAACAGAGACATTTCAAGAAAAAAAGTTGTTTCAAACATCACATGCTGAAGGTTGTAAGAAGGGAAGCAGAAAACAGCAGCCGGCTGGTTCTTGTGCTGCATGGGTTTCACAATGCTTCAGAACAGCCCTGTGAAACTTTGCAAGCGTTTTAGAAACAACTGTCTCTAATTAGCACCCATTCTTGGTTCACATTCGAAAGCCTGTTTCGGGGTCAGTGGTAACTTCCCCAAAGGAGGAATGGGGGGAAAAAACCAAATCTCTGTTGGGAGATATGTGAGAGCCAGAAATGTCACTGTGATTTCGTTGCAGCTGTGGAGGAAAAGGGAGGGAGGACTGTGGTGGGATGTTGGTTTGGGTTTAGCTGTGGAGAACATGTGTAGCAGCAAGACGGCACAGTCTGATGTGCGTCTTCTTAGCTTTTTGCCTTTCAGCCTTTTTGCCTATCATGATTTGACTAATCCTTTAAACATATTTTGCATTCATTTCTCAAATAACCAGCAGACATATGGTGCTAATGAGAACTAGAGAGGGTTTGTTTTTTAAATGAACAAGAGCAGCTGGTAAGCAGAATGTAAAATTAAAAATGGAGAGAGAAAAATAAGCCTGGGGGATAGATACGGTTATTAATCACAGCAGAATTCCTCAGCTCTCTCCTCTGATGAGGAGAATCAGGCAGAGTGGGACATCGGTGACCTTGAGACGTGTACGTGACAGCCTGTTGCACTAGGTGAAAAATAAATGACTGTCTGACACACTTGGCTGTGTAAAGGTTTTCCACAGCAGTAGAAACATTCTACCTTGTCCCTGTACAGGAAGCCTCGCTGGCAGCAACCCCTCCAGCTGCCCAAGCTTCTGCCTGTGCATGATCCTTAGTTGAGGGGGAAGCCTGAGACACCCACGGGGGTGCAATCTGCGGAGGAGCAAGTGTACCCAGACCAGCAGCAAGGCATCTGAAAGGAGGATATTTGGAAAGGGTAAAAAAATTGCTCCAAAACATCCAGGTGTAGATTTGCCATTTCTGAGTGGTGCTGCATTGCTGACAGGGTTTGTGGCAGATGCTCACAGCTTTCTTTAAATGAAACCCACTTAATTTTCTGCTATTTAAATATGTCGTTCTAATCAACACAGAATAAGGCAGTGTTCCCAGGATGCACTGACTGAGAGGGTGGAAAAGCAGTCACTTTCCTTACAAAAACTGCCATTCTGCCCAGTAGCCCAGAGTTTCTGCTGCATTACAATACTATTTGATATATTTGATAGGAATGGTTGGACTTGATGATCCGGTGGGTCTCTTCCAACCTGGTTATTCTATGATTCTATGATTCTATTATTTAAAATCAAACCTATTTCATTTAATGACTTAAGGCAGACAGAGTCCAGGTAATGCCTTTAGTGCTAACTTACCTTCACCATGAAATACATACTTTTCAAGGCTGCTGGGAATCAATCTGCCCCTTCCACTCAACAGATCTTGTCTACAATGCATTAAAGCCTGTTCCTTCTAGAAACCTCCTGCTCACATAGTTACTGTCAGCCTGCAGTCAGGGTACCTCATCTCCTAGACAATACCTGAGTCAGGACTGAGGTTATTACAGGCACTACCCACCTTGTGATGTGGGGAGACCCACATTTGCAGGGTCCTTCAGCACTTTTGGCTGCATTGGCTCTGCAGACATGATTGTCCCTGTCTATCAGATCCTGTACTTCTTGCCAAAGAAACGTATTATTCAAAGGTGAGGCTAACTATTACGGCAGGTCAGACTGTCCTCTGATCTTTGCACGTCTGCCATAAAAGACAGACGTTATCTGGCCTAGTTTTAGATGTCTGTATGTGAGCCAGTCCATAGGTTTCTCTGATAGTCCTAGGACAGAGAAAGAAGGTGTGACTTGTTTCCTCCTTACATAGACATGATATGCTGGACAGGTTAGTAGGTTTAGAAACTCTGTCCCACCCCCTTATGTGTTTACTGGAGTACCCATCAATCTCAGTAACTGTGGGGCAGAAATATGATTGTGGTCTCACTTCCCTGCTCCCCTCGGCAGGCGAAGGATATTTAAGGACACCAGTGGCACTTCCATAAGATAATAAAAAAGGGGTGGCTGCATCATGCATTCTTGATATGAACTGAAGCACCAGTGCAGACACACCTTTAGAGTATTTAATGGGCTGCAGCATGAGCACTATCCACTGCTGGTTTCTATGGCATTATTGATCTCACAATTAGTACGCTGCCTCAGTGTACTGATAAGGATGATGTGCACAACACAAAAGCAGCCTGTTTTCCAAAAAGCATCTTCTTTGGCAAATTCCTAATCTCTGTGACTTTGTTCCTTCCTTGCCTTTTATTTCAAGAGTCAAATGCATGCTACGCTGAGCAGGAGTCTCTGCCATGTCTTATCCTCCCTGAACAGTGTAGGCACCTTTTATTCCTCTGGGGTTTACTGAAGGTTGAGTTCTCTTATTATTGAGTGAAATGTACTTAGCTAACAGGGCAGCAGACCAGTCATTGTAACAAAGGATTATGGTTTCTTTACAAGGTGAAATCGTAAGAATCTGGCTATATGGGAGGAAGGCTTTGTCTGAACATGTTATTTGCACCTGTAGCAGAGGGAATCCTCACAGTTGAATGACAGTAAGTGGCTTTTTCTGTTTAGTAAAAAATTAAAAAATCTGTCTAAATGAGCTGGATAAGTAATGGAAGAGCTCAAACCCTCTAGGGTCACTCCCTGTCTTTGCAGGATTGGGCTCCATTTGCATCTAGGAAAGGAAAAAACTGAAAAGGAACAGTGAGAGATGATTGCTGCTGGCAGTGGTGAAGAATGATTGCAGCTGTGCTGGGTTTTGCCCCCTGCACGGTAACAACCTTTCTAGGAACAAAGAGATGTTGTGTGCCGTGGGATTTAATGGAAAAGGGATGTGTGTGAACCTTCAGGGGCATAGCTGAAGATGCTGAGTTCAGAGAGAGAAGGAAAGTATTCCAAATCCATTTGCTTTTTATGTCAACCTGGAAAGCCTTTGGTGGATGTAAGCAACAGGCATGCTGTGGCAGCCCAGCTTTGTGCCTAGAAAATGTTCTCCTGCTATATGCTCAGCACCAGTCATTTCTTCAGGAAAAGGCTTCACGTAGCACACACACACAGAGGCTGAAAAGTGCTTTTTGAGTGGTTTGTGCTGTGAGATTCCCACTAGCCTATTGTGGGGGGTGCAGATTTTCAAGATCTGGCAAAGGCATCACTCCCGTACGATGATTATAGTGATATTTTTTGCTGCATACTGTGCAGAGAAAAAAGGTCGCTTGGTGTGCCTGAATATTGCAGTGCAATGCAACACGGTGCTCTCTCCTGCCTCTCACAGACCCCCATCGGCCTCTCAGCAGGGAGGAAAAAAGCTCACGTAAAAGGGATGTTTACACTGACGTTATTCAAATGAGTAATGTTCAAATATAATGATATTTAGGCATTGCCGTTGCTTCTCAATAAATTTCTTCAGGCAAAATTACCCACAATGGTACTTAAGCCTCCTCAGGGGGTCTATAGCCATTGGCAGTATTTTCTTTCCTTCCTGTTAGATTTGAGGAGAAAAAATACTCTTTACGGTACTGGCACAGCCCACCAACTTTCAGAGGTCCAGATGTGAAATGTTTGTCTTAAGAAAAGCCAGGAGGAGGAAAAAAATCCAAGCAAAACGAGACATTTGCAATTATACAAAGTTCATCCCTCCGATTTATATGTTCCCATAACTTGTTACAAAATTCAGCATTTGCAAGTAGGAATAAAAATTCATTGTACTGAACAGCTGCTGGATAACATGTTTGTGCAGAAATATTCTAGGGGCAAAAATCAATACTCAGAGGGGATTGAATGGCTCGAGCTACGGGCGAGAACACGGAGGCTGCTACGAGGAGCTTAGCACTTTGAAATTCACCCAGGTCAGTAGAAATGGAAACTAATTTCCAACTAACGCCTTTTCTGACCCCATTAGGTAGAATCTGTCAAGTTAGTATGACCTCTCATAGCAATTTCAAGAGGGAAAATGCTTCTGTCTCCTATTTAGAGGGTGCTTGTCACTGGTGCAAAACGGAGTCTTAGCTATTAGACTGAAAAAAATCCTCCTAGCCACAGAAATAGAAACAGTTCCTCCAAGGCAGGGCAATTGCATGTTGTAGGAAATTCACACAGCTGTGGATCACGTATTTGAGAAAAACATCAAGTGTAGTCAAACTTCCATGAGCTTATGCGAGTATAGGGTTTGGTTTGCTTTGTGTGAGGGTCAAAGAAGGAGATGAAAGGTATCACAAAGCACAGCCAGGAGAGAGTTTGCCTATTTTGCCTCTTCTCCCAAGTGACAGGGGACAGGACAAGAGGGAATGGCCTCAAGCTCCGCCAGGGGAGGTTTAGGCTAGACGTTAGGAAAAAATTCTTTACAGAAAGGGTCATTGAGCACTGGAACAGGCTGCCCAGGGAGGTGGTTGAGTCACCTTCCCTGGAGGTGTTTAAGGCACGGGTGGATGAGGTGCTGAGGGATATGGTTTAGTGTTTGGTAGGAACGGTTGGACTCGGTGATCCGGTGGGTCTCTTCCAACCTGGTTATTCTGTGATTCTGTGATTCTGTGATATCACTTGTGGAAGCCCAGGAAAGGTTTTCAGCTGCACCACCTGAGCGAAGGACACTGTAAGCATCAAGTGTAGGTGACTGGTTTGATTGATTACAGGATAGAAAGGCAGAAGAATAATATTGACAAAGAGGTTTTAAGGAAATTAAATTATTTTAGAACAGCTTTGCTTTTCCTGATTAAAAATCCAAGGGCTGCTGAGAAGGGACACTGTCATTGCTTCAGCGTAGTCAGTAGTTGAACTCTTCAAAGAAGAAAAACCCATCACTAAGCCCAGACTGTAGATTTGATGACAACTGTAATCTATCAGCCACTGATAGTTTCAACATATACTGGAGCCAGGCGATTTTATTTAACTCTAATTGGGACCTGACAGGTGGCGAACAGGTCTGGTTTTGCCTGCTGGAGGAAATCTCCTTTCTGTCCTGCTGCAGCATGATTAATTTACCCCCTAAATAATACCTTCTGCTCAGAAGACCAGAAGGAAAGTGTTGGTTAGGAGCAAATCCTTATGTCTGCAGGTCAGCTGTACTATTGCCTGGGCAAGTCAGAAGTGCCAGAAGCAGCAGAATTACAGGTGCGACTCAGCTGGCAGTGTCTTTGGAGGAAGCGTGTTGCCAAACGGCTCGTTGGCTGTCGTGACCAGCAGTACCTCTGGGAAGAAGAAGGGGGACAGGTCCCTCTGCAAGCTGCCCATCCCCAGAGGGAAGGTGTCTATGCCAGGTACAGCTGAGCTCATGGGCAGCAGGTAAAGTTACTGGCATATCCTGGTCAGACATGAGAGATCATGTTATCAGCTCTTGAGAGGCATGTGTACTGCAGAACACAGAAACTTGTGGGGTGGAACAAGACCTCATTAGAGTGTTTTCCTTCCCCTGCGGAGTCTCAAGCTGGTATTTTCAGGTCCAATAAGAGATTTTTTTCGCACTGGGTCACTTGTTTTTTCTGTAAATACATGAGCATAAGCATTAAACTCTCTTTGCATGCCCTGCTCGGGAGAATACCATAATCAGCTACTTCTTATGGTCTGTAAAGATTAAGAGATAGCATTGCTATTTCTCTTCCTGCTGAGAAGCTGTTTACATTTCCATAGAGGTCTCATTGCCTTGAGCCTGACCTAACTGAGACAGTGGGCAGTCTATCCTGTAGCTGTTACTTGAGCCTTCGTGTAAGTCTTTCTCATTTACTTTTGCACAGAGGGACTTCAAATCTTAGTGAGCAACATGTGGTTCTGTTCATCGGCAACGGATGAGAAGTGGCCCATACCCTCTGCTTCTGTGCTTCAGTGGTTGAGATGAAACCCTGCACGCATGCTAGAGTGCAATGGGCCAAGCTTCCAAGAGGCCACTTAGCCTGCTGACAGCTCCCCATCCTCCCTGTGTCCTCCTGGCTAGTGCAGTGACACTGCAGCCACCACAGTACAGCTCCCTGGCAAAGAACAGCCAGTACAGGATAGGGCTAGTATCAGCTGGCTGTATTAATTTCTTTCCTGAGCACTGAGGAAAAGTATCTTTCTTTCTTTGCAAGCTGACTGTGTGTGCTGCAGATTATATCCATCATACTCTTGTCTGTATTACCTGCATTAATCTAGTACAGCGTAGGATAAAAATGTGCCCTAGAAAGTAAACATGTACGTAACCAACTACCAGCTGCCAACGTGGATGCAAAGTTATCTCTTCAAACTACACATAAAACCCTGTGGATAGTGACAATAAGTAGCTATCTTGTATGCAATGCAGGCATTACATGTGTGTTAGTGTGTTGACACATCGTCATGTTTCTCAAAAAGGCAAATTAGAGCAATGATATGAAATTTTGCCGTGAGAGACTGAGGATTTTTTTATGGTTCTGGGAACCAGCATTAAGGCAGACTGTAAAACAGGGTGTAAATATTATAATGATGAGTTATTCCTTCCTGTTTACTAAGCAGCAACAGACATCACTGGTAGAAGCCCGTATATCCCATATGGAAAACTTGCATTATATTTTAACAACTGCTACATATGCTGGTTGCATTTAGTTCATAGTGACTAAAGATAATGTAATGAATACTCAAAGGAAAACTTGCATTTCATACATAGCAGCCATGACTAACCTTCCCCTCAGCTGGCTCCTTTGTCCTGGTCTTGCTGTGAAGACACTCATGTAGTATCTTCCTTACTTAATTATTTTTTTCTTTCTCTTTTTCTGCTGCCAGTTTTGATGTCACTGTGAACATGTGCAATGAATCTTGAACCCCTTGTTTAAGGGTCCAGCTGCACGGCACCCCGTGGTATAGATGCCTGCAAGGATGGATTCCCTGTGTCCTTCATATTGCTGGGCAGACAGCACGCATTGCCAGAGTCACTGTGGTATAACCCTGAGCCTTTCTCCTCCTCAGCCCCAAGAATCAAGGGCATAATTTTGTCTGTGACACAGGCTGGGCTGCTGGGCTGAGACCAATGGGATGAGGTTTAACAAGGCCAAGTGCCGGGTCCTGCACTTGGGGCACAACAACCCTGTGCAGTGCTACAGACTAGGAGAAGTCTGTCTAGAAAGCTGCCTGGAGGAGAGGGACCTGGGGGTGTTGGTTGACAGCAAATGAACATGAGCCAGCAGTGGCCCAGGTGGCCAAGAAGGCCAATGGCATCTTGGCTTGGATCAGAAACGGCGTGACCAGCAGGTCCAGGGAGGTTCTTCTCCCTCTGTACTCGGCACTGGTGAGACCGCTCCTCGAATCCTGTGTTCAGTTCTGGGCCCCTCACCACAAGAAGGATGTTGAGGCTCTGGAGCGAGTCCAGAGAAGAGCAACAAAGCTGGTGAAGGGGCTGGAGAACAGGCCTTATGAGGAGCGGCTGAGAGAGCTGGGGGTGTTTAGCCTGGAGAAGAGGAGGCTGAGGGGAGACCTCATTGCTCTCTACAACTACCTGAAAGGAGGTTGTGGAGAGGAGGGTGCTGGCCTCTTCTCCCAAGTGACAGGGGACAGGACAAGAGGGAATGGCCTCAAGCTCCGCCAGGGGAGGTTTAGGCTGGGCATTAGGAAAAAAATTTTCACATAAAGGGTCATTGGGCACTGGCAGAGGCTGCCCAGGGAGGTGGTTGAGTCACCTTCCCTGGAGGTGTTTAAGGCACGGGTGGACGAGGTGCTAAGGGGCATGGTTTAGTGTTTGATGGGAACGGTTGGACTCTATGATCCGGTGGGTCTCTTCCAATCTGGTGATTCTATGATTCTATAGGCCACGTCACCTTTTCTGGGCACCAGCTCTCCTGGCTAGTGCTGTCATCAGTTCATCTACCCCAATTAGTCAACAGGCATCCAAACTGACTAACTAACGCACCCTACAGCAAGGACATGAAACTGAACAAGCAAATGTAGAAGTTAATATTCCACAGGGGCCCTTGTTCTCTGCACACATACCTGCTTGGTTTCCCCTCCTCTGGTTTTCAGAGAGGCATGTTGAAACACAAAAATAATCAAGGCTAGGCCTCCCGAGATCTTCTCCAGAAAATTCACTGTATCATGCATGTTTGTAGTTTCAGCGGCCGTGTTTAAGCTTCCAGGATACTGGACATTGGCATCTGCACCCCACCTCCCAGTCAGGGGAAGGGATGGATGAGCACTAGTGTGCCATGGTTTTAATAGGGAGAAAGCCTGACTCCAACACCAGGGCATAGTGCTGTGTGCTTTTTTGCTCACAGGAAGCATCTGGGGATTCTATCCTTGCATACATCTAAAAACATATAATTAGCACTAGTTGCCGTTCATTAAGTATTACTGACACCTAGTCTGACCCTCTGCATACTGCGGGACCCATCACCCTGCTTTGCACTTAGCAGTTTGTGTTTGATCACAGTGGGACTTCTATTTTTCCATAAATAATTGAAAAAGTCATGCGGTCTTCATGTGAAACCATAAAAGGGGAAAGAACATACCATTTCCTTTGGTCATTTGTTCTGTTGGTTAACCATCTTTGTTCTTATAATTTTATGCCTTATTTCTGATTTAAATCCATCTGACCCCAGTTTCTAGCTGCTGCAACTCATTTTTCTCTCTGAAGATGAAGAAGACACGTGGTAATGATCATCTTCTCTGTGGTCAGGTCACCCTCCAGCCTCCTCTTTGATATTGGAACCACAACGAGTCCTTTAAGCCTGATGAGATATTTTCCCTAGCCCTCATATAATTTTTATTACTCTTTTAAAAAAAATTTCTGATTTTTTTATCAGATCCTTGAGTTGAGCAAAATATTACAGTAACAATTTTTGTAAGCAGGCACGAGCTGAGTTGTAACTGCTTCCCGCTTTGCTGCGCTGCTGCTGCCATCCTCAGTGAGACCTTGCTGCTCTTCAGCTTGAATACTTTGATCCTCCATCTGTTTTGTTTCAGAAACCATAAAGACTGCTTCTCTGTCTCTTAGATACCAACCTTCATGCTTGACTGTTCTCAACATTAAATTTTCTGTTTCAGTTGCCAATAGTTTAAGGCAAAACCAGAAAAATATCTCAAGAATAAGGCCTCACAATCCAAGTTTCTCTCCATGTCTTCTACCCTCATTACTGGGCTACAAAGGCTCCTCTTTGTTCATTTGCTTTATGATTCTTCTAATCTGCTCTCGCAATTGGGAGGACAGAGTCACAAAGAGGAGTGAGTAGTGACTGTTTGGCTGCTCCAATGCCATCCCAGGGGTTTAGGTACTCCCCTGGGCAAGAGAGGGTTTGATCCGAAGTCATCCAGCCCAAGGAGGGCTCAAATTTGTGTCTTCCTCTCCCTGGGTGATTGCTTGGATCACTAGCTTTTTCTATCCCCTTTAGCTTAAAAAAGAAGAGTGAGGCATTGTCAGATACCTAGCAGAGAGGTGACAGACAACCTGGGAGCACAAATCTGTTTTGGAGAGTGCGTGTCAAGCACCCTGATAAAGAGGCAACAGACTTAAATCCATTTCAGACCAGACCTTATCATTTGCAAAGCAAACATGGGCCATCTAAACCCCTGTTTTTGGGTGCTTACCCCTCCCCTTTCCCAGCAGTCGTGTCTTAGGAGGAGAACTTAAGAGTTCTAAGACTCTTAAGTCGAGTCTTAGAAGCCCTTTCATGCAAATGGAATCAAGATTCCAGTTTAACACCTGATTCCTTCTGTAAACCAGATCTGGCAAGGTTTCCCACCCCAAAGTCATGTTGTATTAGAGGACCTGATGTGCAGATACAAAGGAGTGAGTGCCAGTTATGCCTTTTAAACAAAATTTAGTCCATATGTAGAGAACTTTTCAGCAACAATATTGTACTTAAATCCCCACAAAATAACGTCTTCTCACTTCATACAATTATTAGTAAGAATAAATCTTTAATTAATGGTAAATGTAACGGCAAACTCAAGACTAAGTTTTCCTCTTGCGTGCATCCGTGCCGTGCTGGGGAGTAAAATGATAGTTTGATGCTGCCAATGAGCACAATTTGGCCCATAGGTATTTTAGTTTGGATTTGAAATATCTTCTTTGATCTTTTATTAGTTATTTCTTAGACTTCAGAGGTGAAAATGGAAAGACACATGAGTGAACAAATAGTGGCCAATGACACATAGAATTTAAGCATTAATGCATTAAAATATAATAACCATTGTGCACACTGGCATGTCTCATAAACACCTTCAAATAGAACTGCTAGGATAGGTCACAGCAAACTGACAGCTGATCCATTTGCATTGTGTATTTTTTGCTTAAAAAATCTGGAGCTGTGTAATTTGATTGCACAATGTGACAGAGCTCTGAAGTTTAGGATGCTGGGCTGTGTTTTAGGAAAAATGAAACAAAGAGAATGCAGAGCAGATTTCTGTATCATAGGACATAAATGCAGCACTTCAACAGTGGAAACAAATTTTTTTCTCCTAATGACCACAGGTCATTCAGGGAGATTCAAGAGGAATATCTTTCCCTTGAGTGCCAGCCAAGAGTTCCTTGCCCTTATAGTTCTATGGAAAATAAAGTTTAATCTATACACTTAGCATCAATGTGTGAAATACTGATTCCCTGTCTCTTTTTTTAAAAGCATTTGCTAGTGTTTATCACATTTCTGACTCAGCCAAGGTCTTTTCAATGGAAAGCTAAAAGGAACCTGCATTGAATTAATTAGTTAGAAGCGCTCTGTAATGTGAACCCTAGAACTGTGATGTATACGGGGGCTGATTATCAAAACCAGGTGAATGTGTGTCTGCTGTAAATGACTGACCTGAATTAGGAAGTTATTTTATTTCAAGCACTGCAAGTTTTGTACAAGAATATTTTCAGATTCTTTCCATTATAGTTAAATGAAGTGTGTTGCTTATATAGCTGTATTATTCTCCACTTTGGAAGCAGAAAAAAAATAGATATTCTTTAGCATATCCTTTACATTCCAAATAGTACAACTGGACATTTAATGACCTGTAGAATATGGCCCATTAAAAGAAAATAGTCAGTGACACCTAAAATTTACAAGAACGCTTCTAGCAGAAAAGCAGAACAGGAAGTCCCAGGTTTTATTTTGCATGTCTTGTAATTATAGAATATTGATCTCCCCATTTACGGGCTGTCTGGCTGTTCACTCCTGACAATTTCCTAAGTGCACACAGGGACAGTGCTAAAGGAAAGTCAAAGAGATTCCAAACAAAGAGCTGTTTGCCTTCAGCATTGCTTTTCTTTCTCCTCTTTTCTGAAAGCATTTAGTGAAAAATTATCATTAACATTAAAGACAAAACTACTGTTTATCATTTGTTAACCAGAAGATAAATTCTTCCACCCGTTCCTAGTGAAAGCCAGAAGAATATATAAAGGTCACTGGATATATATTGCTCTTTCTGCCCTGTTAGTTGGACCAGATGGACTTTTGAAATGACCTAATGTGGAAGTTTTCATATTGTTATTTAATCTAAAAATGCACTGAACTGAACGAGAATGTGGGGGGTTTGTTGTAGCTCTGCAGACCAAGAAAAGTATGTCCCAGCTGTTAAGTCTTTATACTCTTTCATGAAAAATAAATAAGAAATTGTTATAGCTCACTTCAAAAGAACATCAAAAGAAGTGTTGCCATCCTGTTGAAGGCTGTGATTCTGTCCCTTTACTCCACTCTTGTGAGGACCCACTTGGAGTATTGCACCCAGCTCTGGAGCCCTCAGCACAGGAAAGACATGGATCTCTTAGAGTGGGTCCAGAGAAGGCCATGAAGATGATATGAGAGATGGGACACTTCTCCCGTGAAGAAAGGCTGAGTGAGTTGGGCTTATTCAGCCTGGAGAAGAGAAGGCTCCAGGAACACCTTATTGCAGCCTTTCAGTACTTAAAGGGGGCCTGTAAGAGTGATGAGGACAAACTTTATAGTAGGGCATGTTGTGATAGGACAAGGGGTAATGGATTTAAACTAAAAGGAGGTGCTTTACATTACATAGAAGAAAGAATGTTTTCACAATGAGGATGGTGAAACACTCAAAAAGGTTGCCCAGAGAGGTGGTAGATGCTTTCCCCTCAGCTGGATACACATATCTGCCTATGACCTTTGTACGTATACGAAAACACGAAAATCCATGCTTGAAAAAGATTATTTGCTTCTTGTATCAATTAACTGTGGAAGCAAAAAGGATGGACCTTTCTCATCCTGTTGTGTCATGCAGAGAACATAGCTGGCATCACCTGATCTAGTCAATCACACTCCAAAATCCATTGGCACACATCTCAGATGATCAGCCAGCTAAAAATGACTCAGAAATAATGGATTATATGCATTGTTTTACGAAACCTCTAACTAAGATAGGGGCCAGATTCATTAGGGAAAATTTTACCGTGCTATTAGAAAGCTATGATCGAGTTGCCATCGCAGGGAACTGTTGGAATAGGTCCAAATGAGGGCTACAAAGATGACCAGAGGGCTGGAAAACCTTCCATACAAGGACAGGCTGAGAGAGATGTACCTGAAAGGGGCCTACAAGAGAGCTGGAGAGGGACTGTTCATAAAGGCTTTTGGTGATAAGATGAGGGGGAACGGGTATAAACTGGAGAGGGGCAGATTTAGGCTTAATATAAGGGAGAATTTCTTCACTACGAGAGTGGTGAGGCACTGGAACAGGTTGCCCAGGGAAGTTGTGGCTGCCCCATCCCTGGAGGTGTTCATGGCCAGGTTGGATGCAGCCTGATCTAGTGGGATGTACCTGCCCATGGCAGGGACTGTTGGAACTAGATGATCTTTAAGGTCCCTTCCAACCCTAACTATTCTATATTCTATGATTCTATGAAAATATACTTATTGATGTTGAAAAATCAGCTAGGATTTTTTACTTTAAAATTAATGTGCCTGCAGAAAGCTTTCTCAGCTGCTGCATTTGAGTCACAGCAGGCTGGATCCACATTCTCTCCATTTTTTTCTCATTTTGATTGCACTGTGGGTCATTTGCTCCTTTGTCTTCTCTGCCCAGAAGAGGCTTTTTGCTTCTCTCCTTCTCATGAGATCACAGCAGCCTCATGCAGCACAGCAGCCTCACACTGTCTGTCGTAAAGCTGTCTTTTCTGATTGCTAGGAGTTTAAATACATTTTTTTTCCAAGAGATTCCAACATGAGCAGTCTGAATTTACAATTTTCTCTCCAGGGACAGCCGTGTAAGAGCAAACTATGCCCAGGCTTTGTATAGTTCAAAAAACCAACTCTGCTTTCAACTCTGATTTGTACAGATTGAGTCTTAGCTATGGAACATGTGTAGACACTTCAATGTCTCATTTCCCTCCTTGTTCATGATTCCTCTGGGTAATAGGATGCACTTCTGCACGTGGCTTCTCCTTCAAGACACAATTGTGTCTCCTGTAGACCATCTTCTCCCTCCTCATCTGTTTCTGCAGTGAAAATGACCTTGTTTCTGCAAAAGCCCATCCCTCATCTCTTCTATCCTGCTCAACTTTTCTGGATGACTTGACGTCCCTATGAGTTACCACCTGTTGCGGACTCCTTTAATTTACCTCGTCAAGTGACCAAGTCCCTACCTGAAGAGTCAGTTAGTTAATGAACAATTAGTGACAAGTCCACCCATGGAATTATACGTTGAACCATAGCTTCTTTTGTCTAAGGCAATGCCTCTTAAATGGGCAGTCTTCAGAGTTCACTAGTCCTTCTCTACGAGTCCTAGTAGGGTGTGGTCACTTCACTCTACCACCTTCTGCAGATTTCCCGCTATGTGAAGCTCTTCATGGAGCACGCACAGCATCCCCTGAAAATGCTGCAGTTGTGAAATGCCAAAAAGTCAGAAATTTCTCTAGTTTTGTTAACTTCAGAGCACTGTGCATAGAGCCACAGGGCATTTTAATCAGATGATTAAGATTTAGTACTTTGAGACTGGTTGAGGTATGAATTTGTTTAAAGCCTGGTCTTTCTGAGAAGGAACAGCAGCAGTTTTCTATTTTCAATCTCTGTGACAGTTTTCAGGGAAATTAGAATGAATATTGCTTTGGATTTTCCTAAATCTGCCTTCACTCCTGCTTTAGCAAACAGAGAGAGCTTTAGCAAACATGCCAGGAGCAACTCAGGATGGGTTTGATGTAACATTTGTTTTTCTTCATTTATCTGTAACAGAACCAACCACTCAAACATCCTTGATTTGCATACAACTGCCAACATTCACTCTGTGAAAGGAAAGACCTGGCCAAATGACACCCTTGCATGTTTCCACTGGAAAGCCTGGTCATCACATATTTGCTTGTTTGGTATGAGCTGGGTTAATTTGTTCTAGAGGTATCACTTAGCTTCTAAACCCTGAGTGAGTATCAGTTTCTTTTACTAAACAAGCATAATTCTCCCACACTTCAGCCTCAACCTTGGGCAAGTTGCTAATTAATTAATTAATTAATTACTTAATTAATTAAAAAAAAACACAGAAAAGTAAGCAGCATAGGAATGGGTGACATTCCCTAGCAATCTTGACTTTTTCATACTACACAGGCTTTCTTGTCTTTTTTTCCTGAGTCAACCACCAGAACTATTTCAGAGAGATGCCCCAGTAAACTTTGATATTCCCTACAGATCTTTCCTTGTTGTAGGGAATCCAAAAGCAGCAGTCTCAAAAAAACCATTGTTCTCTGCAAAAAAAAAAAAAAAAAAGATTTCTTGATCTTCTCTAAGGGAACAGAGTATAGCTGTAAGTCTCTATTCCAGACATAGCAAAGAGCAGCCACTGTGACTAGAAGGTGCCAGATAAAAGAAACTTTACCACATGTTTTGTTTCTGTATCAGTATATTTATAAATCATGCTTTGTTAGTGTCTGCACAATGTAAAAAGTGAATAAAAGGGATATGAGCCATATCTTGCTCTTGTCAGATTTAACTCCAGGAAATATGTGCAAGAGATCGTGGCTCACCCAATAAAAGATGAACAAGAGGCTTGGATTCCCTGGATGCCTGCCAGTGGATTATTGGTTGATTCTCTTTGGACAACTCAGTCTTATAAATAACCTCCTTCTTGCAGCAAGTGCTTTGAGGCAGTCAATTACCACAAACTGGTCAGGACCTCAGCTAAGCACCTCTTCTGAAGGATGGTCTCTGGTGAGGCACAGTAACTTCCAATGCGGTGTGGAAGCGTTGGTTCACCGTGCCAACCAACAGAATTGATGCTTCCACTTGATGATAAATTAAGGGAACAACACATCAACTGGCTCTCTTTCTCTTTTAGGACCTGTAATTTGATTTAACTTCATCAAGAAATTGTGGAAAAAACCAAACCCTCAAACTTTAATAATTACATTTACGAAGCTTTTTGAGAAAACAATGATGCAATGCACCTGGGTATTTTTAAGTATCTTCCTTTAATCTAGGCTATGATGAGAAAATTCATACCCTGGAAGGCAGAACAACATTGGATACAAATTTAAGGTGGGAGGAAGAAATATCAGGGACACTGAGAAAAGGATAACCCTTAAGAGTGACACGCAGACATTGAATGACCTAGGAAAACATATGTAACTTATTAGGCCTAAAAATATGAAATTTACTTTCCACATTGAAATGAATCTTTTCTTTTAAAAATACAAATTTGGTGAATATATCACATTTTTTTCAAAAGTGAAAGTGTACCTTCTGTGAATGGAATCCTACACGTACCAGTTCCTGTACGAGTATGTGTAAAGAGATGATGTGTACACTTGGAGAGCTGCAGTCTTGAGCTAAAGTCTAAAGGCTACCCATGACAAAAACTTCAGGAACCAGGTAGTCCTTGAAGGAGTGTGAACTGGGATTGGGACATACAACAATGAAAGCAGTAGTGAAAAAGAGCTACCCAAGCAGCATATTGGTATGAAGATATCCTTTTACACGGCTTATTTTCCTTAAGGCTAATGTATGTATATGTATATGTATATGTATATGTATATGTATATGTATATGTATATGTATATGTATATGTATATGTATATGTATATGTATATGTATTTTTGTGTGTGTGTGTATATATGAAATATTAAGAGAAGTATACTGAATAGTAAGGGGAAGTTTGGATTCTTTTATTAATTTATGCTTGAAAAATGGAATACTCTGTGGGCTTTTCCCAAAGTTAAGTTAAGTATGTTAAAGAATTATTTCATTTTCAGGCACATTCTCACCATGATTCTGTTTTCAGTGAAAATTTACACACAGTTAACTGCACAGCAACAAGCACATAGTAATGATGTACAAGGAGGCAACACGAATTGCTTCCTGTTCCAGGCTGGACCAGATGCTGGAAAAGGAATAAGGACTCATGTAGCTTTATTTGCTCTTTACTTCCACACTACACACCACATCCCAGAGTTAATTCTTGTCATGTGTTGGAGAAGTCCCATCCCTCTGTCCCAAGGACATCTGCCATCTTCTTGTGCCTGTGAATCTACAGAGCCCTAGGAAAACTACTTGACTACCTCTAAAAAGGATCACTTGAAAACAACCATGTGTGGAGTCACAGCATACAAAATTTTGAGAGTCCCTGTTCCATCAAATGTTAGTGTTAGTGAACATCTTTAAGTGATTGTGGAAATTCTAGCAATGTATGACTCCTTTCCCCATACTAAGTGTTACCTGAGTGGGAAATTATTTAAAACAGGCAGAATAGAGTAGATGTTATCAGTCTGACTGTCATTCTGTTCAATTTGCAGAATCTTATCGGTCCCTAAGGAAACACAAATCACATTTCTTGAATCACACTGTGCCGGTAAGGAGTGGTGTGTTCAAATTATGGGAAATTGTATTGTATTGGGTAGATAACAGGGGGAAAGAAGAGTTCCTTCTTAATTAGTATCCCACTTTCTGAAGTAGGTACCAATGTACAAGCTGGGCTGAAAATATCTGAAATAGGAAAATAAGAGCAAAGAACTGGGAGAGATAACTTTCTCACCCCCTCTGGGTAGCTACAAGCTACCTTTCTAACTGGTTATATATTCTTGCACCTTTTATGCATGACCTTCATAATAATAAAGGCCAAGATCAGTTCCTTTGGGTAGAACTACTTGAATGACGGAACATATGACAGAGTGTAAAATCAAAACACAGAATAATGAATTAAAAATCCCCTTTAATTGCTATAAAATGCCATGAAGTTGTATGTTTCTTCTTATGTTTGCCCTTTAGTTTTTTATACTCTTTAGATTTATGGTGGAATGCTGAGTGAAAATGATAAACGGATAGATACTGGAAAATGGAATTGTTGCTTGTCAGCCTGCATAAAGTGAGCAGCCACTCAGTGAGTGGAAGCAATTCTAGGTTTGAATGTACTTTCTGATACTTCTTTTACTCCCTACAGCTCTTTCAAGCCTCTTTCTGAGACCCTACCTTATCATGTAACATTTCCTCTGCTTCTTTAGTATGTAATCTAACAATTGCAGACAGAGGGATATGCAATTGTGATATTTTTCTTGGACAGCTGCATACTGAGTGGAATTAATCTGATCAGAGCTTCACTCCCACAGGATATGAATCCATGTTTAAGTCTGAGGTACAGATTGCCTTTCCTGTCAAGAGTGAAGAGTGGACACCAATTTTGTATACTTTGAGTGTAATTGAGCCCAAAAGATGTCTAGCACCATTGGAAGTACCCTAAACTGGCCTTCCTGGCCTCCAGGTATCAGTTCAGCAGGGCATATTCCCACAGGTCCTACAACACATGTGCCAGTCTCATGCAGGTGTCTTGGCTATCCTGGGACATTTGAAATGGTAGTTGGCGTCTATATTTAGGCCTTTATCTGATTCGATTGCAGGGAGAGCATCCAGTGAATAAGTAGAAACAGACACCTTTAGTGAGGACAGCATTTAGTGTGATGACTCTTGATTTCCATGAGAAATCCAAACACATGAAGTGTATTTTCTTGTCATTTCAGTGACTGTTCAAAACACTTATCCTTTCTCCTGATTATTTCTAGTTGCTAGACCTGGTAACATTTGCTGGTCCCGATACTGAAATGAAAATCTTGTTGCTTTTGAGATGGAGACTGTTAGGTAAAGTGTGCTGAGAAGGATGTATGAGCTGTATTGGGTTGGGGACAGCGGAAAGGTACCTGGAAGAGCTGGAGAAGCCAACTTTATTCCTGTCAAAAAGTGAGAGAGACGCAACTGCCACAGGTCTGTGGAGAGTGACTCAAGCCAAGAGCCTGGGTAAACTTAAGTCTGAACATGAGTAAAGCAATGGTACAGGCATAGAAGCAATACAGGAGATCCTTAGTCTGCCAAGGGGCTCAGTTTAACAAGACATTTCAGACCATGTTGTGATCTATCATGTCTAGCAAAATCTTCAGAACTTCATCCTATATAAAATTTAGCAGCAGATAGTGTTATGGCTTTTGCTTACACGGTTATTTTCTGCATAAATCTTTTGCTCATGATGGGGGAGGCAGAAGAGATGTCGCTGAAAGGGATCCAATCTGCCTTTTCCCTTCACAGGAGACTCCTCTAACTACCAGACTACAAGCTCAGTTGTGAAAATTACTTTCCCTTGCTCCCTGCAGATGTTTACATCTCTACAGGAAAGCACTATAACTTAATTGGATCAAAACCTTGAAGCATGAAAGTAAGGATGTCTTTGTTGGTAAACAGTCAGATTACTAACATAGAGAGGTGTCTTGAGTTGTGGCTTTTTTGTACTAAGACGCGTTTGTGTAATTTACCCAGTAGCTGAATTAATACATAATAATGTAATAAAAACTAAAAACTCCCTGGCACAAATATCAGTGTTCATGTCCCTCCAGTCCTAGATCAAGTCCCATTACATTTTAGGGTAATGAAAATAAAATTTGGAAGTGAAATTCAAACATATATCATGCTGGAACAGATATTACAAAGATGGCCATTGTTTTGAGTGGGGAAGCCTAGGCTCAAGTCTCCTCTCTGCTTCAGCTAGAACACAGTTGCAGTGAAGGTCAACCACATCCTTAAGACATGCTTTAAGTGTTAGAGCTGAGGGTGGATTTTTCTCATCTGGTCTGGTGAAGCTGTTCCAATTTACGTCAGTATTTAAATGCTTCTGGGGCCAGAGAACAAAGAAGAATATTCAAATCTCTAAACTTCGTAGACAGGACACTCAGACTAGGGGAAAGGGAATAGTACCTTGTATTCACCCTGTATTACGAAGGATCTGTCCATATACAAGACAGAACATCCCATAACATCTGTGGTTGAACAGCCCAGAATGTCTGTCTTCAAAAGCTGATTCTCAGTGCAGCTGTTTCTTACAATTCACAAAGGAAGGAGTCTGGTGCTAATCTCAGCCAATAAAAAAGAGTTGGATCAGTTATGTGGAATTCAGAGAATTATACCCCAGACTTCCTGTGTATTGAAAGGTCTTGAAATGTGAGGGTGTTTGTGAAAGTGAAGAGATTATAAAATGACCTTTTTAAATTTTTTGGGGAAAAAAACCAAGTAATAAATCTCAACTAGTGCCCAGTTGCTCACACACTCCTGAAAACCTAAAATGTTTCATTTAAAAAATGTCATTTGCAAAATACTAATGTTTCCAAAGTGTTTTCCTTCTTTTCTAGGGAAAATAGGGCATGGAGAGAGGAAAGAAAAAAGAATTCCACCACACTCCTGGTTTGCGTATAATTCCACATTGACGAAATCGCGAAACTGCAACTTATATCTCTCCTTCTTCCCTCCCATCCTTCCCAAAGTTAATGAATTGCACAAATGTATAGATAATATTAAAAGATTATAATCAGGAATGCCAAACTAGACCTAGAATAATGATATGACTTGCAATTAGTGCTTAATGAGTTCCTCTTATTTGCCTACATTTCTTTTGTAAGCTTCTTTACAAAGAATTTGTTGTTGCTGGGACCGAATTGACCAATGGCTCTTCAGATAACAAAAGAGCCGCCCCAGCACTTAAGCCAATGGAGAATTTTCATTATCTCTCTCTCAAAATACCATGGTGATGAGTATTGGGGAAATGACTATTAATCAATAGTCTGGATATCTCAGAAACCCAATGATAAAGGTGGATATTAATGTGGTAAATGTGAAGGAAGCAGGAGATGGGGGTGAAAAGATGAAAGAAAAATGACCAAGTGTATCCTGCAACAGTTATTTTGATGACTTGTAGTTTGGAGGGCTGGCACCCCTACAGCCTCACCAAAATCCCTCGCTGGAGTCCATCTCCCATGAACCAACACTGTCTATTCCCTCACTCACTAGACTAGTCTACCTTTATTTGCTATACCTGCAAATATTCCTGAGCTGGTGATATTTTTCAGGATATTTTCCACCACAGAGCCATCAGAAATGTTCACAAAGGACATATTTCTTGTGTGACTTGATTTCATCAAGCCTCAATCAAGCCTTCCTAGCGAAGATTGAGGTAGAGCTGCATGCAGTACAATCTCATGCTCTATCCAGATCACATAATAGGTAGGAACAGGGATTTCTGCAGTGGTAGTTCACTGAGTTCATGAGGAGAAGGAACTATGCCAAATTTGTTCTTCTAACGTATTTTTGGCCACTTGGAGCATCAAGCCAAGACATTTCTTGAAAGTTACCTTTTTGTTCATAAGTTTTCTCTTCCTAGAGGCAGAGTAGCAGCTCCTTTTAGTAGCATCCCTTAGTTTTATTTCACAAGGATGCTTTTCTGCTTATGAGGGACCTGCAGAGCTGTAAGCATCTGCATGGGATATTTCTGAGTGGGGTGCAACAACTCTCATGTTTCCTGAGCAGCAGCACTGTAACACAGACAAAAAAAAATCTGCTCTAAGGAAAGTTAAGAGGTCACCTGTTCCAGCTTCATGCCCCAATGCTTGTCTAACTGTGCTTAAAACGTTCCTGGCTGCTGAACTTGAACCTACCTTTAAAAACCTTCCCTGACGGAGACCCCAGAGTGTCCCTAGACAATGTATTCCAGTGCCTAACTAGAACATTTCCTACCTTGCTTCAGCAATGGGGTCTACGCACTCTCTTGTCTGCCCCAGTTATGGTGGAGCAGCTCTCAGTGCTGGCACCCAGTGCTGCATCTCCAGCCATTGCTCCCTGACCAGCCATGGCTTTGTGATAGGGGAGTGTAAGGCTTTAAAAAAAGCAGTTAAAAGAGTCTTAATCTTCCTCTCTGAACAAATGAGTAGTCCAAGTGGGTTGCTTTACCCGCTGTGAGCTCTGCCTCTTCATTCCAGCATAAATAACTAAGGAAGGAGTGAGGCAAAAATTTATACATATGAGAACATATTTGTACTCTGATGCATGGATAAGTTCTCTCTGATTTTCCATCCACGAGGAGCTGCTCGTACTGGGACAAGATGCTTTAGCACGATTATTAATTGTGCTTTGTCTCTTCTGTGTTTGCATGGGAATGATCTGCAGGTTTGAAGGCAGACTCTCTCTCTTCCATGGGCTGAGCTCACCTTGTTGCAAACCTGACTAATGCCAGGCTGGTTGGTGACTGCAAGACGTTACCTTTTTCCTTCTCTCAACTACTTGTTGTGTTTAAACTTGATCCTTACAGCAAACCATTCACTTATCCTAAATTGCCGGTGAAGTAATTTATGTGCAGACATCATAAATCACGTTTCACAATGTTTTATTAGTCAAAATATGGTTAATTAGGTTTGAGTTCTTTTATTTCCGAGTAGTTTAAATACTTATGAACTAAAATTTAAATAATTATAGCCTTCTCGGAATATTTCTGAGAAAGATCTATCAAGTATATAGTTGAATTTTCAATGCCTCATTTAGCATGCTGCAAAGGAGAAAAAAGAACAACATTAAAATATTTTGTACTGGAGGTTTAGTGTTGAAAAGAGAGACCCAGAATTTTGATTACTAATTAAGTTCACATTTAACACAAATAAAACACACAGTATTGTAAGAAAGTTTGACAAAAAAAAAAGTCTACAGGGATCTGTACTTTTTGTGCTATAATTATATTGGTATATATTATTATAGTTATTATCTTGACAATACACATGACAAAAAAAACACTATTAAATCCCCTGAAGATAATAGTGATTGTGTATGGATGTTTGTAGGTGCATAAAAATGTGAACAGTTGTAAAAATATTGAACCGGGTTCTGATTTCTCATAGTCCCAAATCCTTCAACCGCTTAACTGTAGCTACTGCAGCATCTTGTGTCTGTGAGCAATTCCACAGAGGTCAGCTAGAGAAGAACCTCACTCAAGTCACGCATGGCTACTTACCCTTCAACTCACAGGACTCCCACTGAAGTCATCTGCCAAGAGCATACAAGTGAATTATTGGTTGCAAACTGAAAGCCAGATGCAGATATTGAATACTATAGTACCACAAGGATGTTGACTTGGCTTACAGCCCTCCATCCACCAGTGGTGAGAAATGTATCTCCTGAGAGATCCTTCAGTGTTGCTCATGACTGCAGGAAATGAACAAGAAAGGCTGGCAGAGCAAAATCTGATATTGCTCACTGTTCCTTGCTTGCAAAATGTGAGCAACCGTGGGCAGGTGAAACCTGAAGACTGCAGAAACAGCTTCATCATAACCTAGCAGGAGTGTTCCAAAGTTATTTTGATTCAGCTGAGATGAGAACTCAGCCCAATGTATCTTACATATCACTAGCCAACAGTCTCCATCATGCTAGTTATTGTAAAAAGTAGATAAAAATTGATAGAATTAATTTAGAAGCAAGGCATTTCACCATTTTTCAGAATGGACTAACAGTAATTCTTAAAAAATACACTTCTTTTTTTTTCTAGAAACACCTTTTTTCTACTTATCTTTATATGGCAGTATGGAATTTCATACAGAAAACAGCATCAGGCATTTAGGAAGATGCAATGACATGAATTAGGGATAAAGTATACTTTAACTGCAGTGGTTGGATAGTGTTGATCAATTATTTGAGTGAGGTTAAGGGCTAACTGAAATCTGGAGTTTAATTTGGAAATGGTTTATGTATTCAATTTCCAGGCACCTTTCTCCATTCAAACTGTGAATAAGCATAGACCAATCAAGAGGGAAAGCAGCAGCTTGGGAAGACACTCTTTATCGTAATATAATATTAGCATTATGCTTTCAGAATGAGACTCCCACAGGGTGTATGCAAACCCGGTGGGATTTAATTGGGGAGTTTGTGCATTCAGGTCAAGCCACGTTTCATTTACAGAAGATCTTCTGCAGTATCAGGCTTCATTTACTAAAATTGCATGAGGGACTCCAGCTTTGCAAATGCGCTCTGTGAATCTCTGATGAAGTAGCCAGCCAGGCTCTGCTGGCCTCTCTGCACATCAGGAGAGCAGGGAAGGCCTGTAGTGAGGAGACAGTTAGAGTTAAAGCGACAGAGTATCTGTTCAGTAGCTGCTGTTGCTTAAAAATTTAGCTTCTTGGCAGCTGGGTCTGTATAAGCAATGTGCAAAATAAGCAACACTATGCTAATGAACAGCAATATTATTTCTTTCAGTAACGGGGGCCATTCATTACAGCCTGCATTTACTTTCTGTAACTGTTTTGCAAGCAAAAGACAAAAAGTTTGGAAAGATCTAAGTAAGCAATGGGAGAAACAGTGCCTACAGCAGAGCATTTGCGTAGACTGTATTTTCACTAATGGCCAAGGAACAGTAGATCAGACTACGTCTTGAAAATAATCTTTCATGGGTTATGGGAAAGGACAGATTTTAAAGTATCTCAGCTTCTGTTTATCTATGGCTACCTGCAGATCTTCTGTTCTCCATGCTGATGCCTTCCTGCTTGACTCCAGCACTTGCAGTTTGATGGGATGAAAAACTGTCTGGAAGATGCTGAGCCAGCCAGTTGGGTCAATTGGAGTTGCAGAAATGTGGTAGCCACATACGTATTTGCCTAGGCTGTTTTTGCCAGCTAAAGGAATCAGGATTGGCTTTAGGAGGGTTTTGTGGGCCTGCACTGATCCTGGTAAACATGGAGACAGCAGTCTAGGCCACAGCCGCAAGGTTGCAGACACTTAAAATTGGATTAGTTTCCAGATAAGAGCACCTAAACACATCTCAGCTGGTAGTGGATCCCTATGTTTGCACAAAATAATTGACCTAGAGTGATCTGAACTGTGATTCAGTTCCCTAAACATAGGCAATTCAGACAACTTTAGGTATTGGAGATCTACATGAGGCTGACAGGTTTATCATAACCTTGTAGCACTGGGTAGTAAAAGGGTAACCTTCATTCCAAATGAGCAGGTCTTGTTTGGTTATAGGAGAAGGTCTTGAATGAGCTCTGTTCCTGCTTCTACTGTATTTATAGACATAGGACATGCCACCCTACCTAAGAATGAGAGTAATCCCTTAACACCCAGGGCATTTAGCTGTCCTTTCTCAGGGCAGAAGCTCCAGGGACTTCATGAATCCCCTGTGAGCACAAAAGCCATGTCTCTGTGCACTTATTTCTCTACAGACTACGAATTCATGCATAATGTGTAAAGTTTGCTCTACACTGTTGACTTCATGCATACCCTTTATAAGTCTCCATTTATTCCTACCTTGTGTCCACTCCTATCAAGGACATAATCTAAACCCACTGATCTGATATAATACATTAAAAATAGCAATGCAACTTGACAGGGTGTAGACTAAATCCTTGAGACGTGATGAGAGCAGAGAGCATTTTGGCAAATATTGTGTATTACTGTTAGCCACAGATTCAAAACAAGTAATAGCATGAACAGAAGGACAGAGGAGAGCTGACTTCTCACAAATCTGTGTTCACAAACAATGCATGAGCCCTAAGCTCTCATTCCCTCAGTCAGGGCACCAGCAAAGTCTCCCTCCTCTACTAGACTGTCTTTTCCATGAAATCTTTGTGCCCATTCCATTTTCTACTTTTCTAAAATGGCCAATGGGTTCAGAGGTCATTGTGGAGACCTAAGGAGGTTCATAACCTCATGCAGACACTACAATAGCATATGCCACACCTTCCTTGAAAATCAGGGTAACAGAAATGCTACTGTTTAAATAAGCAAAGCTCTCATACAGGTTTCCACAGGGAAGATTAGAGTTTAAAACTTTTTCTTCCCTAGACCTCAAAAGAATGATTTTGGCCACACGGTCTGTTTCCCAGGGTATGAGAAGTCCGGGCAGCTTATTGTTCTAAATGAGTTTGCTACAGGCTGCTACCCATCTGCTATTAAGATTTACTAAGAATGAGAGACCAGCCCTCATATCAGTCATCCATCTATTCCATACACTGCTCAGGGCATCAGTACTTGAGGGGTTGGGGATTTTGATCTTGGGAAATGCAGAACAAATTCTCTTTGGCCAAGTAACGTGCTTGGAAACAGCATTCCTGCATTTGCAGAAGTACTAAACAGGAAACGGAGGTGTGTGATATTTTGCAGTCATAGGTGGCAGGTGGTAAATATCTCCACTTTGAAATCCACAGGATCAGCCTTCTAAGGCCGATTTCATTAATCCTCTTGAACAGCCAGTGCCTGCCTGTCCGTACAGGCTGGTAATCTTGTGTCACACTGCCACTATGGTCTGTGCTGCCTTTGCTCATCTCTCAAAGCTCCTACTGCCCCTAGACTTGCTCTATCATAGAATCATGGAATGGTTTGGGTTGGAAGGGACCTTAAAGATCACCTAGTTCCACCTGCCCTGCCAACTTTATAAAGTGTTGTTGAAGGGAGAATTAGCTGCAGAGCAGTTCCCCTACTATTCCTGGAGCTCATGCTAGCCACAGCCCTGTGGCACCTTTGAGGCTACCTTTCCAGCAGAGGAATCATATCCCCCTTCTCTTCATCCAAGTTCTGCTGATGTGTCAGCACATAAGTCAGATAAACAGCAGGTGTTTGGGTGCTTGAAACTTTCAGAGACCAGAGAAAGGTGCCGTCCTGGAGACTAGTCCTTGGCTGTGGGCTTCATAAAAGAAAAATTAGACTAAGAGCTGAAATCTGGGGATCAGATGCCTGGTGCCATGCTGACACTCACAAAACACCTTTTTCCATCTGCAGGGATCTTTGCCAAAGCCATTAGCAGAGAAGAGCACTGGCATTGCTTTGTTTCACTGCGATTATCAGTACTTTTGGGTGGCCAGGAGGCTATCTCCCCTCCCTGCATCCCTTTTTAAGCAGAGTCCTCCTTCCTCCCCCTCACCAAACTCTCTGCCCTGGGTTGATGGCAGGGGGTAGGGGAGCAACTGGAGGATTTGGGGTAGGTAGCAGAGAGCATCTGAGGTGGGGAGAGAGGGCAGGCATGAGGGGTGCAGAAAATGAGCTCCAAGGAGCCTGGGGAGAATCCAACTGTGACAAGGAACAGCACAAGAGGAGAGAAAAGTGAACAGCCAGAAGGGAAACCTATATTGGAGAGAATATTTCATCAATTTTTACTCAGGGAGGAATTTCCCCAGCACAGAGTGAAATTGGACCATGTGTAATGAGGAGCAACTCATGCATGGTGGCCAGCAAGGCTGTCCCAACCTGCAGTGGGGCGGTGACCACCTGCTGGCTGGCCACGATTTGTGCTCATGCTCTATTAAATGGTATTTTAAATGTTTAGAGCAAGCCAATGAATCATTAAAGCTCACCGAAGGGCTTTTCACACTTGGCTGTATGTACCACATGGGGAAGAGCTCTGCTTTCACCTGACACATCCTTTCTCAAAATGGTGGCGTCAGTCCAATGCGCAGTTGTGAGCTGCAGGATTTCTTCTTCAGTACTGATGCTTCCCTCAATATTAGTGCATTTGCTCTTCTTAGCTCATTACCAGTTTAATTTGCTGGTTGCTGGTGGTAGCTGGTTGGCTTTTTCTTTAATAATTCTAGGATGAAAAAAGATACCGGTGGAAGCTGCTGTGCAGAAAGCAGCCAAGCACAAAAGGGATAAAAATGGCATCTCTTCCTGGTGGCAGGGAGTTTCATTGTGATTCATTGTGTCACTGCTGGGCTCACTGTTCTCTGCTGTTTTTTTAACTGCTGCAGGCAAAAGCCAGATCAATCTGTTTTAGGTGTTTGTTTTGTTGTCAGTATTCTGTGCTCTGTCAGTCGCAAAGGCAGGGGACGCTCACCCAGAGACAAACAGATGATGGTAATTTATGGTGTGCCAGATGGGGTGTGTGAATCAATGCTGAGTGAAACTGCTAACTAGAAAGGCCACCAAACAACACAGTATCTACATTTTCCATATGATTATGGTCTGTCAGGTCTCTGCCAGCCACAGATGTCCACAAGCATGATATCACTGACATTTTGGAGCACTTTTGTGCCCAAAGAGGTACCATTTTACACCTGAGCATTTCTTGGAGAGCAGCACATGTGCTGTCTGCCTGACTGAAGCATGAGGAAAACCCAGTAGGATTTTGCTGCATGTGAAAAACATTTCCTTTTTTCTCCACAGACTTACAGCTGAATAGGACAAATTAAATGTCTATCTTTGTTGCAGGGATTTATTAAGTTAAAAATTACCCCTCACCTTTAAAATACCTACAAATTTCAGTAATTTTTTTTTTTAATAACCTAATCCTACAATGTAAAAGTCAATCTGACTTCCTTCTAACATAGATATAATGGACTTGGTTTGCTCTTCACAATGTCATCATACAAGAACAAGCTCACTGTTACAGAGAGGCTGCACCCAGCTTTTACTTGTGGAAAGCCAAGGCATCTATGCCCAAGGGGTTGAAGTCAATGTCCGGCCATTGTCTGAATCCTGCAAGAGGCTGATCGCATTGGCATGCCCTGAAATTAAAGATGTTACGTCCCTGGTAGGGACCAGTCCTCAAGTTCTTCCAGTGTTATGCTTGAAGAAGAGGCTGAGGGGAGACCTCATTGCTCTCTACAACTACCTGAAAGGAGGTTGTAGAGAGGAGGGTGCTGGCCTCTTCTCCCAAGTGACAGGGGACAGGACAAGAGGGAATGGCCTCAAGCTCCACCAGGGGAGGTTTAGGCTGGACATTAGGAAAGAATTCTTCACAGAAAGGGTCATTGGGCACTGGAACAGGCTGCCCAGGGAGGTGGTTGAGTCACCTTCCCTGGAGGTGTTTAAGGCACGGGTGGACGAGGTGCTAAGGGGCATGGTTTAGTGTTTGATAGGAATGTTTGGACTCGATGACCCGGTGGGTCTCTTCCAACCTGGTTATTCTATGATTCTATGATTCTATGAATGACCATGACATTCTGTGCCACCACTGGCTCTTTCTCCAGCATCCTTCTAGCCCAGGAAATGACAGGAACATGTGGTGCCTCCAACACAGCAATGGAATTTGGTCTGACCCTAGCATGTGTTTGAGTTGTGTCTGGGGTTTCCATCAAGAATGAAATACTTCCAGACCTGTCAATAGGGACATTGTGCCACTTGCCGTGGTTGTCCACGAAGATACTTGCCCTGTGTCCTATGATGCTGGAATGAAAAGTATGACCAAACCCTGACTACCTTTCTACCTTTATCATGGTAACAGTCCCTTTGGACGATGGTAATTATAATTTATTAGTTATATTACTGAAGTCTGCAGCTTAGGCTTGTTGGTTTGGTTTTAATTAACCGGCTATGCTCACAGCTCTATTTGAAGCTCTGAGATTCATCTTGGGACCTTAAATGGAAAGATACGATACACTGGTGCAAGATATTTATTTATTATAATTTCTTTTTTCATGCACACTGCAAAAAAATCAGATTTTAAACCCATTACTGGACTGTGAAAGGAGAAAAGAAAACCTCTGGCTCCCTCCCTGTGGTCTCACCTCTGGCCTTCTTATGGCTCTTCAATTATACCATAAAATCACTCCGCTGCTCAGTCTTGACGCTTACAACTCTCCTGTGATAAGATTCCTTTTGCAGACGTGCTTATCTCTGGAATTGCTTTGTCTTCCCAAACTCAGTTTGTATATACAGATTCTGATCCTGAAAACCATTCAAATCCATGGGAATCTTTGCTTTGAACAAATTTCTGGTCAAGCTTATATCTAAGGTGGCCCAAATTATAACAAATTTGGGGCAGGAAAGACTTCATGTCATGTGCTCATGTCATTCTGAGTGTGATGATACAATAAAGTACAAGCTGGGAAACTTAACTGGCATGATGACAGGAATAGCAATAGATACATTAAGAGCAAATTATGTGGGGAAAAAAGTCCAGAAAAATAGTAATTTCCCCTTCCAGTTCTCTTGAACCTCTGTGGTAATCAAAGCATTGCTCTCAAATAGTGGCTGTGGGTTTGTTTCTGATTATTCTACGCCCCTGGTTTCGGAAGTAAGACTCTTCATTCTTCCTAAGGAATATAATTCATATTTCCTGGGGATTCTTACTCTATTTTTCTCCATCTTCTTCCACCCATCTCCATTGATTTAATCTGACACTATTTATTATGCAGCAAAATACTCCCATCTTCAGATTTTGTCCTCCTGCCCACAAACCTTGCCTTCCATTGTCCGTAAGTATTCCCTTGTCCCCACTGACATGAAGGCTGTTGCGGAACCAAGACTTGCTGACTTGCTTCTTTAGCTGTTTCTTTCTTTTTCTGTGGTTTCACGAGGGCTCCTTTGTGTGAGAGAAAATGCTTATCAGGAAGGTTAACACGAGCCAAGGATAAGGGCTGTTCCCTGATGCATCACCTCAGCTCAGCTGCTGACATCTACCTGTACTGAAGAAAGGGAAAGGAGCACTGTTTTTACCCTTTCTTTGCCTGCTGATCCTTTGCTTGTATTCTTACCTGGTATTACCGGATACACTCTGCGACACTAGGATAAAAGAGTAAATGGCTCTTTCTCAGCTTAGGAGAAAACTAGCAAAATAAAATTTTGTCCCAGAGAGCTGTGTGGAACCCCCACAGAAGAGGAAGAAGATGAGACACTGAAGAATGACCTAGTTTTCCAGGCAGTGGTGGAGGTCACAGGGATGGGGGCTCTCACAGTGCAGCCTCAGCTGGCTGTCCTCAGTGTCCTCGCTGCACGCACCATACTGGGATTCTGGTTAAGTGCAGCTCCTGGGGACTATCCATCCTCCTGTCCACATGCCTGGGTAGATGTGAGAAGTAGCGGCAGCAATGTGATGTTGAGGTCTCAGAATTCTCAAAGCCTCCTTTTCACCACAGGAAGGAACTTGCGCTCTGTCTTTTCAAAACACATGGAAACAGCAGAAGGGAGCAGAAAAGCTTCTCCTGGTAGCTGGTTGTGGCATCCTGACCTTTCCAAAACAAGACATGTGGACTTTGGGCTGGTAAGACTGCATGATTATGGTGATATTTTGCTTTAGAGATGCTGCTTCCCATCATTTATCATTTAATGACAAAGCAGTCTCAGGTCTGTTACTCGTCTGCTTTCAATGACAGGCAGTATTATTATCACCAAGTGGTAATGTTGGGACAAAACTCTTTTTCCCCAGTAGCTGTTAGAACTAGAAAACAGTGGATCCACTGTTGTTTGAGTACTTGACACTTCAAGAAGGCACAAACTAGTCAAGTGTGGGAGCACCAAAGCAACCTTCCCTTTCATATTGTTTATCTGTCTCTACATTTGAGTGTTGCTGTTAAAATGCAACATCTACGAATGGCTGTGATGTTCTTCAGTATTTGGTATTCTTACAAAATGTCATTGTTCTCACTGACATAGACATTTTAAAAAGAATTGTGCCCCAAATTTTATCCTCTCTCAATAACAACCACAGTAATTCTGTGTATTTCTAGTGTTTGTATTAAACTTATTACAGGCAAATTATGGAGGCTCGGGGAGTTATATTTGCGTCGATCTGTAACATCTTCTTAAGTATTATGCTATTTTTTAAGATTCTACTTTAGTGTCCGGCTGCAGAAATACAGCCCTTTACTACCTAATAAAAATACTTAATACAATCTAATTGGTAGAGGAGACCAAAATCCAGTCCATGAGCTGCAGTAAGAATCCACACACAAGCTCTCACTGCCTTCATGAGGGAGGCATATAAAGATGAAGAGAAACTTCTTGCCTTTTTTTAGTGGTTGGAGGTAGGATCATCTCATCTAATTACAACTGTCCATGGTACAAGCATTTACAATGAAACAAGTCAGCCTAGGTTCATTTCAGAGTCAATCAAGAGAAGCAGGTATTTTCAAGAAGTGATTCATTTGACCCATTTGTAGCCATCTATTTTAGGACTAAATGATTCGCCCTTTCCCCCTAGAAGTACCTATTTCTGTGCGTTGACTGTAAAGAGCAGTGAAGGTACTAGCTGAAAGGTAAATGCCTACATTGCAGGTTTTTGCTTTCAGCCAAATGAATCAGTGGATGTTTAGATTTTATCTTTAGTTAGTATTGGCTCAGACCCTCACATTATAGTAATAGGTGGTTTGGGGGCAATGTGCTCACACCAAGGACTCCTCTGTTTCTGCCCATTTAATCCCTGCCTTCTGTATCCTTTTCTCCATTTCTCTTTTCTGTTCTCTGTCTTTCTACGTCTCTTCTTTTTCTCTGAAGCAATTTCCAGTCCTTTCTTATTTTACTTCCTGAAATTATTTTAAATAAAATAACTGATGCAAGTCCTTAAAATATTAAGACTTTAAAGGTGGTATGCAGGTAGGAGTAAAGAGAAGCAGGGGAGTTCATAACTCTCAGAACTCCTGTGTTGGTCAGGTTTCAAGGTTATCTTCAAAGCCAGAAGGGATGGAAATATGTATTGTAAAATAAAAGCCTAAAGTGTTCAGAAACTTTACATTACACTAAATGTGTGCATTCCAGGGAAGAGGTACTTGGGTACTTGGTGTATTTCCTTGATAATGTGGATATTCGCAGTTGTTGAACAGCACATCTTACTCTTGCATTTTTACAGTTGTGATACTTTGGGTACATTTCTTACACCCTCACCTTGCTGAAATCGCTGGAAGTTGACTCTGGACGTGGATTTTAGCTGCTTTTAAACTCTGTTGATATAAGCCACATCATGTCTTGCTCCTCTAAGGGTGCTGGATGGCCAGCTGGAAGGTGCTGGGTGCTGGGGCAGGCATGGGTGGGCTTTTACCTCAGGAGCTCCATGAAAGCAGAAATAGCACTACCTCTCCTACTAAGACCTGGCTCCAAAACATATCCTCAGCCCAGGTCTGTGACGATGAGGTAAGTGGTGGTGCTCCCTGATATTTTGGGAGAGGGATGTTCTCTCTACACCAACTCTACTCACTTCTCCAGGAATGAAGATGACTACAGTTGCCCCTGACTTTTTTCTTGCAAGCATAGTGGCTTGTTGCTTTCCTCATTTCCACCAAGATTATGCAAAACATCCATAGCTTTAAGTTGTTTATCACCTCACCTTTTAAACTCTTGTTGCTTTCATGTTTATGGCTCAGCTGTTCCCACTAGAGCCTGATTTCCCTTCTGTTTAGTCATCTGTGTTTTCTTATCCAGAAAAAACACATTCCAACCTCATAAATTTTAGTTCTCTAAAATAATGAAAGTTATTAGTGTTGTCTTCAGTGTAGACCCTTATGCACGTATTATGCACATTGCCCTCGCATCAACACTAAAAGAACTTAAAAGATTTCAGAAGAAGAAATGAAGAACACAAATCCTGTGTCCCTTTCTAAATAAAATTCTCTTTTTAAGTAAAAAAAAATGAAAAAAGGAAGAGTGTAAGCGTTGTAATGTTGATCGAAGTTTAGTGCAACCCAGTTCTTTCCCAGAATTTGCTACCAAAGTTAAGTTTTAGACTGTGAAATTTCTTAATGTGGAGCTATAAACAGCTACTCAGCTTCTTGTTGAGCCCATAAAAGATGATGGGTTGTTTACAGGAAGTAGAGATTTCCTTGAGTGACTTCTTGTTTCATGTAAAGTCAGAATCTGGCATCTTCCAGTAAAATACAAAGAAGACATGAGAAGTTAAGTATAGTCTGGCAAGTTTTAATTGGTGGAATTTTCTCTTTTGATAAGTCATGTATTTATACTTGAATCCTTTACTTATATGCTTCTAATTTGTCCCTCTTAACACCAAATCTGTCCCTCTGCCTGTCCCTAACATCTGGATTTCTATTCTACCAAAGCTGGATTTTCACTCAGTACAGAGACCCCTCACAAGACCTTTCACGCTACTTAAAATCTGATTACCCAGTTGCACCTTTCAAACCCACCCTGGCCAGATCAGCAATTAAGCACGGAAAGCTGTGATCCTCCCCGTCTCCTTCCTGCCCAGGGGAAAGGGAAAAGGAAATGAGAAAGAGACTTGTGGGCTGAAAATTAAAACAACTTTAATGAAAAAATAATAATAAGGAAAATACTATTAATAAGACAGTAATAAAATGGATACAAATGTGTGAAATTGAACCCCCCTATTACTATATGATACCACTGGTGCTGCAGAGCAAACACATGGAAAGATCCCAGGCTGGACTTAGAGGCAGATGGGAGCTGGACTCAAGAACTGGATTCAGCAATGCATAGATTCAAGACCACAGGCAAAAGGACAGGTGAGGTCTGCATTAGACACCAGCCATTGAAGAAGAGAGCTCGATCATAGAATCATAGAATCATAGAATAACCAGGTTGGAAGAGACCCACCGGATCATCGAGTCCAACCATTCCTATCAAACACTAAACCATGTCCCTCAGCACCTCGTCCACCCGTGCCTTAAACACCTCCAGGGAAGGTGACTCAACCACCTCCCTGGGCAGCCTGTTCCAGTGCCCAATGACCCTTTCTGTGAAAATTTTTTTCCTAATGTCCAGCCTGAACCTCCCCTGGTGGAGCTTGAGGCCATTCCCTCTTGTCCTGTCCCCTGTCACTTGGGAGAAGGAGCCAGCATTCTCCTCTCTACAAGCTAATCCCTCAGTTTTATACGGAGTATGATGTCTATGGAATGGAAAAGCCTGCTGGTCAGTTTTAGATCACCTGTCCTGCCCACTGCTCCCTACAGGTGCGACGCTTTTTCACCCCTTTCACTTAGAGCATACCACCAACTTCAAAGCAACCTTGGTTTCCATAGAAATAAAGACAAATAATGGGCTTTCAGCATACCAATGCCCTGCTGCTTTGGGGATAATAATAAATTCTAAGTGTTATCACTTCTGGAGACACGTACCATCTGAAAATATGCAGTTAACTCTCAGAAAATGAAGATGAGACTTCTCTGAAAAGTTAGAAAATTGATTCTGCTTTAGCTCAAACCAGAACACCTCCAAAAATTCTTCTCTTCCCAGATACATCTCAGGTGTTCAGATTATGATGAAATTGCTTTGCCCAGTAACAACAGGTACACTTGCCTTACTAATAGGGGAATAAGTACTTTTGTTTCTGGTTTATGCATCTGTACACTTGTACATGTCTGAATTGAAATGTTTCTGCTTTCAGTATTTCATGAGCTAGATGGGGACCTTTTTAATAAATAAAGGGGAGAAAAATAGACAGGAGAAGATGAGAAAGAAGAAGAGAACAAAGAATTTTGAAACTTAAAATATTTAAAAAGTACTGGTGGCAGTAGACAGGGGGGAACCTACCACAGACCGTAGTTTCCATTACTTATTTTTGGATTTCTTTAAAAATGTTTTTTATTTAGGAATTTGTTGTTTACACTAGTTTTAGAACAGCTCAGGTTCTTGATTTTCATACAAATAGCAATAAAATCATTGTTTCTTACTTATGTCTCTAAGTTGTCTTAATGTGATTTCATATTTTTACCTTTCATTTTCAAATCTCGTCTGCATTAAGCCATTTTAATACTTTTGTGGTAAGCAATAATTAATTTCTGTGGTATGATGAACTGCATAAGTTAACACTACAGTGTCATAAACCTTTTCCCACTTTTAACCTGCAGAGACGTCAAAGTGCTTCTCAAGATCTGGGCAAGTGTTCAGCATTTGAGGTAATATGGATGTTTTTAATGTTTACCTTCTGCTTTCTGCTGCAATCCATTTTCATTTCATCGCATTTGTATCCAACCAAGAAAGAAATTGCTTTTTAACATTCTTGACACTTTGGTAATGTTGAGTCACATAAAGCATTAAATTGTTATCAGAGGATGGAAAATGTGACACTACGTGAAGACAAACCACGTGCATGATAAAAAACTCATCAACTTGAGATGATACAGCAGCCATAAATTTCACTTCATGGTAGAAACAGGGTATTATATTTTATGGGAGCTTTGTACTGTGCACAGACTAGTACTAAAAATGGCTCAAAGCACCTATATTAGCACTTTCACCTTCTTGGAATCAAGTTCTTATTGCTTTACAGACGTATTTTTCACATCTGTGATTTAGCTTTAGATAAGCTTATTATTGAAGGATGAAGTGAAACCCTAATTTTATAGAAAACTTCACAAGTGTACTGAACTACAGTGTTAACTCTCTTCGTAAGCCACTGCCGTGGGAGCTTAGATCTACCTTGTCTTTTTAAGAGCAACATTCCAAAAGTCTGGTTTACCTGTTGGATCCAATTGCAAAATATTGAATACCCTACTCTTAAGACTCAATTCAATTGTTTTAGGCTAGTAATGGTCTTTTCTTTTAAAAATGCTTTGCACATTTCAATAAAGAGTCCAGTTTTTAAAAACATTATTCCGTTAGCAGCAAATGTTGGTAGTTAGAATTTATTTTGCATTGTTACAAACAGCTAAATCCCTACTATAGCAGTACCTTGCCTGTTGATTTTTTTTCTTGTAGGAGATTATGAGACTGATTCGTAGAATCATAGAATAGTTAGGGTTGGAAGGGACCTTAAAGATCATCTAGTTCCAACCCCCCTACCATTGGCAGGGACATCCCACTTGATCAGGTTACAGAGGGACCCATCCAACCCAGATTCACCCAGAGTCTGATTCAGAGAAATTCTGAGGACTTCCTGCAAGGTGCTGAGCACCCCAGCTGTTATCAGTAGGGATGAGAACTCCTGGATTTGGCCCACAGTGCCTGTAAACCCACTGTGAAATCCTGGTTGTTTGTTCAAGCTTATTCACACTGCAGGCATTTGTTCTGTAATTGCTTGCAAATCGCCTTGAGAAGTTTGGAATGGAACATGCTACAAAAGTGAAATATTGTTGTTACGACAAACACGTCGCAACCTCCCCTTGGATATGTGATTCCCCCACAGTTGCCTATCTTTGTCATCCCTTTTTGCATAAACTATGTTGACATAAAAAAGGACTCGAGAATCAATTATGAATTTTTAATAGAGAAAGGGGACTTGGTTTCTTTCCCTATATTTTCCTTTTTTTTTGTTTGTTTGTTTGTCTTCCTTCTCCTTCCCTCCCAACAGAACATTTTAGACAGGGTGTGACTCAAATGCTGAAGCTGAAATTACATATATATGTAGATTTGTTTACAGTTGTGTTACCATTATAAAACATTTTTATTCAAATACTCTCAGTGCACAGCTTCCCCATTAGCATTCACACTACTTTCTGCATAGAAATATTCCTCTGGGACACGATGATCTGTTTTGCAAAGAGCACAAGAAACCTTGGAATACAAAATTGTGGTATCTCGATGCTAAGTGACATCAGCAAGAGTGACAGTTCTCTAAGCAGCACAAGTGCTCATATTTGAAAGTTGTATTCCTTCACCAAAACAAAGTGACAGGAACTAAATGATGAGGAAATAATTTATCCTGGTATTTACCTGCAGCCTTGTTCTAAGAAGCAAAGTGAAAGTGAAGAATGAGGCTAAAAGAGCAATTAAATTTTCAAGGACTAAAGACACAAGAGAAAAATAGGAGTAACTGAAAAGTGGATTCTGAACTGATCAACATGTTTTGCAACTCCTGTAAGAATTTCTCAAGAATATTAGGATTCTTTTTACAGAAGTATACACAACATCAGCAGGTGAGACAGTTGAACATCTGGAAAGGTTCCTGAACACTATTAAGTATTTAAACCTGCTATGGGCCACTAAGCAGAGACAAACCAAAGTTCCTTTTGAAGATACGCCTAGTGAAAGATACGCTGGTACATTTGTACCAGCATTGTGAGGAGCTATGTACATTACATTTTCCTGCTTGCAGAAATTGCTTTCACAACAGGATCATTTGCCATCTCTGGGTGAAACAGAGTAGATTTTATTATAATAGATTTTATCTAGAAGCTCAATAGGATCTTTCATTTGGACAACATTTGGTCTGAGCCCGTTTTCAGTGAATAATATCCTGTAGGTAGATAAAGCAGATATTTTTTATTTGCTCAGGTACTATCTTAATGGTTTCTTATTATCTACATCTATAGACATGAGCACATTCTCACTCGCTCTCTCCTGTTGCTGAATCTATATGTAAGTAACACCTTTTTATTCCTTTTTGTGCTTCACAGGAGCAAGGCAGTGCATGCAATTTATTAATCAGTTCTTCCATTACAGGATGCAAAGCAGCTTCCAAGACGAAGTATTCCCACTTGTTATATGATATGAGGTCTCATTTTGAAACTGCTCTTGGTAAAACACTGTTGAATTTCTCTTCATTAAGTTAAAAAAGGAAAAGGCAATCTAATTAGGCAAGATGCCAGTGTGAGTTGATCTTAGGCCAGTTGGTAAGAGTACATTAATGACAATGACTTACATTTTGGAATTTTTAAATTAGAAAAGATCTGGTAGAGTGTGTCAATTTGTGAATTGATGAACTGTAGTAAGAGGGTAATGTTTGTGGAAAGGACCAGCTTGGTCAGTTGACATTGAAGAAGATGCAGAACAACATTACATACTACGCACACTGGCTTGGCCTCCTTCTGTAGAACCTGCTACCACATTCCCAGCCAAGTCCTGGGTGAGCTAGTCAAGAAAACCCTCCTTCTACAAGCTCTGCTGCATGTTGGTCATCTCCCAGACACTGTGCAGCACTGCTTGTCTTGGCAAGGTACCCATCCATCAAGACAGGTTAAAATCTAGTAAAACCTAGTCAGTACTTTTGTGACTACCTCATTTTTTTCCCAGGACTTACCTGCTAATTCCTTGCCTTTGCTTTCAGAGCTGCTTTATGCTTTCCTAGCCCATCCCCAGCCCAGTGAACACCTTAGGGCTGCCTGGAAACTATTATGTGCCATGCAAGAGACCAGCAAGAGGTATTCCTACAAGAAAGCCAGAGCAGAGGGACATGTGTGGCACCCTGCTTCATGGGCACCAGCTCTACCTTCCCTCAGGAGATGATACAGCCCTAGCAGCCATTTCAGAAAATGTGAGGGTCTTGATTAAATTCAGCCTCTGTCCAGGACAAAAGAAAGTCTTAGAGTCTATCCTGGATTCTCATGGTGTATGAAGAGAGCATGGATCTGCTCCACAAGTGTAGAAAAATGTTCGAACCACCACTGGGATGCAGAGGATGCTTGAAAGGAAATTGGCTTTAATCTCATATGTAACTACCATTGTATTTGCTTTGGATTAGCCTGATAATGACGGTATCCTTATAAAAACTGGAAGTCTGTCTGGGATAACTATGTTTGCAAGAGTGAAAACAAAGCGGAGTCTGTAGGGAATTGTTCTTCCATGATATAATAGTGGCTTGAATAAACTGCAAAGAGTCCTGGGGTGAGGTAGCTCTAGACCATATAAGATGCCCACCAGCTTCTTTTTGATGTTTCAAATGAATTTGGATGGGGTTTACAGGTATCTCTGAGGCAGAACTCATGGGCCTCTGCTACCTGCTCTCCTCAGGGTAAAATACTCAGGACACAGAAGAAGTGCTGATCAAGAAATGGTTTGATTTGCCTCACCTGATGTTGAACTCAGTACATCTGTCTCTCTGTGCAAGACAAATGGAAATAAGAGGTTTTGAGTGCTGTGGTATATTTTTTCTTTTACAATTAATGATTTTTTAAGTCTCAATGTTTAACCAGCTCTGTGTTCTTTCTAGACAGTTAGTTGAAGCTGCATTCCATCAGAAATTCTTTCTGAGATCTGCAATCTCAGTTTGACCTAAGTCAAACTCTCTTAGTCAAAGCATTGTTTTTTGGGCATTCTTATCTTCTTTCATCCCTTCAGCAGCTTCCTCCACCTTTTTTTTTTTCATATGAAATAGTGGTGATGTCAATACAATGTCTCTACGTCCACAGTGCTGACATCTTATTTCAATTCTCCTCTGACAAGCCAGTATAGTGAAATTATGAATGGATCTGATGCTGGCTATTCATATTTCAAGCCAATTGAATCTGAATAAAGTTGTCTTGAAGTTAGATAAGGCAACAAGGAATTCCTGTTGCTGCTATTGATCTGCTAGGTAGTGTGAGACTCGGGGTATCAGTCACCAGCGCTTTGCTTTTTTCAACCATGAGAACAAAACTCTTGGAAGTGTGCTGAGAGTCACAGATTTAAGACATCTTACATGTATTAAGATTCATTATACAATATCTCATCTTACAGTGTAAAATAAATTTATTACTTCTTCAGTAATAAAACATGTGACATTATGGACTGAAACATAAACTGATTACTAGAACATCACCTTTGGCCAGTGTGAATCTGCTGTATCTTGTACGTAATCTTTATTTCTGAGTAGCTGAAACATAAAGTCCGTCTGTTCTTTGAGCCAATCGTAATTCAACAGATCATTAATGACAAATGGCAGAATGCCCCAGCCATCCTTCCAGGCAATACTCCAGATGGAAGTCATTGGATAAAGAACAGGAAGGTTTGGCAGAACGTGAGAAAAAAGAATAAATTTGCTACACATCAGTCATTTTGCCTGCTGCAATAAAGTAATTGTAATAGAATGTTGTCACAGGATAATGGTCTCCTGCTGCTTTAGAAATGCTTTGCAAAACAGATGTTTACTTTCTCTGTGGGAGGCATTGATCCCAGGACAACAATCTTTTTTATTAAAGGAAAATTAAGTACTTATAGGTTCAGCAGTACTATAAAAAGATCATTATAAGAAGCCATGTAATGTAATAGGTGAAATGATATGAAATATATATGTGATGTATGCACTAATTCCTTAGTGGGATTAATTCAAATGTTTCTTCAGGAAGCTCTGCAGCTATCATTTTCTCAACAATTGCAGATGGGACAATGCAATGCACTATGATGAAGTTGTTTTTGTTATTTTAATCTTCCAAGGCTCTGTGAACTGCAGAAAAACAGCATTTGTAAATAAAAATAATAACATCAAAACTCCAGAACATATTGCTTAGTTAATAACAAATATATAAAAATAAAGAACAAGTAACAATAAAGCAAGACGTCATAATTAATGGACATTAAAGACCATGTGTTTTCTGTCAAGGCTGAACTCAGCATCGTGACTTTTGCTTGTTAGAACCAAGACAAAAATTTAAAAACAGATAAAAAATTATGAAAACTTTGTGCACTTCAAAATAACTTTCTTGGCAGAGCAATTATAAATTCAAAATTGTAAATAAGTTAAAAATATTCAGAGTTTTCGATGAACTGTCTGCAATACATGCGGGTCACAAGCATTGCACTTTGTTGTGCTATGAAAGGAAAGTTACTTTTTTGGTGAATCTTATACACTTTACAGCTATTTCTGCTATTCATCTACTACTGTGCCAACTGCAAATTTGAGCCAATGACCTATATGAAAGAAGAGCATTTGTTAGCTTACATGCTGTAATTGTCTACGTGTATGTGCTGTCAAAGGCATTTGACTGTCAGATGAAGTAATCTCTGTGGTATTTAGCTTTTGCCAAGGTTGTATCTTGATCAGGAGGAATAAAATGAGAATAATTAACCAGAAACTGAATGAGTTGTTGGCTCACAAAACTCACCTTCAGGACCTGCATCATCTTGGTTTTCTGCTGTCCATTTCTAATTTAGCTCAAGACATCTTGTGATGGTCTTTGGTACTTTTCCAGCTGGTGCCTCTATCCAATAGAATGTATTTTACATCATGAATCCCAAACAGAGTTGTAGCATGCAGAATACCAACAACTTTGTGATTGGACCAGACAGGTATCAGGCTTCCTTCCACAGGTTTTAAAGGTCATAGCTGAGCAGAACAGCAAATCAATAGTGACATTGAGTTCGAGTTTTCTTGAAGCGCTGCTTCAGCTGGAGCAATAGAGGACTTGAAGTCCTAGTTGCACATTTTACTCCGAGTGGTGAGCTTCACTATCTAGATGCAGAAGGAAAATGTCTTTTATATTCATAAGAAGAGTTGGTTTGGTATGCGAGTGTATTCAGTTATAATGATCCTGACCTCAGGAATAGTCACTGAGGAAAAGAATTTCCCTTCCCATTTCAGGGTCACCACATTACAGACAAAAAAAGGAATATGGCCATGACAGGCATGAAGAACATAATTTTTAATGCTGCATGGATAACCCAAGAGTGCTAATGGCAAATTGCACTGGGAAGTGCTACTTTAAACTTTAAGAAAAAAGGAAACCGAAGACTTAAAAAGTGTCACTTTTATCATCTTGAAACTATTTTTCCCTAGTGCTAAATAAAATGCAAATATGCCCACCAGCAAGTTGCTTACCCTACAGCTGAAGTACTGCACATGGAAGCAGTTGACACTTTGGAATTTTAGCAGTTTGAACTTATAAATATGTATTTGTATTTTCAACGCTAAACTAGGTAACTTTTACCCAGTTGTCACTGTCACTGCATCAGCTAGGAAACCAGTGGAAATTTGCTTCACTGAGGACTGTACAATATGGTATATGAGGGAGAAGTGAATTTAATGGAAACTTAAGCATGTGAAGAAATTTAACAACTTAACACAGAGCACCCCATGCTAGGGATAGTGTTTAGCACCAAAGGACACCTTCCAGAACCCTTAAATACTGAATCCCTTCCATGGCAGAAGCTTGGCCTGAAGGTAGGCAGGGGCTGTGCAGCAGGTCTCAAGGAATCTGTTAAAATGAGGATTTCTTTAGAGGGAAGAAGGAAAAGGCAGAGTAACTGTCTCGTCTCTTAGCACTCAGATACTGATGAACATTGTTATTCCCTAGTGGAAGAAAGACAGAGGAGGAAAATGGATCTGGAGGTTCATATGTGAATTAACCTTCAGCTGAAATCATGCCTGATTCCTACCTTAGGGCTGTTGAGGGTATCACCAGGACTGAAAAAAAAAAAAAATAAAGTCTCTGCATCCCAAGTGTAAGATTTAATAGGACAACAGAAGTAGTATGGACCACTCCAAATTTATTAATTAGAGAATGATAGAGCAATCATCCTTTGAAGTCACAGGCTTCAAGACTCAGAAATTTAAAAAGTATGGCAAGTCAGAAAAAGTTTCATTGCCTCTCTTACTCCATATATATTCCTATGGAGAAAAAAAAAAAAAAAGAAATAGGAACTGGGTGAACCAAGAGTAACAGGGATGACTACACAAGCCATGCCCTAGTTAAAGGCAGAATGCTCAGCCACAGACCTGTGCCCTTTCTGAAGGCAGACACATGATTTGTGCTATCCAGGGCCATGCCTAAAAGCTCCTTCATACCTCTGGAAATCTTCCCTGTCTCTCCAGTAGATTCTTGTTTGGGCTGCACTCAGACATTTAACTGGATAGACTTGTAAAACATATGCCATAATAAAGGGGAAAGGTAGAGTAAAAGCGATTTTAAAATAATAGGATTTTAAAATGTTTTGTTTGAACAAAGACAAAATAATGACAAGCTGTCTTCCTTGATAGTAAGACACATCCCTATGGCTGAAATCACATTTCCTTGGAGCCTTTCTGCCTAGAAGGATAATGTGTTGTTACAACTATTACTATAAAACTGTCCATGATCATGGCAGGGAGGTTGGAAATAGTGATAGGACAGAGGGGGGCACTGTGTGTGTGGGAAGTTGGCTTTAAATTGGAAAGGAGAAGATTCAATTAGACATTAGGAAGAAATTCTTCATGAGGGTGGTGAGACACTGACATGGGTTGCCCAGGGGAGTTGTGGCTGCCCCATCCCTGGAGGTGTTCGAGGCCAGGCAGCCTGGTCTGGTGGGAAGTATCCTTGCCCACAGCAGGGGGGTTGGAACTGGATGATCTTTAAGATCTCTTCCAACCCAAACCATTCTATGATCCCAAGAGTCTCAAGGTGTCTTTAAACTGACTGCACAAGCAGGGCAAGCTAGGAAGGAGACACCTTGCATTGTCTTCAAGGGTGTCACCCTGTGTGTAAGCTCCCCTGCTTTGTGTCCTCCAACCGTTCTTTTCTCCTTTTACTTGGCTACAGCCCAGAGTGGCTACAGGGGACTGAATTTAGTTTCTTCTCTTTGACATGACCCGCAATGTTAGTGGGAGCAGAACCACAGAATCACAGAATCACAGAATCACAGAATCATAGAATCATAGAATTATAGACTCATAGAATAGTTTGGGTTGGAAGAGACCTTAAAGATCATCCAGTTCCAACCCCCTTGCCATTGGCAGGGACACCTCCCACCAGACCAGGCTTCTTAAGGCCCCATCCAACCTGGCCTTGAACACCTCCAGGGATGGGGCAGCCACAAGTTCCCTGGGAAATATGTTCCAGTGCCTCACCACTCGCATCGTGAAGAAATTCCTCCTTGTGTCTAGCCTAAATCTGTCCCTGTCCAGTTTATACCCACTGCCTCTTGTCCTATCGCTACCTTTGTGAACAGTCCCTCCCCAGTTTTTTTTTTGTAGCTACCTTCAGGTACTGGAAGGTCGCTATAAGGTCTTCTCTTCTCCAGGCTAAACCACCCCAATTCTCTCAACCTGTCTTCATATGGGAGGTGCTCCAGCTCTCTGATCATCTTTGTAGCCCTTCTCTGGACCCGTTACAACAGCTCCGTATCCTTCTTATGTGAGGATTCCCGAACTGGACACAACACTCCAGATGAGGTCTCACACAAAGAGGAGAACTTTTCCTCCGGAAACCTGATGGCAGCATCAAGCCTTCTCGGTTTATTTTTTTTTTTTTCTTTTTGTTGTTTATTTAGAACCGATCCCAGGCTCCATCCCCGGGATTCCATCCCCTCCATCCCCGCCGGGGCGCAGGGAGCTGTCCAGCACGGGCGGCGCCTCCCGCCGCTCCCACGGCCCCGCTCGGCCCGGGATGGGGGCACCGGCCCCCCAATCTCCCTCCGCTCCTCCTGCCTCCCAAAGCGAGGGACCCTTTGCTCGCACTGCCAGCAAGCCAAGAGCGGCGGGAGAACGGGCTGCGCCCAGGAGCCGGGGCAGCATCAACCCGCTCCTCGTGCGGGGAGCATCCCCCCAGCACGGGGAGTGTCAGCATCCCCCCAGCATAGGGAATGTCAGCATCTCCCCCACCCCTGGCGTGGGGAGGTGGCAGCATCCCCCCAGAACGGGGCAGTAGTAGCATCCCCCCGGTGTGGGGAAGTCTCAGCATCCCCCCATGTGGGGAGATCTCAGCATCCTCCGGTGTGGAGACATCTCAGCATCCCCCCTGCCCAGTGAGGTCTCAGCATCCCCCCATGTGGGGCGATCTCAGCATCCCCCCGAGAGGCGGCTGCGAGCCGCGGGGCTGAGCGCGACAGCCGGCGAGGGGGGGAGGCGGCGGCAAGAGGCGGAGGAGGAGGAGGAGGAGGAGGAGGGAGAAAGGGCTCCAAACAACACGTGATTCCCGCGGAGCAGCGAGGGAGCCGGGGGAGGGGAGAGCGAGGGCGGGCGGCCGAGGCAGAGGAGGGCAGCCGGCGCCGCCGCCGCCGCTTTAAAGCCTCCGGGGCTGAGGCGCGGAGCCGGGCAGCGCTGCCGCCGCATCCCGTGCGGGAGCATCCGCGGCCATGCGAGCCGCCCGCCCCCCGGCGCTCCCCGCAGCCCCGCGCTGAGCCGCCCCGAGCCGCCCCGCCGCGCAGCATCATGTCCCGGCGCAAGATCTCCTCGGAGTCCTTCAGCTCGCTGGGCTCGGACTGCCTGGAAACCAGCCCCGAGGAGGAGGGCGAGTGTCCCCTGTCCCGCCTCTGCTGGAACGGCAGCCGGAGCCCCCCCGGCCACGCCGACATCCCTTTCGCCGGGGCTCGCCGGGCTCCGCGCCGCCGCCGGGTCAACCTGGACTCGCTGGGCGAGAGCATCCGCCGCCTGACGGCCCCCGCGGTGAGTGCCCCGGCCCCGCAGCCGGCTCCGTGTCGGGGAGGAGGCGGTGATGCCCGTGAGCATCTTCGCGGGGTGACACCGGAGCGCCCCCCCCCCATCCCCGCATCCCCCCGTGTCCCGTCGTTCAGCCCCGCAAAGCTGCGGGAGTTGGGATCTCGGGGATGGAAATCGGGTCAGGAGGCACAAACGAGCGTAGCTGCCGCTTATCATTTCTGCCGTGCCCCTTGCTGAATTAAAAAAACCCCAAAACCATGTAAAATCGCAAAGTGCTCATCACTAGCACCGTTTTTTTAAGGAAAAGTTCCATCCCTAGGATGCACGGCACGCACATTCTTCCTTCGGCATAAAGGAGAGGTGAACTTACATCTATAGGGCTTTTCCGTACCCAACAAGGTAAAAAAAAAAAAAAGTTTTTACTTTAGGGTTCTGAAATATTTCAGCAACAGATTTCCCTGTGCCTCCCAGAGGAGCTGACATTCCTCCAACGATCCAGTAGATCGGTTTCTATTCACTGCGCTTTGAAATCTGTGATTTATTTTTATCTGGATAGCTGCACCTGTAGCTGAGACTCAGTGAAGCGTTGCACATGCTAAAATAAGGAGTGTATTTAGGTAGGACTTGTCACACATGCTGATATCGCTTTGTAAGACTGAAATCAATGGCTCGGGAGTTCTGGTAGATGCACATAAAATAGAAGGTTCTTATCCAGCCTCTTTGTTAGGATTGTGCTACGCTCCTGTAAATACCTCAGGGTCCATCGCTGAATTTTCCTCATGAAGTTTCATCTGCAAATGAATGCTTGTTTGGTGTCTGAGGTATTTCATCGTGTTAAAAAATAAAATATTAATAGCAACAAGTAGTTTTAATCTGTAAGGAAACTATATCTGCTATTGTGGCATTAGGTCACCTCCTTGCATATTGTGATCCAGCTTTGGAAATTACAGGTCTCATCAGCATCAGCTGTCAATTTGCTTCAGTTTTAATATAATCTGTGGTTGGTGTTTCCTATACTGGTTAGATACGACTAGATAAGCTGTTTAATGGAAGAACTTAGCAGTACATTACATAGTAGTTGTCCAGTTAAGACTTCTTTCCCATTGATTTTTTTCTCTTCTCCACTGAGAATCTGGTCTTGTAACGCTGGTGTTAATAGATGGTATCTCAGGTGACCCGTCTTGTTTTAGTACAAAAAAAAAGAAGCTATTTAATTTGATACTAATACACTGGTATAATTAGAGCATGTGTTACCCAAAATATTTGAAGTGTTCTGGAGTAGCTCAGTGCAGTATTTTTAGATAACCTTAGTATTTGCCCAGCTTTGACTATTATCTCCTGTATGGAGTTGCCATAAAAGTTATAATTTTACAGATTGGAAGAACTGTTGAATTTATTTTCAAAATAAACACATTCTTCAAATGAGGAGATGAGGGAAACTTTGATAGATCTTACAGTCCTCTTTCCTTTCTGCTCTCAGAGAAATTTCAGTTAAGAATGCCAAAATTTCATCCAGCCTATTTTTATGTCCTGAACAACAGCTTCCCTGGGAGATAATTATAACAACCCTTATTGCTGAAAAACTGTGTTCTTTTAAAATTTTAATGTGAAACGTATTGCTTAAATTTTCCCTTTTTATCTTGGCATTGTAACTAGTGCTTCACTCCCATCTTACGCATTTTGGCACCAATCAGTGTGATTAACTCTGAAAGGTCAAGTTGTCACAATCCTGGTGTAGGAGAAGAACCAGGTCCCCTGTCTTTTCATTTTTCACTTAGAGAAAACACTGTTAGGGTGCATTGTTATTTTGGTGCATTCTTTTCTTATTGAGAATCTGTTCTGTGATACTGAATATATGCCTTCTTGCAACAAGTTACCATATGTCTAACACATTGAATCTGATTATTTTCACACATCTGCTATTGTAAATTAGAAATAACTTTAATTAGAAGAAGAAAAAATAACAACTCACAACTTTGGCTATAACACTAGTGTCAAATGGGACTTATTCCCATTATTTGTAAAATTAAAAAGCAAGTCTTAAAGGTGCATTGACTTATCTTCTTTCTGAACAAAAAGCTTTAATACTTTTACTATATATGCAGATATATCTTCATTCCATAATACTGCAGATAACATGTCTTTGTTAGTTGTATAAACATATATATGTATATACGAGTGTGTGTGAATGTATATGCTACATAAATTGCCTGCAAGAGCTCGATGTTTTACTTTCCAACATGCATGTAGCAGCAGCAATTTGTCCCCGTCCTGATGCTGACACTTCCAAAGTTGAAGGACGCTACAGGTTCCTGTTGTTCATCCTTAGCCCTAATATTGTGCTTTCCTTCAGTGATGTCTGGATTGAAATACTGAGAAAAATCTCTTTTGTTTGTTTTCACTGAGAAAAAAAATCTGTCTGTGTGTTTAATACTTCTGTGGCATGCAGAGAGATCTCTGGGTGATGTTTCAATGGCAATAGCGGGGGTTACCAAGAGCTGCTCTGGAGATGTGGAGAGCCTTAAACTGAGCGGAACGGAGCATCCAAGGGATGAAGGAGCTGAGCAAGAGCTCTGTCCATGGGACAGAGTGGTGACAAGGCTGTGCAAGCAAGGAGGTTGTGCAAGCAGCCTGGGTCTTATGAGTGATAACACAAAAATGTGTACAAAAATATTAGTATGTCCTGTGCAACATATTCATGAGTTAGTATAGCTGTACAGTTAGTGGAAAGAGTAAAATGCACTAACAAAATCTGGGCTAGATTATAGTTTAAAGAAGCTATTCCATTTTGTATCACTTATAATCTTGGTCTGAAGTTTAGCTGAGTGTGACTTTGCACAAATATTACTTTGTGTGTAACTGTGGGAGAAAATTCAAGTGAACCATTCTGTGTCACAGTGTTTAATCCAACCTTTCTGCTTGCTCCGGGAGAACAGCTTCTAGCACTTTCCAGCACACATGATTTTCCAACTTTTCACTTGAATACATTTTTAGAGATTTTTCCTGCAGTTGTTGCATGAGAAGATGCAGGGGTCTGATCTTCAATCAGCCCAGAGACATTTTATGTTCCTGTGCATTCTTAAAGGTCTCCTGATGTGTCTGCGTTGTTGAAGGATGGACACTACTCATCTGGAACGAGCTTACCCTACACCCTCTATTTTTAACAGCCAGAATTAGAAGGGTGATAGGGCTCACTGCCACCAAAACAGCTGCATATTTTGAACAAAATATGCGGTGATGAGGAAGATGAATAGACCTCCACACATAACCCACCGTTTGCATTCATGAGTAAGGTGTTCTAGGGAAGGTCAGTGAAGTAGGGTGCACAGGGCAGGGAGGCAGAGCAGCGGTGATGCAAGAAGAGAGGCAGCTTTTTGTCACAGCTGCACTAAGCAAACTAACTGCGCAGATACTGAACATCAATGTGTTGTTACCCTGTTGCCCCCCAAAGTACCGTTTTGCTGAGTAAATAGGCGCATGCCAGCAGGAGGGTCGAGGCTCTCGCATCAGCCAGACACGGCTCCACCCTGCAGAGTTGGGGAACTTTGCCCATTCAGGACTGTGTTCCATGCCTGAGTGTGAAGATGATGTTTAATAAATAAACTCTGGACATTGCACACACTCAGTTCTTGTGACTCCTGTATTTCACCAAACCATGGCCAAGAGTGCTCCATGCTTATTGCCCCCTGTTTGACTCTTCCCTCTGACAGCCTTTCAATTCTGTGATGCTCCCACACAGCCTGTAATTGTGTAGGCAGTTCCTATCCACTCTAACCCGTTCCTAAATCACATTCCTGACTGGGCAAAGATGTTCCTTATGTCCTTCATCATCTGAACTGCCATTAGAATGTCTTTGGTCATGTACTCTAATAGAGAAACTTGGAGCTAGGTCCCACTGCTGTCAAAACAAACAGGTGCCCTTCTTGCTGGGCTAGGTCCAGGTTTTTGGAGATACATAATAAAATGCTGGGAATATAGTAAGGACATTAATTTATGACCTTTTTTTCTAAGAAATGAGTTGCATAATTATATGAAGCCTGACACACAAAACAATAAAAAAACCCCAAGACTGTGCCTGTAATTCTTTCTATTTAACAAATTAAGAAAGTCAAATATGATCACGTTCGAAGTAGTTCCCTTCTGAGTTCACACACAGCTGCGTATGATGCTGCCAACATTCAAAGCAATTCTGCAGATCTTTTTCTGAAAGGCTGTTGAGGATCTCTTGTGAATCTATGATTCTATGACTCTATGATTTTGCTTTCACATCTTCTGCCAACAAAAGATGGATTCTTTTGAGCACCGACTTGATCTTTGGACAGAGGGAGCCAGGTCTGGCGAACAGAGTGGGTGCTCAGGCACAGTGATGCTGTTACTAGCTAGAAAATGCGTCACAGACAGTGTTGTGGGCTGGTGTGATGTCTTGATGTTAACTTGCACACTGACATTTTCCAACTGAGGTTAAGACATATGTATTTGAACACACGTCCACTCGTACAGAGTGAAGTGATTGAGTTGAGCCTTGTTTCACTATGACAAGTTAGAACGTGTTCTATAAACATCTCTTTGTCTCTTCCCTCCCACTCCTGGTTCCCGAGCTATAGGATTAGTCTTGTTATTTTCTTTTTTTTTTTTTTTTTATCGGACCTCATATGTACATCATGAGCAAATTTAACAACATATTTTTCTTTTGATTCCAACTTGGTTGTTGTGCTCCATTTTAAAGTATGGCTTTTACACCCACAATGACGTAAATTTTAATCAGTTATAGCTAGAGATGATGGTACTATATGCTATTCACTATCAACATAAATTTTTCTGCCTTTAAGAGCTCTGCTGTGTGCGAAGGATATCCTGGCACCAGTGGACACAGATTTATTCTTTAGAAATGCCGTTTAGCATCTTGCTGAATTCCAATTCCTTGCAGCAATTTTCACATTTGCTCCAGTTCTATCTTGACTTGTATCCAATACCAGACTGAAAATAGAATCAAAATCAGAAAAAAATATTGTCAGTGATTTAAAAAGTCAAATACTTTGCTCGCAGTGAAGGGGCATGGACTGTGCTAGAGGAGCTGAGAGTGATTTGGGAGTACATTCAAGAGCAGACTGTGTACCCCCAAACGCCATACTGATCTTTCTGGAAAGAGACTTAGAGCATGACGCAGCATTAAACTGACTTACTTTTCCGTTTGATTTTATTTTCTGAATGGCCCGTGTAACGTGTCTCTTGAACTGTAAACATTATTAAGTGAAAATCACTTCTGAATATACTTTTCTGTTCATTCGGAATTATTCCTGCTATTCTTTAAACCCAGTTGAAGACACATTAAATTAAGAACATTTTTTTCCTACTTAAGTGAGGAAGCTGCTACTGGCTGCTGGCAAATAGCTTGAATTTAAGAATTGTCTTTTTGAATACAGCCTTTTTCCTGACAATGGGAGAAAAGTGAACCTAAAGACTGTTGTTTAGGGTATTACTTATGTCACAGGAGGGCTGTAACTTCAAATTGCTTAATTGCAAGTGAATCCTCCAGTGAGTGGAGGTGGGATTTTGATGGAGAAGTTGCAACCTAACAGCTTAAATCAAACCTGACTCTATCATAAAGCTCTGCAACTTATGCTCAAGGAATAACTACTTTTTTTAGGAGAATAACAAATTGTTGCCACTAACAGGAGAGGTGACAAGTTGATTTTTACATAAGGTTTTGAAAAAATTTTGGACAAGTATTCTGAGCTCCTTCTGACTCACATCAACCCATCAGGTATATCTAAGCGCTGCTGTTGTAGGAATAACTTCTGCCTGTCTTTCTGAACGAAGTAAGGTAATGCCAAATGGTATCTATATCAGCTGTGTGATCACAGAATCACAGAATCACAGAATAACCAGGTTGGAAGAGACCCACCGGATCACCGAGTCCAACCGTTCCTACCAAACACTAAACCATATCCCTCAGCACCTCGTCCACCCGTGCCTTAAACACCTCCAGGGAAGGTGACTCAACCACCTCCCTGGGCAGCCTGTTCCAGTGCCCAATGACCCTTTCTGTAAAGAATTTTTTCCTAACGTCTAGCCTAAACCTCCCCTGGCGGAGCTTGAGGCCATTCCCTCTTGTCCTGTCCCCTGTCACTTGGGAGAAGAGGCCAGCACCCTCCTCTCTACAACCTCCTTTCAGGTAGTTGTAGAGAGCAATGAGGTCACCCCTCAGCCTCCTCTTCTCCAGGCTAAACACCCCCAGCTCTCTCAGCCGCTCCTCATAAGGCCTGTTCTCCAGCCCTTTCACCAGCTTTGTTGTGATGAGCTGGTTCACTTAATAGCCCAGGCTGGATAAGCTTTACTTGAGTTAACATCCTTCTCAGGAATGAGGGTGTGAAGGAAAAAAAGGATGAAAATGGTGAAGAAAGGCACAACCACTGAGGAACTCCTGATTTCTAATTCCAACAGGCAAACAGGATTAGTTCTTTTAATAATATAAAATAAAAGTAGAAGTAAAATCAGACTTTTGTGCAATATCTTTCAACAGAGAGAAAACCCATTTATACACAAGGTCACACGAGCAGCCTGTAGCCAGTCAATCTGCTATTTCATAGCATGGCACAGAGCTGTCTTAAACAGGAACCTTCTGGAAAAGGTTATTAATATGAGGATCATGATGGGTTTTGTTTGTTTGTCTTGTTTGTGAGTTTAACATCTCATACAAGGGAACTTCAGCCTCAGCAAATAAAATATATATATAAAAAAAATCAGTTTAACAACAGCCAAGGGCTTGCGGCATTGTACTGACCTTGATGAAATTTTATTTAGGGTGAGCCTGAATATTTGACATCTAGGGCTTAGATCAATCATAGTAATATAGTTGCTTTCTTAATGTTTATACAGTTCCAGACTAAATCTTGCCTTTTCTACAGTGCTTGGAAAAAAAAGGTGTCGGAATCATTCATACATTGCAGGTGTCTTTGCTGTCTGGAAGGAGAGAGCATATCCGTGCTGGGGATCAGGCACATCTCAACTGCTGGCTGACAAACCAGAGTGTGGCAGCACCAGTGTTAATCCCACAAAATTGATCTCAGTTATTTTGCGCTTCTCTGCCTGTCCAGGTGTAAATCATAGAGAAGGGCGTTGTAAAGTAGAAGGGAATGCTTTGATCTTCGATACGTGTCCCTTAGTAGCAGTGTGCAGTCCTGGCTACATCAAAATGAATCATAGAATCAAAGAATCATAGAATCACCAGATTGGAAAGGACCCACCGGATCATCGAGTCCAACCATTCCCATCAATCCCTAGACTATGTCCCTCAGCACCTCATCCACCCATCCCTTAAACCCCTCCAGGGAAGGTGACTCAACCCGCTCCCTGTTCCAGTGCCCAATGACCCTTTCCGTGAAAAATTTCATCCTGATGTCCAGCCTGAACCTGCCCTGGTGGAGCTTGAGGCCATTCCCTCTCGTCCCGTTCCCTGTCCTTTGGGAGAAGAGCCCAGCTCCCTCCTCTCCACAACCACCTTTCAGGTAAAGAGCAATGAGGTCTCCCCTCAGCCTCCTCTTCTCCAGGCTAAACACCCCCAGCTCTCTCATTTGCAGCTGTCTGAGCAGAGACTGTTACCACTTCACAGCAGTCCAGTGTACTCCTGGTGAAACTTAAGAGTGTTAACACAGAGAAAGACCCTTTCTTTCCTTCTACCTCTTGTGCTAATGTTAAAGGCTGCTATAAAAGGCTTTGACTATGATAAGTCATTCCAGCTCATACGTAGATTCTTTCTAGACGTGTCTACTTGCTAACTCTCAAACTAAGTTTCAAAATGAAGGAAAAAAAAAAGCTATGGTTTGTCTATGGGTCTCAAAGGGATAATCATTTTTGCAACTCCACATATGAAATAAAGTCCAGTTATACTGAGGAAATTTGGTTTGTTGTATCCCAGCAGAAGAAATTCCTTGAGAAGGACAGACATGTAAACCCTTTCCTTTCATTTCCTATGTCCCAGAGTAGGACTGATGATTTTATGTAGTAAGTGTGAGTTGCATTAAAAGATTAACAGGTGGCATTAAGGCTAGACGTCTATTGTATTCTCACCTAATTAATACATTTCTGTAGCACATAACAGACCTTCTATCCATTCCAGTCATGGCTGAAATTCAAAGAGGAACAATATGATCCCAGTCAGTATTGTAATGCATAGCACCCTGAGATATTTATCCTTCACTGTCAAGGAGTTAGACTAGATGATCTAATAGGCAATTTCCATCCATAATGTCTGTGATTCTTCTAGTTGAAAGGCAGCTGGGGTTGCAAGAGTTATGATTTCTAATTATTTTGAGGCTTTGCTTTATTTCTTCAGGGTGTTTGCATTGTTATTGCTGTGAAATAGTATGGAGTAAAATTCTTCGTCTCCATGTAACATATTAAATTAAGGCATTTTCTCCGATGTGCACAAGTATTTCTCTGTGAAGAATACCCCAGTTTGCATGAGCTGGGAAGGAGAATGATCTCAATTGTAGTGCAAGGTGGTGCTGAGCTCAGGCACCGCACCCTTGCCTGGTCCCATCCAGATCTTCAAGAGCTGTTGTTGGGCAGCTTGTCTTGCCTCCAGCTGTCAGTCGTCCTGCTCTTGGTCTCCAAGCAGTCCCCTCCTGGGGATTCTGCATCTTTCTCTCTTGATATCAAATCTGGTGCTAGTCACAGAGGTCTGGAAGCAGTTGATGGTTTAGCACAAACTTTTATAATCAGGAAGATGTTTTTCCTGAAGAAAAAAAGTAAATTTTTAGCTTATATAGTGACAGAGAAAAAAAATGCGTGCACCCTAAGAGTCCAGAAGCTAGAGAGTAAAAATATCTAATTTTCCTGATTATATTGTCAAAAACATTATTAAACCGCCAGAGATAAGTTTTTTTAATTGTCAAATGATTGTTTAAGTTGGAGCTCTGCTTCTCCATCTCTTATTTCTCTCTGTGCCCTATTATTCCACTCTTTACGGACAGGGAAGGGGACAGGAAAGGGTCCTGTCCATGCAGGACTCGCAAGGACCTTCCATCTTTCTGCATCATCAGAAAGCTGTTGGATGCCATAGGAGCCTTTGTTTTCTTTTTCAGTTCTGCTTTTCCTTAGATGCGGCAATTTCAATGTTTATCTCCCCACTCCTGGCATTTGGGAATGTTGATAAATGTTTGTCTTCAGCTGAAGCCTTGATTCTTTGTTTACAGCTTCTCTTACATCAATATTTTGGTGATCCGAAGGACAGGGAAAGAACAGTTTTCTACTGCTTTCATGATCATGGGGTAAATAACAAAAAAACCCCCCCAGACTGGATGTGAAAATAACTATTTTGCAGTTTATTTCCTTCTGGATGGGCCAAGCGCACACCTACTCGTGTACTTGGAGATCTGTAATCACCTATGCACAAAGATTGGACTCAAATTGCTTCTAAAATATGAAAAAATTATTGGTTTTTATTAATGAACAATCATCAGCAGTGAAGCCAGCGATTAAAGTCATCTTACGCATCTGCTGAGTTAGTGATTGAATCCTACAAATCTGAGGCATGTGAAACTTCCAGCATCAAAGTGCTGATGTGACTGAGGTCTGTGGGTGTTCGCTTCTCCTCTATGCAGAAATGCGGATTCCTTTAGGAAGGACTTTGCAGCTCCCCAGGGCACAAGAGTCTTGAGTAGTCCCCTAACCCGACTGACTTCCCCGAAGAAATTCTGATAGAAGCAAAGTGGTTTCGAGCTGAGCTCATTATGCTCTTCAATGCTTCAACTTTCATGTTTAAAATTTTAAGTGCTTAAGTTTTTAAGAACATGAAGCACTTCGGAGCCACTTAGCTTCTGCCAGGAAAAATGTTTGAAGCCTTGATAGGGTTAAGGAGAAACTGTGTGCCTGGCTGCTCTCTTGGCTCGGACCTCCCTCTTCCATACAGTTCCTTTCTGCTCTGTCTGGTTATCTTAGGATGCAAAAGGAATGGGGAAGAGAATTTGAAACTGCATTTATGTAAATTTAGACTGAGTCATCTGGGATACTGTATGCAGTTCTGTCACCTCAGGGGGGAGTTTGCCTGTCCTTACTTAAACATTTATAAGATGTCTAAGTCTAAAGCAATCACTCAACATCTTTTCTAGACAAAAGAAATAATTCGGTATTTCTGAAGACCGAGTCCTCAGGCATGTATTAGATGCCAACTGTAGGATGGAATAAATTACTTTGAGTGCCTACAGTTGGGCAGATGATCCCTACTGTTTATTTCCAAAGGTGTTGCAATGAAATGGAAGACATTTCAGAGGCAACAGAAAATGGATAAGGATTAGACTAAAGTTTCTGTCCTCTGAGAAAATTGGAAAGATTATGGTTGTTTGTCTTATGAAAGACATTTATAATAAGGGATGTAATTAAAGCAGAAGCCTTCTCCCCTCTGTCTCTCAAACTGGACACAATGAAGTTAAAAGATGGGAAAATTAATCTCAAAAAAATAAAGAAAAAAACATACACAATGTTCAAACTGGAATTCGTTTTCCAAGGAAGGTGTCTTGAGTTAAAAAAACTTGGAATATTTCAAGTTCATTTAGACAAATATCTTCATAAAGATTTTATCCCATTAGTCATAATAGTGCTTTCAAAGCACTATTACTCCTTTAGTTTCACATCTTCAAGCAGTTTTGCACTACTGGAGAGCAGGGTGAGACCTAGCAAGAGGGTCAGTTTTCTCTGTGAGCGCATCCTGTGAAGAGCAGTGGCTTAGCAAGTTTGCGGATGACACTAAGCTGGGTGGAGGTGTTGATCTGCTGGAGGGTAGGGAGGCTCTGCAAAGGGATCTGAACAGGCTGGACCGCTGGGCAGAGTCCAATGGGATGAGGTTTAACAAGGCCAAATGCCGGGTCCTGCACTTGGGGCACAACAACCCTGTGCAGTGCTACAGACTAGGAGAAGTCTGTCTAGAAAGCTGCCTGGAGGAGAGGGACCTGGGGGTGTTGGTTGACAGCGACTGAACATGAGCCAGCAGTGGCCCAGGTGGCCAAGAAGGCCAATGGCATCTTGGCTTGGATCAGAAAAGGCGTGACCAGCAGGTCCAGGGAGGTTCTTCTCCCTCTGTAATTCGGCACTGGTGAGACCGCTCCTCGAATCCTGTGTTCAGTTCTGGGCCCCTCACCACAAGAAGGATGTTGAGGCTCTGGAGCGAGTCCAGAGAAGAGCAACAAAGCTGGTGAAGGGGCTGGAGAGCAGGTCTTACGAGGAGCGGCTGAGAGAGCCTGGGTTGTTTAGCCTGGAGAAGAGGAGGCTGAGGGGAGACCTCATTGCTCTCTACGTAGTTGTAGAGAGCAATGAGGTCTCCCCTCAGCCTCCTCTTCTGAAAGGAGGTTGTGGAGAGGAGGGAGCTGGCCTCTTCTCCCAAGTGACAGGGGACAGGACAAGAGGGAATGGCCTCAAGCTCCACCAGGGGAGGTTCAGACTGGACATTAGGAAAAAATTCTTCACAGAAAGGGTCATTGGGCACTGGCACAGGCTGCCCAGGGAGGTGGTTGAGTCACCTTCCCTGGAGGTGTTTAAGGCACGGGTGGACGAGGTGCTAAGGGTCATGGTTTAGTGTGTGATAGGAATGGTTGGACTCGATGATCCGGTGGGTCTCTTCCAACCTGGTTATTCTATGATACTATGATTCTATGATGAAGTCACAGTGGCTGCCATGTCAGGGCTGCCTGCTGCTGTGTGACAGTAGAATGCTCTAGTTGTAGCACTGAGGTGCCAGGTGGAAGAGTTGTAGTAAATAGTGAGCAGGCTGTACACATCAGGGAGGATGGACAGGTTTTTCCAGAGGCCCTGCTGAGCCAAGAACCTGAGCCCTGTCTTGCAAGGAAGGAGGGAAAAATACAGATAACCCTTGAAGGTCATGGGTGGAAGCTCCTCAGATGGAGATGGCTGGAAGTTTGTTACTTCTGACACACAGCTAAGACCCGTTTTCTCCCTGTGGTTCAACAGTTACAGAGCAGGTTCAGTGCCCAGGGAAGAGGTGGGAGAGATGACCTCCCTTGGGATGAGGCATCAGAGCCAGCTGAGCCTCAGCCCCTAGAGACTTCAAGAAAAGAAGGGTTGTAGGTATCAGAAATTCTATCCTGAGAAGTTATGTGTGGGGTCAGGAGCAGAGGACAGATGAGCAGGGAGGGTATGGTGGTGTGTTTGCTACGCACTGGCCAATCTAGAAGTGGAAGCAGAGGAAGCTTTTAGACAGCTGGAGGAAGCCTGAAAAGGGCAGACCCTAGTACTCACTGGGGACTTCAGGCAACGCAAAATCCTCTAGAAGTCAAATAGATCTGAGCAGAAGCAATGCAGGAGATTTTTGGAGTGTACTGAAGAGAGTTTCTTGATGCAGGTGATCAATGAGCTGTCAAGGAGGGGGGATACTCTACTGGACCTATTGCTTGCAAACAAGGAAGAACTGATTGAAGGTGTAAAGGCTGAGGGCAGTCCTGGCTACAGTGATTATGAGATGCTGGAGTCCATAACACTAAGACAAGTGGGAAGGAGAATCACAGCATCACACTTTAGGAGAGTAGATTTTGGCTTTGTCATAGGTCTTGGCAGGATCCAATGGGTGTCTAGCCTGTAGGGTAAATGGGTACAAGAAGCTGGTTGATTTTCATGGACCTATTGACACCCTCCTTAAGTTCATTATGACGTGCAGAATGTTGAACAAGCCTGGAAGGAAGCCAGTGTGGATAAACAGGGACCTCAGGTTGTGGGGCAAATCCTTTTGGAAGCCTTTACTTAGCACAAAAAAAAAAAAAAGGACAAGGCAGTGAGTGTGAACAGCCTGGCCAAATTTCATCCCTTTAGCACCTTGACACATATTTATGCTCCTTACGAAGGATGGGTTGTGCCTTACAAACCTGACTGACTTCTGTAATGAGATGACTGGCTTAATGGATGAAGGGATGTTGCCCATCTTGACTTTAGGAAAGACTTTGACAAGGTCTCCTGTAGTGTCATTAGAGCCAAACTGGTGAGATATGGACTGCTGAAGTGTCTGATAAGGTGGATGGAGTGTTGACTTAACTTTAGGGCTGAAATGTTGACCATCAGAGTCACTGTTTTGTTTAGTTATGGCCACAGTTATGGAATTACATCTATAGCAAATTGACATTTACCAGTGGTGAAATACAGCAAACTGAGACTGTGGGGACAGTGGCTTTTGAACCATGCCCGGTGAAACGCCGAAGTAATTCTTGTCAGATATGAAGAAAGAATTTGTGACTCCTCAGGTGAGTTTGCATACTGGCTATGAGCACATTACACAGACCCCTTTTCCTGTGTTTTAATTGTAAATCTTATTTTTTGTCTGTACTTAATTTCTAAGGTTTGATTGGAGATGCCAGTAAAAAGGCATATGAGTTCATGCGATTGTGTAAAATTGTCTGACAATTTTAGGCACCTCGTTTAGCTTTCAGTAGAGAGTTAACTGTACATGGGGTATTCTTATTTCATTCATCAGTGCAGGAGAAGGGATTTCTATTGATGAAATAAGCTGAAGGCTTAAAGGTAACATGTATGGTTAAATCTTGAGGTATTTAGAAAGGTTAGGAGTGCAGCATCTGTGAGTCAGGCATGAGAAAGGCAAAGACAGTCTGTGGAGGATTGCTCAGGTGTCATAAGCTGCATAACTCGAGAATATAGAATGTTATTATTCTTCTGCTGTGATACCAGACATTGCTGCTTTCCATACACTTGCTGTAAAAGCATTTTGAGAGGATCAGAAGGGAGATTTAATTTAACAACCAGACATTTTTACCATTCCCCATTTGACGTCCAAGGTGATGCTGGTTGAGTGATAATGTTATGTGTTTAGGGAGAGGGGCAGAAGGAAATGCTGTATGGAGATTGGAGATGGCAGCTGTCTGGACCTCTTTGCTTCAAGGCGTTTTGCTAGAATGGGAAAATACATCTTTTCTATATGTGAAGAATGGATTTTTTCTGCCTACTGAGCACAGGAAAGCTTCTGATCTTCGTGAGAACGTGCCATGAAATATATTTGTAGCTCTTCAGGCCTAAGGACTTCAACACATGCTGTAGCGCCGAGAAGGGGATGGTTTTTCAATGTGTGATGGTTCCGTTGATATGGTGCTTCCAGTGTGTTTTCTGTAGAAAATATGTAACTTAATGTCTTTTAGCACAGGAAAACTAGCTCCCACAGAGAACAAAAGTAATTACCTGATACAGAATTAACAAAATAAACAAATCTTTCCGAGTTTATGCCTTATTTTAAGCTTACTTTAGTCAATGCATGCATTTCAACACATTTGAATTCAAAAGGACAGATGTTTTAAAAAATACATTTTTACAACTGCAGAAACTTATTGCAGCCTGTTGTATGCTTTTTCATTCCTGCTGGTATCAAAACAGATACCTCTTTCTGCAAACTCATGGATGATAGTAGGAAGAAAGCTCAACTCTTGAACTGCTGAATCGGTACAGCAGTAGGCAAAATCTGAGACTTTTGAAGATGATGATGCTTTTAGAATGAAATACCTGTAATTAAGCAGCATTTCAACTATTACTTTGTAAAACAATTAGATGTCTTTTCCAAAAGGTAGGGGAATACCAAATATCTCTAAAATTTGAGTGTCTGCTGCTGCAAGTCTCATCCAAATATCTCCCTATGCCCTTGATACAGAAGGAAGGCTTAAAAATCCAAATTGAGTCCTTTTGTCTGACCTCTGGCTCCAGGACAAAATGAGGAGGTGAAAAACCTCTTTGATACAAATCAGTCATTTTGAAAGAATGATGCTTTGTCCTAAGTGACTTGGAAAATTACAAAAGTATGGATTTCACATTTGCTCTGGTCACCCAAGGGTCTCTCATGAATTAATTCCAAACCACAGGAATAGCAGTAGCTGCAGTAGTAATATTAAGAAAAATAAGCACATACATGCACGTATGTATTTTTATGAACATTGTAGTTGTAGTAATAATGAAAATAAACAGATATATGCACATACGTATCTTGGTGAACACCTGTTGAAATGAAATTACATAGAAATGCTTGAAGCATGTTATGTTTTGATGAATACGAGTTTCTTGATAGTTTAAAAGATCACTGGAGAGTCACAGCTTGTCAGGAAAGTAAGTCATAATAAATTGCGTCTTTGTAATATTAATTAATATGAAGTGTTCTAGAGAGAATACAAAATTTAAAAAGCCCAATACCTTTTCTTGGTGATACTTTCACTGAAAAATAATATTCTTTCAGACTGCTTTAAATCAATTATTTTAAAATAATGAGATAACTGGTAGGTGATAGACTATGACAGCAAATAGTGAAGTGGCCCCTTGTTATGCCCAGCTAGTCTTGTAAGCAGTATTAATTACAGCACATTGTAAAATTCATTGCTATTTTAATGGCAAAGTAAGATATAAGAAATGAATAGTATTTAATATTCATTGCTATGATGGACACCTACAAGGTGGAAGATGAGGAGGTGTAAAACTGGAGAAAAATAATATGTTAATAGATCATGTTAATTATACTGTATTGAACTTTCCTAATCTTGTATTTTTATTTTTTTTATATTCTTCTTCCGTAGCCTCAGACCATTCGGCAAACTCTTCAAAGGACACTGCAGTATTTTGAGCATCAAGTTATTGGGTAAGTGTTAATGTGAAGTAGTGAAAGATGCGTGGTAACGTTTTGCTCTGTGCTTCCCCAGTCACAGTCTTGTGTGACAAGCTTTTTAATTTTCCGCACGAATTCTTAGAGATGCTCTGGAGTAACTATACATACTATGGATGTGAATGATAAACTGCCATCCAGTCCTGATCCCATGCAGTTCCATCAGGCAGCAACTACTGCGTTAACAGTAACGTTTCCTATATAAAGAGAATGGGAAATCTTTTTGTAAACCTATCAATTTGCTTTTCACAGAGCCAGCTGAGCATGCTGAAAGAGTTACTTGTGTTATGATCTGACTTCCAAATCTTGCAAAATCCTGCATCGCTGGTTGTTACATATATATGCTGTTACATGCTTGCAGGATTTTGCAGAAGTAGGGCTGGAAGCCACTTCCCAAGAATTCACTGTGGAAATTAATAGGTGACTGAGGAATAAAAAGGAAGTAACAGCAACCATAGCCATGAAAATCTAAGGCATTCTCCCATTGTTTAAAGTAATCTCCTTTCAACCTTTTCCTTACCTGCACAATTATTTTATTGTCACAGATAACTTACTTTTCCTAACAGAGCCGGAGTGCAATGGCTGCATCTCTACAGCAATTAAATACCTGTGTCATATGACAAATGAAGAATGCTGTCATAGAATCATGGAATCATGGAATAGTTTGGGTTGGAAGGGACCTTAAAGATCATCTAGTTCCAACGTCCCTGCTATGGGCAGGGACACCTCCCACCAGACCAGGGTGCCCAAGGCCCCATCCAACCTGGCCTTGAACACTTCCAGGGATGGGGCAGCCACAGCTTCCCTGGGCAGCCTGGGCCAGTGTCTCACCACCCTCATCGTGAAGAAATTCCTCCTTATGTCTAGCCTAAATCTGCCTCTTTTCAGTTTATACCCATTGCCCCTAGTCCTGTCATTACATGTCTTTGTAAATGATCCCTCCCCAGCTTTCTTGTAGCCCCCTCCAGTTAAATGGAAGGTCACTATAAGGTCTCCTTGGAGCCTTCTCTTCTCCAAACTGAACAATCCTGACTCTCTCAGCTTGTCCTTGTATGGGAGGTGCTCCAGCCCTCTGATCATCTTTGTAGCCCTCCCCTAGACTCGTTCCAACAGCTCCATATCCTTCTTATATTGAGGTTTCCAGAACTGTCCTCTTTATCTAATTATGCAGATCTAAAGAATTTTTTTTCAAGCTTTGTTGAGGGTCTTTTTAGAGTTTATAACATAGTTACAATGTTCAGTGCACTGGAGGGAGGTGTCATTGCCTATTTCTCACTGGATAAAATTCGGTGGGAGCCCTAGCTTGGTGTGTGATACTGCAATAATAGCAATGTGACTGGCACCTAAGGACAGTGAGGGGATCACAAGCAGTTTCACAAATCTCACAAGTCTCACAAGTAGTTGTGGTGTCTGCTGTAGGACAGGCAGAGGGGAGAAGCCTTCTGGCTGCTAATTTTTTCAGTTGCTGAAAAAATTACTTGGAAGTCTCACATTAGGAGGCTTGAGGGGATGAGACAGTGCCTTGTGGAAAGCATGCGTGCAATAATAACACATCTTTGTATTTATGGCCACACGTGGCTTAGAGGTACTTTTTTTTTTTTTTTAGTGGACAAAATTTAAAATGCGGACACTCTGAAAACCTCTAACTTGTGTGACTTGTGATACAGTGACTCAGTTTTCTGAATATCAGTATATTTGTCCTGCCCCGTTCCCCAATGGAACAGGGGGAGAAAATATGATGAAAAAAGCTTGTGGGTTGAGATAAAGACACACAGAGCTCTTCTATCTCCTCCAGCGCAGGGGTGTGGGTTGTGGTCAGTCCATAACAGCTCCTTTCTGCTGCTCCATCTCCTCATGCTGTTCCCCTGCTCTGGCACAGGCTGTCCACAGGCTGCAACCTCATTCAGGGCATACCCACCTGCTTATGTATGGGATCCTTCAAAAGCTGTGGTGTGGCTGTCTGCTCCACCATGGTCTTCCATGAGCTGCAGAGGGACAACCTGCTTCACCATAGTCTTCTTCACAGGCTGCAGGGGAATCTCTGCTCTGACACCTGGAGTTCCTTCTCCCCTTCCTTCTTCTTTGACCTTAGTGTTCACAGGGCTGTTTCTCTCACTTCTTTCCCTCACCTCTTGCACCACCATGAGGTATTTTGCCCTTTCTTAAGTACATTTTCGCAGAAGCATCACTATCTTGACTGAGGGCTCAGCTGAGCCCTGCAGTTAAGTTGTGCTCAGCACAGGGCAGCTCCATTCTGTCTTCCTAGCATTCCCTTCAGTTCTCCCTGCCAGCACTTGGGCCACAACGTAAATGTTTATCAAATCTCCCATCCCAATCAAGACCAGAGGTGAGGAGTGGCTGTGATGTCCTTCAGGGAGTTGTTGACACTGGCTGAAGAGTTGCAGCAGGGGAGCTGGACTGTGACTTTGGGCTCTGGGTCAGCTGGGACAGTGTGTCAGGATCTGGCCTTCTGCAAGGCACGTGGCTTGACACTGCTGGAGACCTGGGAAGCAGTACAGACCATGCAGCTCACTGCAGAGCATTCCAGCAGCCCTTTCCAGTAGGTTTTCCTTGTCTAAGAGTAGCCCACTCTTCCCAATTTCCCTGTTGGGGGTAACCTGATGCGTGGACCTGCATCTGTTGTAGTCCATTTCCACAGGTTCAGGCAGTGCAGGCACTTAGTTTTTATAGACATTAACCAGGTGAAGAGTCCAATCCTTAAAATGGCTATTCATGATTTATGAAATATCAATAAAGTATGAAGGCATAAAAAGCTCTTAATAAAATACTCATTAATAAGTTTCTCTCTCTGCATTGTGTATTTTGCCAAGCGTATAGCACTGCTGCATTATTTTGTTCACTCATATTTCCTCTTTTGTTGTCGTTATCAGTTGCTTAAATCTTTGGTTTAAACATCTTTTGAGCTTCTGTTCTCTTTCTGTTGAATTAAGGAAAAAACAATCCAGCAATGCTAAATCAAATAGAATAATTTAGATGGTAGCTGCTTTCTTGCTGGTTGAACCATAGCTCTGTGCCTTTCATCAGCTGTGGGATTCTTTTTATTTTTTATTTAACAGGCTAAAGCACAAACTTTATTCTTGATAGCATAGTGAGTTGCAGCTTAGCATCCTTCTTTCTGCTGAGATCTTTTCAGAAGACAGTTAACAGAGAAAGGCTTTATATTTGCAGTGCTAGATTTATCCTTCTTATTAGATACTCACCAATACCTCATGAACATCTTGCTTGGTGTTTATTGTACAACTTTGTTGTAGACAACACCCCAGTTGAATAATGTATAAGACAGATATGTACGATTCCCCTCCTTCATGCCTCAGCCCTTTGGGACTATTTTTTTCTTATATCTTCATTCTCATTGTAGATAGTATTCCAGATTCCAGTATAATACTTGAGATACCCAGGCTACTGATGTGGTGTCATCTGTGATAATGCACAAATGGAGAGGAGATGGTAGAGGAGAGAAGAAGGAGACAAGGGAAACCAAAGGCATTTTTTACTACCACTTCTGAAAGACATTTGTCATCCTTGCATTTGTAAGAGGCGATACTGAAACTTTTTTACCCTTTTTTTTTTTCTTTTTTATTGTAGTTACAGGGATGCAGAGAAGAACTTTCACAATATATCGAACAAATGCTCTTATACAGACTGCTCTGGTAATGAAGAAACTGAAGATGTCTCAGGAATTCTCCAGTGTACGGCTAATGTACTTGGTATGTATTTTTGCAAGGGAATTGGTTTCCTTTATTTGGAAGGAAAGTTCACTGACCATCCTAATACCAACAATTAACCAAGGAAGTTTTGCTCTAGCAAAGGAAATTTAGGATGGAAGCAGCTACATATTGGGGCACTATTGTTAAATTTGTCCCCTTTTCTACATATATTTTGTCCATTTAAGACAATGAAGACTGAATTTTCAGTGGAGTCGGTGCAGCTGTGTTGTGCAATGTGTGATTAGAGAGGTTCCAAAGGCTCAAAGTCCAAATGGACTTGCATCTGTGCAGGCCGTGATCTTGGAATTATCTGAAGTGGTTTTATAGGGGATCTACAGAGCAAGCAATACTCTTACTGTCTGTGGGTCTGATGGTTAGCGGACCTGGGAAACACAGAGCAGGATGTACCTGAGACATGAAACATTCTGGAAACTTAACATTTGTATTGGAGAATCCTTGCTGCGATAAACTTTTAGAGAGGTTGCATGTCAAGGTGATACCATCCATCACTGAAGTGCAGCTGTCTTAATCGGTGCCAAAATCGGATAGCTGGCTACTTGCACCCATTTATATGATTTATCCAGCTTATTCTCTTTCCCAAGTTGTTAGCAAGCTTTACTGCTACAGACCTGCATTGCTGATACAAATCTACCATAAAAGCAAAAAAATGTGCAGAGCTTGACACTGAGAACTTATTTTTTTGCTGTTATTTTTCTTTTAACTGTGTCACTTCTATGAAACTTACATTATCCCTTGTTTTAGATTAAACTTTACTAATTGTACTTTAACCACGCAACACCTATATTTTACAGGGAATTCTTGAATATAATTATTTCAAAGCAGTAATTCCTGATTTAGTTTGATAGTAATTTACAGTGTAGCAAAGCTAATGTTACACAGCTCTACTTCCAGGACTGTAACAACTGGCAATAACTCTTGAAGTAATTTCTGAGACATGAAGTGTTCTAATATATTAGTTGTTTGCAGTTATGCCAGCTTCCCACAAGAAGGTTATACCAAAGTGATCATCGTGGTTTCAGTACAGGATGGGGAATGATGTGATTGAGAGCAGCCCTGTGGAGAAGGACTTGGGGGTGCTGATTGGTGAGAAGCTTGATATGAGCCAGCAATGTGCGCTCGCAGCCCAGAAGGCCAACCGTGTCCTGGCTGCATCAAAAGAAGCGTGGCCAGCAGGTCAAGGGAGGTGATTTTGTCCCTCTATTCCTCTCTTGTGAGACCTCATCTGGAGTACAGTGTCCAGTTCTGGAATCCCCAAAATAAGAAGAATATGGAGCTGTTGGAATGGGTCTAAAGGAGGGCTACAAAGATGATCAGAGGGCTGGAGCACCTTCCATACGAGGACAGGCTGCGAGAGTTGGGGTTATTTGGCCTGGAGAAAAGAAAGCTGTGCGTAGACCTTAGAGAAAACTTCCAGTACCTAAAGGGGCTACAAGAAAGCTAGTGAGGGACTTTTTACAAAGGCTTGTAGTGATAGGACTAGGGACAATGGGTATAAACTGGAGGAGGGCAGATTTAGGCTAAACATAAGAAGGAATTTCTTCATGATGAGGGCGGTGAGGCACTGGCACAGGTTGCCTGGGGAAGTTGTGGATGTCCCGTCCCTGGAGGTGTTCAAGGCCAGGCGGGATGGGGCCTTGATCAGCCTGGTCTGGTGGGAGGTGTCCTTGCCCATGGCAGGGATCATCCAGGGATGATCTTTATGGTCCCTTCCAATCCAAATTATTCTATGATTCTGTGTTGGTCAGAGTGAGTTTATCAGTGTTATGCCTGTCCTGAGGTCAAGTAACCAAAGCTCACCCTCTTGCTGCACAGCATCTGAACTGTCGCGGCTGTCTGTGTGCCTGCTGCTGTCTAGCAGCTGCTGTGGAGCACTGCCATTTGCCATCTGCTGCTTTCATGGCATTTGCAAATGGAGAGTTCTTGCAGTTGATTCTCTGTGGGAAAGGCCCTGGGGGTCACAGTGGCCAGCAAGGGGGACACGGGCCAGCAGTGAGTCCTGGCAACGAAGATGGCAAAAGCAGCCTGAACAGGAGCAGAGATTCAGATCAAAGGGACTCATTATCCCCCTCTGCTCAGTACTCGTTACACCACATCTGGATTACTGAATCCAATATGAGGGGCCCAAATCCATAGAGAAGTTGATAAACCACAGGGATTTCAGTTGAGGGCATCAAGATGATGGGAACTGATGTATCTGCCCCGTGTTCAAACTAGGGGAACTGGGCTTGTTCAGCCTGGAGCAGAGATGTCTTTGAGAGGACCTAACAGCAGCCCCTACTGCCTGTGGGGAAGTCCTCGAAGAGAGGGATCTGGGCTCTTCATGTGGGAGGGCAAGAGACAGGAAGCCGAAACTGAAAGGGCAGGCATTCTGACTGGGTATTATTCCTCATAAGGACGCTTAGGTAGAGCCATAGGTTGCCCAAAGAGGCAGCCTGTGTGCAGCCTTTGCCCTCAGAGGTTTATATCCCCAACGGGGTAAAGCTATGAGCAGCATGGCTAGGATGACCACCCATTTTATAGGGTCTCCATGAGCTTGACAGCCTCTCTGATCCTGGCCCAGCTGAACTGAAGCAGTTGTTGATACCATGGTGACATTTTTGCTAGTTGGATACTGAGCTTTTTTTTACCTCTGAACTGTTACATAGTGTTCACAATACTTAAGGCTGCCCTTCATATAGTGTTGAAATCCTCTTTGCTCTTCCATGTGAGGTCTTGGTAGGCTGCTGAGGTTGGGGTGGATGGTACAAACGATGGCATTCTGATTCATAGCAAGTTTCCTTTGAGCTTGTAATATATAGAGTAAACCTGTGACATTTTTATGGAATTATGCAGTTAGAGAGATTTTCTTCAAAAGGAGGCACAACACTGAAATCTGACCTTGTATGATAAAGATATAATTTATCCTCCGTGTCCAGGGAGTATGGTAAGGTGATATTCTGCCCACATTGCAGTCTGGACCATTGTATCCTGCTGACTTAGAATAGAATCATAGAATCATAGAATAACCAGGTTGGAAGAGACCCACCGGATCATCGAGTCCAACCATTCCTATCAAACACTAAACCATGCCCCTTAGCACCTCGTCCACCCGTGCCTTAAACACCTCCAGGGAAGGTGACTCAACCACCTCCCTGGGCAGCCTGTTCCAGTGCCCAATGACCCTTTCTGTGAAGAATTTTTTCCTAATGTCCAGCCTGAACCTCCCCTGGCGGAGCTTGAGGCCATTGCCTCTTGTCCTGTCCCCTGTCACTTGGGAGAAGAGGCCAGCACCCTCCTCTCTACAACCTCCTTTTAGGTAGTTGTAGAGAGCAATGAGGTCTCCCCTCAGCCTCCTCTTCTCCAGGCTAAACAACCCCAGCTCTCTCAGCCGCTCCTCGTAAGACCTGTTCTCCAGCCCCTTCCCCAGCTTTGTTGCTCTTCTCTGGACTCGCTCCAGAGCCTCAACATCCTTCTTGTGGTGAGGGGCCCAGAACTGAACGAGTCCTTTTGGAAGTATATGCACTGCATGTCTGTCTTTCCTATCTCAAACTGTTAAACAGACTTGGTACACTCTGTGAAACGCCTGATGTGTTCTAGTTGAGAGGTGACTGTGTTTCACTGACATTCCAAATGCTTTTTTTTTGGCATCAGGTGCTTTATTCTGCAAGATGCTAGGTGCTGCCTGGGAAGTTCTGAGTGCCTTTAACTGCTGCTAGGAAGAGACTGTACATGGCACTTTTTCACATTTGCTCATGGAGAGCTTTTAGAACAAATTATATTGTAAATATATCCAGTATTATTTACCATATTTTTTTAATTTGCCTTTTTAAGTAATTGAATGCCAACTCTTCGAAACAAATGCTAGAAAACAAATACTTAGAAACAAAGGCTATTCATGTTATCATCTGCATAATAATATTATAAAAACAAATTAGACATTCAGTACTTAATTCACCATGACACAAAGTATATGTTCTAAGAAACAGTTCTGAACGCATTTTCAGAGTGATTTTAAGTCGATATGTTATTTCTGGTCCCTGAGCATGTCTGAGTAATGTGCAGCCTCATTTTTCAGCGCTATTGTCACAGCAGATGTGTGTCAGGAGCAGATTTGACTGTTGGGATCACAGTGTAGGTATAATGTCTAGATGCTACTGTTGTGAGGAATTATTAAAGTGGACTTGAAAATAAGTTCAGAGTAAAAAAAATGTCAGTGTGAGCTAAACACTGAGATAATTCAAAAGCAGTACTTTTCCCCTTCTCCTTATCTGGAACAGCAACATAAGGGAATAAGCAATAAAACTAGCTGCTTCTTTTTAATTGTAGCTCCTATCACAACTGGTAAATAATTAATGGAGACTGTGTAATTAATTCTCATATACACAGTTATTTTTCTGGATGAATAAGGATTAGTGAGAGCTTCTTCTGTGCAAGAAGGACACATCCAGTGTGGTGTGTACACAGAGTAATTGACATTGCTGAAACAGGAGACAAGAATAAATCTGACTATAATGAAGGCTAGAGAAACTGTTGAACCCAGTCTGGCTTTCATTTTATTTATGAATGATAAGAGAAACTTGATCTCTAGGGCTGGAAGAAAGTTTTCTTAAAGGTACTTAGAAGCAGCCTCCTGCTCTCTTACCTTAGGTAATGCCTAAGGTGATTCACCTCTCCTGACCCTCTAACTGCCTCTAAAATAGTCATTTGGCATTCCTTATTCATCAGAAGACAGTAAATGCGGAGATCATTAGTAAGCTTGGAAGAGTGTAAGTAGATGCTTTGCACTATGGTCCCGGTGCTTACATTGCTCGCTGCAAAGTGCTGACTGCAAGCTGTGTGCTCAACCCGATGCGTGTGATTTATCATGTATGAATATTGAAATTTTCCTCCTGTCAAGGCTTCACCAAAGTGCGGCACCATCTTCCTGCAGTGAAAGGACCTGATTCTTCTTGTCTTCTCACTGAGTTGTTCCAGCTACAGGTCTAGATGTCAATAGAACTCTTACTGTTGTAGTCCACCATGGTTAAGGGAGTCACGTCCATCACGCTTACCACTGTAAAACCCATTTGATACTAGATTTGATAGTAGATCAATGGCACAGCTTCCCTTTGTGGTGACAGCTTCTGTGCTGGGAATATTTAATTTAACTTCGTATCCCTTTCAAAATTAGTCCAGACAGGTTTATGATGAAGTCAGTTTACTTTAATTGGTGTGTGCGTGCTTTTATATTGTCTTTCATAAATTATCATCCAAAGAAAAAACAAGTAACAATATATTGGAAGTTGGGAAAAAGAGAAGAGAAATCCTAGCTTCTAAAGGGAGTCTTTATGAAGTTCCTAGTTGGAAATAAAGCATCTCAAAGAATAAGCACTGGTATGTTTTATCCTGTTGACAGAGATAATGCTTTTAGCTGGCTAGCTAAGCAGAGCAGATTAGTGTCATTAGTTTGAATTTATTTTAGAAACAATGATAAGAATAAGGTTCCTATGATGAAGTATATTATGTGGTTGTTGACCACATTTCTTCCTTAGGTGAGTATGAATTTATTCTGAGGTATGTTAGAGAGAAAGACTGTATCAGAAGAGATTTCTAATTTGACCTTGGGCAGGTTTTTATTCTTTCTGTGCCTCAATTTACCATCTGTATAATGGAGATACAAGTCTTTTTTTTTTTTCTAATCCTTTAAACCATATGTCAGATTTTAACCTTTTCAAAGCAAGGACATTTTCCTACCGTTTGTACATTCAACATTTTGAGCAATGACAATCAAATCTTGTTTGGGGCTGCTTTTGTTCCCATAATTTAAAATAATTTCATTTCAAGTAATATTAGAGCGTGTAGTTTGACTTAATTGCAACTAGTCTGAGTAAAGCAGAAACTTTCAGGTAGTTCCAAATTAAAACTTTGGCAACAGGAAAATGAAAACATTTTTTATTTGTTAGTCTGTAATTCCTACCGTAGGGAATTTATTTTGGGACATAAAACCTTCATGTTCTGTCTCCTGCTTATCTGTTTCACAGATATTCCAACTGGGTCTGTGATGCTGAGCTTTACAAAGCAACTAAGAAATGCCTCAGTTTCATTTTTCAACCCCACTGTGTATTTCTGATTTCACTTGATGTTTCACGCATCCCTGATGCACAGACTATATAAAATTGTACAGCTTTCACCTCATCTCCTCCAAACACAATTAATATTGCCTTTGTTGATGTGAACTATTTTTCACTATTACTTCAATCCTTCACAAAAAAAAAGCAAAAAAAAAGCAGTCAAACTGCTTTTCTTTAAATGTCACCAGTATTTCTTTTGGAGCTTCTTTGCATCTTGCTGAAGAACTCTATAATCTGTCATAACTTTGATAGTAAAACTAATGCAAAGAAACTTAAATTCAGAAACACATACTAAAAAATCTATTGTGCAAAATTTGAAAAGCAGAAGAGATGTCCATACCCGATCTTTAACAGTATGGAAGAAATGTTGTCTTTGAAAGCTTATTTCTGAATTAGACTACAATATCTAAATTGTATGTTCTGCAGCATCATGCAACGTATACTGCATAAATAGCACTCACAACACCTTGGGTGAATTTGCTAATGCACTTGCATCAGATAGTTGTTTCAATAAGGGGAAATAATTGTACTTATTTGACTTTTCACTGCTTAAGATAGAGAAAACATTTTCTTATATTTTTTTTTATTTAAGAAAAAATATTACATGACAGAATTCTTTTTAATTTGTAAAAATTTGGCTCCTAAAGTCTTAGCACAACTACCTTGTTTTCCTTAAACAATGCACAATGTAAGTCAGTGGCTGTCAAGTCAGCTTCACTTGTGGACTTAAATGTACTGCAAGAATTATTCCTGTTTTTCTTATGGGTTAATAATAATGCTCGTCCTCTTTATTTTGCTTCTGAGCAGCCTGGCGACTTTGCTTCTCTGTCATTTCGAAGTGAACATATTTCTGGGCATCTTCCATTTGGAGGATGATACGCCACAGTGGTGAGGATTCCCAAATCAGCTAGTGATGAGTTATGTGGAATCCCAGACCAGAGCCCTTTTCCGTTAAATAAATCACAAATCATCTTTCTGCATTCAGTCTCCGCAAGATGCTCAAGAGAAGGTGGAATCTATTGTTTGTGCAGGGGTTTAGAGAGATCTTGCTCTGAGTGACATTTTCTTGTCACCACTGAAGAAGATATTTGCTGTAGTCTGCTTTACATTGAGCAAATCACTTTATACTTAAGTGTATCTTGCATGGCTGTTTCTTCATTTAGTGCGAAGGGCATAATTCTATAGAAGTCATTTGTTTTCTGTACATTTGTCAAAGTTGAAGATTTGTGTTTCCTTTAGGAAACTAAGAAAGTTTCTTCTCTTGCCCATATGCTGTAGTTAAAGAGGAATAAATACGGGATCATTCTGGTAATCATTAAATAACAACAGCACATCACCACTGAGAAATACCGTATTTGAAGAGGCAGGAAATATGCTGAAAAGGAGATCTGAGGACAGATGTTAGCCTATAGTGAGATTAAATCAGGTGATGTAATTGTAAAAGAGGGACAAGGCTTTGTCACACTGGCTGCTCAGCAGGTAACTGAAAACTGTAAATGCTTATGAATCTAAAGCACATAAATTGCTATCATTTTCCTTTTCCTTTGAGCCAAGAACTGCAGATAGTCATTAGAATGCAACTAATTTAGGATACATAGCCTGATTTATAATTAAAGTTGTTGGTTTACAAATGACGTAAAAGGAAATGTTACATGGCCCAGAGGACTAGTGAGACTAATGGATTTTAATAATACTTGGAACTCTGTCCTGCGGGAGTCTAAGCTAAACACACACGACTCCTATCATTTAGCAGATGTTACAGTGCACGAGCAATGCAAATGTAATCTAAACAATTAATGTGATTTCAAAACTGAAATCATAGAATCATAGAACAGTTTGAGTTGGAAGGGAGCTTAAAGATCCTCTAGTTCCAACTCCCCTGTCATGGGCAGGGACATGTCCCACCAGAGTATGAGTATGTTTAAATTAAAAAAGGACAAGTGTTTATACCAAATGGTCTTAGATGTCCTGCTCGTCTCTCATCAGAGCTATTTGTTGTTAGAAAGCAGATGAACTACCAGTAGACAGTAAGCAGTTTGATGTTATGATGTACAATAACTTCTTGTAGATGTCTGTTTATAAAGTAGAAGATATTCTGGATATGATCCATTGACTAAATGTAGGGGACAGGACAGGAGGGAATGGCCTCAAGCTCCCTCAGGGAAGGTTCAGGCTTGACAACAGGAAAAAAATTTTTCATGGAAAGGGTCATTGGGCACTGGAACAGGCTGCCCAGGGAGGTGGTTGAGACACCTTCCCTGGAGGTGTTTAAAAGGTGTATGAGGTGCTGAGGGACATGGTTTGGTGCTTGATAGGAATGGTTGGACTCGATGATCCAGTGGGTCTTTTCCAACCTAGTGATTCTGTGATTCTGTGATTCTGTTTGCTATTATTTTAGGTGCTGTGGGGTGTCTTGTCTGGCCTCTGTCAAACCTTCAAAAATGTGTCAGTCTCCCTTAAGTCCCATATCCTGGCAGATGTAACTACTGTCGGTTCTTTTGTAGATGTATTGGGTGCCTTATGAAGTCTCAAGTAGCATTAGATTTCTATATTTAGTCAGCTGAATTGAGCCCTCTGTATGTGTGAGGATTTATGAGAGAGAATTTTGCTTTTCATGGGAAAAGTTTTCTGATTTCACTACAATTTTATTCTTTCCAAAAAGTGATGTTCTGCTCCCTCTGTCAATTCAAAGACATATATGCTTTTTTTAATGCAAAAGAAAATGAAAATAACCCCTGGTCTTATTGCTGTTTGATCTCTAGAGTCAACATGAAACAAACTGTATCTGCTTTATTTTTAAGAATCACCAATTAGTGATTGAAGTTTCCATTTAATAAAAGCTGTGCACATTTAAGAAGTGATGTTTCCAGGATGTGATGGGGTACACAAAGTGATGATAGTCTTCCTTCAGACAGTTTGACTTTGCCTGCAGAATCGACTGCTACTGAGAGGGCTATATGGGGAAAAAAAAAAAAAAATTGCCTGTTCTTAGTAGCTCAGATGAGCTTCCTATGTCAGTAGTTTGAAGCAAAATCTTTTACACGTAAGCTGAGCACAGATGATCAGGTCCTCTCTGAGAGATGGTAATTACAATTTCTAAGCATCATTTGTCAGAGGAAACCCTCACTTTAATAAAGAAACAAAACACCTCATTAAAATTGGGTAAAACAAGTATTATAGGTGAATAAGTGTGAGGAATTCTTTTTAACAATAATTGCTGGTTTTATTTTATGAAATCTTGAAATAGGCAAGCCCTGTAAGAGAAGTTTAGTACAAATTTTACAGTTGTGACAAAACCGTATATAAAGACATAAAATGATGTTATTGTATTTATATAAAACTTACTAAAAATGGTAATATCAAAATAGTATCTAGATTCTTAGGATGATATAAATCCACCATCATAATGAAGTAAAGTCAAAGTCCTTTATAGAATAATTAGATCCTTTTCTAGGCTCAGTTACAAGCCAAATTATTCATCTAATGTACCTTCAGCGTTAGCCTGTACACATTAAAACCTTTTTATTGAGAGAATAGATGTTGCTTTCCCTTCCATCTTTAAATTATGCTTTGGAATTCTGAACTGCCGCTTGGCTTTCTGTCCAAAAAGCTGTTTAAGGAATAATGACCTTATTCACTCCAAAAATTTGCTAGTACAAAAACATTTAAGAGGTATTTACTATAACTGTAGTTGGAAAATTCTGCTTCTGTCCATAGAATGAATTCTGGAGTTGTATATTGCATTAATGTTTGACATTTACAAATTCTTAATAGGTATCTTAATAGGTATATCCTTTTTAGGTATTTTTCTATGCCAAAGGAATCAGACGCTGGTCACTCTGCAGCTATTGTCTCCATGATGTATTTGAAGGAAGAACTGGATGGCTTGTAACAGCTTCTGCTTGCTCTGCAAGTTAATGGATTACTTTGTCATTCTTGTCACTTGATCTTCTATTTGGTTTTGAAAAACCTGTTATGCCATTTCCTTTATGGGAACAGATTCCTGTCTAATTTCACCACTCAGTAATTACAAAATGCTTAGAAATACTGTATTGGGTCCTTGGCATTTTGTAGTTGGTTTACAGTTTACAGAAACTACTGAAAAGAAAATGAAGAAGGACTTTTACTAGTGTTTTATTACAGGGTGAAGTCATCTATTCCTGCTCCAGTTCAGTGAAATAGTTAATTTGTACTTTATGCCTACGCTTAAAGACTTTGATAATTTTGAATGTGGCTCAAATCTCTTCCCTAAAGGTCTTTGAGACAAATTTTTGAAAGATAATAATATAACTTCTATAGTACTCTTGTCATAGATCCCAAATTGCTTTGTAAAGGAGTCCCATTCTACTGTTGCTTTACCTCAGTTTCCTTCTACAATGTGTTTTTATAATTACTTTCCATTATGAGTTAGAATAAAAATGGCATTTTAAGAAAAAGTAACAAAAATTACTAAGGAAAAAACATTAAAGACACATGATTTGACCTCTTCCAGAAGTGGATGAAGTGATAGGAACACAGTAGATCACTTTCCGAGAGGAAAGTAAATTGAGAATGATGCATTTTTAGACTTTCATTTGGTATTTTAGTAGAAGGTTTGTAAACAGGAGAAGCTCAAAGTAACAAATGGCTTCACTGGAACAACAGCAGAGAGTGATGGGATGAATTTTGGTTTATTTTGTATCACTGCTGTTCAGTGAAGCGTCTTGGTGAGGCTAAGGAAGACTTTTTCCCACTTCCAGACTGCAAGCTATTGTCTGTTAGGAAGCCATGCCTGTGGTCATTGGGATCACGTATGAGGTGATACGGGAGTGCAGTGGCCTCTGCATTTGAAGTGCTGGACACACATTAAGTGTTATTTTTATTTCTAGGCAGCTGAACAAAAAGTTTGATTAGAGGTCCATAGTGAAAAAGAAGGAATGGAAATTCCAGCTTTTCAGAAAGGAATAGCTAATCATCCATTTTGGTGAACAGAAGTTGACATACATTTTCAGTGCCATCTTCAATTTGAATTATTTCATTGCCAAATAAAACTGAAACCAAAATGGAGATGCAGAGAAAGAATTCAGTGTGAGAGGAGTTTGAAAAGATTAGACTGTTTTTGCAGATATATGACCTGAAAGTTATAAGTAAGATTATTCTAATGATATTGCTTGTCTTTTCTCAAAATAAAAGAAAAAACGAAGGAAATACTGAATATGTTGCAATTGAAAATCATACTGAACATAATTTTTAAAGATCATAAGTGGCCTGTGGAAGTCTCCGAATGTAGCAAAGAATTTATTATAACGACAATGCGTTCTAAGATTTTTTTTTAGCTAGCAGGTTTTTCTCTATGTAATAAAACTATCTCCTGATCTGGTATTTCCATCCACTTCAGTGAATAAACTAAACTTCTACTGTTGCAGTTAGGGAGGAGCTTCCTCAAAACCATATTGTTTTTTGATTTTCCATCAAATTTTTCAGTTTTTATATAGTGTCTGATACCAGTCATGGCTAAGACAAGAGCTGAATAGCAATCTGATGCAGTCTGACATTTTCTCTCTTTGTAATGGTGATGATCATTTCTATTGTCTTTTGAAAGCCAAACATATCCAATAAGTATAGAAATATAGATGGAAATAGTATAGATGGAAATTTCATAGAAGACATTCAAAAGATTGTGATAATTCATATGGTAGTAAATGGAAAGGTGTGATGAAATCTATAGAATTAATGTTAGGTTAGTGTGTGCTCCTGTTCATCATCTGCTTCAACAGAAGATATAGGAATAAGTCAGTGAAAATACAGGTGAAGTATTTTGTGCAGCTTCATGTAAGTACATCACTGAAGCCAATTGCTTTGTGGTAATAGAGAAAAATTAGTTTGTGTGTTTGAATAATAAGATTTAAATAAAGATTTTTGATACAAAGAAAAACCATCCTGCTTCAAGCAAAAATTGACCTCTTATTGGTGAGGCTGAAGAAGAAACTTCCCCAATAGGTATATTATACTTGTTTGCTTTAATAGGCTACCTGACTTTGTTGAATTTTCTCAGCATCTCATAGTGTCTATTCTTAGAGAGAAAATTCCTGACTAAGACAGACCAGCAGTTTCGTCAAGCTTGGGCATATCCATTTTTCTATTCTGAGCTATTCCAGTTTTCTGTTGGTACAGTGTGTAATTCAATTCAAAGCTAACATGCTTTTAAAAACTAGTGGCACATCCTTGAGCCAGGCCACTGACCTGAATTGCATAGTATAATTCATGTTGCTTGGAGCCAGTACTTTGTGTCCAGATTGAACGGCCAGTCCTCCAGGGAGGACAAGGCCAATTTAAGACAATCTGCAAAACCTTAGGCTGAATACTAAGATACAACTCCTGTTCATGATAATGAGACAAGGCTTATGTATGTAGCAGTAAAGTACACAAGCCAGTTCTGTATATCCTATTTTCAGTTAGTGGTGCAGAGACAACTGGCTGTTTTACTGTAGTTTAATGCTTTAAAGACAACCCACCTATGCTGTTGTTTTGGGCAGCTTCATGGGATGTTACATAGTTCTATAACAGTACTTGGTTGTTTGCACGAATAGCCCAGGGGTTTCCTTTCACTCCACGTCCTTGTCAAAAGTTCCCCCCAGCTTCCCTGTAGCCCCTTCAGGTACTGGAAGGCTGCTGTAAAGTCTATGCACAGCCTTCTCTTCTCCAGGCTGAACAACCCCAACTCTCTCAGCCTGTCCTCATATGGGAGGTGCTCCAGCCCTCTGATCATCTTTGTAGCCCTCCTCTGGAGCTGTTCAAACAGTTCCATATCCTTCTTTTGTTGCAGACTTCTTTTAAAGCCTTTTGCAGTTCAGTCTACAGAACAATGAGATTTGAAATTATGCGTATGTGTTTGTGTATACATACAAATATGATAATTTATTAGCTCCTTGCTATTAATATCCATATATGACAATGTTATTGGTATGGGATAGAATTTAATTCTTTTTGAGTTATAGTGACTATTTTTATGGAAGATATTGCGAGACTATGTTATGCAGACATAGTGGTAATGACTCAGGAACTGGCACGCTGTCCTCTGAGTCAGGATATTAGGGGGCATTGTGTACCAGAGGTACTTTCTTTTGGCTTAGCCACAGATCTGACCATCTGTGGTCATAAAAGATCCTGGGAATATTTTTGTAATAACCTAGTTTAGTGACCAAACTTGATTATGACTAATGACATTTGAATGAACTTTCCCAAATCATTGCTATTACTTCTTTCATAAAATATGCTTGGTCACGTCCTCCTGTTGTCTTGTTTATATATGCAATTTTATGCATTTTAATCTGCTATTAATCATATAAAAGATCCAGACAAAACTATTGTTGCAGATAATTTGCGAAGGTGTGGAAAGATCAGATCCCTTGTGAATATTGATTGTTACAACTATACCTGTGAGAATAGGCAGTTCAGACACTGCATTGAGATGATCAAAGGTTATTGTCTGCAAACAACAGATGAATGACTTCTTCTGACCCCTGTTATACCTTTTGGGAATGAAAGTCACTAATCATACAGTTCTTCCAAATTTAAAAGCCTACAAGCAGTTTAAACAAGCAACGAGAAGCTCGTGATCCCCTGGGATCTTATCAATGTTATAAAGCTTGCTCAATACATATTAAAATAAAGAGCCTGCAGTGCCCTTAGGAAGTAAGTGGAATGCCCTTAGGAATGTCCTTCATTTCTGTTAGAATTCAAGATAAATTGTAAGGTGTTTGTTTCACTGAAATTCGATCTATTTCAGTACACTGGAGGAACTATGTTGTTAATTCCTATATTAATTTCCTTTGAAAACTCTTGATGGATATTGTAATTCACTTGCAGCTGCATTATACTTCTATTTCTTCCATTACACCTCAGTAAAATACAAGCATACTTGATAGATTTTGTAGCTTTGCTGTGTGATATAGGGATTATATACAGGTGAGATTTAACAGAGCATGTCTTCCCTAAAATGAAACAGAGGAAAATTCTTAATAACCATCTGAAAATAATTTTTTTTCTAGATTATTCTTAAAATCATAAATAATAAACTGTTGTAGAATTTTATACCACTTGCATCACTGATATTTTTTCATCCCTTCACCAATACCAGCCTTATCACCCCTGTGAATCAACATCTTTTGAATTTCTGTGATGGAGGCTTGAAGTGACATCATGAGATATCACACAGCTGTCCCATCTACTAGTAGTTTATATCACACTAAGAAGTGGGGTTGTTTTTTTTTTTTTAAACATGGGTAAGTGTAGAAACCTAAAATAGAAAGGCTTTGCTTTCCTTTGCAGACAACAAGAAAAGGAGCAATTATTCCTTTCTATCTTTTGGCAGTGCCCAATACTTACAATGAGAAAAATATTTTGTCTGAAAACAACCTCAAAGCCCACAGCCCCTCTTCCTGAGCTACTAAAGCATCATCTCACTGCAGGTCTTTAGATTGCTTATTGAAAGCCAAAGGCCTGACTTTGAGTCCCAGCAGCTTATTCTTCAAGTCAAGAGCCAGATCCCTCACTGAGGCAGTGAACAGAGGGGCTATAAAAGCAGAATCCTCGTTTGAGGCTCAGTCAACAATGGGAAGGGATGCACCCATGGTTTCGCGATGGTCTGCATGTGACCTGCATAAGTCAGGGAAATTATGATGTATCCTGACTTCTAGCTAGGAAGAGGAAACAGGTAAGTCTAAATCCCACAACTATCTGGCAGGGATAGTGACCTTAAAACGTGAGGATTTAAAATGACTTGCCAATATGACTTCTAGGGTTATTCCCAGCTACCAGAGAAAACAGTCCCATGGTTAGGTATCCAGTCAAAAAGCCACTCTGACTGGCTTGGAAAAATACTGGGCATACAGAGAACAAAGGAAAAATGGGACACAGAAGTAATATGATATTGATAATCAGTGTCTTATTGTCCTATAGGTTTGAAGTTTGAGGAGATGCAAGAAAAGTTTGGGGAGGAATTCTTCAATATCTGCTTTGATGAAAATGAAAGAGTTCTTCGAGCAGTAGGTGGGACCCTTCAAGATTTCTTCAATGGCTTTGATGCTTTGCTGGAGCATATTAGAACTTCATTTGGAAGACAGGCCACCCTGGAATCCCCTTCTTTCCTATGCAAAGAGCTCCCTGAAGGCAATCTCATGCTTCATTACTTTCACCCACATCAGATTGTGGGATTTGCAATGGTGGGAATGATAAAGGCAGCAGCAAAGAAGATTTATCACCTGGAAGTGGAAGTAGAGCAGGTCACTAATGATAAGTTGTGTTCAGAGGGGATGAACGCAGGTAACTGCAGCTGTCTGACTTTCCTTATCAAAGAATGTGAAAATGCAAATATCACAAAAGCACTTCCACCGGGAACTTCCCAGTCCCCCTCAGACCTGAGGATTAGCATCAGCACCTTCTGCAGAGCTTTCCCATTTCACCTGATGTTTGATCCAAACATGCTGGTTCTCCAGCTTGGAGAAGGTCTTAGGAAGCAGCTCAGATGTGACACTCATAAAACTCTGAAATTCCAAGACTGCTTTGACATAGTTTCCCCTAAAATCAGTGCCACGTTTGAACGAGTTCTCCTGAGATTATCTACTCCCTTTGTCATTCGGACCAAACTTGAAGATTCTGGCTCTGAAAGTAAAGATAAGGTAAGAATATTAATTTGGAAGGAGATGCATTTATGTGTGTGGTGGGAGAGGATTATTAATTCAGAGAGAAGCAGTTCAAATGCTTTATACTTGGAAAGCTCACTTATGCCTTGTTAACAGGGGCTAAGTGGTATTCCTCACTCAAGTGAATATTTTCATGCATTATTTACAAGCTTAGCCTGTGATGTAGCAAATCGTGACATTGCCATTCAGAAAATCGTGGCGTTAAATATTTGGCTGAGGAGTTGGGTAGTGCAGTTTAAACCAAAAGAGTGAGGAACTTTACAAAATGCCGATATCTAATCCTTAATTTCACTCCAGCTATATTATGATAACAATAATAGTTATTAAACCATTTACTAGAGAATAGCTTTCAGTCTGTTTTCTGAAAGACTCTCACTGCAGGGTTCATACTGCTGCTTTGTTATACCCTACTTCATTATTTCAGAATGCTGCTTTCCTCTGTGTTTCTTCTTGTCTCTCACCCTACACTTAAGGGAACCAGAACTGTAAGTGGACCAAGGACCACTTATGCCAGTTTTAATGCTTTCCAGTCATTTAAGTGGGCAGTTGTTGTCCTACACTGCCTCTTCCCTCAGTGTTTTAGAAGAGCTACTCTAACTAGTGAGCCCTTTGTTGGGTTAAGTGCATCCCAGGTGAGTAAAGTGAGAACATGTCTTCTAGAATGGATCTCTCCAAAAGTTGGATGGTGCTTATCTCATTGCATATCCTTGAACTACGGGAAAACTTTTTGGTGTGAAGTTGGGTTCCAGCTTTATGCAACAAAGTACTTAAGGCTTATATTGAAAGCTTGTGTGTGAATGTGTTGGAAATACTGCTACCCTAATTGAAGGTACTATTGATTTTCAGGGATTTTAAGAGATAAAGGTCAATAATACTCAATCACACTAGATGCTTTAGACACCTAAGTTCTGCCCATGGGTACCACATTTACACTTTAGGTGTTCTGGATATACTTTGAAAAATTCCACCTGTTTTGCTACCTACTCTGGGCCAGAATTTCAGAAAGGCTCCCATGGTAGCTGCATGCTGGGTTCTGGGATGTTTTTAAAATACAGCCACTTCTGACAGCAGCAAAGTTTCCAGCTCCTCTTTGGTACTCTTTGGCACCAATAAGCATGTCTCTGCTGCACTTTCTGCTGGAAACAACATGTTTCCCAAATAGAAACAAACTATATTTTTTCATTTTGTATGAATTGATGTAATTCAACTTACTTTAAAAAAGGGAGTTTATTTTTCAGAATCTGTCCTCAGAGTCACCCTAGCCCTTAAATGAAAAGGAAATGTGTGAAAAGTTCAGAGGTAGTTGCTCTGAGCGGCTTTTCAGCACTATCGCTTCAGCTTTGAAAGAGTTTTGTGCCACGTGCCTTCCTCCCTTGAAGCCTGCCTATCCCTTCAACCATCTTCTGCTCTTCAAGAACTGCCTGTAAATCAGAGACAGAAGGTTTCAGGGGGTGATGGTGTTTAAAACTTTTCTTCCTACCTAGTTACAAGTTAAACCAACAAAAAAAGTCCTCTTACCTAGGCACGTTTCATATACTTGTGGCTTATTCATACTAGAGGTAGCAGGAAGTGGAATTTGCTGGAGGTAGGTTTTAGCAGCCAGCTTGGGAAACAATTGTTAATTTAAAAAGCTTATTCTGTACTGTTAAGACATGCAGCTCTGAGTGAATCCTTGCATCATTGCTGTGGTTTGTACCATGTGTCATTACAGGTGGGTAATGAATTGAATCAGTGATGGGCCAAGCTACCACTCAGGAAAGTGACTCTCTCCACCTTAAGGTCATGTGTAGAGTCAAACCCTGAACAACAAGTGTCAGCACTAGCACAGTAGTAGCAATAAAGATTTTCTTGAGTAGCTGGTGAAAGGGAATGGCAGTGAAGGAAATCCTTTGTTTACCAGCAGTTAAGCAAAAAGTTGTGTCTTGAACAGTAAGGTGTAAATGAGAGAGAAAAGGGTGATGGTAACATGCAGGGAACCAGAGGTAAATGTTGTGCTGCAGACACTGGAATTCAATCGAGAATTTCAATTTAGCTGAAGAGGTGTTTTCTTTTGACTCACCGATTTTTTTTTTTCTAACAGTTTCTAATTGGTTTTTTTTGTAACTGTTTTCTAACAGTTTCTGTTTGTGAGTTGTTAAATGAACTTCTGTGAGTAGTGAAACGAAGCTCAGCACGTGCTGCGTTTTGCTAGATGTTCCTTTTTGTTTCCAAAATTAAGGTTGCTCTGATACAGAGGTTGTGATTGTCTTGCATACATAGATTTTGAGAGGAGTGACATGGCAATATTGTTACATCATGCTCAAGTCCTTAATTTAGGATTGAGTGTTCATGTGTAAAAATCAGGGGAAAGCCAATAAGGCAGATGGTGGGTCTTTTCCAACCTCGATGATTCTATGATTCTATCTCCTGAATAAAAAAATTGACTGAGCCCTGGGAACTGCATGCTGTATTGTTGTCCCAGAGCTTGTGTCACTCATGTAGCTTGTTTTGAAATTCTTTTCAGTTTGTCAACGCTTATTTGGAAGTTGAATATTGGGCAGATAGATCAGTGGCTGTACACATGACCCTGCTTAGAAGTTGGCAGTAACTGACTTAAGTGTTTCCTTATTTCTCTGTCACACACCTCTATTCATTTCATACTGGAATGGCATCCCACTTATAGCTATTTATTTTTATTTTTCATTAAATTCTGACTCTGTAATAACCTCAACACTTTTCAGACTTGGTTACTTTAAACGGCAATTGAAGGGATGTGACCCTGACAACTCTGCTGCTGTTTTGAAGCTGCTCAGATGTCTCAGTGGTTTCTTAAGAAGAAAAAAGTGTTTTAAAAGGCTTTGTGATGAACAGAAAATCTTTCAGCCTCTCTTCAAAGCACTTTTATCTTCATTTCAATACATAAATTAGATTTTTTTTTTCAGGCTTGCAGTGAGAAAGGCAGAATAACAAAACAGTTTTCATTTACTCCTGACCACAGCTCTACATTCAGATGGAAGTAAGTCAGAAATCATGATCTTTCCCTAACTCAGCACCCAGAAACAAATTAAAGACCCCATCTGTCCTGACTTTCAGGCTGTTTAGTGCTTGTCTCATTTATGCAAAGCTCACGTGTGTGCTTTGATTTACCAGGACTTGAATAATTGGAATAAATGACTTGGCTTTGTGACACTCTCCTAAATTTCTGAGATAAGGCATGTGAAGCCTATGGCATTAGTAGCACATCCTACAGAGATGTATGTATATCTTTGTGGAAGCACAGCCTAATGCATCAATGCATTGATATCTCAGCAAAGTTTTGTTAGTTTGTACATCGACAGCTGTTCATTTGAGCTCTGAGCATTTACAGGATCCCATTGTTGTAGGGACAAAACAGAAAAAAAGATCTCCCCACCTGAAGAACATGGACTCTATAGCTTTAATCCCAATTCTTGACACTGTCTGTACCCCTGGGTCATAATTCTAATGTTTTGATGTTTACCTGGCTGATATTTCAGTCTCCATTATGAAATGAACTCAGGGACAATGCAAGCATTTATTCTGCAAAACCATAGAATCATAGAGTAGTTTGGGTTGGTAGGGACCTTAAAGGTCATTTAGTTCCAATCCCTCTGCAATGGGCAGGGACACATCCCCCTAGATCAGGCAGTTGTAAGCAATTGTATAGAGTCATAGGATGATTTGGGTTGGAAGTGACCTTAAAGAACAGTCTCACTGACTTTACCTGAACTTATCATAAGTTTGCAACTGAACAGCCTTGTAAGCCTGTGGAACATAAAAACCAAATTGTACAAACTAATCCAGAATAAGGCAGGATGTGATGCTTTACTTCCTTCCTCCCTGCTCCTGTCTTTCCCTTTAGTTTTCTGCAGTGATCAAGTTATTCACACTGATGCTTTGGTTTTTTTCCTTGATTATTCTGCATGTTCAGAATTGTATATATGGACAATTATGACTGTCTTCAGATCAGGTTTCCTGGCATGCATACAGCTCTTTAGAACTATAAAAGCTGATTGTGGTCGGCCTCTGAGGTTTCCAGTTTTCCCATACAGCTGTTTTTGTTATTGTTTGTTATTCATAGTATAGTACTACCCAGATGCCAAAGGGAGTATCTACTTGTTGTACAAATGTTCTGTTGTTTTTCACGTTTCACACTAATTTTTATTCAGGGTTTGTTTTGTGTATAGCCGAAGAGCTTCACTTGCTTGCAATCAGATTTTTAAAATTTTCGGTCTTATCCCTGCATAACAAGAACACAAATATATCTGTTTCACCTCTCTAAGGAAACTCATTCTGTACCTCTTTCTGGGAGAAATTATTTATCACAATAATAAAAAATGCATCCATTGCAGCAATTAACTATTTGGGATTTATTGCTTATAGCTTCACACATGGTAAATACAACTGCACTCCACGAGAGTTTAATGAAAGTGGAATCACTTATGGAATAAGACACAGTTTAATTTGAGAGGTCTGGGTCTGAACTTGTCTGCTGGAATGCTCTGAGGCCCTGTCACCTCATCCACTCAGGTTTCCTTTCCATGAATGTGCCAGCAGGTGGAAGAGCTGATGGTTGTGCACTGCCACACAGGGGGACACAAGCTGCTTCTTCATCCCACAGTCCTTGGTGTTGGGTTCTCTTGGCCAAGTGACCATCTGGGAAGCATCATTGTTTGCTCCGTGGCAGCATCTCTGAGTGTTTGCATAAAGGAAACAGGGTATTTGCACCCAGGTCTCTCCCTGAGTCTCTCATCGATACAAAGAGTGTGTTGACATTACTGTTTCAATGTTTTACTTATGAGCACTGCACAGGCATGTGTGGTATCAACATTGCTATCTTCCATCAGAGCTTCTGCAAGAGAAGAGAGGGCTCCGAGGAGATCTTACAGCGACCTTCCAGTACCTGAAGGGGGCCTACAAGAAAGCTGGGGAGGGACTGTTCACAAGGGCTTGTAGAGATAGGACAAGGGGGAAGGGGTATAAACTGGAGAGGGACAGATTTAGGCTAGATATAAGGAAGAATTTCTTCACTCTGAGAGTGGTGAGGCACTGGCCCAGGTTGCCCAGGGAAGCTGTGGCTGCCCCATCCCTGGAGGTGTTGAAGGCCAGGTTGGATGGGGCCTCGAGCAGCCTGATCTAGTGGGAGGTGTCCCTGCCCATGTCAGGGGGGCTGGAACTGGATGTTCTTTAAGGTCCCTTTCAACCCAAACTATACTCTGATTCTATGGTTCTATGACTTCCACTCTTTTTATTTGTCTGATGGAAGTAAATTCCTCATGTCAAGTTACTGTTGTTTTTAAGACAGATTGTCTTTAGCATCTTTTTGTATATGGTATTTGTTTTCACAGTGCTTCCCAATGTATATTACCTGATTCTGCTGCCTCAATGACCTTCCCTTTCTCGAGCAGTCTGATAACTTCCTCCAGACCTTAATTGTGAGACTGCACAAATCTTTCTTCTAGTTGCCACCAAGGCCACATATCAACCTTTCACTCAAAGTGCATCATAGGAATTTTCCACTTTGTCTTTTTTTTTTATGGAGAACACGACAAAATGCAGCTGACAACCCAGCAGTAAGCTGCAGAGGTAGCATGAGTGCAGGTGGGCTGCCCTCCCACCATTTACTGCTAGAAAAAAAGGCTGGAGGCTCCTGATAGGTACTTCCTGAGTGCAGTTGTTTTCTGACTCTAATAATGAACAAGGTCATCTGTGACCTGATGTACAGAATCATAGAATCATTAGGTTGGAAAAGACCTTTGAGATCATCAACTCTAACCGTACCTGTCCACTACTAAATCATGTCCCCAAGCACCTCATCTACTCACCTTTCAAACACCTCTAGGGGTGGTAACTCAGCCATCTCCCCAGGCAGCCTGTAAATGCTTAACTCCTTGAAAGTACAAGCTAGAGCTGCTTCAGTTTTTGGCTGAATAGAAGGACAAGGACTGACGCTCCTTGTTTTCCTCTCCTGACCAATATCCTCCTCACACACCGCTCCTATGCCATCAGTGCTCGGCAGGTAGGAATGGTTGGACTCGATGATCCAGTGGGTCTCTTCCAACCTGGTTATTCTATGATTCTATGATTCTGTGTTCCCTGGGCGTTGATCCAGACCCAGTCCTCTTGATGGACAGATGACAGGACGAACTCTGCCAGCACTGGTTTATGGGTGCCTTTCTGTAACTGCGTGCGCAGTTGGCATGAAAGTTGAAAGTGAATCATGAAAGAAATTATTTGGTTCCCTGCCAGGGACTGTGGAGCTGTATTTTCCTTGTTCCACTTCTTTCCCACTCAGACTAACAATCCTTTTCCACTTTTGAAATAAATTAATTTTTATAAGGATATGACTTACTGTTAGGCCTGAGAATTTGAATTTAGAGAACTTGAATTTAGAGAAGTTGTCTAAGAGTAAATCTGGCACCCAAAACTGTATTACTGAAGGTGACCAGTGTTTTTCTGGTGGAATGTATTCTCTTTGAGTATGCCATTTTTTCCTAAAATCACAACTTCTTTGGGAGTTTGGCAAATTGTTTTCTGGAAAAAAATTTACTTTTATCATGTTAAAATATTTTGTTCAATAATTTTAGATATAATATAGTTTTTATTAGGGAAAAATTACATTATAAGTTATAATACAACATTTAAAATATGAAACATTGGGTTTAACTTTTTGTCCTCTGAAAATTTCATATTTCAAGAAGTTCCAAATACCACAGATAATTCAAATTTTAAAGAAACACCAACTCTGTAATGATAAAATGTCCCATGAAATGGTAATATCATCTTTTTATAGCTCTACTGATTGAACAGGCTGTCTGAGCCAGTGCTTCATCTGTTGTCAGCGGAGAGGAGAGGTTTGTGGTAGATAAGCTAGGCTGTACCAGCAAAATTTGTCCCAGTGTACTGATTTAGATAAATGCAAAATAAAGAAAAAACACTCCAGAGCTAAGTTTAAAAAACAAACAAACAAACAACAAAACTGTATCTGGAAAGTTAGATTCTAAAGTTCATAGATAGAAATCTAGTAAATGGTCAGGATTTTTAAAACTCCTGAGTAATAAACAATTGTTAATTTTAAAATGTAGGCTGGTTCAATGGAAGACAATGAGAATTTCCTGTGTCATTTCCATCATTTCCAGAGTTTTGTTTAACTGGGGAGTTTCCAATCTAGTCCTTCTTCTGTGATGTGAGGAAGTGCCATCTCTAGGTCAAATATTTCCTTTCAGTAACTCAGCTGTGTATTTGCCATGTACGATCAGATCAAAACTCCATCCATCCAGCATGCTGACTCCACAGTGATGAACAGCCAATGCTTAATGAAAAAATCTAAGGAAAACTTTAAGCCTGCAGTGCTCTTTTTTAGCTCTCTCAGGATGAAAGTGCATCTTTTTGTAGCGGCATCCAGGATGTGGCACCTCATAGTCCCTGCAGGATCACTCCTCCATAATTTTCTCTACTTTTGAACAAGGAGAATTTCACTCTGTCAGCTTGTCTGGCATCCTGTGGGTGTAAGGTCCACAGTTCAGAAGAAACTGTGGCCACGAGGCGTCTCTGGTTGGTGGCCACTTTCAGCCAGATACATGAGGACATGGTTCACAGAGTGGAGCAGCTGGTGAGGAAGCCTGTGTTAAACATTGCTTCAGCAGAGCATTTTCCCATTGTGTTTGTTGAACATTGGACATGGTATTGAAATAACACTTTTATAAATTCAAGAAGTACATTGGTCCCTTTTCCATATTGAGACCTGTTTTTATCTGCTACTGTTTATTTTTAATCTGGACCAACTGAATGAAATGAGCAGTCCTGACACTGGCAGACTAATTTAAAACCTACCACACACAATCTTGAAGAGTTTTTTCTCTGTAACTGTGTATTTCCTCCTCTCCTAATAAAATTCAAATGAAGTGGCCTGAAATTCATTCTAGCATGAGGGACAGCTGTCATTATGATCTAGGAATTCTAATTTTTCCCAGAGCTGACTTATTCACAGTCAGTCAGCCTTTGATATTAAGCTCCTGTTGCTTTGAAGGCTCCTGGAGCTCTCACAATCAAATTCTGTCTTCTGTTTCTGCTAATGCTTATATCCCACCTGCTTGCTTGTCAAAAAGTGTTTGGACTTTGATGGTTTTCAAGATGAACTGGAGTGGCTGGCTTGACTGCTTCTGCACTCTGTGATGGGCTATAAGAAACAATAGATGACACGACTTTCTTATCTTGCTAGCGGTTGTGCATTGGAGAACTTTAATAACACTGTGAAAGTGGCCCAGAATTTTTAATATTTCTTCTTTAAGACAGGGCAATGAAAGTGTCATTTTTAAAATGTTTCCAGTGGTAGGACTGAAGAAGAGGTGTAAGAGTCTAAAGATAAAAGCTGCCTTCTTTTTTCGATTAGCTGAAAACCAAAGAAGCTGTTTGGAAATTATTTGGTTGAGTCAAGTGGCTATTAAAACAATTTGACTTCATGGTGAATTCTCCCCTCTTATGATTTGAATAATTTTTTATTATAAGGAAGCTGCTTGCACATGAAAATGTCCGTTTTCCCCTATTTGATTGAGAGCTTTTGCATGGGTGTCTAAATTACACTGTCATAACCAGAACAAAAGAGCACATTTCATTAATTTTTACATTATATAATGAGAATACTCAGGCACAACTCAGTTTCATGTTCAGTAATGCATTTTTTTCTGCCTCTCTCTTCTAGTGACTAAAATTAAGTATTGATTATTCATAATACATTTCTATCCTCATTTGCTCATATGAGTTGTAGAGAGATTGCACTTTCCATGGCATCACAGTGCTCTAATCTGAATACGTGCCCAGCCAGCCAGACCAGTAGTTGGATAACTGTGGTTTTGCTACTCTGGGAATATTCCTTTGTCACGTGTGGGTTTTTAGAACATGCTAAGACAGAAGTTATCTCTCTTGGTAACCAACATGTTAGACGTAGGAGTTACATAAACCACAAAGGTAATACTTCAGGGATGTGCCCAGGTTCTTCTACTTGTGCTAAGCCTTTATCGGGAAAATAAAATCCAGAGTTTTGTACAGTGATGTCTTGAGCATTCCTCAAATTTCGTAGTTTGTCTCATTCATCAGTTTTTTTGAACGTGCCTTTTATAACTCACAATTTCTGCAGCTAAAAGTACGTATGGTATGTTTACTTTTAGAAAGTATGTAACACTCCCTTTGTATCACCATGATTAAAGAAAGTGAAATGAGTCAACCCATACAATAATATTTATATTATTTGTTCCTGTTACTAACCTTTGACTTTTGTAAGTGAGGACTTATATGAGTATCTGAAAAGAAAATGAAATGTTCTTTTTTTCCACAGATCCAGGGCAGGCATGTAAGATATTCCTAACACATAGATTTCCTCCTCTATTATTTCAAAACAGAAAAAACTTATTCCTCTTTACAAACAAGTAATGAACATTTGGTACTTTGACACCTCAGAAAGAGGTAAATATTTTAAAATTCAGTCCTAGGTGAAGACACATTTAAGTATTATTCTGAACATATGACCAGTGCAATTTCTAGTCACCTTGGGAATTTAATGTATTTTATGATGCTTATTACTCTCTTTCTTTTCTTTCTAAAATCTGCAATTGTTCATTCTGGATAGCAGCTTTTTCTGTAATGATTCTCATTCTACTGTGGGCTCACTAGCCGAGAAGGATCTATGCAACTCTATCAGGAATATAATCATTTTTCATTCTCATTTGTTCATCACCTTTCTTTGCAAATTTAGAGATTGAATCATTTTTACCCAACTTACAAATCGTTTTTACCCTACCTACAGATCCTTTTACCTACCTACAAAAAAGTTGTGCCAAGAAGGGACTCGTGAATATATAATTTGGTCTGCATAAATAAGGATTTTTTGTTATTAATCCCTATGTCTTTCAGACAGCATATTACTAGGAATATCCCAGGGCTTTAGTGAATTGCTGTTGTGACTGGAGTTGATAGAGTCTGATTATGTCACATCTCAGTACTTTAGTCTAGCATTGTCCGTCCTCAAACGTTGAACTGGTAGCTTTAGAAATGCATGTTCTGATGAAAATGTAGGTCTAGGGAATCCTCCTTAAGGCAATACAGAAAATATCAAAGTGTTTTAAAAAAGACTGCTTACATTGACAGGTTACAAAGATAACTGCTTCTAAAAATTCATAAAATAAAAGTTGGGAGCATAAAAATGTTAGGCCTGGGCTGTGTTTTGAAGAATTTGAAGAATGACTCCAAATTTGCAAGCAATCTAATAGTAAATGCATTTCTTAAGGTGGTATTTTAATGGGCAAAGATACTCAAATTGGGATAACTTTGGAGGCTTTCAGTCATAGCTGTTGAAGGGCCAGTGCACCTGTAACATAGCAAAAGCAGAGGCATGGTCAGTGGCTTCAGGAAGGTAGAAAAAAAATGAGCTAACTTGCTTTTTGGTGTGTGTGTGATGGGGGTGGGCTCCTCTGCAAAACCTTGGGTATTTTATGCTGGTTTGGTTCTGTGTCAGAAGGGACTCATGTATGTCCCCCTCTTCCACTGATGCTGAGGATCTTTACCACTTAACTCCATCTTCCTCCTACAAAGAGTGCTAGTGTCAAGTGGCTCCTCCTTATTTGCATTACTTTGATTAGAAAGGGATGATATTAAAATTGATCCTACGTGGTAGAGCACAGACCGATTTTTTGTATTAGTGCAAAACTTTAATGGGGAATGCCCAGTGAATTCTATATTAATTGCGTTTAAAATGTTTTACTTAAATATTGCTGTAATTTTTTGCCAAACCCTTGGTGCTTTCTGTTTTGTTTCCAGAGAGGGAAAGTTTGAATGCATTAACAGAACCTCTCGACTGGGCTTGTTGTGGCTCAGAGTTCTTTGCAGTGCAAGCTTTTGGATGACTCCCCTGTGAAAGTGCTTTCTGCCTCCATGGACTTTGCACCTGACAGAAGTCAGGCCAAAGGAATTAAGAGATCCCCTATTCCCAGAGTTCTGTTATGCCAATAAAGGAGAGCTACTAAGAAAAGAGCAGAGGAGGCTATGTTTATTTCAGCTCCACTGAAACCCAAGGGGAAAAATACCAGTGCTTGGCAAATATTAAAGGAGATGCTTCATATTGAAAGAACTTTGTTTTTTCAGCTTCATCGAATTGTATCGAGTTTTTCATTTTAAAGGGAAAAATATACCATAAAAGTACTGACTGCGGCAATGATGTCAGTGCTGTGCAGACGGGCAGCATCGTTTAATTTTCATGTGAAAGAAGTATGGAACGTATCAGATTTTCTCACTCATCTCAGTGGACTGCTGACTCAGTCTATTTCCTCTTTGCACAGGAAGGCTTCGAATTCAGTTATTGGATAACTTCTGTTCTGTGTCTTGAACATTCAGTTTCTGGCATTTGTTCCTGGGAATATGGGGATAAAGTAGCTGAGAATGTTTTCTGTCAGCCAAAAATGCAGAAATATCTGGGAGGTTTCCTAGCTATGTTCAGATGCATCAGAGGGTCCTGAAAGGCATTTGGAGCCATTTTGGGTGATGGGGAACTCCACAGAGAGTTCTGGGGACATGGGAATAACACTAACAAATCCATAAACAGTATTTAAAAATAACTGGCTTATTTGCTCTGATTCTGTTTTTTCCCATAGTGTCATATAATCATATATGGGCTCACTGAGTGTGGTAAATACACCACAGTACCATACCAGACTGAGAGGACTTGGGGGATCATCCCAACAACCCACTGCTTACACCATCCAGAAATTCCTTTCTTTTTGTTTTTTGGTAATATATTCTGTAAAACAACTGTAACAATAAAAAACCCCACATTAATTCTGTGAGTATTATTTTTTGAGGTGTTCCTGAGAGTATAAAAGCAAAGAGGAGTGCCAGCGGATGTGGTCAAGATCTCCTGACCCCTAACTGATAACATAAATCAAGTTGCAATTCTAAATTAAGCGTATCATTTTGATACTGTGGGACCAAAGCCTGGTGCCTTTGTTCAGCATAATTACGATGTTACTACTTGATTTGTTGTACTAGTTATTATCAGTCCAGTTTCAACAGGATTGCTTTGGAAAAGTATACTTATTTAGAGTAAGGAGAGCAAAATGAAGTCTAATTTGATGTTAAATGCAGAAAATAAATTTGGTGACTGCTCCTACAAATGACTTGAGCATTAAACTCTTTCAGTAACAGAAGCTGTCCATATGGCATGTTCAGGGAATTAGACTTTTATTTCTAAATAGGAGGTGTTAACTTCGTCGATATAGTATTGCTGTATTTTTTAGTTTAAAAGAGAGGCAATCAGAAATAATTATCTTCTGTTTTTTTAGAATAAAATCCTTTTTCTCTAAAATATTATTTTATTATTCAACAAACTGACTTAAAAATTATCTAAGGTTTATCTTTTTGTATGTGTTAGTTTGATTGACATTTTAAGACTGGTTTCTGTAGTCACTGCAGAAGTAGAGATTGTAGTATTCATTATAGGAAATGGCCACAAAATTACCAATTAATTAGTAACAGGAAGGGGCTAACACATTGTTTTCTACCTATTCCAAAGTCCAGCTGTACAAAATTATTAGGTGAAAGAAATGATTGACCACCTCCCAAGTGTTTATTTATGGATTTGTTTTTGGCTACAAGTGGCTATTTGCAGGGCAACCCGTAAGTTCCTTTCACTGGCAAATCTTACAGTGAAGTCTTGAGATGTTTGTCTGAGTAACTTTTGCATAAGAACATGAAAGCTGTGTGAAGTCAAGGAGAATTCAGTCAAGAAATGACTTAACTCAGAAAACAGGACAGAGCCAAGATTTTGTCTTAAGATGTTTTAATAAAGTATATTAAAATTGTTGTGAATATTGTTTTAATGCAGGTCTTATTTTAAAATATCATAATATACGGGATATTAACCTGCAATCTGACAAGGAAACAATACTTAAGTGAGGTGTCTGAGATGAAATGACATTACCTTGCAAAAAATTTGGTCTGTTGGTTTTGGTTTGGTTTTGTAGCACAGATAAAAATGTCCTCTACAAAATACTCTGTGACCAAAAGCTCTTGGTTTTGAAAGAACGTGTCCATATGCAGACAGTCTGAGTGAAGCTTTGAAGGACGTGTTAGACCATTGCTTCTGTATATTGAACTCTGTAGTGGCAAAACTGGCTAGAAACATAGTGGGTGCACAGATAACTCTAAAATGAAATGTTGGGTATTTTGCCAGAAAATGTGGATGAGCTCCACCTCGAAACTGGCCTGGCCTGGCCAGCTGTAAATGAGGAGCCAAGTCACTGTCGCTAACACGACATGATCTCTGGAGTGAGTCCAGAGAAGAGGAACAAAGCTGGTGAAGGGGCCGGAGAACAGGCCTTATGAGGAACGGCTGAGAGAGCTGGGGTTGTTTAGCCTGGAGAAGAGGAGGCTGAGGGGAGACCTCATTGCTCTCTACAACTACCTGAAAGGAGGTTGTGGAGAGGAGGGTGCTGGGCTCTTCTCCCAAGTGACAGGGGACAGGACAAGAGGGAATGGCCTCAAGTTCCACCAGGGGAGGTTTAGGCTGGACATTAGGAAAAAATTTTTCACAGAAAGGGTCATTGGGCACTGGCAGAGGCTGCCCAGGGAGGTTGTTGAGTTGCCTTCCCTGGGGGTATTTAAGGGACAGGTGGACAAGGTGCTGAGGGGCATGGTTGGAAGAGACCCACCGAATCATCAAGTCCAACCATTCCTATCATGTAACACTAACACAACTAACACATAACTACTAACGCTGCTTTCTCTCAAAAGAAATTGATGTGATAGAGATTGGCAGGGGACATTGGAACTAGATGATCTTTAAGGTCCCTTCCAATCCAAACTATTCCATGATTCTATGATGTTCAATAATGTTCCAGATGAACTGCATCATCAGTAAATGATCTGACTATATGCAAAGCTAACAGTCTTGTCCCCTGAATAGATGCTGTGCCCTCTCCCTCACCTACTTTCATCCATGACCCTCTCTGAAGCAGGACCTTGACTCTTCATTTGCTCTCTGCTCTCCACACCTGGTGTACTGCAACATCATTCCTAGGTCCACACCTGGAATTTGGAGGTCACATTGCATTATCACTGGCCGTGTGTGGTCTAGAAAACTGAGCACTTCCAGGAAGCATTTGGAAGCTCTGTGAAGCAATTGTTTGTACTCTTAAATGGCGAGATGCTCCTTGGTGTGATTTTGGACAGTATCAGTTAGTAATCTCCCAAACTTTTCCTGGCCTGGGGTAAAGAGTTTCCCAGAGGGAACCTGGATGTCACTTTGTTTAGGAGGATGAAGGAGGTCAGTCATGTGGACCCACACCATTCTTTGTCTGCTGGTCATTGTGTCAAAGGAGAGTCCTGGATGTTCTTACTTTATTTACTGAGTTCAGAGTGCAGGATTTCCTGCAGAAGCAGGAGATGGTCACCCCAGAAGACCATGATCTACAGCTCCCATTGTGCTCCTGCAGATGGAAAAGACAATCTGTCCTTGTGTAGGCAGGAATGCCTTTTCTATATGTCTGCCTCCCTGCAGGCATGCTGCTCCATGTCCCTGGCACTGCACCTGTTGGAGACAACTGATACAGTGAGTTACTGTCTCTCCTAGACTTTACTTCTAGTGACTATGCGCGGTGACTGTTGTTCTTGCTGCTTTTTATATTCTAATCCTTTTCTTCCAAAAACATCCCTCATCACTGCCTGTCCTGCCGCTAGGCAGTGCTGGTTCTCATCCAGAGTTACAGATGTACATTATGCTCTGTAGCACCATTTTCTGATCGGAGTACTATGTTCCTTCCTAACAAAAAGAGTTTTAAAGGTGTGTAAAGTGTTGTTTGTTTGTGGGCTTGTGTCCTGTTTTGGATCCAGTACCTGGTTGCTTTTCTCAAAGTCAGCAGTGAAACACCATTAAATCATTTGTGCCATTCTCCAGGATGTGATTTGATCAATTAGTCTTTGACAATCTGTGTGCTGGAAACATTGTCTACAATAAGGTTTTCAGTTTGAAACTGTGGTCTGAAGGTGAATCCTTGTTGTGAATGCAAGTGGCCGTGATGTTATGTGGAAGAGACACAAATAATCCTCCGACTAAGGTCATTGTGTATCTTTTCTATTTGCCTTTATTATTTATACTTAAGCATTACCCTAAAGAGTCTATAGCTCATGCCTGTATGAAGATACATGAGATGACATAGTTTCTGCATCACATTGCTCAGATTCTAAGCAGATAAGTACTATATAGGAAAAAAAAATAGGGAACATCACTATAAGTCATGATTGAATACAGGTACGTGTTTGATTTGTAGTTTAAGCTCACTTTGCTGCCATCCTGCATATAACATAGACATTTATGCTTAAATTTATGGCATATGCTCTATTATCTTGTTTTAATGAATGTCACTGTCCATATTTTCCTAGCAATTTCTACCTACTTTTGTCAGTAGGAGAAACCACCAGATCTTATGCCTGAGCCACCTGGCTGCCTCCTTTACATCTGTTTTGAAGAGGCCTATAAGGTGTAGGTCCTATGGGCTTGTAATTTAATGCCTTTGACAAGGATGTGGCAGAAATGCAAGGAACACATGCATGAGAATTTCTCAAGACCAAGACTTTCTTTCTGACATCACTTAATGACTACTGGATGTTTGTGAACAACATATTCTAGGACGTGTTCCTCTCTGACTACCCTCTGATTCCTTTGACTATAACCACCTTCAGCTTCTTTGTGTTTCATGAGCAGTTTAGAGCAGAAGAATCCTCTTCTCTTCCCAATGGCCAAGGCTTTCTTGTGCAATGTGCTTCTCTTTGAGAAAGCACAGCTGTGGTTCTTCAGGGTCTCCAAGTCCTTGGCTGGTGAACCCACTGAGAAGCCTCAACCCTTTAGCTCTGTTAGTCTTGGTATTTGAAAACACTTCTGGCAGTGAGTCACCCCAATAATGGACACTCCACCTCAAATTGTTACCGCTGTGAAGGTTCTTCACAACAGCAGATACTCAGGAGGCTTCTTTAAGCAGACACATGGGTACTTTGCTACTTAAGGTCCTTTTCTGAAAGGAGAATAAATTTTAACGCTTTTACTGGCTATGCAAGATTGAAACTTATCTCAGAAATAGGTAGCTGCCAGACTAGAGATGGCCTTACGCTTCCCTCTGTTAATTGCTTTCTATGTTGTATTATACAGCAAGCCTTAGTGGTTGCTCTTCAAAGACAGCTTTTGCACACGAGTGGGGAAGCAGAAGGATTACACACAAAGGAAAACCAGATTCCATTTTCTAAGAAGCTGAAGAGTTATTAACGTTTTTAGCGTATCTGCATGTGTTTGCAAATCGTGTCTGTTGAAGTGAAAATTGCACAGATGATCAGTATTCGATAACATGTTATGGAATTAAAAAGTTTCTGATCCCTGCAGAGATTAAAAAGCACAATGCTTACTTCTTTGAAAGAAGTGCTGTATGAATCATAAAAGAACACCTGGGAGTTTAAGTTTAACAGATCTTTCCCTCTGTAATTCTTCAAGCATCTGTATTTGTAGGCAGTACTATACTTAAAGGCTTCCCCACTTGAGTTAGAGAAAATGAACAGAAATAAAGCATTCTGCGGAGCAGGACTGATATCCCACAGGAGATTATAAAGGACTTGAGTAAACCTGTCTTCCTTTTAGCAGAGGTACGACTGAGAAGTGAGTTTAATTTGTACTTTTATTCCCTTTGAAGAAATGTATCAGTAAAGGATATTTGTCAATCTACTGCTTCAGATCTGTGAGAGGAATCTAACAATATAACTCTCTGTTCTTGTTCACAAAAATGATATAGATTTAAAATAACTTCTCCCGGAGGAGTGGGAGGGGAAGGATTGTGTTAAACTGGGATCGGAAATGTCATATAAACTTTACCTGGGTGCCCTAGTTACTGGCACTCAGTATTTTTTGTAAAACATTGGGATTTGGGAAGAGCTAAAAAGCTATAGGAAATGAATGAGTACTTTTATAGACAAACAAGAGGCTGAGATAGCCAGACAAAATCTTGTACTTGGCGCTGCACTTGCGCAAGAGCTTGGTGCATAAAGGTTTAACCAACACTGATATTTGTTGGAGAAGTGCTGTGTCCACTAAATTCAGCAGGATTTGTGCTTTAAAAGAGGCAGGAATTTAGCTGAGGGGAATGAGACAAAAATGTGTTCCCTCAAATAGCCCATTGCTGGGATGACAGAAGCACAGTACTGTAAAATGAAAATAGAATTGCAATTTAGAATCTGATTCTCTGTTATCTTGTGCTTTGTTTAAGAGAGAAAGAACAGTTATATTGTTGCTTTTCTTATCTGCTATGCACAGGAGTCTGAAAAAAAGAGGTGAAGAAACATCTTTTTAATTATATGGTGTAATGCAGTTGATAATCCACCAATGTACTTTTAAGAGTTCCAGGTTGCTTGATTTTCTTTTTCATTTTTTAATGAAGGGGTTTCATTTTCTACTTTAAAGATTTCTGCTAAGTAAATAGGAACATGTAAGTAAAGTCATCAGTACATATTCTGATTATACCACTACTGATATTTAGCAATTCAGAATTTTCTCGCTTTTTGATTTATGAATAATATAATATTTCAAAATAATCTTTTGATTGATCTAAAATATGGCATGGCCTACATGTTTAGTTTTAGAAAAACAATATCTGTAGTCATTGTTTAGGTAATCTGTTTACATAATCACAACGTAGACATCACAACACAGTGCACCTTCTGTAGATGTTGTGATAATACAGGGACAAACTGCACACTGGAAAGTGAGACAATAGATAGGATTATTTACATATTTGTATTAGGAAGATAAATGAAAAATAAACGTAGATTTTAGGAGTTCACGTTGCAAGTGTGTGCAGTATATCTGTGTCCTCCTAGATAATTGGAAAACTTTATTTTTGCATTGTTTGCCTGTTAGTGTCAAATGAAACAGTTCCTTTCTCTGAGTCCGTCTTGCTAAATAAAACCTTACATATTTCCTACCCATTTAGAACGTGAAAAGCAATTTGAGGTGAACTGAATTAAAAGTCTTCTTTAGATGAAAGAATATATTATGTCTCAGTAATGTAGATTTTAGTTCGGGATGGTAGGCCTTGGAGGAAATATTTCTGGAGTGTAGAATTGCACTTGAAGTTTCGTCATTACCTGACTTGTTCATAATGATGGTATTATTGGCTGGCAAATTTACCTTGGGTTCCCTCTGAAGCTCAGCAGCCGAGTGCCTCTGGGAGATCCCTGGTCTCTAAGGCAGCAGGTGGGATGAGTTTTTGAGATCTGAGTGATACTTCAGTGCGTGTGGCTACAAGCCCTTGCTAATGCGCCACAAATAAGAAAACTGAGGCTTTAGAATTTGAAATGTTTTTCTTTTTGCTTGTTTATGTTCATATTACAGGTCTGTCACAAGGTGCCTCATTGTGCTATTTATCTTAAAAGATGTATTTTCCTTAAGAAAAACTCTTCGATGCTATTAAGTAGGGTGGGAAAAAAAAAAGAAAAATATTTTTATATGGCAAATTTTTCTCTTATAATTTGATGACTGGAGTGAAATTGTAACATTTGACATTTCATGTGGTTTTTTGGTTATGACGTGACTGTCCAAGTATTATTTAGTTGTTAATGGACTCTTTCACAGGGAAGATAAGCTATAGTAATAATTATATTACTAGGGTTCGAGCAAGTTGATGTGTTTTGCCGTTGCAGATACCCAATAAGAACAAAATGTTTTCTTTGTTTTGGTATGAAATTGTTGGCTAAATACAACATCACATGATAACGTATGCTATGTGTTGACATAAGGCCAAGCCAGAAGTCCTGATATAATTTTCACAGTCCAAACCATTTATAGTTTGTTCTCAGATCCAGTCAACAAAGACCTTGAACTGAATCCATCTGTTGGGACAATAGAAAGCCCTTCCAGTAAAATGCCCTTAAGAATATCTAAGAAAATAATATCATATTAAACCCAGAAAGATTTGTTTATTTTTTTTAAGTCTGTAAGACTTAATGACAAAAAAGTGTCAGGAAAAAAAAACCAAACCACCTTCTAAGACAGTGCTAGAACTAGGAAGCATAAGTGTAAAATGATAACATGTAGAGAAGTGCTTCACCCAAAGGCAGTTGGGGCAATGGCAGAATACAATTTGAACACTAAGTGTAGCAGGGGTGGCTGTCCAGAGTCATTCTTTACATCTGGATCTATTGAAAGAAAAGGCAATAGAAAACGAAATAAACTTGTATCATAAAATTGTAGCTAATGTTTTTGAAATGCAAAGCAGACACAGTCCCTGTATTTTGCATTTGCAGGTTTGTCTGCGAGAGCAAGCCTTTAAAACTAGAAATGGCATTTGAAATCACGTTTGGTCTATCAATGTGCTGTGCTGTGTTCCTGCATGAATATTTGCTTTAGGATGAGGCACTGAATATGTGGAGTGGCACATATATGCATCCTTTTTTGTCCCCTTTGACAGTTTAGTTGTAATCCTGCTTAACTTCTCTGGATCTTGCAATTTCCTTGCAATATTATATCTTTTGTTAGGGACAAAGAAGGTGAGGAAATAGAAATAACTTTTTGCTCATGGATTATGTTAGCTCAACTTTCACTTCACACTGAGGATAAAAAAGCGTGGGCTAATTGCAGCTCTTTGCAGGCTTTATAGGAAGGGACTTGGGGAGGTACAACCCCCATCACCTCTTCCTCAGGTGAATCTGTGTTGTTCTCACAGTGAAGTTGAGTCTTAAGAGGCACAAACCCAAATTCTGCTTATAGCTATTCCCAGGGTAAATCTGAAGTGCTGAAATGAAGTCTCTCCTTTCATTCTTTGTTCAAGTTGAATTGCTTTAATGAGATAAAGAATATTTGTGAATAATTAATGACCGCATGGAATACAATCCATTTCAGGCAGAGTGCAAAGGAACAAATAGAATTTAACATAAAAATCTGACCTTCTTATTTGACAGAGAAAAGAACCAAACCTTAACGTGGACTTTATTGTTTGAGGCAGGATAATATTTTTTCACTGTTACATAGCACAACAAAGTACCAGTTTAGGTACCATTAGTTTCCTAGGAACACTAAGGCATTAAAATAATAGACTTAACGGATAAGACTCCATCGTTACCAGAATCAAGGAAGGTATTATCCATGGATTTTGTTCTTCAGAATTTCCATCCTCAGACCAAAATTTACAAATACTAGCAACGCAAGCTGTTTCTTTACTGCTCTATTAAGAAGCAGCATTTTGGTGTTTGAATGAAGCAGCTGTCATTAGGAATGCTCATGAAGGTGGTGCTACTCTGCTGAAGGCACCCATTCTGATTTCATTTTACCATACATGAACCTGCATTTGAATCTGTTCTCAGAAAAGAATTTACTTCCTTTTACCCTCATCTTAGGAGCTATACAGTCTGGCAACGCTTAAAAAAATGTCTTATTTTTCCCACTCATTGCTTCATATTCATAGAATCATAGAATCATAGAATAGTTCAGGTTGGAAGGGACCTTAAAGACCATCCAGTTCCAACCCCCTTGCCATGGGCAGGGACACCTCCCACTAGACCAGGCTGCCCAAGGCTCCATCCAACCTGGCCTTGAACACCTCCAGGGATGGGGCAGCAACAACTTCCCTGGGCAACCTGTTCCAGTGTCTCACCACCCTCATAGTGAAGAAATTCCTCCTTATCTCTAATCTAAATCTGTACCTCTCTAGTCTATACCCACTGCCCCTTGTCCTATCACTACAAGCCTTTGTAAAAGAGTCAGAGTACTACCTCAATCTTAGTAACGTCAGTTGATGTAGCATGTGTTCTCACTCTCTTCTTTCCAGGAGGTAAAATACTCACCACCCTTCCCATAGAAATATTTATGATTTAAATTATATTTAATGTTTCAGTAATGTCATTGTATTTATCTTTTTAAAGGGAAAAAGCAGCTTTAAAAAAAAAAAAAAACCTAGAACTTCCTCTTCAGATCTGGAGTTTTGTTTTAGAGTCTTTCTGTAGCAAAGTAGAAAGTGATGGAACACACTATAGACACTAGCTGCTTTTCACATCAGCTCTGTCTAGTTGAAAAGGCATTCGTCCCATTTGAACTTACCACATAAGTAATTTGGAAAGAGTAAATTAGTTGCTCACAGCTATGACGTGAATAAGTAACATACCTAAAAGACCGTAGCACTGTGTTCAGTTAATTTCATCATCCTTTTGGCTATATTAAATTATTTTAGTACCTTTATATAGTCTTATTAGTAGACCAATCTGTAATTTATTCCTTCTCCAATGTTCTGCATATTTTCATTTTCCATTTCATCCTCTGTAACAATTCTTTCTGTTTTTTTTTTGTACTTCTGACTTTGCTAAAATGAATTTTTCATTTTATGTTAACTGTTTTTCATTATAATCCCTATAACAGTGCATATTTTTAGGACCCTAAAGGGTCTGGTTTCCTGTGACTGCAGATAACTTTTTCATGAAATGATCAAGTGCAATTTTAAATCAGTTAGTTAGGTTCTATTTTGCCAGAAGTTCTCTTGTTTGCAAGAATATTTTTTCCCAATATTTTACTCCCCTGATTACTGGAGGCATTCTCCAATTTCCTCCTTAAATGTATTTGTTGTTAGCTTGTGTGCATTTATCATTGTACAGAGTGTGTTGAAAGTACTCCTAAGCCACAGTAATTTAGGTCCTGATAGCTAGGGAACTCTATGAGTTAAGAAATATGAATGGCCATGCCCTAGGCAGAGGAAGATTTCATTAATGTACAAGACTGTCAGATGACATATAAGACCAATGGGACTGATGAGGTTTTTTTCTCCTCTTCTGTTTAATCATAGCTTCTACTGCTTTTATCTCACAACCCATTAAGCCACAGAGCAGAAAGCTCTGAAATTACAAATATGGAAGCTGGGGTTCACTGCATGAGTTTGCCTTTCTAGATGCTTTAAGTGTCTGAGTGATTATGGTGTTTCGTTGGCTGCTACTGCTGTGTTCTTTAAAAGCCAAATTCCAGGCGTAGTTTTTTTTCTTAATAGGAATTACTTTAAGCATTTTTGCCCTGGCATTTTAAGTCTGTCACATTCAGGGTAGCTCAGAACCAAAAAGATTTGACTTGACCTGCTCTGTTTTACTGAAAATCCCAGTTTGGATTTGTGATATAATTACAAAGACACATTTTCAGAAACAAATAATAATGAAAATAAATCTTTGTGAATAAAACTAATGCCATATTTACAATCTGAAGAACAAATTTTGGATTTTACACCAAAATCACTCTGCTCATTTCAGAGAAGTTGTGGTTTATATTAAATGTGTGTAATACTAAGCCTTTAATATGGGTCCTACTGCTGTATCAAAAATATTGCTGACTGGAAGTCACATAACTTTTGTTTTGATGTTTCCAAGGAAACACAGCTTGCTTCCACTGCCAGTTGGTTTCACCATGTGTGTAAGTTATGTATTTTTTCTTATTGTGCAGTGCTCTGGATTGCTTTAAAATTTCCTTTCGTGATGACTGCATATTTCACTCTGCTGTGTCCTTGAAATGAATTGAATCACACTTTATTCTAATCTTGATTTACCCATGTATCAGATAGCACACAGGTTCAGCTGCCTTCCAGTTATAGTACACTGTGGTTTATTTTACATTTCAGGCTTTTGATACTGTTGGGTTTTGAGGATTTTTTTTGTTTCTGTGTTTTGGGGTTTTTTTTTCATTAAATGGATTAAATGTTTCTCCTACCCACTTCTACAAAATGGTTCCTATGGTGACACTGCTAAATATCTTTCTGAGTGCCTTGCATTGCCCTCTGTCGTCATTGTCTTCAGAAGAAAAGGTGGTATTATGATATCCTATCCATGCTGCTTTTATAATAAGTCTAAAGCAGCGCTTTCTGGTATACATTTGTTTTACAGAGGATTTTCAGTACATTCTTCACCTCTGTAAAACTTCCTTTCATAAGGGCTCTCTGCTTGCAATGCCTGACACCTCTAATGGGCACCCTCTGAAAGATGCTCTTGACTTTTAAAGTGCCTTCAAGGTTTTATTACAATTAGAGTAAATGTCTCCATGTTTGTGAGTACTGCACTCATGCATATTTATGTTCCTTTACAGACTGTAGTAAAAAGGCTGTGGATGTAGTGTACCTGGACTTCAGGAAAGCCTTTGATATGATTTCTCACAGTATTCTGCTTGAGAAACTGGCTGCCGTTGGCCTGGACAGGTGCACCCTCTGCTGGGTAAAAGACTGGCTGAATGGTCAGGCCCAAAGAGTGGTGATAAAAGGAGTTAAATCCAGTGGGAGGCCCGTCACAAGTGATGTTCCCCAGCACTGGTTGGGTCCAGTTCTGTTCAATATCTTTATGAATTAGCTGGAGGAAGGGATTGAGTGTACCCTTAGTCAGTTCGTGAATGACACTAAGCTGGGTGGAAGTGTTGATCTGCTTGAGGGTAGGGAGGACCTACAAAGGGATCTGAAGAAGCTGGATCAATAGGCTGAGACCAATGGTATGAAGTTCAACAGGGCCAAGTGCTGAGTCCTACAAATGGGACACAACGTCATGCAGCACTACAGGCTTGGGGAAGAGTGGCTGGAACGCTGCCTGGCAGAGAAGGACCTGGGGATGTTGGTTGACAGCCAATATTGGATTGGGATAGCTGAACATTACACGGCAGTGTGCCCAAGTGGCCAAGAATATCAATGGCATCTTGGCTTGTATCAGAAACAGTGTGGCCAGCAGGACCAGGGAAGTGATTGTGCACCTGTACCCAGCATTGGTGAGGATGCACCTTGAATATTGTGTGCAGTTTTGGGCCCCTCACTACAAGAAGGACATTGAGGCACTAGAGTGTGTCCAGATAAAAGCAACGAAGCTGGTGAAAGGGTCTGGAGGGGCAGTGTCTTACGAGAGGCAGCTGAAGGAACTGGGATTGTTTAGCCTGGAGAAGAGGAGTCTTAGGGGAGACCTTAACACTGTCTACAACTCCTTGAAAGGAGGTTGTAGCGAGGTGGGTGTTGGTCTCTTCTTCCAAGTAACAGGCAATAGGACAAGAGGAAGTGGCCTCAAGTTCACCAGGGGAGGCTCAGATTAGACCTCGGGAAAAAATTCCTCACTGAAAGGCTTCTCACGCACTGGAAGAAGCTGCCCAGGGAGATGGTTGAGTCACCATCACTGGAGGTGTTTAAAAGGCAAGTAGGTGTACTGCTCAGGGATATTATTTATTAGTGGACAGCTATGGTTGGACTTGATGATCTCAAAGGTCCTTCCCAACCAAACAATTCTATGATTCTATGAAAAGGGTACAAAGGTCAGCTGTATGACAGTGTTTCCATAAGCAAGCCAGTATTAATTGTAGGGCATGAAGAGTATGCAGTTCACCTGCATAGTCTCACGCTTTGGGAAACAAAAAATATCTTAGACAGCTTTTACTGAGTGCGATACCTTAGAATCATTGTAAGGTAAAAGAAGTCTTGCAGCAGGAGTCATGGCATGTCAGCTGCTTTATTCTTGGTAGCCACTCTTATACAAGGCTTGCCTCCAAATCTAATGTTCTATGACTTCATATGCATTTGAAGAGACAGAATAAATATTCCTCCAGCAGGACAATAATATGTCACTTTTGTCTACCTATCGATTGTTAAATACAAGCGTGCTATAGTCCTGTGAAGTATTACAGACTACTTTGATTTCTCACATGAAAAAGTTAATCTTTGCTGTATTTATACCAAATTGAGATTTTCCACTTTCTTTTCATTTGTTCTTTTCAAGCAAAATATTCTAGCAAGTTCTTCTTTATTTAGCCATCTTTCATACATGATTCTATTGAAAATGTATTGTGGTGCTAATACCATTGCACATGTAAATCATTATTCCTACTGACTCCTACACAGCAGCTTTGGGAAAGTTTAAGAATAGCACAGTTAAATTTCCAGTGAAAATCCTGTCTTGATTTGCAATTGGGAGGGTTTTTTCAGGGTTTTTTGTGTATGTGTATGTGTTTGTTGAAATACAATACAGTTGATGAAAGATGGAGAAAAATCTTAAAAGATTCTTGTAGAGTCACAGGATCATAACATGGAAGGGCCCTTAAAGATTGTCCAGTTCTAATCCCCCCTGCCAAGGACACCTTCCACTAGATCAGGTTGCTTAAGCCTCATCCAAAGTGACCTTGAATACCTCCAGGGATGGGGTTTCCATGACTTCTCTGGACAACGTGTTCCAGTCTCTCTCCACCCTTACAGTAAAAAATTTCTTTTAAATCTCACCTCTTTCAGCTTAAAACTGTTACTCCTCATTCTATCACTATAGTCCCTAGTACAGAGCCCCTTCCCATCTTTCCTATGGGTCCCCTTTAAATACTGGAAGGCTGTTATAATGTCTCCCCAGAGCCTTCTCTTCTCTAGGCTAAACAAGCCCAACTGTGTCAGCCTGTACTAATATGGGAGGTGCTCCAGCCCTCTGATCATCTCTGTGGTCCTGCTCTGGACCTCCTCTTCTCCAGGCTAAACAACCCCAGCAAAAGTGGTTTGTAATATTGCTTATGATGCAAACAGAAAATTTTAATCACAGTGTTTTTCATCTTTCTCAAGATGTGAAGGGGAACATGTTTTATAACCATTTCTTTGTCTCTCCCATCCTGTTCTTGGTTTGTGAGCTATGGGGATAGTCTTATTTATTTTGTGTCAGAGCTCGTATAACTGATTGAATTAATCCAGGATCTTGTCTCTCTCCATGACTGAGAGAATATAACTACACACTAACATATTTGGTGGGATTTTTTTTTCCCAAGTTTTCTGTAGTGTGAGCCGTGAGGACTATTTTTTATGGATTAACTTTAGATGTTTGCATTATCCATATGAAGAGCTAAATGTTTTCTAATGTTTACTGAATCCCTTGCCTGGATGAGTCTTTGCAATAGTTGAGAAGAGTTAGTTTTTACTCTTAAATAAAATGAATATTCCTTCTCCTGCTTTTAATTCTCTTTCTTGCATTGAATGTTGCCTTCATCATTTATTGTAAGAGAGGATCATTAAACTTATAAGCTCAATACTCTTAATATTTATATTAGCAATCCCCTTCAGTCTTTCTGGCTGCTTACCTTATGGCTTTTAAGTTTTGCCATCTGAATGTCACTGGGGACTTCTTGGAGATTTTTTTTTTTAGATCATTAAGGAAAGAATAAATGCAGTTCCTTTAAATATCTTCATCTTAACAACCTTCCTTTTAGAAAGGGATCATTCTCTGTTTTCCATTCCTTCCTTTAACCTGCTAGTGAACTGGCAGAATATTATCCTATTCAACAGTCATGTTTCTGTATTATCTTATTATGAAGAACTCTGCCAAGGACTGTCTAAATGTTATAAATGCTCTCATCTTTTGCTGAGTGTTCCTTTCGAAAGGATTTCATTTCTCTTTGGAACGGTTGTCCTATTTATTTTCTATTATGCCTCTCAAGGTGTGTAATAGTTCTGTTTCAGTCACTGCACTATGAATCATAGAATAATTAAGGTTGGAAAAGGCTTCTAAGATCATCAAGTCTAACCATCAGCCCAACACCACCATGCCTACTAAACCATGTCCCGAAATGCAACATTTACGCATTTGTTGATCAATTCCAGGGATGGTGACTCCACTGCTTCTCTGGGAAGCCTGTTCCAGTGCTTCTTCATTTTTCCAATAAAGATTTTTTTTTTCCCAAATATCCAATATAAACCTCCCCTGGTGCAACTTGAAGCCATTTCCTCTCACCCTAGAATGAACTAGTTAGGACTGAGTAAAAGCTCTTAGTTGCCTACGATTCATACAGTCACACGTAAAGCTTTTTAGCTGTCTGAGATGCTAAAAAAGGGGGGGGAATAATGCAATGACTTCTTGAACACAGTCAAAAGTTGGTATCTGAAAAGCTTGCACCCCCCTGACTGAACACTTTCCCAGGCTACTGGCTGTGTCTATTTAATGACTCATTTTTTTCCAGTACCAGCTCTTCTAACATCTTTCTCAGACTGGGTATCTTTAATCAGAGCTGCTTAGCACCCTTTGTATGAAGAAAATTACTACAAAGACCTCATCTCATCTCGTCTCCCTGAAAATGTCCTTACTTTCCTTGGTGAAGAGTTTTATATGTTTTACACCACATGCTGATGTGGTAGACCTATGAATTCACTGCTCCTTCCACAAATAGAAGTGTGAGAGGATGAAGAAACTCACCTGGGTGATTTGGAAAACTGCCTACCATCTGGTGTGGGCATACCTGGCTCTCAGTATGATGGTGGCAAGAAGCCTTATCATGTCTGAGCTTGCCTGGCTCTCCTGTGGGGCTGCAGCAGGTGAAGCTGATGTGCAGCAAGTGTCCAAAAATTAACTGCTTCAAAAATGGCAATTCATGTGCTTAGGAAAATGAACTGTGTGATGTGATTGTTTCCAGCAGCAGGGAACTGGGCAAAATTAAGTGGCTGTTCCTTAATGACCTGTGAAGCACACTAACGAGGGACTGAGAAGTCCACACAAAATGCCATGAGCATTTTATATCCACCCTTGGTTTGTGAAATGCACGAGGGGAATTAGACTGCATTTCCTTAACTCTGAGTCTTCATAACCATGCAAAAATTATATGAGACTGATGATGAATTATAACTTCTGTTCTATATTTTTTTTTAAATGGAGATAGATTATAATTACTACAAAATAAACCTGTACGTGGTCTGGAAAGATATTCTTATGTCTCAACTTAATGCCTTGCAAAAAGGCTAGAATATGCAACAGTGAATAGCAGTTTTATAATGGACTTCATCATGATTCAGGGATTGCAGAGCTCGCTGGCTTTGAGGAGATAATACTAACTTCTTTTGTTATTTGCAACCATCGAACATGGTGTGACAAATTGTTACCTGAGGTAAGGCCTAAAACCTACCTGCTCTATGGCAATGCAACAGCATTTTCAAAACCTGTTGAGATAAGAAGACCAGATAAACATTTAGGACTTGTACTCCTAAGCAAGTAAGAAGGATTTGAAAAATCCTACCTGTAGTTTATGTTGTAAAGCAAACAAAGATCTATGATCACAGAAGTGGATTGTTTTCTGAAGCAGTTATGTCTTTGTGATAGATAAGCAGCAATTGCTAATAGCAACTGCGAATGTGATTATTGTGCAGACAGAAATGATGTAGGGCCTGATTCCCCACTGCTGCAGATCACTCGTGGGCATCCAAACCTGGGTAACATAACACGCAGTCTGTCGAGAGTGTGCTGCATTCAGTTAGCATTTGAATGAGATGACTGCTTGATTTTCTAGGCAAGGAGAATTGGGGTCATGACAATTTCAGAGCTGTTTTCCAAGTTTAGCTTTAGGTACGTATGCTAGCAGGTTGGCATAAATTTAAGGTGGCATAACTCAGGAGCTCTAAATTGCATGCCAAAAAGGTCATCTCAGACAAATTGCATGTATGAAATTAGCTGCCAATATTATGCATGAATTTTATTTTATATAATCATTGGATTACATAGAGACCCAGGCATGAGAGGTGACTGCATTTACACTTTCAGGCATTGTGGAGCACTGGTAACAGTCCGGGGCGGGGGCAAAACAGTAACTGTTGAGTACTTAGTACCTATATTTGTTTTTCTGTGGATTTTACTGTGGACAGGCTCTAGTCTGGTCCTGTGGGCTGGCTGCTTTTTGGAACACGGAGTTCAGCAGGGCAACTCCAGGAGAGCAGTCTGCTCTCTGAGGCCGCTGTGCCAGGCTTTGCTTCTGATGTGCAATCCCGATTCAAATTAAAGTGCCATAATAGACATGTCTCATCTGAATCTACTATTTTACTTAAACAATTAAATCATTCAATTATTTGCTCTTGATTATTGTGCTATGAGCTGTATGAACTTCTCATTCTTTCCTGTGTAGGCTCCAATATCAATGTGAAAGGTGCAGCAAGGTATTTCGAGTGAACCCTGATCTTTAAAGAAAATCTCTGAGCAGTTAATTTTGAATCCTGAAAAGCTGGAGTATCTGCAATAGGAGAAATCTTATATCTGAGTTATATCACCGTTCTAGCAGTCTGGATATACATGCTGAATGTACAAGCTTTTTAATTACCTTCCTGAGGCGTGTGCATCTCCCCAGGTAGGATGCAGGAAAATAGGCATCCAGGGCATGATTCAGTTGTCTTTACTGCATTGTCTGGTATGACTGAGATGCCCTAGAGCACAAGAGAAGCTCTCATAGGGCTGGCAGGAAGCACAGGGAGACCTGTGCTCTTTTGGAGCAGCAGTAGGAAGCCAAGAGTGATACTACAGAGCACCTCAGATTCCAAGGTATCAGCCAGTGAATTTAATATCTCAATTTCATGCTTTGTGGCATCATGCTTATTGGATTTATAAATCCCTTTTTGTATGTAGCCACAAAATTCATACTATTAGCAGTGTGGAAGAGAGTGGTGCTCCTCTGTGAAATAATAAGACAGCACACAACTGTCGCATAAAATTACACCTCGTCATGATGATGGTTCACCATGCATTCAAATGAATAGTTAGCAAGGAAATGACTTTTGCATTGTCTGTTTTACTTACTCCCTTTTCATCCTCTTATGGTAGCTATTAGGGTTTTTTTTGGTGTTTTATTGTGTTTTGTTTTGTTGTTTTGGGTTTTTTTTTTTATGTTAAGGAAATCTCCCTCAGTTTATTTTCTCTTTGCTAAGTTATAAGTTTACAAAGTGTTACTTCTATACTAGTTGGTAGCAGTTTAGTGTTTTAAGAGAAGGATTTATTTCATTATAAATTTATTTTTAACATAATAACATTAGCAGTCTGTTTAATGAAAATTAGAGTACATTTGTTCCCTTGCTATGACATTTATATCATAATTCAACCAGTCAGATACTGAGTAATGGGTTTTCAATGTTTGCGACCACCTAAAATTCAAGTAGAGCATTGTGAAAACTGAAGACTTCCTTGATGCCCTTTGGATATACTTTAGGGGTACAAGATGGCTGTAAAAAGATTTTTAAACATTCTGGATAATTTCTAAGGTTTCTAAGATAATGTTTTCTAAGAGCAGAATGTCCATTCATTTGCTGCAGTTGGGTTTTCCTCACTTTAGTATTGATTTTAGTCAAATACTGCTATGCATCTGTAGACCAGTTAGATTTTAGTGCGTGATGGAAGCTTGGCATGTGCCTATATGGTTCTGTGGAAAGAGGTGAAGCATTATGAACGCACCAAACCTCAAGGATTTTACCACAGATAACAGTAATCATACAGAAGGGAGGTTTGAGGACTCTTTCATCAACTGGGCAGATCAAAACACGTTTAAATTATTTCCGACAGAAAAAATAATACAGTCTTGATATAAGTAGCAAATGTTAGGTTCAAATCACTAGTCAATCTTTGTTATTAATGGCAGAATCAAATAGGGCAGCATGTTTGGGAAGTGTCAGCCTGGCGTGTTGCGTTTTCTGTAAAGAGCAAATAGAATGAGACATTTAGGTGCAGCATACTTCAGTTCCACAGCAAATCCTATCAATGATGACATTTAAAAAATACATTTTTGTAATAATACCATTACAAAACCATCTGGGCTTGATATGAGTAGCCAAGGTCATAATGAATCCTTATTGTTAGCTGTAGGTATATCAGATTTATTTTAGAGGAGATAACTGAAATACATTTGTTTAATGTACCATAAAGGCACTGTTACCCATTGTTTTTAATTTTCCTTTGTAACAAACTAGTTTGATTAATTGTTGTGATTAGCTCTGGAGAAATTAATATTAAAATTGGGTTGGAAACACATGGGAAAAAAATAGTGACGTATTCAGGAGTTGTTGCAGATTGATTTATATGGAGATTTAGCAGGTCTATCAGCTAGGAACAATTATTATTTATTTATTTTATTTACCTTACACCCAGGATTGTGATAACTGGCACAGTAGTAAAATTAAAAAGAGTGTAGCTCTGCCAAAAATACGTAGTTAACCAAATCACCCTCAGTTGTGTTGTGTGTCCCATGCTTGTGGTATGTTTCCTTAGCTGTACGTTCAGGTAAGAGCAGAGCCAAAACCCAGAGCCAGTTCCCTGGCATCTGGAAGCGCCTGTTGTGGGAGTGGGCTGGCGGCACACACCGGGAGATAGCGGAGTGGGGTCTGCTAGCCCTTATCTGCACTAAGCTGCTAAGGGGTGGAACTAGATGATCTTTAAGGTCCCCTCCAGCCCAAACTATTCTATGATTCTATGAATAGAAAATGCAGACTGCAAGGGAATTGCTGGAAATGCCTCATCTCTCTGGAACTGAGGGCATAAAGAAGAAAAGAGACAGAGCATGAATAAGATCTAGAAACTAGAATCCTTTCCCAAAGACATGTCAATTTAATACCCGTGGGCCAATGAGAGCAAGAGCCCACGTATATTCTTCTGGCAAATATAATTAGAGCTAGACTGCTGCGTAAAACACTGCACAATAACTTATAGAATCATAGAATCACCAGGTTGAAAAAAACCCACCGGATCATTGAGCCTGACCATTCCTATCAAACACTAAACCATGCCCTTTGCCACCCGTGCCTTAAACACCTCCAGGGAAGGTGACTCAACCACCTCCCTGGGCAGCCTGTTCCAGTGCCCAATGACCCTTTCTGTGAAATATTTTTTCCTAATGTCCAGCCTAAATCTCCCCTGGTGGAGCTTGAGGCCATTCCCTCTTGTCCTGTCCCCTGACACTTGGGAGAAGAGGCCAGCACCCTCCTCTCCACAACCTCCTTTCAGGTAGTTGGAGAGAGCAATGAGGTCTCCCCTCAGCCTCCTCTTCTCCAGGCTAAACAACCCCAGCTCTCTCAGCCGCTCCTCATAAAACTTGTTCTCCAGCCCCCACATCAGCTTCATTGCTCTTCTCTGGACTCGCTCCAGAGCCTCAACATCCTTCTTGTGGTGAGGGGCCCAGAACTGAACACAGGATTCGAGGAGCGGTCTCACCAGTGCTGAGTACGGAGGGAGAATAACCTCCCTGGACCTGCTGGTCGCACCATTCCTCTGCTAATTTTTTAAACAGAGGTGTCTATGAGTGAGAATTTAGTGTTGTCCATGACAGCAGGGTAACTGAAGAGCACCCACTCCAGGGATGGACACTGGGCTTTGCTGCTTCGTTGCCTTCTGCTACATCTTAGGTGGGAGGCTGGCTGCTACAGGCTTAGCTAGAGCACCCCCAGGATAAGGTTTGGGCACCTGTGGTGCATTTAGGGCCAGCAGGAAAATGCTTGGGGAGCTTACACATCGCTGACTGCTGTGCAAGGCCTTTCAGTCAAAAGGCTGCTGAAGTTTTGATTTTGGTGTCTAAATCCCCTCTTTGGAGCTGGATTTAGTTCTCCTTGGCGAATTGGTAATAATAATTGAGATAAGAGAAATAATGACTTGAGGTCATTTCTCAAGTTACACTCTTTGTAGAATGGAGGGAAAATGTATGGTGATAAAAACCAAGTTTCTGGTCCAGTTCTTTAAATCAATAGCAACAGAACAGCTAAAGGATGATACAATAAAATCAGAATGCACTTTTTAGTATAGTTCTGTCATGCAGTCTACTGTAAATTGCAGGCTCCTGAAACACATTCCCCATGTTGCCAGGCGTTTTAAGCCCCTGATTTGGCTATCCAATTTGGACAACAAATCCAGCAGTCTCTGGATTTTTAAACGTCTTGACTAATGGAATAGATGATTTCAGCATTGTCCTAGGAGAAAAAGACAGGCTACAGGCTGTGCCAAATTAACTCCATTTCTTTAATTTAAGGGGCACATGCTTGCTGCTAGATGAAAATTGGTATGAAATTGGACATGGCTGGCTAACACTAATAGTATAATTACTCAGTTTTGCTTTATTATGTCTTCTAAGTATGAATTTACCTTCACAGTTCAGTCAAGAGGAAAAATATCAACAATATTAGTATACGACAGAAAGGATATTTGCTCTTTCAGCAGTTCTTTTTCTTTATTACTTAGTTTTTAAAGATACTTAAAGAAAATTAATAGTTCCTTTTCTATAGCTGCAGAGGTTATATTTTATAATTTTACTTTGAACATTCATAAGCTTTTAATAGCTGTTTCCTTCCAGACAACATGATAATAATTGTTAGATAAAAACGAGCAGTTTGATTGAGATTGAATGCTGGCTTGATCTTATTTCCATTGAAATCATACAGACTTCTTCAGTAAGAAGAGAGTTGGAATTTGCTTCATGAGTGTTTCTTTGCTCCTGCCAAATCCTCTTTCACTCATCCAAGAGAGCAAAGAATTCTGTTTTCAATCACAATGCTGTAAATCTGGTGTAGCTGCGTTGAGTCAATGGGTTTATTTTTGTAGAGAGGAGTATAAATGAGAGAAGGATTTATCCCAGTTGGATTCATGCTTCTTGTTAGTGAGGTGATGTACCACGTAATTGCCTCTATCAATAAGACTTTCCCAGCATAACTTCTTTTTCAGGTTATGTATGGAAACAGATGGAATATATCATAGTCTGTAATAGATATGCAAGTTACAGTATCCCAGGGAGAGGGAGGGAAGTTTTTATTTGGCTTTGGCTTTTTGTCTTTTATCCTGAAATTCAAACATAGTGACAAAATTACAGATATTGATATCCCTTGCTTAACTGTCCTAGGCGTGACTGCTGACAGAATCGTAATGATTTGAAGGATTGGAACCAAAAGTAAGAAGCACATAAGGTGCTGTTTATAGCATCTGAAAAGCACTGTAGATTGAAGATCGAGGAATGCAGAATTTGAATCTTAAATGAAAGTGAACGGTATGAAGATAACAGATCAAATAAAGGCAAAATCTAAAAAAATTCACATGGTCTTAGGTGCACCGAGAGTGGCATTTTAGCTTGAAAAAGTTGTGGTTGAGATAACAAATGTTCTTTACTATAGTTATAAGAAAAGAGGAAAGGAAAAGATCTTCTCTAGGCAGAGGAGAGAGTCTTAGCATGAAATCTTGGAAGGAATCTTAATAACATTTACCTTTGTGGACAAACAGTTTTGAATGGGTGCTGTGATAATCTTGATATCTGGGAGCTCTCAGGTGATCTGAGTTCTTACATTTTGGAGCCGAGAACTTACTTTGCATGTTTTTTATCATATGGCCCTTGACATATTTATTTTTGATTCAGTTTTTCCAAACACGAAAGCATCATGCTTCTGCATCACGCAACTGTGCCTGTACAGCTGGGATATATTAAAACAATAAAAGAAGGAAAAATATATTTTTGTTCTGATAAGTTCTGATATGTAAAATGCCTAAAGGCAGCACTGATTTATCTGCTTGGCTCCCTTGTTATACTTTATTTATTTCTGCATATATATATATTACTGCTGTCCATTCTTCAACTGCATACATATGTTCTAAGAATTCATGCAACATAAATTAAGCATTTATTTCCAGTCTAATACGTTATTTGTGAGGGAAGAGCCATTACATCTTGTAATTTAGAGATTATAACACTTTCAGGAAGTTTAAATTATTCATATTTACAAAAGGAATACAAAATTTAATTCTTATTGGAGAATGCCAATTCAAACCACCTTGATTCTCATTAGGGTTCTGATCATCTAATGTTAGATTCATTACCATCTAAAATTATTGCAATCTACTGCCTTTTGTTTTGATTCAAAGTCCATAATTGTGGCACATGATGTCAGTAATTACTGAGGCTGCTTTAGGGACATACGCAAAGATACGGCAAGAAAAGATGATGAAGCCAAGTTCAGATTTGTTATGTGGTTGTACATGTGCGTCAGAAACTACATTTCAGTAGCTTATCTGTTTACACTTGGTATTGCGTAGGTTGCAGAAAAGGAGGAACTAATGCTAGAAAACGAGGAAAACAAGTTAAATATAGTCTTGAATCACCCAAGATTGAAAGGATTCCTAGCTGTGTGAGGGTGAAGCTTCTACTGTATTCAGTCCTTTTTTAACTCCAATTTCTTGTAAAAACAATATATGATTTTCTCTTTGTAGAAGCTGCTTCTCTTCCGTGGAACACAGAGTAAAAGAAGGACTCATACCTTCTGAAAAATGAATAAATGTTACTGACTCCAAGTTTCATTACATGTTATGTAATTTAAAACACGTGAAATATTTGCACTTTCAAAATAATAATCTATTTTATTAATTTTGTCTTCTCTTTGTAAATGAAAAAGGTAGTCTTTCTACTCCAAGAGGAAGGATGAAGTGAATTAGATATCTAGTCTCTATTTTCATATAGCGTATTATGAACATTTCAGTAATATATGAGATTCTGCAAAGGATATGAACGTGGAATACGCTTCCGGAATAGTTTATTGCAGTAATGTAACATTACATCATCATTTGATCCTTCACCAAAAACAATTATAACTTTGAGGCAGCCATGAATCCACTAATGAGACACAACGTTGTGGGTAATGTTATGCCTCTGTTGTTTTTCATAAGGTTAAAAAAAAAAGTGGATATGAAACCCAAGATAAGAAGATGTGATCATGGGGACTGAATGTGAAGTATACAAAAGGCCCTGATTTTCATCCCATGAATTTTTATTTCTCTTAAAAAGTTCCAATCCTGGTGGCCAAGAGCAGTTGCTTTTGAGAAATATGGTAATTTTGTCACTTTAGATTTTCATAGAATCAGAGAATAGTTATGGTTGGAAGGGACCTTAAAGAACATCCAGTTCCAAACCCTTGCCATGGACAGGGACACCTCCCACCAGATCAGGCTGCCCAAGGCCCCATCAAACCTGGCCTTGAACACCTCCAGGGATGACCAGCCACAACTTCCCTGGGCAACCTGTGCCAGTGCTTCACCACTCTCAATGTGAAGAAATTCTTCCTAATGTCTAGTCTAAATCTACCTCTTTCCAGTTTATACCCATCCCCCCTTGTCCTATTACCACAAGCCTTTATGAATAGTCCCTCTCCAGCTCTCTTGTAGGCCCCTTTCAGGTATTGGAAGGTTGCTATAGGATCTCCTTGCAGCCTTCTCTTCTCCAGGCTCAACAAGCCCTCTCTCATCCTCTCATCATATGAGAGGTGCTCCAGCCCTCAGATCATCTTTGTAGCCCCCCTCTGGATCCATTCCAACAGTTCCATATCCTTATGTTGAGGATTCCAGAACTGGACACAAAACTCCAGATGAGGTCTCACAAGAGAGGAATAGAGGGGCAGAATCACTTCCCTTGACCTGCTGGCCACGCTTCTTTCGGTGCAGCCCAGGATACGGTTGGCCTTCTTGGCTGTGAGTGCGCATTGCTGGCTCATGTTGAGCTTCTCATCGACCAGCAACCCCAAGTCCCTCTCTGCAAGGTAGCTCTCAATCATGTCATCCCCCATCGTGTACTGAACTCAAGGATTGCCCCAACCCAAGTGCAGGACTTTGCACTTTGCCCTGTTGAACCTCATGAGGTTCTCACAGCCCCACTTCTCCACCCTGTTCAGTTCCATCTGGATGACATCCCATCCTTCCGGTGTGGCAACTACACCACTCAACTTTGTGTCATCTGCAAACTTGCTCAAGGTTCACTCAATCTCACAGTCGATATTGGTGATGAAGATCTTAAACAGCACTGGTCCCAGTACAGACCTCTGAGGGACACTACTTGTCAGATCTCCATCTGGACTTTAAACCATTGACTACTACTCTTTGAATATGACCATCCAATGAGTTTCTTATCCACCATACCGGCCCCTCATCAAATTCATCTCTCTCCAATTTAGAGAGGAGGATGTTGTGGAGGACCGTGTCAAAGGCTTTACTGAAGTCCAGATAGATCACATCTGTCAGTTTACCCGTGTCCACTGCTGCGGTCACTCCATCATAAAAAGCCACTAAGTTGGTTATACAGGATTTGCCATTGGTGAAGCTGTGCTGGCTGCCTCTAATCACCTCCATGTCCTCCATGTGCTTTAGCCTAGCTTCTAGGAGGATTGGTGCTATGATTTTTTTTTTTTTCATTTTAGTACTCATGACCATCTTTCTTTTCGACACTTGTATTCTTTTGGAGGCAAAGGAGACTTTTTTAGAGTAAATGCAAACAGAGCATCTGGCTAGAGAAGCAAGAGATCTTGTTTATTTCAGTTTCTGATCCATCGAGTTGAAGGACTTTCCATGTTCTGCAATGGGAAGTAGAAAGACGTAGGAAGATCCTGTAAAATGTCAGAGTTCTGAAATACATGTATATTTATTGGAGCACTTAAAATCAAGATAAAGGAAAATCCAACTGAAACTTCGCCAAAAAAGGTTTTCCTTTTGTGTTTTTTTCATGAAGGAAGGAAAAAGCTTCAAGTTTAATAGCAGTCAACAGAGTCAGTTTGCGGAAGCAGCTATAAATCAAGTGCTGCTTTATTACACTGCTGCACATTTGGAATAAATTTGATTACTGCAGTGGATATTATTCTAAATCTGTACTACTGCAAATGAGAACATGATGTTTCCTGAATTCAGTAGCCAAAATTTAAGAGGCAATGTTGAGAGATCACAGTAAATAGATGAGTATTACTACTCTTATTTAGTGCTCAGTCTTATTTTGTTAGGTTTAAGTGCTGCCATTTATTCTGAATGATACGGTAGACAGGAAAAAGAATTAATCTGGCTGGAGACATGGATGATGACTGAACAGTGTTAGAAAAGCAAGCTCTATGTCCAGGTTAAAGATGTTTTTGCCAGGTGATACAGTCAGTGGATTTTTGTTGATTACCAGTATAATTAGAGGGAAGATGTTTGGAAATTGTCCTCAGATCACTTGGAGAATTCAGTAAGCAAAGAGATGAAACTAAATTCTCTGAAAGGATAAGGAAACCCCTAATGCTGCAGGCCAAAGTAAAAATTCTTTCCTCTCGCTGTTGAACAAAGACTAACAACAGTGATGCCATCAAAGAGTTCTTCATCTGGTTTTACAAAAAAGGGAAAGCAATTAGTGGCTAAATCAGAACCAGATTACAGAACACAAAAAATTAGCTGCATTGAAGCAAAGCTGAGAACCTCTCACAGCAAAGCTCCGTAATTGCAAGAGAAGTTTTGGATTTGCTGTCTCAGAGCTCCTGGTGTGACTTTGTCATTAGCATCCCATAATAGGGTATATGACTTTCTAGCTAGTTTTTTTTGGTAAATCCTGCTCTCTTCCTCCTCACCTCAAGCAGCAGCAAACCCCCCCAAACGACTTCAGAAGAACCCAGCACCTCTCCTCACACACAAAATATATCAGTAGCCCTAGTGTCTTATTCTGGGGTGTCTGGTATTACTCAACAGTGGTTAGGGGATTAAAAGGACTACAGATTAATTTAGTAGAGCAAATTCAGTACTGTAATTGCAGAGTTAACACAGTGCCAGTACAAAAGTACATTAGCAAAGTCTGGTTTTTAAAATAAGGCAATGTATCTTGGGGTACATCAAAAGAAGCATGGCCAGCAGGGCAAGGGAGGTGATTCTGCCCCTCTGTACCTCTCTTGAGAGATTTCATCTGGAGTATTGTGTGCAGTTCTGGAATCCTCAACATAAGGATATGGAGCTGTTGGAAAGGGTCCAGAGGAGGGCTACAGAGGTGATCAGAGGGCTGGAGCACCTTCCCTATGGGGACAGGCTGAGAGAGTTGGGCTTGTTCAGCCTGGAGAAGTGAAGGCTCCGAGGAGACCTTAGAACAACCTTCTAATACCTGAAGGGGCCCACAAGAAAGCTGGAGAGGGGCTGTATACAAAGGCTTGTAGTGAGAGGGTGAGGGGCAATGGGTATAAACTGGAGAAGGGCAGATTGAGACTAGACATAAGGAAGAATTTCTTCACTGTTAGAGTGGTGAGGCACTGGCACAGGTTGCCCAGGGAAGCTGTGGCTGCCCCATCCCTGAAAGTGTTCAAGGCCAGGCTGGATGGGGCTTTGGGCAGCCTGGTCTGGTGGGAGATGTCCCTGCCCATGGCAGGCAGGTTGGAACTAGAAGATCTTTAAGGTCCCTTCCAATCCTAACTATTCTATGATTCTGTGATTCTGTTCCAAGGTTGTTGTACGAATAAGCATAGGAAAGTCTTTACTTCATTTCAGGAATTCAGCCTGGCTCATCAGAAAATGTGTAAAGGTGATAGAGCTTGCCAGAGACAGGCTGTTCCTGGAATTGGCTGTTTAATGCAAGCAGTAGCGCAGCAGCATCAGTTTGAGGAAACGTTTGCTGGTCTAACTATGAAAAATATGCTCTGATATTACCTATATAGGTGTGCAGTTGACAAAATGAAGATGAAGAGGGTAAAATCACTTGTTGTTGCATCGTACAGCCAAAGCAAGCGACTCAATTTCTGTTAGCAGTATGACAGTTAGGATTGTTGAAGAATTTCCAGTGGAAAGGTATATGCAGAATTCACCTGACCTGAATTTTTAGAAGTCTGCTGTGCTGCATCAGGAGAGAGATATTTCTGTTCTTGTTGGCCTGAAGTGAGATCTAGTTGAAGTGTTTACAATCTGAACCTAATTTGAATCTGATAGTATTGATGTGTCTGAAAATAGAATTTTCTTAGCCTGAACGGCTTCAAGTATTGCCATCATTTTTTTTTTTGTATGAAACTGCCAAGAGGAGCAGGGTGTTCCTGTTACAGGGTGTAGTGACCCACATAGACAATGTGATCCTTTAATCTCCTGTCTTTATTTGAAATATTCAAAACTTCAACTTCTTTAACACAAGAAGATGCTTATGTTTCATGTTTTTTTTCTTCAAAAGTTAAAACTATTAACTTGTTTTATCAAAATTTGGAGAGAAATATAAATTTTAGAATTTCTTGCAATGAGATTGAAAGTGTTTATTCCAGTAAAGATAAAGCTAATCATTTTATATTATGTCACTTTATTTATACTCATGATGGAATTGCAGAGTTTTGAATTTGAGTCCATGCGGATTCATATTTTGTTTTATCCTTTGTTATAATAATGTATAGCCATGAAATATTTTGCTTTCCTCAAATCACAATTTCTTGACACAAAAGGGTATTTTGCCAGTATACCTCTGAAAAAGTGCTGTTGCTTTTTTCTCTTGGTATTAAGGATACCTGGTCTTATCTCACGGGGTGACTGAAGAGCTTGCTAAAGTCAGCATTATTGGAAACATGTGGCTACAACAGCTTTGAGTATGAAACTGTCAGCAAATATGAAACCTAGTGAAGTTTAAAATATATCATTCGGATATGTTGCCAAATTTCAATTCTCTCTCCAGAAGAATTAGTTTTCAAGTTGTTTTACTAATTAAATTCCATGTTAGAGTTATTTTGGGAAGATTTATTCTGTTACAAAGTAAAATATTTGGAACAATCTCACATCTCTAAAATTTTTTGTTTCTTGTGTGATCTGATTTAATACACAATCAGGGAGGGTAACTTGTGTAACAAGAATGTCCTAATATAACATGTTAAATATTTAGGCACTGTGAGATAGCGATGCTGTTGTAATTTCTTCTTGTGTGGATCCAAGACAATTCTCCTGACTTTGGTACAGAAATGAAGCTCTTGAGATTTGACTGAGCTCTGCAGAATTTAGGCTTCTGGTGATCTGAAGTGAGCAAGACAGCTGTTAGGATGTGGAAGGTGATCTCTGGAAAACTTTCACAGTATAAGCTTTGATTTAATTTGTCTCTTGACTCCAGTTAATTTGTCAAATGCAAGCATTAGGATGTTGTGAATGTGTTTAGTGTTTGATAGGAATGGTTGGACTCGATGATCCGGTGGGTCTCTTCCAACCTGGTTATTCTATGATTCTATGATTAGCAATAAGCAGATAAGGTATTTTATATATGGTCACCAATGCTCAAATAGTTTGTAATTTCGTAGCATAGAAAATAAGCTGCAGTGCAATTCTCCATGTAGTAAAGTTGGCTGTTTAAGCGTTTACTTCACTAGGTCAGAATTTTTACTTGGGACACTTAAATGTAATTAAATGCCTTGGTAATTTATGGTCATTTAACATTGGGTTATGGGTGAAATACAAAGGGATTTTTAGATTGTCGGGGGGGACATCAACCAAAAGCAGAAAGGTGAGAAAGAGCTTTCATTCTTCAATCTTTTTCACAGGTTGCTAATACATTAAAATGAGTTTTGGTAAACAATGCCTTATTTTCTTGCCTGTTGAGCAAAGGGTATTATTTCCTTTCACAAACAGGTATGGGAAGAAATTCGGGAAAATGCCTACTTATGTTGTTTTGCTGTGACAGACAAATGACAAATGTCATCAGAGGCTTGTTTATGCCAGATTTTTTCCATTTATTGTAGTAATTGAGACAATGTATACTTCTAGTATATGTTGGTCCATATAGTGTCAAATCTTTAGTTTCCTCCAATAAAAGATGGTTTTGATCATTTGAGAAAGGAGAGATTTTCCACTCATTTGCGACCCTCTGGTCTAGAGCGTGCTGCTGTCAGAAACAGCCTCGCCATTAACTTCATAAACTTCAGATTAGGCCTTTTCATCGCTACAGTTCAGGAGCATCCCTCCTGGAGAGCTGTGCGTTTATAAAGCAGTTAGAATACTTCTTTAAACAAAAGGTAGCCTGCTGCCTTTTGAGAGGATACAGGCATTAACACAGAAATAGGCAGTTATCGGTCGGCTTTTCTGTGCTATTTCCTCATACCTGAAGCTGGGTAATCATCTTTATTTTCTCTCATTTCCTCGGTGAATACGATTATAGTTTCTCCTTTTAAAGAAATCAACTGATCTGTGAATAATCTTATTGATTTAAATCAAAAGACTGTTGCAGCATGATTAAGAACTGCTAAATTTTACTGTACCCTCTTCTTTTCTGTGATTATTCTTCTGATGGAATACTCTGCAAGAGTAGGTTATTTTTTAGAATTGGGTTATTTTTACTTATTTTAACTTTACAAGTAAATCATATGATCATGCATGAGAAGCTGAGGTCCTATATTCTGTATTCCCACCACATCAAGTGTCATTTTGAGTGTGAGAATTTTTTTAATTGGAACATCACTTTGATAATGCAATAAGACTTAAATTCCTTGAGGTTTTCTATGTATGCATAATACTTTAGTAAGGGATGATAAAAAATAATAAAATATCAAAAATTAAACATCTGGAGGGCACCATATTTAGCCAAATGTTGCAAGTTATATTTGTAAATGAGGGAAAGATTTCAATGTTTTGTATGAAATTCCAGTACTATGAAAAGTCAATGGGTAATGCTTGGAACAGAGGATGTGGTGGGATTTCCAGTGTAAGTGTGTAGAGAAAATCTACGTATTACAGTGTACTACTGCACTTTAGCAATATCTCGTATTGGTGCAAAATAATTTAAGGCAAAGGTGTATATGACTAGATGCAACATTAGCCTCATTGCTTGTTGAACCCAAGCAGATCATGACTTGTGCTGAAGGAGATGAGTATTTGAGTATGTCTGTGCATGTAAATCAAATAAACCTATACCATGTCAGTTTACATGAGTCAATGATAGGCCATGTAGCACAAAACCGAAAAAATGCAGTGCAGCTAATGAAAACACATGTGCTAGGGGAAGTAGGTTTTAGAGGTGCTTAGTAAAACTTAGTCTTATGGTGAATCATCTCCATAGAAGGCTGCAGATTTCCAGGTTAAAATTCAAAAAACTAAGGTACACTAATTTCCGCGAAGAGAGTCTGTGTTTTTTAGGCTCTTCTCGTGAGGTCTTTTGATTATAGGCAAGGTCCTTCTTCTTTCAGGAAGGACGAGCCTCAAGTGGCCCCTGCTCCTGTAACCAGGGGTCAGGTAGGGTCCTTAATAACCCCAGCAGGGTTCCTCCAGAAGAGGAGGGAACAGCTCCTGGAGGAAGATTGCCGATGACACCAGAAAACACGTACTGTTGGATTACAGCTAAGGACAGCATTAGGAGTCTGTATTTCTACAATAACACCCTTGGATGTGCTGCTGGTTTCAAACAGCATGGTGAGTGGGAGGCTCATCAGCCCCTTCCACTTGCAGCAAGAACACTGCATCTAGCCTGGTATATCTGGAAGAATTCTGTCAAAAGCCCTTCCAGGCCAGTTCATGCCATGTAACTATCCAGTGCCTTGGCAAATATAGCACAAAGCTTCATTTTTCTATCACACAGCACAGAGGACTGTTAATTGGGTTTAATCATCTTTGTTGAGATGTGATATGAAATGAGGCTGCTGAATGCAGAGCAGTAATGCAATCAGTGTCCTGCTCTCAACAGTGACAGGATCACTTCATATCCTGGGGGTATGCCCTTCCAATTTTTTGCACACTGAGAATCAGAAGGATCTTCTTACAGTGCTCCCCCTCCCGTGTTTTTTTTTCCTCCTCTGTTTTTCCCCCTCTGGTGTATTTACAACAAAATACTCTAGGAACTGTTTAAAAACTTCCCCATGAATAGTTTGGGGGACTGAGCAGTCACAAAATAAGAAAAATGCTTCTGGCTCTTCCAAAGGGAACAGATATACAAAGTGTGAAATTTTGAAAGACATCTTACTCTTAAAACTGACTTTTGAAATCAAAGAATCATAAGAGTCAAAAATGCTGAAAATTGGGGAGCTCATCAAGTTCTCTGCCCTCCAGGGAACTTACAGCTCCAAATTAGCTGCAGGTCAGTACTTGCCTAAATTAGATGAAGTTGATCCTGTCAGTGTGTATGCAGACAGCTTTTCATTAGCTCCACTCAATCTCTCGGGCTGTCATGTGTAAGTTGGCCCTATTCCAAAATGCCAGGTAGCTGTGTTAGCATCATGCTGTGCCTGAGCAAATATTTTCTTTTCTCAGCAGGATGCTTCTCCCAAGGCAGAGCACTGTGCTAGAGCAGTTCTGTGGTTTCTGAGGCTGGGCTGGCTCATGGTCTGTCTTCCCACAGCAAGGGCTGAGGAGTTTTGCAACCTTCTCTTGAGGTGTTTGAGGACAGCAATCTGCAAGCTGAGAGGGAAGCTTCCTAAGGCAGCAGTTCTCAACATTTTTAGACCAATATTGTTCTTTGCTGTAGCAGCTGGGTCTCCCGTTTGCATCCACACTTGCACTCTCCCCATACCTCTGCATTTGAAGGACCAGCCTTCAGGTTTTGGTGGCCCCCAGGCAGCAATACTGAGCCACTAAGACCTTGGGGACTACTTCATATTCCTCTCTTGTTGTCAGCCTGGGTCATAGAGACAACTTGCTTTAGGTGCTTTCTTCAGTTTGTGCTAGAATAATCAAGGCAACAAAGATCATGTCTTGGTTTCAAAATACCACCTTCCACCCCGTGCTTTTAATTTCCTTTCTTATCATTTCAAGGAAAAGCGAATTAATTGCAATGAAGTAAATGGAAGGTGAACAGATATTTTAATGCATACAGAAATGTGCATATTCACTCTATCTGGCTGTTCCCTGTCACACTCTATATGTGTTCTATTTAAAATTAAGATAAAGGCTTTTAATGCTTTTGTTTACTTTTCATTTCTTGATAGTTCATAAAAGAAATACATTGTGCATTTTGTTAAAAATGACACACTTAACCTGAAACTACTAAGTGAGGCCAATAAATTCTTCCCACGTTTAGATCTTTGACATGGCCTGTAAGAGTCTCCACATGAATATTGTCTTTTATTAGCGTGTGTCAAATATGGAAGCTTATTGAAAGTTATAGATGAGAGGTTCCCTAATGCTGTAATGCAGTGTATTGAACATACTGAAGGAAATTAAACCTTTTTAAGAAAAACACAGAAAATTTAATTTTAAAGGCCTGGTACAGTTTGCACTAAAACCAGCTGGATATATCTTCAATTACTTTGGTGAGAGGTAGAATGGTTCTTTCTAATTATATATAACTTAAGAATGATTGGACTGGGAAAAGAAGATATTTCTTCTCCTGGTGTTCTGAAAATTTATACTGCACCAACCGATGGGAATTGATTAATCTCGATATCAAATTCTAATGACAGAGTCTTTCATCAAAGCTGCAAAAGTACTTGATATATGGAATAGCAAGCAGAAAAACAAAGAGAAAATACCAACAGAGGACTCCACATCTCATCTGTTTCCTTGGTGAAGTGCTGGCAGGAGTTTGGAGCAGATTTATATACCTAGAGTGAAAGAGGGAAAGAGTTGGAACATTTAGATCTTGAAGGAGAAAAATGCCCTCAAACTAGTTAGTGCATACGCTAAGAGATTTTTTTAATCACAAGAGTTTTAAGGTACCTAGATGAGTGACGAAATGTCACATCACCTAATGGTTGCTATATGAATCTGTTCTGCACAGATCAAAGGGGAAGGCTGCTCATTGTCTGCTGTTCTTATAAATAAATGTGTGTTCTCATTTAACCATTTCACTGTGTTTTGATAGAAACGTTTTCCACAAAGAAACAAACTATCCTGGTTTTGGGAAAGAAAAGTGTTTAACAAAAAATATCACAGAATCACTAAGAATACTTTCTGCTAGCAAGTCATCTCAGGCAGCTGGGATGGATCATGTTCAAACGAAAAGCTTTTGCTGGGAGCTGAATACTGCTGGTGGAAGGATTGGGTTCAGGACCTATTCGTGCACCTGCACAAATCTTATGGAGAAAACAGTAGGAAGTAATCAAAAAAATAACAATACTGTGGAAAATGAGAGCACTTCCACTGCCTTCAGCGTACCAGCATATTCCTCTATAAACTTACTTGGTTGACATTGATAGAAATAAATAAAAATATCGCTCTTTAGCAAGCTAACAAATTATATTTGTCAATTATAAAAATCTCTACAGGCGTGAGATAATTTGAATTTTGATCACATGAATACGTGTAGCATACGTGTTGAGGCTCTGGAGTGAGTCCGGAGAAGAGCAACGAAGCTGGTGAAGGGGCTGGAGAACAGGCCTTATGAGGAGCAGCTCTGGGAGCTGGGGTTGTTCAGCCTTGAGAAGAGGAGGCTGAGGGGCAACCTTATGGCTCTCTAAAACTGCCTCCTGAAAGGAGGTTGTAGAGAGGAGGGTGCTGGCCTCTTCTCCCAAGTGACAGGGGACAGGACAAGGGGGAATGGCCTCAAGGTCTGCCAGGGAAGGTTCAGACAGGATGTCAGGAAAATATTTTTCACGGAAAGGGTCATTGGGCACCGGCAGAGGCTGCCCAGGGAGGTGGTTGAGCACAATCCCTGGAGGTGTTTAAAAGATGGGTAGATGGTGTAGCTCAGGGACATGGTGTAGTGGCAGATAGGAATGGTTGGACTCGATGAACCAAGAGGTCTTTTCCAACCTGGTGACTCTGTGATTCCATGATTTATTTTTAACCAGATTGATAGTTTTAGTGATCTTCCTTGTGTCATTATCCTGAGTGTTAAGTCAAGAATGTTACTGTGTAGGCTCAGGAGAAAAGCAAAGGTGTGATCTGGCATTTTTGTGCAACACATAGCAAAAAAGGATGCAGCTCAGAGTAGGGTCTCCAGAGGAGTTTCAGTGCCTGCTGATTTTTTTCCTCTGGCCTGACTGCATGTTGCTGTATGGCAGCTGCACCATGAAAAGAACAGGAAGGTCTAGATGTATGTAACAGGATGAATTTTCAGCTATAGGAAGGATTGAACCCATCCTTTACTGTCTTTCAACTGGCTACCACTGCTGTTGCATAACTCAATTGTTCTTAATTTTTGTTAAATAATTAAAAAAAAATTGGAAGATCTTTTAGACTAGGTTTGTGATGTAAAAAAAAGATAAAAATGAAATTACGTGTTTGTTTTAAAACCACAAAGTTGTAACTTAAAGGCCATCTTAAATCATCCTCATTAATTTATACTAGATTTATATAACAAAATGAATTCCCTGCAGGTGCTTTGACTTTCTGTAAAACTGGGGCTAGTGGAATGTGCTGGGCATCACCTTGCTCTGGGTGCTAGTAGTTATGCTACTTCATAAGATAATTGCCACAAAAGAAAAAAGAGACAAAGTTTTGAAGATGCAGTTGAACAGACAAAGGTACTTAACAGTGGTATATTGTCTTCTATTCCAAAGTGATATTTTCTGCCTGTCATTGAGGATTATCAGAGCTGTCTGTATAAAGGATCGCATGGTAAGGACCAGCCTGGACACCATTAAAGCCAGAAGTGAGCCAGAGATTTGCCATTACATGTGTTGAATTTCCCCCCACGAACACGCACCTGGCTGGGGATGGGACTTAGCTACAGACCCTCCCTCAGATAGGCTTTTTGGGCAGGAGCTCTGGTGTCATCATGTACTCTCCAGGAGTCAAGAACTGAAGCCATAGTTTCATTTTCTCTAAGATTCTTCCCTCTGCCCCCACCCCACCAACAGCAAAACACAAGACTCATAACTTTGCTGTAAAATTTACAAGATTTTCTTAGTCACTAAGTTTATTATAGGAGATGGACACAGAAGATGCATTTGGAAATCAAGGAATTTCTCTTATAAATGCTGTTCTAAAAGCTAATGGATGTGAATGTTCTTACAATATAAGCAAATGCAGAAAAAGACATGAAAAATATTGTATTAGGGTCTATACCTATTAATTTGGTATGATGATTTCAGTAACGTAATTGTAATAAGCATAATTTTTACCTCTATGAAGTTAACAAGCTGAATGTAAATATATGTCACCCTCCACCACAATGCCTTATCAGGTTAATGGAGATTCACTTGATCTGAAGAACCAACTTTTCAGAGAGCTTTAATGACTTTTTCAAATGTTACATTCTTGTTTTCTCAGTCTCTGTCCCTTTTTTTTAAAATGGAAAGAAAAATGCAACAAAAATAAACCATTTATTTTTCCCATGAAAGGCTTAAAATAAGAAGTAGTGTTTAGCATATATTCATTGCTAATGTAATGTAATTCTCTTCTATTTGTCTTATATAAACACAGAGAGAATATTAAATATGAGGTTTCCCTTACACTTTGATTGGTTTGTTGTAATCAAACTGTGGTGGAGTTGTACATCCAAAAAATGCATTTTACTTTGGTTGAATTGCAAAATTAATACAAGTGTGTGCCTTGGGGACCTCCCGTTTGGAGCATGTTTATTCCTACAACCATTTGCATAGTTCCTGTTAAGCAGCAGAGCTTCTGGTTTGCAGGAGTTTTTTAAAGAGCCTCTTGGCTGACGCAAAGATATATGAAAAAGATGATATAACATCCCATATCTGGAATCTCCCCAGAATCTGCAGCTTCTCAGAGCACTTAATCCTCTGGGCCATTTTAAACTTTATGTCAAGAATATAAATTTCACTGAGATGTTGCATGGGGCTCCTGCAGTCTGTAACTTCACATGCTGCAGGATTTCTGCTGGTCTGAGAGCAGAAATCCTGCAGTTTCTAAACACCAGTATCCATGAATTAGGCAGACCAACTCTACTCTAGTGCTAGAAGCAACCTAATCAGAGCATCAAAGAGAAGTATTTTAGGCTAAACAAAGGGGCTTTTCCCCAAAAATCATTTTCACTACTCCATTCTTGGCCAATACAAATAGGTTTTTTTAATCCTGATGCTGTAAACTTGTGACTCTGTGGTGCTGGAGAGAGGTGGATAGCTGTGTATCTGCAAAGTATATCCTGGCTTTTGATGAAGCAGCAGAGAGACATGTTATTGTCTGAAAATATCCTGTGCTAATTGAAGTGTGTGTGACCTAAAGACAGTCTTCAGGGATTAAACAGATTTTACAATTAAAAAACCCCAAACATAGTATCACACAATCATTCAATATCTTGAGTTGAAAGGGATCCATAAGAATCATCATGTCCAGTTCCCTGCTTCTCACAGGACTACCTGGTTGATGAGAAGCTCAACGTGAACCAGCAATGTGTGCTTGCAGCCCAGAAGGCCAACGTGTTCTGGACTGCATCAAAAAGAAGTGTGGCCAGGAGGTCAAGGGAGGTGATTCTGCCCCTCTATTCCTCTCTTGTGAGACCTCATCTGGAGTATTGTGTCCAGTTCTGGAATCTTCAACATAAGAAGGATATGGAGCTGTTGGAAAGGGTCCAGAGGAGGGCTACAGAGATGATCAGAGGGCTGGAGCACCTTCCCTACGAGGACAGGCTGGGAGAGTTGGGCGTGTTCAGCCTGGAGAAGTGAAGGCTCCGAGGAGACCTTAGAACAACCTTCTAATACCTGAAGGGGCCTACAAGAAAGCTGGAGAGGGGCTGTATACAAGGGCTTGTAGTGAGAGGATGAGGGGCAATGGGTATAAACTGGAGAAGGGCAGATTTAGACTAGACATAAGGAAGAATTTCTTCACTGTTAGAGTGGTGAGGCCCTGGAACAGGTTGCCCAGGGAAGCTGTGGCTGCCCCATCCCTGGAAGTGTTCAAGGCCAGGCTGGATGGGGCTTTGGGCAGCCTGGTCTGGTGGGAGATGTCCCTGCCCATGGCAGGCAGGTTGGAACTAGAAGATCTTTAAGGTCCCTTCCAACCCAAACTATTCTATGATTCTAGATTCTATGTTTCTACCTGAATCTAACATATAACAGAGAGCATCATACAGTTGCTTCATGAACTCTGATGGATGTTTTAGGTAAAATGTTTACTGGGATGCTCCCAGCAGGGGACAGGGCTCCCTGATTTGCCGAAGCCTTTGGGGTCCCGAAGTCGAACAAGCAGGTCCTGGCAGCTGGGACTCATTCCAACCATCTGAAGCTGGAGCAAGGCAGCTGGGAGGCAGCTTTACCACTTGTCAGTGTGACCTCCCTGAGAATGAGGATGTGCAGAGGGCAAGACTGGGCTCAGATTGGCCCCATGGGCAGATCTGGCTTAGCCAAGCATGTGGTCACCCACTCCTGTGCTTGGGAGCATCCATAAGGCAAAGTGACTCAGACACACATAGGGCTTAGTTAGGGCTCTTTGCTACCTTGTGAAGAAAGGGATTCCTTCAAAGGAATCATTTTCCCCTGATTTTTTGTGCCTGAGGGCTAGATTTATCTTGGATTTATCCATGGAGAAGTCTAGAGTACCATGTTCAAAGCAATTTCTGTGTCTTGGAGCAGGAAAAAATTGTAGATTGTCATGATCTTTTCAGGTGTAATCCACTATTTTCTTTCTATTATTTAGTTGCCTTGACAGAGTAATGTGCAAAGGATAGAGCCATCTCTTTTAGCACATTCCCTTTCACATTTAATTACAGGTGGCTCCATGCCCTGATTTGCCATACATACCTATGCTTCATGTGGAGAAGGTCCTACCTAACCTTAATTTGTTTGCTTTTAATCTGCCACACTCTTAATTCTATTTGTAGCTAGAAATTGCTCTGGAGGTCGAAGTTTTCGGCTGAAGGATTGTAGTGGTTCTGTCGTTACCACTCTGTTCACACCGTAGTTTTGAATTCCCTCAGGGTGGGTTCCTTGCAATATTGATGCTGCCATTCTGTTTGTGAGGTATCTACAACATACAGAAAATGTTAAATTTTCTCGCTTTGGTCTGGAGACCGTTGCACATTATGTAACACCCCAGGGATTTCTATAAATAACCAGAAATTCGTAACAGTCACTTTGCTGCTGTGTGGAATAATCTTTTGTTGACAATGCATTGAGTTGGAAATTCACACTTGTAAGCAAATGCTCGAGTTATACTTTTGGAAAAGCCCAAGCAAATCCTTAGTTTTGCTGAGCAAACACTGACTGCTATATTCAATTGCATTAGGGATTGATTGAAAAAATATTTTTTCATTTCTGTGGACAATGTATTTATTCCTCTCAGCTATTTCAATAATACATAGAGGCAATGCAAGCTGCTCTTTTGTTATGATTTTTACATTGAGTTTAGGTGCTTTTTTTGTCTACAGATAAGATAGTGAGTTAGGGCTTAATTTAAATATTTTCAGGAATCTTTCACCACAGTTAGTTCTGTTGGCTGTGGCTCTACAAGCAGAGCTGGAGTGTTGGAGAGGTTGTACTGGCTGTTCCTTTTATCCTGTTTAAGGTCAGTGTGCTGCCTGTTAGTGGCAACTAACGGAATAGAGTTAACTTTACAGGCATATCAAGTTTTGTTTAACTAATTGAATTGAGATTTGAAGTATTGAAACCAGAAATCTGTTAGACCAATAGAGGACTTGTACTTCCCTCGGTACAATTCCATAATGAATTTTAGATGTCTGTAAATACATAGGAATACCTATATTGCTGTGAATTAACGGTTGGACTCGGTGATCCGGTGGGTCTCTTCCAACCTGGTTATTCTGTGATTCTGTGATTCTGTGAAGTAAGTTTAATTCTGATAGGGGGTAGACTCATGTGACCAGTGTAGGCATCGATGTCCGAGCTTTGTGCTCGCTTTGCAACACAGAAGTGTAGGTATTTCTACATATGGGACAATTCGTTCGACCCTGGCTTAGATGTCTCATGTAGGTCACATGAATTTTATTCCAGAAGCACCAGTTTCTGCAGTTGCCTGTAAAAAGCAGAGCGACTAGTTAAGTTGTAAACTGAGTGAAGCAGAGAATTCCACACTATCCACACTTGCAGTGCAATAATTATCCCATAAATATGTTGTGTAGGTTTTGTTTGAAGACAAAATTATACCCTCCTACCTCTCTCCTTACTGTTTCCAGCTAGAGCTACGTTAGGTCACTTGTTCATCCTTTTGCTTCCCAGCAGGATTGATTATCTTTGGCAGATCTCACAACTCTCCAGTAATGGATAATCCAGCTCTTTACCACATGAGGTTTCCATTCTCGCTGTCCCTATGAATAGAAGAACATCCCACATGAAACCTTTTTTTTCCAATTTGAGTCTTTTACTTCTTCATTTCACAGTCATAGAAGGTTGAGGTTGGAAGGGATCTCTACAGATCTTCTTGTTTGACCCCCTGCTCGAGCAGGACCACCTTGAATCAGTTGTCCAGGGCTATGCCCAGGTGGCTTGTGAATATCTCTAAGGATGGAGACTCCACAACCTCCCTGGGCAACCTGTGCCTGTATTCAGAGCCTTCTCATCTCCAGACTAAACAGTCTCAATGCTCTCAGCTTTTCCTTATAGGAGAAATACCCCTATCTGTAGTCATCTTTTCAGCCCTTCTCTGGATGCTCCAGGTATGTTTCACCAGTGCAGAGGGGAAGGATCACCTCCCTCAACCTGCTGCAGCATTTCTGATGGAGCCCAGGGTACTGTTAGCCTTTCAGAAAAGGGGCCATTGCTGGCTTATGGTCAGCTTGGTGTCTATTAGGACCCCCAGGATCTTTTCTGCAAAGCTTTCCATGCTGGATTTGTAGAACAGTGTGACCTCTTTGCATCAGCTCTTAGTGTATTTAAAGTTGTATATCCCCACCCTGAGTTTTTTCTTCTTTGAGGTAAACAATGATTTTTTTTCAGGTTTTTTTTTTTTTGTAGGCCATATTATTTGACTTTTGATCACATTCAGTGCTCTTCACCAGACTCTCCAATTGATCCATCCTTTGTTATACTAGGCAGGAAGAGATTTGCCTATCTGTGGCCTGAATACTGGTGCAGAAGGATTACTTCCTGCATTTTGCAAGCTATATACTTGTTTACATAGCCTTGCATAATATTTTCTTTGTTAATGACAGTATGAGTCGTTGGTTTACATTTATCTGTTCCATTCTGTAGACTCTGGGCCATCTTGTTAGGAACAGTTAGCCTGCCTTTATTTTTTGCTTTTGATTATTTTTGCCTAAGCATATTCGTTGTCCTTGTTTTGAATTCCGTGCTTAGTCCAATTTAAGAGATTTTTTTAATTCTGGTGTTGTCCGTCATTCTTGCAGCCTTTCTTCTCTATGTGCAACCTGGAAATACGAGTCATTACATTTCTTTCTAGAAGCATCCTGTTGCCTTGTCCAGTGCTCCCAAACCCCCTGAAGCCCCTAACTGCTCAAATACTTCAGGATATATTGCTGTCAATATCCATGAAACACTGCCATGTATCCTATAGAACATTCAGATAAGTGAATCTGGCTGATTTAAAATTTAGGTTAGAAGCTGGCTTACCTTTCCAAAAGTCACCCTATACTCTTATCCTCAGTGTGCAGTGATGCTTTTTCCTTCCTGAATTTATGTTATATTTTTTGTGCTTTGGAGTGATGATGGTGTCCACCTTGATTTGTCGTAATCTGATTTTCACCATCTTCCCAGTCCTCTAAATAATTATCAGCCTATTAAAGAAGCAGCTTTGTTTATTCTCAGTGAATTTGGTCATTGTAGGAAGTCAAGCATATATGGGTCAGTGTTTCAAAAATGTGGACTACCACTCTGAGTTTCTTAACCTACTCCTAATATTCTTCAAAAAGAAGGCAGTATTCAGCTGGGAAGGATTATGTAGTGATCAAAGACAAAGCAGCAGCCAAATTAGAATTGGTAGATCGCAGGAGGTGCAGAATACATGGCCAGTCCTAATGTTGATGAAAATTTGTTTTTAAACTCCCAATTCCTTCTCAAAAATAGTCTCATACTTCCCTTACCATTTTCCAGAAAGCATGTACACCTTCTCCAGTCATTACTCCAAAACATTTGTCTTTGTACAGAGAAATATTGCCTTCCATCTGTGCAACAAATGAGGCTTTCCCCCACGCTTTTCCTTAAAGTCTGGGCTGTGGAGTTGGCATTCTGTTCATAAGCCTTTGATCCATACTTAATCCTAGGGTGGCATGTGGCCAGAGCATGCAGAGCTTTGGATACTATATACCTAATGGAGTAGCTGTTGGTGTACAACCCAGCAGGAGACACTTTAAAGCTCTGGAAGAGCAGCTTTAGAGTCTGTCAGTGTTCCTTGGTTGGGTCTTTGGGGAGAGAGGCTCATGGTTCCTGAAAAGTAGAGCCTCTTCTATTTACTCCTCTTTCTTTGCAGTGGGTTTGCAGTGAAAGTAAAATTCAGTGCTAGGATTTTTGGTTTTCATCCCAGAGCTACTGAACCATCATTTCACAGCAATGTAATGCCATAAAATGACATGTGTAGTTGCTCATTTCAAAATGTTCTCTTATACCACTGTAGATCAGGAGAAAGTCCTCTGAGAACAGTGGAATTATTCTTATTTTATTTGGTGAGATTATAATTAAAAAGATGGAAAACCAATGAAATGTAGCAGTAAAACTGATGACAGAAATGTTCCAATCTTCTGTAGCTTACACAAAAGACAGATGATGTCATCCCGATTGCCTGTAGGCTTATAGTCCAGTTGCAAAGCAATCCAGCTCTGGGGAGATGCCCAGAAAATGTGACTTGCTACAGCAAGCCTCGGGTAAATCTGATGTCCCGTTTCATTGTTATACTTCAAGATACAGAGAAGGATATAAGAGGCAAGAGAGTCCAAAGAAAAGAGATGGAGATTACGCTGGATTACAGTTGCAGACTGAAGTCCTCTAAAAAGAGTCTGAATCATTTTGGAAACTTCTTTAAAGGAAAGGGCTTTGCAAAAACCTGAGTGTGGTGCAGCTTAGCTCTTCTCTGCTGTTGTGCTTTACAAGACCTGAGTGTTTCTCCCCAGGCAAGTTGGGGCAGCTTTGCTTCTGCTGTCCAGTTCCCTGATTTGGCAACTTAAAGAGACTAGCAGGCCAGTTTCTCAAAATAACCCATCAGAGTCAGTAATGTAACATGAAAGAGGTGATGGCAAACATCAACAGTTCCTGTTAAGCAGAACAAATGATAATAATATTCAGAGGATAAAGTCGAAGTAGCACTGAAGCTGTGACATATTTAGGAAAACAGGCAGTTGCGTACAGAAAATAGTTTTGCAAAAGTTTCTAAAAATGCTGTAGAAACAGCCTTTATGAAGCAGAGTTTGAGCTCACTTGGGCAGAACAATTTGTTATTAGCTGGGCATTTTACATTATTGTCTGTGTCTTCTATTGCTTCTCACACATAAATATCAAAGTGTGTTATAGGATGATCAATATCATTGTTCCTGCTGTGCTGAAAGGACAGATAAGCACTCAGAGTTGATAATCTGCCTGGGGTTACCCAGAAGCAGAGCAGAGGACTCCGAAGTGCCTGGTTAGTACATTAGTCACTCCATCAGGTTTTGCTGAGAAGAACCCACCTGGGGAAGGTTAGGACAGCACATTCACACAGACAGAGATCACATCAAAGAGTTTAACACCTCAGATTGACAAAGGTGGAGCAGGAGTGCAAAAGGTTGTACTAATTTTCTTCTAGTCTCACAGCAGGTTAACAGAAGATACACAGCTCCAAGCTGGGTGCCTTGGCTTGCTGACAAGCATCCCGGCCCCGGGCCAGGCTGGCTCAGCCAGAATCTGTGGTCACACTCTCTCCTCCTAAGCTGACACCCTATATTCACCTGAAGGTGAAAGAGAAAAGTGATAATGTGAGATACATTTATTTTGCACACCAGGGAAGCTGTCTGGCAAAGGGGAAAAAAAGAATTTAGAAGTGCCATATCATGTATTTCATACTTGGCAATTTTTCTTCAGAGTTAAAACAATTTTGAAAGTGTGAGGATGCATGCGTGAAGAAAGCACTTATTTCCTTTATGTTTTGAGCAGGTAACCACATGTTTTAAAAATTAAAATGAACACTATGCCTGGACCATTAAATCTGCCCGTCTAGGTAGATGACTAGCTTTCTCCAAGCGGTGGCTGTCCCATAGTGAAGGTGAGGAAACAAGGCTTAGAAATGTAAATATTGGTAGATGTGTGGGAACATGATTGGAAAATTGACAATTTTAATTACTTTCATTTACTTTCATTTGCTGAGTTCCCAGGCTGACATCAGAAGTTACATCTGTTGAATTGGTAACAGGGTAGGGAATGAAGGCAGAGGGACAAGGGGACAGAATAGGTTCAGTCCATATGATCTGTAATGACAGCTTATTATGTAATGTAAGGAATTCCTAATAGGTACAGGAGCTTCCCAACATCTCCCAAAAACATGGGTAGTACCATTTAGGTGCAGCTGTCAGCTCAGCAGGAGCTTCCAAACCTCTGGACACTAAAATTGCATCAATATTAGAGACACTTCTGGATTTTCTGATTGAGGTTTTCCCCTTTTGCTTGGAAGGATTATGGATGGAAGGAGAATTAAATGATAAAGTGAATCTTGTGAGAGAATGCCTACATGATGAAAGAAAGGGTGACTGGAGGAGGCCTTTCTACTTCAGTAGATTGTATGGAATAGAAAAATGCAGATTTAAAGCATTATGGTTCCTAACACTGTGTTTAGATGCACAGGATTTCTGTGTTGTGCATGTTTGGAGTGTGAGATCCTTGGGGTGAGGACTGTGGGTTTTCAGATCACCTACCCCTGGTCTTTGTACAGTCCTGGGATCAAAATATTAATGGTAATTGCTTTTCATGGCAGAGGCCGCGGCAGGCAGTATTTACAAAGACAATTTATCATAGAATAATCATAGAATCATAGAATAACCAGGTTGGAAGAGACCCACCGGATCTCTTAAATTTAATAATTTTCTGCTTAAACAAAACATGGTCATCCTAGTTTTCTGTTTGTTTGTTGTTTTTTTAAACACTACATTCAGGTGAGAAATGTCTCTTTGCAATATTCGGCAGTTACTTTTGGTTGATCTGAGTAAGTTAAGAAAAATCAGAATGTACGTAGACCTAAATGTCAAATATAGTATTAAGATTGCTTTTCGATGTTCATTTACATCTAGCAGTTTTGTACTCAACTGCCATCGCAGTGCAAGAGGCAACAAGCCAGGGGCCTCATTGATATCAACCACCGGACAACACTCAAAATATCAAGCCATTTAACAGGCAAATGCAAAATCTATAAACCAGTGTGATGAACCACTTGCTACTCATTTCCTACTGTTATTTCTTCCATTCTGCAAATACCAATTACATGAATCACCAAGAAATCTAACAGAACGTTAGCCTTCAACTCTGCACACCTTTTTAGGTGAAGCTACTTAACCTGCTTTCAGACAGATGTAATTTCCCTTTAACTTTGTGCTTTTTATAATTTATAGCTAAGTAACAGAGAAGGACCTACTCTGGAATTTGCTTTTAAGGTCAGGTAGATTCCAGGAGCAAAATTTAGAAGCTTTATTTACACACCATTCTGAGAAATACATGTTATTGTGGTTGCTTTCTTATTTTACTGGGGTGGAACAGAATCCAACATCTGATTTGGGAATACTTTTGTGTAACTATAGGCTGTTTTCTGACTCACCTTGGTAATTAGACTGTGTAAGTCTCATTACTTGAATAGGTGATTGTAAAAGGCTCCTGTGTTAAAGACTACAGTTTATATTTATCATTTTAGCTGAAGAGGAAGAAAGAAAGATGGGGAAATCAGAATGAAGATTCACATCTATCATCTAATTTTTCTTTTCTAAACTCTAATTTTATTTTGCAGGTGATGGAAATTAAAGGACAAATGATTCATGTGCCGGAATCAAATTCGATTTTGTTTCTGGGTTCCCCCTGTGTGGACAAGCTGGATGAACTGATGGGCCGAGGCCTCCATCTGTCAGACATACCTATCCATGATGCTACTCGTGATGTCATATTGGTTGGAGAGCAAGCAAAAGCTCAGGATGGCTTGAAAAAACGAATGGACAAACTGAAGGCAACACTGGAATGCACACACCAAGCCCTGGAAGAGGAGAAAAAGAAAACAGTAGATCTCCTTATTTCTATTTTCCCGGAAGAAGTGGCTCAGCAGTTGTGGCAGGGACAGCAGGTTCAGGCCAGGAAGTTTGACGATGTCACTATGCTCTTCTCAGACATTGTTGGCTTCACTGCCATTTGTGCACAGTGCACGCCCATGCAGGTCATCAGCATGCTGAATGAACTCTACACACGGTTCGACCATCAGTGTGGCTTCCTGGACATCTACAAGGTAATAGTTTAACTCCTAATGTAGTGAAACGTACTTGAAACCAAGATAAAAAAAAATCCCATCTTCCTAAATTACAGACCATTTCTACAAAATCAGAAAGGCAATAGTTTCATTTTTTTTCACATGAAAAAAAAAATCTGAAATACGTTCATTGAAAATCAAATACTTTAATGCTGGGCTGTCATTATGGTTCCCCCATGGGAATATATGCCTCATGTTCCCATTTTCCTATAGGAACATACACATCCTGTATTATAGCCTGGTTTCCTGTAGGTGACATGTCAGCCAAAGTGTCCTAAGGGGGATGAAGTGCACAGTGATGATCCTAGCCCAAGCTGCAGCTCCTGGAAGGCACTCAAATACTTCCTGTTTCAACTGCAACTAGAATGGTTTAGGGTTTAGGGTTCACATTTTTCCTCTGAAAGAATTCAAGTTTTCCATAAAGAGCATAGCATTAAGATGTACTGTAAGAGATTTAAACTTCCTCTGAAAAAACGTAAGAGGACCGCAGATGTCCCTTCATAATAAAGTATTTGTTGATAGCCTATAGAGAAGAATTCTTTACAAGAGTGCTATGCCTTTAACTTTTGCCTCTAATGCACTTTAAAAGACATTAAAATATTAATTGCCCACCTAAATAATAATTGTTGCTGAAAAGTTACAAACATACCATAGATCTCAGTTTGTAGGACGATATACCATAGAATCATAGAATCATAGAATCATAGAATAACCAGGTTGGAAGAGACCCACCGGATCATCAAGTCCAACCATTCCTATCAAACACTAAACCATGCCCCTCAGCACCTCGTCCACCCGTGCCTTAAACACCTCCAAGGAAGGTGACTCAACCACCTCGCTGGGCAGCCTGTTCCAGTGCCCAATGACCCTTTATGTGAAAAATTTTTTCCTAATGTCCAGTCTGAACCTCCCCTGGCGGAGCTTGAGGCCATTCCCTCTTGTTCTGTCCCCTGTCACTTGGGAGAAGAGGCCAGCTCCCTCCTCTCTACTACCTCCTTTCAGGTAGTTGTAGAGAGCAATGAGGTCTCCCCTCAGCCTCCTCTTCTCCAGGCTAAACAACCCCAGCTCTCTCAGCCGTTCCTCATAAGGCCTGTTCTCCAGCCCCTTCACCAGCTTTGTTGCTCTTCTCTGGACTCGCTCCAGAGCCTCAGCATCCTTCTTGTGGTGAGGGGCCCAAAGTAAAAGATACCAAAGTAAAAAAAAAAAAGATACCAAAGTAAAAGATCAGACTGTAAATAAGTCTTGTACTCCTGTGCTAGGGGGTTGTGTTACTAATGCTCAGAAGCCACCAAAGGCAATGTTGGGAGAAGGCTACAATGGAAAGTATCAACCTTTATGTGAAAATTGTTATGATGATATAGTCAGAAAAGATTGATCTCAGTTTGTATTTCTTCAGTGTTACTGCACTGGATCTCAAGACAGCTCTGAGAACTTCTGACCCACAGTTCTAAGTGATATCAAGTGACCCTGTTTCACGTGCTGTGACTGGTACATGGATGTAGTTAATGTTTTACCAGATGATTAATTTTAGTTAGATGTTTTGAAACATTAAGGACATTCTTTGTTGAAAACGATGGTTGCATGGGAACAGGAAATAAAGTATGTTAAACTCTATGACCTGTTTGGAAGGAAGGTTGGCTGAGTCCTGTGAGAACACTAAGAAGGGACATTTATACAAAGGTCATGAATATTATGTCATTTAGTCAATGGCTCACTGCCTTTCACCTAGCATTTTGCCGCTTTAGATAGGAAGACATTACGATATGTACGATGTGTCCATGCCCATGGAAGGGGGCTTGGAACTGTATGGGCTTTAAGGTCCCTTCCAACCCAAACTATTCTATGATTCTATGATTCTATGATTCTATGATTCTTCCATCTTCCTACTTCCCTCATGTCCCCAGAGCCTCCCTGTATCTCTCATGCTTCCTTCCATAGCCCATCCATGAGCAAGGCAGTGTGCACTGTGCCTATTTTGAAGCTGTATGTGCCTTTTTGCCTCCCCTCCCAATCTCTTTTTTTTTGTTTTTTTAATGTTTTAAACAGAAATCTAAAAAAGTTTCCGTGTGGTTAGATGAAAATGACTCACTTGAGCATTACAGAAAGACAAAACTCAGGCAATGAACCCTTTTATTTTTCCTTAGACTATCAGGGTTAAAATAAAATGACTTTTCCTTTTTTTTTTTTTGAGAAAGCATTTTAAAATAAAAATTGCTTGTGTGCTGATGTCTTTTTCTTTGTTTCATATATTCTGGAAGGTAAGTTTATTGCTAGGAATAATTACCACCACAACAACTATAATTTTAGAAGTTATTGTTAGGCAGTGAATTTTAGATATGTAATCACCAGTATTTGTATGTACAGCCTGCCTCTAAGATATACTCCTGTAACTAGGCTACAGAAATTTATCATGTGACTTATATATACATCAAAACAGAACAATTTTCACATTTACTTGTTTTTAAGCAACATGGCAAGAATAATTTGCAAAGATTATTTGGTGGGTCCTTCTGAATATCAATTTTGCCATCTTGTAAATAAAAAATTAAGTAGAATTCGTTAAATAAAATCCGTGCTGTAAATCATTCACCCTGCTCTGCTGTTAAAGCATTTTGAATTCAGAACCTCAGTGCTTCTAATCTTGGGCACAGACAATGAATGTAATATTTTCAATTGTCTCTTACTATTCATTCAGGGGTGTTTACAGAGAAGGATGACACAGAAAGAAGAACAAAGATCTTCACATTTAACAAGTCAGACATAGATGGCAAACGTAATGAGCTGTTGCATAGAGAATAAGAAATGTTTGGAGAAGGCTAAGGAGGGATGAATTAGGCTTTGAGATTTTTTGGGAATGAAACTAAGCAGCTGTAACTGGTGAGGTAGGGAAAGGATATCCAATGGGTGGATGCATGGGGAAGAATGACACAAGCAAGTGATGGGCTCAGGAAATTAATTTCATAGGAGCACTTTGAATGGATACCAAAGGTGGCAGATTACATTGGTCCAGGCTGAGGTAGAACATTGCAGTAACTGACATGCATCATGATACGAGCCTGGCTGATGGTTTTACCTCACTGAAAGAATTTGTATTTTATAAAGTGAGACAATAGAAAGAGTCTGCTTACATATAGCCTTGATGAAAAGATCAGGAGGGACACTTTTGGGGCAATCACAGAAGGGAGAAGATCATAGAATCATAGAATCATAGAATAGTTTGGGTTGGAAGGGACTTTAAAGATCAGCTAATTCCAACCCCCCTGGCATGGGCAGGGACATCCCACTAGATTAGGCTGCCCAAGGCCCCATCCAACCTGGCCTTCAACACTTCCAGGGATGAGGCATCCACCGCTTCCCTGGGCAACCTGTGCCAGTGCCTCACCAGTCTTATTGTGAAGGGTTTCTTCCTTGTGTCTAGTCTAAGGTGTGACAGAATTGAGACCTGGCAATGCATTTGGAGACTGGCGCTGCTGACAATCTGAGCTAATTATATTTGGCTTGGAATTGAGTAATGGGAGAAAAAGATGCTGCTGAGCAGGGAGTGCAAATCATAGAATCATAGAATCATAGAATAACCAGGTTGGAAGAGACCCACCAGATCATCGAGTCCAACCATTCCTATCAAACACTAAACCATGCCCCTCAGCACCTCGTCCACCCGTGCCTTCAACACCTCCAGGGAAGGTGAATCAACCACCTCCCTGGGCAGCCTGTTCCGGTGCCCAATGACCCTTTCTGTGAAGAATTTTTTCCTAATGTCCAGCCTAAATCTCCCCTGGCAGAGCTTGAGGCCATTCCCTCTTGTCCTGTCCCCTGTCACTTGGGAGAAGAGGCCAGCACACTCCTCTCTACAACATCCTTTCAGGTAATTATAGAGAGCACTCTGGATGCAGATGCATGGTAAATCACTATGGATGGACATATAAGTAGAAAAATGGCTTCCAGGAGCAGAAATAATATGAGATAATTACTGTGTCTGAAGCAGTTGCTCTGGGTAAATATATACTGGTTGGACTGCCTGTTCTTATCTTCGTTTTGACCTGTATTTTTCTGTATTTTCCTGTTGCTAATAAGCCAAGTTCTGGGAAACGATGCTCCACCTAAACCATCTCATATCAAATGAGCTATTTAAATGTGCTGTATCCACGGCTTACAGCTTTTAAAATTTAACCCTGAAGACTGAAATCTTCCCTGCTTAAGATTCCTAGAACATCTTTTTCTCTTTTCAAGTACTATGCCTTTGACATAGGATCATTTTAAATAGTTCTTGTTGAGTCCTTTTACCTCTCAGCTCGTTTCCCCTCTCTTTCCCTTCTGAAACAACCCAATTTCCTTCCCTTACCCTTTAACTGCTGCGATGAGTAAAGGCAACGTGTATTTTGGCTGTTTTTTTGGCCATGCATGCGTTGGCTGGATGGCTATATATGCTGTCTGGGAAACAACAAACCAAAGAGAGCAGAATCAGGCCTGCTCTTGTAGGTTTTATGTTCTTTGCCCTTTCTCTGGGCAGTGGAGCATTTGTCCCTGAAGATATTTGCAGATTTCCCCCTATTATCAGCTGCCAAAATTTACTAAACATCTTTGTTGTCAAAATTTTAGCTGAAGGTATATTGAATATTTATTTAATAAGACACTGTAATTCCCCAGGTTTAATTTTTTTTTTGTTATTTTATTTTTTTGAGACCTCATCTGGAGGACTGTGTCCAGTTCTGGAATCCTCAACATAATAAGAAGGGTATGGAACTGTTGGAAAGGGTTCAGGGGAGGGCTTCAATGATGATTAGGGGCTGGAGCACCTCCCTATGAGGACAGACTGAGAGAGTTGGGGTTTTCAGCCTGGAGAAGAGAGGCCTCCAAGGAGGTCTAGAATTCACAACTTTGTTATGCAAATTTCTGCCCTTTCTTCAGTTTCAATATTTGGCTAAACTAACAGTCTCTCTGAGTGTTGGAGTAGTGCCACACACGCCTCAAACTCCTTTACCAGCTTCCTTAGGGTTCTCTTTGGCTATTATTCCTGGTAAAATTATTTCACTTACTTTACACTGAATTTTACTTTTTCTGAATTGTGTAATTAGTATGTCAGATCTACATATCTTGATTTTATATACCTAACACTGGCTACAGCCTTAGTGTGTGCTTGTTGTTAAGATCTGAGACTAAAAAAGGGTCAGCAGTCTGGACTACTCTGCAATCATTCAAGACTGATACTCACCAGTTCTGGGAAAGTTGTTTGTATTGAAGTTGTGACATAATGCTTTTAAGAACCTAGTCTTAGACCCATATTTTTTTAGGATTATCACTTTACATTTTCTGTAAGTAAAATTTGCAGAAATCAGTATTCATTTTGCAGAACATACCAGTGCTTTCACAGTGCCCTGACTGTCCCTCCTTGAGAAATGATATTTGTACATAGTCATGTAAATATTCCTAAGCTTACTATCAGTGCTATAATGACTAAAAAATGCTGCAATAACAGGAATCATGAGCTTCAAACTGTTCTGAGGATTTCCAGGCTTTATATTTCATAAGTTAAAAACCATAGTCTCCAAGTTATCATGTAAAATCTATGGACACTGCTTTTATCTTTTCATCGCTTACGCTGTTTTAACCTTTTAAGTTCAGTGCGACTACATGACCACTTTGAGAAGGTTTCATGTTCTTTTGGCTTCAATTTAGGGGTCTACAGAATGAATGTTATTATGACATGCCATTAGTATTGTAAACAATACTAATTCTCTTATATGAGGAATATGATGTGCATAAAATATCACAATATGTCTTTTTTAAGATTAATAGGTGCAGTTTTGGGGATTACTGGTGGACTAGGTGTTGCTTCTTCCTGTTAGTTTGAAGTTAGTAGGTTTTGTGGCTCACCACACAGGGCTTCTGGACCTTCTTCATTTTTTTGCTCTGAGCAGGCTGTATCACTGATTTTCTGCTTGAACTCTCCAGCTGTGTGTGAACTTGCTTGCTGGCACACGGATGTGTCTCACACCAATATGAAATCAGGGCAAAGCTGGGGTAACTGTTCTTTCTTGGGAGCTCAGCAATGTTCTTGGGTCTAAAAAGAAACCAACAACAAAAAGAAAACCAGAAAAAAGAAACACAAAAGATTCCTTGAATTTCCCCTGCAGAGCTGGTGTATCACCACTCAAGAGCTCCAGGATATTTTAAGACTTCCTAATACTTTAAGCATGTATTTTTCTGCCGCCTTGAGGAGGATTTACACTTTTTGTCTTTAGGGAGATGTACAAATGAAGCAGACGTGCAGGCTCCAGCAGAGTTATTCTTTACTTTATAAATATACAAACCTACACAAAGCACTGAAATATCTCTAAAAGTTCCCCTGCTTTAGGCAATTCATCATGCAAGAATCCTCTAAAAAGTCAAGCACTTCTGTTTCTGTATATAAATTGTTCTTCAGGAATACAATGTTTGTATATATTTCCCTCTCTTTTTCTCTTTTGTGTATCTCCTTCCACCGCTGTCCTATCTGAAAAGCATACATTTGTTCAGTAGTGTCCCACTCCATTTCTTTCAAGGTGATTTGGAGCCTTAGAACCTACGTCCAACTTGCCGGTCCTGGCAGTGGGAGGTGTCCCTGCCCAGTGCAGGGGGGGTTGGAACTGGATGATCTTTAGAGTCCCAACCCAAACCATTCTATGATTCTATGATTCTTTTGCAGCATACACATCTCCCTGATGCTATGGTTTGTGAAGCCTGCCGTTAATATAGAAATCCTTTGTTTTCTTGTGTCTCACATGAGGCAGAATGCCAGCCAGACATTTCCTATTCATCAGGAATATTTGGTGTGATTTTTACAATTTTATACTTGCCTACAGAAGAGAGAAATCATTTCTGCACTGTGACTCTTGTATTCCATTTCTGTTGTGTGCAAACCAACATCATGTAAACTGTAAGTCTTCTGGCACGTCTCTGTTTTAATTAGTGAAAAAAACCCTTTTGAAATAGTAGATAACACGTCCACACAGCAAGTACTATTTGTTTCTTTTGTAAAGAAAACAGCACTCTGAATTAATGTGTAGATGAAAGAGTTCCTATGTATATTGGATACTGAAAGATTTATGCGTAAGACTGCTAAGTAGGTGCTATAGAAAGAGTTTGGAAACAGCTCTTCCTGTAAAATGCTACTGAACTTGCCAGCATGTAGCATCATTAAACTTACTAAAAATAAAATGCCCTCAGGCCTTGTAAGAGCAATTGCTTCATAATTAGGCTCTTGAGAAAGGAGTTGGGATTTGTAGTCAGGTTTTTTTCTTTTAAAAAATGATCTTTACCAGGTGAGCCGTTTTCTGCACTTCATAGGTGGACATTTGGAATCCATTCCTGCTCACATGGGAGAGGTTTCCCTTAAACTGAACTATTTCCAAAGCAGAATGCAGTGTCATAAAAGCATTTCAGAGTCACCTTGAAATTTAAGCACAAAGTTTTACTGCTTAGGAGTTGATTTTTAAAAGCTGAAAGACAGAAGCTGAGAAAATCAAACACTAAGGTAGAAACTGAAGGAGATTCTTGGATCCATTTGAAGAGAGTCTTACTCTCATATTCTATCTTGAATGCTTTTAAAATCTTTAAATAAACAGGAGGAGGTTTTGTAGTATCCCAGAGATTTTGGGAGTCTATAAATAATATTTTATCCAACACATAGGATTAATTTTTAGCAAAAAACCCCAAACTAAATTATTTTAAGTTGACAGGTGTTGTGAAGTGTCATAGTGTTGCACAACTCAACTGTGTTTCAAAGCTTTTCTGTGAAATCTGTGCAGTGGAAAAACATACAGAATACTTAAAAATGCAAGCAGAACTAGGCTTTAATTTGTATTCAGACAATATCAAGAAAACAAATGGGGTTTGATTAATTTTAAAAAGGTCAGTATTCACTCTTTGTTATGTAGACAGAAATGTAGATCTAGAGGCCACCTCTGGCCATGCTCAGTGGAGGCTTTGGCCATGCTCAGTGGAGGCTTTTCTGGACTGCACTTAGACCATCTCCAGAGAAAGATCACACGTACTTCATCTCTCAGTGGAATAACCCACCTAGTTTTTCTCCAGCATGTTTCTTTGACATTCTTTTCTTATAATCTCTATTTTAGATTAAGTAGCTTCTTCAGGTCATTCTAGCATAAGTTACCCAAGATACTTCACATCTGCCCTCTCTTCACTTAGTGATTAATAACATTTGACTGGCATGTCAAAATAAGCATGTGTAGACACGGGATTTTTTGAGCTAAATGTGATCTTGCTGTGGTGCTGACAAATGATATCTTAGCACTAGCAGTCAACACATTCATGCAACTGTTTTTCCTGTTTTGGGGTGCTTTGTGGGAGCAGGAATATGCACTCTGTAGTGTAATTTCAAAGGCACGGGGTGAATCGTGCATGAGAAGCTCATGTAGAGTCTTCTGAGAGTTTCACAAAGTCTTTCCTGCGTGTGGCTATCCTGGCCCACATAAACCTGGTTTTCAGCCTTTTCTCAGTAAAAGCATGTGATGACAACATGGGAGGGATCTTGTATATTAAGTGACAGTGTGGGAATGGAAGCAGGGAAATAGGCAAAGATATAGATATTTGGGTCCTGCTGTAGTAAATGGGTAAAACAGTGAGAGTTTCCAGAATTCAGGGTGGAATGCAGTGTGCCCTGAATGTCCATTTTTCTCTTCAGTGACTAAAGAAAATGAACAGAAGAGCAGCTTAAATTAGAGGCTTAATTTTGTGTGACAATGGGTAGTATGAATCCCATCCTGAATGACAATCTTGTGAGGTTATTACTGATTTTCAAAGATATATTTGGAGAAGGATTTGGGTAGAAGGAAATATGGGCAATGTCAATAACATCTTGAGGTAGAACATGATTATTGAAGAAATTGCTCCCTATGATGAGTGTTGAGATAGATGACATAAGGTAGAATTAAGAGAATCTCCCTTTTCTTTGGTCTTTGTCCTATATCAGTTAAAAAGGAATCTTGTTTGCTGCTGAACTAGAAGTCATGGACAGGAATAATGAAGCCCAAATGATAAGTGCGAAGCATCACTTTGCCATATACTACGGCTTTTTCCTAATTTTCCTGCTGTACAATTTAGGTCAGAAGACAAATGAAAAGAGAAGCCCGTTGAGACTTGCTGATAGCTTCAAAGACTTCCCACAGAGTTATACCTGCAAGAATTTAATCTTAAGGCTGAATTTTGCTGTAACCCTTTAGTGGGGAGATATTCCAGCTTTCAACAAAGAAATCTGTAGTGCTGCGTTACCTTATGCTGTAGTGCTGTAGTGCTTAGTTAAGCAATTCAGTGTTGTATGTGGAATGATATATGGATTAACAGGATAATGCAAATTTTGGGAAGGCACAGGTCTTTACTGCAGTACCTGAGAACATAACCCAGCTTTCCATTCCAGGTGCATTCCTATCCTGAATCCTGGCTCCATCCTAGGATGAGACTTAAGAAACTACCTCCTTATATATTTATATGCTTCCATGAAAATGCAACCGAAGCGTGCAGGAAGATAAGGTGTGCTCCAGTAAGTCCAGGCTGAGGAGTACATGCAGAATTCACTCTAAGAAGCAACCAAGGACACGCCCTGACTTTGCTCCTTGAGAAAGTATTTCCAGGTCTTCAAAACAAAATTAATGTGTTAGAAGTTACTGATTTTGTTGTTAATGTAATCATAAGAATCACTTAAACTTCATATTCTTCAACAAATGGTATTTGGAGCCTGTATTAATCTCTAGGTGGAAAGGAAACTGATATATGGAGTGCAAGAAGGTTTTCCACTTGTTTATCTGACTGTCTAGAGATCAGCTTTTCTGAAGGACTGTTTGATTTCCCAGGACTTCCCCTGTCCTGCTTCTAAACCTCACTGATTGCTAGAGTTCCCATTTCAGTCCACTGATGATAAAGAGAATGGAGAGTGAATACCTCACATTTAGATTATTGTATTAGAGACGCCTCTGGCTAGGGGAGTTGAATCTTACCCATGCAGTCTTTATCTTAGCAACTTGAGCACTATGTGCTTGAAACACTGCTGCTTCTGTGCTTTTTCCATCTACTTTTCATGTGCTTTATTTTTACAGTTGCTTAATCACACTGTTTAGTTTAATCCCATGTTATGTTGTTTAGTGCATAGAGTGTATTTTGATTGAGTAAAATGAAGTTTCGCTGCATTTTAATTTCTCGCAAACAGTCAACACCAAGCCAAGTTATTTCTTTCCTCATTTCATTGCTTTTTGTTATTTTGGCACTGGAATAACTCCCATCAGTATTGAGCATGAGAGCTGTGCTGTCACTTAATAGAGTCCTTCAGAATACTTTACTGATTAATTCTAGGCTTAGCTTTCCATGACTTTTGCAAATGGATATGATCATCTTCATCAAAAGAACTATGTATTGTTCACTCCCATTGAAACAATTGGCAACGTGGGATTGACTGTAAGAGGTGATGGAGTATTCAAGGGTTCTTGACATTACTGCTAATTCTGTTCACTTTTAGCTAAGAGGAGGCATATTAACAACGTTTCATCAGCCAAGGGAACTGAGGTGGTAATTTTATTGACAATCATTAGAGAAAGATAAAGAAAGTATGACATTCTGGCAGACACTAATCTGCTGGGCAATCACCAGGGAAACTGTATTGTTGCAGCTCTGATCAATGCAACTGTGTGGCTCAGCTACACAGTAAAGTTATGTATACTAAAATATATAGAAAAAGGGCTTTTTTTTTGAAACTCCTCTCCTCTCCTCTCCTCTCCTCTCCTCTCCTCTCCTCTCCTCTCCTCTCCTCTCCTCTCCTCTCCTCTCCTCTCCTCTCCTCTCCTCTCCTCTCCTCTCCTCTCCTCTCCTCTCCTCTCCTCTCCTCTCCTCTCCTCTCCTCTCCTCTCCTCTCCTCTCCTCTCCTCTCCTCTCCTCTCCTCTCCTCTCCTCTCCTCTCCTCTCCTCTCCTCTCCTCTCCTCTCCTCTCCTCTCCTCTCCTCTCCTCTCCTCTCCTCTCCTCTCCTCTCCTCTCCTCTCCTCTCCTCTCCTCTCCTCTCCTCTCCTCTCCTCTCCTCTCCTCTCCTCTCCTCTCCTCTCCTCTCCTCTCCTCTCCTCTCCTCTCCTCTCCTCTCCTCTCCTCTCCTCTCCTCTCCTCTCCTCTCCTCTCCTCTCCTCTCCTCTCCTCTCCTCTCCTCTCCTCTCCTCTCCTCTCCTCTCCTCTCCTCTCCCCCCAACCATTTCATTATTGCCAATGCACAAAATTGAATAATAGTAAAAATTGCCATTCCTTTAATATTCCCTTGGGCAACTTGAATATTACATCATAAAAAGTTCAGAAAGCATAGATAATTTTCAGCTTTATTTTTTCCAGTGTAATTTATATAGTGGATTTTTCTTCTTGGAATTAAAAGATAGAGGGAAAACTCAGTCACTGCAATATAACCTCAATTATCTAAATGTCAGAAGATGCAGAAAACATTTGTACAACTGAAATTTCACATAATTATCAACATAGCTAATAGATATATTAGGGGACGAGGTGTACCATATAGTTAAAGTTTGGTTACAGTAGAAAATGCCTTAACTGGTGCATTATAATGATTCATGTTCGACAAAATTGATTGTGGATACTTAGAGAAGTACAAGCAGTCCCGTGAGCTACTTAAGAGAAGTCAGATACATATGACAGGCTTCTTTCTAGCATTTGCATTTTGAGATTTATGCCCTAAAATACAAGGATTATGTTCTTTATCACTGCATTTGCTGAAGCATTTATTAAAATCCTCACTGTCTGCGGAACTGTGTGATTGTTCTTTAAAAAACTTGCAATATTCTTTTTATCTCAGTAAGATCTCATGGTCATGAAGTTTCACACGCTTCCCCTTTTCCTAATCTGTAATATTCCTAGTCTCACTGTCTCCCATCCTACACCACTGTGAAAAGCCTACTCTTTTAGGACCTCCTGCAGGCACTGGGAGCTATTCTCAGGTCCCTCCAAAACCACCTCTGCTTGAGGTTGAACAAGTTCGGCTTCCCCAGCCTCTCCTCAAAGTACAGGTACTCAGGCTCCCACCCTCTTGGTGCTTCCCCACAGAGCTGGATCCAGTTTATCAATCTCTGTCTTGTATGGAGGGTCTTAAAAATGGACTCAGTGTCTAGGTGTGGTCTAATGAGAGGGGATTCGGGGTTGATAACCACTTCCCCCAGTCTCTTTTCTTACAGCCCAGGCTATCATTGGCTGTCTTTATTCCTACAACTCGCTGCTGGACCATGCGCCTCTGTTTTTCTTCTGAAAGTTAAGTTACTGAGGAACATAATATTTGATGACTAATACATTCATGGTGGGGCAAAATTCTGTCTTCTTCTTTGTGTGCTAATTCATCAGCCATCTGATGAATTTTACTGGAATTTACTGGAATAGGCTGCCCAGGGGGGTGGCTGAGTCACCTTCCTAGGAGGTATTTAAAAGACGGGTGGATGAGGTGCTGAGGGACATGTTTTAGTGATTGATAGGAATGGTTGGACTCGATGATCCAGTGGGTCCTTTCCAACCTAGTGATTCTGTGATTCTATGATCTAACCTGCTCTATCATCTCCCGTGGTCCCAGTCCCACATGGATAGTCTAAAGGAAAAAAATTCTCATAGGCTTTCTCTTAGATAGAACAGCTGCTTATGAGGGGTTCACAGCTGTTTCTGAAGGGTGATTATAGCTAGGGTATGAAGTTCAAGGCCTCACATCCCTCTGTGTATTTGTTTATTATCTGAACTTCTGTAAAGCCTTTGACATGGTCCCCCAAAACATTCTTCTCCTTAAACTGGGGAGAGATGGATTTGATGTGGGGACTTTTTGGTGGATAAAAGCTGGTTTTATGGTCATATTCAGAGAGTAGTGGTCAATGGCTCAAAGTCCAGATGGAGATCCATGAAAAGTTGTGTCTCTCAGGGGTCCGTACTGGGACCAGTGCTGTTTAAGGTCTTCATCAATGATACAGACAGCGAGATTGAGTGCACCCTCAGCAAGTTTGCAGATGACACCAAGCTGAGTGGTGTAGCTGCCACACTGGAAGGATGGGATGTCATCCAGATGGACCTGAACAAGCTGGAGAAGTGGGCCTGTGAGAACCTCATGAGCTTCAACAAGGCCAAGTGCAAGGTCCTGCACCTGGGTCGGGGCAATCCCCAGTTTAGATACAGGATGGGGGATGACGCGATTGAGAGCTGCTGTGCAGAGAAGGGCTTGAGGTTGCTGGTTAATGAGAAGCTCGACATGAGCCGGCAACATGCACTCGCAGCCCAGAAGGTCAGCTGTATCCTGGGCTGCATCAAAAGAAGCGTGGCCAGCAGGTCAAGGGATGTGATTCTGCCCCTCTCTTGTGAGACCTCATCTGGAGTATTGTGTCCAGTTCTAGAATCCTCAACATAGGAAGGATATGGAACTGTTGGAATAGGCCCAGACTATTTGGATATTGACCTGCAGAGCTGCTTCTCAGGAATGTGGTCCCAGACGGTGTCAGTTCCATGGAAGTTCCTTCCCAAGGACAGGGCTTTGCACATGTCCTTGTTGAATTTCATGATTTTCCTGCCAGATAATTTGTCCCACCTATCCATGTTCCTCAGAGTGGCAGCTTTGCTCTAGAGCAAACTGACTCGTCCACCCAGTTTGGTGTCAGCTGCAGGTGTGATTAGAGTACAAATAATGTTATTATCAGAAGAAGATGTACAGATTTAGTCAGAAAAGGCAGATATATTTTTTTACTCAGTAATATTCCAGTTATTTTTTGTACTTATTTTCTTTCAGAATGTGTTAACTTACCAGTATACATTACTTGCACCTAGAACAGTGAGTCTGTATTTAGCTCAAAGAGGGGAAACATTCGTAGGCAACAGGTGAAAGGAGAGAGGGTATTTTAAGATGGAGAATTATGCTTTTCTGTGTGGAGAAAAAAACGCACACTTGAACCAGGAGAGTTGGGTTTTCTCAGTGAGAAAAGTAAAGTGAGGACAGCAAAAAGCATTAAACTCTGATTAGTTAAGCCATTACCCACTCCCTGCTGTTTATTTCTACTTTTTTTCATTCTCAAGCTCTTTAAGAAGAAGCTGATCTCATTACAACTGCTGTTTCTTATTATTTCAATATTATAAAATGAAATTTTATAGAATATCTCCCAGCAGTAGGGGAGTTTCAGGCTATTGGCAGATTGCTCATAAGTGATAAGAAACAGTTTAGAAATAAGCTTCTCTTCAGCTACATATAGAATAGACACTTTATATACTGTGGCTGTAAATAGGGTGTGGAGCATAAAAAAAACCTGTTTAATATTCCACTTTTTCCTACCAACTTAGAATTACAGTGATTATGAACACATACTTACTTAAGAAGAAAGAAGTATTTCTGGTAATTAAAATAACAGAAATGTGAGACCACGAGCAGGATTTACTGCATTTGGAAACTCCATTGAATTTGAAGAAATATCTTTTACTCTGTGAAAGGAGGATGAAAAATCAAAACGTAGAAGGAGCTGAATAATATCTATGTTTAGTTACTCTATCTAAATTCTGTATGTGTGATACAATCACATAGATTATCTATATATGTAAATAGAATAAAGCAAATAAATTTTGAAAAGCAACATGTATTTTTCTTCATACCTGTTCCACTGAAAGTTTTCCTTTTCTTATTAATTACAATTTATTGATTTATTTTGCAAAAGATCATTGAACAGTCCATAAACATAGTGTCATAGTTTGGTTTAAGGTGAATGGGTACTAAACATTATAACCCTTACGAGTGAGAAATACCTAGGCAGTCCTGCAAGTGTTTTGGAGATTGGAACAGCAGTGCACATGTACCCTTCAGAGGAAGGTGAAGGGTCTACAAAGGAAATGCTGTTAAGGGTAGATTTTCTTTCTGAAAGAAGACAGCAACTTTTGAATTTTCAGACTAATATTTTTTTGTACATATTTAGTTTTATTTGTAAGCAAGGAAGGCTTCTTGATATGGATATGATTTAACCCATTAAAAAGGAACGAACTGCACACGGACTTACTTATTGCTCTTAATGAAAAAAAAGCAATAATGTAACAGTTAAAATACAAATTATCTATTAGGCTTCAACAGGAAACCTGTTGAGAGAGACAGAACTAAAAGTAGAGCCTTTTCTCCCTCCAGGTGCTTCTTGCAGTGGATTTAATATTTCTGATTGCCGTAGGAGCTGCAGATTTGAAGTACCACAGGAGTGACCTCTGTGATTACATTTTTTTTTTATGTTTATTTCCAATCTGTGCTTTGTAAGAAGGTGCTAGTAAGATTCCTATGACTGTTGGCATTCCTGGATATCTTAGATGAAAATCTTGAAAAACTTGCCATTGCAGATTTCACTTACAAAATGGTATTTCCTCCTTTGTGTGTAACCCCATTACATGAAGTGTGACACTTCAGTTCCATTACTTCTACAAGTTCATGCACATAACGATTGGTGCATATGCATCTATTCACGAGGAAGAGTACAGAAACAGAGATGTTACTTCAATACATCACATTTTCCCTTCTTAACTGTCACTGATTCAACAGCCTGACTTTATAACTAAGAGAAATCATTCAGGTACAACTTTCAGTTCCTTGATTAAGTAATGTAACACAAAACAAGGTTTAGATGTGAGTAATTGGAAGAGACCTGCTGGAGCTGCTCAGGGGAAGTCTATGAACCTCTGTTCTCTGGATGCATTAGAACTGGAGAAATGATATTCTATCTACTGCAGATTAATCTGCAAGTCATATTCCACCTAAAATCAGTATAAATTAAGAGTAAGTGACCGTAAGACAATTACTGTATAGTTTATATGTCTAAGACAGACATACCGTATATACCAACAACAAACAGATGCTGGGTACGTAGCAAGTGACTTCCCAAAAGAAGAAGATTTTTTGTTTATTTCCTTCTGCAAATCTTATGCACTGTTACTCCATAGTATTCAGTAGTCTCAAGATACCTTCTGTCTCTAGAAGCTTTTTCGCAATTGAAAAGTACACTCAACTACTTCAATTAATTATGAATCTTAATCTTTGGGTTGTTGAGGGCCTGAGTGGAAACGTTTCACACGTTTCCAATGACTTGACATGGAGTTATAGAAGGTAGAGAGAAGGTCTTTGTATAGCAGTGTAAATGTCTGCAATGATTCCCGACTTCTTGGTTTGTTAATTAAGAATAAAAAATCTATCCTACATATTTTTGTAGATTGGTCTAATTTTGAAATCAGTTCAACCTCACTTCTCTTCTGTGGTGCTATGTATTAATTCCCAATTAATAAAGCTCCAGTGAAGCTGGCCACAGTGAATGTAAATAGTCATAAGAGAAGAAAAGTAGGTAATAGTCAGTCAGGCTATCAGTCAGTGGCTAGAAATAATAAAATCAGTAAAAAATGATTATTTAAATAGAACAAAAATGTACTAAAACTTCATGAAGGCAAACCTGTCAATCATATGCAAAAAAATGGCTGGAATACTCAAAAAAGAAAACTCTTGGTTTTTAAAAGAAGCAGAATAATTTATTCCAGTCTTATAATGATAGTAAAATATCTTTTCCTTCGTATACATCTGGGAAGGATATAAAAATCAAATGTATTACTAATAATGCACTCTAACAGTCACATTACAAAGTCTACATCTCAGAAGTTAAGTTATCACGTGGTAGAGATTTCCTCTTAAGTTCCATTGTTGTATATCATTGTCTTGAAGAGCATCAAACAGATACAAGTGCTGCTATTTTTGGCCACCTTGAGTAGTGCCTTCCTTTTCTCTTCATCCTATTGACATTTACTTGAATATTTATGGAGTAGGTTGCTCCCTGGGGTGCACAGTGTTTTCAGGATCTACCCAGGAAATGATTTGGAGTGAGCTATGAGCAGTGCTTTGTTTTCTCTGGTGCAATTTTTGCCCCTCAGCTGAGACAAAAGAAATCCCCCTCTTCCCCATGCACGCCTGACTCACGCCTGAAATTTTGAAGTAAAATTTATCGCTGTCATTGTCGTTTCTATTTTAATGTGCTCATGTAAACTCAAGTTAAACAAGAGCAAGTGCAAGGTCCTGCACATGGATCAGAGCAATTGCCAATATTAATACAGATGGAGGATGAAGGGATTGAGAGCAACTCTGTAGAGAAGGACTTTTGGGGCAGTGGTAGCTAAAAAATACTGACACGAGCCAGCAATGTGCACTCGCAATTCAGAAAGCCAACTGTTTCCTAGGCTACATAAAAAGAAACATGGCCAGCAGGTCGAGGGAGGTGCTCTGCTCTTGTGAGACCCTACCTGGAGCACCGCATCCAGCTCTGGGGTCCCCAGTAGAAGGAGGATATGGACCTGTTAGAATGGGTCCAAAGAAGAAATGCTGAGAGTAAGGATTGTTAAACCCAGAGAAGAGAGGGCTCCAGAAAGACCTTATTGTGACCTTTCAACATACAAAGGGGGCTTACAAGAAAGATACAGAGAGACCAGAGAGACATTTTACCAGTGGCTAGTAGTTACAGGATGAGGGGCAATGGTTATAAACTGAAATAGAGTAGATTTAGACAGGATAGAAGGAAGAAATTTTTTATGATGAAGGTGATGAGACACTGGAACAGGCTGCCCAGAGAAATTGTGGGTGCCCCGTCATTGGAAGTGTCCAAGGTCGGGTTGGATTGGGATTTGAGCCACCTGATCTAGTTGAAGGTGTTCCTCCCATGGCAGGGAAGTTGGACTATATGATCTTTGAAAGTGCCTTCCCGCCCAAACCCTTCCATGATTCTCTGACTCCATTTGAGAGGGCCAAATCGAAGTTCCATGTACAACCTGAGTTATAAGAACTCCTGGAGCATTTTGAAAAGAAAGGGGTTGGGGGATTAAAAAAACACAGATAATTGCATAATTTGATTTTCATAGAATCATAGAAGCATAGAATCGGTTATTTCGAAAAGATCTTTGAGATCATCAAGTCCAACTGTACCTGTCCACTACTAAACCATATCCCTGAGCACCTCATTAGTCTGTCTTTTAAATACAGAATCACGTAATCACTAGGTTGGAAAAGACCCCAGGATCATCAAGAAGATTGATAGAGACACTCAGCATGGAAATTTCAGCTTAAATGCTTAGTTGGGGAAAAACATAGTAGTGACTGAAAACAGGGTCACAAAATGGTAAATCATTACACAACCTTATCAGCACTCACCACATCAGTTTCAAATATGAGGTCAGTATCAATAGTCCTAATCATTCCCATGATTCTCCAGTAATACTGTCAAAAGGAACCTCACACGGACAGTAACTTTAAAGAGTATTCTATAGTGATATTATTATAATTTTTATTTTCAGAGTAGGACTAGCATTGGGCAGCTACAGTCTGATTTTCCTGGTAGTACACAGATATGTGCAATGCAAATCCGAGGATGCTACTCATTCAGTGACTGCAATTTAGCTGTTAAGTTAATTTACACAGCTATGAAATCTTTGAAAGGGAAGATGCTAACAAAATACATAGATGTGCCTGAACATTGCAGGAACAGTATATGGTTCCAGATATGTGCTTGCTTACAGTCATGTAATGCAACTAATTTTAGTGGAAAAGTCATTCTGAAACTAAATCATTCAGCAAAGAGCAGAATTTGTATTTCATCTCTGTATTTGACACCATAGATGCAGCTCTTTTTGTAGTAACCCCTTTATTTCTTTTCAAACTGGTTGTGTTAATCCGTAAATTCTAAGGTTGATAAGATGCAGTTATTTGTATTTCTGCTTATTCTTCCTTCTGATTTAAAGATTATTTACCATGTATTTCTTAGCCGTCCAGAGTGTCTTTTTAACTTCTGATAGTTTTTCTCACTATGCTCATGTATTTTCTTCTCTAGTTTCAACATTTTTCACCAGCCACTGCAATGTGCTTGCCCATCCATTTGCCTCCTAAACTGCAGACGGTGGCAGTCTCTGTTTCTTGTGGACAGAGATAAAAAAGAAAGACAGACAGCAGTGTTGTTTGCTCCTACATGTTTTTTTTCTACATACAAGTACTATTAGGAACTTCCAAAAGTGATGAGGGAGCTCTAACAGCTGTCTCAGCTCTTGGCTTGTCAGAAGCCCTCAGCTTTTTCTACTTATCCTCCTGCACAATCAACAGGAAGGGCTTAGGAGCCAAACTTGGCAATGACTTGTAGCAGCTTCTGTAGGTTTGATGGTGGGAAGTATTAGCTCATACTGCTGTTCTAGATTCATGCTCCGGGTACTTGTAATAACATGGAATGCTTATTTTCTGAGATATTAATTCAAATTCTGTTTATCAGGAATGGAAATTATTATGGGAAGGTCTAGATCTACTAATGTTAGTAGAATCCCTGTAGACAGGAAAATGAGCTGTGTTTTCTGCTTGAACACACCGTATTCTAGGTGCAGCCTCCCTAGTGCTGATTCTGCACTGAGGGGGTGTCTTATCACTGTCTATCACTCCCTGAAAGGAGGTTGTGGAGAGGTGGGTGTTGGTCTCTTCTCCCAGGTGATAGGTGATAGGACGAGAGGGAATGGCCTCAAGCTGTGCCAGGGGAGGTTCAGACTGGACATTAGGGAAAACTTCTTCACAGAAAGGGTTATCAAGCACTGGCAGAGGCTGCCCAGGGAGGTGGTTGAGTCCCCGTTCCCATAGGTATTTAAAAGATGGGTAGGTTAAGTGCTTAGGGATATGATTTAGTAGTGGACAAGTAGAGTTGGATTTGATGATTTCAAAGTCTGCTCCATCCTAGGGATTCTATGATTCTTTGAATAACTCCTTGCTTTCTTCTCACTCTTGTCTTTGCAGAAGCCTTTTCTGCAGTGTTGTGGGCAGGGTGAAAGCCGGATTAGTTACGGAGCAAAACCCAAACAAATCTTTGAGGGCTGAATCTGCTTGGACAGTTTTTAATAGACTGTGTGCAGAGCACATTGCAGATGTGTGGGCAACCACAATGCAAAACACAATGTTGTCAATAAAGCTGCAGAACTCAAGGGCTTCAGTGTTTCTTGGGCTGTCTTAATCCAGAGCTAGAGGGCTTGTGTAATTTCTTTTGCTCCCACTTCTTCCTAAGCAACCACTTTCCTTACAGAAAATCAAGGGTAAGAGAGAGGTAAGCCCTGTCTGAAGGGACCAGAGGGATCAGTCTGCTGAACTTGATGCCTGAAGGTTGGGAAATCACATTCAGGAAGCCTGGATAATACAAAGAGGCAATTCTTACTTGAAAGTAACTGAGACAGGTACAATCTGTAGTAATAACATCTGTTTGTAAATTATCACTATACTAGGCAGAGTTACCTGTTAATGGGAAGTTATAGACTCTTCACTGTCTTTTATGGTGATATTTTGCTTTTTCTAATTCTCTTTCTTATATATTTTTCTAGAAAAGCAAATAATAATTATGAATTATTATCATGTAGCACTATGTAGCAAACTCAGCCAGGATAGTGTCAAACAAAGCTGCAAGCAGTTTCTGGCTTAGGAAAAAACTGTTTACTGTATAACTGCTATAGGAAAATGTTGTCGTACCTCAGCTGAGGGCATATGCTGTTCTAGATGTAATGATCTTCTTTGGTTTTAATGGTAATGAGCCAGTATGCAGTTGTATGTCGGGTTTTGACTGCACCTGTTTGCAAACTCAGGTAATTATGCTCCGTTGTCTAATTGCTTATCTTATGGATGTTTTGCTCCCACGTTTTTAAGTAATGCTATTTGATTGCAGATAACAAGTGGTAGGGATCTCTTCTCATTATCATACTTTAACATTTGATTTATCTGATTGCTGCAGGTGGAAACAATAGGTGATGCATACTGTGTTGCGGCAGGGCTCCATAAGAAAAGTCTTAGTCATGCTAAAGCCATTGCCCTGATGGCACTGAAGATGATGGAGCTTTCAGAAGAGGTTCTTACTCCAGATGGGAGCCCTATTAAGGTAACCCCATTGCTCTTTATTTTCATCTAGTCAGTGGTATATGGACCTGATTAATTCCATCGTCTCCGGTCAGTAGAAATCTGTTTATTGCTAGGAGAATTTAAAGTTGCATCAATATATCACCATCATTTTTATGGATTTGCTTGTGCTCATCAACAATCATGTCAGCTTACATGTACCTTACTTTAGTAAACACAAGAGCCCTTAGACTAGCTGCCACCTTCTTATATGTGTTGAATGACCTATATGAGGGTGGAGCCCTTCTTCCAATTCAGTTTAGTGTGAGAAGAAGACCGTTCACATGATCCAGTATTGTCCCATGCTACAAGCCAAAACACAGTTTGCAATGGCAATTGAGAAATTTGCTTCAGCAGTAGGCTCCTGATTGGAACTTCAGCACTAGTGTAGAGGCACTCAGAGAGTTCTGCAGCACTAAGGTGCCATATGTCTCTTTTCTAAGTAGTTGTTGACCTGTATAAAAGAAAGATGTGCAGACTGCCTGCTCTTTCTCCATGTTGATGTGCTTTCTTCCCACACAATCCGCTTCCTTCTCCTAGATTGGTAGAAGAGATAGCAGGAAATGGAACCCCCCCCATCCTTTTGTACCATTTTAAAGTTCCACAGCTGTTGTGCTTCTTTTTTATGTTCTACTAACCTTGTAGCTGCTGACATTTAAAAACGGTAATGCTTAGGCAGAAGATGGAGGTTCAGCAGGGAAGAAAAACCGTGGAGATATGTATATGTGTCTTTCTTTTTCAAGGGTCAGATTACACATTGCTTTCATTATGTGTACTCACTCCTGTTTCTGGTTTAATTGTTCTTCCTATAATACATACCTTTTGTTTTCCAAGAAAATGAGGGGATTATGTAGAACAAGTATTCAACACTGTCTAAAGCCTGTAACAAAAGCCATATGTAGCTGGATGAGAAGACCAGATAGGCTTCCCATGGGAGGATTTACATCATGGTTGAAACATGCTTTATAAATTGAAATTCCTCATGTCTGTTAAAAAAATGAGGGTTGCATCCAAAATGCTGCTTTCAAAAACTGAAAGGCTTGTTTCGAAGATTTAAAACTTGGGAGAAAGGACGTAAAATTTTTAAAAATGTATTCAGATATGTTGCTGTGATGCTCTTTGAGCAATAAAATTTTATACTCCTGAGTTCAAGCTATTTTCTACCTATTATTTAAGTCACATCTTGAACTACAGTCCTTGAACAATTTGTGTATAGTGAATCAAGAGAGGTTTAATCCAAATGAATTATTCTGCCCAGAAAGGAGAGTGTGAATGCAAGGAAACCAAGCTAGACATTCCATGAAATATGGCAACACAATATTCAAATGAAAATATATTAAGTTCTGCATTAAATATTTTTGTATTTAGATATCAATGCCATTGATTATTTTTCTAACTGTTACAATAAAATAAGAATTTGATTATTGAAAATGTCTACGTATTCAATATAATAACTTTCTGAAAAAAATGTATTGGACTTTGGATCCTGAAGAAAAAAATTTTAAAGCTTCATGTGGACAGTCATCAAATGTAAAATAAGCATTTTAAGACAAATATTGACTGACCATATCAGAAGATGTAGCATTTTCAGTTTTGATACAAGACTGTTTCAAACACATTGTTATTCCTATTAAAATAGATTTTCTAGATTTTTTGATGAATTCTCTATTTTTCCAGTGACGATAGCTGATTTATGCATTCTGGCTGCACTGTCACATATTTGGAGAACTATCTTCCAGATATCCATCTTATAACTTTCTTTTGAGTGCTGCAATTATATTGAAATTTTGAAGGTGTATGTTTTACTCTGAAAGTCCCAGTTGGTGACTGTTTTCATTACCAGTGTCATTATTTTTCAGAAACTTCATCATGATTTCAGTGGCTGCATAAGAAAACCTATAAAAGAAAGACTATAAAGACAGTGCAGATGAAAAATGCTTGCATAGAATAGAACGCTAGGAATAATCAGATTTTCAGAAAGTGCTAAACTTCCTTTAGAATTCAGAAGAAAAACGTCAGTTCATTGTACTTAAACTGAAAATAGAGCTGAGAAGCTCCCTAGTGGGTGTTAGTTGTCCCGTCTTCAGTTTTAAGTATAATAGATGTCAGGGCAGGAGGGATGGTGGTATCAACTAGTTTCACCTCCTCAGTGACAAAAGCTGCAGAATGTTTTTGTCAACGTTGTACCTAACCTGGTAAATTATGTTTAAAAAAGCTTCTTTCATAAAGGTACCTTGATTTGGTTTTAGAAATATTGAGGTTAGGATTCCTCTCACATAGATGTCTAGCCTGTAAAACAATCGAAATGATGATTTTTGGAGAAGTCTGCTTTAATTTGGCCTAGTTTTGATGTCTACTCTAGGATGAATCATGCCCTAAAAATGTGTATTTTCTCAGTTGTCTGTAAGGAAAGTCTATGGACTTAGCCTAAATGTGGATGTCTACACTGCAAGCTTGTACACTCTGTCAGATGAATCCTCCTACAAATGCCAGAGAGCGCGTAATTTTTCTTAGTGGTTATGTCAATGATCGTCACAGTTAAAAACGTGTATTATTTCTAAATTGAATTGGTGTGACTTTACCTTCCACCCAATGTTGGATTGGCTGGAGTGATCACTATTTTTGTTAGCTGTAGGTTTTTTTAACTTAAAAAAAAAAAAAGTGAAGGTGCCCATCATGCCAGAGATTCCTGATAACAAATGCTCCATGTGCATAATAATATCTTAAAGCTACGTCAGGGGTAGCTCAGACTGGAGAGTAGGAGAAAGTGGTCAAGCACAGGAACAAGCTAACCAGGGAAGGGGTCATGGTCCCAAGCTTGTCAGTGTTGGGACAATTCTCTTAGATACATGATTTGACTTTTAGGTTGCTCTGTGTGGAATTAGGAGCTAGACTTGATGATCCTTGTGGGTCCCTTCCAATTCAGGATTCTATAGTTCTATAATCTACCCGAAGGTTCAGGAACCCACAGATATGTGTAACAATTACTATGGGCTCAGCTCAGAACCATTAATAGGTGACTTACTGAATGACACATTCTACATTTAAGCTTTGCCATTAAAATATTTAAATGTTATTAACATTAGATGCAAAGTACACAATGTAAGCTATAAGACATTTATAAGTGGCCCGAGTTCTGTACAGTGAAATAAATTGTACTGTAATGTGGTTACTTTGAGATAGTCTTGTTAATATGGATGGCAAAACAAGTGCACCGTTTTGACCTTTAGTCTTACCTGTGACTCATGTTACCAAGCACAAGTCACATTTCCTGAGTTCTTGCCAAGTGTGTTGACTATAGAATACTGATGCAGCTTTTGTTTCCTTGTATTGAGAAACCTGTATCAGTATTTGGACATTTGAAAATAACTTAAAATCAGAGGGCAGTTTTTCTCATGCCTAACTTCGGAAATCTTTGACAGCTTTCATGGGTTGCTGTGAGTAAATTCCATCTTTATTCTTCAGGGTAGTCTAGTAGCTATTTCTAAAAAGTCAGATAATTACTTAGCTCAGGCTGAGAGAGTTTTTTAAAATGTAATTCCTAAAAGTGAGGGGCCTTCTGATCTCAGAAGTAAACAACACTGTTGTTCTGAACCGTGAGTTCAGAAGTTATTCCCCAGGTTTGTGGAGTGTGACTGATACAATGTATGTTTAAGAGGCTAATTATAATACTTAGGGAGTGACATTTTTTCAGGCAGAGTCATTATGAATCTATTTGTGTTGCCGTGGATGCAGAGATTTCAACTCGAGGGAAACCTAACTACAATTATGAAATGTACTGCTTTTTATTTGATGAATCCTCGTTTAGATGTGTCTGAGTTTATGCTTATGTTTTATGGAATATATACATTTTCTGAATTACTGCAATGGCTGCATTTTACTGTCATCTCAGGGCTGAATTTACAAGAACACAAATATTTACTTCTTGTAGTTCTTGAAATGTTTATGCCTGTGATAGCAGCAAATATCTGATTGAATGACATGAGTCTCACAGACACTCGAGAAGTTAGGAAGAAAAAGTAAATGAATGGATGAAGAAATACTACATCACAGAAGTGGGAATTTAGGATAAGATTTTCGCCTATAAATTGCATTAGCAGATAATCAAAGTAAGTTTGTTATCTGAGAACACAGTTATCATTTGAAACTGTATCGGAGAAATCACAAAAGTACCTTGTTTGTATAGCAGTGTAGACTTTACAAAAAGTCTGTCCCTTAGAGCAATGCTTGTGTGGCCAGTAAACAGTGATGGACCTCAGGGTGGTGACAAGATGTATGAAGCAGGTCTGGTTTATGTCCAGATGATGCTCCCAACCCCTGAGTCAGAGCTCATAGCACTCTGGTGAGAGCATCACGGTGTGCAGCTGACATGTACTGAGGCATTTGACACTTCAGCAGAAGCAAAGGCAGCAGCAACGCATAAGCAGAAGGAGACGCTGAGCCAGCACTCCTTAGACCTGCGTAAATAGCCTGTGATTTGTAGGGTGATAAAAAATGTTGTTTTGCAGAAAGAGAGAGTGAGCTATTTCATAGCAGCCTCCAGAAATCCGATCATCAGTGTTATAACACAGTCTGCTCTTTTTGAAAGAAATATTTGTAACAGAAAATGGATTGATTGTTCTGTGAGTGATGGAGAAGGCTTCAGGGCCCTGTATGATTTTTTTTTTTTTACTCAGTTTTATTTGATGCAAAATCCCTTTACTTTAACGTTAGCTAAGGCACCCTAGTATAAAAGAAGGACTTATGGCATTTAGAATTGGATATACATTTATATCCTTTCAACAAAACGCTTCTTAGTGTGGAAGAATGCATTTGGTTTAGGTTCTGTATGACTAATTATACATAGTGCCCCCTGAATATAGCTTGAAAATATTTGTTTAAAATCGCCTTCTACATTTAAAATTGCCTTCTACATAAGTGAGCATTACTTGAATTTAAGATATGTTTCATCTTTTTTAGATGAAGTGGAAGTACATTAATTTTAATAGCGAGAGATAATGCTGTAAGAGGAGTTCTCCAGAGCATTGACCTTTAGAGATAAAGGTTGCAATGCAGATCTCATTTGATATGTTAAAACCCGTAGGATATTATCAGTGGCATCACTTTTTATCATGCTTCAAATCGTGCCTAATTAATTAATGTGCAGTCTGTATCCCAATGAAACAGAAAGGCTTCCTTTTCAGATTTTTTGTGAAAAGGGCTGCTCTGGCAAAACATACCTTGTTTTCAATAATGAGATTTCCCAAGAGCTTATTCTCTAAGACTGTCTATTTATTTTTATAGAGTATGAAGGTGGTCCTACTAGGGTAAGTGAAGAGATACAGAACTGGAAACACACGGAGGAAAAGTGAATTATTCACATGAAGTTGCTGACATTAACCAGAATAATGTGGATCTGTTGTGTACAGGTGTTCCACTCTAAACCATAAAGATTGGGCACTACCACAGTAATTCAAGATATGTTTTAAAGCGTGTTCCTCTACAGAAGAAAAATATGTATCTTTCAAATGATTATGAGGAACGGCTGAGAGAGCTGGGGTTGTTTAGCCTGGAGAAGAGGAGGCTGAGGGGAGACCTCATTGCTCTCTACAACTACCTGAAAGGAGGTTGTAGAGAGGAGGGAGCTGGCCTCTTCTCCCAAGTGACAGGGGACAGGACAAGAGGGAATGGCCTCAAGCTCTGCCACGGGAGGTTTAGGCTGAACATTAGGAAAAAATTCTTCACAGAAAAGGTCATTGGTCACTGGAACAGGCTGCCCAGGGAGGTTGTTGAGTCGCCTTCCCTGGAGGTGTTTAAGGCATGGGTGGATGAGGTGCTGAGGGGCATGGTTTAGTGTTTGATAGGAATGGTTGGACTCGGTGATCTGGTGGGTCTCTTCCAACCTGGTTATTCTATGATTCTATGATTATCATAAGATGTAAAAACTGTAATCATAAATTGAAGTAAATACATAGCATTATTTTTCTTCTAAGTGACTAGTTCATGAAATAATCTAAAGAGAGTAGTGCAGAAAATTTCTAGCTGATATTGGCTTCAGTTTGATTAATTTGTTCTCAGGTGGAGTAGATGGAACCTTACATTGGCAAGGCACATAGTCTGGTCTGCTTGGTTGTTTATTTTCAAGATGAAGTGCTTGACACACTTGCAGCTTCTAATTTTCAGATGTGCGTTGCCAAACCTATTTCATTACTGGATTTATAAACTACACTCAAAGAGCATAGTCCTTTATTAGCACTATTGCCACAAAAGTTTGTCTTCCTTTATAAATTAGAGAAAGAAGAACAGCATGGCAGAAGGGCCATTTCATACAAAGAGTCGGATTCATCTCATGGAATTTCAAACAGTGATACTGTATACAGCTACATTTCAATTTGTTACTGTATCTCCCTCTTTAAATTGTGAAAGTAAAGCTGTTTTAATCTGTATTAATCTGACAATCTTTCAGTGCCTATTTTTGAATTAAATATTTGGATGAATATCCATCAGGTAAGTCCTTCCTCAGAGTTGAGCAGGGTAATGAGGTCTTAGAAGGATGGATGAACCCACTGGAAGGGGTTGGACAGAAACACAGGTTCAGGTCTTTGTTCAGTCACAGCCCCTCCATTTGAATTTTAGATGTTATCCAGACTGTATACTTTAGCTTCGCATAAATATAAAGTAGGTGACAAATAATGTTTTACAAGTAGAACCTTTTCTGTCACATGTCTAAGCTGTGTGACTTTACAGCCATGCAGCTGCATTAGTTGTGTTTTCTGTTGTCTGTTTAATTATTTGTGGTCATGATGACTGGAACAGTGGTTGATAAACCTCTAATCTCTGCTTGCAGTGGTAGATTTTAATAAGCATGAACTCTGACTGATGAGTAAGGATACGGAAGAGACAAAAGGGCTTCGTAGATTGTAGTGGCTCATGTCCACAGTGAAAGCAGCACACTTTGCTAAATAGTGTACTAATAGGGAACAGATGATAGTGTTTATAGCATCTTCGCATCTTCTGCCAACTTATTAAGTATTCCCCTTTGCATTATGGTAATGGCATTTTGGTCCACAACACAGGTAGACTGAAATGCCAACGTTTCCTTGAATATATGGGATTTATTTCAGTTTCTAAATGAAGTGGCCATTGCCAAATATACAACGAGGGAGAGTAGTTTAGCAAGTGTTGTCTGTGTAATCCTTTTCACTGTTTCTTGTCTTGCTTTTAATTTAGGTTGTAGAGTGCTAGTTTTATAAAACTTTAGTGGTCCTCACCAAATGCGCTTCTTTACGTAAGCAGTGAAATGTTGTCTGTTTTGTTTTAAATTGTGAAAGGTTGACTGCTGATGCAGGCATTCTCATCAGCCTTGTGTGAAAAGCTGCTGTGTTATTGCAATGCTCCTTGCTCCATCTGTTGTCTCCTAGCAACTTCGCCTTGTACATAATGTCTACACCAGACTCTGGAAGGTATATAATATCCTGTTTCAGGCTGGATACCTTCAAACTAGATTTTTTCTTATGTTTTAAAGGAGCTTTCCAGAAAAGAGGCACTAGCATTAAGAGACTTTTTTTACTAAAAATCAACCAACAAGACAGTAAGAGTTCTTAGTTTCACAGGCTTACCAGTATTTCGACAACACAAACCCTTTGGGGAGCATTCAGAGCCTTGTGTCAGGGGGAAGCTTGGTACTTTTTCTTGAGAGCGTACCCAAGTCAGCTCTAGTGATGGTTCCCTGAACTTGAGGAGAGTTCATCATGCCATACCTCACTTTGGCCCAGTGCCTTTGGAAATACAAAATGAGAGGAGCTGACCTGTTCTGAAGCACATCTCCTCAGGCATCTGGGAAATTATAAGTTTTGCTAGGCTATCCTAAGGGAAAATTGATTTTCCTCACCCCTCCAGTCATGTTTGCTCAAGTGCTTTCTTCTGCCTGATTTTAATAATTATCTATTGCTTTAAAAATAACAAGACCACACCCATTATTTGCAACTTCTATCTTTTGAAGGGACTTTTTCTTATCCAGTTATGTTACATCCACTGTACGACAGCGTTATTGCATATGTGTTGCAATAACAAGGATAAGTGGGGTTTAACATGACTAGTGGATGCAGAACAGCAGCTCTGTAGAAGAGGCCGGTCTGAAAATTAGGTTGGTATTTATTCTACTGAAGAATTAACTTTCCCAAGGAGTTGGTTATTCTTTCAGATGACGTGCATTTCTTGTTTTAATCAGGTGCTTAGGTAAAGTCTGCAGTAGATGATAAAAGTAGACTTCCAGAACTACCAGGGCTTTATCCTGCAGAGGATACGGGTCAGCATGTTGTGCAAGCAATCGCAGAGCACAGAGGTATGATGATTGGCAACCCAGTGTAAGCCCAAGCTGAATTAGTTAATTAGAAGGCAATGAGATACTCTGTTTCTAACTGCTGGGAGGAAGAGACCTGAAAGATGAGCAGAGAGCTGATTAATAATGTCAGGATTACAGAGAAGAGGTTTTGCCTTTGGACCTGGCCATTCTCCTCTCATGCCTTGCTTTCTCTGACTTTCTTGTTCTGTGAGTAGGAGCACAAATGCCTTTCTTTCTATACTTGTCTACATGGCAAAGATAAAGCATCATTGTAGAAACCAGGGAAGGTGCCTGGGGCACCTTGTGCACTTTGCCATTGTTTATTAGTTCACAGTGACTGCTACATGTTCACAACTCTTTGTGACTCACAGTATTTAGATTTAGCTGAATATGTAATTCTCATATATAATCCAGTCATATGTCCTATTCCCTAAGGCAGATAAAACCTTACTATGATGGCTGCACCTAGATCATGACTTTGTCCTGGTACCTCACAGTGAGCAGATACTTCCATTTCCTTCTCTAAGCGATAGAAAAACTTGCACAGGGAAAACCAATGAGTGTTTCAAGATTGAGATTCCCACATGGGATTTGTGGTCACAGGACGTGCAGCTGGATTGTGGGGTTAGGTTTAAGGTCATGGTGTGAGATCTCTCACTGGTCTGATTCTCACAGTTCGGAAGCCCTTCCAGACACAAACACCTCCAAGTAGTACTCCAGATGTCTGCTTAGTAGTAGAGCTGGTTGGGACTTTTCCATGGATAATACTTTTTGGCTGAGAACACTGAAAAATCAAAAACTTGCATAGAAATGTCGTGCCACATTTTCATTGGGCAAATTTACCGGGTTTGGGTAAATTTCTGAGCAGAGAAGAACTTGTTCCAGAGTAATAAATAGATTAATTACTAGGACAATCACCCGGGGAATAAAAAGAAAAAAAAATTTAAAAGACTTTAAACGGAGTAAAGTGTTGAAGTTGTGTCCTTTATCAAAAAGATGAACCCCTGAATTCTTGATTATCTAGGATGGAAGATACCCTTTGATGCTGGTTTGCCTCTGGACTTGGACTGGGGCACTTTGTGCAGCTGCCAAAGCATCAAATTCTGGTTTTGACTGTTACAATCAGTGAGGAACTTCCATGCTGAAGCTGAAATTTTCTATTTTTATTATTTTAATTGACTCTTTATTCAGACAAAAGGAAAGCGATAGTAGCAGCAGCAATACAACCCACCAGGTGAATAAATAATTAGAACTGTGGTGCACACAGGAATTTCAGGAGGTTGACATTGTTACATCTTTACAAAGGGAACAATGGCCAAAAATCCTTAGAATGTGAGAATTGTTATCTGTATAGTTATATATTTATATAAAAAAGACAAAAAACCTTATAGTTTTAAATTATCCATGAATAAAGATTTGGGCTAGGGAACCGAGGGTAGCTCAGTGCTGAACTTTTATTTCTCCTAAGTCCTAAATATCTGTTCTCTTCTACCCTTTGTGTGCCTTCCTGTCATAGAAAAATTAAAATTTCCACTATCAACTACAAGACTATTTTTCTTATCTCCTGAGATGGGGAAGAGATGGAAAACATTACACAAAACCTAAATTAAAGTAATGATATAAAATAAAACACAAATCTATGAGGCCTCACAGAAGATAAGTGGTAATACACTGAGAAACAAGCACAGGGTTTGCATAATAATAGCGATTTAGTGCCTTTTATGCAGTCCAGCCACATAAGCATGAACAGAAAATGCTGCTAGGCTTGAATTGCCACCTCACTGAGTTAATAGGTTTAGTTGATCTGAGAAGCCTCTGAGAGAGATGTTGAGGGGAAAATGCCTTGCCCTTTGCAGTTGTAGAGGTGGTTGCTACTTCAGCATCTGTGTTTTCAGCTGCTGAGATGCTGTCAGGCAGTTGCTGCCCTGTGCTGTATTGCTACACCATCTGCTTCTCCTTTCAGTGACGAGCTGGCTGCACCTGCTTTTTGTCTGCCAGGTTTAAACTGAAGGAAACCTCTTCTGGCCAGTGCTGGTAATATTGATTTATTATTGCCATCTCAGTTATGTACGTTGTCTTCTACACAGGGCGATATTTTTGTTTCAGAACCAGCATGACATCACTGATGTCCCTTCATTTTCTGTCTCTCTTCCAAGGGTCCAATCAGTGAAGTCCCCCAGTCAAAATGGTCCTATTTATCTGGGGCCATAACGTGCTGTAAATTGCAGATTTTGGCAGTGAATAGGGCAAATATGCCTCCTCCTTTGATCTGACCCTCTCCTAGATGCAAGAGATGGTGTTCTGGCTCCAGGAGCCCTCCAGTGCGCAGAGGTAAAGTATCTTGCTGACTAATGCCATTCAGGTATTCATGTGCTAGGTGACAGTGCTAGCGTAGCTCACTCTTCTTTCACCTTGATGCAGACTGGAGAAAAAGATTCAAAGACCTCATTCCATCTTCTCCTTCTCCCCCCTCCTTTGTCTCCTACTGCATGGAGAGTTTTGGGTAAGGTGCACTGGAAATAAACAAAAAATAGACCTAAGCTGCTTGCACTTTTTTATATTGCACAATGTCTGTTACACATTTAGAGGGCGTAGCACTCCTCGCCATGACCTGTTAGTTATCTTGGTCCTTTCATATAATTTTAATGGGAGGATTATGCTCATCGCAGAAAAGACACACTCCTCCCCACAACACAGAGCTTTTCTGTGTTGCAAGTAAGAGTTCTTCAGTAGTTCTTGCCTTTTCTCACCCCGGATTGCAAGCAAAGCCTTGCAGAGTCCTAGAAGAGCTGCCTGTGGGCTTTCTCATGGACAACAGTGTCTTTCTCAGCCCCATGGGTAATCCTGTACCTGAGTTAACCCTTATGCAGATCTGGCACCGTACTCTGGCTTCTGCAGTTATGGGATTTTTAGAAGCAGCTGCCAGCGTCTCCTCTGTAAGATTAAGGAGAAGAAATTATATTGGTTAATGGCAATTCTCTACTTTTCTTTCCCCATTGCTTCCAATACTCACACTTCTGAGAAGAGAAGTTAAAGACTGCAGTTTTAAGCACCAGTTAAAAAACTCTGTCACATAACAGTTGTCATTATTCCATGCTAAACAGTGAGTCATTACACTGTGCTATGTTTGAGTGAACAGTTCAGATCGGGGGGTGGATGCTGGAAGATTATGCTCAGCCTTCTCTTTGAACCTAACAAGTTCAGCAACATTGTTCAGCTGTTTCAGAATGGGTTAGTTCCCTAAGGAAGAATGTATTTCCTGTCATAAATAAATCCATAAACTAAATGTTTAATGGTATTTCAGCTCCCTTTCATATGAGACATAGAGTATTTTGGAAAAAAAAATGCTGGTACTTCAGAAGAACTTGCAACAGCTTCTTCTGTTCAAATATCTGCCTTAAATTTAAACTAGGGGAAAAGTCATTCAATGCAAACAATCATCTTCAGACAATTCATACTGAATAACCTGAATATTTTTCTTAAATGAAGCTATCTCCATACTTTGGTATATCTCATATTTGGGATTTGGTTTTGCTTTAACATTCTAAAATGAGGAGAGAGGCAAAGACATAAGTTTTAAATTAAGAAGAAGGAAAAACAGGCAGAAGTAATCATGAGGATGTTCATTTAATTAAAGGGCTCTTTGACTTCTTCCTAGAATGTAACCTATTCGATTAGGTCAATTAAAAAAAGGGGGGGAAGCAGCATAAACAAAGGTGGATTAGGATGCACTTCTATTTCTCCCACCTGGCAGACCTTGGAAGGGCTCAAGTGATGATTATCCTGAAGGAAGATCTGGGTTTGAAGCCTTTTTTACAGGAAAAAGAATTAACCCTGAGGAGGAAGATGGGAAGTGGTGTATTTCTGAGATCCCATTTTTCCTTCCTTCAGAATCCTCACACCTGGAAACACAAGGCCCTGAATAATTTCTTAGTGGGATGTAATTTTCCTAGAGTGAGCAAGATAATTTTTGACATTTAGCTAAATATTCTAATACTGCTTCAAGCCATCACCATTATCTTAAAATTCAAAATTCCGAACACTGATTAAGGCAAACCTTATCAAAAGTCATAGAATCATAGAACACCCCAGGTTGGTAGGGACACTGAAAGATCATTTTGTCCAGCCTTTCATTGGAAAGGGAGCCTAGATGAGATTATCCAGTGCCCTGTCCAATTTCATCTTGAAAGCCTCCAGTGATGGGGACTCTACCACATTCCTGGGGAGAGATGCCTAGTGATTGATTGTTCTCGCTGTAAACAAATTCTTTCTTATGTCAAGATGAAACCTGTCCTGATACAAACTGTTCCTGTTGCCCCTTGTTATCTCCACGTGGCTCCCTCCTTGTGAAAAGAGGTTTGATAGATACCCTTTAAGTACCATAATACTGTGATGAGGGTTCCCCCTTAGACGTCTCTTCTCCAGGAAGAAGAGACCTAACTTCTTCAGCCTTTCCTCATAGGACAGGTTCTCCAGCCCTTTCTTCATCATTGTGGCCCTCCTTCGGACCTTCTCCAGTTTGCCTGCATCTTTCTTGAATTGTGGGGACCAGCACTGGGCAAAGGACTCCACATGCCGTCTGACAAGTGCTGAATAGAGTGGAATGATCACGTCTCTGTCTCTCTCTGCTACTGATGCTCCTGCAAATGCAGCTCAGAATCCAATTTACCTTCATAGCTGCAGGAGTTTACTGCTGATTCCAGCCTGGCTGGTTGTCCACCAGCATCCCCATGTCCCTTTCAGCAAAGCTGCTCCCCAGCTACGCAGATCACACCTGTACTGAGTTCCTGGGTTATTCTGTGCCAGGTAACATGGTGATGTATTTATACTGTTAAAATCTGATGTTCATCTGGGAACTATAACATCTTCTTCAGGAAAGAGTAAATTTTCAGTTTTCTGTGGAAGAAGTGTAAACCCTTACATTAACTTTAATGGAAAGTAATTAAATCTCTATGTGCCTTTTTAAAAAGGTATCTTTTCTGTTGTCTTTCTGAAGAATATCTGGTTTTCTTTCTGTTATAGCTTATTTTGTAGTAGGTCCGTTTGTGCTACATTTTGAAAATGGATGAAATGTTCACTCCAAAATATAAAGTAGATTCTCTATTCTAAAAATTGGTTTTATGGTCTCTGGTTATAGGTTTGATTTTTTCTTTATTCGCAATTTCTGCTTGCATCTTGTGTTTGTCTTCTTAGCTTTTCCAGTTTACAGAGCTAGTTGTATAGGCTATCTTCAGTAACTGGTTATTGCACTTTCCAGTATTATGGAAGGATCATCTCAGAACACACTGGTTGCTTGAACTTAGACACTATTTAGTCTTTCTGACTAAAATTCCTATTCAGATAATAAAAGATACTTCAGGGTTTATAGGTAATGGAAGCATTTCAAACTTGGCTGGCTAAGTTGTGCATGTGGTGGCTTGGGAGCTGAGCTCAAGTTCTTTGACTAAAGTAGAAAAATCTTTCGCATTTAGCTACCTTTGTCCAGCCTTTGATTTTCTGAGGTAAAACTCCCATTTCTGATTTCAGATTATAGAAACTGAAAGGGGTATTTATGGAAAGACTGAGAAATTTCTCCTCTGCATTGCAAGAATTTGCTCAAAGTGGTACAACTCTACCATCTTGTAAAACCAAAAGCGTGTGGAATAGTTTTGAGGCATTAAAACCAATACAAGCCATAATTGCTCAGCAGTTCTCTGAATTTCTCTTTCTATATATTTAACTTCCATGGAATTAATATTCTAATGATAGAGGGCTCTGAAGTTCTATTCCAATCTGTGAGAGCATTAATATATAGGACATACGTGTCCTTGAAGTATTAAGTACGTTTTGCAAAATTTAATTTTAGTGAAGTAGCATCTTTTTCTTCAGCTATGAATCATAGAATGGGTTGACTTGGAAGGGACCTTAAAGATCATCTAATTCAAACTCTTCTATGCATTTAACTGATGCTTACCAGCCCTCAACTGGGGTTTTGATTCTCTAGAAGACTATGTCTGGACTTACTGAAATGAATACTAATAGCTGTTCACTGTAGAAAATTAGTTAATAGCCAAGTCCATGTTTACACACAATTATATTTGGGTTCAAGGAATAATAATAAAAACTCTGAATCATCAGAACAAACAAAAATAAATCCTTAAACATGTATAAATATCCCATATGTATGTGTGAGTGCATACACATGCATATATTTTATAAAAGGCTACTTTCAGCAAACCCATGTGTGTCTAGTCTGCATACACAGGAATGATTTGTAGCCTTACAGAGTGCTGTTATGACCAAAGTTAAGAATGACCACTGCATGTGTAATTTTGCTAGTTTGCAATAGTTCAGGTGTTTCGTGATTAAAAGGTAATTATGTAAAAAAAAAGTTAAGTTGAAAATATGTTAACGAAGCTACTTTTTTGAAAGAAGAACCAGTAACATAAGTGTTCAAGAGAACACAAGTTCAGGCAGTGACTTTATTTCTTGACCTTGCTTTTGTGATAATCACGATTTCAAATTTAAAGTCTGTGGAAGCCTAAGAAATCCACCCAGTTTCTTTAAATACATTGATGGGTATTTTCTAAAGATGTCATTTTAAATTCTTAGCTTATATGCACCAAGACTCCCAAATTAATGACAGAGTTTTTTCCTTTTACTACATAAACTCTCAAACACTAATTTTAATTTTAACATGAACAAACTATTGTTAAGCCCTGAAATTTCATACTAGGATGAAGGCAGTTCCATTACTTCTAGCTCCAAAATATCAGTTACCATTTACGGGGCTATCTGTGAATAAGAAATTTCTTAAAGATGAAAATTTAAAGATGATATGGAGTTCAAGCATAGCTTTCTTTATTTCTGTATGTGTTTACCACAGAACTTCACATCTCTTAGGAAGCTATTGAACATTCAAATTTACAGTCTTATCTTAAACTTTTGGGGAGAAAAAGTGTGATTACATTCTGTTTTGTACTTTCTGAAGCCTTTTCTCTACTGTAAGTAGAATAAAGTTTTCACAGGCTTCATTTAACACCATTTCTCTCCAGACTACTCTTTCGTACTGGGTCTGTCTTCCAAGCGTTGTCTGCTTTCAGGGCCACAGTACTGGGCTAGATGGTCATTTGGTCTCAGAGAGTACAGTTGTTCTTACATTCTTATCTGATTTATTGCCTGTTGCCAGTTGCAGACCTCTGCAGCTAAATGCCAACTTCTTTTTCTGAAGGAATGGATACCATTTAATAGCTAGGATAGCTCAGATAACAAAAACAATAAAAGAGAGTGCAAGAATTCTGTCTGCTACGACTGAGGTTTTTTTTCACAAGCTCTTCCTTGATTTTCGTGATTTGTTGTATTGTGTGTGTTGGTTACCTAAATTATGTGACATTCTTGCTTTCTGGACAGAGGAAGAACTTATAATGCATGAGAATGAATGGCAAATAGCTAAATAATTAAACCTACTCTTGTTTGCACAGGAAGACTGTTGTTTATGGGAGTGAGGTTATTTTTGCAAAGATCTGTTCCCCAGTGAACACATTGAGTTTTTTGGTCTGATTGTTCTTGACTAGAAAGAAATGAACAGCCATTCAGCATCAAAAATGATTATTTGCTAACACATCTTTTGCAGAAAAGAGAGGAGTTATGCTCATAATAGAACTGTCTCTTTTTTTGTATCTAGAGAAACGATAAGACAGTGCAGAGTTTCAATCTAGTTTTCAGTGAGGCTTCCCCTGGACAGTGGTAGTATATGGTTCAACTTACCTTGACTTAGACACGTGAGTCAGAAACCTTCTTCTGGCTTTAACAGTTCTGTAAATAAAGCCATCTGAAATTTCTTTTTTCCTTTGATTTTGGTGAAACATATGAAAACACAAGTCCTTTTTAAACCAAGACTTATACTGAAATGCTTTAGTTTTAATGATCTTTTAATAGAAAAGAAAGTTCTGTGGTTTAGGATGGCACTTCTGAAAAGGTAAAAGGGCATTAAGAGCAGCCAGTGGTTAAGTAGAGTGTTTTCTCACTTCATATTTTGATGGATCTCGGATTTGTGATTAAAAACTGTGATTTTTACAAAACTGAATCTTTTTCTTGCTAACCTGAACAAGCATCATCGTTGTACAGCCCACATTATGCTAATATTAAAATGAAATCTAGGCTCTAAACAATATTTTGCAAGAAGAATCAGAAGGTTTTTTCAAGGAGGTAGAAAATGAGAGGTGAATGGATGTTTTAGAACCTTGTCTATGTATACTGGACATCTAATCCTTTGAAAGTTACTTTGTAAAGTTTGGAGCACTGTTCGGACCTATAACTAAATTGTAACAGATGACTACATTTGATTTGGTCTTCTGAAGACAGGAAAGCAATATGAAACCCTGACAGCTTCCTAAAAATTCTTCTCTCTATTCTTCCCTTCTCCTACCCAGAAAAAGGAGGAGAAAAAAGCCAATAGGATAAACATAGTAGAGGTGATTTTACCTGTCTGAACAGCAAATCTGTGTGCTTGAGAACCAAACAGCAGATTTACAGGCTGTAGAAAATGCTGAAATTTGTGGAAATTTCTCTGAGAGAAATCTGTTCTGCCAGTTTTTGTGCTGCTTCCTTTCCAAGAATATCAACAAAGTGCCAATTTTTAACTGGACTTACGGTTTCCTCAGCAGGACACATGGATTATGCAGACACGAATATAGTTTATTTTGCCATCTAGATAAAGCATTAATTTTAATTCATTCTGTTTGTAAACATTCTAAGTCCATCTCCCGGTGTGTCTCCCATAGCAATGACAACATCATGAATAATGCCTTCACGTCATGATGCAACTACTTCCTGAGCATATTGCCAATTTAGTGGGACAAGGTTCCAGAATGTCAGTGTGACTCACGTTCTCTCATTATTTTGGGCTAACACAAGATGATGACTTTATAGCCCAGTGCTCTTACAGACATATAGTTTTCCCACTGTTTTGTTCACACATCTGGAATTCTTACTGGTGCGTCACAACCAGATATGCATCTTTGCCTGTTGCTGGCATGTCTCACTGTCGGCTTAGTCTGCTAAACTTAACTGACACTGGTCCCACCTCTCTGCATTCCTCTTTCCAGTGAGAGGTGTCCCTGCCCATGGCAGGGGCGTTGGAACTAGATGAGCTTTATGGTCCCTTCCAACTCAAGCCATTCTGTGATTCTGTGACTTATTTGTTTTGTCTTTCAAATGTTACTTTTAAGACACATTCTATGAGCAAGATTCTCTTTTACTCCACACGATTATGGTCAGGTGTACTGCCTGTTGGATTTGGTGGTTACAGCATCTAAAATCCTCATGGATTAATAAGGATAAGCAGGCATTGTCATCCTTCCCATGAATGCCCTGAGAGAGGCCTGTGTTTTATCTTGTGTCATGTGTTTTATCTTGTATCATGTCCTTAACTGCTACAACTCCTCTTTGCTCCCAGCTCTTCTCAAATCCAGGCAACCTAACCACCTCACAGCATAGTGCCCACTCACCAGCTTGCTTTGCTCTCTGCTGTTCTACCTTGCCTTAGACCCAAATACTTTTTCAGGCAGTGTTTGTGTCAGTGAGAGTTCATTCGTGTGCTGTCAGCTGTTGGTGTCAGCACAGGGCTAACTGCAGGGAAGTGCAATGATTGGATAGTACCTTCTGTTTTAAACTCTGTCGAGCTGGACTGAGGTGATGTCAGCATCCCTTGTGACCTCCGCAGAAATGGCACTTTATCAAAACTGTTACTTTTAGAAATCATTTTTGGGAAGGGTTTCCAGATCATAGAATCATAGAATAACCAGGTTGGAAGAGACCCACCGGATCATCGAGTCCAACCATTCCTATCAAACACTAAACCATGTCCCTCAGCACCTCGTCCACCCGTGCCTTAAACACCTCCAGGGAAGGTGACTCACCAACCTCCCTGGGCAGTCTGTTCCAGTGCCCAATGACCCTTTCTGTGAAAAATTTTTTTATGTCCAGCCTAAACTTCCCCTGGTGGAGCTTGAGGCCATTCCCTCTTGTCCTGTCCCCTGTAACTTGGGAGAAGAGGTCATCACCCTCCTCTCCACAACCTCCTTTCAGGTAGTTGTAGAGAGCAATGAGGTTTCCCCTCAGCCTCCTCTAAACAAGCTAAAGAGATGTCTCCATGCTAAGCAGAACTGGCTCCGTTCTTCTGAAAAATATTTAAAAATCCATTGTATGCCAATTTTCTAATCAATTACTTTGTTTAAATCAAGTCAGGGTTATGTAAAGAGGAGCAGGGACTCTTGCTGCTGAGTCAGAAGACAGTTCTATCATCACTTTGGCCTTACAGCCAGGATGACAGACCAGGGAAAAAGAAGCTGCACTCAAGTAAGCTGTCACTAATTAGAATCATAGAATCATAGAATAACCAGGTTGGAAGAGACCCACCGGATCATCGAGTCCAACCATTCCTATCAACCATTCCTATTAGTGCCTGAGGGTTATAGAAGAAGCCTCTCTTCTGAAGGAACCCACGCACTGCATAGCTTTGAAATATCTAGCAAAGAAAGAAAATCAGAAATATACTGGCAACTAAGGGATGGGCAAATATCTGTTTACACCAGTTAGTTTGAGCAGTCCTAACAGTCTAATGAGGGTATCACAGGACATGAGGCTCAGTAAAAGCTGATGTCTTTCCCCTTAGAAGTCCCAGAGGCACAACTGTCTGGAAACAGGGAAAGCTGTAAAGTTGTCAGTCTGCGCTTGTCATGTTCTGATAATTTTTCATAGGTGTTTCAACGGTTGGACTCGATGATCCAGTGGGTCTCTTCCAACCTGGTGATTCTGTGATTCTGTGATTCTGTGTTGAAAACTGCCACGATTGGAGTCAGGACAGTAGTCCTTATGGCCCCTTGGGCTGACCCAAAAGCTCTCCTGTGCTCCTGTGGCTATACTGGATCAGATCTGAACAAGCTCATCTTAACATATCTTGGCGCCTGAAACTTACAGAGCAGGTGACAGCGTTAAAGGTATTTCAGATAAAAAAATAGCCTTTCTTGGCTTGGCAAAAAATAGAGAAACAAAGAAATAGTGTTTTCTTGGCAACATTTCCTCATGATTTACATAAAAGCCTGCTTCCTTGTTAAAAAGTTTTTCACACATAGACATAATTTTTTAAAAATCTGCATGCTTTTTGAGCTACACTGTTCTATGATTTGGACAGATATTAATGAAATGTATACTTTAAAAGAGAACATTTGCTTCCTTTTGCTCAAATTTGCATATTAAGTTCAACTACATGAATTTAGATGGTTGCTGTTGTGAAGAAAGCCCCTATTTATTTTTATAGAAAATAATTAATTGACTTCAGAGAAGAGAAAAGGCATTTTCATTACTCTTCCTACATTTCTACAGTGGGGAATGTTGCCTGTGGAACACGTAGTTTCAACATGATTCATCTTTCCCGCGGGGATTATTAAAAGTACATTAGGATTCTCTGAATTTGCTTACAAACCAAGATCAATTTCTAAGTAAGACTAAATGAAGAAAAATTGTGGTGAGTTATCAGACACATTCCACTGTAGTGTGTTCTTTATAATGAGCTTTGAGACACACCATAATTCAGTCTATTGTTGCAAGTACCTTTTGCACGCGCACTGCCTACCTTTTATGAAGTAATTGGAATTTAACGTGCTAAAGCTTTGAAATGTATGAAGCCAAACCCTTAATGTGGGAAGCTATTGGGATTAAACAGTCTTGCAATGAGAAATCTGTAATGTGTTTTGACTAATTTCATTCTAGGCACAGCATTTTTATAGAAGTGAATCTCTTAATTCAATGGGTCTTACCACTCTAATTAAAGACGTTATTGTTTTCATTTTACATTTCAGTCCTGAACATTTCTAATACAGCCAGTGTAAGTAGAGAGGCTGAGGAGCATCAGGGAGAGTGGGCTAGAGATAAACTGGTGGGATCACACCCTGCGCTCCAGGGCACAAGAGAAGACTCAGCCTCAGGCAAGAGCCCAGGTTCAAAGGGATCTGGTATCTTTTCCCCCGCTAAGGTTGCAGGCAAGGGCTCAAAAGGAGGTAGAGAGTGGAAGCGTGTCCCTGGTGGCTGGAGGAAGGGTAACATTGTGCCCATTTTTAAAAAGGGCAGAAAAGACGATCCTGAGAACTACCGACCTGTCAGCCTCACCTCTGCCTGGGAATGTCATGGAACAGATCCTCCTAGGAGCTGTGCTAAAGCACATGGAGGACATGGAGGTGATTTATGGCAGCCAGCATGGCTTCACCAGGGTCAAATCCTGTATGACCAACTTAGTGGTTTTCTATGATGGGGTGACTGCAGCAGTGGACACGGGTAAAGCAATGGATGTGATCTATCTAGACTTCTGTAAAGCCATTGACACAGAGCCCCGCAACAGCCTTCTCTCTAAATTGGAGACATAATTAGTTTTGCTTGCTCGCCCTGTCACTGATCCAATAGGCGTACCTGCTTATCAATAGATCAGTGCCATAGGAAAGGATCAGTGGATTGATGAAGTTTGTGCTGAGGCTCTTAAACCTGCATTCAATGCATTCTGAGGTTTTTACTTGGACTGATTTCGTTTCTCAAACTGAATGCATCCATCATGTGTGATCTGAATGACTGAATGTGGTTTGTGTCCTAATATACCCAGAAGAATCAGCCCTGACTTTGGTGTACATCTTGAGCCCAGCTACTGCTATAATTTCCTGTAAAAGGTGTCTAGTTCATGTAGACCAAAATCAATTTGTAAAGTGAAGCAGGTAGGGACAACTGGGCATGTGCTTCATAATTGCATTACTTCTTTGAAACAAAACCATTGCAGGATGTAGACTCATTTTATATTGGAGGTTGCTGCCCTGTAGTGAGGTGATCCTTTCTCTCATCTTCGTTCAGGCTGAATATGCAACGCAAACTATTTCCTGTGAAAGGATTCATTTTGATAGTTATACATGTGAAACTTAACTGTGATCATCTGTGATGAGGAGCAGTCCAATGCTCCTCATCCAAAATAACATGTCTAGTCCAATATATGATTGCAGTGAATTAGCAGAACTGACAGTCACATTCCTCAAGGATGGCTGTCTAAAAAAATCATAGTACTTTTTCTTCCTGTCAAGACTACTCTGATTTGTTTTACACGGTGTACTCGATACTGCAAAGTATGTTGTTAGACATAGATCATCATGTTTTCATTTAAAAAAGAATCTAGAAACCCAGGTTTATATTCTAATTAAAATGGATTCAACATGAATCCATTTTAATCTCTAGTAACTAGATTAATCTTATACCTTGATCTGATCAGATGTTTTCTGCCAAAACAGAGTTTTGTTTCCATGGCACCAAATATGTTTTCCAGAAATGCAGGTTTTAAGAGCTATAATGACAGCCCTCTTGATGACCAGTGGAGTCCACATGGTTTCTAGGATCTCAAACAGTTTGATCATTCCCAATTGACCTATCAAATCTGGAGTCTACAAATCCCCTTGGCCTCAAGTCTCCCTGCTGTACTCGCAGGTTCTCAGACTTAGCTCAGATGCTTCCTAGTGTCTCTGGATTCATCTGTTCTGCCCAGTGAGGACCCAAGAACATACAAATCTTGTAAGGTCTGGTTCTGCTGAAGCTTCTGAATTTGGATCCTGGTCTCACCTGCTTTCCGAAATACTTAAATAATTACTTCTTAATTAATCATTTCTAACCTGGATTCTGCTAAAATAATATATTTTTCCTCAAAATGAATGCATTAGTCTTCCTATATTCACATCTGCTACTACTGTAGAAAAACTGGACACGACACTATCTCAGTAACTGTTTTCGACTACTTTTGAGTGTAGCTTGTGCTAAGTGCAGAGTCCTACCTTCTTTTTACATAGATTTCTTCAAGGAGATAAAGCAGATTCTCAAAGTTCTTTTAGATGTCTTTTCAAAATGCTAAACCCAAGTTTCTGAACAAAGTTTAAGTGAATTTCTAAAGAGAATGTGAATGAAATTACACCAAATGTAAAACTGAAGTTCAAATTTCTGTTTCTTTAATGGTTTTAGGATTTCTTCTACCCATCTGTTTTTAAGGATGACAGGAAAACAGACTTTGTGGTAGTCATTTGAAACCCTGAAATGTATCATCACTTTCTAATTATTTGTCCTTAAATGCAGCATGATATCACAGTTGAAAAAGACACACATGTATTAACGCATCCTGTCCATCTTCTTGTCAACATGCTTGCAATGTATTTCCAAGTAATTTACTAGTTCCTTAAAGAAAAGACCTCTATGTTGTAGCTTAGCCCACTTCCCACAGGAATCAGTCATTGCCATTAATATAGTCTGTTTAGGCCTAGGGAAGATGGAAATTCATCCATGTCTTCATTCCACTTTATTATTTCTAGTTGTGTCCCCATCTGCCATATCTCCCTCTGACATTAACACCTTAACGTCAATTGTAGATGATTATCATGTTCTACCTATTACACTTAGCCATGTTGTGAATATTTAAGAGATTTTTAGTTTTTCCCCTTAAGCAATTCCCTTCAAGGATCTGAACAGATTGCTGATCTTTTTAGAAATCACTCCTGTTGACAGTACCTAGGTTTTAAATTAATATTCTTGGTGCAGTTGAACTAAAATTCTGTAGGAAGGAACTGTTTAGGGTGTCATATGATGTTCATAGCCCAAAATTACTTTTTTTATATGACCAGATTGCATGTTAACTCAAGTTCATTTTGGTCTCCGCTCAAGAGACCTTACAAAGAATTTTCCATTTTTTTCTCTTAAATTGTGGCGTTTTAGTTTGGAATATATTACTGGTTGCATTAAGTTTATGAGATAAGTTAACATCAGTGATCAGTGTGATCAATGTGCTGTTTATTGCAGATCATTAACAAACATGGTGAATCAAGTTCAGTATAGCTTATTTTTATTTACTAGGTGCAAGTGCAAGTGAGATGGAGTTCAGATATACTTTATGTGCTTTATTTCATTTATCCACTTAATTTAAAATCAAGTTGATATGAATAAAAATATTTAAATTGACATGATTTAATCTTCACAAAACCACAGCCCAAATGTCTGAAATGTGTCATGGTTTTTTTTTCTCACTAACGGTTTTCTTCTAATTTATTAAGGTTAAAGGATAATACCAAGAATAATTTTTTTTTCTCCTGTAGATAGTCATAGGTATATTTAGCTTTCCAGTGTAATTTCTTTTGTTTATTGATTTTAAAGAACTATTATTTTAGTAGTAAAGTTAGTAGCTAGTTTGTTTGCGTGTATTGGCTGCATGCTCCCCGCAGATGACCCACTAAATAAATACTAACTCAGAAGAAAGTCTATATTAATATCAGAAATTTTAATGTTTATTTTAAAAAATGCATTAATGTAAAGATCAATTTCCATTCATCCTGTTTTCCTCTGTTTTCCTACTGTTTGCATAACACTTTTTTTCAGGTGATTGGAATGATTGCTTTTTTCTGCTTTTATAACATTGACTTGATTACACATCATCAGATAAAAATTGAATTAATTTTTACAGGCAAACATGTTTTAATTTTTTGTTAGCAGTTTAACAGAGAAGGATTGTAGAGTTTGTTGCTCTTAGTGGGAGGATAATCTGTATTTTTTATTCCTGTTTTCAACGACACCAGTTACATATAGGATATGTTTGTAGGGTATGAAAAATACAGAGGACCAGAGAATAAAGAGACTCTTTCCATAAAAACACATCTTGCATGCATTTAGGAGGAAAGGAGTAAAGAATGGGACTAACAGGCAAAGATGATGTCAGCTGCAAAGGTTGAACCAAAAGGGATGGCTTTGGATGAAGAAGTGAACTAGAAGAGTTTTTAAAAATCACAATCGGACAAGAGCAAGAGCAGGAAAGAAGCAAGTAATGGTAATGCTGGAGAAGCAAAATCCAAGGCTAGGCATCTGTGTGAAGGACAGGCTCAAATGCCAAATTCACCCCGTTAGTAGCATTAGAGGTTGGCTAGGCAGCAGTAACGATCAATGAAGTTATAGATCATAGACTCATAGAATAACCAGGTTGGAAGAGACCCACCAGATCATCGAGTCCAACCATTCCTATCAATCATCTGCTACTGCATCCAAAACTGAATTAGGGTTTAATTTGTCTAGTGACCTTCAAAAGAAAATGCAAGGAAAATTGAGGCTTAAAGTCTCTTTTTATTTTCTTTTTTTGGTCTTTCTCACCCGCACAAGTAAAATCACAAGTATGCTTTTATTTGTGTGTGTATATTTTTGTGGATTATAGAAAAATTAATTGATCAAAGCTTATGAAGATGGACAGAGATCATCTGAGGGGCATGGTTTAGTGATTGATAGGAATGGTTGGACTTGATGATCCAGTGGATCTTTTCCAACCTAGTGATTCTATGATTCTATGATCTTGATGTATAAAAGGAATTATTACAACATATGTATTGTGATTGTGATTTTTTACAGAATGCACAAGCTAAGAAGAGTTTTATGTGTTCCCATGCTTTGTTCTTTATCAGTCTGTCTCTGAGGGGGGAATGAGAGTGAGACCAAGGGTGTGATCACTGAATAAATTGAAGTCGTTATGACTGAGCATTGAAGTCTTTTCTTCCTTTAAGTTATTGTTCTACATCTGAGAGGAATTTGTTTCCATCCATTTGGGTTTTGGCATATTCTTGACATCAGATCTTCATTTGCTAACTGCTTTGAAAATAAGGTTGAAATATTTCTAGACATGAAAACACTGGAACATTCAAATTTATCCTAAATATGATCCTTAAAATTGCAGTGCAGTTAACTGTTTTATCCAAAGCAGTTGAAATAAACAGTAAAATACTATCTTATTTCCATTCATGGTGCATCTGACATGTAATAATCATAAGAAATTGCCTGTAGGCTGGTGGATTAAATCTAGGAATAGGAAATTATATATTTTACATGGGTTACAGAGTTATTTTTCATTGATTTAATTAACCATTTTATTTTCAGATTTCTTTTTAACCTAGATTTTCAGTGAGGGGCACAGAGATGTAGAAAATACACTGAGTTTTGTAAGTAGCTTTTGTTATGCTAGTTTTGTGGTGTCAAGGAAGTTTGCTTTGCTTTGCTTTGCTTTGCTTTGCTTTGCTAAGATCTTCAATTCAGGGCAAAACAGCACTGTTTCTCTTCATGCTCCTTCCCTGTGTGGTGTGAAGTAGCTTTCAACCTGGTGGATTTGCCTGTCTGAAAAAAACATTACATGGGGATGTGTGTTTGATTTTATTGAGGAGGAAATTCACTTTCCCTACATAGATCTGAAGCACTGTGATGTTGAAGTACAACAGCCAATAGAGAGTGCAAAGAAACCCCTCCCCAATTACAGCCAAGGTGAAGTCTTAGGCTCTTAATTGTAGGATCTATACAGTCCCAGAGCTTCTTTTCTCTTTCTATGCAATTGCCATTGCCTGTTAGGCTAATCATTACCTGCCAGCTGTGGAAACTTGCTCCAGAGAAGGGTAAATTCTACAAAAATCATTGTCATCATCTAGCTCTTATACTGGCTTGTGTTAAGTCTATAGAAATTTAAGTTCTTAAAGTTGAACTGATGAACAAGCAAAGAAACACAGCATCTTTACTGTTTTAGAGATGAGTGAGATGTGTAAGGCTGGTCTAATATTGTGAGTTGTTCTCACATTGGAACTTATATGATATAAAGTATCTGTACACTCCAGTATTTGTTTATATTTAATTGAATATATTGTTTATTATTTTGAGAGGTGCTAAAAGAACTCTCTCTCCAATTTTCCCAACTTATGAACAGGCATATTGGCAAAACCTGACCCACAGACATTTTTGTCATGTCTACTGTGTCCATATGGAGGAGGGAGGTTAATCAAATTTTTATTTTTATCATGCTTGCCTTAGTGCTGATTGAAGCTAGAAGATCTGATAGAAACTACACACTTAAAATGTAACATAAAATGTCTTTGTGCAAAATGTATTAAAACACTTTGCAGTGGTAAAGGTTTAAATTCCATAGGCAATGACTGAGGTCACTTTAAAAGTGTAGAGGCCTTCAGGAAAAACAATGACACGGACACTTCATCATTGCACGCAGGCTGGGTAAGGCTGCTTTTAATATTAAAACTGTGAGATTCTTAGACATCAATGGTTTCTGCAGATTTTGAAGTTGTTATGCAGCAGATCCTCGTTGATTAGTGCCAAGCTTATCCCAAAGGAGTTCAATGTGAACTTCATCTATGTGTAAACACGTGTGCTTTGATCAAATGACAAAGCATTACTTTTTCATTGAAAAGTCCTTTTTTTTACAATTTCAAAGATTGCAGGCTAGATTCAAAGAAAGTTATGTTAAAATATCTGAAGAAATTTCTGCTGTTCTACAAACAGAATGATGATCTGATGGGGTCCTACCCATCAACAGCTGTTTCTTTGATCATTTATGCACAGCAGCGTAGTTCATTTTAAGCCAAAGATGAAAATGTGCCAATTTTCTCAGTTTGAAGGTTGGATTCCTCTCACCTGTTTGTAGCTGTCTGTGCATGAGGTGTCCAGGTTAAACTTACCATTAAACGTACCTCTGTGTTCCACCAAGAGAGTTACACACCTTCATGAGTAATTGATCCAACCCTTCCTAGGTACCAGTTTTGGAATAAAAGGAATTGCAGCCTTGAGGTTATTTACCTCCTTGGTTTAGAAGGAGTCTAGAAATACGACTTGAATGATGAACTGCCTAACTTCTAGGTGGTTGAAATTAGGTAGCATCTACCTTAAATGACTAAATGAGTGAAAGTATTGAAGACTGTTTCTTAAGGTTAAAATCCCTATGCCCAACTTTTTTTTAGCATACAGGGGTTTTTGTTCGCTTAAATATTTTGAGCATGTGTCATTTATCCTTGTTAAAATATCATCCAATCCATTCAGTTTATGTCATATGATGGCACTGTGAGACAAAGATGTCCTCCTACACTAAGGATCAAACAGAACTTTCTGATGATTTTTTTTCTTTTTTGGGTGTCAGTGGAGAGGAGGCTGGGAAAAATCTTCCACTGTTATGTGGGCCTACTTGAATGATTAGCTCTTTTTTTTAAGTGCTTGAACACACAGATTCACCTAGTAATTAAATGCCTGCTGGTGGAAATTACTATTCAAAGAATACAATAAAAATTATTTTGATTAAATGCTATATCAGCAATGAAATGCAACATTTTATTGGTGAGGAAGAAGCAGCTTATTAAGAAGCACATCAATATTAATGTCGCTTCTGTGGAATCTTAGGGAAGGATATATTTATTCTTCTGTTCAACAACTCCAGAAATTCTCATTTACAGGTCTGTACTCTGACCTCCTAGTAAATCATTTCAGGTCAGTTATTTTTTTACAGAGGACCTATTCCATCTTCTAACCTAGACCCTAAGAAACGTCATAGTGAATTTACTTGGTGCCTCAGGACAGAATTTGTACCCCAAAACCTTACACCAGTATAAACTTTCCTTTGGCTTTAGAACTGATGAGCCCCCAAAACTAGTCTGACCCTTTGGTTTTGATTTTTACTTTATTTAATTCTACTTCATACTGCTGATGAAGACTCTTAGGGGTAAAATATTGCATCAGGAAATAAAGGAAGTTGCAAGGAACCTCTGGAGGACATAGAAGGATGCAAGAAGGATGTTGAGGCTCTGGAGCATGTCCTAAGAAAAGCAACGAAGCTGGTGAAGGGATTGGAGAACAAGTCTTATGAGGAGCGGCTGGGGGAGCTGGGGTTGTTTAGCCTTGAGAAGAGAAGGCTGAGGAGAGACCTTACTGCTCTTCTACAACTACCTAAAGGAGGTTGTGGAAAGGAGGGTGCTGGCTTCTTCTCTCAAATGACAGATGATAGGACAAGGGGGAATGGCTTCAAGCCATGCCAGGGGAGGTTCAGACTGGATATCAGGAAAAAAAATTCACAGAAAGGGTCATTAGGCACCGGAACAGGCTGCCCAGGGAGGTTGGTGAGTCACCTTCCCTGGAGGTGTTTAAGGGACGGGTGGACCAGGTGCTGAGGGGCATGGTTTAGTGGTGGATAGGAATGGTTGGACTCAATGATCCAAGAGATCTTTTCCAACCTGGTGATCTATGATTCTGTGGTTCTAATCCATCCACTGCTGAAAGCAAGACTAACTTAGATTCTTGTGGAAGAACTTAACTACGAAGAGAAAAGGAATTCCATGCTTCACATCTGGAGCTTATTTATGTAGAAATGCTTCATTGTTCCTTCTTCCATGTTCACTAGAGGTGGCTGCATACCAAGACCATTGTCCAGGGATGTCCAGGGATATGTAATGTGCGTCACATTAGTTATAATTTAATTGTATGTCTTTAACATAGACCACATATTTGCTTTAGCCAATAACTGCAGTGGATTAATTGATCGGAAGGAATGCAATCTTTGTTGGTTTATAATTTTATTTTTCATTATCGTTGTATAATTTTCTGTGTATTTTGCTTCAGATGGATTGAATAATTCTAAGTCTATGAGGAAGAAGTCTAGGAAATTTTCATTAGAAAAAATGCACTAAGTATTAATTCCTCCAAATTTTGTTGAAATATGGCAGAATTATATCCTGTAGCTTAGTTCTATAGAACACCTTGTGAAATTCAATCTGATCTAAATTTTCCTCTGAGCAGGTCTGTTCCTTGGCAACAATTCTGTAGTGAGCTGTGCTGTCACATGTCCCTTTCCAGAAAGACACTGTGATATTTATAAATCTATCTAAGAATACAGATAACCCACACACTAAAGCATATGTCAGGGCATAGCTGTCAGTTCTGTCAACTCACAGTTCTTCGAAGGTGCCAAAAGGCACATTGACTCACCAGTGTGTGGCCCTGATGTTATCACTGTGAGCTCTGTAGAGTCTATTTTGCGTTAATGCATTTTACAAATAAATGTCCCTGTGTAAGGCATATATTGAGATTCAGAGATAGCACTGTTGTAGAAGCTGCTAAAAAATATTAGAGCAGATAACATCTTACAGAATTTGGTACATTCACTCTGGAAGAATATGGCAGTGTTTAATGAACTAATAGGCAAGATGCTCAATGAGAGGTGACTTTCTCCATTCTGAAGGGGACTACGAGAATGGAAGAGAGAGGATCCTTACGAAACACAGAGTATCATCCAGTACTGTAGAGTAGGAAGTACTTTATTTATCTGAGAAACAACAGTTCACAGGTGTCCATGTACATTTTTTAAACTGATATAAAAGTCCTGATCCAGCAGAACGATCTTATTGTATTTAAATACTTTGCTGGCTTGGGTCATCCATGTGCCTGGAAATATTGCCCCGAGCTCTGTGACCAGCTTTGCACAAACTATTGAGCAGTTGCCAGTCAGTCACACTTTTAAGGCTTGAAATGCTCCAGGCTGACTGAGTAGGGCACTACTTCTGCCTGTGGTTGCTTTCCAGACTGTGTGACCTACTTCCTAGCTGTCCCTCGCTTCTTCATATAAGGGTCTGTGTGAGGCAGGCAGTTCTGTGAAAACTGAGTCCTCTGGATGCAGTCAACCTGTGAAGCAATCTAAGCCTTCTCTTTCTAGCACAGGAATATGTTTTTTCAGAGTGTGAGAACTGTTTATTAAGGTCTTTCTCTCTGTGTATGCAGTGGGAAGAATGTGTGCTGCTACCACTCCCATGAAGTATCTTCATTGTTCATGTTTGAGGAGGAACTGTGAACAACAGACACTTTTCCTGTGCAAAAAATGATTTCTTTTGGCTCAGGAAATCCCTGAACTAAAAACTAATGGTTGCAGAGAGAGAATTTTGGAAATGAGCATGTATTTTTGCCCTCTGTTTATCCAAAGACAGGTTACATGTATCTATGGTTTAAATTGAAAAGTCTGCTTGCACGTTTCACCACTGACTACTCTTTACTGGAAGACAAAAAGAAGGGTACCCATAGACTCTTCTTTTCCTACTCTGCTTTTCAGTATTGTCCGCAAAGAGCCTTTTCTTTTCAACTCAGAAATCATTCTTCACTGTCATGCTTTATGCAGTTTTTCATGCTGTTGCCTATCTTGGATGTCTGCTTTCTTTTCTTCTGTATTAAGCACAGTTTATGCTGTTTAAAACTGATTGGTAAGCCAAGACTGCAGATACTTTTCCACAGCATGATGTACATAAGAAGACTGGAGAATAACTGAAAAAACCCTAGTTAATTTTCATTTCAGAGATCATTACAATTTGAATAATTTTTATGTGGTCTAATTAAAAAAGGGGGTATTTTTAAGTCTTGTAGTGCAATGACTCAGTTTTGTCTGACGGGAAAAGTAGGGTTTAATGTTTTCTCTTGGTTATCGACATGCAGACATGTATTGGTCAAAATCTTAGATCTGAGGAGGTTCTATAAAATGTTCTTGAGGAGAAAAGTACTACTTCTTATGCTGTAAAATGGTGTCTTTCTGCTTGCATTTTAATGTCAGGTCTTTATCATCAAAAATTAGGTAGGGAAATTAGGAGTTTCCAAAGAGAAAAAGCTCAAGAGCTCTAAATATAAAGCAGATTACTGGATTTGCTTATTTTGAACATCCTGATAAACAGAAAAAGCTATTGAGGAATAAGTTAGCAATGATGACATTTACTTCAGGCGTGCTGCTGCATTCCTTTACTCTTTGGACAATATTTGTTTCTCGTCACCATAAAGTGAATGTAGATGGGCTGTGAGTTTTCAGTGTTGCGTTCACCTTCATCTCACTTGAAATACGTTATGGAAGAGTACACTTTTCAGTATGGTGCCTCAGAAGGCATTGGAGCTATTGAAAGTGATAGAAGCAGCACAGCAGGTAAAAAACAAATCAAACCAAACCCCAGTTTTTTTACCTATTAAAAATAAAAATCATTCTTTGGCAATGAAGAGGTAGAAAGGAGTAACACACAACTTTTCTAAGATTTAATATGTCGGTAACAGAATGTTTGTTTCAAAAACAAAAATAATTCTTTTTATGCAGTTTGCTGTATTTTTTTGTTGATTGTCCCTGTTCCTGGGGTTTTTTTGACTTTTCTCTCTCAGTCCAGTCTAGACTATCCATTCTCATTGATAACTGCATCTGGCATGTTTGCTCATCAGACAATGACCAGAGCGTCAGTGCTCCTTATCTTTCCTTGTGAACCTACTTTATTTATCACTGTTACGTAAAACTGCTATCCTTCCTGTCACTCTGGTGACAGGACTCTTTTCTGTTCCCTGTGCCTTATCCTGCAGGCAATATCTAACTATTGCTACCTTTTCTTTAAAAGTTTTTGGAAGCTTCTTTTCCTTTCCACGTAGCTTTATCTTTCGTCTTGTCCTCGATCAATGCAGGCTGCTCTTTTATGCTGCTGACACTCTCATCAACTTGTCTCCACCTCGTTATTGTCACAGTTGCTGCAGAGATCAAATTAATTAATCTTTCTTCTCCCTGTCATTTTCCACTCTTAATCTTTCCACTGCAGCCAGTTCAAATGTTCCTCTCTCTGTCTAAAAGGTGTCTCACAGGTCTCTTGCTCTTTTTCACACCTGCTCATGTTTCATTCCCCTTTGTGCCTTCCAATATTCTACTCTAGAAATGTCTTTTGCTTTTGTCTGTCTCTTCACTGTTCCTTAACAATGAAGGACTGGTATTTTCTGGTTGTTTTCTCTTTGTGATAGTTTCCGAAGAGCCGTCCTTCCATTTTTATGTGATAATACCCCTGAACTTTCAGTCTCAGTTGTATTCTGCCCTTTTATCATCAGCCAAATTATTAAAGACAGATAAAGAAGTCAGCACAGATGAAGACTATGCATGTTCTTAAAAATAATCAATTCAAGTATTAAGATAGTTAATGTGTATGCAATAGTTATTACACCTACATTTAAAGGACATAAATAAATAAATATAGTTATAATAGGCAAATAATGCATCCTAGTTTCAATCTAATATGCATTTCATATGTTATTAATAATCTTTAATGATAACTGTCCTGGGAAAGTGTTAATAAGGGCTGCATATACTATATAACTTGGGAACTGTAAGTATATATGTAAAACTGTTATTATTGTTCTGACTCAAATTCTCAAGGTAGATTTTCTTTTGCTGCAGAGTTATTGTGAGAGGTTGATGTACCCCAATAATTGTCTTGTTGCTAATAGTTTGATCATGTATTTTTTTCTTTTTTTTTAAAAAAAAAGCCTTAAACTGTTACACAACACTTTTTAACTCAGTGAGGAAAAAGCAAGAATAGCTCATCTGTAGATGAAATAAAATGTTGAAAAGACATTTTTATGAAATACATATTTCACTGAAAAGCAATATATGACCAATATAATGGTTGTTGCTAATATAGGAAGGACACACTAAGGAATTCTTCATGGCAATAGCGTTAGCGATTCAGGCTGTTTCTTGTTGAGAATCATATAATGAAATGTATGTGGAGCTTTATTGCAAGCCATTCTTGGAGTAATTTTGTCTTGTATCAGGCATTTCTCTATTTCTGTATGGTTTAAGGAGACTTAATATCAACTTTCTTGGAACAAATGAAAACTTGCTGTTGTCTGAACAAGACTTTCTGCTTGTGATGTTTGCTGAGGTCAGATACGGACCTCACTAGTGGGTAGAAGGGCTATTTTTGCTCACTTCTTGAGTGCAGGAGCACTTTTTTTTTTACAGGAAATGAACAGTGGAGTTTATATGTATGCTGCAGCAAAATCAGGGAATCTTCATGCCCCAGAATATTACCAAAATAATGTGATTGTGATGAGGTTGCATAGAAGTTCACAGCCAAAGGAAATTTCTGGGTGCTTCCCATCCCAACAGAATAGAGTATTTGAAGGATTTCAATAGCTGCCTGACAAACTATATTAAAGTTTTGAAAGCTCAGTTAAATTTCAGTGCTGTTTATTGACAGATTTTTTTTAAAAAAATCCTATTCTGTAATTAACAGCATTATTGTGAAGATTGAAGGTTTTACATTGCCTACAGGAATATTCTAAGTCACATCACATTAAGTGCAACACAGCACCTTCTTAGGTTACGCCTGGGCTTAGTGTATAGCAGGTATAATGCTATACCCGTTGTCTGTGGCATATAAGAGAGGAAAAAATGAAAAGGCTACTTAGCTACATGAAAAAAAAGTCTGGAACAAATAGGAAGAAGTGTAGTCGGAGAGATAATGTGGAGTTTCATGTATTTGTAGAACTTCATAGACACCAAGGCTATAAAATGCTTGCATTTGTCTTAACATGAAAAAAGGCTAACAATGACTTTTTATTTGCATTAGAGTATATGTATTATGTTATTAAAAAATAAGGATTGACAGACAGAAGCAGCATAATAACTGAATTGAGTAAGACTAAGGACTGTATAGAGTATAGTATTAGTTAACTCACTTATTCAGATCCCATCACACTCTGTTTTAGTAGCTGCTGTATATTTTCTTTAAATTATCTCATGCTTTGATGTTTTACAGTCATCCAGTTGCCATGAGCTAGAGTATTCTCACAAGATAAAAATATCTTTTCATTTCTTTTATAGTGTTATAAAGTTAACAAGAGAAAAAGACTTTCCTATTTGTAAAAATTATTTTCTTGTCAAACACAATTGGCTGCTAAAATGAACGCAGAATAAATCTTCTTTGTTTGATTATTATCTCTTAAAGAAACTTGGATGGTGACTCCAAGCTATGAAGATCAATTTAACTGGCACATCTTTTGATAGGAATGGTTGGACTCAATGATCCGGTGGGTCTCTTCCAACCTGGTTATTCTATGATTCTATGATCTCGGACACCTACAGGGAATGATTGCTAGAATAGACATACATGTTTTTTTTTAATTTGCTGGGGATTTATTCCTCCTTATTTTGGAGGGATACAATTATTTTTAACATCATTGATGCCTTAATCTTCAGCATCTTCACCATCACAATATCTCTCAGTTTGACAAAGTGAGGAAGACCATAGACATTGATGAGTTTTGAATAAAAAAATACAATGTGATGAAAGCACTATATCGATACATTCCACTTTACTACTCTTTCTGCCACTTTGAGAAAATTTGAGTCTTACACTAAAGCTTGTATTAGAAGTGCTGGCAAAAAATAACTCACTGTAGTATATCTATTTGTGTAATTTGATGGCTGATTTTGCAGTAACTCTTGGTCATCTCATCCTATTCTGTTCATAATTCCTATTTTGTCTGTTGTAGTCTCCAGCAAACATCCACAGAAGAAAAAAAGAGTTTTAGTAAAAATGATAGCCATGTTTTTGTTCTCCTTTTTTGTAACTGCAGGATCTGATTCAAGCTAGAGGAAAGGGAGAGCCTGTTTTCTTCCACTTCATTCTTTCTCCTTTGTTTTTTATTTCTTTGAAAGGTTGGTGTGAGTGGTTTGTAAGTGCTAGTGACATTACCATGGGTAACACGAGAGGGACAGACTGACATGGATCTCATATTTTTCCAGATGAGGATAGGCATTCACTCAGGATCAGTACTGGCTGGCGTTGTTGGTGTAAGAATGCCGCGTTATTGTCTCTTTGGAAACAATGTCACCCTTGCAAGCAAGTTCGAGTCAGGAAGTCACCCACGCCGCATCAATGTCAGTCCAACCACATACCAGTAAGTCCTCTTTGATTTTTTCATACTGTTTTTGTTTCAGCTGGTTTTGAATTTGATCTTGTAACGTGCTCTATCCTCAACACGTGAACTTCAACAGAAGGTCTGCAGGGCACCCGGACAACTGGGAAGAGGTTTTGCATGGGGCTGTCCGTCTTTCATTTGCCACCAGAATGTGCAAAGTCGTCAGGCAGTGGAGGCAATGAATCAGAACAGGAGGGCCAAACATTCTTGCCCAAAGTAATGTGTAATAGAAGAAGTGGGAGGTGTCTCCCATAATACTGTAATTTCATGCACCATTACAGCTTTTGGCCAAGGATTTGGGTTCCACCTGCTAGACAGAGTTTATGAGGAGAATTAGCATCTTTAATTTTGCCTGCAAAGCCAAGCTTTCAAAGAGTTTTTATGCTTTGTTGAAGGCAAAATTTCATATGTAGCATTGTGAAGAGAACTTCATAGAAACATTTTCTTAGGTCTTTGAAGAAATTATGCAAATAGAGAGAAGGCTTGATTAAACCTGGTTAGGAGGAACAGCTCCTAAATAAAAAAGGTGTTCCTTATTGTTCAAATTTGACAGCTTGACTATTAGAATTTCTGCTGCTTGAATTACTACTGAGGCACTCACTTTTTTTTTTTTGGCAGGAGAGCTCAGTCTTACTCTTTTTCCAAAATTCTGTATCTGAAGTAATTTTCTGACAAATGCTTTTGCTCTGGATTTTGTGCTGTTTCTCTGCGATATATCTGTACACAATTGCTCAAACAATACTGCTTTTCTTTCTCTTTTTTTCTTATATGGTGCTGTGAATCTTATTCTTTCCTCATACCAGTCTACATAAATTAAAGTTTTAAATGGAATTTCTTAATCCAGGAATTGAAGCATCTGATATGCTAAAATATAAATCGCTCAGAAATTAAAATTTAGAAGTAATTAAAACCAGTGAATAAAATTACATTTGTCTGAAGAGTCCATTCACTTGAGATGAGATTTACAGAGTGGAGCAAGCTTAGCTAATTGACCAAGAGGCAAAAAGCCTGAATAGACTTTTGATCTTAAAGTGCACAGAAGCAGGTTCATCCAGTTGTCTGGTAACATGCAACAGAAACACAGACCCAGCCTACTGTTGAATATAGAAAATTTGTTATTTAAATAAAAAGATATTCAGTAAACACATAGGAATTTACTGTTTGGAACTTGGTGTCACTTGAAAAGAAATTCTCCTTGGGACCTTCCTGGTACAATGTTGTCACAGTTGAGCCTCAGTCTGGACAATTTTGGCAGCTAAAACTGAGCAGCTGGGCTTCCAATTCACTCCCCTCACTGCACCCCCAGGGAGAGGGAAAAGGGGAAAGGGAAATGAGAGGAATAGACTTGCGGGTTGGAAACTAGACTAAAACAGTTTTAACAAAGTAGTAATGGTAGTAGTAATAATAATAAAAGAATCATAGAATCATAGAATCATAGAATCATAGAATAGTTTGGGTTGGAAGAGACCTTAAAGATCATCTAGTTCCAGCCCCCTGTTACGGGACACATCCTATCAGACCAGGCTGCCCAAGGCCCCATCCAACCTGTCCTTGAACATCTCTTGGGATGGGGCAACCACAACTTCCCTGGGAAACCTGTTCCAGTACCTCACCGCTCTCATGGTGAAGAAATACTTCCTTGTGTCTGGTCTAAATCTGCCCCTCTCCAATTTATACCCATTGCCCCTTGTCCTCTCACTACAAGCCTTTGTAAACAGTCCCTCCCTAGCTTTCTCGTAGCCCCCTTCAGGTACTGGAAGGTCGCTATAAGATCTCCTCAGAGCCTTATCTTCCCCAGGCTTAACAAGCCCAACTCTCTCAGCCTGTCCTTGTATGGGAGGTGTTCCATCATAATCATCATCATCATCAAAGAAAATAATAAAAATCATAACATATATACAAATGTATGAAATCATGCCCCTACCCCTTGATGACTGTGTGTCACCACAAATGATGCAGAGCAAGTCAAGGAAGGGGTCAGCAGAAGGAGAGATCTGGACTCAGGAACTGGATTCAGTAATGCATGGATCCAGGATCAGGGGAAAACAGGTAGATGAGGTCCTCACTGGTCCTCAGCCATCACAGAAGAGACCCTCATGATCTCTGAAGTTTATACTGAGGATAATGTATACGGGATGGAATGCTCTGTTGGTCAGTTTGGGGTCACCTATCCTGTTCATCTTTGACTTATGGCACTCCACCAGCTCGAGCATGACGTTGGTTACTGTGGGAACGTATGATTCTATGAATAAGTACAAGCATTGGCCTTTCTACACACCAATGAACCGTGTAATCGCTTCTAGAGAGAATCATGTCTGAAAAACACGCAATTAACTTTCACAAAATGAAGTTACTTAGACAAGACTTAGCTGAAGTTAGAAAACTGTTTCTACTTTAGCTCAAACCGCAACAAATGTTCTAGTGGCTTTTGTTCCACGTCTTCTAGTATGGGATAGTAGAAACTCTCTCAGACATTGTTTGAGAAGTGAACACAAGATTGTTCACAAATTGTTCTGGTTTTGAAAACGTAGGCAGTATCTGGGCCTTCAGTGATAATTTTATACATACAGAAGTAAGAGATTCCAGCAAAACACAACCAAGGCTCTATGACAGGGACATGAACTTCTCTTGTACAGGAACAGTTCTTACAAAAGAGTGTTCTCCTGCCTGAAATATCTTCAAGATATTCTGAAAATGCAGCTCATACTTTTTCAGAAGAAAGATAGTGCTTCACCAATGTGGTTGAGGGGTGTGGTTCCACTCAGGCCTGTGGTATTGCTTGAGTTTGTGTCCCTGAGAAAAGAAATTGGGAGCTAGGCATGTTCATATTATTTTAAGAAAAATACAGTTGGAAATAAAAGCAGTGAGTTGTTGTGGGGCCAGTGATGCACAGCACTCTTCTCTTGGCCTGCTGAAGCCAGTCTCATTTTCAGTGTTGGTTTTGGTTATGAAAGCGATATGGTGAGACAACGGATTTGTGGTCATTGTTCAGCAACCTGATCTAGTTGAAAATGGCCCTAATCATTGAAAATGGGTTGTTAGATGACCTTTAAAGATCTCTTCCTGCCAGATCTATGATACTATGATTGTGTGTTTTCTTTTCATCGCATTGCTGGCAAAAGTCTGTTCTGAAAGCCAGTTTGAGGACTCTGCCAGGGGAGGTTTGGGCTGGACATTAGGAAAAACTTTTTTGTGGAAAGGGTCATTGGGAACTGAAACAGGCTGCCCAGGGAGGTGGTTGAGTCACCTTCCCTGGAGGTGTTTCAGGGACGGGTGGACGAGGTGCTGAGCGTCACGGTTTAGTGATTGATAGGAATGGTTGGACTCGGTGATCCAGTGGGTCTTTTCCAACCTGGTGATTCTATGATTCTATGACTTGTATGTGGGGTTTGCTGTGCTCTTATGCTGCCTTTTAGGTGACTGCAAGTACATTGCAGCACAGAGAAGGTGGCATCTCTTTGCCTGTATCTCATCTCTACCTGGCTGCAATTGGTTATATCATCCTGTAACGAGCCAAATGTGGTGTGGTAGTTGGATCGTGGCTGGATGCCAGGTCCCCACAAAAGCCACTCTCTCTCTCCCCTTCTCAGCTGGACAGCAGAGAGAAAATATATCAAAAGGCTCATGGGTCAAGATAAGGACTGGCAGATATCACAAGTCCTGCCAACAAACCTGCTACGGTTTGGGCTCCTCTCTCCATTGGTCCACAGGTTCTGCCAGGATCCTGCTCCAGTGTGGGCTTCCCGTGGGGTCACAGCCCTCTTCAGGCATTCACCTGCTCTGACATTGCCTCCTCCCTTAGCTACAGGTGGATCTCCACGGGCTGCAGGGGGACAGCCTGCCTCACCATGGTCTTCATCACAGGCTGCAGGGAACCTCTACTCTGGCACCTGGAGTACTTCCTCCCATTTTTCTTCACTGACCTTGGTGTCTGCAGGGTTGTTTCTCTCACATATTCTGTCTCCTCTCTCTGGCTGCAATTGTTGTCCGGGTTTTCTTCCCCTCGCCCCTTCCACCATCACTGACTGGCTCAGCCTTGGCCAGCGGTAGGTCCACCTTGGAGACACTGGTATTGGCTCTGTCAGACAAAGGGGAAGCTTCGAGCTGTTGCTCACAGAGCTGTTGCCATCCTGGTAGCCCTCAGCCACTACTGAAACCTTGCCACGCAAACCAAATGCATGTGGGTAACCTGAGTTTGGAGAGCATTCTTACTAAGACCTAGCTAGCATAATGTGAGTCAGATTTTTCTCACCTTGTCCATCTTGCAGGTTGTATCCAAAAGGGAGCTACAACTTTTTTTTCATTTCCCTTTAATCCTAGAAATCTAGCAGGAATAGGACCATTTGTTTCAGGATGGCCAAACTTTCACCTTATCTGATCACCATATCTGGGCTTATCTTCCAGAAAGTTATAAATTTAGACTGTTGCTTTCAAAAATGAAAGAGAGTAGAAAAGTGGCATGGTTGAAAGCATGAGGACAGGGAAGTAGTCAAGAAATGACACAGCCAACACAGTGGCTCGGAAAGACTGCAATTATAAAATATTCTCTCAGACAAAATTATTCAGAGCTTCTGAAGGTGATCTTGGAGGTTTGAACATAATATGTTGGTACTATCCAAATATGTAGTGATCTGATGCATCTGTATGTAACTTTCTTAAACAGAATTTGCGTGATTATATCATTTGCTGTATTAAAATAAGGTGATTAACCGCACTCTGAAATGTCTTTATAGTTGACCTTATATTCCATCAGATACTTCTATTTGATCGTACCAAGCTGTGTACTCAGTTAATATTTTTATTATCTAAGAAGCAATTTTTTCAAATGATATTATTCTATAATGAAAATAATAGAAATGAACAGTGTGAAAATAACAGATTTTTCATTTCATTAAAACTACTCACATTTATCATTACAAGTTTGTGTGCACCATACTCCCTGATGAAAATTCTGGTACAAGTTTTGTGCTTACGAAGCATGCAGATGCTGGAAATATGTCTAATACTTATCAACTTGCATTTTACAGTGCAGATTATGCATTACAAGGCATCATCGTCATTCAAATTATAATCATGCATCAGAATGCCCGTTACTGGTTTCAGACACTTTCCTGTGAACCCATGATCTGCCTGTGTGAGAATCAGAGTCTAAAATTATAAATGTAAGATGTGGTGTTGCCTAGCAGCAGTTGTGAACCTGGGGCATTCCCTGTTCCAGTTACACCTGCCTGGGCAAAGCTCTACAGCGTGAAACAGCAGCTTTTACAAAGGTGACCTTTGAATCTGTCAGGGAGAAGAGCTCACTTCTGTTCAAAATACCTTCTCTTGATTCAGGCAGATCTTTTGACTGAAGGATTACAGAGCTTTATTGCATTTGCTTTGAATCAATGAGCATTGTAAAATGAAAGCACTGGAACAGCACTGGTGAAACTTCCAGTGAAACACGTGGAAACTGGAGAGAGAATGGTGTTTCGCAGACTGGTCCTTGTTTAAACATTTGGCTAGGAAGGAATAGGAGAAGAATAAAACATTCTTGGTTCCTTTAATAAACTGGCAAATGCAGCTCAATGTTTATTTAATTCATGTGCATTATCCTGAATTGAATAAAACTACCCTATTTTCCATAATCAGTGAGGAAACACAAAGAGATTTATGAGACTCTTCTTCAGCACAGAAGAGAGATTAAATACTTTTTATTCTTTGTTTCAGCCTTGAATAATTATGTTTATCAGATATAAATATAACATGCCTACATTCATCCTATTTTCCTAATAGTATTACAATGTAATGACTTGGGATCTCTAAGCAGTTATCAAAAGCAGGTAAACACAATTGTTGCTATTTGGCAGGTAACTGTATTTAAAAAGGAATTCTCCGTTTTCTTTTCTTTCCACCTCTGATCTTTCCCAGTATTTATATCCCTGCTGGAGAAGGTGCTTCTGGCATCAAGCATTGGGTACAGATATTTTTCCTTATCATTTGCTGGCCAATACATGTAGGACCTGAGCTTAGGCAAAGATGAAAAGTCTGTATCCCACATCCTTATCTGATCAATGAGAGCAACCAATTGTACCTCCTTATTCAGCTGGGTAGGGACAGTGCTGGTTTAAGTCACCTGCCCAAATTGCCTCTCAGCCTTTAGAACTGATTAAAAACTGCAGAATTTGAATAGAATTTTAACAGTTATCTTACAGTATGTTGTATGCATGAAGTTTCAGGTAATTAAGAAGGATGTACATACATCTCTCTATTGGGATTTTAAATAAAAACTGTGCATTTCTATAAACTCTTTAAGGATTTTTATTTTCATCAAATTATTTTTGCTACAGGCTATACCTATGTATATAACTTTTTCCTACACAATTATATCTCTATCTCTATCTCTATCTCTATATTACCAACATCTGTATTTTTTGCCTCATACAGACAAAACAATAGATTTGCTCTCCAAGAGACTTTTCAGATTATTTTTCATTTCTGAGCATCTTTTTAAAAAAATGATTTTTTTTATTTTGGCCAATTCACCACGTGTGCTATCATGAGTTATATTGGTGGACAGGCAATTTACTTATAGAATCATAGAATCACCAGGTTGGAAGAGACCCACCAGATCATCGAGTCCAACCATTCCCACCAATCTCTAAACCATGCCCCTCAGCACCTCATCCACCCATCCCTTAAATGCCTCCAGGGAAGGTGACTCAACCACCTCCCTGGGCAGCCTGTTCCAGTGCCAAATGACCTTTTCTGTGAAGAATTTTTTCCTTATGTCCAGGCTGAACCTCCCCTGGCGGAGCTTGAGGCCATTCCCTCTTGTCCTGTCACCTGTCACTTGGGAGAAGAGGCCAGCTCCCTCCTCTCCACAACCTCCTTTCAGGTAGTTGTAGAGAGCAATGAGGTCTCCCCTCAGCCTCCTCTTCTCCAGGCTAAACAACCCCAGCTCTCTCAGTTGCTCCTCGTAAGACTTGTTCTCCAGCCCCTTCACCAGCGTTGTTGCTCTTCTCTGGACTCACTCCAGAGCCTCAACATCCTTCTTGTGGTGAGGGGCCCAGAACTGAACACAGTATTCGAGGAGCGGTCTCACCAGTGCCGAGTACAGAGGGAGAAGAACCTCCCTGGACCTGCTGGTCACACCGTTTCTGATCAAGCCAAGATGCCATTGGCTTTCTTGGCCACCTGGGCACCCTGCTGGCTCATGTTCAGTCGCTGTCAACCAACACCCCCAGGTCCCTCTCCTCCAGGCAGCTTTCTAGACAGACTTCTCCTAGTCTGTAGCACTGCACAGGGTTGTTGTGCCCCAAGTGCAGGACCCAGCATTTGGCCTTCTTAAACCTCATGCCATTGGACTCTGCCCAGCGGTCCAGCCTGTTCAGATCCCTTTGCAGAGCCTCCCGACCCTCCAGCAGATCCACACTTCCACCCAGCTTAGTGTCGTCCGCAAACTTGCTAAGGGTGCACTCGATGCCTTTATCCAGGTCATTGATAAGGACATTGAACAGGGCTGTACCCAGCACTGAGCCCTGGGGAACCCCACTTGTCACTGGCCTCCAGCTGGATTTCACACCATTTCCCACCACTCTCTGGGCCCGGCCAGCCAACCAGTTTTCCACCCAGGAGAGTGTGCACCTCTCCAGGCCAGAGGCTGACAGTTTCCGAAGCAGAACGCTGTGAGAAACTGTGTCAAAGGCTTTACTGAAGTCCAGGAAGATACATCCACAGCCTTTCCCTCATCCAAGAGTCTAGTCACTTAGTGAGCACAGCTTATACATGAACAGAAAAAAAATATTTTTAGCCTAATTAAAACATTAAAGTTGAGTCAAAATGAAATGGTTTATTCTTGGGTTTCATTTCCTTGTGTCATCTGCCTCCATGAGGCTGAGTCAGTGTGGTTTGTGACTACAGACCTGGGGTCTCTGCTGTCTGCCCATGCTTGTGCTTTGTGACACTACTGTTTTATCCAAGATTCATAGGTAGTTCATTCTACACAGATTAACTCTGTGTTAGGTCACTGACAATTAGTTAAGAGCATCTGTTACACCACAGATGCACACAACTAAACTAAAGCTACAACATAGCAGTCATCTGATTGCTAGACAACTGCTAGTACTAGAAAAAGCTCAAACCTAGACAAATCCAGACGAGTCCTGAGGCCAGCAATGTTAGATCAATGCAAAGCCTGGGTCCTTTTAGTAGTGATGACACAATCCTTTTCCCCGAGTCTAATTCTCTAATGTCTCAAAGAGAGAGAACAGAGAGCAATATTCCATCTGCTTAGATGGGTGGGAAGCAAAAGTGCTAAAGGTCAGTGATAGAAACTCACTATGCTGAGCTGTGTGCGATACACAGTATATTGCATTAAAAAAATCATGGCTGGTCCTTTCGTAATTGTCTTAAGATACTCTGTATGATGGAAAAAACAATACATGAACTTCCAGAGTTTAAAAAATACTGAAGTATAATATGAAATTAAGTGGATCCAGACATAGTCAGGTTTTTTTCAGTCTCTTGTTCTTCCTAGTATGTACAGAAACTGAGGGGGAAATTCAAAGCCATTGAAATTTAGGACCAACTGCACTGTTTTTTGGCATTAAAATACCAAGTTCATATTTTTTGACAGTGTATTTTATGAGCAGCCTACCAATATTTCTAATGAGTGATAATTATTCCTAACAGCAATTTATCATCTGAATTCATATAGAAACAAATGAGATAGCATATATTATCAAGACAGATACCCAGTTATTTAAGTAACCAACACTTGTCACAGAAGAAGGGCTTGGCAATCCATCAGAAGACAGTCTTCTGATAACCTGTTTGAGAATCCATTAATTCTATTTGCCTAATTAATAGGTGGATGTGACCAAGGTTAACTACAGTTTTTATACCTCTTCAGTATTTCAGGGAGAAAGAATCTTTTCTTTTGTTGATTGCTGTCCCTGTAAAAGTAACATTTATGGAAGACTGATGTAGCCACTTCACTTCTCTGTGTATCCTTATTTATTGTATGCATTATATTGTTCAAATTTTGGTTTATACAAAACAATTTTCCTAGAAGAAGTTTACACTGAAGTTAAGTTCTGAATGGGTGTGTTTTTAACTCTGATTCAGCAAATCTCAAAATCTTATCAAAACATGACTTTTGTTTAGGATACATGGAAATTCATTATACAGATGTTAAACGTATATCTATGCAAAACCAAAACTGAATAAATAGTTGGCTATCATTAATACCTTACTTGAGTATTACATTCCTGTTACATAGTTATTAAAACAGCAAATGCTATAATTAATTTCATATCTAATTAGACATGAACATGTGTTTGAAGGTTATTATATGAGAGATATTTTGTACATATATATATATCAGACATGAGCTAGCAATGTGAGCTCACAGCTCAGAAGGCCAAGTGCACCCTAGGCTGCACCAAAAGAAGTGTGGCCAGCAGGGTGAGGGAGGTGATTCTACCCCTCTATTCTTCTCTTGTGAGACCTCATCTGGAGTATTGTGTCCAGTTGTGAATCGTCAACGTAAGAAGGATATGGAGCTGTTGGAACGGGTCCAGAGGAGGGCTACCAAGATGATCTGAAGGCTAGAACACCTTCTATATGAGGACAGGCTGTGAGAGTTGGGCTTGTTCAGCCTGGAGAAGTCTCCAAGGAGACCTTATACCAACCTTCCAGTACCTGAAGATATTGACAAGAAAGCTGGGGCGGGACTGTTTACAAAGGCTTGTAGAGATAGGGCTAGGGGCAATGGGTATAAACAAGAGAGGGGCAGAATTAGACTAGACATAAAGAAGAATTTCTTCACTATGAGGGTGGTGAGGCACTGGCACAGGTTTCCCAAGGAAGTTGTGGCTGCCCCATCCCTGGAGGTGTTCAAGACAAGGTTGGATGGGCCCTTGGGCAGCCTGGTCTAGTGGGAGGTGTCCCTGCCCGTGGCAGGGGGGTTAGAATTAGATGATCTTTAGAGTCCCTTCCAACACAAACTATTCTATGATTCTATGATTATGGCACTTATCTTGGGAACTGTGATGTAAATTGTGTCCACTGTACATTTTGTGGTGGGTCTTGAGGAAGACAGAGGTGAACAAGCCATACAGGCAGGTTGAGATGCTGTACTTTGTTCTGGGGAGGCTGATGCTCTTGAGCTGCTCCTGCGGTCAGGGGACAGCAAATGATCAAGCTTGGCAAGCAAGAAGAAGAGTTTGGACAAGGATGAGCTGCATCTCCACTGGGGTCATTTCCTTGCTGCTAACTGTCTGTTGCCTCTGGAAAGGCTTGGCCTGACTGCATGGTGGCTTTTAAGACTGGTATAAAGAGCAGGAGAAAAGACAGATGCCTGAGCACTACAAACTATGTGGTGTGCCAGGCTCCTGCAGCTGAACAAATCTGCTTTCGTTTGCTCAGTTTGCTGGAAAGTGGCAACCTGTGCTAGCCACATCCAGCAAGCACTAGTCACAATAGAGGGGTGGTTTCAAAGGTTTACAAACACCATACGAGCAATGTGTATTCAAAAGCCCTTATGGTGGAACTCAGAGTATTAGAGCATGCACATGCAGTAGTCAATTACTCCTTTAGCAGTGAAAGTTGACTTCTCAAGATTGCTTTTTCTGTTTCTGAAGAAGTTGCTCGTTCGTATTTCCAAAGAAGTTGCTACTCCAGGCTGCTAAGTGGCTATTCCTCTCATTATCTTATTCCTCCCTTTGGACAGATCCTTCAGCTTGTGACTGATTTGTGTCTGTATCTTGTTTGGGAAGGAACAGAGTAGGTTAGCCCACTTTTCACAAAGGAATCATAAAATATTTGCAGCCATCCTTCCTGCTGAGCCTGAGGGCAAACAGAGGTACTTTTTTTTGTAAGAGCATTAAATAATCTTCACAATGATAAATGCAAAGGTCTGACATCTCTAAGAGATGGAGAGATAAAGAGGCAAAATGGTTTTCAGAGAAGGAATCATTGTGGAAAGCATGCACACAGCGTAGAGAGCCTTGCAACAAATAACTCTGTAGTAAGAAATCTTTGTTCATTCTTTTTCTGAATATAGGAACTCACTGATGAACATATGACTGCTTGTTCCCAAAATAGTTTGAAATACAATTACCCTATCATTTCATCTACGCAAGAAAGAGCTACAGCTTTTAAAACGTTCTGCAGGGTTCCCACTAAGTATGATACCAGTATTCATTCACATACAGACCTCCTGACCTTGAAATGCTTCTTGTTTCCACTAGGAAAGAACCACATTTGCTGTTTCCATACTGACACCTTTCTTTTTTTGAATGAAGGAACTGAAAATGAAAAAAATAAAGGGGATAATTCTCAGATACCATCTTTATTTTTATTTGTCTGAAAGCAACGGCATTTCCACCAGGGAAGGAACAGAACAGGAATTGAAACAGGTCTGGGAGCTTTCAGGTTATGAAGGGAAGCTATCAAAATTAATCAACTACATATCACTATTTAAGAAATTTTTCCTCACCTGAAACATCAATAAGAAAGAGAAGCTGAGGGCACACCTAGTTCCAAGCAATTATAGGTATGCTTTAGTAGCCTGACCCTCACAATTTAAGCACTGAATTGCAAATTGTATATCCAGCCACTTGAGTGGAACTCAGAATTTTTAACCTGTGAATAACCTACTATGAAAATACCCTTTGCAATAGTGCTGTTAAAGGAATTACATAGAAGTGATGCGGGAAACAAAACTGAGATAAATGCTTTGGAATATTTTAAGACTAGTTGTTACATGCATATTCCTGAACTGCAGAGGTTTGTAACTTCTACTTAAACTCTATGACTATGGGACAATCTGGGGACATTTTATGCAGTTTAAGCTGTCCTGTAATTTCCTGAAGGTGAAGGATAGATTGTGCTCTCAAACTTCCAGAACCTGCAGTCTGACTTGCTCACGACAAAATGCTCTGAGAACGGTCGACAAGGTGAGACAACCAGAACTGGGTGCCATCACCCAGGAAATCAGAAGGTTTTACACTGGCTTTTGCTCTAAGCACAGGGGAAATGTAAAAAATGATTTTGTAGCTCAGCCTTGCCCTTGGTGAGGATCTGCATTATTGACAGAAGTATCTTTTGGGGTACTTTGTACCCATTAATAGGAAGACAAAACCCAAGAAAGAGCTGTACATCTGGGCAATGGCCATCAACCGCTACTGTTTTATTTTTGACATTGTGGATGGCTTAAACATGGGAGGGAAGATTCCTGCAGAAACATGTTCTTACTGATAAGCACTGAGGATTAGCAGATAACTTACTTCTGTAGTTTATAAACAAAGCTATAAGATGTCATTCTCAGCCTGGGAAGCCAATATATTTAAGGAATCTGAAGAACCTGTTCTTCAGGAGAATGCTAACAAGAGACTGTTTTTGTCCTGATTAAAGTCTTTCCAATAGTAGTATCACAAGAGCCAGTAAATAATTTTGTTTCTTAAAAGTGAGAATTAAAGTAAGGAGAACAGAATATGATGATAAGTAGCTTCCATCAGCATTTGATGAAGCAGGTTTTCTGCCGTGCTTGCTTGGGAGCTGAAATCTTATCCTGGTAGAGGTCAGCTAGACAATTTCTGAGGGTGAGAGGCTGATTCAAGTAGTCCAGCTATAGACAGGGATATGCTGTCTATCACATGCCGCAGTAGTGTAGCAATTTCCAAAGGACTAATTGCTTAGTCACCTTTCACTCCTGGCACTACTCTTGGAGTATTTCATTGAAACCAAGTTACAATTCACAAAACACATAAAAATACAACTTTAAATAATATCTTGCACTTCTGTTCTATTAGGAAAATAGCATGAAATAACAACTAAACTCATTTTCAGTCCTGAACTGAATCAACGAGCATGTATATTTTACAGATTCAAGTTTGTATAATTTTTCACATAGCTAGGCTCTGAGAAGGAAACTGTTAATTTTTAGCAAGGCCAGATGCTCCATAGGGAATAGTCATTTGGGGGAAGAATGACTGCAGTGAAATCTTACAAATTTAGCTCAGAAAGTTCTTAGTGTTCAAGTGTTGCTTGCAGAAATCTAGTTTGAGGAGCAGCAAAGAGTCATTTCAGTGTGTTAAGCCTGTAGTTTTAAAATCCAAAATATTTACCTCAAGCTTTGTAGAGATGAAAAGAGAGAAGCTTCTCTGTAGGCACCTCTGCAAATTCTCATGCAATTTAGAAAAGATTACAGTGTTTTGATCATAAAATTGACAGTGTGGAAAATAGATTATGACATTCAAACCACATGCTAAACAGAGACCACCACAGAAGTTCAAAGGCAAAACATCTTTGAATTTTTAACCAACTGTTTATTTAAAAGCTGGGAAGAAAATGTCTTTATATTTCAATGAACTCACATACACTGTCTTAGAAAAAACCCTCAAAAGAGACTCAGTAGGGGAAGTGCTGTTACATGTACTGAGAATCCTGCAAAATTCTCCTGGCAATAGGATTCATTCATTCATTTGCTTCCCAGAAATCAGCTTTAGAGACATTAAATAAACAGCCTATTACAAAATCCACTGAAGCTAATAAAAATCTTCCCACTGAAGTTTTTGAGCTTCAGAGAAGAATGATTGGTAGAACGAATGAATATCTTGGGAGGGGAAAAGATGAAGGTTGCTTTCACATATCCAGCTGTGCTGAGAATTTCCCATTTCCTCAAAACTGCTCTGTTCAGTCCTTCAAGGGACTGAGTGCCCCAACTTAATTTACTGGAAACAAATAGAAAATACATAGAGTTATTATCTTTATTTTACAAATCTAACTATTTTCAGGGAAGGTACTTGATAAAGAGGCCCTAAACTTTCTGATGTAACCACACAAAGATTTCTTCACTATGGAAGGAGATGACAAATGGCAAAAGGCAGTATAGTCGGATCTGTAATGTTGTGCCACTTGTGTGGGCATGCCTGGAGGATGGCTCCTTGGCTCCAAACAGCCTGTATCCTTTTTTGATCCTGAGCAGGTAGCCCAGATTAAACCCATGGGCACTTCTGATGAATACTGATGTCAGATTTGATTCTGTGTTTTGTTGAAGCTGGATTTGCTGTATCTCATAGAATCATAGAATCATAGGATAGTTAGGTTTGGCAGGGACCCTAAAGATCATCTAGTTCCAACCCCCCTGCCATGGGCAGGGACACCTCCCACTAGATCAGGCTGCCCAAGGCTCCATCCAACCTGGCCTTGAACACCTCCAGGGATGGGGCAGCCACAGCTTCCCTGGGCAACCTGTGCCAGTGCCTCACCACTCCCATAGTGAAGAAATTCTTCCTAATGTCTGCCCCTCTCTTGTTTATACCCATTGCCCCTAGCCCTATCTCTACAAGCCTTTGTGAACAGTCCCTCTCCAGCTTTCTTATAGGCCCTTTTCAGGTACTGGAAAGTCGCTATAAGATCTCCTTGGAGCCTTCTCTTCTCCAGGCTGAACAAGCCAAATTTTCTCAGCCTGTCCTCGACTTTATGAAATACAACACTACTGAGTCTGAGAAGGGCACAAACTGACCACCCTGCTTCTACCTGTGAGAGCTCCCAAGCACTGTCACCTTCATACCTACTTTCCAGCAGGAGATCTGGTGGTAGTCAAAACTCTGAAATGTTCACTTCTGCACAACTAGCCAGACTGGGGTGTTTTAAATGAGCTAAATTATATATAATGAATAATAATCATAATGAATTTGGTTCCCTTTCTGGTAGATGACTTTCTGAATGCTGATATTGATTTCCAGAGAACGTATTTATGTGGGATGTCTCCTCAACTGATGTCAGTCAGCAGAGCTCCTTGAAGTTGATGATGCTAAGTTAATACATTTCATATAAGTATCCTGGCTTAGGATTCTTTTAGATGTTACATATTTTAAACTATATTTTTTTTTATTTGGGACCACATAGCATCAATGTTTCTGGACCACGTTTACAGGGTTTTTTTATCGCTCTGATTTGTTTCTTTTCTAGGCTTTTAAAAAAGGAAGAAAACTTTATTTTTATCCCTCGTTCCCGTGAAGAGCTTCCAGAAAACTTTCCAAAGGAAATTCCTGGGATCTGTTACTTCCTCGAGGTCAGAAGTGGTCAGAAGCCACCAAAACCCTCCGTCACATCTGCCAGAGTGAGAAAGGTGTCGTACAACATTGGTACCATGTTCCTTCGGGAGACTAGCCTATGAGGCCTGCTGCAGATCAAAGACTCGTCAAAAAAGCACAAGCCCAGAACTGGGTCATGACAGGGGAGTTGGAGGTTCTTTGTATTTCACTGCCTTGTTCTGAACAAGCAGTAAAAGCTCCATGTAATGTCAGGCAATAATCATTTTAAAAGGTGGGTGACTGCTGTCAGCAAACAAAGTGGAGATAGGGAAAAAAAAAAAAAAAAGAACGTAATTCTGCTTCCAGAGGATTTCTTTGTAAACTTCAGTCTGACCCCTCTTTGACAAACAAAACCAAACCAAACAAAAAAAAAAAGCCAACAAAACCCAACTCTCGAATTAAAGGTTGGTTTTGTTTTGTGCAGAAAGGATGATGGTTCTCTGTAGATTTGCACCAGCTAAGCAGAATTGAGAGTCAGTTCTGGTTATGCATTCCTACATTTAATGTGTTCTTCAGTAAGGTAATGATGTTTTTTAACTTTATGAGCAAACATTTCATACATATACTGTAGACTTATTGTAACATTCCTGGCAGGAGGAATAATAATTCAATATAAATATTGTAGGAATTTTACCTATTTTTATACATATTTCACTTTCTGGATAATTACATTCCACATACTGTAAGCTGAGTGAGCTTAGATAGCTTTTCAGAAGAAGCTACTATATATTTCATACATTCTACCTATCAAACCTTATTGTTATACGAGCAGGAAGAAGTCATTTTTTGACTTTTTTGGCAACAAAAATATCAATATTTTACAGTAAAAACCTTTTTGGTAAATCTCTCTACCTGATGTTTATGCTAAAGCTTTAGATGAGCAATGTCTTGCTTATATCAAAGAATGTTCAGTATTTGTCCTACAGTGCTGTGTGTCCAGTCCTTCCAGGACAATGTAAACAAAGTGTAGATGACAAACAAGCAGAAAAGTTCTGTTCAGTGGAGATTGTTTCCCACTAAATTATCAGCCAAACTGATTTTTGGTAGAACACCTGGACTTCTTAAAAAGAATTTGATCTTGTGAAAACTTATTCTGAGGAATCCCAGTGGACACTGGGAGCTCTCTGGATATTGGTTTTCTGTGTTTTTACTAATAGGACTTGTGTTCCTGCTCCAGTTTGTTTGTTGAAAATCCAATCTGCTATTAATTATGCTCATCAGGAAATTTCCTCTGTTGCTGGACTGGCTGAAAGGTCTTCTGCTTTATCTAATGTAGACCAAAAAACAAACAAAACAAACACACTAAAAAGGAGAAGACAATACTTTCCCACATTTAATGCAAATGGCAGTTCAAGATTTAGATGAGTCCATGTCTTTTTTTTTAAATAAAAGGCCAATAGTTTTTTTGTCTGCAATGAAATCAATTGGAAAAAGATATGGATCTGTCCCCTAATAGGCACAATTTCAGATTAAGACTCTCAGCAGCACTAGGAGGCATGAGAAGCTCTGTGTTTCTGTAATCCAGACCAGCAATTAGAGTTCTTATGGATTTAGTCATCATAACTCGAGGCACCTTTTGAAAATAAGTAAATGACTTTCCCCACATGTCCAAATTATCCAGTTAGATCTTTCTGTGGAGGGAAGGACATGACAGTGCTGTATTTCTCCCCTTTGACCAGTAGCTAATGTTAGAGTGGGAACAAGTCAACATGGCACCGCTACCCCGTGCTGAACATGTTTCAGGCTTCCTTCCATGAAGCCTGTCTGGATTAGAAGGGACTGTCTTGAAACTATACAAAATTCAGCATGTAGTGGAAATCATATGATCACATGATCACAGGTATGGGGGTTTTGTTGCCTGAAGAGGGTAGGTGCATGGGAATTAATCCAGAAATTTACGTAAGTGGAAATTCCCTCACTTTCTAGAGGAACACTAATGTTAAAGATTTCTTCCACTGATATTAGAGCATCCTTGGGATAGGAGGAGTTAATCTTTTATCTGCCTTGATAAACACCATCTGCAGCTCTACTGCCTATCTGAAAAAAAAGACCTAACAAAAACTTTGAGCTGGAGGTTTGCAGAATTTCCATCCAAACTACATATCTGAGAATTTTCTGCGTAGGATGATAGGTTTTAGCCTATAGCCAGCAGTTTGCACATGCACAGGATGTAGCAAGCATTTGTTTTGTTTTTTTTTTTTCCTCCTGGGAACACCAGTGAGACATGCAAGAATGGAGAAAAGTTCATGTTTCACCATTGGAAGTGCAACACCACTAATAAAGCTGTGGTTCTGATCTTATTCCCTAGTTCCCTGGAGTGAAAGTTTCTGAAATAGTAATCAATAGATTGAGATTTCATTCTAACTTCACTGGTACATCCATATTGTTCTGCAGGTGCTGATGTCTGAGTACCAGTCTCTCTGGACAAGCCCTTTCTCTAATCTTACCATCCTCACAGTAGTCCACAGGGAGAACAAACATAGAGCTTCAGGCCAAAAGCTCAGTAACCTGTCTCTCGCAATTGTCAACAGGAAATGTCTAGGTTCATTCCATGCTTGATCTTGGTAGATCTATGGAAATATTTTTATCAGAAATGATGGATAAATACTAATTCACTAGCAAACTGGAGAAGCAATCTAAAAAAAAAATTATCACCATCTTCATCCTCTCAATTGACTATTTATACTATAAGGAAATTTATCACTGTGGAGATCAGTGCAAAAACTGAAAATTAGTGTCAGCATCACCATGGAGACAATGACGGTGTTTGCAAATAAATCATCTAGCTCCCAAAATTAGAGTAGATTTACTGTATAAGTAAATGCATTTACAAGCTTGTGTAAAGGTAATGTGTCCAGAACATCAGCACTAATGCCTTGTATTGTGTTATTTGTTTCTGTGTTATGACAAGGGTAATAAAAAGGTGTGGACTCTAGGAACATTTTTCTATCTTAGTGTGAGAAAGTGTAAAGCAAATTTTCAGAACTTTTTATCTTAATAGTTGTGTCTGCTGCCTTTAATATAAGGTTATAAATTTATTTTTTTGGATATCCTTATGAAGTGAAATGAAATTTATTATCAAGGTTGATGCTGTGAAGTCAATTAGATGTCAGTCAGACTCAACATTTCTTTAAGAAGACTTTCATTTAGTGATAGGGAAAACTTCCTCATTTGCATGGTGTTTTCATGAATAGAAAAGTTCTTAGACTTTTTAGACCTTGGGATGATGAGGCAGAGAGGTTAGAGGTGCTAATAGATGTAGACATCGCATACTGTAGTTGGAATTTTCCTCTAGCATTATCCTTATAAAACAGATGATCTTTTGTTCCTCTGATTAAGAATTTTAATGCCTGTGTTTCTTCACATAGCTGCAAGTAACAATTTCTGCTGTCTTTCTGTATGAAACAAATCCACCCTTTCTGAACAGAAAGGGAGTTCTAGTGCATATTGCCTCTACAGGGCACAGGGAGGCTGATGTGAGGACCTTAGCTAGAGGCATCAGTATCTTTACTGCAAACTCGTTCTGTGTAGCTTCCATCTGCTCCAGGCTCAGGGGGACTTGAGACCATGGATTGACCACAGAGGCAGACACAGTGGCCAGCTTCTTGTGCAAAGGTCAGGAAGGCTGAGTACGCAGAGACAACTGTCATTCCCCCTAGAGCAATTTTTATAAATCTTGTGTCAGACTTTTCCACCTGCTCTAAGCTCTCCATCACACAGTCTCTTCTTTCATGCATTGTATAGAGGTCAGAAATTCAGAGTAAGAAGGAAGAAGTGATGGAGGTGGTAGGATGGTGGGTGAATTTAGTTTTACATCACTGGAAATAACAAAAGCCACTGCCTGAGAAAATTGTGACTAAGTCAGGACTCTCAAAGTGTGGTTTTCTTGCACAATCCCACAGAATATTTCTTTGTTAGTTCCATAGAGCTAACAGTCATTAACAGTGGTTGTGGTTTTGGCTTCAATGCTCATTCCCACATCCAGTTTCAGATCTGAGTCTCTTTTGAAAGGCACTTTGGAGCCTGGAAACATGCCTCTTCAAACAGAAAACCGAAGGTTTTAAAACCCTGTAAATCTTCTATGGGAATTGCCTGTTCCGAAGGAGAAATCCTTGCAGTTGGGTCAGTAGCAGGTCCTACTGTGGTTCATGGGTGCATGAGGAATGGTTGGACTCGATGATCCAGTGGGTCTCTTCCAACCTGGTTATTCTATGATTCTATGATTATGCTGTGTCCTTCTGTGCTTACAGTGTTCCCTACCAAGCTCAGCAGAAGCATCAGGCATATAACCACCTTTTCTCTGTTTTCCATTAATATCCCTCTTTCATTTTTTCTCTGTCTAAAGCAAACAGTGCCAAACCATGACATGCTGCATGCATTTAGAAAAATCATAGCCCTGCACTGAGGCTTGAACTCTGCCAAGTGATTTCACATTGGATATTTCTTCCTCTGAATACGTCCTTGACCCAGATGATTTAAAAATGAAGGAAAAAGAGATATCAGCCAAATTTGCAGTGGCTAGTTGCAAATGAGTATGAAATCTGCATCGCTTGTTGGGGCAAGTTTAACTGCAGTACAGCTTTCAGATTCTTCAGCTGTCATAAACAGTTGCATGTCATGCAAACTGTCCTGCCAAGAAGTCTGTAATCCAACAGCAGCATTTAAAACACTTATGGCATTTTCTGGGTTTTCCTCGTCCAGTCTTGGGCCACTACCTCACCTCTGCTGAGCGCTCCGTGCTGATTGAGGAGAGCTAATTCCTTGTCCTAATGCAGTCTCAGACCTTCTGGCTTCATCTTTGGGTTCTGGTGATTTTTTGCAAAATTATACATGTGCAATATTGGAAATGGCAACACGCTTAAATTAACAACAAAAGAAGAAGCATAACAAAGCTTGTCAAACTCCAAAACAGTTGGTTTGCTTCCTTCAAGATAATACACTATTCCTAGCACTTTGCTGAGATTGAAGGTGCCAGTGACAGTAGAGGCTGTGGATGAATTGAAGACTCTGAGTGTGCCCAAGACTTGACAGGCAGGAGTTGATCGGCACCTCCTACTGTTCATAATTCTGTCACCTTGCATTCAATTTCCTGCTCTCTGTCAACTTTCTGCTTTTCAAAAAGCCTTTGTTTTCCTTCCTTTAGCACCCTGTACGTGACAGAGATCTTATTGTTGTTATTAGCATCTCTTGTTGACATGGCTGCTATATCTAAAGAATAACTGGAATTAAAGGGCTGATCTTACTCTTTGTGGCAAATACAAAACTGCTACAGTGACACAGCTGATATTCACATCCTTAGAGAGGGAGAAGACTGCAGTGTAAGTTGTAGCTGGTGAATTCGGGTAGAAAAGTCAGTGCATTAACAGTCCATGGCATGTTTTTAACTTTCCCAAGCACCGAATTGATTTGTACAGATCGGAGTTACTCCTTAACAATGTTATTAATTTGCAATGCATGAGCAACCTTACAACAAAAATCTGCAAACTGTTTAACCTCACATACATGACTGATTTTTGGTGGCTTGGCTATTAATCACGCATGAAAGCAAACAAAAGAGAGAAACTGGGGAATGTAACAATTCAGTCACAGGCCACAGATCATTCATCTCTGCAGATGCCTCCTTGTTCCTGTAGCTTAGAAAGGTTGACCTCCAGTTATCTCTGGCACAGGTTAGTATCCCTGTGTCACTATAGCAACAAAATAGCCTCTGAAAAACAGCATGAGGCTTCCCAGTGGGCTGGGGTTCACATCAGAGAGGCCAACTCAGTAATTGATGCAAAATGGCAGCTTTGCTGGCAGCCTTGGCAAAAGCATCAGTGCAGGCAGATGTGAAACCAGCTGTTTACTCCTGGGATTTTAGTTTCAGAAGGCAGAGTGAGGTTGAACGTGTTTTATTTTGAACAAAAAGAGAAGACACAGGATTTCAGATAAACAAGTGTCTTCCCTACTTTAGGGCTTTATTGGCTTTAACATTCTATGAATCGTCTTCTGCAGAGTAGGGGACACAAAAGTGCTTCAGGCACTTGTACCCTCTGTTCTAGATGGAATGTGAGGCTGCCCATGTGTTTGAGCGTGTTTAACTTTCTCCTTGACCTCAGATGACAAACTTACTAGACATCTATACTTTTTAAGATGGCCAAGATAAGTGAGGTTGATTCCACTGAATTAAGGTCTTTCAAGCACAAGTGCTGTGTCTAAAATATTTCAACTTCTGCTGCTTTACAGCATTTCGCATTGGCCGAAATAAATTTAATCAAGCTAAGTGGCAGAGGGATAGACAAGCATATTCCAGGATAAATAAAGGTTTGGTACAATGGCCATGGTGGCTGTCAAGAACAGGCTACTGCAGTTCTGGAAATCTTCCTTTTGATGTCTGAACCCCTTACATATCAGCACTGGCAATCACAACTCCTGGATGCCATTAAGACTGTGATTTCGAAAAGCTTTTGAGCTTCAAGCTCCTAGCCCAGTTATGCAAAACCTCTGTGCCACCTTCACCTGAAATATATGCCAGAATGCCTACATAAACCTTGTTAATTATCCTGTAGTAAAGATGGTAATAAAACATATACGTTCTAAAGAGCAGAGAGATAGTTGGCAGGTTATAATTAACATACATTTTTTGTGCTTTTTTTCAATTTGTAGGCCCAACATTAACTTCCCATTAGCAGAAGGTCTCATATTGAGCTGCATGTTTTCTAGATAATTATTCCCTAGCAATACTCTCTAATGACTACTCTCAAAGCAATAAGTAAAGCCATGCTAATCTCTTCTGTATAGATTCTTGTACACCTATCACCTTAACAAACCGCCTTTTAGTAGAACATGAAATGGCAGAATAACACCCTGTATTCTGTTGTTTGTCCTTTCCTCCCCTTCCCCAGGGCACAAGAGTATGTAGTGGAATCATTCGGTTTTTTGAGGTGTTGTCTTTTTGTTAATTTTCCATATATGTGTATTGATACTTAAAGTAAGGAAGAGCAAAATCAGAACCATAGGTCAGGATTAAAAAAGAGTTTTAATTGTAAACAGAGTATTTTAAAGACTCCCCACTGAGTTAAGACTTGTCTCCCATCCTAGAAAAAACATTACCTGTAACAGATGCAAGATATATCCCAGAATGATAAATATGAGCAATAAAACAGGCAGGTGTATATAATGGATAGCTTCTGCTTTATACAGAACAGTAAATAGATGCTAAAACTGATTAATACCCAAAGAAGAGGAATATTGTTTAATCCATTTTGGCATTTGTTTATTACCATTATACCTCTAAGGTGTTATTTTTCCCTTCCCTAGTGAGACTGTAACTTACTGTTAAATCAATATTAGAGTTTCTGAGCTTACTGCAGAAGAATATGATTAGCAATAAATAACTATCAAGAAGAGGTTTTTTTAAAGTGATTCATTGCTTGAGAGAACAGATGACATGGAAGAAAGAAAAGTGGTATGGACATATATATTTATTTTAAAGGTTTCTATGGCATTTCTGATTGGTTTAAATCCTTCTGAACGTGTAGACTTAAAGCACAGCTGCCTGTTCAAATTATTTGCATGTGCTAAGAAAGAGGATGTAAAGTTTTCACATCAGGAACATACTTCTCAAACCCCATTTTCTCTTTTTAAACACGACCTCTCTTTGAAGACTGAACCTAATTTTGTTAAATGATCCTGAGGTTCTGAATGCTGAAATACATTTTGGAAATGTGGGTTATAAAACCATATGATTTATGTTCCTTTGAAATGTTGTTGATAATGATGTATGAAAGCAAATTCCAAATATTGAACCAGCACCAAAGGTGCGTTTTTCCTAGTGCTACGCTGTACTGGATGGTGAAATGTAGAATTGTTTCTAATTGATGCAGGTTTTTTACACCTTTTTTTCAAGGTGATGTTTGCTAATGTGTTTCTGTGAGCATATGAACATTCTGGTCGTCAGTGGATATGAGGCTGTTACCCACCTTTATAATGTTCTGAGGGATCCTAAGCAGAAAGAACTGCTTGGCCACTTCCATTCAATTTAGCTCATTTACTGAGAGGGTGTCAAGCTGAGTCTAAGATTTGCTTTTTCATTACATCTCTAAGGTAAATCAAGTTCCGCATGCTTGCCAGTGTTTAAGTGTGTAAGGATTCCTCTCTGGAATCTTCTCACAGGTCCTGCAAGTGTATAGGTAAGCCAACAGAAAGAAAGCATCTGAAGAAGGTGAAGTAAGTGTGTAGGAGAGAGAGTTGATGTACACAAATGTGCTGCTGATTCTCAGCTTTCATATATTTGGAAGTTAGGTGATCCAGAAAGTATTTTGAGTATGATGCAAACTGTAAGAAAGTGCTATATGTAAAGTCATGAACTCTCAAGGCATTAGGATGAGTTTTGCAATCCATAATCTTTAGAGTTTTAGTGGAATGGCATGAAAAATACAAAATTTTTGGAGGAGGGAAGATTGCATTGTATTTTACGTAAGAGTTGAATGTCTAGTTGCAGAGAAAAAATGGTGGGGGAAAGAAAGTCTAAAAATTCTAAATGCAAGAGAAGTATGTCCCACTTTTTTTGCATAATTTGACCTTTCTGGAAGTAGGACTCAGACTTCCTCTACAAGTTTCAATATTGAATGAAAAACTAGATGTGAAACATAACAAGTGAGGTACTTCACCAACTGGTAGAAGTTTGGAGGTGATAGTAAGAATTCTTTTTAAAAAATATGTAGGAACTCCTTACTTAAATTGTCATTCCTTTAAAAAAAATGGGAACTCTTCTGCTTGTAAGTAAATAGTTAAATGCCTCAACTAAAAGAGAGCTTGGAAGACTCTGGTATCATAAGAAAAAGATACAAAGTCTGTGACATAGCCTACAGTTTACACCATTCCTTCAGCAACAGTCCTATATATGGAGTTTTCAAAAGCACATTCAGCCAACAGCTGTTTATAGTTAATTTGAAAGAGAACAGTATTTCACCAAGCAAGTGTTAAGGATGAGATAAACCATTGCCTTAGATATGTTCTCTCTCTCCCCAGTAACTACAGTGTGGAGGTGGAGGACTAATTGAGATTAGCTGCCATACTGTAGATGAGATCAACTGCACTGCTGATACGAAGGAGAGGATGTAATAGGATAGAAGAGCAAATACAGAACAGAAAGATATTGGGGCAAGTACCAGGCTCCAACTGGAGATTCAAAGGCTTGTGTTGGTAAAATTACTAATATTTAAGATTTGAGAGGTCTGGCTAGGGCATTTATTCTAATTAAAAGAACATTCCTTTCAGCTAAAAGTTAAGTCTCTGATTGTTTCCAACTCCCCACTTCTTATCTAAGATAATACTGGTGTGTCACTCTTGTGGGCTTCACCAAAAGCCGTTTCTCTATATTGTCATATTATCTACTGCTGATAGTGGCAGTTAGCATTTCTCTCAGGAATAGATATCTAGTTTTCTTAACATTGAAATAATCATTTTTCCTTACCTCTTTCTTTTTTTCTGAAACAGTATGTAGGTATCTGCAATCACTTGGGAAAGAACAGGGGAGCAGGGGAGCTGGCCAAACGTTCTCTCGGTACAGTCATAGTTATTGAAACTTCAGTCTGACCTGTCCTAAATTGTACTTATGTTGTTACCCTCTTGGAGTACTCATATTCCCTGACAAGATCCTGGGTCAGGCTCTGAACCAGAGGTGAGTAGGAAGGGCCAGGGCTGCCACTGTGCCGTACTGCTCCTATACTTCTCTCTTCTGATCTGTAGATGTCTGTGGAGATTTTTCTTTGCAGTCATGGTTAGACAGGCCGTGGGAAAATTCTTCTTGGGAAGAAGAAATAGCATGCAGTCCTTCACACTGTGAACTGTCACTCTCTCCAGAGAAAAGGAATTAGAAATAGCATTGTCCTCAAGAGCTGAGAAAACTTGCAGATTTTCCATTTACAGTAAACAGTTTCTATAATTACCAGGAAAACAAAACAGAGAGACAAAGTTGTGCAGCGGGAGCATCCCATCTCATGCACACTGCTGTGATAATGAAATCCAAACCCTGTGGAATTGCAGGCACGTTATTTTCACTTGCTTTAAAGGTCAGCTAAAAAGCTAATTTCCCAAATGGCTTCATAGCTCTGAGACAACGTAACACTAGTCGTTTCTTCCGACAAATTGCAGTTGTCAAAGAAACTGGATTAGTAGCTCAAGGAGCTAAAAATAGACATTGTGCACATGTCAGAGAAAGATAAATTCAGCAACAGAGGTTGATCAGAAGGTAGTAACACAAGGTAAACCAAAATACCATAACATCTGGAGAAAAAAGCAACAAAAATTGCTTAACTCAAAGCAAATTACCCATGAAATGACAATAAAAATAATCTGATTCACCAACTGGAAGGATGACAGGGTTTAGTTGAGTATGTTTTATTCACCTTGCAGATCCACCTTGGTTTTGCATCTTTATTAGCTGAACCAGTTTGGCCACAGTCCTTTCAAAGTCATGTGCCTCAAATTAGGCACTGAAAGTCATTGTGTTATTTGAATACTGAAAAGAAGATTCTTTGGTTTAACTTTTTTGTCTTCTTTGAGGAGAGGAGGATAATTTATCATTAAATATATTCAACTGAAAAAGAAAAATTAAATTCCCAAAGCCCAAATCTGATAAGAGCTACAGTGAAAACAACTTTCCAAACCTCAGCATATCTTTACTAAAAAGTAGATAATTATTTTTCATGACTTAAAACATTTACATTTTACGTGTCTCTTTTATGCTGTGGTTTTGCAAATCAGTATTACTACTTAGTTGGACTTTAAAAAAAAAAACCAAACCAACCAAAACCCAAACACATTTCTTTATTCTTCAGTCTTCTTCAGTTTTTTATTTTCATTGCAGAGCAATTCCACTATACTGTGTATGGTCATGAAAAAGCACCAATCCATTGCAGTTAGGGAGCCTCAGCTTGCCTGGTCAAGCTGAAAAGTTCTACAAGTTACAAGCTGAGTCACATCTGAAGTCAGGACTGGCAGTATTTGCATGCAGTTTTTTCTATGACTGTAGTTACGCTTTTTACTTTTGTATTCAGAACCAGATCTAAATATATTTCAGGAGTAATCGTCATTACTTCCTTTAGAAATTCATCCTGCAGTATCTGTCTTTTCTGCACACCTTTTGGAAAATCTCTGCATTTCAGGTCTGAGGCATTGGTAAGTGTGGTGTATAAAAAATAACTTATGTCAGAGCATCATATCACTGTGAAAAATATTTGTAAAGTATGTACAGTGTCTTTTAGATATATTGTATAAGCTAGAATTCTTTTGCAAATTCTGTTCTTGCAAAAGCCTTTGGTCATCGTTTTGAGAGGTCAAGAGTAATCTTGATTTTGAGATTTGATTAGCTTTGATACCATTTGTGTGGTATTCACTCTGCTGATATTACTGCAGTGTTAATGTTCAGCTGTGAAATAGAAATGTCAGGACAAGCAGCATCAGCAGTGTTGCATTGCACATCCTACACGTTATGCACCCATTGCGTGGCATGCTCTGTATTTTATAGAATGTAACATAACAGGTTAAATATGTAGAAAAATAGTCAGGAATGAAGGATACAAAGATATGTGGACACTGCCATGTCTGATAGCAATCTTGAGATGTTATGGATACATTACCACCTACTCTTTGGATTGCTCAGAAGCACATCATGCATCCTTGGCATCCATCCTTGCTTCAGTGAGAGGCATGAGCACCAATATCTCTTTAGTTGTTAAAACATTAGAGCCCAGAGATTAATAACAGAGGAATTTTTCAGCAAAAAAATCTAAGAGAATTAATACTGGTTTTTTTTTTTCTGAATATGGTGGGCTCCACTGCTAGGACTGACTTTTCATCCCTTCTTCATTTGATTTTAACCTTTCCCACTTTACTAAAATTCTGCAGTTCCTCTTCACAGTATTCTGTAGTGTTTTGAAGAGACTGTGTGCAGTTGGTTGTGCAGTCCACAGGTGCAACACACAAATGGGGAGGGAATGGCCTCAAGCTCCGCCAGGCGAGGTTCAGCTGGACATTAGGAAAAAATTTTTCACAGAAAGGGTCGTTGGGCACTGGAACAGGCTGCCCAGGGAGGGGGTTGAGTCACCTTCCCTGGAGGTGTTTAAGGGATGGGTGGATGAGGTGCTGAGGGACATGGTTTAGTGTTTGATAGGAATGGTTGGACTCAATGATCCGGTGGGTATCTTCCAACCTGGTTATTCTATGATTCTATGAAATGTTAAAAGCTGTTTTGGAAAACAACCTAGAGAGTCTGACCAATTTTTCACAGCCACAAATAGTCCCCTTATTCTCTTTGCCACTTTGCTCTGCCCCTTCAGCCAGCTTTACAGAAAGAACTGAATGCTGCCAATTTTTTCGTTATTTATAGAATCATAGAATGGTTTGAGTTGGAAGGGACCTTACAGATCACCTACTTCCACACCCCTGCCATGGGCAGGGACACCTCCCACTAGGTCAGGCTGCTCAAGGCCCCATCCAACCTGGCCTTCAACACCTCCAGGGATGGGGCTTCCACAACTTCTCTGGGCAACCTGGGCCAGTGCCTCACCACCCTCACAGGAAAAAAATGTCTTCCAATATCTCATCTCATCCAAATCTTACCACTTTCAGCTTAAAACCATAACCCCTCATCCCATCACTGCACTCCCCAGTAAAGAGCCCCTCCTCACCTTTCTTGTAGGCCCTTCAAGTATTGGAAGGCTGCTCTAAGGTCTGCCTGGAGCCTTCTCTTCTCTATGCTGAACAAGCCCAAATCTCTCAGCCTGTTCTTGTATGGGATGTGTTCTAACCCTCTGATCATCTTCATGACCCTCCTCTGGACTCTCTCCAATTGATCTATGTCTTTCCTGTGTTGAGAACTCCATAACTCAACACAGTACTCCATGTGAAGTCTCACAAGAGCAGAGTATAGAGGCAGAATCACTTCTCTTGACCTGCTGGTTACACTACTTCTGATGCAACCCTGTTGGCAATATATTTCTTTCATTGGGATAAATAAATGATGCTGAGAAACTCTTGAAAACAAGCCAGTGTTATCAGCCTGAACTTCACAGCCTGAGTCCATCAAGTCACAGTTTAGTCTCTTCCCAAAGCCTTTGAGAACAAATTGAACTCTGCATGCCATATCTCTCTTAGAAGAACTGATAACAATTTTCCAGTTGTCTGTCCCTGTGATCCTGACTCCTTCATCTATTGGAAAAACCACAAAATTCATGAAAGCATGACTGGAAAGTCTCATACTTCCAATACTTGTTTCAATCTTTCTTCCAGGAGCCTGCTGCAGTTCTGAAATTGGTGATTTATCAGGCAATTCATTCAGGCTCATCTTAGTTTCCTCTGAGGGTTACTGTAGAGGATGATTAATCTTTGATGCCTTAGAGCTGTATCTTTAGAATTTTCCCTTTTATTTCAGTGTTGCCAAAGTAAAATCTAGAAGCTAGCTCCTATCTAAGATGGTTACAAACATCTCTAGTAACAGGGCCAGACATATGCGAAGGTATCATATAGGTATAAGTAAATGAACTGGGTTATTGTCGGAAGATGGATGTTCTCCTGGGTTCATGATGCACAGTTTTAGGAGTGGGAATTTTCAGTAAGAGCTATGAGCCGCATATTGGTGGTCCATCATTTACTGAGAGCAGAGCAAAAGGAAGACGCGGTTCAGTGCAGTGCAGTTTTAACCTCAGCTTTGTGAATGCTGAGAATTGCTGCTTGTCTTGTTTCAAACTTCTCTGTTTTGCAAGCTGGATAAAAATATTTGGCATTCCTAAAATGTGAAGACTGACTGCCTTGAAATCTGCACTCCTGTGGAATTAGACCAGTCTACCCTGGTTGCAAATGCTTTTTGCATAGTTCCTTAACACTGTTTTATTATGTCCTATAAAGTTTCTCTGAAGAGTTGGATTTCAATTGTACGAGCATTCTGCACTAAGTAGCAAGATCAAAGCCTTACACTATTAACAAAGTATTCTGCTAAAATAATATTAGATGTCATCAAATAATACTAGTGCTCTATCAGGGTTTGGAGCACTGTCATATTCATGAACTGAAGCAGTGTATATAAAATTTCTTACAGATATGAGAATAATCTAATTACTAACAGTATTTCCATTTTAGTAATATGCAGAGGAGGTAAGGTGGTGTCCCAAGACATTTCTGTCAATTTAAAGGCTAAGAGATTAATTTTAGTACTCTGTAAGTCTGAGTATTATTTTAAAACGTCAACTGCAATCTACTGGGAAGAGATGTGGCAGGTTAGAGTTTTTAGTGTGAGCTAGCATGGACAGAAAATCTCAGCAAAGCATACAAGGCAAGATCTTCCCACAGTGAAACCAAGGGGATAATTGTAAAATTGAGTCTGGTTACTTGTCCTAGCAAAGGAATCCATCTGCCAACAGAAGCAGAGTCTGTGCATGCTGCATTTTAGCTCTTTTATTAGGAATCAGTTGGCAATCCTAGTGGTCTGGAAGTTACAGTAAGTACCTCTGGTTGAAAATTACTATTTCAGTTATGATTGCTTCCCCAAACCAACCTAATTTATTACTAACCAAAGACTTACCTACTTGAAAACAAACAGTAAAGTTTGGCTCTGTCATTTATGTCTTTGACTGCGAGCAGTTGAAGTGCATAATGTATGTACTAACCAGGCCTGTGTTGTGTCATTAAGCAAGAGTTATTTGAGGCCGCAGCACCAGTATAACACAGCAGAATTCAGTATTAATCCCTCTACGGGAACATAAGTCTATGTAATAAATTGATGTGCCATATGTGTAGACCATGGGAAAATTTGTGTGCAGTGAACTACATATGGTCTTAAAAGCTTTAACATTTGTACTGCTCTTCCTATAACAGAATGTCTATCTTGATAGCTTTTCTGAAAAAAGTGTAGTCTAAAGTTTATTCTTCTTGTTTTAAAATCACTGGTTTGTGAGTTACTGTTTACAGAGGCCTCCATACAGCAGGGGGTCTTTCTCCATATGTTGCTGGGAAATGGAAAACCAGATGTTATCTGTAAATCTTGCAGGATAGAGAGACCAGTGAATGCCTTTCCTGACTCTCCTCCTGATAATCCACTTCTTTTTCCTAGCAAATGCAAACAGTGCCAATAGCCTGGGCCTTCTTTAGAGGAAACAAATCATTTATTAAATGGTCTTGTTCTGTTCAGCTTCTAGTGATACTTCTTAATTTTCTTTCTGCCTCCTTAGAGTGGGCTTTGATGTTGTGATTCTTGCAAAATGTAATTAAGGGCAGTTTGCCTTTTTTTTTTAACCCTTCCTTTGTCCCAAACCACTGGAGGCCTCAAACAAGAAGAAGAAACTTTACAAAACTCAGGCAGGCATGTTGTTGACAGATAGAAGGATAAACCAACCTTCTAAGGTTACTTCAGATCATCTGTTAATAGCACTCCTGTACTGTGTTGTGACTTCACATCTTGCTTTCATAGTATGACCTGCTCTAATGGTGATTGTTATAATAAGGTCCTTTTAGTTTGTCCTAATAAATTTTACTTGTTTGTCACCATATTAGAAACATAAGGTACACTCTATAAGAAAAGCAATATACAATATACTATACATCTTCTATTTCAATGCCTCTAGTTTTAGGCTAGTATTCATATAAATGTTTATAATCAAAATACAAGTTTTATTGTTCTTCAAAGGACCAAGCAAAGAAGTTTTGCCTTGTTTAAATACTAACAGTCATCTAAATACTAACAATAACATTTCTATTCAACAAATACTCTTTTCTCATGCTTCTAGATAACTTGTGGTGGGCTCCATCATGCTCTGATTCCTCATTAATGCCTTTGAAATGGAAAAACAATGAGCTATTTTAGCGCATGACCTTTGTGCAGTACCTGATTCATAAAGATAAATAGATTCAAAGTTTTATTTGAGTTAATGGTGGTCAGCAAAAGAACAAAACCCCTTCAAAGTTTAGCTGTGTATGTTTTGAATATCTTGCATTGCCTACTCAGTCTCTTGAGTCATTATAACAGACATATTTGATGAAGCCTTTTCCAAGGACATTGGCATCAGCCTTCATCAAAGATGTTCTAATTTCTGCTTCCTGTTTTATCTGGAGGTTTACTGTATTGGAGAAATTATCTGTATATTTTAAAAAAATAAATCTAATGGGTTTCCTTCAAGTCAATTCTCACTTTATTTGACCCAGTCCCTTGGTAGGTAGCTCACACTGGTTAATTGTCACATTAGAAACACAATATCTAGAAAATATGTTTCTCCAGAAACACTCCACTGAAGAACATTTTGTTCCTAATTGTGAGCAGGACAGCTCTGTTACTTATTTCAGATTTAAGTCACTAAAGATATCATCGAAGAAGACAGAATACTAAGACAAATAGAGAAACCTTACAGACGGGAAATGTATGTATTTAGTTAAAAAAAACCAAACCAAACAAAACAAAAGTATAACAAGGAAGTTAGCAAGTTATTTTTTTCCTTATTAACTTTGCTGATACACATAAGAGTTGTTCATAAAATATTTATTTCTTTCCCCCACAAATGCGTTTGAAATCAACTTCAAATTTTTAAAAAAGTTACATTGTTACAAATGTGGATAAATGACTGGTAGTCATAGACAAAGCTTGATTCTCTAAGCACTGCAATAGCATAGTAGGAAAAGTACCAGCTCAGTTACACAGCCAGGTGCTCAAGGTACCATCCAGACTATATTGATTATTATTCTCTCATCCTTTGAAATGACAAAACCAAAAAGTTTATGTCTGTGTCTTTGCATTATTTGCATGTTCATTTGTCGACACTGCATCTGGCAGATGTTGCAAACCTGCCTTCCCATTCTACCACATGGAAGAGTAGCTGCTTCATCCCTTTTGTGATATTGTTTTCTGTCTGTCTGGAATATTTTGGCATCTCCTCAACCATGTCAGTAGCTTCAATTGGGCTGCCTGATGTCTGGAAATCCTGGATAAAAGGCCACGCTAAACATACACGGAACAATTCTATATCTTGGGTGAGAAGAGTTTAATATGGGTATGTTGGCTTTACTGTTAGGGGCAGACCAGCTTTGCAAGTTCACTGGACTCACCTCTTGCTGTAGAGTTGATGTGTACCAGCACAGCAGATGTTGACCCACTGCTCATCTACTGCAAACACATGGTCATGTGTTTCAGTATGGCAAATACTAAGGAAAAACATGGAAGTTGCAGCATTTGGAATTCCAGATGTTGGCAGGAGTACATGATTGGTACCACCGCCCCTGTTGTTTCATGAAAACTATCTGGAGCAATAAGAAAAGAAGCAAAAAAAGAAAAGGGAGGTGAGGGATGTTGTGAGGAAGAGCTCATTTGTCAACTTCATGTTCTCTTAAACCTCTGTCTTTGCCAATGCCACATGTAGCACTAACACCATTCAAATGCAGAGGCCAATACTCATCATCCAGTAGGAGTCCTATCTGAGTTTTCATATGTAAATTCTATACTGAGTAGATATAATACTGCTACAGATCAGGAGGTCACCATCCTTTTTTATAACCATTGTTTAAAGATTTGTTGCTGAAATGATCAATACCTAAATACCCCATTGGTACCCAGCAAGCAGGGTTCACTTTCCCTACTTTTCTTGAGAGAGGACCTTTGAATGTTATTGTGAATCAGGACTGATCTGTAGCAGTCCTAAGCCTTCACAGATAAATCAGATTATTATAGCACAGTCAAAACCTTGGTCAGTACTGCCATGCCAGAAACATGGTGTTCTAAACACTTGCAGACTTCCTACCTCCAGATAATCCTTGCAAAGCAAAACCATACAACTCCTGTTATGGTTAATAGGAGTTTTGTTTGGGCTAAAAGTCTGTAAAGTGCACTGAAACCATATTCCACACTCCCTGCTGTATAAAACCATTCGCGGTCTGATTCTGCAAGTGTTATATTTGCTGGGTAACACTCAGTCTGTGAACAGAATCATAGTCAGGCGCATCGATGTGTAACGCATTCTGTGTAGGAACAAGACAGCACTTTCCCCTGAACTGCATTTGGATTTAAAACTTAGTCACACACGCCATTTAGGCTGCAGTCCTGCATGTGCTTAGGTGAGCAGGTGGCTTAAAGAGTGTGGGGGCATCCTGCAAAGAGTCCTTTGGCCAGGCTTTCTGTAACATTGTGAGCAAGGGTGGCAGGACTGTGGCCGTACCTCATCTGGTGGTTGTAGAAGGGAGTCGCACGCCCAGCATCTAATGCAGCATTTCAGCTATCTAAGGACTTATTTTTCCACACACTCTACATGCATTCCTATGTATTTTATGCATCAGGTCTGTGATCAATGTTTTGAACAATTTATTTGCTTCAGTTTCATGGGGTTACTATCTCTTTGGTTTGCAATGTAAATAATATTGTACATCTGCTATTTTATGATACAAATGCCATGTGAATTGCTTATTTTTAAAATGTTATAGCTCTGTTATTGTTTATTTACAATGCCATCTCACAGTATAAGTATAATATACAATGTATCTGTATGGCATGAATTAAATTGCTTATATTTTGCAATGTCAAATATTTTATTTTTGTTTTCTAAAATGCCTATGTTTCATCCTATGCAGTTTCACAAATGTTTTTAAGTGGCTCATTATGTCTGAAAATATTGCTTCCTTTCCAGTAGTGCAGGCATAAGAACCAGTATACCTGATCAAAATCATCAGATATATCATCTAGCAATTTCAGATTAGAAATATGTGTACAAATATGTAAGCATTTATAGTTAATCAGATCATCTACTATATCTTTCTTGCTTTTCATGTAATGATACATTTTAATCATTTTGTATACTTTTTATTTGTAATTATTTGTGAGTCATACACAATGTAAATACCATGTTTCATTATGCAAGATTTCTAGGTATTCAAGGTTACAAAAAAAAATGAATTTGTATATGAAAAGAAATCGACTGGTAGATGAGAATGACAAAATAAAGTGGTGATGATTATGTTCTTTTTATACTGTTCATTTCCAAATTGTCTGTTAAAGAAAAAAGCCATTTCATTTGCCCACTAATGTCCAACCAGTTATTCACAGTATATTTACATCAATAAATCATGCAAATCTCTATTAAAAGTCATGATGAATCATTGAAATTTTCTCTTTTCCTTTTGACAGCTTACCTATGGAGAGCAAAATTAAACTAAAACTCAATTCAGTAGAAATAGTCAAAAAAGTCAGAAAGATATTTGTTGAAAAGAACCTCTTTTCATCCTAGCTCTCAAGCCTCACCTTATATTACAAATCTGAATTAAACAATAAACTAATGAAATACATTATAACAAAATGCTTGATGCTTAAATACACATTGTGTATATCCCTTGATGTGTAAGCTTTGGTTTTCTTGGGCACTGCAATGTTAAAACCTTCCTAAGGCCTTTGTTCTTGACTGAACTTTTGGAGTTTTGAAGTGTAGCTGCTTAAGAAAGATAACAGATTAATGGAAAGAAAATGTCTGTTTCAGGTGATTCTATAGCGGCTCATTTCTTCCAGTGTCAGTTCAGTTCTGAGTTCTGTAGAACAACAGATCAGAACCAGATTTCAGTCCTGGAGAACAGAATTAGAAAATACATGACACTACAATGAAATAACGGCACTAGCGCTTTGCTACCAATGCAAGAAAAAAAGGAAGTTGGCACATTGTAACATCATCAGCATTGTAAATGTTGCTTGTGTTGGCCATTCTTTCACTCCTTCTTCGACTCTTCTATATCCGCACCTGAGAACATGACTCATTTTCCTCTGCTATTTTTTGCAGAAGACCTTTAACCAGAACTGGTTGCAATACTTTTTTTCTGTGGAATGTGTTACTGGGAGAAAATGGAATTTCAATTAATTCAGAATATTGGCAGAGGAGTTTGATTCTGACATTTCAGTACTAAATGTGCTTGGTTTTTATGTGGCTAAAGCTAAAGCTAAAGAAGGTCAAACTCATCTTAAAATTTCAGGGATTTTTGCCCTTGCCACAGCTGGCTTTATGCCTTGTGAATGTTTTCCAAGAAAGTATCTGATAATTTGCTTCTTCCTGTCTTTAAAATTATTCCAGTAAGTTTAGATGGGAATTTGAATAATGCTCGTACATGGCAGTCAGTTCTGATCTACAGTAGATCTTGGATATTGTGTGTGTTGACCAGGAAATGACAATAAATATGATTCTTGGAGTCTTTTCGGCTGGGACAGCTACTCTTCCATGAACATAACACTACATTTTGAGATCTCTCTTTTGACTGCATTAAGGTAAGGAATATCTTCAGCTTAACATCCATATGCAATCCAGATCATTCCAGCACAGGATATAATAAGAATTTTAAAAGGTACAGACAAAAACAACAATGAGATTATGAAACCCATTGCGTATATTCCAGAAATTAAAGAGGCAAGAATTCCCCAGATTTGAAAAGACATGATTATGATAAAGATCTTTGAATACTATCATAAAAGGGGACACAGAATTATTATTCTGTATTTCTTACAATGCCAGAATTAGAGGCAGTTAATGAGGTTACAGCAGCAAATTAAAAGCAAGTCATGCAAAAGTAAGTTAATTTTTTTTTTCATCAAGTGTGTAGTCAAATTGTGGCTCTCAGTGCCAACAGAACATTTCAGAGACTAAAACAGAAGCAATTAGAAAAGCCAGCAGAGGCTAGATTCATCAGCTGATTTTAAGCAAGTTGAATTGCATGCTCTTGTCAGCTTAGGACGCCAGTAATCCTTCATGCAAGAGTCTAGGAGAGAGCATAAGCCAGAAGTCTCATAATATTTTTTTATGCTCTCCCTTGTGTAGCATTCTTGTGGATATTGTTGTGGACAAGTTGTTGAGTAGATGGACCTCTAAAAAAAATTTGGGGTTATATTTTTATATGGGACAAACTGGAAGAGGAGAATTCAGGATGATCTGTAGGGTGAGGGAAGAACAGAATGAAGAGAATCTGGAAGTCATGCCAGCACCAGGAGGAGGTAGTGTAATGCACTGAAAATTGTCCACGTATTGTTAATACATGGACTGGGCATCAGAGTTGGCCTGAAAAAAGAGGTGGATTGTATCCAGGGAGCAAGCATACAAAGTAAGGATTTTGGACTGAAAAAAGATATTGTCTGGAGCAGGCAAGGCCATCTAGTGGTTCTTCATTGGGGAACAAATCAAAAAGAGTAGATTTCTGCTGGTATGATGTGTCAAAAACAAGTTAAATGTGATCTTTCACAGATTTTTACTTATTCCTAGGGAAAAAAAAGTAACATCTGAGTGAAGGAAATAAATGAAGACCAATGATAAGCCAAGATTACTGTGGCAGGAAACGCTTGAGGGTATTTGATCATCTTTGTGGGGAAAACATGCCATCATCTGTTGACGCTGGAGTGCAGGCATTGCAGGATTTGGTCTGAGAAATTGTTAGTAACAGCTTTAAGAAAAAAGGATACTTTATGTTTTCTTGCATAAAATATCCCTCCCTGATTTCAGTACAGAGGCATAGAAAATTAGATACTAGTACTGAATAAGGGAACTACTCCTGTAGGAATACACAGACAAATTACCTTCTCCACTCTCTATATATATGAACATATCACAGACTTTAACTCTATTACACCAGCCTCCTATGATAGGCATGTGTGAGAGGCACAGGCTAAGTGGAATGGAAACTGAAGTTGAGGACCACTTCTGTTCAACATTTTCATTAAAGACTTTAGTAGAGAGAATAAAAAATTATATCTGTTGATGGCACAAAACTGGGAATTGTTATCAACCTACAGGAGCCAAATGAAATAAGGAAAGAATGGAGTGGCCTTCAGACAACATAAAACAGAAGTAAGATTAAAGTATAAGTAATGTGTGCCGGCATTAATTACAAGTATTCCTGTTATAACTCATAATTTTGAAATTACAGAAGAAAAAAATGATAGAAGGGTACTGACTGAAAAGTGTCTGATTATAGCCACTGATATCATATAAAGAATCAAATGTAACCACAAGAGAGATGTTTCTGATAGATACAGAGAAGTAATGTATCTAACTGGATACAGGATAACTTGGAATACTGTGTGTAATTCTGATTATTTTTTGTTTAGGGAATCAATGTATTCCTGGGACTGACTGCAAGGTAAAACCTAAGGGAAATAAAATTATTTGATTAATCTCTTTCTTTTCCAGCAGATCATGCATCTTTTAAAGAGCATATATAAAACGTTTCAAGTGTGCCTGATGCAACAGCCTTTGAGTAGAGAATATAGGACCATCAAAAATGTTCAAAGTGCTTCCATTGCTTGCTGCTCAGTTAGGCTAAGGAGTCAGAAAGTGATGCAGCTTAGGAATATAGCCAAATGATAGAAAAGGCTGAGTTGCCATCTAGTGTATCTCTTGACAGATACAGATTGTGTATTGCTGCACCTTTTCTTGTTTTATATCATGCTAGAATCAAGAGATGAAGGACCTTCAGCCATTGCCTGTAATCTTGACTTTTCTTAAAAATGTGAGAAATTAAATACCAATATTCATACAAAGGATCTCAGTTCAGCTTCCTAAACACAGAACTCTTCTGCATTTGAGATGCCCTAGTTCACATCGCTTGGCCTCTAGCTCCTAAGTCACTAAAGTAATTCTATATTTGCTGGGCCATATATACCCATATCACGTCAATCTCTTATATGCCATAAAATGGCACTGTATTTAGGCAACCGGATTAATTACATGATGCTGAGGTTATCATTGATTTCCCAGACAAAAATGTCATACTGTTTGAAGGGAAAACTATCTAACCAGACTACGTTCAGAGGTGTTCCTTTAATCAGAGTACGTGTCTGTTTAAAGGGTACATAAAATAAAGTTTTGCATATAGTCCAGAGAAACATTAAAAGAAGTTTGAATGATATACCTAACATGGTAATATAATAATTTGAGTACTTGTATGAACAAGGAAACAAAACTGTGACTTGGTTTATTTCACTTGACTCTGAAAAAGTCTCTAAGCTCATGGAAATAGACACAATATTATCTAATTTGCATTTTTTCCTCGCATCTCAGTTATTTCTGCTAATAGCAGTCCCCTGCTCTGATTGTTATTTCTTGTATAACATGCTTTATTGTAATACTTTCAGAAAATCAGTATTCTCCTACAAGTACTGCACTGCAAATTCAGTCAGACTGCTTGTCCTATGGTGAAAGTAGAAGAACAATACTGCTTTGATTTCAGTTATCTGTCTGGAGCTGTCAGGGTTTGTTACACTTCCCATGACAACGGTTGTGTTCAGAAACCCTTGCAGCAGTATAGAAATCTGCATGCAATGCTCTTCAGCCAAAAAGACTTTTGATTATGTTATTGGCAACCTTCAATTCCTTGTCACAATGTCCTCTTATTGGCAGCTTGTGGCTGGTCATCTCTGAGTTTCATAAACCCTAGATGGGTCTTCGGCAGTGACAGCAGCCTGGCAATGTGTGGGGTAAGAAGTAGACTTGATGTCATTCACTGGAGTCATGACAGGGCAGGTCATACAGATTGTCACTGATATTATTTACTTGTTCCAATACACCTATAAATACTTCTTCACAGTTTAAGGACTAAATGTTCTCCCCTCCCTCTCCCTCCTCCCCTCCCTCCCTCCTTTCCTTCCTTCCTTCTTTCCTTTCTTCCTTCCTTTACTTTTTTTTCCTTTCAGGCATTTCCCTTTGGAAATGCTAAGCTGGATGATGTGCTTATCTTCATTTCTCACTTCTCTTTCTTGAGTACTGGATGCATTTATGATTTCTGACTCATAGTCCATTTCTTTCAGGTCTGAAAACAGCAGCGTGTAAGACCAATTTATTTGATTTTTTTCCATAAACATTACTAAGCACTCTGTCATCACAATATCAACAAGACATCTTGTGCTAGGTATCCCAGACTTTAATAGATTCCTCACCCAAATTGACTCAGATCTTCTCCAACCCTCTCACTAAGACAAAGAAACATACAGAAATTCTCAATGCATTGGGGAAATTCTCTGACATCTCACCTTGCTTTTTCTTCTCCACTGATAGAAACATTTGAGTTGTGAGAGCCCAGTTTGGAGTAAGAGACACATTTTCCTCTGATCACCTCTTCCATACTCCAAGTTGCCTCCTTCATTATAAACTTGTGGTCAGCTGGCAGCATTTGTAAAGGGATGTTTCAGAAGAACTTCATACATTACACCTGCTATTATGATGAACAAGATATTTCCCAATAAGGTCTTTGACTGTGTGTTTTGCATGACATGGACACTTGTGTTTTTACAGGTTATGTTGAGCCTTTGTTTTCATAAATATATTGTCAAACTGAGCTATATTTTACTCTTAACAGAATTATTTCCAGATGGGGTGTTCTTACAAGTGGTACATAGGCAGTTATGTTCTCCATAGAAGAGTTTTAGGTCTTCATTTATAAAATCTTTCATATACTGAAGCAATAGGCAATATGAATACTAAGTATCTCCATTTCAAAGGACTTAGAAAACACTGGGATGACTGAATTCTTTGAGAAGCCTACACAGTAAATCCCGGGTAAGCAATGCAAATGTGCAAATGTGTCAAATTTGAAGTTGTGTGTATGTGTATGCATGTGTTAGATTACATATAAGGCTTGCTTAGTTAGTGATTATATCTATGTACAAGGCAATACATAGCTGAGTCATGATGTCTTTTAAGAACTACGCATGAAATCAGGCTTAAACTAGAATCTAGAACTGAACTCAAACCAAAATGAGCACAAATCCATCTGAAATAGCAGTCTAGGAAAAAAAAAAAGGAAGATCACAGAATCACAGAATCACAGAATAACCAGGTTGGAAGAGACCCACCGGATCACCGAGTCCAACCGTTCCTAACAAACACTAAACCATGTCCCTCAGCACCTCGTCCACCCGTGCCTTAAACACCTCCAGGGAAGGTGACTCAACCACCTCCCTGGGCAGCCTGTTCCAGTGCCCAATGACCTTTTCTGTAAAGAATTTTTTCCTAACGTCTAGCCTAAACCTCCCCTGGCGGAGCTTGAGGCCATTCCCTCTTGTCCTGTCCCCTGTCACTTGGGAGTAAAGGCCAGCACATTCCTCTCTTCAATCTCCTTTCAGGTAGCTGTAGAGAGCAATAAGGTCTCCCCTCAGCCTCCTCTTCTCCAGGCTAAACAATCCCAGTTCTCTCAGCCATTCCTCATAAGGCCTGTTCTCCAGCCCCCTCACTAGGTTCATCACTCTTCTTAGGACTCACTCCAGAGCCTCAACATGCTTCTTGTAGCAAGGGGCTCAGAACTGAACACAGGATTCGAGGAGCGGTCTCACCAGTGCCGAGTACAGAGGGAGGATAACCTCCCTGGACCTGCTGGTCACGCCATTTCTGATCCAAGCCAAGATGCTATTGGCCTTCTTGGCCACCTGGGCCACTGCTGGCTCATGTTCAGTCGCTGTCAACCAACACCCCCAGGTCCCTCTCCTCCAGGCAGCTTTCTAGACAGACTTCTCCTAGTCTGTAGCTCTGCACAGGGTTGTTGTGCCCCAAGTGCAGGACCCGGCATTTGGCCTTGTTAAACCTCATGCCATTGGACTCTGCCCAGTGGTCCAGCCTGTTCAGATCCCTTTGCAGAGCCTCCCTACCCTCCAGCAGATCAACACTTCCACCCAGCTTAGTGTCGTCCGCAAACTTGCTAAGGGTGCACTCGATGCCTTCATCCAGATCATTGATGAAGACATTGAACAGGGCTGGACCCAGCACCGAGCCCTGGGGAACCCCACTTGTCACTGGCCTCCAGCTGGATTTCACACCATTTCCCACCACTCTCTGGGCCCGGCCATCCAACCAGTTTTCCACCCAGGAGAGTGTGCGCCTGTCCAGGCCAGAGGCTGACAGTTTCTCAAGCAGAACGCTGTGAGAAACTGTGTCAAAGGCTTTGCTGAAGTCCAGGAAGACCACATCCGCAGCCTTTCCCTCAAGATGGAAGAAAGGGATGCAGTATCAGCTAGGCAAGGTAGGACAAAAGGGCAAAAGAAGAAGAGAGATGCTGCTGTTACCTGTAGAAAACTGTTCAGAAATCTATTATCAAGAGGTGCTGAGCTTCTGTTTAAATCATAAAAGAATAATATTGCAGTCCATTATATAAATCTGCTGAAAACGCATCAAAAGCAGTAATAATAATAATCTTGAATTCCAGGATAAGTGGGGGTTTAAAATGAGCTTGAGCATTTGAGGTTGTAGTTTATAAGAAGAAAATTATCTCTTGATGTCTCAGCTAGTGTTGATGGGAGGAAGACAGTTTTTTTCTGCCAGTAAAGAGAAGATTATTGGTAGAATGAGGAAGGATTATTCTTTGCTTTAGGCTCAGATTTATTTTATATTGGAATCAAGCAAAATTCTTCTGTAGCTTTGAAAAAGCTATGAATTTCTCAGATACTCCAGAAAATCACAGCCTATTCAATTTTAATTGTATGTAGTAGATCAATACCTCCAGGAAGTGTAATAGAGATTAACTCTGAAACTTGGCTGAGTATTTGCTGCAGGATCCAGGTGCAAAGGAGATTGTGTAAACATCAGTAACATAACTGATGTGTGACACTGGAAGTGTGTGGTAAATCAATATTGTCTAAATTATCGTTTCTTGAGGGTGGACGAGGTGCTAAGGGGCATGGTTTAGTGTTTGATAGGAATAGTTGGACTCTCTGATCCGGTGGGTCTCTTCCAACCTGATTATTCTGTGATTCTGTGATTCTATGATTGAGGCAAATGTGTAGTAGTCAGAGAGGGATGACATATTTAGCTTTAGCATATTTTATAAATGCTTAACTAGTTCATTAATAAATTCCTTGCCTGCCAAGAGTTAAAATAATATAAATTCATGAGGTTTTCCCATATTACTGATATGAGCTAGGATATTCCTGATGGAGGCTGCACAATGGGCTTTGGTCAGACCCAAAAGTTACCATGCTTAAGTGTTAATATTGCAGAGACCCAGAGAGGTCTTGGCATTAGAGTTCACCATCCCCGTACAGTGTCTTAACAGCTACAACCAGGCAGGGGGCACAGGGGTAAGTGCCACTGGTTGCAAAACCCTGTCTCCCCTTCTGTTGTCCACTGGAGTGCACGTTTGTGGCAACCACTGTTCGTCACCCCACATCGCATTGTATTAGTGAATGAATTGCAATGGTTTCACAAAATGAGTTTGGAGAAAACAACTCTTTTTGCACCACCTGAAGCATTTCCCTCACCACGAGTCAATATGGGGTGGATGGTGCTGCTCCAGCAACTTTGTTAAAGGTTTTTCACCAGACAGTGGTTGACTCTAGGTGTGCTTTATTCACTGCTCAGAGCTGGGCCATCACCTCAGTGAGTGGCAAAAGCCCATACAAAATCGTCAGATATTTATATATTTTAACTTAGCATTATACAATAGGTATTTATTTTGAAAAGTTCTTGTTGTTTTTCTCTGTGCTCCTAGTTCTTTATTCTTCATTAACTTGGAAGTCCACAAAAGTCCACCTGATAACTCATCTCCACTGTCTTGTTTAGGTTCTCCATCAGAAGTGATGTTTCAACAGGTCATGTTCCTCCTCCGGTCATAAAAGTCACTTATCTTCTTTCTTGAGACACATCCGTTCTCCTTTAAACTTCAAAGAAAAACCTCAAGCTTTTCCATTAACTTATACCTATATCTAGTCTATGCTTATACTCAAAAATAGGTTGACCTTTTAATCATCAGTTATCATAAAATCTATGCCCTATATTCTAAGTCTGACATTTCTTACAATCTGTTGATTCATCTGGTCTGGGGCTGTACATGGGACAGTATTCTTGTAGCTGTCATAAAGATTAATTTCCAACATCTGTTGTTATCATATTCTTAATACAATACCCTATTTATCGCAATCAGCTATCAATAATATCCAAGTCCTACATGAATATATTTATCATATTTTCTCATTTCCCTTAACGAACTTCCATCAAAGACATACATTGTTTTTATTATTATTTAAAAGCTGACTTGTTGATTATTTACTGAACAATCAGACAAAGAGAGCTCTTAATTTATTTTCAATGCAGATTTTTCAGTTTGACACAACTGGTGACCATTTATTCCACAAAGAATATTTGCCATAGTTAATTCATTTTTACAGTGATGAAAACATAAAGATTCTTTTCTTGGCATATTCGGAGGGAAATAAAAAGGTGCAAGCGAAGTACTTGGATGAAATGAGAAAAGAACTAGAGAATGAGGTCCAAAGAGATGTGCCTTCAGGCAGTGAAAAGTGTAGGAGTAATGTACCACAAGCCCCAGGGGATAATAGATCAATAAGGTGCAAACCACATCAGTACATGAAGGCAAAACAAGGGCAACAGAATTTCCAACTCAACTGGTTGCTTTCATAATGTTATTGCAAATTAGGAGGTGCCAAAGAAGCAATTGAAGTAAGGGATTTGTGTGTGATCTGGAGAGCTTGATGCAGCACTTCATGAAATCTTGTCCCAAGAGCTGCCTTGCGTAATGGGAAAATACCTTTAACGAATTAACAATCAGAACACAGATTCACTCACCAGAGGTGCCAGAAGTTTTGGTGCCTTGGGAACAGATCCATTTTTTCCTCTGGGTTTTCCTATAGACCAGCAGAGAAGTTATCTGCTATGGGAACTGTATCTGGGCTCTCTGTAAGTCCTTGCCCTGCCTGTGTACCGCCTGCTCATTGTCAGGAGGCAGAGAATCACCTCTGGGTGGCTGCAGCAGCAGGTGGTGTGAACACAGCCCAGGGAAATCATGTGCTTTGACATCTTCATTGCGCTAGGAGAACCTATATCACTCAGTCTGATCTTCACAAATCCATACAAAAATCCTTATCTCATAATTTTTCAAGATCATATTTCTCTTCTCAGCAGAAAATGGCCTATAGGCATGGTTTAAAGCTATTGGCACAGAGCTCTGCAGGTTCAATTTCATTTTTCTAGAAAGAACTCCCGTAAGCACGATTTCTGCATTAGCTTCACTGCAAGATGACACTGGATCTTTGAGAAAAACCAAAAAATGCAGCCAGTCAGTGGTCAAACCATGGGGAGTCATGCTTTGATCTGTCAGGTCTTAAAGTAGAACATTAAACTCCACAGGACCAGGGTAAACCCAGGCACAGACAGAAGCCCTGGTAGGAAAATTAGATTTCAGGGGGGTTGGGTCCAAAAACATAAATAATAAATAATGCAACATTAATACTGTGTACCAGGCACACTTTCCTCAGATATTATTTTGTGATAATTCATAAAATGACTATGACTCCATCAGCAGTGTGGGTGACAACAGTGTCGGTGAGATATAGCTATTGCAGTGCACATTTGCTGTCACCATGGGCTCACAGATAATAAACGTAATTACCTCTATGGTACCAGACAGTGCTTCTCCCTGCATAAACTATTTTGCAATAGCGTGACCTATCCTCCTGTGGTGTGCTGTGCCGCTTTTGTGTGTCGCAATACTATTTCAGCACAGTGTTAACTGTACTATATCAAAGCCATGGAATTGTTGAATGCAACTTCTAGAAGATTCCAGCCATTTATTGAATTCCAAAGAAGGAAACATTAATTTCTCAGAGCCTCATTTTTTTTCATTAATTTTCCCTGAGTTTCAAGAGGGTCCTTGGGGTTTTATCTTACTAATGTTGTGTAATATTTTTTCCTATTCCACGTTGCATAGGCATGCTTATAAAACCTGATATACGCTTCTAGATTTACACATATATCTGATTTACACTTCCACCCCCTCTCCTGGGACAGTCTAGACAGCTTTACAGGACTGGTAGACAGGAAAGTAGCTCAGAGGCTGTACTTTTCTGTCCAAAGATGCTCACATGTTTAACACTCTTTCGCAATAGCCCTGAATCTGGGGGAGTAAGCTCAGTTCTTTGAGACAGCAAGCGTCCTTGGAGAAATAGGGCTGAAGAAACATACTCAGGTGGAAGTTGAAGAGCGTGGTCTTTCATATAATGCATAATATCAGCAAGCTGTTAGGCAAATGTCAGGTTAGATGATCTCTGGGAACACAGCTGCTTTTAAGAGCATCCTTTCTTCCTTTGTTTCCCTCCTCCTCTAGGACCACATGTAATATCATCTTCCAGAGCTGAGATGCACCCCTATATCCAGTCTTGGGCAAAGCCTGTTTCTAGCGACATAATGCTTTGTTTCTGATAAAGGGAAGGTAACAGCATGCTTTTGACTCTTTTTATCTATGTAATATTAAATCTTTGGAAAGTCTGCAGTGCTATCTTGTTCATTTTCAGTGAGTGACTGATACAACTTTTGATCTCCAGTCTGACAATAATCTATTTCCTATCAGCACCACTAAGCATGTCCCAGGACTTACTTGCCAGTGGCATGAGACACAGGGAAAGCTTGTCTTCTGCATCTGGATGTTGACTGCCTTCCCAGTGCTCTGTTACCAGGAGTCTTGGTAGAATCTGATCAGGAAGATTTGCATGTAACCCATGCCATGCCTCACTGGGCACCAGCTCTGTACGATACACAAGCTTAAGTAGAGAAAACAGACATCATGCTTACTATGGAAGAGCTTCTAAGAGCCCTTTACTTCAAACTGCCTTGTATTCTTCACAGGACATGCTCATAGTTTGTGCTTCTCTAGCAAAATAATTCTTTGTATTCTTCCTCTTATCTCTCATGGGTTTTATACATTTGATTTTTGCTTTTTGAGTCTTTTAATATTATTATTAAGAGAATAAGACTACTCAGCAGGCTGCAAAAGGGAAATCTCAGCTTGTATAAACAGTCCAGGCTCCTTTGGTTCAGCCTGTGGAATGGCTGTCTGTGTGGTTCTTTGAGTGGTCTGTCTTTATTGTTTAAATTGATAAGCAAAATCCTAGCTCTTCAGCAATTATGCAGGTGTGAAGTTATGCCTGAGATATAGAACAAAAGAAACAAGGCAAATAAAAGAGTGGGAACAAATAGTGGCCTAATCTGCAGGGAAATAAATGGCATTTTAAATTGTCGTGGAAACTACGAGATATTTATTCAATCTTCCTTTGCATCACCATAAGCAAATATATATTCTCTGACCAGCAGCAGTAGGTGCACAGCTCACAGTGGGGTCACATCTCTTCTGAGTTTTATCATGACAGGAAAATTAAAAAATAAACCTGAAGAGAACCTGAGACATCAAAGCATTCTGAGGGGGACTGAACACCATTGTAGTACTGAAATGTGAAATCTGTGCTATAACTACAGCAATTTCGTAGCTTGTGTCTGACAAAAGACTTAGATATTGATCTTAGCCTTTTCTTTGAAGTTCTGGTTACCAAATATATCTACAATTGCAAGAGTTACAGGATTTAACTTGTAAGTCTGAAATAAAAATGAATTTGGTGTTTGCCCTGTAGTTATAACTCCGATTGCAGGGATTTGCCCGTGTGCACTCTCAGTGTACTTATTCACTCATTCCCTGTCAGGGTCCAGGAACCAGCCAGTCTCTGCATCCATGAGACACGGAACTGGTTTGCTTCAGTGGACTGACATGCAACAAAACTCTCGGCTGATCTCCTACTGGCTTCACTATGAAATGTTTGACCAATTTTGACAGCTGCTCTCCAGGGAAGGATTTTGACCAGCCCTACAGACTCCCTCTGGGTAACTGCTGCTGTACATAGACCAACTGATAGATGTAGCTGCTTTGCCTCTGCCTGCTGAGTAACATTCTGGGTGGTGTTTCTGGCCTTCCCAGAGATGCCCTGGGGCTGTTCCCACAGCAGAATTGACCAAACTCTACATAAATAAGACACCTGTATGGTTAGTAGAAAGTGTTTCTGCAGATGCAGGAATGGTTATATAAGATATAAGATATATATAAGATAGGAAAATGTTTTACATAGTTGTAGACAATCAGTAGTAAAGGATCTTGCATCTGTAGGCGTGGTCATGTAAGAACATGACCCACCCCACGACTACAGTTTGGGGTGTCTCACCTGATCCAGCTGAAGATGCTGCTGCAATGACCCTTGCAGACTCCTATAACCAATCTTGTCTAAGAGTATTATTCCCTTGGAGTTAAATCCAGTTGTTGGCTGGACACAAGTAATGTTCCCAGGGCTCATTGTTGGGTCCAGTTCTGTTCAATATCTTTATCCATGATCTGGATGAGGGGATCGAGTGCACCTTTAGCAAGTTTGTGGATGACACTAAGCTGGGAGGAAGTGCCAATCTGCTTGAGGGTAGGGAGACTCTACAGAGGGATCCGGACTGACTGGATGGATGGGCTGCGACCAACGGTATGAGGTTCAACAACATCAGATGCTGAGTCCTGCAATTGGGACACAACACTGTGCAGCACTAGAGGCTTGGAGAAGAGAGGCTAGAAAGATGCCTGGAAGAGAAGGACCTGGGGTATTAGTTGACAGCTGACTGAATATGAACCAGCAGTGTGGCCAGGTGGCCAAGAAGGCCAAAGGTATCTTGGCCTTTATTAGAAACAGTGTGGCCAGCAAGACCAGGGAAGTGATTGTGCCCCTGTACTTGGCATTGGTGAGGCCACACCTTGAATACTGTGTTCAGTTTTGGGCCAATCACTACAAGGAAAACATTGAGGCACTGGAGCATGTCCAGAGAAGGGCAATGAAGGTGGTGAAGGGGCTGGAGAACAGGCTTTACGAGATGCAGCTGGGGGAACCGGGATTGTTCAGTATAAAGAAAAAGAGGCTGAGGGGAGACCTTATCACTCTGTACAACAGCCTGAAAGGAAGTTGTAGCAAGGTGGGTGTTGGTGTCTTCTCCCAAGCGATACATGATAGGATGAAGGTAAATGGCCTCAAGTTGTGCCAGGAGAGGTTCAGATTGGACATTAGGAAAAATTTCTTCACCAAAAGGGCTATCAGGCAGTGGCACAAGGTGCCCAGGGAGATGGTTGATTCTCCATCCCTAGAAATATTTAAAAGAAGGGTAGTTGAAGTGCTCAGGGATATGGTTTAGTAGTGGACAGGTACGGTTGGACTTGATGATCTCAAAGGTCTTTTCCAACCAAGTGATTCTGTGACTGTCCTACATAGAGATCTCAATAAATCATTTTATCTAACATTCTTTGCAACTGTCAATACCACTATGACCAGAACCTTATATTCGCATGCAGAAGACGTAAAGTCTTCATGGCAGAGCCCTAAAAATAAATGATGTCTTTCAGAGATGCAACAATCATCTTAAAATAATTCATGACTTTTGCCTTAGTAAACAAGAATTTATACTTTCCTTCCTCACAGACCGTTGAGCAATCCTGTTTTACAGCACAGATATAGTTCCCTAGTAAGTTTTACTATAATACATTCTCTGTAATTTCTTCTCACATTAAACTTCACAGTATCTTCCCATACAGCTGGGATGAAATACATATGCTACTATTCTTTCAGCTCTCAGGAAACTACACTAGTTTAATGTTTATCACCTCTCTTGCTGAAGAAAGGCTGGAGGCCTGTCTGCAGAATCATAGAATCATAGAATAGTTTGGGTTGGAAAGGAACTTAAAGATCTTCCAGTTCCAACCCCACTGCCATGGGCAGGGACACATCGCACTAGACCAGGCTGCCCAAGTCCCCATCCAACCTGACCTTGAACACCTCCAGGGATGGGGCAGCCACAACTTCCCTGGGCAACCTGTGCCAGTGCCTCACCAGTCTTATCATGAAGAAATTTGTCTTTATGTCTAGTCTAAATCTGCCCCTCTCCAAATTATACCCATTGCCCCTAGTCCTATCACTACAAGTCTTTGTAAAAAAAATCCCTCTCCAGCTCTCTTGTAGACTTCCTTCAGGTACTGGGAACAGAAAATAATACAGTAGATATTAGCAGGCATGACACGGATATACACTTATTTTAGATGATTACGGTATTAACAGCAATAAACATTGGCATACTGCACAAACACCTTAGATTTTCACCAGTTAGAACAAAGCTAAAAGAAAAGGTAATTGAATTTAAAAATACACAATCACGTAGGCTTTAATTTAGAAGAAGGAAGATATAAAAGAGAGAACTAATATGGAACTGACTGTGAAAATTTTCCTATATGATACGCTAGCACAATTTCAATGTACATCCAATCTTAACAGATGTGAAGGGGCTTTACAAGCTTTTCTGGTGAAAAAGGGCTCACAAAACCGATAATGCTGTGCTGCTGCTGCCTCTCCCAACAGGAGAACCAGTGGCACATCTCTGTGTTAGCCCAGGTTATCCAGAGCTGCTGTGGAGAGTCTGTAAGGAATTGCAATGAACTTTGCTGTCTTCAGGAAAGAAAATATTCAAAGCTTTTTTAAGTTTTTCTCTGAAGTGATGAGTCTGCTCTCAGCTTTCTGTCCTTTCTCCCACAGCTCCTTGTGGTTTGGTGAGAAATAGGTCAGTTATCAAATCAACCATGTTGAATCCTGGCAACTAAGACAGCCAATGACAGCTATATGAATAGGGGCAGAACAAGAGATTGAGGGGTGTGGTTATCCCCCTCTACTCATTAGGAAAGTCTGGAGCAGAGATGGCTTTGAGGGGAGCTAACAGCAATCCATCTCAGTTTGGAGGAGGTCTTTGAGAAGTTGGAGCCAGGCTCTTCACAGTGGTTCAGGGTGGGAGGCTGACAGACAATGAGCATAAAGTGAAACAGGAGAGGGTCAAATCGGATCTGAGGAGACATTTCATCCCTGTGAGGACAGTCAGGCAGTGGCATGGTCTGCCCCGTGTGGCTGTGCAGTCCCCACCCTCAGAGGTTTCTAAGCTCCAGTGGGATGAAGCCTTAAGCACCTTGGTCTGACCTCTGAGATGATGCTGCTATGAGCAGGAGGTTGAACCAGACACACCCGAGGTTCCTCCCAGCATGGATCATCTTGTGATCCTGTGGTCCTTTAAAAACTCTGGTTAACCTCTGCACAGCTGCCATTTGTCTATGAGGAACCCTTTTCTCACCCCTTCATTTACCAACCTTTTCTTCTTCTATTCTATTTACCATGGAATCATGGAATCACCAGGTTGGAAAAGACCTCCTGGATCGTCAAGTCCAACCATTCCCAACTGCCAGTAAACCATGTCCCTGAGTACCTCATCTTCCCATCTAGTAAATGCCTCCAGGGATGGTGGCTCAACCACCTCCTTGAGAAGACAGTTCCAGTGCCCAGTGATCCTTACAGTGATTTTTTTTTCATTTGTGATATCCAGCCTGAACCTCCCCTGGTAGAGCTTGAGGCCATTCCCTCTTGTCCTGTCCCCTGTCACTTGGGAGTAAAGGCCAGCACATTCCTCTCTTCAATCTCCTTTCAGGTAGCTGTAGAGAGCAATAAGGTCTCCCCTCAGCCTCCTCTTCTCCAGGCTAAACAATCCCAGTTCTCTCAGCTGCTCCTCATAAGGCCTGTTCTCCAGCCCCCTCACTAGGTTCATCACTCTTCTTAGGACTCACTCCAGAGCCTCAACATCCTTCTTGTGGTGAGGGGCCCAGAATTGAACACAGGATTCAAGGAGTGGTCTCACCAGTGCCAAGTACAGAGGGAGAAGAACCTCCCTGGACCTGCTGGTCACACTGTTTCTGATCCAAGCCAAGATGCCACTGGCCTTCTTGTCCACCCGGGCCACTGCTGGCTCATGTTCAGTCGCTGTCAACCAACACCCCCAGGTCTTTCTCCTCCAGGCAGCTTTCTAGCCACTCTTCCCCTAGTCTGTAGCTGCATAGGGTTGTTGTGCTCCAAGTGCAGGACCCGGCACTTGGCCTTGTTGAACCTCATACTATTGGTCTTGGCCCAGCTGTTTAGCCTGTTCAAATCCCTTTGCAGAGCCTCCCGACCCTCCAGCAGATCGACACTTCCACCCAGCTTAGTGTCATCCCCAAACTTGCTAAGGGTGCACTCGATGCCTTCATCCAGGTCCTTGATAAAGACATTGAACAGGGCTGGACCCAGCACTGAGCCCTGGGGAACCCCACTTGTCACTGGCCTCCAGCTGGATTTCACACCATTTCCCACCACTCTCTGGGCCCGGCCGTCCAACCAGTTTTCCACCCAGGAGAGTGTGCACCCGTCCAGGCCAGAGGCTGACAGTTCCCTAAGCAGAATGCTGTGAGAAACCATGTCAAAGGCTTTACTGAAGTCCAAGAAAACTACATCCACAGCCTTTCCCTCATCCAGCAGCCGAGTCACTTTGTCATAGAAGGCGATCAGGTTAGTCTGGCAAGACCTGCCTTTTGTGAACCCATGTTGACTGGGCCTGATCACCCAGTTCTCTTGCATGTGCTTCATGATAGCACTCAAGATCACCTGCTCCATGACTTTTCCTGGCACTGAGGTCAGACTGACAGGCCCGTAGTTTCCTGGGTCCTCCCTGCGACCCTTCTTGTAAATGGGTATAGTATCAGCCAGCCTCCAGTCCAGTGGAACTTCCCCAGTCAGCCAGGACCACTGGTAGATGATAGAACAGGGTTTGGCAAGCACATCCACCAGCTCCCTCAATACCCTCGACTGGATCCCCTCCAGCCCCATAGACATGTGGGTGTCTAATTGGCAAGCAAGTCTCTAACCACCTCCTCCTGGATCACGGGAGATTTGTTCTGCTCCTCTGGCTCAGTTGCCAAATTGCAGAGTGGTTAAGGGTGGGATGAAACCTGAGTTTTATCAATACAGAGAAGGACTCTACTGTAATTTTTTTTAACTGTGAGGATATACTTAGAAATTTGTTGAGCTTGATGTTCATACAAATACGTTTACCTGTGGGAGGGGAATGACTCATCTTTAGATTTTGAAGATGGAAGTGATGACTGGATTGTTTTTTGGAGACAGCCTTCTACACCATCTGCAATGCTGACTTGTTACTGTGAACAGACCCAAAATGCACTCAGAACAAGTGCTTATGTGAGAAATTCCATTGGCCGTGTGGGAATCTCACTAATAGCAGAGAAAAATGCACTTTGTATGAAAAATAAAGCAGCCTGGTACTGAGAGTCTTCTACCTCTTCCTAGAAGTTAGAGACTGGGTTTAGCCTTGGAAACTGAGGATTTATATTTTTCCTGACATTCTTGCTGGCATTAATTCATGTAACGGTGCAAATTCCATTCAGCCTTGCAGAATCCTTGACCTCAATCGCACCTCCGTCAATGTATTTGTTTGGCATTCTAATTATCTGCTCTAGGGAATGGATTTTATCAGGTTTCATTCTGCCAGCTTTTGGTTTTGTTAGCATATCTCCTTGTTCTTACATTATAAGAGAGAAGTTTCCCATCTACCTTTTCTATCACATTCCTTTATTTAGTATAGCTATTTCTCATCTCCTCTTATTGATGTCCTTTCTAGAGGAAATAATTCCAGTCTTTTCAATCTCCCTTTAAATGTTTTTCTGTTCTTAATAATTACACACTTCTCTTGATCCTGTTATAATTCTGTGTAATTTTTCACAAGAAATGGTGGCTGGTATTGTAGAACTAGCAACATAATCACACTGTCTCTGCAGTATTCTTCCCCTGTCCATTTTCTAACACCATCCATCCAACATATCATATGGTTTTTTTCCCAACACTGTGATGCACTAAGTAGAGGTTCCAGTGACCTGTCTGCAGTGATGTGCAGCTTCTTTTTTTTAGGTAGTAAAACCAACAGGCTTCTAATTCAACTATCAAAAGAAAAGTAGTTTTGTGGACTTTTTTGTACTTACCAACTTTATATTTCACTTGTCTGTATACTGCCTGTACTGCATTCTGAAGTTCTCTCATGTCCATGTTCAGAATAGCCTAAATAACTTTATCTAGTTTCAGATTTTGTGAACAGGTGCTGTAGGTAGAACTCTGTAGATAATTATATCATTCTTTTTCTGTGATAATGCTTTTTTCTTATGCATAGTGAGATTTCGATTCTGGCTGTCTGATGCTGGGGATGTTGTATACCTACTGAATCAAGTATAGCTACCTACTTCCTCCAGCTTATATTTTCCTCAGATTCCACCACAAATGGAGAACTGTCTCCACTCATGGAGAACAGAACAAAGGAAAGGAGCTAAATGGATTTCCAGCTCAGTCCCCTGCATTTTCAGCTTGCCACGTTGTAGATATTAATGTAAGAGCCATCTATAAAAGCATCTCCATTCCTTCTCCCATTCTGCTACACAAACCTGAGCAAATACCAGATATCAGTTTGTAAAGGCTTTTAAAAAGCTTGGAATTTTACCTACAGTGAAAAACATTCACATACCAAGCAACCCCATTCAAAGGCATTGCTAGCACACTGTGACATTAATAATTTCAAAGTACCTCTTACAAAGTTGGACACCAACACTAACACACACACCCCTTTTTTAAAAAATTGATAGCTGTAGTTTACTCAAAAAAGAAATGGGAATTCATCAGGTATTTGTGAAGGGTTCCTGCTCCATACACCAAACAGTATGGGAGAGGATTTACTGACAGATTCCCTTTTCTTCCTTCTCTCATGCCCATAGATAAAATACTCACAGGAGCAGAAATGTGTGGCAATGTGGCAGTTTATTGTTTTGATAATGGAACTAGATCAGTGCTGAAAGTAGGACAATGGCATTAATGCGGCATTCCTCTCAGACGAGTTAGCAGGACCCGATAACAAAATGTTGGGATGCCATGGCTTTACTATTTCTCCTATCTATGTTTGTGTGTATAGGGATAACTCCTAAAAGATATTGTGTGGCACTATGTGACCATCACTGAAAACCTGAGCTCCAGAACTTCTGACTTAGTCTAGTACTCAGCTTTTAATTTGTGAAGATTGATTGGCATGTATTTTAACAACAAAGTAATATGTTGTATTCCTGAAAGAAGTGATAGTTCTTCAGTGTGTGTGTCTTTCATTGTTGTGGCATTAGGCTCATTCACAACACACTCATTCACTAGCTACACTGGCCAATCAAACTCATCATTTTTCCTCCTTTCTCCCCCTTGCTTATTGCAGGTCCCTCCTCAAATTGATATAACTGTGTGAGTTGCACTGGTATATCTTATTCTGATTTATAGAATCATAGAATATTTAGGGTTGGAAGGGACCTCAGTAACACTCTAGTTCCAACCCCCCTGCCATGGGCAGGGACACCCCATTAGATCAGGTTACCCAAGGCCCCATCCAACCTGGCCTTCAACACCTCCAGGGATGGGGCAGCCACAACCTCCCTTGGTAACCTGTGCCAGTGCCTCACCACTCTCATCCTTATGTCTAGTCTAAATCTGTCCTTCTCCAGTCTATACCCATTGCCCCTTGTCCAATCACTACCTTTGTAAACAGTCCCTCTTCAGCTTTCTTGTAGGCCCCTTCCAGGTACTGGAAGTTTGCTATAAGATCTCCTTGGACCCTTCTCTTCTCCAGGCTGAATAACCCAAACTCCCTCGGCCTGTCCTCATAGGGAAGGTGCTCCAGCCCTCTGATCATCTCTGTAGCCCTCCTCTGGACCCATTCCAACAGCTCCATATCCTACTTACATTGAGGATCCCAGAACTGGACACAATACTCCAGATGAGGTCTCACAAGAGAAGAACAGAGGGGCAGAATCACTTCCCTTGAGCTGCTAACCACGCTTCTTTTGATGCAGCCCAGGACATGGTTGGCCTTCTGGGTTGCGAGTGCACACTTCTGGCTCATGTCAAGCTTCTCATCAACCAGAATCCCCAAGGGCAGGGCTGCCCTCAATCACGTCATCCCGCATCGTGTACTGAAAATGGAGATTGCCCCGAGCCAGGTGTAGGACCTTGCACTTTGCCTTGTTGAACCTCATGAGGTTCTGACAGCCCCACTTCTCCAGCCTCCATCCAGGTCCCTCTGGTTGACATCCCATCCTTCCGATGTGGCAACTGCACCACTCAGCTTGGTGTTGTCTGCAAACTTGCTGAGGGTGCACAAGGACTACGATAGAAGTGTACGAATTTAATAGAATTAATTTAAATAACTAATTTAAATAAATTAAATTAATTCTTGGGTAAAGGTGCATTGCAAACCAGCCAGAATTCACAACCTTAGCAAGCTACCAATATTTCTAAATGCCCAATAAGCCTGTCTGGCATTCCCTGGAGTGAGGTTATGTGGCACTTACTATATCCCTCCACCCTTCTATTAGTCCTTAAGAACCTGTACTGGGTTTCTGTAGCAACATTTTTGGCAGCGAGGGGCCTGCAGGGCTGGCCTCTGTGAGAAGACACCAAGAGCTGCCCCCATGGTGGACAAAGCCAATTCCAGATGGCTCCAAGACACACTTACCAATGTCCAAAGCTGAGCCCATCAGCAACACTGGCGGCACCTCTGTGACGATATATTTAAGAAAGTGTCAAAAGTGCTGCTCGGGAGCTGAGAGAGATCTAAGTGAGGAAAAAATGTGGGAGAAACAACTATGTAGTCAGCAAGGTCAGCAAAGAAGGACAGAGAGGAGGTGGTCCAGGCACCGCAACAGATATTCACCTAGAGTCTGTGGAAGAAGCCATAGCAAAGCAGGTTATCCCCTTGTAGCCTATGAAGAGCCATGGTGGAGCAGATATTCACCCTGCAGCTTGTGAAGTACCCCATGCTGGGTAATGTGGGCATGCCCTGCAGCCTGAGGAGAGTTCACACTGGAGCAGGCTCCTTGCAGGGTTTGCATCCTGCAGAAAGCCCATTTTTAAACAGTTGACTCCTGAGGGACTGCACCCCTTGGAGAACGCCAGTGCTGGAAAAGTTCTTGAAGAACTGTAGCCTGTGGGAAGGATCCACATTGGAGTGTACCCTGTGGGAGGGACCTCACACTGGAGCAAGGGAACAGCATGAGGAGGAAGGACCAGCAGAGATGAAATGTTATGAGCTGATGTCAGTCCCAGTTCCCCATCCCCCTGTGCCACTTGGAGGGATGAGACAGAAGATCCAGGAGGGAAGCTGAGCCTGGAAAGATGACAAGACTAGAGCAAAGATGCTTATATTTATGTTTTCATTTCTCACTATGCTACTCTGCTATTAATTGGCAACAAATGATTTTTTTTTTCCCCCAAGCTGAGTCTGTTCTGCCCATGACAGTAAGGGATTTCCCTGTCTTTGTCTTGACTCACATACTTTTTTCATCTATTTTCTCCTCCTATCATTTTGAGGAGAGGGAGTGATAGAGCAGCTGGGTGGGTGTCTCACAGGCAGCAGGGTCATAGAATCATAGAATCATAGAATCATAGAATCATAGAATCATAGAATCATAGAATCATAGAATAACCAGGTTGGAAGAGACCCACCGGATCATCAAGTCCAATCATTCCTATCAAACACTAAACCATTCCCCTTAGCACCTCGTCCACCCGTGCCTTAAACACCTCCAGGGAAGGTGACTCAACCACCTCCCTGGGCAGCCTGTTCCAGTGCCCAATGACCCTTGCTGTGAAAAATGTTTTCCTAATGTCCAGCCTAAACCTCCCCTGGCAGAGCTTGAGGCCATGGGGTCAAACCCAACAAATAGCCCCTTTGTGTATCTTCAGTAATCTCAACATCTACCAAGCACATACTTGCCAATCTGAAGATGTTTTTCACAATATACATTGTCTCCAGCTCGCTCAGTGATTATATTCAAATGCAAAATCACTGTGCATAACCCCTGCCATAAATAAAGGTGTAATCTTCCATGTATTGTACTTTGCATCAGAATATCCAGTGCCTGGTTTTAGGAATCACAGGCTTTTCTGTAGAGACAGTATAAAATGTTTCCAATCATGGATATACCACAGGAGGTAAGAGAGTTTTATCTCTTGGTATGACTGGAGTGTCATGTGTAGCTGTCTAACAATTCCTGTTTCAAAATTGTGTCTGTCCCAGCAGTTGCCAACCTACAGAAATGACAGAGAGAGTGGGATTAGATAACTGAGTCTGTTAGTCAGTTTGAAAGAAACTGAACTTTCAAGGCTCCTGGATGCAACTCTCTTAATGCAAAAATGCTAGTAAGACTTTTCCTTTGTTGTTCAGGCAGATGGATTTCAGCTGAAATCTGCTGCTACTAGACTGACCTGATGATACTCAGTTTAGGATCTTTACCACCCCCTAGAAGTACCTTTAAAAACCACTTTTTTTCCTATATTTTTTGCTTTTTACCATGATCACACTATGTAGAATCTCCAGACACTGAGGAGGTCAGGAAGCTGGGAATGCTAAGTGAGGAAGACAGGAAAGTGTCTTTGCTTTTCTTTAATTTATTTAGACAAGCTGACAGAGTTGAAAACATACTTTGAATAACAGATAAACTCGAGCATGGAGAGTTCACCCTCTCATTTGTAGCAGAAGCCCCATCTCTTCTGCCTCAAAATATTATGAATAAGCAATATGGGATCCAAAAGTTTGCAAGTCCTGACTTCTTCCATTGCTTTTTTTGTTCACACTCACTTCCTCGTAGCCCCTTGAAAGCCACAAAGCATCCTGGCAGAATCAATTTCCCACCAAGGCAACCTAACGTTAGATTAGTTCAGCTACAAAGAAGAGTGGTAAAGCAGATGAAATCAAATCATAGAAATCTTCCTGAGAAACAGGCAGTGTGGGGTATGAAGTGCAGACAGCCAGCAGAGCAAAAAGGGCATTCAGACTGAAAACAGAACCTGTAAGGCATGTAGAACCTGTGATTGCTACTGAAGCAGCTATGTTATATTATACTGGTACTGAAATAAGGAGATAAAAAAAAAATGAAGCAATAAAACAGCCAAGGCTGATGGCAGTAAGCAGTGAAAAGGAAAATCACTTTCTGTGCTGTAAGCTGAGGGAAAACTGAAAGCGAGGCCAGAGAAAGAGGGAAAGAGTTTAGATTAGATTCCTAGAAAACCTTTCTTTCTGAGTGAAATATTGACAGTGTATAGGATATAGGAACTGTCCAGCAATGGCTGTTTGTACTGAAAAAACTGGTGTGTAGATTTTGGGTCATCAACGGAAAAAAAAAGACATTATTTTTTTCTTTTGCATGCATTGCATAAATTAGATTCCAGCTTCTAAGCCATGGGAAGCAAAAGCCTGTTTAATATCATGCTTTCTCTGAGAGGAACAAGTCTCCTGCTATATTGTATAGCAAGTGGGAGACTAGTGGAATGTATAATTACAACAGGGAAGAAATATTGAGATAACTAAGAAGGTTTCCACACATGACTGGATTTTCCTTTTCATCTACTGTATATATACTTATCCTCTGGAGGAACTTTAAAACCATAGAAAAGCTCATTTCCCACTTAACACCACGCATTTTATAGAGATCCATTTTGTTGCATAGAAGCATCTCTCATAATCCCTTTCCTCAGGAATAATTTATCTTTCTATATTAGAGCCCAAAAGTCTCTCTGACTGTGCTGGAAAGTATTTGGAGATATTTAAAGTAGAGATGACTTCAGTTAATGAAGAATTTCAGATCTCTACATAATTTTTCCTATTTGAGAGAAATCTGGCTTTAGATCTGTACATACTAGGTTTTTAGCATCTTATGACCATCTGTTGGGTGGCACTGTGCCCATTCTCAGACACATAATACTAGTTTCAAGGAGGGGCTGGCACCAGCCAAAGAGGAGCTGACAAGGATAGCCTTCACATCGGAAGACAGCCCTTACAATGAGATGTGTCGATTAGCACTATACACCTCTGATGATGATTTCTGATAGGAATTGCTGAGCACTAGTTCACACCTCCTTTCTTTGCTTTCTGATGATGTCTTCTGCAGTAGTTTCTCTCTGGTGTCCCACTATGATGTATTTTTCTTTTGGATACATTGCAAATAGCAGGGAAACAGATGAAAACCTGTTTGGTTGGAGATAAGAAATTTGCAGCCCACTTTCTTTTAATTCTTTGCACTTGAGCTGCTTCTCTGTTCCTCTTAAGCCTCGCTACCAAACCAGCCACCTATGGAAAGGTTTGCAGTATAAGAGCGTACACTTCCGTACATATGGAAAACCAACCCCATTCCTTAAAACTTGGAAAGAAGAACTAATGAATCATGCTTTTAAAATGTTTTGAGTTGGCTACCAGTGACAAAGCTGCTTCCTATGTACCTCACACACAGGAGAAATGAGTTGCACACTTGGGAGGCTGCCAGGCTGAGTGTTTACAGGGGAGGAAATGCTAGTGGCGCAAATCCTGAATTTATTCCAGAATAGAATAATAGAACCATAGAATCACAGAATCATAGAATCACAGAATAGTTTGGGTTGTAAGGGACCTTAAAGACCATCCAGTTCCAACCCCCCTGCCATGGGCAGGGACACCTCCCACTCAATCAGGGCCCCATCCAACCTGGCCTTGAACACCTGCAGGGATGGGGCAGCCACAGCTTCTCTGGGCAACCTATGCCAGTGCCTCACCACTCTCATAGAATAATGTACATGGATTGTTTTGAAAATGGCAAATTCCACATTGTGGAAGGCAGAGGTCCAGCTACATTAGCTGAGAAACTAGTTTTTCTTTAATAATTAAGAATTATTGATTGTTTATTTAACTTTTAGAATCATAGAATCATAGAATAACTTTGCTCTGAAAGGCTTACTTTGTCATAATTGACCTTACCTAGACTGGAAAAGTTGTGGGGAAATAAATATTAAAATGTTTAGGGTAATAAGAGTGAACTTTTTTATGACTCCATTTTTTTTTTTTATTGACAAACTATGGACTCAGTTAAAAAAAAATTGAAATCTCAACGCTGAAAGGTTTATCTTTCTGAAGTTATGATAGTGTGCCAAAAGCTGACTAATATGAAGCTCCTTCTATGTGTTTATTCTACTGGTTTGAAACTAATGGATCTGCTTATCTGCGAGAACTTCTTTCCTTTGAATCCTAGGATTTTTTCTGCCTTGCTTGAAAATTGTCTGAAAAGTTTCTGGAATTATATGAGTTCTTCCATTACTGCGAGGAACACAGAAGACATACATATAAAGTAAGACACAGTAAAATACCTTCTGAATTGAGCTTTCATCATAACATTTATGCTTTCATTGTAGTTGTACTTGAGATGGATTTTTTCTGAAGTGTCTCCTCTAAATTTGTGAATAGGGTATCTTTAGATCCAGAAGTATCAGTCAGGACATCCAAGTATGGCTGTGGTTCTTTGATACTGATTTGCTCCATGAGCCCAGGAAAGAAACTCCATTCAGGGAGCAATTTCTGACTCACATGTGGCATGCCATAGACTCCAATAGCCTGATTTATTTTTGAGCAGAGAGACTTCTGCCAGCATACTGACTTCCAAACCTTTTGTATGCAGGACCTTGATCTCTCTGTCCCCTCGTTAAAATCAAAAACTCTAAATGAATAATTTGGTGCTTCACTACACAATTGTTGGAAGGCTGAGTTTAAAAAGTTTATTTAAAGTATGAAATTATTATGCCTTTTCTTTTCTTTACTGTAAAAGAAATTATTCTTCCCAGATGAGCAGCTGCCTCATATACCTACCTACCTCTCATCTCAAAAAATGTGGTATCCCATCATTTGCTTTTATTCACATATCTGTTCAGGTTATTTCTCAGTGACAAAAGACTGATGGCCAGCATGTCTTTTGATGCAGCTGGGTCTGACTCAAATAGTAGCCAATAAGTGACAGGCCAGGGAAAAGACTGACACTTACTGCCTTGTGTTTTCATACCAGTCATAAGTACTTAGAGCCTACCAGGCTCATATATTCTACTTTTTGACAAATTAATATTCTTGACTGTTTATGCCTGATTAATATGCAGTGCCTATTGGAGCACTAACTCTTTTAGGGAGAAAAGGGGAAAAAAAAAATCATGAGCTGCCAGAACTAACAATGCACTTATGAATTTATAATTGAAAGCATGAAAGGCATCAAAAAGGAATTATCAATTATTTACTAAGCATTTCAGCTAGAAAAACAATTATAACAATTTATTGAAGGTTGCTTTAAAGGAGAAATTGCTTTAAAAATGTGTTCCAGTTGACTCAGAGTAACTTGAAAGAAATTTAAAGCAGCCTTTGCATTACAATTAAGGAAGCAGACACTCTACAGCACAGCAAAAAATGAACTGTTCTGAATTATTTTAGTAGTTTTTTTGAAGTGCTCTGTGGCTGGACAGACTTTAAGCATGTGGCTTACATGTATGCTTTTGCTGAGATCTAACCAAACTATGCTGTCAGTCAAACCTGTTGCTGAACAACACATGGCTAATTATGCCAATTACCAGCATCCTGTGGAACTGACAGCTTTGCATCAGGTCCTGATTAGTAGGCACATACAAAAACGGGTAAAACTGGAGAATTAAAAATAAAATAACCTACATGGAAAGATGATTTTGCCTTATCAAGTCTGGTAATAACCTTGAATCTAGACAGTTTTTTCTTCTTCACAATCTGTTTTCTCTTCCCCCTTCTCCTTTTGCCACAATTCCTTACTGTTCCTCATGACCATCACAAATTAGAGTAGTGTTTTTTGTTTTGAAATGCTTAGATGTTATTTTTTTAATGAAGAATTTTAAATGAAGCATTGAGCAATCTTCTCATTCACTTCTGGATTTAAGGATAGGATAAATGTACAGACATCCACAGATATGTGACACAATGCCAGTCCAGCTGGGGTCCATTTTAGAAAAGCCATTGAAGCGACTTAGAATATTCTAGTTTTGCCATGTAGGAAGGCTGGTGTCTCTCTAATTACAATGCAAAGACTGTTGTTAACACCTTTAGCCTCTGAGCCAGGCATCTAAGCTCCCATTATAATCAAGAGAGATCTAATCAAGTCAGTTAATGGAGTATAGAGAGCTATTTACCTGACCAAATGTAGGTGTTTGCTTTTAGAGGAGACAAACTGCTCTCTAGAGTCCATGTCTGTACTGGCCAGATCTCCACTGGCCATCACCAAAGGTTAAACTTCTATCTTGCCTGCAAATACCTACATTTATCTATTTATCTATTATCTACATTTATTTATTAATATATTTCCAGATAAATCGTCTTCTCAGTCCCTGAATTTGTTAACCGACATGTCCAACATTTATTTCTACTATAGACATGCTAATATAAAATTGTCTAAAAATCAGCATAAACCGTTTTTATGAGCATAAGTAAAGAGTATTTTCATAAGATCAGAGATTCCAAGGCAGAGAACGGAAGCTGCCTCGTTCAACAATGCTTGTAGACATCAAAGAAGAGTCATAATTTCAGACAGCTATCATGTATATAAATCAGCGCTGTAAGTAGATCTGTGTGTCTGCAAAATTGAAGAGTCAACAGAAAAAAAGAGAAACAAATCTTAGGGTTTTCTTCCATACTTGCCAAATATTATTGACTCTTGGCATTTGTATTTATCTAAACAGACTGCTGTCTTGTGACTTTTTAAAGGTGGCAACATGTAAATTTGGAGAAAGGTCCTGTTCTTCTCCTGGCTTTCTCCTTCCACAGATGAATAAATTATATCCTTACTTGCCAAATTCTTATTTTGATCTTTTCTGCCTTCCAGTTTTCAAGCATTCAATCCACTCTTTTTCCATTTTCTTTTTTGACCTAATTATTAGTGGTCTGTTACTTTCTCTCTTTTTTTCCCCATTGAAACACAGGGCTATCCAATGGCTCAGCTCACTTTGGTTCTCCCAAAAGCAGCAGTATTATCAGTTTCAACAACAGCAGCTATTCCTTGAAGATGAACTTTGCTTACAGATTTGAGTTCCCCTCCCAGATCTGTGATGCATCTACTTTTCTCTTTTTTTTTAGAAAATAAAATATCTCCACTATTTTTTAAAAACAATATATGCACTACCTGCAGAAAAGTAAAACTTCTTTTTTTAATCTAGGCTGTCATCTTGTGTTTTGTCATCTTGTTTTGCCCAGGGAGGGGGTTGAGTCACCTTCCCTGGAGGTGTTTAAGGCACGGGTGGACGAGGTGCTAAGGGACATGGTTTAGTGTTTGATGGGAATGGTTGGACTCGATGATCTGGTGGGTCTCTTCCAACCTGGTTATTCTGTGATTCTGTGATTCTGTGGTTTTCAACTCCCTGTTGTAGCAATTCTTTTTTTATTGGATTGGAGTCTAATTGTTCCTCACTGATACAGTGAAATGTGACTCGATAATCATCCTGCTGACATTTCTTTTTTGGCTTTTTTTTGAATAATAATGTGAAACGTTGGTAATATTGTGCAACAGTTTCTATTAAAGTTAAGGACACTTACATACATGACAACAGAAAGTAAAAAAGATGCAACCTTGTAAAACTCCAAAGAAAACTCCACTGTAATAGATACTTCTGCTCAAATGCCTGAAAAAAAGAAGTATTTTATTAAACATCTGCAAGAATAACTTTTTCAAATGTGCTATTGGAGTTACACTGGAATACTAGAACATTTTCCTAGGTATTGCATGAGTACGTGATCAGATTTATCCATGACTGGATTGCTAAATCCCTAGGAAATTATGACTCCCTAAATTCAGATTTTTGCTTAGCTGCGTGTAAGTATGGGGAAGGATGGCTGCAGCCCTGTGTCTTTCTCTAACAGGAGGAATAGGGACGGAGAGATATGATATTAGTCTGGCCATCAGTCTAGCCAAGTCTAGCCCCTCTGTAGCTAGCTTGATGCAATGTCTCCGAGATGAACGTAAGTGATAGATCCAAAGGAAACAAACATTAGAAATAAAAAGAAACAACAAGTTAAGCATAGTTCAGGTAGCAAAATTCCCTAATTTGTCAATCAAAAATGTAGACAACACTTTTCCAAAAGCAGACATATAGTCTCTCTTTTGGAGGTGGAATCTGTTTTTCTGAGCCTTTGCTCATACAGCTAATCTTCACTTGAGTATTCCTCCTGGAATCAATGCAACTTTTATGAACAATCAGGAGAGCTGGGTTTAGATATGACAGCCGCAAGCAGAGCTGGTAGTCAAGAAAAGAGAAGCTTTATTGTGGTCTATGTATAGCAGTGGTCTCCAGAGCGTGATGAACTTCATATTTACAGACACACCTGAGACAAGTTTTATTCTGCATTATATCCTTATGGCCAAGGACACTACTGCATCCTTAGCTAAATCATTCTTAGCTAGCACAGTCTTAGTTAACATGGTGACAGATACAGCTTTAACTCAGCCAAGTTCTTCCTCAAAAAATATTTCTGATCCAACCTTTCCTGATTATGTCACAATTTCAGAAAATTATAGGAAATTTGGTAGCACTTTTGACAGGAAAATGACACAAATGACCAATAGACCATGTTTCATAAAATGTCTTTTGAAGCTTTTTTTGGCTAAACTGTTTGCAAGTCTGGAGGGCACTTTTAGTCTTCCTGGTCTAACTGTAGGATTCTGAAGGGAGCTTGTTTCATTTTGCAAGGTGTTATCTGTGAGATTGTATTTTAGACGTCAAGCTAGAGGGAGGCCATCTAACTCCTTGGACATGGTGCTGTGATATCAGTTGAGAAAACAGTTAAAAAGCACAGTTTTGGACCCCTCACTATAAGAAAGACATTGAGGTGCTGGAGTGTGTCCAGAGAAGAGCAACGAAACTGGTGAAGGGGCTGGAGAACAAGTCTTATGAGGAGCAACTGAGGGAACTGGGGTTGTTTAGACTGGAGAAGTAGAGGCTGAAGGATGACCTTATTGGTCTCTTCAACTACCTAAAAGGATGTTGTAGAGAGGTGGGTGTTGATCTCTTCACCCAAGTGACAGGACAAGAGGGAATGACCTCTAGTTGCACCAGGGGAAGTTTAGATTGGACATTAGGAAAAATTTCTTCACAGGAATGTTTATCAGGCACAGGCAGAGGCTGCCCAGGGAGGTGGTTCAGTCACCATCTCTGGAGGCGTTTAAAAGGTGGGTAGATGAGGTGCTTGAGGACATGATTTAGTAGTAGAAAGATACAATTGGACTTGGTGATCTCTAAGGTCTTTTCCAACCTAAGGATTCTATGATTCTATGCATCCTAACCTGCCACCTTACTCCCTTTTTATAGCAATTTAAATATATGCATATCTGTCACACTGTAAGGTCGAATTCGCTCTTCTGTACAACTTTTATTTCCCTCTACTGTCCATGTAGTTGCTGTCTCTGACAGCAGAATATCAGAAAACAGATTTGAATTTTATCTGGAATAATGCATGAGCCAGCAGTGTGCCCAGGTGGCCAAGAAGGCCAATGGCATCTTGGATTGGATCAGAAACGGTGTGACCAGCAGGTCCAGGGAGGTTATTCTCCCTCTGTACTCGGCACTGGTGAGACCGCTCCTCGAATCCTGTGTTCAGTTCTGGGCCCCTCACCACAAGAAGGATGTTGAGGCTCTGGAGCGAGTCCAGAGAAGAACAACAAAGCTGGTGAGGGGGCTGGAGAACAGGTCTTACAAGGGGCGGCTGAGAGAGCTGGGGTTGTTTAGCCTGGAGAAGAGGAGGCTGAGGGGAGACCTCATTGCTCTCTACAACTACCTGAAAGGAGGTTGTAGAGAGGAGGGTGCTGGCCTCTTCTCCCAAGTGACAGGGGACAGGACAAGAGGGAATGGCCTCAAGCTCTGCCAGGGGAGGTGCAGGCTGAACATTAGGAAAAAATTTTTCACGGAAAGGGTCATTGGGCACTGGAACAGGCTGCCCAGGGAGGTGGTTGAGTCACCTTCCCTGGAGGTGTTTAAGGCACGGGTGAACGAGGTGCTAAGGGACATGGTTTAGTGTTTGATAGGAACGGTTGGACTCGATGATCCAGTGGGTCTCTTCCAACCTGGTTATTCTATGATTTATGTTATATTCACATCTCATGTAGCAGAAGAATGGACATAGACTGGGACAGATGATGCTCTAATTTATGGGTAAGGTTTAGAAGGCAGGTTAACATGGATGATGGTGTGGTGGAAATCCACTATAAACTTCCTGAACAAAAGGTGGTAAGCTGGGGCTTGTGTCCGCAGAGCCTGGTCTTCGTGAGGGATTTTAAACACCCCAATTATCTGCTGGAGGGAGGGCACAAGCAATCCAGGAAGTTGTTGGACAATGCTGATGACAACTTCCTGACACAGGTAGTCAAGGACCCAATGAGAAGAAATCACCTCATGCTTACATCAAGGCAGGAATGGTCAGGAATGTGAAGGTTGGAGGCAGCCTTGGTTACAGTGACCATGAAGGGGGCAGTTCAGGATTCTTAGAGGAAGAAACATAGCAAACAGCAGGATCACAAACCTGGACTTCAGGAGAGCAAACTCTAGCCTGTCTGGGGATCTCTTTGGAAGAATCCTATGGGATATGACCCTGTGGAGGAGATGGTCCTGAATAGATGTTTGATTTTCAGATTGTTCTCTCCAGGCTCAATTTTGGTCCATCCAAACATGTACAAAGCAGGCAAAGACAGCAGTGGGTCCCTACATGAATGCAGATCTCTAGACAAAGCCTAAAACTGAAAAAGAAAACATATGAGATGTGGAAGCAGGAAGAGGTAATCCAGGAGGGTGACAGAGACACTGTTCAAGAATGCACAGACAAGGTTAGGAAACCCCAAGACCATCTGCAGTTGAAATCGTAATGGACACGAAGGTCAATGAGAAGTTTCTACAAGCACCTCAGGAATGAAAGGAAGATGAGGGAAAATGTGACCCTGCTGCAGAATATAAGATCTGATGCCAAAGGACATGGGAAACGCTTTGTTTGCTTCAGTCTTTACTGATAAAATTTGTCTTCAGGAATCCCAGAGCCCTGAAACCGATGGGAACACTGAAGAAAGAGATCAAGTTGAGGAACATTTAAACATAACTGGACATATATAAGTCACTGAGACCTGATGGGATGCACCCAAAATTGCTCTGTGAGCTGGCTGATGTTGTGAGGCTACTCAGAATTATCTTTGAAAGAGTGTGGTGATCAGGGGAGATTTGGGGGCATAGGCAGAAAGGAAATATCATTCCTACCTAAAAGAAAGACAAGAAGAGTAATCCAGGTTGCTACAGACTAGCCAGCTTCACCTCAGTCTTGGAGTAACCCTGGAATTTATTTCCTGATGTATGAAAGACAGGAAAGTGATTGGGAGTAGGCAGCACAGAGACACAGGAGAAATTAGGCCTTAGCAACACAATCATCTCCTATGGTGAAATTACTAACCGGGTGCATGTTGTTTGAAAGAGGTTGATGTTGTTTGTCTTGACTCTAGCAAGGCTCCTGACTGTTCCTGTAACATCCTCACAGACCAACTGATTCTGTAATATGCGTGGATAAGACAAATTTTGACCTTTAGTGAATGGTTTTTTTTTAATGTGTCTTTTACTGGGTGTTTTCCCAATTAATGGTTCCTAGGCTAAGAAAAGATGCAATGCTTTTCTCTCCCATCTGATGAAAAGCAAAGGGATTATGTGAGGGTCCCATGTGTCAGCATCTGACACATTAACTCAAGAAAGCATTCTGATCCCAAATTAGATTGCTTTCCTTGCATTACATTTGCAGATGTAAGAGTCTGGAGTAGTCTGGATTTGCCAGCTCTCTTGGGAACTGATTCATTTGAGAAAATGATTAGTTACACATTTCAGAGACTAAATGTAGGCGCCCATCTTTTTAAAGTCTTGCCATGGATTAGGCTTCTACTTATGCTTAATTCTCCTTTCTTTCTTGCAGTATTTTAAAACATATGGCTGAAATTATTTTGCCTCTTACTAAATGTGCCATCCAAGCAACTCTGACACTTGAAATGTTAATAATATGGTAGACTTCTATTTGGCAAGTAGGAATATGACATTATGAAACTCTTGGTTTCTAGGATGCTGCTAAGTAAATGCAAAGTCGTGTCATTTGATGGGAATTTCTGTTTGCCATAACTGTGAGAAAATATAAACACATGGGTCAACCTTGTGATAAGTAAGAACAAAAAAACAAGTGAAGGATTATTCTTTTCTAGCACTACAGTTGAGAGCAGAAAGTGACTATTGAGACATTTGTTGTCGGGCTGAAGCCAGTTACATTTCTGTTCCTGACTGTATGGGGTACTGTGTGGATCAGTATGTGGAGCTACTGAAATTCACTTCTCATAGATTATGTCTTCACAGAATCACTAGGTTGGAAAAGACTTCCTGGATCGAGTCCAACCATTCCTATCAATCACTAAACCATGCCCCTCAGTAGCTCATCCACCCGCCTTTTAAACACCTCCAGGGATGGTGACTCAACCACCTCCCTGAACAGCCTGTTCCAGTGCCCAATGACCCTTTATGTGAAATTTTTTTCCTAATGTCCAGTCTGAACCTCCCTTGGCGGAGCTTGAGGCCATTTCCCCTTGTCCTATCACCTCTCACTTGGGAGAAGAGGCCAGCATCCTCTTCTCTACAACCTCCTTTCAGGCACTTGTAGGGAGCAATAAGGTCTCCCCTCAGCCTTCTCTTCTCCAGGCTAAACAACCCCAGCTCTCTCAGCTGCTCCTCATAAGGCCTGTTCTCCAGCCCCCTCACCAGCTTTGTTGCTCTTCTCTGGACTCTCTCCAGAGCCTCAACATCCTTCTTCTGATGAGGGGCTCAGAACTGAACACAGGAATCAAGGTGAGGTCTCACCAGTGCCGAGTACAGAGGGAGAATAACAATATATATATGTTCTTATGTCCATCCTCACCTGCTCCCTCTGCAGTATCACCAGGTTCTCTGATACGGTGCTCATATGTAGAAACGAAAGTCAGCACAACCTTAGGAACTAAAGATTATTCTGCCTCACTTCAGTAAGCAAGAAAATCATAGAGTGAACCCTCCTGGAGGACATTGCTGGGTACATGGAGGACAAGAGGACAACTGATAACAGTTGGCATGGATTTACCAAAGTTAAATCATGCCTAACAAATCTGATTGCCTTATACAAAAAGTAGTTCTATGATCAGAGGATTGCTATGAAAGCACAAGACCACAGCCTATTCTGCCAATGATAATAATATTGAGGCTCTGATTATTTATTTGGACAAATGTCAACTGAGATAGGGATGAGGCTGCTGAACAGTTTGTTGTCTATTAGGAGACTCTTTTTGTAGCACATCCATATTTCATTATGGAATCTATCTCTTTACAGAACTGACCTGAGGAAGTCTGGCAAAATTCTAGTCCTTTTTTTTTATTATTATCTTATTTTTGAGACTAGGAACTGTATGAGTCCTTTTGTGAGTAATTGTGAGTTCTTTGGTGCTCTTCAAGAAGGAAATCCTGGCAGCGCAAGAGCAAGCTGTTCCCATGTGCTGGAAAACGAGCCAGCAGGTTACAAAAAACCAGCCTGGTTGAACAGAGAGATCTGGGTGGACATCAAAAAGAAGAGGAATGATCTTTGGAAGAAGGGGCAGGCATCTTGGGAGGACTACAGGGATGAAGCGAGATCATGCAGAGATAAAATCAGGAGGGTTAGAGCCCAGCTAGAACCCAGACTGGCTAATTCTGTGAAAGATAATAAAAAGTCTTTCTACAAAAACATCAATAGTAAAAGGAGGACCAGGGAGGATATCCAGTCTTTATTGGATGCGAAGGGAACAACTGTACAAAGGATGAGGACAAGGCTGAGGTACTTAATGCCTTCTTTGCTTCACTCTTTAATAGTAAGGAAAGCTATTCCACGTGTGTAAATCCCTATGAGCTAGAGGAGCAGAACAAGGCTCCCATGATCCAAGAGGAGGTGGTTAGAGACTTGCTTGGCCCATTAGACACCCACAAGCCTATGGGGCCAGATGGAATCCACCCAAGGGTATTGAGGGAGCTGGTGGATGTGCTTGCGAAACCCTGTTCTATCATCTACCAGTGGTCCTGGCTGACTGGGGAAGTTCCACTGGACTGGAGGCTGGCTGGTGTTATACCCATTTACAAGGAGGGTTGAAGGGAGGGTTCAGGAAACTACAGGCCTGTCAGTCTGACCTCAGTGCCAGGGAAAGTCATGGAACAGGTGATACTAAATGCTATCATACAGCACGTGCAAGAGGACCAGGTGATCAGGCTTAGTCAACAGGGGTTCATGAAAGACAGGTCTTGCCAAACTACCCTGATTGCCTTCTATGACAAGGTGACCCAATTACTGGATGAGGGAAAGGCTGTGGATGTAGTATTCTTGGACTTCAGTAAAGCCTTTGACATGGTTTCTCACAGCATTCTGCTTAGGAAACTGGCTGCTTCTGGCCACACTCTCCTGGGTGAAAAACTGGTTGGATGGCCGGGCCCAGAGAGTGGTGGGAAATGGAGTTAACTCCAGCTGGAGGCCGGTCACAAGTGGTGTCACCGAGGGCTCAGTGCTGGATCCAGCCTTGTTCAATGTCTTTATCAATGATCCGGATGAAGGCATTGAGTGCACCCTTAGCAAGTTTGTAGATGACACTAAGATCGGTGGAAGTGTCGATCTGCTGGAGGGTTGAGAGGGTCTCCAAAAGCGTCTGAACAGGCTGGACCGCTGGGCTGAGGCCAATGGTAAGAGGTTCAACAAGGCCAGAAGTCCCTCCCCAGCTTTCTTGTAGCCCCCTTCTGTCACTGGAAGGCTGCTCTAAATTCTCCTCAGAGCCCTTTCGTCTCCAGGCTGAACAACCCCAACTCTCTCAGCCTGTCCTCATAGCAGAGGTTCTTCAGCCCTCTGATCATCTTTTTTGACTCCTCTGGACTCATTCCAACAGTTCCATATGCTTCTTATGTTGAGGACTCCAGAACTTGACACAATACTCCAGCTGAGGTCTCATGATAGAGGAGTAGAGGGGGAGGATCAACTCCCTTGACCTGCTGGCCAGAAGCAGACCTTCCTGTCTTCCTATCTCCTCCTAACATTCCCACAAAGACTGAAACCTCATCCTTCCAGGTCAAAGACTTGGAAGAAGAGACAAAACATCTCCTCTACTCACCCTCTCTCCTCTTCCTCTTCTGACACCTAATCATGGCGAAATCCAGTTAAAATTCTTTTCTACAATTTCCATTCTCTGTTTAAGTCTTGTGGTTGAGACGTACATATACATTAAACACTTCCAAGATCCATTCCTTCAGGGAGAGGGATAGGATGGAATAATTTTTTTTTTATAAGCAGATTGGATTGACTTGCATGTAAAGCTGCTTGAAGCTTTCTTTAGCTCTCAAATGAGAGCAGTGAATTAAGCCTCTGATCTTTGCTCATTACATTAAGTCCATGTGTTCATCAAAACTGGACCAACAAATTTGTCCTTAATTCAATTTGATTTTCCCACTAGATCTTTCTACAAGATCAATTACTCCATATTCATTTTATTATTATTTCTAATGAGACTTAATACAAAGGAAATTGTCCTGAAATTAAAATCTCTGCAGCAAAATACTTTCTTGGTATAATTATTTCATTGGCAATGGATCGATTTGATCTCACTTTAAAAACTCTTTCATTACTCAGGTATTCATTTTATATCTATACATCTATGTATCTAAAATGCCATGAAAATAAAAAAAAAAAAACACAACCAAAACAATTAGACCATTAGGAAGAAACCAGCCAAAGAATAAATGGCTCAAGTAGAGAACAGTGCAATTATCTGAAATGCCAAATGAATAGAATCTCAAAGCCTCACCATGAAGTCATGGTTGTCTCATTTGTAGCTAAACAGCCTAGTAATATAAAACTGCCATTATTAGTATCAGGGTTTGTACCGAGCTGGCAAAGCTTTGTCTGAACTTTCCTTGACTTACCTAGAGTTTGTTTTCATTTAAACACGACAGCAATTTTCCTAATGATCAACGGGTCACATCTAACTGGATTTACTGTTACATATCTGCATATGGTACAACTATAATTTATATATAGATGGTAGTAGGAAGCAGGCATTCTGTGTAGAACGAAATACTTACAGTTGTGACCTAACAATGTTGTGTGGAGAAATTCCTGTCTGTAAGACAGCAGAGACCTGGAAAAACAGACTTTCAGGATGCAGTGGAGAGGATTGCAAGCATGACATGATGAGAGATGGGGTACAGGCTTTGTGCTAGAAACCCTGTGGCTCTAGTGCAATGCAGTCTCTCAGCAATTGTTGTTTAAAGAAATATAGGTGTAGAGCTGGACAAAACTGAGCTTAAGTAAACAAAGAAGTATCCCACATTTGTAAAATGCACCATATACAGTAAATTAGGATGTAACACAGTATTGTAGACAAATTAAGAAGAATAAAGTGTATAAGTGAGGTAACGATGATATGAAAATGCCCCAAGTGGATCCTAGAGCGAATAAGAAAAAATCATCACTCCTTCTGGTGCTGGACTCAGGATGCTGAGAATTTTCTGAATGAATCCTCTCTATGCTTACCAGACTGAAGCCATCAATCTATGAGTCAGAGGTGCAATGGCAGCATGACCATAGCACCAGGATAAAGGATGCTGTATACACACATAGAAATCTGTGGATAAAAATTGCAGCTGGATTATTATTGTTGCTGAGGTTTTTCCTTGTATCATAAAATCTCTTTTTTTTAAAAAAATCTAAGATTTTTCTTTTTTGTTGGAACTTGCAGCCTATCTCTTCACTAGTTTATATTAAGACCTCATCTAAACTCTCATCTGCAAAAGTAAGAGACTAGATTCAGTGGTCCCCAAAGTCTAATCTAGTTCATTGTTCTCCTTTCTTTAATTTAATATAATGTTATGAAAGAAGCTTCTAGGTGATGATGATTCATATCACTCAAAGCCTTTTGTGTCAAAAGTGAGCATTAGTCAAACTCATTTGACAAAATCTCTGGATAGTGGTGCCATGAGCTCTGAGGCAAACTCAAGGAAACATAAAAGGTTGCCTCCCTCAGCCTTAATATCTGCATTTAAATTCCAAATGCTTAGTTATTGCTTTAATGCTGTTTTTAACCACTAGAGTTCCAGGAAAAGCGTATAACTAAATAAAGTGTGCATTTGGAACTAACTTCAGTGCTACAACCACACTGCCTCTGGGATGTGGTCTAGAGAGAATGTTGTCCAGATCTTAGCATGCTCCAAATACAGACCCATGAATGCTTCTTGGCACCTGCACCGCTAACCCCTCCCTTACCACAGTGTATAAAGGCAGCTCAAAGTCAAGCTGTCTACAAATCCTAGGAAGCCCTGTGGCATGCATCTTCAGGGCCATGTGAGAAAGAACCTTGGGTAGTGCAGGCACAAGTTTTCTCTTCTAGCATTTCTCGGAGAACATTTGGGTCCTTGGGCAAAGTTTCTGTCCCCACTGCAGCTAAACAGCATCTCTGGACTTAGATGCAGGCTGCAACTAGAAGTATGCATGTACCTGAATTACTGATATTTCCTGTAGCTGGGTATCATAGAATCATAGAATAACCAGGTTGGAAGAGAACCACCGGATCATCGAGTCCAACCATTCCTATCAAACACTAAACCATGCCCCTTAGCACCTTGTCCACCCGTCCCTTAAACACCTCCAGGGAAGGGGACTCAACCACCTCCCTGGGCAGCCTGTTCCAGTGCCCAATGACCCTTTCCGTGAAAAATTATTTCCTAATGTCCAGCCTAAACCTCTCCTGGCAGAGCTTGAGGCCATTCCCTCTTGTCCTGTCCCCTGTCACTTGGGAGAAGAAGCCAGCACCCTCCTCTCTACAACCTCCTTTCAGGTAGTTGTAGAGAGCAATGAGGTCTCCCCTCAGCCTCCTCTTCTCCAGGCTAAACAACCCCCAGCTCTGACATCTGCTGTGGCTTGTCAGGAATTGGTTTCACCTTCAACAAAGCTTCTTTATTTTGATTTCAGGAAAGAAGATAAGAGAATTTGGGGACAATTGTGTATCCACTTGCTCATTTGCTTTTCTTTGCTCTTTATGTAAGTCATGCAGCAAAAATAACTTTGGGAAAACAATTGCATCTTTACTTGGATGAAGTCAACATTGTACTTTCAAGTTGCAAAAATGAGAATAATTTTGCTTGTGAGAGTGGGGCAGAAGAAAGAATGAAAGCCAGCACATTTCCAGTGAATGAAGACAACCAGAACTAAACTCCCTACAAAATAATACGGAAATTGCATCCAACACTTATGCCTGCAGGTATAACAAGTATCACTGAAAGATGGGACTTGGCAATCCCAAGCACAATTTCCTAGAGGGTATGCACTACTGAAGAACATAACATCTGTACTCTCTATTGTGACTGATTTATGCAAATCTTTTGCCTTTTGTCCAATACTTACCTGTTTATTTATCTGTCTGATGTTACCACCTGCCAGCACTCTAGATGACAGGACTCTCAGTGTGGCTCTTTCTACTGGTATCTAATACAGTAGCTCTTACTTATCTTGTACAGTAATTCTTGTTTAACGTTACTGCTTACCCATAAAAATAGAAATAGTCACATATTCTTTGAAATAGGAGTTAGAAATCTTGAATAGTAGTATGATTTAATTTTGGCCAGCCACTGAACTGAACACTTTATGCCCTGACAAGTTACAATGTGGTGGTACAAAGGCTCAGAAATTAGAGAAAAAGGTACAGAAGCTACAAACATGAGTTAGACCGGTATATAAACAACAAAGGCTAAGGCTGGGGCATTTTTTCACTGCTGTTGAGCACTAATTGAGAGACTGAGTTACGTTTTTCATAGGACAAATTCATCATACGAATCATTCCTCCCTCTTAGGTCACACTGTAATGAGTTATAGGTCTGCTGTAAGAAATAAATTGCAGTTTCCTTATGATGATCAGTATGAACAGGCCTGAAGGATCAGCGTGAGATACTTCAGAGCTGGTACGTGATATTTAGGAAGTAAGTATTGCACAATTTATGTTTCTGTGAGAGTGCAGCCTTACGTCTCTGCTCAGAGGCACGCCTTTAGCTGTGCCTGTCTCATTTCAGGTCAAATTTCCTCCTGTCATTTGTGGATTATTATATCACACATTCACTGGTATCAAGGTCAGACTTTCAGAAGTCGTTTTTAATAGCCTGCAAGTTCTTGGCTTTGCATGTTCTTTTACTTCCACCTGAAAACCAATCTGTTTTCCAGTCCACAGCTCTTCTGATCCTCTGCTTTCTTCTGCCTGCTGTAGATCCTTCCGAGTGGATCCAGTTCTTCAGATAAAATAAACTTGTAGCTTATTTAAAGATCTTGAGATGACTCTTACATTCTCCTTTTCCTTTCCCTGCACTTATCTTAGGGATAAAGTGGAAGGGACTCTGGAAGCTAACTCATCATCTCCAGTTGCCAAAATTCAGGCAGAAGTTTCAAGAGGTGGAACTCCAAAACAAAGAACATTTTCAGTATTTTGAAGCAGAAAGCTCCTTGCTAGCCAAGGAAGAAGAAAAAAGAATCTTCTGGGCTTCCTGCTCACAATTAATTTTGAGTAAGCTTGAGCTAAAACCATGACTCAAATGATAGGCGTCTAATCCCCAAATAGAGCCCCTTGGTTCACCCCACAAATTAGACTTTGAACTCACCCAGAAACCATTAATGTTTATATGCTAGAGGTAGGTAAACCTTTTCTTCTTTCACTTCAGTTCTCCCTTTGACACTGAAAAGTCTCTAATACAGACATTTGGCAGCTAAAGCAGAGTTATAAAGCTATACTGAACTTACATGATAGGAGGCAGATGGTTTCCTTAGTAACTTCATAATAAATTTAAAGCAATTTCTCCCCGCTCTGGTACATTTCAGTATAACATTCAAAACTTGCTGGTTGGAAAACTCTGTATTTGCAGCCACTTGAATTGATTAGGTGTAATCAGAAGAAAAAATAATGGCGACCCAAACTGGCTTCAACAAACTCATGCATGGAGGTACCCAGACATAACCTTGAAGCTCCCCTAATCTCCAGTTCTCTGACATTCCCCAATGAAACAGACTGAAGGGATGACAAACCCCTCTATCATGTCCTCAGTTGTGCCTGGAGAGGAAGATGCCTCTTACTAGAATTTTGGTTTTGGTCATCTACCTCCTGAAAGTTAAAGACGTTTAAAGGCAGCAGAATTTTCATCACCATCTGTCCCTATAACATGGTTAAAACATTAAAGTGAGCAGGTCCACAGGAGGACTACAAGGATGATCCGAGGGCTGGAGCGTGTCCCATACAAGGACAGGCTGTGAGAGTCGGGGTTGTTCAGCCTGGACAAAAGAAGGCTCTGAGGAGACCTTATAGTGATCTTCCAGTATTTGAAGAGGGCCTCCAAGAAAGCTGGGGAGGGACTGTTTACAAAGGCTGGTAGTGATAGGATGAGGAGAAATTGGTATAAACTGGAGAGGGGCAGATTTAGACTAGACATAAGGAAGAATTTCTTCACTATGAGAGTGGTGAGACACTGGCACAGGTTGCCCAGGGAAGTTGTGGCTGCCCTATCCCTGGAGGCATTAAAGGCCATATTTGGACTTTAAGGAACTTTTAATGATTACAAAATTGCCCACAGAGCCTGGGTATAAAATATGCTATGTCTTTTTTTGTTTGTTGGAAAATTTGGAAGCATAGCCACTACATGAGTTTTATATTAATGCGTCTGTGGGTACATTAGCAAAATTATGCTTGTCCTGATGCTTTATAAGGTCAATAATAAATGCTACATACATAAATGGCATGCGGTATGCTTGTCAATATAAATGAGATCAACAAGGAAATCTTCCATTTGAAATGCCATGCACAATGGTGCATTCAGTATTGATAAAATGATTCTGAAGCTAGAAAATCCTTGGGAAAGACATTTGTGAAGCACTACGGATATTCTTACTTGAAAGTGTACAGCTAAACATGATCATGGACATTTATTTTAGTTAAATTTTTTAATTAATAGGAATTAAGCATGTATAATATAATTTATGCAACAAATATAATAATATTCAAACAAGATTTATTCTCCATTTTCACTTGATCAAAAGTGTAAACCTGTGTAGCATCAAGCTCTCTTATTTACGTTCAGGAGAGAAATAGTCTGCATGATCCAGTATGGGTAATGAAACCTATAGATAAATCTCCGCTCTCTGCATAAAGTAACCTTGTAACAAGCTCTCACTGCTGAAAAAGATGTTTATAAATTCTGTAAAATATTCATTCAGATTTTTTTTGGTGCTTTTCCTCACAATTTCACTCTGTCTGTTAATCAGAGTTCGATGTAATTGCAGTGGAGAAAACAAACATCCAGTATTGCCAGGGCTGGGATATTGAGCTAAGCTAAACATGTGTTGCGAGTTGCTAAAGACAGGATTATTTTTTTCCCTTCTGAAGCACAAACAAATATCATTGGAAACTCTGGGTGCCATATGCCAACAGCTGGGTATCTAAGTGACATATCCAAACATATGAACACATGTGGCTTTGAAATTTTGATTAATTTGCCCAAGAGAACACTCTCACTTGGAAGACTGAAAGAACAAAATGCAAAGCTGCAGTACAGGTTTTAATTTGACTATTAAGTCTAATGTGACATCCAGATGTCCCTCCTTTCTTACCTACATATTAGATTATTTTACTTAGTGAGAAAGATATGTACAAATAGGTCTCACAGTCTTGGTTAGCCTGATGCTACCAAGGAAGTGGAATACAAAATTAACTCTGATACAAACTCTTCAGAAGTGAGCTACCTATACCAGCTACTTCTGTTTTGGTATGTTTTACAGAAAACTTAGTTTTATTTTTCCCTTTCATATAGGAAGACACTATATTAGGATACAGATATGAGCCAGCAGGTATTTTTAAGAACACTAGAAAGTTACTATTGAATACAAAGGGGTCAGGAATGGAAGTACAGAAGGAAATGATCAAGCTGGGAACTTACACTGCCCCTGTACTCAGCATTGGTGAGGCCACACCTTGAATACTGTGTTCAGTTTTGGGCCCCTCACTACAAGAAAGACATTGAGGTCCTAGTCTGTGTTCAGGGAAGGGCAATGAAGCTGGTGAAGGGGCTGGAGAACAAGCCTTACGAGATGCAGCTCAGGGAACTGGGATTGTTTAGTCTAACGAAAAATAGGCTCAGGGGAGACCTTATCACTGTCTATAACTACCTGAAAGGAGGTCACAATGAGGTGGCTGTTGGTCTCTTCTCCCAACTAACAGGTGATAGGACAAGAGGAAATGACCTCAAGTTGTATTGGGGAGGTTCAGATTGGACATCAGGAAAAATTTCTTCACTGAAAGGGTTGTCAGGCACTGGGAGAGGCTGCCCAGGGAGGTGGTTGCGTCATCATTCCTGGAGGTGTTTAAAAGATGGGTAAATGAAGTGCTTAGGGATATGATTTATTAGTGGACAGGTACAGCTGGACTTGATCTCAAAGGTTTTTTCCAGCCTAGTGATTCTATGACTCTATGATTCTATGAAATTGTCAATAAGGACAGGACAAGAGGGAATGGCCTCAAGCTCCGCCAGGGGAGGTTTAGGCTAGACGTTAGGAAAAAATTCTTTACAGAAAGGGTCATTGGGCACTGGAACAGGCTGCCCGGGGAGGTGGTTGAGTCCCCTTCCCTGGAGGTGTTTAAGGCACGGGTGGATGAGGTGCTGAGGGACATGGTTTAGTGTTTGATGGGAACGGTTGGACTCGATGATCCGGTGGGTCTCTTCCAACCTGGTTATTCTGTGATTCTGTGACTTTGCTAGACAGTTAAAAGCTTGACCTTGAAAGAGAATATGAAGAAAAATTGGATGGGAAAAAGGTCAAATTTGATCACCTATTTCTTTATTAATAATCAAGTGATTGCACATATAATAATCTGACTATATGTTGTAGTCTTTATTCAAGAGTTTATGCCCTTCTCTAGGGTGACAGCCCCCTTATCTTACTTTACGTGATGCCTTTTCTTCAGCTCTGCTGTTTTGCTTCTCTAATATGCAATTTCTATCAAAACGCATCTGAAACTCACTTGGACTGATTTACAACAGTATAATTTACATCACTTCTGAACGTTGACCTTACAATTGAAGATATAACAACCATTATTTTTGTTGACACCGAAGACAGAAACAGAAATGTCTAGAGAAGTGCATGAGTCTCCACAGACAAAAGGATGAAACCCCAGCCTAGTTCTGCAGCGGAACAGCCACAGGTTGCGCAGTGGAAGGGTCACAGGTTGCACAGTGGCAGTTATACGGTATTGGGTAGAAAACTACATTATGCTAAAAAAAACCTCAAGAAGTACTTGGAGGTATTATTTATTTAACAGTGAACTCCCTGTTCTCATTGACTTGGGAATGGCACAAGTAACATTAGCAGTGTTTGAATCCCTTCATCAGGCTGACATGGAGCTGCTGGTGGTATTTAACAATGTGCCAAATGTCTACATGCGAAACATGGTTAATCGCTACTGACAGTCCATTCACACTTGGATACCCCATCAGGATAACTGTGGTGATATGTTAATATGCCCGTGTCAGCTGGAAATATATACATGTCCTCAAAGGCTGCCTTTTCAGACAGTGTGTCTAAAGGCTCTGGGTATCCTGCAGCGCTGGTGTCCCAAGTCAAACGAATTGGGTGGCATATCTGAGGTCTCCACAGATACACTTCTGCCAGGTAGGGCATATCTAAGTCTCACAGTGACATGAGTGGCTGAATGTGATTCTGCCCCTCTATTCCTCTCTTGTGAGATCTCATCTGGAGTACTGTGTCCAGTTATGGAATCCTCTGGAATGCAAGAAGGAGATGGAGCTGTTGGAACAGGTCCAGAGGAGGGCTAGAAAGATGATCAGAGGGCTGGAGCACCTCCTGTATGATGACAGGCTGAGAGAATTGGGGTTGTTAAGCCTGGAGAAGAGAAGGCTCCAAGGAGACCTTATAGCAACTTCCAGTACCTGAAAGGGGCCTACGTGAAAAATGAGGAGGGAGTTTTTACAAAGGCTTGTAGTGATAGGACTAGGGGCAATGGGTATAAATTGGAGAGGGGCAGAATTAGGCTAGACACAAGGAGGAATTTCTTCATGATAAGACTGGTGAGGCACTGGCACAGGTTGCCCAGGGAAGTTTTGGCTGCCCCATCCCTGGAGGTGTTCAAGGCCAGGTTGGATAGGGCAGCTTGGCTTGGTGAGAGGTATCCCTTCCAACTCCAACTGTTCTATGATTCTATGATTCTGTGATTCTATGATTCTATGTCTTCAAAAGCACATAGTCAAAGCTGGGAGCCGGGAAACGTTCTAGATCCTCTCAGATTAGAGTTACCCTCTGGAGAAGCACGCCTGAAGGAACATAATAAGCAAAACTAGGATAAGTTTTCAGTAGAAAGCTTGTCTGATCTTAAAATTCTTTTTCTCCCCCTGTCAAAAAAATACTCTTTCAAGATCTTAAAGATTTTGCAAGTTATCAAAAGCCAAGCTGAGGCTAGGTAGCAGTGTGGCATGATAGGAAACATTTGGGGAAGCAGACAGATTTGAGGATTCAAAGTTGGCACAGTCTGTGTGTTTTTGTGGGATTTTCACCTGGTCTAACGAGCTCTGGTCTGACCCTGTTAGTTCAGAGCCCACCACTGGCCAGACCACTGAAGTGGCCTCTTCTTATGATTGAGCTTTATCTGGAAGAACCCATTTGTGTGCTGTGAGATCACTCCATGGTACAACAAAAGTGGGAACAAAAGGCTATTTGCCTCAAGACCACACTCCTGGTCCAAACCGCGGTGCTACTGTAGATATATGCCAAGTTAGGTGATCTTTCAGAGAGGCTCTCTTGAGGTTTCCTACCTAAGGTAACCTAGAGGAGACTCATTTTCAGCAGGTGAGATTTTGAGATGATCAGACCACTTTAAAGCATTTCTGGTGGGACAGTTAAATGTGGATTGTATCTAAAATCATCAGTCACATACGACAGCCGTGAGTGCAAGCCAAGAGAAATGTAGATATAGGTGAGAAACAATCATTCCTCTTTTGTTCTTATTTTCCATGGAAATCTTGCTAACCAACAACAGTCCATGTAGCTTTCTAGTCACCTTTTCTACTTTATATACCTTTTTATGGTATGCAGGTACAACAAGATCAGTCTTTAGCTTTTCTGAGATTAGCATCTATGATATGCTTTTGTTCCCAGTCCTTTAATTCGCACTCCTGTTTCACCTGTTGTTCATGTAAAATTACCATTTCAGATGGACATTTGTTCCTCTGGTCTTATTTATACTCAAGAGTTTAATAGATTTGATCAACTGGACACAATCCTTGCCATTTACTCCTTTTTCAAACAAGGGCTCCTGGTACTCCTTCTGTTGAAGCTGAGCCATCAGCTGTGAGAAAAATTAAATCTGTCATATTTAATCATTTGCAGTGATCTGATGTAGGCAATGTTATTTCTTTCCCATCTACAGTCACACACCTGAAAAAAATACATTCTGATGCTTCTGATTGATAGCTGGAGCAACTGCCAAAGTTGGAAGTGATGAAAAACTCTAATGAGGTTTTCAACAAGCTACTTCTTCTTGGTGGAGAATACAAGACTTGTCAGCAAGCATGGAGTTACAGAAAAGAAGTCTTATTGAGCAAACTGTTTACTTATTTTTTTGTACAATTTCAGGTTTAGTCAGCAAAAACTGAGCAAATATGGTAAACTTACGGGAGTTTGGTTTGACGTAATTAAAGATTTTTTGAAAAAAAGCCTCCAACCAAGGACAGGTATTAAAATGTTCAGAAATATTAATGAGAAGGTGGAAAAGACAGACGCTTATAAAAATGTGGGGTTTTTTTAAACTGAATTGGTGTGGTTTTGTAGTGAGGGTATGTAAAGCTAATACATCATAATGAAAAAATGTTTGGAAAAAAGGCCGTCATACAAGGGTATGGCAAGTGTGCGAAGAAGTCCTGGATGCAAAACTGATTAGAGAGAGAATTTTCTATTGGTATGTGGACCTACTGGGAGGAAAACATAACGATGTATAAGCAATCCATGAACTGATGGTAGAAGGAAGCTGTTTCCAGACATAAAGATATGAGGTCCACATGCATTTACAAATAATCTTCTGTGATGAGGTGGCTAGCTCATTGATGAAGGGAGAGTGGTAGGTGTTGCTTATTTGGACTTGAGCAAGGCTTTTGATATTCGTGCAACATCTTTGCTGACAAACTAATGAAATATACACCAGATTAGCAAGCAGTGAGGTGGACTGAAAAACTGGCTGGACTGACAGGTGCAAAAGGTTGGAATCAACAACACAGGCTCCAGCAGGAGGCCAGTCAGTAGCAGGACGCCCAGGGGTCAGCACTGTGGACAATGGCTGGGACCTGACAAGGTGTGAGGTCTCTGCCTTCCTCCAAGAATTTATGAAATCAATTGCCAGACCACTAAGATGTACCATTTCTGCCCCGATTCTATCACCATAAGTTACACTGAGTTGCATTTTACTATCCCCATCCTCCACAGGATGAGTGTAATGAACATTCCTACTTATTGTAAGTGCTGGGATATGTATCTAGTATCTAAATAATAAATTTATCAGTATCATCATCAAATATTTTATAGAATGCTTCCACAGAGAATGTAAGGCGTGTGTATTTCTCTTTAAGAATGTAAGAAGAATACAAAATCCAGTCCCACACATAGCCCTTTTTTCATATCTAAATAAAGGTTCTTTAGCTTTTTCCTTAGCCAGTCTTACATTACATTAAAGGCAAGGATGGAAAGCTCTTAGATCTTTTTGGGATTCAGACAAGTCTGAATGACTTCCAGAAGATAAGTCCAAGAGACTAATAATTCATTCTGCCAGAAGTCTGGCGCAGACCAGCAAAATTTGTTGAAGCTCACACATTATTTGAACATAGAAAAGGCAAAGATCATATGCCCTGAAAGAGATTGTTAAGGAAATTGTATAGTCATAGGGTAGTAGAGTGCAGTTACAAATTGGACTGTATACAGAGACAAACAAAAATAGAAATAGGTGGCGAAGGGCCGAGATTGGTGACTGACAGCATGATAGCAGACAAAATTCAGCCTTGGCAGAGAACACATCATTGGCCTGTGTAAATTGAAAAGTTCATGCACATTACTAGGTTTTGGATGAAATTATTAGTTGTAGCTATAAATATGGATGTATTTATGTATATATACATGCATGCACATGCTTCTTTGTTTTAACTTCCTATCTGTTGCCGTACTCTGTATTTTCCGTGATGCTGCTGCCTTATCCAAAAATCAGTCTTAATTCTGAATGGTGTTATCATCTTGATTCAGTTTCCAATTCCTATGAACTTATTCATCCTTCTGGTCTCAATCTCATCTATAATTACTTCTAGCCCGAATGCCAAGGGATAAGGAGAATATCACAGTCATCCAAAGCTGAACATATGAGTTCGTCTATCTTTTCTCTAGGTTTATTAAATAAGTATCATAGAAGGGGGGGGGGGGGGTGTTCTCAGCTTCAAGAGAATTTTTTTTCACAATTCTCCACTTCCATTAATTGTAAACACATTTTTTTAATGAATTTGGCTTTGTCTTTCATAGGATTATAATGTCCCCTAACATGAAAACAAAACACACTGGATATTATCCATCTTCCTTGCTGTAGCCCTTATGAACACACTGGAGCTACATAAAGAATCATTTTGTCTTCTTCTGTCTTCATAGAAATGTAAGTTAATATTTCTCCTCTCCTCTCCTCTCCTCTCCGGCCTTGCCAATTCTATTTTATAGATCTCAGTACAAAACAAACTCTCTATTGCTTTCACAAATTTCGAAACAACCACAGTTTGTACCATTCAGGGAAATTTCAATGTGATTCAATCAGATGAATCATAGAATCATAGAATAACCAGGTTGGAAGAGACCCACCGGATCATCGAGTCCAACCATTCCTATCAAACACTAAACCATGCCCCTTAGCACCTCGTCCACCCGTGCCTTAAACACCTCCAGGGAAGGTTAATCAACCACCTCCCTGGGCAGCCTGTTCCTGTGCTAGATGTTTGACAGATACAGCCTCAGCGTCTACACAGTGGGAGAAGCCCAGTGTCAAAGGTTGCCTTCTTATCCACATGAGGGCATGTACAGATGTAGAGTTAGGACAGCCTAGAAAAGAAGTCGGGGGCCAAAAGTCTCTAGTATGTGATGAAGCAAACAATGGAACTTACTAACGGATTGTGCACCCTCTGAACATCCATATGATTGTCTTGAAGGTGCTGAGACTCTGTGTTTAAGGAACAGGAGTAACTGTTGTGTCTGTGCCAAACCTATTTTTCACCTCTTTACCGCGGAAGACATGGAAAATCTTTGAATCATAGAATAGTTTAGGTTGGAAGGGACCTTGAAGATCATCCAGTTCCAACCCCTGCGATGGGTAGGGACACTCCCCACTAGATCCGGCTGCCCAAGGCCCCATCCAACCTGGCCTTGAACACCTCCAGGGATGGGCCATCCACGACTTCCCTAGGCAACCTGTTCCAGTGCTTCACCACCCTCATTGTGAAGAAATTCCTCCTTATATCTAGTCTAAATGAGAACAAACTTGTTTAATCCAAAGTTTGCCAAGCTTCACATGGCACAGTTCGGTTTCAAAAAGCAGAGGAGAGGAAGAGCCCCCATGTCAGACTCCTCAGAGGGATACAGTTTGCCTCCTGTTTTTACCCAAGAAGTATCTTGCTGTAGAAGCCAGTGCTGAGCAACCTGTGGATCTCCAAATGAAAAACACTACATGCTGTGAATAAGCTTTCCAAGGTTCCAGGGAACCCATGGCTCTTGTAGTGAGGACACAGCCTGGTCTGTGCACACACAACACGAGGTGTTTAAGCAACACATTATGGACAAAAGCTTGTCGCAACAGCACCTGCTATGAGCCTCAGGTATTATTTTCATAGAAACCCAAAAGTCTATAACTGACCTAGCCTTCATCTGTTGTGGTCTGATGTACCATGGCACGGGGATATGCTAGAACATGTGTGATAATTCCTACAGCAGTCAGCCCTGATCTCCCAGTGGAGCTCACTACCCTTCTGCAGCTACGTTTGCACATCAGCAATGATTTCACCCCCTCTCACCTGGGATGGTTTTCTTTAAGGCAGGATCTGCTTGTTGTTTTTTCCACTTAATTTTATTCACATACCTGTTTCCTTTAATTTCTTGCTTTTTCCTCTTCTGTAATTTCTGTCTTCAATTCATTTGGATCTAATTAAACTCAGTTACACCCATAGTAAAAGGGTTATTTCTGCAAGCTGATCCTTTCTGGGTTCACTTCAAATCTTACTGGGTTTGTACCTTCACCCATTCATCCACTATTCAACATAAGGCATCATGCTTTCAAACAGGTTAGTTCCAGCAAACAAACAAAAAACCCATACATTTACTTAAAACACGTTAATGAAAGTACAGCAATTGGAAAATCCTAGGGTATTTGCTGTATCTCGTTTGTTTATTCACCTTAGCAACATCTCATCAGCTCAAAATGCACTAACAGCAAGAAGGAAAAAAAAGTTAGATGTTTGTTAGAACTATTTGGCTTCTATTTTGTTATATTATTTTTTGGTACTGAGGACAGAAAGTATAAATTGGTAGCAGTTGCAGTAAAAAGTATACTGGAATGATATAATAGTAATAGCACTGGATGATGCCAAAGTAATTCACTGATGTATAATAGGCACAAATTTGAAGGCAAAACATAAATAGCATTGGTAGAACCAGATATGCATAGGGGAGTAAATAGTGAAATATAATATAGCAGGTGTCCGAAAGCTTAATATGCAGAAAAAAGAGCAGGTGAAACAAAGTGTGAGAATTATTCAGGGGTTAATTCTCAGGCTGAGAATTTCCAGAGGACATGAGCAAAGGCAGCAGGGAGAGAGAGCTCTTTGCTTGGGTAGAACTAAGGGATCCCCCTTTCACAGTCATAAGGGAAAGCCATAACTGGGAGGTGCTATGCCAGTGAACCAGCAGTCTCTGCACAAAGGATTCAGGTTGGTTAGAAAAAGATGAAATAAAAAAAACCTTACTATCTAATTACATCTTATGAACCAACAATGTTAACTTCTTCCTCTTATCTACTGTTGAGTGAATTTATGTGGCTGTTTAACTCTCCTGACAAGGAGAATATCCATATCCATATCCATCCATTTATATTTGTATCTGATATGTGCATTCTCTTCATCTCAGGTGGAATTATTCTTTTGAAGTCTGGGAAGGTCATAGAGGTTAGATTCATTTTAATGGCAGGGCCAGAGTACTCTTTACATTTTTAGATACTGCTGATAGAATAGTTCACTAAAAATAAAATCCAAACCAACACAGACTCTTTTGTTGTTTTGTTTTGTTTCGGTTTATGATGACATATTATTTATGAAATAGAATTTCATAAATTTATTTATGAAATTATTATTTATTAAATAGAATTTAACCTATGGAAAGATTTTTTTCTTCTTTTTTTTTTTTTTTAATTGGTGACTGGCACTTGCTAAAGACTAGTGTATGAAAAACACTGCTTTCTCTCAGTGTAAAAAAGGGTCCATGTTAAGCTTCATGAAATTTTTATCCGACCAGTCAGAAAAAAAATAATGTCTATCACACCATGAAAAACTATGCACAGAACTCAGTATGCTCAAAAAAGTGATTATTAGAATAATAGGGTTTGCATTGTCCGATTAGCTCAAAAAACAGAAAATGCAAATCTGCATTTCCAAGCTTGTTTTTTCTCATTGTCTTTCTTTCAGAGATGTCCAGTCTAAGTTCTGTAGTTTTGCTCATTGTTAGAAAGCTTTGTCAAAATACTGCTTCAGTCAAATCTAAGGTTTTATTTGAAGATAAGGCTGAAATATTTAAGCAAACAAGTAGGACGATGTTCTAAGAAACACATTTTCCGGTTTGCAGAGCTGTGCAACAGAATAAGTATTACTCATTATCTGTAATTTATTCATTGCAGTTAGTTATTGTCCAGCTCTGTTTAATATCCTAGCAGGATGCCATTCTATTTGGAGGCATATGTGTTATAGCAACCCTTAATTTATCAGTCTTCTACAATATAAAAGCCCTATTTGTGTTTGGTTAACAAAGTTGTAATCATGCTGAAGTTTGTGATTTTATTGGCTTTCATTGAATGCCTTGTGAGTGACATCTTCTATGATATGTTATCATTAACCTTATTAATGAGTCAGACCAACCTATAGCTTGGAATCGTCTTCTCAGATTTTAAGAGATTCCTTTTTTGTTTCAATTCTACAAAAAATGATGGCTTTAGCAGTAGTGCTGTTTGTGGTTATGCATATAAAAATGCTCTGCTGAAAACACTGTGAATAGCTGGCTATTCAGAGGTTTAAAACAATTTTTTTTTGGTTTTTGAGGAATGAAATCTGTATCTGAGATTTATCAAAATTTCTTGATTTGCGGCCACATTTATTTTAATAAAATACAGTTTAAAACAACTCATAGTGAGTAACTTAAGAAAATATGGTTCTCACTTAATCTAATTTAAAATATTCTTGTTATTTCCAAGGGCCAAAAAAGCAGATTAAAAATTCTTTTACAGATCATATGAGATATTGTTTATTAAAGCACGGATTAATCACTCCTCTGTTGATAAATTACTTCTGACACATATAATTAAAGCAGAAGATCCAATCATTAACTTCAATCAGTGTGAAGGTACACTTAAAAAGAGCAAATTGTAATGCACAAAGGCTAATAGCCTAATGGTGCACTGCATTTTATATTTTAAATCTCTTACTGGAAAGCATTTCTCTAAAAAGTCATTGCATTTTCTGATATTTCTTACTTCTTAATCCATAAATCACTAAGGCAACACGAAAGGAAAAAAAATGCTTACAACATAGATAATATAGGAAGAACAGTTTGACATTATAAGTATGATCTGATATGTATTTGTAGCACATATCTACAATGTCCCGTAGATGCAAATAGGCTGGCATCTGACATTGCTAGTTATTGTGGAAACATGAAGGAAAAGGCAGTTTCAAACTCAGAGAAAGGTTTGTGGCATTAATAACTGCATCTCTGTGTTACTTTTATTTTATGAAGGAGGTCTTCTGCCAAATTTTCTGGCTTACTCCTGTTCTCTCAGTAAAGTGTTAGATATTTATTTGCTTAAAATCAGCCAGCTCTTCTGAGCACCAGCCCTCTGATGGCAGCTTCCCAATGGATTCTGTCTAGCAAAGACTTAAACAAGCCAATGTCTGTCTCAAGGAAGTCAGAATCCTACCTTTGCTGCTTATCTTCACAGATTTCCTCTACATCCTGAACTCAGTCTCACCATGGTCACTGCAGTGCCAAATTGCTGCTCAACAACTAAACCCGTGCTTATGAGCAGTGGTCAAGTAGAACATCATCCCTGATTCCCCCTCTACAATTTGCATGATAAAAAGCATAGAAACATCCCAGACCGCTTGCACAGTACTGCATTGCCCTCCCAGTAAGGGCTTGAATTGTTGAAATCTACCCTGAATCACAGAATCACAGAATCACAGAATAACCATGTTGGAAGAGACCCACCGGATCATCGAGTCCAACCGTTCCTATCAAACACTAAACCATATCCCTCAGCACCTCGTCCACCCGTGATATTCTATTCAAGGTTAGGTTGGATAGGGCTCTGACCAACATAATCTGGTTGAAGATGTCCCTGCTCATTGCCGGGGAGTTGGATTACATGACCTTTAAAGATCCCTTCCAACTCAAATTAAAAGATCCCTTCCAACTCAAACCCACCTTGGGCAGTCTGATTTAGTGGGATGTGTCCCTGTTGATGGCAAGGGGGTTGGAACTGAGTGATCTTTAAGGTTCTTTCCAACCCAAACCATTCTATGATTCTATGATTCTATGATTCTATGATTCTATGATTCTATGATCCTATACTCGTGCACTTTGGGGATGGTGTCAAGGGCCTTCACTTCCTTCTGAACAAGTCTAAGCTTTTATTACTACACCTCTGTAGTAGAGTGCCATAATGACTACTTAGGCTTGCATAAATGTTGTGTTTATAATGTGTGAATAAAAAACAAGGCATTGCCTGCCCTGTAACTTAAGTATGGCTTGCATCCACACATCCAGCTAGAGGGGCCTCACTGAGAGCATCTCAACGTCATTCAAAATAAATATGCACTGTAGACATCCTTCCGGCCCCCCCTCGGATTTTTGAAATACCAGTACGCTCCAGCCTGTTGTGTGGGGAAATCAGTTTGCCCAGACCAAATCCATGTAAGGCAGAGTGGTAAAGATTTAACAGCACAGAGTCCTAGAATTTGCCTGAGACCAGGACCAGACTTTCTTCAGTTTACGTATATAGACATAGCTAAAGATGCCATTAATCAGTTCAGTTATGTCAGTAAAAGGATGACCACAAATTAATCTGGGGAATCATACTCATCATTAGCTAGGAAAGATGCTCTTTTTCAATGTGTTAAATTCATATGACATCAAGACTCCAAGAGCAAAAAGGATTACGAGATTTATAATCTCTTCCCTAGACAAAGCAAACCAGGTAACAAAAGTTTATTATTGCAGCAATTTACGTACATAAAATCTGTGTCTTGAAATTGTCTGTTCAGTACACTGGTAGCTGAAAGTAAAGATTAACCACATTTTGTGCAAGAACAAGCATTATATTATTGGGACAACTCATCAGCCAGTTCTTAGTTTATGGAAGACTTCAAAGCAATACAGGACAGCTGTCTAAAAACAAGCATTATTTCAACCAAGGACTCTGGGCTAAATTCAGAAGATACTGGTTAAAATTCCCAGTCACAAAAGATCAGAGAATTCAGTAGTGAACCCAAGATCACTCCAATACTTCTGGTGCATACTTCAGGATCTCTTCATTCTCTCTAGAATTCCCTAGGTGAACAGACAGCCAATGATGAAATGGAGCCCACGGGTAGATGTCTTACTTAAGGTTCTTGATGCACAGTAGCAACTCTTCTGTGATTTCTGGACATTTTTATTTTCAGAACTACACATTCAGGTAAGTGTCTGATGCCTGAAATCCTAGGAAATGTACAGAAAGTCCTGAAAAAAATGTGCTGGAGACAGTATCAGTGATAATGGTCTGAGGACTAAAGATGCCAGAGTTCTCCCTGCAGAGAGTTGCCTGTCTTGTTTTGGTAGCAGCTGGATTGTAACCGCTGTTGATCTAGGGATTCCTGTTGGACCAGATGTTTGCAATGTCCTTTGAGGCCATCAGGGTGAAAAACAAAGTATTCACCAGCTTTCATAAATAGCAATGGACTCAAAGAGACTCACAAACTCTGTACAATACATGCAGCATTCACAGAAATCTGAATTTGCATTTGCTATGCAAACACCAGAAATAGTCTCAGAGTGGGTCACTCCCCTCACAGCTCTTGAAACAGTCCAGGTGCTCTGAAAGGTGGTGGGAATCTTTCCTACCACTTCACAGAAAGCTGGAGAGTATCCAGATAGGGCAAAAGAGGACTCCATCAGTTTTTCTACTGAGCATAATTCAGTGAAAAGTATATGTCAGGAAGGGATAAATCATCTGAATTATTTTCCATATCAGTTTCAAGTAAACAGAGCTTACATGGATATAGAGAAATTGCAAGTTTACAATGCAGGAAATAATGGTAACTTTAAAAAGTAAATTAAAGGAAAGAAATTTGTTCTCTGCACCAATGAACCTCTGACCTTACCTAGTTTTGTGGTAATTTGAGGATCTTCTCTGAAACACACATCAGTTTCACCACAGCAATAACCTCTCTGTGGCATATACAGAGACTGATTTAGTTTGAAAAGGCTATGCACTTTGGACAGAAAAGAAAGGCTGAAACTCCCTCAGCACTAGCAAGTCACAACATGAATGCTTTAATGTTGACTGGTATTCCTGTGGGATTTATTATGACTCCTATGTTCCCTTGATAAATTCTGTTCTCAGATATTCCCCGGGCTTTTGTACATTCTGTTGTGGCTGCACTGATAGCAAAGTCACATTCCTCAACTCTGAAAGCCCAAGAAATACATTGTGTTGTTTCATGAAAATTGTCTGGCTTTGCGTTGGAGAAGGAAAGGACATAATACAGCCTTTAGCTTATAATCTTCTGCTTATAAGAACATCTTTTTTATTTTTATGTTTGAGAAATACACAGCTTATTCCAGAAAGCACATCTTGCACAACCAGCATGACCAGGACAACTAGCTTTCTTTGGCCATACATGGGAAAGAGACATCTGAGTGATAATACACTGTGACCACTGCTACTGAGTCTTTAACTAGATATTGGGTGCATAAAACTCACTTCAGTGAAATATAGATACCTTATTCTAACAGGACTGTCTATAAACACAGTATTTTGCCTGTTTAGATGTCTAAGACATCTCTGCTCCCCATTTCCTCTAAAATTCTTCTACCCAAAGCCCTGTTCCTCCGCATGAGGAACATTTGCTGTATTGAGTTGATCTGAAAAAAAAATAGATCCTTGTTTTCCTCCTTAGCCAGTCTTGAATTCACAAACTAAGCAACTCTCATGCATGTTTCCTGATATTTTATACTTAAATCATACTTAGCACACTGATTGACCAGCACAATAACATTTTTCACTCACAAATATAAGAATCAGAGAGGCTGCAGAACCAGCATAGACCTCATGGCTTCACTCCTGAGGTAGTTTTGCCATGCCACTGGGAGGGAGCTAGAAGTATCTAAGTATCTAGACGTGGCACCTCTCCCCACCACAGTGCAGTTATTCCAGCGTTGTGGCAGTTTTGTGTCCACTTCTTGGACTCTCGTTCCTCCTCCCTGTTTCCCTGGTTGTGTGTGTTTGTGTCTGAGTGTGTGAGGAGGGCCCCTCTTTCACCCGCTTTATCCTTCTCGGGATTCTACTCTTCCCACCACCCTTCTCCATGTATTCACCAATTCCTTTCCCTCACTTAACTGCAGTTTGTTATCATCATCCCTCAGCAGACATAGCCGAAAGACTTCCTCACCCATCTGGCCAGACGGTTAGCAAGGATGCTTTTGCCTCACTCTTTCAGATGGATCTCCGTAGTTTGTGTTTTTCAAATGCCTTGTTGTCACAAGAACCAACGTGATTCCTGTGACACCAGTCAAAGTGACAGTTCATATCTTTCTGGATGTACCAGCTCCTATCCAGCCTTCCCTTTCACCAGTAGGATCAAGGGGACACCACCTGGGCCCCCATGCCTCCTATCAGCATCGTTGGTGCAGCAATCTGCAGTTGCTCTTTATTTGGTTAGGGTCTTCCCTGGAAGTGCTATCGATGCCCACATGGATGACCAGCAAGGATTAATAGCCTGAAGGCTGGATAAATTGTCTGTTTTTTCACAACATCGCAGATGCAGACACTCAACAAGAAACAAGCATTCTATGATAACACATATGGATGGCAGGTGAACACTTCTGTCCTCCACAAAGGGGTATATCCAACCACTTTCACCTGTTGCTGCTTCTTAGATGCTTGGTTCAAGTTTGATGAAACCCAAAGCCTCTCATGGTAGATCTTGTTCCCCCGTCACATCTCAGAGCACTATACATGTCCCTATCAGTCTGCAGATGGAGTAGGAACCTTCCTCTGTTGTTAAGTCTTGTGTCTCCAGCCTTCTCCATCTCTGTAATCCACTTCTCAATCCAAAACAGCCTTTGGTAGTCCTGCCTTTGGGTGCAGGTTTAGTCTCTTGCCTCCAAAGAGTTTCTGTGCAGATCCCATTAGTCCTGGATGTGGCTAAACCTGCTCACCTCCTCTGGCAGCTCCTTCATCTGACAAGTCAGCCTTTCAACCACAGCATAATTCCAGTAGGTAGGACATCATTACTCCTGGTCTCAGGAGCACCAGGCGCTCCCTGTAGCCTGAATCTTGGTTGTCCATATCCTCCCCCTGGAGGTCCCACTCAGTTGATGCTCCTGTTGCTCCAGGGATAGCTTCTAAATTTTGTGATGTGGACCATGTCCTCTGGCCCTCCACTGTTGATCAGCAGCCACTTGCTCTCCTGAGCGGTTTTGGGGACACTTCTACAACCTGTTCTGTACAAGATGCCGCATTCATTAGCTAGATAACCATGCTCCTGAAAAGATAAGTCCCCACAAAGTTCGACAAAGGGAAATGACAAGAATAGCACGCAGGGAGAAATAACCCCAGGCAGCAGGGCAGGCTGGTGCATGTATTTATTTGAATCTATTATTATGTTAGTCAAAGGAATATTCCCTATTTAAAGGAACAAGGAGCAAACTGAAAAAAATAAATTAAAGAAACAAAAGGCAGTTGCAAGGCTGTTCATCATGGTAGAGTGGATGGTCTGAAAAAACCCTCAAATGTCACATCAACAATCCTGATGATATCAAGAACCCAATAGACATTCTTATGATAATTACTGTGCCACAGATAACAAAGTGAGTCAGAAACTTGAATTCTATCCAGAAGTGAATGGGGAAGGCGGGAGAGTGTCTAAATCAAAAATTAAGATAAAGGTTAGTTTTCTCCCATGAGCTCATTAAATTGGATCTTTGGCTGCAGTTGCATGACAGCAGCTTGACAACTGGGAAGAAGACAATTTCAGTCCATTTATCTTCAGTATTGCCCTTGGCCTGTTAGATTCCTGGAGGGAATTAGACCAGGTCCCAGTTTTCTAACATATTTGATCCCCTAACTTAACACCTCTTAAAACATTTTCCATTTCTTTCAGAATCACAATCAATTAACACTTTTCCTTCCTTCCTTCCTTCCTTCCTTCCTTCCTTCCTTCCTTCCTTCCTTCCTTCCTTCCTTCCTTCCTTCCTTCCTTCCTTCCTTCCTTCCTTTCTTTCCTGGTGGTTTTAGAGAGTTGTACATACCAATGAATTTGAGGTTGTCTTCTGGGGAACCCCCTGTGCAGTCTTTCTGAAACTCATTACATCAACCTCAATACAAAGGCTTTGTTTATAAGCCACCTTGCAGGACCCGGTAGTCAAATGGCCCTTACTCTCTGTCAGCTTCAAATGGACACTTAACAGTTTTTTAAGGCAGTAATTGTATAAAGTCACAATAATTCTAAATGCCCCACTATGTTATTCTGTGCTTTATCCTAATGAGGTCTAGAATAATGAAAGAAGTTGATACAATACTTACTTGTATTGCAGGAGCAAAATGGTAACAGCAAACGTAATTAGAAAGCCCTCTGGAGAATTTGCCCCTTGGTTCCTATTGTTGGTACCTTTCACATGTAATGGAAATTGTCACTGTGTTCCCATCACCAAGCAGAGTTGTTATCTGGACAAAAATGATAGCAGTTTTGTACGGTACAGTTTAATAGCTGATACCAAGCATTCAAGCTCTTTTTTCTCTCTCTCAATTAATTTCTTCATTAATTGGCCTATAGGCTGTTTTATTTCCTTTCTTTCCCCTTTTCAAAGAGACTGATTACTCTCTTTGACCTTAAAATCTCTAGCACCTCATCAGTGCTTCTCAGTTTTCCGGGCCAACTGATCATCTCTGATTACAGCACTGATTGCATTTTTTTAAAGGTCGCAGTAAGAAGTAGCATTCAGGTGGAGCAAGACTGACTGTCCAGCCAACCAGATGGTGGATAATACCTTCCCAAACATACCTTACAAATGTTATGAGGCAATCTATTTAATTAATGCTATTTAAAATGCTATGATGCTCTCTTATATTTCAACACAGCAATGTCTAAAGTACGTTAAGTGACAGACAGTCCAGTCTTTGTGGGTCATTTTTTCCATATGCTTGTACAGTGCCAAGCACTGACAGCCCTTGATCCCCCATTTTATCCTGCCTGCCCACCAAAATAAAGGAGCTGTATATTTTATGACGATGATTCAATCTCATAGTAATGGTAAAACAGCACAGTTCGTGCTCAGAAGTTCTTGTAATCTGATCCATCCCTTCTTTATCATAGAATCATAGAATAACCAGGTTGGAAGAGACCCACCAGATCATCGAGTCCAACCATTCCCATCAAACACTAAACCATGCCCCTTAGCACCTCGTCCACCCATGCCTTAAACACCTCCAGGGAAGGTGACTCAACCACCTCGTTTACCATCGTTTACTTTTATTTTAGATTAAGATAGTAATGTTGGGTGATTCAAGCATGATCTCTCCTTTCCTTTTATTCTAGTTGTACATACCTAGATGACTTCCAGGACTAGCAGCAAATGTTTATGAGAACTCATCTTCAGGAAGACAATGACAAATAATAAACACCATCTAATTTGACTTCATAGGCAGGAATGTATCAGGTGCTAGAATTAGCGTCAAATCTAGACAGCTCCAGCCTTGACAGGCATCTCCAAATAGAGGCAAAAAAGCAAATCAGTGTAGCTTAGAGACAGCTCACAACAAACACTGAGCTGCTGTGTTATCTTTGTATACACAACTTTACCAGAAGTAAAATTAATTTAGAGTATCAGCAGAATGTGCTAAATTTTGTGACCTTGGCATACAAAGAGCATTTAAAGGAAAAGTATCTGGGGATCTGCTCAAATCTAGTGATGACAGAACCACAAATCAGTCATGCTGGGATTTACTCATTTAGCTTTTAGTGCCCGTAATGGTGGTGTCAACACAAGTTTTTTGCACAGTTCATCAAGAGGAACTTGCACTTCTAGGACACGGGCTCTCTCCTGCCCCTTCTCAGCTCTCTACTTAAAGAAGACATAAATTGTGTTCTGTCCTTCCCTGACCACATTCACCAGTTCTCTGGAAGGTGGCACTGGTGACTAGGTTAACACATTGGCAACGCTGCCTAAAGAGAGAGAGACATGTCCTCTGAAGGAGACAACTCTAATCAGAGCTTGGGTCAAATTATTACTTGAAGTCATTTTCGAAAAACAGGAGAGACGTAGCAGGCAGGGCACAAAATTTCATGTAATAATTCAGAAGCTCAGAGTGATTTCTGCTCTTTAAAAGGCAAAAATGAAAAATACAACTTTTATTTTTGGATTATTTCTAAGGACAAGACTGCAATACATTTTCTTTGTATCTGAAGAAGTCGTAGTTTTTTTCCAGTCTGATTAAGGTAAGACTTTCAGAACTGCGCCAATGATAATTTCAAGACAATAAGAGCCAGGAAAGGAGTTCAAACGTAAACAAATTCATTGCACCTAATCTTTGAGCCATATTCCCTGAAATCATGCATTACCTTCTCCAACAACCAGGAAAAGCTGCAAACAAAATCTCATGACTATTCAGCATAAATATCTGGAGATACTAGGAGACTGGTAACATTTTTAATACCTCTTTTTGTATTATGCTGTTATATTTTTATTTATTCTGTAGAAGTGCTTGAGGAGTTTAGAGAAAATAAAATCTCACACAGTTAATAAAATTCTCTGTTACTTTATTGTCATTTCTGATGTTTCTTTCCTATTCCTTTCCACTTCCTACCAGTCATTACTCTCTCTCCTCTCCATGAATAAAAAAAGGGACATCTCAGGTAGTGCAATAATAATTGAGCCATGTAGATGGTAGGAGGTCAGTGCTCAGGCTCATGTCCTTGCCCTATTCCATTTATCGGTGTTGATGCTGTTCCAGAGCTACCATCATGGTTCATGGAGAGAAACAAACAATTCAAGAGAGTGATTCATCATATATATAACTTGCTCAGCCATCGTCTTTTCAATAAATGCCAATAAATGCATAGAAAATAATGTCAAATAACAGAATTGCAGTCAGTATACAACAAATTAAAAGAAGAGAAAAAGTGATGGGGAGTTATTTATAATAGGTTGAAAGCAGAAACAATATGGAAAATCCAAGAATAAATACTGCTTCCACTCACTATGATGCTTGGAGTAGCCTAGGCAAATGTGATTCTAAAGTGTGCCTGATATAAATGCCATTTATTATCATTGTGTTGGGAGAAGGTATAGATGGATTCATCAGCATTCATTTAATATATTGACTAATTATGACGAGAAGTGTTTCGCGACCCTAACAAAGCTACCCACTTCTTTAGTCTGCCTTTCAGGCAAGAAGCTCAGGGTGAGGCAAAAAAGGAGTGTAGTTACAGATAATGGAAATAGACTGGAATAACTAGACGGTAGCATGGCTAAACAGCATTTAAATGAGATTGGAATGGTGGGAGGGAGGAGATGAAACAGAGGTCATCTCAGAGCCAATGCATAGCAGAGTGGGGTGCAGGAATGAGCAGCTCTTGCAAGCTGAGATAAAGTGTTGTAGAGGTGTGTTTGTTTGTCCCTGGATGACTGGAGATTACCTCTGAGACTGCCAGTGTTACTTACATTCAAAACACCATCAATAATTATTCTTTCATTTTTCTTTCCCTTCCTGCCTTTCTGCCCTATATGAAGCTATGTGCTCTTCACCTTCAGAAACAAGCAAAATCCATCATACTTCTTCAATAGCCTAACTCAAGCTCTTCATGGGCACAAGAACCAGCAGATCCTCTCACCAGTCAAGAAGCTGTCAATTATCATGGGTCTAAGTGGCCTTGGTTTGCCCTGTTATATACCAAGTACAGTCAAAAACTTTCCAGAAGTGAAAACCTGGATCAGAGGAGGAAGAGCCCAGACATTGGCTCTTCAGCTTCCTGAGGGCATCTTGTCAAGATGCAGAACCTCCTCTTCTTAGTCTACACTGGGATTCACCTCCCACTTAGGGGAATGTCTGTGTGGAGATTTCTGTCACTTAGGTATAAACTATGGAGGGAAGCACAGACTCACTCCTTGGAGGTATGTGAAAGCTGACAGAGTATGGGACTGAGCAACCTGCAGTAGGTGATGACATTTGAGCAGAGGGTAGGGCTAGATGATCTTCCGATGTCCCTTTCCACCTCAGCTACTCTATCACTCTGTGAATCTCAAAAAAACTTGTTTGGCCAGATGGTTGCATTATAAGTTACTAAAGATAGATGGGATGAGTCCAAGCATTTGAGATTATGCTAGATCTTGAAGAAGAATACACCCTATAAAGAAAAGTCCTAAATGAGCTGATCGCTCACCAGCAGGAATTGAGCTGGACTTTAGCCTGTTGAGGTCTTATAGAAAAAACAATACAAGACATCAGATGCAAACAGTTGTTTTTTTCTAATGTCATCTCTTTCTTGAAATTTCTACAGCTGCTGAAAGCAAGAACTGGGATCCCGCTGTCTGTCTGGGAAGAGAGTTTGTTTAGAGTGCGTGACAACCAGAATGACCTGGGTACATCTGGTTTGAAGGCAGTGTTGTAGGCAGCCATGGTCAACGAAACCAAGCATAGTTGTCTCCCCAAATTGCCAAAGCTGTCTTTAAAAATAGAAGACATAGTGACCATTTTAGAAAGGTTATGAAACAAGAATTATTTTTGGCTCAAATCAGTTCATGGTAAAAAACCCTCAAACAGCAAGTAAGATTCTGCCCTGAATATTGATGACAGCATGTAGCAGAGCATGGAGGGCTGTGGTGCACAGCTTGCACCAAGATTATCACACAGCACCATCCTGCAACACAGTGCCATGAGAATGTAGACCACTGAGGGCTTCCATGCAATAAGCAGGAATATGCTTATTGCATGTGGTGCTCATATCATATTATTGTATATGGTGCTCATATCGAAACATAAAACCATGAATGTCCTTCTTTCCAGGTAGTGTTGAACAAAAGTCAGTAGTGGGGAGCAACAAAGCACACTCTGGACCCCTACAGAAAGGAAAGGCAATGAGACTAGGAAAGGAAAGAAATGAAAATAAGAACTGGGGTAATGATTAGACATCGCACTGATATTACTGTTTCATGAAAAGGCAAGGAAATATCTGGAACAATACTGCTGAAGTTTGAGCTTGTCGATGGCAACGCAATTCGGTGAATAGTTCTTATAAAGCTGAACAGTGAGAGAATTTACTGTCGCAGGTTCTACTAATATTAAATCTCATGAGATTTTTAGCTGCAATTTTACTTGAAAGCAGAATTGCATGTGGAAACTGTCTTAATATTTTTTTTTGTTCAAAATTAAATATCATTTGGGTTTGGCACCAGATTTTAGGTGCAATGTTTGCTGTATTTGTTTTTAAATAGTCACAAAGACTGGTAGTACTTCTCAGAATTTTAATACCTGATATAAGAAAGAGAAACTAATGTGGAACAAACTTTTTTTTTAATGTTTATTTAAAGCTTAATCTTAGCTTTTTCAGCCTTATACTGCAGACTACATGAATGACTGCTATGGATTTTTGTAGGGCACAAGATGTGTAACAAGTGATGTTTGGTCCAGAAGCTGCATACATTCATACTTCACTTTGAGCATTTTAACAATAACCATGAAAGAACACTTTCATATTTAGTCCATGATCAGGACCTCATATGAAAGATAGTATCTGAATGTCTGAAAGCGCAGACAAACGTGTCACCATGGCAGATGCCATACTTCCAGTTGTAGTGCTTGATAATGTGTAAATCTAGCTCTGTAAATCTAAATCTGTATGTATTACATGGCAATAAATGATTGTAAGTGCTAGAAGAAAAATGTCACTGTGTTGCTTTCAGGGTAATTGCTAGGGAACAAGGCTATTTTCCTTGAAATGCAGAGTCAGAACATTTTGATTAAAGGATTGCAAAGCTCATTTTACCTCCATTATGGAAGAGCTGGACGTTTACTCTTCATTTTCTGCGTGCCCTTTTTTCTTCAAAGGTATAACAACAACAAAAATCTCCCTTCTGTCTGCAGGATTGGAAAGCATAAGAAGACTCTCTGGTAGCTTAAATATTTCTACAAGTTTCTCATTTCTCCTAGCATTATCATCTGGAGCAAAACAAAACTCTTTCCAGAAAGGCAGCTATTTCTCCTTTCTGTTTCAAAGACAGCATTTCTACTAAACCCTGAAATGGAACCTGTACAAGGGAAAAAAATCCCATAAAACTGTTTTCAAAGGTGTTGTAAGATTTGATACAGCATTCATATCTTCAGCACAAAGAAGATGGCACAGAGATATTCAGAGGCTAAATGAAAATCTCAGGGAAAGTCTTCCAGTCTGACAAGCCCAAGGAGTAAAGAAGTAATCAAACATTTTATTTGCCTTCTAGCTGCATTAATTTCAAACTTGTGTCTGTTATCTTGAAAGGTTAAGGCTTGTTTTTTACCAGAGAAGGGAAGAGGAAGCTGAAATTGTTATGTAGCGTGAGGATACCAGCAGCTGCTTCTTGCATGAAAATTCAGTCAGTTTGCAAGTGACTGGTCATCTCTGGAACCCCTATGTCCATTTATTCATGTCATTGCCTCCAACTTTCTACAGAATCCTTTGTATTTAGCCTTGTAGAGACTAGACAACATGATGGTTTGGGGGTGAAGTTGTAGAAGTTACATTTATTATCATGGTATTTCAGCTGCTGATTTAGATGAAGCAAGATTTTTGACAGGAAAATGTTTTGTGTAAATTCCTCATTAAAACCTTATAGAAACTTAGGCAATAGAAAGAAAGTTGATATTATCAAAATTCTTTATTTAAAAGTGTAGAAAGCATAGCTGCACTTTGTGGTCTTTATTCCAGAGCACAAACATATGTAAAAGGGGGTATTTTTAACAATAAGAATTCCTAATAAATCCCTCAGGAAAGCTATGTTTCTCTACAGAGTGGACTATGGTCATGCAGTGTCATCCTATTTGTACTTCTGAACCTCAAAACATCATAAAGGCAGGTTGTACAGAGTATTAAAACCTAATGCAGTTGAGGGCTCTCAGCATCTTGCTTGTTAAGGGTACCCATCAGTGCTGGATCTTTGGAGGCATTTTCACCCAAGACTTCCAATGCAAAAGCTGATATGGCTTGGCTGCACAAAGCAAGAATGTCTGGAGAAAAGTGAGACAGAGCTGTGTGAAGATCTGCCTCTTCTACTGCTGGTGTGGCAGCTTGTGAGAATTTTGAGAAACCCGTTCACCTTTGGGGTTCATTTCTGTGTCTTAGGAAATAGACTCTTCTCTCCTGGCTTTTGGTTGTCCTCACTCACCACACAATTTGATAGTGGCATAAACCATGATTCAGTCACTAGACTGAGCTACTAAACTGACTGAGGTTGAATTAGCCAAACCATGAGACTGGACTTTTCCCTCTGCAAAAGGGCAACAAAACTGACCACAGGGAAGAAAGAGATAACTATGTCTTGCATTTTCCAGCTCCGGTTGCTGTGGTTCTTTCTCAGCTATAGTATGCTTAACAAAGCACAAACTAGTGACTGCAAGAATATATTCCTATGGGCAGAGCAATGGCAGAGTAATTCCATGGCTGTGCAAATAACTAGAAAGGCAGCAGGCAACATCAGCTTAGTTTTATACTTAGGGAATATTTTCTGAGAAAAAAAAAAGATGAAAAATTATAAAACACACATAAACTTAAGTATCTGGGGATTTTTCTGTTATTCTGTTTTGGGTTTTTTTTTATTCTGTTATTATTTTCTGTTATTTTGAGGGTTTGGGTTTTGCTGTGCACACTGCAACTATATCCTGAATTTTCCAAGCTTCCTGTTCCAGGTAGCCTGAATAGGAACTCATTATTGCCAAATGAAGAGAGCAAAAATGGTGGATTGGGGAGAAGAATTTAAATGTCTTACATATATATGTCTCCATACATGCTAAACATTGCAATAGTTCAATATACAGAGTAATAATAATAGTCTGACATTTCTTTTCAGTTGTTTTCTTGGGAAGTATTGAAAAAACACCAAAGAACTGTGTACCTCTCTACCTCAAACACAATGGAGAGTAACAGGGAATAAATAGGGATAAAACTACTTTTACCATGCTAGTGACAGTAAACATTTCCTGATCCTTTGTGAAGAATCAAGGAAACCTTCCTTTGACTCAGAACTGAGTTTCTAATATAAAAAAAATCCAGAAATAAAGCATTATCTTCAAAGGGTTGCATGGAGCAAGATCCCTTGATGGGGCCATGGTTGCCCCTCTGGAAAGCAGCATTTCTGCTGTGACTTATCAGAAGAGATATTTACAGACTTTTCCTGTCAGCATCTGAAAATCTTACTCACCACTGAATATTAAATTGACATAAAAACTGTAAACAGTATCTACAGCTACATGTAGCAGAGCATTACCAGTGTGACCATTTCTGTTTTCTCGGCCTTCCATTGCCAACAGAGGAAATATCTTCCACCTAAAAATGTCAAGACTCAGAGACAACAATACCCCTGAGTCTGTGACAGGTTTCTCTTTAAGTCTCCTTGCTGGGATTTGTACTTCTCTGTTCATTCCCAGCATCTGTAAACCTCTTTTAGCAGCTGCTGCCTTTTCTCCTGAGTCTCTAAAGAGGCTTCATTAAACAACCACTCTATTACAGCCACGAAGAGAGTTTATTCTGGTGTCTCCAATAGTCTGTTTGGAAGACATTGCTGGCACAAAAGTGTGACCGAGTAGCTAGTGTAGAAAAAACATCCATTGGGAGAGAGTAAACTCATTTTTAGAAAAGGAAGGTTTGGCTGTGAAGTGGACTCCAGGGACATTTCTCTTCCTCAAAACCTGCTTACTTCAGTCCTTCTGCAGAAGTTTCATTCCATAAACAAAACCCACACATTTCCCTTTTCCCACCCTCCCTCCCCTTTTTCTTGGACTCAATTTGCTTAAGTACAGTAAGAGATGCAGAATACTAGTTGAAAAATTTTTCAGGAATTTTTTTTTCACAGACAGGGTCATTGGGCGCTGGACCAGGCTTCCCAGAGAGGTGGTTGAGTCACCATCCCTGGAGGTGTTTAAAAGACGGGTGGACAAGGTGCTCAGGGATATGGTTTAGTGGCAGATAGGAATGGTGGGGCTCAATGATCTAAGAGGTCTTTTCCAACCTAGTGACTCTCTGAAACATCTTCTCCTACCTGACGTGGAAACACAATAGCAGAAGAGACTGTAATTCACATTTAACATATGATGAAAAGAGTTAGAAGGAGTTGGTTTCACTTAGCTTTTCCTTGTTAGACGCACTAAGCATCAGGCTGACTACAGGGTCAAAAAAATGGGATCCAAACCAGCAGGGCACTGGTGGAGTGAGTTGGGACTGCAAGCAGAGCCCTGTGTCTGAACCCGTGAGCTAAGCCAGGCTGAGGACAGCAGCTGACCAGGGCTCCGGTCTTGTTAAACCCCTACTGAGGAGGGAAAGTCTGATGTGGGATGGCTGCCTTGGATTTGCTCTTTGGGGCTCATGATTATTGTGGAGTTAGCCAGCTGCATCTGATATCCTGTTAGAGGAGGGTCAGAGTAACGATGTAAAAATATTTTCATTTGTTTCATCTAATTGGTAACTTAATGGTGTTTGTCATGAGTCTGAGGCAATGTGGCTCATTATGTGGGAGTCCACACAGATATAATTCATGTTTTGTTCTGCCAGTGAGAGAAGCCTTAGAAATTTGAGAACTTAATTCCCTTTTGGGCTGAAGGATAATTAGATAACATCCCCTGTCATTAAGATAATCACTGCAGATCTACTACCCTTGGCGTTTCTGCAGAATACCTTACAGAGCCTTCCTGCTAGACAGATTCTGAGAACAGGGGTCTTCAGTTCCTGATCCTTCCCATCCTCTGCACAGGGAGACTAAGTATTCAGTGTTCAGCATTGGTGGTGGATAGTTGTAGTAGAGTCCTTCAAAGCCGAAGAAATGCCTTAAATTTACGTCGTAGCTTTGAAGATTAACAGATGAGCTGAAAAATCTGATCCACAGTTTTCGAAAATAATGATCCTGAAATCTAAGAATCATAGAATTGCTAGGTTGGAAAAGACCCATGAGACCATCAAGTCCAACCATACCTGTCCACTACTAAACCAAACCATATCCCTAAGCAAATGTGGGGTTTATAACACCCATAGAAAGTGGTCATTGATTAATATATCTGGTGGGAGCTTGCAAGTTCACATGTGATTGGGGAAGTAGAGGAGGAGTGAAATCAGGCAAAATCACCAGTATGGAACCTCAATATGGGGCCCTTACTGAGTCAAGGTAGCTGGGAGCAGAGCTTTCAGAAGACAACTGGTGCCAAAGGAGCTCCACCACCGCCCTCGTCAGCTGCCTCCATGGGTATGTGCTGATCCCTTGAGCTGCTTTATGCCCACCCTCCCTGGGAGATAGTTCAGATTTCAAACTCAGTCTTTGCCTCTCTGTTCTGAACTGTTTTGTCTGTTTTGTCTCATCCCTAAATAAAATAAAGAAGAAACAACACTTACCAGACCGCAAATGATTGATTATCTGAGCTCAATCAAAAGTACGTTTAACATGACATTGCATCTAGAGTTTACAGTTAGTGGGAAATGCAAGTGACAAGTGAAATACAGCAAAAATACCAGAAACACAGCCTGCAAAACAAAGTGCACTTACCAAAATACAAGAACAGGAACTGGTCAGTAAACCAGCAGATCAGGCAACACATTTTAGATCATGAAAAGGCATCAACCTTCCTTATTTCTTACAAAGTTCTGTTTATCATCAAGCAGGTTTTTTAACATAGTAATGACACTACAGTTCTGTACTAGGCCCCAACCTAACAGTCTCATAGCCCAAATTTTAGGAACAAACACACTAAATAGACTTGCCAACTGGTTGGAGTGGAAGTGGCTTGCATGATAGTTTGCGTGACATTGTGTGGTTTAGTATAAAAACTTAAAAATATCAGCAGAGGTGTTCAGTTTTTCCTGTCATGTAAGATTAAACAGCCTGGAATAGCAATTCAGGAATGTTACTTCTATGCCTGTAACTCTTCCCACCACCCTCTTGCTCCATTTGCTGGTGTATAGAGTTTTGCAACTCTTCAGTTACTAGAACTAAAATTTTTAAGGAAGCATTGAAGTTTGTCTGAAATCACAAGAAATTCATTTTTTTGAGGCGATGAGAGGTGAAACATGGTGTCAGCTTCTTCTAAAACAACTTTGATAAGCTACTCTTCGATATGGTCTCTCAACCTCGTGCTTTGGTGTAGGGGTACCTTATTCAGCTAAGTGATTTGCTATGTGTTGCCAATGCCTGTCCACATTTGACCACACTTTGCAGCTTTCAAAATCTGCAGTGAATATGTGCTTGGTTGATTCTACCTAGAGCTAGTCACTAAAATCTTCAGGATTTTTTTTTATCAATGGATTATTTGCAGTTTAGGAATATCTACAGGGGAGGTGGCTTTAGAGGAGAAAACTGGTAAGGGTTTTGTGGTGTTGAGGAGACTTAAGTTTGCTTTAAGCAAACAAATGGGCACCTAGGAAATGAAAGAGGAAGAAGTGAGATAGACTAACAGGAAAAGAAAAGCCAGTAACTGGATTTTGGTTTAGAAACTTAAGAGACAACAAGAGGATATTGAAGCTTGATGGACAAAGGTACTGGAAAACCATGGCACTGGAAGGGGGAGGTGGTCAGACAGAGGAGCTGTGACAATTAGAATTACGCGTTTGAAATCTAGAAATATCTGGGGAAGGGAGGGTGGGGTTCAAATGGAGACTGGCAAGAATGGAGGCAGATAATAAGACAGGTACTTGGGAGTGGGTTGAAGACTGAAGAATGTTGTTCTCAGCTGCTGGCAGGTGCTTCCTTATCTTTTATAAAGATGTAGGAAAAGTTTATGACTGCTAGGTCTTTACAAACGGACTTGTCCAGTGCCTGGTTTAGCCTTTGTGTGTGTGTAACAATGCTCCTATGTTCCCCATGACCTCAGTGAACACAGATGATGAAGCAGATGTAGGATGGATTCTACCCCTAAGCCTTTTGGTTGAATGAAGGATTATCCAGAGAGAATATGGCTAATCTAAGATTTCTATAGAGACAGCAGTAGGCTATCTAATGCAGCCTCGGAAGAAGGGAAATAACTAGAAAGATGAGTTACTAACTTCTCCCTCCACAGCACAACAATGAAATGAGTTTCAGGGCTTCTGGCAGTCTTTCTAACTCTGCAATGGACCAAGTATGTCCAAGAAGTTTCCAAATTATATGCTGCTAAAAAATATGCTGCTAAACATTTCAGGACTACAGCTGAGTTACTAAAGAGGCATTGTCTGGGGACTTGAGGGTCTATTTTTCATTCTTTTGTAACCAAAGAGAAGACAATTCGTTCACAGTATGCTCTGTCTTTCTGTCTTGCTCAACTGTGTCCTAGAACTGTATCTTTCTCTCACAGGCATCTTTTCCCTTTCATATCGTACAAGGCGTTCCTGTTTCTGCATTGTGCCCTTCGAGAACAGATTTCTTCTCCACTTTAGTAAAACGCTAAATCCACTAGAGGGGGCTGGAAGTCCCTCAGGTTCCTTTTGACTTTTGAGACTCATTCCCTTCCCCATGTCTACTCTATTTCACAGCTGGGTAAGGTCCTCATAGAGCACTTTCACTGAAATCTTACCTTAACTATTTGTTTCTGTATGAATAAGTATTTAAAAAAATCTGATAACTATATGTTGTTTATCATAATTGGTTTTGAAGCTCTGTGGAAAAAGCCATTTTTTCATCCAGATGCTTCCCTCCTCCTTGAACAACTCTAATACTGCAGAGCAATGATCTGAGCTTCCTGCAAGATTCTTCCTATCATGTATTGATTCTATTGCTCTTTCAATACCTTCAGTTGTAAAAAAACCACACTAAACTATGTATAAGCTGACAATGTAGAGAACTGACTAGCAAAATAAAGAAATATGACTGCTGTGTGACAGCAGCAGTGAACTGTCTATTGCCACAGGCTGCAGCAAGCTTTTTTATATCTCCTATTGCTGTGTGGCATATTAGAGAAGAAGATATGTCTGTGGCTTCCTACATCAGTGCTAGAGGCTCCTGCATCTCAGTGTGAGGGAACTGAGACACATGCCTGTGTACAGCTCGCAGCGTACTTTGGTTTAGGAAGCACTGTGTTAACGTAAAATAATATTAGTTTCCCACCTCAGTATAAAATGTCCACAAAACTAAAGAGGTTGAAAAAAATAACAAACTCCAATAATATTCATTCTCCCGACAGGCATCACGCTAATATAGAAATTCAGGAAGACAATCAAATAGAACCGAAAATAGAGCTTTCTTATGGAATCCTAGCAGTACCCATGATCTGAGGTTTACCACATCCCCCGAGGCCAGAGAAGGATTGATCTACACAGTATAGTTCTAATGATTATTTGTCAAATGTGATTTCCATAATGGAGGTACCAGGACTAACATTTTCCTGGCAGATTATTCCATGGTTTGCTAGATCATGTTTTCCAGTTATTTAGACTCACTTTTTCTCTTCTCAGTTCTGTTGCTCTGTTTGGTCTCAGGTGAGATTTTGCTATAATTCAAAAAAATTTTTTTCCATCTTTTTGCCTGAAAATATTATGGCAATTTATCTTCAAGACAACATTTTCCCCTATGAATCCAACTTTGGAAAAAAAATGAATAAACAAATCAGTTTCAATTTTTAGTCAAAGATCAACAAATTCTGGGCAGCAGGTGTCCTGGTCGAGGTTCTTCTAACAAGAACATCACATGTCCAAAGTTTCTAGGGAAAGCAACTTAGTATACACCAGTAAGTGTTACCCGAGTAAAAAAATGAGAGCTTACACCTTTTGTGGCTTGGATGCAACTTGTCTGAGCCTTTCCAGTGCTACGTACTTGAAAAACAGTGTAAGCTGCAATGCATTGAGTTCTTTTTCTAAGCACATCTCCTGTGGCAGTAAGGGTCATTCTGCTAGTGGTTTCTAACGAAGGAGAGGGAGTGCTGGATAACTTTAGGTGATGGTTCGAGTTACCTCGGCAACTGCATCATTTTTAGTGATTTCTGTAATGTGAAAGACCAAAATGATTCAGCAATAACCAAAAAATCTGCTGTGGGCAGCCAAACCCCAACTCGCATTACAGAAGAAGCAATGAGAAGAAAAATTTAGCTCATGTGCTAATGTACCAGCAACAAACTCTGCACTGCATGTGAAAACTTTCTTCTTTCTTTCCTGTACTGCTCACAGGTGAGAAGACATCTCACAGTGGTATGAGCAGAAGCAAACAGGAGTAGTAACTCTTCTCTTACTACTCACCATCAGGTCTGGATACATTCTCAGTAGCATCACAGAATCATAGAATAACCAGGTTGGAAGAGACCCACTGGATCATCGAGTCCAACCATTCCTATCAAACACTAAGCCATGCCCCTCAGCACGTCGTCCACCCGTGCCTTAAACATCTCCAGGGAAGGTGACCCAACCACCTCCCTGGACAGCCTGTTCCAGTGCCCAGTGACCCTTTATGTGAAATTTTTTTTCCTAATGTCCAGTCTGAACCTCCCCTGGCGGAGCTTGAGGCCATTCCCTCTTGTCCTGTCCCCCGTCACTTGGGAGAAGAGGTCAGCACCCTCCTCTCCACAACCTCCTTCCAGGTAGTTGTAGAGAGCAATGAGGTCTCCCCTCAGCCTCCTCTTCTCCAGAATCACACACAGAATCACAGAATAACCAGGTTGGAAGAGACCCACCGGATCATCGAGTCCAACCGTTCCTATCAAACACTAAACCATATCCCTCAGCACCTCATCCACCCGTGCCTTAAACACCTCCAGGGAAGGTGACTCAACCACCTCCCTGGGCAGCCTGTTCCAGTGCCTAATGACCCTTTCTGTAAAGAATTTTTTCCTAACGTCTAGCCTAAACCTCCCCTGGTGGAGCTTGAGGCCATTCCCTCTTGTCCTGTCCCCTGTCACTTGGGAGAAGAGGCCAGCACCCTCCTCTCTACAACGTCCTTTCAGGTAGTTGTAGAGAGCAATGACCCAGCTCTCTCAGCCGCTCCTCATAAGACCTGCTCTCTAGCCCCCTCACCAGCTTTGTTGCTCTTCTCTGGACTCGTTCCAGAGCATCATCCCTCCCCAGCACAGATGAGAGCATTTCAGACTCAGACTCACAAGGTCCTATTCTGTTCCTTCCTAAAGTACACTAGGAAAATGTCTGGTCTTAGAACATGAGACTTTTTTTGCCTTTTACTTCATATTGCTTACTCAAATTCAGTAGGTGCCTGTGCTGAGATGAGGCTGCAAGTGACACAGCTGATGGGAAGCTAAGAGCCTGGATTTCAAAATGCATTGCTTTATGCTCATTTTTTTAAAGCAATATGAAGATACTACATGTGAGACATTGTATAGTGTACAATGTTTTGAAACAAAATATATGCAAAAATAGCTTTCAAAGAGCAGCCAAATAAACCCAGAATGTATTAGAAGGGAGAGTAAAATGCGATTAAAAGCAAGTGGCATGTGATAAATTGAATACAAAAAAAAAATGATATGAGAAACCATGATAAAATGGCAGCAATCTTATTATATGCAAAGAGAGCGTGCCAAATTGGAGATGATAAATACTGAACTGAGTATACAGCACTGACACACCAACATTGCTCAGCAGATGTCAGATAGTTATATAGGCTAAGGCAAAGGACAGAGAGGAAGCAAATAGATTCTCATTGATATGAAGGCACTTCCAATGCTGTTTTGTGTTGAAATCTTTCCAGAGGCATTTTTGGAGAATACGTAAAAAATGAAGCTGAACCTGATAACCTGAGAGTACAATTTGCTGCAAAGTTGGATCCAGCCACACACACTGAAGAATGTTGAGCAGTATGGTGGCAACATATCACCTTATTCACTGGATTCTGATTAAAAGGCTTTTTGAGGATGTTTTACTGACTTTACCAAGCATGCAGGAAAGTTTTCCTGAGAAAAAGAACTGTATCAAGAACAAAAGATAATGCAGAATCAAAAGCAAGTAACACTCTCGTGACTGCTTTGATAAATGACAATCTTGCAGCCATGAAAGCAGCATTTTTATTTCTACAGAAATGAGATGAAAAATTTTGATACATACTGCCAATATGGCAAACGGTGCAGCCTGTGTCACCTGTATGCTTTCTTTTCACGTACGCAGAATGGATGTTTTCCTGTTCACAAAGATTTTACCACATTTCCTCTCTTCTGAACTGCATTCCAGGCTGTCTTGCACAGACACATGAGTATGGCCTTTGCAGACCTGTGTTCCCTTTCTCTGCAGTCCAAGAAGGTTGGCAACAGCTGAATCTGGCTGGGCTGTAGCTAGGAAATCCCCAAGACTCTTTGAAGATTTGCAGATCATCAATGGGAAGCAAAAACATGCATAGGAAGACAGAACTTTTCAAAACCAACTCTTTGGAAAACTATTTCAAGTATCAAGCACATGAATTGAATTTTTTTTTAATTGCTTTGAAACTGATAGAATAAGGGGACATTAGATATGGCAGTAGGACTGATTCTCCCTGCAGTAAAATGGTGTTTTATCACCAAGGTCACATATGCTATGACAATCAGTGGAGAGTCTACCCAGCTGGTTTTTTTAATTCTCAGGCCATAATTTTTTTTAATCCCATGCTGAGGAGGTTGTTACGATGATAATCTAAGACTTAATAAACTTTTCTTCCACTTAGATATAAATCTCCCCAATGCCTGTCTCTTTTATAACAACCATCACTCCAGCTTTTGGTAATAATGCAGATCAATCTGCAAATGCAAGAAAAAGTTACTAACTCTGGCTGCCCTTGTTTGTGAAGCTGCAACCACAGGAGGGTGGGCAGAACGAGCGCATTACAATGCATGAGGCCAAGCCAGTCTGCATCGCGTGGGAGAGGTATAATCAGTGTTACCATCTCATTGTAATGCTTAATAAAAATACTTAATAAAGCATTTGGAGTGTTGTTGAAGCAAAATGCTAGCTAAAATGAACCTGTTAATAAAAGGCTCCATGGGCTTTCCTGAATCAAGGTCCAGCCTCAAGCAATCAAAAAGAATTTCCCAAGAGCTTGCTTAATAAAGGAATAAAAGGAAACGTTTACTTCACATGACTCATTCTCCTCATCTTCTTTGTTTAACTGTGTTTGTGCTTGGGACCCACAGTGGTGCCTTCTGGCCCCTACAAAGTAATATCACCCAACACAACCTTCTCTTTGTCAGAGCAAGCTACTTCCAGACTGCAGCTTCCTAGGTTGCAAGGGCAGGAACCACCTCAGTTTCTCAGATGTCCTGGAGAATCATAGAATCATAGAATCATAGAATAACCAGGCTGGAAGAGACCCACCGGATCATCGAGTCCAACCATTCCTATCAAACACTAAACCATGTCCCTTAGCACCTCGTCCACCCGTGCCTTAAACACCTCCAGGGAAGGGGACTCAACCACCTCCCTGGGCAGCCTGTTCCAGTGCCCAATGACCCTTTCTGTGAAGAATTTTTTCCTAATGTCCAGCCTAAAGCTCCCCTGGTGGAGCTTGAGGCCATTCCCTCTTGTCCTGTCCCCTGTCACTTGGGAGAAGAGGCCAGCACTTAAGAAACTTCTAGAGAAGCATGAAGAGAGAAAGAAAGGGCCTTGTTACTCTCAGTTCTAAGTGTAAGGAATATCACCTGTGGGGGTGTGGGATGCACAGCAGATACAGGGCAATGTGCAGTTGAAAATACATGATGTGAGTGATGCACATTTGAAGGAATTATGTCTATGAGAAACCCAGGGCATAAAAAAGTGTAAAAAAGGCATAAGCAGTGCCTTTATTTTCCAGATCCCTTCAGCCATCTCCCAGATCACAAAATTTGGAGGGGTTTTGTACAATGTAAGCAAGCTCTTTTTCTCTGTATCGTAATGTACTCAACCATTCTGGTTTTTTGAAATCACATCCTTTCTGTGCTGCCCCTTTCCCCATGCCATCTGACCAGGGTCCTGCCTGTAAATGGGAGGTGGTAAAGGCCATCGACCCAGGCTCACCAGTGAAGAACAACCTTTCAATCAGGCACTGTGCTTTGTCAGACATTGAGTTCCTTCCAGCAGCCACAGACCTTGGCATTAATCACACTATATACTGTAAATTTTGTCTCTCAATGAGGAGAAAGCTTTTTTAGTTTAAAGAAAAGCCTCATCAATATTCCACTGAAATAAATGGAAATGCTCCCCTTAAATGTAAAAGGGAAGATGGATAGGCTTTTAATTAATTATCTCATTTCATAGGTAACATAAGTCTAGTAACTCTTCTGTTTACCTGGACTACTGAAACTTAGAATGAGATGTTGCATTTTGCAAGGAGAAGCAGCACAGGGTGAGGTATAGCGTTCAACAGCCCTCTGGGTTGGAAAAGGAACCTTCTGCCTGATGTGTCAGAGAAATTCTTGCAGATTTCTGGCAATGCAACAGCCATGGTGAACTCTCAGTTTGGTTTGCTTTTTTTTTTTCTTTGATGCCAGGTTTATACTCATATAGTCCCTTCCTTCTATAAAAAAATTTTTGTCTTCTTCTATATCTTCTCTGTCAACTGTCAGTAATAAACTGATTAAATCCATCCAGGTTTTCCTTGAAGATTATCTGAACATGTTTTGAAGAGATTAAGGGAGAAAGAAAGGAATGTGCATCTGTTTATACATTCCAGTCTTGTGACAGACTAAAATATTTAGCAGTCTGCTAATGAAGGTAGAAAACAGAATGTGTACTGCAGAACAAAGCAATCCTTTGAGAACCTGCTTAATGAGATGAAGGTTAGATTATGGCACAGTGTCTGGTTTAAGTCCCAAACTACCTGCACGTAGGAAAAGATACAAAGAAGTTAAAAACACTTTTTTTTTTTTCTCTAGCACTTTTTTTTTTAAAAGACCTGGGCTGGGAGGTGGGGAGAAGATAAGCATCAGGTCCAAGAATAGCAGAAAAGTAATATTTCACTTACATAAAGAAATGAATTGTTCTCATTTAAAGCACTGTAGAAAACATTGTGCACAATTTAAAATTGTAAGCTTCTACTCAGTTCACTGTAGATGCTTAGTAATCTAATAAATTATACTTAATAGCCTTATGGTATGAAACCATATAATCACATAATATCCACTATTATTCAGCTAGATCAAATTTAAATAGTAGGGCTAAATACAGTCAACATTTTCTCCAACAGAATTAACTGGATAAATGTAAGTATGACAAATACGGATACAACTCACTGCCCTAAACTGCCTTCTAGATTGGAATAACAACTTATGCGTATGTGCTACTGCCTTGAATATTTATAGTTCAGAGCAAAATTTAGAAGCATTACATTTACTTACACTAAAAGGCTATAGGAGCCTAAGCTACGCAGGCTCCACAGGCATGTTGTCTTTTCCTTGGTGAGTGATTGGATTTTGAAGATAGAAAATATTCAAGATTTAAGTCAGTAAATACACTATCTCTATACAGTTCATAAAAGACAATTGTGTAGATAATGCTCTTAAATGGCCCTTTTATTTAAACAAGCCCCTTCCAGAAAAAGCTTAATATTAGCTTCTCTAGTTCATAGGTGCTGTAGATCAAGAAGGACTCTTTCCTATCATCTCATACTGTTTGTCTATTGTGGTTTGCACAAAATAAGAGTTCTTAACTCATAATGGAGGATCATTAAAGGGCCCTTGAAAGTTGTGTGAGATTTTCCTGACACAATGCATGCAGAAGGTATTTCATACTTTTGAATTCTTTGTGCCTACAACCTCCATGACTGTGAGATGGCAACTGGCCAGTTCTAGACTTCTCAGTTTTAAATTGTGTTGTGCCCTTAGAAACTGGATGGAACTAATGGCCCCATGGGTATCTGGCATCAAACAATCCTACTATCTTTTGTAGTAAATACTTTAATCCCACAAAGTGAATACTGACTTCAAGTGTATGGTGCAGTTCATGATAAATTTATTACTGGATATGTATTGCCAGTGTATGGCTTCTACCAATCTGTGTTACCCACTGTCCTGGTTATCATCATACCATGTGTTCCTGGAGTATGTAATTGTTAAGAAGGAGTACAAATTTCAGCTCAATGTGGTTAACACTCCCTTACAAAGCTAGCAGAACAGGAAAGCTGAAACAAGCAAAGACCCTCCCCGCTTTTTTCTTATTAGGGAGTGTCAGAGGGAGTGGATGCAGAACACAGAGCAAGAGATTGAGCTCCTTTTTGTCTTCTAATAGATTTAGGTTGTTTGTTTATTAGAAATAATTCCTATGAACTGTCCACATTCAGAGCCAGCTGCTGCTTAATTATCATGCTATCAGTGCTGAATGAAGAATGACTTGATGGGAAACAGAATCCTCCATACAATTTATCAGCGTGGGTAGCAGTCCTGGATAATAAGAATCATAGACCGCCATGGCATGCAGATGGTGCTCCAAAGCCAGCAGTCTAAAATCAGTCCAGTCAATATGGTTTTATATTGGCAAGGGTGTTAGTCAAAGCCATACGGGAAGGCCACCATGCTTCCATTTCTTACATACTTCTCTTTCCTCAAATGGCAGTTAGAGATCTTTTTACTTTAACCTTATAATCTTTCCTGTACGTGGCATAAATGATGTTCAGAAAAGTAGGCTCAGATTCTATTGTATCAGATGTCAAATGATCAGAGACAAAGAAGACTAAACCCACAGACTAATTGTTAGGACTCAAGTTTCACATTGATTTTGACACAATGAGGAGGCTAAGTTCATAATTAAAAAAAAACACACATAAGAAAGCCAGAATTTAGGTTTCCATGGCAACCTTAACTTTGACTCTTTCCATGACTTAAAAGATGGTCTTTCCTTCTTTTACTCAGGTAATTCTTGCCTGACATTTGATTTTTCCTCCCACTTTGGTGTACAGTGCAGTCCTTTACTTGCTGTTTAGTCATTTATTGAGTCAAATGCAGCTGGTTTTCACAAAATCAGACTGAAGTAAAGGTCAATGTTTTCACTTTTCACAGAGCAATAAAAGCAAATTTTTTGACGGTATCGTTAGTATTAAATATTAATAGCAATAATAATAATGAAGCCTAGATTATTTTCTTTATTCTTTAGAAGAGTCAGATGTATCAACAAACCTACTGCAGAGCCCCCAGCAACCCAAACCAAGACTAAACCCACTGCTCGATGCAGCTTTGCATAAAGCCTTTCTCACAGCTGCCTCTGCACCTGGCTGGTCAGAGATACTACTCTATTTGCTACTCTATGACAAAATGACTCATCTCCTGGATGAGGGAAAGGCTGTGGATTTGGTCTTGAACTTCAGTAAAGCCTTTGACACAGTTTCTCACAGCATTCTGCTTGAGAAACTGTCAGCCTCTGGCCTGGACAGGCGCACACTCTCCTGGGTGGAAAACTGGTTGGCTGGAGGGCCCAGAGAGTGGTGGGAAATGGTGTGAAATCCAGCTGGAGGGCAGTGACAAGTGGGGTTCCCCAGGGCTCAGTGCTGGGTCCAGCCCTGTTCAATGTCTTCATCAATGATCTGGATGAAGGCATCGAGTGCACCCTTAGCAAGTTTGCGGACAACACTAAGCTGGGTGGAAGTGTCGATCTGCTGGAGGGTCGGGAGGCTCTGCAAAGGGACCTGAACAGGCTGGACCGCTGGGCAGAGTCCAATGGCATGAGGTTTAACAAGGCCAAATGCCGGGTCCTGCACTTGGGGCACAACAACCCTGTGCAGCTACAGACTAGGAGAAGTCTGTCTAGAAAGCTGCCTGGAGGAGAGAGACCTGGGCGTGTTGGTTGACAGCGACTGAACATGAGCCAGCAGTGGCCCAGGTGGCCAAGAAGGCCAATGGCATCTTGGCTTGGATCAGAAACGGCGTGACCAGCAGGTCCAGGGAGGTTCTTCTCCCTCTGTACTCGGCACTGGGGAGACCGCTCCTCGAATCCTGTGTTCAGTTCTGGGCCCCTCACCACAAGAAGGATGTTGAGGCTCTGGAGCGAGTCCAGAGAAGAGCAACAAAGCTGGTGAAGGGGCTGGAGAGCAGGCCATATGAGAAGCGGCTGAGAGAGCTGGGGGTGTTCAGCCTGGAGAAGAGGAGGCTGAGGGGAGACCTTATTACTCTCTCCAACTACCTGAAAGGAGGTTGTGGAGAGGAGGGTGCTGGCCTCTTCTCCCAAGTGACAGGGGACAGGACAAGAGGGAACGGCCTCAAGCTCCACCAGGGGAGGTTTAGGCTGGACATTAGGAAAAAATTTTTCCCAGAAAGGGTCATTGGGCACTGGGACAGGCTGCCCAGGGAGGTGGTTGATTCACCTTCCCTGGAGATGTTTAAGACGAGTGGATGAGGTGCTGAGGGGCATGGGAATGGTTGGACTCAATGATCCAGCGGGTCATTTCCAACCTAGTTATTCTATGATTCTATGATTCTATGATTTCTCGAAGGCTTTTACTAGCAGTGATAGTCCATAGCATCTGATCTAGTAAGCCCAAAGAGATGAGGAAGGTCTATCAGTAGTTGTCTTGATGTTTGCAGTGGAGAAATTAGGACATCTCTGAGAACAGAAGCAGCAGCTTGGTCATGGTTAGGAGAGAGACATGAACAAGATGGCGAAACAAGACTGCTCCTCATCTCCTTGTGACAGCTCTTGAATCTCTGCACAGTCATCAATGTTCAGTTCAAACCTATCCTCTCTGTAGCTCCTCCTGACCAAGGGCACGGCAGCCTTCTGTCTGGCTGCAAGCTTGGCAAATTTGATTGTGTAGTGTAAAGGAAAAGGTAAGTATGTCCCCTGTTGTCAAATCCAGCAATGCAGCTGACTCCCGGCAAGCTTCTTCTGGGACTGCAAAATCAAACAAGAAAGACAGAATAAAAAAAAAATAAAGTTATAAAAGTTTGTGTCTTTTATAACAGCCTTAGGGAAAAATGCTCTGAGATTTGTATTAATATCTTATTGCATATATAACACAGGCAATGCTTTCTATCCCTCTTTTGACTCTGTTTTTCTTCTTTTTACTCCTTAGTAAAGGATTAGCACAAACATACATACATATGGGCATAATTCAGGGTTGCCATGGTAATGCTGCTATACCATATATAAGTGCATTGTGGAGGTATAGTGCCATTATAACCAGCGCTAAGATTCAAAAGGAAATATTTCTGAGACAGTTTTAAGTCAATACAATGCAAATATCTTATTTGGATACATTTGTGGAGATCTTACCTTTCCCTAAGCAGGGTGGATGTGGAGAAATTGTGGTAGAGCACGCAGAGCACATCATGGAGCAGGGGAGGAGAAGGTATAGCAAATATGCACTAAGGCAGCAGGTCTGATGTAATAGAATTTCTTTTTAAATAGTGGCATGATTTGGCAGATAGGGGGGACTGTCTCAAGATGCTTGAATTTTTTGAATGAACTGTAGTAAAAGGCTGACCTCGATAATACAGCTTCAAGGTAAAGGAAAGTGGTTGAGTCACCTTCCCTGGAGGTGTTTAAAAGACGGGTGGATGAGGTGCTGAGGGGCATGGTTTAGTGTTTGATAGGAATGGTTGGACTCAATGATCCAGTGGGTCTTTTCCAGCCTAGTGATTCTCTGATTCTGTGATTCTGTTTAGCCTTGAGAAGAGGCTGAGGGGAGACCTCATTGTTCCATACAACTACCTGAAAGGAGGTTGTAGAGAGGAGGGTGCTGGCCTCTTCTCCCAAGTGACAGGGGACAGGACAAGAGGCAATGGCCTCAAGATGCACTGGGGGAGGTTCAGACTGGATATCAGGAGAAAATTTTCATGGAAAGGGTCACTGGGCACTGGAACAGGCTGCCCAGGGAGGTGGTTGAGTCACCATCCCTGGAGGTATTTAAAAGAGGGGTGGACGAGGTGCTCAGGGACATGGTTTAGTGGCAGATAGAAAAGGTTGGACTCAATGATCCAAGAGGTCTTTTCCAACCTGGTGACACTATGATTCTATGATATGTACATCACAACTTTCAAACCAGAAGTGGTTATTCTAAATAGTTTATCTGGTTCCTCTTATATATAATCTCTGCATGTGTATTCTGCCACAAAGCCAATTTAGAGAATTCTTTTCAAGATACGCAATCTCATTTTATAGACTGAAATGCAATGGAAAATGTATCTCTTCACTCTCTAATCTCTCCAATAGGAAATTAACTTATTGCTTGAAAATTATATCTGATTTCAAGGTTGACTGTGTATAACTTCAGCTTTTTCATTTTGTAATCTATCCCATCCTATTTGGATAGGGGACTCTAGGACAGAGTGCATCACTGCAGTAGTGATCTTTGTGAGCTACACAGCTATCAGGCAACATGGGATGGACTTGTTCCCTTCCTTCACCTGAGGGGAAAATTACTCCCTGCAGTTTAGAGTAATTTCTGCTATATTGACTTTTTGACATTTATCTGCATTACAGAGAGCAACTGAAGGACCTTCCTTAATAACCAGGAAAAAGAAACAGTGACTAAGCTCTATCTCAAAATAACTTCGTGGGCAAAAGAGGACAGAGGATTGTGAGGGTTTCTGTCTAGTTCATATAACTATAAGGAGATTAAATAGTTAGGTGCTGTAGCTAGTACATGTAGAGTGGAAATGAGATATACATCTTTCACATCTTTGACAGGGACAGTTACTAACCACTGGAACTGCTACATAGAGATGCAGTGGATTGTTAAGTGGATATGAATTACTTGGAGTCATTTAAAAAAAGGAATGGCTTCATCTTTCTCATGAATTGCTGCATGGATTAACAGGTGGAATGTTAGGAGCTTCTTTGAGGAAACGCCCCTGTTGTGGCTTAAACCTAGCCAACAACAAAATGCCACACAACTGCTTTAGAGGAAAGAGAATTGGAAGTGAGAATGAAAGTGAGAAAATTCATGGGCTGAGCTAGGAATAGTTTCATAATTGAAATAAAACAGTAATAGTAGCAGTAATAGTAATAACAAATTTTAACGAAAAGGAAAACAACAAAAAGTGAGAGAAATCATAGAATCATAGAATCATAGAATCATAGAATAACCAGGTTGGAAGAGACCCACCGGATCATTAAGTCCAACCATTCCTATCAAACACTAAACGTCCCAGGGAAGGTGACTCAACCACCTCCCTGGGCAGCCTGTTCCAGTGCCCAATGACACTTTCTGTGAAAAATTTTTTCCTAATGTCTTGCCCGAACGTCCCCTGGCAGAGCTTGAGGCCATTCCCTCTTGTCCTGTCCCCTGTCACTTGGGAGAAGAGGCCAGCTCCCTCCTCTCCACAACCTCCTTTCAGGTAGTTGTAGAGAGCAATGAGGTCTCCCCTCAGCCTCCTCTTCTCCAGGCTAAACAACCCCAGCTCTCTCAGCCGTTCCTCGTAAAGCCTGTTCTCCAGCCCCCTCACCAGCTTTGTTGCTCTTTTCTGGACTTGCTCCAGAAATAAAACCCAAGAAAGAATAAAACCGAAGAAAGACAAGTGATGCAAATGAAAAACCATTGCCCATCACTAACTGACTGATGCCCGGCCAGTTCCTGAGCAGCAACCACCCCAGTCAACATGCTCTTAGTTTATCTGCTGAGCATGATGTCATATGGTATGGAATATCCCTTTGGTCAGTTGGGGGAAGCTGTCCCAGCTGTGTCCCTTCCCAGCTCTTTGTGCACCCTGAGCCTACTCACTGGGGTGGTGTGAGAAGGAGAAAAGGTCTTGACTCTGTGTAAGCCCTGTTCAACCATAACTAAATGATCTCTTTTATCAACATTGTTTTCATCACAAATCTAAAGCACAGACCCGTACTAGCTACTATGAAGAAAATTAACTCAATTAATTCTGTCTCCAGCCAAAACCAATACAGCCCCAAAATCACAATACTCCTTTCTGAACTTCAAAACCATCAATTAGAGGGGAAAAATGACTGATAAGCCCTACCCACCAGCAGGCAGGCATCAGTTTAGTGGTGGGTTAGCAATTAGAGCTTATCTACTGCTTAATTTGTGGTAAATCACAAATCAAAAATGAACTGACATTATATATGCAAATCTTACACATAAAGTATCTTTACATGCACAAAAAGCACTGCCTGTAGCAGGAAAGCAGCCTAAATTCGGATTTAAACACTCTATGCTGAAAGGGTATGGGGCTGATCTGTCCTCTTTAAGGGATCACGGATCACAATCTAGCTGCTGCCCTTCATCATGAGACACCAAATGAAAGCAGACTCTACTGATCAAGTGAGAAAGGTTCATGGAACCAAGAAGAAATACCAGGTGACCTTATCCACATAGCCTTCCCTGTGTGGTTCCCCATAGAACCCATTGATGTGGTGATTGACGGTTTGAGAAACACGCAGCTACTGATGCATGAAGTCTTGGACAGCTTTTTAGCATGAAGAGAAATTCTGCTAAAGCATCCTGTCTAATGGCACAGAGCACATCCCACAGGGACTGACGGCAATCCCAAGAGCCTCTTTGGGTATACCTGGTGGTTGTAAGCTCTGAATTCCAGCACAGCTCGGAGACCTCAAAGCTACCTGACATCCTGACTGTAAAGCTGGAGGAATGAGTTAGAGCAGAATGGGGTTTATTCAGTTTCTTTCTTGTCAACAAGTGAAGTAAGTGTAAATCTGTTTCCTGGAAGTTCACACCAATACTGTAAAGTAGTAGCATTAACAAAACAAGCAAAAGAACGTGTGAATTCACTAAGCAGATGTAGTGGGTTAGGTTTTCTTGCCTTTGGAGTGAGGAGAAAGGTTTAGAATTTGTCTCAATCATTAATTTCAGAGTCTAAAACCAGAATTTTAAAAAAGATGGATTTTAAAACTATCTCATGATTCCAGTGTTTGTTGCGTTCTTTTTTTTTTTCTTTCTTGGGACTCAGAATTTCAGCTGTTTAGGGTTGGGATTTTTTCTATCGAACCTGCTTCAAACACATGTAGGTTTCATTCTCTTCCTGAAAAATCATCAGGTACTTGATGAGTCCTCTAGGCATGAAACACAGTAGCTCAGTAGGTGGTTAAAACTGATTTACTTTTCCTTTTAAAATGGCATAAACTTGATTTCAGTGTGAATAAAAGCCAGCTAAGGTAGCATTTCAATTTACCAATCCAAAAAGCAAGTTAGAATGTGATGATCTTTATCTTACTAATGAAGTCATCTGGAAGACAAACCAGAAATAGACGTACACTTTGTACATAGAGTTAAATCTAGCAAACCTACTGCAAACTTGAGGAGCAAGCAGCAGAATTTTGAAAACTACCTGTGGAACATGTAGATGGTGAGTATGGCAATTCCTTGCAAAGCTGCTTCTGTGGCTTTGGGAGCGAGATACTTGAGTACTTAAGGTGAGTATATTTCTGAATCGTGCTCCCACATGTCTTTCAGCTTTCCCGAGTCCAGGAACATAACAGAGAAGTCGTGCTTACCCATGTACTACGTACAGAGCCCACTGTCTCCAATGAGATGGTCCCAGTAGTCTTCTGCTGCTCACATTCTGTTTTCCTCCAGTATGGGAAAGATTATAAGCAAGAGTAAAAACAAGGCTTTATTTCATAGTTGTGAGTCACTGCAGGACTCCGGTTGAGGCTCCTGAGTGAGGAGGCAATCCCCACTTGACACACAGATGTGTCCTGAGGATTCATTGGAGGGGACACACATCTCCTCATAATCCACTCACAGAAAGGAAACGGGCAAGAGTATCCTTGCATAATTCCTGACCCATGAGTGTGCAGATCAACTCTAGGTTGGACACATCACAGAAAAGAACATGTGCTGCAGACAAGGAGATCTGTGGCTGAGCAGGATCTGCTCTGGCATATAGCTGTAAGGGTGTCCAGGTTCTAGTCCTATCTCTTAATTCTTTGTGATGCTTTTTGATGTCTCATTCTTTCTCCATATTTTTAGATTAGGGCCTCACTTTTTGATTACTTTTTCCTGCTCTCCTATCTTCTTTGTACACCCCCAAGCACTGTTCAGGAGCAATCTCTTAGTCCAATGAAGACGTTGCCACATCAGTCCTTCCTCCTCACCTCTTGTGGTATTCAATGTGACATCACCTGTTTCCTCTTCTGTTGCACTGAGATATTTTTAGTTTTAGAACTCCCTCAAGCATGTATTAATAGTGGATTAAAGTGCATACAAGTCAAACTTTTTATTAGAGACACAGCTTTCTCCCTAGTTCCTAGGCTGGCAGCTATCACATCAAGTTGTTTTGGAGCCTACATACCACAGAATATGCATCAAGCATGCAAGGCTTTGAAAGATTCCTCCTTCAGGCCTCCAGATACACTCAGTGGTGATACAGAGATGGATTTGAGATTTTATTATTTTGAGTAATGTAACATTGGAAAATTATAACTAACAGGAAGTTTGGTCAGGAATTTCAAATATTAGACTCTAAAGTGAAATCCATAACCCATAATTTAGAGCTAATCAACATTTTCATCTTTTCTTATACTCCAGAGAAGTTTTTGTAAACATCACCGAAAATACCTCATTATCTTCTTCCAAGTCTCTTCTTAAAACCTCTCTTGCCCTAATGCCAGGAACAAACCTTACAATCATAAAACTACTGCAGAAATAATTTTGCTACCACTCATGTTGATTGATGTGTCACAGATTCCTTGTCCTCTCCATCTGTCTCTTTCCTTCTGTGTCTTGTCGTCAATGGTAAAGTCTTGGAAAAAAGAATTTTATTTTTATTCTTTGAATATCACTCTGCATCTTCATTCTAGGAAGAAGAAAAAGAAGAAAACATAAAGACATCCTGACATTTTTATTGGGTCAAACCAAAGATCCATCTCAGCAAGTCTTCTGCTCAAACAACAGCTAACAGAAGAGGTATAGTGTAGAAGGTAAAAGCAGAGATAGTGTTGACATTCAGACTTGTGCAATCCGAAGTCTTAGGACTTCATAAGCATTCTTAGGACTTCATGAGCATTCTTTTTGTTTTTAATAAACCCGGATTATGACATTTCCCAAATGAAACTTCTGGCATTCACATTACCTTTTGAAAATGAGTCCCACAGCTTAATTTGGCCTTCTGTGAGAAAGTTCTTCTTTTATTCATCTTATAAGGATATTGAACAATTTTGTTATTGCCTGCTTTGAAAACCAGTGGTAGCAGCAATGAGATCAGTGGTAATTCCATCTAAGCAAGGTGTCGAGTCTGCAGTCTAGTAGCACTAGTCCAGACCACTGTACCAACTGCATCCCCACCAGTTCTGGTGGAAATCTATGTAAGTACACGGCACAATGAGGTAAGATGTAGTATGAGTTCATCTTAAAAAAAAATTATGAGAAAACATCTGTTTGGTTTTCTTTTTTTAACTAACATAGTGATGATTTTTAATAAATGGAAAGTGTCAGTCTTGCGATTAAGAAAAAACATTCTTTTTCACTAAGAATTTGGGAGGTTTGCCGGGACTGAAACTCAGATAAAGATGAAAGTATAAAGAGAAAAGATGAAATAAAATTTGCAGTTTAGGAGTGGGGCACTTAGAGATACCTAAGCATTGCAGATGGAGTGATGCACTTCACCCACAAGAGAGAAGTAAGAATATATTTTATTGATATAAGAAAGCAATTTAATAAAGTATAATGGTAAACACATCAGTGGTTTAACAAGATTAGAAAACAAGGTGCACTTCATTATTTACTGGACAAATAGACTCATTGAGAAGACCTTCCCATCAAGTCACAAGGCTCAGAGAGGATCTCCTTGCTCTCTGAACTCCAACTCAGAAGAATCTAGGTGTGGCTGGATCCAGTCCTAGTTGCATATTTGGTCAAATGTTTATGTCTAAAGGAATATATATACACAATCAATCCTTTATATCACTCAGCAGGAATTTTCCTAATTTAGGATGCTGTTATTCACTTACTGAGCAACTATTGCAGCAAGGAATCTCTCAGCCTTGAGGAGTAACCTTGAGAGGTGCCCCTGTTCAAGGCAACATCCTTGTGTGCAGCCCAGTGCCATGCAGGGGAGCTCAGTGGGCCCTGGGCTGTCCACTACTTATAGAGGAAAATCATTGATTTATAGTCATATTTGCATACCAGAAAGAGTGAGTCGCTGCTCCACACAGTCCTTGGCCACCGTGTTGCCATCCATCTCTCCAAAGTCCAACTTAAGCTGGATGCAATCTTCACGATTCCCACTGGTGACTATGGCTTATCCAGTGGGTGGGTAGGGGGTGGACCACACCGTCACACTAAGTGAATTGGAATTCCCAAAAAAAGTTAGATTTTAAGACAGTATTATGACGACATTGCTGGCATTAAAGTTTACATTCATCAATAACTTTCACAAACCAATAACTTTCATCAATCATGATAATTAGGCCAAATATCAAAGTTCCTTTCAAAGCTGCCTTATGATGTAACCGATGAAATTTTCAACCCAGATTACTGGATCCAGCTTTCACTCACCACTACTGATTCCAACAGCTACAGGAGTAATCCTTTTGCTATCAGAGTAATCCTGCATGCTGTTATCTAAAACGATGAAAAAATCTGTGTAAGGAAACCCTTTTCAGTGTTTCTGAAATAATGAAAGAATAGCTCCACATTTAATGTTTTTAGCATGTTTTATCACTTTATCTTACCTCTGATGAATGACAAACCTCATTTCATTTCCTTGCGTTCATATAACCCAACATTATGGAAAACACTTCAGGCTCTAATGATGGCCAAGCACTTTTCTGGTGGTATTCTTTCTCCAGGCTCATCACTTCTTATTTGTGCTCCACATTTTCGTTTGCTAATTCAATATGAACTAAAAGTAATGCATTCAACTCTGATATACCATTCTATCTATAAACCATTAAGAGCCAGGCTACCTTAAAACTTTGCCTATAAAGATGAAATAACATTTGTGGTGAAAATGGGCTTAAGAAAAGAGGTAATAAAAAAATTAATTATAATAATAATTGAAAAAGGGTAGTGTAAATACAACTAAGACTAAAAAGCACTGTAAATTTTAACAGGAGCCATTAACTGGAAAGGTTTTAAAAAACTGGGTGTTTTCTAATTTTGAGAGCTGAAAAGAACTTAAACTCTTCTTAGTCAAATCCATGATTTCTAAACATAAAAATAAAGCATCAAGTTACCTCTACATTGATCTTCCTCAGACAGATGTGTTGTCAAAGTTAATATTTTTGTAGGAAAAGTTGCTTCTCTTTCATGGCTTGTGAGATGTTCAGTGATCATATGTGTATTCTTGACTTTTATTCTTAAAGAAATAGGATCCATCTTTCATTTCTCTGTGCTCACCTCACGGGAACAGGGGATATGAGGCAGTGTTTGAGGAGCCACAGGTCTATATTTCCACTGTTCTGTAGCTGGTCTCACAGCAGAGTGCCAACTAGTGCCCGTGTCACTCATCTCAGCCCCATCACCCTCATGCAGGCATGGGAACTGGTAGCCCCTCACACATCGGCTCATGCACTCTCTGGAATGTCTGGGAAAGCAGAGAAGTTTAAAAGCCTTGGATGATCTTGTTATTTGCTGAGCTTTGGAGCTTGCAAAGCATTCTAGTTGCTCAGGGCTGTGGGGAAAAAGATCTTCAAGACCAAGATAAAATATGTCTGGATGTGTCCATGGCATTAAAATGATCCGTATCTGAGAGTGCAGTATTGACCACAGTGTTTTAAACCTACACCATCTGCCTTTCTCTGCTCTCCTGTTTCTGTTACTGAGAGCAGGCAGCTTAGTAGAGACACATTGCACATTCAAATATTGTCTTAAGAAGTATCTGGGGCCTTGTGTTTCTTTCCTTGATGAGCACATTTGGCAACATTCTTAGTGATAAGAATACCTAAAACCATATTCTTCTAAGAAAACACCAGAACTAAAGCCAAAATCATTGGCCTTCCCTTAGGAATACTAAAACAACTTGGAGGTAGCATCTTTGTTTAAAGCTTAACTAGTAGAAATTTATAACAGGGGATTGTGTGGTTTTATTTGACTCTTCTGCCCAGAATAGCAGATATTTCAGATGAATCAACATTATCACAGAATCATAGAATAGTTTGTGTTGGAAGGAACATTTAAAGGTCATCTAGTCTAATCTCTCCTGCAATGAGGGTATCCAAACCCACAGCAACACATTCTCTGTGAAGGGGGGATCTAATAGCAATAGCTCTGCCAAAAGTTGTGCCATGAGAACTAAGACTATAGTCAGCTTCTGTCCCAATTAATATTTAATCATTTATGCAGTATGTAAACACTTCCAGTTAAAGCACAAGCGAGGGAGAACAGCTGAGGAGATGTTTATTTGCTCTTGGTAGACGTATGTAAATTAGATCTGCCAATGCTCTGAGACAGCTGTTTGCAAGCAAAATCTGATCCAAAAGTTTTCTTCCTGTGCTGCATCTTACCTCCTCAGAACCAATAACAATGTCCAAAGAGAAAGAACTGAGTAGAGGGAATTAAAAAATAAGAATTAAGTGTTAATAGGTTGCTCTGGAAAAAAATAATTATAATATATCTGTGTAGAAGATACTAAAGACTGCAGAAGAATAAGTCAAATTTGTAGAAAGATGTTGAGAAATCAAAGTTTCACTACATCTACTGGAACTAAAAATTGTGGGACATATTGTTTGATGAAGTTGTTTAGGAGAGTACGTTGAAATGTACCTAGATGTAATAGATGGAATTAAAATGCAAACTAACTTTCAGGAAAACAACTGATTGCAGGATGGTCTCAAAAAAAACCCTGGGAGTCTCGGTTTTATGTTGAAGTTGAAAAAAATAATAGACATTTTTGCTGCTATATGAATCAAATAAAAACAAGTCTAATTTCAAGTCTGTTGAAAACAGGAAGAGAAATACTATTTTCTCACTAATGTTTCCTCTTATTTGGAGGAAAAGTTTACCTTTTCCCATCAATTAATTCTAGGTGAACATCTTAATGAAACATAACTAACTTGGAGAATGTCAAAATGAAAAAATATATAAAAAGATTATATTAAAAATATCTTTTAAAACATTAAGTTTTAAAAAAAAATAGAAGTTCTAGAGTGAAGAAACTGCAAAATACGTAATATTGCTTTTGGTGCACACAAATGAGATTTTGTATTTATACTTTTTAATTGTCTGGTTATCAAAGACTATTTCAACCTTTAATTTCAGCCAGATCACCTTTAGACCTGTGTGGTGATTTCTGCTTTCAGAATAGGCACAACCACTCCAGCCAGAGGCTCTCATCTACTATCTTTTTCCTTTGTTTTCTTCAAAGGTTTTAGATTATTTACACCTATATTAACCAAGCCGATGACCAAAATGTGTAATTCCAGAATCCATTCCTTAGAGACGTGACCTTGATATACTGGCACACCTTTCTGAACTGGTTACTCTGTACGAAGTGTGGGCTTTCTACTTACACCCTGCCTGGATATCAAGCTGCTCACACTCACCTACACGTGGTTCCTGATGGAGGTCACCCAGCTCATTTCATCTTTTGTAGCAATTACACTTGGTACCATTCTTTCAGATATCTTCATTCATAAGAATGGTTGGACACGATGATCCGGTGGGTCTCTTCCAATCTGGTTGTTCTATGATTCAATGATTCATTTGATGTTGTTAAGTTGCTATGAAGATATTTCGGCTGTAAAAATTATTAGTAAAGAGTTGTTTATGCACACGAGACCTTTGTGAATGACTAGCTCACTTAGCTACTCTGTTAGGATAGTTTCACAGAGCTATGAGCTGGTTTTGTTGGGGCTCTTTTTTTCAAAACAAGGAAGGAATAAACCAAGCTTGCAAGCTTTATGGAATAAACCATACCTGCTGGTCAGGCTTTAACAGAACTTTCTTGAAGAACGGAGGGCAAATGCAGACCTCAGCAGATAATGAGTTATCTCTACCAGGGGGCCCAGAGGTGACAGGGGAAAAGAGGTAGTTCCTTCTGGAACTACTGCAGCACAAAAAGGTTTTCCATGTTAACAAACACCAGACTGATGTGCTGGGGAAAGCACATTTTTCTTACCACTTACATAAGGGCTGTGTTTTCCAATACGGCTTGATAAAGCCCAGGCAAGTAAGGAGACTAATACACCCTTCATGTAAAAGAAGTCCAAGAGCTGTCTTAAATGTACAGAAGAATACTATTTGGCCATAATTCTGGATTTAAAGCAAGGCAGAAATCCAATATGCCAGTCAAAGACATTTCCAATCCATTTATGACTAAATACAGCACTTAGGAGTGAGAAAATACTGTTCTCCTTCTTATTGGGTTTGGGTAGGTTTAGTCTTGGACTGATATCTATTTCTGTAAGTAAGAACTAGTAATCTAGCTGGTAAAATAAACTCTACTGGGCACTGGCTGACCTGCTGTATGACCATTCATATCAGTTAATTTTAGGATGCCTGTTGGCACTGGGGTCCTCCTAGCCGACATCCTGGGGCAGATACAGGAGTACCACTGGTCACGGACTGCTCCCTGCTGACTGTGTTGTGGATCCACAGCATCCTGGGAGGAGAAGGGAGTGGGTAAGCTCTGTGGGTGCAAGCCATGTCGTAAGAATGGGAGACAGCCTTTACTATTTGCTAATTTAAACACAGCCCCAGAGCCCAGGACATCCAAGTGATCAAAATTATTTAGTTTATCTTAGACTAGTTGCCTTGTGTTGAATGTAAATCACTACCAGATATACCATTTACTTAAAGAATTAGTAGCTACATAAAGATTATTTGTTATTTTTGGAGGGGCTGTGAAGCCAAGTGAAAGGCTATGATTTCTTAGAGTCAAAGAAATAAGAAGGCTCATCCTATGTTTGAAGATACATGGTGAAAATGCATAAAAATCTACATTCCAAGAAAAATCCTCTGGCAAAATGATAAGATACTTAACACAAGCTCCATTTATATTTTCGTGGAATTGGATTTTTAATAGGCAGAGTTATAAATTCATAACACTTTTCCTGAGTGCTGAGATTTTCCATTTGGGAATATGAGTGAAATGAAAGATGTTCAGTCACAACTATCATTGTATATTCATAAGAAGGGCTCAAAGTACTGACAGCATTTGCATACAAAGATACGAATTCTCTGTGTTTTCCATAATACATAACTGATTTGGTGCCACAATTCAGCATTTAAATGTATTTTAATCTTGGTTGAGCATTTCTGTCACAAATTATTCCCTATGCAATTTTCTATTTCTGATCAAATTCTGAAAACAAAATTATTAACTTTGTGCTGTGCATTAATAATAGATACGATGCATTTTAGAAAGAATCAAACATTTACTCTAATATTAAAGGAAAACGAGCAAAAAGTCTGACAAAATCTGGATAGTATGTTACAAAAGTGAGACACATTTGAAAACATGGGGAGCATAATGGACCAAGAAGACAGTGGATTAGGAATATTACTCAGCTTTTCAGGGTAGGAATTGTGCTTTTTAACTGATATTCTATGTTTTTTTACAAGAGCTTCTTTCCAGCAAGTCAGGGATGGGATAGGCAATGCACTAGCTCAATAGATGAGGTTTCTCAACAATAACTGCCTGACACAACTCCTATGTGCTTTGAAGCCTAGAGGACCACTGGCACTGTAAAAGGGCATAAAACATTGAAAGAGCAAGAACAACTCAGTCCATCTCCTGTGAGTGAGTCAGTTTGTGTCCCAGTCTTCTGCCTGCCAGGAACTTCCTTAATCCTGGTCCAGAATCATTAAATTCCTGGTGTGTGTATCTCAGTGTTGTAAAAGACCATGGAGTGTCATCTAAGTGCCAGTACCAACCCCTTCTGGTCTCTAAAAGGCATCTAACGCCCTTAGTCCTCTAGCTTCCCACAGTTTGAGACTGTTCAACCAAATCCATAGTGGTATTCCTAACATGTTTGTGTCCAGAAACCTGAAGGATCATTTGCCACTGTAGAAGACAATATAATATAAAGAAACCCCTCTCTTTCTATCCAGAGGGGAAAATTGATAACCAGTAGGCTACCACCTAGGGAGACTGCTAAATTCTTCAACCCTAACCCTCGTCATTCAAATTTTGCAACTAGGACATTGAATTTCTTCTATAGTTATTAAGGGGAACTGGATTTATTTCTTCACTAGGTTTTCCAGGGCTACATTCTCTTGATTCTGAAAACATGCTATAGGCTGAGGTTAGGGTTAGATATCCACATCTAATGGATTCTGTTCTTGGCTCCACGTGTGAAAGCTGCACTTGAGTGGGGGAACTCCTTCACATGGTGGAGGCGTTAAGGGAGGAGGTAAAGGACCATCAGGGAGTGTGAGAGGGAGATAGACCAGTGGAGTAGTGCCCTCTCACTAACTCAGCAGCCTGCTGGAGCTGCTGTGTCCAAACACCATCCACCTGCAGACTGCATGGTTGGCAGAACAAGAGAAGGGGAATGGCAGCAAGTTCCTGCCGGACAAAGGAAACCTGCTCCCCTCACCCAGACACCAAAACCCCAGATCCCCTGGTGAACAAGTACCAGGTGCTGCAGGTGGAATCCAACCCTGAGGATGAGGATGGTGGCTCCCACAGCCTAGAATCCTTCCCTAGGCCGCACCATCCTCAGAAAAAGATAAAAACATCCTCCATTAAGAAGAAGAGGAGGGTGATTGTTGCAGGGGAGTCCCTCCTAAAAGGAACGGAGGGACCCATTTGCAGACCGGACCCACTCCACAGAGAGGTCTGCTGCTTACCGGGGGCATCAATGAAGGAGGTAGCTAGAAAACTTCCTTCCCTGGTCCATGAGACAGACTACTATCCTCTGATAGTAGTCCAAACTGGTAACGATGGTCTAGTAAACAAAAAGACCAAAACCATCAAGAAAGACTTCAGGGCCATTGGGAAAGGGATGGAGGGCTCTGGGGCACAAATAGTATTCTGCTCCATCCCAAGGCTAAGTAGAGAGGAGCGGGAAGTCAGGAAGAAGAATTCGATTAATGCCTGGCTCCAAGCCTGGTGTGAGGAAAGGGGCTTTGGCTTCTTTGATCATGGGGTGGCCCACGCACCCCCAGGCTTTGTTGATAAGGATGGGACATGTGTGTCTCCTAGGAGGGTTAAAGCCCTTGCTAAAAACCTAGCTAAGCTCATAAATCGAGCTTTAAACTAGATTTGAAGGGGGAGGAGGTTGAGACCAGGCTAGACAGGAACAAGCCTGGACGTGGGGCAATGGTGATTGGGAGAGGGTGTGCTGGTGAGGACCACCACTACACCACTACACAGAAAGTGGGGGAGAACACACCTCGGGGTGCTAAGGGAGATACAGGCACTCTGGAGCGAGCTACTCCAGTTACCAGGCAATTGGGAACGAACTCTGTTCCCTCTAAGAGGGCTGAAGGCTCGGCAGCTCAGCTGAAGTGCATTTACACCAGTGCACGCAGCATGGGGAATAAGAAGGAAGAGCTGGAAGCTGTCATAGGGCAAGGAGCCTATGATGTCATTGCCACCATGGAAACGTGGTGGAGTGACTCATATAACTGGAGTGCAGGCGGGATAGGAAGGGTAGGAGAGGAGGCAGGGTAGCCCTCTTTGTAAAGGAGGACTTGGACACTGTTGAGATGGATTGTGGTGATGAGGAGATTGAGTGCCTGTGGGTTAAAATCAGAGGAGCCCACCAGAAGGTAGATTTTGTGATGGGAGTCTGTTACAGACCACCCAGCCAGGGAGAAGCAGCTGATGAGCTCTTCTATGAACAGCTGCGGTCAATCTCTAGATCGATGCCTCTCACTCTTGTGGGAGACCTCAATCTTCCTGATATCTGCTGGGAGTACAATAGAGCAGAAAGGAAGCAGTCTAGGAGGTTCCTGGAGTGCGTGGGAGATAACTTCCTTGCACAGTTGGTGAATGAACCAACAAGGGAGGGTGCCCTCCTGGACCTGCTGTTTGTGAACAGAGAAGGCCTTGTGGGGGATGTGGCAGTAGGTGGACGCCTAGGACAAAGTGATCATGAGATGATAGGTCTTTCGGTTCTAGGTGAAGTGAAGAGGGTGGTTAGTAGGACAGTAGCATTAAATTTCCAGAGGGCAGACTTTGATCTCTTCAGAAGGCTGGTTGGCAAAGTCTCATGGGAGACAGTACTCAAGGGCAAGGGAGCCCATGAGGGCTGGGAGCTCTTCAAAAAGGAAATCCTAGCAGCTCAGGAGAAAGCCATCCCCATGTTCTGGAAAAAAAAGCCAGCAGGGAAAAAACCAGCTTGGTTGAACAGAGAGATCTTGAGTGATATCAAGAAGAAGAGAAATGTTTATGGGCTCTGGAAGAGGGGACAGGCCTCTTGGGTGGACTACAGGAGGCAAGTGAGATTGTGTAGAGAACAAATCAGAAGGGCTAAGGCTCAACTAGAAATCAGATTGGCAAAGTCTGTGAAAGATAACAAAAAATCTTTCTATAAATATATAAATAATAAAAGGAGGACTAGGGAGACCATACAGTCCCTATTGGACGCAGAAGGAAAAACAGTGACAGGGGATGAGGAAAAGGCTGAGGTACTTAATGCCTTCTTTGCCTCAGTCTTTAGTTGTAAGGAGGGTCGTTCCGTCTGTGTACAAACCCAGGAGCTAGAGGAGCATAATGAGGCTCCCATGATCCAAGAGGAGGTGGTCAGAGCCTTGCTAGCCCGACTGGACAGCTACAAGTCTATGGGGCTGGATGGGATTCATCCTAGGGTACTGAAGGAGCTGGCGGATGTGCTGGCCAAACCCCTTTCCATCATCTTCCAACAGTCCTGGAAGACTGGGGAAGTCCCACTGGACTGGAGGCTGGCTGATGTTGTGCCCATCTACAAGAAGGGTCACAGGGAGGACCCGGGAAACTACAGGCCTGTCAGTCTGACCTCAGGGCCAGGGAAAGTCATGGAGCAGGTGATCTTGAGTGCTATCATGAAGCACATGCAAGAGAACTGGGTGATCAGGCCCAGTCAACATGGGTTCACAAAAGGCAGGTCTTGCCAAACTAACCTGATCGCCTTCTAGGACAAAGCGACTCGGCTGCTGGATGAGGGAAAGGCTGTGGATGTATCTTCCTGGACTTCAGTAAAGCCTTTGACACAGTTTCTCACAGCGTTCTGCTTCAGAAACTGTCAGCCTCTGGCCTGGACAGGCGCTCACTCTCCTGGGTAGAAAACTGGTTGGCTGGAGGGCCCAGAGAGTGGTCGGAAATGGTGTGAAATCCAGCTGGAGGCCAGTGACAAGTGGGGTTCCCCAGGGCTCAGTGCTGGGTCCAGCCCTGTTCAATGTCTTTATCAATGACCTGGATGAAGGCATCGAGTGCACCCTTAGTAAGTTTGCGGACGACACTAAGCTGGGTGGAAGTGTCGATCTGCTGGAGGGTAGGGAGACTCTGCAAAGGGATCTGGACAGGCTGGACCGCTGGGCAGAGTCCAATGGCATGAGGTTTAACAAGGCCAAATACCGGGTCCTGCACTTGGGGCACAACAACCCTGTGCAGTGCTACAGACTAGGAGAAGTCTGTCTAGAAAGCTGCCTGGAGGAGAGGGACCTGGGGGTGTTGGTTGACAGCGACTGAACATGAGCCAGCAGTGTGCCTAGGTGGCCAAGAAGGCCAGTGGCATCTTGGCTTGGATCAGAAATGGCGTGACCAGCAGGTCCAGGGAGGTTCTTCTCCCTCTGTACTCGGCACTGGTGAGACCGCTCCTCGAATCCTGTGTTCAGTTCTGGGCCCCTCACCACAAGAAGGATGTTGAGGCTCTGGAATGTGTCCAGAGAAGAGCAACGAAGCTGGTGAGGGGGCTGGAGAACAGGCCTTATGAGGAGCGGCTGAGAGAGCTGGGGTTGTTTAGCCTGGAGAAGAGAAGGCTGAGGGGAGACCTCAGCTCTCTACAACTACCTGAAAGGAGGTTGTAGAGAGGAGGGTGCTGGCCTCTTCTCCCAAGTGACAGGGGACAGGACAAGAGGGAATGGCCTCAAGCTCCGCCAGGGGAGATTTGGGCTGGACATTAGGAAAAAATATTTCACAGAAAGGGTCATTGGGCACTGGAACAGGCTGCCCAGGGAGGTGGTTGATTCACCTTCCCTGGAGGTGTTTAAGGCACGGGTGGACGAGGTGCTGAGGGGCATGGTTTAGTGTTTGATAGGAATGGTTGGACTCGATGATCTGGTGGGTCTCTTCCAACCTGGTTATTCTATGATTCTATGATTCTATGAAGTGTTTGTAACTCTAATTATTTTTTTCAACCAATTTGCATATAGCTGTAAAGGCTCAGTGGTCAGCAGTTCCAGGATTATTCCTAAGGTCTTTTTGAAACATTACAATGTCTTCATCAGACTGAGATAGTAACTGTTTTAATAAAGCCGAACAAAAGAGAAGTGTTAAACAAATATTTCTCTGTATTTGGCATGAATTAATACGATGGCTCATAACATGAGGATGATTAATTTTTCTCTACTCCGTAAATAAGTGGAGAGTTTGTTAATCAACATCTGCTAGAGATAAACCTTTTAAATCAACTGGCCAGAGTAATTTGCATCAAAGTGCAGTAAAAGAGCTGGCGGACCTCTCAGAATTATTGATGTCTACTTTTTTCAAGCCCTAGAATATTGATTAAAAAAAGCTGTGAACATAGAACAGTATTTTTCATTTTGCTCCAGTATTCAGAATTAGCAACCAAACCGTGCTAGGTCGCTTTTTGGTCAGATAAACTAATTAGGATTTTAATTTCCAAAGAAGGTGTGCAGATTTAATCTTTGAGCAACATTTCAGGTTGGACTTGATGATTTCAAAGGTCTTTTCCAACCAAACAATTCTATGATTCTATGATTTGATAACCCTCAATAATGATAGATGTTATATTTGTAAGGTTTTGTCTTTACTCTTTCGCAAGCTATGTGCCATTCCTCAGAGTTTGAGGAGGAGTTAAAGCCAAAGAAAAGGATAATTAATGTGACTAAAAATCCAGCAACTGTTCAGATAAGACTGTTGGAGGATAAACAGCAACATTATTGAAAGGACTTCATTACTAGCTTGCTTGTTTTATTCATATCAAATAATTAATAACAATACAGGATTTTTGATAAACTAATCAAAAATTCCTGTGTTGAGATTATACATACTCTATATTTTATGTCTCAGAGCTGTGAAGCTAATTTAAATACTTCAAACTACAGACTGATCCTCTGTTATATTTGTAATCGTTTTGCTTATGTTCAGTAACATGAATTTATAAATCTGTATATTTAGCAAGGGTGAGAGCCATCCAGCATTATCTAATATATGTATATACTGGATAATTTCCTTTATACTTGACATCTTCTTGTTAAAGGAATAAAGTAATTTAATGTGAAGTTCCATTTGTTTGGGTGAACAGAATTATTTTTTTTGTAAGTCTGTCACTGAGACTGATGAAATAGTCAATTTGAATGAATGCAATTTTGCAAACATAGATGAAACATTGAATTGAAGACAATTAAAATACAGCTAATCTGAATAGATTACACATCTACACAACAAATTCAGAGTAAATAACCTCTGTTCATCTTGTGACTAATGTTTCCTTTTTCACTGTCAATCTAGCATGCTAAGGCAAACTTCTGAAAAATAAATGTTAGAACAGATTGTTTGAGTTATCCAAACTCATTCTGGAAAAAAAAAAAAACCAAAAAACCAAAGACAGGTTGTGTCACCATGGTCTTGGATGATTTTAAGGCTGTGTTTACACATGGCCTCATCCATACTGTCTCTAGACATTTGGGGGTGTCCAGGGCATATAGGCTGATACAAGATGTGACTCAGGTCAAGTTATCAAAGTGACTTGTTTGGCTCATGCACAGGACCACACTGAGCATTAACTCAAGTGCGAAAGCAAATTAGCTTCAAGATCATACTTTCCCACGTGAACTGATGAACTCAGGGTTCTATTAATTTATTGCTCGCCAAACTACACTCCATTTCACACCTGTAGGCAAATCCTAGATGCAAAAATGCATAATTCTCTAGGGAACTGCCCTATTTTTTTATAGGAATCTCCAAAATGAAAATTGCCACGGTATTTATCTGTTTCTAATTATGAGCTTTTTGCTTATAAATAGATATTTTTAACAGAAATAAATTAATTCCTTTCACTGTCATTTCCAGCTATTGGAAGTCACTGTAGTGCAGCAGACAGCCCACTGTATAGGAATTGAAGAAACTTATTCTATCTTCAACAACCCTGGTAAGTGGCTAAGGAAAGTCACTTTATGTGCATCTGCCTCAGGTTATTCTTCTAAAAGCAGAAATAAAGACAGTCTCCATTTCTTTATAGAATCTTTGAAAATCTTCTAACAAAGAATTCTAGAAAAGAGACTGTTAATCCTAAAGAGGTTGTTCTGCACTATTTTCTACCAGCAGTGCACGTGTCTGTCACAGAGGACTGGAAGGGAGCTCCTGAATCAGTGATTCCAGTCCCCTGCTTGGATTGTATCATCATTATATCATGTATTCCAGAAGACAATTGAGATCTGTCTTGAAACTAGATAGATGTTTTCCTTTGAGAGTCTTATTAATTACATGTAATGATAAGGAAAGTCTCACAAAAGCCACACAAAAAGCATTAATACTAATGCCACTAATATTTCTTTACCTGCACTAAGCTTCAGCCTGCTAGTAGCCTCTGCTGGAAATACCTCCCCCAACATATCTTAGGAACACCTTTACCTTTTTCATGCCTACTTCCTCATGGTAACTTAGAAGATGCCTGTGCTCACATAACACTTCTTTTCTGCCTCATTGAGCTCCAGCTGATGAATACCTTGTTACTCCAGAAAGCACGACCTTTAATTTTATACACTATTAAATTTAATCTCATTTGTATCACTGCAGTCCTCAACATAATTCTGTTCTTTCTGACCTGCTTGTTTATTGACAAAGTCTTCATGCTGTCAGAAAGTTTTATCATCACTTTATCATACCTGCTTTTGAGCTAAGATCATCAATGAAAACATTAATATATGAATATTAGGAGCAATTTCTTGAGGATCTTCATTGTTACCTTTCTCTGGATACTTACCTTCTGGAGAACATAATTTTAATTTCCTCTTTTAGTAGTCCTCCATCCACCTTACTTTAGTTACACTTACATATTACCCACATTATATTTAGGTCTCTTGTTCTTCAGCCTCACGATGATTTTCTTGATATACAGTGCTTCCTATATTTAATTTAAGACAATTTTATTTTTCAAGGAAAATTCAGAATTCCTTGACAGAACTTAAATTTGACAAAAACATGTTGCATTTTTCTCTTTATCTCTGTGACTTTTGTAATTTTTTTCCTTCAAAATTTGTTTCAAAGCTGCAAGGTCTAATGCATCCTTCAAATTAAACACCTGACATTTTAATTGCCCAATGAATCAGTTTTCCTAGAAATGCCTAAATCATAGAATCATAGAATTGTAGAATCATAGAATAGTTAAGGTTGGAAAGGATCTTAAAGATCAGCTTGTTCCAACACCCCTGCCATGGGCAGGGAATCCTCCCACTAGATCAGGTTACCCAAGGCCCCATCCAACCTGGCCTCCAATACCTCCAGGGATGGGGCAGCTACAGCTTCCCTGGGCAACCTGTGCCAGTGCCTCTCATGGTGAAGAAATTCTTCCTAATGTCTAGTCGAAATTTTTCCTTCTCCAGTTTATACCCATTCCCCCTCATGCTTTCACCACAAGCTTTTATGAATAGACCCTTTCCAGCTTTCTTGGAGACACTCTTCAGGTACTGGAAGTTCACTATAATATCTCCTCTGAGCCTTCACTTCTCCAGGCTGAAAAACCCCAACTCTCTCAGCCTGTCCTCATAGGGAAGGTGCTCCAGCCCTCTGATCATCTTTTAGCCCTCCTCTGGACCTGTTCCAACAGCTCCATATCCTTCTTACATTGAGGTTTCCAGAACTGGATACAATACTCCAGATGAGGTCTCACAAGTGAGGAATAGAGGGGCAGAATCACTTCCCTTGACCTGCTGGCCACGCTTCTTTTGATGCAGCCCGGGATACAGTTGGCCTTCTGGGCTGTGAGCTCACATTGCCGGCTCATGTTGTGCTTCTCATCGACCAAATCCACTATATGCAAGAGAGAAAAGCATATGCTGTAGATTTTTTTCAAAGGATTCATAGAATTATTAGTTTGGAAAGGTCCTTAGAGATCATCAACTCCAACTGTAAGGAAGATGCCCAGAAGATCAATCAGCTTATATTTAGATTGAACCTATTAATAAATACATATTTTTAAATCTATTGTATTTGCCTTGTAGTTTGTAAATCTTTGAGTGCTTCAGTCCAGTGAATCGACAGCTTTATAAAAAAAAAATGAAACGTTCATAAATGCCAAAAAAAATGCGAGACGGATAAAGGTAGTAGAGATGCTGCAGAATAGCATGAAAACCAAAGCTAAAGCTTTAAATCTCTTGTTCCATGCCAAAACATTATGTGATAGCAACAGTGTTTGAGAATATTGTTATCTCTCAGTTTTCCCTACATCTTTTTGTGGATAATGTTTTCAAATTATCCTCTACATATTTCCATGAGTTCCTAAAATCTGCACTAATCTCATTTTGATTGATTTATGGCAAACTACATTTCAGAGCTCCTTAGTCCACCTGCTAAATTTTCCCCACAAATAATCCCATTTTCTGTTCTATTCTGAAGTAAATCTACTGTGTTGATCTCTTGGTCTACTTGTCTATTATTAAGTTTGACACATTGACACCCCCTCTGAAAAGCACATTCAGGTTTGGGGCTTCATGAAATTTTCGTACGTGTTTCAACCTGTTAAACCTACTCAGAATGGTGGGAGCATGAATGTATCCAGGCTTGGTAATGGACAAAGTCTTACTAAATTCCCTTTTCATTTCTGTCTTAATCGAGGTGATTGTCAGGAAAAGAAATCCTCAAGAATAACAAAAAATTGTTTGAAAATGAGGCATAGTCAAGGCACAATCTAAGAATTAAAGAAAAAATAACTGGAGAGGTAGGTTAATCAGCTGTTCAGACAGACACATGGGAATGGATCAACCTGGCAGCCTCCCTTCACTTTTGAAGTAGTCTCTCATTACAGACATTTGTTATCATTAATATCTACTCCTGCAACACAGCCTCCTACTGAGACCTCAGTATGACTGTGGTAAGCGCAAGTACATAGCAAGAGAATGCTCCTGACCTCAGCACGTTTCCAACCTCAGTGGTCAGAGGACGGCAAATAATTGCATTTATTCTGGTCTGGGCAGGGAGTGGAGGCACCAAAAGATAATGAAACTTGCTTTGCATTTTGGCAACAGTATCTGCGGTGGAGCCCAGCTTGGAGTCACTGCTTAGGTGATGCGGATCTGCTAGTAGGACAGGCCCTTTCTCAAACTGTATAATGAGATCGAAGTTTAACACTTTTTTTTCATTGGATTATTCAATCCTCCACAGGGATGTATGTGTGTTAGCCCGAAGAGATTTAAATCTGGGTGTCAGAGGAAGGACAAATTGTGTAATCTGTGTGTGATGCTTCAGGGAGGAGTCACTCTAAGGCATTTGTCCAGCTTCTGATAGCCAAGCCAGTTTGGGTATGCTTAGAATCATAGAATCATAGAATCACCAGGTTGGAAGAGACCCATTGGATCATCGAGTCCAACCATTCCTATCAAACACTAAACCATGCCCCTTAGCATCTCATCCACTTGTCTTTTAAAGACCTCCAGGGAAGGTGACTCAACCACCTCCCTGGGCAGCCTCTGCCAGTGCCCAATCACCCTTTCCGTGAAATATTTTTTTTCTAATGTTCAGCCTAAACCTCCCCTGGCAGAACTTGAGGCCATTCCCTCTTGTCCTGTCCCCTGTCACTTGGGAGAAGAGGCCAGCTCCCTCCTCTACACAACCTCCTTTCAGGTAGTTGTAGAGAGCAATGAGGTCTCCCCTCAGCCTCCTCTTCTCCAGGCTAAACAACCCCAGCTCTCTCAGCTGTTCCTCATAAGGCCTTTTCTCCAGCCCCCTCACCAGCTTTGTTGCTCTTCTCTGGACACATTCCAGAGCCTCAACATCCTTCTTGTGGTGAGGGGCCCAGAACTGAACACAGGATTCGAGGAGCGGTCTCACCAGTGCCGAGTACAGAGGGAGAAGAACCTCCCTGGACCTGCTGGTCACGCCGTTTCTGATCCAAGCCAAGATGCCATTGGCCTTCTTGGCCACCTGGGCCACTGCTGGCTCATGTTCAGTCGCTGTCAACCAACACCCCCAGGTCCCTCTCCTCCAGGCAGCTTTCTAGACAGACTTCTCCTAGTCTGTAGCACTGCACAGGGTTGTTGTGCCCCAAGTGCAGGACCCGGCATTTGGCCTTGTTAAACCTCATGCCATTGGACTCTGCCCAGTGGTCCAGCCTGTTCAGATCCCTTTGCAGCCTCCCTGCCTTCCAGCAGATCAACACTTCCACCCAGCTTAGTGTCGTCTGTAAACTTTCTAAGGGTGCACTCGATGCCTTCATCCAGATCATTGATAAAGACATTGAACAGGGCTGGACCCAGCACTGAGCCCTGAGGAACCCCACTTGTCACTGGCCTCCAGCTGGAGTTAACTCCATTTCCCACCACTCTCTGGGCCCAGCCATCCAACCAGTTTTCCACCCAGAAGAGTGCACATGTGTCCAGGCCAGAGGCAGCCAATTCCCTAAGCAGAATGCTGTGAGAAACTGTGTCAAAGGCTTTACTGAAGTCCAGGAAGATACATCCACAGCCTTTCATAACACTGTAGTTGTGCAGTGTCATAGTTGTGTTGTTTGATTCTCAAAAACTCTCCAATAAGAGAGAGAGTTTCCATAACTTTGCCTTAAATTCTGAGCTGTATATCAACAGTACTTGGTGTACACAGCCGCTGCACCTGGAATAGACTTCTCAAAGTTTCAACTTGTAGAAAAACCTAATTGTCTTTTTTATTGGCATTTCACTTTTATTTGTATCTCTTTTTAGCCTGGTAGAGACTTCTGTAGAAAAAGAGTGCTTCCTGAAGAAAGACAAATGTGGTGAGTTACCAAATTCGTTTATTTCAGAGGCTTTTGTTCAAGTGACAGCTCAAAAGGACAACAGGCTAAATGACTCAGAACCATGAGAAAAATTTGGGTAAGATTTATTGCCTTGACACCCATTATATAATCTTTTTTTTCTCTGTGCTGTACTTCAGAAACTGCTTTATTAAATAAATTGCCAAACATTTCAATATTGCTTTCACTTCAATCTATTTTTAAACAATTTCTTTTCAACTTTTGAAGATTTTTTTTTTTCTGACAGACATCGGAGGACAGTTCACAGGATTTCTAGACACGTTTCTATCCTGTGCTGCATGCAGAGTAGAGGCACCTTCAGAATTGCTGGTTTAAGAGTTTCTGTTAGGTTTTGGCCCCTAATTTTACTTAGATTTGAGCTCTGCTGGTAGATTCACATGCATTGTATTCTCTCGTATCTTTCTCTTTCGATTCAAGTAATCGTGGGTCTGCTGACTGTCATAATTTTTAATTTTCCTCTTCTCTCCCTGCCAAGGTCAGGTTTTGAGAGCCAGGTTGGTAGAGCCATGTTATTTCCCAGTGCCTCTGCAGGCTGCATTGGGTACAGACAGAGGAAAAAAACCCAAAACTGTGGCAAATGAGCCAGGGACTCCGTTTGGGTGCAGTAACGAAATCATAGAATTATAGAATCATAGAATAACCAGGTTGGAAGAGACCCACCGGATCATTGAGTCCAACCATTCCTATCAAGCACTAAACCATGCCCCTCAGCACCTCATCTACCCGTGCCTTAAACACCTTCAGGGAAGGTGAATCAACCACCTCCCTGGGCAGCCTGTTCCAGTTCCCAATGACCCTTTCTGTGAAAAATTTTTTTCTAATGTCCAGCCTAAATCTCCCCTGGTGGAGCTTGAGGCCATTCCCTCTTGTCCTGTCCCCTGTCACTTGGGAGAAGAGGCCAGCACCCTCCTCTCTACAACCTCCTTTCAGGTAGTTGTAGAGACCAATGAGGTCTCCCCTCAGCCTCCTCTTCTCCAGGCTAAACACCCCCAGCTCTCTCAGCCGTTCCTCATAAGGCCTGTTCTCCAGCCCCTTTACCAGCTTCATTGCTCTTCTCTGGACTCGCTCCAGAGAAGAAATCAGTTTATTATGCACAGGCAAAGCTTTATATACCCTTATCTGCCTCGTTAGCCAGCTATCCCAGTAATTTTCCTGGGAGCGTGGTCTACCTGTTGTACGTGACATGCCCCATTGTTGAAAAAATTGACATACTGATTGTGAGAGATATGCAGGACTGTTTTCCATTTTGATTCTACTAGGTACACCCAAAACTGCCAATGCGAAGAGAGAGTGTTTACGGACATCTCGAGATTTCTCTCCTGAGTGACATGAGGCATATACTGCTCCTGAAAAAGTACCTACTGAAACATGGATGTATTCCAACTGACCAAATTCAGGGGTATGAGTAACATCCAATTGCCATAACTCAAGGGCTGTTAGGCCCTGTGGATTCACTCCTTGTGTTTTATGTGGAGGCATAACAGCCTGACAATCTGGACAAACAAGAATGATATCTTTAGCTTGTGTAGGGGTTAAAGCAAAAAGCTCTCTGTAATGCTCAAGCATTTGGGTGAAAAAAACCCATGAGAAATGCAAGCTTGCTCAAAAACATTAGGGACAACCTGGACTGTAAGAGTTAAAGCATCTGCCCTTCTGTTAACTTCTACCAGTGGTCCAGTTAAAGTGGTGTATGCGCAAATGTGCATGATGAAATATGGAGAATGATGGTTGTTCAATAACTGTAAAAGAGTTAACATAAGATTATACAGTTGTGGGTTTGTAACTTCCTTAAGATGTGCCTTCTAGTCTTTGAACAAAACCTGCAACATAAGCAGAATCTCTAAAAATGTTTATGGGTTCCAATCATTTTTTAAATACTCTAACAACAGCTGCAAGTTCTAAGATTCATGGCGATCCTGAAACTTGGACAACATCCGAAAACCATATTTGACTCTGTTCATCTTTCCATACGATAACTGATTGACCCGTTCAGCCAGAGCTATCGGTAAAAACTGTCAGTGCATTTAAAGCGATATGACTGCATTTGGGAGTTTCATACAAAACAAAGTCCTGTTGTAATAATTTATGTGCAGGGCTGTGTACACTTAATTGACCTCTATAATCCACCATAGCGATCTGAAAAACCGATCTGAAAATACATGGACATTCACACGAGCCATTGCTACACTTGACTTGACACTGGTAAAATAATGACAGATGGTTCTTGTCTGGATTACAGGACAAGACACTGTCTTCCTCTCATGATTAATTGCAAACATTTCCAGACAGGTCACAATCATTTTGTGCATCTGATGCAGGAGAAAAACCCATTCAATGATTAATAAAGGAACCTTTAATTATGTGTCCCACTGAAATAACAAGGCATACAGTTGCGATGGTGCAACTCATCAAGCCACTTGCTGACTGGCAATAGCAACAGACACTTTTTCCAATGATATCTTAGCATTATCGGTTAGTTTTCTTGGAGAGGCTAAACCAGGGTCTCCTTTAAAGAGACAAAGTAATGGATGCAGCTCCTGGTTTGTTATCCCCAACAATGCTCTAACCCAACTGATAGCCCCTAATATTTTCTGTAAGTCATTCAATGTTTTTACTTGATTCTTTAATTTAGAATCATAGAATCATAAAATCATAGAATAACCAGGTTGGAAGAGACCTACCGGATCATCGAGTCCAACCATTCCTATCAAACACTAAACCATGCCCCTTAGCACCTCGTCCACCCGTGCCTTAAACACCTCCAGGGAAGGTGACTCAACCACCTCCCTGAGATATTAACCCATTGCGGCACGATTGTTTTTTCAAAAGTGCACCAGCCTAAATATTGCCATGGTGGCTTTTGTTGTATTCTTTCTAGTGCTATTGTAAAACCTGCCCGAGAGATGTGTTCTTTGGCTAATATCAGGGCTTTTTGCATTGTCTAATGATTTTCTGCTGCAGTTAAAATATCATCCATGTAATGATAGATAATGGCTTGAGGGACTTGTTCTGGAACCAGGCTTAAGGCCCTGGCCACAAACCATCAACAGATAGCTGGACTATTTTTTCATGCCTTGAGGCAAAACCACCCAATGATACTGTTTAGCAGGTTCATTAACATTCACTGAGGGTACAGAAAAGGCAAACTTTGGAGCATCACAAGGATCTAAAAAGATAGTAAAGAAACAGCCCTTTAAGTCAATTATAGTTAAATACTAGTTTCATGGAATCATTGCAGGAGAAGACATTCTTGATTGCAATGCCCCGTATCTTCTATAACATCATTGATTTTACGTAAGTCCTGCAAAAAATCTCCACTTTCCACTTTTCTTTTGGATCACAAATACGAGAGCATTCCATGGGCTTGTGGTGGGTACAATATGACCACTTGGCTGCTGCTATCACAGTAACATCTGCACCAATGTCCAAAATTCCAATTAACTCAACACTCTATCCATGCTGATATAATGACCCATAGTCACAGTCTGTGTCCACATAGCTTGTGGCAGTCCTGTAGAACCAGCTACTTTTGCAAGGGAATTTGGCCCCTGGCAATCTGTGTAGTAGGGTGGTCTTTTCTCTTCTGGATTATATCACATCCTCTGCATCACAATATCGTGATGGTGTGAACACGCTGTGGTGAGGTTCAGCAGGTGCAGTCTGAAAAAAGCTCTATATAAGACTGTAATTGTTGTTCCAAAAAGCAGAATGAAAGATTTAATGCTTCAATACAGCTTTGACGGACAAAAACCCCTGAAGCTCTAGGTATCAGGCTTTGACAAGATATTTATACCAGTAAAAGGTAGCAGCAAATGTCAGACAAAGTTCTCCAAACTAAAGTACACTAAAGTACAGTAAAGTAATATCCAAGACTCTTGAGTGTCTTCTTGTGTCTTAACTTTATCCAGTGTCCTGTGACAAACTCAGTTTGTAGCGGTCATTTCATTGCCCTGATGAAGGCACTGATGAAAACTCCAGTAGTCATGCTTGCTTACTGTGTTGGTACAAAACTGGTTTCTCATCTCCCTTTTTTCTAAATTTATGTTTTCTATTGCAGGGAGATGACTAATGTGAATGAAAACCTAATGGTGGCCAAACAGCTGTAAGGAATTGCATTTTTAATATACTGCATCAGAGACTGAGAATAAGAACACAGATACCTTGGTGTCAAATCCTTGGTAGTCAAATCATTAGTCTAGTCCTGCAGTCATATATGATTTGCTCTGCTTGACTGCAGATAACTAGATTTTTCTAAAGGTTAATGACAAGTCTAGTGTCTTAACAATACAGTGGAACTGCTCATTCTTTATTGCCTGCTCCTAAATTGAAGCGGTGTTTCACTTTCCTTATTAGTGTATTAAGTAATACATTTTCTGGAAGAGTTCTTTTAAGGTGGTATTAAAGAGAAGTAAAGGAAAGTCAAATAATAAGTGATATTTTCTCTAGTAATTCAGTTTTGTCGTCAGATAGTGCTATTGGAGGACAAAGTGCTTCCTGGTAGTGAATGACTATTGACTGCACAGCACTTCAAAATAAATGCAGAGAAATTCAAAGGTGACTGAGAATTTTGGACAGACAATATTCTAAAAAAATTACTGGGATTTAGATGGAGGTATATCTGAAAACCTCCACTACAGAGCTTATTGTCCAGGTGGCTCCTCAGGTAGTTTGTGATAAGAAACAGAGGAAATTGTAAGGAGAAGATCTGAGGGAGGCATTACTAATAACGTCTTCTAGAGATGCTGGAAAACAGTAAATGAAGTTCTAGCTATTGAAAGGACAGATTGTTTAGTGTGACACTCAGTAGAAGAGATATCTGCTCTGAGTTCAGTACTGTGAAGCACAGCTTCCTGGCAGACCATCGCGTCAATCGTGGAGACTGCACCACAGCCCTCGAGGAGCTGCCTGGCAGATGGCTACCCTGGAAAACAGCACTTTATTTATAGCCTGAATTTATCTAATTTCAGTTTCCAGACACTAGATCTTGTCATGTTTCATTCACTAGGTAGAAGTGTTGTTGTCACAAGGCAAGCTAAAAAGGAAACGACAATGTCCTCCTTCCAAAGCTTTCTGAAGCCACTCAGCACAAGTGTTGCTCCTCTGGCTCTGACCCCTCTGGGATGGATCCTACTTTCCTTCCCCTCATCCCAGGCATTTATGGTCCCCCTTGTCCATTACTATCGTCCCTGCAGCAGGTTCAATGCAGGTGCTGGTCTTCTGCTCTCATAGAGCTGGCTAATCAGACACCTAAGGTGAAGAATTGCAATCTGGGACAGAAGCTTTAAACTAAAAGACTAAACATTTCTGTTTGGTTAATCCTCAGTTTCAGGGTTATTTCCTCTCCCCTAGTGCAAGCTGGTCCCTCACTGTCATCATCAGAGCTTTGAGTGGAAATTTTCTTGGGCCTATCCAGACTAGGCAATGCAAACATAGGACTGCAGTTCCTTATGTTTGGTTTTTTTTTCTCTGCCTAGCTCTTTGCATTACCTTGGAGTTAGTTTATTTTGTGCAGAAATCTCCTTTAACTCCTCCATGGTGACAGGATCCAGTCTGTCCACTGGAAATGATTATTTCTTGGGTTTCTTCCATTTGGCATGCCTATTACCCAAGCTTTTACTCATGTGTTTTTCCTATTCTCTTTGTTTCCTTCTGATTGGTATGAGGCTAATCAGAAAAGGATGTGCTCCACACATGAGTATTTCATGTAGCTTAAAAGGACAGTAAGAATTACCTTTATCCCAAAAGAAAGACATGGATAAATCAAAACTTACAGTGGTAATGAGGTGGAGGGAACCATGCTCCTGACGTAGTCCAGATCTGACTCCTTCTGCAACACAACAGAAAAACTTTTGTCTATTAAACGTAAAGAAAATTCAGCAAAACAGGCTGCCTGAAGAAATGGCTGAGTCACTATTCCTGGAGGCGTTTAAAAGATGTGTAGATGCGGCACTTAAGGACATAGTGCACTTGGCAGTGTTCAGTTTAGGTTTGAACTTGGTGATCTTAAGAGTCTTTTCCAATGAAATTATGCAGTGCTTTTCCTTGCAGAGCTGTATGAATTATTTGTTGAGGTTACTCTTGCTGAATTATTATTTTTTCCTCTTTGCTGAATGGTTCACCCTCAGACACATGATGTGAATGTTGGAGTTGTCCTATGCAGGCACAAGAGTTGGACTCAAAGATCCTTCTGGGTGCCTTCCAACTCAGGACATTCTATGATTCTATGATTCTGACAAGATGGTGTCTTCAACTTTTTCAACTTTGTTTGTTTATATTTCTTAATGAACATACTGGATTCATGGGAGCTGTGAAGTAGTGCTGAGTTTGAAATATGTTCCATGTGATCAGTCATCCAGATCACATAGACTTGTAATTTTGCCTTTTAAGGCAAACAGTAACTCAGGCAATGAAAACCTATGTTACACAGAGAAAAAAAATAAAAGAAAAAAAAGAAACAAGAAACAAGAAAACCATTTTTTTGTGTGTCTTTGGAGAACTGGCAGGTAATGTCAATAAAAGAAAAGGTGCAGATGAGGTATGAGTCCTAGAGGAGAAGAGTCATTCTACAGATGACCCTCTATACACTATTTTTTCTTGAGGGTATTTATGTGAGAAGATTATGACCTGGAAGGGTGCACAAGAAGATAGGTAAAATCTTGTTTTAACAGTTGGAGAGCAGTGATTAATGAGTTGTACTCGATCTGGGGGCCAAGAACAATAATACAGAGTACTGTCTGGTACCTGCCCTATTTAACATCTCTATAAATGACCTAAAGGAGGAAACAGAATGTCCCTCTCAGCAAGCTGGCAGGTAACAACAAACTCAGAGTACAGCTGGAATCCAGTACCACATTAATCTCTACTCAAACTCTGCCGATGAACTACTTTCTTGGCCATCCCACTGTGTTGTACTTTTGCATCTGTGTAGCTATAGATAGAAGAAGTTTCTAGAAGGCTTCTTTTGCTTCCTTTGTTTTGAATTTTCAGGAACGAAGGTACATGAAGATGATTAAATTTTTAATATCCTTATTTGTGTTAGCTAACTTTCTTCCTTCTCCACCTCCTCCTACTAGCTTTAAGATTGCACATGGGGAAGATGAAAATGACAATGCTTTCCACACCTGGAAACTGAAGAAAAGATAATGAACTATCATTTCCAAAAGCTCTTGTTTTGTTCTTGATGCCCTGAAGGAAAAACCGCCTCCTCCTGAAACCAGCAGAACTGCTTTCACTAGAATGTTTCCCATACTGCACTTCATCTCCCTAGGACTCACTTGGACTTCTTTTGCCTGAGGTCTTTTTTTTGTTCTTTGGAGTTGGGAGCATTGAATTGGGTTGGTTTTTGGTTGGGTTTTTTTTTTCCTTCCTTGCTCCCTCCTCTCTTGCTTGCTATCTTTCCTTCTCACTGCGTGTTTTGATGACTTATGTATGCTGAGAGACAAGATGCTTCTGGGAATGCCTGTTGCTATTCAGATGCTTGGAGGAAAAACCTTTTGTAGGAAGTTTCTGAAGTTACTACTAAAGTCATTTTAATATTATGTTCTTCTGCTTTCCCACTCTAATCATCTTTGATCTACTTAGAGACATTATCCTGATCAAGAAGGCTTGTCTATTGCTTGGGCTACATTTCAGTTGAATACGCATTCCAATTTTTTCTTTTGGGAGATTTAGGGACTCTAGAGAAGTGGGAAGAGCAACTACCAGTGAAAACCATGTCAAAAAAATTGTAGAGTACCTCAGCCTTCTGCTTGTAAGTTGTTACCAGATCTCCTGTTTTATTTATCAGGAAGGAAACAATTTTGTCTTCCTTTTTTACCTCCTTTCCTTAAGGGGAGACCTTATAGTGACCTTCCAGTACCTGAAGGGGGCTACAAAAAGCTGGGGAGGGGCTTTTCACAAGAGCATGGAGTGATAGAATGAGGCAGGTGGAAGATTTAGATTAGACATTAGAAAGAAATTTTTCACGCTGAGGGCGGTGAGGCACTGGCACAGGTTTCCCAGGGAAGCTGTGGCTGCCCCATCCCTGGAGGTGTTCAAGGCCAGGTAGGATGGGGCCTTGGGCAGCCTGGTCTGGTGGGAGGTGTCCCTGTCCGTGGCAGGGGAGTTGGAACTGGAATGTCTTTAAGGTCCCTTCCAACCCATTCTAGGATTCTATGATTCCGACAAATGGACCTGAAGTAACCCTCATTATTCTTCACTTGGCAAATTTAGTTCCAGTTGTGCCTTAGCTTTCCTGATTATTCCTCTTTCATTTTTACAGCCTTTACAAAGAAAGTCACTGTGACACCCTTTGCATGTTTCTCAAAGTCTGGACCATTGTTGACCTGTTTGCACAAGGTCTCCAGGCAGCTCCAGAGAGACAGGGAAGAAGCAGAGAAAGCTTCTCTGTGCAAAGGTGGCCTGGGTGTAAATAAGGTGCTTCAGGAGGGAGTTTGCAGAAGCCACACAGCCTATGGGATCCTCTAGGGGCTCCCTTGACCGAGGTGCTAAATCCTTGGTTTGCTCAAAGTCAGCAGAGCCGTGAAAAAGTTCTTGGAGGTGTGACACACAATGCTACCAGAAGACATGGCCCAGAACAGTCTCTTTTTCCTACACTTAAATCACACTCTTATGTCCTGATGCAGAGAGGAATGCAATGCAAAGCTAGAAATAGTACTTTAGGTAGTGTTTGCTTTAGAAATTAGGATCTATATGTATAGGAACTTACTCTCAAATTTCCTTCAGTCATTGCCAAAATGGTTACCGTGTTCAATAGATGGAGGAAGGAGACTTCTATGTGTCATTGCCTGAGGCAAGTGCCCTTAAATTTCACTATATCCAACCTCTGCAGCACAGAGTGACTTATTATCATGTGGCTCCCGGACAGAATGCTCCTGGGAAAATTAGAAGTCTGAATGGCAGCAGATGTAGACATTGTAGTTGGATCCTCTTAATCTAGTCCTTTGCAGCCTTGCAGACTCTGGCAAGCCTCTACACCAAGGTCCTACGCCGTACATCTGACAGCATCCAGTTGGTAGGATAGCTTGCACCATGCAAGCTATGGCATGTCCAGGGGAGATTTAGGCTGGACATTAGGAAAAAATTCTTCACAGAAAGGGTCATTGGGCACTGGAACAGGCTGCCCAGGGAGGAGGTTGAGTCACCTTCCCTGGAGGTGTTTAAGGCACGGGTGGACGAGGTGCTAAGGGGCATGGTTTAGTGCTTGATAGGAATGGTTGGACTCCATGATCCGGTGGGTCTCTTTCAACCTAGTTATTCTATGATACTATGATTCTATGCTCTCAAAGGTCCCAGGGGGAAACTAAGGGAAGTAGTTAAGCACAACAAAGTGACCATATCATGGCCATGTTGGAAAAGCACATGGATTGAAGCTGGCTGTGGCAGATCAGAGCAGTCTCTTAAGCTGTGCCAGTGTATTAGAGCAGACACCATCGAAATTTACCTCAGGAGGCCACATTTACAACACAGCACTCTGTTCTGGCTCTTTGCTAATGGGAAATCTAGCTTTGATGACTTCTTGCACTTAATTACTTGTTAAAACTACAGTTTTAGCACTCAAACTTGCAAAAAACTAGTTCAGGGCCATGGTTCCTTGTGTTCTTTTATATTAAGCTTGCAATGTTTGTTGTTTTGAAGACCACAGAAATGTGGGATCAATATTATCTCATGTATCTATGTCTGGTTTGATCCATAACCACTCTTAGGTTGGTACAAGTGCCAGAAGTTTCCCTTTGCCCATCAGTGCCAAGATACTGCATGTGTATTTGTAGTTCAGTCTCTCACCATCTGGCTTGGAGCAGAGCGAATCAGAGACCTTTGAGGTTTTCACTAGTTGTGTCAGCGATCTTTGTTGAGGACATGAGAAATGGGGGAAGTTTTCATTCTTGTGACAATGCAGTACACTTTAAAACACTGAGGAGGAGGGAACTGAGCATGAATAATAATTCATTCAATGATCTGACCCAACTTCTGAAACTACCTGACTTGGTTGTGCAGGAGTTTCTACCCATCATTTGATTTTTTTGAGCGTGAATTACCTTTTTGGAATCCTCAGTGGAGCCAAAAGGTAACAGTTCCAGTCACAAGATCTGACAATATTATTTGACATGCTGCTATTAAGCTACTGCAAGAGTGAGAAATGATTTTTTGGTATAAAGATTGCCTCTTGGTGTTACAAGTGTTCACAGGCTCTCCCTGAAGCATGATTTGTAAGCAACTATCTTCCTATGTTCAGAACATTATTAGAGCCTAGAGGGTGTTTTGTTCTCTGAGAGGAAACATACTGCTTCTTCCTGCAAAAATTAGTCTTAGCACTTCTGATCTTTACTTTATACTAAATTAGAAATCATTTCCTATCATGGAAAAATGCTGATCAAATTTAATTCTAAGAGCTGAAAATGAACAGTAGTTAAAAATACAGTGTCTATGGCAAAGCAATATGTGATAAACAAACTCAAATTGTTGAATTAAGCAGCTGTATCTATTTAATCCTCTTTGATCTTCAAATTGGTTTTCTTGCTGCCTTTCTAGCGTGGTACATAAGTACATTAGTGGACTTTAATCTGGCATTTAAAAACATAACAATGTAAAGTGGCTTGAAGTCAATAACATTCAAATGGGAATACAGCGAATATTTTTAATAGTGAATGTCTGTGCAGACATGCCTCTGCTGCTGAGTTGCCCCTAAAATGAAGCTGCCATTGCCAAAAGAGTTCATTACATCTACCCTTTTCTGTTGTGTTCCCTGATTATGTCTCAAAAGCAGAAAGGGAGCTGCACATGTGGAGTCAGAAGGTCTATCCATTCCATGTCCCCACCTTGGCAAACAGGCTTCCTTCATCAAGGTCCACAGCTGCAGTGGCATAAAGCAGTCCAAGAAACACTGTTAGAAATCTGTACAGAATCAAATGCAAATAGAATGGAATGGAATAGGATAGGATAGGATAGGATAGGATAGGATAGGATAGGATAGGATACATTATTTCAGTTGGAAAGGACTTGCAATGATCATCTAATCTAACTGCCTGACCAGTTTAAGGCTAACTGGAAGTTAAAGTATGTTATTAAGGGCATTGTCCAAATGCCTCTTAAACACTGACAGGCATCGACCATCTCTATAGAAAGCCTGTGCAGTGTTTAACCATCCTCTTGGTAAAGAAACGCTTCCTAGTGTCCAGTCTAAACTTTCATGGATGCAGCTTTGCATCTTTGAACCATTCCCATGCATCCTATCACTGGTTACCAGGCAGAAGAGATCAGCACTTCCCTCTCCATTTACCCTCCTCAGGATGCTGTAGAGAGCAATGAGGTCTGCCCTCAGCTTCCTTTTCTCCAAGCTAGAAAAACCCGAAGTCATCTCTGTTGTGTGAATCTCAGAAAATGCTCAAAATTCAGAAGTCTGGAACTTTCTGTAATGAGTAGAAGTGCTTACCCACAAGGAGTTCATAGTGATGGATGTACAGTTAAGCCCTGATCTCATTAGGATCCATCCAAAGCAGAAGGCATATTACTTACCCATTACACAGGTAATGACGGAGGCAGAATTGCCCATCGTTGTTGTCTCTTCAGAAGTTCTGTGAGAATGAAGAGTTACAGATAAAGAATTGTAAAATTCTGTCTTCTTGGGAGCCCAACCATACCACAAACACATTCCCCCTGTCAAGTTCATTTAGAAGTTTCCTGCATACTTACGCTGAGGCACTGCCACCACTCTTAAGAGTAGTCTGTTCCTCTCTTTTTTATTCACAGCTCTTTACCCTTCTCTGCAAGACAAGTTGGCCACTCCTATGAGGACTGGTTGCAAGATGATTGCAGACTGGTAAGTTTATAATCATAGAATCATAGAATCATAGAACAACCAGGTTGGAAGAGACCCACCAGATCATCAAGTCCAACCATTCCCATCAAACACTAAACCATGCCCCTCAGCACCTCGTCCACCCATGCCTTAAACACCTCCAGGGAAGGTGACTCAACCACCTCCTTGGGCAGCCTGTTCCAGTGCCCAATGACCCTTTCTGTGAAAAATTTTTTCCTAATGTCCAGCCTAAACCTCCCCTGGTGGAACTTGAGGCTATTCCCTCTTGTCCTGTCCCCTGTCACTTGGGAGAAGAGGCCAGCACCCTCCTCTCCACAACCTCCTTTCAGGTACTTCTAGAGAGCAATGAGGTCACCCCTCAGCCTCCTCTTCTCCAGGCTAAACAACCCCAGCTCTCTCAGCCATTCCTCACAAGGCTTGTTCTCTAGCCCTGTTGAAGGGTCTTCATATTGGATTGTAGGACTCTCGAATCTTTTTCTTGTTCCTGATGAGGAACCTATTTCTCACCCAGCTGACTCCAGGCTATCTGCACTCATTGTCTTAAACCACATGGATTATTTCAAAGGCTGCGAAACTACAAACATATTGGAAAGTTTTGTATGCAATGGCAGACAAACAACAGCCTGGATTTTTCTGAACAGTTTATTAGTTGCATCCCTATGACAAATACATGTGCTTAACACCAGCAACTGTTAAGACAGAAATATTTTCATGTGGTAAACAGAGCAAAACATAACTGCACACCAATTAGCTCTCTGACAAATGACATGAGATGAACAGAGTTCTGCAGCTGAGTTGCAGATTGGAGAATTGCGTGAGCTCATGCAGCCTGGGCTAAACCAGCTAGTCAATAAAAAAAGTGGATTACAAGCTTTGGTTCTGGCATATGTTCCTAAAAGATGAACATTTGATCTAGCTTCACACCAAAGAGAGGATGCAGCTCACACTTTGGAATGATATTTAAATGTTTGCACAGACTGCAAGTAGAAAGTTATCAACTGTCATTTTGTTGTATCTATTAGAAGACACCATTTTCTGCAGTGTTGAACCACCCTTGATGTGTAGAATTTGATTTATGGTCAAGTCAGAGATGAACTGTGCTGGCAGACTAGGGCATCTGTTATCTGTATCAATGATCTTCTATGAGTTAAAAGACGGTGGCTAATCGAAGTTCAGGAGGTCAATGTGGATGGCAGCACAAAGTGTGTAAGATGTTGTTGACTTACCATCTTTTTGTAGCTATTTGTTCAATATTGCCAAAATAGTTTGTTATGAATAGACAGCTCTGCAGCAGTTTTTGTGAAATTCTGGACACTTTAACCAAAACACCGTTGGGACAAATCAGATCTGTGCATGCTGTAAAGTTGAGAGGTAATAGCCTTCGATAAACAGTACAAACAATCAGCAGAAATTGTTTGTAGTTGCTATTTCATCCCTGAAGCCTAGCTGGACTGGTTATCAAAATAATCTCCACCTTTGTCATATCTACTGGATGATTACTTGCTCTGATATTCAAAACCAGCCAGCAGAGGGGATGTCAGAAAATAATTTGACTCTTTGCATATGCTTGATAGCGTAGCAAGCACAGAGTGACAAGTATCTTTGAAGGTTTCCAGGTCTCTGAAAGTTTGCAGTTGCTGTTAATCCAGGTCTTCCGCTGGATTATCCAAAGGTGAGCAGCATCAAGGCCTTAAGTGCATTGGGAGGCTCTGCAACATCTTCTCCACTCCTGTGAGTTTGGTTTCCATTGTTCAAAGCCTGCCCTGATAGAGTGGAATCATAGAATCACCAAGTTGGAAGAGACCCACTGGATCATCAAGTCCAACCATTCCTGTCAAACACTAAACCTCAGCGCCTCATCCACTCATGCCTTAAACACCTCCAGGGAAGGTGAATCAACCACCTCCCTGGGCAGCCTCTTCCAGTGCCCAGTGACCCTTTCTGTGAAATATTCTTTCCTGATGTCGAGCCTGAGTCTCCCCTGGCGGAGCTTGAGGCCATTCCCTCTTGTTCTGTCCCCTGTCACTTGGGACAAGAGGCCAGCACCCTCCTCTCCACAACCTCCTTTCAGGTAGTTATAGAGAGCAACAAGGTCTCCCCTCAGCCTCCTCTTCTCTAGGCTGAACAACCCCAGATGAGACTGGCCTAAGCTTCATTACAGGGATGCCTGCACCCAGCACTGTACCGTGCTTCTCCCAGTTTGATGATCTGATGTCCTGGCTTGGCCATAGTCCTGCCTCATCACTGCAGACTCTTCTGGCATCGCTGGGCTGTGGCTGACCAGTGTTATGGACACAAGGTTTTTTCTGCTTTTCTTGTTTGGGTACCATGGGACACCACACCTTGATAGTGAGGCGATTGCCCTGCTGCCCTAGCTGATACCAGAGCTCACGAATCACCTTCTTCCATGGAGCAGCCCACTTCTGCAGCTCTCCAACAAGAAGATGGTCCAAGCAATTTCAAAGTCTGAAGAGGATTTTGATTTCAAGTACATTAACCTTTCAGAAATTAGAATTTCTATTGTCCTTGCATTTCTTGTTCTAAAATTGAAAAGCGAGCATCACTCTGCGTGATGCAGGTAGCATGTTTGAATTCCAAAACTGTTTACCAGTTCAATGCAAAGCTTTGCATTGAATCCAGTTTTGTCTGAATTGACTATAATAGGCAGACACGCATTTTCCTCGTCACTGCGCTATATGCTAAAACTGCTTGAGTTTGAAAACAATATTGTGCAGTTGTGACAACATGTCTAATAGCTTGCTTCTTAGCTTTTTTACCTGTTGGCTGCACATGAAGTCCTTATTAAGGAATTTAATCTTTCTATTTTGGGACCTGCCAGCTTAAGACGCTCCCAGATCATACCGACCAAAGGTCTCCTGGCACTCAAATGACATCATGACACCCAAGGCTGCTAGAGTGTGGGAGTGTGTTCCTCAGAGGAATGACAATTCTGATCAGTTTTGACAAAGAGGAATTAATCATTGAAATCCAGCTGCAGAAGAGCACAATTCATCATCAGGAGGTCAAACTTATTTAGCATTTTCAAAACCTATTTTTTGCAGTGTTAGACATTGCAAGAGTACTTTTGTGGTACTTTCCTGAATTGGAGCTGGTATAAATGTCTGCTGACACTTGTGGATGCCTTTAATCCTTATTTGGACAGAAAAGGTTAATAGACCTCTTGATTTAAAAATTATAAACAAGCCAAATATTTTTATATTCCTATATTTTTACATGCTCATAGTAAGAGGGAAACTCTAATGCAAGCATCAGTTACAAATTTTTGTGGATCAGAAGCAAGAAATAACTATTGCCCAAATAGACTATCTCTGAGCAATGTGATTTCAGAAATAGTGCAGTTTAAATATTTAATAAGTAGAAATGAATAATAAACACCTATGTCAAAGCACAGAATGTATGTCTTCACGTAAGGATTTGAAAAAAACTGAACTGCTGGAGCAAAAAGATTGTAAGTTGCTTTTCCAAGCTAGCAGTAAAATGAAATTTGAAAGCAGATAAAAAAAAATACATTTGACTGACAGAATATAATAAACAACAAGGTCATCTAATTTGCTTGTGGCATATAAACATGCCTATTAGAGGCTGAAAGCGATAACAACAAAGCCCAACACTGTTGATTTTTTTTTTTTTAATCCATAATCTCAAAGCAGGTATCAAGTATTTACTAGAAGCAACGTGCAGACAGGGAATGGTGAAACTTGATGCGGACAATGAAGTCAAACAGGCCAATGAAAAGAAGAGGTACAAACAACCTGGTTATTAAGAGAGCGCCTGGGAAGGATTTGATGTCCTCAGCTGGAGATTTCATTTATCTTCAGATGAAGGCTTTGTTGTCTTTTGGGGAAATATGCTATAGCCAGACAAGTCAAGCTTTACTCAAATATAAGTTATTTTGTGCAAGATGAAGGAAACACCCTGAGATTCACAGAAGGTTAAATCTCTTCTGCGGTTTATTGAAAACTGTTAGAATAATTTGAAAATTCTGAGTTTAATGTGTTAGTGATATTTGCAATTTTTTTTCAATTTTTTCTAATACAAGTATCTTAAAACATCAAGCCTGGCACCTTCTAACTCAGATTTTCAAATGGCATTTGGCTTATTCATCCCTTCATACTTTAACAGCAAAGTCTGGATAGAGGTTGGTAGTCAGTCTCCGAGTTCCTGAATCTTGGTGTACATCAGGATCAGGGAAGTGATTCTCCCCCTGTACTCAACACTCGTGAGACCGTTCCTTGAATACTGTGTTCAGCTCTGGGCACCTCACCACAAGAAGGATGTTGAGGCTCTGGAGCGAGTCCAGAGAAGAGTGACAAAGCTGGTGAAGGGTCTGGAGAACAAGTCTTACAAGAAGCAGCTGAGGGAGCTGGGGTTGTTTAGCCTGGAGAAGAGAAGGCTGAGGGGAGACCTTATTGCTCTCTACAACTACCTGAAAGGAGGTTGTAGAGAGGTGGATATTGGTCTCTTCACCCAAGTGATAGGTGATAAGATGAGAGGGAGTGGCCTTAAGCTGTGTCAGGGGGTGTTTAGACTAGACATTAGGGAAAATTTCTTCACCAAAAGCATTTTCAGGCACTGGCAGAGGCTGCCCAGGGAGGTGGTTGAGTCACCACCCCTGCAGGTGTTTAAAAGATGGGTAGATGAGGTGCTTGGGGACATGATTTCGTAGTGGACAGGTATGGTTGGACTCGATGATCCGGTGGGTCTTTTCCAACCTGGTGATTCTATGATTCTATGATAGTTCCAGCATGGTGGCAATGCTGATGATCCAAGAGGTCTTTTCAAACCTGATGATTCTATGATTCTATGATTCATAACCTCTTGGTTTTCCTCCCAGTTCCTTGTTTCCAATAAAAAGAAACCTTCAGGTGCTGAGCAATGGGAAAAGGAGCACTCTACACAGGTCCCAGTCTAGGCAATCAGGGGATCAGTGTTGTATGTACTACAACCCTTACTGGTACATAAATCCGACTAGTGACTACAATTGAGAAAGAACTTGCAATCTTCACTTCACCGTGTACATAACTGAATCTCATGCTTATTCTTTTACTGAGTAATACTGAGCCACCTCTTCCACTGGTATCTCTGCTTTCTCTGACAGCTCATCTTATCTTAGAACCTATTTTTTTGCTTTATGGTCTGAAGAACACCCTCAAGTCTGTATTGGTAATTGCCCTCTGTGTTGCCACATCAAAGGACTTTCATTGATTAACTTGCAAGATGACAATTTGAATTGCACAGCAGTAGAGATAAATGGATCAGTGCTGGAATGAGTGAACAATACTGCCTTCATCTTTACCCTGCACACAGTATTTGATGAAGAAATTATTTAACCTTATAAAAATATATTTTTGATCTCTTCCTCCTGCCTTGTTTTCCCTTGGAATGGAAAGTGCAAGACTGGAGTAGGAATGGAACAATTCTGAAATATGTGAAACACATTTTCCATCTGACTGAAGTGCTGAAGATAATTTAGCATTGTTTGGACCTTTGGAGAGACGAACACTAAAATTCATGTATTGTGATTTGACTGAACCATGAATAAATAATATTTTAAAACCTGATAATTTGCATATACTGATAAACAAAAGAGTATTAGGAGGATGAATTTGTATACATTGTCATATAAACTTGTAAACACTATGTCACGGCAGTCCAAATATTTCTCCCCAAGGACAATGACTTCTGCTCAGTAAGTCTTTTACCAGTGGCTTTATTTCTAGCTCACTTTAAAAAAATCACTTTTCCTGGCTTATCTTTTCCATACTGATCTACTTTGTAAAACTCATAATTGTACAGAACACCCTGCCAAGAGAATTTCCATTTGAAACAACGTTGAATCTGGTGACAGCCTCTGTGTACCCTAGAGCAGGGTAGGAACTGGGACACTTCCTCAACAGAGAACTTTAACCTTGTGTTCTCCAAGGGTAATTGCTTCAGATTGCCATTTTGGATAATATTTGTAATGCACTGACCTAATTTAAATGCTCCAAACATGCTTGTACTTGGTTATATGATGAAATTAAGCATGGGTTTGCTGGGATTTGTATACAAACCCAAGAAAACCAGACACACATATCATATTTTAATTGGAAAATGAATGGTTATATGTCAGGCTCCTTAGAAAAAGCCTTTTCTAAATATGCCTTACTGGTGTTATCACACTGGGCTTTTTTCCTATAAGGAAATCAGATTGCTTGCTTCTTTATGGGAAATTACAGATGTACTCAGAACATCACTCAACACTGGTATAACCTAGTCAGCTGCAGCGTATTATCTAAATATTCATTTCTGCATAAATTCATTAAGTGACTGGGTAGTTTTAGAGTATCCACCCACCTTATGTCTGCTTACTGCATTATAGAGGCTGTCCCTTTCTGGTGTTGGTAGTGTTCTGATGAATTTATACTTAACGTGCTAAGAGTGCAGTTTGTATTAGCTGAGCAGAATGGTCTCCCTTCACTCCCATTGGGCAACTGGCATTTTCAGTATTTCAAAAACCAGATCTGCACATCCAAGCAGCTGTTTCCCAGAGTACTCAGTGTGGACAGTATTGATGTGTAAAGGTGTTTTACTAAGAGAAGATTCCTATTTCAAGCACTGGAGCTAAAATCAAAACATACAGAACATCTGAAGTCCATCCTGCTGGAATTGTCCAAAACTCAACTAAACATTTTAGTTTCACTGAAGTGGCACTTTCCAATGGAGAACTCTTTCACCAGAAACCTCTGGCTTTCACCTCTGGCTTTGGAGCGGTGCTGGAGTGACCAGCAGAGCGATGCTGGCCCTGCCTGGGTACATCGTCTTGACAATCTACCTTCAGTCCTCACTGCTGCATATTTGCAGAGGCTCTGCTGAACTTAGTATCAGCTGTGCCTTTAATGAAACACTTCTTTTTGTGATTTGCTTTTCCTAACTTGCTGTTCCCGCAGTCCCTTAACATATAATTGTGTTCAGGGAACTGATGCAACCAGCTCTTTCCATGATAAACAAAATAACAAGATGTAAAACCTGCTAATAAAGGGAACCTCCCTCAGGAGGGAAAGTATTACCTCAGTGTTATCCCATTTTCTGGTTATTCAAAGAGCGAGAATCTCAAGGTCAAACAAACTGAGGTCTCCCTTGAGACTATCCTAATGCCAGGCTGGCTGTGCACATCAAGCTTCTGGCTCAAAGATTTTGCATTAGAGGCTTTGACTGCCAGTATTGTTATATTGGTGGGTTTTCTTTCTATTTACCATTCTCCTGATCTACATCATTTCTCTGTCAGGCTTTAAAATAGTCCTTTCTCCTCCTATTACATGAAATTTTTGAAATAGTAGCTATATTTTTGTAGGCAAAGAATTAGGCAATACATGAGTACATATATACATTATGCACAATAAAAAACTATGTTGAAGGAACTATCTCATGATAGCTCTCAAGTATTAGAGAGATGTATGCTTTAACTTATCCCCATGTCATGCTAATATAAAACTGAAGCGCTGTAGTGAGTGAAGCTATTGCATCTCATGAGGCTTGTAAATTATTCTCCTTTTTTCTTGTTTAAGCTTTGACTGAACCACATTTCAGATAATCTTTCACAGTCAAATACTCCATGCCACAGTGTTCCTTCAAGAAAGGGTGTGATGAGATGCTGCTACAGAAAATGATGAGCAAGAATAAAAAAGTTACTAAGAAATCAAAACAGCATGTTTTTTTTAATGAGGAATTTGAAAAACAAAGCTTCAACTGAAACACGGTCTTAAAAGAATCTGTCATCCAGGTTGCTATGCAATAATCTGACAAAACCAAATTCAGCTTGGCAGCTCCATTCCAATCTTCATTTTTAAGTTTTAATCTAATACACTCAAAAGAACCTGTAAATGTATTTGCATTATGAAAGACTTTTTCAAAGGTTTTAAAGCCGTCTTTGTTCCCAGAAAGGGAGAGAAGGCTCAGGACTGAGGGAACTGGGATTTTTTCCCTCCTCCATCCTCCCTTCATGTAAGCACAGCACAAAGATCAGGTTACCCAAAGCCCCATCCAACCTGGCCTTGAACACCTCCAGGGATGAGGCAGCCACAGCTTCCCTGGGCAACCTGCGCCAGTGCCTCATGACTCTCATAGTGAAGAAATTCTTCCTTATGTCTAGTCTAAATCTGTCTCTCTCCAGTTTATATCCACTGCCCCTACTCCTATCACCACAAGTCTTTACGAATAGTCCCTCCCCATCTTTCTTGTAGCCCCTTCAGGTACTGGAAGGTCGCTGTAAGTTCTCCTCGGAGCCTTCTCTTCTCCAGGCTGAACAACACCAACTGTCTCAGCCTGTCCTCATAGCAGAGGTGCTCCAACCCTTGGATCATCTTTGTAGTCCTCCTCTGGACCCGTTCCAACAGCTCCTTATCCTTCTTATGTTGAGGATTCCACAACTGGACATAATACTCCAGATGAGATCTCACAAGAGAGGAATAGAGGGGCAGAATCACCTCCCTTGACCTGCTGGCCACACTTCTTTTGATGCAGCCCAGGACATGATTGGCCTTTTGGGCTGCAAGTGCACATTGCCAGCTCATGTTGAGCTTCTCATCAACCAGCACCCCCAAGTCCTTCTCTTCAGGGCTGCTCTCAATCACATCATCCCCCATCCTGTATTGAAATCGAGAAGGGACTGGATGAGCACCCTGCCTTTGTGAGAGAAAACTAGAACCGAAACACCAGTCAAACATGTACCAGCTGTTTGAGAGATTTTTAGTCCTGAGGCTAATACAAGTACTTTGCATGCTATACTACAGGTGGAACTGTAAGTTAGAAAATCCCTCGCTGGCCTAGCATCTCTCAATAAAAACTCACATTTCTGCCAAGCTCAACTCACTTGCAATTATATTTCCTAGTCTCCCTCCATTCAAACAGTGTATAATCTAGTCTGAGGATCAGATCACATTACAAAGTATGATTTCACTACCCAGTTTGGTCAGAGAATTTCAGATCCAAAGTTAGAACATTTTCTTCTAATTCTCTGAGCAAAAGTTGCATACTTCAAATGTCTTTGTTTGTGTCAGAGGTTATTTACAATGTATTCTGTACACGACAGAGCCTGCACCAACAAGAAAGTTATAATTGCGTTCAAAGATCAGAAAGGTTTATCCCCTGGTTGTCTTATAAATCCTCAGAAAATTCTGCCCAAGCTCTCCTTTCTGAAAACTAAACACTGTGGAAAATTCAATGAGAATGTTAAGATATACACAGAACAACAACAACTATAGCTCTTCATGACTTTCTAATTCAAAGTCCAAGATGTTTAAATTAGATTTGCTAAAGCAGCTTACTTGGAATTCAGGGTTCTATCCCTTTGTAGCTATTAATTGAAAATCAACTGCTTCTATGATCGTATTTTTTAGTGACACTTCAAACGTGGTTTAATTAATGATCAGAGCAGCTTTGAGAGTAAATGGAGGATATAATAAAACAATAGTATATAGTAATTCAATAGATTTAATACATATATTAATGCACTAATACACTAATACACTAATACACTAATACATTAATACATAAAGTGACTATTTTCTCAGATACTAATCTTCAAAAATTATTAATTAAGAATAAGGGGATGGGATGGCACATCACATGCTGTCCAATGAAGTGGACTGAAAAGCCAATCCTGTGGATACTGATTTCCTCAGGACTCAAGCAGACAATTAAATACCGACTTTCACAAATGATACATGGACACTGTTGCTAGAAGGAATTGTTTCCAGAAGGTTTAATTCTTACTTTAACCAAATGGATTTCCTTGAAAATCTTAGTTGTGAGAGGAACCCATAAGGGGATCACTATGAGAGTGGTGAGACACTAGCACAAGTTGCCCAGGGAAGTTGTGGCTGCCCCATCCCTGGAGGTGTTCAAGGCCAGGTTGGATGGTGCCTTGGGTAACCTGATCTAGTGGGAGGTGTCCCTGCCCATGGCAGGAGGGTTTGGTACTGGATGATCTTTAAGATGCCTTCCAACCCAAAATGTACTATGATTCTATGATTCTATGATTCTCACCTCTCTGTAACTGCACTGGGGTATTCTGCAGAGTGGAAAAGGTACAATGAGATTAGTTGGGATTAATTGGCAGAGAAAGAGATGGTTTTTACTCAAGCTTTGGTTGGCCACTGGTTCAGAAACTCTTAGTGCCTTAGTTATCATCTCTTCTCAATGCTTCCATCCATATCATTTGTCATATGGTAACATCTAAACTTGATCATTTTAGTAGAAAAGAAATCCACAGGATTTCAGTATTATTTTTAGTTCCTTAGGACATTTGAGCATTAAATTACATTAAAATCTTTTTTCCCCTTTTTCTCACCTAGTTATATTGGCGTTCTGTGTTGGGGGCTGGGATTTCTTGCAGTTACCAGGAGAGAAATAAAGGACATATTAATAACCTTTTCAAGCTCAAGGTGCTTCAAGACATAAAATACATACAAATTCTTAATTGATGAAAAAGAAAATACATGTTAGAAGTCAACATTTCCGATTCCTTTCTGCAGTAACAAGAGGCTGTGCTTTCAAAGAAATTGATACTATACTTATTTAGAATGGGTGGTATTAAATTTCAGTTTCATGTTAGATCACACACACTTTAAAAATTGTAGCATGTCTGTTCTGTGCAAATAACAGAGACATATCAAATGCTTAAAACCATATATCAAGTGCTTAAAACCACAGCTGTAATAACACTGAGAGATGCTAGAAGGAGAAACACAGCACTGTTCCATCTTAAAATTGTAGTCATCATAATCTAGCTGACAAAAAGCAACATCATTATGTGAGATCACATTCTGTGTTTACACCAGCAAATGTCTCTCTAAAACATTTTATTTCCTGTATTTCACAATGTACCCAACAGGTTGTATCTTCACTCTCAATTTAAAAGTAGGTTTTAAAAGCCTGGCTAGCGCAGTTCCTATGTAAATGTAAATGAATCTTTGGGTTGTATCCTGGGAGTTGCACTTCCAGGAGCAGAGGGCCCTCTTCTTCTAGCTACAGAAGGGAATGTGAGAAGAGTCAAGATGAAGAGAGAGAGTGAGCCTCCTGAGAGCAGGCTAGTGACCAAGGTGATTGCTCAACAGGAGATACTGGTTCTGGATCCAGATCCAGAGCTTGACTCCGATGTTTTTGTGCACAAGGGCTTTAGTATGAAGTATGTTGTTTGTGTAATAGAATGTAGTGGCCACAGATTGCTTTTTATGAGGAACCTTGGGAGTCGGAGCTACAGGATGCAGCTTTGAAGGGGATTGTGGAGAGAATTCCAGGGATTCCATTTCAGAGCTGTGCAAGGGCACTGCTTTTGGACATACACAAAGAAAGAGCTTTAAGGAGCCTAGGGAGCTTAGGGAATACCCTTATTTCATGTGATGTGTAGGCATGTCTAATATGAGGTTGAACCTGAACAAAGTGTTTCGGGATGACAGTGTTGGATTTAGAGGATGTAGAGGTATGGAAATAATCAGGTATAAAACTTCCCTTGAAAAATGAAGGGGTGGTAGGAAGATACAAGATATATGAGAAATGGGGTACCACAATCTTCTTCTGAATCTGCTTTGAGAACCCCAATAAATATCTCCATATCTCAGTGATGCTAGAAATTATCTTTCTGCTTAAGGAGAGAGGTTAATCACAAGACTTTACTTCACACTTTATCCAGACTTGCTCAGTGACCTGTTATTTGTCTCTAAAGTACTTGAGCTGGTAGGAGAGTCTTTATAAACACTGCAAGATGCCATCAAACTAAAATTGGTTGCACCTTGGGCATGATAGGCTGAATTATCTCTTGAGATGTCTTTAATCTCTAGGCATCTACGAGTCAAAGAATTAGATTTATGTGCTACTTGTTAGTTATACCAGTACTTGTAGGTTTGTGTATTTGTTGTTTGTTTTAGTTAGGATTTTTCCCTTGCTGTAATATTACCAATATACTACATCAGAAGGGCCACTAGAAGTATAACATATGCTGATTAATATCCCTTAATTGGTAAAAAAAAGCTGTATTGATATAGAATAATAGAATCACTAGGTTGGGAAAGACCTCTTAGATCATCGAGTCCAGCCATTCATACCTGCCACTAAACCATGTCCCTGTGCACCTTTTTGTCAGTGTTGTGGTTTGAGCTAAATCAGAGCCAGTTTCCTCTCTGTAACTCAGCCTTCATTTTCTGAAAATTAACTGCTTGTGTTTGGGACAGTGTTCCTCTCTAGAAGTGATAAAATGGGGCATTGATATGTATAAAGGCTGATGCTTGTACTTATTCCTACAGTAACCAAGACCATCCTTGAGGTGGTGGAGTGCCATAAGTCAAATATGAAGGGTCGCACCTGCAGGGAGGGATGGACAGGACAGGTGACCCCAAACTGGCCAACAGAGTATTCCATCCTATATACATCATAGTTGGTATAAACGTGAGAGATCACAAGGGTCTCATGATCTTCTGCAATGGCTGACATCCAGTGAGGACCTCGTCTGTCTGGTTGCTCCTGATCCTGGATCCATGCATTCCTGGGCTCCTCACCACAAGAAGGATGTTGAGGCTCTAGAGCGAGTCCAGAGAAGAGCAACGAAGCTGGTGAAAGGGCTGGAGAACAGGCCTTATGAGGAACGGCTGAGAGAGCTGGGGGTGTTTAGCCTGGAGAAGAGGAGGCTGAGGGGAGACCTCATTGCTCTCTATAACTACCTGAAAGGAGGTTGTGGAGAGGAGGGTGCTGGCCTCTTCTCCCAAGTGACAGGGGACAGGACAAGAGGGAATGGCCTCAAGCTCCGCCAGGAGAGATTTGGGCTGGACATTGTAGGACAGGACGTGATCACCACCACAGTAGTGCTGCAAGCGCCTGCACTTCACACAATATCACGGAATGTAAAAGGACCATTGGAGGGTGGCTTCACTAAGCTGTAATTAGAATGATTATCAATAATTTGGTTGGGAATAGGCATATGGGCGTATGAGGAGACAGAGGCTGTCTCAAAAAAAAAAAAAAGAAAAAGAAAAAAGAAAAAAAAAAGAAAAAATTATCTACCATAAGCGAAATATTTGTTAGACAATCGATATAAGCCTTATTAGATAATGCATCTATGTATTTTAAGTTTACTCCCGGTACCGTGTGTAGTTTAAATATCCGTAACATGGAAAAATTTTGGATCCAATAGTAATAACCAACATTGTATGAATGTATTCAGCTAGCTGAGAAATGAGTGGTTGTATGTGTGTGTGTTTGAAGTACTTCAAACGTTTGTAAGACTTAAAAATTGGTTTTAATCAATCTTGAAAATACATTTCTGGGACCTTTCAATCTCAAATGTCCACTAAGCCGGCAAACAGGTAAATTTACCTGGGGATCTTTGGAATGAAAGGCTTCAGAAGGAAAAGTTTTAAAATACCTAGCAAAACATGCAACTGTATGTGTGTGAGACACCCCCCCCCCTCCTTTTTTCTCCTTCCTTTCTAAGTTTTTTTCTTTCTTTCAGCTTTGCAGCAGTCTAAAGGAGTTAACCGTGTTATCTTTCTAGGAAAATGTTGTGAGAACACTCTGCATTCCAATGTTGCTCCTCAGCAATTGCTGGGTCCTAGTGCAGACAACCTTTAGGGATAATTGAGGCAATAATAGAGGAAAATTCAAAAGCTTCATTGCAAATTATTGAGTGGATATTTTACCACATTAACCCCAAAAACCATATTCACTAAATTTGAAATGATTATAATGATAATCACCGAGGGAAGAAAATAAAGTGTTCAGTTATTAGGCCAAAGCTCAACAATCATTTATATCCCAATGACAAAAGAATATGCTAAGTGCTGCATGACAAATATTTTAAATTTATGAGCAGATCTAATTGATTATCCAGAAAATATTAATATCTATTTACCAAGTCATATCATTATTGAACGTACCTATCAAGTAATAAAAACATTGTTAGCAAAACAGAAAAAGGGGGGAATCAGGAGAGACACCAAGGAGCAATGGAGCAATATGTAATGAATTTTTTTTTCTTTTTTTTTTTTTTTTTCCCCAAATCAATACATTTTATTGTAAATTAAGACTTTCATATAATACATGGAATCAACCAGTAGGTACAGAAACTTTTTTTTTTACATATTCCCACATGAAGCGCTTACCCAGGCATGGAATATTTTCCAATAGGATGCTGAGCACAGATCTCATCTTGGTGCTAGCATCCAGAAGAACAAAGAAATCCTAAACCCAAATCACTCCACAGAGAGAGAAAAGAGGTGAACGAGGTTCATACAGCTCACTCCAGAGTCTCAGCTGATAGGGGCCAAGAGGAGGTGTTTCAGAAAAGATGTTAGCTTAACGGCAGATCCAGACTCGTTGAAGAAAAATAACCTAACTTCTTACCAAAACAGCTTTGATTCCTTTCAGAGCTAGAATTTATCACAATAATTCCTCTCTGGTTGATCTGGCTGCCTGGGGAAGCAGGAAAACCCTCGGGGTAACCCTTAATCTGACTAGCAACAGAGCCTGTGTCCTGGGGGGTAAAGGTCCTGAAACATTTGTCGATAATAAGCGAACCGAGGAATCTAATAATGAATTTTTTGCGATTAGCAGGAGATAATCAAATTGTGCCGAAGTTGAAGCATGTACAAACTATGTCATCAAAATTAGAGCAAATATAAGACAATGTGAAAGTGCAGTTGAAAAACAGTTATTATGGGCAATGGACAGGTCTGTATAAGCTACTAACATGAGGACGAGGTTCTGCTTGTGTTTAAACAGATACAGGACCATTTTGGGCACCTGCGAGGTGGATCAAGCCCGCATTGCTGCGTGACAACTGTTGAGCCCCAGCCACGAAAGCAGTCAACAAGAATGAGGAGGACGTTAACATTATGGATGCTCTTAATCTTATGGGTGGTAGTTAAAGGATGTCCCTGGGTGATCGATTCTTGAAAGAATGGGTGGATAAGATTCTTGTTGTGCAACACGAGGGGGGAGATGTAGGACAGGACATGCTGGAACTTGTTAGTTGGAGACCCTGGGAGGAGTGAGATAAGGCTTTTGTTTAAAGAGGAATGGAGACTGCTGGCTCTGTGCGGATGAGCACGGGTGTCTGTGGTTGCGAGGCAGTGGCCTTGATGAGAGGAGCTGCTGCTGTTTCTGAAAGCAATAGATAAGAGAAACTGTTGCTGTTGCTAAAAGCAAGTAGATGTTTAAAAAAGGCTCATTTGTATTAACCAATCCATGATTGCTTAGTGTATTGTAAGAACCAATTAGTTTGAAACACGCTTCTTGTAATCACTATAAGTATTTGTGCTTTAAACGCAATAAATCGGACACTTGCTTGCATCAGGCTATCGTCCCGTCTCTTATTCACGGCAGGACATTAGGAAAAAATATTTCACAGAAAGGGTCATTGGGTGCTGGAACAGGCTGCCCAGGGAGGTGGTTGAGTCACCTTCCCTGGAGGTGTTTAAGGCATGGGTGGACGAGGTGCTGAGGGGCATGGTTTAGTGTTTGATAGGAATAGTTGGACTCGATGATCTGGTGGGTCTCTTCCAACCTGGTGATTCTATGATTCTAAATCAATTTCCTGAGCTCAGCTCTCTCCTAGTCATGGACCCATTCCCTCATGTCTGATCTACAGCACTTGTGATGATGTATGGTCATCAGGGAGGAAGGGGGACTGCAATCTCATATATTTCATAGAATAACCAGGTTGGAAGAGACCCACCAGATTTGTATATATTTTATTACTTTCTAATTATGTTCATCATCATTATTATTATTAATATTATTATTTTTATTTTAAATCTGTAGTTTCAATTTCCAGCTCGCAAGTCTTTTTCCTGTCATTTCCCTTTCTCCTTTCCCGGGGGTAGTGGGGAAGGGATCAGGGTGTCCAATAGCATGGTTTTAGCTGCCAAAATTTGCTGGATCAAGGGTAAACCATGACAGCCAGCATTACCAATTCTACATGAAAATGTTACACTCCTATAATTACATCCTTACAACTGAAATGACATGTTGTATACGGACAAAATTTAAGACCTTCATGCTCCAGGACCCCATATGAAAAATGTTGGTTTTCTCATGCCTCAATCTGCCTTGTAAAGGAAGAAGTTTTCCATGCAGAGCAGCAGTAACAACAAAAGCCTTGCTTTAGTTTGTCTCATTTTATGTCTTGCCTCAAACAGAATCAAGATGCACAGCCACTCATTTGTCATCCTTGAAGCTGGAGAAGTATTTTAGAACTCAGCAAATTCAGCTGATTTCCATCATAGCTATTTTCCATAAGATATCACATTTTATTTTAATTTTTTTTCACTCATGGTAATATCTTACACTTTCTGACATGAACACTGCTTGCTTAGTGGCGGGAGAACAATTATTTCTGAGCAAAATGTAAATCTCTGATCAGTCTTGATCCTTCTTTCTGGCTTTTCTAGCTGGCACTCTTAAATATTAATTTTTTTTTCACTCATTAAATAATGTTCAGTAGAGGGAAATTCAAACTGCATACAGTAACTGTTACATTTTTAATACCACAGATTGTAGCTAACAGCCTCCAAATAATCATCGAGAAACAATTTTATTACAAACTCTATCTTAACAGCCCTTATTAACCTCTGCAATTTCATCTGAAAATGCTGAATTGGAGTTGTTTGCTAATAAATTCCTCCAGTTCTATCAGAAAGAAATAATCGATCCTTATCTGCTTTGTATATTCGTAGATGTTTTTCATTCCAATAGTTTAGCTCTGTAAGGAATGAACTGTGAAAAGCAACGAGCTTCTGAGCCCTCTCTGTAGCTTCGTTCTGGGAAATTGAAGTAATTACATATGATGGTTGAAAAGTAAGTGGAAAGCAGCTTAGGTAAGTTTTTTATGAACTAGCATCTCCATAGCAACACTTGGTCATGGGGTTTAATTGTGACTTACAATAGTTATAGACAAGCAGTTTTCCAGGCAATGTCAGTAATTATCAGTCTTCCTATTTCTCTGCTCCTGACAAGTGCTAGTCTAAGACAAATCGAGTTATTGTTCTGCTTTTCTCTCTTTTTAAGGCAGATTTCTGAAATAATCTTACACAGAAATAAAGACAAGAAGACTACTATTCCTCTGCAGAATGTGGATGACTCCTCAGTCGCAGGCATCTCAAAAGAGCAGTGCAGGAGATATTCCTGCCTCCTGCTCTGTGTCTGCCCTGGGGATAAACAGCAAAATAAACTGCCACTCCCTATTGCAGCATCAGTGCTGCATCCATGCTAATCTGGATGTACGCTGGCATTCCCACACTTTCCAAAGCAATTGTCATTGACATCACTGGAATTACTTAAGTTCTTCTACTAATTCTCTGAACTATCAGCAATGCAGCATCGTGCAAAGCAAAAATGATATATTGCCTCTTAAAACATGATAATGTAGTAACCTTGCATCCGTTGCTGAAACTCCTGAGGGTTTTTGATAATGTATAGTATGAAGTGTATAATATGAAAGTGCCACAAGCCACTTAAATGCTTCCATATAAAATTAATTTTGAAATAATCGTTTTCTCAATTTGTCGCTGAAGTTAAGGCTTTTATGTGTTCAAAATGCTGTGCCAGCTCTTATGAATTAATTATTCAGAAGAGAAGCCTCTACCTTTTTTAGGTGAGTCACTATTAATTTTTTTTACCCAGGAGGCTGGAGGAAGACGGCTGAAGCCAAAAACATCAGTGCTCACCTTTCATTCAAAGTAAAACAAAAAAGTAGCTAAATGTCTCCAAGAAATGAGAGGAGTCATTGTCCAAAACATGCATTGCATGTTAAAGTGGTCAGAAACCGAGCTGCATGAAAATAGCAGGGTAACCTGGGAGGTGGTGTCACAGTGAAGCTGATCAACAGCTGAGCACAAAGGGAGGATGCATGACTTTGGGGTGGTGGTGGTGGGAGGGAAGGTGAGGAATAGGGACCAAAAATAGGGATCACACATCAAAAGAAGTGTGGCCAGCAGGTTGAGGGAGGTGATTTTCCCACTCTGTTCTTCTCTTGTGAGACCTCATCTGGAATCCTGTGTCCAGTTGTGGAATCCTCAACATAAGAAGGATATGGAGTGCTCTGCAAAGGGATCTGAACAGGCTGGACCGCTGGGCAGAGTCCAATGGCATGAGGTTTAACAAGGCCAAATGCCGGGTCCTGCACTTGGGGCACAACAACCCTGTGCAGTGCTACAGACTAGGAGAAGTCTGTCTAGAAAGCTGCATGGAGGAGAGAGACCTGGGAGTGTTGGTTGACAGCAAATGAACATGAGCCAGCAGTGGCCCAGGTGGCCAAGAAGGCCAATGGTATCTTGGCTTGGATCAGAAACGGCGTGACCAGCAGGTGCAGGGAGGTTCTTCTCCCTCTGTACTCGGCACTGGTGAGACCGCTCCTCGAATCCTGTGTTCAGTTCTGGGCCCCTCACCACAAGAAGAATGTTGAGGCTCTGGAACGAGTCCAGAGAAGAGCAACAAAGCTGGTGAAGGGGCTGGAGAACAGGCCTTATGAGGAGCGGCTGAGAGAGCTGGGGTTGTTTAGCCTGGAGAAGAGGAGGCTGAGGGGAGACCTCATTGCTCTCTATAACTACCTGAAAGGAGGTTGTAGAGAGGAGGGTGCTGGCCTCTTCTCCCAAGTGACAGGGGACAGGACAAGAGGGAATGGCCTCAAGCTCCACCAGGGGAGGTTTAGGCTGAACATTAGGAAAAAATTTTTCACAGAAAGGGTCATTGGGCACTGGAACAGGCTGCCCAGGGAGGTGGTTGAGTCACCTTCCCTGGAGGTGTTTAAGGCACGGGTGGATGAGGTGCTAAGGGGCATGGTTTAGTGTTTGATGGGAATAGTTGGACTCGATGATCCGGTGGGTCTCTTCCAACCTGGTTATTCTATGATTCTATGATTCTATGTTGGAAGAGGCCCAGAGGAGGGCTAGAGAGATGATCAGAGGGCTGGAGCACCTTCCCTATGAGGACAGGCTGAGAGAGTTGAGGTTGTTCATTCTGGAGAAGAGAAGGCTCCAAGGAGATCTTATAGCAACCTTCCAGTACATGAAGGGGCTACAAGAAAGCTGGGGAGGGACTGTTTACAAAGGCTTGTAGTGATAGGACAAGGGACAATGGCTATAAACCGGAGAGGGGCAGATTTAGACTAGGCATAAGGAGGAATTTCTTCACCATGAGAGTGGTGAGGCCCTGGTACAGGTTGCCCAGGGAAGCTGTGGCTGCCCCATCCCTGGAGGTGTTCAAGGCCAGGTTGGATGAGCCTTGGGCAGCCTGGTCTAATGAGATGTCAATGCCCATGGCAGGGGAGTTGGAACTAGCTGACTTTTAAGATGCCTTCCAATCCAAACTATTCTATGATTCTATGATTCTGATTCTATGATTCTAAATACTCAGAGGAAACTCTTAGAGGTCGCTTCATGCCTGTGGAAACACAACTAGGTGCATCTCATCGGAAAACTAATGAAGTTGTATGAAAGAATTCCTTGTGTACTCATTCAGCCCCACATACCAATAACTCAAGCTAAGTAGATAGGAAGTTAATAGCCAATGTCATCACACTGGATACCAAATACTATAGCATTTAGACTGCAACTCAGCACTTACACCGCGGTGCTGACCATCAGTAGACCCCCCATTTAATAATGTGTGTCCTGCCCTGATGCTTCCATGTAGTCAGCACTGCTGACCCTAAGGGCACATCACTTACATTACAAAGCCACAGCTTATCTCTAGGGTTTTCTTATCTCTAGGGTTTGTTTCCTTATCTCTAGGGTTTCCTTATCTCTAGGGTTTGTTTCCTTATCTCTAGGGTTTGTACCCCAGGACCAAAAAAACCCAAACCCACTGCCAGAAAAATACCTTGTGGTTCTGATGTACACCTAACAACAGTGAAAGCACAGGTTTAATCCTCCAGCTTTATTTGTAGCTGTGTTTCTCAGAGACCACAGTAAAAAACAGAGGACAGTGGTCACCACCTGCTCCTGAGCCCTGTGGGGTTCACGGCTTTGTCTCCCAGTGAGGTGCATCCCCCTCCCTAGAGGGGAGAAGAGCAAGGCACCAACTTTAACTGTGCAGGTTCAGCATGAACCCTGGTCTCCATGGATATTTCTTTTATAACAAGCAAATATGCGATTGATATGGTGAGAGATAGGGATTACCTGCCATTGCTTTATGCTGAAATAAATGCTGGGCTTTAAGAATACACCTTTTTGATGTATGGGAGCCTCTACAAGGTAAATGAAGAAGCAGTTAGGGACTGTGCTTGAGACTGTTTCCTACAGGGGAATCAAAGATCCTCAGCAAGATCATCAGCTGAGGAGAGATGCCTGCTCCAAAGGAGATGGAGAAGATATTGTTGTATTGAAGTTGGAGCCACCTCTGAGGTCTGGCTCCTCTGAGGAGTGGGATCATCATAGGTTGCCCTTAATCCCTGTGCCCCCTCCTCTGCCACACAGCACTGGCCCTGTGGCCACGATGGGGAGGCCAGTCAACCTAGGTGAAAACTGAGTCCTCAAAAGTCCATAGACTTTTTTTTCCCTAGAGAACACCTGCTCAATGAATGCTTTCTGTTTATTTTCATCACGTGTTGTCAAGCAATAGCTTTTAGGAGCAGCATCTCATTGTACTTCTGTTCTTTTGAATGATTTCAAATATAAACTTTTGTGTGCTGAATTGCATTACTGGAAAGAGGACAGCAGCATAAGCCTATGAATCATGAATATGTCAAAGGAGGCCTTTCTTTTAAATGAAAGAGAAGCAAATTTGATTAACATTTATTGATTCAGCATTATTTATTATTTCACAATATAGCAAAGCACCAGGCTTGTTCTAGACACCTGATACAGACTGAAAACTTCAGCAGTTCTTTTAAACCAATAAATTTCATCCTAAATAACCCTTATATGTTTCTTGCAGTGATGGAATTTTTATTTTAGAAAGTTGTAAGTATTTTATCATGAAGTTTATCAACGCTTTTTCTCTGACCAAATATCTGAAACAAACCTAAAGGATTGATATAAACAGCAGTGTTCTCATTTGCATTTAGATAAACATTATAATCACAGCTATTCTCCCTCCGTACTCGGCACTGGTGAGACCGCTCCTCGAATCCTGTGTTCAGTTCTGGGCCCCTCACCACAAGAAGGATGTTGAGGCTCTGGAGAGAGTCCAGAGAAGAGCAACAAAGCTGGTGAGGGGGCTGGAGAACAGGCCTTATGAGGAACGGCTGAGAGAGCTGGGGGTGTTTAGCCTGGAGAAGAGGAGGCTGAGGGGAGACCTCATTGCTCTCTGCAACTACCTGAAAGGAGGTTGTAGAGAGGAGGGTGCTGGCCTCTTCTCCCAAGTGACAGGGGACAGGACAAGAGGGAATGGCCTCAAGTTCCACCAGGGGAGGTTTAGGCTGGACATTAGGAAAAAATTTTTCACAGAAAGGGTCATTGGGCACTGGAACAGGCTGCCCAGGGAGGGGGTTGAGTCACCTTCCCTGGAGGTGTTTAAGGCACGGGTGGACGAGGCGCTGAGGGACATGGTTTAGTGTTTGATAGGAATGGTTGGACTCGATGATTCAGTGGGTCTCTTCCAGCCTGGTTATTCTATGATTCTATGATTCTATGATTCTATGATAATATTTTATATTGAAGTGCTGGAAGTTAGAGAACATAATTAGCCTGTCCAAACTTAAATAACACAATTTTTACAATAAAAACATGATGGATAAAAAAAAAAATAAAAGTAATCTGAAGCCCAGTATGTGGAATAAAGAAGAGGAACTGGGAAAGGTTTATCTCCAGAAAATATTTGCAATAATTGAACTTCTTTAACACTTTTTGTGATTACACCAGCCACGAGGATAAGCCTGTAAGAGTCCAAAACAAAAATTAGAATGGAAGCCCAGCTTCAGATTTAAAATTGTTTCTCCTTTTTGCAGCTGAGACAAGTCACAGAGAGAGTGAAAACTTACGAATGAACTCTGGTTTCTTATTCTTTGCTGGAGATTTTCTGTGCCTGGATCCACACAGGAGGAAGTCTCATCTGCACCCTTATAACATTGCAGATCACATACTTGAGTCTGACTCTTTCCTGGCCCATCAGTCAATCTGATGCCGTTGTGCAAAAGAGAACTTTCCCACATTCAGGTAGGAGTAACAAATTAGCCACAGGCTAACCTGGATGCTGATCTTTTGAATGTAAAGATGGTCTGGCATCAATTCCCAATGAAACCTCTTGATGCCATGCGCATATCAAGTTTTGCAGATGTTCCTGTCTGGTGGCACCACTGCTCCGTGATCACCCAAAACCCCAGCTGCCTTTAGGTAGAGGTGGGTGAGCCAGCGATCACTGCTAACAGACAAGCAGGGTCAGACGCTGCTTTTGTGAGATTCCATCTGAATCATAGAATGATAAAATGGGTTGGGTTTGAAGGAACCTTAAAGATCGTCCAGTTCCAATGGATGATCTGTCTTGCCTCTACTGCTCCTATTTGTCAATCGGGTGCAGGTATATGAAGTCTAAGGTCTCTGCCTGTTGGGCTTTATCACATCCTTGGTGATTACTGTTGCTACATTTCCCTGCTCTCCATCTTGCTGGGATGAGGAGAAGATGCTGCTTCTTCTTTCAGTTCATGACAAAAATGCCTGCTCTTGAGCACATTAATTAAACCATTTCACTGTTCAATGTAAAGGTAACTCAAGCACCTCCTTCAAGGCTGTAAACTCTCTCCACAGTCTCATGTATCCAGCAACTTTGATTGGCATATGAATGGATTTGACTGGATATGGCAGCTTTGAGGTGTGTAGCTCCTGGGGTCTTTCTGCAGCTGTCCCAAGATGTTTAAGATCCATAGAAATAAGTAGTAAGGAAACACTTTGAAGGTATTGTTCTAGATTGCTTCATCCCCTTTCCAATAATCATAATCCGTTTCAATTGCTTGTGGCTGCCACGCAGACCTTACACATCCAATGGAAGAGAAGTAGCAGGCTGGTTATACATCAAGATACCATGGCTTTTGAAGTTAGAAATAGCTTTCAAATTCTCCTTTGATTACAGCTTCATTCATCATGCAATGCAGGTCAGTTACCAGAAGGTCAATATCGAGACACACAATCCCCTATCAGAGATGCCATAAGGAGGTGTTTGGTCTAATAATTCTGTTACATAAAGATGGAAGAGAAGAAACAGCTCAGTTTATTTTCTTTTTTTGGAGAGAAATACTCTCATGGTAAAATAATAGAAAACAATTTTAGTACAGAAAATAATAAAATCATAAGCAATTTCCTTTTTATGCATAATTAAGCCAGTCGCTCTCGCCGTTCCTGTGGTATATAACATAAATCATTGACAAAAAATTACAGTATAAAAGAATCTTTTGAAAGCCCTAAGCTAACATAAAACTATTCATTTGTCACATTAAACAGACAATTAACCAAGTACTACAGCTTCGTTTTGTGGCCTCTAGCTACTACTACCTACTACATTTTTATACCTCTGAGAAATTATTCTATCCTGACAAATTTCAAAATATCTTACAATTAAGAATTATACTTTATGCACGCTTTATGCGAAATGATCTCATCAAAAGCTCCAGTTGCAGTCAAGCTGTTCACACATACCTTGGAAAGCAGCTCTCTTTTTTGACTTACCATATTGCTGGGGTGCCTATTTTTTGAAGTTCTTCGGTGAGATATCTGGTTTTTCACAGTCTTTTGGCTAGTATCAACCATCTCAATGAGGACGCTTAACTGTCCTCTGCAGGATTTCAGCATTTCCATCAAACTGATGATTTGAACATTTTTGTTTGAATTGACTAAATGCAAGACCACCTTCAATGTTATTAAGTGACATAAGTTACTTTTATAAAAGGTTATCCAAGTTCATCAATGAACAGCTTTATTGGCTCGCAACTGATTGTAAGAACTGGACACAGGGAGACCTGCCTGTGGTGGGAGGTCCCAAGGGTCAGAGCCATAACACCCCACGGAGAGCTCACAGAGCTCACATGCAGTTGACTCCTTCACTCTGCCTGGGCTTTCTTTATGTCTAGTCTAAATCTCAGAAAAAACTAGATATAAGGAAGAATTTCTTCACGGTGATAGTGGTGAAGCACTGGCCCAGGTTGCCCAGGGAAGCTGTGGATGCCCCATCCCTGGAGGTGTTGAAGGCCAGGTTGGATGGTGCCTTGAGCAGCCTGGTCTGGTGGGAGGTGTCATTATCCATGGCAAAGGGGTTGGAACTGGATAATCTGTAAGGTCCCTTCCAACCCAAAGTATTCTATGATTCTGTGATTCTAGATGAAAAGAAAGTGGCAGGCTGGTGTCTAAATCCATTCAGGCACAGTCTGTAGCTGAAAGCTATTCTGCTAGCAGTGACCATGTGTGGATGCACCCAGGAACCTTCACAGTGGATTATGTTGATTTCTGCTTGAACATTAAGCTGCTAAAGCCTCAAGGATCCATTTATGTCTTTCCAAAACCCGTAGACCCAGCTGGAGTAACAATTTTTCATCTCTGTAAAAGCTTGAATCTAGGGGCTTTGAGGCACTAAACGGGGCAAACCACTGGATTATAGAGAAGTATCAGCCCATTATACAAATGAGAAAACAAACATATTGATAATTCGCTGAAGGTCCTATGGGAAGGGGAAAACAGTGCAAGTGAGACCTGTGAGGCACAAAACCAGGCAATTTTCTTGTCTTGTTATAATGTCAGGTCCTTTCTCACAAGGATACATTAAAGATTTTGAATGAACCAAAGTAGCAACATAACTTGACTGTGACTCTGCTGTTCAAAACAAAGCAGCCATCACCTCTGCAGGAACCTGGATGAGTGTATTCCAGCCTGGAAACTCTCATAGAGTAGCTTGAGCTACTCACTGGATGTACCTTCATCATAGAATCATAGAATCATAGAATCATCAGGTTGGAAAAGACCCACCGGATCATGGAGTCCAACCATTCCTATCAAATACTAAACCATATCCCTCAGCGCCTCGTCCACCCGTCCCTTAAATACCTCCAGGGAAGGTGACTCAACTACCTCCCTGGGCAGCCTGTTATCACCTCTGTAATTAGCACATGGCAGCATCACAAAAGAGACCTCAGCCTGCAGAAGATAAAAATTGCCTGGCCAAGAAGTTGTAGGTTAAGCAGGAAAGCATGGTAAGCAGAGGCCATATACCCTAAGCACAAGTGAATTACCTTTTAGTTCATGCATACACTCACATTTAATTAAGTTATGTTATTGTCAAGCCTTTGGCCTGCTGCCTGCTGTATAAAAATTACTGGCATAGATGTTCTGTAATTCTATTACAGACTTACTAATTCAAATGGATGAGCAGGCAGGCATAAAACCAGCTAGAAATCTCAACATAAAACCACCTCTAGGCTAGGCAGAGAAACACAATACACCAAGGTGGAAGAGCCTAACAGTGATATCTCCTTTCACAGGAACCACCCAAGATCTATAGTGTATAGACCTCTCTTTGGTGAATTATCAGCCAAACAGCCAAGTCTGTCTTGTATCAGCACAATGACCTGTGATCATCCCCCACGTACAAGAACAACCTCATCTGAGTTCGAAGAAACTGCCGTTGGATTATTAGGTTTGTCATTGGTGGGATTCAATTATTTCTGTATTATTAGTGCAAGAGTGATGCAAAGGGGCTCCAGCTGAGACCAGACCTCCACTTTACTAAGTACTGAGAGACAGTTTCTTTCTCCAAAGAGACTTGCAGTTTCAGCTGATGATAGGCAGGCAGAAGGGAAACAGAGACATCAAGAAGTGATTTTGCTATGGTTGCACAGAAATACAGCCAACAGGCAAAAGACTATCTCTAAATGACACTTTTAGATTACCAGGTGTCCAGTTGTAACATAACCAGGAGCTCTTGCTTGATTAAAGTAGAAGCAAAGCCTTTTTAGACCTAAACATGAACAAAAAGTCATAGAAAAAATACAAGAAAAAATATGTTAGAAATACAGAAATGTTACACTTCAGAAACTGGAGGGAGAAAAATATTTCAACACCAGAATCAGAAGACTCGTTCTAAACTCCCACCAGCACCATTGTCCTGTACCATTTCTAATAGAAAGTACGTGGTTTTATTTCTATTGAGGGAAAAAAAAAGACAAATTGAAGACTTATTTTAGAATCCATAAACCTTAGAACAATGGCTTTCACCACAAAAAAATACACTGTTCTACATAGAACTGGGTTTTAGCTGCTGCTGCACTTACATTAAGAATCACAGAATGGTTTGGTTTGGAAGAGAACTTAAAGACCATCCACTGCCACCCCCCCTGCTATTGGAAGGGACACCTCCCTTCAGACCAGGCTGCTCAAGGTCCCATCCAACCCAGCCTTGAACACTTCAAGGGAGGGACCATCCACAACTTCTTCTTCCTCTAAAGTCTTGTTTGATGCCAGCTCAGGTACTAGACTGGTTTACAGTCCTTGGCCACCCTCACTCCTCTTACCAGTTTCCTTGGCTAATCAGAGCTGTCAGTAGTTACTCGGATATAACATGCTCACCAGCTTTTCAAACCAACAGTTTTTTTGCTACCTGCCAACTCACAATGTCAACAGACTTTTTCAGAAGCCTTCATTTTCGGAAACGGTTGCATCTGGACTCTTGTTGAGAAGACCTGCTAGAAACTTAAAACATATTTCAAATATACACTCTAAAGATACCTCAGCTTTTTCTCTGGATGTTTCACTGGATGTTGAACTAGAAAAGCCTTTAAGACCTATGGGCTAAACCAAAATAAATTTAATGCAGTCTTGTTTCTTAGGTTTCTGTTGTCAACTTCCCTCATACAAAGGGTCGATCATTAAATGACACAGAAAAAAAAAATTAAAATCTATAAACTTCTTTTAATATTATTTAATTACTGTATTTTTAATAAAAATTTCTAACTGATGAAAAAATTTACATCTTAACCTGCTCCTCCTGTTTGTTCAAGGCACTGGTTTTCCCCTGCTGCTGAGCCTTAAATTGTCTCTTGCCTCAGCCAAATGCATTTGTATTGTTTTTATTACTTGCTCTTGTAGATCTTTTCTTCTACTTCTCAGTTACTGAGTTAATAAAGATAGGGTAAGTTTCTAGTTCTTTTAAAGCTGGCTATGTGTATATCATATACATATAAAACATAAAAATAAATGTATATATAAGAATAAGTGTGTGTTTATGCTACGTACCCATAGCAAATCTCTGATCTATCTGTCAGTGACAAACTGTAGTCTGAGAACAAATGAGTTTAAACACATTGTGTGGCTGGAACAGATACATTTGCATTAACACATTTAAATTTTAATGCAACAGTATTTTTATTTCCTTTTTAAAAGCTCTTTATACAAACTCAACAACTCAATCAATGCTGCTCTCAAACTGCTGTCACGCTGGAAAAAAACAACCAAGAATGTAAACATTTTATCACATTGTTTCAGAAGTCCCCAAACTGACCTTTACAAATAAATTAAGATATATTTTAAAATTCCTGGCACATACAAGGTTTCTTCACTATTCCAGCAGCCCTTTTTTCTGGGACAAATTATTGCCTTCATTTGACATGACTTTCTTCTTTTAACTGAAGATTCAGCTCGGTGGATAAGACTTATTTTCTGATTACTTAAAGGCATTTATATGACCAGCGTTACACAGCTCTGCGGCCAGCACGCCTGACTTCACCCACACCAACTGGAACCCCTGGGCTCTGACTGCAGTGGGCAGTTTGCTGCTGTCTCTTTTTATCCTGAAAGGTGACTGAGAGATAACAATGATTTCTGTAAGCAGGAGCTGCCTGATTGCCCCAGCTTAAATGCAATAGAATATCGTACTGCACTTTGGGGAAAACATTCTAAATTAACAAGGCCAATTATTTAAAGATCTTAACAAGTAATTAGGCAGAAGCAATGATATCAGAAAGATTAGTCTATGTGTAATATGTTGCTTTCATTCACATGGGAATTTTAATTATGGTATAAGCAAGTACACAGCTGACATGTGACCTTTACCCACACACAATTTTACTATATAAAATTAATCAAATACGCTTTCCTAATGTTTTATAGGTAGCTAATTAATTGTAGATCACATAACTGTCACAAAATTAACAAAATGCTTTTATGTAGGCAGTAAGCACTGCTTGCTGAGAATATTACTCTATGCAGTAGACAGTTTTTGAACTCAAAACACCCAGGAAAACTCCATTTTTCTTACAAAGAGACTGGTGACCTCATTGTTTATGCCATTCACCATACCTTTCACAAAAGCTCTCAGTTGATGAGGAGTACATCATGCAATCAGCTGATGCACAGACTAAGAATTCACTCACTTGATGGTAGCAATGATAAATTACAGAAAATGATGATGCTGAAGCTGAGAAAATACAGGATATTCACTTTAAAGGAGAAGGTAGCATTTTCAGGTTTTTTTCTATCTGCTGTTTCAAATTCAAACTCATTTAAATATATGAAACGCCACTCTAGAATGAAAAACAATGACTGCATTTTTTAACTACTTATAGCTACTTACACTGATACAAACTAGAGAAGAAAACACAGGTCTATCCTTAACTGGATGATAAGATGCTCTATATAAAGTGTTTGTGTCTATATATATAAATATGCGTGTAATAATTGTAAAAAATTCTTATATAACATAGATAATACATGACATTGTTAATACATTACATATACAGCACACAATAAGCATTATGCAATGGCAAATAACATCTGCCATCATACTTATAAAGGACATTAATATTTATTTTAGGTTTTTTCCACTTCCTCGACACTGCAGTCCCCTCTGCACCAGTTATTCAGATTGCCATCTATGGTGCCTTCAAGCCAAAACCAGCAAACAGTGATGAGAAAAGCCATTAGTAAATTCATAGCATCGTAGAATGGTTTGGGTTGGAAGGGACCTTAAAGGTCATCCAGATCCAACCCCCTGCCATGGGTAGGCACACCTCTCACCAGACCAGGCTGCCCAAGGCACCATCCAATCTTGCCTTCAAGGCAACCTGTGCCTCACTGATCCAAACCAATTTTTTCCAGATGTTTTAAAGAAAACCCTTGTGCAAAAGCACTTCTTCTGTGTGAATAAGCTCCTACTACAACATGAAGAACCTGCGTTCTACTAGAGTTCCAAAATTCTCCAGAAATTTCCCTTCATTGGCAAGTACCACTTTGCAAAGCTGCAGCCTTGTACGTAAAAATACTTCCCTTCATACAAACATTAAACCCTGCACTACAGCAATCTAAACCAAACGATGAGACACTCATTGTAACGTAGTATACAACATTATGTCATGGTTATGCCAAGAAAATAGGTTGCACGTTGTTTAAATTAAAGTATCAGGAAGAAACAAGCAAGTGGTCTCGGAAGACTGGAATACACCTGGTCTTACAAGAACACCACAGAGTGGACAGCTGGTCTACACCGCTGTATCATAATTCATTAAAGGATGTCCTAGGAGCATAAAGTTTTGTGTTCCTATAAATTGTATCAGAAATAACAAAGGGAGTTAGGTAAGTGGCTCAGTAACCCCACCTATGTCTGGATCTAAATAATATCGAGATAACAAAATAACTCAGAAAGGTAGAATCATAAATAGGCAACACAAGGTCAGAACACAAACACAAAATAATTCATTTTATTTCAATGAATAAATTAACCTCAATCTTAGCAGAAACAGGAGTCATACATAGTATCTGGCCATAAAAACTGTCAGTAGAGCACAAGAAAATAACATATTACAAAAAAAGGGACTTTTTGAAAGAAAATCTCTTAAATGTTGTCTCTCTTGAGAAGAAATTAGAAGTTATTTTCATGCCTACATTTTCTATAGAGTGTAGAGCAATCCAACACACCCATATTCTGGAGGAATGAGAAGCATGTACATTTGATTAACATCAGCGCATTTGATCCTATAATACAGTAACAATATACATTATGCATAGGTTTACAGACATTGGGAAAGGCTGAGTGAGTTCATCTGATCCACTTCTTCAAGCTAGACTTTTACACCTCATGGCAGCAGTCTCATCACACAGCTGCAAATTGTCTTGAACACAGTTTTATGTCCTGAAGTTCCTAATTCACTCTAACATTTTCTGTGTAAGATACACAAAGGTTTAAACATGATAATATATCCAAACTAAAACACACTTATGCACTTTTGCCAATCTGTCCACTGAAAACCTAAAATTTTTAAAAGTTTATTGGCAGGTCAGAGACAGTTAACAACCGTTCCTCAGAAACACTGAGTTGGTCTGTGGTCTAGGGCAGCGGATCTGATCTAAGTCTGTACTTTGAGAAACAAGGAAGCTGGTCAATCCCGTTCCATAAAGAAATTACTATCTAGCTACAGAACCTGCTGGGAAAGGCTCACGTGGATCAGATCTTGTGATTTGCAGCTTCTTACTCTCTGGAATCCAGGTACATGATATAGTCATGTGTAGGGCAGTATATAAAAAACAAAACAAATAAAGGAATGGAGCTCTTGAGAAAGAACCTGTAGGCCAGATTGCTTCTAGGCATAACTAGGGCTTTTCTTACAGACAGGAGAGTGCTGGGAGATCAGCAAAGTTCAGCTCATCTGCACTGGACTGGGCCAACAACCTGAACTAAAGAGGGGAGCTGGAGCTGGACCAGTATCTCTAAAAATGACAGAGACACTCTACGGACATTAAGACTGTATTCTGAGGAAATGAAAAGGCGTCATGTGTGGATATAGGGCTTAATTTTTTACATAACAGAAAGTGTGATGGTGAAATAAAAAAATAAATCTTATAGCTGTGAGATTACATCAACATATTAGTACACAGTAGCAACATTGATTTCGCTATGTGCCTCTACGGTACACAGATGCCCTTAAGAACATTTTGATGACTTTAAGAAGGATCATACACATTCATAAAGAGTTGAAGCACCTTGCTGGCCTTTAGCAGCATGCTTTTAACTGATTATTCAATAACTATACACCTCTTCTTCCTCATACTGGACAAAGCAAGTGTAAAATTTCCGTCTGTTTGCACTGACACTAAAAAACCAGAATCAAGTGGCCCTTCACAAGGCACTGCCATCACCTGACCTTACTGCTACCTAAGGTTAAAAAAAAAAAAAAAAAAAGAGGTTAATGTGAGAAACTGCAATTTTCTAGATAATTTGGTCTGGATTGTTAGAAACTACACTTCTACTTCATGGAAAGTTAAACAAAACAAATGCCTTTGTTTTTCTAGCCTTTCTAATTAGATGTAGTCCTGAAAATTATCATATTCCTGGCAAGCAAACCAAGTGTAGTTTTCTGATTTAACAAAATTGGCAGGTCTTCTACTTACATGCAGGCACAGTATTAAAAACAATTTGAGTAATATTTTTTAAACCCTTTCCAATGAGAGAAAAAAAATGTTTTGAGAGACTGAAACCAGGCAAAAAAAAAAAATCTCAAATATTAAATCAACTCCTTTACCCCAAATAATCTAGATCTGAAAATTCTCTATTAATCTCATCTCAGATTTGCAGTTCATTTCACTGCAAAAAAAGCTGGCAATTTAAACTGGCTAGTACGGCTGGAATCAATGGCTCCTCCAGCCACAGAGCACAGTACTCTCCAACTTCTCCTACTCTGAATAGATCTCCTTATTCCTCAGACTTTCAAAACCTGTAGCAGAGCAAGTACAGTCTTTCACCTTGGCAACACTTCGAGTTATCTCAGCTCTTAAGCACTATCATGTGCTTGTTCATCTGGGATTACAGCACATTTCAGGTAGAGTAGAATGTAAGAGAGAGTCAACTGAATCAGTTAGAAATACCCTATTCCATTAAATAAAATTATATATGTACTAAATAGCCTTTTCTAGCCTCCATGGAATGCCAATTATTTATTGCAAGCTGTGTTTAATTTAAATAAACAGTCTGGAATAGTTAACTTACAATTTGTTTATGAATTATTCTGTATTTCTGTTAACTTCAGATTTGAAGTTACTGAAGATCTAATTAAACCTCTGTGGAGTCTGGAGTGAAGAGTCACTGCTTCACTGATTTGCAGTTTTGGAGGGAAAAAACACAAACCACCAAAAACTATGATGAGCATGCAAGATGAGTGTCATTGAAATGGAAACAAAATATTAGTAAGAAGTGGTAGAAGTGGGAAAGATTAACAGCATACTGGAATTCAGAATTATCTACACCCAAACTCCAAAGGCTTGTATAATATTGTAAAACTCGCATCCTCTTCTATCTAAACTTTTTTGTATCTTTTTAATAACACATGATTACACTACAAAGAGATCCTCCCTCTATCAGAATACAGGGTGCAGTCAAGTTGTAACAAACTCAAATTCACTGAAAATCTGTATCTAATTCCAGGACAGAAATTAACTGGTTTTGGTTGGGAAAATAATTCAATTCAGTAGAATTCATTCTGTTCAGTATACTTCCTTCCTTATATTTAGATGAACTGGAATGTATTCATGACTTCTAGAAAGAAAAGTGAGAGATAAGGCAGAAAATGGGTTGTTTTGAAAAAGAAAAATGAAATACTGTAAGGGAGCACGTAAGACCTACAGATCTCCTGCAGAAATTTTAATTTACTGTAAGGCAATAAAATATTCTGTCTTTCAATGTCATGAGACTATTTGGAAAAAAAAGGAAATGGGGTTTTCATTGCAGCGTCCCTCCGGCCCCATGACTTAGTCTCTATGACAGTACAGATGTAAAGGCAAGGCTAGGAAAATCAAAGTACTGTTTGGCTCATGCCTATTGCTAAGAGAAAAAATACAAAAAGAACTGTTAATAACCATCTCCTAAATTATATACAAGTAGCTTTAATTAACAAAGATTGTAAGGGAAAAGGATATGAAATACTTATAAATTAATTCCCTGCCTCAAACTAGTTTTGCACAGATGTAGTTCCAAGATGACTAAGATTCAGACTTCCTCAGACTGCTACTACACAAACTGTTGTACAAACACTTGCACCATATAATAACAGCTACAGGATTTGTAACAGTTTTTCTGAATTTGTTCATGTTCCTGAGAACAAAGCTATTATTTTTGTAAGAGACAAGGATGTATCATAAGCTTCATTATAAATGTAGTAGAGAAATACATTTTTTATATTAAACGTTTGTTGACTAATCAACATCCTTGTAACCATGCTCCTTGTTTCTAGCATGGGTATTGAAGTGTAAGAACCACAGGCGTGGATAAGCAAAAAAGCACATAGTCAGCTCAGATTTTTCACTCAAAATCCCTGCAGCAAGGAAACATGCATCTTCATTAAGTTATCAATAAAGAATGCCTGTTTTAAAAAGGTGAAGATCAGACTCATAGTTTAAATAAGGAAAAATACGTTTCATTTACACACGTTCACTATTCTCACACTGTGAATTACATAGATTAACAGCAACTTTGACAATTTTCTTTCTTTCTCTTATAAGCATTCTTGTCTTGAATGCGAGTTCTGTTTCAATGGATTCTCCTGCTTAGAACAAAAATTATCCCAATACGCAGAATCCTCAGGTGCGACTGGAATACCGGATGCAACTAAATCTTCAAAAGTCAATAATGTAAACTGTGGTTGGTTGGGCTCCAGGGAAGGTACCTAAGGAAAATCCATATTAGTATTCATGTATTAGTATTATATGAATTGATATATTTCAATTTTCTTCCTGCAATATTCCCTATCCAGTTCAAACTTCACATTGCTTACTGAAAAAGAAAGAAAATATTCCAGTTGAGAACAATGTCATTGTCCCCAATTTAGGCTCTATAGTACTAACAAAGCACGTAACAGGCCACACCAAAAAAGCGAGTTTTTCTTTGAAACTCAGTTCAGAAAACTGAAAGAATACAGAATGTTGTAAATACACAGAATGAGTTTTTAAGTCCAGAAAAAAAGAAAGGAAAAAACCACCAACAAGCCAAAACAAACTGTACTTTATTCTCCAGCACACATGATTATTTGAGATGACAGTGTGAGGATTTATTCCACTAACAGTGTGCCTAATCATTCCTCACTGAGGTTTCACATGCTTCTCTCAAACTCATGTTATTTCAGGACAAAAGTGGTCACAATCAACCCACAATTCCCCATGTTAAATCCAGGTTAGATGCAGACTGAGATATTGCAGATGAGAGTGACGTGGTCTCTGTGTTAGTTCCATTACTTCAAGAGAAGTCACACTTAAGAATTAAAAAAAAAAGGTTTGTTTTTTTTTGAGCACATGTTACTGTTTAGCTGGTTGTATGCTATCTGCAAGTGTAATTCTTCCCAAACAGCAGGGCAAACAGTACAGCTGCATGAATTGAACACGAATACAGCTGATCCTTCTAAATGCAGCATTTGCTCAAGCAACATATTCTTAATGTTTTCTATCTGTTAGAATTCAGCAGGGTTACTCTGCAGTGTGGTTATTCAGTTCATCACACAAACTGACACATTTTTCCTGCGGGCTAAAGTACTGTTAACTTCTTGGGGAGCGAATACTGGCTCTGATCATTAATGAAGATGTTAAACAAGACTGGATCCAGTATTGACCCCTGGGATACGTCTCTAGCTACCGGCCTCCAACTGGACTTTGTGCCACTGACCATCACCCTCTAGGCTCAACCATTCAGCCAGTTTTCAGCTCACCTCACTGGAAGTCCCTTGAGCTTGGAGGAGATGTTTTTTGAATATTAAGCAGCTTTCTCGGGGCCCACTCACTTCCGAGGCCTTATGCCATGGGACTATTCCAAACAGATTTTTGATGAGCTAAAAGCCTGATCTCAATTCCAGGGTGCGAGCCCTCCTCCCTACCCCCAGGATCCTGAACTCCACCACCTCAAATTCACTATAGACAAGACTGTCTTTGACCGTCACATCTCCAAGAAGATCCTCTGTGTTGGTGAGCAGGCCCAGCAGAGCAACTCTTTTAGCTGGTCCCTCTATCAGAGGAAGATGTTGTCAATGAACTCCAGGAACCTCCTAGATTGCTTATGTCCTGTTGTGATTCTGTTGGGAATGATGACCAGGGACTGTGAATGGGAGGCTGCTTCTATCTGTCTGCAGAGGGCCTGATCCACTTGTTCTTTCTGGCCATGTAGCATAAAACAGACACCCACTATAATGTCACCTTGACTTACCCTCTTTTTTATCCTAATGCAGAAACTCTCAGCTGGCTCCTCATCAACCCCCAGGCAGACACATTCATTCTAGATGCTCTCTCATGTAAAGGGCAACTCCTGCTTCTCATCTTCCCTGCCATTCCTTCCTAAGTAGCCTGTACCTCTTGATTGAAACACTCCAGCCATGGGAGGCATCATAGAATCGTAGAACAGTTTGGGTTGGAAGGGACCTTAAAGATCAGCTAAGTCCAACCCCTCTGTGATGGGTAGGGACACATTCCACCACGTTTCCATGATCCCAACATGATCATAGCCCTGCAACTGCACACTGGTGTCTAATTCATCATGTTTGTTCCCCATACTGTGTATATTGGTGTACAGGCACTTTAGAAAGGCACTCCAGCATGTTGAGTACCTGGAGAGGGCTTGGAGGATTGGTTCATAATGATACCCTGTAGGCACTTGCTTGCTTACGTCCAAGTGCTGAAGGTGACTCTGTCAGGCCCATTTTGTTGATTTTGTTATCCCTTCCTGTCACATCAATGAAGGCAGGTCACTAACTAGGTAAAAGAGCAAAAACATCTATGCTCCACTTTAGTGTTTGAGCAGTGAACTGTTGTTAGGAACAAATGGACAGACAACAAAACGGTTTGTGTTTCTTCCAACAGCACAGCAAACATCAAAGTTTTCCAATGCAGACTGAAGCAAAAGTTAATTGAGCTGCTTGTCACTATATAACACCATGTCACTTCTGTAAGGATAGACATTCTGGCATTTTGGAGATGCGGTAAAGCTAGAGGAACTATGCCTAAAGCCATGTGAGTTACATCACAGATGCATACCAAACATGAACTAAGCCTCGGAGCTACGAAGATTCTTAGCAGATCTAGTTTGAACTTCAGCACATGCTTGTCTGAAGACAAGTGTGTTCTGACTGAATTCATCACAAGACTTGTGAAATTTAGCAGGTGATAGACTGAAAGATATTTTATAGCCCAGACTGGAATTATAAAGAATTATAAACTTCACCATCTTACACTGAGACTTGCCTAGGATCATAGAATCACAGAATCACAGAATCATAGAATCATAGAATCATAGAACAGTTTGGGTTGGAAGGGACCTTAAAGATCATCTAGTTCCAACCCCCCTGCCATGGGCAGGGACATGTCCCACTGGATCAGGCAGCCCATCGCTGTCTAGATCTAGGTAAAGGCACAGATAAATGTTCTGCCTCTTCAAGCACACAGCAATCACTAGCATACATTTTGTTAAGACTTTTCAACACCAGGGAATTTAAATTATAGTACTATAAAGTAATAATTGGTCTTTCCTGTGAATTGTAGGTAGTTGCTATCAAGGTAGGAAGAAAACTCACTGCAAGTACATGCTCTGCACACAGGATGTAATGAATTACTCCTATGAGAGCAGAGAGGGAACAGAGATAAGCACTGACATCCTGAAGCAATTGTATAATGTCCACATGCTCAATTTTTTTAAATGAAGACTAAGAACACCTTTTCCTTCCAACACACCTGGCAATAAAGAGAATCCTTTTTTACAGTTCATTTATAAAGAGAGAAGGCCACTCTAATTTCCTCTGCATTCCTGTTAGAAGGAGTCCTGGAAAGGCACAATGCAATAGTACAGAAATTTTCACTTCATTTCCACATTGGGGAGTCACAGAATGCTCACTTGTCCTATTTAAAATGACCTTTTTTCAGTGAATTGAGTTAATGAAATTTAGGTCATCACAAATTTAGCCAGTGGACAAGTATGCCTTTGACACTTTTCTTGATTCAAAGACTTTTCATCATAACTCTTGACACCATGCCTGTTCTTTCAATGATAATTTTAAGGTGTGTGACTGTGACAATGAAGGTCAATATTTAAAAATCCTGGATTTTTGTAGAATACTAGGGTAACTGTCTTTAGAAATAATGGCCACCGTCTTTTCACCTCAGAGCAACATTCATCAGTATTCCTGTAGGAGGGATGATATGCAGCCCCATGGGTTTATGTCCTGTCAAACAGAAAGCACGTATTTTCTTAAAGAATATTTGAACACTGATCTGCCATAGTAAATCCTCAAAGGTAGTTTATACCTTTTTTAATCTAACCAATACCAGTTAAAAGGTCTGCCTCTGTGTTATCCATGAACACAGACTCAAGACTTCATGACCATGATAGAAGCGTGGACACTTTCTTCCTTTTATCAATTCATACACTAATTATTGTTGTTCTAGTTCCTGGCAGAATCTGCATAGACAAAAACACATAAACCATTTTCTTGCGAGCAGCTAAAACACCACAGATGAACCTGGCAATTTGTCACACTCTCCTTTGCTGACTGTGTGGCTGTTTTGGCCACAACTTGTCAGTCTACCTCAAATTTGACTCTTCTTGCTATTTTCATGATCAAGGTCTTTGTTAAATTGCATAGAAAATCCAAAAAGCTTTTAAGTAGCTTTGCTGCTTCTTTCAATAAAGAGATGACATGGAATAAAGACTAACACTGCTGTTCTTCCCATCTGTTGGTTGTTGCTCGTCCTAAAGGTTATATTGTCATAATGGTGTTTGAGAGACAGATCTGCTCTGGGATACATGCAATGACAGCCCTCGTTAAAATGAACTTGGTGAGGTGCCATACTAGTTTAGCAGTCCAGATTGGTTCACTGTCTTGAATTTCCTCTGTGAAAACCGTCTTTCCCATGCAAAGCAGGCTGTGACAAAGATCATTTAATCTTCTCTTGAATGAACACACTGAATGCTGTAACACATGCATTCCAGATTTGACGTTACCTGTTGCTGTCCTCTGAAACCATTTCTCCCTCCCATAACTTTCCCAAAATAGGCACAACATAACTAGAAGTAACAGTTCAGAAACAATCTGGTTAATTCTGTGCTTACGATAAGCTTTCTCCTTGGCCCGGCTTTTGAGATAACACGCTTTTAGCTTTAGTATCAGACTAAGTTCATGTTCAAGAGGTTAGTTACCAAGACCTAAAACATTTCATCATTTCTTACATCAGATTGCTTCTGTCCAAATTCCTCCTGTTTCCCGAGAGCTACGGCAACATGATGATGGTCATCTAATCGGGTTTCCTGGTAAAGATGAAAAATAGCAATGTAAATGCATTTTCTTTTTACTGTTTCCAGCAAAGACTATATAAATGTTTAGAACATGGTTCAGAAAAACAGCAGAGCATATTTTAACATACTTGAAAATAATGACATTCAAAAAGTAACAGCCAACTTCGGCAGTTTTGTTGCAGAGCTCAAGGATGTAGATACGTGGAAAAGTTAGCAGGGCTGAACTAATTACTATAGGTTACAAATATTTCACCCATTTGTAGATATTTATATTCAAGTCTGTGACCTTAGCATTCCTTCACCTGTCCCTTCTTAGTCACAAGCCTTATAATCCATCCCAGATATCTGCTTTCCAATGAGATAAACTGTGCACTTCTGGGAGGTATTCTGAAAAAACAACAGTGTAACTGTAGACTTAAACCAATAATTCTCTCCCTCTTCATGTCAGACAGCATGTTAAGTTCACAACTTCAAATTTCTGACATAGCAGTCTGAGCACTCCACTGTATGAATAAGAATCAGCTTTCTTCAAAAAACATTTTTAGATACACAACCATATATTTAGTCATACAGTTTATTTAATAGCTTTGTTTGAAAGGGTTTTCTTATAGAAAGGCTAAGAATTCATTGTAAACAATTAATTTCAGAAAAAAAACTTGTATACAGTGTTTCTGAATAACGTTTACTCTATAGTCAAGTCATAATCCAGTGGTTCTTTTTTAAAAAATACATGGTGGGGGGGAATTTTCCCTGTTTGTTTTTCCAAAAATTTTTGCAAAACTTTGTGCAAACTTTCTAAAATGGAAATCAAAAATAACAGGAATTTTCCTTAGAAAAATGAACAATTTAGATATCACCATTAATCTGGGAATCAGTTAGTAGCTTGGCTGTTCTCCTGGGAGTAGGGCTGTACCACCAGTTTCCACTTCTTGAGAAATACTCTAACAGCACGATACTATAATATAAACAAAGCATCATGATATCCTCCTCTGTCTTCAGACAGGTTGTTAGCTGCCTTTTCTTTTTCCCTTTCAACCTATGCAAAATGTCTTTTAAAACAATACTGTCAGTCTGCATTAGGCTTATTTACAGTTCACCTACGATATAGGATTTTCAAAGATTTCAGTTGCAAGGATATCATTTCTGTGATTCCCCATTTCTGTGATTTCTGTATATATAAAAGAGTGCCAAGATGCTAAGCTCATATTTACTCAACCAAACTCAGATGATGCAACAGCTGCTTTAGTCATGTGTAGCAGGAATACAACTATAAAGCTGAGGGATTTTGCTGGCAAAGATGCGAGTGTCTTGGCAGATAGATGCTGGTGTACAAGAACTATGTTTTTACTTTCATCTCTCCATCACCAAAACTGTGCCTATTTGACAAATTTATCAGTGAACTTTGTCTCTCTCACCTACTTACAACCAAAATATCAAGCTCACGTTATTTTACCTTTCTTCAAAGCACCAGTAAAAAAAAATTACTACTTCAATTCTGTCTCCGTTAGGAGAAACATTTAATGCATGTAAGAAACTCTAAGAAATCTGCAGTGTAAGTGGTATTTCCCGTGACTACAAGAGCTATAGGTGTACTTACTATAAGGTAGTTTACTAGGTTTTCTATTCCTTTACTAAGGTACATGACTGAAAATATGTCAAGCATAAAGAATGCTGCCTTGGGTTTGATGAAATCTAACCATTTGTCTACATCACACACACTTCCCCAAAAGTAAAAAAAGACTATGAAAATAAGATTTTTGATCAAATGTTGCTAAACTATTTATATAGTTCTACAGTGGCAGTGTTTTCCTGTTTGTCTAGACGGAAAACTGACTACATTCAGTTTTCATTCCTTCCTTTTCTTTCATTTTTCGCGTAGTCAGAAGGTTAGAGACTGATGAGAACAGAGGATGCAACCCACTCCGCAGTGGCGTGCATCGATAATCAGAAGTCTGACAACAACTTTGTTACGGCTTAAGCTTAACATCCTGAAATGTCTTTTTGTGAGGTGAACTTAGGTATCACTTCTTGTTTGTGCAACTGTAAACATATTATAGGTGGTCTTTTACACGTTGTGAATAAAATAATTACTCTGTCAGCTCAAAGCTGCATTTAACAGGCAGTGAAACTTTAGATAATGGGGATCGTTCCCCTGCAGAGACTCAGCCCAGTGGTTGCCCCATCCCTGGAGGTGTTCAAGGCCGGGTTGGATGGAGCCTTGGGCAGCTTTATCTAGTGGGAGGTGTCCCTGCTCGTGTCAGGGGGTTGGAACTGGATGATCTTTAAGGTCCCTTCCAACCCAAACTATTCTATGATTCTATGAAATTCAGAAGGTTCGGACTCATGTACTTCACACATCCTCTGTGATCACAACATTTTGAGTATCGTACAATAAAACCTAACTATGCCCTTCAACTTCTTTTTGCTGCTTCAGAGAAATTTAAGTCCAAAACAAATGCAGAAGGGAAGGAAATCTTTCCTGGCCCCTACTAGGGGGTAGCAAAAACCTTCAGGTATGAAGTTAATGAAACATACTGAAGTAAGATACTTGCTTATCTATTAATCTGGTGATATTGATAAACCAGCTTATAAAATAAATCCAACTTGTTAAATGGAAGTAGATGATTAAAAAAAAGGTGAAAGAGGACAACCGTACAGGAATTCCTCGGAGGTAAAGGAGGAATTCGTTTACCTTTGTTTTGCTAAGATTCCTCTGTATAAATCTGAAAACATATAATGGATCAAAATTTGGTTTTCTCTCCACAGAACCAAAGTGTAACTAGAGCTGTTCACGCTAAGGCACACTGAGACTTATAACGGCCTCATTTAAAAGGTTCACCAGAAGGATGTGTCTGCAATTCAAATCATTCTCGATTCACTCAACAACAGACCGTTTATGAGGAAACTGTACCTTCTCAGCCAGCAGAACTTATTGCTCTGTGAAGTAAAAGTTTTAATTCCTATTTATTCCTGACAATACAACAGGCTTAACTTCCTTACTGAGGGTGAAGGACTCAAGTACAGTTGCTCATCAACACGAATTTTGAAATATGTTTCAAACTGACCCAGGTAATCTCAGTTTGAAATTCATATCCTGGAAGCAATTTGATTGCATACAGAGAAACCAAGGAAATATTTATTGTGAAAGAAGGTAACAACAATTTGTGTAGCAGCAGTGGTGCAGATAATTTTTAATCCCGGAGTGAGATTTAGGACAAATTGAGTGCTTCCTTTATAAACTGGTTGCATCCATAATTGAGGTAAGGATAAAAGCAGAAGTGTCTCATATCTCATTAAAATACTTCTTTAATATAGATTCCAATAAGTGCTACCAACCCATTCTTCCTGATTAATTGTAAAAAACTAGGACAAATAAGGAAAGGGTCATGGATACATGTAACATTTTGCCAATCAGCAATGAGGATTTTTTCCACATATAAAACTTGTCATAATTGTTATCAATCAGCTTCTTTCACTTTTATTAAAATTAAGTAGCACTTCATTCTGTAAGTTTATTTTCTTCAAAGGAAGTGAGCATATAGGATTACTCATAAACAAAAAAAATCATCATCATAATGACTCATCTTAAATTAACATCCTGACACAAACACTGTACCACTCTTCAATAGGCTTGTAAACCTTTAATTATTACTAAAAAACCTCATCTTTTTAAAATAAGCAAAGTATGTACTGTCTATGTGAATAAAGCATATTTAACACATATAGCAGACATAGCTTAAAATTAAATTTACATTTTTCAATTAAGTTTTACTGTATTTCTTCCTCCTACTCCTTCCAAAACCGTTGGAGGGAATCTGAGTAGCACCCTCTACAGCATTGTATGAAAACAAGTGCCTAAAGCTAAACCAATCCATCAAGATCAAACAAGACTTAGCTCTTACTGAGCAACTGTCTTCTATCGAAGCTAAAAAAAATAAATGAGCAGTGGAGAAAATCTCCTAAGCATTCTGCTTAGAGAATTGTCAGCCTCTGGCCTGGACAGGTGCACACTCTCCTGGGTGGAAAAATGGTTGGATGGCCGGGCCCAGAGAGTGGTGGGAAATGGTGTGAAATCCAGCTGGAGGCCAGTGACAAGTGGGGTTCCCCAGGGCTCAGTGCTGGGTCCAGCCCTGTTCAATGTCTTTATCAATGACCTGGATGAAGGCATCGAGTGCACCCTGAGCAAGTTTGCGGACGACACTAAGCTGGGTGGAAGTGTCGATCTGCTGGAGGGTAGGGAGGCTCTGCAAAGGGACCTGAACAGGCTGGACCGCTGGGCAGAGTCCAATGGCATGAGGTTTAACAAGGCCAAATGCCGGGTCCTGCACTTGGGGCACAACAACCCTGTGCAGTGCTACAGACTGGGAGAAGTCTGTCTAGAAAGCTGCGTGGAGGAGAGGGACCCGGGGGTGTTGGTTGACAGTGACTGAACATGAGCCAGCAGTGTGCCCAGGTGGCCAAGAAGGCCAATGGCATCTTGGCTTGGATCAGAAACGGCGTGACCAGCAGGTCCAGGGAGGTTCTTCTCCCTCTGTACTTGGCACTGGTGAGACCGCTCCTCGAATCCTTTGTTCAGTTCTGGGCCCCTCACCACAAGAAGGAAGTTGAGGCTCTGGAGTGTGTCCAGAGAAAAGCAATGAAGCTGGAGAACAGGTCTTATGAGGAGTGGCTGAGGGAACTGGGGTTGTTTAGCCTGGAGAAGAGGAGGCTGAGGGGAGACCTCATTGCTCTCTACAACTACCTGAAAGGAGGTTGTAGAGGAGGGAGCTGGCCTCTTCTCCCAAGTGACAGGGGACAGGACAAGGGGCAATGGCCTCAAGCTCCGCCAGGGGAGGTTCAGATCAGGTATCAGAAAGAAATTTTTCCCAGAAAGGGTCATTGGGCACTGGAACAGGCTGCCCAGGGAGGTGGTTGAGTCACCATCCCTGGAGGTGTTTAAAAGATGGGCAGACGAGGTGCTCAGGGATATGGTTTAGTGGCAAATAGAAATGGTTGGACTCAATCATCCAAGAGGTCTTTTCCAACCTGGTGATTCTATGATTCTATGAAATGAAAGACACTTTGAACAAAACTAAACCACAAACAGTCAACTACACAACTAGGCAGTTCATTTGGCATTCAGAATGGAATAATCGAAAAATAATTTGTTTAATGTCCACAGAAAATTCCCTCTCTATTATGAATAGGCTTTGCTCCTGTTGTGAACAGTTATAGGCTGTTTGACTAGCGTCCACTTTGATTTGCTTTGATTCACTAGTACTTCATTTAACCTTTTAGTCATGACAAGTATGAAGTGGTAGAACTTTTTCTAGTCTTTATTCTTTCAAATTCCCTTTTTTCACATTATTTGGCACTTTCTGAAGGAGATTTCAGAATATTGTCTGTAATTTAAATGGGTAATCTGCTTCTTTGTTTATTTTGGTAAATTAGATTCTCTTTAAAACTGAAATAAGACAATCCAAAATACGTGATAACTGGCCTTTAAACAGCCTTACTCTCTTCAATCATCTCCTGCCATAAAGATACAGGCAGAACTGAAATGCAGCACTGTGAGACCTTATTTTTTTACTTTACAGAACAAGCTCACTCAAGAAAACTCAGCGCATCAGAGGACACAAAGTAAATACTATACTATTAATACACAGTCTTTTAGGTGATTCTAAATGACCCCTCTTAAGTGACTCTCCCAGATTTTCCAGAATTAGTGTTTTCTGTTACCAAATTGTTTCAAGAAATTGGCTCAAGGGAAGATAACGGAACAAAACACGACTCTTGTAAGTTAGAAAAAGGGCACAAAATTAAATGAAACTTGGGAGAAGAAAAAAAAGCAAAGTAATGCATAATTTTAGGCTGTGATCTGGTAACTAAAAAAATTTATTATTTTTTCATTTTTATTTTAATCAATTTTGATTAGTAAATGAAATTATATCCCAACTGAGCTTGTATCTATATGAAACTTGAAATACTTCTTTAAAAGACTACAATCTGCTTCATTATAAGGCTGCGCTCTTGGGAAGCAGGAGGGCAAGCATAGAAGAGGAGACAGACAAAAGCAGACAAAAACTAAATTAAGCTTCTAGCAATAATTATTAAGTAAAAAGGAAAAATCAAGTAAATAGAAAGTATTTAAGTAATACAGGGAGCTATTTCCATCATCGTTTTCAGGCTACTTTAGTCAAATACAGGCACATGGCATCAATGACCAAAATTCCAGAAGTCGACTGAAAGAGGTAGATTCTTCCTTGACAACAGTACGCTGTTATCATTAATAAGCATTCTATTGTAAGATGTGTCACAGTCTTTCGTACTATTTACTTTTGCCAGCCTAAAATCTCAGCTAATGAATCTCACAATATACTCAATTCCTAGAATGTATGGCAATACCAGTAAGAGGGTTGATTTAGTATCAGTAGATACAAAAAAAACCCAAATGTGGCTGAAAATGTTGAAAGGAGTAAACTGTGCTGCAAGTTAAATATTACTGGCACTTTTTTTTTTTTTTTTTTTTTTACTACATGCATATATATATATAGCTTGTATACTACACAAAACAAGCATACATCAGGAATTTGTTATTTAGACAAAATCTACTGGCATGGCTGTAGATATTATCAAAATGTAAACATGTAATGGAAACTGAGTACTCTTACTGAAAAGTGTGCTTGACTATTTTGTGAAATTGCAAAATAGGTATTCTTTGAATTGCTACCCAGCTATATATGAGCTGTATAAACTTATGACAGACTGGAACAAGGTGCTCTTTACAAACAATGTTAACATCAGATTTTCTTTTGCATGTTTTCCTTTGTTTTAAGCAGTTGGCTGAAAGTGCCTCCAAGCTGTAGAGAAATGGCATTGTGATTTTTTTAATTTTTTTAAAAGCTTGGTTTCTTGGAGCAATTAGATCATTTGAGATCATTGTATAGAATCATAGAATCATTTAGGTTATAAAAGACTCTTAAGATCAATCTTAACACAACCAAGTCCACCACTGAACCATGGCCCTACCAGCTCTTTCTCTCTACTCCCTTCAAACTACATTAGATACTATTGATCATTTTCTACCAAATCTAACAGGATAAGATGTTTTAGTGAGAGTCTCAATAACTTTCAAGAAGGGAAACCCAACAAAAACCCAAAACTCAGATAAAAGACTGAGCACAAACTAACGTTCCAACTAAGCAAACACAAGTTTTTCGCATCTCTCCATTCCCCCAGACAGCAGCCAATCAGCACACTGTAATTCCAAACCCACAAAGAACATTTCTACCAATTTGCATGGACAAGAAATAAGAAACTCAAAGGAACTAAAGACATCTCGTCCATTTCCAACAACTAACATAAAAACTAAATAACTAGTTAGTCAATCCCTAGTCCCATTCTAGACCAACTGATGAAGAACTTCAAAATCTTATACACTGTTCAGCAGTCAAGTCTGAATGTGCTTCAGTGAACTTCCTGCACACCCTAAGAAGAATTCACAGAGTGCAGGAAATATACTCCAGGAACAGAAAAAACAAAAAGCCATTATAATGGATATATCTATGTGGTGTCTTTCTGAATATCAAAACCACTTTAAAATGTTGCAGATTTGCATCCTAAATTTTCACTGAGATATATTCAATGTGTTTATACAGAATACAGGCAATTAAAAAAATCAAATGTGCAATGCAACCACAGGTTGTTGAGACTGTTTATCATTATTGAGAAAAAAAATTGAATATTTCTTACCTCAAATATCCACTCTTCTTCTTTATCTCCATCCAGAAGCATTTTTGTCTCCTTATACACTTTCCCTATTTCCAGTTCCAATGGGGACACATGAAATTCAATTCTTTGCAAGTTAAAGCCAATTCCGACTCCAATAGCCTTTAAGAAGCTTTCCTTCAAAGCCTAAAACACATAATGAATATATTTTATTCATGCTGGCTCTTTTCAAACTGCTCAATAAACATTATTTCCAAGCACACGCTGCAGACCAAATAAATCTAAGACTTATATTACTATGAATCTGAGGGTAGACTGATGCAATTATCAAGAGGAAAAGTTATCAGCATTAATATCTAGCCTAACATGCATTACTAAGTGGCACCTACAGGTAGGAACCCTGTACCTTGCTCTGAGTACTAGTTATAAATCCTTCTAGAAAGGTCAGCTGTACTATGGTTCTGAAAGTTCTTCTGATATTAAAAAAGTCATTAATATATAAAATCTATTAAAATATTTTCTCCATATGAACATGTAACTATAAAAAGTATTCAATTCTATCATAGTGAAAATAATAACAAAAATAAGAAAAGAGAATGTGCAGATTACAGCATTGCAGTCTTTATATAGACAAAAAAAGTATTACCCAGTGTCGATGAAACATATCCAGCTGCATCCATTCATTACTCATAGACTTGATGACATCCCACTCTGCTTCAGTAAACTGTCGCTTCATGATGCGAAAGAAACTTGGAATTGAGCTACTACCTATAAATTAGAGATATTTACAGAAATTTTAACGGAATAGCAATAATAAGCATATGAATTTCCTCATGCTACTGCTCTAGAAAGAAATTAATAAGGAAAAAAATTCTGAACCAACTCTTCTCTACAATCTGAATTTACGTAACCCCAAAGCAGCGATGCTGATGACAGTTCAAGACACGGTACAAAAAAACCCCATTCCTATAGCAGAATTACTGCATTAAAAATGTGAAATGAAAGTCATAAACATTACTTATTTCTGGCATTCTCTAAAAAGGAAAGTGTTTAACCAGTGCTGATGATATATAAAAAAATTTATACTCAGCTACAAAAGTAGCACATACAGTGGTTGACATTTGAAAGCTTGATTTGGTAACATTTTATAAAACAGCGTGCTGTTTGTCAGAATTCATCAAGCTATTCTGCTTCTCCCCCTTGGATGCTAACATACAAAAGAAACACTTTAAGCATATGTAGAAACACAACCTCCCAAATTTATCACATGAATTTTAAGTCTTCAGGATTTATTCTGCAAGAAAAACGGGGGTAGGGAGATGCCCATAATCACAGTAAGAAAGTTATCAAGGAAAAAACCCACCAAACCTTTGAGTCCTTACATTAAATTTAAGCCTCCTCTAAAAATAAGCATAGCTGTGTAGAACTGCAGCAGATTTTCAAGGGCTTCACCGCTTTCCCCATCTAGTTTGAATTTACTTTGCAGAAGACACTACAGACTGTGTAGTTATACTGATCAACGGCATTTCTAAAATACACTGGAAGCTCCAGACCTCATTACACACTTGGTTAATCACCCATGGCCTGTATCATTAGTCAGCATACCATGCAATCTGTCCAGCAGGGCTGGCTAAATAGACAGTGGCAGAAAGCAATCTATTTCCTTTAGCAGGGACAAAAAAAAATTTGGAGACAGACAATTCCACATATTCATACAAAATTTTTCACAGACGACGCAATTTTCTTATTAAAAAGAAAACAGTTGTATTTAATCTCAAAGAGTCTCCAATCCCCAAACCAAACTACTTTTAAGAACCCATGACTAATAATTGCTAAACAAAGATGCAAATTGCAATCATAGAATCACAGAATAGTCTGGGCTGGAAGGGACCTTAAAGATCATCTAGTTCCAACCCCCCTGCATGGGCATGGACATGGCTCACCAGACCAGGCTGCCCAAGGCCCCATCCCGTCGGGTCTTGAACACCTCCAGGAATGCGGCAGTCACAGCCTCCCTGGACAATCTGTGCCAGTGCCTCACCACCCTCAAAAGGAAGAATTTTCTCCTTATGTCTAGTCTAAACCTGCCCCTCTCCAGTCTATACCCATTATACTTTCTGAACAGTCTCCAGCTTTCTTGTAGCCCCTTCAGGTACTGGGAGGTCGCTATAAGATCTCCTTGGAGCCTTCTCTTCTTCAAATTCTCACTTTAGATCTGCCACTGATTCCGACTATGGACAAGGAACTTTGTTTCTCTACACCAGCTTTCCCCATCTTAAACCAAAGATAAGGGTATTAATCCTCTATAAAGTAGTTGTCTTCTACAGATAACTAAGCACTATGTAGAAACATGTATTGGCAGCAGAAATAATTGATCAGGATGAACTCATGCCACACTAAAGCACACATTCAGGTTTTTTGACAGTTTCAAGACCATATGAAAAAGAAGCGTGGCCAGCAGGTTGAGGGAGGCGATTCTGCCCCTCTATTCCTCCCTTGAGAGACCTCATCTGGAGTATTGTGTCCAGTTCTGGAATCCTCATCATAACAAGCATATGAAGCTGTCAGAATGGGTCCAGAGGAGGGCCACAAAGACGATCCGAGGGCTAAACCAGCTCCCATACAAGGACAGGCAGAGAGCGTTGGGGTTGTTCAGCCTAGAAAAGAGAAGGCTCCGAGGAGATCTTATAGCAACCTTCCAGTACCTGAAGGGGGCTACAAGAAAGCTGGGGAGGGACTGCTTACAAAGGCTTGTAGTGATAGGACAAGGGGCAATGGGTATAAACTGGAGAGGGACAGATTTAGACTAGACATAAGGAGCAATTTGTTCACCATGAGAGTGGTGAGGCACTGGCACAGGTTTCCCAGGGAAGCTGTGGCTGCCCCATCCCTGGAGGTGTTCAAGGCCAGGTTGGATGGAGCCTTGGGCAGCCTGGTCTAGTGGGACATGTCCCTGCCCATGGCAGTGGGTTGGATCTGGATGATCATTAAGGTCCCTTCCAACCCAAACTATTCTATGATTCTATATTGCAAAGTGTAAAATGACATACTGCACACATCACACAAGACATGTCAGTGACATTTCAGAGATGCTCTCAATCTCATTTAGAGACTGAAGTGAAGAAAACATCTTAAGACGGCAATCTTATTGACAGTTACAGTAGTCAGCCAGCGGAACGATCCAGAACAACCTAAGGACAGAACTAATGTTCCTGTCTGGAGAAAATGATGCTACTGAAAGTCAAAAGCAACCACAATGTCATGTTTTGATGGATTACCAATGCAAACAAAATATTCATCTACTTAGACAACCTCCCTGATTCAAACTACAACACATTCAATAATGTCCTGGTTTACCCTTCCACTTCCTCCACTACTTTCAGACAGTTTTACTTTTACTTTCAATAATCCTGGGCTAGCCATACTACCAGAGAAGACTATCCAAGACCATCCACACCACACACTTCAGCACGGAGGGGTATTTAACACCTCGTGTATCGTTTCCCCTTCTGCCATCCAAAACTTACCCTGCATGGTAAATACATTCAATTTAGTGTTTAGCATAGCAAGCATATATCAAACCCATATGTTACTGCCTTTTCACTCCTTACCTACCCCTTTTATGTCCTAGGTTTCTTGAACTGTTCAGCTACCCTTCTTGATGCTTATGTTCAAGCTTACGCAGTACTGTCCCCTTCACTCCACTCCAGACATAACTTTTTCTCAACTGCCCCTCCTGTTTCCTTCTTAATACAGCACAGTTGAGGAGGAATTCCTTGCTCTGAAGAACAGGTCAGATTAGAGAAGCCAGTGATATTATTCTCCACAAATTAGTAGCAGTACCACAGCCTCCTGAGTCCATTTCTCCATATGAGCTTGAATCATAGAAAAATTTACTTTGGAAAGGACCTCTAGAGACCATCTGGTCCAATCTTCTGTTGAAAACAGAGCCTTAGGCTCTTATAAGGCTCTTATGCAAGGCATCTCATGGCCCTGTCAAACAGTCTTTCACTCCTTCTCTGGGCAACTTACTCTAGCGTTTCACTGCTCTCATGGTAAAGAACAGTTCTGTTTTACCCAGACAGAATTTCCCTTGAAGCAACGTAAGCCGGTTGCCTTTTGCCCTGTCCTCGTATGCCCTCATGAAGACAGCTACCTACATCTTCTCTATAGCTTCTTTTCAATAGACTGTGGTTAGATCGCCCTCCAAAGAACTTTCCACTCTTTAAGCCCAATAAACCCAGCTTCTATAACATTTTTACACAGGTCAAGTTCCCTAACCCTTTAATCACCTTGGTGGCCCTTCATTAAACCCTCCTCAATGTTCCCTTGTCTCCCATCACTTAGGGGATAAGGAAGGGACTAAACTAGAAGCAGTAGAAAGCTTTGTTTTAGATACAACCTTTTTTACTTTTACTTGGAGCAAAAAAAAACTCAAACACCCTCATCACAAATAACAAAAACTTCCCTTGAAAGAATGGGAGTAAGTCCCATACCATAATTATTCAGTTGGTTTTTAAATTTTCAGTTCTAAATTAGCTCCCATTTGCAAGCTGTTTCAAAAATAAACTCACCTATCAGTCACTATACAAACACTTGAACTTATTTCTGTGACCACTCCAATTCATTAATAATCCAAATTCTAGTTTACAAGATAATTACATTTAATTAAAAATACACCAAAGGGCTTTCATGCTAAATTATTGCATCATGCATGCTATAGAGCTAACAGCTATTTTGGAGCTATACACATGTATAGTCTACAGCTGATCATTTGAGGCACATGGCAAGACAGAGTACCAGTTAAGCACCTTTTGGCTGGGTCCTTCACTTAGCAACCAAGCCTCAAATTCTGATGGTAACTTTCTAAGTATTTTTCCTCCTGTGTTAACTGCCTACATATTTTTCTCACAGAAGTTCAGGAAAAGTGCTAAACGTTTTTGGTAATCTCAAATCCTACTCTGTAAAATTCTATCAATGAACAACGGTAAGGCCAGACACTAGCTGAAACTTAAATCTTCCTTATTTAACTTGCAGCAGAAAATAAAAAGAATTCCTTTAAGATATTTCTAAGCAGGTTGTAGGAAACTGCACACCTGCTCCTTCTCTGCTTCTGAATACCCATACCCTAAGGAACTCCAGGGTTATTAAAAAAAAGAACAAACACTTAAATATTGAGCCAAAAAAAATTAGCTGGGGCTACAACTATGTGGAAAAATTTCATTGAAAGGCTCAGAATGGCATTTCAAATATACCTTCTTGCAAGTCACATTTACAGCTTCTGAAGAATCAGGATTTAGATTCTGATTTCAATAAATCCAATATACTTACAGTAATCTTGTCCATCTCAGTGGCACGGTGAGATTCCTGTAACACACAACGTGTGCAACTCAGAAAAAATATTTATGTACATACGCTACTTGTTTAAATTGGTGAAGATCAGGAAATTGCACAATATTTATCTGATGGGTCAAGCATCTGACTAGGTGGGTGTTCATCATTGAAATAAATTCAATTTTGTAATTTTAGGGACACATATGAGAGATAAGACAGGTTTTCATGTGAGATTTGAAAAATATGTGGAGTTGGAAGCAGAGGAAAAACAGGAAGTTAGTCCCATCCCTATTCCTATTTGAGAAAAGAGCTGCATTTGTAGGAATTGGAATCAATCATAGAATCACTAGGTTGGAGAAGACTTTGAGATCAACAAGTCCAACTGTACCTGTCCACTAATAAATCACAGCCCTAAGATAAAGACAATCAGAATTAAGATCCATGTAAACTATGATGCTATTAATAGTGAAGATTACTATCCATAGAGCTAATACAGAAATCTTCATATTGGTATTTTGTTTACACTGTTAAAAACACCAGATCACTCATAAGGCATCATTGGTAATAAAATGTACACTTAACAAAGGTAGTGACTGTCCTGAAGTCATTAAAACCATGACATGCCTTCTCACAAATAGTGAGAAGATTACATGACTGACCTTCCCCACTTTGCTTTTTACCACTTTCACAGTCTTCAAATTGTTTTGGTCAGATACAAACTAACCAGCTTATATTGGGGTCTATATCAAAAGTATGGAAAGTGAAATCGAAAAGCTCATTGATCTATTAATCCCCTGAAAAAAACCCACAAACCAAACACAAAAGCCCAAGACCAGAATGCTAAGAGATTCATAACTGCCTTGAACTGCATGAAAGCAGCAGGTCAGTGATCAAATACTAACATCTAGTCAATACACATCAATTTACTTTCAGATAGTGAAAGGGCTTAGCAACAATGTGAAATGTACTACTCAACAAATCAAGTGACTGAAGTATGAACAGATCAAACTACTTAATAATGTGAAACATGGGGTAGCTAGAAATCCTGCAAACTAACAAACTATATAGGACGAATGTGTTTTAAGTCTTGACTTTTGAGCTGACAATCCTTTTGGTGTAAGGCACAACCCATATTTGCTCATGTTCTACTGTCTCTAAAGGAAAAGAAAATAAACTGATGCAGAAAAAACATTTCCTCTGCAACAGATGCCCAAGTTCTAATTGTTTAATACCAACTAACCCTTGTACAGTTGTTTAGAAACTGGCAACACAAGACAAATAATTAGCTAGATAAATTAACTTACAAGAATCAGACAGAAAATTAACAAAGCATGTTTTTTAAATGTATTAGCTCACACAGCTTTGGTGTGAATCAGAAATTGGATTTGTGTTCTGTGACCTCTCCATTTCCTGCCAGTATCCTGCAATTCTCCCAGTGATACATATGTTAGACATCCACTCTTATCACGTAACTACTGATGATACACTTCATCTTGGCATTCCCCAGAGAAGCAGCGCTAACTTTAAAATGATGGAAAATTTGAGGTTGCCTCCTTTGAACCACTCGGCATTTCCCAGACTGTAAAAATGGGAAAAGTCATAAAAAGACTGACATAATTTGATAATGTTTGATATTTTCCCTGCCGTTAGGATCGTTAAGCAATATTAGAATTTGCAATAATAGAGAAAGTGTTAGGGTTTCACTAGCATTACTGTGATTAGGTCTAACAGCAGTGATGAATATTTGAACAAGCTCCCCTGACAGTCAGTTAAACAAAAGAAAGTAAAGTCTCATAAAGGATTACATAACTCTATCTCCAAAACCACACTAGAGAAATAGCAATTTTTACATTGGTGTGGCTCTGATTAAAAAAAAATGAAGTAAAGTCACAAGCTATTAACTGGATACCTCATATCTGATTAGTTTACAGACAGTTAGCATGTGGATTGCAGCAGTTATATGCTTTTTGTCATCTCTTCTGAAAATACAAGACAAACTAAAAGCCAAATCCTCTCAAATTTTGTTCATTCTACCATTCTTTTACATGTTATTTCTATGCCAAACATCCAACTGCAATATCTACTTGCCAGCGAGAAGGTGACTGACACAATCACCATAGGACTGGATTTTACATCAAAATGGAACAAAGCACATAAAACAGGCATGAATGCCTAGAACTTACAGCACCAACCCAATGCAAGGCAAGAAAACAGCTACTTATACAAGTAGCAAAAGTCTCCTGTCCTAAGCTTTCCTGAAAACATCACATAACAACAGCACCCTGTCACCTTTAGTGAGGAAATGTAAAAACATTTGCCTTCTTAAAAATGAGAATTCCTCCTAGAAAGGGAACTTTTCAAGGAAATCCAGACGAAACTATTTTTTTATAGTTACTGGAGGGAGATGTTAAATATTTATGATGTGTTTCTACTATTTCATAAGTCAGTCCAAAAATCTTCAACCCCATCTCTAAAACATTACCTCCCAACCTTGAAACTACTAAGAGCTCCACATTGCAATTCTTGTACAGACAACACATCCAAATAAGCTTTTGACAACACAGAATAAAAACAGCTTCTATTTTCCAAATATTGCAACAAATATATCTACCTGAAGAGCTAAAGCTATTCGAAAAGGGCAGTGTTAACAAGAAACTCCGGAAAAAGCAAATTCTTAATAGCTACATAATGATGAGTTAAACTTGGCCCTCCTGTCACATCTTTTCACTAGACTTCCTTAACTTAGAAAGACAAAGCTAACTGTGTGTGCTGATAAGTAATTTCAGTTTTGCTAAAAAAGTCTAAAAATAAAAACTCAGTTCTCTTTAACACAACAAACCACAACTTCAAACCAGACAAGCATTCTTATAGTTTTTCTTTGTTTCATCTTTAATTTTTACTAGAAGCTCCTAAAGTTTTTCGCTTTCTTCATTGCTAATTTTTCCCTCGTTTTAAGCATCGCAATTCTCAACAAGTTCATTTTCATTGTTCTACATTTTCCTATTGGTTTCTATTTTAATCCAAATGGGTTTATGTTTCCCGACTAAAAAAAAATCACAAAGGACTAAGATAGACCTTTTAGAAACAATTTCCCTCAAAAAGGAGTTTAAAGCCTAATTTAAATTTGCAACAACAAACTGTTGGATAATGAAAAGGCAACAACACACAATACCTAAACAGGACATCTACCTTTTCTACCATCACTACACTATTTACTTCAGTATCTCAATAGAGGTAAAAAAGGTAATTATCTGTTTCATCCCTGTGGAAATGTGGAAGAACAGTCTATTTGCACTGCTAAGAAAGCTTCTTGCCTGGCCTGCCTTTGTGTCTTGGAGTAGTTTAATTTTTCAGATTTTAATAATGCAGTGAAAGTAACATGGAAAAAGGCAGCTTCTTATTGCACATAAATAAAACAAAAATCAATAGCACAGACTAAGAAGTGACAAAAAATGTTGATGTGGTAAAGGTCTCCTTGTTACGTTCTAGCACACAATTTAATAGCCTGTTTCTCAAAACTTCCAGCTTTATGATACTCTCTTGTACATTTTTAGTGCATATTTTGTTCACTTGTTGAACAATAAAGGAATACAAGAACTAGGATATTGGAGATCTAAATCAAGATTATGTTGTATAACAATAGTTATTTGTAGGGGGGGAAAAAATGAATAGTCTACTGTAATGTACTTAGTACACAGGTAACTCTGTAACTATTCTAAAGGAAGAGATTTAGAGTGGATTCCCTCTCAGAAATATAATGCCCTTAGCGACTGAGGAGCAACAGCACCACTCAGTGGAACTATGAGAGAAAACACTACTGCTAAAGTCAAAGTTATGTATTCATAACACAGCAGTAAAAACAGTTCCATGTAATTCTATTAAGACAAAAGTCTTTCTCAGAAAAGTTTAGGTGAGAAAACTGCTAGCTTTAGTTCATATCATAGAGACTACAATTTACAATTTTGTCCTTAACACTGAAAATTGCTGGTGCAAGTTTTCATTACTACCATATTTATTTTGAAAAAATACAAACTATAACTCCAACAAGAAAGACGTATGGCCACTCTTTAATTGGAACCTGGTATTTTTTATATGATTCACAAATATTTATGTGAAGTTACATAACGTAGTAAATGATTGCACAACCAGGCGCTGACACACTTAGGACAAGTATTTTTTATGCATAAGAACTCAAGTTCCTTTCTTCACAGAATCACAGAGTCACTAGGTTGGAAAAGACCCACCAGATCATCGAGTCCAACCATTCGTATCAATCACTAAACCATGTCCCTCAGCACCTCATCCATCTGTCTTTTAAACACCTCCAGGGAAGGTGACTCAACCACCTCCTTGGGTGGGCCGTTACAGTGCCCAATGACCCTTTCCATGAAAATTTTTTTCCTGGTGTCAAGCCTAAACCTCCCCTGGTGGGGCTTGAGGCCATTCCCTCTTGTCCTGTCCCCTGTCACGTGGGAGAAGAGACCAGCACCCTCCTCTCCACAACCTCCTTTCAGGTACTTCTAGAGGGCAATGAGGTCTCCCCTCAGCCTCCTCTTCTCCAGGCTAAACACCCCCAGCTCTCTCAGCCGCTCCTCATAAGGCCTGTTCTCCAGCCCCTTCACCAGCTTTGTTGCTCTTCTCTGGACTCGCTCCAGAGCCTCAACATCCTTCTTGTGGTGAGGGGCCCAGAACTGAACACAGGATTTGAGGTGTGGTCTCACCAGTGCTTGGCTTATCGAAAAACAGAGAAGATGTATACGAGCTGTTGACAGCTGAATTACTTCAGGATAGACTGTGCTAGCTGTGAAATTTCAGATACTGGAAAGGAAAGCTGGAAATTTTGTAATGCTGCATTTTGTACACACTGTGAAGCTTGCCACTATTAATTCAGATTGTGGATACAGTGACATGCCCTCATAGCCCCCTCTTCCGCTGACACATGCGTAGATCTCTGACAGAAGAGGCAGAGATGGCCATATATAAGGGTGGATAAAGGACTTGCGTTCAGGAATCCTAGCAGGCTGCCCCTGTCACTAGTTCGTTTCAGACTGATCATCTAGATACATCATTTTTCAGTATCACTTTATTACAAAAGCACCAATTCAACTCTTAACATTTAGTCTTTGGAATCCAATGCATCTCTAGAGTAACCACAATTTTTCTCTCTATGTGTTTAAACACTGCAGCCTGTGTGTATCAAATCTCAAAGCCTTATGTAGTCTCACCAGCTCATATTCACAAATTAAATCCCACAGCTGCTGAATGCAGCTGTCCAGGGGGGGATGTGGCAACATTTGCTTTATGGTAAGAGTTCATGACTGCTGCCATCAACAATTCTAGGACATATTGAAAGGTGCCTCTCTTGCTACATAAGTTGTTAAGAACTGAATTGTATCAAAACTCTGTTCTCACTTAAATAAAAACTGAGTTCGGTTTCACCACTTTTCCTACATTTCTGCCATGATTAAACTCTTCACATGATACCAAATCCTCCTTTGAACTTCAGCTTCATGTTGTTGTTTGGAAACTCTAGGACAGACAATCCCAAAGCTACCTCACAGGAGCAGAACAGCAACCAAAACATCACTGATAGGATGAATTAAAGATCTTTCTTGAATTTACCCAGCTAAAGTTGACATAACTAAGACTACGCAACAATATACACTGATGATCTAACTTTTATTCAACACTTTTTATGACAGCAGGGACTAAGGACACTGAAAGAATAATATGCTCAGATACAAGGTAGAAGTGCCTTGTTTTGTTCTGACACTGCCTGCAGAATGAGCAATCTTTTTAATAAAGCCAGCTAATATTGAGGTTAAAGAGTACGTGCCATTACCAAATGGAATGCATTATATTTCAAAACGGGGCACTAATACAAATACAGCTTTCTAACCTAAATGATAAGTTAAACCACTGCTCTTCACGATTATTTCCTACTTTCAGAAGGAGAGTCTAACATATTTCATAAAATTTGTCAGCTGGACATCTGCAATGTGTCTTTAAAATGCCTGTCACACTTCCAAATCCATAAAATGCGAGCAGAGGGTACAAGATATCTCTTCCTCCATACATGCCATGTGTAAATTACTTTCAATTTTTCATTTCCCCAGAAAAGCTTAAAACACAAATAAGAATGTTCTAATGTTTTGATTTTCATTATTTTCCTGCTAAAACAGGAAAGCTTTTTAAAATGAGTAATCAGGGAGCCTTGTGGTGAGGGCCAGCTGAAGTGTTCCAAAGGGTACTGAACCAGGGTATTAACTTTACTTATAGCAGCCTGTAAGGCTCTGTGTTTTAGATCACTGAACAGTGTTGATGCCACACCAATATCTTATCTATGCTGCAGTGTTTGCACAGGATCAAGGCCTTCTCTGTCACTCTGCCTCCCCAGCAAATAGCAGGGGGAGAGAAGCTACATGGAGACAGAGCCAGGATATCACTTTCTTTTGTTTTGCCTGGGAGCGCTACGATAAAAGTATATTTGAGCTTTATATGGTATCTGGGCTCTGCATTACTGCAGGCCCTTCAAGGGTGTACCTGTTCCAGCACAGCTTTCTCCATGGGGTCCTCCATAACCTATAATGTGGACATCTGCTCCGGCATGGTTACAGAGCCTTTCCGCTACAGTGAAATCACCACATGCTGATCACCATCTATAGAGTGAGGGTTTACAGCAGATGGAAACGAGCCACAAAGAAGAACGTCACTTTGGATTGCAGTAAATTTTTTGTGCATCTTAGCTAAACATGCCAATACAAAAATGTAAAGTTCTAGTAATCACTGAAAAGGTATAAAGTGATCAGAGAGAAAGTTATCCAGTCAGGGTTTGAATCTTTACCTTACTACAGAAATTATTTCATACCATGAAATGTTGGAAAAATTGAAGATTGTGAAGAGAGATTTGCTAAGGACACGGTTATTACTGTTCAATCTGGTTAAGCATTTGAGAAGGACTTTCAAAAACTAAAATTCCAGTGAATCATAAATCCTAGTATGCTTCTCCTTTAACCTGGTCATGCAGAAAACCCCAAATGAACAGTGAGTATATTTAACAATAAAAAAAGCAAATACACAATACACTTCTACACGCTCTAATTACAGTAAATTTCTAGGACGCATACTGGTTCTTCGGGAAATGTCAAAATGTTCAGTGCTTAACCACTACAGAATCTGCTTTGGTCACCATAATGCATTACCTGGTAAATCAGTCTTCATAATATCAATGCCAACTTGAAGCTCGGGCTCAGCTGCAAGAACTGCATAATCTCCCTGATGAGAGACATTGAAGTTGTAATTCGAAGAGATACTGAATACGTTATTTGCCAAGAAAGGTTTTCCTTTTGATGACCTTTGCAAGTGTATTTCATTCCAAGGTATGCACAACTTTTCCGCAATTAATTTCCGTATCAGTAGGCGACCAGCCTATAAAATAAAATGGAAGTGATTTGTACGGAACTAACATGCTACTTGCAAAATATCTGTAACTGTTAGAAAACCACCTGCCTAAAAAAAACCCTGTTGCTATTATTATATAAAGAGCCAATATAAAGAGCCTATTTTAAGCAAATCATTTAGATTTCTGCCTTTTATAAAAGCCTGTGTCAAGGAAATTTAACTAAGAGAGTTTGAGACCCGAGTATAAATTTGTTATCAATGAGCCCAGAGACAACACAATACTCAATAAAAACCAGTCCCAGCTTAGAACAGTAGCATAAAACAGTTCCTTCTCTACCTTATTTACTTACTTAGCATACTTTATTGCATAGATGAATGCTTTTTATACTACACTGAACAGTAAAGCTGTCTTAACTGCTTTCCTTTCAGTACATTCATTCAGTTATTCGAGCGCAAAATGAAAATACCGAAGAGCTAAAAATGATGAGTAACTTCTTACAGACTAATTAGCAGAAATTTGTTACTACCACATTGTTATGTGAGACTTATGTGCTTTTGTTATATGCCTGGTCTAGTGAGAGGTGTCTCTGCCCATGGCAGGGGGGTTAGAACTAGATGAGCTTTAAGGTCCTTTCCAACCCGAACCATTCAATGATTTAAAACCTGAATGATGAAAAACAGCTGAATACTCTTAAGACATTATGCTACTGCCTCCATGTACTTCCTAGGGTACTTTGACTTTGCCTCCTAAGCTGACATCATGACGTGAAACTTGTGAGGTCTTCCACAACACCTACTAATGGCAAACTGCGAACATCCCTTTGTCACAGAATCACAGAACAGTCTGGATGGGAAAGGACCTTCAAAAGGTCTTCTGGTCAACCCCCTCTTGCAATGTGTAGGGTCATCAACAAGGTCAGGTTGCTTAGATTTGTACTTGATTATTGCAGTACATTACTAAATGTAAAATGGGTTCAGAGGTAGGATAGAAAGATGATCCGAGGTCTGGAGCACCTCCCATACGAGGACAGGCTAAGAGTTGGGCTTGTTCAGCCTGGAGGAGGCTCCGAGATCTTAAGAGTGACCTTCCAGTACCTGAAGGGGGCTACAAGAGCGCTGGGGAGGGACTGTTTACAAAGGCTTGCAATGATAGGACAAGGGGCAATGGGTATAAACTGAAGAGGAGCAGATTGAGACTGGACATAAGGAAGAATTTCTTTACTATCGGAGTGGTGAGGCCCTGGCACTGGTTGCCCAGGGAAGCTGTGGCTGCCCCATCCCTGGAGGGGTTCAAGGCCAGGTTGGATGAGGCCTTGGGCAGCCTGATCTGGTGGGAGGTGTCCCTGCCTGTGGCACGGGGGTTGGAGCTGGATGATCTTTAAGGTCCGTTTGTTCTATGATTCTATGAGAGCGGGAGACGCTGAGTCTGCAGGAGGCAGCGGGGACAGAGGAGGCTCCCGGGGAGCGAAGTGGACGGAGGGCTCCGTGCCGGGATTCACGCCGCCGCCCCCGCCCCCCGCCCGGCCCAGCAAGTACCAAGGCGGCTTTAGCATCGCGGGCAAAAACAAACTGGCCGATGCGGTCCTTCTCCTCGGGCTGCACCAGCCGCGCCGCCAGCAGCCACTCCTCGCGGCGGGGGCGCCAGGCGCCGCAGGGGAAGGCCCAGCGGACGCTGCCCATGGCGGCCCCGCGGCTGGGCGGGACCCGGAAGCGCGGCGGCCAATCAGGTCCCGGAGCGCCCCGCGACTGACAGGCGGGCGCGCCTGCGGCTGAGCGGCCGCCCGCGGTGACGTCACCAAGCGCGGCGGGGTGGGCGGGGCTTGAGCATGGATTGACGGCCGCGGGAGCCAATCGGAGGGCGGGAAGCGGGTGATCGACGCCGGAAGGAGCCAATCGGCTGGCGCCGCTGCTGCGGAGGGTGGGCGAGGCTGGTCGGCGAGCGGCTGGTGTTGAGTGCAGGTGGGTGCGCGCCGTGCGGAGGGAGCGCCACGCGGGGGGGCTTAGCCCTTCGCTGACTGCGGAGAGGCAGCGGCGCTGGAAAGCCCGGCGGTGGGGTTGTGAGACGAGACGGAGCCTTTCGCACCGCCCTGCCTCTCCTGCCGAGGATTGGCCCTCCCTTAGAATAAACGGGGCCGCCGCAGTGCGCATGCGCGGGCGGCCGGGGCGCGCTCTGGGGCGGCGCTGACGTCACTGCCCTCCCACCCCTAGTGGGCGGAGCCATGTGAGAGAAAGGGGGCGTGGCTACAGGGAGGGGCGGGGCTTTGCTGGGCTCCGTGTGCTGAGGGGCGGGGCTTCCTGCGGTGAGGGGCGGGGCTTCCTGCGGCCTATGTGCCTGGAGGGGCGGGGCTAGGGGTGTGGCGATGGTGGCAGAGACCGGCACAGGCACGGGTTGTGTCTAGCTCTGGGATCCCCAGCATAAGAAGGATGTGGAGCTGTTGGAACAGGACCAGAGGAGGCCACGAAGATGATCAAAGGGCTGGAGCAGCTCTGCTGTGAGGACAGGCTGAGGGAGTTGGGCTTGTTCGGCCTGGAGAAGTCTTTGAGGAGACCTTAGAGCAGCCTCCCAGTGCCTGAAGGGAGCTACAAGAAAGCTGGGGAGGGACTTTTGCCAAGGGCATGGAGCGAGAGGATGAAGGGAAATGGCTTTAAATGGAGGTTCTTCCTAAACATTAGGAAGAAATTAGGAATCCTGTGTTCAGTTCTGGGCCCTTCACCACAAGAAGGATGTTTGAGGCTCTGGAGCGAGTCCAGAGAAGAGCAACAAAGCTGGTGAGGGGGCTGGAGAACAGGCCTTATGAGGAGCAGCTGAGAGAGCTGGGGTTGTTTAGCCTGGAGAAGAGGAGGCTGAGGGGAGACCTCATTGCCCTCTAGAAGTACCTGAAAGGAGGTTGTGGAGAGGAGGGGGCTGGCCTCTTCTCCCAAGTGACAGGGAACAGGACAAGAGGGAATGGCCTCAAGCTCTGCCAGGGGATGTTCAGGCTGAACATTAGGAAAAAATTTTTCACAGAAAGGGTCATTGGGCACTGGAACAGGCTGCCCAGGGAGGTGGTTGAGTCACCGTCCCTGGCGGTGTTTAAGGCACGGGTGGACGAGGTGCTAAGGGACATGGTTTAGTGTTTGATAGGAATGGTTGGACTCGATGATCCGGTGGATCTCTTTCAACCTGGTTATTCTGTGATTCTATGGTTCTACCAAATTCTTCACACTGAGGGTGGTGAGGCACTGGCACAGGTTGCCCAGGGAAGTTGTGGCGGCCCCATCCCTGGAAGTGTTCAACCCCAGGTTGGATGGGGCCTCGAGCAGCCTGGTCTGGTGGGAGGTGTTCCTGCCCATGGCAGGAGGTTGGAACTGGATGGGCTTTAAGGTCCCTTCCAACCCGTTCTATCAGTCTGTGATTCAGATTGAATCACATAAAAGCAGCGTCTGACCCTACCTGTCTGTTAGCAGTGATCACTGGCTCACCCTAAAAGGTACCTAAAGGCAGTTGGGTTTTTGGTGATCATGGAGCAGTGGTGCCACCAGACGGGTAGGAACACCTGCAAAACTTGATATGCACCTGGGATCAAGTCCTTGTGTTGCCAATTGGTGCCAGACCAATTTTAAATTGAAAGGATCAGCATCCCAGCTAACCTTCCAATCCAAAACTGTACAATTAAATTTTGCATGAAAAAAAAATCTGAAACTTCTCTAGAGAAATGGATACAATTTCTTTATCTTTGTTGGTATTGATTTTTTCTTCCTCGTACATAAAGTATGCTGTAAAATACCAGTATTTAAGATTTCAGCCCAAACCGTTCTATGATTCTGTAACCCCAGTCCTGGCAAAAAAGAACATGATTTCGCTGTCGCTTCTTGCTGCCCATGGTTTCTGTGAGGCAGGGTCATGTTTGTGCCATTGGGAACAGCGTCTGTTCGGAGCTCTTTGTCGTGTCCCCCAAATTGGGAAAGAAACTCCTTAACGCCTACTGGGGGTCTGAAGAAGCAGGCATTCTTTAATACGGTACCAGCTATACAGGGGATTTGATCTGCCTTCCATGTATGCTAGTGGTTAGTAGTAGGAGGTATTTATACACCAAACTTATACATACGATTTGTATTTCTTATAAAAATGCATATTAATTATGTATCCCACTATTATAATTAATAGGCATCCTCCCCCTTGTGCATGTTCCCCACAGTCCTTTATTGAGCCTGAGGTCTGCAGAGCATCCCCCTGCCCTGTTTCGTTGGCATCTTCGTCCTTAGAAGTTTCCATTTGAGGTTCAAACCGAGGGTTATCTTGATCTCCAGTCTTTTTTTTTGGCTCGTGAAGTATTGGCCAGATGCTGGTCTTCTGCAGTCTTTGATGCCTATTCCCATTGTAACATTCTTCAAATATCATAGAAGGAGAGGACTTAACCATTCAGTAGTTTCCAGAATTAGGTTTGGTAATAGCACGAGCACTGCATTCTACACGGCAGCTCATATTGGTTTGCTCAGGGGTATAACAGTGGCATCATTATACGTGAACTTCAGGTGATGCCCTCCAGTGTCTCTGACCCCATCGTCCATTTGTACATCCGTGGTCCTGAAGAACCATCTCAGCCCCTGGCAGAACTGAGAAGCGTGGTTCTTTGCCTTCCCTGGGCTGGGGCTTGGTGTTGACTGAGCAAGAAGACTCTGTTGTAGCTGATAAAGATTCATCCATCTGTGATGTACGAATGATCCCTGTTAACCTCCTGAAACATCTGTAGTTGTTTGTATTTTCAGTAGATTGAGATGATCTGTATCTTCTTTGATAGGAATGGTTGGACTCGATGATCCGATGGGTCTCTTCCAACCTGGTTATTCTATGACTCTAAGTGTGCACACACCAGATGCAAAGTACTGCATCACCCTAGCGTGAGTCTAGCTTCTGAAGATCGTGGCCAAACAAAACCCTTTAATACGCTGTGCTCTGTGTTCTGCTAAGAACTGTAATGGCTGTCAGAACTGGATTCCTGTGTGCCCTCAGTTGCCCATAAATCATCAAAAGGTAACAATTTTGTTTACCCATTGATTTTGAAGTTGGGCCATGGCTGAAGATTTAGGGTCTGTTTGGAAATTTATGACCCTTCTTTCCATTTCTTGCATTTAGAAATATCAATGCTTTAACCTTTCTGTATTGGCCATGTACATACGATACAAAACCAGGGAAAATTGTATTATTTCTGGCATTTCTTAGAATCTTTCATTGTTTTTTGTTGTTGTTGTTTAACATTCCCAGTTCCCTGTTGATGTGAAAAAGTGCTGTCTTTCTGCCTAAAATGAGTCTATATGAGTTATAACTACATATAGGTTGGCCTTTGCAAAATATTTTAAACACAGAAAGAACATTTAGGGGAAAAAGAAGTGTTTCAGCAAGGAATCATTAGTGTAATTAACTTTTTTAAATATGATTCCTGGTTTCCTTCATGACCACAACACTTTAACTACAATGCTTAGTTAAGCAGGGGGTGGCATACATACTCCTTTAGTTTTGCTCAAAGACAGAGATAAAGTTAAATGACAGTGGAAGAGGATTTAGTCAAAGGAAACCTGGGAAAATGCTATTCACCAATATAAAATTGTAGCTGAGGCTTACGTTTCAAGCACTGTATTTGGAATACTTTGAAGAGGAAATTGTGGTCATATCTCTATTTAGTTACTGATATGTGATAATACTAATGGAGTGTGAATCTTGTCCACTTCCAAAAAATCTCTCAGGTTTGATTAATAGGTTTGACTTGCCCATGCTTTCTACTTAGAGAGATGTAAACGTGTAGTAGGCTTTTTCACCAGCAGATCTATTGTTGATTATTTTTAATAAGCAGAAAGCATTAAGTGAAAACTGAGTTTCAAGATGCACTGCATAATATATAATATAATTAGGAATATATTCAATATGAAAACACATTTTTATTATAAGTAATACATGCCATGATAATAGATTATGCTAAATTGTTCCTTAAGTATGCTCAATATTGCATGTATGTTTTGAAAAGAATTTTTTTAATCAGGTACAGAAATGTCACACTGCAGAACCCAGTAAATGAAGCAATTTCCTCTTCCAGAATTTGCAGTTATTATTTCTTCCAGAATAAGAGGCACAGCATGACTTTTTAATTCCTTTTAATTCTTTTTAATTTTTTTTTCCTGAAAATGAAAACTAAAATTCTTTTAACTTCTTTAGCAAAGAAAATAATTTCCAAAGGAACTTGATGAATTTGAGAAAATTAGCTTTAGGATAAAATCCAGTCAGTTTGAGTTCTTCTAAGTGATTATTTAGTTTGTCATAATGGATTCATGGGTTTGTGAGAGGATATGCAATTAAAGATCTCTGCTTGCAGAGAGGGAGTCTTCCACTTTTGGAATGCATCTGGGAATCAGTGCAGTTTCGCTGCTTCCTACTGGTGCCATGCTGGGTTTTTTTTACCCTGCTGTTTTGGTTTTTTTCAGTCACTTAAAAAGAACCCAAAGCTTTAAAGTCTCTGTGTCACCTTTCCTTCTTAGAATGCTGTCTCAACATGTATTATTGACAAATGCCACTTTTGTGAAGTGTTTTAGAATGTCAAATGTATCTTTTTTAGATGGTCTAATAATGACTGACTGAATATTAATTCTCTTTGAAGTTCAGTTAGTTGTGAAAAAAACTGTGAGACTGAGTCAAATTACAGTTAAAACAATAATATAAAAATACAGAACTTTGTACTTAGCATTTATAATTTAATTACATTTTAATCCACTCTTGTCTTTCAGTCAGCAATTACAAGCGTCACTAAATCCTATAGATGAGTCCTATTGACTCATATTCATGTTGCTGAATATTAAATTATGTGCTGTTAAATTAGATGTGTAGTAGGGAGTGATGTATTTTAAGAATTATTATCAAATTAGTGATTTCCCCCCCTCTGGATAGAAAAGAATTGAAAATAGCAAATCATCTTTATGTGTATATAGTAGACTTAATAAATAATACTTAAATTTTAAAATGCTGACCTTGACCTTTCCAAAAATTACATTAACTGTAAAGTTAGATTTTGTATTAAAAAACGATCTAAAACTTCTCTAGAGAAATATATACAATTTCTTTATCTTTGTTGGTGTTAATTCTTTTTCCCCCAATACATAAAGTATCTGTAAAATACCAGCATTTAAGATTTCTCTTTTTTTAAAAAATCCTGTATAGTAAGACACAGTATCCAAGCTGGGAGAAGGCTAAGTAACAAAGGTAATGTTCTCTTGAAGAACAATTTTATTTCTCGTAAGATATCTGCTAAGAACTATTAGGATTTATTTTTTTTTCAATTGGTGAGGGAGTCTGTACAGAGAGTGCTCTAGCACTGCTATGCTGTGCTTTGGCATAAGGCTGATGGCTTTGTAATTGTTTGTAAATAGTAAAATGCCAAATAAAGCTAGATTTTAGACTAGTTTTGTGAGCTGTGTTGGTATTTATACTGTCTTAATACGTGCATGCCTCATGTACGACTGGTGTCCGCTGTGCTGGGAGCAAACTCCAGCTGAAGTCCCTTTGCAAAGGTTTGAGTAGGCAGGCATGGCCCTAACATGATTTTTCTGACTAAGCCCTAACTTATGTATTGCAATACTTAGGTGTGGACCAGCTGAGAGAGTTGGGGTTGTTCAGCCTGGAGAAGTCTCTGCAGAGACCTGAGAGAGATTTCCAGTACCTGAAGGGGGCTAAAAGAAAGCAGGGGGGTTAGAACTGGATGATCTTTAAGGTCCCTTCTAACCCAAACTATTGTATGATTCTGTTAATACTTTCACAAAACAACATTCCCTAGGCTATTAAAAAGTCACATATGTAAATATATATTCATAAGTGATGAAAACAATTTATAAGTCTTCTCCAGTGTCATTCTGTACCCTGGCATCTGGGTTAGCAAGCTCACTGTGTTGTAGGGTGCTGCATCCCTTATCGTCTTGGGAAAAGGACTGTGTTAAAACAGAGTGGTCTTACGAACAGCAGGACTAATGAGGTTTGGGTCCTTATTCTTGGACTTTGTGACAGACTGTAACAATGCTCTTACTCTTCGAGTTCCCAAGTGGTCCTTTAGTTCATCCAGGTTAATGACCAAAAAATTACTGTACCGTCCCAAACCTCCTTTTGTTCAACTGCTACCTGCTTTGTGGCCATATGTGAGTGGGCCATTTCTTGTTGCTCAACTATCAGGTGTGCAGAATGCCTTGCCCCTCAACTGGAAATCTGTACAGATAGCTTTGAGAGGTATGTATATCTCCCCAAGTGTGTATTGTGTGTGGTTGACCTTAATAGCTTTGAAGTTTGTGTCAGATTTCATTGTAATGGCCAACAGGCCACTTGTTTGGTGTGACTTTCAAGCAAGAAACAGGACAAATGTATTAACTTTAAGGTATTTGTGTTTTGAAGGTTTTATTTATTTAGAAAACCAGGCTGATAGCTATCCAGTCAGTGTAATAGGTGTGAACGTTCAGTGAAAAAGCAGAGAAGTGTGTAGCCTTTGCTGCCAGGATGAGAAGCTCTGTGGCACACAGCTTTATGGTAAGAAACAAAAGTAGGAGTTCCCAACTCTGATGAACCATCTGCTCGAGTTTAGTTCCTGGGAATCCACGTAAAGACAGACTTTGTAATTGGAATCCTGTGGGAGTAAATAGAGTAAACATACGGAGGGTCGTTGCCCAGCTTCCCTGAACTCCAGGTCTATGCAACATATGTCTGCGCCCTCTATGTTTTCTACCCTTTGTTAGTAATTTGATCAAGTATATAACGATTGATTAATTCATATGGCTTTGTGAAAGAAGACATGACATAATTATAAATGCTCACTGGCATTGCTTAACGTACCAAGTTTTAGCTGAATTGTTAAGATATTTCGGAGGGTGCTGAAGTCATCCAGAGATCCAGTAAAGTGGTAAATTGGTACCAAAATTATCAAATAAAGCAGAAATTGGCTACAACAGAGGTGAGAATTGATTTTTTTTTAATATCTTTTTTTAATGGAGTGGAGTGGAGGGTGAATTAGGCTAAGACGTAGCACAGTATTCATTAATATTTTCCTTAGTGATGGACAAAAACATTAGATGGACTCTGCTGAAATTTGCTTTAAATAAAAATAAGGAGACACTGCTATTACAGATTAGGATTAGGATGCACTGGATGACCTGCAGATTGGAGTAGTGAGACACAGATGAGATCTTAACTATAATGCTGTACAACAAATCTTATATCAGTGAGAGAAATATGAGATCAATGTGAAGTGGATGAAAAGTCCAGGAAGTAATAAAGAAAACAAAAATTCAGTCTTCTAAATGGACCTTGGAAAGTTTGACAATTGTTCATTCTAATAAAAGTTGAGAGAGGATATCAACACACTTGACAACCGTGACTGAATAAATATGCAGAGGAAAATTTAGCCAAATGACAATTCTGATGGAAGAACCAATGTATGTAAGCTTTAATAAAGCAATTCTTTAATTAAAGGAAGGTGTGCAGTCTTAGCAGCAATGTACTGAGATAGTCTTTCGGTGGAGATAATGCTGATAAAAGAAAACTTTCTGAAACATAGGTTGCTTTTGTGAAAGCATTTATATGATGTTTTTGCCCAAAGTAGCAGAGCTGGATTGATGACATGAGATGTTTCTGTGTTCATTATACAAAGATGAATACTACTGAAATTCACAAATTTTATCTACAGAAAGCAAGCAGTAGGGTGAAGCTTGCTATAGAAATTGTATGTAAAAGGAGAAACATGTCTAGTAGCTATTAGCAATTACCAAATTTTGTGAAAGGTTTACATTTCCTTTAGAAGTGTTACTTTACATGATGCCACATAAACCTTGAAAATCGGTTACTTTTTTTTTCCTAAGTTTCATTCAAATGTGGAAAACTGCTTTTGAAGATTCAGTCTTTTGAGGAACTGGCTTTCAAGTTTATAAGAAAAGGGTATTCTAGAGAATTCTGATGTACAAAAAAGCTTTATGATTTATGGAAGCTGGCGTTTGAGGCCATACATTACCAGAATAAATGGTGGTCTTGTTCTTCTGTATTTTCCTAGTTCCTCAGGCTTAGAATGGTGAATACGTGAGATTGTCTGGCCATGGGAAGAAGATGCCTGCTCCAAGGGTGCCAGTGCTGGCAGCAAGATCAATGGATCTCTTCTATTCCAGGAGACATGGAGGTCTATTTGTGGTTGGAGCTACCTGACTAGATAAATTATAGAGCAGTCTGCTATGAAATTACCTCCCATGAAGAAGACAGCCTGATGACTTAATTTGCTCTGAATGTATCACACGATAAGCCTTTTCATGAAATTAAAAACCCAAACCAATATTTTTTGTTGTTTCCGGGCTTGGCTTGGAACTTTTATCCCCTTTTTTGTGATCAGGTGGGCCACTATCTGTTCCTTATTTTAACTGGAATTGTGGAAGCAGAATCCTGCAATAGACAAACCTTGGAATGTTCCTTTAGCTTTAGAATAGGCAAGCTTGGCTCAAATTTGCAGTAAGGGCAATTTATGCATCGGTAGCAGTATTAATCGCACCTTAGATAGGTATAAATAAAATATACTATTTTGTAAAGTTTCTTTATGTTGTTTTAATGTAAAAAATAGCGAAGCTGGATTTACCATACAAACAATACACTGCAGTATAGGGATTTTCATCAAAAAAAGCTTGGCTGCCGAAAGGGAGATTGCAGTGTCTTACATTTAAATCAGTTTAGAAGCCTCTTAATTTACGCCACTGTACTTAAAGCTCACTGTGTATGGCATAAGCTGTAGGCAGAGAGCTTCATAGCAAGACTAGAGGTACAAGATGAAATCAGTATCAATTGCCTAAACACTCAAAATTGCACTTTCACCAAACTGCCTCTAAATGGCTTCACTTGGTAAGTCCTAGCAATCCTGTGATTTAGACCAGGCTGTTGGTGTTTGTCTTCTGTTTAGACTGGAGGGTCTAATGGAATCCACTTAGAAATTAATCCACTGCTTTTCTGCAAGCTGTAGAAAGACCATTGGTCTGCTTTGAGTTTGGGGGTTTGTAGCATTTTGGAATCTAAAATTATGTAACAAATTTTTCCTTTTCCATCTTCATTTTACATCAGATTTTAAGGATCTGGAGGGTTTTGAGAGTAAGCCTAGGACTAGTATTTCTTTTAAGTGACCATTAAAAAATTTTAACACACTCCTTGGTGTGCTTCCTGTGGACTTTACTAAAAAAAATTCCTACAGGTGGATACTATTTTTAGAGTTGTTCTTTGATATATGTCAGATATATTACTTCTCAAAATATGCTATATGTATATATATTTTGCAAAGTAGTATTGTCATATTAAATTCACTGTAAAAGTCACTTATAACACACATTTAGAACTGTACATAGGACTTACAAACCAAATTCAATGCTGGAATTTTTTTTGTTTGTTTTATGGTATATTTGGTATATTGTTGTGTTGGTTTTTCTTTTTAAATAATAAGACTGTAGAGTCAATTACTTATTTTTTCATTTCAGTTTCAGGAATAGATTGAAGAAACCATGGCTAACCAACGGGATTATATTAGCAGACCTGTTTGCAATGGAATTTCTGTTCCTGAAAATAAAATCAATTCCTTAGTGGCTGAAGGTCACGGACAACAAATTCTAAAAGTACTACAAAAATTCAGAGAACAAAATATATTTTTTGACTTTAAAATTCTTGTGAAAGATGAAATAATTCCTTGTCATCGTTGTGTACTGGCAGCATGCAGTGATTTTTTCAGGTAAACCTTATTTTGCTATGAGTTTGCAGAAAATGAATTGCAAGTTCTCTGGGAGGGAGAAAAAGAGTATAATTACAAAAATTAAAAAATAAATCATCACAACTTACATATGTCTGCAGATTTGTGAGCAAATTGTTCAAACACATTAAGGATAGCAAAAAAAACCCAAACGAAAACAAAACTAGAGTGTTAGATGCCTAACCATACCCCAAATATATTTGTTTGTATTTCCAAAGTGACACGAGGACTCTGAGTTAGAGATTTAAATTGTCGTCTGTACTCTTAAATACAAATATCAAACCCTAAGTGCATGGTTCTGCCATTAGGTAGAACTGATACAGTTGTGTATCTTTAAAACTTAACCTGTTGCCTCTATCTGTACTTGAAAGTCTGCAAGGGTTTTGTTTGACTTTGTAGGGGACAGTCTACATACTTCCACACATTTATGTTGTGGAACATAACAGGTTGATTACAAATACATCTTGCATTGAGCAGTTGTGGATAAACTGTACATGGTTTCGGAATGGGGCTGGATTTTGTCTGAGTGGTCAGTATGGTAGAGTCTTTCTTCTTGTCTAAACTACACACTTCAGTTTTTCAGTGTGAAATGGATCTGCGATCTTCCTTCTGGTGCTTAAAGCTCTGCATTATGCATATGACAGGTGGATCATTCACATACAGGATATTAATTTATGATGAACCTTGCTACCCTTTTTATTAGTAAGGCTCAAACTTGCAATTCCACACAAAGTCTGCTTCCAGATTCAGTCTTTACTAAAACACAAGGCTAAGACACTCTAACAGTGAAAAAATGGGCTTCTGGAAATGAGTAATGAACTTGATTCAGTTGCCTATACATAGGTGAGAAGTGTACTTTCAGATGGCCTGGAGCATCCTATGATCTGTGGGAGTCTGCTATATGGCAGAGGGTGTAGGCTAGACATGTTCTTTGGAGTGCTGAAAAGGGAAGAAATACAGATGAAATAAGCTGTTTCTCCAGTGTAGCAGCAGATTTGTTTTTTCTCCGACACAGCAAACTACTTGCATTTCAAGTGTTTACTGCTTGACAGCACAGAGATGCTCTGGTACGAAGGAATATTTAGATGAAATAGCTTCCAGTGGTCATCTTTAGAACTGAAGTTGAGCACGTGGTGACACAGAGGGTCTTTTCACTACCTAGAAGCACTGCAGGTTGCAGTTTGCTGGGAGAAACCTCTCACTAAGTGGAAGAGTTGATAACAGCAGCCATAAAATTAATAAGTTGTCCTGGAGTGCAAGGCCAATTTATTACCTTCAGGAAATAAAAAGTACTTAGGTCTGCTAGATAAATTTTTAAATGAATCACCTTTTGTCTTCCTTGGCCTTTAGATTTCTCTTAGTTTTGGTTTCATTGTATAAACCCAAGACTGAGCAAGGTTTTGCTCCCTGCTTGTTAGCTCTCAGGATCAAAGCCTGTCCTTCTGCTAGTAATGTTCAGTTGCTATTGCATGTAAATGAAGCTTTCCTAAGCTTCCAGCATCTTTTACATTTTGCTCTGTAATTCAGAGATTTATATCACATCCCTTGGGTTAATGAGGAAAGGATTCTAAGGATCGTCATTTAGTATGCAGAAGGGTCTTTGTCACATAAGGTCTTACTGTAATTTTACATTCCTGTTCAGAAGGTCAGATAAATTTCTGCTTTATATGATGTTCACTTCCCAAAGAGAATGCTATACACAGCGATTTTTTTTTCTCTTTGCTTTCATAAAATTATGGGATTTTAAAATCATGTCCTATACAGATACTATAAGCTATGATATAATATTCTTTTTTTTTCTTTTTAAAGGGAACTATCTATAGTATATTAATAGTCCAGATTATAAACCAGCATTGTCAAATTATGTTATTACCACAGCCTGATACATAGGCTCTGGGAGGGTAATGCAAATGATATTGCAGCACTGTTCTGTTGCCAACACTTACAGGCTTGAAAAACCTTAATTATTTTATCTTGCTGTGTTAGATTGTGCTAAATAGTTAAATGTTCTTACATGCTTACTAATAAAGTAGTCAAAATGTTAATAAAATTTGCGCAAATCTATTCATCAGCAATGTTTGTTCCACAGTTTCAACCATCATCTTTGTATTCAGTCACTATATGCTTCCTGCACAATTCTCATCATCTCATCCAATCCTATGTCAAAACCTATTTTTTTCTGACATCTCTCTGTCCCCATACATCTGGCTGTCAACTCTAAAGCAAGAATGAAGTTTCTTCATCTTTTTTCTCCTCACTCACTTCTATTACTGAGGAATAACATCTAGCCATTTGCTCAGCTCACAATTTGAAGGCCCTTTTTTGCTTCATTTTCTGTATTCATTCACAGTCCGTGACCTAAATCGTAGGGCTTTCTTACTGTATATTTCTTAAATCACCCTTCCTTTCTCGGGCTGTTGAAACCAATGCTGCCCCTAACAATTTCACATTTTCTTTCACATCAAAAGCAACAGACTTCATCACTCTCTGTGAAATCCATACAAAACACAGGTGCTGCTATAATTTTTATGAGCCATCACTCTGAATATGTTCCTATCACCACTCCTTTGTTCTTCAACCATATCAAGCAGAGGGTTGGAGCCAGATGATCCTTAAGGTCCCTTCCAACCCAAACTATTCTATGATTGTATAAATCCGTTGTTCTTACTTACAAGAACCTCCACATTTTAGAACTATAAAGCCTGCCTGTCTTATTATCTCTTTCCTCCTGATTGTTTCCTTCCTTTCTCACCAGTGTTCTCTGCAGTTTGCTAGATCTTTAATTTGTGTTTATATATTCTGTATTTTATTCACAGAGCCATGTTTGAAGTTAATATGAAAGAACGAGATGATGGCAATGTTACTATTAGTAATCTATCACCCAAGGCAGTGAAAGCTTTCCTTGATTACGCTTACACAGGAAAAACAGAGATAACAAATGATAATGTGGAAATGCTCTTTCAGCTGTCGTCATTTCTTCAAGTTTCACTCCTTTCCAAAGCTTGCAGTGACTTTCTAATAAAACGTATTGATCTTGTGAATTGTTTACAGTTGCTTTCTCTATCAGAAAGTTACGGTTCCGTCCGCTTATTTGATCATGCGCTAGATTTTGTACAGAACCACTTTTCCTTGCTGCTCAGATCAAGTGATTTTTTGGAGATGAACTTTGAGGTATTACAAAAATGTCTTGAGGCTGATGAACTAAATGTCCCTGAGGAAGAATCAGTGTTGAAAGCTGTCCTTCAATGGACCAAACACAACCTAGAAACACGACAGAAATATCTGCCTAATTTGATTAAAAAAGTGAGACTACACCAGTTACCTGAAAAGACATTGCAGGACTTTCTGCATTCTGAAGAACACTTACTTAAGAGTGCTAATTGCTCAGTAATAATCAATGATGCAGTTAAAAGTGTGCAGGACTTTAGTGGACTGTTTCCAGATGCACGTCCTTCAACAACAGAAAAATATATATTTGTCCATAAAACTGATGAAGATGGAGAAAACAGACATACGTTCTGCTACAACATCAAAACAGATAAATGGAAAGAACTACCACATACGCACATGATTGATCTTCCAGGGTCGAGTTTATCTAGTTATGGAGAAAAAATATTTATAACTGGAGGATGCAGCGGGAATTGTTATAGGACCGTCAGGCTTCATATTGCTGAGCCATTTCATGATGCCACTGACCAAACCTGGTGCTACTGTCCAGTCAGCAATGAATTTTCTATAGTGTCAGCAATGAAAAAACCAAGGACAATGCACACATCTGTTGTAACCTTAAATCAGCTGTTTGTAATAGGTGGAAAGACCAGAGGATCTCGAGAAACCCGAAGTCTTTTGGATGTAGAATCCTATAATCCTCTTTCCAAAGACTGGAAATCTGTAAGCCAATTACCAAGAGGCATCTACTATCCAGAAGCAAGTGCATGTCACAATATAATTTATGTCCTTGGCTCAGAAGTAGAGATTACTGATGCCTTTAATCCATCTCTTGACTGTTTTTTTAAGTATAATGCCATGACTGATCAGTGGTCTGAGCTGGTAGCAGAATTTGGGCAATTTTTCCATGCAACTCTAATCAAAGCCGTTCCAGTGAACAGTACATTGTACATATGTGATCTCTCCACCTACAAGGTCTACAGCTTTTGCCCAGAAACCTGTGTTTGGAAAGGGGAAGGATCTTTTGAATGTGCTGGCTTTAACGCAGGGGCAGTTGGGACAGAAGACAAAATTTATATATTAGGTGGTGATTATGCTCCAGAAGAAATCACAGATGAAGTTCAAGTCTACCATAGTAGCAGGTCTGAGTGGGAAGAAGTTTCACCAATGCCAAGAGCCTTAACCGAGTTTTACTGTCAGGTCATTCAGTTTAATAAGTATAGGGACCCCTGGTCATCTGTACTGGCAATTTGCTCTGGAGAATTTTGAAATTCCAGAGTCAAAAGAATCTATTTAAATGCACAAGTTTTAGAACAGATTTTTAGGTGTTAATTTACAGTTGGAAAAAAAAAAAAAGTACTGTTTTAATTAAAGCTTCAGTTTAAATTGTATATTATAGAATTGCTTTTGGAAGAGTACTTTAAATCGTCATTCATACTAGTCATTATATAGGAAGTACAACTTCATTTTACATGCAAGTCTTCTCTGTAATTATTTGAATTATTTGCAAAATGATAGTACTTTTCCAAAAAGCACAGTCATGAGGAATTCATTGTGTAATATGTGCCATTATTTCTGTAATATTCACAGTTGTCCCAGTAGACAAATTGCTGAGTGAGAAGACCGTTATACTGATTTTCCCAATGTAAGTGAAGTTTAAAAGAAATCTATGTAAGTGTTGTTTTCTCTAGGTTTGTTATGTTCATAAACCTGTAAGAAGAATTGTCAGCTTTATCATATTATAATAGAATGACCTTAGCAAGGGCAAAAGCCAAAGTGACCTTCACAGCATTAAAACCAGGTATCTAACTTGAAGAGACTATAATCTTATTTCAGCTCTTCAGTTTTTTACCAGTTTTTCTCCATCCTTGTGCCTTAGTAGTAGCTCTGCTTTCTGTTTTCATCCCATTAACTGTGGCAAGATAAACTTTGATAACATATTGCAGGGTGGGCAAGATTTCTCTACAGGATGGATTATTCATGTGGTATCTTTGCTTCAGTCATGCTGTTAAGAAAAAAATACTTCAGGATGTTTTCTAACAGAAGTCTTCCCTCTCTGAAGTCTCCAGCGCTACCTACTAAGCAGCCGCTAGCAGCAAGCTGTAAAATGAATTGTAGATGTTGCTTTGGTTAACTACAGAAGAGTTCCTATAGTGTCATCTATCAAATACAAAGTTACAAAACCAAATCCCCATATTTAAAGTAAATAGTATTTCTGAGGTGAAAGAAGTCCCTTTTTTGACTTCCATAGGGGTTTAAATGAATTAAAACAGTTTATCTTGTACTTCATGGTAATTTTAAGTGTTGAAATATTACATGGTAAATGCTAGACTATATATTGTTTGATAAGCTTTCAGTAGTCATCTATTGTTAAAATTATAGTGGACTTTTAGTATTAATACTAGTCTAGGCATACATTGTGAAGTATATTTGATCTCATGCACACAAAGTGGGACCTGTGTCTGACAGAAGGACACTAAAATTACCTACATTTCATAAATTCATTTGTAAACTTCCATAGCCTGAGAGAGCTAATTGAATAATATATTGAGAGTCCTTATGTTCCATGTTAGTATTGTTTAAGCAGTAAGGTTGTCTTATGCCAGGCAGAATGGTTATAAACATTTAAGCACATCTTTTCCAAGCAGTTTAAAAATGAACAAAATTTAGTGAGGCATGTAAAACATCTTTCATGTGGCTTGAGATGACCGCGGTAAGTTCATTATCACATCACTACTGCATGTACTTCTTGCAAAACTCAAGCTCAATATTAATGCTTAAAGCTTAATATTGCCTAGCAGCATAATTCTGCTTTAAACAGTAAACAATGGAAAGCTCCAATTTTGTGATTTGATATCAGCTTTGTCAGTTTAGGTAACATTCATCATAAATATTTTCATAAGGATGTGAATGAAAATGATGCACTTTTAGAGAACATTAATAGAGTAGAACCTTCCCACTCAACAGTTTATTTGTATTAAGATGTCTGTAAGTTCTGTAGAAGCAAATAGCTGCGTGTTACAATATTTCAGGCAACTTCCACATTTATTTTGCTCTTTTTCATACTGAGTTTCCAAATCATATTACAACTATACTTAGCCAGGTAACCTTTGCAGTCACCAAACCAAAATGCAAGCATCTTTGTAGTAGAACACAACTACTTTTTGTCAGCGTAAAGCAAATGTATTGCATAGTTTAGGAGAGATGGAGAATAGTATTCCTGCTTATTGAAACAGTAGGAGAAAAGTAGACATATAGGAGAACAGTAGTGTTACCATTAATAAGGCTACTAAGGGTAGCATAGAGGCTTCATTAACCATTAATTATTGCTGCTTGTCACTTCATCAGAAATACAAGACCCAGTTCTCCTTTGCTTGTGTTTTTTTGTTGTTTTTATGCCTAAGTAATGCGAGTGTGCAATTTATGCAATGAGAAAGATAATGTATTATGCCCATAGTACACTGGTATAAATAGCTATGCAAATTGGAAGAGACTGCAGAACGGTGCAGTTTTTTTTAATTGCCAGTGTCATGACCAAATTGCTGGGTCATATAAACAGCAGGATGGAGCTTAATTTGGAAAATAAGACATGCTTCTTTAATATTCTATGCTACATTTTGCACAGGAACTAATGTCAGTTCCCAGTTTGACAAATCCTTCGTGGATTTCACGTGGTGTGGATCAGTGATGAGGAAATAACATAGTCATGTCAGTTACTTTATACAATTGTTTACAGAAAAGTTACTGTGAAATAGTACTAATTTTCTTCAGTTATGTAGGTAAGCCTGTATTACAACTTTCACAGAGGAAAAAGGTCATTTGCCACAATTCCACGTACAGAGAGCTAAATCTGATAGCACTGAGTGCAGAAGAAGCTGTGTTAGAAGCAGCAGCTTAGAGTCATGGTTGAAGATACGGCTTTATGATAGAATTAAGAGCCTATATTCCAAATCCTGTGATTAATTGTTAATGATGTAAAGTGACTTCCCAGTGAAGTCAACTACGCTACTCAGAGAATATGGATTACTTGCATGAGTAACTGCTGTAGGTCCAGATCCAATAGATATGTCAGTCTATTTTATGCAGCTGTTATGCAATTTAAAAAAAAAATAAATCACAAAATTATTGCAAAGCGAGTTTTTCTACATCTTTTCTGACTTTTCAAAGTTCACAGTACTTTAAGAAAAAGTACCTTCCTCTAAAAATAGTCAATGACTGGATTAATGATTACCTATGTTCTCACTGAAATATAGTAAGGTGTTTAAAACATACAAATTGCATGTAAAGTTATAATCTACTATTTGCACTTAAATGATGTAACCAAAACATTTCTAATACTATTATATGTCACGGAACACATTATAGCATGACCAAGTATAATATACACGAAGATAATATGTATTGTATGTGGGATTTTAATATCCTGTAATGATTACATTGGATCATTTTTAAAGAATGCTATCCAAACTTTATGGCACTTTGGTAACATTATCATACTGGTTTAGTTGTTACAATAAATGTCAATTATTCAGGTGTTTATATTGATTATGTTTGCACAGACCTGATGATTATTGTTTATGTACTAATGAGTTTATTTTCTATATAAGTCAATTTATTGCTGTTAAAAATTCATTATATTCACAAAATGGAGTAGGTTTACCAGGTCAGATTTATTTCTGGTATCTCTCCATGAAGAAAGCTTATACCTCCTCTGATTAGCAGTAGGTATAGGTAACGTATAGCCTATAGAATGTGCTGTCTGCCGTTTGTAATGTGGAGTCTGATTTTAGATGTTTCTGTTTGTAGGTGACCAATAGGAGGCAGCATAAGATCTATTTTAATTAAAACAGACTGAAACCAGGGCTGTGTTTGACAGTATTTATAACTGAACATTATGCTCAATTTACTCTTTTTCCCTTCTAACATCCAATGAAGCATAGAGATCAGTAACATTTTGCTGCTGCCTGGGCTCTGCTGATATATGGAAAGTATGATAATACATGTTTGCCGATTTGTTCATTCTTTTGTGAAATAAAAGCACCGAGCAACCAACTCCTTCTCAGGTCTGATTTTTTTTCAGTGAGTTTCAAACCACAGAATCTACTGTGTTTCTAATAAGGTTAGTTACTTTTTTATCTCTTTTTTTTTTTTCAACTGGAGAATATTTTGAATGTTATATTCTAACCAAGAAACTGCAGTGAGAAGATTTTTTTAAAATTATCCTTGGACCTTCTATTTGTATATCCTTTTCAGATCAATTTGCTGCTCCCATGATAAACTTTATTTAGTCTGCAGAAAAACTCTCAAGTTTACCATTCTAAAGCAATAAATACCATTCTATTTGGTATCTTTTAAATCAGATTCATCTAGCTCAGATTGATGTTTTTAACAATTTAAGTATTGCAAATCATTAGATATTTGTTTTGACTCAAATGGGCTTCTATACTTAGACGTTTCTTTGAATAAAATGAGCTACTTAGTGTAAAATGCTTGTGCACAGCATGCAAAAATGGCTTTAATACAAAAAGGGAGCCCTGTGTTGTCTCATCCAGAACTTAAAATTCTGTGACCTTCAAACCTCTGTATATGGGCAGACTTACAGCAATAAAAATTAATGTTTCAGCACTCCAGGGCCTTTTCCCTCCAGCTAGCAAGAGCTATTTGGAAGCACATACAAATTCTAACAATGTTCATAATGTTAAAAGCTTCTACTGAACAATTAAGGGATTCACAGAGCAAATTTGAGAGGTGTATTCATGGAACTCTGTGCATAATCAGGAAATTGCCTATGCATGTTCTACAAATCCAGAGAATTCACCATGGACTTGCACACTTTTTCTATGAAGAAAACATTTCCATGTGGTGGGGCTTTCCTCATTGTCATTAAAAGCAAATAAATAGAGTCGAGGTTTAATGAAAAAGCACACATAATTATTATGCATAAATACAAGGCAGATCACATGAACAAAGGAGGTCCAAGGATTTTTGTTGGAGGAAGCTGTTTTTTCACCTCTAATTAACTGTGATAGCGGAATAACAACAGGGAGAGAAAGCAGAGCTATCTAGAATTATGTGTGCAGCTATCCTATGAAATCATGTGCTTCCTGGTTAAAATCATTCTAATGGATACTAATCACACTAAGGGTTTTGTGCTTCACAGTAAAAGAAGGATACTCAATGAGGTATAATTAGCACTATTTTTGCAGACTGGCAGAGGCTCAGACTGTTAATGACTCTCACTCTATCATTTCTCCACCTAGTTGCATCTGAATCTACTTCGAACTAGCTCAAAAGAGTTTTAGGGCACACTTGTATCTTATTTCTGTCAAAATACTGGTAATAATGTAAACTGAAGCCTTATTCGTACAGAGGTAAGAAATACCCCTACACCATACATAGCCAGCAAGATGACAGAGTCTTGTTACCTTAGTCCTTACTGTTTCAAGTTTTATTATATTTAGTACACAATGGGCAAGACTGGCAGCAAAAACTACCATTACCTGTAAGTAAGCAGAGAAGTTCATAGCTTTTCCATGTGTAGTTTCTCTGAAACGGGAAAACACCATTTTAAAGGAGGTTTGTGATCTCATCATCACAATTATGATCACTAGAAGCTACATGAATCAAACAACTGAATCACACAGTCAAAATGCTAAAGTCCAAATACTGAATACAGCCCAGAACCTAGATGTTAAAAGACTGAGCAAATAATTGTTAATAAATATGCTAAGTAACACGTGCGTGCATCAGTTTAGGTAGAATAGAAGTAGCAAACGTCAGAAAATAAACAATATTTTGAATTATCTATCAGCAAGTAGTGCCTCAAGCCTGCACAAAGGTTATGTTACCTAGGCAACAGGATGTAATACGAAAAGCAAGTGTCAGAAATTTCACGTGCATGCAGCTGAGAACACAGAAAAGAGCCCAAGAAAAGAGAGCGTCACAAAAGTGTTTGGCGTGTATATTTGTCTTACATTACTCATAGACTAGTCTGGGTTGGAAGGGACCTTAAAGATCATCCAGTTCCAGCCCTCTGCCATGGGCAGAGACACCTCCCACCAAGCCAGGCTGCTCAAAGCCCCATCCAGTCTGGCCTTGAACACCTCCAGAGATGGGGCAGCCACAACTTCCCTGGGCAACCTGTGCCAGTGCCTCTCCACCTTCCTAGTGAAGAAATTCTTCCTTATGTCTAGTCTAAATCTTCCCCTCTCCAGTTTACACCCATTGCCCCTTGTCCTATCACCACAAGCCTTTGTAAACAGTCTTGTAGCCCCCTTCAGGTATTGGAAGGTCACTATAAGATCTGCTTGGGAGCCTCTCTTCTCCCTCTCCTCTCCCCTCCCGCAGAGACACATCTAGCCAGCACAGGTCATACCTCACACAAGATGTTATCCCCTCCAAAGAATGAACAGTGTCTGGGATATGGTTTAGTAGGAAACATTTAGTAGTCGTATGGTTTAGTAGGAGCTCTTGTTTCGCTGCACACGATGGGAGATCTCTCCATTGCATTGCCCAGGCCTGAGAAAGGATGCTTGCATTCTAAAACTCCAGAATAAGTCTTAGAGAGCTTATTTGCCAGCATCTTCACTATCAATAGGACAAGTGTAAATGTTCTCAAGCTGCGCTAGGGGAGTTTCAGATTAGACATCAGGAAAAATTTCTTCACTGCAAGGGTTCTCAGGCACTGGCAGAGGCTGCCCTTGGAGGTGGTTGAGTCCCCATCCCTGGAGGTGTTGAAAAGATGGCCAGATGAAATGCATAGGGATATGATTTAGTAGTGGAGAGGCATGGTTGGACTTGATTTCAAAGGTCTTTTCCAAACAAACGATTCTACAATTCCCAAATGGGAGGCTGAGCTTCCCCTGCTCCCACAGACGATGCAGAGAAGTGCGCATCCACCCATCCCCTCGCATCCCATTCCATCCCATCCGTCCATCCATCCATCCCATTCCGTCCTATCCCATTCTTTCCACCCATTGCATTCCATCCATCCCACCACATCCCATCCCATGCATTCCATTTCATCCCATCCCTTCCATCCTATCCCATTCCTTCCACCTGTCCTATTCCATCCCATTCCATCCACCCCATTCCTCCCCATTCCATTCCATACCATACCATCCATCCATCCCACTCCATCCCAATCCACCCATCCCATTCCATCCCATCCCATCCATCTTATTCCATCCCAATCCATCCATCCATTCCACCCATTCCATTCCTTCCATCGATTCCATTCTATCCATCCCATTCCATCCCATGCATCCCATCACGTCCCATTCCATTCCTTACATACATACATCCCATTCCATCCATCCACTCATCCATCCATCCCTCCCTCCCTCCCTCCCATTCCTTCCATCCATTCCATCCTATTCCATTCCATCTCATTCATCCATTCTGTTCCATCCCATTCCAGTTTTTTCATCATCGAATACTGTGTTCACTGTGTTCAGTTCTGGGCCCCTCACCACAAGAAGGATGTTGAGGCTCTGGAGCGAGTCCAGAGAAGAGCAACAAAGCTGGTGAAGGGGCTGGAGAACAGGCCTTATGAGGAGCAGCTGAAAGAGCTGGGGGTGTTTAGCCTGGAGAAGAGGAGGCTGAGGGGAGACCTCATTGCTCTCTACAACTACCTGAAAGGAGGTTGTAGAGAGGAGGGTGCTGGCCTCTTCTCCCAAGTGACAGGGGACAGGACAAGAGGGAATGGCCTCAAGCTCCGCCAGGGGAGGTTTAGTCTGGACGTTAGGAAAAAATTCTTCACAGAAAGGGTCATTGGGCACTGGAACAGGCTGCCCAGGGAGGGGGTTGAGTCACCTTCCCTGGAGATGTTTAAGGCACGGGTGGACGAGGCGCTGAGGGACATGGTTTAGTGTTTGATGGGAACGGTTGGACTCGATGATCCAGCGGGTCTTTTCCAACCCGGTGACTCCGTGACCCGCCGGCCGCGCACTGAGGCGGGGGGCGGGCCTCGACCAGCCACCAGCCAATCACCTACAAGCCCCGCGGAGACACGCAGGGGCGCTGGCCAATCGCCTGGCGGCCCCGCTGCGCCGGTCGCGTCCCCGTTACGGGGAGGGGGCGGGGCTAAGGAGGCGCGGCCGCCGCCTTCCAGCCAATAGGCATGCGGGGAGCAGTGATTGACACGCGTCTCGGCCAATGGGAGCGCGGCGGCTCTTAAAGGGCCGGCGCCCCCGCGGCAGCGACCCGGGCGCAGGTGAGTCGTTGGCGCCGCTCCCCGGGGAGCCGAGCGGGGCGGGCGGGAGGGAGCGACCGGGTTCTGCTGCCCCACGGGGCGGTGAGGCGGCTGCCCGACCTTCCCCGCGGGGTGGTTTCCTCCTCTCCTGCCTCCTCCTGCTCCCGGGAGGGGCCGCGGCGGGCCCTGCTGGGGCCCTGCTGGCTCTGTCCCCTCAGGGCCTCCCGCAGGGCCTGGTTGGGGGTGGGGGGCGGTGGTTCTACCGCTCGTTTGGGTTGGAAGGGGCCGTAAAGCCCATCCAGTTCCAACAACCCTGCCACGAGCAGGGACGCCTCCCACCGGACCAGGCTGCTCAAGGCCCCATCCCTGCACCCCACCGCTTCCCTGGGCAACCTGTGCCAGGGCCTCACCGCTCTCAGCAGGAAGAATTTCTTCCCAATGTCTAATCTAAATCTTCCCCCTTCCAGTTTAAAGCCATCCTCCCCTCATCCTATCATCCCACGCCCCTGTAAAAAGTCCCTCCCCGGCTTTTTGTAGCCCCTTCAGGTACTGGAAGCTTCTCCAAGGTCTCCTTGGAGCCTTTTCCAGTCTGAACAACTTCAACTCTCTCATTTCTCTGATAGGGCCATTGCTTTGTGAGAGATGGGGAGCTTCGGACTGATGAATCCGTGGGTTCAACAGCCTGAATCCACAGCTGCTTTTCATCCTTAGTATTTCCTCTCTCCTTCATTCTCTTCTCAGGTGCTGTTGGTTCCCTTTGGTGCTGCCTTTTCATGTGCTTAAACTGCCAACTCCTGACAGGATGAATTGTCTGTTTGGGAATTTGGGTTCAACAGCACCCAGACCCTTCTGTAGCAAAGCCCCTCTTTGTACAAAAGTATAAGTTGTTCCAGCTTTGTGTGTTTTCACATACAAAGTTTCCCAGAAAGCCCTAGGCTTTAGTGTCCTGCAAAGATCCTCAGACTAATAAATTTGATTTAAAAAATTATGTAGGCAGCAGGTCCCCCTGATTTAAAGTTTTTCTGTTAAATAGTAAGCCCTGAAAGCTTTTTTTTTTTAAAAAAAAAAAGAAGAAAAAGACAAACCATGGAGATGACATACTTTAAAAAAAAAAGGCCTTTTTTTCGTAGAGAATAGTTCAAGTTTGATGCTAGCAACAATCCTTCAACCTTGGTGAAAACGTGGATTTGTTTGCTTGCTTGCTTGTTTTCTAGGGAGACTTATTTGGTTTTTTGTTGTTGTTGATCCAGCACGTTTTCTCGCTATTAAGGTGTGAGTAAAGGAGACACAAATACATGGAGGCAGAATGCGGATGCCTCTGTCTTTCACACGTGCAAGTTATTCAGTGTGTGTTCTCTGTGTTTGTGCAGTGTCCGCTTTAGTTCTGCAGTATTTGTTTCATTTTAACCCTGACAAATGGTTTGTGTCTCTCTGTTCCAGTGTTGTGAACCTTTTAGACCACAGGTTTCTTCTGGCCTGACATAGCTGCATCACACTTACAGCTCCTCCATCTTCCCTGGAAGACCTTTAACATCCTTGTTATCAGAACTGTTTCTTTTTTTCTAGCCAGTGCTTTGCTTCTCTACCCAAACTATAAAAATAAGCATTTTGCAGTTGCATCTAACGTTGTGCTATATGACCAGTGCAATGGGCTGTTGGCATCCTGTTATTTTCCAGGGTGTTCTCTTTGGCTTGAGCAGACTGCAGATCTTCTTTGTCAGGTGGCTGACATCTTTGGTCATGTACCAGTAATACTTTTGGTCATTGAGTTGAGCAGGAATCCTTTTCTTAGTGATGTTTTCTCTTACCTCCAATGGTGATAGATTTGGTTGGTTTTTTTCTTGTAACTATCTGGAATATGTACAAGTCCTAGATTATTACCATTCCTGTCCGTTTAGTACTTTGAGCAAGTAACAGTTCAATTTTTTTTGCCTTAAAAACTAATATTGGAGGGATGCAATATGCAGGGATAGGAGTTGGGCTCAATGATCCATGTGGTTCCCTTCCAACTCGGGTCATTTTATGATTCTAGTGTCCTGGGGACCATCTAGAAATGTCAGAAAACAGAATATCCTAAACCTCAGCTTTAGTTAGATGATGATGCTTTTTGGTTAATATGTCAGAAGGATAAACAGTCGCACAGTGGAGCTGATCTACCTCTGGCAGTTGGTGTACTGTTAGGACAGGTCACTGACATATTAATAAGAAAGGAATTGTCTTTAAGGAGACTGTAAGCTTTCAAAAAGGAAAGAGTTAGAAAAGGTAGAGTGTCCTTACCAATTGGAAGTTCATTGCCATGAGTTTTGGAATAGAGAGGCTTTGCTGCTGCTTTGCTGGGGAAATCAGGAGCTTGTATTGAGTGTGTTCTAGCCAAAAAAAAAAAAAGTCTAAAGTAAAACTTAGATAATAAAAGAATCGGATGCCAGTAGTTTTCAAGTTAATATTATGATTTGTAAAGGTTATGTGCTTGGCTTATGGCATAAAATCCAAACCCAAGATAGGCACTTCACAAAGAGTGGCTGGGGAGATCAGAGAGGTGATGCCCAACGCCTGCACAAGGAGCAGTGAGACTGACCCACAGGGTAACCTGGCATTTTTCGTTTTTAACTCTCAACCTTCATTGCAGCTAAGCTGAAGATTTGGCTGGCTGTCTTCCACATTCATATAGAATTATTTTTAGGAAATAACACCAATGAAAATTTGGTAACCCATTGTTTTTTGTTTTCCTGTGATTTTGCTGAGTTTTGTCCTGCTGTGCTAGCACTGAGAAATTCAGGCAAGGCCAGGGTAAGTAGAGATACAGTATGAGTGTCTCAAAACCTGTGGTTCCTTGTTACTGGGAAATGGCCTGAACCTCACTCATTCCAGGTGGAGCTAGGTGAAGGTCTTAACCAGTCTATATCTTGAGATAACCAGCTGTTAGTCAGCAAAAGTCTGATATTTAGGTGCCTAAAGAGACAACTAAGTATCTGCTAGTACTTTTGAACTGCTTGATATATCTAATTAGCGAGTACTTTGGAAAGTCAAACCCATTTTTCCGTATTTGGCAACGTACCTGAATGTTCAGTTAAGTGTTTGCTTAAAATCAAACATGAATTTCTACCGATTTCAAGAAAAGTTAGTGTGGCCTTAAAAGAGAGGTTTGGTGTCTTGGTAGTGACAAGCCAGAAATACTGTGGTTCTTGTTAAGCTTATGTTGTATATAAGACCTCTGTGTAATTCTTTTTACCTTTTGGAAGACCAATTCAAAATGGATACCTCAATCTCTTACACATTCCCCAGCCTTATTAACAGTGAAGCTTCTTTAAGTGTTAATTCCTTCTGTAGGCAGGTAACTTTTTGGAAGAATTTATCTGCTCGGTGACTTTTTAAAAGAAAAAAACCTTAAGCAAGAGAAACTTAGAATTTGGTATATAGGTCAAGAAATTCAATTGCGATCATAATAGTAAAGCACTAATGCTGTAATTTGCATTCAAAAAGCACAGCCAGTACCAAATAAATTGTTTTGCTGCTAGAGGTGTAAGTATGATGCTGCTTCCTTGAAAGCCCAAGTATCTTTTCATGGTGAAGAGCAGCATGTGGCTTCCAGCATGAGTCTGAGGAGTCAGAAGTGCTGGGCATCTGCGTGGAAGCTCTGTAGAGTGCGTGCTGTACACACTCATGCTTTATGCAATTGATTTCTTCTTGAGACTCAGTTTTGCATATTTGCTAGCTAGTAACTGTTGGAAGTAGATGGATTCACAGTGAGGGCAGTGATTTAACAAGAAAAATCAGTTTCTTAAATACAATATTTTGAATAATATTTTATGCCAGTAAGCTTACTTTTTGGATATGAAAGAACGTTGATCTATGTGGAAAAATTTGCAAGTGAACTTCTTATTTACAGTCAATAGCACAAGGAGATAAAGAGTGATGTCTGAACTGTTATGTGCATTATCCTCTGAATGGAGAATTTTTGTATAATGTGCTGATACTTATGTTTAAAGCAACTTTAGGAGAAAAATATACTTAGTAATGTAAGAATCCTGTGTAGCTGTGAGGGACTTGGGTCCTTTAGTCAATAGCAACCAAATATATAATCGGCAAGGCATTTACTTCAGGTAGATAAAGTCTGCACTAGATAAATAGGTAACAAACGTAAGAGCCTGAAACTGTGAGTACTGTGTAGCGAGTCGTTGGCCTACTTGGTTTAAAGCCTTTTAAACTGCCTAAAGTGGTAGGTAGCATGGTACAAAAGCTCGTTCAATTTAAATCCTAAATTGGACAATTACCGCTTTATTCTCAATCTCTGCTTTAATTATCCTTTTTTTTTTTTTTTGTAATATGTTCTATGATATATTCATCACTGCATTGATTGTCCCCTGTTTCTTCCACTCCAACTTTCTGCTTTCTGTACAGTTGCACACAATCTCTCAGGTGTATTGTGGGGTGTAGCTTTCTTTTCTGCATCAGGCACAGGACCAGCTATTGCTGAGAGCAGAGGACTGGACATGCTTTCAACCTGTGATTACATCTGACAGGAGGTGGTTTGTAGTATGAGGAGGGCAGAATGGGGGTTTAACGTGAGCACGTACTGACTTATTCCTAAATCTGTTTCCTGTTAAAACATCTCTCATGTGTGACATTTGTTTGAGTTAGTAGTTATTTTGTGACATTCAGCAAAATTGTTCCAGTTCTTTTGTTTGTTTGCTTGGTTTTGTGATTAATGTAAGTTGGAAGAGCCTCTAAAGCTTTAGTAATTATCTATTTCTGGGTTTTTTTGTTGTTGGAAATGGTGTCTCATTTAAACTGTGTCTTATAAATTTCAGGCCTCTAAGCGTTTCGTGTTTTTGAAGTAAAGATTCAACGGTCTTAGCTTCTTGCGTCTCAGAAATTTCAGACCCCTAAACATCTCATGTTTTTGAAGTAAAGATATAACAGTTCTAGCTTCTTGTGGAAACAGTTTAGCATTCAAGCTGAAATATGTATGTCAGATTTCAGCCTTAAGCAAATCCCAGCTGGCAAAACTCTTATGAGTTGAAGGAAGATAGCTGTATTTTTGTAATGGAAATATCAAGTCAACCTTAACAGTTCGTGACATGGATATATTAATGGATTTATAATTCATATGAGATTAGAAGGTGTCTGTAGCTACTTCATATTCAGAGTTTAACAAAATGGTTTTTTTCTATTGAATGATCAGTTTAAAATATGCATTCCTTAAATGGTGACTTAGGAGTGAAGTTCATTAAATGAAAATATACGGTGTATACTTTGGAGATTGATGTTGTTTGCTCTTTTTCTCTTAGGAAGCCTGACAAATAGGAAAGTACTACAAAGTGAAGAGAAAATTCACTTCACGAGAACTGAGCTCTGCTTTCATTGGCTTTTAAATTTTACTTGTATTAATAACTGATTAGTTTCAGAACATCTCTGTAGTCTGCTGTGGTGAAATTATTAGGTTAAAGCTGGAAAAAATGAAACAATTGAAAAGAAAGAGAAAAAGCAATTTTAGCGTTCAGGAAACTCAAACTCTCCTTAAGGAAATCAGAAAAAGGAGAGAAGTACTCTTTTCAAAGCAGCTTAATACAACAATTAATGAGATGAAACGGAAAGCTTGGGAGGAAATAGCAGAGTGTGTAAATGCTGTAGGTGAAGGAGAGCAAAGAACAGGGACAGAAGTGAAAAGGCGATACCTTGACTGGAGAGCACTCATGAAGAGAAAACGTCTGAATGCAAACATCAAAGTAGTAGGTGCTGGGTTTCACCTTCCTTCATCCAATTTAGATGACTCTCTCAATGAAGACATGGATGAGAAAATGGGATTTGCCATTGAATCTAGTTTTGAATGGCAAAATATCACTGACTTCAGAGAAGCTGGTGGATCTTTAACAGAAATCAAAGTAGAAGAGGAAGAGGAGGATCCGCAGAATTTTGAAGTGAGTGACATACGTTAGCTATATGCAATATGGCCTTCATTTCATTTCAGCATAAGGCTTTTTTGATGTGTTTCTTCATAGCATCTGTTTCTGGTTTTGTTCTGAATGTGTGACTTAAAGAAACTGTAGAAACAAATATGTTTCAGAGAGATGGTATTCAAATCTAGCAACTTGCAGTTGTGTGTAAGCTCTTGGATGTTGACTATTAAATTGATATCCCTCAGCTTTGAATTGCATGTGTATTTTCCTGTTGTATGTACTGTAGATAAAAATGAGTGCAGTCAGTAGGATGAAAATACGCTGTTGAAGGAAACTGGGTTTTTTTAGTACTTAGGCTGTCTGTATGGATGAACGGAGAAGAGAAATGCACGTCTTTAACAAACGGAAGTGTATGTTACCTGTAGGTACAGAAAGAAACAGAATACTGTTTGCATTTCTTAAAATGGACCCACAGAAGATGAAAATATTAAGTCAGTCAGCCATTCCTCTCTTGTCAGGATTTTAGTGTTGAACTTGATTTTTAGCGTTTAGAACTTGACGAGCAGCTGTGGATCCCTGTAGGCAGGTTATTACTCCTCCCAGTACCGTTACTGTCCTGGGGCAGGCAGCCAGCTGGAGTAGAATGTTTGGATAGTTTTGTTGTTTCTGTTCTCATTTCAGACAGGGGTGCTCAAACAGTTTGGGTTTGGGTTTTTTGAGGGAAGGGGGGCAAGCAGCTCCTGTCCTAGCTTAGTTGAGATGTGTGTTGGAAATAAAAATCAGCATAAGCTGCCTGACAACTGCTGAAGAAGAGTGCCTGCCTGTTCTAATGCTAGAGGACTTGTAGTGGCTGTTATTGTCTTAAGATTTTTCTAAACCCATAGCTTACTCAGTTTGCCTTTCTCTTGTAAAATACTTAGTGGGGAACAGTTATCCCTTGTAGCACATAAGGGCTAAAATTCTGCATGAGTTGTTACAGTCCACCAAGAGCAATGGTCTTAACCACCTAGTCATCTGCTTCATAAGTAGCTTTCTGACATATGTGATAACACAAAGTTGGTTAAACAAGTCCTGTTTATTGACTCACTCAATACACTTAGAAGGGTTAGGAGCATGTGAAAAATGTCAGTATTAAATACTTTCTAGAAATAGAATCTTCAAGTTAGTGAAGGCTGGGTTAGCTTACATACCACGTAGCCTATGGAGCTAACCGCTCTGGTAAATAGTTAGTCACAACAAATTCCTAGTGGCTTGCATAAATGTCACTCAGCTATATGAAAAATGAGATCAGCATATGCTCTTGTACATCCATTTTCTTTTGTTGGTAGTTCTGAACGCTCTATAATGTCTATACCACAATATTTTCTGTATGTTTTTGCATGCCCACTGATGAACTGATTTTCCATTTTTCACTACCAGATATTAATCAGTAGATAAACCACGTTTCTCTGCCTGTGTGATGGCAGAAAACAGTCTTTTCATATAGCATGGTTATTTCACAGCATGCAAGATAAACAGTTCTGAGTAGCTTTTAGGATGAAAACCCCAGTGTTATTTTCAATCAAGTTGTGGTGTAACAAATTTACTCTGGTATAAAGACTGGGATGTAATTCTTGTCTTTCACACTCCTCTCTGCAGTTTCCTATTGAAGAAGAAGAAGAAATTTTGTCATCGGTTTTGCCAGATTCAAAAAAGGAAAATGACCTGCCAGACTTTCCCCACATTGAAGAGTTTGGAAGTCTAAGCTCTGCTCAAGCTAGGTTAGCCTATGAAGATTCTCACCTGCTTCTAAATCTGGAGAAACAGAAGGTGGACCTGGAGAAGCAGCGACTAGACATTGAAACCGAAAGGTTGCAAGTAGAGAAGGAGCGCCTGCAAATTGAAAAAGAACGGTTGCGGCATGTTGACTTGGAGCGTGAGAGACTTCAGATTGAGAAGGAGCGACTTCAGATTGAATGGGAGAAACTCAGGCTACAGACTCTCCATGCTGAAAAACCTGCCTTGGAAAATGACCTCCCTCAGACAGAAAAACCCATCGTGCAGCCTCTGGATCTAGAAACTGAAAAGTTAAAGCTTGAAAAAGAACGTTTGCAGTTAGAGAAAGAGAGGCTGCAATTCCTAAAGTTTGAGTCAGAGAAGCTGCAGATCGAGAAGGAACGCTTGCAAGTGGAGAAAGAGCGCCTTCGAATTCAGAGAGAGGGCCACTTGCAGTGAACTTCTGGACTAAAGTGCCAACAGTTGTGTTTTGATGTTTGTGAAATAGAGGTAGTTCTTTTCTTAACACTGAAACTGTCCTAGAGGCTTAACATTCTTCTGTTCAAAGTCTGCTGTTGATATTAGACTGGAAAAAAAAATAGAATGGTGCTCAGTATGTCAGTGTGCCTACATAAATGAGCTTATGTGTGAAATTGCTTCCCAGTGTATCAGAACTAAGTGTTATGTTCCCTTGTCTTTGGTATTGTGCTGTATTAGTTCAGTGTTCCCCTCTTGTAGACACATTGAGAAGAATCAAGGCTGAACCTTGTACTTTCTTCACTGTACAAAAGTAAGGAAGGATCAGAATAAATCAACATATGTTGTGAGGGCATGGTGCTGACAATAGCCCACACAGTACCTAAATAGCAGTTAGAATACAACAACAGAGATTCATGATGGAACTGATTCATTAAACTTTTATTTTCCTTTTTATTTTTTTTTCCACCCTCACAATTGGAAAAAGAGTTCAAGAATTATCTAAAAGTTGAAGTCCAAGGGAAATTTGCTGCAGTTGAGGTTGCTCTTGTTGTGTGGCTTGAACTGAATGGGAGTGCAGAAAACAGTATTCTTCCTTTTGCATGAAGTATTGATACTAGATGAAGTTACACATCAACCTTACCTACTCTGAGCTGGACTATTGGTTGCACAAGGTCATTAATAATGGTGTATTGAATACAGAGCTTGTTTGGTATAGGATAGGGACTTACTGATTGATCAGGAATGCTGTCTGATCAGTGTGATGACCCCCTGCAGTAAATTGCTAGACTTCATTGGTTCCTTGAAAGACAATAACTGATGATGAGAATCTCTGGAGCAGACACACAGAGTCTCAGCACAGAGACATTTGATGTTAATTCTGTCATGTCTGTGAGGCAGCCAGGTGAGATTCTGTGGCTGACATCATATAGTGTGTTTTAATTAAAAAAAACCACACATGGTCAGTGCTGAGGACAGTCTGTATTTTTCATAAGCAGTGCATTAATGTAAAATAATAAAAAAAAAAATTAAGGAAGCTTCCTATTATTTCATTATATGTTTAAATCCCAACTGAGCCAGATTTCACGTTTCTCATCTTTCTACAAGTTTTGTTGACTCCATTTGAAACTTAGGACTACGAGAATACTGAATCTGAGTATATGTTGAATGAGTTACATGGGTTCTTGTGCAAGTAAATATATTTATACCAGTACAGGATTACTTTTATTCTGCAAAGAAAACATTATTTTTTTATTACTGAAACAAGTGTGCTTCTACAGTGGAAATAAATTTGACTAATACAATCCAAAATTGCTCTTAAGACTGTGTTTCTTTACAGAGAAAAAGGGGCTATATATGAAGAGAAACCTGGATACTCAACACTGCAGCACCCTGGAGTTGCCAGTGCTTGTATTTCCTGTGTAGTAAATTGGAGAGATGTGGCATCTTGGAGTAAGATGTAAACAAACTAGCACTTATTTGAGAAAGGAGAAAAGGAAGGACATACAAACCAGCTGGATAGAAATGTCCAAAGGGGAAGTTTATCAGAGATTGTTCTTGAATGTGGTGGATTGACCCTGGCTGGATGCCTGGTGCCCATCAAAGCTTCTCTACCCTTCTCCCTCCTCAGCTGAACAGGAGGAGAAAAATTCAACAAGAGGCTCCCAGGTCAAGATAAGGACAAGGAGTGAATGTTTGCCGGTTGCTGTCATGGGCAAAATAGATGCAACTTGGGGGAAATTAATTTATCGCTAACCAAAATCAGAGTAGGATAATGAGAAATAAAACCTAATCATATCACCACCTTCCCCTACCCCTCCCTGCTTCCCAGGCTCAGCTTCACTCCTGATTTTCTCTACCACCAGTTGATGCTGCACAGAGGGATGAGGAATGAGGGTTGTGGTCAGTTCCTAAGGTGTTTCTGCTGCTCCTTCTTCCTCACACTCCTCCCGTGCTCCAGAGTGGGGTCCCTCCCATGGAAGACAGTCCTTCATGAACTTCTCTTAACATGAGGCCTTCCCACAAACACCTTCTTCACAAATGGCTCCAGCATGAGTCCCTTCCACAGGACATAGTCCTTCAAGAGCAGACTGCTCCAGCATGGGTCTCCTACAGGGTCATAAGTCTTGCCAACAAACCTGGTCAAGAATGGGCTTCTCTCTCCACAGGTCCTGCCAAAGGGTTGCATAGAATCATAAAAACATAGAATCACCAGGTTGGAAAAGACCCACAAGATCACTGAGTCCAACCATTCCTATCAAATACTAAACCATGTCCCTCAGCACCTCATCCAGCCGTCCCAGTGGTTGAGTCACCTTCCCTGGAGGTCTTTAAGGCACGGCTGGATGAGGTGCCGAGGGACATGATTTAGTGATTGATAGGAATGGTTGGACTCGATGATCTGGTGGGTCTCTTCCAACCTGGTGATTCTATGATAATAGATAAAACAAGAGGAAATATCCTCAGTGGACAGTGCAAACTGCTTTATCGAGGTCATGTCTGGTGCACTGATGTCTGATCTCATGGCGCTCTGGCCCCTCATGGAGTGTATGAAGAGGGAAGGGGTAAATTGCAGCAGAAAATTTCACAGCCACTGTGACAGGGAACAGGCTCTCGTGCTCCTTGCATGCCATGTGGTTTCCTGTGCTGCAGCAGGAACATACACTAGGACCTTCCTAAATTCCCTTAACTCTACTACTCCATTAGGGGCTTTCTAGCCAGTAATTCTAGGGCCAGCAGGCCAAAGAAGGTAAAATAAAGGCCACTTCAGAGTTACTTGTCTATTAGTAGTGATGGGTTCCACCAATTTGTTCATGGCTAAGCAATTAATGAATAGAAACACAGTATTTCCAGGTGGTTTCACAAAGTAGTTTGGAGACAATCTGGCTAACGCTAACAGTGTCCTAGGAACAGCCAGAGAAGGTCACAGGTGAAGACTGTAAATGTGATCCCAGTAACAGCCCGGGATGAACAGCAACCATACTCCCAATAGGACACACCTAAGAAAGCAAGATACAATTCAAAGGCAACTTAATTCCCTCAGTTAAGGTACCTTGCCTTACTTCTGGGTCATTCTGAGCAACTTTCACTCTGCATAAAGAGATGCTGCTGTGCAAGGTGTAAAATTTTTAATTTATTAAGATACACAAGCAATGATCAGGATTTAACAAAGCTCTCGAACTGAGCATTTATATACCTTCATTACCTCAAGACATCTTTGCTAGCAAGGCTGGCATCAGCCAGGAGAAGAAGAGTGCCCCACTGTAGCTCTGCAACAGTGCTGAGTGGCCATCTTCTGAGGGTTTTTCTTTGATTAATTTGGGATTTCTTAATCTTTACATGTCGGTAGGTTTTTTTCCCCCACTTAAGTACTGAGAGGGATAGTAACTTCTATCTCAACAATCCCACCTCTGTCTGCAGAAACTTTATATTGCTTGGTTCTTCCCTACAACAGCTTTTCCTTGTAACTTCACAATTTTCACATCAGTGTGAGGAAATAATCATAGATTCATAGAATCACTCAGTTGGAAAAGACCTTTGAGATCATCAAGTCCAACCGTACCTGTCCACTACTAAACCAAATTCCTAAGCACTCCGTCTGCGCATCTTTTGAATACCTCCAGGGATGGGGACTCCACCACCTCCCTAGGCAGCCTCTGTCAGTGCCTGAGAACCCTTTGGTAAAGGAATTTTTCCTGATGTCTGATCTGAATCTCCCCTGGTGCAACTTGAGGCCATTCCTTCTCACCTTATCACCTGTCACTTGGGAGAAGAAGGTTATCCAGGCTGTGCTGGACCCTGTATTAAAGAGGCAGCAGTGAGACTACAAGTTGCAGAGTTGGTTTGACCTACTCAATAACTAGTATCATAATGGTGGTACCAGTCAAACCAACCTGCACTAAGTGAAGCAGTTCTCTAGTAGCCAGCTGTGGAGTGAGGAGCTGTGTGACTGGGTGGAGGAGTCTTTGATGTTACTTCATTACATGAAAGACACTGAGATCCTGGAGCACATCCAGAGAAGGGCAATGAAGCTGATGAAGGGGCTGGAGCGCAAGTCTTATGAGGAGCAGCTGAGGGAACTGTGGTTGTTTAGCCTGGAGAAAAGAAGTCTGAGGGGAGACTTTATCACTGTCTACAACTATTTGAAAGGAGGTTGTAGCAAGGTGGGTGTTGGTCTCTTCTCCTGAGTGACAGGAGATAGGACAAGAAAGAATGGCTTCAAGCTGTGCCAGGGGAGATTCAGACTGGACATTATGAAAAATTTCTCCACTGAAAGGGTTCTCAAGCACCAGAAGAGGCTGCCCAGGGAGGTGGTTGAATCACCATCCCTGGAGGTATTTAAAAGATGGGTAGATGAAGAGCTTAAGGATATGATTTAGTAGTGGACAGGTATGGTTGGGCTTGATGATCTCAAAGGTCTTTTCCAACCGAGTGATTCCATGAGTCTATGATTCTGTTGGAATGATTCTGCTGTCTTCAGGATAATAATAAGACTGTGCAAAAAAAGAGGCAAAGCTGGTATCACTCTCTCCTTGAAGTGTTTCAGGTGTTGAATAAAACTTCTCTGTCACTGGCAGTTCTGTCAAGTAGCCATGGGAGGCCCAAGAGAGAGATAATATTAAGACTTGGGTCCCTGTGATCTTTTCCAAGTAGATCACAAGACTCCCAGTTACATCAGGCTACTTGCCAGTAGCCCGGTGGTAAAAGTTGCCAAAACCACTGCTGCTGTGTCAGGTTTTCAGATAATCCAAGACTGTGTGTCATTTGTGTGCATCATCTGTTAAGTGCCCTTTTAAAATGTAGCTGAATTGTGTTCATATTTTGTTTCCCCTTGAAAACAAAAAAAAAAAAGATAAAATCACCCCCATAATAGGACACAGAAGCTGGTAAATCACACTTCTTTGCCTTTTCATGGAATTTCAGATGCAGCTGCCACAAAAGAGCATCAGCGACATCACCCGCCTCTCCAGCTCACACGCCCCCAGAAGTCCCCCTCAGGAAGGCATGAAGTTCTCCAAGGAGACAGAGTCGGATCCAGGAGTGATATTTTGCAAACACAAAAATCCTACTCCTTGTCAATCAGGAGTCTTGACAGAAGTGATAGGTGGGAGAGGAAGGAGGAGGACAGACTGATTTTTTCCTATTATTGCTGGAATCCGTTAGTGAATTTAAGCCAGAAGGTGTCAGAAAATGCTGCCAAATGCAACAGTGTTCAATTTTTCCCTTTTCCTTTTCCCTCTCCCTCTCCTTCTCCCTCTTCCATTCATTTTTCCTTTTCTGCACCTTTTCCTTTTTTCCTTTTTTCCTTTTTTCCTTTTTTCCTTTTTTCCATTTCCTTGTCCTTTTCCTCTCCTCTCCTCTCCTCTCCTCTCCTCTCCTCTCCTCTCCTCTCCTCTCCTCTCCTCTCCTCTCCTCTCCTCTCCTCTCCTCTCCTCTCCTCTCCTCTCCTCTCCTCTCCTCTCCTCTCCTCTCCTCTCCTCTCCTCTCCTCTCCTCTCCTCTCCTCTCCTCTCCTCTCCTCTCCTCTCCTCTCCTCTCCTCTCCTCTCCTCTCCTCTCCTCTCCTCTCCTCTCCTCTCCTCTCCTCTCCTCTCCTCTCCTCTCCTCTCCTCTCCTCTCCTCTCCTCTCCTCTCCTCTCCTCTCCTCTCCTCTCCTCTCCTCTCCTCTCCTCCTCCTTTTATTTTCCTTATTAAGTTAGACTTAATATAAATGATTGCTTAAGGCCCTGCATAGGTTCTCATCTCACAGGATTTCTCCTTCATTGGCTTAAGGTACTGGCCCATGTCTTACAAGAACTGGTAACCCCAAGCATGCACTCTGGTCCTTTCATGCTCAAAGTGCCTTGAAACATGATCCAGCTGCCAGTGTCCCATTTGGGAGTGGAAAAGCTGGGCCAGGCAATCTGGCCCCTCACCTCACTGCTCAGAAGTCAGGTTCACTGCTCCCCTCTCCTCCAGGCTGTAACCTTGACTCCTTGGGTGTTCCTGGTCTCTGCTTCACCTTGTGTTTTGCACTTCTCTGCCTTCATCTAGCTCAGAAATCTCTGGGGTACTTGTCGCTCTTACGACCATACATCTACATGGCACTAATTTGCTCTCTATTCTCCCTCTGTACTCGGCACTGGTGAGACCGCTCCTCGAATCCTGTGTTCAGTTCTGGGCCCCTCACCACAAGAAGGATGTTGAGGCTCTGTAGTGAGTCCAGAGAAGAGCAACAAAGCTGGTGAAGGGGCTGGAGAACAGGCCTTATGAGGAGCAGCTGAGAGAGCTGGGGGTGTTCAGCCTGGAGAAGAGGAGGCTGAGGGGAGACCTCATTGCTCTCTACAACTACCTGAAAGGAGGTTGTAGAGAGGAGGGTGCTGGCCTCTTCTCCCAAGTGACAGGGGACAGGACAAGAGGGAATGGCCTCAAGCTCCGCCAGGGCAGGTTTAGGCTGGACATTAGGAAAAAAATTTTTCACAGAAAGGGTCATTGGGCACTGGAACAGGCTGCCGGGGGAGGGGGTTGAGTCACCTTCCCTGGAGGTGTTTAAGGGACAGATGGATGAGGCGCTGAGGGGCATGGTTTAGTGTTTGATAGGAATGATTGGACTTGATGATGAGATGGTTCTTTTCCAACCTGGTGATTCTACGATTCTATGATTCTATTCAGTTTTGATATCTGTCTGTTCACATGATACTGACTTGGCTTTCTACTAAAATGGAACATGAGAAAGTAACCCAGTTTAGCCTCCTGACTAGCAGCTAAAAACCAGCCAGTCCCAAGTCCACAAACCTAGAGAAAGGGAAATGAGAGAGAGAGACTTATGCATTGGAAAAAAAACCCAGCTCAAAGAGCTTTAATGAAACAATAAAAGGAAAGATAACAACATTAATAAGAAAATAAGATATACAAATATATATATACAAACCCAAAACTGAGCTTCACCAGTGACAATCACATCACCACTGACGTTGCAGGACAGCCACTAGGACTGGATTCTCAGCAGATGGTAACTGGATTCAGGAACACACAAACTGGGATCAAAGGCAGAAGGACAGACAGTCCTTTTCAAACAGTGGCCACAGATGAAGAGAGCTTGACCCTCATGATCCCTCAGCTGTGTGCTAAGTATGAGATGTACGGAACTGATTGTTTCTTTGTCTGCACATGAGCAAATAAACCTGATTTTTAAAGTCAGCAGAGTGGGAGCAGCAGCAGCTACGGCCTCTGACAAACCTGGGCTTCACTGGAAGTCTAAATCCCTGCATCATGCAGACAGTGTTGATGTTTGCAGCTGACAGGAAGACAAAATATGTGAGCCAGATTCTTCCATATGGTAGCGGGTTTGTTTTGCATCAGTGATTCAGAATGTTTGTAGCTGGTATCAGGACTACAGAAAGATTTTAATCTAGGTTTTAAAAAAGAAAAAAAAAATCGCATTTTAAAATAAATACCCAACTTTTTTTTGTTTCAATGTAATCAACTCATTTGAAGATGCATTCTCCAGGCAAATAAAAGGAGGAGGGCAAGGAAGAATGCCTTGATTACTGACATGGGCAACTTCTAGTGCTTCAAAATTTCTTTTTTTTTTTTTTTTTTTGTCAGTTGATTCATACCAAAATCATGATTTTTTTAAACTACTAGTTATGCCACCAGCCCTTTTGGCTCAGTGTCACTGGACAGCATTCCAGTGACACTGTGATCTAGCCATTTGTCATACACAGAGCATGAAATGGGATTTGGGAAGGGAGCACTGGGCAATGTGATTGCGGCAGCTCCTGCCCCAGACTCATCATTTTTCCTTCCTGGTCTCTTAAAGCAAAATCTCCTGATGGTGGGTCACAGTTACTATGCCAATGAATGCACCAAATCACAATGATCAGAAAATATATTAGAAAAACACCAGGTCCACTGACACAAGCACAGAAGAAGCTCTTTTTATGCACTGCACATAATCCTTTTAAACTTGACCTGCTTTAGAGGACGCTTCCATCCTCTCCTTTTACAGTTTATTAAAAATACCATTGTTATTTTCTGTTACAGTTTTAGTGTTTCTAATTTCCCTACTTTACACTATCAGTAGTTTTATTCTCCACGTTATCAGACCATGGAATACCTTGCCTTGTTACTTCCATATTTTCTAATTGCAACACTCCATCATTAGTCAACTGGTTCATACTGTGGAAGGCAAAGTTGCTATTTCATTTCATGCTATATAATACAATGCTTCTGGTTCAGTAATTACATTGTGCGAGACTTGTGATCAATCCTGAGATAGCTCACTCATGATGGATAGCCCCATCGAGGAGTGTATAAGAATTAAAGGAAGAAGCAAATTTTTAATTTTGCTCCTCTGTCAATTTAGCTACTTGAGCGCTGCTTTTCAGACCCATGTTTTTTCTCACTGAGATAGGAAGAAATTACAGAAATGAGACTGAAGTAAGAGAAGTGAAGTTTGAAAAGCATTTTCTGAAGTTTTGGTTTGCAAAACAAGAAAAATATAAATTAGACATTCTTCATCGTAAAGCTATCCTGCATTACTCTGTGATAGAGTGCAAATCTTTTAGTCACCTGTTTAATGTACTGGAGAAAACCATTACCTGCTTCTCGTAACTATTCCAAGGATTATGTGAAATGAGTCAATGATCTTACTTACTACTACTGCTCAGTACTAGGATTGTGAAAAAAAATATTTCCAAAGGGTTTCTACTCAGTCACAGGAATGTTCATGAATCAAGCCATTTTCTGAAGTGGCAGCCACCTTTCAAATAGTTGCAAGGATACAGAATCATAGAATAGTTTGGGTTGGAAGGGACCTTAAAGATCATCCAGTTCTAACCCCGCTGTGAAGTGCCTTTCCCTAACAGGGTAAGAAATGCAAAAATGGGGTCCACAACATGGGTGGCAAGGGCAGCCAGAACATGCTGCCAAGCGAGTACGAGTGCTGAGGGCAGAAGCCTTTGCAGACAAATGACATCCTAGTGCTCTGAGGTTACAGCAGAGGCAAGTTTTATCCTAGTGGGACATGTTTAAACTTTTCTCAGAAGCATCTGCTGGGAGGCAATTTCAGGGACAGAATTTCTGGCCTGACAGACTATTGCTTTGGTTTTATAAAGAGAGATTTATGTTCTTGCATATCGTTATACAACTGCATGATATGAGGGTAAAACCTGTAGGTTAAATATTCCTAACAGAATTTTTTCTTGTTTCCATTTCTTTTTGACTTTGGCACAGGGCTACATCTCAGACTTTTCCATCTTACTTCCCATCTGCCATCCTTTTAGTACCACCAGTCAGAAATGACAGTCAGAAATGGTTCAGAAACTCCAAGTTCATGTACCTGGAAGAGGGTTTGTTCGTCTCACCATAAGTAATAGCAAACAAAGGTGAGGTGGCCATGTACAAAAAAAATAAATGAGTAGTGTCAAGGTCATTTTATATCAAAAACATGGCAAAAGGTCTGATGTTTAGCATTAAGTCACAGAGCAGGGTAGAAGTTCAAGGAAGAGAGGACAATAGGACTAGACCAGTAAGACAGTTGCTACTCACTCTGCTGTGACAATGGTAATACAAAAAAAAAAAAAAAAGCTGAAAGCAGACAATTATGATGCTTAAGCAAGTGGAAAGAGTTGGAAATGGGGGAACTGCACAGCAGGTGCAAGGATCCTGGCTGGCTGCCTGGCTCCACCACCTCTTCCTCCTCAAGAAGAAACAATACAGCATCACTTTGTGTTTTCCACTAAAGCAGCTTATCCCACCATCTCCCACATGATGGATGAGTATGACCAACATGCAAGGCCAGCTGCAATCATAAAAGACCAACAGCAGAAAAGCAACAAATCAGGAATTGGAGGAAAAGCAGTGGAGTCAGTAAGCAAATACCAGGTATGAAGGTGAAAGGCAATAAGGACAGTGACTACAGAGTTTATAGTATTTATAGCATCTTACCTATCTTCTTGGGTCTGCAGCACCAATATGCTTTTCTATCTATTCAGATATTCAATTGACTTTCAAATGAACAAGTGACTGCTATGCATTTTATTAACAAAGCGATCTTTTATTTGAAATACTCCAGGCTGTTTACAAACAGCAAACTGCCCTGCTGAAAAGGATTCATGAGAAATGCTGTAACGACAGATCAACTTATCACAGAATCTTTAAAGGTCATCTAGTCCAATACCCTTGTGTTAAGCAGGGACATCTTCAGCTAGATCAGGTTGCCCAGAGCCCCATCCAACCTGATTCTGAACGTGTCTAGGGACAAGTCATCCACCACCTCTCTGGGAAACCTGTTCCAGTGTTTCACCACCCTCATAATGAAAAAGTTCTTCCTTGTATTAGTTTAACTCTACAATCTCTTAATTTAAAACCATCACCCCTTGTCCTATTGCAACAGGCCCTACTAAAATATCTGTCCCCAACTTTCTTATAGATCTGCTTTGATCAGTTACTCCATTCTGGAATGTATTGTTTTGCACTGTCACAGCAGAATAGCAATTAAGTAAAACACAACAGAAAAAGTGGGAAAATAGAATATACCAAGGTAAAGAGATGAATTGTCAATTTTCCTGGGCCTGATTCAGATATGCTTAACAAAACCAACATTTTAAGCCACTGACAACTCGATCACTTGCAGAGCTGAGGGCTGTTTGGCGATTCCTCTCTAGGGACTGTGCTGCAGGATTTCTGGAGAGGACCCAAGAGCTTGGAGCTGTCTGATGGCCAGTGGCAGTATGGAGACCTGGGGAGGATAAGGGTCCTTTCCCCCTTGGATTCCAGGGGCCAGTCCATGTCTAGGTGTGAGGAGGAGAGGGAGGAGGAGAGAGTGGATCAGCCTTCCCCTGAGCTCACTGTCCACTTCTGAGTGCTCAGACCTTTAAAGAATTGCACAAAATGAAGAAGGGGGAAAAAAAGAAACAGAGATGAAAGGCATTATTCTTGAATATTGGTTTTACCAGAGAAAAAAACTCTAAGAGCTAAGGGCAGGAGACAAAAACTAACCGATACAAAAGCATAACAAAAACTCTGGTTTTGTTATTTGATTGTATGGGTGTTTCTGCTGTTTATAAACACCTTCTAAGGGAACAGGCAGTAGTATCTCTGCTTTTAGACAGGTGCAGACCTCCCTGCAGATATCTCCCAGAGCACTGGCACACTGTATGCTCTAGGATTGGGGGCTGGTGCACTTATGGCTTTCTAAATTACTCAGACCAGACCATACCTAAAATAACTAGCACTGTTTACATGTTGGGACTGGAAAGATCTTTTGGCCTGGATATATAGAGGAGAAATTGTGGGCTAATCTCAAGGGTATCCAGCATAGCTCTTACTCTTAATTGATAACTAAGGATTATCACCTACCTCTGAGCTGTCTCAGAGTGTAAAAACAGCATTTCTGTTGAGTAAAATATGTATGGTCTCATCCTCCTCTAAGAATTGATTCGCATTTGACCTTATATATAAGATCTAGACAATCTAAATTTTTGTCCACAGATCAACTTGGTAACAAGCAGCTCTTCCAGAGGCAGAAATGAACATAAATACTTGCCCTCCTTTATTTTTATCACAAAAAGACCCTTCCTGTGAATCGAAGTGCACATGCTGGCTCCTTCTCCTTCCTGGATTCTGCCAGCTTCCCTTCCTTCAAATTGTTCTCCCATCTGCAGTGTTTATAATAATTGCAGTGTTTCTGCAAGAAGGAGACAAGGCTGTTTATTTAGAAGGCTGTACTCACAAGCTTGTCAGTTTAGCTGGACTGTTCTCTAGAAAAGAAAATTCAGTCTATTAGAAGATGCCAGCTTTTATTCAGGATGAGCAAACCCATTCAGAAAATAAGCCTCTCGTGTCCTCTTCGCACTGTCCCTTTCGATATATTAGCATTGTTAAGATTGGGTAGATCATATTTTTATCCTTTTTGTAGAAAATCCTTATTTCCTGTAGAACAGAAGTGTTTGTGGGAAAGACAGAAATCAAGATCTATGAACTTCAGTTCACAGCTTTTCATCCAATAGTCCAGAGAGAGGAACCCAAAACCAGGGGAAGTGGAGACTTTGAAAAGCCGTTTCGGTTGGGTGATATTCACCAGTGGGAAGGAAGGATGTGGTTATTTTGCTTAATTTGCCTTGCCCTGTGTGGCATATTTAGGTCCTGTGGATGGGGTTCTCCCATCTGCTGCACAGCCTCCTACCATTGCTGCACTTCTGGGATGTTGTCAAATGGAACTAGAGAAGAAGAAAGGGGTGGAGAACAAGAACAGCTGGAGAATTCAGGGATGCTCTCAAGAAGAGATAAAATTAACAATACTAGAAGCTCCTAAGGAAATTTAAAGTGCTTACATCTTCCTAGTAATGAATGAACATACACTGCCAATCACTGCCAACATAAGGGACAGTGATTCAAAGTATCCTAAGCAAAAAGAAAAGCCTTTTTTAGACTGAAAAAAGAAATGAAGAGACGAGGTCCTTTGCTAAGAATGTTTGTTCAAACTGTTTGGATGAGACTGAATGAAATAGATTTAAGGCTGAAGTTGTTCCTCCAAAACTAATGACGACCTTGCCTGGTGAGACTTTCAGAAAATTAGAGATGCACCCACGGAAAACAAAATCATTCAATTGTAAGGGTGGGATGGAGACACCCAGGTTAGTTGCATAGCACATTTCCCTGCCAGAATATTTCTTGTCAAAGGCCTGGGATGAGTGCCTGGGATAGATGAGCAGATCCAGAATTGTACCAGATACAGTTTATGTCGTACAACTGCTAATGTTACTTTAGAGCTGATTTTAATTTGATAGCTAAAAACAGGTATCAGAAAGCAAATTTCAGTACAACAGATGCAGATGGTGAGCTTTGAGACTATATTTTTAGTGAATTGATTTCTTCCCATTAAGCTTGTTTTCTGTCAGCCTTTGTTTTTGCATAATGTAAATTCGTGCCGATCTTTTTAATCCATCATTTTTATTGGAAGTGTTTGTTCCAGCCTTATTTCTGTTCCTTTAGCATTGTTATAAAAAAGTTAAATCAACCTGGAGTTCAAATAGAGGTTTTAAATTCTTCTTTAAATCAGTGTAGTGGGACAGGGAGTAAAACTGAGGTGTCCTGTTCAGATTTCGAGTGCAATTAGGTGCAATGGGTGTAAACTGGAGGGGGCAGATTTAGACTTGACATGAGGAAGAATTTCCTTACGATGAGGGTGCTGAGGCACTGGAACATGTTGCCCAGAGAAGTTGTGGCTGCCCCAGCCCTGGGTTTGTTGAAGGCCAGGTTGGATGGGGCCTTGGGCAGCCTGGTCTGGTGGGGGGTGTCCCTGCCCATGGCAGAGGGGTTGGAACTGGATGATCTTTATGGTTCCTTCCAACCCAAACTATTCTATGATTCTGTGAATTGCTACCAGAAAATTTCTACCCAATATATAGTCGTTTTTTTTTTTTTTTATTCTGCAGAAAGAAGGGAAATAATAGAGACTGAGCAAAAGAAGGAGAAACAGCAGGAACTTGTTTTAAACAAATATTAAAAGAAAGAATAACAAGGGATTTGTAAGAACTAAAACCAAATGCCTTCACAACCTGGATATTTAAAGTCAGCATTTTTGGGTTTTTTCCTTACTCAAATCTGACCTCTGATGGTACTTCTGTGAACCTCTGGAACCATGTAAGGTACTGTTTCATAGGTAGTGGGCTTCCTCAGAGACAAACAGGTGTGCAAAGCTGAGAATATTTATGTCAGCAGCAGAAAGAATGGCTCAAATCAATTCTCAGTGCACACCTCTTCCACAGCTTCCTGCAGGTCTACACCCAAGTTTAACAACATCACTAAGCTTGGTCTTACAGGGTTATAAATGGACAAATAACCTGATCACAAAAATGCAAGGCAGTTCATCTCCAGATGCACAACAAAGACTGAAGAAGAATGATAACAGAGATGTCATTTTCTCTGTGTAAAAAGGCTGATGCTACAACTTACTGGTGTGCTCTGGGAATAGCTGTTACTGCTATTGCCTGTGCAATATTTTTCCCAGGGTTACACAAGAAATTTCACTTTCAAAGGGAGTCCGTCTGATAAGTTTTAGCAGCTTTCACATATTCTGCACCACCACCCCCCCCCCAGCAACGCCTATGTATCATGCTACTGATACATATACAAAGTACAGCAACAAAAAAAACCTCGTTGTCCTTTTTCTTTTGTGTATGTGTGGGTGTATAGGAAATCATCCAAAAGAAATCAAATTCAGAAATGCATCACCAATTATCAAATATGCATAAATTAATCTTTTAATGGTAAAAATGCCATTTCAGAGGACATATTCACCTACTCATCACATTTCCCACTGAAGTTAACAGAATAAGGTTGTAGGCCCGCAAAGAGTAGGCAGGGAAAAAGCCACCACATGTTCACTGCAACATGTGATGATAACTCACTGCCAAGCATGGTTGGGCTCTTATCCCAACTTGTCCTCCCTCCGACAGTCTGTGGCTGCCCTGGATTTGGGCAGCCGAGTTGCTGCAGGATCAACTCTGGGGAGAAAACCGGTCCGAGGGATCCTGGGAGGGAACTCAGTTTCATCTTTCTCTGCCTTAAGTGTCCAACCAAGGCTGGTGACCACGGCAGGGCTTGGGAGGTGGCCTCACTGACTATTTGCTAAGAGAAAGGTAGCAGCAGATCGGAGCATCCTTTAGCTTGTGTTACAGCTGGGACAGCAAACCTTCCACATCCCTGAAGAAAGAAACAGGCAGATCTACAGCTGAATAAAGGCAAGGCAGAGGAGTTTTCTGTCTTCATCTGCACACATCTGAATGGATCTTGCAGGGCTGTGATGAGGTTTCCCTCCTTTGTGCTGATGTGTTCTTATCTTGACAAAGCTTTCAGGAGTATGAAATATGACTAACTAAAGCGTTGTGCTGACACTGCCTCGGGATACATGGATTAGGAGTGACTCCAGGATGGGAAGATATCCTCTACAATGAGATATTTAAATAACAAATCAGTTTAATATATTTGAGAGACTGGGTCATGATAGCTTGATTAAGGTCTAGAAGTATCTACATGGGACATTTCTGAGGTTGCAGCAAATAAAGGCAAAACCATACAATCAAATTCCTGGATGCAGAAAGTACCTGCACTTAACCTTGAAAAAAATACACTTCTTACCCCTGAGGGCTTGCAACAAACCCCCCCAGGGATCTAGATTTAATTTCACTCAACATCCTTATGTTAGTTCTGAGTGGCATTTGAAAGTCCAGCACCAGCATGGGAAGTGCTGTGGGCTATAACAAATATGCTTTCCAATGAGATGCTGCTAATTTTCCCTGCTGGACTACAGATCTGTGGGTCTCTGAAAAGATCAAGAGATTGCCTAACCTGTCTGTGTTAACAAATGATTACAGTCTGAATTCCTCAAGCAGATAAGTGACTCAGGTGGTAGGTGGGTATCGTGCGATGGGAATGAGCATACACCACACAAAAAATATCTTGTGAAACCAAATGACAAGCCCACACTCCAGTGTAGGTGTACCCATTACTATCAGTGTTTAACATCTTTGTATGATATAAATGATATCATATGCTGATAGTTGTTCCTTGCCTCCTTGTAAACCTGCAATTTTTTTTTAATTTTCCCAAAATACATACCAGAAACCAGCAATCCCTTGGGCTTCATGGTGTAGTGGTGGACTGGGCAGTATTAGGTTTATGGTTGTTCCTGATGATCTTAAAGATCTTTTTTTTCAAACCTAAATGATTCTATGATTCATTTGCAAAAGTCTGCCTTTATTCTGCTACAAATGTTTACTCCCACTAGCAAGAATAACCACCCCAGCACTGCCTCCATCCACATCTACTTTTCTCTGCCAGGACTTTGCTATAGCTGGTCTCCCCATTCTTTTGGCTCTTTATTTTAACTAAAATAATTTTTAGAGATGAAATTATTCCTCTTTCTTGCATATAGGGAACTATGTCCCTACCGACAGCAGAAGTTCAGGCAACTACACGCGAATCTTGCAAAATGGCAAGTTTCCTAGTGGAGGGGATTTAGAAAATATATCATGAAAGGAGCAGATGGGAGCAAGAAGGGTATAGGATTGGAGGGCATTATAAGGAGCAAGAGTTTAATAAACTTTCTCATCTTTTTAACACTATTCTTTTATCAGACATGAATAATCCCTTGATGAGGATGCCAGTTCCCCATTGGGATAGGTGAGTCAGGATCTGTGGGTGAGCACGTGACTGTCAAATTTTGTGCATTCTCAGAACCTTAAATTGCACTCTTCACACCATCTCCCAGCACACACTGCTGCACCACCTGCTTAGCATGAACCTCCTGCTCAGCAACCTGTTCCTTCTGGCCCAGGAAACTTGTTTCTTCCCTCGTCTTCCTGACTCATTGCTGCCACATCGGCCACAAAGTGTTTGATATCAGAAAATTGCACTCATTGAATGTACTTTCAGAATGGACCCAAAGTCTCATATTGGACAGTGAGGCTCCCTCTTTCTCTTTAGTTTGCTATGTAGAACTACTTGGCCACCAGACCACTGTTTCTGCCTCTCTCTAAGTTGTCCAGTCTAGCAGCAATACTGTTTCATGATGCATTCAGTGTCACGAAGGAAAGTGTTCTACTGAATAATATTTTCAGAATAGCTTGCAAGAAGTTCAATGCCATTGCAAGTCTCTGTACCAACCCCCCCTCAAAGCTAGGACATCCCACTTCAGTGTTAGATCAGGTTGCTCAGGACTCTGTCTAGCAACTTAAAAATCTCTCCAAGAACAGAGGCTCCGCAGCCCCTCTGAGCAACCCATCTCTACGCTTGACCAAATGGTCTTGTGAAAATTTTGTTTACAAATGTCTAACTTCAATTTCTCTTGTAGCAGCTCCTGCCCACTGTGCCTTGCCCTTTCACTGTCTGTACAACTCGTAAAATCTTGCTGCGCAACTTGACTTGGTGTTTCTGGAGTTAATTTCTATTTCCTTGGAATAATTTTCCACTGGATTCATTCTAACAAACTCTTTGGACTTCTGTTTGACCACTGGTAACAGCTCAGTAAAAAAGATCTGACCTTTGTAGATCTCATTCCAATGACCTTCTCTGAGTACTGTCCACTTCTGTGAATACTACTGTAGTTCTTTCTTTGTTCCTGTTTCATTTGCACATCTTTCTGTTTGGCACTGTTTGACATTAATGGTAGCTGGAACTATGGAATTTGGCATTTTGTCATTATTTTTATTGTGGGTTGACACAAGGCTTCATGTTGACTGAAATGTTGCTCAGTGGCATTTATTCATGTATTGATGCCTTGTGTAAATTTTCAATACCACAGTTGGAAAATGTACAAATCTTTTTCTTCCCTCTTCTTTCTTCTGACAAACAGCACAAGAAAGGATGTTCTAGAAAAGGACATCTTTTGTCTTAGAATCAATTTACTGAATAATTTTTTTAAAGTTAATTTTAGCATTTATCCAAGAAAGCTGATTGAAAAACAGAAGAGAGTTTTCTGACTGAGGGCTTCACACCTAAAGCAAAAACAAAAATGTGTTCTTCTGCCTAGAAATTATTTCTTCTGCTTTCCTTCAGATATGTCACCTTTACTGAACTGTGTTGTCTATCCCATACTATAAACTTAATGTATGGGTATAATCCTCGTTTTCCTAATGCGTATTACAGTAAATGGGCCTGACAAAGTACAGTTGAAATATTCATCTTCTTTCAGCAACAGATTTAGTCTGAGCAAAGTTAGGATATGTGGCATTTTATAAACAGAGAAGCTTTAGATTTACAAATATTCATCTGCCTGTTTTCTTCAAATCCAAGCTTAGAAACAAAGCAACTGTTCCCAAACTGTCACTGTAATGTCACTCACTTCCATGAAGTCATCTCATCACTCCTGTCACTGTATCAACCTAACATTGTCTGTTGCTAATATTACAAAAATATTGAATTACCATAATTTTGAAAGTAAATCTGAAAAGGTGACTTGAAATGCAGCCTTTCTCCAATAAATTTTGCAGGAAATTACCTTTTTAACAGGAAAACTTTTGAAAATATATCAGCTGAATTAAATATTAATCACACTGTGACTGTTGCCTTGTTGGAATGTAGAATCACAAAATGGTCAGGGTCAGAACGGACCTCTGGAGGTCATCTAGTCCAACCCCTCTATTAAAGCACCTACAGAATGTTGCACAGAAGCACGTCCAGGCAGGTTTTGAATATCTCCAGAGAAGGAGACTCCACAACCTCTCTGGGCAGCCTGTTCCAGCGCTCTGTCACCCTCACAGTAAAAAGGTTTTCCACATGTTCAGGCAGAACTTCCCATGCTTCTTGACCTCTTGCTGGGCACCACTGAAAAACCTGGCCAAATTTTCTTGACACTGCCCTTTAGATATTTATAAGCATTGATAAAATTCTCCCCTCAGCCCTCTGTTCTCCAGGATGAACAGACCCGGCTCTCTCAGCCTTTTCTCATAAGACAGATACTCCAGTCCCCTAATCATGTTTGTGGCCCTCTGATGAACTCTCTCCAGCAGTTCCTTGTATTTCTTGAACTGGGACGCCCAGAACTAGGCACAGTGCTCCAGATGTGGTCTCTGCTTGGGTAGAGTAGATGAGGAGGATAACCTCCCTCAACCTGCTAGCCACACTCTCCTTAATGCACCCTAGGATACCATTGGACATCTTGGTCATGAGGGCACATTCCTGGCTCATGGCTTGTTGTCCACCGGGACTCCCAGGTCCTTCTCCACAGAGCTGCTTTCCAGCCATTCAACACCTAACCTGTATTGGTGCAGGGGGTTATTACTCCCAAGGTGCAGAACCCTATATTTACCTTTGGTGAACTTCATTAGGTTCCTCTCTGCTCAACTCTAGCCTGTCCAGATCTCACTAAGTGGCAGTACGGCTTTCTGGTGTACCAGCCTCTTCTCCCAGTTTTGTGACATTGCACACTTACTGAGGGTACACTCTGTCCCCTCATCTAGGTTTCTGATGAAGATCACAGAATCATGAATCATAGAATCACCAGGTTGGAGGAGACCCACCGGATCATCGAGTCCAACCATCCCTATCAAACACTAAACCATGCCCCTCAGCACCTCGTCCACCCGTGCCTTAAACACCTCCAGGGAAGGTGACTCAACCACCTCCCCGGGCAGCCTGTTCCAGTGCCCAATGACCCTTTCTGTGAAAAATTTTTTCCTAATGTCTTGCCCGAACGTCCCCTGGCGGAGCTTGAGGCCATTCCCTCTTGTCCTGTCCCCTGTCACTTGGGAGAAGAGGCCAGCTCCCTCCTCTCCACAACCTCCTTCCAGGTAGTTGTAGAGAGCAATAAGGTCTCCCCTCAGCCTCCTCTTCTCCAGGCTAAACACCCCCAGCTCTCACAGGATTTCTAGACACATTTCTATCCTGTGCTGCATGCACAGTAGAGGCACCTTCAGAATTGCTGGTTTAAGAGTTTCTGTTAGGTTTTGGCCCCTAATTTTACTTAGATTTGAGCTCTGCTGGTAGATTCACATGCATTGTATTCTCTCGTATCTTTCTCTTTCGATTCAAGTAATCGTGGGTCTGCTGACTGTCATAATTTTTAATTTTCCTCTTCTCTCCCTGCCAAGGTCAGGTTTTGAGAGCCAGGTTGGTAGAGCCATGTTATTTCCCAGTGCCTCTGCAGGCTGCATTGGGTACAGACAGAGGAAAAAGACCCAAAACTGTGGCAAATGAGCCAGGGACTCCGTTTGGGTGCAGTAACGAAATCATAGAATTATAGAATCATAGAATAACCAGGTTGGAAGAGACCCACCGGATCATCGAGTCCAACCATTCCCCACCATTCCACCCCCAGCTCTCTCAGCCGTTCCTCATAAGGCCTGCTCTCCAGCCCCTTCACCAGCTTTGTCGCTCTTCTCTGGAAGAGCCTCAACATCCTTCTTGTGGTGAGGGACCCAGAACTGAACACAGGATTCAAGGAGCGGTCTCACCAGTGCCGAGTACAGAGGGAGAATAACCTCCCTGGATCTGCTGGTCACACCGTTTCTGATCCAAGCCAAGATGCCATTGGCCTTCTTGGCCACCTGGGCCACTGCTGGCTCATGTTCAGTCGCTGTCAACCAACAACCCCAGGTCCCTCTCCTCCACGCAGCTTTCTAGACAGACTTCTCCTAGTCTGTAGCTCTGCATAGGGTTGTTGTGCCCCAAGTGCAGGACCCGGCATTTGGCCTTGTTAAACCTCATGCCGTTGGACTCAACCCAGCGGTCCAGCCTGTTCAGATCCCTTTGCAGAGCCTCCCTACCCTCCAGCAGATCGACACTTCCACCCAGCTTAGTGTCGTCCGCAAACTTGCTAAGGGTGCACTCGATGCCTTCATCCAGGTCATTGATAAAGACATTGAACAGGGCTGGACCCAGCACTGAGCCCTGGGGAACCCCACTTGTCACTGGCCTCCAGCTGGATTTAACACATTTCCCACCACTCTCTGGGCCCGGCCACTGTAGCCTTTGGAGGTGTGGCGACCTGGTTCAGGAACGGCATGGCGGCCAACCCCAGGCCGCTCGGGCCATCAGCTCACAGACACCAATGTGGTGGATGGCAAATGGCGTTTATTGATAGGTAGCACAGCCTTATATAGCTTGAGTTTACAACGTCACTTCCGTCTGCTTACATCATGAACTAAATGCTATTGGCTATGCGGAGGGGATTCTATCTTTCCGTACAGCGTGACATCTTCCGATCACCAAGCCTTAACTACCTACATTCCCCCCTCCCTATGCTTAACGAGATAGTCTAAAATATAAAAATCTAGAATCTTAACAAATCTAAAAATCTTAATAATCTAAAATCTTAACAAATCTAAACAAATTAACAAATCTAAAAATCTTAACAAATCTAAAATCTTAACAAGTCTAAATTATAACATCAAAAATCTGAATTTAAAATCTAAAAAGTATAAGCCATAGTTTTATAATAACAAACATAAGGCACACTGGGTAAGTGGTAACTGGGAGATAACTGGGAGTAACAGGGTGTAACTGGGGGTAACGCTAACTAAATACATTCTTAAAGCAGTTGTTGGTGTTCTACAAACATAATGTTAACCTTTTCTAGCCGGCTCTTAACAAACACAAGCTTATTCAATATACAGGGTCCAAAGATCAATGCCAGTGTAATTATTGCGATCGGCCCTATCAAAGTAGATATCAGGGTGGTCAGCCATGGTGAATGGTTAAACCATGATTCAAACCAATTTTGTTGTGCCTCTCGTTCCTTTTTTCGTTTTTCCAATCCCTCTCGCAATTTGGCCATAGTATCCCTCACTATTCCGGTGTGGTCCGCATATACACAACACTTCCCTTAGTGCAGCGCACACTCCCCCTTGCTGTAAGAACATCAGGTCTAATCCTCTTCGATTTTGCAACACTACTTCAGATAATGATCTAATTGATTGTTCTAATGCAGTTATTGATTGCTCAATTCTGGCCAGGTCCTCGTCTACTGCCACCCTCAAGGCGCTAAATTCCTTACTCTGTTGCACCAAGGACGCCACCCCTGTACCTACTCCCGCACCTCCTATAATCATTAGAGTAGCTACTGTTAGTGCTGTAAAGGGTCTCGTTTTGACAGATGATGTTCAGGAGTAGTCTGTGAATCATAGACAAATTCTTCAGATTGCTAAAAGATTTTGGGAACTATAGTTACCTGGACACAATATTCTGAGGATTCTTTAAATTTTTCCAACGACAAACAGGGTGTAACTCCAATGGTAGAACAAACCCACTTGGCATTTTTGGCCGGTATTAACCACTTTGCAGGGGTTTTATATTGTGTCTTATTGACACACAGTTGTTCTTTGTGTTTTGGGACTTTGCCCACACACATACCACTTCCCACCACCTGTGCCAATGTAATTCCTTGCTTTTCTATGTCCCACTTACACTGGGCTGGATTTGCAACATTTACCTGTATCGGCATATCACTTACTCCTACAGCCTCATAAAAGGGTGGTTTTATCCCGTAGCACAACCAACAATGCTCCGTAAGCTTTGAGTTAGTTTTGTTCAGTACTTGGTAGCTGGCTTGCATCATTTTCCAAGGAGAATTTCTGTAAGGGATTTTGGTGGTACGTGTCGTTACAGGTGTGGTATGTGGCAAAAGTGTAGATATTTGTGGGTTAAGAACTGGGTTAGGCCCGATTGCTTGGGGTGCTTGTGGCACAAGCTTAATAATTTGTATCACTACTCCTGGATCCGTGAGAACGACATGAATGAATACTGACCACATTTTTCCTACAACCCAGCCCATATTATCCGGGTGTAGGATTTCTAAGTTCAAATGGGTACAAGTACCTCTATAATATACCATTCCATCCATCACAAATTTTGGACGGTCACACCTATTTGGCCCCCATGTTACCCGCAAAAATCTGTCGTCTGTTTGTGGTTTCCATCTATCACTAGTTACAATGGTTTCACATCCCCAATATCCACAATAATAATATCCTGGATAGTTACAATAATTCTTCCCTGGGTTTGAACTAGGACACCAATATGTTCCCCACAATCCTGAGGTCTTGGATCATCCAAATAAGTCAGCAAGTGTTACTGTAAAAGTCAGGGCACCTGCTGTTGTGATCTCCTTTATCACTGCATGCAGGGTCTCGTAGGATCCACCTGAACGGCTGATGGGGATGGTACTCTGATCCGACCTGTTTTATAGTAACAAGCCCTAAAATCAAAATTACACAAAGGCATCGCAGCCCCTCCCCATGGGGGCTGTGTCGCTGTTGTTTGGATTCCGCCGCTGTGGAACTCCCAGGTGCAGACAGGATGCTTGTTGACTTGTCGTCTTCTCCTGCCACTGGGGCGTACAGGTCACAAGGGCGTTCAGTAATCCGGTCCTGTGGACAAAAACTCACAGTTTTCATTAGCTTTATTCTGGAGGTCCAGTTTAATAGACTTAAGCGGACACCACTTAATTTTGCCATCTTTCTTGACAGCAGCATACCCTCGCCCTGTCAGGACTAGCCTCCACCCTTGTTCCCATTCTCCCAGCTCATTTCTAATTATGACCAACGGGCCTTCTTCTAGCACTCGAGTGGCCCAATGTTTTTGAGTGGGGCTATTCACCTCTTCCCCCCTGGGGAATTGATTTAGTGCTAACAGAGCAGTCGCTAGCAGGCGTACTTGGTCTCCCGGGGGAACAGCATTGACAAAACCTTCTGTTTTTGCTAATACCTCCAATTTAGATTTCAGCGTTTGATTCGCTCGTTCGACTATGGCTTGTCCTGTGCTATTATATGGGATGCCGTGTGTTAAGGTGATACCCCATTTCAAAGCAAATGCCTGGACTGATTTAGAGACAAAGTTCGGACCATTGTCCATTTTGATCTGATTAGGGACACCAAGCCATGCCATGGCCGTCAGCCAATGTTGGATGGTCGTTTTGGAGTTGGTCTTAAGGTGTTGTGTAGCTACAATCACTCCACTATATGTGTCTACGGTTACCGCTAGCCACGCTCGAGGTTTCAGCAACTGACAGAGTGTGAAATCCATCTGCCGCACCTCGGAGGCCTTAAGGCCTCTGGGGTTGACTCCACCAGATCCCAGTGGCGCTTTCTGACAGTGGGGACATGTGGCTACTATGTGTTTTGCGTCAGTAACTGAAATCCCGCATCTCTTTGCTAGTGCTTTAGCTCCAATGTGGAGAGACTCATGCAGCTGACAGGCATCTCTTAGCATCCACAGTCCTTTTGCAGCGGCATCTGCTTTGTCATTACCAGTTTGAAAAAACCCTTTGATTGGGTTATGGCTGTTGACATGGATGACTGATATAGTACCCTTTCGGGAAAAAAGTGCTTCTAACATTAGAGCTGCTGTGGACGTTGACACACCGGGCCCCGACATGGCTAAGCAAAGCTTGGCCACGAACATCGAATCAGTCACTATGTTGAGATGTTCCATTGGGAACAGTCCGCACGCTAGTACTACGGCCGTCACTTCTAGCTGCTGGACTGAAAGCGCACAGTCGGTCATTTTAATGCAGTGCCATTCTCCTTCCGATTGCCATACTGCTGCCGCAGTTGAGGTCGCTGAGGATGCATCTGTAAAGACTTGTTGCCTTTGGAGGTGTGGTGACCTGGTTCAGGAACGGCATGGCGGCCAACCCCAGTCCGCTCGGGCCATCAGCTCACAGACACCAATGTGGTGGATGGCAAATGGTGTTTACTGATAGGTAGCACAGCCTTATACAGCTTGGGTTTACAACGTCACTTCTGTCCGCTTACGTCATGAACTAAACGCTATTGGCTATCCAGAGGGCGTTCTATCTTTCCGTACAGCACGACATCTTCCGATCGCCAAGCCTTAACTATCTACAGGCCATCCAACCAGTTTTCCATCCAGGAGAGCATTCACCCGTCCAGTCCAGACGCTGACAGTTTCTCAAGCAGAATGCTGTGAGAAACTGTGTCAAAGGCTTTACTGAAGTCCAGGAAGACCACATCCACAGCCTTTCCCTCATCCAAAGTCGAGTCACTTTGTCATAGAAGGCGATCAGGTTAGTTTAGCACGACCTGCCTTTTGTGAACCCATGTTGACTGGGCCTGATCACCCGGTTCTCTTGCATGTGCTTCAGAGAGTGGTGGTAAATGGTGCAAAATCCAGCTGGAGGCCAGTGACAAGTTGGGTTCCCCAGGGCTCAGTGCTGGGTCCAGCCCTGTTCAATGTCTTTATCAATGACCTGGATGAAGGCATCGAGTGCACCCTTAGCAAGTTTGCGGACGACACTAAGCTGGGTGGAAGTGTCGATCTGCTGGAGGGTAGGGAGGCTCTGCAAAGGGATCTGAACAGGCTGGACCGCTGGGTTGAGTACAACGGCATGAGGTTTAACAAGGCCAAATGCCGGGTCCTGCACTTGGGGCACAACAACCCTATGCAGAGCTACAGACTAGGAGAAGTCTGTCTAGAAAGCTGCGTGGAGGAGAGGGACTTGGGGTTGTTGGTTGACAGCGACTGAACATGAGCCAGCAGTGGCCCAGGTGGCCAAGAAGGCCAATGGCATCTTGGCTTGTATCAGAAACGGTGTGACCAGCAGATCCAGGGAGGTTATTCTCCCTCTGTACTCGGCACTGGTGAGACCGCTCCTCGAATCCTGTGTTCAGTTCTGGGCCCCTCACCACAAGAAGGATGTTGAGGCTCTGGAGCGAGTCCAGAGAAGAGCAACAAAGCTGGTGAAGGGGCTGGAGAACAGGTCTCACGAGGAGCGGCTGAGAGAGCTGGGGTTGTTTATCCTGGAGAAGAGGAGGCTGAGGGGAGACCTCATTGCTCTCTACAACTACCTGAAAGGAGGTTGTAGAGAGGAGGGTGCTGGCCTCTTCTCCCAAGTGACAGGGGACAGGACAAGAGGGAATGGCCTCAAGCTCCGCCAGGGAAGGTTTAGGCTGGACATTAGGAAAAAATTTTTCACAGAAAGGGTCATTGGGCACTGGAACAGGCTGCCCAGGGAGGTGGTTGAGTCACCTTCTCTGGAGGTGTTTAAGGCACGGGTGGACGAGGTGCTAAGGGGCATGGTTTAGTGTTTGATAGGAATGGTTGGACTCGATGATCCAGTGGGTCTCTTCCAACCTGGTTATTCTATGATTCTATGATAGCACTCAAGATCACCTGTTCCATGACTTTCCCCGGCACTGAGGTCAGACTGACAGGCCTGTAGTTCCCTGGACCCTCCTTCTGACCCTTCTTGTGGATGGGCACAACATCAGCCAGCCTCCAGTCCAGTGGGACTTCCCCAGTCTTCCAGGACTGCTGGAAGATGATGGAAAGGGGTTTGGCCAGCACATCTGCCAGCTCCTTCAATACCCTTGGATGAATCCCATCCGGCCCCATAGACTTGTGGGTGTCTAGCTAGGCAAGCATGTCTCTAACCACCTCCTCTTGGATCATGGGAGCCTCATTCTGCTCCTCTAACTCCTGGATTCGTCCACAGATGGAACAACTTTCCTTACTATTAAAGACTGAGGCAAAGAAGGCATTAAGTACCTCAGCCTTGTCCTCATCCGCTGTCACTGTTGTTCCATCTGCATCCAATAGGGACTGAATATTCTTCCTAGTTCTCCTTTTATTGTTAATGTATTTACAGAAAGATTTTTTATTATCCTTCACAGACTTAGCCAATCTGATTTCTAGTTGGGCCTTAACCCTCCTGATTTTTTTCCTGCACGATCTCACTTCCCTCCTGTAGTCCACCCAAGACACCTGTTCCTTATCCCAATGCTCATAGACATTTGTCTCCTTTTTGATGTCACTCAAGATCTCCCTACACAACCAAGCTGGCTTGTTCCCCTGCTGGCTCTTTTTCCAGAACATGGGGATGGCTTTCTCCTGAGCTGCTAGGATTTCCTTTTTGAGGAGCGCACAGCCCTTGTGGGCTCCCTTGCCCTTAGGGACTATCTCCCATGGGACTTCGCAAACCAGCCTTCTGAACAGTCCAAAGTCTGCCCTCTGGAAGTTTAACGTGACTGTTTTGCTAATCCCCATCTTCATCTCATCTAGAACTGAAAACCCTATCATCTCGTGATTGCTTTGTCCCAGGCGTCCTCCTGCCACCACATCCCCCACAAGGCCTTCTCTGTTCACAAACAGCAGGTCTACAACAGCACCTTCCCTTGTCAGTTCATTCACCGGTTGTTTGAGGAAGTTGTCTTCCATGCACTCCAGGGACCTCCTGGACTGCTTCCTTTTTGCTGTATTGTACTTCCAGCATGTATCAGGAAGACTGAAGTCTCCCACGAGGACAAGAGGGAGCAATCTAGAGACTATCCCTTTGAAGAGCCCTGTTTCCATCTGGGTACAGAGCTTCTGGATCCACTCAATACATTTATCTGCCATTTCTCTGGTAGCAACATGGATTTAGGAAACCTCCTGCACAAGTCTCAGGACCAGCAAACATTGGCATTAGAGAAGAAAAATTAAACGACACTCACATGGCTGATCAAGCTGAAAACGTTTAAGCATTCCAAAATGAGCCTTATATTGGGCTTTAGAAGAACAGCACACAACTGTCCTCTGGATAAACGGCTTTTGAGTAGGTAACCACAGCCTAGAGAAAACTCCCCATTTTCTCTCCTGCAGCTCATCCCATTGAATCAATTCTCTCTAAAGCCTCTACAACCAGTGTGCTTTGAGGACTAGAAATGGCAAGGGTGAAACTAAAAACCCCATTCCCTGGGTGACAACAGTGAGTTCCAGGTCGCTGTGCTCACCAAGCTGCGCATCCCTGAGGCAGGACGAGGACTATCAGTGGCTCTCCAGCCCCTCAGTGGGCAGGGAGGGGTTGGGGCAGACCTTGCTCTTTGTAGGCACCGGCACCTGGACCACTCCCTCTCCCTCCCTGCTCACCCCTCTGCACCCCAGCCCTGTCCAGCCCTCACCCCTGGAAGGTGTCCCCAGCTCCGTCAGCCCCGGGGCAGCAGCGTACCGCACTGCCCACCACGCTGCTGCCACCAGCAACACTCTGCGAGCTGCTGGGAAAAGCATTCCCTGCACCTTGTGGGGGACACGGGGCTCAGGATGTGGGTTCAGGGTTCACAGAGCTGCTCCCCATCTCTGAGGGCCTTGGAGAGCGCACAAGTGATTGCTCCCGTGCTGTCCTTGAGCAGCTCAAATGCCGCCCTAGGATTGTCTCGGGGTTCCAGCCTGAAGCCGAACCCATGAGTGCGTAACTGATGATGGGAGCAAGGTGGGGCCCATCCCTTTGTCCATAGATCCGGATATGTTAGGTCCAGGTTGATGAGCCCTATTGCCAATCATCCCCCTCCAACCATTTTCTTCTTCCCCCACGCCACAGCACTGGGCAAAGCATCACCTTGCAGCCCAGCAGAAACACCAGCAGGGCTGCCTGATGCCCACACGGCAGCAGCACCAAGGGATCAGCTCAGCTGGAAAAAGAGGCTGCGCGCAATCTGAGCACAAGCTTCTGCATCGTCCCTGTAAGAGACTGTGTTAGACTGTGTTTGTCTCAACATTGCCGCTGCACCACTACCACCTCCAGTCCTCAGCATCCTGTCGCTGTGGAGGAATACGCTCTGAAGGAGATGAGCTGCCCCCAGCGAAAACCACGACATCCACCCGAAGCTAGAACAAGGTCCTTGGCAGCGCCTACCAAGCTGCATCTGCGCTGGAGCCGGGTGGAGAGGACAACCATGAACACGTGGGCATGCACGCATGAAGGATAACGGAGCGGCGCGTATTACAGTGAGTTCCATGGAAATGGGTAGACTTTTCAGAGAAATCGTGGGGACTGGGGCAGTAAAAGGACTGTGCACTCCTCTCTCAGGATCCTTGTTTCCCCCTTGTTCTCTTGGAGTACCATCTGCTGCACTGAGACCGAGCCAATGCTACATCACTGGCTTTGAGGTGGTGGTAACTAGCTCTGTTGCTTGGCAACGAGAGAAACGGTGAGAGGGCAGACCTGGAACCCTGCGAGCCTGAGCTTGGAAAGCGAGAGATGGAGATGGAGAAGATGGAGGTGGACATGGAGATGGAGGAGATGGAGGTGGACATGGAGATAGAGGAGATGGAGATGGACATGGAGATGGAGGAGATGGAGGTGGATGATCAAGTGGAGTACATGGAGGTCAACCATCAGGTAGAGAACGAGATGGAGTGTGATTATTTTAAGAATTATGATCTAAAAATCCAAACATAAAACCACCCCCATAAACCCACCACAGAGGACCTAAGAGAATGCAATTAACAGTCAAATGAAGTACATTTTTAATTATTGGACGACGTTGTCCATGTGAAGGCTTCTCAGATAAACTCAATCACATGGTTCATAAGAGTTTCTAGGTTTTACCAAAAAGTGCTTTGCATTGCAGGAAAGTGCCTGCAGGAAGGCTGTGACAAGCTCTGCTGCTGCCTGAGGGAGTTCCGGAGACACCACTGTGCCCCACTCTTCTCCCAGACCCTGCAAGTCCCTAAGGACACTGCAGACACCTCCCAGACCTCTCTGTAGGGGAGCCGCTCATCTTGGTCCTCCACAACTCCTTCCCAGGGTGCTGTCCTGTCAGGAAGGTTTGGGGGTGATCATCTACACAGAACCCACCTCTGGCCCCAAGACTCTGCAGGAGCTCTTGACAAACCAGGGACAGCCCTTGGCAAGTGGCCCCCTCTACAGCTGCTGCCGGGAACTGAGGAAGATTTCATCCTTGGGGATCATTAGGACAAGGCACAGAGCTCTGTGGCCATGAAGATGCCCCTGCAACAGCTCCGCACACAGGGTAGACATAGACAATGCTGCAGATGAGAACACACAGAAAGGCTCAGCCATGGGAGCAGAGAGAAGCAGCCCTGATGCTGGCTCTGGCTGCAGCACTAGGGACTGGGAGATGCAGTCGCAATGACTGATCCACTCAGTGGTGGCAAGGGCCCAGGCCTCAGCATAGATGTTCTTGTTGGCCAACGAGCAGGAGACAACCCAGAGTGGTGAGGGACAGGAGTGGCCAAGCAGACCCTGGGCAGTGCTTGGAAGGACGGTGCGGGTTCCGTCACCTGGGAGTCAGGCGGTGCCTGTGGACCCAAATTGTGGGCCAGTGCTGGAGACTCCAAGCACTGAAGATTTAGCAAAGCCAGAGGTAAGGACCCCAAGGAAGAACCAAGCATGAACACCATGATCATGATGGTGTTGATGGTGACCTATTTGGTCCTGCATCGCATCGTGCTGTGGCTCAGGCATCCCTGTGGGTCAGTGACTGCTACACCGTGTGGCAATGTGGCATGGGGTGGGGTCTCGTGGCATGGAGAGCATGGGGGACTGTGGCACAGGGCCTGGAGATGTTCCCATCTCACCCAGCTCCTGTGTGTCCTGCACAGACTGAGGATGAACCCGCATTAGATTAATGTGGTGAGAGCCAAACAGACCCAGAAAATGAAACAGAGCGGTGAGAGGGCCTGGTATGAGCACCCGGAATGTGGTTGACAGTCCATGGCAGCCCTGACCCAGAGCAGGACCAGGGACTCCCAGCCACTCCCTGCCAAATTCCTTGGCAGGGAACCATGCTGGTGGGAAGGTGGTGGTGATTCCACCGGTCCACCCAGAATGACACAGGGAACATGCAGAATGAGAAGGTCGTGGTATCAGAGAGAAGTGCCATGGTGCTTGGTAAGAGCAGCCCCATGGAGCAGGGCAGTAGCGGACATGACCGTCCTGGCAGGAGGAGCTCCATGGAGCAGGAAGGAAGCAGCTTCACAGATGCACACAGGAACATCTCTGCTGCTCTGGGCCTGGGCACCTCAGCAGACATGGGTCCCCAGCCACCCGGGTCCACGGCAACTGCAAGTGGCCAAGCAGAACCAAGACCGTGCATGGTAGGACTTGCAGAAGGGCTCAAACAAACTCTGCAGCTGCCTGAAGGATTGCTGAGTTGGGAAGAAGCTCCTCTTCTCTGGTTCTCCAACTCATTCCCAGGGTGCTGTACTGTCAGAAAGGTCCTGACTGTGATCATCCTCCTGTGGCTGTGGAGATGCCCCCAGCAGCCTCGCACACAGGATGCACATGGACAGGGACAAGGCAACAGCTCAGCGCTGCCTGGGACAGCCTGCAGCCTCAGTTTCTCCCACCCCAGCAGTGCTGCAATCCCATCATGGACGCCACAGGCTGCTATGCTGACCTTGTGAACACCCTCTGTTTCCAGCTGGACTAATGCATTGGGGCAGCTCTTCTGTGGGGCATCAGGCAGCCCCTGAGACTGTTCTGCAGGGCTGCATGGCAATGTTGCATGGGGCAAGAGGCCCATGCAGACACGGAGGAGGTGCTGACGGGGCTCAGAGACCTCGTCCTCACCTTTGTGGAACCACCTAGAAGTTTCTAGACCCAAAGGATGCATGCACTTTAGGCCTTAAAATCGCTTTGTAAGGGCATGGAAAGGCATTTTCTCGCTGGGCATGCAACCCCCAACTCTGGCAGAGCAGAGCAGCGACCGCATGGACTGCCAGGGCCTCAGGCGCTTTGGGGCTTTTTGCAAAGAAAAAACCAGCGGGAAAATGTGGGTATTAATCCCAATTTTCTATACAGGCAGCGCCATAGTAATCATCCTCTTATTGTCTATTTTAATACGCATTTTCTGTCCATGTGAATGGAAATGGCCATGATGTAGCACACGGCCTGGAGCTGTTCCCATCTCACCCAGCTCCTGTGTGTCCTGCACTGATGGAGGATGAACCTACATTAGATTAACGTGGTGAGAGCAAAGCAGACCCAGAAGACGAAGCAGAGTGGTGAGGGGGCCTGGTACGAGCACCCAGAATGCGGCTGAAAGCCCATGGCAGACCTGACCTGGGGCTTGACCGGGGGCCTCCTGGCCAGTCACCTGAAACTCCTTGGCAGGGAGCCGCACTGGTGGGAAGGCGGTGGTGATGTTACCCATCCACCCAGAACCAATGGACGAGGGAGCAGTGTGAGGAAGCCCCGTGACTCCAGAAAGCAGTCGTGTGGAGCCAGAAAGGAGGAACCACATGGATCTCAGGAGAAGCAGCCACCTGGGTTTGGACGGAAGCAGATCCAAGGAGAATCCCTGCTGTTCAAGCCATGGCTGTGATATCAGAAAGCTTATCTACGAAGCTTGAAAGGAGCAGACTCACGGAGTCAGGCAGAAGTGGACGTGTGGGTCTTGGCAGGATAAGCTGCATGGAGCTCAAAGGAAGCACCTCTATGAACACAGGCAGGTGCATCCCTGCCGCTCCAGGCACCACGACCCCACCAGAGATAGGCCCCAACAGCAGGAGCTGCAGTCGGCGCTGGGCACTGCACCAGGCAGGTTGCAGCCTCAGTCTCTCCTGCAGCAGTGGAGAAAATCAGGAAAGTGACTCCCATTTCAGAGAAATTGGGGAAAGGGACTGTTCTTTTTTTTCCAGAGGAATTGAGGAAATGGACTTCTTTTTCCAGTTCATATTAGAGAAAGTGCCTCTTTTTTTTTCATAGAAATTCAGGAAAGTGAATTCTTTTTTCAAAGAAATTGGGGACAGTTACAGGTTTTTTCAGGGAAACTGAGGAAAGCAAATGCTTTATTTGAGAGAAATTGGGGAAAGTGACTCCTTTTTCAGAGAAAATGATGAAAGCAACTCCTTTTTTACACTGAAATGGTGAAAAACAAGTCCTTTTTTTCACAGAAATTCAGGATAGCAAGAAGGTTTTTCAGAGAAATTTTGAAAAGCAAATTCTTTTCCAGAGATATAAACCAAAGTGAAAGTGTTTTTCAGAGAAATCGAGCGAAGCTACTCCTTTTTTTTCAGAGGAATGAGGGAAAGTGTCTCCATTTTTGAGAGAAATTGAGGAAAGTGAGTCATTTTGTCAGAGAAATTGAGGAAAGTGACTCTATATTTCAGTGACACTGAGGAAAGCTACAGCTTTTTTTCAGAGAAATTAGGAAAAGCGACAGCTTCTTTTTCAGAAACTAAGGAAAACAAATGCTTCTTTTCATAGAAATTGGGGAAAGGGACTTGTTTTTACAGAGAAAGTGAGAAAAGCAACAGTTTTTTTTTAGAGAAATTGAGGAAAGCAATAGCTTTTTTTCAGAGCAATTAGGGAAAGTGAGTCCGTTTTTCAGAGAAACTAAGGAAAGCAACAGCTTTTTTCAGAGAAATTAGAGAACGCCACTGCTTTTTTTTTTTTTTAGAAAAACTGAGGAAAGCGAGAGTTATTTTAGAGAAATTGGGGGAAAGCAACTCCCTTTTTTGGAGAAAGTGGGGAAAACGTCTCCTTTTTTCAGAGAAAATTTGTGAATGCAACAATTTTTTTTTCAGAGAAATTGAGAAAAGCGACTCTTTTTGAGAGAAATTGAGGAAAGCGACTCATTTTTCCATAGAAAATTAGGAAAGCAACAGCTTTTCTAGAGAAACAGAGGAAAGTGAGCTTTTTTTTACACAGAAATTAAGAAAAGTGACAGCTTTTTTACAGGGAAATGAGGGAGAGCGTCTCCCTTTTTTTCATAGAAACTGAGTGAATTGAGTCCTTTTTTCAGGAAAATCGAGGAAAGCAACAGCTTTTTTTTTTTTTTCAGAGCGATTAGAGAATGCTACTGATTTTTTTTTTCAGAGAAACTGAGGAAAGCAACAGCTTTTTTTTTCCCCAGAGAAATTAGAAAATGCCACTGCTTTTTTTTTCAGAGAAACTGAGGAAAGCAAGAGGTTTTTTTGAGAAATCGGGTGAAAGCAACTCCTTTTTTTCAGAGAAAGTGGGGCGTCTCCTTTTTTTCAGAGAAATAGAGGAAAGGGACTGTTTATATTTCAGTGACATTGAGGAATGCAACAGCTTTTTCAATTAGGGAAAGCGAATGCTTTTTTTGAGAGAAATTGGGGAAAGTGACTCATTTTTACAGAGAAAATTAGGAAAGCGACAGCTTTTTGATAGAAATTGAGAAAAGTGAGCCTTTTTCTCACAGAAATTGAGGAAAGCGACAGCTTCTGTCAGAGAAATTGAGAAAAGCCTCTCCCTTTTTTTCAGAGAAATAGGGGAAAGCGAGTGTTTTTTTCATAGAAATTGAGTGAAGTAAGTCCTTTTTTCAGAGAAATTTAGGAAAGCAACAGCTATTTTCAGAGCAGTTAGGGAAAGTGAGTGCTTTTTTCAGAAAAACTGAGGAAAGTGGCAGTTTTTACAGACAAACAAGGAAAGCAACTCCTTTTTTTCAGAGAAAATGAGGAAAGCGACAAGTTGTTCAGAGAAACCGAGGAAAGCGACAAGTTTTTCAGAGGAACAGGGGAAAGAGAATGCTGAAACGCGGAAAGCGAGTCCTTTTTTTCAGCGAAACTGAGAGCAAATGGAGGACCTTTCGCCTCCCCAGCCTCGCGGCTCTTCCCGCGCTTTTCCCCTCAGGAGGCTCCGCGCGCGCTCGCTCCGCCCCACCCCCCCCCCCCCCCCTTCCCGGGCTTGGCGCGCGCTGCCCTGGGGGCGGGGCCAGGGGAGGGGATGAAGGAGATAAAGGGGATAAAGGGAATAAAGGAGAAGGGGAGGGGGTAAAGGGGAGGGTCAGACGAGGCTGATGGAGGGAGGAGGGGGATCAGGAGAAGCAAGAGTAGGAAAGGAGAGCTGGGGTGCGTGGGGGGGTGGGGTCTGGAAGGAGGGAAAGGGGGTCAGGGAGCTGGATGAGGAGGGAGCAGGGAGAGGGAAGCTGGGAGTGGGGAAGGAGATCAGGGAACTGGGAGAGGAGAGAGTTGGGAGATGAGGGCTCAGAGAGCTGGAGAGGGAGGCCAGCAGGGAACCGGGGGGTCAGGGACAAAGGAGAGGAGTCAGGGAGCTGGATGAGGGGGGAGCAGGGACATGGGGGACTGGGAGAGGGGAAAGAGTGTTCAGGGAAACGTGAGAGGGGAGGAATAGGAGTTGGAGGGGGGAAGTCAGGGAGGTGGAAGAGGGGTAAGCAGCAAAGGAGAAGGGGCAGGGAGAAGAGAAGGGGGGTCTGGGATCAGGGAAGGGTAGTGCAGGTGATACAGGATGTAGAATATTTAAAAGTGGAATATTTTTCTTTAAGCTGTAATACGGTTAAGTTCCATCTAAGCACTTGTGGTTTTAGAAAATCAGACAGAATGTCCCTGTGAATATATGTTTTCTTTCTCTGAGAGCAGGTTTGTTTTCAAATGGTGTTTATCATTGTTCTTTCTTTGAATCACAGAATCACTAGGTTGGAAGAGACCCACTGGATCATCAAGTCCAACCCTTCCTATCAATCACTAAACCATGCCCCTCAGCATCTCATCCACCCGTCTTTTAAACACCTCCAGGGAAGGTGACTCAACCACCTCCCTGGGCAGCCAATGACCCTTTCCATGAAAAATTATTTCCTGATGTTAAGCCTCAACCTTCCCTGGTAGAGCTTGAGGCCATTCCCTCTTGTCTTGTCACCTGTCACTTGGGAGAGATGGGAGAACCCCAGCTCTCTCAGCCGTTCCTCATAAGGCCTGTTCTCCAGCCCCTTCACCAGCTTTATAAATCTTCCTTTCTGTGTGTTACCATCAGCAGCCTTGTCCATGTCCGCCCTCCTGGGGGATGGTAAGGACGAGGCACAGAACTCTGTGGCCATGGGGATAGCTCCTGGCTTCCTCGCTCTCTGAACGGACGGGTTTGTGGACATGGCTGGAGATTGGGACACGCGCAGTGACATGGCCCTGGTATTTGAGAGAAGCCCCATGGGGTTGGGCACTGCTGGGTATGAGGGTCTTGTCAGGAGGAGCCCCATGGAGCTGGCAGGAAGCAACTTCATGGGTGCCAGCAGGAGGATCTCTGCTGCTTCAGGCCTGGGCACCTCAGCAGAGATGGATTCTCAGCAGATGGGATCCATGGCCACCGTGAGTGTCAAAGCAGAACTGGATTCGTGCTTGATAGGATGGTGCTTGCAGGCGGGCTGCAACAAACTCTGCGGCTGCGTGAAGGATTGCTGTAGACACGTCTCTGCCTGCTTTTTCTCCCACAGCCTGTCAGTGTCCCAGAACCTTGTGGACGTCTCCCAGTCCTTTCTGTCAGGTAGCAGCTCGTCTCTGCTGGTCATCCATAATTCCATGCCATGCCACCGTCCTGTCAGGAAGGTGGTTTTGACAGTGATCATCTACATGAAACCTACCTCTACCCCCAAGACTCTGGAGGGGCCTGATGGCTGAGCAGGGTCCGTCCCTTGTCAAGCCCTCCCCTCTGGAGCTGCCACCACAAACAGATCTTGATCAGGTCCGTGTGGATGGCAAGGACAGGGCACAGAGCCTTGGGGACATTGAGATGCCTCACAGCAGCCCTCAACACCGTTCAAGCATGGAGAAGGATGTGGATGAGTTGAAGGACAAAGACACAGCCATGGCAGCAGAGAGTAGTTCCATGGAGAGAGAAACAAGCAGCTCTATGGAGTCAGGCCAGAGCACCTGTGTGGATCTCAGCAGGATGACCACCAGGGACCCAGGCAGGAACATCCCTGCTGCTCCAGGCACAGGGACCCCACCGCAGATGGGTCTCCAGCAGCAGGTGCCTGCGGGAAGGGCTGGTGGTGGTCCAGCCACAGCACTGGGAAGGGCAACACAGCTCTGGTGCTCCCTGACCTCCTGCTGGAGATTGTGATGCTGCCCCTGATCTTCAGCTCCCTACCGTTCCCGTCTCCCAGCTCCCTGAACCCCCTTTGTCTGCTCCTTGTGATGTTGAAAATGCTGGCAAATAAAACTCTCTCAGACTCATTTTGGAGTTTTAGGTAGCGAGCGTCCTTGGTCAGCCTGGGGAACATGTAGGAGTGATCTCCATCCATCACGTGAACGAGAAACCTGGGGACAGAAGAGATTTCTCTCTTCCACACAGGTGTAGACATTTCCCCAGAAGTCTTATGCAGATTCTTTTCCTTTCCAAGGCCTCATTTTAATGTTAGGAAAGTTTGCAACAGTCAGAACTCTTGCTGATTTGGAGCTGGCTCCAGCTCTCTGCTTGGCCTTGGCTTTGAAAGAGATGACAACTCCAGACAGAGGTGATTACAGAAGCAGAGATGTCTGTTCAGCACAGAGCACAATGAACACAAGGTGTGACCATCTTCAAAGAAAGGACAGTGTCTGACAAACACCATTTGAAGGCAAACCGGGTCTCAGAGAAAGAAAACATATAATCACAACGATATTCTCTCTGACTTTCTAAAACCACAAATGCTAGATGGAACTTAACTGTACTATAGCTTAAAGAAAAATATTCCACTTTGAAAGTACCAACCTGTCAGCCTTACCCGTGTGCCTAGGAAGATCATGGAACAGATCCTCCAAGAAGCTAGGCTAAAGCATGTGGGAGACATGTAGGTGATTATTGGCAGCCAGCATGGTGTCACCAGGTGTAAATCTTGTACGACCAGCTTCGTGGCTTTCTATGATGGAGTGACTGCAGCAGTGGACACGGGTAAACCAATGGATGTGATTTATCTGGACTTCAGTAAAGCCTTTGACACAGTTCCCCCAAAACATCCTTCTCTCTAAAGTGGTGAGGTATGGATTGTATGGGTGGACTGTTTGGTGGATAAGAAACTGGTTGGAGGGTTGTCTTCAGCGAGTAGTGGTCAGTGGCTCAAAGTCCAGATGGAGATCCACGACAAGTGGAATCCCTCAGGGGTCCATACTGGGACCAGTGCTGTTTAATATCTTCATCAATGATATTGACAGCGAGATTGAGTGCACACTCAGCAAGTTTGCAGATGACACCAAGCTGAGTGGTGCAGTTGCCACACCAGAAGGACGAGATGTCATCCAGAGGGACTTAGACAGGCTGGAGAAGTGAGCGTGTGTGAACCTCATGAGGTTCAACAAGACCAAGCTTAAGGTCCTTCACCTGGGTTGGGGCAATCCCCAATTTCAATACAGGATGGGGGATGTTATTGAGAGCAGCTCTACAGAGACAGACTTGGGGGTGCTGGTCGATGAGAAGCTCAATAGGAGCTGGCAATATGCGCTCACAGCTCAGAAGGCCAACCGTATCCTGGGCTGCATCAAAAGAAATGTGGCCAGCAGGTTGAGTGAGGTGATTCAATATCTGTTCAATATCTTTATTGACTTTTCAACATCTTTGTCAATGACCTGGAGGAAAGCATTGAGTGCACCCTTAGCAAGTTTGCAGACGACACTAAAATGGGAGGAACTGTCAGTTTGCTGGAGGGTAGGGAGGCTCTGCAAAGGGATCTGAACAGACTGGACCACAGGCTGAGACCAGTGGGCTGAGGTTCAACAAGGCCAAATGCCGGGTCCTGTACTTGGGGCACAACAACCCTGTGCAGCTACAGACTAGGAGAAGTCTGTCTAGAAAGCTGCCTGGAGGAGAGGGACCTGGGGGTGTTGATTGACAGGCACTGAACATGAGCCAGCAGTGGCCCAGGTGGCCAAGAAGGCCAATGGCATCTTGGCTTGTGTCAGAAACGGTGTGACCAGCAGGTCCAGGGAGGTTATTCTCCCCCTGTACTCGGCACTGGTGAGACTGCACCTCAAATACTGTTCTGGGACCTTCGCTACAAGAAGAATGTTGAGGCTTTGGAGTGTGTCCAGAGAAGAGCGACGAAGCTGGTGAAGGGGCTGGAGAACAGGCCTTATGAGGAGCGGCTGAGGGAACTGGGGTTGTTTAGTCTAGAGAAGAGGAGGCTGAGGGGAGATCTTATTGCTCTCTGCAACTACCTGAAAGGAGGTTGTGGAGAGGAGGGTGCTGGCCTCTCCTCCCAAGTGACAGGTGATAGGGCAAGAGGGAATGGCCTCAAGCTGCAGCAGGATATCAGAAAGAAATTTTTCATGGAAAGAGTCATTGGGCACTGGAACAGGCTGCCCAGGGAGGTGGTTAAGTCACCTTCCCTGGAGGTATTTAAAAGATGGGTAGATGAGGTGCTGAGGGACAGAGTTTAGTGGCAGACAGGAATGGTTGCACTCGATGATCCAAGAAGTCTTTTCCAACCTGGTGATTCTATGACTCTATTCTATGATTTTGCCCCCCTATTCCTCTCTTGTGAGATCCTATCTGGAATATTGTGTCCAATTCTGGAATCCTTACCATAAAAAGGATATGGAACTGTGGGAACAGGTCCAGAGGAGGGCTACAGAGATGATGAGAGGGTGGGAGCACCTCCTGTATGAGGAGAGGCTGAGGGAGTTGGGCTTTTACAGCCTGGAGAAGAAAAGGCTCCAAGGAGATCTGGTGACTTTCCGGCACCTGAAAGGGGCTACAAGAAAGCTGGGGAGGGACTGTTCACAAAGCCTTGTAGTGCTTTGGTGAGGGGGCATGGGTATAAATTTTAGAGGGGCAGATTTAGGCTAGACACAAGGAGGAATTTCTTCACAATGAGACTTATGAGGCTCTGGCACAGGTTGCCCAGGGAAGCTGTGGGTGCCTCATTCCTGGGGTTGTTCAAGGCCAGGCTGCATGGAGTCTTTGGCAGCCTGATCTAGACCTCCTCTCTGTTGAACCTGGTGCTACAGACGAGGCCCTCAGGTGATATCCCAAGTTTGTGGAGGTCTGCTACTGCACCACCTCCACTATTGGTTGCTGGTGCCACAAAAGAATCACACAAATGGCCGGCCTTCAGACAAAATGTTTAAGGCAAAGAAAGAAGCATAGTCAGGCTTTACATTAGTGGACAGGTATGGTTGGACTTAATGATCTCAAAGGTCTTTTCCAACCTAATGGTTCTATGATTCTTTAATTAAAAGGGGAGTCTTTCCTTAAACCAGCTGGGCTGAATTTACTGCCTCTGTGATTTTGGATTTAAAGTGATTTGGAACAGGACAGGCTGAGTGATTATCAATCAGGCAAAGTCATGGTGTCATTTTCACCTCATCTGATCAAGATTTCCTTGAAGCAAAATGTTCCCTTGCCAAGGACAAGGCTTGGAATGGTGAGAGGATGTGACAATCCCCCACCACGACTGCTGGCTGTACAACCTCGGTGGGTCACACCAGTCCATGGCTTTGCTGCTTGGCAGCTGCATTGCTCACGCTGCTCAATTGTGAATCCTCTTGGTGGGGATCCTCAGTAGTTGCTGACACTGGACAAGACATCTCAAAGAACTTGCGGGTCTTGTTGCCAAGTGGAAACCCAAGTTAGGCACCTAAGAATGGGCTCCGTGCAGTGACATTCCTAACTGCAGTGATGGACTGTTTACGGAAGCTGAAATATAAATGTAACGCATTAAAGAGACAGGGGAGCACGCAATAGGAGTAACATTGGAAGACAGTAAAATATCCCAGCACAGCACTGGCAATGCTCACAGTCCTGAACAAGGAAAGGATGAAGATGAGCTCCTGGAAAAACAGATATACACAGCAGAACAAAATAGACAGCATCCTTCACACTCTGTTCAGTCTCCAATATCTTACTAATCTAATACGTTACTAATCTGTTATCTAATATATTCATATGTAAATCAAGACAGACCTTTTTGTTTCTTTTGTTTGTTTGTTTTCTTCTTTAAAAAAACACAATTGACAAACAGAAGTTGATTTTTAAGTTCAGCTGTAAAAAGAATACTGAGAGGTTGCTCACAGCTTTACTCAAACAGGAGAAAAAACAGACACCTCATTCTCCCAGCCACAGAAACCTAAAACATTTCACAGTAACTCATGAATGAGCTAAATATGCCACCAAAACAAGGGTATAATGTAAGTTTAGCCATAGTGATTCATCGTAGTGTTATGTGTCTTTAAGACCCCAGCACAACTTTTAGCCATTGTGTTTTAGGGGTAAGCAACATTATATTTTCACCTTTGCCTGCACTGTCAAGCTCTGTAGAAGCACTAGTTTCCCTCGGCCTAGATAATATTCAGTGGAAAGCTATAGGCTTTTGCTGCTGTGAATCAGTAGTTTGACATTTTAATGTCTACTTTAAGATGAAGTTATTCAGTATCATTGAATGAACCACCTTACTCTATTTTGCAGGTGACATCCTTAATGATCAGAAAACAATTCAAGCTCTGTCGATATTATAAGAACGTTTGTTGTTTTATTCTTTTTGGTGGGTACAAAAAACACAGTTTCTTACACAGAACAAGATTATAAATAATATCTGTAACATGAATGACCCGTAGTCTCTTTTGTTTCTACACTGCAGACTGATGACATACTCTAAACATTTTACCATTTTGTTTCTTGTATTAGACAGATGCAAATCTGTGGAACACGAAATGATGGAACAGAATGAAGGTAACAGCAAACAAGAGGATGACCAACAGCTTTTATAAAAAAAAGTCTCTGAATTTTATTACAGTGATGCCATTTTTATATCAATTATTGCAATGAGTTGTTCCCTAAGATGGTTAGAAAAAAGAATTGTGTTGTCCTCTACCGAATTTACATCAGTTAAAAAGCAAGCATGTTTCAATATTCCTCTTTTTTCAAAGAAAATGTAAATAATTTCTTTATTTTTCACAGGATTTACATATTTATTATTTTCTTATCACAGTTTAGTGATTCATTTCTACAGCTGAATAGCTGAGTATTCTTCCACTGTATATATTGATGTTCTGGAGACACAGGTTAGCATGTTCATTGACTTCTATAGCTATTTTTCTCTCTGTCAAGACAAAGACCAAAATGTTGTCCTTTCTGAGCATGTTCTTCACAGTTTAATGCGCTAAATTGGCAAGTCTTATTAGTTTTAAGTCCACTCAAGTGAAATTTGTTGCTGTTAATACACCCTTCCCAACCCCCTCCCCCCAACAAAACTAAATTATGAATTTTCCTGATATAAAATCTGAGTTTGGGTTTCCGAGCTGAGCTCATGCACACATTGTTGCTGATGATGTCTGGCGCATTTGGACGTACTTCCCTTTCTCAGCCAAATTATTAGTTCATCAATGACACTCCCATGTCGTTACAGTCTGTGCTGTGTTCCCATCAGTCACCAACACAGTTTGATTAAGGCACTCAATTATTTTTTTGGTTTTTATGGTAGGTCCGATGCAATTACAGCCAATCCTGAACTTTGTCTAATTGCAGTTCCAGTATGCATGGCCTTCGGGCAGTCGGGAGTCAATACGCGTCCGTTTTCTCCCACGCTCCCAGTGATGGATAATCTGGCTTTGTTTCTTATGGCTTCAGAAAAGGTAAGCTAGGTTTGAAAAAAAAAAGGAGAAAGAGGAAAGTGTTACAATGTTTCTGTCCTTCAAAAAACCATGACACAGCAAACACCAAAATATTAAATGTTAGACATCTGCATTTTTTCATGTTAACATTAAATATAGTAATAATCATAAATATAATACATAGCATTTATTCTGGAGGTAAATTTAATTACAAAGAATCATTATTAATTTATATATAAAATTCAAATTTGATCAAGAAATTAACAGAAGAGGGAATACCTTCATCTAAACTGCTTCAAACTGTATTTATATACAGTGAAATGAGAATTAATTAAGACCTTTTATGAACCTGTGAATAAAGCATCTGTGAATAAAGTCATGTGCAGGTGTTTCTAGGCTTAGACCTTCACTTAGGAATGTCAAGATAAGATATAACTACTGAATATTGTTTATCAATTGCAATAGCTGCATCAGCTATCTTTGTGGTAATTCCACAGATCAGATCTAAAGAAATTATTACTTATTTTTACAATGCACTTATTCAGTATCAGTAAATCTGTGAACTGTCCTCAAACCTCTTTTCATATATGAATTTCCAACAATTAGAGAAGGTGAGAACTTTCCAAGGAAATGTAGTTTACTGAAGAGAAAATGCAGTTTTCTATAGTTTTCTATATTATATCTCAGTTTTCCACAAGAAGGTTTTAATTATTTTTTTCCCTCAAAATCTTTACTTCCAGGTAAATTGGAACAAAATATCTTGTATAGAGACTAAATGGCCCATACAGAAAACTTGTATTTGTTAAGAAAAAGAAACAGTACTTAAGGCATCTGACTTTAGTTATCCAAAAATCAGTAACCTAATCTAAATGAACTCTCTGGTGTGATGATAGAAAAAGCCAGGATTACTAGTTTAGACAATGATTTCGAGATGACTACAACTAGGGGAGGTGTCTAAGGTCAATCAATGCAGCAAGGACACCTGGAACATCAGGTACTCAAACTAGGCTACATTGAAAGAGTTTTCAAAGATACCATATTAAAATATTAATTAGTGGGGAAATCTGATTTCTAGCAGCAGAAGCTATAGTCTATGCAACTAACTCACGTAACTACTGTGCAGGGATGCAATCTGAAACACCAATTGAAAAAACAGGAGGGTGCATTCACATAGGAGCAAAGGGATGACAAGCATAATAAAGTAGTTTTATTTGCCTTATTACTTAATTCTGCATTTAGAACTTTGTCCCTCTGAGCCTGATTTCTCCTGAGGTAGCAGTGAAATCCTGAGCTGGTGTTTGATACGTTGAAATTAATTTTATATATGAAATGTGTATATATAGAGGGAGATTCCTTAAAACTCACGAACATTTCCACTGATTCTGGGTGCACTTCTACGAATGAAAACACACCGGTTTAATTTTGCATTGCTATCAGTAGCTCCTTCAACAAAGATTTCTCCAAAGTACAGCTGTTGTGGCACAGCCAGAGCTTGGATAAAAAAGCAATTTTTCAAAGCAATTACCCTAAAAACCTCAGCCCTCACAAGCAGCTATATTCAGGAAAAGGTCTAAGCTTACAGAGGGCATTATGGCATTCCCCTTACACTGAAAACTATGGCTTTGATAATCATTAATTGCAATGTCCAGAATCACCCTTTGAGACATTTCTATGCTGCCACAGTACTCTTGCAGTGTGACTGTTACCAAACTTATCTTGACCTAATTCAACAGCTAGAACTAACCAGAGAGAGGAAATGAAGGATCGGGGACCTGGGCCCATACAGTAAAAGAACCCTCAGCTACTCCCCAGCAGCAAATAAACAGCTATGCATTTGCAAAGCACAGACACAACGTGGTGTAGATCCACACAGTGCATGTCCGGAGTCCCACTGCAAACGTATGTCGAGCACTGGTAACTGCAGAAATGCACAGGACATGTTTTGGTCAATGGCAAGAAATAAACAAAGGTACTTTAGTGTTGGGGAGGGATCAGAGTCCAAACCAGATTAGAATGCAAACTTGGATGGAAAAAGGACAGCTAATACCAGATGTGCTACATTTCCTGGAGAGACATTATGTGTCAGCATCTCTCCATCGCTTTGACCATCTGTCTGCTCATGGCCATTCAGGGCTTGCCACTGGGAAATCTGAGAACTCAGATTTGCATGGGATATACAAGCTATGCATAACTGTGGTTTTGTAACTCGGTCTATATAACTTTCTAGCCATTGACAACACACTCAGGACAGAAAGACAGTAAAAAGGAATCCACGTTAAAAAAAAATTCAGATGAGAATAACAAACAATTCTCAGCAGCCTTCCACAGAATAACAGAACAAGCTGCAATAAAACAACTCCTCTCTTCTCATAGCAGAGACTGACAACAGCTCAGCAACGCACCACGGAAACAAACTAGACAATTTACAAAGCCAGAAGGAGCAGGTGAAACTTGTACTTGGGAAAGTGCCATAAAGGCAAGTAAACAGGTAAGCTTCTGTGTTATATTTTAAACTCTGCTATAGGACATAGGCCAGACTAATACTCTGGTTTAACTGTGATGCTACCATTTCAGATTTATGGCCTGGCTGCAGAAACAGTTTCAGGAGAGGCTAGGATGAGAGGGAAAAGTCTTGGTAATTACTGTGACCCAAATTGTGAAAGTCTCTGTGCGGTAAGCATATGTAGTTAATAGTGACAATGTATTTTCAAATTTGTCATTAGTTTTGACTTAATTAGTTGTGGAATTAGACACATGAAAACACTGACTGCCCCAATCCTACTGGGAAATGGCAATTTAGGAAACTGATGTCCTCAGTCTATGTAATACAAATATTCTAGCCGGTGGGGGTTATTTTGTTTTTCAGGCTCCTCTAGTACCTGGGTCATGTGGAATTGCCTTTGGCACAAATATTTAAGATGAACTTTCAATCAATTTTTCTATCTTGAACATGAAATTGGAAGTATTCAAGGCCAGATAAGTTCAGTAGACATTTACTGAGCCACCCTGTAGCACTTCACTTTTTTTTTTTTAATTTTTCATTGCTTTTTGTAGCTTTGTAATTAATTTCAGTAATTAGAAACAACAGCGTTGGATGGGAGAGCAAGAGAAGGCAGCTGAACTGGAAGCTGATTCATGAGCTTCATGGACCAACGAGACGGCTGTGGAGAGGTAGTGGGGCTGGCTGGCTGGATACTGGGACAATCCCATGGAAAGCCTCTTGGTTTGGGGTGAGGAACTCCGTAGGGCTTTTCCCTAGAGCAGCTGCAGAGAAGGATCTTAGGCTCCACACTCTTCTCATGGCATCAGTTCAGCTGGTGTACTAAGGGCTTACTCCTGATACAGAACAGTGGAAAACTGCCGCCCAGGGGAAGAAGAAGGGATTGTTCCCTCCTTAAAGCAAACCTCCTTCCGTGCCTTGAGCAGATGCAATAGCCCGTCATCCCTTCTGAATGTCTTTATTCCACAAATACAGACTGGTCTTTTTGTCACACAGACTAGTCCTACATCTTCATTTTCTGCTGCCTCATAGGCAGGTGAATTTCCCTGAGGCGACTCACTTTTGACTGGATTAAATTGAAAGAAAAAACATGGTAATGGATATTAATTGTCAAGTGGGTATTTAAACTGTTTTGCATTAGTTTAAAACACATACTATTAAAACTATTTGATGTTAGCTTAAAAAGTCAGTGTGTTGGTTACTCATGCAGGTTAGAACCTCCAAACATCCTTCCATATTAGTCAGTTTTAGTCCTAATACGATCCCTTTACTCCTTGGATAAATAAACATATCAAAGGTTTTAAAATGCACACGGCAGGCATATGCCTGCAGAAACATGAGTAACCAGGTTGTGGTCTCTGTACTGCTGCCAGGGCTTTATGACTAGCACGTGTATGAGCAGATGGCAGAGCACAGCACCCAGGTAACTCCTTGTTCCCTGCATGGCTAGGGATGGCCAGGTGTTACCAGGACAACTGGACAACTGGACCTTGGCAGTCTTCCATGCAGAAATCTCTCAGGTAAATATTACAGCAAATAAGTAGAATGAAGACTTTCAGAAGTCTCCAAGTATTTGCTCAATATCCTAGTTATTTCTAATTTTTTGTGAATTTTAAAATGTTTGCACCCTAAAGTGTTTTTAAGAGATTATCAGAAGTTTTGACTGACCCAAACATGATTTTTTAATAAAATAAAATACAATATGGGAATTTTTGATCTTTTTTTTTTCCTATAAGAATTCATCTCTGAGTTACAGCAAGTCCCACAAAAATTCAGACTTTAGAAAAAGGTACTTATGGTCTTTCTTTAAAATATAAACCTCAGTTAGCATTCATTTTTATTTCAAGAGAACAGTGAGGCTAAAATAAATTCCGTAAGTTAATCATAGTGTTTGTTTTTGGAATCACAGAGCTGAGTGGGACCTTGGGATTGCCAAGTTATGCCAGTTTAGCTTAGGTTAGTGTTTCAATGAAAGTTTTGCTTTTTCTTTTATTTTCTTTAAGACTATGTTTTGGATTTATTGCACCCTGTGAACTTGATAAGGAATGTATTTTCTGGGATTCTTATTTCTATACCAGCCTGGTGACTCTCTCACTCATGGTCACATCACTAAAAAATGTAAAGGAAAAGATATATTCATTTGTATTTTGCACAATTACTTGCACAACATTATTTCTTTTTAAGACTCTTATTGCTGACAGCAGGCAGTGAACTTGGGAGGTTAATATTAGCATCTGGAAATTCCGATTCCCAGTTGACAGTAATGATAACTGTCCTATATTCTTGGAGTCCCCCTGACACCTACTATGCCTCACATTTTCACTAGTGAGCAAAGTGCACAGCTAAGTCTTGTTTGTTTGGTTTTTTTTTTTTTACATTGGGGAAATTGGGCAGCTCTGTTAAAATTAAAATATACCCAAGGTCATGGCTTCTTGTACAAACGGGAGCAAAAGAAAACTACACAGTGACCATATGTTTGGGATAGTTTCTCAGCCAGCGCACGCCAAGCCCCCTCCCTCGCCCCACCGAGAACCCACCTATTCCTTGCAGCGCTCCAGCTATCATGCTCAAACACCATTCTCTGCTCACTCTGTGTTTGCTCTGTACTGTATGGTTCGGTATTGCACTGGTTGTGCCTTTAGACTGTAAGCTCCTCGGGACAGGGACCTGTTATGTGTTTGGCGCACTTCACCTATTGTACAGCGCCGTGTACTCCAGCGCTATATAAATAATAAATAAAAAATAATAATTGTATCTCCAGTTGTTTCCTCCAATTTTTTTTTTCTAGGTGGCAACATAAAAATTACATTCTTCATCTCTTATCCGTAGATTTTTGTTTCTTACTTCCATTAAGGGATGGCTCAGTGATTTCAGGAAAATGCAGCTCAAGCTTTTTGTTAACAAGGGAGACACGTGGCTTGCTATTTGAAAGGGCAAGGGAGCTCTAGGTAGCATGAAAGTTCGGGGTCCTAGCTGCACTTTCACTTACAAAGCAGCCAGTATAGGTTGGAAGCTATGTAAAAGTTATATTTAGAAGCTCAATTTGCTGCTATGTGTCATTTCCAAAGGTCAGAGAGTTGATTTGACTAATGATTAGCTGGCAACATACTCACTGCACAGATGAGAACAAGTGCATTAGTAAACCATCCCTGCATGCCTACTCAGGGGAACTATGCAGAATACAGCTTGGCAACATCAGCAGTTCAGTCTTAGACATCACTGCGTGAACATCTCAAATACACTAGTCCCGAGCTAGGTAAGGGGGTGCATTACTGAAAGCTGAGGATGATTATCTAGGTCTATTCATTGATTAGTGACTTTTTGTGGTTATTATAGTGGGAAAACGTTGACCTGAAGCAGGATATTGTGAAAAAAATGCCACACATTTAGCATAAAACACGTACCAAAGGGAAGGTGAAGGAATAGGTGGGGAGAAGGGCAAGAAGGTAAAACAACATTTAGACTTCTTGTAACAGTGCCTTGTCTTCCATTAGGTTAACTATGGTTCAGTGATGTTTCCTATTCTAAATCTTGATTATAACAAAGTCCCAGTTAGGGCCAACAACAAATAGTAAAGGCTTACAGCAATTTGTACTAGTAGAGTGCAAACCTTTAGGAAAACAGACTGGCCAATCAAGTATTTAATCATTGGCCCTCTAAATATATATTTTGTTATTTCAAATAGTTGTCATCTCCCAACTGATTTGACAACATTGAGTTGTTAAAAATGTATTTTTTATGTTAAAAATTCCTTGCAATGCAGATGTCTATTAGCAACATAGAATAGTATACTGTACATCTGCAGCCAAAAAAACTGAACCACTTTGCATTGAAGGTTTCCAAAATATAAAGCTCTGTTCAGAAGCAAGCACCACTAGACAGACATGTCACAACACTGCGTTACGAGATGCATCACCCACTCACTGTAGTAGGCCCTAAGTCCTACCCCTAAATTTTAATACTTTCGGTTCCATATACGTTGTAACCTTCTCTATAAGTTGCTAAATTCTGGGTATTCTGCGAGGAAGTTGGGTTAAAAGTCTGTGCACTCTTTGCCACCTTCATTCGTTTCGCCTCTGCCCTGGACTTGTAACAGAACTCTATCAAAGCCACCAGCATTGCCAAGCCCAAGCCTCCAACCAGAATGTAGAAGACTCCAGCAACGTTGCTGAGACTCAAGGCACTCGTCTTGTCCTGGGGAAACAGAAGCAACACAGTTAACGCCGGAAACCATACCCTGGGAGCTACACATAAACACATTCGCAATAGAAATAAATAACAATATTTAGCTAAAATTAAATGCCAGTTGTTTACATACTTCTCACAGAGATTGACCTATCTGGATCTATAAAATGTATTTTAAGTTCCTAATTTTCCTGGTCAGCATAAATAATATTACTGCCAACATATCAGGATGTCATTCCTTCCTTACTACAAAACATTACTTCCACTAAGTAGAGAATTAAACAGTGACACATCTAGCTCTCTTTAGGGGACATTTTAGCACTGATACAAAACTGCATCTACATAAAGCTCTTTAAAAGCTTTGAAATCCAGAAATTAATTTACATCAGACAAGACTCTGCTTGATCCTTATGAAAACAGTAATTGTACTTGTGGTAGGCATTGCTGTTAATTTAAAAGATCCAGACTGAGTTTCTGATACTTAAATAACAGGTGAAAATAACATGTGAGGCTTAAGTTATTTCTTTGAATAAACACTTCATTTGAAAGTGCATACTGTACCATACACATCATTTTTGCCTCTTACCGATTATTGTATTTTGGTTTTATTTTATTATAGATACAGTTCTGGAACATGGCCTTGGACTACTAAGGATCAGTAACAGTACAATTTTCAAAAGCAGTTTCTGAGATTTTACACATTATTTATAATTAAGACAAGAACAGGAACTTTCTTTAACAAATTATTAAATATGCATCATTTTAAAAATGACCGCCTTCTTGGACATACTGTAGTAAATAACTATTCTACACTTCTCTGTGCTTCACTGCTTACTTATGAATCATATATTTCATTTATAATCCATGTGCATTTTTAGCACAGATCTCAAGAAACTCCCTCAGGATTGACTTCCATATACTACATTGTGCGCCTTAACATACTTATAAACTTTTAGTCTTACATAGACTACATAATCTTTATCTCAAGTAAGAAGAGTACTTAACTTCTGATTGTAATCTCTATGAAATTTTAACTTATGAAGAATGCAAATCATTTGGATGTTTAATTTAAAGAGGCACTATTTATTGTGTGATCAGTAGATCAACACAGTAACAATTCCCAAGGACATATAGAGGTGTTTGGGGCTTATCGCTGGGTTCTGCTTTGTCTGTTTGCTTTTACCTGGCTAAAAGCACTCTGAATATCTTGGAGCTGACTGTTGCAATCCTCTGGTGGCAATTGCTAACATGGTGCTTGCAAACAAGGAGGAGGCAGGACTGAGAAAGACCAGACCTAACACGTATTGTGGGTTAAGGCTTTCTCAGCTGTCATTTGCAGGTATTCTGCCATCCTTTTAATTGCTTTTCACTCCTTCTTCCAAAGCACTTGCCAGAAAAAGCAAAATGTGTTGGAAGTTTGTCTCCCAGGTTAACTCCCAGGGTAACTCTCAGGGCACGCAGACAGCAAGCAGTTGCTGCCCATCACGCTTTCCTTTTAGCTCTGGACAGCACAAGCTGGCACAGAGACAGACGCTGTGAAGAAATTTCAGACTACTGAATACAGGGCTGGCACTGACTGTGGTGCTTCTGAGCCATCAGAAAATATCCACTTCTGTGTTTTGCCTTCAAACTGAGAGAAACAGAGAAGGCTCCACTCCCTGGAGCTGTCAGGATTACTGTTAGGGAATGGACAAGGGTAAACACTGGAAGCTATATGAAGTTATTAATTATCAAAGCCTTTCACTTCAAAGCCCAAGTTAAGTCTTCCTTGAGGAGCCAAGCACCTCAGAGGGAGCCAGGCACAGCCACACTGGGCAGTGATGAAAGGCAACCCTTCCTGCTAGCATTTTGCCTTTTCAGAAAACCACTGAGGGAGGCGAGCTCTGAAAGCAGAAGGCGTGAAGGGACATTTCCTAAGTAGTCCATGGGGAAAGTCCATCTCCCCCCTAGGCAGGAAGGTAACAACCAAAACCAAAAATCTGTCTTGCAACTCTTCAAACAGATGCCCTGAATATGTAGGACAACGTTCGGTGATTTGCATCACTGAAGACCTCAAAAAGCAATAGTGCTTCTTTAAATTAAAGTGTGAACCCCAACAAGATGGGGCGAGGCCGATTCATTCTATGTCTACAGCTTCTTATTTTATTTCTAAGTCATTTTGTTTATTACTTCCTTTACTGCTTTGTGAACACGATAGTAGGTCCCGAACTGTAGCGACTGACCTTACTTCCAGAGTCCTTGGGTCCACATTCACCTTTATCGTACCACCATTTGTTTTTCAGCTTGTCTAAGACGCCTGCCTCACTGAGTTTCAAAACGGCAAGGTTTACAGGAGTTCTTCACGTGGAAAATAACATAAATAACATTATATATGTTATTTTATGTTATTCAAGTAAAACTACATAGAATCGCATTGCAAAGTGACAGAGCAGAGGCCACAGTGGGTGCTATGTCATGTACTGTTGGCCCAGGTTTAGAGACAGACATACGACCGGGACCTGCTCCATCGCTTTAGGTAACAGGCACATACTGCTGGGGAAGATTTGTAAATAAATAGTATGCAATTACTGTGAACCCAAAACTATTGGCTTAGACATATTAACAAGATACCCTTTGGAGGCATAGATAATACAACTAGATATATGACTTAAGAAACATAATAATTGGTATTCCTTGTTTCAATCTATTTTTAGTTTGTATACACACAAACTAATAATATGACTTGGCTATAGCTATTTCATTTACTGCCCTCAAAATTATCACTTGACACAGACCTGTAACCAGGAGATCTGCACACAGAGAATTTAGGGGGAGAGCTGTGATGCCTTTATCCTCATCTAAGAAGAATACGATAGTCAATCTTTCATTTTTATTTCCTATTTCAACATTATTTTCAAATGTAGGTTCTAGGCTGATGATAAATTATGGCTTGGAATATCTTCTCTTACTTGGGGCGTTTGCTGTGGGTGACTTAATATTGAGATGAAACCTAATCTGATGCCTCAAAGTCATGAACTACCATGGGTTTGCACTGAAGTTACTTAAAATCAGTACATAATCTCAGAGTATTATGGTAATGTCCCACTTCATGCAGTTGTACCAATTTATTTTCTAAAATCCTATTAAATGGTTAACAGACTTATTCTCTATACATTCCGCTTTGAATCATGGACTATCCAGTTCTTAGCGTGGTAAGCATATGGATATCTATTTATGTGCAGGTGTGCATGAAAATACAATATATATGAGAGAAGGAGGTAGATAAAACAGAAATGGCATGTGATAGATAGCCTTCTGGTAATGTTATGTGACATAGGACCTGATCCTGTGTGTGCCAGCAGATTCCAATGGGAAAATTAATCTCTCATAATGCATCATAATCCATGCCTTGCTACAGTGTTAATTCATGAGCTCAAGACTTAATAAATAACCAGTGCAAGCATAAATTAGTATAGTGTAACTGAACCTACTAAAATAGTTGCTATGAAAGAGGAAGGGGCTTGTTACACTCTATAACTGGTTTAACTGGAAATGCCCAGATGCTTATGTATGAATATATTTGTGCATGTTTGTATATACACATATATATATTTAATACACAAGTAACAGCTCCCGAACCTAGTATGCTACTCTTAGCCTTAGGGATCCTGTCTTTCCATACTTTCTGATTGCTCTTTGTATATATACATAAAAGGGGAGATTCACTTCACCCCACTTTTTTCACCCATAAATTATGCCCCAAGCTTTGGCTACCTGTCTAGGTCTCCGTGCGGTTAAGGGAAAAAATCTGTAGCTCCAAAGGGTGAGCTTAGATACCAGTTTTAACAAAGGATGAAGCATGATGTTGAGACGCTCATCTCTTTTCATTTACTGCTGAAGAAGCTTTGGTGCCATGGAGAAATGACAGTTTTTGACAGGTACAGTTGGGTGAGGAGATTCTCGGGTACTCTCAAATGAGCCCTTTCAGCAAAGGAAGTGCTTCATCCACTTTCCAAATCCCACACATTTAATTCATACAGAATACTCTAGAAATGTCTATTTCTTGATCTTTTCCAGTATTCAAACTTACATTTTGTATTCAGGCTTCCTGACAGCAGGTTGTGCAGGTTGACAGTGGAATATGAGAGTACCACAGCTGTGAAATGAGTGGGTAGCGCTGGCAAGTTGCCTGTTAATAGGATCCTCTGTTTGCTTCTAGTACAAGTGTGAAATGATATTATTTGGATAGTTGTCACTTGTAACATGTGATGCATTGGCACCGAGTCACATTTTGGTGCTCCTAAATCCCAGCAGTGTAATGGGGCTGGTTATGACAAGGATAGGGGACATCCAGGTACTGCTCTCACATGTAAAATCAGAAGCATGTGGAGTTGTTGTGGATTAAATTGATTAAAGTGATAATTAGGACTCAATGCTAACTCTCAAAAGTAGCAGCAAGCTGGGACAAGTCAGAAGACAGAGGTTTTCCATTGCTTGTTTTGTCAGCCCTAACAGTTTAGGTATAATAAAGCCTGATGCAGACAGGGATTTTTTCTTTTCTGCAGCTGTAGTTCCTTCAATGTTGTCCTTTTTGCATTGTCTCTGCAAGGAAGCTTTCAGGTTTTCCCTTGGGAAAAGCAATCAATTTCACACTTGAAATTATCACGCTATCCTGAATATATAACTGAATGCAATAGCAATGGCCAGCAGAGATAAGGCAATTCCTGGTTTTCACTGAAATACAGCCAGTGATATATCTGAAGCCAGGTCCCTGTTTCTCCTCTCCATTGTTTTTGCTGAGATACCTCCTGAATCAGGGCACAAGGATGGGGTAACCTGTCCTTTGCCCCTCATTTTCTTGCTTGCCATGTGAATGAGACATGATGTGTCCTTTACATCTCCCCTCAGTTCATCCTAGCTGTGATGAGAGAGAATCACGCTGAGTTAAATTTAAAATTAAATTGAAAAATAGTAATATGTCTAAATTTCAAAATATTTTACACTTTCAGAATAGGATTTTTGTCCCCCTTTAAATCAATCAATCAGGTGCGAAGGGTAATGCACATGGTTCAATAGGAGAAACCCAGATTTAGGGGCTGCAGAGTGGAAAAGGAGTAATTTTGCTTACAATTTTCAGAATAGCAACATAGATACTTGTTGTCAATCACAGCAAGCAATTGCAGGTGTAGTGATTAGACTTAGGTTTTTTAAATTTTAATAGGAGACTTTCATCAGATCCCATGGGAGATGGATGCCCAGATCACCTTGACTTTCAGGGCAAATCGCTTACCTAGGCATCTTTCCTTTCTTTGAAAACATCCTCTCCAAATAAGCATCATGAACTCAGACTAAAACTTGTTACTGCACTGTTTACACAAGCAGTTGGTGAATAGACCCACTGATGTTAAAAGGGGCAGAAACTAAACATCAGTATGGTCTGCTGTACATGAGCAAGAGCTGTGTACTTAAGTAAAACATACTTGATACAGAGATTGCCCTTTTTAAATAGAGAAGAATTTGTCTTGTGTAGCCACAGTGCAAATCCATCGCGCGACAGCATAGGAGACCATGTTCTTCACCCACGTGCTGAAGTCAGTGATGGTGCAGGGACACTGGTTTTCCACTTTGTCATCATGTTTTCAGCCCTTCTACCTCCTCTCGTGGCTTCCTACTAATTTCCTCCTATCCTGTCATCAATCATTTGCCATTGGAAGGACTGTTTTTGAAGAGCCTCGTGCCGGATCTTGTGCCAGCAACATCAGCGCAATCACAGTGCTTTAAAATGGCACTAATGAAGTTCTGAGTTAGTTGTGTTCATGACAACAAATGGGCAATTATGGCATTGAAATTACAATGCTGAGCAGTTCTGAAAACCACTACAGAATTTTGGTAGACAGCGATTTTAAAAACGCAGTCACAGTATGCTTTAGGAGCATTTTCGTTACTCGCTCATGGCTGAGCCATTAATTAAGTGTAAGGTCATTCTCATCTACTAAATGAAAAACAAGGGCCACTGCGTTCTCCTGAGGGCTGCCAGCAAAGACTGGAGGAGAGCTCAGCATCACAGCTTCCTTCCACTTATGCTTTTATAAAAACAACAGAGCAGAGTGGCAGAAAGTGTGTTTAAATACCTTCCCATGCATCATATGGATTGATGATGGCATACAGAACACCTTCAAATGACTTGGGGACCTCCGTTTTACTTTCAATCATGGCTTGATTACCAAGGTCACTATACCACAAGTGGTTCACACAGGGTGGCTCTCCGAACTGTCTTTCTGAATTTTGGAATATTGTTCCTTAAAGGGAACAATAAATGGGAAGGCTAGAGATGACGTTTTAAGAGCACTGAATGGAGGCAGGAGCAATCTTGTTTCACAAAGCAACACAAACCTTTGGCATACTGCTGAGCTCACATGAAATTCCCCAATTTCAATAGTCCTCTGTACTACCATGAAGGCTTATTCTGGGTCTAGACTCTCATATTCTGACCAGTGAACCTCAAATAGTAACAGCATGGTTATCAGTCAAGTCTCAGTTGCTGTGCTTCCTTCAGGAGAACAGAATGTTCTTATTCCTGTTCATGACAGTAGAAAGCCTTGGACTGAAACTACTAACAAAGCTCAGGGTTGGTACTTTTAAAATCCATACAATGAAAAGAAGTATTGTCTAGAACTGCTTAAGAACTTACTTCAGGACTTGTTGGTAGCCATCAGGTTTACAACAACAGTGCATAGTGTCCCACTGGTGATCAGTTGATAGCATATAATATTACAATATTTTGAGCTCCATTAATTCATTAGAAAAGGTCTTATTGACTTTAATTGATCAGATCCTTCAAGACTGTTCCTGAACAAGGAAATGGATTTTGTAGATGATAAATGGCTAACTCACACTTTGGGGAGTCAGAGCAGCTGTAGTTTAAAAAAAAACAAGACCAGATGCTGCTGCAATGTAGAATTTGAGAAGCATGGTAATGCTCACTCATCTCCATGATGTGCCTGGTCCTACTGGACGTGGGCCATGCAAGTGCACGATAGACCTGGGGCTTTCCAGGAGTACTGGTACTGCCTACTTGTTCAGCTGTGCCTGGGAAAAACTGTGGCAAGAAACAGGCTTGCGGTCAGATGAATAATCCTGGCAGGCTGTATGTAGTCACAGAACTACAGGTTGAGCTCCAACATGTTCTCCATCCTTTGCTAACACTGCCTTGCCCACCGTATTTTCTACTGCATCCTGAACTGCCTGTACCACTTATTGTTTATTTCCATTGGCAATGTGTTCCTTCCTCCCTCCTGAATTCACAGATACTCCCTGTTTCTGCATGAACTGCACTGCTTACCTTCCATTTCTACTTTTTTCCCCCTACTCCTTTTTCTGTCACTTGCCATCTCACCAACTTGCTCTTTTAGCACTTCCAGACATTTCCCTGGTGAAGCCCTGCCTGTCCCCTCTGCCACAAGCTGCTCCCTTTTTCCTGCTTTGTGACTCCACCAGTGGCTGATAACCAGGAAAAGTAAGTTAAAAGCCTCCTTAATTTGCCACCTAGCTTTTCTCTCACCTTTCAACCATGGCAGGTTTTTGAGAAGCATATTCTAAGAAAATGGATGTATTTTTAATGATGTGACTCCCCGACTGTGACATTTTTATAAATAAACATCCCACCCCCAATAACGCAAAAATTTGGGCTTTAGTGAAGCACAAAACAATAGCAACATGGGAGGTTCATGGTTTACTTGTCAACTTTCTCGTAAGAAGTTTGTGTCTGCTCCATTTGCAGGTAAGTGCCATCAGGTTTAATACACCCAAGCACTTTAGAAGAGAAAATAGAGACCATTTTTGAAACTGTGACTGCTGGCAAGCAGAGTGGTTGGGGGAAAATAGATAGAGCAGAGGATCAAAGGCAAAAGGAAAAGGATTAGGAGACCAGTTCCAGGTGAGTGCAGAACAGCTCAAGGGATGGTCCCAGAGGCCAGGAAAAAGCATGAAAGAGCAGAAGGACGAAAGAAGGAGAGAAAATAGTAAGAAAAAAAATGTAGGCAACTGTTAAGAAAGCTACATAAAATGTGTATGACAAATCAGTCAAACTAATTCATTTGTATTTGACGAGCTCTGTGTCTGCAGTTACCGGTGCAGCATTCTCTCATATATTGTTCACACACAAGCACATAAATAAATATTATTACATGCTGCCTGGCATGGAAGGAGTATTTTAAAATCCTCATTCTCCTCCACTTCACCATCTTCCACTTCCACATCTTTGCTTCTCTTCATCTCAAGGCAGTTTCCCAAAAGGAAGCTGTGAAGAGGCAAGGAAGTAGAGGCACTGGCCATACGGAAGACAGGGAAAGGCAGAAATAATAAGAAGCTGTCATCAATTCAGTCTAAAATTCAGCCTAAAATCCCTTCTCTGCCTAGGGAACCACTATGGATTTCAGTTTGTTGGAAAGATAGCAGGAAATGTCAGCATGAAGATATTTTAGCTGAAATTTGTCCTCCTATTTTGGATACGCATGTGAAAATTGGAATTTCTACCAGTATTGTCTGTGTCAATAGTGTATCCCTGAGCCTGGATCATGCATTAGATTACTGCTAGGAGGCAGTCACACTGATTTTCACCCTTTTCCTCTACTGTAACTGAAAAATATTTTGGGTAGTACCATATAGCAGAAAAAAGTGAGCTGGTGATTGCTCCTGGTGGTTTCAAACTGCTTGTTCTCCAAAGCAAGCTTCAAAAAGGCTCATCGCAATTTCAGAAGATGCAAGTTTCGGAAAACTGGTGATAGATCTTACAGCAGAGACTGTTTACGAGTTCCCCTTGAGGCACTTAAACAAATGCAAATATTTTTGCTTTGACAGTAATTGCATACACCTCGATTTCAACTGCAGGTACCAGAAGTGCTGTGCTACTGGTGAAGCTCTTTTGTGGCAGGTAAAACCCCAGCAGATGCACCAATTACTTTACATACTGTTTACCCGCTTTTGGTGACATTGAGGCTAACCTTGGAGTCACCTCCCCCGCTGCCACATTCTCCTTTGTCGTACCACCATTTGTTTTTCAATTTGTCCAAGAGGCCTTGTTCATTCAGTTTTAAAACTGCGAGGTTAACAGCATTTCTTGAAACGATAAAACATATTTTGTAAGAAACTGCACAGCTGTTAAGATGTTAGAAGGAATGAGGACTTAAGCTGTTTATAAGCTTGATCCACACACTAAATAAACCTCTCATTTCCATATCAAAGCCCTCAGCAGCATAAATAATTGTAGTTACTTTCAAATGTGAAAAATGTGTTTCGAGTGTAGAAACGATTTTCAGAATGGTTTGGATTTTAGCAAGAAAATTCTATCAACCAACCAAAACAATTTTTGCAAAATGGTGATAAAACTCTGCCTGGAATTATAAAATATTTACACTGATTTACTTGAACCTGTATTTGGAATATAAATTGTGTGCAGGCCCAGGTTGATTTTTCATGTAAAAGGGAAAATGTATTCCCACAGACTGAAGAGGCAAGATCCAGACGGTCTGTGCTAGACGCTGCCAGTCACCGTGTCACCTACAGATCTGATGGATAGCACAGCAGAGTGATCCCGCATCATCTGTGGGCTAAGGTTCCAGAAAGAGGCAGCGCGAGGCACAGCTGGAGAGGAGTGCTAACAGCTCGCACGCTGACTTCGATGCTGCCTGAAGCCAGTCAACAGCAAACAATACACAAAGAGGTGTCTGCCTGAAGCTTCAACCCCTGCTGCAGGCGCATCTGAACACTTGGGATACAGCCTGTAGAGTCCTGCTCCCTTTGCACAGTAGAGGTTTGCTTGAAATGCAAGATGTGGGGTCTAGCTTAGTGCTGTGACGCCAGGGACTGGAGCCAGCCCAAAGGGAACCCACATTGTGGAGAGGAAGGTGGTGATGGAAGGCATCCTCTCTGGGAAACCTGGGGATAGCCCCGTCAAGAAGAAGCGTAGGCACTGGGAAGACCGAATCCAATCCGTTTCCTGGGTGCTGAGGTAGAAGCAGGTAGTCGGGACACCCTAAACTGTTTTCCTTTGAAGGTTTATATGTTTTATGCTACTGCTGGATGAAAGACAAATCCTGCCCTGCCAGCAGCACAGTGGTGTGGGTACAAGAGGCTGAAAAGGTCTCTGTGAACTTGATGTCCTCCATCTCATGTTTTAAGTGCTCTTTTTTCAGATGAGAGAAATACCTAAGAGAGGCTTTGGATCTCTGTAGGCAGAAAGGAATTGCCAATACGAAGGCTAAAGTACAGAATCATTGCTTCTGTATGAACTATTGGTTTAGTATTTGATAGGAATGGTTGGACTCGATGATCCGATGGGTCTTTTCCAACCTGGTGATTCTATGATTCTGTTCTATGACTCTATGAACTCAAGGTTGCTGGGGGTGCACTGAAACTCAGGCAAGAAAGAGACTCAGCTGGTCATAGGATGGGGTTGCTTCTGTGCACGCTCAGAGGTTTTCCTTTAGGTGCTTAGAGAGCTTTAAGAACGGATGGCACAGGGTAGACAGTATAGATTACCATATCAACCTAAATGTAAGGCACCTGGATTTATGATAGGAACTAGAGTCACTAGATGACATTTTAAAACCAATTGATAACTAATTGCCCAAGGCATTTATGCAGTCTTCATCATCTCCTGAGAAACCTTTGCACTTAAACAAGTGCACGACTTCTTATCTTTATTGCTAAAAGCCTCAACAGCCAAATATCCTAATGGTAAACAATTACATCGATATTTATTCATAATAATAAAATTTTCGCTTCCTTTTTCCATGTTCAGAGGTCCCTAGTGCATCCATGTCTATCAGACATGTACACTCTTTCTGGTGGGTGTCTGCCCAGCCTTGCTTGCAGATCTGCAAAGGTCTGCAGAGCAGTTGCATGATAACCTTGAAGCACCATTTCTCTCCCAAGGGAGAGAAGTATCTGTGAGGTGCCAACAGCTTAACTACCGCTCTGCAGGGACAACATATGGTTGAGAAAGAAAGAATTCCTTTCTCTGAATTTGTTTAATGCCATCAAGATCTGTTTATCAGGGCTGAGTGACATTTGGCAAGAGCTATGTCTGTCAAAGGCATCTTTCCCCCATCAATTATGAGAGGACGCGGCACCTTTGAAGTGCTCAGAGAAGGCTTGGTGAAGAGAGATCCTCTGGTGGCAGGGATCCATGAGATCTTACATCATCAAAAGTCGCTGGGACTTGTGATTCACCCTCTCAAGAGATGGCTGGTTTGTGGTCCCTGAGCATCCCTCCTGGTCTTAGAATGGACATTTTTCTCTCACTCATTAGGAGATCTATAGGACGCAGCTTATGGAGCATTCCTTACAACACTGGCCCGCTATGGAACAAATGTCAGCTTCAGAACACACTTGCACTGTCTTCTGGTACCAACTTTTCATACAGCTCCTGCTGGAACTGAGACAGCTCTTTGCTGGCTGGTCATGAAGTCTGGGAACTGCCTGCGTGTAGATCTGACTTTACCCACCTTCACTGTAGTTACATTTATATGAGATTTTCAATACAGATAAAGTAATTGCTTCTCTGTCCCTGAAAGTGAAAATGAGACCTGTGGGGTGTAATGGGAGTGATAACAGATTTCTCTTTAGGGGGAACAGCTTTAAGGGGAATTTAGCAGCTGAGCTGACAAATGTGATTTTGTATAAGTGCTCTAATTATGGTTCACACTCCAGAGGGAGAGGAGCAATTGCAAAATTGGAATGAAATTGTTCATTTGTCCCTTTTGTTCTTGGAAGCAATTGCTTTTGAATCAGTCATATTTACTACAGATTTTTCCTACTCAGCTTTTATTTACAAAGCCGATGCTTTTGGCCTGTTTGCCCCATTCAGAAAGGTACGTGTGTGGCCAGCCTTGCTACTTGATAGACAAATTTCCAGTAAACTAAATGTAAATTTTACCTTTGTAAGGACATTAGGACTGAACCATAGATGAAAGATCATCCTAGAAACAGTAATTCTTTGACGTTCAGCAACATTACTCATTCTAAAAATGGATTATATATCTAGACTGAGCCTGTTGTCTACAAAGTCAATGTCAAAACTCCTTCCTTCAACAGGAACCAAAGCAAGGTCTATTGTAATGTTTCTATGTCTGATTGTCACACTGAACAGCAATAACATAAACAGCTGTTTTGACAGTGCTACAGATGTGGGTAGGAGTGATCACTCTGAAAAATGAAATGTATTTCGAGGAATAGCACTAACTCAATTCAATGAGCCACTTAAGCACAGACTTATTACAAAGCAGATGGGAAACTCCATCAATCAGTCTGTCTGTAAGCGCATCTTCATCCTGTTTCCTGTAAGCTCTAGTCTCTCAAGTATGAACAGTAAAGCTCATTGAATTAGACAAAGTCCTTATGCTAAAATACTTAGAAAGTTTTTTTCCTTTCAATGTCTATTTTATGTTGGGTAAAGATGTTACCTGATAATTTACAACTTTTTTGAGCCTTTCCAGTTAATGTCTACTTAGACCTTCCATCTGTATATTCTAAGATGAATAAAAACAACTAGATGATTTTTTGACAACTAATGTAAGTTTTGATGTTTAATTTCCACGTTGAAGGGAAGACCTTTCTCACTTGCTAAATGTTTGAATTTATCTTTCAAAGCATTAAAGATTATCAAGGAAAATTTTCCCACAGTCATTTCGAGAAGCTGCAGCTGGTTGATAGGAAACCTAAAGTAATAAGTAAATAAATGAAACCCATTCATGAGAGGGTTATTTAGCTGGGTTATTAGCCATATCCACAGACAGTTTCACAGCACAATAGAGGAATGAAAATAAAAAGGATGAAGAAGTAAATGTGGATTTAAGCTGCGATCATTGCTATGAAATTAAACTGTATTGTTTATAAATGTAACAAATTATTGTCCTCATTATTGGTCTAGTAGGCCATGTAAAACCAGGTTAGTTTCACACTGCTTTCTCTGTTGCTTTGTTATCCAGGTCCGGCTCAACACGTGGAAATATATAATTTCCTTCTGGTCAGCAAAACACAGAGAACCTTTGCTCAACACTGCTGTGTCTCCCACAGAAATCACTGAGATCGCAATAGGCACAGTGGTGAGTACATCGAAAATCATATTCCTGAGACCTCAGAGCCAGGTTAGATCATTCATAATCATCCTCAATACTGCTTCATCACACCACAGAGGAAGGCATTTTGAAACTTGAGTATCCATGGCAGAAACGGTTCTTTCCTCATTAAAAAATAGGTCAGTATCCTGAATAACACACTTAGTCAAAATTCCCTCTGAAGAACAATGTGTTCCTCAATAAAGGAACTGAAATCTCTGCAAAGTAAGTATTTAACAGAAGAAAGCAGGCGAGTGCTTTCTTATTTGACTCTCAATCCTTGCTGTCACTGCACAGCCCTGCCTTTTCCATTACTCAGAAGAAAACAGAGTCCTTGTATGTGGAATTCAACCCAGTTCAGCCAAAGCTGCAGCCCCTGCATTACAGCGATACCTCACTTCACAATTACTTGAGTGCACGGACAGTGATTTCAATGAATTGATCCCAGCATTTTTTAAGCTGCCTGTAGAATTACAGTATGAAAAAAACTTGATGAGAATGAAATCATTCTCACTCATTTAAAATCACTCTTCAGGGCCCATAAATAAACAGCAATAAGCAGTTTAAATTGTCAATCAGTGCCACTTCTTTTTTTTTCAAGAGCCTTTTTGTTCCAACTGCAGATACACCTTTCACAGTTAGCAAAAGACAAAACTGCACTGATGACAATGCAACTACCCACTTCATTGCAAAATAACATCTATGACTCCAGACAGGGATAACGCATCTGCCGTCCAAAAGAACTACAGTAGGGTGCTTACCCAAAGCCCATGGGAGCTGGCAGAGAGGTTTGCTTTGAGTTTCAGTGAGTCTGAGTCACAGAAATGTTTAACAGACAACCCGTCTGCTGGACTTCAGCCCACACGAGGCAGTGAAACAGGTATTCAACAAAGAACCTGAACGCTAAGCCATACAACACTGCTGTACAAAACAATTACAAGCTTAATCACGGGAGTGGCATTTCCAAGACTGATAGAGACACACAAAGGCCACTGTCCCATGAGGGAATGAGCAGAGGCCCAGACTAGGGACCACAGAAGACAACATCATGAGCCCTATGGGATATTTGAGACAGACACAGCAGATCAGCATGGGAGGGATCATCCAATTCTGCCTAATGCAACATTCTGTTCTGGCACAGTAACTCAGCATCTCTGAGAAACCAGAAACTAAAACATGATGCATCCTGAACAGTAAGATTAAACCCATTTTCAACACCCTAATGCTCAGAGCTTGAATACATGCAACAGATAGAAAAGGCTTTTTCCAGTCTGATTACGCTTGTGTAAGTAAACCACAGCAGCAGCCACAGCTGCTTTTTTTTTTCTTAAATGTTTCAGCTCCCTAAATCTCTGGGTGCACAGTGGTTCATGAGATGGGTGGAAAGCATTGCCTGTTAGCACTGCTCAGTACCATCTCTGAATGCAAGCAAAGAGGAGTCATCCTTGGCCTGAGCACGTGTAGCGAAGGTGACCTCTTACACGGAGTCAGGACTCAGAATACCTGTTTCCAAATACTAAATGTCGTAAAGGCAGAGACAGTTCCCTAAGTACTCATTACAACAAAGGCAGGATCTCTGCTGGGAACATTTAATAACAATCATATAGGCAACTGGTAGAGTTTTGCCAAGAAAACTTAAATGTCTTGGCTATTTAAACAGCTTTGACATTTTCCCAAATCTCTTTCCTGAACTTACTCTCATAAATTCTGTGTAACTGGCACATTAGATAGCAAAATACTTCTCCGAATCCTGGGCAGATTCTGGTTGAAATTCTGCACTTATCTTTACAGATGGAGGCACTGTTGTTTCACTGTTTAGTGTTGGGGATGTTGTTCGCTTGAAATAATGATCAAGCAGGGTGTGCAAAAATAACATGACTCACTAATGAGACTCTTATGTACCTAGAGACAGCTTTGTTTAAACTGCAGTCGTGTTGCAAAGCACACAGTCCTAGAGCCACCGGTGCCACCGCTGCAGTTCCTGAGGCAGAAGCAGAGAACCTCACCTTCTAAAAGGCTTTTCACAGATCCTTCCCACAAGGATTTGAAAGCCTCAGAAATCGCTCAGTCACTTAGAAGTCACGTAGTGCTGAGGGATTCCACCTCTGTTTAACCTTGGGTTCTCTGAACATACAGCACACTTCAAACAAAGAGCATCTGAAAGCATCTGAAGACCACTGAGGGGCATAGTTTAGTATTTGATAGGAACGGTTGGACTCGGTGATCCGGTGGGTGTTTTCCAACTTGGTGATTCTATGATTCTATGAATGATCAAAGCACCACAGCTGGGCCATATGGGAGGCATGGACCAACTGACAAAATACAGGGATTTGCTCTTTATTCCAGTAAGACCCATGAGTACGTAGTTTTAGAAGTTTCTTGTATATATACTCCTATATAAGTAGCGCCTGGAAAGAAGAGGGGATCAGTAAACTACCGCAAAATGACAAGTGAAGCCACAGATACGCTGGTGAACCCACAGGAGGAATTCACTGAAGGTACAAACTTCCCCAAGACCACAATGTCACAGCCAGTGATGAGTTGGCAACTGATGATGTGTCTCAAGCAAATAAAAAGGTTATATTCTTCCTTGCACTTTGGCCATCTCTCTCTGCAGCTACCTGCCAACGCAGCCGTCCCCCAGACATGCCCCTTGGTTCTCCTGGCACAGGCTGGAGGGGGTCCTCCCTCAGGACAAGGCAGAGAAAGAGCTTGGTGAAGCTGAATTCAGTGACCTTATTTCAATGATGCGAATCAAAGCTATTCTCTCATGACCTAAGCTGTATCCAGCCCAGATGGCTTGCAAAGAGGAGGCCACAGCTGCCCGAGAGCCTCCCCCTGCCGCACGACCCAGCGCTTCCAGGATGCAGCTGAGGATCCACCTCAGATGTATTTAGTGAAACACAAGCGGGTGCATTCTTACAGCTTGTTCATATCAGCTGTTCAAAGGGTTTTAAATGGGAAAAATTAAAATGCAACCTTACCAAGCAAAAAATTAAAACCTGCCCATCTTCTAAGCTGTTCATTTTAACCGTGTTTTGAAAAGTGCTGATGGGAGATTGTAACACGATACAAATGCAGTGCAGTTTAAGGGTATTTGATGATTCATCAAAAGAAATTAAATGTAAAGCTGCATGGCACTGGCTGAATATGTTTAATAAATTAGGAATGAAACAAGCACTCCGTTAACGAGGAAGATGTAGCCAAAGCTTACATCATTCCAAACTCAGAAGGCTTGAAGGATCAATAATGCAAATATTAAAACAGACAGCTAATCCAAGAGCATTTTTACAAGAAAAACAACCTAAATTTTAATGACAAGGGACCAACTTTGAAATCATGTTTTTTTTAACATATTCAAAAATTTATAGGAATAATTTTTGTACTGGGATTTATAAAACTGTAATGCTATTTGTATGAAAAAAATGCATTAAAATACTGAAGCACAGCACATATCAAGACATTTTCACTTGTTAAAAAACAGATAGAATCCTTGGCTATTGCTTTGATACCTTGCCAGCATTTATATTAAATAAAGGACTACTAGCATTGAAGTTGTGGGTCTTCACTAGCTTTTCCTCAGTGCGTCCCTTAGAATATCCTGCTAAACTTTTCCATTGCTATATACGTGCTTATCAGAGAAAGGACATGACTGGCCTCAGCTGAGGATCCATCAGGACAATCAATGCCTCTTGGAATTTTGTCTTGCAAAATTTACATGCTGCTGAGGAACTGCCTGGTCTTCTGGAAGCCAAAAGTCTTGCAAAAAAATCTATGGGCAGGTTGTGTGCTGCATTAGGATCTAACACCATTTATAAAACTTATTTTGTTCAATTGCACTTGGAATATGCCTTCCAGAACAACATCATAAAGTACTCTACAAATGAAGTATCTTTGCAGGAGTGTATATGCTTTGCTATTCTGTTTAGAAACACAAAATTTAAAGCAGCACTTAAATACTTTTCAATTGTGGCTAATTAAAATAAGTATAACGCTCTTCATTTAGCCATCCAAATAAGATGGCTAATTTCCAGGGGCACTGAGTACTTAGAGGTTCTATGTATATTCTAAGTATACAGCTTAGTTACTTCAACTGAGCTTTGTAAACAAATATGAGCCAAACTGACACCTTGAGGATCAGCAGGAGTTCCAATTAATGGGAGACCCACTGCTGCTAAAAATTGCCATAGCTACTTTGAATTCAAAGAAGTTCTGACAATTTACACCAGCTAGCGGTCTGATGACTGTAGTTTAAAATATTTATATAAATTGAAAGCTGGTTTGCAGCAAGATATTCCAATTACAGTATGCAAACATGTCTTGGCACGAGCAATTAAATATACATTTTGCTTGTGTAAAAACAACAGCAGTTGACCTCGGAAGGCAAATCAGCTTGTTTCTCGGCTTTATACAAAGCTTTTGCTGTAAATAAAATACACATAAAATTGTCCCCAGAGTAGCTGTTCATATTGGTTCAGTATCCTGTCTTTAGCAGAAGCAGAAACACCAGTTTCTCTCAACTCTGAGTTATTTTAATTTTCTCTAACAACTTCCTAATCCTGTTCTCATTGAGCAGTACCACTTTTCAAAGTACAATTTTTTCTTGCTGGTAGCAGCGTAAGCAGGATTATGTGAATAGGCTGCTGCAGTCCAACACCTGCAACTCAAAAGATGTGTTTTAAAGGCTCGAGTGGGATTTTTCAGAAGTGTCTGAGCACAGCTGTAACAGTGTCCACACTGCAGGAACTGGTCTGAGGACAAGTTTAGCCAACTGCCTCAAAATTCTCTCTCACCTCAGAAACAGTAGGAATCCGAGGCACTTTACAATTTTTATCCAGTTGATATTGCTGAAAGTGCATACAATAATATTTTAAATTTTGAAATGTGTAAAATGAGCTTTTTTTAACACATGCCTTGAAAAGGCTTAATGCTTTCAGACAGGGCTAATTCACCTCTAGCATGGCTGGCAGAAAGCCTTTTGCCTTTTTACACCTTAGATGAAGCTGATCTCGACTCACGGTTTTGTCACAGCAGAGTGTTTGGATGCTGTTTCACCTGTCCTTCCAGTAATTCCTAAATTTAGGGGCCTCCAACTGGTAGAAAATGGTAGGATTGACATAGACAGGTAGGGGTTTCCTGACAAAGCACAGGACACAGCTCAATGCCAGGCAGAAATCCCATCAGAAAAACATATCTCTACTGAATAGAAACAGGGTGGGGTTCCTTGTAATTTAGAAAGTTGTTCCTTCTCTGTATCCATCTCAATCAATTTGACATGCCTGATGGATTACTAGACAGCCTATAAAGATCACACACTGGCCACCCTACACAGAGGAAGATTTTATTATATCAAAATCCTCCAGCACAAAGCAGGTGGCAGCTGTTTCATCAGCTTCTAATTTTTCACTTCATTCAACGAGTCCCAGCAGTGTCAGATATATTGCACCTTTGACTGAGCATTTCACAGCTTTCACCCACAGGAAGACCCAGCCCTAGGCTGAATCACCTGTCCCAAGAAGAAACGCTACTGTGACCTCCAAAACCAGTCAGGGCACATTGCTAACTCTCATTACAAATCACAGAAAAAAAATTATCCTGTTGGAATCACTGTAAAAATTAGGTTTTCTGCTTCCTAACCAGCCCCAATTCTCCCGTACTATATTAATGTATGCTGTGCTCAGTGGGTAGCGGGGCAGCTAATATAATAAACCCAAGATCTTTCTTAATGCAGAATTGAACATACCTGGCATTTTTTGGAGACTGGCCTAAATCTGGCAATATTTAAAGAGAATTTGTTATAAGCCTCTCCATTTTTTTTTATTTATACCAGGCTGAATTTCACCCTTTATGAATATATAAGGATAAGACAGATAAGACGAACTATATTCGATGTGGTCTTCTCCTGTTATTCTGCTCCTTATGATATGTTGCTCTATTTTCCTCATTGCAAGCAACAAGACCTCAGAACAGCTACTCATTCATTTAAGACGTCAGGTTAAGATTAAGACATGGTAAAAAAACCCACCAACCTAGTGATTCTATGATTCTATGATTCTATGATCAGGAGTCACAATAGAGTGACTTCTACAAGTAAATATGCTCAATTAAGCACCTCTGCATGCTGTTTTCACAAACTACCTCACCGTCAGCTTAAAATGCTCCACAAGAGGTGATAGAAGACCTCCATCCTAGCTAATATTTCTGAGAAGTCCTCAGAGAAGAGTCGTACGAGTTGCATTTAACCACTCTCAGGGTGACAGAGACATAGGTTCTCAACAGTTGCTGCTGGGAAAAAAAAAGAACCTGCTAGTACTGCTGCTCTCAGGAATTCACGGAGTAACAAGATTCAGTTGAATTCATAAACAGAAGCATGGACAGCAGGTCAAGGGAGGTGAGGGGGCTGGAGAACATGCCTTATGAGGAGCGGCTGAGAGAGCTGGGGTTGTTTAGCCTGGAGAAGAGGAGGCTGAGGGGTGACCTCATTGCTCTCTACAACTACCTGAAAGGAGGTTGTGGAGAGGAGGGTGCTGGCCTCTTCTCCCAAGTGACAGGGGGCAGGACAAGAGGGAATGGCCTCAAGCTCCGCCAGGGGAGGTTTAGGCTGGACGTTAGGAAAAAATTCTTTACAGAAAGGGTCATTGGGCACTGGAACAGGCTGCCCAGGGAGGTGGTTGAGTCACCTTCCCTGGAGGTGTTTAAGGCACGGGTGGACGAGGTACTGAGGGATATGGTTTAGTGTTTGATAGGAACGGTTGGACTTGATGATCCGGTGGGTCTCTTCCAACCTGGTTATTCTGTGATTCTGTGATTCTGTGATTCTGTGATTCTACCCCTCTACTCCTCTCTGGTGAGGCCCCACCTGGAGTACCACATCCAGCTCTGGAACCCTCAGTACAAGGTAAACATGGACCTGTTAGAGCAGTTCTAGATCAGGGCCACAAAAATCATCACAGGGCGGAACATCTCTCTTGTGAAGAAAGGCTGAGAGAGTTTGGATTGTTCAGCCTGGAGAAGAAAAGATGCTGGGGGGACTTTATCACATCTTTCCAGTAATAAAAAGGGGCTTATAAGAAAGATGGGGACAGACTTTTAGCAGGGCTTGTTGCAGTAGGACAAGGGGTAATGGTTTGAAACAAAGGAAGGGGGACTTGAGCTAGATAAGAGGAAGAAATTTGTTATAATGAGGGTGCTGAAACACTGGCACAGGCTCCCCAGAGTGGTGGTAGATGCCCAGTCCCTGGAGACATTCAGGGTAAGTTTGGATGCAGCTCTGAACAACCTGTTCTAGATGAAGATGTCTCTGCTCACTGCGTGGGGGTTGAACTAGATGACTTTGAAACGTCTCCTCCAACACAAACAATTGATGATTTTATGATTATGTGATTCTGTGAACACTCTATTTTTTTATTTTAGAAACAAACCCACTATTTGAGATGCTGTTTTCAATGAGCACCAGTCTTCTCCCTGTCTGGTTAGACTTTTCAGCTACCAGGTGGCAGTCTCACCTTAATGAGAATGAAGCATGAAATGACTGCAAAGATAAATACCATTAGCATCCTGTATGGCAGTGAAAGTGCTGTAATACAGTCTTCCCATCCATTTTTTTCCTAGTAAGGAAAGCAGCTCCATATAGGAAAGCTACAAGGTAAAACTGCAGTTCACTTCTGAGGGAATTTATTCACTGACATCCATGTCCACAAAGTTATTCATGTAATATGCACACTATGTCAAAAGCTATTGACAACATGGAGAAATCGGGATGGATGTTTGACTTTTACTGTTGCCAGTAACAGACCATTAATTCATAAGATCTAGACATCTTATACACTATCATCAGATCTAAGTTAGACTGAGAAGAGGCATAAAAGATTCCTGTAACTGTCCACGCTTATTTGTGACTCCACACTGATTTTTTTCATAAAGCAAGATTAGAAGGAAGGCAATAAGTGGAAAGATTCCCACTAAGAGCCATTTTTATTAAGCCTTGGGCTAATTATAATGCAAGCACTTTGAAGTTCATTATTTTAATTAGAAGCAGAGACTGAGAGAAAAAAAAAGAGGGTCCATTACCCAGGTGGGAATTCTAGCTGCAACTGCAATGCAAAACAATAAATAATACTGCGTAACTTCAGCTTTAGTGAAATGTTGGCTTGTGTTTTGCCTAATGGCAGATCAATACCATACAAATGAAGCAATTACAGTTGTGTCATATAAAGCCTTATTTGGTCAGCAGCCAAAATGGGGATTAGCTGGAAGAGTTCCCGGGACTTTCTGTCTGAATATTATTGCAGAAGTTAATGAGGAAGATCTGATACGCTAAGGCAAACATAAACGGTGCCAGCAACCAGACAAGATGATTGGTCCAATAGCCAGTGTGCTGATAATTAAAATGCCCTGAAGCCAACTGAACATGAGCCCAAGATCAGGTGAAATTATCAGACAAGGGCAATCCAATCCTTCTAGCAATCAGCTATATAATGTTGCCACCATTGCTAGAGTCATGTACACAGCAGCAAATGCAAATACACCAGCACTCATATCAGTCAGACAATGCACAGCCACATTAATACAGTAATACTCATGCTCATAATGTTTCAAACACAAGCAGCCAGGCTATAGAGAAAACAAGGTATGGAGATTACTAATAGATCTCTGCAGTGAATATAGCAATCCAACTAATGTAATTGCTGCTGTCCTGAACACATGAACACATGCCACTTCTAATAAAAATCTGGAGGGGATAGGATCCACTGGTAATGGAGATTTCTGCTGTTGCTTTCTAAAGAGAAGCAAGAACAACCTGTAGTCATAGACCATAGACTGTTTAAGAAACCACTAGTTCAAGTTACATTTTCTGTACTCTTTCATCTCCAGAACAGTTATGTCAAACAGTTATGTTTGATCAAAGACACTGAGGTATCTACCATGGTGTTTGACCTGAGGCCCACACCTGCGTGGACTTGAAGTAATCACACAAGCATCTGAAGGAGGCATAGACTTTAAATGTTCACAGCACAATGAACACCGTGCTATTGATCTGAGACCTCATCTGGATTATTGTGTCCAGTTCTGGAATCCTCAGCATAAGAAGGAGATGGAGCTGTTGGAACGGGTCATGAGGAGGGCTACAAAGATGATCAGAGGGCTGGAGCACCTCCCATAGAAGAACAGACTGAGAGAGCCGGGGTTGTTCAGCCTGGAGAAGAGGATGCTCCGAGAAGACCTTGTAGTGACCTTCCAATACCTGAAGGTAGCTACAAGAAAGATGGTGAAGGACTGTTTACAAAGGGTTTTAGTGATAGGACGAGGGGCAATGGCTATAAACTGGAGAGGGGCAGATTTAGACTAGACATAAGGAGGAACTTCTTCACAATGAGGGTGCTGAGGCACTGGAACAGGTTGCCCAGGGAAGTTGTGGCTGCCCCATCCCTGGAGGTGTTTAAGGCCAGGTTGGATGGGGCCTTGAGCAGCCTGGTCTGGTGGGAGGTGTCCCTGCCCATGGCAGGGGGGTTGGAACTGGGTGATCTTTAAGGTGCCTTCCAACTCAAACTATTCTATGACATTTCATTGCCTCTAAGAAATATTTGGGTCTTTTCAGGCAAGTGTTCACAGAGAATTTATTCTTCTGGCCTCCCAATAGAAACCACTTCCCAGAGACAGACTAAGCTTAAACTTCTGAGCACATTCCCTCAGCTCAATTTTTAACTTTGTGATACTCCTGATTTTTCTGCATTTCCTGCAAAAAAATGACAGACAACTAACCTCAGTGTTCTTACTCTCATAACAAAAAAGCTTTCCATTTTTCAACTCCTCTCTTAGGGCTTCCACAAAGATCCATGCTGTCAGTCACTCAGCAGCTATATGAGGCTGCTTAGGAAGTCCTGTGCCCTGGTAAAGCAGAGATAGGAAGCACTGCCACTTGTTTCACTGAACCCAGATGCTCTCACTCTCTTTTGCTTTTCCAGCATGAGAATGGGACTGAGATGAGAACAGCTTGATTGACTTCTGATTCACAGAAATCGTAACTAAACCCTGGTGGTCAGGAGAAGCTTTTGTACGAGTTGGGGAGAAGACTTTCTACCAGGAAATGTAAATGTTTCTCTCTGTGAGCTCCTACCATTTTCCAAGTATTCCTGTAGTTCCAGGAGATTTAATGCAATGGCTGAAGACGTCCTCTCCTCAGACAGTCAAGGGAGAAAGTTCCTCTTTACATCTGGTTTGATCTTCTCCTCTTTCAGCTTATGCCTGGTGTCTCTTACCTTCCCATTCTGAACAGCTGTGAAGACCCTGGCTCCATCTCCTTGCAGACTTCACCACAAGCACTGGAGGCTGCTCTTAGGTCCCACTCAAAGCCACCTCTGCTCCAGGCTGAACAACCCCAGCTCCCTCAGCCTCTCCTCACCTGACAAGCGTTCCAGATCCAGCTCCATCTTAATTACCTCCCACTGAAATGGCTTCAATTTATCGATGTTTTTCTTGAATTAGGATGCCAAAAAAGGATGCAGTACTCTAGATGTAGCCTGAATGTTTGCAATTATTTTCTTTGATGCCACAATATCTTCTCTTGTGGCCTACAAATTGGATGAAATAAAAGCACTCTAATTGGAAAGTGCCTTGGATAATTGCCCGCTATCTAAAAGAGATGCCAAAATTAGCAGACTGCTTATTTAACTGTGATAGGAAAAATACCTAAATCCTCAAGAAACTGTGATGACTTTCTGTTCACTTTCAACTACACTTTCACAGCCTGAGTTCGCATTATTTAAACCCTACACAACCAGAATTAATTGCCAAGTGTTCACGTGACTTTAAAAGAAAAAAAATCATTAGCAGGTAAGGTTAGAATATAATTAAAATAGTAACATATGCTGATTAAAAACTGAGGAGATGGATCTTAGGAAGTGCAGAGCATCTGAATGTATGTTAGTCCCACAGCTTTGCACACAGAAGGACATCATCTTTTTAATTAAAACCAGCAAAGAAGTGAGCACCAGCCTCCACACTGGCTCTTACTGTTCTGTGTTGCAAACAGTAAAAGGCTCCCATGGAAACATTCAAATGCAATTTTTTTTGTTTAAAATTTAAAAATCTGAAAAAAGTGCCTCACAATTTTTGCATTTAGGCAACTGACATTTGGGTGATCTGATATATCTGGAAAAAGTTAAGATATTCTGTAAGAAATAACTCTCAGATTTCCAACCAGGTCTGATGTTTTTTTTCTGTACACTCAGAATTTAAGATCCAAAATATATCTGAACCAGAGTAAAACACTATAAAAAGAATTTCCATACTGCTGTGTGCAAAATCAGGTGCCTACAATCATACCAAGGAAACCAAAGGTCTCATTCTAAATGTAAAAACCTCTCTACCAACAAACATGGTTGCAAACTTTGGCTGCACTAGATGGAACCATATAAGCAATAGATCAGAATGAGCCTAATGTGTAATTGTGTACACAGAAAGCCTATTCTGGAGGTAACAGATGGATTGCCAGATGTTGGGGCTGCTCCCACCTGCAGGCTTCGGTCATTCCTGCTGCTAGCAACGGAAGATGCAAGGAACCTGGATCTTACTGCACAAAGATGCTATTCCTGCCGACAGGCATATGGGGAGGTGGGGGAGAAACTCTGTCTTCTCTGGGTCCTGGAGGTAAACTATTCTTTTCATGTGTTCTTTTAGAGTAGAAAAAAATAACTGAAGTGTAATAATAAAACAGGTCTCTACCAGGCCAGGCTTGGAACACTTTAATCCAGCTGACTTTTGGCTTTAAAAAAGCACAGGGAAACTTGTAGTCAAACTTTGACTATAGAAAACTGCCAAAAGCTGTCAAAAGAGAGTCTCGCCCAACACAAAAGTACACAATGTCATTCATCATCATGTGATTTGCTAAACAATATGGTTAAATAGGAGCTAAATAATTTTTCAGCTTTGATTTAAGCACTTACTCAGGTTCAACAAGGCCAACTCCAAGGTCCAACACCTGGGTTGGGGCAATCTGGGGTTTCAATACAGGTTGGGGAATGATGTGATTGAAAGTGGCCCTGCAGACAAGGACTTGGGGGTGCTGGTTGATGAGAAGCTCGGTATGAGCTGGCAACGTGTGCTCGCAGCCCAGAAGGCCAACATGGGCTGCATCAAAAGAAGTGTGGCCAGCAGGGTGAGGGAGGTGATTCTGCCACTCCATTCCTCTCTTGTGAGACCTCATCTGGAGTACTGTGTCCAGTTCTGGAATCCTCAACATAAGAAGGATATGGAGCTGTTGGAATGGGTCTAGAGGAGGGCTACAAGGATGATCAGAGAGCTGGAGCACCTCCCATACGAGGACAGGCTGAGAGAGTTGGGGTTGTTCAGCCTGGAGAAGAGAAGGCTCTGAGGAGACCTTATAGAGACCTTCCAGCACCCAAAGGGGCTACAAGAAAGCTGGGGAAGGACTGTTTAGAAAGGTTTACAAGGAGGAATTTCTTCACTATGAGAGTGGTGAGGCACTGGAACAGGTTGCCCAGGGAAGCTGTGGCTGCCCCATCCCTGGAGGTGTTCAAGGCCAGGTTGGATGGGGCCTTGGGCAGCCTGATCTGGTTGGAGGTGTCCCTGCCCATGGCAGGGGAGTTGCAACTGGATGATCTTTAAGGTCCCTTCCACCCCAAACTATTCTATGATTCTATGGTTCTATGATTCTATAACTTAATTAGTATGGGAAGCATAGGAAGAGAGGCAGAAAATGGGAGTAATGCCTCTAGCTCTAAAAATACAGGAAGACCTGAGCAAAGCGTATGTAGAGGTTGTGAAGAAAAAAAGCAGTTTTGACCCCACTTCCTACAACACACAGGGAACATGAGTTCAGAAAAATAGAATCATAGAATCATAGAATCACCAGGTTGGAAGAGGCCCACCGGAACATCGAGTCCAACCATTCCCATCAGTCTCTAAACCATGCCCCTCAGTACCTCATCCACTCGCACCTTAAACATCTCCAGGGAAGGTGAGTCAACCACCTCCCTGGGCAGCCTGTTCCATTGCCCAATGACCCTTTCAGTGAAGAATTTTTTCCTTATGTCGAGCCTGAACCTCCCCTGGTGGAGCTTGAGGCCATTCCCTCTTGTCCTGTCCCCTGTCACTTGGGAGAAGAGGCCAGCACCCTCCTCTCCACAACCTCCTTTCAGGTAGTTGTAGAGAGCAATGAGGTCTCCCCTCAGCCTCCTCTTCTCCAGGCTAAACAACCCCAGTTCCCTCAGCCATTCCTCATAAGACCTGTTCTCCAGCTTCATTGCTTTTCTCTGGACTCGCTCCAGAGCCTCAACATCCTTCTTGTGGTGAGGGGCCCAGAACTGAACACAGGATTCGAGGAGCGGTCTCACCAGTGCCGAGTACAGAGGGAAAACAACCTCCCTGGACCTGCTGGTCACACCGTTTCTGATCCAAGCCAAGATGCCATTGGCCTTCTTGGCCACCTGGGCCACTGCTGGCTCATGTTCAGTCGCTGTCAACCAACACGCCCAGGTCCCTCTCCTCCAGGCAGCTTTCTAGACAGACTTCTCCTAGTCTGTAGCACTGCATAGGGTTGTTGTGCCCCAAGTGCAGGACCCGGCATTTGGCCTTGTTAAACCTCATGCCATTGGACTCAGCCCAGCGGTCCAGCCTGTTCAGATCCCTTTGCAGAGCCTCCCTACCCTCCAGCAGATCGACACTTCCACCCAGCTTAGTGTCGTCCGCAAACTTGCTAAGGGTGCACTCGATGCCTTCATCCAGGTCATTGATAAAGACATTGAACAGGGCTGGAGCCAGCACTGAGCCCTGGGGAACCCCACTTGTCACTGGCCTCCAGCTGGATTTCACACCATTTCCCACCACTCTCTGGGCCCTCCAGCCAACCAGTTTTCCACCCAGGCGAGTGTTTGCCTGTCCAGGCCAGAGGCTGACAGTTTCTGAAGCAGAATGCTGTGAGAAACTCTGTCAAAGGCTTTACTAAAGTCCAAGAAGATACATCCACAGCCTTTCCCTCATCCAAGAGTCTCGTCACTTGGTCATAGAAGGCGATCAGGTAAATAAATAAATAAAATTAATATATAACCACTGATAAACCACAAGTCACCGTTTTATCACACCATCTTACAAACTCCCGTTTTTGAGTGAGACGCACATATGGCCACTTTTATCTGGAAACTGAGCACCTTGACACTAACTTGCTGATTGGAGGTAAAATCTGCATTTTAGAGATGTCATAGCAAGACACATAGTAGTTTAAAAGGCACAAAGAAACTCAATGAGAAATGAAATAAACTTTTTTCCCCTCTACTTTTGGCTTGGGATTTCTCACAAGAGCAAGGGCTGCATAAAGACTAAATGATCGTTTTTTGTCTCTTGGGAGTCCATCTAATACTTACTGTCAATTGGAAGCGGGCAGTTTTGCAACGACCACACAGAATAATTACAAACTGTTTTTCAGGTGCTATTTGTTCCCCAAATGTTAGTTCCATAGAGAGGTATTGTTATGAGCTGCTGAGGTGCCCTTCAGTGACCTGTTGCTTTGCTTTAGTCTACCTACAATTTACCTGAACAATTATTATCTTAGTGGGATAGGCCTTTTACTTGGCAGGAACTGTACCATCATCTTCAAAGGGCAGATGGCTTGTGCCTTTAATGAATACATATTCGGAAGCCTGGCAGTTTCCTGGGAATTGACACCTAAACAGCCAGAAAGGTGTAATGAAAAGAAAAGAGAGAAACAATAACGAGCTGCATTGTTAAAATATAATGGGCTGCATCTTGCCCTCTGCTGAGCTGATTTATGAGGGATTGGGGAAATAGCAGGGAAAAGGGCAGGAGAAATTTATTTCTGAATTGCTAAAAGAAAAAGTTTGTTGCTTAGAGGATGGCTAGATCTGAAAAAAACCCTTTTGTATCCCACTGGCATACTGTGGGGATCAATACTTATCAAATCTTGGCAAACTTCCAGAAAGTTGGTAAGATACGTGAAAAGAAAGCAATGGTATCAGTATTTTTGACTAATTCTGTTCTTCACTAATGGTTTTAATTATTGATTATACTTAAAAATATGCCCCCTTTTAGCTGACAGCAAAGTCTGACAAATTTCATTTGGACAGATATGATACCGTGAAGCTCCTACTCTTTTTGTATCCAAATATTCAAGTATTTATGACGCAGAAAAATAATAATAATAAAAAAGAACTGTAATTATTTTTGGTGCCTTGATTTCTTTCTGTTTGTAGAAAACAAACGTGTATAAAACTTGTCCTGGTGCTGAGTACCAGGGTCTGGCCCAAACAATGCCTCTAGATGACAGCATAGAAATTTCACCTTTAGTAAGGACTAAATATCAGAAGGGCAAAGCTCTTCTATAAATATCTTGTAGAAAAAGAAACTTGAATACTAAGCCTATACTTGAATACTAAGCCTATACTAAACTTGAATACTAAGCCTTGAATACTAAAGCTGAAGAAACAGAATGGTAGTTTCATCTTTTATATTGATTACCAATTAAAAAATGCCTATTTCCATTGCAACGTTTAGATAAAAAATTACCTTTGCAGGCAATAGTTTTTTGCTGTTTCCCCGTTGTGTACTTTCATTGCTGCTCAGAAGCACATTGTTTCACAGCTGTTCTCACTAGAACCCTGAACTTCTCCTGGAGTAATAAGCAGCATGGTAATTGCAGAGGGGAACCAGGAGGTGACTCTGCGATGAAAATGGGAGCTAGACTTTTTGGAAGAGCTTTGCTTTCCGTTAATTTCTTCTAATGTCATTTGTAGCGTAGGAAAACAGAAATGGTAACAGAACAAATTCTTGTGAATTTTTCTTTCTCCTCCAGACCATGGAGAGCTTTGTTCAACTATGCATCCCCCTAGATGTCCGAGAGTGAAAACTTCCTGCAACTGGCAATCAAGAAATAGGCTCTGTGGGGAAACGTAGATCAGAGATGGCTCTGTGAAGTAATTGAAAGATCTACTGATAGGTTTTTTTGGCCAGAAAGAGAATATTCAGTGAGTGCAGAATCCTGGACATGTTTTCTTCTAAAGATACAAGTATCAGAAACTCTCTCAACAACAGTGCTTTTCACTGCAATTTGGCAACTTAAGTCAGGATTATTACAATTTCCTGCCTCTGTATGTAAAAATTTCAAGAAAGGGAAAAACTCCTCCAAGCAGAAGATTTTGCTTAAATACCTTTGTACATCTTGCAATGCACCTCGTAAGCCATCATCAATTTTCCTTTTTTATTCACTGCATTCTTTTTATATGGAGAAGACCCTTACCTTGATTAAAAATTAGAAAATTAATCCAATAGGCATCTCTGGGGAAGAGAGCAAGCTGGGATTCTGATCTCTGTTCTCAAGGCTATATTTTTACTTTTAAAACAGATATTATTTTTTTTTTTTAGACAGAAATAATCCGTATAACCAAAACTAAGTATGCCTCCCAGGCTCAGCTGAAAGAACAACTTGCTAACATTCATTGCCAGGCTGTCTCTTCACTGATCTTTTTTTGACCCCTGACTTTTACATTCCTTGTTAAGCAGTGGCCCACTCTCTGCCTTTTTTTACCTAGCATATGTTATTTTTAGTTGACATAAAACCCAACGAGCTCTGAAGGATCTGACCTGCTTGAGAAATATCCAGACTATAAGCTCTGACACTGAATGGGTAATGGGGTGGTAATTCAAGCCTCGTTATGCCTGAAGTGAAGGGAAGAATATTATGCAGTGCCATGAGTATGATCTACACCATCAGTCAAACATGATAATGTTTACAGTATGTATACAATGATATAGATCACATTCCAATTTTCAGATTATTTTGTATCAAAGAAAGACATGACCTTGTAAAACCTTGGTAAGCGAAACTCCTGTTCTTGTAAAATCCTGTTCTTGCAAATATCACCAGACCACCTCATAACTATGCAGGGATTTTTATTTTCTGCACTGCCCCATGCTTTAAAAGAACAGTGGTCAAACTCAGTGATTTCACATCACTCATTTTTATCCTCAAACGTCTGTTATTCACCGGTTGGCTCTATGTCTTTACTTGAAACATAAATAACACTAGTTTGTAGCTCTGTTAGTGCTTTGCTAAATTCCTCTATGGGTAACATGCTGACTCTGGGCAAGACCAGCTATTCTGGCAGAAGAGAAATGTAAATAAAGATTGAAACTCTTCCTCTGCATCTCTCCTCACTGTGAAGGTCGCTTGTATTCAGAATGCTCTGGAGAAGTCTTTGGATGCCTGTGTTGCCAGCTGGAGGACAGCTAGCCAGCAAATGAAGTATACATTTCTTCACAATAAGGGTAGTGAGGCCAGGTTGGATGGACCTTGAGCAACCTGGTTTGGTGGGAGGCGTCCCTGCCCATGGCAAGGACCGTTGAAACGGGATGATCTTTAAGGTCCCTTCCAACCCAAACTACTCTATGATTCTCTGATTCTCTCTGAATTGTTAGAACAGTGCTCAAAAGCACGCAGGGCACAGACCTCACCACAATGACCCAGATGTATGCTAGCTTTCCCTATTTCTATACCTCTCTAGAAACCATTGAGTAAACAACGCAGCTCAAATGCACAGGAAGACCACAAGCTGGAACTGCCACATAAATGATATCAGTTAAAAACCAAATCCATCTATGAATTCCTTTGAAAACTGTACAATATAAGGTACATTGGCAAGGAGTGCAGGGAAATGCTTACTTTACAATACAGCACAATTTGCACAAGGAAGCTTCACTCATGGGAAAATTCTATTTTTTTTTTTTTGTGAAGATTCATGGATTTCCACAGTACAAAATCTTTGAAAAGCAATAGTCAAAGAACTCCTCTATAGTAAACAAATTTTGACTCTAAGTAATTTGGGTGGTCAGCTCAAACGTTCTTTCCTAGTTTTGCTCTAACTCAGAGGGAATCTTTGAATACCACAGTCTTTCTTGTACACACAAATCAAATTTTATAAAAAAATACAAAACCAGAGAATGTAAGACGTTTTGGTGGAAAAAAATCTATCTATGCTTGTAGGTGATAACTATGTAATGACTATGATTCTTCTCCCACAGAGCTTGGTGTTACTTGTCACTTCACTTATCTATAAACTAAGGTAAAAGAAGAACTGGAGCATATCTCAGTATAATGTATTAAGTTCAAATAAACAGCTCTGACAGTGATTGATGATCTGGGAATTCCTTCCACAATAAGCTCCTTAAACTCTTATCTGCAAAAACATCAAGGACGGAACTTAATGAAAAGTTTAATGGTCCCATTGGAAGAAATTATACTATCAAATTTACCCTTATTTTCCCAAGCTCATTTCAGGTCAATGAAAAACACATGAAAAAATAAAATAGGGTGTATTCCATCCTATATAAGGTCTGCTAATATTTTGTGTTAGCATGCATGTGTTACCAAAACAAGTTTTCCTTCAACACTGTATTTTTTAAGTAAGGGACCATGCTGGATACATCCTTGAAACACAAAGCTAACATTGTCAGCTGTAGTACCACACTGAAACAAAGGTTTACCTCAGGAAAACAAGGACTATTTGAATTTACCAAGATCAAGATGGTAGTTTATAAAGCCCACACATACAAGCTCCCTTCATAACAGATCTTTACCTTATTCACATAAACTCACAGGTTTTGTTGAAAAAAAGATCCCTCCACCACAGATCCCTCACTTTTAGGGTAAATATCTTCCAGGTATAACACAATTACATAAAACAGGCAAACCCATAAGATAGTGACAGGGCACCCTTGGGATGCCTTTTGCATTCCGAGCACTCGAGGGCTCTCCTCCCTTGCAAGTGATGGAAACTAAAATCCATATATTCACTCACAATGTACTTTGTACCTCGCACAAGGTGCTAGAATGATCAGCAAATTATATCTGCATCACCTGCTTCACTGACACACTTCCTAGATTTCCCACCTCATGTTAATAGAAACACAGTAAAGAATGGATAAAGAACCAGTCCTTAGCCAGTGTAAAAAGTCAGTTCATGTCACCAGTTGTCATACTGCAAAGAACCAGAGGCAATCACCACGTGGCCCTTTCCTCCTTCCTCCCCAGAACACAAACAATTCCTCCTAATGTCAAACAGGACAAAAGAAAGAAACTTGATGATGAAATATAGTATCTCAAATTCATATCTATAAACATTAACTGTAATTGCAATAGTAGGAAATAAATATAGCTCTGGATTTCATCAGCAACTCTCTAAAATACATCAACACATCTAGTTACAAGTTGTTTTTTTTAATCTGACTAGATCTAACCTTGCCACTCTCATCCAGACACTTGTGACATGAGCAGGTTTCACTCATCCGTGCTGCATACTGTCTGCTGCAGGACATGACAGCCAAGTGTCCTTAGTCAAAACAGTCACAGAAATGATGACGACAATTCCTTATATTTTAGCTCAACCCGTAATTCACCTTGGCATCAAACAGCCTCAAGGTACAAAAAAGCAGAAGAAACTTTTAGCGCACCTTTAAGACAATATTGCCCCTACTTCTTTTTAATTACCTCTTAGAGTGAAGAACTCCATCATGTTCACCGCTATTCAAATTTGTTTATGATGCTGACATATCTAAAACAGAAATGCGGAGGCATGCAAGGTACAGGATTCGCAGAGTGCAACATCTCCAGCTGCTGCCCTCACAGACCACTGCAAGTGGCAAGGCAGACAAGCCAGGGGAGATCCACCATGACCAGAAGTCTGGCCATGAAAGTGTCTTCTAACAACAACACATTTACTAAGACAAGTCTTTCTAAGCAGACAAACAGCACTCTCTTAACCACCTTTGAAAACACAACCTTTGAAGAAAAAAACTCATTAATTCACACTGGTTACTGCACAGTAGTTTTGGAAGGATACCTACCGTGGTAGGAGGAGAAAACAGTAAGGAGAGCTGGGTAGTGCCATGAGAGAAACTCAATCTTTGTTGTGATGAGTGCCTTTGCCCTCAATCCCATATTCCTTCTCAAACACGTCAGTCTTTTAAAACATTATATAGAAATGAATACCACTGAAAAGGAGGGAAGGAAGGAGACACACATGATGTGCAATGTGGCACTGCCCATTGGGCATAAAAGAAACACACATCAAGCATTTCCCATTCTCCTCCATCCAGTGATATGCATGAATCCTAATACTGCACCAGCACTGAGAATAAATCGTTCCAATTAGCCAATAGGTACTGGTTGAACACTGCAGGAACGTAGCATGGAATCCAATAAGGAGGAGTTTCAAATTAAAATCCACTACACTGCTCATGTGTAGGGTCATGAGCAACAGAGAGACCAGTCCCTGGATCACTCTGACAGGTGGATTTCAACTGCATGAGCGAAGTGATGGATACGTGCTCTGTAATGAACATGAACCAGGTGATGTGATGGCATGGAACCATCGCTATTCCTTTGCTACAAGAAGAAGCCTGACTTAGATTACCACACTTTCTGTCATTGCCATGTGTGAAAATATATGGTCTCATTCTCCATACACTCACATCAATTTTATGCAGCTGTTCTTACACTTTCAGTGAAAATCTCCTGATTTATAACCATCGTAAGTAGGAGGAGGATTAAGACTAAAATATCTCTAGTGAAATAGGTGTTCGAAGAGTTTAGTGAATAATTTGATATGAATAATTCATTTGAAAAAATTGATATTTTTCCCTAGTCCTAAAGAGTCCAAGAATAGAGTGTGAATGTTTAACATTTATCTTGCTACTTGCAATTAGTTATGAACTACATCAAGTAATTTGTAGCCTACACATAGCTTAAATAGGAAATTATGATTATTAAATAAAACAGAGAATTTACAACTCCCATAGCAAATTATTTCTTTTGACTAATTTATGTAATGAACTTAGCCAGTTTGCCCTTCATGGACTTCAAACTGCATGTTCAATATTTGCAATTATCTGTGCAGGCAACAGTTACATAAGTCATCTGATCAGTAAGAAAAAATGCTACCACGTGGGATGCAGTCAAAACAGCAAAACCAGCATATTCTACAGTTTCAAACAATTCAGAAAATACTGAAGCATGCAGTCAAAATTTCCAGCTGTTCAAAAGCACAGCAGTAGGAAGCTTTCCCCCTCTTCTGTCTATGGACATAAGATGGAAGAGGTGGTAGGAATGTGAGGTATTGCTTGTTCTTTATTTTTGTCCAGAACATTGTGTTGCTTAATATTTTTAATAGGTAAGCAGCACTGATATGTTGCCTGAGGTTTGTCACTGGGGCTGAAGGGGGAATGGGGTAAAAGGAGAAAAAGTAGCTTAGCACGTGTGAAAGAAAGGCTCGGGAAAAGCATGGGCATGGACAGCCAGTCAAGACAGCTTGAAAGAAGATTTGGTCCAATTTTCCGGTTGGGTAGGATTTCTCCTATTCCCGTTTTTGAAACACACTTGAAGTTAGAATGTGAAAAAGTAAATGCTTTTGATCACATCACCCTAGTGATAGTTGATGACACCCAGTTAGATCAAACCTTGGCCTCACTGAACCATATAGTGGCTTGGTCTTTAGCTGAGATAGAAACAGGTTTTTAAAATAGATCCTCATAATCACGGTTGTGCTCTCTGTTCTTATTCAACTGTCTTACTAGGCCCTTCTTCTTCTAAATGCTTTATGTCTTATCCCCATTACTCCTAGATATTTTTATCTAGCCAACTGAACAAACCTGAAATAAACCCAAATTTTACACAAACCAACTTCTACTGGCTACTAGTGCTCTTTGCATGAGGCAGGCTCTTGGTGGTGTTGGCTACTCCACAGAAAGAGGGACTAAGGAGCACCATAAAGCATGCTCAGAGCAAATACCCCACTGTCAGGATATATATGACAGCAGCTAAATTGATTTCTAAAACGTTTGCTCTAGGTTTGGCACAGTAGAGCACAATTGTGTCAGCAACGGGCACTCCCTCACTTTGGGAAAGTTTCTTCACTCAACTGTACTGCTGCCTACCTAGGTCTGAAACACTGAGAAGGAGATAGCAATATATTAGAGAGATTAAACAAAAATATGTTCTTTGAAAATACATGCAGATAATAGATAAGCCTTTCCTATGTCTGCTGCCTTCTACCTTTAACAACTCCGTAAGTTCTGGAGGGGCTTTTCTTTATAATCAGTATCTTTATTGTTGTCATTTTCCCTTTGTCACCTCCTTATGTTGTCTGGCTACTTCAGCAATGCAAGCAACAGTTTTTAAATCTGAGAGGTACTGATTGTTAAAGACTGAGAAATCATATTAAAGCACTGAAATGACTGGTCTGATTTTCCCTTGCACATACAAACATACAAATCTCCTTTTGCTGTGGATGGAAATGATTCTGACAATAATCCTACTCCCATCAGTGTAATGCAGTGAAGGCTACTGAGGTTTGTGGTGCCTGTGCAGGTTAAACTGGTGAGTTAAGAGTAAGTCTAGTTATCTGCATAGTGGTAACGATATCTCCTCTGTTGTCATGGATGCAGACAGGTACCTCCATAGCTATTTCCTGCACAGAGCTATGGCTCCATCCACTCTCGCAACTCCTCCTTTCAACTCGCTTCATCTCCTTTGCAAATCCACTTCATCAGAGCCAGTTGTAACCCCTTACCATAAGCACATAGGTGAAACCTGAGAAGTGGGGTGCTGGTTGCTCTGTGGGCTGCTCCTTCTCCCCCACCTGTGTGTGTCCTATTGCTGTAAGACTCCACAGGCTGTGCTCCCTCAATCTGTGAGTTACTCTTTTGTTTTGAAGAAAACTGGCAAGTCTACCAGAGGAAAAAAGGCAAGTTTTGTTTGCCTTAAAGACAACACAATGGTCAATACCACCAATTTTAACACAGAACTAGTACCTCCACTTCTCTTTCCCTGGCAATTCGAATGAAAAGCAAATGATGTTCTGCTTGATATTCAAAAACTCTCCTACTTAACTGAATGCATCGGATACCATGATAAAGAAAATACTGGTCAGTTTGAAGGCAGTACTGAAATGCATAATGCTAGAAACACAAACTTTTTTTCTAAATAAGAAGGTGCTTTATCAAAAAAGCTCTTTAATGAAGGACTAATTGCCTCCAAGTGATGACATTTCAAAAAAGCATGTTACAAGCAGCTTCTTATTCAGAAATTAGCAGCCAAGATCAATAAACAAAACAAGATGTAGGCATACTATTGATGTAGATATTGATGCAGATAATGTAGGCATAATACTGCTATAAAGGGTTGACTTTGGTGAAAAAAAGCTGATGAAATAGAATAGCTGATGTTAATTCTATTGAGTCTGACTTCAAGTAGCTAGTGTTCAACCAGTTTGGTTTTTATATGGCCTTGAAAGTTATGCAAACTATTGCTGCTAAATCCATATTGCAATTAGAAATGGTTACCTTTGTTGATCAAAAAAAAATATGAAATGGAAGAAAAGAAAAATAACATACCATGATCACACACAAAACAAAAAGAGCTATATCAGGGACATCAGGGAAGGTGGAATACTATAACAACACATTTTATATTGTTATACTATTCCACCCACCTTAATGGAGAACCCTTCGGTGTGGCTACGCCATAGCCTTTCGAATCCAGATTTCCTCCCACTTTCATGGTGTCACATGGCTTTCGTTGCTCAATGTATTCATTCATGGTAGACTCCAGCAGGAAGGCAAACTTGCCCTTGGATTTGCGGACACGAGCTACTCCCTCTGCAGTAGTCCTAGTGAACACTGATGGCTCAGCTGATTTCATGTAGGTCCACATCTTTTCATACACTGCTATTTTTGATCTCTGGAGAAAATTAGAAAGAAGTTAGAACAAAAGACTGCTGCAACATTTCAGAATGGCACTGTTCAAAATAAAATCAAACAGGCTTAATTTTTCAAACAACTTGGGTTGGGAAAATCATACTTGGATAAGGGTTTTCTTTGAATTCCACAATTATTTAAAAGAAACAAGAAATAACAGTATCAATACTATAAAATCATATATTTTTAGGCCCAGTTAGCCTCTAGCAGTCACAATAAAATAACTGCAAGGCTAAGATGTGAAATTACTGTTAGTTAGAGGCAGTTCAGAGAGTAAAAGTGTTGTAAAGCATGTTTTAGAGAATTACATACAAAATAGATATCCACAGTAAATCTGTATGGGAAAGAGAAACAATAAAAAAATCTCCCCACAAACACTGAGCTGAACCTTGAAGCATTTCTCAGCTCTAACATCAACTTCTTACACCATCAGAAACACAATAGCGTAAGTAAGACTTCTGCTTTTGTAATTCTGAGTCCACAATACATTCAATTTGCATTCAGAAAGGCCGCACAACATTTCAGGACCTAGTTCACAATAAAGGATGGAAACAGCAAATTGAACAAAATATGCTATTAAAGGAAAAAAAATGCTCTGAGCACTTATCTTATAGAAATATTAGGTATGTTTTTACTGCAATATCAGTGGATTTATTTTAAAGACTCTGATCCTGTCAGTAATTGAGAAATGTGCTTGCTCAAAGTATGTACAAGAATTCATGGCTTAGCATGCATTAGCTGGAAATTTTCCTGTCTGGAAATGCATAATGTAACTACAAGTAAAGACTTAAGCTAAAATAGAACTTAGTAAAAAATAAAATCAAACAAAAATTTTCATTGAAAGGAAGAAAGGAAATGCTGTCAGGTTCAGAAGATTCTCATCCTCATTAGATTCACTCAACAACTCCTTTGCTTCCTCTAGCAACAGGGATAAATATATGCAAACCAGCAGTGTGTCAGGTGAACACTATACAGCATTTTTATTTAATAACAGATGGCACTTGCCTCCTCTTATGCATGCTGCAAAAAGGACTTTTTAACCCAATGCTCAAGTCAGCTTTTATTTGAATCAAGAGGAGTTTCTAGCTAAGCAAGATTTGGTCTGTGACCCCATTCCTACACTATGCTAAGCACTCGAGGAAAATATTCATTATTATTAGGTCCTGAAACAAAGGGCCCTAGATTATTTAAAAAATATACAGTCCTATAATCTAGGTATTATTTAGGTTTAAAATGACTTTAAAAAGCCAGCAACTGAGTGTTTCTATAGTTATGAGCAATTTTCCTGAAACACTTCTTTTTACCGATTACTGAATTATTGTATTATTACTTATAAAATATTTCTTTAGGGAGATAGGTCTAACCTGAAAATAAGTGGCATTTAACCAGAAATGTTTAATAAAATTATTATATCGCATCGTAAACTGTTCTTGCTTTTTTAGCTTTCTATTTGAATCATTTTATCCTTCTGTCAAATATAGTAAAATGTAAATTAGTGACACCCGTGCATGTCCAAAATCACATCCTGCCTTGTCACCCTCTCCTTGCACTGTAGTCACAGCTACTTTTCATTGACATAATAGTGGCTCAGAGCACAGTGTAAGCTAAGCCACCCATACATTCTTTTTGCTTTCTGCTGATGTAATTTCCTGGATTCAAATTTACAGCGAGAAAAATAATTGGAAGAGAGGAGCAATGAATCAGGTAGCATAGGAAGAATATTTATTTGCCTTTGTCTACCTTCACTTCCAATCATTTCTCACACATTAACATCCATATCATCAGATTCTTTACAAAGTAAACACGTAATAGGTAACCTTCATTCAAAGCTAAAACCACACAACACACAAATTAGCTCTATTAGTAAGAGGAAACAATGCCCTAAATCAATTAGAGATGGTTGCAGTTAAATCTATTTTGTTTAGGATTTAGTTTCCTCTGCCTGACAAGTGAAAAAAAAAATAAAAATACGGGAAGTCTAACAAGGTATCTGCTCTCTAAGAACATTTTCTTCTCCCGAACCTCCATTTGTTGACATTCAATTTCTACATGTCAGCTCAGAGCAAAAATTGATGAGCAAACCAACAGATACTCTTTTTTTATACGAGGAAACATTACAGCTTTCTCCTGCAGCCAGCCAAGCTAGGATAATTTTAAAAGCTTTTCTAAGCAGGAGTGCTAAAACTAAGTTCTTTCCTTCTTGAGCAAGTTACTCAGAAAATGCAGCTCTCATTGTGTCTAAAATAGATAATAAGGGTAAATAGTTAATAATATCAATGCTGTCTTTTTCTTTATGCTGGATTTAAAATGATTTTTTCCCTTTTCTGTTTTAAATACAGAATTAAAGCAGACTGAATAGCTGTTTAGAGTTTCTGGCATTTTAATCAGAAATGATCAAATGATGAGAAAATACCCTGAAGGCTCATAGTCAGCCAGATAGTAATCACTGACAGAAAACTTACACAGGAGTCTAATCCCAAAAGTGACGATGTTTGCTTCCAACCACACAAAATGTTAGTCTTGGCAAACAAATCTTCTCATGCTAGCGTTTCATGCTAAATCTTAATTTATGCCTTTTGCAAACAGTGTTCGTGCAAATATTGCCATTCAATGATGTTTTTTCATTGTCCCTGCTTTGTGAAAAATGTTTTTCGAAGTAGCATATACAATATCATTGACAATCACTACACTGTTGCAGAGATTAGAAATAATTTGATAACAGGGCCTCAATTGCATAATATTCTAAAAAGTGATCAAAGCATTCTAAATCCTGATAAAGCTCCGAATTTTGCATATACACCTATATTTAGTATTTGTAGCTACTTTTCATGTTTTCCTTTGTATTTTGAAATAAAGGAAAAATAGATAAAAAGAACACTGATTTTCCTTCTTTTTTCTCTTAACTCTTTGAGATTAAAGTGAAAGAATTGCTGTCATTACAGACAGACAATGAATCTTGTCTTTGAGGAAAGATCTTACATGAAATATTGTTTCAAACAGAAAGGTACCTGTGTTTACAGGATGATTTAAAAGAATCATGAATCTTTTGTGACCAACACTGTTTTTATGTCAAAAGGCCTGACCTCATTAATTCAAAAAAATACCTTGTACAAGCATTTTGAAACTCTTAAGGAAACAACCCCATTCCTTTGTTCTTTACTGTTTCCTTGGGAATTAATTTTTCCATCATCACAAAAAAAAAAACATTGCAAGCACTGGATACTTTTGAAAATGCAACAAGTTAATAAATCCAAAATTAAATAAATCTGCCGAGTCCTTACCATTCTGTTTTTAACTATCATCACCACTTCATTCTAGTTGAAAGAACTATTCATACACACATATAGTGGCTACCAACTCAGCTTGTGATGAACTGAAACTGGAATTAAATACCTGGAATTAAATACCTCCCTTTCCACAAAATGAGCTAAAGAAGAAACTATGGGTCATGCGTACATGAATAAAAATAATGAGTACTGAGGGATCATACTCTTTTCAAGAAAATAGGAAATATAGCTACCTGAGAATTTTAACTCTCTCTATAGTTGATGCAAAGAGGAAGATTGCTTTAAAGGGTTATTATGTACAGGATGCACCTGGGTGTGTTTCTTTCTCCAGTGTCTACAGAAGAAATCTAGAAAACTAGCTTAAACTCCTTGCACAGGTTCATTGTGTGAAGTCTCAGTACTGTGTCTTGGTTAAGTGCCATTTACATCTTACAAGGCATAATCTTTTTACAACTAATAGAAAATATTTGTAAGTTCTTCTATGGGAATATTTCATGCAATAAAAAGTTTATTTCACTACAGACCTTTTGGGGGTCACTCAGCATCATACCTTTAACTGATACTGCCTATAGCTCACAAATTCTATCCATAATTTTGTTAATGATTCACTGAGTTCAGTATGGCCAACCTGAAAACAGTCAAGGTGCACGAGGGTACCTGGCACAGAACAGTCCCCTTTATATTAGACAATAAGAAGAAATTATTGCTCCATCTTCCTTTCTTCAGAAAATTTCTTAAACTGCCCCTTTCAGATAAACAACGCTCCTAAACTGTGCAATTTCCAAGAAAGGATTACTGGCTCACAGCATTTATGCAGAGCCATGTTCAAACACTAAACTCGCACACATTCAGTCAACTAGGCTTAACTTTCATCTGCTAGAGACAAGAAATAAAGCAGGAGGGACTGTGTATTATGTACTCCTTGCCCAGGCTTCCTGTTTTCCAGCTGCCAGATGATGAGGATTACAAACCGACTACAATAAAGCAGGAAAGCAAATGAAAATGAAGTAATCAATACAGACAGCGTAGACATATGAATGGCTATTTAGGCTATTTCCTAATGCTCCAACCACATCCCCTCAAGATATATGTTCTCTTTATTATTCATCTGAAAGTCAGCAAATTAAAAAATGCATTTCCTGCCCACCACTCAAGACCCTAAAGCAAAATGCACACAGCCAAATCCATAAGCAGAAACAAAACCTGCAAGACTCCATATTATCATCATAGGCTTTCGATGCTGCACATCATTTCAGTACTGTAGCTTCAGATGAATCAATAGTGCAATGCTGCTTTAATTATCACTGGCTTCAGTATCCCTCAGGGCACCTCTTTTGCCCAATATGAAAGCGTCAATAAGCTTTCCACAAATTAAAATAACTAAAAGCTCCAACAAAGGCTGTTGTGGGGGTAAAAACATTGCTGAAGTATTGCAGGTGTTACAAACTATATTACCTGTAATTGCAAAGTAACATTATTTCACACTTCCAAGCGTCTTATAAGAGCAGCCCGTAGTGACAGCTGCTCGAATGGACATGCCAACTTACTCTGAAGAACTCTTTGGTTGACCCTGAGTCCAGTGTCCCATAAGCAATTTCGGTTTGTTTGGCAAGGTCTTCTGCACTTTCTATGGGCGAGACCATTCGCTCAACAGTCAAGAAAGCAGCGAGGTTAGCAGTGTAGGATGAAATAATGATGAGCGTGAAGAACCACCAGACACCTCCAACAATGCGTCCTGAGAGGGATCTAAACATGAATAAGATAATGCACATTTTCCCATCTCATAAGCCATGAAGAGAGAGAGACAGAAAGAGAGAAGGCACCATTATTGCTGAATGTGTATCATTAAGCAACAGTCAATGGGAGGGAGATAATTTGCATTTTAAATACTAACAAATGCTTTTTCTTTTCAATCTTACTGCCTACAGCACAGAGTCCACTGTATTAATACATATCACGCACATACAGATGTTTGAATTTTCTCAAACAGTAATCTCAGTGTTCTCATTATTTCAAGAAATGCCTAACATTGCAAAATTTAGTCCAAAAAAATGGTTAGGTAATCTCTTTTTGGAGACAAAAGTAAAGCACGGTAGCTGCAAATCAGTAGTTTTCTCTATTTCTTCTTAAAAAAAAATACGACACAAAAGACTTTGTATATGGATTATGTTGGCTGTAGGATTAAAATGTTCCTGTCACCCAAACTTATCAAACATTCTACAAGCTGCTTTCACATTCTTCTTTTTTTTTAAGAAGCAAGCATTTTGTGGTAACATAGATATTTATCTTAAATAAAAAATTATGTTTTACATTTTAATACCTGTAATTTGATGAGAAGGCTGTTGAGGAGTAACATACATCAAGACTTAGTACCAGTTTTGTCAGCTTTTAACTTCAATAATAGCAGTTAGGCCAATGCTGAATACTCTCAAAATCTCACTGTAAATGGCTAAAATGAAGCATTCAAGTTTGAAAGTCTGGGTCACAATGTTTAATTAAGAATTTGGAGTTACTGCAGGCTACAGTTCCAGAACATCTTAAAAGGCTGAGAAATTCAGGACTGGGATCATACATTACATCTGCGGAACCCACTCTGTAAGGCACAGCTTAGCAATATAGCATGGCTTCTCAGAAACAGATGGTCAAATAGTCTCTCTCTTACAGCTAGTGATAGTCTGGAAGCAGCACTAAAGAATTTCACAGGGAACAGAAATCGGACATTCATTCAGGCAAGGCAAAAATTCAGCACGACAGTGTGCGTTTCATAATTGTAATACAATGGAATTAATTTAGCAACAACAGAATTCCTCTGAAGCCAACTCGGTGGAATTGCCCCTGCGTGTACCTGCTGTTTCTGAGAGCTGTTTGTGGTTTATGCACATCGATGTATATGTAAAACAATAGTAATGACTGCAATTCAAAGTAGATTCTCTGTTGCCTTTATCATAGATATTAAAGAAAGAAAAAAATGAAAAAGCTTCTTAAAGAATAGACTTCAAAACACTGCCAGGAAAATAAAAGAAGGAAGATTTTATGCTTCAGTGTTGAAGATAAAATGCAAATTTAAAAGATTTGACACAAACCTCGGGGAAATATCACATCCTTGTTGCATAAAGGCACCCAGGGAAAACCAGAGGCTGTTGAATATGCCAAACTCGTTGGGAGGCTGGTCACTGGGTCCTTCTTTCCCATCCTCTGGTTCTTCTGTGTGCCACTCATATGGGCTAAACCTGCTAACTAGGAACAGGACCACACTGACACCAATGTAGGCAAAGACTATGCACATCCAGATCTCATAGGCCAAAGGGTCCAAGAAGGAAAACACTCCTGGTTTAGATTTCTGGGGCTTTTTGATCATAATGGATATCCCCAAACTCATAAAAGGCTTAGAAAAATCAATGACCTCTTCTCGTACCAAAGTGATGGTCAGAGGCGCAACAGCAATCTCTGCTTTCTATAAAGAAAAAAGAAATATAGATGTATAGATTAATTGGATATGGCTCATACACTCAGCTAAGCAGCTAATTCCAAAGGTATGTCATTAACATCAGGACACTGTGGTTTAAATGTTCTTTATACCATATTTCTGTTTCTTCCTATCATAGTCTATATTTACTTAATATGCTTTGAGTATAACACACATATTGCAGGTTTTTATTTTACAGAATTATAGAAATACTTGATTTTCCTGCTAAGGAGAAGACTCTTGAAAGTTACAGAGATGGGCAGCAGCGTAGATAGAACATTTTAGGTATTAATTTATATTTAAAGTAAAGGAATACAAGGAAGAATGAAAACTGAGAATGACCTTGTTGTCACTGAATGTATACAGATTTTTTTATAAGATCCCAGAAACAGTCACTTATTATAATTTTTTTCTTAAGATACAATCATTCTTGGAGGAAAGTCAGCTCAGACTCAAAGAAGATCCAAATTGCATGAAGCAGCAAAGGTGATTAACTATTGCCATGATGTTACAAAACTGCACACAGTTGTCTTGAGGAAAAGATAGTTCAATAAGAATGAATCAGATTTTAAACAGTGTGAAAAACGAAAGTATACATAAAATAGCCGTGCAAAATCATGCACTAATTGCAGAAGAAGTGTGTTGAATTCAGTAGGGACAGGAATGATTTCTAATATGTTTCTCTAATACGTTCTTTAAATGAAGATGCCAGTCTTGAATGAATCGTTATTGACGATGATGGTGATTACAGCTGCTAACAATGATGTCTCCATGAACTGTAAGGGAACGCCACTCTGTTAATGGGTCTTTTTGATTTATATATAGTGACAGGACTAGGGGCAATGGCTATAAACTGGAGGGGGGCAGATTCAGACTGGACATAAGGAGGAATTTCTTCATGATGAGAGTGGTGAGGTGCTGAAGCAGGTTGCCCAGGGAAGTTGTGGCTGCCCCATCCCTGGATGTGTTCAAGGCCGGGTTGGATGGGGCCTTGGGCAGCCTGGTCTGATGGGAGGTGTCCCTGCCCATGGCAGTGGGTTGGAACTGGATGATCATTAAGGCCCCTTCCAACCCAAACTACTCTATGATTCTATGATTATATAATTCTATAATATTACATTAAGGTCTGCCCCTTGCCTTGTGTTGCCTTGGTTGCCTTGCCTTGAACACCGAAGCTGTCACTACTGCAGTACTTAATATGGGAATTGTAAGAGATGCGCTAGTAGGAGGGGAACAGATGCAGAAGCTGCTGAAAAACCTTCCTCCTGTTTATCAATGTGGTGTTGTATTTCTGTGGATTCACAGAGCAGCCTGTGCTCTGTGACCAGCACGGACCTCTTACAGAACTTAGAGGCTAAGGAGGGTAACAGAGCCTGTTTTAAGAACACTTGGTGTTGGCTGCAACTAAGATAGACTCACAACCTGCCTTCTGCAGTGGCATTCATCTGCTTCGGGCCTCAGTATGTGAGAAAATCTGCCTGCACCCCACCTCATGCCCAGTCATCACAATTAGGAGATATTCATAAATCTCCATAACAGAACTGTTGCAGTTTTATTTTCTAAACACTTAGTTAGCCCAAACTCATCTTATGGATGACATCTAGAGATACAGTACATAACCCACAGTATAGCAAAGCATTTAAGCATGTTTGTATTTTAGGATGTTTTTAAGGACATTCATATTCAGTAAAATATACAAGGATATATTTAAAGCCCATCAATTTCAATGGGATTAAAACATGCTGAAAATTAAGTATGTGTTTAAACAGCTTAATCCAAGTGTTACATAAATAGCTCGTGTGATAAAAAGAAAATGCAATTGGAATGTAGACTTTTTTGTCACCTCACAACTCTGAAACAGATAAATGCATTTCAAATAGTATGGTTTTATTACTTTACACACTAAGTTCTACTGAGCTATACATATTTTAGAGAACTTAATTTAAAACTAATTTCACGTAACTGAAATTTAAACCTATGTTGGTGGCTGTATAATTTTGAATAATTCAACAGAACCGACTCATTCCAGTGCAGTGGCCAAAAAAATGCAAATTTGTATTAAAATGTCTATATATTAATCATCAGATTATATACGTCATTCTGAAATAGTTGTGATGCAAATACTTATCATCGTAATTTTATGTGAAGATATTACAGTTTAAGCAACACAATTAAAATAATCATTTTGCACTCATAACAGACATTATCTCTGGTGCTAATGTCTTGGGTAAACATGATAGTATTACTAATTCTTTTAATGTAAATTTTGTAATACAAGGAATTTAAAAAAATTGCTTCTTGAAGTCTTGTGATTACTGAAGTGTGACTGAAATAGATATTTATGAAGATAAGTAGTATATGAAGAAAATTTACATTTATAAAATACATTTTTAAATACCCTGAAAACTGTAAAGTAAATTTGCTTTCTGGACTCTAAGGAATATAGGATGGTTTCAGCTAATGCCATTGCTGCATGGTTTTTTGTATTTATTCTCACTTGTAATTTCCTTTTTCTGGAAGCATGCTTTCCTTCCTTAGAGTCAATTTCTTTTATAATCCTAAATTTCAGCTATTGTGAAAGTTTAATGTGAAGTCCTTGAAATGAATTAACTGAAAGACTAAGGCAAACTGATCTATATTGCTAATCTGCTCTGTATTTGTGACAGAGCGGTAACTTCATTAACACAGTGTAAATGACACACCTGGTCATTGGTCTTTGAAAGTGTCAGCTAACACTTCATTTTTTGTGCCTGCAGATTGCCACTGGGATTAAAAGAAGGCTCTTTGAGGGTTATTAGTTTTTACGATGTGAGACGAAAAAGTGACAGCACCATTTTAGTAGGAATTGTGGGGATTTTAAAGACCTAATTAGCACATTGCATATTGTATGTGAAAGACCAGCTAAGATTCATCTTACCAACTCTAAATGCTTACAGAGTACACACAGAATTAGAACTACATCAGAACTAGCTGCCTCCACTACTTTCAGGAGTTAACGAGAAGAAATAGGAACTTATCCTATTTTATTGCAATAGTGATCTAATTTTACATATTACTCATAGAGAGGAGGGTGCTGGCCTCTTCTCCCAAGTGACAGGGGACAGGACAAGAGGGAATGGCCTCAAGCTCCACCAGGGGAGGTTTAGGCTGGACATTAGGAAAAAAATTTTCACAGAAAGGGTCATTGGGCACTGGAACAGGCTGCCCAGGGAGGTGGTTGAGTCACCTTCCCTGGAGGTGTTTAAGGGACGGGTGGACGAGGTGCTGAGGGATATGGTTTAGTGTTTGATAGGAATGGCTGGACTCGATGATCCGGTGGGTCTCTTCCAAGCTGGTTATTCTATGATTCTATGATTCTATGAAACCTGTTTCATGCCAATGAATATAGAGGGACACCACACAGCTAGGTCATAATTAGATGCCAAAAAATTGGAAAAGTGCAGCCTCCCCAATCTGATCATATTATTTATTATTTTTGAAAGACTACTGTGTGCTATATTGAGGGCTACATAAACTCTTCATTGTTGAAAGCTAAATAATGACAATAGTAGTGCATTATAATCATCAGCATTTGTGCCTTCCCCAGTTAATGTGCACCATATAATTATGGATTTAGATGATTAACATTATAACAATGGTGCAAACAAGTAATGGTTTTGTTGCCAGTGAAATTTGTTTTGACAAAGGCTAGTGATACTTCACACTTCAATTAACTGCATTTTTAATAGCATTTCAATGTAATAGCAGCACCACTACCAAGTACAGATGGTTCTAGACCATTCCGATATTATACAATGGGGAAAGATTAAGTTTGATGGTAAAAGACTTATTTATACTGTTCCAGAATATATTATTATAACCTTCTCTATAAAAGCTATCATTGGTACAAGTTGTATGAAGTTGGTAAGCCTTTCTGAGAAAAATCATGCAGGAAGTGATTTCAAATTTAGAAGCTCATGTCTTCTCAGATTTTAAAATGAAATGAGTTGTGAGCTTTTGTGTTAAGAAGTGAAGGAATAGCATTCTGTGCCAGTAGAATGAATATTTAATTTGAGCTCACTGTTAGTGCACTTGGAAACACCTGTTACATACGCTTAACTTTATTTCACCCCCAGCCAGCATTTCTTCTGGGAGGTTGATATCGAGGGGTATAGGGCCTCACATCAACACTGCAGCAAGTGTTTGGAAAGATCAGAGACAAATGACCAGGATTTCCTGGCAGTTTTTAATAGGATGTTAAAAAAAAATAGGAAAATAAACACACACCCCTCCTCAACCTTCCGTACAGTTGTAGCAAAACTGTAAAGTATAACACTTTATACAGTTTCCCCTGGGATATGATGGAAAAATCACCTACAGAGTTTAGGTGACAATCGAGCTGCCCTGTGCAATATTTGAAGGTGTCCAGCTACCAGAATGACCAATAATGCATACGGGTCTGAAGGGAACGTGATAAAATTGGCAAATGTCCCCTCTCAGTAATGCAGAAAAGTGCCATTGGGTTATGCTGTAAAGAGCAGGAGAGGAGGGGAGCCTTTCACGTGGCACAGAAAAGAATCAGTCTCACTGGCCAGCACAAAACTGTCCATTAATCCTTTAATGTGCTTGGGAATTAGAAACTGTAAAATGTTTTTCCCAATTACGTGTTGTTAACTTGCTAATTCAGTTGCAAATTCTGTCCCAATCCTGACTGCATACAAAAAGCCCTGCTTGAAGCACAGCCAACTGCTCAGAGGTCTTATGTTTATGATTTGGGGATCTACCAGAGAAGATGAACACCCTCTTACAGCACAGCTTTGCAGGAAAGCCTCTGGCTGACTGATTTTTATGCTTTCTCCATATGGAACGGGCCAGGGAACCTGATGTTCCCTATATCATCTGGCAAGGACTCAATGAAGTTGGAGGGAGGATGTTCTTCATGGATTCTCGATAGAAATATTAAGCAGCAGACTTCTAGAAGTTAACGGGAAGAATGATTTCTCTTAAAGCTACACCTGTAAAGGGACATTTAAGATGCTTGGGCTTTAAGCCCAGCTGTCACTGGACAGTCTGTGTTGCTAACATGAAAGTTATTTAACCTTTAAACCAGGATGACAGCATTCAAGTTGCTTATAGAAAATAGTCCCTCTACTCCATGCTAGTGCCCAGCTGGGCTCCAAAACTGTTTTGGAAAGTAATTATGGGCCAAAAATACAACACGACCATTGTTGCAATTTAACAGTTAGGCAAGCAAGTGCCAGTGCTGAGGGCCATTGCCCAGTTCCACTGAGGTACTGGGATGCTTTATAGCCTAAGGGAGCCTTTGGACAGTACAGCAAACATACTGGGCAAAAGCAGACTTCTGACAGTGCTTTCAGTAAAAAAGCAGCTCTAAGAGCTTTGCTGTGGCTCATTCCCAGAGCTCAGTTCCAGAATCACAGTCAGATTGCAGCCTTCCTAAATGGATAGTTGCGCAGGAGCTTTTAAACTTGGTCATCAAACCTTTAAAGAGCCTTCACCTCACTTATTTCCATTACAAAAAATGAAGTGTTGACCATGAATTCTGTGACATCATCTTCATATAGGTGATTTGCAACAGGCTCCTTAAGCCTATGAGTTTAGTTGCTTTCACCTACGTTAAAAGCCACAGGTCATATTCCTATACTGGCATGAGCCTCTGTGTGAGCTTCTTAATGGAAATTTATTTTTCATTCTAGCAGTTGGGTTTGATGAAATATTTTTTCATTGCAAATAAATGGAGAAAAAAGCCCCAAACTGAAAACTAAAGTGTAGTTTCCTCTATAATTTTTAACTAGATGACACACCACTGAAACTCTGGTAATAAAACTCTACATCTGGGTGAAGGAATTTTCTCACAAGAAATAAAAGTTCTCAGATGTTTTAAAAAAACTACCGCTGTAAAACAGTGCATAGCCATCTGCATCCATGTATGGCCATTCTGATTAAAAGTCAGACATGGAGTTGCCTCTGTTTTGGTAAAATAAGTCTGAAATACCCATGAATTTTAAAATCCTGAGAGTTGAGCTGCTTCTAAGCCATGAATGTGGATATATATACTTGATCATTCAGCTTTTCCACTCTTTAAGGACACAAGTGAGGTTGGTTGCTCCAAGAACTTCCAAGAACATATAGGGGTTTGTGAGACTGGTGTAATCTTCCTATTTCCGTGTCAAGGGGAAAGCAACAACATTCTGGGCACCTTTTCCCACACTCCTACAGCACACAGTCTATTTTATGTTGAGGAGTCCCTTGAACTGATGCTAATGGAGAAGACTGACAAAATGTATCAGGTATTCTTAGCTGATGGCAGGGAACAGAAATGGGGGTGCTAGAAAACCCACTAGGCTTCTGCCACACGTGTCTCTAACCATCACTGAAATAGCAAAAACTACAACTGAGGGTGAACCAACTGGTATGTAGTAGTTTTTTATTGGGAGATTGAGGCACGTTGTGAGTTCATTGGTGGAAATGTTCCACCTGAACAGTTTTAGGATTTTTATTTTATTATTACACTACTAAAAAGAGAATTTTCCGTAAGAATTCTGATCTGTTCTTAGTGTGGATACTACCAACTCCAGTGATCAGCAAGCACCACACTAAGTTTTGCTACTTCTGGTAATACCAGATACTGCAAATATTTCTTTGGGTTTGCTGGAACTCTTTTCATTAAATATCACAACTTTATGCATCAGCAGAATTATTAACTGTTAAGCTATTCTGAAGAAGCCTTCTCTGGGTCACTGTATAAGACAATGCTCTTAGTAGCTGAATTTAGCAAGTTTGCTCTTAAATTTTGTTATTGATGTTCATCATAGAAGTCTGTCTTATTTCTGAATTTGCTAATTGTGAACTTGCCTGTACTTGTTCATTATATATGTTTAATAAATGATAGTAGATTCTCCATTTCTCAGACTAGACCAAGAATCCTACCTTTTTTAAAGATCTCTCCACCATTCCATGCAAATGAATAAATATTCTTCCCTACTAAGTTTTACAATGTATCAGGAACAGACAGTCTTTAGCATTAGTTCTAGCATTAATGAATATTTAAGTGATGGGCAAATTATGGATGTTCTAATGTTACAAGGTATTAGTTGAATAAATAGTAGAATTTGCATGAAAGTACTGATTTTCACTTGAAAATAAATGAAAGCGCAGAGATCTGAAACAGAATTATTTCTTTTCTGTAACCCCAATGTTAAATAAAATGCATGTGTATTTCCTATTGCATGACTAATACTATGACAAATTAAGTCCTGCTTCAAAAATTGATATGCTTACCCCATAAACAAGTTCTCCCACCATCCCATTCCAGATTTTTGTCTCTGGATCCCTTGCTCCGTATTTTCCATCAGGAACAATGGCAATTTTGTACTTGATACCAATATGTTTTGCAATTTCTGACGCCAGATCTACACAGTATCCTTCAAACTTGTCATTCCCTTCAAACGTATCATGGTTTTTCTTGAACATAACATATGGGGCTTCCTATAATGAAAGAAGTAGAACTGTAAAGGAGAAGTATACAGAATATACTCTGAAATGTAACATGTCACCTACTGATTGAACAACACACATTTTATCAAAAGTTTGTGGACAGTATTAACATATTTAAATTAAAATATATGAACAGGAATCTTCCTGGGAAGGTATAGTGTTTATATTGTGATTTAGCTTTTACATTTCACGAGATTTATAACAAATAAATCAAATTATAAAATTATAATGACAAATTATAAACACAAAAATTATCCAAGAATGCATACCAGTTTTACTTTATTTCAAATGAAAGACCTTAGTGCAGTATATGCCAAATGTAATGCATGAATAGAGGCTGAACATATACAATGGAAATGACTGTGGGATAATGCAAGATATAGTTTATGCTTTTTACTTCAGCAAGTAAGCAAATCCTCTGACATGTTGTGGTTAACTGTCTATGTAAGTTCAGATTCACAGCCTGAATGATTTGCTTTCTTAGGGTTCAGAATGCATAGTTACCAAGAGGCTACATACATTTTAGTGAGAACACAAAAAAACATTCTGGAGGAAACACTCATCTTCCCCTTTGAATAAGCAGTGCAGATTCTGCAAGGTCTTTTAGGATGAATCTAAGCAATATGTATGCATGGACAAAAATGGTATTAAGCTGACACTGACTTTACATGCTTCATGAAAACAAGTACCAAAATATTTTTGGTTGGTGAGTGGCACTGAAAAGAAGTAAAAGCTATCCTGAAAAGTGAATCTTTCATTCCCGGGGTAAAAGATACTATCATAAAAGTGAACGTTCACAGATTGGGAATTCAAGGTCACATAGGGAAAACAAGGTCATATTTTCCTTTTTTTTTTGCTCTGCATGGATTCAGACTTTAGCAATCATTATGTAAAACTATAATTCCTGGTGATATTTTAAATTACTTCGCTAATTCACATTCATAGGCTGTTCCAGACAAAAACCTCCTCACTAGTGTCACCCTTTGTTTGAATTTACATCACAAACCACCAGCAATTTATGTTTTCTCTGTGCTGGCTCTGGTTTTCTGACACTAACTTTGGTAGTACTCTGCCCTATTCACATCTCTCCTACATAAATACTTAGTGCAAAAATAAAGATAAAAGCAAATGTAAATGTGTAGTCTGAGAATGTCTGCTTCATTGAAACTACATTGACATCAACTGCAAACAACGGTAATTTTCTAACATTTATTAGGTGTTTTACAAGGGAGGATGTGTGGCATTACATGAGCAATAAGGGGGCTGAATAAACCAATTCCAAAATTTATCAGCGTCACGTAAATTTTCCACTTCAGTTACCAATATGTAACTCCTATTAGCACGGTGTGGATTCACCCAAAAACTTGATTGTCGAGCCTGAACAGTATTTTTAATTTACTATTACCAGGTCAAAAGAGAAAAAATAGAAAACAAATACCTCATATGTGGGAAGCACTACTCCCTCTGCCCAGGACCCACCTTAGTACAGGGATGGCAGAACGCAGCTTTGCGTAATGTGAGTGGAGAAAGTTATGTTACTTCAAAGTTATTTACTTCAATGTGAGAGAAAGGTCCCAGATTAAATTCAACCAGTTCAGGGATGGGGAAGTACTAGCGTTTCCTTAAAGACAAAACTAGGTTCCTAAGTATTGCAGGAATGTTTCAGTCTTGAGTGTATTCCCAGAGCACCTCTGCTCCCATCACCTCCTTCTATGTTATTTTCTGGTATGGTCATGTCTCTTTGGGCCAAAGTCCATTAGCTGCAGTTCAGTGTTGAAGGCTATTGATGCATTATAAACATCACTTCAACTAAGGAACCACACGGCATAGAAAATGTCCATCCACAACGATCATTTCCAAAGTCAAGCTCTGCCTGACTACCTAGTTCCTTGATCTATATACAAGTATAAATGCCCAGAGAAATTTGAAGGTGACAACAGCAGATTGTTGCATTTCATGAGCACGTAGTTATGACCTCGGCACAGCTGAGGATCACCAAGGACTTCTAAACTTGGGGCAATCAAAAAAACATGCCGTTATACTGATGTGTGTGGCCTGGGCACTGAGAAAACCACTGACCTATAGCATTAACTACGCACTGTAATCACTGCAGAGATGCAGTGAATGCCTTTGCCAATACAGAGTTTGTATCTTCAAAGGAAAACTGCTAAGTATTATGAGCAGCCTGCATCATTTTTTGTATTCCTATGCCTGGTTACATCAGCTTAATGCCAACTAGCTGCCTTCCAGAGGGAGGGAGGGAGGAGAGCAGGGAGAAGGGGTCCTGCCGTCTCTTTGCAGTAGATCTTGATTTTGTGAAGTATTTTGGGCATACAAATAAAAACATTCCTCCCTCATGTAAGCTTTTTTGTTCCCACAAGAGGAAAAGCCAAAATCTGGGCATTTCTACATATGTCATTTCACAATAATGATTAAAAATATACAGTGGCAAAATCTACTATGTCTCTTGACTGTGATTTAGCCAACAGCTGATAGAAATAAAACCAAGTCATGTCTCATATCTTGCACTTGTGGACCTGCCTTACTGTTACATTTGCTTGCTGTATCTCAGAACCAATTTTATTTTTCAAAGACCACAGTCAGTGACTGCTAGCTCTTCTGATTCAGCCTGTCTTATAAATCCCAAATCAAAGGCATAACATTATAGTCACATCAGAAAATAATAATTCTGGAGAGGACACAAACCAGACAGGCACAGAGGAAGCCAGGTCAGCCTGCTTCTTCTCCCAATACCCAGACACTATGCTTCTGGCTGCACATCATCACTGACAGGGCTGCTACAAAAAAGCACTTAAACTGTCTCTGCACAGTCAAGTGAAGTGATGGAAACCTTATTTTTCCTCCTAAAGGCTAAATAAACTTCAGCCCTTCTCCCCATGAGTATTGTGAGGGAATGCAGTGGGGTTCAACACTTTCCTTGGTAGATGCAAGCAGAGGCAATCCCATCCAGTGGAGGGACCACCAAGCGAGGACTCAGAAGACCTGGGGTCTAGCAGGGATCTGTTGAGTAACTTGGAGGAAAGACATTGGTTCTCTCCCGATCCTCTTTATTCACTCTTATGCATACACTGATCTTACTGATTTAGAGCAAAAAAAATACAACCAGAAACATCTCTTATAATGCAGTTCTCTTATACAGTAAGGTAGCACCTCCTGCTGTGACTGCTTTAAAATAAGCGGCAATTGAGTGAGATCTGATTAAAAGTAATGGAAACACCTACTACCTTTTGCTTAGTATGTTGTCCTTCCTCTTCTACCTATTTTACACCAAACAAATAACAGATTCTTTAATTGTTGTGCCTACTTCACTTGCCAAATAACGAGACATGTATTTTGAGGGCAGAATTTGATGGAGGGATGTGGGTTGGACTGAATGTGGCTTTCTGGTAAAGACTGATGTCAAAAATAAAAATAAAAAATAGTAGTACTAGTTTTAAATTTTGTCCATTTCAGACTTTCAAGGTGTTTCAAACCAAGGATGTGTGGATATGTTACTATAATAACATCAGGGCACTGCAAGGCAAGTTTTACAGGTTTGCTAACAAGCAACTTCTACAGATGAACATGCAAGGTCACACTGCAATGTCATGAAATATCTGAACTGATCAATAGTATGTAATCACCCATATCTTGATGTACTTTTCTATCTGTGGCACTGAAAAAGATTATTTTTTCCTGTATAAAATCTACAAAGAGGCAGTATCTCCTATCATATTGGTTGAAATAACTAAAAACAATAGGCATACTTCAGCATTTCAAGTTATATAGCAACTTGCCTACTAAAAATATTACTTCTCACCATCATCATTGTATTTTCTACATTTTTGAACCATAAACTCTTAACTTACTGATGTAAAACAAAAATTTGACTCACTGCTGAATGAGGTTCAACACCACAATATTTGCAAGATTTCAGCTGATTAATAGTATCCTATGGGGTAGTGAATCAAGTAAAAGTCCACATAAAAATGATCAATGACTAGCACGGAACAGATTATTTGAAATGGTGCAAGCTTTACTTACATACTTCACAATTTTATAACAATACTTAACATTTGTAAATACAAGGTGATGTCTGAAACAATTACCTTTATAGATGTAAACAAATCATTCCACCACATTGCCACGAATTCATGTGTACAGTAAAATGCTCACAGCTGATGATTCATACTATAAGGGAAGCTGGAGAAAGTAACTAACCTGAAGACCAAACAGATCTATGTTTGGCTTTCCTATTCTAAAGTTCATTTCAAAATCTTTAAACATTGTAAAAATAATTTGTAAATGTGACAAATACTTGTGCAAGGAAACGTCTCTTTTCTAGAACAGGAGTGGCACACATTATCACACTTTATTCTGAAAGAACCTTCTGTAGGAAGGTTTTTTTGGTTTTTGTGAGTTTTTTTCTTGTTTGTTTTATTTTTTCTGAATAAAGTGTCCAGGATTCGGTTTGAAGTTTCTACTATTTTCATGCAACAAACCTTTTTTTTTCCTCCAGTTTACTAAGGATTTTGATTAATAAATTTTCTACTGAAAAAATACTTTTCTACTATGTGAAAAAAGGTTATAGTTAGAATTTTTGAGGTAAGACTCCTTCAAGAGTGTATTATTCAAAACAATTAGGGTGGTTCTCAGTCACCTAATGAAGTTTATCTGTCTTCTAAGATGCTCTAAGGTAACCTGCTTGATCTCCAAGTGCCATTCAGCAGGTCCTTCGTGCTGCCCTATACGAACAGGTCTGATCTCCTCAGTGTAAGGCATCCATCCATGGGACATTGAATCACTTTCTAAATCTTTGTTGGCTTTGATGAGAACTTACATGCTTGGGGTACAACTTATCCCATATGCCTGAAACAAAATACACTAGCTGCGACATCTAGATGGAGTGATCATACCTGGCACCAGACAGGCATGTGTCATCTTCCCAGTGTAAAAAATGGGGTTAGGCAGTATATCCTCGAGCATCTTAAATGTCACTGAGTGCTTTTCAGTGGGCAACTGAATCAATACCCTTTGTAAAGGCATCTATATTTAGGTTACTCAGTTGTGAACTAGGTCTTGCCCTTGCATCTTTGTCTGCCAACATCTAAACTATCTCACTAAAATATTGAACTGGAAGCCACAACACGGATGCAGCTCATGTAGATTGAGTTTTGGTTCTAAAATATTTCTGCAATTTTTAAGTTTTGCCATCTCAGAGTAGGTACAGAGTTGGCTGAAATGGAATAGAAAGTTTGGAGTAATCTTTCCAGGCTACTCCCCTATTTCAATAACTTGTTACCATATTTTTCAACTCGCTAAATTAGAGATGATCATTCTTCCTAGCTGTATAAGTCACTCTACGTTAGTGGTAGAGGAGAGCAGTGCACGGCATCTCTTCTCCAGTCACACAATGCATCTTCTGTGCACTTGGAGGTCCAAATCCCACCCTGGAGAGAATGCTTCTGCACACAAATAGAAAATCTGTCCTTTCCAGAGGGCCAGATGTGCAGGAGGCTGCACATCACAGGAGGTGCAAGACGTGGGTCTCTTCCAGGAGCTATAAAAAGCAGGCCTGCATGGCAGTTGGTAAAAAGCATCAGCTGCCCTTGCTGCCACCTCCTTCTGGGCTGCTCCTTCACCACATGACTAATCAAAGATAGATTGAGTGCCTATGCACTGAATCAAAACTGTAAAATAAATTCTACGTGCTCTCACTGTGTTACAAATGAACATAACATTTTGCCAAGTAGAAAAACACTATACTAAGTTCTTTGAGTGCAGAGCTAATTTGTTATAATGCACTTTCTATGCAACAGCCATAAAGCCACATTACAGCAAAGTAAGCGTAGACATATAAAAACTGAAGAAACAGCAGGCAAATCAACTTGTGCTGTTTGGCTTCAGGAAAATTAAAGTGAGCCATGCTGAAACCTTGTAAACATTTCTTACACTGCCACGACACCTGTCTTTGAAGACTGAAAAGCCTGACAGCACTGGTTGCAGAAGCTTTCAGGTTTAATGTTGGAAAATATGCATGCAACCAAAATTCTGTGTGTCATCTACAGTGCTTCAAATTCCCTACAATGTGAAGAGGGCAACGAATAAGTGAAAAAGTATCTGGTCTGGCATTTGCAACTGATTATAACACAGAGAAGAACAAAATAACAGGATTCTAAAAGTTATTCTAGTTAAAGATATCTTTTCTTTGTGTATGTGATCATATGGTTGTGGATGCTAACTATAGTGCCCTATCAGGCCAATATTAAGAATCATGGTTCTAATCTGCCTTCAGCATCATGTTTGCAGCTCCCAGTGAAGTCAAGGGGAGAGGGACATGATAAGGCAGAATTCCCCATATATTCTTATTCAAACCAAATTCTGATTTCTCTTGCACTGTGATTTTGAAACATTGGAAGGAGACACTTTTGGTCAAGAAGTAGCGCTGCTTTCAAATCGTTGCATTTATCCCAAAATGACATGCTGCATAAACACAGGGCATGCTTTGGAATATTAATTCAGCTTTTTGGTTTTGAAAATGATCCCACCAGTCCTTTCAGTACAGGGACTGGAAAAGTCCTTTTGAAGATAACATTTATTCTGCACATCAAAATGCTTCAATGCAAACAGGACAGGCAAGATAACACATTTTAAAAGCTTTCTTGTTTTCTTTTTTTTTTTTTTTCCTTTCTGGCAAACAGGAACCTTTTATAATACTGTTCATTATTATTTTTTTGCTCACTTCTCCTAAGCTTGGAGCTATTTATGGAAATTACAGTATTCATGTATGGTAGCTTCAGTCAAAGATATCAGGATTGGTATGAGAGGAAAATTTCGACTGAAAGCTTGTTATTCACATCGTTCTCTTCTCAGCTTGGCAAAGTTGAAGGTTAACGTCATCTGTTCTAGACATTTCAGATTAGTCACAGAACTTTTCTTGGTGGTTCAGTGCCTGGTCATCCAGTCAGAGGAACAGTAATCCATATGGAAAAATTAGCTCAATGCTGCTAGACTGGTGGTTAATACTTGAGCCTTAGTTAGGAATGTTCGCAGCATCTTGGGACTCTTTTCTTCCTTGATCAATTTCTTAAAATAGGATTCTTCATCAGAGGCTGAAAAGAGGAGGACTGTACTGAAGTATACTTTTTTTTTCCATCACCAAGTCTTTTTTTTTTTTTAGGAAAAAGATACATATATTTTAAATGTCCCATGCAAAAAAAAATAAAATAAAAAGAAAAGTTACACAATTCGGTTAGGAGTTACATTCTGATTTCTTGTATAGCAGTTTGGTTGCTTTGCATCCTGGAATGATAATCTTCAACAGGAGATTTGTTAAGACATACTTAATGTATAAATGCTGATACACACTGCTGGAAACCTGGTAACTAACTGCATTTTTTGAGTAAGAAAATACCTTGACATTTTTCTTTGGATTATTTTCAACTCTGTACTAAATTACAAAAATTATTGCTTAACAACACATATAGAATATTCCTTCCAATTTGAGACACATTTTATTCAAAAGGGTTAAAATGTCTTGTCTAAATGAAGCAGGTGAAAAGGGCAGTGAACTGAGATGTAAAATCTTAAAAGTGGTCAGGTAAAGGTCACCCTTTTCCAGCTGGCTTTGACAAACACCAGCTTAAAAGGGCATGTCTGACTTCAGAGGGAAAATTGTTAAATATTTTGTTTAAAATACAGATTTGCAAGAAACAATGGTTTTGAAAAACTATGTATTAAAAATGTAAATGAATGAGGCATCTGCATTCTTCTTTGCAATCAATCTTTAATAACACCAATACCACTAGGAAATCAGCCCCCGAATTGATTTAGATTTTATTATACTGGAAATTTTATCAAAATGCTGAATAAAGATACTAAGAAATATGTTCTAATGCATCTACTAAATTAACGGATTCATTCACAATTAAAAGCAGATAATCCATTTCTGATTGGCTGTCTGAACTATACTACTTAGAATTCCAGCTCCTGTGAATGTCAATTTTGAATTTATAATGTATCAACAAAAAGGGATGCATTATAGACATCTCATTTTATACCCTCTGTTCAGTTCTGTCATTTAGAGGTTTTTGGCTTTTCTTTTCTTCCACTTTCTTTCGAGTCAAGATTTATTAATTAGAGGTTGAAAGGATTCACTTATATTTCTGAGACTTACTTTAGTAAAAAATGGAAAACACTGAATAAAGGAAAAAAATTACCGCAACTCAGTTTTAAAAGCCTGATTTCAAGTGAATCATTGCATTAAATGCGCACCAAATAAACTTTGTACAGACATGACAGCCAAGATAATTAAGATATATGGCTCTCACCCTCCCAGTAACCTAGGCAATGGCAGACTAAATTAAAGCATTGTGTCACACACCAGTATAAGAATTAAAAAAAGAAACACCTTACCAAAATTGTGGTGACAACTACTGTTCTATTCTCAATGGCTGAAGTGTCATTTCCAAGTGTAGGTTCATGCTGAATCAAAACTAATTTATCCATGTCATTCCAGTAACCAACCTGCAAAACAAAATGTGGATAATTTACAGTAGAAGTCTACATTCTGTATAATTACAAATATAAATTATTGTAAGAACAACAGAGTGATCTGAATATGATTTTGTACCAAAGAAAATGCTGTCGGACTCACAGAGAGGTGCACATATCGAACATTTTGCATACAGCGTATTGCACCACTGCTGCACAGAGTCAGACCTCATATCACTGCTATTCATGATCCTAAATGATCTAAGCAACTTTAACCAGAGGCACAAGTTAAATATCATTTTCAAGTTTGAAGCCTTCCTGGGACAGAAATGACACGTAAGAATTTTTGCTCCCCGTGAGAAAATTTTCCTTCACTAACCCTCCACATCTTCTGGTCTTAGATGGAGGAGTGAAAGACATTTGAATGACAGCTTTGCAATTCCACGGCTGATCTCAATTCCCTGCTCCATTGTGGACCTCCCATGAGACCCCAACCCAGGGACTTACACCAGGCTCGTTCCACTTAACCACTAGCACTGACCTTTAGTACCTACATTAGAAGCCTTGTTATTAAAGCTTTCTTTATGGCCACTGGGCAGATGGGCATCACCAGATAGTGACTCAGCTCATGCAGGATAAACAACCCTCCTAGACAAGTGCTTGCTTTCCCTAATGACTCTAAAGCATGGTGAGAGTGAATTCACTCTAAAAGTATCTCTGGTAAGTGCCTACAGAGAGATGGAACAAATCAGATTTTCCACTCCCTGGCTGCAGTTAGAATCATGGAACCATAGAATCACCAGGTTGGAAGAGACCCACCAGATCATCGAGTCCAACCATTCCTGTCAAACACTAAACCATTCCCCTCATCACCTCGTCCACCCGCGCCTTAAACACCTCCAGGGAAGGTGAATCAACCACCTCCCTGGGCAGCCTGTTCCAGTGCCCAATGACCCTTTCTGTGAAAAATTATTTCCTGATGTCCAGCCTGAACCTCCCCTGGCGGAGCTTGAGGCCATTCCCTCTTGTCCTGTTCCCTGTCACTTGGGAGAAGAGGCCAGCTCCCTCGTCTCCACAACCTCCTTTCAGGTAGTTGTAGAGAGCAATGAGGTCTCCCCTCAGCCTCCTCTTCACCAGCCTAAACAACCCCAGCTCTCTCAGCCATTCCTCATAAGACCTGTTCTCCAGCCCCTTCACCAGCTTTGTTGCTCTTCTCTGGACACACTCCAGAGCCTCAACATCCTTCTTGTGGTGAGGGGCCCAGAACTGAACACAGGATTCGAGGAGCGGTCTCACCAGTGCCGAGTACAGAGGGAGGATAACCTCCCTGGACCTGCTGGTCACGCCGTTTCTGATCCAAGCCAAGATGCCATTGGCCTTCTTGGCCACCTGGGCACACTGCTGGCTCATGTTCAGTCGGCTGTCAACCAACACACCCAGGTCCCTCTCCTCCAGGCAGCTTTCTAGACAGACTTCTCCTAGTCTGTAGCTGCACAGGGTTGTTGTGCCCCAAGTGCAGGACCCGGCATTTGGCCTTGTTAAACCTCATGCCATTGGACTCTGCCCAGTGGTCCAGCCTGTTCAGATCCCTTTGCAGAGCCTCCCGACCCTCCAGCAGATACACACTTCCACCCAGCCTCCAGCAGATCAACACTTCCACCCAGCAATGCTGCTGAGCACAAGACTTGAGTTGACATCCTTTCCTGTGAAATCCCAGGGATGCAGTGATTGCTGTAAGACCAGAAGGGATGAAGGCAGCCTGAGAAAAGAAGATTCCCCTTCAAACTTATATGGACACGTTTGGGAGCTGTTCAATGAATGCTTAAAACTCTCCACATACCCTCAAAAAATCCCCTCAAGCTATGTGCTATGTCTTTGGATGACCAAAAGAAGACAGGAGACCTAAAATTCTTAACTGTTTTTGTAAAATCTGGCCTGTCAGGATCTTACAGCACGCCCATCTCCTCACTCCACGTCTCCATGTGGTGATGTCATGTTTAATATCAGTATTACTAAGTGATATGTCTGGATTTAGAGTTTCTCCCAACCCTTTGTAAGTATAAACATGCCAGTAGAACAGTGCCCTAATCCCATCTAAAGGGTCTCTCCAGGTTGCTGAGGACCTAATAAACTGAGGCTGATCTTTTTTTCCCAGGAAAGATTGCAAATAGCAGCAGCCACTTTAAAAGGTTCTTATCAGAGACATGTGATTCAAACTGACAGAGCTCACTTTTCAGAAGCACCTGGGGACCAGTCAGCAGAAGCAACCCCTTTCCTCCTTCTTTTATTAATTAGGAGCTCATGAGACCACGAGCTGGGAGAGTGGAACGCCTTGTCCATCTTCCCAAAAAAGAAAAAGGAATTTTAGCAGAAAGTGAGCTGCAGACAAAGCGCCAGTGTAGCTGTCAGTGCCAAAGGACAGTCTGTGCCTTCCATGAAAAGACTTCAGTATGATGGAAACTGGCTAAATGATAAATTAAGCAACCAGTATTATTGTATCTCTGACATTACTATGGAACTCAGACTAAAATTCACCATCACACAGGACTTTGGCTTCATAATGTGGACAAACATCATGATCTCATCAATGCAGTGATGTGATCACAGAATCACAGAATAACCAGGTTGGAAGAGACCCACCGGATCATCGAGTCCAACCGTTCCTATCAAACACTAAACCATGTCCCTCAGCACCTCATCCACCCGTGCCTTAAACACCTCCAGGGAAGGTGAATCAACCACCTCCCTGGGCAGCCTGTTCCAGTGCTCAATGACCCTTTCCGTGAAATTTTTTTTTCTAATGTCCAGCCTAAACCTCCCCTGGCAGAACTTGAGGCCATTCCCTCTTGTCCTGTCCCCTGTCACTTGGGAGAAGAGGCCAGCACCCTCCTCTCTACAACCTCCTTTCAGGTAGTTGTAGAGAGCAATGAGGTCACCCCTCAGCCTCCTCTTCTCCAGGCTAAACAACCCCAGCTCTCTTAGGAGATTCTAGAACTGCACTCGGTTCCCGGAGTAGTCTTGGTTCCTAGTCTCACATACATTCAAAAATCCTGTATATTCTTAACACAGCCAACCTTCTTCTTGATTTTAACATTTACTGTTTCATTACTTTCCTTTTTATAGAAAAATCATGGAAAGACAAGTAATTTTAGCAGTTTCTAGAGCAGTGTGCAAACACACCACAGAGACTTACAAACACATGAAGTAATTCAGTGTGACTGAGTGAATATGCTTGAATATGAGTGAATATTTATTTTCTATTAGTGACGCAAACAAGCAGAAACTCTTCCCATGCACAGCTTCTGGTATATTTAGTTGAAATATTCCTTTTCAGCACAGGAATCATAGAATCACCAGGTTGGAAAAGACCCATCGGATCATCAAGTCTAACCATTCCTATCTGACACTAAGACATGTCCCTGAGCACCTTGTCTGCCTGTCTTTTAAACACCTCCAGGGATGGTGACTCAACCACCTCCCTGGGCAGCCTGTTCCAGTGCCCAATGACCCTGTCTGTGAAAAATTTCTTTCTGGTATCTAGTCTGAACCTCATCTGGTGTAGCTTGAGGCCATTCCCCCTTGTCCTGTCCCCTGTCACTTGGGAGAAGAGACCAGCTTCCTCCTCTCTACAACCTCCTTACAAGTAGTTGTAGAGAGCAATAAGGTCCCTCCTCAGCCTCCTCTTCTCCAGGCAAAACAACCCCAGTTTCCTCTATGTCAGCACTTGGTCACTCTCACAGTAAAAAAGTTTCCCGAAGTTCAGAGGGAATCTCCTGTGTGTTATTTGTGCTCACTGCCAGCTGCTCTCTCACATAAAGGTTCCTTCTCTTAATCTTCCCTGCCTATCCTTCCTAAAGAGCCTGTATCCCTCCGTGGCCACACTCTCATCACAGGAGCCATCCCACCACATCTCCATGATCTTCCTCCTTACACTCTTTCCCCTCGCCAGCTGGTTTTGTTATTATTCTGAAGACAACAATCAAGTAAGAAGTACTACATAGATGAAACTAATACAAACATTGGCTATTGTTTTCCATTTTATTAAACTACATGGAAGTCTGCCTCTGTCTAGCTGTGCTATTTTGTGAGGCTGTGTTCACATCCTTAAAGCTGTGGGCAACAAAAATCACTTTTCTGAAGATTAGAGGCTTGCGTTACTCCGACTGGAAAGGCTAGTCCTGAAAAGATGTTGCTGGGTGACTCATAAGTCATGTTATGTAGGACATGGAAAGAAGACATTAAAAGTGAAGGCCTCTTAGTTCAATTACATATGGCCATTTCTCATATATTATATAGGATTTGTCAGGTTCGAGCGCAGAATCGGTGCGGTGTTCACATATAAAATACTATGTAATACATGGAAAATAAATTCTTGTGAGTAGCCAGATCTGTCAAAGCTTTTACAGCTTGTTATATGAAATACAGATAATGGCGTAAGCGTGGCAGAGTCATGCCTGAAAAGGTAAGAAAAAACATCTTGGGACTCTAGTGTAGCACAGCAATAGCTCCTCAGTTTGTAGCCACACTACCCTTAAACTGCAGGCAAGAAGAGAGTGTGGGAACATCCCTGCAGTGGTGCCAACCAGCCACCCATCCCAAAACAGGTGACAAGTGTTGAAACAGGAACAACAGGCAAAGGGTCACTGGGCACTGGAACAGGCTGCCCAGGGAGGTGGTTGAGACACCTTCCCTGGTGGCATTTTAGGGATGGGTGGACAAGGTGCTGAGGGGCGTGGTTTAGTGATTGATAGGAATGGTTGGATATGATGATCCGGTGGGTCTTTTCCAACCTAGTGATTCTATTCTATGATTCTTACAGTTTGCTGCCAAGCAAATTCTCTACTGAGTTACTCAAGTTGTAACCTAATTAACCACAGCTTTTCCAACTTGTCTTCCCTCCTGTGCAGTTAGGAACTGAGGATGGACTGGTCCCATCTCACAACTGTCTTCGAAGAACTCCAGGTACCTGTACATCCCCCTGACAGCTGAAAGTGCAGCTCACAGCCCGGAAGGGAGTAGGAGTGGCAGAAACATCAGACACGTTGCCTGGCAGGAGACATTGCACTTTCCAAGAGAAGGAAGACAGATACACCTTTCCCAATTTATTCTGCAGCCATCTGTCTACTTCTGAAAGGCAACTGCACCAACACCCCCCCCCCACAGGCAAATACTTTGCTTTGGTCTATAGCTCTGTGCTGTGATACACTGGCAGTACGCTCATCCTGCATGTAATTCTGTTCTGGAATTGCCTCCTCATCACTGCAGCATGTAACTATTTTTAGGGACAGACAATTCCCCTGGGTTAATATTTACTGTCCTTGTCACCTCTGGCCTGGCAGCAGAGAACTATTTAATTCCATTCTGATTGCCTTGGCCCTCTTCAAGTGGCCAATTTTCCCATTCACCATCAGCTTCTCTCTTTTTCTGATGACCTCACAAACAGAACAGCCTCAGTGCCTCCAAAGGAAATAAAATTCTTGAGCCTGAATACATTTTCTGCTCTTTACTTGTTTCATACTATGAAAAAAGGACAAATTTCAGCACAGAAGAGAAAGGGTTAACAAAGTACCCAGGCTTATCTTTCCAAAGTGATTGGGCTGAGTTATAAGGCATGTGCATTCAGACATGGAGGATTTGCATAGACATATATTAACGTGCATTTGCCTAAGTTGCTTATGAGCAACCGATCAAGAACACAGGATTAGATACTTCAGTTTCAGAAAATAGAAGTATTGGGGGCATTCTCCCTTCCTTCTCTCTTCTCTTCCCTTCTTTCCCCCTTAGAAGTCCTATATTAGACACAGCCCATAATTCATGTTTACACAGAACGTACAAATGACCCTACCTAAAAATCCCAGTAATTTGCAAGACAGAACTCGCTGGACAAGATACTAGAAATACCTACTAGTCAGAGTTGTGACCATTTTCCATCACCCAGCAGCCTAGCAACATGCCCTCCAGCTGGTTTTCACTAGCATGCTTGACTGACTGACATCCCACCACTCCAAGATGCACACTCATTTTTGTGTTCCACTGAATAACAGTATCTACTAGAAAATACAGCTTAAATAGTCTTTAATCAGAAAAATTATCCATGTATTCAATATATAAATTTTTTTAAACCACACAGATTCTAGATTAATATAAGTTTGCAGAATCATTGCATCACACATTACTCATTTATATGACATCAGGATAGAAAACACAGTCCACACGTACTTTCCGAGGGCCTGTGTTTTTCAGCTCAAAGACATCCATGGTATAGTTGACTCTGCGACCATAGTGGTCAAACTGAACATTTCCTGTCAATCCTTGTATTCGAACCTACAAAAAGAAGTAAAAGCATCATGAAGATCGAGGCTTATATTCTTTATTTCTAATATCACAGTGGAAGTCATTCTAGCTATGTCCTTAGATTACCATAACAACATTACTGTAGGATAGTCAGGCATGACAAAGCAAGAAAAGTTGGCTACTTCTCCTTTGTATTCTATTTTCCTGTCAAACCATGCTCAAAATAGGCTTAGGTATGCCAATAAATAAATGCTAACAAAGACACACAATGGGCCTTCTCTTTCACGCTGAGGAGCTGCAGGCCCTAAAGAGAAGTACAATTTTTACCACTGTCATCACTCCTGCAGTATATTTTCAATCACAAGAAATAAACCCAATGAATGTTTGGCCTGAGCTTATATATTTTTTCATCTCACACTCTGGTGGATCAAATGTATAAATTGAGTATATATTGCTCATCAAGGTAAACTTGACAACAACCTTGGCCTCAGCAAAGCAATTTAGCATCACAGAAGATGGGTGACATGCAGGAAAAGAATATTTACAAAGCTTCAGAGGGGAGAAGGACAGATGTAAAGTCTTAAGATTGGCTGTAGCAGTTTTCCGCTATCTGTATCTCAGCTGGAACCAGAACTTTGTTTTTCCTTTCAGCGCTTTAGTACCTCACCAAAAGATATCCAGACTGTGGTCCTCAGCCCAAAGAAGCCATGGCCATATTGCTGCTGACTTTGTATCAGCATCGAACCATGCAAACCTCTCTGTAATTGAAGGCTCACACCATGGACCTGAACGCAGAAGCATGACTTCGTGCTTCTTTCACTTGTTACAGATCTGTTCAACTCCACGGAGTATGCAAAGCATACAAAATGCTTTACTTCTCTCCCTAAGAGTCAAGATGAGGATTTAAACCACTTATTCTTTCCCTCTGTCCATTCCTATCTCTGCCAATGTTTCTCCAGGACTGAAACCTCGGCTTCAAGGCACAGAGCTGCCAGCTCTGTCAGCAGTCACCTCTCAGCAGTTTCTCCTGAGTGGAGCCTGCTCATTTGCAATGATTTAAATTCTACTGCAGGATTTTTACTTTTTTTTTTTTTTTTCTTACTGTCCCATTCAAAGGAAAGGCTAAATCATCTTGACAGAGATCTGGAACTTTCTAGGCATCCATATTCATTGGGAATTCAAAATCCTGACATCAGAGAACAATAGCTCTGGGTTATTTCTTTTTAAAGAAAAAAAAATACTACCTATGTGATTTCCCTGGGAGAAATCCACTTTTATTCACCATGACAGAAACATATTTGAAAGGTTATATTATGGAGCTATACCTTTTTCTTTAAATGACAATATCTGTACAGCCAGGTTATATGCAAAAGTAACAGATGAGATCACCAGTTCAGTGGAGGAGGTCCTAACTATAGTAATAGAACTAAAAGTAGTTTCAAAAAGCAGTATTTTCCCCCTGTCTTACAAGTTATAAACCAGAACAGCCCCAGCTGTTTCCAAATGGCAACTGAAAATTAAATTTCCCCTCTCCCATTATTATCCTTACTTACGACATCATCCATCATCCAGATCATACAGCGTACAACTCGCATCTCATGTTCACAAAGATCACTAGAATAAAGCCTATCCTTACCTGTTTTAATGTCCTCTCCATATCAATTCCTTGACCCCATGGGGCTGCAGGGTTAGCAAGACAATCACCTGCGTTTCCTCTCCTTGAAATATCAATTTTCTGTCTTCTAAGATTACGGAACGTTTCAGCCATCACAAGTACTCCATCATATGTTAACGCAGATGTATACTAAATAGATGGACAAACACATTGCTTTAGAGTTGGCATGTCTTTAAAATAATCATCCATCTCAGACATTTCCAGTTTGATTCATTATGCAGCATTTTCTCTTCCTTTATTTATAAAAACCTCTCTTCAAAATCAAAAGCAATTTTGTCTAAGGAACAAAAGCAGGACTGAGAAGAGTACATTTTAGTAGCTCTAGCTTTAAAATTGTATTTCTTAAGGACAGGGAAATTTGCCTCTGAAGAATTATTCAAAGAAACAAATTAAACTGGAGACACTCAAGACTTTTTTTTTTTTCCAGTTGTCTTATACATTAGGGAATAACCACATCACCCAACTTACTCAAAAGAAAAGAAAGAAACAATAATTCAATGAGAAAACAACTGAAAAAAAAGGCACAGCTAACGAGCAGACATCCAGGCTATCAGAATTCTTAAGAATAATGAAGGGTATGTTCAAGGGTATGTATATATTGGAAAACCTATGTCAGCTCTCTGAATGACATAGGGCACTGAATGGTCTGTGTTTCTACATTAACTGCTGTAGGTTGAGAACATGCCAAATGAAATATATAGAGCAAGGCTTCACCAGATGTTAACCTGGAGCCACATAAACAAAGGGGCATTTTCTCAGTATAGTCCTCTAATGAACATGCTGCACCAGAAGTTGTTCACGTGCCCAAGGCTGCTATCGATACGCTCTGTAACTTCCAAAATTTAAATTCATTTATTCAAGTCTAATTTCCTTCCTGTCCTTTGTCTTGCATATTATAAGCTCTTTGGGACATGGTTACTCTTTATAATCTCAACTTCTTGTTATCCATAGGTGAACTGTGTATGATTCAGATTAATCATTCTGACTTCTCAGAAGAAGGCAGCACAATCCCATTCATGCGTCAAGGAGTCCTATAGCCTAAATTGTTCCTGACACCAGTACCTGGGGAAGCCTGCACTCCAAAGCCCACAGCATCCTTGTTTTATTTTACCTCCAGGACATCAATTTCTTGAATACTCACCAAATTATGTAGCTGTGCTTTTTATCATCCATGTTAATGCCTTCTCTAGACTTTGCCAATCTACCAGTCTTCCAGGCAAGGGAGGACTGATTGCTTATCTTTGTACAGTGCCCAGCACAAAGGAGCCCAGTCACAACTAGGTCTGATACGCAATAGTATGTTAAGTAACAGAACCATTTTGATGAAGTCATATTTACAGCTATGCTGTGATTTTCCTGCCAAGAAAATTACAGGTGAAAGAAATATTTTGTTATCGATCTGTGAGGGATTAGGGTAGAGGAACACTGGGATGCTATTTCACTGTAAGAATGTCCCTGGAAGTGACTACTACACCAGGTTTTGCGGTGGAAAGAATTGCTAGAGGAAAATCCAAATGAAAATTTAAGGGCAGTGAATTTACAATTGTGATTGCATCTCGTGTAGAATCCAGCTGTCAGGAAAGCTCCACACTCTAAGTGAATCTAGATAATTAGACTAATTCATGTAAAATAGATTAAAATTATGTTGTCAGTTAAGCGTTTGACCTTTAATTCCTGTCAGTAAAGGGGTAAAGTTTGGAGTAAGTGACAGAGGACATTAAAGAGCATTAGTGAAATGCCTGTATTTTTTCATGCAATTATAATGACAGGCATAATCCGTTGCTAATGATAGTAAGATCAACGACTTTCTTCTTTGCCTAAATATTAAGGTCTTCATTCGTGTGTTCAAACAATGTTAACCAGAAGTTAGAACATTTGAGTGATATCTTTGGTTGTGCTTCAGATCAGCCAGTACCTTTGGTGGGGTCTCGGATCCCGGATATTCTCTCTGGTCCAGCTTCTTCCAGCGCTGCATCAGCTTTGTTACCATTGGGGTACTGAAATCTACTAGCTGAAATCCAGTCACATTGGCTCCTCCATGCATAAATCTCTCCAGAGAAATATCTTTGAATCCCTAAAAAATAAATTTAAGATTTTTTTTTTTTTCATCCTCATGCACCACTGTGAGTCCAATCTGCTCTAGGTCAGCAAGGCAGCATAAAGAATGTACAGCAGCACATTTCCATCAGGGGCCAAAACTTTCAACAGGAGAACAATGTTGAACCTTTGTTGGTAATTTCCATTTGTGCAATAAAGAACGAAGCAAAACCAAGAAATAGATTTCCCACATTATTGCCAGGGTGCTCTTGACAGCTAAGCAACACACATTGCTGGGAATGGCAGACAGTTTTTGAAGAAATGCCTTTCATGAATCAACTGAAATATGCCGGCAGAATATTAAAGCCTTTATCCAATTTCCATCAAAGTTGGCAGATTTGAATGAGCACTGGACTAGTGCTTTAACCAATGTATCCTTATTTCTTCTCATGCTTGCAAAATGACCAACACTTTTCTGTAAATACATTTATTCCAGGATTCGTTGTTTAGGCAGAAGTTGTCTGAGATGTTCAGGTAATACAACAGACATTAGAAGGCAGAAACAGTGCATGAGGATCTCACTGTTATTGAAAGGGAAACATAAACCAGAATTACCCTTTTTGTGAAATATGATGGTGGTAGCTCTCAGACCTGCTGAAAGCCTCGAGTGATCTCCAACATTGAAAAAAAACGAAAGCACATGTATTTCCTGACTTAATTTCTAAGGCTAATCTGTTCAGCATGTAAAAAGACAAATCCTTCCGTAAAATTTGCCTGTAGAGATATAATTGAACTTTGAGAAACTGCATAATACGAACTGCTAAAGCAAGTTAAGAAGCAAAAATAAATCTTTCTGCCCCTTTCCTGGCTGCTATGCTTAATACTAGCTCAGACTCATCTTATTTTTATTTTCTTAAATCCCTCTCATCTGCATTTATTAGTGTAAACAGAAGATATTATGACACTCCACCTATAAAAGAAAGATTTGGGAAAAAAAATTGTGGGGTACTGACCCAAAACTCCAAGGAAAAAATGTATTAAGGACAGAGATTTGATTCATATCCTAAATGATGCTGACAGTAAATATAAAAGGTGACACCTCAGGAAGTCATCTTACCTACATTATTGAAAAGCTAGTAGATAGCCCCTGCTAAAACAGATGTGCCTGTCTCCACTGTACATCTTACAGGCAGTTCACTGCCGCATCCAGTTCCTTGTTTACAGCAACTATTTTGCATTGGGAACAGTTATTTGGGGAACCATAAATTTGTGATGCTGAGAGTCTAATTTGCAAGACCTAAGAGAATAGATATGTCTTGTTCAAAATGCCTGAGGTCTTAAAAATAATCTGAAGTGGTCTTAAGTCAAGCTACAAGTACAGAAAAGCACAGTAAAATATTTCCTGTTAACTAAAATTCCTTGAGGGAGAGTAAAAAGAAAACAATTTAAAGCATACTCTAGACATTGTCCTACATTCACTGCAGTTGGCCAGCTTAATAACTGGGTAATTTTAATAATAAAATACTGCATTTACTCTTTCTGAACATCATCTGTGCGAAGGTGCAGTTCAGGCTTAGAGTGAAAATACTGAATTTGACTGGGAATAGCTGAATGCATGCTCCCTGAAAAACACAGAAAAATAACCTCGAGTATTGGTATGTTGGCAATATTAAAAAGATGAGTCAAAACTCATAGTGTAGTTCTGCAGATTCTTACTCCGCCACAAGATACACTCAGCAGTCCTTTATGCTACATTGATTTTGATAAAATTTAAGGTGGTAACATTATGCCCTTCTTGTTTAGATGGCTGTAACAACAAAATCAAGTTCTTTTACGCACCATAAAGAATGTGTTATGCACAACCACACATAAGTGACAAATGGCAAATGTTGTGTGAAGTGCTATAACTTCAAAGCAGAACTGAGCCTTTCACTTACCGAGCAGAGGTATAATTCTAGAAAAGTATCTTACCAGGTTGGCAACAATGTAGTGGTATCCTTTAACATGCTTTCCCACACTCACAATCTGTGGGAGAGAAAGAAGAAAGAAAAAAAAAAGAAAAGAAAATTGTCATATTGTTATCTCTAGAAAGTTGCTTTCACAGCCTCATAGAAATAAATTCTGAAATATCTAACATCATTAATATAGTGCTGAGAATCCTGAATCCTACTCCAGTAAGATGGCTATAACTTTCCACGTGCTTAATCATGGGAAGAAGTTAAAATGAAAACAAGTACAGTAATGAACTGGTAATCTGAGAGTCTTCTATACGATTGAAAATTTTACTGTAGTATGCTATTTTACCAAACAGAGCAATTATCTACAGGATACAAATTCACAAGGAGAAAGACACGCATGAGCTACAAAGTCTACCTGCTGATGTAATTTTAAATTCTAAATAAGTGCAGAATTTACAAATCAAAATAGGTTTTCATGTCTTGGGATCAAAGGAGCTCGCCTTTTGTTTGGTTGAGTACCTATGAGGGTTATTCAGCTCTTAGTAATATGCTAAAGACTATGGGAATGAGCACGAGCAAGGACAGAGCAAGAATAGACAGCAAGGCTGCTCTTGAGCGTTTAACCAAACTATAACACCAAGTGATGCAAAAAAGGAAACAAAATGATGTGCAGCTGCAACAGTCCTGACATGGCAAGATCAGCAACAGAGTTTAGACAAAAACTACGTCAGCTCACACCTTGTATCGACATTATCGCCCTTCCTACGATGGAATAACTCTTATTCAATGTGCTAAAATTAAAAAAAAATGAGGAGAGAATATTTTGTCAGTAGAAAATGGTGTTTTTACTGGTCTTCCTAGACACTAACAGTAATACTTGCAACATGCAGCTTGCATTTAATAACATTAAAGAGTTCTTTCAACTCTTAATTTTGATAGTTTACCACTTATTTAGAAAAAGTCCGCTGGGAATCCAAATATTTGATCTTTTTCATCTCATATACTCATCTCCACAAGTATTACAGCTTCCTTCCAAATGAATAAATAAGATACAGACAGGTTTTCCATGTGAAGCAGGTTACTTGATAAGTAATGGGAAACTTATGGATCTGTGTCTGTTTGTGCTTCGAAATCTTAGCTCTAGGCCCTGTCCTGAAGTGTTGTCAGCCTCTTGCTTTCATGGATCACACCAAGCATTCAAAAGACAGAACAAACATTCACTAAGCCTTCCAGCTTCTTTTCCCAGTGCAACACAAAATAATTAACATTACATTTTGGAGATGAGAAACAAGTTGCTGATGGACTAAATAATTCGGTCAAAGACCCCTAAGGATCCAGGATAAAAATCTGAATTAAAACTTGGAAATGCTTTATTCCTGGCTCTGTTTTTCCAGTAAGTCAATTTGATCCTATGGCAGAGTGGAAGGGAAAATCAAAATAATGTGGCATAAGCATCTTGTCAGAACTCCTTTAATTTTATTATTTTAAAGTAAGAAAGAGAATAAGCAATTTGTCTGTTATCTTTCTGTTCTTCTTGTTTCCCAAACTCTGTTTCATATTTATAGTCCATTGCTAAAATGATAGTTTATAAAAAGCAAAGCATAAGCTAAAAAAAACCCTCCCCCAAGATAGGATCAGATTGTCGCCCTTCATATAAATGAATTGCTTACTTTGGACTCAATTAAACTCATGTTATGATAAGTAATTTAATACTATTGCTACCATTTTATTAGGGGTAGCAGAGAGGGAAATCACACTTTTCCCTATTACAACTCGACACATGTGAGAAGGTGCTGTTGAGCCATTTTTTTTTTTTAAACTGAACACAAAGGGTTCAAATCCCTGCTGGCAAAAGGCGAGAGTTCAATGACTTCAATGAGGATATGATGGAACAGGTCCAGAGGAGGGCTACTAAGATGATCAGAGGGCTGGAGAATCTCCCATATGAGGACAGGCTGAGAGAGTTGGGGTTGTTCAGCCTGGAGAAGAGAAGGCTCCAAGGAAATATAATAGTGACCTTCCAGTACCTGAAAGGAGCCTACATGAAAGCTGGAGAGGGACTATTCATAAAGGCTTGTAGTGACAGGACTAGAAGCAATGGGTATAAACTGGAGAGGGGCAGATTTAGACTAGACAAAATGAGGATTTTCTTCACCATGAGAGTGATGAGGCGCTGGCACAGGTTGCCCAGGGAAGTTGTGGATGCCCCATCCCTGGGGGTGTTCAAGGCCAGGTTGGATAGGGCCTTGGGCAGCCTGGTCTAATGGGAAGTGTCCCTGCCCATGGCTGGTGGGTTGGAACTAGAAGATCTTTAAGGCCCCTTCCAACCCAAATGATTCTATGATTCTATGCGTCTATGATTCTATGATTGCTGACGCCAATAAGGCTTTTACATCTCTACTCCTTCAAGAACACGTTAATGAAAAAATGTCTCCTTCCCCATTACAGGGAAACTGATATAGATTAAAAATTCAAATTTCTAAATAACTACAGTATCACAGTTTGAATGTAAATGGATTCATATGATTTGAGACATATGTGACAGGATAACTATATTGTCACTTTGTACAAATCACTGTAGCTCCCTTTGAGCTCTGGGAAGCTGACATAGCTTTGGCAATTAACAGCCTCTGTGATCTCTTCCCTGATTTGATTTTGCAACACAAACTGTGAGGAACATTGCAACATATCAGTCAAATAAAACAAGCACACAATCAACCTGCAGCCGTTGAGGTACATTAGATACGTGTCCACAGATATCACAGTCAAAAGGAGTCACTACTGCAAATGATTAACAGATTTGCTTTCATCCTTGTTCCTAGAAAATTCATATAGAAATGACTGCAGAATGTTTGGACTTTATGTGAACAATACAGAATATTTTTGAAAAACAAAATAGTGATTTTTTCAGTGCAGTCTTTCAAAATCTGTCTCTTAGGGCGAGAAAAAAAGGTAGACATTTATGTATCATCTAGTTGTCTTAACTTCCTTTATACTCAGTGGAAGAGCAGGCACTTTGAGGAAATGATTCATCTTATCCTAAAGCACATGTCTAAAATTAATTAGATGTCTTGTGTCTTGAAACTGCATATTTTTCTGCACTGACTAGAAAAAAGAGTTGATGATGATTAGCTCTGATGTAGATACCTACATTTTATATCCCTAATGTTAACTGAGACAAATTTCACCCTCAGAATGTTGATCATGCAGACAGAGAAATTTTACTATATGGCTTGCCTTTCCAACCAAGATTGGATACAATTCTGATTTTGAATTTCAGAATGTTTATTTGTTGATCACTCATGGTTTGCAAACCAGGAATTGCTTATGATTTAGGAAAAAAAAAAAGTGCCTGCTGAGTGAGCATCTCATACTTTAAAATACTTAAAATATACACACAGTCATCTTTTTCTCTCAAATACTCAGTCCTGCAGATTATTACCTATAGAATAGGATATGAATTGTCACTACCTGAAGAACCACTCTATACTGTACTTCTGCGCTGTGATAAATTAAGGTAAATTGGGGTTGGAACTGGATGGTCTTTAAGGTCCCTTCCAACCCAAACTATTCTATGGTTCCATTATCTATGAAGGTAACTGACTTCAGTCTTCCATAACAAGAGGAGTTCCTGACAGATGCTCCATCTGGAATGTAAATTCTCACATTTTTCTTCTCTATTCTTTAACTGGTTAGCAGTGACTAGAGCTTTAACAGAGATAAGACCTCAATCCTTCCATACACATAACAGCAGACATTGCTTGGAACCACAAATTAAACTAAACTGTACTTCTAAATTCAGACCGAAGGGCCAAGTTCAGTCACAATCCAGAGAGAGGAAAGTTGTGTCAACTAAAATCTACATGAGCAAGTACTGTTGTTGGTATGACAGGACTTGTACAGCGAAAGCGTTAGTGCTAAGGAGGTAGCATCCATAGCACGCATGCTTCAAGATGTGACTTTGGACTATCTCTAACCTGGTTACCAGATCAAACTCATACTACACTTTAGGGATGCACGTCAGGTTCATTTCAGTAAGTACAATCAAAGAAAGTGAACTATTAAGGCCATTAAGCTGTCAAGGATATTTCCACATCTGATGCAACAGATACCATTGTGTCTGTGTGTGTCCACAGAAAACTGAAATTTGGAAAAAAAAAAAATCATCTTTAGGCTCCAATCCTGTTACTAAATGTGGTTTTGCATAAGAAACTAAGGAAAACAAAAAGAACGTTCCATTGTGGGAATTTTTAGTTGTTGATCTACCATGCTGCAGTTAAGAAAACGCCTCATTCTGATTTCAGTGATTCCAGTGATAATCAAAAGCAGGTAGGACTATGCCACTGACTTTAAAGTGTAGTAAAAGCCAGGCCAGTGAGATCTGAACCTAACTTAGGCTTTAGACATAACTCTGAACTTTCTGACTTTATCATACAATATTGTTCTTTCCTTTTAGCTGAACAATAGTCTAGGAAATTCAGAAACTATTCTGCTGTTGAAAAGAAGAGCTACCACTGTCTGCTTTGATTCTTTTCTTTCTTTCTTTCTTTTTCTTTTTTTTTTTTTTCCAAGGAGCGGCAAGTTCACTGACTTTGATAAAAACATTTCCAAACTTACATCAGCATCTGAACAGAGAATCAGGCCCCAAGTCACCCTCTGTTCCCTACTACTATGAAATAGATATTGCATATATAACTCATTTTAAAAGAATGCTTAACTTCTGTTGCATGAAATGTTCCTCGTTATGATTTCCAGGAGATGGAGGTCAGTACAGCTGGAGTGAAAAGGACTTATTTTCAGTTAAATCTCTTCAAAGGGTGATAGCTGTGCATTGTCAATGGGACTTTAACAAAGGTTTTCCTCTTTGCTATTGTGTCACAATCCGCTGCCTTAAGAAAAAGAACACCTGCAATAACATGAAGTCTCTCTAGCACAATATAAAATGTGTGGAGACTTGTTAAAGATGGAAGATTGAGACCTGACCTGAAATATTGTGGCAGAAATGCCGATGATATAAACCACAACTGAAATGGGAATTCATACAATATCTGAAGCAAGGACAGATCTTTTACAAAGCCATAAAAAGCAATTGAGAAACAAGAGAGAGGATGTTAAAGAAGGCAGCAAACAAAGCAGGAGAGGGTCCTTAGAAATGGGCATTTCTATCTTTGTTGTGAAAGGCAAGGCACTGAGGGGGCACAGTGGTGCACACGCCTGCCCCACACGTGGCTAAGCAGAGTAGAGCGGTGCTGCCCACATAGACCCTGCACCCACAACCAGCAGGCAGTGTCCGAGAAAGAAAACCTGGAGAGGTGACTCAAAGGTCATTAACCAGTGCCCTGAGCATGGCTGGTTGCTTTCTTCTGCTGCTAAAGCTCTTTGCATTCAAAGCCTACTCCTGTGAAAGGAGCTGAATGGTATATGCAGACTTGTAGGGAAAAAGGAGGTGAGGGAAGAGAGGAAGGGTGTAAGAAGAAGGTCACTTTACAAATCTCCGGAACCACTTGTATTCATCCTTTGTGTTCTACTGCCTATTTGTTCTTTCAGTAACTGAAATAACCTATTTCCTGGGTCTAAACCTCATCAGTTGTGGGATGCAGTGACAAAATGTGTTTTTATTACTGTGTAGCGAAGGACTATGATTATGTGCAAAATCCCAGCTGTTTCACAGAAAATAAGCCTATGTAGAGAGCTCCTCCTGGCTTTGTGGGATGAGGAAGACACTGGTGGCAGTGCTGGCAGCTCCCTCAAGGAGAAGACACATCGGTTTGTACTGACTTTACAGTATTGCTTAGAAGCAAATCCATAGCTCTCAAGGCGGAAAAAAAAAGCACGGAGAGAAAGGAATGATGAGGAAAAGGTACTTTATGAATCTCCCAATCCCCTTGAGACTAAGAAGAGGTACAGAGAGCTGCTACTGTATCCCTGAAGTAGTGTTGCTGCTTCCAGCCCAGGTGACTGTGTGCCGTGCACATACAAATTTCTTTGGATAATGATTTGCTCCTGTGGTTCTGTGCAAGCAGAACTAAATATGCATTTTGTTCACACAGATGAAAAAGATACAAAACAAAACTGGAGACAGTGAGAGACAAAGCCAGTCCATGCCATTTCTGAGTCAAGGCATAAAGAAATCCTCATTACGCAATTAAACTGTAGGTAAAAGAAATGTGACCTCTTGATAGAAAAATAAAACATTTATTTGTGTTGCGCTAGTGGTACTCTGTGCCAATGCACTGCTGCTTTCATGAAAAACAGGAAAGCAGAACAAATTGTGAAGGAATGATTGAACTAATGCTTTGTTTAATTCATGTGTCTGGTTATTTTCTGTCTTCTTGTAAGTATTATGCTGTAATTTATTAAAGTATTGTTTCAATTTATTGATATTATCTTAAGCTTAGTGATCTAAGTATCATTTGCAAAAAATGCCAGTTGCTAGCTTCTCTTAGTAGACACACTGGAAGTTAGAATGAGAAGACCCCATATTTTTAAAATCAGCAAAATTTACAACAATTTAGAGAAATTCAGCAGCCAAACATTACTTTTTCAGGTTTTTTAGCACTCCCATGGCAAAATATTAAGAACAGGCCAAGGAGTAGTGGAATATGCTACCTTCTGCACTTTTTGCTATTCATGCATTTATTTACCTCAATTTTTATGTTAATAATAATAATAAATCTTACTGTGACAGCCTGCTCCGTATTACCAATTGGAGAGATTTGATTTTAAGTGCTTACACATCCATGGTACTTTTCAGCTACACATCTCAAGGCTCTTTAAGGCTGGGGAAGCTGAGATCAGTGATGTCAACCAACACATTGAAAAACTGAGTGAGTTAGACAGCTATGAAGAGCCTCCAAGACACTGTGCAGCTACTTCTCTCTTATGGTTGTTAATAAGTATTGTTATCTATTATTAATTTGAGTTTATTGGCTTGTAATTTTTATAAGATAAGATTAATGATACTAGTACTTTGCCATGTGACAAATTTACATCCATGTTTAATTTTTAATATTACAATCTACATTCTTTTTATTATTATGTTTCAATTCAGCTGTGCACATTGAAGCATTAAATATGTGCCAGATGCTGCCTTGCAGTTTTCAGTTCTGTGTTTAAAGGCAAATACAGCCCTGGATGAGCAGCAAGGCTTGATCTTGCTGATACCGAGCACTGACAGAGCTGAGAAAGGTGGTACCTGTCTATTGGGCAACATTCCATTTAGTTCTTTTAAGCAGGGGAGAGCAGGGAGCAGGAAACAAAGACTGGAATCAGCCTGTCTGGTAGACCAGGAGTGAGACTGATGATTTGTGATGGCAAAACTGATTCACTATGCAAAATTCAGAAGAAAACGCTGCTCACAGTGAACACCTTTAAGATAATTAACACATAGAGTGCTCAGGTTTGAACTTTGTTGGATGGAGATGGATGGGAGAGAACGGAGCTCTACAGATGGATAAAGAAAGGAAAGCCATTGTCATTCTTGCAGAAAAGGAGAAACATTTCTTTGCTGAAGAGTCCTGTGTATGTCCATGTGTATATGTTTATGTATGAATCTGTGCGTACAAATACAGAAACAAATACTGCAAATGCTACTGCATATGAAAAAAACCTGTGAAAACAGACATTAGGAACAGCGATACGCTGTTACAGAAAGAAGTAAACATAAAACTCCTAGGCAAATGCGATTACACTTGGCTTGTGTTCTTCAGTTTGCATTGCTGAGCTTCGCATGAAGGTTATTACGGAGACAGTTAAACTCACTTCCAAGGAAAAATCTGCTCAAGAAGACTATCTGACATTTGGAACAAGTAGCAGAGTATTTAGCAGCAGAGAATGAGGAACCAAAACACTGGAGAAGCATGTTGCCTGGCTTAGTGAAGGACTGTTTCAGCTGTGGCCACTTGAATCATAGAATCATAGAATCATAGAATCATGGAATCATAGAATGACCAGGTTGGAAGAGACCCACCGGATCATCGAGTCCAACCATTCCTATCAAAGACTAAACCATGCCCCTTAGCACCTCGTCCACCCGTGCCTTAAACACCTCCAGGGAAGGTGACTCAACCACCTCCCTGGGCAGCCTGTTCCAGTGCCCAATGACCCTTTCTGTGAAAAATTTTTTCCTAATGTCCAGACTAAACCTCCCCTGGCAGAGCTTGAGGCCATTCCCTCTTGTCCTGTCCCCCGTCACTTGGGAGAAGAGGCCATCACCCTCCTCTCCACAACCTCCTTTCAGGTAGTTGTAGAGAGCAATGAGGTCTCCCCTCAGCCTCCGCTTCTCCAGGCTAAACACCCCCAGCTCTCTCAGCCACTCCTCGTAAGACCTGTGCACCCTTAGCAAGTTTGCGGACGACAAAGATAAAGACATTGATAAAGACATTGAACAGGGCTTGAAGAAGCACAGAGGTTGCTCTGCCCACTCTGGCATTCTTTCTAGCTGTTTCTGATACAAGCACATTATGGATTTGCAAGAATCGATAGAAGATGATACACAGTCCACTCACTTATAATATATTTTTATATCAAGAGCTGCTTATAGGTGTGCAAACAGAGTAATGAGAAAATAATGAGCTCATCTGTGTAGATCTGAGTCTTATTTTTTTGGCGTGACACTCAGCCTGACTCAACAAACACAGCAGGACAGGCTGGGTACACACTGGACAGGAACAAGTTTTGCAGGAAAGCTCCTGGGGTTTCTAGTAGTACCATGAGCCAGTTATGCACCCTCATGGCAAAGAAAGCCAAGAGAAGGGCCACAAAGGTGACTGAGGGCTTGAAGCATCTATTACCTGAGGAAAAATTAAGAGAGCGCGGACTTTTCAGACTGGAGAAGAAAAGGCTCAGGTAGATCTTGGTAATACACATAAATACCCGATGGGATGGTAGAGGGAAGAGGTTTTGTGACTCTTTCTGGAGGTGCACAACAATCAGACAAAAGACAAAGGACACAGTTTGCAGACACAAGAAATTCCAGCAAGATATGAGGAATTTGTTTTTCATCATGAAGTAGCCAAGTACTGAAAAAGGGCATAAGGGTGTTGTGGGATCTCCATTCTTGGAAGTGTTCAGAATTTGACTCGATGAGTAAGCTGATCTAAGCTTGCCCCCTTGAACAGGCGGAACATCCAGATGAGCTGTTTTACTGTCTGTAGAATAGAGCTATTCATATCAATACTTTACAAACTAAATTTCAAAGCCAGGTCCAAAATCTGCCTAAAACCAAATCTCAGAGCTCTAAGACCCCAGTCATCTTTTTTTCTGGTACCTTATTTGTTCTGCAGTGCTTAATATGTGTTGAAAATGAGAAGTCTGGCAGAGAAAGAAATGACAGACTATAACTGTTGACTTCCAACTTCAGCTTTTCATGATGTTGAAAGCTTTCTTACATATTTTTTACATGTCCTTTTGATATAGATTAACAGCAAAAAGAAAAACAACAATGAAAGGCCTAAAGAAAAGGTCTAAACTATCTACAGTTAACAAACTATCCATCATGATCTAAATGATTCTTACATTACACTTTTCAGCTTAATTGTAAAATCTATTTGGAGCATTGACTTTACTGTATAGCTGAACACATTTCTGAGCACAGAACAAACTATAAGTAATAGCTGTGAGATCAGCTACGGCTGAGCAAATGATGGTCTGCTTCTCTAGTAATAAGTGTTACTACTGTCTGAAGAAGTAGAAAGAACAAATACGATGGTTGAACAAGTAACATATGCTTTCACTGAAATCTTCAAAATCATTTTCTGTGTTATTTTTCAAACTTGATCACAATTTCATCATTTTATTACAGTTAACTCTTGCTTGAAAGTTAGCAAATGAAGAAATAACAAAAGAAATCTGTGATGTGCTTCTACTGAAGGTAATTTATTCCAGCTAACTAAATGCAAGTAGAACTTAGAAGAGAGTAGTATGACATTTCCTTAAATGTGTGTTTGGCTATGTATTTTTAGTCCTCTTTCTGAGGGAAATCACAGGTGTGCTATTGAGCTGCCTGTGACACTGCCTATCAATTTTCCAGTAAAGTATTTTTTAACATATTTGACAATTTCAACTATATTTGAAAGGAAGACAATGGCACTAAGACACAGTCTATGATATGTAGGACATCTAAGACATTAAGTCAATACAGTGTTCAAATATTGGCTGTGATGAACAGAGACCCATGTGTTTCTGCCACCATAGGGATAAGAAGCACCCAGACACTACACCTCCTGCCTGACAGCTACTAGTCAGCACATGAGTACTACTTGCTCAGACAACATGCACGTATTTCTTGGTTAGCCATGGCAAGTGCTATTTCTTGATTGCTAAATACAATTTTGGTAAGAAGATTTTATGGTGTTGGTGGTAGTGTTGTAATAGAATCATAGAATCATAGACTACTTCGGGTTGGAAGCGACCTTAAAGATCATCCGGTTTCAACTCCCCTGCCATAAGCAGGGACATCTCCCACCAGATCAGGATGCCCAAGGCTCCGTCCAACCTGGCCTTGAACACCTCCAGGGATGGGGCAGCCACCACTGCTCTGAGCAACCTGTGCCAGTGCCTTCGTGTTCTATGAGAAAAACAAAGCCCACAAAAACCAAGGGGTATCAGTCCTCAGGTTTAGTAATTCTAAATACTGTTTCATTCTGCTATATGCAGCTTCTGGATTGCTTCAGATTGTACTGATACAAATGAAGCAATGAGTAAGTACAAATGACAGTAAAATAATATGAGAAGAAAAATAAAAATTAAGAAATAGTTTTGTTAAACTGGGAAGGCAGACTTGGAGTTTCATAAGTTCAGCTTAAATAGGTATCTGGTATTAACTTTGTTTAGGCTTTCTCAGTAATAAACACATTTATTTTGAGAGTATATTTATTTTTACATATGAATTCTGTATTTAATAGAAATACGGAAACAGAAATTCAGTAAATATATTAAAAGATTAAAGTAATGATTTTCTAATTCTGGCAGATATATCCTTTACTCTTAGGCTGACTCAACTTCTGATTTTTTGCCAGAAATGCAAACAGATGCACTACATTAGAATGTAGAAAGAAAAATAAAAGAAAGAGGAAGAAAAGAATTGAAAAGTGAGAAAAAACACATGGGCTTGATTCTTGCTGTGCCATATGCATTAAACGACTCCTTTAGCCCAGGCTGTTCAGGTCATGTACTGCTTGCTGCCAGCACTAGCAGAGTAGTTGGTAGGTGACGGGAAACATAACGTTACTATGTGTTTCAAGTATTCATTTCATCTTAAGCAGAAGTACTTTGTATGAAATTCAGGGGAGCTCTTTAGAAACAAGAAGAAAAGAAGAACAGAAGAAACACACAAGCAAAGAATTTTCCATCTTCCTCACCAGCTTTCATCCTTTGATTCAAACAGACTATTTTTCCGCTTTTAAAAGACCGTCTGCTGAAAGCGTGGTGGAAAAAGATGTGTTGATAAACAAGGACATAATGGTCCTGGGCAGAATAATATGAATCACTAGAAATGCTATAGGAGCTATATCTGTTATATAAAACCGTGGAGATGTAATTTTATTTTTCTGTGTCTTCATTTTAGATCCATTTTTACTGTCTTATCCTGGTAAACTGGAAAGGATATGGCAAAAAAAAATCTCTAATTTCATGCATGTAAGGAAAGCGAGGCTTTGTCTTTGTTTCTAGTCACTTATGCAATACAAATAAAGGAACAGTTTATTTTTTAAATAAAAACTTGTGGCATATTTTTATTATGGCCGTGTTTGAACATATGAAACAAAGGAGGAATTTCACTCACAGGTAGCAAAAAGATTTTTCCTGGTTACGTCTGTTTTAAGATATTAAGGATGTACTGTGTTCTCTCACCACCCTGAGAGTTATTTCTGAAAAAGAGCTAAAATTATCTTGGTATGCCTAGGTTATGGCAGATTCTCGAGAGTAGGTGGAGATCTACTGACTCAGCTAGGCTGAAGACATCTGTCTTATTGATGTATCAAAGAAACAGCTCTGTGACCCTTAAGAAATGGATGTCTTGCTCCAGTGTTGTGTTTAAACAAGGGTTTTGAGCCATGCCAACTGGCACTGATACAGAAACCAAGCAAAACATTTCCAGTAACCCCCAAATACCTCCAGTTGCTACTGGAAACAGTTTGGTATTGTGTGGGTGAGCATCATCAATGAAAAGGAGAATAGCTTTATTAAGAAAACTGCCAGAGTCTTGTAAGTCTTGGCATAGCCTTGAAAGGTAAGACCTGAGACCTCTTCAGAGGCTGAAAGTAGGGAGTTATCCAAGGAAACTCAGATATGAACACCTGTATGCAGGCTGCCTTTCTAGAACAGAAAGCTGAAAATAAAACACATTTCTACTTCATCCCTAGAAGAGTACAGGTTTGGCCCTTGGCCAAAATATCAACCTTACCACAACAACACAAAAATCTGAAAGAAAGATTATATGATGGAAAACACACATTCTGGGTTGTGCATGGAGGGAGCCTGGATTTCAGGTATCATTGGGTTCTAGGATATAAATCTTCCCTGAAGACAAGCCTCAGGTATAGAGGGTAGAGGCATCTTCTACACAGAGCAAGGTACATGGAGGGGGGAAAATAAATAAGAGAAAGAAATGAACTAAGAAAAAAACAAAGGACAAAAAGAAATAGAAAGTGATAAGTTTAAAGTTCCACAAAAAGTGAGGAAATAGCAAGGTGATGATTTCCTCAGCTGGGCAGCTGAGAAAGGACAGTGAGCAGAAGACACCAGGTCAGGTAAGTGGGCATCAGGTAAAGGCAGTGGAACAGCTCATGAGCTTCAATTTTTTGAATGCAGCCAGAGAAAAGTCTCTGTCCTTCACTGAGGTCCAGAGTCATGAGAGGTCACTTGCTTGAGGCCCACAAGCATGGGAAGTGTGAATGTGTATCTAAATGGGCAATCACTTGAGAAGAAACTCACAAGCCCACAAGCCAGTTTTTCTCCCTTCATTAGCATAGATTTAAGGGCAAAGCACTTTGAGTTACAGTCTCATTACTGAGATTTAATTACTTTTCCTAAATGTTCTGCAGAACATTTACTTGTACATTGCAAAGTATTACAGTATAGTCACAACTTAGGCTCTCAATTACAGGAGAACTAGGCAGGAAAGAAGTTGAGTTAATTAGAGTCACTGAAGCTTAGTCAATTCTTATGTGTATGTGGGGAAGAGCACAGAAACTTTAAGACCATTTGTGAAGCCACCTTACCTGTCTGCTACAGGTTATTTAAACCTTCATGCAAAGGGAAAAAGTCAACGGCTGATACTTTGAGATGGCTATTATTTCACATTTTCTACACTGGGCTCTATTTGCTTCAATCCCATTTTGTGCAGACTAAATGTTGTGCCTGAGACAATTTCTGACTGCCCATCCTTAAGCAGCACTTGATCTCTGAAAGTGTTCTTATTTTAGAGTCCCAAACTAGCACCCCAGGCCTACTTGTAGATCAACATGTCTAGAAAGACCAAGACCTTCACAATGGAGAATAAAGCTGTAGTTTTTCTGCATCCTTTGTCTAGCCTGTCTATACTGCCATTCCTGTTTGTACAGTGACCTTCCTTCGGAAGGATGGAGAAGATCTTCAGGCATTGTGGGGGAGAAGAATATTCACATGACCTAGGAAAATTACAGAAATATTCTGAAATATATTGATTTCTATTTAATTAGGACAAGTGTGAACATATATCTATATAAATGGGTAGTCATTACTGAGAAAAGAAAAGAACACCACATTCCCCAAACTCAATTTCTCTCATGTCATTTGCACAGATTTAAAGGAAAAGGCTTTGCACTTAGGTGTAAATAAACACCAGCACAAGTACAGAAGAGCTCATTTCCTGGATAAAATTAATCCCACCCAAAACTAATCAGTAGTCAGATGAATCACTTCCTAAAAGTGCTTGTATGACTGACTAAGATACAGGTATGTTGCAAGTAGGGCGTTAACTTGTACCCTCTACTCTCCCTGTGCAGGTAATGGAAAAAGGACTCAATTATCTTTTGGGCTTGCCCTGCAGAGGTGTTAACCAAACTCATCACATCTTATTCAGTTGGTTAAGGCCAGGCACTTCATTTTTATGATTTACCATGCCTGCATTAAGAACCTATTTCAGACACATAAAATTCAGATCTGTATGAAGTCAGAGAATGCCAAAATCTAATCCCATTAAAATCAATAACCAATTCAGTTCTGCATGGTCTGAGCAAAGAACACAGGTTATGTTCCAAAAAATGAACTGACTACGCAGATGCTGATCTGGAAAGAAAATAAGTAACAGCTCCAGGAAGCAAATACAAAGTGCACGTGATCAGTGTGATCCAAATGCATCCTGGTTGAATTGCTTTCCATGGAGGTGTTTAAAGGATGAGTGGATGAGGTGCTGAGGGGCATGGTTTAGTGACTGATAGGAATGATTGGATTTGATGACCCAGTGGCTCTTTTCCAACCTGGTGATTTTGTGATTCTGTGACTTCACTTTGCTTTGAAACTGAGTGGATACTCAGTAGACAGACCTACGCAGGATGGTGGGTGAACTTCAAGACTTATGGTAACACAACATACTTTTTCTAAGTCACATTTGCGTTACATGTACAAGAAATCAGGTGCCTACACTCATACACACACACAGAGCTGAAAGAGATTATTTTTCTGAATGTATTTTAAAAGACGCTCAAATGGGTGTTCTGTTTTACTACAACACAGGCTGAACTGTGGGAGGATTTCACGACAAGCTATAGAAAGCATGTCTTAAAACATAATGGCATTCAGAATCAAAAAAAAAAATGCCAAATGAGTATCTGTAGCAATATGGCATCATCTATTCTTCTCTTGGCAACAGTCATAGAAAAAGTCCTTGTTAAATCAGCCATACTATTAATTCTCAGCTTCCTTCTTTAACTTCTGCCAGTGAAAGCAAAATTGATGAATATATCTCTATTAGTACTATTTTATGCATTTCTGTATCACAAACGACATTTTATAATACTGTGACTTCAGCCGCAAACGCATCATGAACATTTTTTGCAATAAAATCTTTAAAATTCTCTTAGTGTGATAGCAAAAAGAAGCAATGTGGTGGCAGAGGATCTACCACCAGCAGATGGCATTCATTCCCTGTAGTTCCTGCAGCAGTGGCAGCGAGTCCTGAACAGTGCACTTACACCACATCAGTAAAATATGTGGGATCATGGGAGATGCAGATAGTTAACCCTAAGTTATTTTCCTGTCATTTGACTTTGGGGGTTGGAACTAGCTGATCTTTAAGGTCCCTTCCAAGCCAAACTAATCCATTATTCTATGAAAAAAATGCTCCATTCAAAACATTATTTTATTTTTTTTCATGATCTGAGAAAGAGTTCATACATAAGCGCTATGAGGAAATAGATTTAGATAGCCACGTCAGAGCAGCAGGATTTCATATTCACTTTACACACTTATATAGGTGCTACCCAGTCTACCTGACTCAGTATTTTCTTTATATAATAGCAGATTTTCATGAATAACTGATTGAAGAACCTGACCTTCCTTACTGGTTCAACAGCACCTTTATTCTACTCTTCTTCATGTTCATAAATACTCTGCTAAGGAAATAAAATTATCAATTTTAATATGTGTAATAATAATTCTAAAGCATTTTATGGCTAGAAATACTTATGGTGCATAGAATGTTAATATTCAAGTCAAGTAAGGTTTTTTTCATTGCAAACTGAGTTTTCCTTCTATGATGGAACGGAACGAGGGCATCTTAGCAATTAAACTGCACCATACTTTTCTGTCAGCCCTAAGACCCTGATATAAGATGCATCAGGCACGGAAGTGCTGGAATACGGGGCCAAACATCCAGCCTGCTGGCACTCTTTACCTGCTGAATGGGAAAGATGGGGCTTACTGGGCTTAGTGTGCTGACGTGTCGGCTCTTATGACAAGAGTTTCCTAGGAAAAGGAAGCAGGCAAGTGGATGTACAAACATAGACCCATGAAGAAAAACAAAAAGAAAGGCATCTCATTCCTACTGAGAACATATATGGAATGTAGTGCACAATGATATCTTATCTGGAGTGATGTGCTTAACAGTGACATTAAAAGCAGGTATTACCTGTTCTAAGAGATTCTGAAGCCTCTCTATTTCACAGTCTATTACAAATTTCTTTTCTTGCCTTCGGTCCAGGTCTTCTAAAAGCCGCCTGTAGCTGGCATCATTAAAATTCTCCACACAGATGGCACTGACTTGCCAGCTATTTTGCCCCGCTTTTTCCATTATAGCTTGAAGTATTGAATAACCTAAAAGAAAAGGATACAATACAGTAATAACACAATCATTGCATATTTTTGAATACTAATTGTCCTTAATCAATATCAGGTTTCTTAATGTTTGCTCCTGTAGGGAAGGGAATAAGAGACTGTATCTTTACCTATGCTGCTCGCCATGATCAGCGCACAGTATGTAGTTAACTAAAATCACAATTGCTGTTATCAAAATCCTTGGAGTGATTCCCAGCATTATGGATAAAACTTAAATGATTTATACGCACAAATTCTTCCAGTCAAGTATTCAGCTTCTCAGACTGGTTTTGTACAGGTTTCTATATCCAAGTATTACATGACACAGTAATATCCAAGTATTACATGACACAGGAAAGAAAAAATCTGATTCATTCACCAGAAGTACTTGAATACTACAAAAGCAGTATGTGAGACATTCAAATGCTTTGTTTTTTGTTGTAGTTGTTGGGTTTGGTTTTTGGTTTTTTTTTTGAACACCTAATCCAAGTAGTTTTTAAAGCCTCTTAATATGATTTTTTTCATTTATTTATAAATACATATGCCAGTATAGATGGGCGAACAGAAATGACATTGATCCATTTCAGAGATCCTGTACAGCTTTAATCAATGTGATTGGAGGTCAACGAATGGAAGGCACCGAAGAAGCATTAATTATTACTACTGGCAGGATTATTGCTCTTTACCATTATCAATATTTGATGCCTCCTTTGTCATCTTTGAGCCCATTCACAGAAAGGAAAGGCAGTGTCCTCTCTAAGGTCTCCATCTGAACCGACAGGGCAGGCTCCCTGCCCACAGTCTGTGCCCTGATCCATGAACTGTTAGCCTTCTTCCCTCTCCTAATTTTTTCTCACTGGGGTGTGCAGCACAGAGGCAGGAGACGAGCTCGTGACATATCTTAAGACAGCTTGCAAGTCTAGCTTTGACTTATCCAACCAGTTCCTAAAGCAGAAAGCATGTATTAATCCATCTTTTACTAAGTGTAAAAGCTGAATTTGTTTAAAGCAATGAAGATTGCACGCCTCAGATCCAGAGTTAATCTTTAAGAAAGACAGAAAGGACAGCTATACTTGTCAATAACATACTGATACAAATGACACAATTCAGAGAAGATCCCCCCGTCTATAATCCCAACACGAAATGCTGTAGCTTTTTACTCATCATGTGGCTGAATGAAAGATTTCAGCTCTTGAAAACTGTCCTTAGCGATGTGGCTAAACAGTGTTGTCTCTTCAACAAGAGGGTCCCATGCTTGAGTGCAGTGATGCCCAGCTGTCATTTTAATGGACCTGAAGATGCTACTGCATAACAGATTCCCCCTAAGAAGCATTAACAAGCATTCCCACAGACTGCAAGAGCAATCTTAGTAAGCTACATTTCAGAAAGAATTCTTTTGATTGTGCTGTTGCTAACCAAATAATTATCAGAGGATCTACTAAACCACCAAACCCCAAATCTGCCTCCAGTCAAATAAAAGTAGACAACTGTTTTATCAGAATATGAAGATTTTAGGACATATGAGAAACTAATTCTCTTGCATATCTAGGAGCAGTTATTTTTTTACTGGCTCCTATGACATTTGAAGTCCTTGAAATAGTAACTGAAAATCTGTATCTTCTTACCATTATGACGCTACGCAACCACACTCTGTAATCGACATTTATTACTTTTTTCTCCAATTCAGATAACATATTTAAGATAAAAATACAAGCATTTATAATGAAAACATAAACTTCATAACATATATTATCATATAAATGAGACACATTTTATGAAACAGTATTTTCTCTTAGGAAGCGAATTCAAATACTCGATGTATTGAGTGTTAAAACATTTCTATACTTAGCATACATTAACCCAATGACTGCTTTATTTTTCAAAGAACCATACAGCCTTCCTGTTAGTTGCTGCATAATTATTCTGCTTTTCCTGTTATTATATTCAATCTCCTTTTTGCCTGTAATTATCTCTGCAAATCATGACAAGATTATTTCCCAAACATTGTATTTCTTGCTTCATTTCCTACTCCCTTCCACATATAGACATACACTAAAACTACTCCAGTGTTACAGGAGTTCCAGCTTCATTTACACTGTAACTCTGACTCGATCTTTGCTACTAAGGCAGTCAACATTTATTTAATTCAGCTTCCTGACACAAATTAACATTTTCTTTGATTCAGAATGAATGGATTTTGAAACAGTAATTGACATCCTCTCATTCCTTTCTTATTTTGCTTGGACAGCTTTACTAAGATGCATTTTGATCAAAGTAGGGATTTATCCCAGTAAAATTATGGCAAATATCAGAAAAACATATAGAAAAGCTTTTCTTCTACCTTGAATCAAGCTTTGACTTTCCACATTTCATTTGCAATTGCCTTCATCTAGGCATTTGAAGCTTCTTGTCAGTAGCTGGCATTCAGATGCAGGTTTCCATGTTAGCATGTTTTTCATGTGTAGTAAAATACAGCTAAATGGTAGTAACTGGATGTGCTGCCACATCTCCATCAGAAACGTTCAGAACCCCCATGCAAGTAATCAGTTGCATGGTTATCTACTCAATGTGTAGGAGCAATATTTAATATAACAGACTGAGAAGGCTGGAGTTTCTCAGAATGAATCATGGCATTCACAGGCTTGTTTGCATAAAAATTAGACGTGCTGAGGAGAAAGGTTATTTGTCCAAAAAAATTGACTACAGCTATCAGGGGGGAAAATTAGTTGTATTTAGTGCTGCAAACATTTTATAAGGTAAACCCCCCGATGCTATTCTGGGGTAATTCTCAGAAACTTAGTGTAGCAGCTCTATTCAGATAAAATTCTTAAACTCCAGCAAGATTTTTGCCAAAATAAAGACACCAGACAGCTGTCATCTAAAAGGTATTTATTTTCTAGACATAGTGAAGAATTTCTTCTAGACATAAGGAAGAATTTCTTCACTATGAGAGTGGTGAGGCACTGGAACAGGTTGCCCAGGGAAGTTGTGGCTGCCCCATCCCTGGAGGTGTTCAAGGCCAGGTTGGATGGGACGTTGGGCAGCCTGGTCTGGTGTGAGGTGTCCCTGCCCATTGTAGAGGGTTTGGAAATAGATGATCTTTAAGGTCCCTCCCAACCCAAACTATCCTATGATTCTATAATTCTATGATTCTGCTTGTCTGCTGTTTATGCTCAGTTATGCTAAAGACAGATGAATGATTAATTTTCTGGAATGCATTCCATCCATATATTGTGGAATAATATTTCATACATAAAAGACAACTTAAAAAAACCCAGGCTAACTCATATCAGCTGAGTTACACCACCAATGCTTTTTGAAACATTATTTAAAAATATTGTATAGGACTATGCCAATAAATAAAAGTGAAATGAGTTCTCAGCTGCTTAAGGACCAGTGCTACCAACCCCACCTCGGTATACTGGAATACAACCAGAGACAGGGAAAGACACTATCATGTCATGAAAAAAACCCACCAAACATGAAAATGAAGAGTTATTCTATTCTTTTCCTGTAAAATCAGAGCCAGAGATGCCCTATCACAGATGGAAAGTCTATGTATTGGGATTGACACTACAGCTAAATATCTTACAAGCAAAATCTCTGATTTTCTTTAACACCAAACCCAACATTAGATGTGCATCTGGTCTTGCATATGCTTAGAGAAAGAATAATACTCCTTCAGAGAGACTTAGATATCTTCTGTAGGTCAAATTGTTTATAGCATTTGAGCAATTTTGGTATTTAAGAACACACTTTAAATGCAGGGGCTTAGGAGTCCAGGATTCCTCACAGTCACAGCAACATTGCTGTGATTAGAACCAACACACAACCACCCCACACCCAAGTAGTGGAAATACTGAGTAATCTTTTTTATTTTAAAATTCAGTGACCTTTCAGGTTTTTTTTAGTCTTCTGCTATGCCAGAGAGGCTTTCCCCTATCCAGTTCTGTTACAGTAGTCAATGACTTAAGTTCATTTATTTCCATTTAAATGAAAAGTAAAATCTGATATCTAAATCTCTTCAGTGTTTTCAGAATTAACTAAAGAGATAGAGGAGAATATCTTGACTTATTTTTCTGCAAGAATGTACGTGGTTGGCTTCTTTCCTTTCTATATTTTTTCTTTTTCACTTTTCTTTTTCTTCTTGCTTGCTTTTGCCAGAAATATTTCCGTGATCAATTACGGTGTCATAGCTAAATCTCAATAACTTGGATCTTCCAGCAGCCTATTCATTCTGGGAAACCATCTTCCTGGTCCCTCTAAGTGCATGCGATCATTCCTGATGGTCTTGCCAGGAGACAGATAGAAAAGTGGCTGCTAGCTCCAAACAGTAGCACCCAAAGTAATATTTCTTATTTTGGAACTATTGTGCAGAAAGTAACTTATTATTAATTTTCTATGATGAAGAGGATGCAATATTTACATGTTACTACTGTATTTTACTCTGGCTAGCACATTAAAAATACTGAATGACACAAGTTAACTGGTTAATATACTTAGAAACAGCATTTACAATACATTTGTTAGTAGAAAGGACCTCTGACGAATACAGGTTCTTTCCAAATATGGGCATCATGTAATACTTGTTACTGAAATGTAAATTCATTTTCTTCTCTTTCTGTCCAATTAACTTTCAAATAGGAATTGATCCCATTCCCAAGATTAACTATGATCCTAACAGCCACAGACACTGAAATGAAGGAGTTATTTCATGAGAGTTATGTCACTTCCATCTACTGGAATTTGCATTAGGATCAGGAGAAGAAATGATTTTTTTTTATAAATCCAACACACAGCAGGATAGAGGAATAAATGACCAAATCATTTGGTATGGATAAACCAATATATTTGACATTCAGGATTGGATTCTTGTCACTTAACTCTCGCTGTCTGTACAGTAGCTGTCTAAGATAATCATCCAAGCATTCAAATGAGAGACATATATCACATACAAAACACCCCCTTTTTTTTTTGGTCTTAGATATCTCTCAGGTGTGTTTTCCTCTTTCTCCAATGAATACTGAAAGAGTCTAGGCATGAGGCTTAGTGAGAATACACATAACTCCTCTAGCCAGACCTTGGTGAGATGAATTCAGACCCTACAGTGATGAAAACTGTATAAGACATTTACAGTATGAGTGGTGCAGGACTATATATTCAACCAATAGCTACAAACGCTCAAACTCAAGTGCATTTTAGTTTTCCTTATTACGATGAATACCTTTTAATTAATATATATTTTTGTTTTAAATTTTTGGTCAGTATTCAGATTCCAGAACTTGAACACAATCAGTAAGATTTATAAGCTCTATGATGTATGATAACCCACTCACATGCCTGATTTTTTTTCTGGTGTTGGAGCCAGAACATTCCAAAAAAAGTGTATACAAAGTGGTCAACTTAAATGACAGCGTGAAAGCTGGAATTACAGGTGTGTTCTGAGTCTTTCTTTGGTCCAATTTACAGTAATGACACATAGATTGGAAAACAAGATGGGGAGCTCAAGAAATAATCCCATCTATTCCTCTTTATCCCTCCATCCCCCATGACAGATAAATTATATTTAAATCATTCTAGATAGGTATCTATCTTTGTCCTTAGAAATCTCTAAAGAGGATTCTGTACCTTCCTAGGTAATACATTCATTGCTTAATTATCCTTATCATTAGGAGATGTTTCCTAAAGTCTAACCTAAGTCTCCCTTGGCACAATTTAAAGCCACTCACTCTTGTCCTATCACCGTTAGACCTGGAGAACAATTTGTTCCCTTCTTTAAAGCAATCCTTTACATAACTGAAGACTGCTGTTTCATTTCTTTTCTGTCTGTACTCCTTTTGCTGAAACATGATTCTTTTTTTCAGGTTTTCCTTGTGGAACATGTTTTAGTTTAGATTCTGACAATTTTCCGCACTTTCCTCTGGATATATTGCAATATTGAATCACTACTAAATATCTCCTTATCTGACAGTGACACTCATATACTTATATCTCCACTCAAATGTGTGACCAGTGTTTAACATGTATTCTAGAAATTTCATCAAGGCAAAATTTCTTTGGCTCATCTAGCAAAATGTCATGAAAAGTGTGTAAAAAGTCCTACTAGAATGAGACATCTATTTTTTTCCACAATGTCTATAAAATCAGTTTCTTCGTACCAGAAGGAAATTTGCTTTATCTCACATGATTTGTTCCTGAAAAATCCGTGTTTGGGTTGACTTAGCTTTCCAAATGCTATGTACTTTCAAAGACATCTGTTATGAAGTAGGTTATGAATTATACTATCAATGATGAGGATAATTTTCATGGAATCACAGAACAGTTGGAGTTGGAAAGGACTTTTAAAGGTCACCTAGTCCAACCCTCCTTGATCAGGTTGTTCAGAGCCCCATCCAACCTGACCTTGAAAGTTTCCAGGGATGGGGCAGCTATTACCTCTCTGGGCAACCTGTTCTGGTGTTTCACCACCCCCACTTTAAAACACTTCTTCCTTACAACCAGCCTAAATCTAACCTTTTTTAAGTTTTAAATCATTACCTCTTGTCTTATTGCTACAGGTCTTATTAAAAAGTGTGTCTCCTATTTTATTACAGGTCATCTTGGATCTATCATAAGGGCTAATGTCTAGCAGTATTTTTTAAAAAAGGAGAAAAAACCAGGAAAAACTGAACATAATTTGGAAGAAAACAGGGTATGTTCAGTTATTGATTATCTTTTTTCTTTGCTTCTCTTATTATTACTATTAATTTGACAAATATACAGCTTAGTCACAAATATGCCTTGCTTTTATATATTATAGGTTAATCCATTTTTCTCTAGTACAATGCCTTAAAGCCAAAATTCTTCCTTTCACTAAAATCTACACTCTGTAACTTTGATACTTTGATACTAATAAATTATCTTTCTTACACTATATTTTAATTGGTACAAAGGTATTTTCTAGAAATTGATAGCTTCCCAGCAACTTACCTCTCTAGTTAATACAATATTGTCTGTCCTGTGATGGTATATAGTTGTATATAGACCTTTGTGTAAACAACACCCAAAAGAACCATAACAAAAATATTAAGACTGCAAGCTAAACCACTCAAGAACTGATGGATCTTAAAATGAGCAGTAGCCTAATGCGTTCTTATTAATGTATTCTGGGGCTGTCTTTAATTATATTGTCAAAAACTACTTTTCCCTACAAGGCGTCTGCCTCAGTCTGTGCATGATACCTGTGCCCTAGGACAGAACTGACTGTGTGTACTAAATGAGGATTTGATGTTAGAACTTCTGCCTCCTTTCTATAGGGATTTGTAAGAAAACTACTCTTTTACTATGAAATACCTGGCAATCTCTGCCTATAGGCATTAAAGCAGAAAGAGAGAAAAATGCAAGAACAATCTTCGGACCAAAACAACAGGCATTCACACTAAGAAAAAATCATTTTAAGAAGACTTGAAACCTTAATTCTATCTTCGTGCACACATGACCATGTCCATATGTATTGGCGGCTAGACTGCAGGTAATTTATAGGACATTATTCCTTCTATAAGTTCTACTTATAGATCTCAAGCACATTATTTCTGATTTTAAATTTCAGTTGTGTTTGTTAGGATCTTTCAGGAATCTATATTCTCAAGTATTTAACTTTATCAGAAAAATGTAACGTGTCTTGGTAAGACAGACTTTAAAGTTTGGATGTTATGTCTATAATATGGTTACCTTTGGATTGAAATGAGTCTGAAATAAATCTTAATATTTCTTTTAAACTGACACTCAGACCATGAACTCATTAAAAGTTGATTATCTACCTCCCTATAAAACAACAAACAAACAAACTGGAGATAAGTCTAAAAATCTATGTTTTTCTTCCAGTGCCTAAAACTAGCTCATCGCTCTTCTGGTGCAGACCAGAACTGAGATGTCATTCTTTCTTTTTGGACTGGAGGTACAATTTGAGGAATATCCCATGATTTCTTATAGTGGCTTTTATTGAAGCGTAATAATATTGAAGAGTCGGAGGGAGGATCCAGGGATCTAAAGCCTGAGAGTCTGACTTTGGTGCCAGGGAAGGTCATGGAGCAACACCTTGAGTACTATCACACAGCATTCACAGGATAACCAAGTGATCACACCCAGCTGACATGAGTTAATGAAAAGCAGATCCTGCCTTTCTGTGAAAAATAACACACAAACAAGTGACAGAATTTTTAAAGCACGCAGGTGAACTAGAAGAGATATCTTCATCCCCTTCTGCCCTCTCCTTCCTATTCTCACCCCTCCCCTGAAAAGAATTTATAGGGCAAAAGGCACTTAACTGTCTCTACAAATGTTATCAGCATCATAGATATGCAGGACCGATCTTTTCCTGTGATGTTATAAGACAGATAATGCCATTTCTAGATGCTTGGATAGAGAAACAGGGGAAACTAGAATGATGTGATCTTCATACACGACTAAATCTTTTTTTGGTGTCCATATTTAAAAAATTAATGCTAAGATATTTGATGGAGTTCAAAGAAGCAATCAGGATGATTTGAGGCCAATATATAAAACATGCCTTGGAGAAAGAGACTTAGAGTAGAATTTATCTCAACTGAAAGTTCAATGGCTAAGTCTGAGTTAGTTACTCAGTTTCCTTCTGAAGGCAGTGGAGGGAAGCAGGCACCCTCTGAAGGCAATTCATAGATTTTCTTAGCATCTTTTATGACACATTTTTTCAGAGGAGGAAAAATCCCAGTATTATTTCTCAGATTTAATACCATGAACACTATTAACACAGTGTTGTGCATAGGTAAAAAGCAGGACTGAAAGCAGCCTGCAATATCAAATACCAAAGTAGGTCTTTGCTCCTCACATGACTTAGTTTAAGTTCTTCTATATCATATCTACATTTTACATGTGAAGACAAAACTTTTCATTTAAGTAGAACTAAGAGTTAGGTTACTTTTATACTTCTGATGTGGAGGATGGGCAGCTACACATAGGTATCCTTTGATTATTTCAGTGAAGGGATTTGCATACAATTACAGCGACAATCTCAACTCCTAGCAGGAAGAAACACGGGATGAAGTAAGTACTCATCATATGATTAGACTAATTTATTATGTCTCACTGAGGCAAGTTAAATTCCAAAAAGTAATCAGAAACTCATGTTCAAAGCTCTGGTAGAATGAATATATTTAACAATTGAAATTAAATTTCAGGTGTAGGAACTGACATTTACTGGGAAAAATGGAAATGGACAAAGTAAAATGCAAAGATAAAGTTAAAACAATAAAGATATTAAAAGCTGTGATTGGCCTGCCAGAAAACAGGCCAGAACAGAAAGTTGTGGTAAAATCCTGGCAAGCTTCTCATATTAAATATATGTTGATCTGGACTTTGGTTAGCTTTAACTGACCTTGGCTTAAAATGAACACAGTGGCCAGTCAATAACCACTTCATAAAAGTTAAGTGCCTGTGACGTTTCATTATACAATGGCACTTGTGTTGACCATTTTGAAAGCAAATGATCTTAAGAACTTTGTTAATTTTAAAGCTGGGTACTTTTCTTCCCCTGAACAGCTGTTTATTCACAGAAAAGTGCACTCTGGTGACATCCCAAGTGTTAATGAACATGAGTGATTTTTTTTTCTGCATAGGATCAGCCAGAAGAAAAAATTACAAAGGTTTAAAAAAATTGGAAACAGCATCTAATACAAAGGGACATTCCTTCGATATTTCCATAAAGGGCATCTCCATGAACAGAAACAAGAAGCACAATTTGATATATGCATAACTGTTACCCAGGAGAGCAGTGGTAGCAAGATACTGTTTACCTCCTGCAGAAAGCACAGAATTCTGCATGTGTCATTGGATGCCCCTGAGTCCACTGTGTCATGACCATTAGGACTGAGAGTGTCCTGGGTGGTTTAGTCTTCATCTCTCCATCTGGAGCGAGCCCATAGCATTAAAAACAATGCTAAAATATTCACCAAGGCAGAGAAAGCCACAGAAAATTACTCTGCAGCATGGTACAAAGAATAATTACCAGAAATGTGGGAAAGTTTTATTGCAATCTTTGATTCAGTGGCTAAGTAGTTTATAAAAGCTGCAGAGGGGAATTGGCTGCGAAAATATGAGAAGGTGAAAAATAAAAATACAACAGAAGGACTTTCTGTATCTGAGAGGAATGAGAAGTGAGAACCCAGTAACTGCTAAATAGATACAAAATACTTCAGAAGTCCTAGAACATATGTTTGGCATTTTAGACTGTGACTTAGATTGAAAATAAAATGGTAAACAGGGTCTGCTTTCAGTTGTACTAGTGTAAAAGCAGAAAAATCCCACTTCCACCATTTTTTGCTGTACTTGGAAATGAAAATCTATTTCTGAAAAAGTAATAAGAGATTATAATTCATCTAAGTGTATGATATTATTGAATTTATCTTGAGTTTTCTTAGAAACTGCTGCCTGGAACAACTTCCTCTATGCTTAATGCTCAAAAACTACTGTGAAAGAAACGGCTGCCCACTAGCACTTTTTTATATATTTTGGCTTCTGCTTCCACTACCCTTTTCAATGTGATTAACACAATATTATTTCATAATAGAGCCTCTTAAATGCTATAAATTACCTCAACTGTTTTATTTTCCTCAAGAGATACAATGTAGGTTTAAATTTTCCAGTCTGCTTAATGCAGCAATGTCCAGCCTTTTCAACCTGAAAGCTGAAACATTATTCCAAAAAGGTCAGTGGGCCAGAATTAATGCTTGAGGACATTTTCTCTGGAAGCAGAGTGGAAGAGAGCAGTCACCACACCCAGCTCCCTTTCTGAGGATCCTTAAGTGTCTCCAGGAGACCAGGCTACAGCTGTAAAATTGCATGTAATTCCTTAAGTCCTGTTTTGCTTGTGTTATTGCAGTTATGCCTACTGGCATCCCAAAGGAACATCCACACTGCAGCTTTGGGCTGTGACTCCAGGCTGGGATGTACGTGATACCATCTCCCATGGTACGAGAGAGGGTGACCTCATTCCTCTTGCCAAAGTTACCTTACAAATCCAGTTCTAACCCACTGAGCCAGATTTCAGGCTAATTAATTACAAATAAACAAACACACACCACCGTCACAGAAACTGGAGATCTGCCTATGCCTCCATACGAGGACAGGCTGAGAGAGTTGGGGTTGTTCAGCCTGGAGAAGAGAAGGCTCCAAGGAGACCTTATAGCCACCTTCCAGCACCTGAAGGGGGCTACAAGAAAGCTGGGGAGGGACTGCTTACAAAGGCTTGTGGTGATAGGACTAGCGGCAATGGGTATAAACTGGAGAGGGGCAGATTTAGACTGAACATAAGGAAGAATTTCTTCACCATGAGGGTGGTGAGGCCCTGGAACAGGTTGTCCAGGGAAGCTGTGGCTGCCCCATCTGTGGAGGTGTTCAAGGCCAGGTTGGATGGGGCCTTGAGCAGCCTGGTCTAGTGGGAGCTGTCCCTGCCCATTACAGGGGGATTGGAACTGGATCTGGTCCCTTCCAACCCAAACAATTCGGTGATTCTATGACTCTTACGGTATGGTTTCATCAAAGACAGTTTGCACAAATATAAGGACCAGAAAGAGTTTCTGTGCTGAGCTGCTAACACTGGAGATGATATGAGGACAACAACTTAAATATTTACGCACTGCAGGACGTCTACACCAAAGAACCTTGTGACAAGTTGTATGTAGACATTACTGCTGTTGGAAGGAGGGGATGAATTTGCAAACAACTCGTGTGGTATTTTCCCCCACAGAGACTTGGTCCTGAGGCCAGGCTCCCTCTGAGGGATGGACCTACCTTGAACCACCATGTTTAAGTGTTTTCTGAGGTTGTTAGTGACATACGCAAAAAGAAGATTCTTCCTTAATATAACAAAGCAGACATAAAATATCTGTTCAAGGAAGAATACCCTACAAGATATCAGCTTTACTTACATTTAGCTTTCTATTCATGATGGCATCTTGCCTTGTGCATCACTGAATGAACACTTAAAAAAAGCCTTGGTGGCTTAATTTAGGAACGTATTTGTGCAAGAAAAAGAATTGTAATTACTTGACAGAAATTTCTTTAAGGGTTCTCTGTCTGAAGATGTTAATATTCACTATTTAGCTTTCATCTCTGCGGTGGTTTAAATGAACTAGTCCTCTTTTTTTTTTTTTTTTTGCAAGAGCCTGGTGTTAATTCATTTTCATGATTAAAAGGTTATTCTGATCCTGAGACAATTATCGTGAAATATGAGACAGCCCTGTATGGTATGCTCTATAGTAGAGAATGTGGATAAAATTTTAGGCACCCTGCTAGGAACAATTGTTTGTATTTTCAAAAGTAATGTTCTGCTCAAAGGCCTAAGGTACTGTACAAAGTGTGCAGAAAAAACACAAAAAAGAAGAATTCAGAAAATAAAGTGACTTGGAGGTAGGGCAAGTTGTTTATTCCTACTTTTAATTAGGTCAACCAGACATTTCAAAAACTTTTTTTCTTACTTATCTGTCTGAAAATAAAACAACTTGCTTTCACGTGGATATTTAGTAATTCATTTAAAAGCAGGATGATTAAAATATACAATATGATGCAAATTAGACATCTTTGAATATGTATATATTTATATTAACATTTGTTTCCTTTAAAATATATTTAGGAGTAAATGATTTAGCTAATTACTTGGCATTTTCCTTTCTGTCATTCTTTTGCATCATCGCATATGAGTCACTACATGGTCCATATTCTAAGTTGCATTTTCACAGAATGAGAAGTAGAGAAATACTATAAATACTGCTTTTTTTCAGGATTACCTATAAAAGATAGGACAAATCTTGTTTCATAACTCATAAAATATTCATATTGACTTTAGCTGAACTACTCATGGGAGTAGAAATTGGTCCAATATTTGAAATCTGATGTAATTAAATTTTGAGAGTATTTAATTCCAAACCCCATTTAATACAATCACTGGATTTTAGGCGTACAACAACTAATTCTGTGCCAGGTGAAGATGTAATTGACAAAAATAATTTAAAGTAAGAGCTAACAAAGAACCAGAGAGAAAAATGAGTCCCTAATATGAAGGCAAAGACTTTACAGCTGGAAGGAAGGCAGGTAGGAAGGGCATCCTTCTTTGCAGGACAAGCACTATACACTTAAACTTCATTCCTGTCAGAAAGCATATTAAATGTTGCAGATAAATTTGGGTAATAAACATCAAAAATCACTGTCTAGACGGGAAGTGACTTTTTTCCCTTTTGTTAAATCTTGTCTTGACATACTTTTTTTCCAGTAGTAGAATTTTTCACTTTTTAGACAGAATGTTCATCTTTTCTTTGCAACTTTCTCTTGTACATCATTCATATAAACTCAGTTTCACAACTTCAGGATGGTCACAACATGTGTGGCACAGATTTCACATAAGAAAAGTATGGTTTAAAAAGCTACTGCATGTGTTTTATGATCATTTCCAAAAAGATAGGAGAGATTTTGATTTTTAAACAGCAAGTCTTATTTGCAAATGAACACTTGAAAAATGACCAAACATACCATAGATTAAGCATTGTTTTTTCTCTTCAGAAATCATGACATCTTTGATAGTTTGTTGTCAGCATGCCAGTACATCAATATTAGCTGTTTCCTGGCAGAGAACTAAACGAGTGAAGTATATGACATATTCAACGGACTGCAGTAGCAAAAGCCCTTTTCTACCCTCAAACGATCTCAACTGCTTAATATCCTACACAGTCAACATCAGGGTAGGGAAGATACTTTTTAAAAAAACCCTACCATGATGACAAACACTACTAAATATATAATAGACATAGTAGAGAGAGTAGAATTTATCAAGGATAACTTACAGCAAACTGCTATTTCAACATTCAGTTTGAATAGCAACTTTCTTTGTTGGCACAGTAACTTGCTCCAGGCACACTCCAGGCTTGCATGTCTGCTAAAATCCAAAAGGAATTGAACCTGTGGTCTCATGCAACTCAAAACTGCTACCAGAAATGGTCTTTATGCTGCAAGACAGTAATACTCAAATCTACATCGTTCTTTAATAACTCTTCATATCTTACTGAACAGTCTTACCTAAAAGCTACACGTCCCCATTACACTACATCTTTGGCACTCCAAAGGTTTTCTGTCCTGCAGTTCTATTACAACTTAAATTTCACAAGTTAGCTGCAATTACCATGTTCTGATGCATTTAAGCTGTATAATTGAAATACGGTTAAATATGTAGCGTTTCTTTGTTAAGAAGACCTGTGCCAATGCCTACATCATCCTTGGGAACTTCCATCTACATCCTGGAAAGGTTCCTGAGAATCTTCTTTTGTACAGTAAACCTAATAATAGCACATATATCCAAATGTTAGTTCCCATAGATGGGAATGTCAAATTCCACAACATAACCTGCAGTACAACCAATGTGTATGTGATAAACTTATCAAGTATGACTGGTAAAGAATGGATTTACAAGGTACAGTCATTCACTTGGGATATCCAAATACACTTGAAAATAAAATTAATACTAGATTGGCACTCTGCGGGTTTGCTAAATGTCTGTATTTGCAAACAACATGGAAAGGAAAATTTAGTAGGAAACCAGGCATTCAAAAGAACAGGCAATAAAGTGGGCACATTCTATAAATAAGCTTAATGGGATCTTCTTTTCATTGTATTGTTCCTTTTGGTTTTTAGGATTTGCAAGCTATCTTCATGTCGAACTCTCCCTGAAGACCAAATCCATGCAGCACTACAGTGCTTCGTTGTATTTACAGAGATTTATATGCACCTCAGTGAAATTACAGGAACCCAGATCCATAGGCTTATTGTTAAATATGATTATCTGGTTTATGATATTATTTATTTTTATTTAAAGTCTTCTTTGCAACAAAAACAAAGACTAAATCACAAACATAACGTATTCACATCAAAAGGTAAAAATTATGTTGAAAGTGTACAATAGATTGGGAAATAACCTTACATTTTATCTCTACAAAACAGAGCTAAAGACACTCAAGATCCCATTCAGTAATTCCTTTCTCATTTTTCAGAAAACAGAGTGCCAAGCTACTCCAAGTGTTTAGCCACTCTAAGGATGAGATTACAAATTAGCTAAAGACCGAAGTAATCAAGTTCAAAGATACTGGTGATAATCATATAAAAACTGTGACTGTTCCTCATTATGTGGCACAGGTATATTACCTTGAGTTAAAACCTCCTCCAATTGTCTAGAGAGTTATTATCGTTGTTCTTGCCCACACCTAAATATGCTGAATTATGAAAAGGGTATTAAACCTTTTCATGCTATTTAGTCCCACCTCATCTCTAACAATTCAATTGAGAATTTCATCTGGTGCTTTTGCTTGCCGTCTGATAAACACACAGGTCTTGTTTCTAGCCTCAGTAAGCAGCTGAATCTAAGCCTGTGACGCAATCCTTCCTGGACACCTGCTCTATCCTCCGTTATTTCCCTGAAAACAGGCCTTTGTAACCCACCCACCATCCCATCAGAATATGTGGACCCTGTGCACACTAAGGATGAAAAAATGTGAATCTAAAAGCAGGTTACTCTTTTTGTATGCATAGTCCCAATGAAACCCGAAGTACTTACAGTAATCTACTGGAGGAATTCAGTCAATTATATGGCAATCCAGGTAAAATAAACAGTCAGTGAGGTAGAAAATGCTTTTCAAAGGGGCTTTTAATGAGTACCTGTTTAATTTTTTATTCAAGAGGCCAGCGCATTTTGCTGGTCAAAAACCTTAGGTTTTGGGGTTTTTTTTAATGTGATAGGTAAAACATAACACCGGACAAACAGCAAGAGAAGAAAAAGTCCTCCTGAAAATACTGGTTAGGTATCAAGGATTGGACAAAACCCCAAGGGAAATTAATTAATTTCCTAAAAGCCCTGTCAAAGACTGGTGTATCATATAAGGAGTGGATCCCAGCAGACAGAAGATGTCCCCTCCAGACAGTGAGATATAAGAAGAAACAGAGGGGCAAACTGTATAAAAGGGTCAGGCGGCTCATTTTCACAAACTTACTTTTTCTTGACAAGTATAATCCTGATAATTCTTAGGTTTTATTTTCTCAGCAGCCTCCTCTTTCTTTTACCTTAGTGGTATTTCTAGACAGGCAATATTGTTGACCCTTGGTTTACAAATCTGAATCCTAGATGTTCATGTAGGATTTGAAGAGGATCACTTTGTATTTATCTTCAACTCTCCTTGGGCTGTTCAGATAATGATGATTTTCCTTAATGGCACTGACATTTGCAAACGTAAGACAATACAAAGCCTAGGACTTGGGGGAAAATGTTTGGTAATTGCAAAGCAACAGAAGTTCCTATTTTATACTATCAGTATTATGGATTTTATTGATTGGTTATTGACAATCGTTGATTTATTTTCCATAGTTTTTTTGAAGCATTCTATAGTACTTATCATTACTATAGGTTTGAAGTCAAAAAGGGAGTTTGACCCCACCCTGAAATGAACATTATTAACTGACAAATTACCAGACATCTCTGTCCTCTATTCATATACTATTGGATATGACATCTTCCCCAAAAGGGTATATATGCCATTTAAAAAGTTGATACTGAAACACTATATTAGAAAGCACATGATATTTGAGCACACATGACCTTTTTCAAATAGCAGAAGTAAAATTCATTTCATCACAAAACACCTGCACAGAAGCTAACCATAAGACAAGAATTATCAATTTCCCTTATAAAAGTACTTCATAGTCTTTTCTCCATAAAGCTCTTCTCAATGGTGGTTCTGCAACCTCCTTCCACTTTTGCTTAATAACGTTTTGATTTCCAAGATAGATTCACTATTTTTTGGCATTTCTGCACTGCTTCAGTTTGAGCCAACACTATTCTTTAGCTTAAAAAGTTCCACTTTCTTGATTACTTTTACTCTCCTAGTATATTTAAGAAACCAAATCAACTTTCATTTACAGAAGAGCATTTTTACTTTCCTCTCATGACACAGGCTGTGCATAGTGATAATAATCCTTGCAGATCTTCCCAGAATCACTCTTTCTTAAAGAGAAGCTACAAGAATTGGCATGGTGAGATGTGTAGTGCACCCCTATGTAGCTGTTTCATACATCTATGCTCCAAACAACAACAAAGAAAGCTTTATTTATCACGATTAGCATTATATATACGAACACCAACAATCTTATTTTTAAAGCAAAAACTATTTATTTGTTCTAAGTTTAGGAAGAAATACAAACCCATTAAAAACTGTTAGGAAATGCATAAGCTATTTAACATAACTGAGCACAAAATCTCATGAGATAATCATATCTTACAGCACCTTGAATCAAGGGTGGTAGCCAAGTAAATTCAGATCTCAAGGGGTAAAATTATCTCATGAGGCCTACGTTCCCCTGAGACTTGTCTGAGTGTTGTTAGAAAAATGTCCAATATTTAAAAAACCCTTTATACTTAAGAAGAAAGATGAAATATGGAGCTCAGAAAGCAGAACTGTAGTTTCCAATGAATCAGTGAAGACCATAAGTTATGCACAATAAGCTGCCACTCTTTAACATGTTTAGTAATAATGAGAAATGGATAAAAAAATCCATTTAGACAGCATTTTTGTGGGGCTAGGGACTTGCCTGTCAGATCTTCTATATTGCTTTTAAAGAATATATTACAACACCTACTGTAACCATTAAGATGAGGAAATCCCGTTTTTTCTCCCCTTATTAATGTGCATATACTATGGATGTTTCTGCTCCTTGTTCACACTGCAGAACTCATCTTATTTAGGGACTGAAACTGTTAAGACCTCATACAGTGCTCAAAAGACATCTACTGATGCCAAATAGTTTACACGTCTATTCATGTTTTGTTTAAAAACCACAAAAGGCACGGAAAGGAGAGTAAAACATAAAACCAACTATTTAAGAGCGGCATAAAAAGAAAAATGTGCACATTTGTAAATTAAGAGGTTAATTAAAGAAGAGAAAAATATTCTAATGTGCTTAATATGAACTACTCTATTCTTTCTAACATGGTTCTCCGGGGAAGAAGAGGAATGAAAACAGTAATGCATATAATACACGATCTCATTACCAGTACTGAATGTGTCCCTTTCTCTGTTTCCCGAGTTCTAAATGCTCAAAACTGTAAAAATTACATAGACTTCAAGGCCTTTAATGCAGTCTCCCACAACTTCATTATCTCTAAATTGGAGAGACACAAGGCAATGGGTGGTTTCAATAGAGGATGAGGGATGATGTGATTGAGAGCAGCCCTGTGGAGAAGGACTTGGGAGTACTGATTGATGATAAGCTCGATATCAGCTGACAATGTGCACTTGCAGCCCAAAAGGGCAACTGTATCCTGGGCTGCATCAGAAGAAGTGCGGCCAGCAGCTCAAGGGAGGGGATTGTCTCCCTCTACTCTGCTCTCATGAGACCCCAACCTGGAGTTCTGTGTCCAGTTCTGGAATCCCCAAGGATATGGAACTGCTGGAATGGGTCCAGAGGAGGACTATGAAGATTTCTCAGAGGGCTGGAGCACCTTTGCTATGAACACAGGCTGAGAGAGTTGGGGTTGTTCAGCCTGGAGAAGAAAAGGCTCCAGGGAGGCCTTAGCGTGGCCTTCCAGTATGTGAAGGGGCTACAAGAAATCTGGGGAGGGACTTTTTACAAAGGTACCAAGTGATAAGACTGGGAGGAATGGCTTTAAATTGGAAGGAGGAAGATTTACCTTAGACGTTACGAAGAAATCGTTCATTATGAGGGTGGTGAGGAACTGGCATAGAGAAGTTGAGGATGCTCCATTCTTGGAAGTGTTGAAGGCCAGGCTGGATCGGGGCCTTGGACAGCCTGGTCTAGTGGGAAGTGTCCCTGCCCATGGCACAGGGGTTGGAACTAGAGGATCTTTAAGGTCCCTTCCAGACCAAATCATTCTATGACTCTATGATTCTAGGATTCTATAAACTCCATTGCTGCAACTTTTGAACACTGCTTCCTGTACTTCTGCTGGGCATCACAAGGAAGAGTCTGTCTGCTTCTACAAGCTCCACCAGGCAGCTGAAGACTGCAACAAGATCCTTCTCTTCTTAAGGGTGAACAAACCCAGCGCATTGTTGATTCATGTCCAACTCATCAGGACCTCAGGTCTTTTACTTCAAAGCTGCTTTCTATTCCATCAACTTCCAGGGCTTACTGTTGAGGTTATTTTGTCCTAGGTGCAACACCTGTATTTGTGTTTGTTGAACTTCATTTATGTCCAACACATCAATCAATTCCTCCAATCTGGCACCATTAGCCAAACTGCTTTGTCACAGTGTTCAAGTAATTATTAGAATTAACAAAGATAATGAATTCCCTTAGGCATGCCAACATACTTGGCTGCAAACTGGGTTTTGCATAGCTAATCGCAAACCTTCCGGCCAGATGATGCAGACAATTTTACCCCCATCTTATCACCCATACACCCAAACTGTATCTCAGATGCTGATAGCATAGGAGATAATGTCAAACACCTTGCTAAAGTAAAACTAAACATATACTGCCTTTTCTCTTGTCCATGGAGCCAGTATTTTGATCTTATAAAGCCATCAAAGTAGTCAGGCACAGGCTTACCCTACTAAATCCATGCTGACTATTCCCGTTCATCTCCTTGTCTTTCATATATGTACAAATGTATCTGCTTAATAATCCTCTTGTAGACCAACATGAAGCTGAGCAGATTCCCCAGATCCTCTTTCTTCCCTGGCTTGAAGGTGTCCATTAAGTTTTCCTTTTCCCAGTTATCATGAAACTCTTCTGGAACAAGATCTTTTGAAGACCACAGAGATAATAATGTCAAATGGTTCCCTCATCGTCCTTGGTTGGATCCCATCTAGTCTGTATAATTCCAGTTGGCTTAAAAGGTCTCTCACTCAGTCCTTCTTTACTGCTATTCCGCCTCTAAGCTTAGTGATTTGGAAGGACTCACGGCAGATCTTGCCAGTAAAAATCAATAAAGAAGGCACTGAAACGTTTGTGTCCTTGTCCACTGAGCAGTGGATTCACAGGGATTCACAGTGGATTCACTCCTCCTTTTGCTATGAATATGCTTTCAGAAGCTCTTCATATCTCCTGTTGGTTTTTGTTCCACTCCACTGCATGCTTGAGCCATATTTCTCTAATCCTCCAGCTAGCCTATCCCTGCTTCCATCTTCTGTGACCTTCCCCTTTGCATCCTTCCCAGTCATCTTCTTCATTGCTTGTTTCAAGAAATTATCTGGATGCTCTCCAGAAATCTCCTGAATGCTTGTACTCTGCCTTATTGCCTTTCTGCCAGATATCAGGGCAGCTGAAGTCCTCTAAAAATACCAGAGCCTTCAGTACTGAGGCTTTCTCCAGCTGTCTAAAGGTTTTAGAAGTCAATTCTTAGACTAAAGGAAGGCCTCATAAGTATATTTTTGACTTCTAATAAAAATATTATGAAAGAAATGCTTACAAAATATTAACTACTGTTGTGTAAACAACAAATAATAACAATAATAGTATTATGAAGTATCATATCTTGGAAAACCATATTTGTGTGAGTTCCCATTCATTGTTTGCTTTAGACCCTTATAAAAATAAATTATTTTGCAACACTTTTTTGAGTATAATCCGTATATGTGGGATAAAGCAGAAAACCTGAACACTTGTCTGATTTGACTGGATTTTTTTTCCATTTAAAAAGACTAATAATGGGGTAAGATTCAAAATGTCAAATAATACATTACTTATATTTTGTTTTCTCACTTTATTTCCCCATTAATTTCTCTCTTTTCATTTCAAGGCATGAAAAGTGGTATAAAACGGTAAGCAGTCAATGCAGCATGTCTCTAGTCTTGCATCAGCTTACACAGTGGGCTGGATAAATTGGCTATGATTCCAGGACTTTATATAGCTTTCATTATCTTTTTTTTTCTGCAACAAAGGAGGTTTAGAAAAGCAACATCCATCCTCTTGCATATTATACTCTAAATGTAATATAAACCACTTATAGTAGTGCTTACCTATATAATTAGAGGAACAAAGCTCTCAATTGAATGATTTTATACAGATCCTTCATAAATTAAGCCAGTGTTATGCCCTCTTTACTCCCAAGGAATTGCTAAATTCTGATAACAATTCACATACTTTCTATAAAAATAAAGTGGCAAAAAAAGCGCAAAACAAAACTCAAACCAAACCAACAAGCAAAACCAAGAAGCCCCAGCCTTCGGAGTACAGCCTTTATTTTCTAAGCTAATAAATATGCATATACAGGCACATACCCTAACACTTACAATAGTTAGCATCTCTTCCTCCCAATCAGAGCTTGTTTTAGTACCAATCCTAGTTCCATTTGCCTTTACAATTAGTATTGAACTCTCTCTCTAAGATCTCTGAATCTATACATTTGCAATTCCAGTCTGTTTCTCTGACTGAAACTTGTCCTCTGCTTTTTTCCTGCTTCCTCATGAGCTCGGGATCAATATGAATAATTTGCCTTCTTAAACTGGCTATTTACTTTTTAAAATATTGTAATAACATAAAAAACACATCTTATTTATAAAACATGCTTTTAACATATACATAACTCTCTAATAAGTTATCATATTAAATAAAGTAATATACAATCTTATTTTTGCAGTTTAAATTCCTTAATGTTTAGAATATTGTATTTATTCTGCAGTTTAAATGCATCATAGCTTCCATCCTTTTTCTCAGCTATTTCAACATCATTTTATTAATTTTATTAATTTCTGATAGACATAATTTTTCCTCACTCATATCCATCCACAGTGTTAATCAATGAATGTCTCATAGTTCACTGTTCTGATGATAATGTCTCTTTCTTTGCATTCCTTTTCTCTGTTCTTCTTTCCTCACTGCATCAAAGTTAAATATTTCTACCCACTTTCAAGGCACTTTCTGACCTACCTCCATTGTATTATCATTTATTTTAGAGATATTGGTGATCAGTGATGCTAATTTCATGCTCACTTACGAGATTTTCCACCATTCAACTCTGCTTTCTCCTTCGTGGTTCTGCAGGCTGAGCAGAGGCTCCCTGTAAGCCTTTGCTTTGTCACCCCATTATCCTCCCCCAAATACCACTTTTCCATAACACCTCCAAGAAGGCTTGACTGATTAGACTGCCATGATATTAAGAATACTTTTCATGTCTCCCTATATGAATTCTTGCATTTGTTGCCCACTTTTTGTTATCCTGCTTAACATGTAGATACAATTGCTCAAGGTAACGATGGTCTCTTTCTTTTGCATGTACATATGTAAGTAATTATCTGCTAAGACAGTTCTCAAGTGCTACGATGACACCAACAAATAATACTCAAATGAACATACTACTCTTACATATTGGTGGTGCAATCTGCCCTTGGGTAGTTCTGCCATTAATTCTGTTCTAAAATTGTCATGCTATTAAGCCATTAAGGTTGTTGAAGAAGATCCACTTTTGGAATGTTTCTTGAGCACTCAGGAAACCTACATTCAATATGCCAAAAATGGAAATCTAGTCCTGGAAACAGAGGTTCAAGAAGCCTCAAAAGCAAGGCTCCTGATCAAAGCATAACATGAAGTGTAGGCATAACCCACGTTGTCTTGACTCATTTCTAATGATGTTTAATGAATCACTTTCCAGCTAGGTATGTGAACCAAGAATTCTATATCTGAAAAGTTGGATGCTTTTGAATAAAGGTTTTGAATAACGGGAGCTGAAACAATCATCTGGATATTGCATTAGTAGCTCTTCCATCCTACTGGAGGCAAAAAATAGACATGATTATGTCACACTCCCACATGAATTCCTTTCAGCAATTCTGCCATTTGTAAGTCAATCTCATGTTGGGGACTGAAAGCTTTTCGACAGAGTAGAAAAATCAGAGCACTGTGCAGTTGTCCTCAGCCATTTTGAATATGGGCTTTGTTGTCGCCACCTTCTTCTCAAAATCTCACCAGGACTCCTTTGGACACCTCTGCAATCATATGAACCTAAAAGAGATCAAGCTCTCTTCTAGAGCCTAGTGAGAATCAGAAGGAAAAAGAAAGGAAATAAGGAATAACCCTGTTGCTCTTCATTTGCTACACACAGTGCTAGTGAAAGAGTTTATCATGTAGCAATGATATTTTAGTATTAGCAGTGGTTGTAATTTTTGTAAGTGCAAGAGATGCCAGAAAGCCAAATACTGACTGCAAGGAAAACCAAAATAAGATGCTATTGTAATCTCCTGTCTCTATATTTTTCACATGCTATTTATGAAATAGATTTCCAAAAAGGAGGTAGAGGGTAATTAAGCAAGTTGTCTTTTTCATGCTTTGGAACAGCAGTTGGTGTTTCTGACCTTTTACATGTAGCTGCCATCACTTTATTAATTAATCATTTTTTTTTTTTAAATAAAAACTGGATGTTCTCTACTCCACTGGCTGCTGGTTGCTGCACAGATGTGTCTGATGACACACTGATTTTATTCTCTCCAGAAAAAAAAGCCCTTGGTCATGTGATTTAATAAATCACACGCGCACACACACAATAAGAGAAAATGAGGAAAAAAAGTACATTCTTTATTACTTATCACTTCTTTTATTACCACCAGGTTCCATTTTCATAGCATTCAAGTTGCTTCTAGTATTACTGTACGTTATTGTGCTTGTTTTTGTAATAGAGACCAGGTATTATCCCCATTATACAAGAACATGGACAGCACTTATTCACTTCATGTAATATAAACCTTCTAAAAATGCAGCTGAATGCCAAGGCCTGGTCCATGATAGGCACCTAGAGATTATGTGCTTCAGTTATCCAAGGATACGTAGAATGTAACATTAATATGTTTTTCAAAACAGAAGGAAACTTTTACTAAGTAGATCTAATAAGTAGAAAACGATAAATAAAACTCTGCTGTCTCAGTATGGAGCCCTACTGGACAGATTGTGTTACTCTGAATCCATGAAGACTATGAAGGCTTCCAATGACTGCTTTTTTAAATTAATTTTTAATATTTTAAATAATTTAGAGTCATAGAATCATAGAACGGTTTGGGTTTGAAGGGACCTTAAAGACCATCCAGTTCCAACACCCCTGCCATGGGCAGGGACACCTCCCACTAGATCAGGCTGCCCAAGGCTCCATCCAACCTGGCCTTAAACAACTCCAGGGATGGAGCAGCCACAACTTTCCTAGGCAACCTGTGCCAGTGCCTCACCACTCTCATAATGAAGAAATTCCTCCGTATGTCTAGTCTAAATCTGCCCCTCTCCAGTTTACACCCATTGCCCCTAGTCCTATCACTACAAACCTTTGTAAATAGTCCCCCACCCGGCTTTCTTGTAGCCCCCTTCAGGTGCTGAAAAGTCACTATAAGGTCTCTTTGGAGCCTTCTCTTCTCCAGGCTGAACAACCTCAACTCTCTCAGCCTGTCCTCACATGCGTGGTGCTCCATCCCTCTGATCATCTTTGTAGCCCTCCTCTAGACCCATTCCAACAGCTCCAAATCCTTCTTATGCTGAGGATTCCAGAACTGGACATAATAGTCCAGATGAGGTCTCATAAGAGAGGAATAGAGGGGCTGAATCACCTCCCTCACCCTTCTGGCCATGCTTCTTTTGATGTAGCCCAGGATACGGTTGGGCTTCTGGGCGATTCTGATACTGCAGTATCATTGTTTGCATCCCCATAGTATGTGGGAGCCACTGTGATAGACAAGACCGATATATTTGAAGGGGCACCTTAGTTAGCCCATTTCCAAAAAAGGTGTGAGGATGATACCATTATTTGGGAAGTCCCACTGGACTGGAGGCTGGCTGATGTCGTGCCCATCTACAAGAAGGGTTGCAGGGAGGACCCAGGAAACTACAGGCCTGTCAGTCTGACCTCAGTGCCAGGGAAAGTCATGGAGCAGGTGATCTTGAGTGCTATCATGAAGCACATGCAAGAGAACCGGGTGATCAGGCCCAGTCAACGTGGGTTCACAAAAGGCAGGTCTTGCCAGACTAACCTGATCGCCTTCTATGACAAAGTGACTCGACTTTGGATGAGGGAAAGGCTGTGGATGTGGTCTTCCTGGACTTCAGTAAAGCCTTTGACACAGTTTCTCACAGCATTCTGCTTCGGAAACTGTCAGCGTCTGGACTGGACAGGCGCACACTCTCCTGGGTGGAAAACTGGTTGGCTGGCCGGGCCCAGAGAGTGGTGGGAAATGGTGTGAAATCCAGCTGGAGGCCAGTGACAAGTGGGGTTCTCCAGGGCTCAGTGCTGGGTCCAGCCCTCTTCAATGTCTTTATCAATGACCTGGATGAAGGCATCGAGTGCACCCTTAGCAAGTTTGCGGACGACACTAAGCTGGGTGGAAGTGTCGATCTGCTGGAGGGTAGGGAGGCTCTGCAAAGGGATCTGAACAGGCTGGACCGCTGGGCAGAGTCCAATGGCATGAGGTTTAACAAGGCCAAATGCCGGGTCCTGCACTTGGGGCACAACAACCCTATGCAGAGCTACAGACTAGGAGAAGTCTGTCTAGAAAGCTGCCTGGAGGAGAGGGACCTGGGGGTGTTGGTTGACAGCGACTGAACATGAGCCAGCAGTGGCCCAGGTGAGGGCCAGGTTAGGGAGGTTATTCTCCCTCTGTACTCGGCACTGGTGAGACTGCTCCTCGAATCCTGTGTTCAGTTCTGGGCCCCTCACCACAAGAAGGATGTTGAGGCTCTGGAGCGAGTCCAGAGAAGAGCAACAAAGCTGGTGAAGGGGATGGAGAACAGGCCTTATGAGGAACAGCTGAGAGAGCTGGGGTTGTTTAGCCTGGAGAAGAGGAGGCTGAGGGGAGACCTCATTGCCCTCTAGAAGTACCTGAAAGGAGGTTGTAGAGAGGAGGGTGCTGGCCTCTTCTCCCAAGTGACAGGGGACAGGACAAGAGGGAATGGCCTCAAGCTCCACCAGGGGAGGTTTAGGCTGGACATTAGGAAAAAATTCTTCACAGAAAGGGTCACTGGGCACTGGAACAGGCTGCCCAGGGAGGTGGTTGATTCACCTTCCCTGGAGGTGTTTAAGGCACGGGTGGACGAGGTGCTAAGGGACATGGTTTAGCGTTTGATAGGAATGGTTGGACTCGACGATCCGGTGGGTCTCTTCCAACCTGGTTAGTCTATGATTCTATGATTCTATGATTCTCAGTCTCCCTTATTTTCAGTTTAACTCTGCTCTAGCAGAATGACTCTAAATTAGACCTGGAACAAATATATCCATTTTAAAATTGTACCCTGGCTGTTGTTGACAACGTATCATTGAATAAACCCAGATATCCTTCTTTTCCCTCTAATGCTTTCATCTTGAGTTCACAGAATCGTCAGTCTTTACATACAACAGCAGCACACTGCAACGTCGAGGAGGGACTTCAGTGCCTACAAATGCTTCTGCATCTCATTACAGTACCCCATCACAGTGTGCACTTTTAGGAAGCCTCAACGCAAATACATCCAGATCAGCTGTTGATTCATTTACAGCACAAGGCCTGAAAGAATCAATTCAGGGATAGACTTTCATACAATTCCATGGGATCTTTAAGGAATACGCACTGTTATGTATCTGATTATCTCCTCTCCATTCCTTACTTTGCTCTGATTCTCCCTTCACCTCTCCAAATAGTGATTCACAACATCTTTTGATATAGAACACAGTGGAAAAATTTACCATGCGAATATATAAAACCCAGAAAACCTGAATTAATAACTCTTGCAGTAATCATAAATCATGCGTAAGGTGGCTATGAAATAAAAATTAAGTACAGTAAAGCATTACAGAAAAAACGTTAAGTACTGCATACACCCAGCAAAAAGAAATTACCATCTGTGTGGGAACAATAACATCAAATTTTCTGACATTTGTACATTTAGAATAGTCTGATGTTGGATGTTTTGCATTAATATATTTACAGTACGGAGGAGCTCTACTAAGATCAAAAACATTCATCCTGCATAATAATTCCATCAGAAACAAAGACAGTGAAAGGTATTTCTGCTGGAGTTTATAAAAACATTAAATTCAGTTATGAAGCCTTAAGCTGTAAAAGAAAGACTCAGCTTTTCAAAGAAAAGAAATAAAAAGCTGTCTCTGTTGGAGGAAAGATAAAATGATACAAACAACCCATCAGGAACAATTACGCTCATTCAAGTTTTAAACACTATTACAGTGCATACCCACCAGAAAATTCATAAGTATGACATGTAATGCATTGAATTTAGCTTTCTCATAGCCTTGTCGATGAAGCAAAGAGCTTTATACACATCTCCAAGGAGAGAAAAATAGACAGTTAAAACCCTTTCCAAAACAACCCTCCCCTTTATAACCTGAAAACCAAATTTTAGTTTAAGAAAGTATTATTTCAGAATTTTCTTTTCAGCATTTCACTAGACCCCGCATATGCACAGAGTGTACTGCAGTTGCATAAAAACAGCCATTGTACCACCTTATCTAATCCCGATTACATGAATAGAAGCTTTGAAATTTATTTAGATCACATAGTCAGCAGGAGCCCTGAATAAGGAAAATGTGTAATTGCATAGCTCAGGGGCAGATTTCGGTGTGCACTGTGACCCAGAAAGTCACATTTCAGTCCCCTGCATCCTCCTGGCAGTGGGAGCAGCCGGAGCCAGGCATGCACCAGGTGTACTTACATGCCCTCTCGACAACCCAGCTGCTGTGAGGAGAGCGTTGGAGGTCAGAGCTTCAGTGGCCTCTGATTTCTTCCTTCTTGAGCCTTACTGCATTAGCTCACACAGGTGCAGCAGGCTGGGGAAACTGCTCCTGAAAGGTGTCTGCTCTTTTTTTCCTTTGGCTAGCAGACCAACAATACAATCAGCCCCCATCTTTAGAGGCACTGAAGGGAGAAATTTAGCCCTTGGTATTGCGTGGTTGCATATCTAAGAAGGAGGGGGATATTTCCATGCAATTAGATTATCCTTGTTCCTTGTGTGACCAATTCCTCATGTGCTACCCACTGAAGTCAGGAATAATTTCAGTCCTGGCACTCAGTGGCTTTCAAGACTGTTTCTGCATACAGTGTCCAACAAAAGGATGGGCTGATGTGGAGGGGAGATGATAATCTACAGAATACATAATGAAACAATGTCACAGCTTGTTTTTCCCCCTGGTAAGAGGGCATGTAACCAGCAGAGTCTAACTTACAATGAGCATTTTCTGTCTCTGCAGTTACTTTTACCTTAAGGCAGAGGAAAGAAATCTTCTTATGATAATATTATACTACTGACACCATAACTAAGACTGAAAAAGGCTATTACTGGCCTAAATGACTCCAAATAAGGTCCCTTACTCTTTTCAAATTGGTATTAAAAATGAAGTACCAGAAGGATATTAACTCTTTGAGGAATTATTGCTTGGCCTACCTGAGGCTAAATATACTGGGCCAAAGCCTCTCCTGGTTCACAAAATTCAATTTCAATTGAGAGAACTACATCCTTCACAGCCCTCACAGAACACAAGAACAGAAAGGAAGACTAAGGGTGATCTCTCTTCAACTACATAGTGGGAGGGTATAAAGGAGATGGAGCTGGAACCTTCTGGTGGAACGTAGTAAAAGAAAGTGAGGCCCAACAAACAAACTCCAAAGCTAGAATTTCCAATTTTCATCATGAAGAAATCAAAAGAAGAGATTTCCATGAGACTATCTGAGATCCCTGTCCTTGGAGACGCTAAAAATCTCATCAGACAAGGGTTTGAACAACTTTGTTTAAGGTTGAAGTTGGCCCATATATTCAGTTGGGGATTTGATCAAATGACATAGAATCATAGAATCATAGAATCATAGAATCATAGACTAACCAGGTTGGAAGAGACCCACCGGATCATCGAGTCCAACCATTCCTATCAAACACTAAACCATGCCCCTTAGCACCTCGTCCACCCATGCCTTAAACACCTCCAGGGAAGGTGACTCAACCACCTCCCTGGGCAGCCTGTTCCAGTGCCCAATGGCACATCCAGATGTCCATTCCAACATAGATTATTCTGTGACACTATGATTTTAGCAGGGCTATTGTTCCGGTTTGCTATTGACTCAGATGCGTTCTTCAGTCTTGGTTGAAACCTCCTCCCCAGCCTTAGTGCTCAGATCATGTCTGCTAAGCCTCTGTGACTCCAGATTACAACGTTCCTATGGGATTTGGGTAAGCTATCTTCACAAAAGCCATCTAAGCATGCACAGACTTTTACTTAACATTGTCAAGATGATATCCCGTATATGCAGACTAATATCTGGCTTTAGCAAAAGTTTCCTATCAAGGAGAAATCTCCTGGAGAAAATTCCTGCTGCACTTTTGATATATTTTCGTGTTCGGTGTCTGGTAAACCATGCATTTGTTAGTATGCATGACTGACAAGAGATGCTTAACTAGAAGAACCCTTGATTACACACAATAATCAGAAAATCTACACCCTGTGTATGGCAGAATGCCCAGGTAGATGAACACAATCAAGCCATCTGGCCTTATAACCCCTCAGTTCTCACTGAGTCAGACTGACAGGATGCACTGCATTTCTTCACCATTTATGTGCTACCAGTCAGAAACATGCTGCTTTACAACACTAATTCAAAGAAAGGGAAAAGGGAACTAAAGAGAGAAACAGTGTCACGTCAGACAGTCTGTCCATGTCTAACAACACAGTCTCTTCCTCTCTTTCCTTCTGTCATCCCATTTTTAAAACTACATCAAGTCTGATGAGGTAAAGAAATGCATACAAATAAAGTCAAAATACATCAGTGTAATCCAAGATGAATCCAGGTTGCAGCAAGAGCGCTGATCAAAACAACAGGAGCTATGATATTTTCCCAATGAAGAAGATAGAAGCTTCTCTTGTATACTAACTGAAAGATTAAAAGGAAATTACCTCAATAGCAACTATGCAAGGTTTTTCATTCATTCATTTGTTGGTTTTTTGGGTTTGTGGGTTTTTTTTTGTTTTTTTTTTTTTTTTTTTTTTTTTTAATATAGCAGGCAGATTAGTCCTTTAAAGGAGATATCCCAGTTTCTCATTCACAACAGGGGCAGACTCCTCTCGAGTTAAGAATCATCCAAAAGGATTAGCCAAAAGGAGACTACACTTCCTTTTACTCTAGATATAGATTCTTTGATTGACATTCAGAAGGTAATTTGTACATGAGCACATTCTCAGGAATGTCTGTTTCCAGCAAAAGAGGTAAAAAGTGACTAGGAACACATCCCAGTATCAATTTTATAGTTAATATTCTTTTACTTACCAACAACAAATAGCAAGTTGTCTGTAAGCTTCTGATGTGAACTGTTTTAGCTGTTCTGATTATTTACAGTTGCATTATTCAATACTAGGTTGTTGCTACAAAACTCTTTGCTATGACATTGAAATTCTGCAAATAGATATATATTACATGAAAATAAACTTTCAGAGAGCAGACATTGGCTTGTTTAGGGGTCTAGTTGACAGAGTTCCCTGGGAGACAGTCCTGAAGTGCAAAGAGGTCCAGGAAGGCTGGACATTCTTCAAGAACAAAATCTTAAAGGTGCAGGAGCAGGCTGTTCCCCTGTGCTGAAATACAAGTAGATGGGGAAGAATGGCTTGGCTGAACAGAGACCTTTGGCTGGATCTCGGGAGAAAAAAGGCAGTTTATGACCTTTGGAAGAAGGGACAGGCAACTCGGGAGGGCTACAAAGGTGCTGTGAGGTTGCACAGGGAGAAAATCAGAAGGGCCAAAGCCCACCTAAAACTTAATCTGGCTACTGCTGTAAAAGACAATAAAAATGTTTATATAAATAGCAACAAAAGGAGGACTAAGTAGAATCTTTAGCCTTTTTTGGATGCAAGGGGGAAACACAGTGATAAAGGATGATAACTGTTAAGTCCTAGGGCTAGCATGGACAGAATAAGATTAATAGTAACAGTATTTTGATTATACTGCTAAGATTTAAATAACACTAACATTAAAGACTTGTCTCCACATACCAGCTGTGTCCACTTTTTGCCCTTACAAGATTTTTAGTGTAACTACTCTAACCAAAATTGTATAACAAAAGCCAAGATGGCACCATCTCTTCCAGACAAATTTTAAGGGAAAAAAAATAGTCCTGTCTTGGCAGTGCTGTCAAAAGGAAAAACTTACGATGACTGATTCCAAAGAGAAATTTGTGAACTTCGAACAGATGACGCTCTACAATTTAATTACGTAAAGTCAAGTATCCAGGGGGTGCAAAATATTGTTCCCATTTGCATTTCCTAGCACGTGGCTTTGATAATTCCTGTCTCAGGATGCCTGATCATGGGAATTTCCCATTTCTGCACCTATTGGATACGTAGGTGTCTCAGGCTGAGGCTTGGACTCACACAGCTGCCATGCCAATATTTCCCTGTGAAATAGCCTGAAGTCCATCACCTACAGCAAAGCTTCCCCTGTCCTCTATTAGACAGGGCCATATTAGAAATGTTTCTGGAGTTTACAGTGGAACAATGCAAAACTATAAAGAAATACTAACAAAAATTTGATGAAAGTCTCAGAATATGTCAGGTCAGTATCTCAAGACAAAAAGAAGGAAAAAAACCCCCCTTCAGTTCTTATTAAATAATACTTATAAAGTCTATCATCTGTGCTTTAATATACCAAGAGTGATAGACGTCCAAGACTGATGCACAAGAAATTTTGCTCTCTAAAGTTAACAGTGGTCATGGCAAATTTGGAAGATTTGCATGCTGGCCACACCAAATGAAGTCAAGAAGGTAAACACTGAACTGCATTAAATTCGCTATGATTTTGAAGTTTACAGTTACCAATAGTAGATCAGATTTTGCCTGCTTCATTCATTTTACTTTACTAAGCCTTCCACTGCAGTTCAAAAAATATATTTCTAGTCTTATACTTGGGTTTGGACTCCTACACGTTTTTGCAAATTAAAATAACTTAATCAGCTAGTTGATGACGTGCTTTATTACTAGACTTTGAAAAACATTTATTAAGTGAATAAATCAATGGGTCACCACCAGGCAAAGAAGTGCAGGCTCTAAGTCTGCAGCATTTGTCAGATAACTTAGTGAACTTTCCTCAAAGTCAGGTAGTTACTGTCCACATATAAGTTCATCCTGCAGTAATTTATTTCTCTAGTTATGTTTGTAAGAAACATTTTGTTTTCTGAGGTTGCTATTTCTATCTGATACACAAGTGGTTTTGTTCACTTGCTATGATGTCTTTACTGTATACATCAGTATTCATCTTAATCAGTAACATCTTAATATTGTTAATAAAGTACTGGCAATAGCCAAGTCAGAAAGACAATATTTTTTTTTCCCCCAGTAGAACTCATTTTTACGTGCCTAACTGTCCTACAATATTTTGTAAACAATCAATATTCTTTGAACACTACACATTTTATAGCTTCTTATGTTATTAAGAAATTAAACAAACAAATCCACCTCAGGATATGTTTAGATTGTCTAAATACTGTAAAGCGTGACTTAGTTTTCAATTCCCACTCTGAAACACATGATTGGATTCTTCTTTGCACAAAGGCTGCATTAAGCCATACATAAGTTAAGATCCTTAGGTAACAAATGTGTAGTCAAATTTGCATTAAAAATGGATGGATATCAAAACATTAGTACATTTTCAAATCTGTGGCTGATAACCTTACATTCCCCCAGGTGTCCACTGGGAATATGTGTGAACACAGCAGATAAAGGGTTAATGCATATTTTGAAGACTTGTGAACTGAAAATTATTTATGTCTCATCTTAACAGAAGATAAGGAAACATCCAGTTTAGCATGTGCGATTATACCACATAGCAATAATTCTGGAACTCCTTAAAAAATTGTTTAATTCAAACACTTTAAAGAAGGTTTCTTCCAAATGAGACAATCTGGCTTAAAGCAGTTTGGTCATTAGCTAATTGCCAATTTATCGCAAATATTAACCTTTCAGATAAGTGTTAAGCACACAGCACAAATACTCTTTGCTAAGCATTGCAGACCCATAAGACCTGATAAAGATATCAGAGATCTATGAAAATATCTTGGTTTAAAGCTTCACTGAAAGTGATTTCAGATTTTTAGGCTCATTTCTCCCTTGCATATATTTTGTCTTGTTACGTATGAAGCTTATGCAACGGGTCCAGAAGAGGGCTACAAAGATGATCCAAGAGCTGGAGCACCTCTCATACAAGGACAAGCTGAGAGAGTTGGGGTTGGGGGTTGTTCAGCTCCAAGGAGAAGAGAAGACTCCGAGGAGATCTTATAGCGACCTTCCAGTGCCTGAAGGGAGCTACAAGAGAGCTGGGGAGGGACTGTTTACAAAGGCTTGTAGTGATAGGACTAGGGGCAATGGTTGTAAACAGGAGAGGGGCAGATTTAGACTAGTCATAAGGAGGAATTTTTTCACAATGGGAGTGAAGAGGCCCTGGAACAGGTTGTCCAGGGAAGCTGTGTCCGCCCCATCTGTGGAGGCGTTGAAGGCCAGGTTGGATGGAGCCTCAGGCAGCCTGATGTAGTGGGAGGTGTCCCTGCCCATGGCAGGTGGGTTGGAACTGGATGATCGTTAAAGTCCCTTCCAACCCAAACTATACTATAATTCTGTGATTTCTCCTTTGCATGCATTTGTGTCTTGTTACATTTGAAATAAGGCATTTTTGAGCTACCAGCAAGCTGAAGAATATGTCTGCCTGTTTTGTTTTCTCATTAGACTCTTTGCTGCACTATTCAGAACTTTTATTGCTGTAGTTGGGAAAGTAAGATCCTATTTCTTCACAGTTTTGGTGGATAGTGGCCATCCTACGGCTTCCCCTATAACTGGGAAGAAATCCCAACAATATTTTCTATGATATAGGTACTAATTTTTTTTCTACATATTTGAGTAAGTTTTTCACTCTCTTTTACCTGGTAAAAGAGTTGCAACTTGGACTGTCACAGCACCAGATACACAAGCTTCTTTTACTGTTATTGCTTAGGTAACATAGTAAATAAATTTACAGAAGTGCCCACATATTTCCTTCTAACAGTCCATCATTTGCCAGGGAAGCTGTGGCTGCCCCATCCCTGGAGGTGTTCAAGGCCAGGTTGGATGGGGCCTTGAGCAGCCTGATCTGTTGGGAGGTGTCCCTGCCCGTGGCATTGGGGTTGGAACTGGATGGACTTTAAGGTCCCTTCCAACTCAAACCATTCCATGATTCTATCATTTGTATGTATAATCTCATTGCTCCCAGACTCAATAATTATGGCTATTCAAAAAGTAGCTTAAAATTTAGCTTGAAGCATTTGATTTTTCCAGTTTTCCCCACCAACATTAGCCAGCTGCACCAGCTTAAAGGCATCACCTGAAGGTGAGTTTTACAAGGTAACAGAAAAAACACAGGAGCTTATCCCTGCAAGGAAACATTGGATGATTCAGCTTGAGAATAAGAATGAAATCTTGGTTCTCCTCAAAAACTAGATTTTCATTTTATTTTTCCATTAATTTATTAGCTTTATGGTAGTTTTTCAATCAGGATTCAAAATCAATGCTTAGCGCTTCCTCTGCTGAAATGTCTTCTTTTTCATAGCTTATCTCAAAGCTCTAAGACCTGCTGTTACCTGGGATAAATTACCATAGTCCTACAATGCTGAATGGAACTGGACAAATTATCCAAGAGAAATTTTGGCCTGAGAATTTTAAGACACAGGCTTTGCATCATTTTGAGAGTAATTTCTATTATTTTTACTTCACAGCACACAATTTTTGCCACTGATCAAAACAAAGTCCAATCCATCCAGTAAACTACCTCTTACCACATGCAACACCAGCTGCTTCACAAAAAAGCCAAAAAGCAGTTGCTATGTATTACACTTCCTGTCAATTTTATCATATTCACAATCGTTCTGATATAGGCTAAAAATTTGATGTGAGTTGTCTTCCTTGTAATAGTCCTTCTTTAGCTTTATTAGTATAACTCAAGATATCATTACTCACAGCAACCTCCAACTAGTAATTGAAGCATGCTGTATTTTTGCCTTCAGCAATATCCTGTGTCATTTTTATGCTATAATTTCAAAACTGTATATAAAATTCTTCATGAGTTTTGAAATGGCCACCTTTCCATGGCCATTTTAACCTATAATATCTATAGATCTACTGTATCTTTGTCAATACACACACACACAGAGAACACCTGGCCTCTTGTAACAATAGCTTTATTTATTCTCTTTCTTAGATAGCTTCTGCATTTCCTCTGAATCATTTCAAAGGCATTGAATGAAATCTAAAGCCATCTGTCCCTGGGGATTTCCTCAGTAGCTTCCTTCCCCTCTAGTGAAACTTTGATAGCCCCATAGTTATGTTTTACTTTTTTCCATGCCTGGTTTCATCCCACTAGGCATTTTCTGAGCCTAGGACTCTGTTTCTTGAAATATTTCTTTCCATACTTTAAAACAGCACTCTAAGTAATTTACTCTAAGTGATTTTGAATCTTAAATTCCCCATCTTGTTAGTAGCTCTTTTTTAATCTTCTTACCAAATAGAAGTAATTGTCCAACACCCTGCTTTTGCTTTCTAAATTTCTTGAAGCCCTTGACTAAATTTCTTGAAGTACTGTTGGCTATTAAAATTCCATCCTTGACAGAAACTTCTGCCCTCTGCATTGTTAGTAGCTGGAATTAAGTGTCAGTTTGTGTTCTGTATTATCTGATCCTTTAGAAGAGATATATAGCAGTGTTTTATTTTATATTTTATTTTTTTGCTAAGGTTCAAAACCAAGCCTTAGATAATTCGCAGAGGACAAGGAACAGCAAGAAAAAGATAAATTAAGTGGATCATTAAATGTTACTACCAACAGACAGTAACTTGCTAAGTTCACTATGAATCAGATATAACCCTTGTACTAACCTGCACGACTGTATAGCTGAAGGGAGTTAACAGCAGTTTGAAAACAATGTCAGAAATTAAAGTCTAGATTGATCTGTTTAACCCAACGTCATCCATCATTTATTGACTAAAAAATGAAATATGTTACTTGTCACTAAAAGACGCAACAGTTCAGTGACATGCAATAAAATATCTTAATTTGAATAATTCTGAATTTAAGGATTACTAGCTGCAAATAAAGAATATTTCAGGAACACTCTAGCATACATGTCCAATCTATCAGGCAGACTTTGTCAGCAGTTTGAGAGACATATACTTTCCTTTTAAAAAAGGCAAACTACTGTGTTCCTATCATTAAACTGAAAATATCTTTGTAACAAAGATCTTTACATCCAGTACGATTTCTTTGTACTTTTCCAGTTGTTTCTCTGCATAAGAGCAAAGGCAAACAATGGCTCTACCTGCATTCAACATTTTAAAAAAATCAATTGCATATAGGCCACTACTATTTTTTCTTTGTTCAAGCTGTGTCATAGTCCATAAAGAAATAATCCATCACTGCTATATATGCGCTCCACTGCTGTGACAATAAATTCCTTATTTTGTTCTCATTGTACCCCAGGTAGCTCCGCTGGCTTCACTGGAGTTACTCCTGGTTTTCATCACTGTCAGTGAAAGCAGGATCAGGCAGAAGGAAAAGCCACTGCTGTGCACACTCTATGAAGTCCATCTATGAATCACAATGCGTTTTAAAAGTTTTATTCCCTTTATTTTATTAATTGAAAAACAATTCATCTAGGATTTAATTTTCAGCCCTGAATGGTCCTTTTAATTCAGAAGGACAAGACACCACATGCATTAGTCATGCATAAAAAAAATTCTGTTTGTAGTGCTGATATTAACTCATTGCATACTGTGTTTTATGCTGACTGATATAAGCTGCTCTAAATTTCCTGTCACATAAACTAGAGCCAGACCAAGCCTAATCCTGTGACAGACAGATTATGCTACATAAAATATAAACAGGAATAAGAAAATTCACCATAAATATTTATGTGTTTGTACTTGCAGTTTTCTATTTTTATAAATCCATTAGGTCTCACCAGAGATCTTTAATACGTTATTTTCATTTCAAATAGACTATTTGAAAATTCAAGTGTATGTATGATTCAAAATAAAGCCAAGCTAAATTAATATATTATAATTTATACTGTAACAATCCATGTGGAAAAAGGAGAGGTAGTAAGAAAATATCCACTTCTCCTTAGATAAGATTAAGATTTTAGTGTTTTAAGAGACAACATTGACCAATATCATAGGAAGGTCAATATAGTCTTGTCAAATGTACTTTAACCTCAAGGAGCTGAAGAAAGAGGAATCAACATATAAGGTCTCATATTTTCATGATACTTTATGACAACTAAACGGAAAACTGGTGTAAAGTGTTTTCGTTCAGACCAATCATATCTCACCTTCCAATTGGACTCTTTCTAACAGATATAATTACCGCTCAAGTCTATGGAGACTAAAACATACAGGAAGTATATGGAAAAGGGGCATTTTCTCAGCTCATGTTAGTCAAGTCAAACTAAGCTGAGGTGAAATTCTAGGGAGTATTTCTATGTGCAGATACAGGGAAAAATAATCTAAAGCACACACACGCATGTGCACACACACATCTATGTGCACAACTATTCATGCACATACATATGCACATACACTTTATAGTGAAGGAATCCCAGAGCTGTATCCTAAGTCTAGGAAGCCACTGTTCCCTCAATAGGGATTTCCTAGCTTGAGGTTAACAAAAGCTGTGAGCTCCTGGCACAGTAGTCATGTCAGAAGGGAGCCTTGGGAACCAGTCTTCAAAGAATAAATGCATAAATACCTCTTCTGTTGCTTTAGGCGACAGCTGGGAATATAGTCCTCTTATAGAGCTATTCACAATAATTTTTAAAAGCTAACGGATGGAGAATGTTTATTGCTATGGCCAGTATATTTTTATTACTAGAGATTTTTAAAATACATAAATATCTTTTCTGTCAAAGATTCCCCATATAAAGAACATAGGAAATGACAGCACTGAATTGAAATCCTTCCTTTATTACCTACAAACCAAGATATTGTGCTTCGTGACACACAGCATAACAATATTGCTCATAACCTGTAAGAACCCAATACGCCCAAGACAGTAATGTCCTTGCGCTTAGATTAGAAGATGCTGGAATAAAAAGGTGTTTGCTCAGTGCCCAGAAACATCACCCGTGACACTTTATGAAGAAAACATGTTGCTAAGTTTTGCCAAGGGTGACTTTCTGAGTACCTCTTGCTGGGAATGCAGTGAGCAAATCACTAATTATGCCAAGCTGGCAGGGGCATTTGCTTCTTTTGCCCAGGTTATGAAAATTATGGCAGCTACAGAAATTCTGACGGTCACGTGAAGGAGGTATCAGGATCCTGGCAAGCAATTCTCCCAATTACATGAACATTGTTATCTAAACAATAAGAAGTCAAAGAGAACAAGGGAGCAGGGTATGACCCCAACAAATCTCACTATCAATAACTGTGGATTTAAAAAGATTGTTTTCAGGGTCTTTTTATTTTTTTAAGGGGTTGGTTTGGGGTTTATTTTGGTAGGACCATCCTAACCAAAGTCTGGCTAAGCAAACAAATTTACAAAACCATTGCCTCAAAACTAAAAAATATTACAAGACTAATACTAAAAAAAAGGGGGGGATTTAAATATAGCAATATATACTTGGATTTTCAGTTTGTCCATTAATTTCTGTGCTACTGCAGTGTCAGTTGTCACAAACTCTTTTCTACAACCAAGGGGGACAGAAACTTCCTTTTTTGCATTTTCTTTCTGGACAGAAAGGAGTGCTGAGAGCTTCACAAAACCACCTGCCTCTTCAAGCAAGAGACTAAAGGAAAAAAAAAAACCAAAAACCAAGACCAACACAATACTGTTAGTTTTGCAGCTAACAAATGTTAGTTGTTAGTTTTTTAGGGTAAGATGTCAAGAAGTCAAGGAAAAACAGTTTTGACTACAGCAAGCTAAAGTGAGAAGTGACTATTTCAGAGCTCAGAATGGCCTCTGACAATGCCCACCTTGCCATGCCACATAATTAGTTGTGGAAAAAAAAAAAAAAGTTTTTGTGTTTTTTTTTCTTTTTTACAACAATGCTGTTTATCAAACTGCAACAAATTTAGTGGCTGGGCACAATGATGTTCTAAAATGTAAGTTCTATATCAATAATTATCAGACTACATTTTGCATCGTTTTTAGCACCAGAAACTGAAAGAAGTGAGGAAAGTAACTTGAAAAAAAAAATACCTGATGGCATTAAACAGCTTTAAGACTTCAATTCCCATTAAAAGGCTTCAGGTCCTGTTCTCCATATTGGACAGTCTGATCTCAGGGAGCTATGTGTAAATCCATCTAATAGGATTTTTTGTTAAGTAGGTCAAATTTTATAACTCTAGTCTCTGCCAGAGATTGGATTTTTCTTTACAAGCCAGATAACTTCCAGGCCTTCAGAAACTACCTCTTTACTACAAACGGAGCAAAGAACCAAAAGGAATTCAGTGGCTTGTACCAGGTAGCTCTTTCAAACATATTAATTTGTCATATCAAGGTATTAACAGTGAAACAGATGGAAGTGGTCCTGGAAAAAAATAAGAAGATTCTTTTGATGGATGTATCAAGCCAGGTGACCCCTTTTGACCAGGACAAAGAAGGCATGTGGTACTTAATTTAAAAAGATGTCTTCTTTCTCTCATACCTCCCATCAGAGTTTTACTCAGACCCTGAGGTTCATTCAACACTACCAACCACTTCGTTATCATCACAGCTACTGTGGAATATCCCTTATTAATAAAAGCAGTGGGTATATGATGTGGGTTAAAGGGAATGTGATGTGTTATATTAATGCAGCTCACACGTTCAGGGCAGGACAAGGCCAATGCGTGGCCTGAAAGGTGGATGGCGAAGTATTAGAGCTTGTTTACATTTCTACAAACAGATTTGCCTTCTACTATGCTAACAGTGTATGCTGCCTCAGAATCTTCATGCTGGTATTTAGGGATGCCCTTGCACGTAGTTGGTGTTGTCCTTCTTTCCAAAGAGTAGACAGAAGATGTAGGCAGCAGAATTGGAAACAAAGAGCTGCCTCAAAAGCTTCATGCCCAGGGGAAAACCCAATGCACCATGGAGAGCTGGAGATAAGCAAAGATGCCATCTGAATATGAAGTGAAGTTTATGATAGATGTGTGGTAGAAAAAAGACAGGAGAGAAGAAAAGAGATAAGATCAGAATGCATCAGGTTATGCGTGTGGCTGTGCAGATGTTCCTCAGAATACCAGAAAAGGAATGAAAGCTGCTAAGAGCTAAAACAGATACCACAGCTGACTGGAGCAAGATCCTTTGCCCCTGCTCTGTACGCAATCATGCAGCTTGCAGAGACTAGAGCCCAAGTTTTCCAAATGAAATAAAAGTTTATTTTTTTAAAGGTGAAAAGGAATTTGGCAGCTCTTCTTGAAGGTATGGTACTCAGCACAGCCATCCCAATGTACCTTCCACTATTTACTTTTCCCAGTTCATCTCAATGTATAAGATATTAGATGCTGCTTGCAAATGGAGCATAAAGGATGAAACAAAATGAAAGAAAAAGAATAAAATAAGTTAAGCCTACATCACAGTGGGAAGCTGCTGCTGAAGTTACAGGCGGCATGTATATTGCAGACATTATCAACTTCAGGTTGATACCATGTTGATATCAAATTCAGGTTTAGTAGTTTCTCCTTGTTGGTTTAACTGCCGCTCAAACCCTTCAATTGCTTTAACTTTTCTGTTTTCCAGTCTAAAACTCAAAAGCTCTACTCTAAACATAGAACCATAGAATCACAGAATCACCAGGTTGGAAGAGACCCATCGGATCACTGAGTCCAACCATTCCTATCAAACACTAAACCATGCCCCTCAGCACCTCATCCACCCATACCTTAAACACCTCCAGGGAAGGTGAATCAACCACCTCCCTGGGCAGCCTGTTCCAATTCCCAATGACCCTTTCTGTGAAGAATTTTTTCCTAATGTTCAGCCTGAACCTCCCTGGTGGAGCTTGAAGCCATTCCCTCTTGTCCTGTCCCCTGACACCTGGGAGGCCATCACCCTCCTCTCTACAACCTCCTTTCAGGTAGTTGTAGAGAGCAATGAGGTCTCCCCTCAGCCTCCTCTTCTCCAGGCTAAACACCCCCAGCTCTCTCAGCTGCTCCTCGTAAGACCTGCTCTCCAGCCCCTTCACCAGCTTCGTTGCTCTTCTCTGGACTCTCTCCAGAGCCTCAACATCCTTCTTGTGGTGAGGGGCCCAGAACTGAACACAGGATTCAAGGAGCGGTCTCACCAGTGCCGAGTACAGAGGGAGAATAACCTCCCTGGACATGCTGGTCACACCGTTTCTGATACATGGGTGTCCTCAGAGGAGGCAATGTCTGGTATGCCCAAACATGTCATCCAGCCCAGAAAAAAGGAAGGGCTTAGACCAGCCCGTGGCTTCCCTCTGGGGGTGACAGGCTCCTGGGGCTGATCTGCCTTGCATGCGACGCTGCAGAGGGGCTGTGAGGACATGAACCACGCCGCCCTTCCCCAGTCGCCTTCACCGGCATGAGGGGAAGGCTGTGGCCACTTTCCAGCTTTGGCTCAAGTCCATTCACTTTGCACCAGCTGAGCAGCAGGACATGGACTGTAAAATCTGGCCTAAAGGTTTTTAAATGTTTAGAGCCACAAAGGCAAAAGGTTAGCCTGAATAAATGGCATGGCCCACCCTGACACACTTCTCAGTTGTGGGGGTATAAGAGATCCTTTTTATTATCCTGGACAGTAGCTGAAAAATGACATAATACAGAGAAATAGGACACAGGGGCATTGGGGTTACTTTAGAGATGATTCAGATCTTGTTATTAATTCTTTCTACTTGGCGGAATGTTGAAAAACTGGCAAGGGAGCATTAGCATTGCTGGCAGAGCATCACTACAGCTGCACAGGTGGAGAGAAATCAGCCAGTAGCTCTTTCCAGCCTGATGAGGAGGGGTAAGGAGCAGGAGAGTGTACCGGCCCCACTTCCCAATGGCAAAATCACACAACAAAAGTCAAAAGCAGATCAGTTAAAAAAACAAATGAGCGTTCTGTCCTAACAGGTTGGCACAAGGTAACTGAAGCATGTCATATGTTGATATTTGGCCTCTCTACATAGCAGATGTCTTTTTCACAGGTCAGGCAGAACAATTGATTCAATGGTGAGAAAAATCCTGAGAGAAAGGGAAAAAAACTGGAGACGGTCCAATCTGTAGTACATACTTCAGAAGAGTATGTGTAAGAAAAAGAGATAATCTTCCACAGTTCTTTTAGCAGGTGTTTATCCTTTTTGGCACTGACAGCAATATTTTGTAGCTACACAGCAGACTTGCAGAATAAAATTCTTTTCCACACTTTCAAAAAATAATTACCCCTTATGTTACTTACAGCTGCTCTAGTCATTCATCAGTGCTGTTGTCCTCTTTCTCCAAACAAAAACTATGATAGTATTGCTTCTCTTGGAATTTTCCAAGAAAACCACATAATCTCCTAGTTGACCCTTCAGGAGAGTGGCCAGGGTGCTACGTGGCTTCCTTTAAAAGTACTCATTGCTAAGGAAGCTGCTTTCCTATGAAGATGCTAAAGTAATAGGCACCATTTAACATCTGAAAAAGACAAGAACCAATGGGCAAGTAAAATTAAAGTATACTGTTTGCTCTCCAAGAAATTTTAGTCCAGCAAAGAAAGATTTTCTTTACGTTCTGACATGCAGAGAGAAGTGTGAGGATGTCTGCAAGACAAGGTCACAGCCACGGGACAGGATGTCACCCAGAGGGACATGGACAGGCTGGAGAAGTGGGGCTGTGAGAACCTCATGAGGTTCAACAAGGCCAAGTGCAAGGTCCTACTCCTGGGACCAGGCAATCCCTGAATTTAGTACAGGATGGGGGATGATGTGATTGAGAGCGGCTGTGCAGAGAAGGACACGGGATTGCTGGTTGGTCAGAAGCTTGACATGAGCCAGCAATGTGTGCTCGTAGCCCAGAAGGCCAACTGTATCCTGGGCTGCATCAAAAGAAGCATGCCCAGCAGGTCAAGGGAGGTGATTCTGCCCCTCTCTTCCTCTCTTGTGAGACTTCATCTGGAATATTGTGTCCAGTTCTGGAAATCTCAATGTAAGAAGAATATGCAGCTGTTGGAATGGGTCCAGAGGAGGGCTACAAACTGATCAGAGGGCTGGAGCACCTCCCAAACGAGGACAGGCTGAGGGAGTTGGGGTTGTTCAGCCTAGAGAAAAGAAGGCTCCAAGGAGACCTGATAGTGACCTTCCAGTACCTGAAAGTGGCCTACAAGAAAGCTGAGGAGGGACTGTTTACAAAGGCTTGTAGTGATATGACTAGGGGCAATGGGTATAAACTGGAGAGGGGCAGATTTAGACTAGACATACGGAGGAATTTCTTCATGATGAGAGCGGTGAGGCACTGGCAGAGGTTGCCCAGAGAAGTTGTGGCTGCCCCATCCCTGGAGGTGTTGAAGGCCAGGCTGGATGGGACCTTGGGCAGCCTGGTCTAGTGGGACGTGTCCCTGCCTGTGGCAGGGGGGTGGAACTAGATGATCTTTAAAGTCCGTTCCAACTCAAACTATTCTATGATTCTAGTATTCTATAAACCAATGTTTCCTCACTGTTGCTGAGGTGAATCTCTCCGCGAAATAAGTGAAATAGCTCAAGAAACTCAGTATCCACTTCCCTGTTTAATAACTTGAATGTAGCTCTACAAAAATACCAGCTGCTGAAAAAAACCAAAAAAGGTAAGCATCTAAGCTCTTTTTCTGGACAAAGCTGAAATTAGACCTGCTCCAGTAATAAGACGTCTCACAAAGACATGTGGATTCATAAATCCTGAATGAGGACAGAGTATGAGAGCTGTCCTGTGGATCAGAAAAACTATACAATGTTAGACGTTAAAACACAGTGGCCTGATTCCCTGGCAGTGCAGGATGCAGTCAGTAGGTTATGCTCAGCTGCTTTATCTGAGGATCTGACCCTGCATTTCCTTATACACAAAAATATTCCACGCTCCTCTGCCATATCCACTTATATTATTAACTGCACCACTTCCTGTTATCCTGTTTTTCAAATTTGCTAGTGCTTTCTTGCCTTCAAAAGAAATTAAATATTGATTAAAATATTGCACCATTTTTTGGATGGCTTGGATTTCATGCAAACTGTGGATTTAATAAAACTACGACATCACTTTATGCTAAACTAAATAACAAAACTGCAGAGGCTGTGAATATGATAAGATTGTATTTCACCTATTTTGGATAGATTAGGCCAAATGGACACTTCATACCAGCAATATTTTCCAGCAATATCTAATCTCATTAGGCATTCTAAGTACATCCAGAAGAGTAGCGTAAATAAAACGCACTGTTTTCTGATGAGCTTTGATGAGCAGATGTTCGGGGGTTTTGTTGATTCATGTCTGGGATGTTTTTAAAACTTTTCTGCTTGTGTTCCTTTTCCTGTTGAGGGAATTCAGAATGACCCTGATGAAAAGGGACAATTGTGACTGTGTCTGCCTGGATGCTACCCAGGCCAGCAGCTGTGTGGTGGCCACCGCAACGCGCCTGACTTGCGGGAGGAGAAATTATGTAATTTGGCATTTTGGCTACTTGTGAATTCAGCTCTTGAATTCTATGCATTCCTATCATCACTGTTGTCTGGTAGTGTGGAAGTGCCTTTGAGGACACAAGATTAGTGAACATCTCTCTTTGCTGTTTGGTGATGCATTAAAATATATTGATAGTGACTTGTTCGTGCTGAAACCAAAACTGCACTTTTTCCTCCATGGCAGCCATGGACACAGACTGATTTGAAATCAAATTAATTTTTTTTTTTTTTAAGCTAAAACCTGTGACAAACCTTGATCTATCTGAAGAAATAAAGATATAAGGCAATGGGATGTTCCCAGGTTCTCAAATACTGTGCAAGGGCTGAAAATGAACCAGGCTTGCTGGAATGTACTGATAGAACAGGAAAGTGTGAGGAAAGTGGTAGAAGGAAATGTGGGAAAAAAACCCCAATACTAAATGATCAAAGAGGAAAGAAATGCAGAATCAAGCAACTAGATGATCTCAATGGTCTCTTCTAACACATTCTATAATTTTATGATTCTATGAAATAGGTGAAAGTAGGAATGCCAAAGTAGATCCTGAGATGATCAATGAGATAATGTACTCGAAGATTATGGTGCAGTGGAAATGTATTCAACAAAACAGATAAAGCAAGTTTTGAGAGGCTCTATCAAACAAGTTGCTGAAGTGACAGAAGATAATGTCGCTGCAGTTCCATATGCAGCCCAGGATGCAGACATGGGAGTAGGAACCCATAGCTGGATATTCCAATACAGAGGAGAAAAACAGTTCCTCTTTCAACAAGGGGAATTTTAAAGGGATTTTTAAAATAAGAAGAGTGCATCTGTTATGGCTGTTTTGAGGATGTTTCACAGAATAATATAAGTTTTGTGCAGAAGGGCACACTTTACATGAACACCACTTTTGGCTTCCCATAGAACCCAGGGTTTTTCCTTCTGCTTCAAGACCAAGAGCATATAGTTATATTACAAAATACCTAGCAGAATGTTCCGCTTATTTAAGAGATTTGTCGTGAAATAAAGCTAACACAAGGCATAACTACCTTGCTTTTCCCAGAAAGGATATATTTGAGTACAGAGATATCTAAATGTCCTTGCTTCACAAAGTTTACAGAATCACAGAATCACAGAATAACCAGGTTGGAAGAGACCCACCGGATCATCGAGTCCAACCGTTCCCATCAAACACTAAACCATGCCCCTCAGCACCTCATCCACCCGTGCCTTAAACACCTCCAGGGAAGGTGACTCAACCACCGACCTGGGCAGCCTCTGCCAGTGCCCAATGACCCTTTCCGTGAAAAATTTTTTCCTAACGTCCAGCCTAAACCTCCCCTGACAGAGCTTGAGGCCATTCCCTCTTGTCCTGTCCCCTGTCACTTGGGAGAAGAGGCCAGCACCCTCCTCTCTACAACCTCCTTTCAGGTAGTTGTAGAGAGCAATGAGGTCACCCCTCAGCCTCCTCTTCTCCAGGCTAAACAACCCCAGCTCTCTCAGCCGTTCCTCATAAGGCCTGTTCTCCAGCCCTTTCACCAGCTTTGTTGCTCTTCTCTGGACTCTCTCCAGAGCCTCAGCATCCTTCTTGTGGTGAGGGGCCCAGAACTGAACACAGGATTCGAGGAGCGGTCTCACCAGTGCTGAGTACAGAGGGAGGATAACCTCCCTGGACCTACTGGTCACGCCATTTCTGATACAAGCCAAGATGCCATTGGCCTTCTTGGCCACCTGGGCACACTGCTGGCTCAGGTTCAGTCGGCTGTCAACCAACACCCCCAGGTCCCTCTCCTCCAGGCAGCTTTCTAGCCAGACTTCTCCTAGTCTGTAGCACTGCACAGGGTTGTTGTGCCCCAAGTGCAGGACCCGGCATTTGGCCTTGTTAAACCTCATGCCATTGGACTCTGCCCAGTGGTCCAGCCTGTTCAGATCCCTTTGCAGAGCCTCCTGACACTCCAGCAGATCGACACTTCCACCCAGCTTAGTGTCGTCCGCAAACTTGCTCAGGGTGCACTCGATGCCTTCATCCAGGTCATTGATGAAGACATTGAACAGGGCTGGACCCAGCACTGAGCCCTGGGGAACCCCACTTGTCACTGCCCTCCAGCTGGAGTTAAGTCCATTTCCCACCACTCTCTGGGCCCGGCCATCCAACCAGTTTTCCACCCAGGAGAGTGTGCGCCTGTCCAGCCCAGAGGCTGACAGTTTCTCAAGCAGAACGCTGTGAGAAACTGTGTCAAAGGCTTTTACTAACAAAGTAAACTGCTTCCTTTTAACTCAATTTCATTCATACAAATCAAACCATTTAATAACAAGCATCTGTAAACACATTTCCTGTTATGAGGAAATTCTTTGAACAGCTCACTTAAAAAATGTTTATTATCCTTATAAGAGTTTCAAGATTTGTTTACTACTGTCCATTATTTTGTAATATGTATTCATACTTACCATTTGTTTTTCAGGTTTTTTTTTTGCTCTGAGCTTTTTAACTCCAATTAGCTTTTATGAAATAGAAGTATTTATATGGATTCATCCACAGTAACAACTGTCCCATGCTGACTTGACTTTCCATTAGGAAAGGGAAGATGTAGGACACAAGTCCTTACTGCCAGGACAGCTTCCTTCCTTTTTATCAGTGATGGGTTAGCATAAAATGCATATCTGTTCCAGGGATCTAGATTAGAAACTACAGTTATGCACTCAAAACTCATCTCTTTAGGGACACTTTGTCACTTATCAGGCCCAGATCTTCATAACTACATCAAATGTTCCGTTTGCGATTTGCAGTTGGAGTCAAACTGGAACAAAATGTATGCCCCTTGCCCACAGGAAAATGTCCTGCACTGTCCAGGTGTGCATTAATACTAAAACCCTCCAAGGTAGGAGTACAAAAGAGGGATTTTGAGTCCTTAGGATTCAAGGACCCTTTGGTAACTCTCTTTCCAATTGCAAAATGCTAAATACCTCAAACATTCACATTTTGATAACAGAAGCATCTGTTAATGCTATTATCTGTAAATACTAGTGCAGGAAATTCCCTGTACGGAGGCAGAAATAGCATCTGTAGTACTGTGGTAAGTAGTCAATCATTTTAAAAGCATCTCTACACTTCCACCTCTCCTTTTAGAATCGACCAAAGACAAATTATTGGTATAAATATGTATGCAAATAGGATTCAGCTGTAATTAAGGAGGGAAAAGCCTAAAATATACTCAATTTACTAGCAAAATGCATATAAATGTAGTGAAAATCTGAATATATTGGAACACAATTCTTCATAGAAACAGAAAATGTAGTCCTAAAGTTGTAGATTGCATAGGTGATACAACGACAGATCATTCAGATGAATTAAGAACACGCAACTCCAGAAATACAAACACAGATTTACTTCACAACATACTCCAATGCTAAATTATCTCTACTTTCCACTGCAACTCTGGAGAAATAATTTGTACTACATAAGAGATATATGTCTCACAAAATATGATGAGGAATGATCACGAAGGATTAAATTAGTCTAATAGAGTTTGATTATTTTTTTAAACAATAAAAGCATAAACAATAGAATAGTAGGTTTTGATACGTGTAAGTCTATATTTTGTTTATTTATTTTGATTTTTTAAAAGCCTGCTTTATAGCGTATTAAAACTTGGAACATTCATCCACACATAGCTAATGCTTTCAAAAGACAAGCTAATTTTTCTGACTAAAAAATGCATTTAGAAACCAATTGGCACAAGTATTTGTTTCACATTCAGTATTAAATTGGCACTATGTCTGGTCTCTGGCAGCATCAACTATACTCCCCTTTGTTTGCTACCACTCCGTGCTCCAGCACTGAAGCCAACACCTGTGGCCATATAAAAGGCTACGTACAGCAGCTGCCGGACTCAGATGTCCACACTGAAATAAATTTCTAATGCATAAGCATTCGGATGTGTGGCTAGCTTCCTCGTCTGAGTCTTTTCAAGGCCTTCTTTGGAGGTGCACACTGCTGGATGTTGTATCTATCAACTGTCTGCAGTGCTATTGCTGAGCAATGTGTAGTGGTAGCCTAGGACAGCCTCATACTTAGAAAAGATGCTCCTGGTTATGCTGATGTAAGGCTGCCACAGTCTCTTCATTGAAGACAGTTTTTGGCTGGTTTTGTCAATCGTGATACCACCGATATAAGTATATGTAAGGAAGAACTGAGTCTGTCCTGAAGATTAATACAAAAGCTAAATATCGGTAAATCACAACGCAAATTTCTGCTTAAAACTTGTTCTCAGGAAGTAATATATTTAATCTATAGAAAAGATGACTATAAGTCTCTTTAGTATGTATATAAATAATTTCCTGCTATTTGGGATCAACAATCATAAAACCAGTTTTACAGCATTTTTTACGGAAATACAGTTCCTAACATACAGTAAACAGACTTTTTATTATGCCTTGTCTGTGCGGGGCAAGTGACTAAAATTGCTACTCGGAGCAATATGTACTCACATGCTGAGGTGCAGCACGTACTCAGAAATATGCTTAAGACTTGCTACTTGCATCTGGAGTTTGCATTTGATAGGAATGGTTGGACTCGATGATCCAGTGGGTCTCTTCCAACCTGGTTATTCTATGATTCTATGATTCGATGATCTCAGAAGAGCAACTGAACTTTGCTATGTAGACAATCTAGAGTGAAAATTCCAATACAGGATACGATTTTTTTCAGCAAAACTGCTATACTATGATGCCACTTCCTTTCTCAACTGCAGTAAAACATCCCAGTGCGGAAAAGGTCTTAAATAAATGGAAACCGATACTCAGAATGTAGCAGAGTACACTGTCCTGCTCTCCAGTAAATACAGAATTTGCGTAACAAATGGCATGTTTCCTTTTAAAAGAATGTGTTACATATGCAGGTAACAGCAAATTAAATGTTTGTGCCAAGTTCTATAAATGGAATTGCTCTGACACTATTAGAACGAGCGATTGGAAGTAGCAATGTTATTTACATTAGGATATTGGAATATAAAAGCACATAGAAGCTAGAGGCATACTGCATACTCTTAAGTTACACATGTGCAAACCTAAGATAAATGCTCCTGAGAAAAGAACTTAGCTCTAAGGATTCTACAGCACTGTCACAAAAAAAAAAAAAATCATTAAAAAGAGCAAAGCTGATTCACTGGCATGGCAACTTCAAAAGCAATATTTAAAATTATCACGAGTCTCTGGTCTTCTCCACGGCATCCACTAAACCAGAATAAAGGAAAACAAATTCTTCAGATCAGGAATATTATGGGCAGCAGCTTATTTAATGTTTTCTGATCGATACATTTTTATGGCATTTGCATATTAGTTGTGCTGTATATTCAGAGTGTTTAAATTAAGATGTCCAAAACACCCACAAAAGTTCTGATGCAGCTTAGTTTGATCCACACCTCACACAGAATAGCAAAGACAAGGGACTTGCCTGAACACTTGATGATCAGCTTTTGATTTCCAGACCTGCATTTTCTATTGCTTTCAACCTTGACAAAGTGGTTTCAATCAACAGGAGGAATACTTTCATTTAATGAAGCAGTCTGAAAGCTCTTGGAAAATTTTCATATGTAGTGAATTCCGATCTCATTATACGATGGTAATACTAGTTGACCATTATTGCTTCTCTTTGGTAGCAAGACAATGGAAAACCAGAAAGTCACAGTATCCTTATTGATGCTGGTGGTAGCTGCAGCTTACTGTCACATGTGGATTTACTACCTATACTTTCAGGCTGTTATCACCTGCTGAGATGAATAAGACAAGCTGGCATGTTGCTGGAATAATTATTAATGAAGTAACAGTGATAAAACAAAATGGGTAAAGCTGTTTGTTTTCTGGAATACATCATATCAACATATTTGCAATGCCATAACAGCATGGATCTTTGTTACATAAAGGCTCTCTACAACTACCTGAAAGGAGGTTGCGGAGAGGAGGGTGCTGGCCTCTTCTCCCAAGTGACAGGGGACAGGACAAGAGGGAATGGCCTCAAGCTCCGCCAGGGCAGGTTTAGGCTGGACATTAGGAAAAAAAATTTCACGGAAAGGGTCATTGGGCACTGGAACAGGCTGCCCAGGGAGGTGGTTGAGTCACCTTCCCTGGAGGTGTTTAAGGCACGGGTGGATGAGGTGCTGAGGGGCATGGTTTAGTGTTTGATAGGAATGGTTGGACTCGATGATCCGGTGGGTCTCTTCCAACCTGGTTATTCTATGATTCTATGATAACTGCATGATGCAGGTAAGAACCTTTCATTTTTAGTGGACACAGTCATGAAGTCCTGTTTCTCCTTCATTCTTGAACAGTTTGCCAAAGGTCAATAGGATGAGAAATACTTATTTTGGAAACCCTCCCAAATTCTTCCTGGTGATCATAATGAAAAAAGGACTCACTGCAACTGCAACTGAACAAAGTCAGACTTCCAGCACAATCTTCTTTACGATCCAGCACATAACTGTTGTTTCTCAGGCTTATCTGAAAGACCGACTCAATGATCCAGTGGGTCTTTTCCAATCTAGTGATTCTATGAATCTGTGACATTCGAGCAGTTTAAGGTAAGAGTGATGTAGTTCTGGGCTTAATAGCCTTATGCAGAAAATAATTAATAGCTAAAGAGAGTTTGGCTGCCAAAACTTTTTAATTTTTTTTTTGCAGTACTGTGTTCTAAGTTCATTGTCATCACTGTTCATTAGCAACACTTGATCTTTTAAATGTATTTCACAACTAAGTGTGACTCAGTATTTTCATGCAGATAAACATGTAGGATATATTTCTATATTAATACTGGCTTCAGTATATCTACCTCTTTCCATTGAGCTACCTATTGAAATAACTTTCCAACTTCTTTCTCTTTTTGTTATTAAAACATTGACAAATTTGCTCAGAAGTGCAGTAAAAATATCAAGTAAAGCCTGATGTAGGGCCAATTCCTGCATTTCCTAAACACCCAGCTAACAATAACCTAACTTAAGGAGTACCATATTATAATTATAGTCCTTCAACCTGATTTTACAGTGTTTTCATCTAAGTCACTTAGAATGTTTTTGATCTGATTTTTAAATAATAGATCATACTAAATGTTTCACAAAGGCTATATATATAATTGAATAGTAATAATATATAATTGAAGATTGCTCCATAGCAGAAAATTATCTTTTCATTGTCCCAAGTACTGTGAAGAAGCTGTTCCCAGTTTCCTAAAGGGATAATGAAAATTACATAAATGTAAATCCTGAGGAAAACTAAGAGATCATCAGAGGCAGAATGTAGCAAAGCAGATCACCACTGCAGATATTTTCTAACCTCTTCTTTAAAACTTGCAGTGATAAGAATCCCCATGACCTCCTCAGCTTATTCTAATTTATCTAACCTTATTGAAACTTTTTTCCTAGTAACATCTTAAATCTGCTTTCCTGCAAAACAATTCTAATTCTTGCCTTGATCTCAGTAGGGACTAAAAGAGAATTAATCTTCACTCCTTGACAGACCTAGAATAAAACACTTCGGTTCCTGAAGGTTTTTCTCACAGGTCCTGATTATGATTATTTATTCAATATTCTTCCTCTCCTTTGGATCTTTGAAACTTATATACGTGATATCCACATGCGGTGGTCAGTGACCACAGCTGCAAACAGTATTCGGTGCTTTCAAAGGGCAAGGAAAAAGTAGTGGGACACAGTGTTGCCATCATCATCTCCTCTGTGCGTCTTATCCACACAATTCCATTTCACTTCCTCAGCTTACTGGAAATTTTTATCTCTTTTTTTGCAGTGGAAATCCCAACATGTGACACAGTGTGGCATGTGATGTTGGGTACCTGAGAAACACTGGTCTTGCCAAAGATCGAAAGACTGGGGCTTTCTGGCTATTGAAACCCCTATTTCCCACCCCTGGCACTGCTTCTGCAGGGCAGAGAACTGTTGCCAGACTCACAGCCCCAGAAGACGTGGCTTCCAAGCCAATTAGAACTGATCACAGATCAAACTCCACTAGGGAATAAATTGGGTTCCCACTGGAGAATCCCTTTGAGTTATTTTTCCTTGGAGCAGTGCGTGTGTGGCTAGAAAACTCTCCCCTTGAGACTGGGATGCCAACAAAGGAAACTTTCTCAGACTGAGTGTCCTCACTCTCCTCTCAGTGAGTGGTTATTTCTTCTGGATGTATCCTTGAGTAAGCCCTTGCCCCTTTGTGTAAGTGATTCTGTCTTCTAGGTACCTTCGAGAGAGGTATTTCCTCTTGTAAATAAGTGATTGCACACATTGTGGGTCATCCTCCTAAAGGATTGTTCATGAAACACAGAAATCCTTAAAACAGTTGTGTAGTAATATTCCTGACTGATATCTGAACCTGTGGCTTATTTTGGTTGTTGCAGGGCTAAGAAAATCCTCATTATTTTCAATGATAGATTGCCTGTTTTGCTTGTGCCCCCACAACACACAGCAGCACAGCCAGCTGGGAGAGCGCAATATTCAGCTTTCATTTCTCAAATGTGACATTCTTTTTTCCAAATTTCAAAATAACATTTACTTTACCAGAAACAGCACCGCTTTCTGGACTTAGATCATCCTTATGGCTCACCACAACCCCTGAAATATTTCTCATGATGACAGAATCATAGAATTATGGAATGGTTTGGGTTGGAAGGGAGCTTAAAGATCATCTAGTTCTGAATCCCCTGCAATGGGAAGGGACACCTCTCACTAGACCAGGCTGCTCAAGGCCCCATCCAAACTGACCTTGAACATCACCAAGGAATGGGCTTTCATGACTTCTCTGGGCAACCTGTTCCAGTACCTCATCATGCTCACAATAAAAAATTTCTTCCTAATATCTAATCTAAATCTACCCTCTTTCAGCCTATAACCCCATCCCAATAAATATCCCTCCCCAACTTTCTTGTAGGCCCCCTCTAAGTACTAGAAGGCTGCTACAAGGTCTCTCTGGAACCTTCTCTTCTCTAGGCTAAACAGGCCAACTCTCTCAGCCCGTCCTCATATGGGAGGTGCTCCAGCCTTCTGATCATCTTCATAGCCCTCCTCAGGATTCACTCTAACAGATCCACATCCTTTCTTTGCTGAGGACATGGGTTGGTACCCAGGCTGGATATCCACAAAAGCTGTTCTCTCTGCTATCGTGCAAAGTCGTACCAGATATTCACTAGACCAGGGCAAAGACAAATCCCTTGCACTTCAGCTGAGACCTCTTCTTTCTTTTAAAATGTGTCCTTATCCAAAATTTTGGGGGAATCTTTTCTGATTTTCAAGACACTATGCTATAACTATTTTCTAATTTTCTGGGAGAATCAGGCATGAGGCAATATCACTGGAGTTACTTAGGGTGGATACACCAAACCTTCTGCTGACTGCTGACCCAGCTACTCTGCCAAAGGAGAAATTTAAATTAGCCTCATAAATTGATTGCAAATAACCAGCTCATCGTCTCCCTCAAAACAAGAGAGCTATACATTTCCTATCGCTTTCTTTGCCTTCCCCAGACATCTGGGGTTTACTTATCCTCCACAAGTCCTCAAAGACAAAAGCTTGGAGCTTGCTGCACTATGTACTGCAAGATTAATTTGAACAGGTCACCAGGACTCGTGTAACCCTTCTGCCATGTTTAGATTGCCATAGAAAAGAGAAGTTTCAACTTTAAAGGGGTTGCTATGAAACCACTATCCTGAAATGTGGGAAAATTATATTTATCTTGTGCACAGCAAGCTGATTTTCCTCACCTGCAACCGTGACTGAGTTGGTTTAATGAAGAATATGTAATTACAAGGAGCAAAAGAGAAAAAAAAAAAAAGCATCAACAAGGTACATAAACAGACAGACACACAATGCCTAATTTCTAGAGAACTATAACTGTTTTACAGTTCTTGCCTCTGGTGAGCCAACTGCTAGGCCAGCTGGTAGCTGCACCCCTCCTGCTATCACTCTTTAGTCGCAGTCAGGGACTGAAATATTTTGCTGGGAAACATGGTTGAATTCAAACGGCTGCTGAACTTCTGTGAAAGCATTTTCTGGCTTACTGGCTGCCATCCTCCCCGGTGTCCTATACTGTTCTGAAGCCCCTCCATCACTCTCTGCCCTGGGACCCCTCAGCTGTGGGTAATCCCTGCAGTTTTACTAGCAACTTTGGTCATTCCAGCTCTCAGTAAGGCTGCACATGACATGGAAAACTAACACCACCCTCTTGTATGCTCAATTCTTGCACCTCACAAGTCTGTATTGGATATTTGGGAAAATTTCTTCACCAAAAGTGTTCCCAAGCAAGGGAACAGGCTGCCCAGGGAAGTGGTTGAGTTACTATCCCTGGAAGTAATTAAAAGATATCTAGATGTGGTGTTTATGTCACATGGTTTCATGGTGGACCTGGCAGTATTAGGTTTACAGTTGGACTCATTAATCTTAAGGGTCTTTTCCAACTTAAATGATTGTATGAGTCTGTTAATAAACAGCTTCTCATAGGTCCAGCCTTCTTCTGTGGTATCAGGGTCCCAATATTTCTTCCTAGTGCTAGAAAATACCATCATCAACCAGCCAAATCATACCGTAGGCATAACTGCTCCATGTCAAAAGCCCCATAAATCCATAGGTGCACAGCTCCACTTGATTGTATGCCTCTTTTTAAGAGAAAAGCATTTCAATAGCAATAAAACAGTATATATAAACTAAACATCCTTCTTGTCTATTCATTTTATCCTTACACTTACGTCCCTTTAGAGATGACATCAAATATTAACTGAGCACTTCAGCTCCGCTGGACTTTCTTTTCCTCTGGATATCTCAAGGAGACATGGTTTCCATTTCAGCCCTTCCCCATTATGCTTTGTGTAATTTGGGTAAGTGTTCTTCAGCCTGCTCTTTCCCTGTCCTGTCTGTGTTCCTGGTACTTTGCTATTAATATTAATTGTATTAAGCACCAGGTTATAATTAAACCTTTTTATGGAAGGAGTGTACAGGAAAGGAGAAAGTACTGAAACAAAAGGACCCTTGAGGCTTTAGCCTTCTGTGTAACTCTACTTGCGCACTTTCCCTGTTAAATAATGAGCTGAACTTCCCTTCATCTTTCTCTTATGTCTAATGCCCTTTGCAAAACCTGTTCTCCTTTCCTGTAACACACCCTGCTAGATGCAATTCATTTTTATCTTTGCCTTTCTTCTTAGTATCTTCACCCTGTCACAGGACAGTGATTTTCCTGGCTGCGAGTTTGGCAGCACATCAAAAAGGGAGATTGAACATAACAGCTGAAGCCACCAGCTCATCAGAGTTTGTGAGCTCCAAGACTACTCCATGGCGTAATCCCAAGTATAGTACACGGAATGACTTGGAGAGAAGTGACAAGAGTGCATTCCTGACCTGAACTGAAATGCTAACATAGATGGCCCCAGTAGCAAAGATTCTGCAGGGAGCTGAGGAGATGTCAAAGAGATGAACAGAGTGATACAGCAGAAAAAAATTACTTTAATAATAGGATTTAATTGTCCAACCTCCAAGAGAGAGTAGCACTTGACCTGCATGCAACAGAATCAAGAAGCAAGCAGGACAGAAAGGCTGGGAAAGCCTATCTGAAAATAACATCTTCCCACCACAGCACATCACCGCTGCTGCTGGTTTGCCTAAGTTTATTCTGTCATACTGACCTCTGTCAAGGACTTGTCTTTTACAACACTGATAACTGTTAAATGCTGCCTTCTTCACAAACAATTACTGTGTCTGGCTAGAATCTATGCTTATTGCTTACCTTCCCCCACAAGAGTTCATTTATAGCTTCCCAGTAAAGCTGTAAAATCTGCTCACAGGCGCAGTATCAAAACCAAAAGGCTAAGGGGGTTCCCCTTCATTTAGTCTCATTGGATGAAGCTGCTCAGAGAGAGAAGGAAACACCTGGTGTGGATGGAAGGCTCTTCAGCAAAAAATCTGGACAGGGTAAAGTTCTGGCCTCACTCATAGAGATCCTATAACTCAACATCAATGCTTTTTTTTTTTCTTTCTGGTTACACTGATAGTAAGAGATTCTACTTATGTTTTTCTTATCATATCTCAGCTCCACATCAAAAATTTCTTTGAGGAAGGGTAATGAAAATCATTCAGCCATGATGTATCTTTACAGTCATCTCAATACCTAAATATACACTGAATTTTATTTTCTCTTGCATTAAACTGAGTCACAAGACCTATTCAGAACTCGAGAGATGATCCAGTGCAGCCCCCCTGCTTCCCCTGCCCCGCATCCAAGCTGGCAACTGTCACCTCTTTATCAGAGACAGTGATGAGTTCAGAGTTGCTGAGTCCAGTGCCATAAGAATTTCTTATTAACCATACTGTTAGAGATGACATTCTGAAACTGCCCTTAGTGTCATATTGCATGCTTAAAATTGTTGTCTCAATTTAATTAAGCGTGTGAATTTAGATGAGAAAGGTGACTGCAAGTTGTTCACTTCTTCTCTTAACAATCTGTTGAGCTTGTAAGACCACAGCTGTAATTATGTGCCTGTTTTCTTCTTACTCATTACAATGTAGGAATACTTTCTAATTTTTTCTCTTTCAGTTATCTAATACATTGTATAAGCTTCCCAGAAATTCCTTTTTGGGTCCAGCAAACATGTTTTTTTTAAAAAAAATCCCACAATTATGGAACAATATGAGCCATTTCATTTTGTTCCACTCCTCATTTTGATTTAAATTCAGGTATTTAGGCAGCATATCAAGCTAAAAGCTCACTAAAATTTAGGACTTGTATATATGAGAAAATTGACTTCTACAGCCATAATCAAATAATTAAACCGATTTAGCTAGGTCAGTATAATTTCCTATTTTTACTGCAGATTAATTATACTGGAAGAAAGCCACTTTAATTCCAGAATAGACTGTCCACAAGAGGAGTTATATTGAAACAGCTGTAGTAAAATCATCATTTGACTACAGCTATGTCTCTCACTTCACCCCTGAAAGTGAGCCATCAACATAAAAATCTTGCCTTTTTCACAAAAGCTGGGCCATGTTGGCTTAATCCTTTTCCATAAACAAAGGCAAAGGGCTTTGCCAGCAGAATGATCATGATGTGGATGATGGGAGTTTTTTACTTCCTAGTTCAGCACTGAGAGGTGAGGCGTAATGATGCACTTGCAGTTTTTTTACCACATAAAAGGTTCTGAGATGCTCTGGGATGTGAAGGGGAGAACATGGATAAAGTGTAGCCTTTTGTGTAATGTGCTACATAAAAATGCAGCCCATCACAGAGAGAACTCCAGAAACCCTTTCACAAAAAGGGTCATTGGGCACTGGAACAGGCTGCCCAGGGAAGTGGTTGAGTCACCTTCCCTGGAGGTGTTTAAGGGACGGGTGGAAGAGGCATTGAGGGGCATAGTTAAGTATTTGATAGGAATGGTTGGACTCGATGATCCGGTGGGTCTTTTCCAACCTGGTGATTCTATGATTCCATGAAAGGAGCAGAAGATGGGATAGCACAACGCTCCCTTCCTCTGCTGCCCCACAGATACCTCTTGCCTGGCAGGTATTGCCTCTTACCTCCACTTTTCTGAAGGAGCCTGAGGGCCTCACACTGAGCAAGCCTCTCTCTGCCTTGACCTTCCAAAGCCTGGATGCCCCAAGGGGCTCACCTGCATCTCAGCTTACACCAGTGCAATTGCAGAGACCTGGCTGGTCCTCTCTACTTCTTTGTACTGTTGTCATTTAAGAAGTGAGACGAAGAGTAAACAGAGCTGTAAAATTCTGCTTAGTGAACCGTGTCTTTGTTAGTTTACTACACTTTTAGCATTCTAGACTTAAAGCACAGGCTTCAGCTGGTCTATTACATACTATGTGCATCCAGTATCCAATATCTGCAGGTGAAGGAATTCTTCCTTCAGCCACACAACTACTCAGTCAGAGGCGCTTCACCTAAAAACCCCTTAAAACTTGCCTCCCAAACCTCTCAACATGATACAAAAATGCAAAGTTCTCGCACAAGTCATTTGAAATAAAAAAGACAAGAAAGCTGGGGTCGCAACTCACCTCGATCTGTGTCATACAGGAAGACAAAGCGGTTCCATTCATAGTGATCCAGCAAGCTCAAGAGGGCTCCCCGCAGAGACGGCCGCAGCTGCAGCACAAACTGACTTTCACCCTCTGTGGGGAAACTTGGCGTGATGAGGGAGATGTGCAAGGCGCTGCAGAATGAGGTCAAGGTATGTACTGATCTCTTATCATATAGTCCAAAAATGGCAAAAACTCCTCTAGAATACTGGGAGCAAACTGTAAGAAAAACAACAAAACACAGAGTTTAGCTAGTGGTAAAAATCTGTAAATACATGCTTACTCACTCTAACATCCTCAGATTTTTAATTTGAAGATTTCCATTTCTCTCTGTATAGTTAAATTCAGTTTTCAAACCTGTTTTGTACTGGAAATAAATAAAAAAATAGCTAAAGAATATTTTGTCACTTTTGGATCCTATTCAGAGAACATTACATTACCTACAGTGTTTTTATTCTAAAATAAAATATTAAATTAATAACATGTATTTCTGCACACCAGTGAAAAGTCAAGAGATGCTGTTTGAATGATAGTTCTACATATTATCAGGCATTAATGATTTCCATTGTCTTAAACATAGACGTGTTCCCATTTTAACGTGAAAATTATCACAAAAAATGTTACTGAACTCATAAGTGAAATTTGGACATTTTGAATTGTAACAATATAGAACCTTTACTGCCTTTTAAGAAGAGAGTCCTAGTGCTGCACTAAAACTCGACTACAGGCACTGAGCAAAAACCTATTTCAAGAATAATCTCCTTGACTTTAAGACGGCTGCTGAAGGAAAGCATAGCAAGTAAATGTGACCAGCCTTTTGCCCAAACCCTTTTATTTCTAGTTGAAATCAACCTGAAAGCCAGAAAACAAATGACCTAAATATATATTCTGAGTTTCGATTTGCTGTTGGACTATCTTAAGACATAGAGAAAGACTTTTATTGATTTCAGAAGACTAGATAAGGGCTTTACTGATCTATGGACATAAAAGCGGGCATAAGAATATTTTCTTGAGAAAATTCTGCTAGCAACTCATAAAAACTCAATGAAAAACATCCCACATTTTTTGAAGTACAAGCCAACTTATTAGAAAATGGTCATCATTAATAGTGTTACCTATTCCAGAATCACAGAGAACAAAGAGAGTAACAGTCAGTTAGCGGATCACCATACGCATTTTCTCCTAAGTATGCATCTGCCTGTGCAATCCTGTTCCAGATCCTCCCTCCTAGCTATCCATTCTTACCTGTAGCCTAAACATGGAAAACCTAAGTCACAACCTTTTAAGTAGATGATGGCCTCCCTTCTTCTAGCCTGGAGGTCACAGTCATCCTATGAGAGCAGCACAGGCAATGTACAACACACACACTTAGCAAATGGGCTGATTAAAACCTGTTCAGCTTTAATTCTTTCATATTATTTTACAAATGTTGCATTTTTCTCCTTAGAGTTGGGTGATTTATCCAGTTCTGATGCCATAACTGGAGTAAGTGGCTTGAGGGCACTTGCCCCACTAGTATAGCCTTTAAACTGAGGATTTTTGTAGCCAGATTTTAGAAAAGCAAAGCTTTTTAAAAACATTTCTTCCTTCCCCTAAGCTCTCATTCAATGCATTGACACACAGCTCTTACAAACCCCCTTAGTGTTTTCTTTTCCGGACCACACAACATTCATTCTCCTAGACCCATCAAATGACTGGCTTACCACTCCACTAAACAATACCTAAGTGTTCCATGCCTTCCCAGTTTCATCTCATCTTTCTTAAATACAAATGACCGACATGTTTATAACAGAATTTCAGCTGAAGGTTTTCTACTTCTTTGTACATTACTTCCCCATCTCTACTGTAAAATACTTCTGCTCAGATAACCTAAGGTCACACTAAATCTGCACCTCAGTGACGGCTGATGACCATCTTGGGATCAAAAGTCTGATCTTTCTTCCCTCTGGGTCACTTTCAAATGATGAGTTTCTGCTTCTAGCATGAGATTATATTTTTATTAGCCACTATTACTAGTTTTCATTATGTCATATCTATTATTGTACTTCTCAAAATTATTTACATTCACAGTTACCTTCTTAGCCTCCTTTGAACTTCTACTTATGTTTGTATCTCCCTCACCAACAAATTCCATCGGGGTACTCTGATGTTTTATCTCTATGTCTACTGTAAAATCAGTCTTTTAGTAACTTCCTCCAGCCTGGTACCTCTTCTTCCACCAGTATTTGTTGCCATGTTCCCTTTAGTTTCATGCCTAACTTTTAACTCTCCTGTTTGTCTCTATTTTCATAAATCCCTCCTCTCATGAGCATATTTATTTTACTTTATTATTACTTAACTAGGTATTAATACATATGTATTAATCCCGTGCCTTCTACCTTAATAATCTCTGGTTGTATTTTATGCCATCTTGTGTCTATAGCCATAGTTTAAACCTTTCTTTTCATCAAAACCTGTTTGATAAATTTACAGTCTATTGGTGTTAAGCAGCTAGGTCCACGGTTGACAGATTCTATGTCCCTCTTTAAAATTAGGTATTATATTTCCCATTCACTGATCATAAATATCACAATTCATTTAATGCGTCTACTAAGAAGCAATTGTTATTACATCTGCCCTTCAGTAAACCAATTCTTTAAGAATCACAGAAGTAAGAGGTGATTCCCCTATTTCTATAAGCCCTTACACCTCTTAAGGTCAACATCCTTGAGTAAAAATTGATGTGAAGTATCTATTAGTTTTATGTCTCTAACCAGATTTCCCTGTTTTTCTGTCTCATCATCAATGTATAACAGTGTCAATTCTTTTCCAATTTCCTGTCCTCATATTTAAAGATGTAAATGACCTTCTAGCATTGTTTTAATGTCCTTTCCAAGTTACAGTTTTCACTGGCTGCCCTAGGCTCTCATTTCTGCAACAAATGTCCTGATTTCTTCAACATACCCCTTCTTACTAATAACCCTTCTAAAACACTTGTTTCTTCTATCTGTCCTGTGTAATCACTCATTCAGTTCTGGAGTCACATCCTGCATGATATTTTCCCCTGCAAAGGGATTTCTCAGTGTTTTACAAGTACTTTGAGGAAATGCCAGGCTCCTCTGTTTTCAAACACAGGCCAGTTAACTTCACCAATTGAAAAAGTGGAACGTAAACTTTGTGTACCTAAGAGGTAACAACTGAATGTGTTTTCTCTTTTAAGAAAACCCTTGTTAAGGCCCTGCATTTCCTTACTTCTTTGCAGTTTTACACGGGCAAAGGGTACTTCTCGTAACACATGGTCCATATGGTAGGATTCTATGTGATGAAAGAATAAAGGAATCAGTGTCAAGCTGTGAAATTGTAATCTTAGTGCATTTAAACCTCAAAGTCACACTCAAGATGGAGAAAAAAAATAGAGAGAAAGGCGTCAATCTTGAAATTTCATTAAATAACATGCTATGACCCTAAAATATAACACTTTTAAGTGTAAGTAACTAAATCACAATTCTTCCTGTTTTCAAAGTAAACTCTCCTTGCCGCAGCATAGATTCAAATGCAATAAAACATTATCTAAGTGTCATTAAAGTTCTGAAATAACCAATCCAAGAAAACTTGAGCTACTAAACTAGAGCTTTAGACTGGGAAGTTACTGAATGGTGTCCTTCTTTGCCCCTTGATAAGAAAAAATGCTTTGATGAAGGTTATGAGAATTTTTGTCTTACTCAGTACAAAACCCACAGAGAGGAAAAATGCCTGTGATACTATGGAGATTAGGCTTAAACATATGCAGAGATTCTGCAACGCTCCTGAATCAATTTTACAGTAATCAGCAGCAACCACAGAAATCAGCAAAACCATGAGCATTTGCATCCTGACTCACCGCTGTTCTGAGAGAATGCCCCCAGGCAAACATGACTACCTGGATTTCCCAGTTCTTTTTCTATTTCTCTTACACTTCTAAAGGCATTTTACTTATAATAAATGGTCTAAATTATGATCGGTAAAACGCAATCTTATATTAGCATTCTAAGAAAATTTTCTTCAAGATATTTTCCCCCATAAATATAAAGCAGTGACAAGCGCACTTTCATAAGTATATTTTGAAATATTCTGAATAATAATTTGTCTCTAAACCAGACATCTCTTCACAGCTGGCAACTTACTTCCAGTATTACACATATAATTTTCTCCTGCAAATTTTGCGATGTCATTAGTCTCACCAAATATAAGATGAATGTGGAGGTCAGAATACAGAGAAGACATTGCAATATACCTTGAAGAGCTAAGATATTGTTATTGCAGTAGCTATAATATGAATTAGATACATTCTATTCTAGCAGCTTAAACTATGTGATAATACTTTAAAAGAACAGGCAACTCACAGGACCTTCACTTAAAAAAAAAGAAATCATAATGCCAAAATGGCAAAAATTATGCATTACAGGGTTTACTGAGACACGCGATCAAGCCACATGTAGACTTCTTTCTCTGCGAGAGAAAGACTTCCCCAAAGTCCTTGTTACTGTTCTGAAGACAAATCTCACACTTTAAACACAAATCTTTTCTTGAAAAACAAAAATTAAAAAAAAAATTCCCAACGTCCTCTTAGTCACTGATTTCCAGAAGTTGCACCCATATAATTTAAACCCTCTAAATAGGGACAGAGGAAGTCAGAGTCCAAACAGCAGCAATCATAACCATGAGAATAACACAGAAGAGGTCAGTATATTTACAAAATGAAGTCTGATAAGTAGAACACAGCCGGTCTGCCAACAGCATTAGTTTTGCTCAGCAGCCTATATGTTACCTATAACATATAGTTCGGATTCTAGACCCACAGTCTAGCACAGATGTAACACGGTAGATCTTGCTTCAGAGGCATGACTCAGATCCTGAGTCTTTCAGGACTAAGCTCTGGAACAAGCATTTTTAAATGTTTTTCAATAGGTTTTAGGTTCCTACATGGGAAGCCTGGGCACAGCTGGCAGTTACAAAAATATTGACAGGTCCACTGATCCGCCATAAACTCACAAACTGTGGAAAACACCAAAATTGAAAGACTCAGAGCGGTTTGTTTTATGGAAGTTTTCCATATGTGAGGACAGTCTTTCACCGCTGTCTCTCCACTTCCTCCTGTGTTTCAGAGCGACAAAGCTGGTGAGGGGGCTGGAGAACAGGCCTTATGAGGAGCTGGGGTTGTTTAGCCTGGAGAAGAGGAGGCTGAGGGGAGACCTCATTGCTCTCTACAACTACCTGAAACGAGGTTGTAGAGAGGAGGGTGCTGGCCTCTTCTCCCAAGTGACAGGGGACAGGACAAGAGGGAATGGCCTTAAGCTCCGTCAGGGGAGGTTCAGGCTGAACATTAGGAAAAAAAATTTCACAGGAAGGGTCATTGGGCACTGGAACAGGCTGCCCAGGGAGGTGGTTGATTCACCTTCCCTGGAGGTGTTTAAGGGACGGCTGGATGAGGTGCTGAGGGGCATGGTTTAGTGTTTGATAGGAATGGTTGGACTCGATGATCTGGTGGGTCTTTTCCAACCTGGTGATTCTATGATTCTATGATTCTGTGATTCTAACCCAGCATGGGTTGCCTCCATGCGATACAGTCTTTCAAAAACTGCTCCAGAATGGGTCTTTCCCATGACTTGTAGTCCTTCAAGAACTGCTACACAGTAGGAACTCTCCATGAGGTACAGTCCTTCAGGAGAAGTTACTCCAGCATGGGTCCTCCACAGGCTACAGTTTGTGCCTGAAAACATGCTCCTGTCTGGGCTCCTCTCCACAGCTACCTGCTGCATCAGAGGGTCCTTCACCAGCACCAGGTGGATATCTGCTCCACCATGGTCCCCCATAGGCTGCAGGGAGAAAGACCATGTCACTCTGGTCTCCAAAGACTGCAGGGGAATCTTTGCTCCACCACTTGCATCCCCTTCTCTCCTTCCTTCTCCACCAACCTTGGTGTCTGCAGATATTTTTCTCTCACATTTCCTGATTCCCCTCTCTCACTCTTATACTATATTTTTCACCCTTTCTTAAATATGTTATCACAGAGGCACCACAGTATTTCTGATGGGCTCAGCTTTGGCCAGTGGTTGGCTGAAAACTGGCTCTGACTGACTTGAGGGAGGCTTCTGGCATCTTCTCACAGAGGACACCACTGTAGCTTCCCCCACCAAATAAAATCTGTCTACCACTAAGCCAATATACTTGGTAAACTCCAGACAGAAATAAATTTCAAAAATACACATAAGGAGTTACATTTCCTTGCCACCACAATAGTATTCGGTGGCTTTCATTCGAGGTGTGTCTGCAACGATGTCCATGTCCTCGTGGATCACAGCCATATACATATATTTGATAGGAATGGTTGGACTCGATGATCCTGTGGGTCTCTTCCAACCTGGTTATTCTATGATTCTATGATTCTATACTCTCCATTTTGTTCAGCCGCTGTGCACCTGCATTTGCCAGCACTAATGCACTGGAACAGCGCTCAACCTGAAGAACTCCTTCTAAAAGAACAGCCTAACCATATGGAGATGCAAGCCCTACAGGTGAGATGAAGCACAGAAGGGAGGATCATATAATCCAAATAAGGACCAACTTCCCAAAGTCAAATGATTTATGAACTTAAATGTGTAAAAACTCCAACACTTGAGGTAAGATTAAGTGATACTTTCAGACAAGCTTTGAGATTAGAGTTTCCTATTCAAGTGCCAAAAAACACTTGTGTCCATTTTGCACAGAACATCTCAAACCTCTCTTTCTGCTCTTTGCTCCCTGATCCACATCCTCTTTATCCCTCCACCGACCTTCACCTCCTGGAAGAGCACACAAGGCCAGTTAGGGTTCTAGAAAAACAAGACAAGTGCTCTAAACTCATTCCCATGTAGTTTTCCACAATGCTGCACCCAAATACAGCACAAATTTTATACAAACATGGTCTTCCTATGGGTTGTGTTTGAGACTGCTGATTTTATACTAAATTATGCTGTTGTATCGAGAAAAATTCCCAGCACTGAGACCAACTTAATGAGGTATCTTCATGAATTAAAACAGTGATATAAGATGACAGGATTATAAAAGAGAAAACAGTGTTACATAAAGTGGGTAGATGAAAAACTTTATACATGTATTAGGATCAGTTTACTACTTCTTAAGAATTGTCTTATAAAGAAAAGTGTATTTCTAAATGTTGCAATCAAAAAAAAGGGGAAAAGGAAACAATGAGATTCTTGCAAATTATATGTTTAGATTTTTTGTGTGACCAATGGAACAAACATCCATCACAACCTTGTTCATTTTCTATTTACAAACCCTACACCCTCTAAATCATCACCTACCTTTGTCTTTTGATCACAGATTTCTCCAAGCAAAAGAAATACCTTCTACTGTGTTCAAGAGGCAAGCATCACACTTGGGGTAGGATCATGGAAATAATGGGAAATATTGTCACTTCATACTTTCACTAAAATCAGTTTAGCACAATGGTCATATTGTCTCATTCATACCTTTTGAGTGCTACCCCAATGTGTATAAACTTTACACATAATAGACCTTTATTTTATAGTAAAACTTCACCTATAGTAAATTCTGGAACTCTACAAATACATAAGCACTTGTCCTAAACGCCAGTGTGGTTAGTTGCATGCATAAAATTAAGCACATACTAAGGTGTGTGCAAGACTACTTAACTGCAGATCAGCATATGGATCCATCTAACTTGAAGAACAGAAAATTCACGAGTGTATTTTACATTTAACCTGCCACAATGGGTTACTTCTAGTACTCTGAGAGTGTCTTGCCAACTCATCTAAAAATACTCTCCGAAGAACAATGAAAACCTTGGTTTAATTTGCTAGATCGAATGGTAATTTGGGAAATGCAGTTTTGTTTGTGCAACTGCAGATGTGAGAACATATTGCAAAGCATGATACAAGCTTGCTACAATTTAATTAATAATTACATTTCCAGAAACAATTTTTTGTGAATTGTCTCTGAAAGACTTCCTGCTCAAAGTCAATTCCTGAAACAACAGCTGAAAGTGATAGTGCATTTCTTGAGTATTGAATGGAAAATCAGATTGATTTAGGTTAACTAATATGCACAGTATTTTCGTCTTTTAAAATCAATTTGAGTATTGTAATATTTTGTGTATGATGTCTTATACCAGATCACTAAGTCACAGAACATTAACTTTAGAGGGTTTTACCCTCAGAGATGCACAAAATAACAGAGAAGGCCATAGAAACCAGACAAGACTGACTTGTAGATCCATCTGCTAAAGCCTTCATATAGAGCAAGCTGTCAACAATGACGGGTGGATGAGGTGCTAAGGGGCATGGTTTAGTGATTGATAGGAATGATTGGACTCGATGAACCAGTGGGTCTTTTCCAACCTATTAATTCTAAGCTTTACTCTTCACAAATTAAGACACTGATTAAAGTTTCCTCAAAGCCAATCCCAAAAGAACGTGTGAAAGGACTGCGTGTGTCTTTGCATATGTGCATGCAGGGAGAGTGGAAGAGCGTGTCTCACCTGATTCTTGCCATCTGAAAGTTAGGAATTTAAATACTTTTGTTTGTTTGCTTGTTTTTGGGTTTTTTTTTTTATTTCTGCCTGTCTCCAAATCAGAAAAAAGGTATATTCAGAAGAGAGATCATCCCAGTTTAAGATAGGTAATAAATTAAGTGTACTGATGCACCCACTACATATCTGTTCTGGATGTAAAAGAAGACTATGCAACTATTAAAAGGCTTGGCACCTACGTTTAGACAGACACATTTAAAAACTGTTTAAAAAGTCTCACTTCAGGAAAAATATCTCTTTTTTTTTCTCCTGACTGTCCCTAGATTCAATGCAATCTGGAGCTGCCCTTCTCTGAGGCCCTCCTCAAACAACAGGCACAGATCCTTCCCAGCCAGTGATTGCAGATACAGACCATGCATCTCTGCTGAAAATTCTCATTTCTTGATGGAGAACACGAAGTAGCTTGGCCTTTCATACATTTCTATGAGGAAAACTGCTTTAATCTTTAAGCATTTTCCATCTGAAAACTTCTGCAACACTAAGGTATTTTACTTTCATTAATATATAACTCCAAATAATTTAAATCCAATGAAACATTTTTACACAACAAGAAAACATTTTCCACTGGGTTTATTTATAAAATTTCTCTTTCTGCTCTGCTCTGGCTAATCTCTTTGATAGAACTCCCCTCATGAATTTCACATTTGCTGAACGCTAACAAATCTTTTCTCATTTTTAAAAGTACTTTACAGCTCTCTCTCTGCAATAAATTATCCAGTCTTTGTGCCTTTGTCCTCCAGTCCTGTGCACTTCATGCATCTGGTATTTATAGCTGTCTGGCAATGCACGTACACGTGCATTTTCCTAACTCTGCCAAACCTTTCTCTTTGAATGTTCTCCCATAGAGAATCCACATGCAGTATTTACCTTTCATAGTCATATGAATGAGAATCTGCATTGGTACAGAAAATCTTTTTTTTGGCTGTTTTTAAAAACTGATGAAAATATCAGTAACACACGAGACTGTCAGGCTTTTCAAAATCATAGAATTTTTCCAAAAAGTTAAATGCGAAGAGTTTGGTAGAAAGTTCCCATGAAGCTGGCAGGTTTTCTCAAGGACAAAATGTCTATGGCTGTATTTCCCTCTTCCCACCCTGCCTTCAGGACAGAAGCTTAAAAAGACAAAACAGATTTCATGGAAATTAGTGGCTTTCTATGATGGGGTAAGCACAGCAGTGGACACAGGAAAACCAACAGATGTGATCTATGTTGACTTCTGTAAAGCCTTTTACACAGTCTCCCACAACATCCTTCTCTCTAAAGTTGAGACAGAAAAGAAAATGGTTGGATAAGAAATTAGTTAGGTGGATGCATTCAGAGAGTTGTGGTCCATGGCTTTATGTCCAGATGGAGATGCATGACAAGCGGTTTCCCTCAGGGGAGAGGGGCAGATTTAGACTAGACAAAATGAGGATTTTCTTCACAATGGGAGTGAGGAGACACTGGCACAGGTTGCCCAGGGCAGCTGTGGCTGCCCCATCCCTGGAGGTGTTCAAGGCAAGGTTGGACGGGGCCTTGAGCAGCCTGGTCTGGTGGGAGGTGCACCTATCCATTTCAGGGGGCTTGGAACTAAATGATCTTTAAGGTCCCTTCCAATCCAAACTATTCTATGATTCTATGAAATCAGACTGCAATAATATCCCGGTATATGGAATCAATGGTAAAACTCCCAGGTGAGCTTAACATTTCAACTCAGTAACTCATGTGGTGGTTAGGGATCTTCTTGCAAAAATCATACCACTTCTTCAGCTTGCTAGCTCAGATAATGCTGATCCTCATTACAAAAACAGCTAGAGAAATCATGTTCTGTAACTCATCTAGACTGCTTGTGTGATTAAACATTTTTTGCTTCTGTGATTAAACATTTTTTTTTCTGTTCTTGGATTGATTCATTTCCTTGTGAGACATATTATTTCTTTCAGCTCTTTCAGTCAAATATTCAGTGTAGAGAAAACAAATTTCTTTGCAGCTTGTTTTCCCCTCAAAAAAATTGAGATTTTATAAAACTTGCTGTTATATTTTAATGAAACAGAACAAAGAGAAGTCTGAATTTTGTTTTAAGAAGTAATCTTTTGATGCCCCAATTCTCTACAACATCAGCTTTCTTTTTTCTTTTTGTCTTGAAAAAGGAGAACATAGGCATATTTAAACAGACATTTTCATTTTCAGAAGAAAAAGAACTAGAATAAAAAAACCAAAACCAAAAAAAGAGTACAATTTTAAATGGGAGGGTATCTTATAAAACATGCAGTTGATTACACAAAAATAGATTTTTATACATAGCTCCTTAATCATAGATTTTTCTTACGCAAAAGAAGAATTATTTGTGGCTTTCAAAAATAAATAGCAGCAATTCTTTTTTTTTTTCAGTTTAGGGAAGTATACGTTACTTTTGCAGCAACACCACCAGCAAAAGTGTTGATGACAGGAATTAACTGAATTTCATATGAGATATGAGAGGCAGAGGCATACAATACAGCTCCTGACCTAAACTAATTTGATGGATGCATTATCATCATTTATACCTCACATTCTGAACCAGTGGAGCCTCACTATATCAAAACTGTGTTCTGACTTAACTGAAGTGAAAAAAAGCATGAACTCTGCTGCAATTTGAGGGAGCTTAGGTGAAACTTTTTTTGAAGTGTCAGGAAAGTTTGGTACTAAACTTCCATGTGCCTTTAAAGGGGACTAGTCATTTAACTGCTCCTTCCAACTTAGGAAATGTCTCCTCTAGGAGACATCTAGGGAAAGGAAGGAAAGGAAGGCAGGAAATCATCAAAGACATGACCAAATTGGTCCTGCATGAAGATGATGGTCCTTAGGTGTTTGTCATTCAAACGTGATTTTTTTGCCTTGTTTGTAGTTTTATTTTTAGAATTAAAAATGTACTGTGGGGAGTGATGCTATTCGATTTATTGCTGGGACCCTAATTTTCTTTCTGCCTCCCAATTTCTTAATTTTCCAGCCAATGCAGTTCATCCACTGAAATCCAGTGCTCTCTGTACAGTCCAGGCTTTTGAGTGTTGGTAAGGGTGAGGCTAGGATTTCATCCCTCAGTGAACGATACTGCACCATCAAGGGTCCCCTCCCTAGCAACTTAAATCATTGCTTACTTTGGTTCATGCTCTTGCACAAGGATATAATCTTAAATAATTCTTCCTACTTTGCTGTTTCCCATTCAAAATGAATGAAGCCATGGATTCCTTCTGGCCTCAGTGTGATCAACAGATGTTCACCACACAGTGTTTATTAAATACAACATTGCTTCCTTGTCCATTCTTACATCCAAGTATCTTTTAAAATGCAAGAGAACATGGCTAGTCATTTTTGATAAAAATGTTAATGTTAAGAGGATATATGTGATGAAAATATCGTCTGGTTCTTTCCCATGGGTTAGTAAAAGCTTTTCTGTAATCACATGCACCCTAACTTGAAAAAAATGTATTCAGTAATATTTTTCTAAAAATTGGGACTGCCGTAAGAAGAGTTTCTAAATACTTCCGATAAAACTGGTAGCTTGTCCTTTCTTTTCCCTCCTTCCCTTTGATAGTACGCAGCAGAATTTGAAACTCGTATTACAGGCAGATAAATGGAACACAGTGTCTCATAATGAGATCAAACATAACCTGGTCAGAGAGAAAAAAACTCCTCACAAAACACAGAAAAGAGATTCTGTTGCTGCTTTCTGCAGTCTATGCCTGTATATCAACAGAACAAGAGTTGCTGACTAAGTGCAAAGCGCTCTGCTGAAGCTATTCCCTAGTTAGGGACTATCTTCTAACTTATCATTTCAGGGATCAAGGTTTATGAAGTGCCAATGCTTCTGTTAGCCGTCTCACATTTGAAAATCTTGGTTGTATTTATAGTGGATAAGAGACTTCCATGCATTCATGATTTTTCTTCTATGTTATAGTGCAAATGTGTTCTGATGACTAAACAGATTATAAAAAACACGTGAAATTCAGTTTTTGATGTAGGTCCAAAATTTAATTCTTGGTTGTTTGGGTAGTTTCTTCTTACACATTACTCTTGCTAATGATGTCTTTCACAGAACACATAAGTGCTTCTGATCGCCTACAATTACTCCATAAATTGTGTGATCTTATTGTTTCTACTGTTTTACCTACCCTTGATCTAATGAACTGGCAAATGGCACCTGGAGAGATAGACACAACCTAAGTGAAAGGCAAGGAGTTGGCAAATTCCCGCTGTAACTCGCATTTTAATTTCATGAGCTACAGACTTGTCACTTAGTTTTTCTGAGTTTTTCAATCCGAAAACCAAAGATTCTACTGCTTAAGTTCTTTACATAGCTGGAGTAATTAATAAAATCTTCTCAAAGAATCATTAAGATGAAAGTAGATATGTATTATCTGCCACTGGCCTGTTCAGCAAGAATTCTCTGAGATTTCTTTCATTGTTCTGTACTTCACATTTCAACCCTCTCTGAAACATCTTAGGCATTATTACGCTGAACTTCACAAAACCAAAACCCTACAAAGAGATTTTTCCTCCTGCTCTTCCCAGAGACTTGGGTCTTAGCTTTTTTTTTAGTGACTATGCATATCTGGGAATTATGGTTACCTAAGATATCTTACTCCGACATCTCAAATAGATTGTGTTTTCATTACTTGCACTTGTTCCTTTATGTTGCCTTGTTGTTTTGATCATCTCATTGCACTGAAGTTTTTTCAGCATCTTGTAGCTTGCCTCTTTTCCCTAGATAACGCTGTGATCACAGCTAAGGGATTTTTCAGATGTAGACATAGATTCTGCTTACCATGGACATGTCATGTCAAAATGACATTAGGGAATTGCTGACTGTGGAGGGCCAGAAGTCCACCGCTTAAGAAACTCTCAGCTATCTCTTTTCTTCCCCTCTTTTTTTTTTTTTTTTGCCCCTGCATGCCTTGCAACTTCTCAATTCATTTTAAGAGAGAGCTTCTTCTGAGCCTCCCACAATTATGACAGTGGCAACCGAGCACAATACAGTTGGTTGGCTTTAAAAAAAAATGCTTGGCATGGATTACTGGAAATGCATCCTCCCCTGTCTTCCCTTTTTTGTCACCAAGTTGTTTCTCCTTTTCTCTGAAAAACTGATCTTTCTGCTTTTTTATATATAAAGGCATTTCTAAATAGCTGCAGGTCTCACATATAAACTAAAATAATGAGGGGGAAAAAAAAGGAATTTCCTTTCAAAAATAAAATATAAACAAATCATTTGACCAAGGCTATTTAAAGTGAAAGCCATTCACCTTCTAAATGAACGACGAGCCTCATCAGATTTGAGTGCAAGATGGATTCTGGCCATTGCCTTGTGTTTAATGACTTCAAGCACTAACTGCTTGATATGAAAGGCAGGTTTCAGTGTCTAATGCCATGAATGGAATATGCTTTCTAAATAATTCTTTTCAGCTGAAAAAAGGCTTAAGAAAAGATTTATTACATGCGTAAACACAACTGTGTACATCTGTGGATGACAAGTTCTTTAATCTAATGCAAACTGTATAGCCATTTATTTTAAACACATATAAATCTCTACTAGATGTTAGCTTAGACACCTTTAAAAGAAATAGGTAGAGAAACCAAACAAAAGTACTTAACTTTGTAACTGTGGCTACTATATTTGTCTTAGTAATGTACTCTCCATGTTTATTTCAGCCGGTTGAGGGAGGTGATTCTGTCCCTCTATTCCTCTCTTGTGAGACCTCATCTGGAGTATCGCGTCCAGTTCTGGAATCCTCAACATAGTAAGGATACAGAACTGTTGGAATGGGTCCAGAGGAGGCTACGAAGATAATCAGAGGGCTGGAGCACCTGCCATATGAGAACAGGCTAAGAGAGTTGGGGTTGTTCAGCCTGGAGAGGAGGAGGCTCTGAGAAGACCTTAGAGCGACCTTCTAGTACTTGAAGGGAGTCTACAAGAAAGCTGGGGAGCAACTTTTTACAAAGGCTTGTAGTGAGAGGGCTAGGGGCAATGGTTCTGAACTGGAGAATGGTGGATTTAGATGAGATGCGAGGAAGAATTTCTTCATGATGTGGGTGGTGAGGCACTGAAACAGATTGCCCAGGGAAGTTGCGGCTGCCCCATCCTTTGAGGTGTTCAAAGCCAGTTTGGACGGGGCCCTGGGCAGCCTGATCTACTGGGAGGTGTCCCTGCCCATGGCAGGAGGGTTGGAACTGGATGATCTTTAAAGTCCCTTAAAATCCAAACTATTCCATGATTCTATGACTATGATTTTAATTCTGGGACAGGATATACTTACAGAAATGAATGCGCTGTATTCTGAGAGCCTAACAGTTGATAAGAGAAGAATGTTTATGCTGTCTCATAAAGCATAGATAACACCCACAAAACATTGCTTCATATGAAATAACTACATTGAAAATTCTGTTATGAATGAGCATTTCTTTTATAACTATGTCTTTTTAAAAAGACACCTAACAAAATGGTGCCCTTACCCCAAACTGGAGTGCCTAATGGCTACCAGACTAAATCCAAAATGTAGAATGTAGGTAAAGATCTTGAATGCTTGCATGATGTATCTCCCTTTGACTCAAGGAGCCATTCTGAGACATTGCACAACTTTTCAACAGACAGAAATTGCTTAGCATATGTCATATTCTCCTCTAAGAGCAAAATTTCTAACTTGCATTAAAATCAAGAGATGTCACTAAATTGCATTATTACATCGTTGACTATAGTAATTCCAGAATCTTTCTTGCAATCATGGTTCTTGTTCATGGCATTTTCTGTTCATGGCATTTTCTCATTCATGGCATTTTCCGATACACAAAAAGACGGCAGTACAATCTACTGGTGTAAAATCATAAACCCAAAGAAATCATGTTGCATCTCAAAAACTATCCACTCCCTGTTCTCCTCAGGCACGCTGTGATGCAGATACTTGGGTTCTCTTCCCGCTCTTGCCAGAACAATAAAAAAATGCTGTTTCCATCTCTCTTCCTATGATATTGTCAGATTTTGAGCTCATAATTGAGAACACTAAGCTGTAAAGTATAATAAAAAGATGGCTAAACGTATTCAGAATTACTTAGGTGAGAAGGCACTGCTGGTCAAAGCCTAAAACATCTTTTAATATTCAGTTTTATGCACTGCTTCAAATCTTTCTACATGTGATTAGTGTTCCTCATTTCTCAAAAAAATCACCTTCTGAAGGTAGAGATTATGATTTCTGTACTTGGAAACTACCTAACAAAAAGGAAGCCATAACAGAAATATGTTCTTCAGTTAACTTCTTTTCCTCCCAAGTTTTCAGCTATTCCTGTTTTCTCTATGTCAGGTTTTCAGGCACCACCTAAAACTAATTTTTCCACAACTTCATTAATTTGCAACAGGAGCACAAGCCCTCTCATTTTGTTCTTTCATATCTTTGGCAGGAATGGGCCTTCATCCACAAGGCATTTTGAAATGGACTATCTATAATTGGGATTTCTAGAGCTCAGGAAATGCGCTGGTGATGGTTTTAGAAAAGAAGACAGATAAGAAGAACAGAGATTGGTTGCCTGCCACTCATTTATCTCTGTGAATGGACCAAGGGCAGGTGTACTGGGAGGTTAAGGGAAAAGGAGGCAGATTGTCAAACATAATTTGCCGTTACAAAATATTTTTCTTTATCATGTTTATCACAGGAGATTTAAAATAGCTGTCACCTTATGTAAACTCCTTTTGCTGTTCAAATAGTAGCGTTCTCAAATGAAACCCTTGTTTTTCATTTTATTTTTGGACTGTAGGGTGAACCAAAGCAGAGTCCTTCACTTCATTGAACTGTTCGATCAACAAAGTGAGCAATATACTCCATCTTCTTTTATGTATCAATCTTAGTCTGCAAAAAAGACCACTGATTAATAAAACATTTAACAGCTTCATGTAAATAATGCAAGAACATGTCGTTGTTGATGTACTTAAATTAATTTGTAGCAAAGATTGCTTTACAAATAGCAAAATATTGTATATATCACCCCAGGCGTTATGTAAAGCTAGTAGCTTCCACGCTAGCGTTTGCAAGAGTAAGCAAAATTAGTTTAGCATGCTTCACAGCTGTGATCACTCGAGTAAAGCTCAGGGTCTAGGGGATGTTAGCTCTGGTATTGTACTAAAAAGGCAGCTGTACTTTACTACTGGTCCACTGGGTCTGATGTTAATAATTTTAAACGGCCTCTTTGTTAGTTAGTGCAGTGGCCTCAAGCTACCTCTTATTTCAAATCCTATTAACATTTGTGTATTTTTAAACGAGTTTATTGTCTTAATTAGCATATATTCATTCATAATTCCCAAACAGTTTATTGCTGTATACAAAAAGGAAAAATGATGAAAAATCGTTAACAATGGCTGAAGAGTTGGTGGATGAAATGTGACTGTGGTAACGTGCACCAAATCAAACACGTGAAATGCTGAAGTGTAGAAATGCTTCTGTACACATTGGTTTTCTCCACAGTGCTCTGCAGGATCAAACTGACTGTCTTAGGATAATGGATTAGTGTTGCTAATAGGTATATCAGGGAAATGCAGATCACTTGAGGTAGAGTTTTTAAGGAAACTATGTTCGAGCCTTTCTTTTTAATAATAAAATTAGATTAAAAAATATTAAAACAAGTTATCCACAGTCCTAATCATTTCAGCAAGACCTACTCAAAATACCTGTTATAAAGCGTGTTCTTCCTTTCTCTCTGGGACTATCTTGCTTACTTTATGTTCTATTTCAGGAAGAAAATTCAGTAACAGAAATGGAAATTTTTCCTGAATATCGATTGCAACATATTTCTTTAATGTAGATATACTAGCATATTTACTAAAAGTAGCTCTGCCAGCAAAATCCATTAACGTCTCATAGACCAAAGTTATTTTTTTTAAAAAAACAAATCACATTTTGAAAATGTTTTGAAAAAAACCCCCACATCTTGAAAATGTTTTGATTTCTAACATAAACAAAACTCATTAGTAATTAGCTGCCAATGATTTTAAAGTACGAATATGCAATTACTAGCCAAAATCAACTTCTGAAAGTCATCATTCTTCAACTTCAGCAAATGCTGATCATATTGTGTAGAGGCCATTTCAACAAAGAAACGTTGACATCATATACCTAAAATCAGTCAGAAACAATGCACAGAATAAAGCATTTTTCTGCCTTACATAGCTATGCAGAATCAAGCTGACTAACCTTAGACTGATGAATGTGTTTTGTTTATGGGTGCATGAAGGAATATAGATGCTACTAAAGCTACAGAATCACATAATTTTTCACAGCTTGATTTGAAATGGAAAAGATGCTGTGAAAAAGAAATAATACAGGAAAACACAAAAAACTTGTCTTTTTAAAACCTGACTTTCTCTAGTCTCTTTCTTGGCCTGTTTTTGTGGCATTTCCACAATACTCATGCTTCTAAACATAAACAAATCAGAAAAGAAATACGCACCGATTCCTTCTTTGCCAAGGATCAAACATAATCTACTAGGGTAATGTTACTTCCTTCCAGGTATCACTATCACACTGAGGAGATATCAAAAATCCAATCCTATTAGTATACTTCTTGGATTTTCTTGATTTTCAATTTCTGCATCCTGTACATCACGTCCATCCTTTGCTGGATAATCCTTCCTTTACGTACAATACTATCACGACAGAGTTTTAAAAAACTAGCTGCTTAATTAGCTTGTTTCATTTACTCTAGACTAAAGAAAAGAGAGATGGCCTGCCAGCTGGTGGCTTGTGAGAATAGGGAGGACTGCACTGGAGGCAACCTCTAAATCAGGTTGCTCAAAACCTCATCCAGCCTGGCCTTGAATACCTCCAGGGACACCCACAGGAACTTATCTGGGCAATTTGTTCCAGTGCCTCTCCACCCTCTCAGTGAAAAATTTTATCCTAATATCTGATGTATATCTACCCTCTTTCAGCTTACAATTGAAAGGAGTAGGTAGGAGGAGTAACCTTGTCCTATCCCTTGTCCTTGTCCCCCTGATAAAAAGCCCCTGATTCTATGATTCTATGATTCCCCAGCTTTTCTATAGGTCCCTTTTAAGTAGTGGGAGGCTGCTATAAGGTCTCCCGGGAGCCTTCTCTTCTCTAGGCTAAACAAGCCTAGCCTGCCCTTGAAGGTGAGGTGCTCCAGCCCTCTCGGGACTCGCTCTAACAGACCCACATCCTTCCTGTGCTGAGGAGTCCAGTACTGAATGCAGTACTCCAGGTGAGGTATCATGAGAGCAGAGCACTGGGGTAGAATCGCCTCCTTTGACCTGATGGTCACACTTCTTTTGATGCAGACCAGGATACAGTTGGCTTTCTGGGGTTCCTTGCCATAATACTCTGATCTGAGTGCTGATAAACTCAGCACAACCCCATAAAATTCCTTGCCATTCTGCTTTTTATTCCTGAGTTTAACTGAGATCGAAATTCAGATGAAGCAAGCAGAGATTTCAAGTGACCTGGACGGAGGATACAAACAGGGTCAAGGAATGATTCAGGCTGGGAGGGATCTCAGAAGATCTCTGGTTAAACCAGAGACACAGATGAGTCAGACCTGAGGCCAGACCAGGGTGCTTTAGGGCTTCATCTGATCAAGGTTGAAAATCTCCAAAAATAGAGACTGCACGTCATCTCTGGGCATCCAGTGTCACTGCATGACTGTCTTCATGGGGGCAGGTGTTTTGGGTTTTTTTTACATGCAGTCTGAACCTCTCTTATTTCAGTTTCTTTTCATTGTTTCTTGTCTTCCTACCCTGCCCCACTCCAGTGAGCCCAGCTCCATTCCATAGATGACCTTCCTATAGGGACTGGGGGCTGCTGTTAGGTTCCCCTGAAGCTGTTTACTCCAGGTTGAACCAGCGCAGCTTCCCCAGCCTCTCCTCACAGGATCAGTGCTCAAGACAGGCAATAGCTTCCTGTGATCTACTGGTTCCACTCCTGTTCATAGGACTCTGAACACTGCTGGCTAATGATCAAACATTGGTTAATAAGCCCTCTTCTAGATATTACCTGCAAGATCTGACAATTCACATTGCCCATTGCAAGCATAATTAACTACTATAAAACAAGTCAGCACAGCTATTCAAGACAAAACTTCAAAAACTTAAAAACTGAAGTGATCAATGGTAATGTCAATGAACAAAATTGCACATGTACTTCTGAAAACATGGGCTTAAAAGTGCGTATTTGCAATTGATGATTATATTCTTCTATAAATTTGGACCAGGAATAAGAGAAATGTAGAAACAAAATGGAAGTCATGCCTGCTTATGCATGGATGAATCAACGACATAACATTATTAGCATGAGGAACATGTTTTATTCCCGATCACTTACTAAAAATAGAAATACTGACTGATCATTCATTATTGATTGGGTGCACTATGAGGTGTCACAAAAATACAACTCCAATTGATTAAATAATTGCATTGCCACAAATGCCGAGGGACAATATCCCACTCCTGCATGGAGTCACCTTGCTTCAAAGTCAGTGGGAATTGCCTGTGCACACACCAGGGAAAAATGTAGCCTGAAGTCATCCCTTAGCATCAGAAAATAAGACAACATATATCTATGAGTATTTTAAACAACACAACTTGATTATTTGACACTGTACACGGCCTAAGGCATAAGTCTAGCCATGTCAGAACAGGGCTAAGGGCTTGCTTTAGGTTCTATACTTCATCCTGACATGCTACTGTTTAATTACTGTCACACCTTCATAGTAAGTTGAGAAAGAGAACAGGGAAACAGAGCTGTAATAGAATACTTGCGAAAATGAGCTCTTGCGCAAGCATAGCAGATCCCCTCATTAATAAAATTAGAAGGCTACGTAGGCAGGACTGGCTTGTATGAGCAATCTGTGCACTGAAGCTAATGGGAAGATTGTGAAGAAACAGATACAGGTCTTTGAAGTATACTTCAATTTAGCACGTAAGTAATACCATATGGATGTATGTCAGATTTGAGAGAAGTTTAGATTAACCAACAGAAGAAATTGAATGTTAAATTTTTTTAATTAATAATTAATATTTCCATGAAGGATAAGACTCAATGAACAAAGAGAGCTTCAGCATGAGGCGTGTGATAGATAGGAATGCTTTTACTTAAAAATAAAGCCATAAATTGACTGTTACAAAACCAGCACTTTAACTCTGTATAATGCTTAAGTTTTGTCTGACAACGGCTGTTTAGCACCAAGCGCAGTGTTTTGACTTACACTTGTTGGGTGATGCAAGGTTATCACTGCCTTTGATCGTAAAAGCTCCTTTGCAAAGAACTAGGGAAGTGCAGGTTGATTTTTGCAATAGCCCTGCAGCAAAGCAATAGTGAACAAGTCGTACAAAACACGTTAAGTTTGCTTTTAGTGTAATTCTAGTCTTCTGCAAAATGCTGAGCAATCAGGAAATCAAGCAGATAGTGAGATCTGCCTTAAGCAGTCTCTAATACTGAGGACCCTCTCTCATCCAGAATGCTGCAAATTTTACTCCTTGGGCTATTGTATGTACTTCATCACACAGGCAAAGACAACACAACTTCTCTCTTTTTCTGAGGCTACTGTCTTTAAAATACATTTATGACATCCTGTACATTTTTTACACAAATTAATGGGGGAAAAAACATGATCTGATAAAGCACAAAAAAAAACGAGGTAAAAAGATAGTTATATGTGACATATACACACATCATAGAATCATAGAATCATAGAATCACCAGGTTGGAAGAGACCCACCGGATCATCGAGTCCAAATTATTATCAAATTATTATCTGCTGTAATTACATTTGTTAAGTGTATTCAACAAGAGAAAAACATTATTAGAAATTGTGACGATTGTCTGGGTTGGATTTTGTAAACAACATGAAGGTTTTTTGATTGAACACATGATTACTTATTGACCTTATTTTCTGTAATTTCGGTCTGTTTATCTCATGAGCTTCCACATGTCAGGAAACAAGGACTACTAAAAAATATCAAAACAATAAAAATGTCTAATGAGAACTATTGGTTCTAATTGTAAATCAAAAGAGGCATGAAGGTAATGTCACAGTGTACAGTGAGATCAAAAAAGCCATCTCTTTTTCTGATATCTCCTAAGTAGGTATATTATCAGAAAGTCATAATTTCTATAAAATTAAAAATCTCTGCCAGCTACTTCAACTGCTAGAAAGCTTCCATCTTTTCATCAGTAAAATAAAAAAAAAAATTTACATTTCAAATAAAATAAAATAGTTCATATTTTTTAAAAGTGACTCATAATATTTTGTTTAAGAAATATCAATCCTTAGTTATTACCTTTGTCAGTCAATTTTTCTAATCACAGAATCACAGAATCACAGAATCACAGAATAACCAGGTTGGAAGAGACCCACCGGATCATTGAGTCCAACCGTTCCTATCAAACACTAAACCATATCCCTCAGCACCTCATCCACCCGTGCCTTAAACACCTCCAGGGAAGGTGACTCAACCACCTCCCTGGGCAGCCTGTTCCAGTGCCCAATGACCCTTTCCTCACTTGAGACAGAGCTCTCTCGGCAGACTACTTTTCCCGTGATGGAAAACAACATTTGCCCTGGTCTCTTGACCACAGTCATGACTACCCTGCAGCCAAGGTAGAGGGGAGGAGGAAGGGTGGAATCAGGCTTCTTCACTTTCTAGCTCGAGTTCTTCAAAAGAGATTGAGGCATATGCTAACTAATACAACCATGCGGCTTTCGTCACCACAAGAAGGATGTTGAGGCTCTGGAGCGAGTCCCTGCCCGTGGTGAGGGTGGGACTGGATGGGATTTAAGGTCCCTTCCAACCCAAACCATTCCATAAGTCTATGATTCTACAAACTGCCTTTTAAACGCCTCCAGGTAAACCATCTGATAGGATCAAACCATTTGATAGGAATGGTTGGACTCGATGATCCGGTGGGTCTCTTCCAACCTGGTTATTCTATGATTCTATGATTCTATGATTCTAACAAAGCCAGTGAAGGGGCTGGAGAACAGGCCTTATGAGGAATGGCTGAGAGAGCTGGGGGTGTTTAGCCTGGAGAAGAGGAGGCTGAGGGGAGACCTCATTGCTCTCTACAACTACCTGAAAGGAGGTTGTAGAGAGGAGGGAGCTGGGCTCTTCTCCCAAGTGACAGGGGACAGGACAAGAGGGAATGGCCTCAAGCTCTGCCAGGGGACGTTTAGGCTGAACATTAGGAAAAAAATTCTTCACAGAAAGGGTCATTGGGCACTGGAACAGGCTGCCCAGGGAGGTGGTTGAGTCACCTTCCCTGCAGGTGTTTAAGGGATGGCTGGATGAGGTGCTGAGGGGCATGGTTTAGTATTTGATAGGAATGGTTGGATTCGATGATCCGGTGGGTCTTTTCCAACTTGGTGATTCTATGATTCTATATCTATAGTGATTAGTGTACTCACACAGTGCTGCATAGCTGAAGGCACCAAGGGCAAATCATGCTTGACAAACCTGGTCACCTTCTATGACAATGTAACCCATGCAGTTGATGTGGGGACAGTGGTGGAATTGCCAACATGGATTTCTCCAAGGGTTTCAATACAATTTCCCACAGCTTCCTCCTAGAGAAACTGGTATGTTATGGTCTAGACAAGGGGTGATGCTAAACTGCATGAGGAAGTGGACACTTCAGAAGGGACAGCCACCCTGCAGGAAGGCCTGAATGGCTTGGATGAGTGGGCTGATAAGAACCTCAAGAACCTTATGAACATCAACAATGACAAGTTCAAGGTCTTGCAACAGGGGAAAAATAACCCAGGGCCAGTATGGGCTGATATCTACCTGGCTGGGGGAACATCTCTGTGGAAAGGGACTTGTAAATCCTGGTGGACAATAAGCATATTGTGAGTGAACAGTGTGCTGCAGTGGCAAAGAAAGCCTAGAAGATGCCGGATTGAATCAACAGGGGCATCACCAGCAGAGGTAAAGGAGTCATTATTTCACTCTACTCGGCACAATACGAATAAAAAAAAGTGAGAAGAAAAGGTAGAGGAAGAAAACTCCAAAGAAAAATTAATTTTAAATTTTCTTCCTCACAGTACATGCAATCAGAAAAACATTTATAAAGAATTTTAAAAAAATAGCTGTTATTCTGCATACACGTAAATATAGAAGGATAGAAAAGACACTCAGGCACTTGCGAATTGTAGAATGAAGTGGGACAGAATGAAAATAAGGATTAATCTAAAATTAATATAGAGGACCTATTTAAGCCATTGCAATAGGTAGACCAACTGCCCCATAAGCAGGGGCAGAACTACTCAGGCACACTGAGCTGCAAACTAAACACTGGGAAATAACAGCAAATACTGGGAAAATTCTGTGAGGTGAGGGTAAAACAGCACCAACACGCTGGAAGATCCAATCTTTGTGAATCCATCCCGCAACACTAAGGCTCAAAAACTCCTAATATATCATGAGAGTTATTCTCCGCACTGTAAGAACTCTCATTTGTAAGGGCAGTTAAACTAAGTTTTTATTTCAGGAGATGTAGTATTTGTGAAGACAAAAACACTTTAATTTTTGAGAGACAAAAGGCACACTTTCTAGTCACTTCTACAAGAGACACAACTGTGAGAGGAAATCCAGATAATCCCCAACATACACTATTTTCTGCATTAGTAAACTTACTGTAAGAGTGTTCAATGCTCTGCCACTCTCGAGAAAGCCAAATACTGCCTACAGTTGAATACTGCCTTATATCACCCATAGAAATTTGCATCAGCCCATCTAAGAGATGAACTACTGTTAATCCCACCAATGCCACAAATTTTTAAAAGTAAATAAGAGTCCTTCCTATCAACCAACCTACCGCAATGTTCCACACAGACAGATTTCTAGGTCAGATGAAACCACATCAGGAACTTGTCTAAGCACCCCTGTGATGTAGGCTAGAGTATATTATTTGCATGATCTAAGTTTGATGAAATTTGTGAATTCTTTTAAAAAACATTTTTTTTGCTTTTTTGTTTTAAAAACAAAATTTGTTTTAATTGTAACAAAAGGTCAGTCTAATCAAATCTGAGAAAGGTAAGCAGGTATATCTGCAACAATAAGGTTGTGCTTTCAGAGACAGCATGGGCTATAAAATTATGACAACTGCTTGTTTCCAAAACTGCATTTAAAATAAAATATGCTATAGTCATAGCTGCTGGTAGCAGACACTTTCATTAATCCAAAGCACTGCCTGCGGCACGCAGCCCATAGGCTTTGGGGATCCTGTGCAAAAATGACCTAGTGCAAAATCCTGCAAATCCTGACTGTGACTGTAAACTCTTCTGTGAGGAATTACACAACTGCAACACCTTCCATTTGCTGTTGCTCTTTGGTGTGAATGTGGTACCTTATATAAATAATTGCTTGACCTACAATGAGTTTCTTCGATGGTTCAATCTCAGTTAACAGCCTTGCACAAACCAACAGAACTTCATGTTCACCTGCCTTACTTCATGTTCACCCGCCTGCTTTAATCTTACAAAGTCTTAAATATAAACCATATTTAAATTAATCTGTAGCAGGGGGCTTCAATTTTATTTTCTTATTTTATTTTGCCACCATTTCCTTACAGACACAGTTACTTTTTGCATTTATTTATTTAAAATCTACTCTTGGGTATCATTACAAAGCTGGTTCATGTCAAAAAAGCAACAGAACACAACATATCCTACTGACTGGGGTAAATCCTTTGATTAACTTGGCTTCCTTCCTTGCTAGACTGAAGCAAAGCTTTTACGAGTAGCTCCTTCAGGCTGGTTATTGAAAATGAAATGTGCTTAGTACTTCGCATGTGTTGGCCTTTATAAATAATATATAAAGGTCAAATAAGTTATTAATTGGGTGTTTCTGTCCATTGTAGATAGGCCACTCTGTTTTAGTTTTGAAGGTGTGATTTTCAGCTGTTGTAAATTCAAACCAATTGGCAAACATTAATTTAGCATCAGCTGAGAAACTTGAAAACGGTGAGAATGGTCATTCTATCTTTCCATCTACCCACATTCACTAAGCCCCTCTCGTCCACAACACCCAAGCCTCACATGATTTTTAGTTAAATTCCTGCTCCTGAAGCTGCCCTTTTCCTCATTTTTTTGCAACTTTGCCTGTTCAAACACTGTTAGGTAATAGTCCTGTGCAGCTGATTCAAAGTAAAGCTGCATCTTCAGTGATGGCCTTCCTTCATTTATTTAATTCCATAAATCAACCTAACTCATAACTACCCAGTATATGCTTAAACTCAACATGGCAAAACAGAGCTCATCTGTTTCCTCCAGGATCACTTACGCTTCTCTATGCAGTTCTGACATACCCCAACATAATTTTGATCCCTTTTCCTCATCGACCTCACCCACACAGTTGATGTCTGACACTACTTTTTTTCCTCATACTGCATCTAAGCATCTAAGCATACCAGCCAGAAATGGTTCTAAGCATGGCTATGGGATGCCTGGCTGGACTCAGCATCCACCAGTTCCCACAGCTGTGGGGTTTATTTACCCAGTGACATCTGTGATGGGCAGACACACTATGATCCTGCATAGAACCCTGGCAGGGGGGCACGTGCAGGCTACTCAAGAGCCCCAGCTTGGTCACTCCTGACTTAGATGGATTACTGCAGACAGCAATGGCTTAAATACCACAAATGTGTTAAATTTAGACTCAGACAGGAACAAACCTGTAAATAATGAGACATTTGCCTAGCATCAATCTGACTCTCTGTGTATTACATCTGTTCTCACGGCTTTATGCATTTTTTAAGATGCAGGCTGTGCTGTCCTCTGCATTTCTAAAGGGCTCAGTAAATTTTGGATAACATTGAAATACTAAAAGTAACAACAATTATTGCCCTACTCTTGTCTAAAATACTGCATTAATAATTTTCCATAGTATCAACACCCTTTTATAATGAAATTAATATTTTTATAGATCATTAGCAATTAAAATTTATTTGTACACTATAATTTGAAAAGCTGAGAAATAACATAGTACTAATTGGTGAATGCAGAACCTCTGAATAATGAATAAAGGATATTCATTTGTCTTTACATAATAAAGCCATATTTCTCTGAAACCACAGAAACAGTCCAATAAGAAATTAAGTTCTATAGAAACAGTAATTTTCAGCACTACCCATTTTATTCTACAGTGCACCTGAACATGAAAAGCAAGATATTACCCTCTGCCTTATGAATACCAAACCAACATTCTGTATCTAAATGTTAGACCAGAGAAATCAGTCTGTGTGCCTGTATTTTTATGAGAACTGTAGAATATTTTATGTAAACCACTCAAGTGTAGCTCAAACCTTCTTGCACGTCAGCAAACTTTAATTTGATGTATTTAATTTAATTAATTTAGTGTATTTAACATTGTAAATAACCTTCAAAACACAACCGAAAATTTTCGAACTGTTAAAACAGATAATTCAAAAATGCCTCTCACCTGCTTTACCTCTTTCCAGACATCCACAAATGCATTACACGTCTTCAAAGAGAATGCTTACATATAAATATTCGGAAGTCTATATTTTTTTAAAAGGGCTCTTTTTCAAGTGATAGCAGCCATAAAGCCTGAATACGGCCATTGTGTTTGATTCACTGTGTTCAGGGTTCAAAGGCCACAAATAGATGATTATGGAGCTGAAATAGATTTCCTCACAACTGAAGTCTTAAGTCACATTACATAATACCTAAATTAGGGATGAGCAAAGTCTGGCTAGAGTGCAAAGTGGCCCATCTCTAAGCTGGAGTACTAGCGCTGATTTTCTGGCAAGTACATGTTAGTGTTTTCATCCAAACCCACTACGTACGTAATTTATTTACATCAGGGGATTCCTGTCATAAACTCTATTCTTGGTGTTGATCACAGGAATGGTTCTCCATGCTTCTTACTCAATGTAAGCAAACCACTGTAAGCCAACTAAGTGTTCCTGCTTTCAAATACGACCAGCCTTGACGACCACAGTGGTAAATCAGCTTGGTGTTAGATTTTAGCATGTTACCGAATCTCTTGATAAAAATACATCTCTGGAAAGAGGACGATGACAGAGTTTTGCCAATACTTGCAAGACATAACAGTTTCATATTGCAATTAAGCGTGCTCAAAACACAAATAACCCAGAAAATTGCCACAAATGGCCATTCAATACATATTTTAGTACTCTTTCTAGTACCACTGCACCAGCTGTGGTTCTATGGGTAGTATATTTAGGATGGTACAATCATACCAAACTTTTTAAAGACATGAATTCACAGCAGGCACATGCTTAGAGTTATCCTTGGGGAATACATGTGAAGAAAGATAACCAAAATATTTTTATTAACTGGGAGTAAACTACAAGTTGTGGGTTAATACATTGATTCATGAGAATAAATGGAGGGGCAAATAGGTCAGGTGCCCCCAAGCAGACTAACAGAGCATTCCATCCCATATACATCATACTCGGTATAAACTTGAGAAATTACGAGGGTCTCACTCTTTTCTGCGATGGCCAACATCCAGTGATGACCTCATCTGTCAAGTTGCTCCTGATCCCAGATCTGTGTGTTTCTGAATCCAGTTGTTGAGTTCAGCTCCCTTCCAGCTGTGGACCCATTTCCTTGTGTCTGCTCTGCAGTATTTGTGGTTACACGTAGTGATCGAGGGGTGGGGTGGTGGCACAATCTCATATATTTGTATACGTTTTATTACTTTCTAAGCATTTTCATAATTATTATTATTGTCTCATTAAAGCTGTAGTTTTAGTTTCCGACCCATAAGTTTTTTTCCTCTCATTTCCCTCTCCTCTTTCCCTGTGGGATTGTGAGGGGAAGGAATTTTGGAAACTCAAGGGCACCCTTTTTAGCTGCCAGAATTTAGCCAGATGGGGCTAAACTGTAACAAAGCTCTCTGGGGAGCATCACCAGTCTACAATAACCTTCCAGGAATGCTGAATTTTATACCTGGATCTCTGAATTGTTAAAAATAGAGAGAAAAAATACAAAGCAAAAATAGAGGTCATCAGGTCTTTTTGTGTCATAGTATATTTGAAGGTTCAAAATCTCATTTATACCAGTAAATAAAATGTATTCATATGTTAATTTTACAATAATATATAGAGAGGGCACAAGGGCAAAAGACAGAAATCCTGTAGACTGGCTCGATTTCCTGCCATTATCTCATTCTAAATAAAATACAAATACATCTTTCCATCCTGACATATTTTGGGAGACAGGAGGAGAGCACAGTAACTATTTTGGACAGAGGCTGCTATTAGCATCTCTGATACAGAGTTTATTCCAGATTTGGTGTTATGCCTCTGCAGATCTCAGATCAGAATCAATGCTTTAGGCATTAACCGAGATAAACAAAGTACGATACGTCAAATCTAATTATGCTATAAATATCCAAATAAGATCTAGATCTCTAAGGTAATTCTAAAAAGCCTCAGTGACGGAGGGGCAAATATGATTAAGTTTAAACTGCAAACAGCTTGTGAAATACAGGATATAGCATTACATGTGAAAATATCTGCAGGGAAGTATTTTCCTTTAACTAATAAGGCAGGAAATTTTGTGACATAATAAATAATTTTTCTAGTAGCTTAAGGCATCTTAAAAGAAAAAGGAATAAATGCTAAATAAACTACTATACGTTCCTGTTTTAAAGCCATCATCAATACTACTTGGTTTATCATTACCAAGCTACAAAAAAGTGGGAAGCAAAGCAGTTGCAAAATAAATGTGGAAAACAAATCCCTTCTATGTTTACATAAGGTGTAATTATGAAATAAACAGTTAGCTTTGTTAATGCTTTGATTTTGTTCAGGACAATTAAAAACATAGCTTCCTCCTCTTCCCCTTCACAATTTTCATACCCGGGGAAGCCAAGAATCAAATGGCAGCTGACTAGAAGAATACAACCCAGGAAGGCACTGCAGAAAAAGAGTATTTTGCTAAATGCCAGAACTCTACTGTCCCATTTATCACCCACAGAGGAACTGATGTATGGTTAAGTGCACCGAGCTACAACTTATTTTAAGATCAGACTGAAACTGAGCTTGTAAATGCATACTGATCAACTGTCTGACTCTGACCTCTAGACCTACTGTGTGAGTTCAAGTCAGAGAAATCCATAGATGTTGTTATGGCTTTCTCAGACAAATGAGAGAAATTCCAAAATTCTGCTCAGTGCTGTATTCAGGTGCTTGTAAGGCACACGGCGTTACATGCCTTAATTAAATCTATCTCCTTTTACTTTACCCTAAAGCACTACTATTATTTTTTTGTAATGGGGCAATGGTATAACCTGGAGAGGGGCAGATTTAGAGTGGATATAAGGAGGAAATTCTTCACCATGAGAGTGGTGAGGCACTGGCACAGGTTGCCCAGGGAAGTTGTGGCTGCCTCATCCCTGGAGGTGTTCAAGGCCAGGTTGGATGGGGCCTTGGGCAGCCTGATCAAGTGGGACGTGTCCCTGCCTATGGCAGGGGGGGGTTGGAATTGCATGATCTTTAAGGTCCCTTCCAACCAAACTATTCTATGATTCTATGATGTTTTTATTTTTGAGGTATGTATGCAAGCACTGGATCACAGGATATCTGACCATCTCCACACGCAGATGTGCTACAGGGAACCTTCAGGAGAACCTCAGGAACACCATCTCCCATGAAATCCCACACAGTGCACGCAGCAAACCTCTGTCTTTCACAGATAAATACTATGCATGCTGAGGGCCTCCATTTTACATTCTAATCCAGCGACAGCGGCTAAGTTGTATCCTCCCATAGAACAACTTCTTTCGTCAATTTAAGTTGGCTCCATTCATATAGCAAGTGCTAAAATCTGAGGTCATGCATAATTATAACTAAAATCTGCTTAATCTTGATTGTATACTAAATTCTGTACATCAATTTGCTAGTCAGTGATCACTAATCAGAACTTGTTTCAGCTTTGCTGGCCGTGCGAGCATTATATATAAGGAATCACACATAATCACATGGGTTAGGACTAGGAAACACCTTGAGCAAGATGAAAGCCTAGCACGGAATTGTCCTAAGCTTTCATGTCTATCACTCTAAGACTCACCTTTCAAGTTTGGAGATGTGAATAAAGAAATGTAGAGAAATGAAACATCAGCTTTGACAGATACAGATTTAACTCCTGGGCGAGTTCTGCAGGAGCCAGCCTGCTGCTTTCCTGCAGGCTGAATTGGGGCCAATGACAGATAGATTTGCAGGTCTTCTTCCAGAGCTGAAGGAACATATTTCACAGTTTAAGAAGACTGAAGCCATCTAAGAAGGGCTAGGTAAAGACAGAGGCATCACCTAAAGGAAGGATTATTCTGAGCTGCAAGAGGAGATTTTATGGAGCAGCAGAGACATAAGGCAGGGCGATGTACAGTGCCAAATAAGACCGCAGATCCCAAAGGACTTTGCCACAAGTCATCTTGTTGGCTATGTCCATTCTCAGGTAAATTCATGTGCCTATGGTGCAGTGTAAGTGGACACAGAGGAAATCTGAAGCCTGCTGGAAGAGTCCCCTACTATCTTCATACCTGAGTAGCAACAGGTACTTCAGTTCCTGGCTCTTGAGAGAGCCTTTGAGCATGGCTTTCAAACAGAAGAGATCTTGGGAAATGGGCGATTTTCTTCACACTTTAAGGTGTTGCAGAAGAAACTGGAGGCCTCAGACAACGTGATTTCCTTTTATCCTTTACAGTTTCCTCATACAGAACCTCAGAAAATGCAGAGATTGAAAAAAGCATTCCTGCCTCTTTTGCAACACACTTTCTCCCCATTCCACTCATCATGTAATAAAAAAGTGTCGCCAATCCTTATCGGACAAAAACATTTGGTAAATTATGATTTAGGCCAATAATATGACATCTTTAAAGGGCATCAGAGATGTAAATGGACAGATAAATTACAGCCCTAATCTGAAAAATTAATCTAGATTAGATCCACTGAATAGTGAAGCATTATATTTGCAGGAGTGTTCAGCCCCTGCCCCATCAGCCAGGTCACTGGCTAAAACTGGACAGCTTTTATTCCCAACCCTCCTTCCCCACAGGAAGGGAAAAGGGAAATGAGAAAGACTCGTGGGTTGGAAACTAACTCTAAAACAGCTTTCATGAAAGAATAATGATAAAGGAAACAGTGTTAAGACCATAATAAAAAATATTGAAGTATACAAAAGACAATTCTAATTCCCCTGATTACCACAGGTCACCACTGATGCTGCAGGGCAGGCATGGGGAAGGTCTCAGACTGGACTCAGTGGCAGACAGGAACTGGACTTAGGAACTGGATCCAAGTTTGGAATTCCAGAATATGTGGATGGGCTCAGGGGAGACAAGCAGATGAGGTCCTCCCTGAATGCTGGCCATTGAAGAAGAGGGGTTGATCCTTGTGATCCCAAAACTTTATACTGAATTTGAAGGGTATGGCAAGAAATACTTTGTTGGCCAGGTTTGGAACATCTGCCATGTCCGCTCCTCCCAGCAGATGCGATCACCTTCACACTAACTCTGGGATGGCCTCTGTTCCTCTCTTGTGAGACCTCATCTGGAATATTGTGTCCAGTTCTGGAATCACCAACATAAGAAGGAAATGGAACTGCTAGAACGGGTCCAGAGGAGGGCTACAAAGATTATCTGAGGGATGGAGCCCCTCCCATACAAGGCCAGACTGAGAGAGTTGGGGTTGTTCAGCTCCAAGGAGACCTCAGAGCGACCTTCCAATACCTGAAGGGGGCTACAAGAAAGCTGGGGAGGGACTGTTTACAAAGGCTTGTGGTGATAGGATGAGGGGCAATGGCTATAAACTGGAGAGGGACAGATTTATACTAGACATAAGGAGGAATTTCTTCATGATGAGAGTGGTGAGGCACTGGCACAGGTTGCCCAGGGAAGTTGTGGCTGCCCCATCCCTGGAGGTGTTCAAGGCCAGGTTGGATGGGGCCTTGGGCAGCCTGATCTAGTGCGAGGTGTCCCTGCCTGTGGCAGGGGGCTTGGAATCCTTAAGATCCCTTCCAACCCAAGCTATTCCATGATTCTATGATTTACACAGGGATAGGTGTGAGCAGTGGCCTCTGCACACCCGTTGCCAACTACCTTGCTGATAACCATCAGGCTGAGGTGAAAAGTCAGAGAAAAAAATACCCTGCTTTGGTCAAAACAAGCACACAGGAGTCAGCGCTGAACAGAGTGATAGGAGGCTAATTGCATGGATTTATTTTTCAAGGACAGTTTTATGGAGACAACTCTTATGTTTACAAGGCTGTTTCTACCACTGGACCTGGGAGGATTACAGGATCTTAGACTCTGCCTGGCGAAATTTAAAAACTGAGATATCCATTCTCAAAGCAAAAACGTGCAGTTTCATTCAAACTGTTAACTACACTGGAATCAAAATATGGTCCAATAGACCTGAATAAACGCACATTTCAAAGGGTTAATTTTTAAAATTTACATTTATTTGAGGGATTGAAACTCAGCACTTATTTAAAAACCTAAATCCTAGAATCTAAGGTCACAGACACGTATTTACTTTGCAGGCAGCTGGAAGAGCTGCAAATGTTATTACCTCAGGCCACTTTTTATCACCTCCATGTTGGAGATCGCCATGACAACAGCAAAACGAACTAAATGGAGCCCAGGGTTGCTTCCTAAACACAAAGCCCCAGTGCAAAATCTTCTTTTTTTATCTTAAATCAACAGTGAAGGCATTTCAATCTAACATGGTTGACTCCACACTGAAACAAGGAAAAGGTCAGGGGAATAGGGAAGCCAGCAGCCACTCACACACTGAGTTGTACAAAAGCAGTCTTGGACTGTAACACGGAAATATTAAAAACATTAGCAGCTTGCTCCAGAAAAGGACAGCTGCCATTGCTGGGGAATTCACTTAACACCATCATAAGGACAAAAATTCCCAATGCTATACACATGAGCAATGTTCTAGTGGAGTCTCCTGACCCATGCCAGGACCTGCTGTGCAATTTCTAGTTGCTGAAGGACATCGACTCTTCAATAAAAACAAAAAACTTTACAGACTTTTTTTAAGAACAGACAGTAAATTACTATATTTTTCCACTATTTCGTAGAATCAAAGAATCATAGAATAAACGAATTATTTGGGTTGGAAGGGACCTTAGAAATCATCTGGTTCCAACCTGCCTGCCATGGGCAGGGACACCTCCCACTAGATCAGGCTGCCCAAGGCCCCATCCAACCTGGCCTTGAACACCTCCAGGGATGGGAGCTCACTTCTAATTACATACATGTGCGTAAATTATAATGAATAGCAACTGATTTAGGGTTCAGCTTTTGTTTCACTTCTGAGATGAAATATGGATCTGTAGACTTGGAAGGCATGAACATAAATTTCAGATTTATGTTTCTTCATTTTGTGTAATGTCTTCTTTGTAATTTAACTGCAGATATCATGAGTCCTTTCAAAAGTATTTTCTCTCTACAGAACAGTAATCAAAACATGTCCCAGGTTCACAAAGAATTTTAAAGACTTTCCCCCTGCCTCCATTGTTAAATGGATTTATGCATACACTTAATTGTTCTGGTATTTTGTCTCATGTTATCAACCTCTGGAATAACCCATAAAGCTTTTTGTCATAAAAAGTGTTATTCAGATCACGTTAAACTTCAGGAAGTTGAAAAAATTGAGTGTGATTTCATTCATCAGAAACACCAGGTGCGTCTCGTTACTTTTCCATATCATGAATGAAAAGAGGAATTTAATGATCAAGGAAATTTCTCCATAAGTATCTGCAAGCAGAGAGGGGGTTTTGTTTGCATTTTGTCATTGCATTTGCAATTTCCAAATGCCTTGATGTCTACAACTACAGGCAATATTTACTTTATGGAATTCCGTTCATAGTACTTGGTTCTTGCATTCTACATGGTGAGGTAGGCACTTAGTAGGTAGGTGTACATTTTATTCAAAAGTAATTTGTAATGGGTCATGAGAATAAAACCAGAAGTACTGGAATTTCTGCATCCTTCAAATATAACATTCAATGTTATATTGTTATAATTTTGTGAGCTATCTAGACTTCTGTAAAGCTTTTGACATGGTCTCCCACAACATCCTTCTCTCTAAATTGGAGAGAGATGGATTGGGTAAGTGGACAGTTTGGTGGATAAGAAACTGGTCAGATGGCCGTATTCAGAGAGCAGTGGTCAATAGCTCGAAGTTCAGATGGAGATCTGTGACCTGGGTCACGGCAATCCCCAATTTCAGAACAGGATGGTGTATTATGTGATTGAGAGTGGCCCTGGGGAGAAGGACTCGGGGAGTGGTGGTTGATAAGAAGCTCAACACAAGTTGGCAATGTGTACTCCCAGCGCAGAAGACCAACCGTATCCGGGGTGGCATCAAAAAAGTGTGGCCAGCAGGTCGTGGGAGGCGATTCTCCACCTCTATTCCTCTCTTATGATACCTCATCTGCAGTACTGTGTCCAGTTCTGGAATCCCCAACATAAGAAGGATCTGGAAATGTTGGAACGGGTCCAGAGGAGGGCTACAGAGACTGTCAGAAAGCTGGTGCACCTCCCATATGAGAACAGGCTGAGAGAGTCGGGGTTGCTCAGCCTGGAGAAGAGAAGGCTCCAAAGAGACCTTGTACTGACCTTCCAGTACCTAAAAGGGGCCTACAGGAAAGCTGGAGTAGGCCTATTCAGAAAGGCTTCCAGTGATAGGACGAGGAGGAACAGGTATAAACTGGAGAGGGGCAGATTTAGACTAGACATAAGGAAGAATTTCTTCACCATGAGAGTGATGAGGCACTGGAACAGGTTGCCCAGGGAAGCTGTGGCTGCCCCATCCCTGGAGGTGTTTAAGGCCAGGATGGATGGGCCTTGGGCCATCTGACCTAGTGGGATGTACCTGCCCATGGCGGGGGGGTAGAACTAGATCATCTTTAAGGTCCCTTCCAACCCAAACTATTCTGTGATTCTATGATTTATCATTTTAAAAGTAAGAAGTTGGCTGCAATATGGTCATATAAAATTCAATGTAGCTTCTACCAGGAAGTAATATTTGTGAATGATACCTGAAATAAACCCTGTCTGACAACTAAGTCAGAACAAGCTTCTGCTGACTAAAGCACTCTGAGTAATGTCTAACACCCAGAATGGTTTTAGACAAGTAAAAGCGGGAAAAAAACACTATGTGACAGAATATTAAGGCCATTATTTTTCAGAAATAGTTAATCCAGCACTAGATATTAGAGAACAATTGACAGCAGAATACCAGGACTGTCACTGAACGTTTTCAACTTTTCAAGAGACACTTGCTCTCTTTTGTTAACTCTATGAAATAATATTTATTTTTTATATATGAGCTGTCTTATTCCCCTGTAGTTGTCATTTCCCTATTGCTTGTCATACCACCAGTACCTGATGTAATAAAAAAATAGTCTGAAGGTATGTTGATTTTAAATTATCAGTAGGAACAGCACCTCTGGCTTTACTGTGTAATCCGAAGCTACATAATTGTTTGTGGGTTGAAGCAATCTTTCATTTAATTAAGGTTGGCCCTCAAATGTAAATTCAAAAATGTGCTCATACCAGTACTATACAACAAACTTGCACTTCTATTATCCATCATATGACAACAGCTTATTACATAAATCTGATGTTACACAGTAATACCATTATTCAACACATCTTGGCAATGAGCTATTTGGATAACTGCAACTCATATTAAGATGACTAGTAAACCTTATTTGTCTCAAGTAATCAAAATATAAAAGTGATCAAGTGATGCTCCTACCACCTTTTGAGAGCAAGGGAAATTTAGCTGAACCATCTCCATGGGAACGCTTAAGGACCAGGAGCACTGTGAACAGGATGCGGTGCATCAGCCAGGGTGTGGTTAGGCACTTTGCATGGAAGGATGTGCAGTAAGAGTGTTGTCACCCTACCAGCTCAAGAGGTGAGTTAAACTGGTAGTCATCACCCTCTCAGAAGGATCTTAGCGGCGGCAGGAGCTCTGTCCTCTGCATCACCTAGAATGGCTGTGTCAACCCAGACAGAGCTTCCACAAAAATATGAAGCCATCCCGGTCTCAAGCTGCAGTGAGTGCCACAGCCTTTCACTGGAAATGGATGGCAGTAGAGAAAACAGTTGTGTGAGGCGTGACCACATGGATGACTTACTCAGCTTGGTGGCAGAACTAGAAGAGGAAGTAGAAAGGTTAAGGACCATCGGGGAGTCTGAGAAGGAGACGGACTGGTAGAACCATGTTCCACCCTTCCTGAAACAAAAGGAGGAACAACTACCAGAAAAAAAGAAAACATGAAGGGAACACAGTATCCTGCCCCTGCCAATCTGGAGGCAATAGCTTAAAGGAAAGCAGTGAATGGAGGCAAGTCCACGTTTGGGATGGCAGGTGAACTCCCTCCTTGCCCAACTCTGTACAACAGGTATGAGGCTCTGGATGTGCAAGGCCAACGTATGTTGAGGATGAAGGTCCATCTACACAGAGGTGTTATCAAGGTCAGAAAGGCCTACCCATCATGTTGCGACCACATCCACCAGGACGAAAAGACAGACTGTGGTCCTGGGTGACTCCCTTCTGAAGGAAATAGAGGGTCCAATATGCTGGACAGACCCTCCTCTCAGGGAAGCCTGCTGCTTCTCTTGGGCCTGGCTTAAGGTCATCACTAGGAAACTTCCTAGCTTTGTACAGCCCTTGGAACAATACCTGTTATTGCTTTTCCATGTGTGTGGTGATGAAGTCGCAACGCGTAGTCCAATGGTGATCAAAAAAGACTCGGGATGGTTGGTAAGGGAATCAGGAGCACGGGTTATTTTCTCTTTCTCCTTCCAGATGCCGACAGTGACACTGGAAGAAATAGATGGGCCCAGTCTAATGATACACGGCTCGGTGGCTGGTGCCCTGTAAACCTTAGGAGGGTCCATGTGAACCTTATGAGGTTCAACAAGGTGAAACACAAGGTCCTGCACCTGGTTCTGGACAAACCTTGATATTGATATAAGCTGGGGGACAAAGGGACTGAAAGCAACCCTGCTGGGAAGGACTTGGGGGTATCGGTGGATGAAAAGCTGGACATGAGCCAGCAATGTTCACCTGCAGCCCAGAAGGCCATCTGTATCCTGGGCTGCCTCAAAAAACAGTGTGACTAGCAGGTAGAGGAAGGTGATTCTGATAAGACTCCACCTGGAGGGCTGTGTCCAGCTCTGGAGCCCTCAGCATAGGAAGACATGGACCTCTTAGAGAGGATGCACAGGTGGGCCACAAAAATGATCAGAGAGGTAGAACATCTCTCCTATGAAGAAAGGCTGAGGGAGTTGGAGTTGTTTAGCCTGGAGAAGAGGAGACTTACAATAAAGACAGGGACAAGCTTTTTAACAGGTCCTGTTGTGACAGGACAAGGGGTAACGGTTTTAAACTAAAAGAGGGTAGATTTAGGCTACAAACAAGGAATAATTTTTTTTACAATGAGGGTAGTGAAACAGTGGAACCGGTTTCCCAGAGAGGTGGCAGAATCACCATCCCTGGAAACATTCAAGGTCAGGTTGGATGTGGCTCTGAGCACTTGATCTGGTTGAAGATGTGCCTGGTCACGGCAGAACAGTTGGACTAGATGACCTTTAGAGTCTCTTCAAACCCAAATCATTCTATGATTCTATGATTCTGTGTTAGTGAGATCTACTGAATTCATCCGAACAGTTTTATTTGTTTTCAGATGTAAAGTAAACCTTAATATTTTAAATTTCTCCCTGTCAGCTGTGGGAGGATACCCTGAGGACCTACCCTTTAAAGGGTCTCCAAACACTAGCAATCTCCTGTTATTTAGACACCCATATCTCCAATTCTTTACTTTACACCAGTCTCTGAGGATTAGCAGGAAAAGGGTAATACTTTCAATCAGCTGATAGATGAGGAGGGACCAGCACTGCTGAATTTTCAGTTTTACTCCCAAGCCTCTATCTAGGCTGAGTCAGCAGCTGCTTTCTTTTAAAGACTCTTTATTCACCTGCACTGCTGCAAATTGATAAGACCAATAAATTCCGGTTACCTCTCAGATGGCTGCTTTAAAGATTAGAAGTATATACTTACTTTGATACCACAGTGTAAGTCCCAAAAGGATTAACAGGAGTTAAGTGCGTGCATCCTAAGCAGGAGATACTCAACACCTCCCTCCTTACAGAAGACAAGAAAGCCTTCAAGAGACCCTGCACACTCTGGAATGGAAATGTAAATATCATGCAGGTGAAGTGCTGACTAGACCAGCCTTCGCTTCCTCAAGCAAGTATGCAGCACACCTACTATTTTGTTTGGGGTAGGAGTCCTAATCAGAGCCAGAAATGGTGCCATTAATTAGATACTAAAATCCCATCACAAGAAAGGGCTTCACTGTACATTTACTCCAAATTGGTAATACAATTTCAGGTTTCTTGGTGTACACAAAAATGACATTTTTTTCTCTAACATTGTAATTGCTTCTGATTTCATTGCCGCATTGAATATGTTCATAAATCAGCACAGGGTATTGAACTATTCTGTTTATTTAGTGCTGTTTACTTCACATTGGATAACATAAAGTAGAAATAAGACAGATGACTGGTGCTATATAAATGTGGTGATCCATCCGGTGACAACTGGGAAAAACAGAAGCATCAGATCAATTCATATGCTCACCAATGCCATTTAGGATACAAAGCAACTCCGTAGTGTTTCTGTCTGTTGCAGAACTATTGCTCCCTCATTCTGTATCAAGTTCAGCTTATGAGTGCAGGATATATTTTTTTCTTTTAGATTGCATATACATTACAGTAACACTAAAAATAAGCAAAACCAGCTGTCTACAAGAGAAAATACCTTCATGGAAGACTATGGAACTGAGCTCAGGAAGTGGGGTCCATCTTCAGGACTCACAGTTTATAATTAGTGCAGCCCAAGATGGACAATGGCTTTTTTTTTTTTGCATACTAACTATACCTGTAATTAGTTCTCTTTTATGTCAGAAACTTGTGCAAGCAGCATTATGACAAAGCTTTTGCTTTAGCAGCTGCACAAAGAATAAGTAATGAAAAACTGAACTAACATTTCTAGTAGCCTGTATATATGACAGAAGGGATATTGTAACTGTTCAAGCAAATAATATGCACTTATGCTTCAAATGAGCATAGGTTTCATGGCAAGCAGCTTCTAAATTAACAATGGATAAAACAGTAACGGTGCCTCAACATATGTAAACAGTAGATTCTTTTATTCCCTAAGGGCACTTTCCTAAATAAGTTGTCAACTATTGCAGTATGGGGCACACTCTTGCAGCTGCCTTCATGGAAATATCTTCCCCAGATATAAAAGTGACAGGACGTCAAACCTGCAAGACTGACTATTTGTCAGACTCTCTTTATGGCAAAAGTGCTCTATAACAGTACTCATGAAGGAAAAGATGCTGGTGAAGAGGGCAGCAGAGCTCAGAGGACATGAACACATAGTGGAGATAAGAAATTAAGGACCCATGCAAACAACTCAAAATTTTCTAACTGCCAAGCAAGGGAAGGACTGCAAGAAGGAAGGACTGTCGTATGGGGAGAATCACAGAATGTCCTGAGTTGGAAGGGATCCACAAGGACCATCAAGTTCAACTTTCATCCCTGCATCATCCCAAAATTCACATTGTGTGTCTGAGGGTGTTGTCCAAATGCTTCTGGAATAGTCAGACCTGGCACCATGACTGCTTCCCTGGGGAGCCTGTTCCAGTACCCTATCACCCTCTGAGTGAAGAACCTTTTCCTTATATCTAACCTAAACCTGTCACATATACCTGCTATTCCCTCAGATCCTGTCACTGGTCACCAGAGAGAAGAGATCAGTGCCTCATCTTCCTCCACCCCTTGTGAGGAAGCTGCTAACTATGATGAGGTCTCCCCTCAGTCTCTTCTTTTCCAGGCTTAACAGACCAAGTGACTTTAGCGGCTCCTCATGTGGCTTCCTCTCTAAACCCTTTGCCAACTTTGTGGCCCTCTTCTGGACACTCTCCAGTAGCTTTATATACATTTTATACTGTGGTACCCCAAACTGCACACAGTATTCAAGGAATGACCCAAGAAAGCACATAATCCAGATGATAAGGCAGGAGTCTAGAATGACTTCAGGGTATTGCCATGGGAAAAAGCATGTTGGACAGAAGGCACTCTAGAAGAGTGTCCATTCCTATTCTATACTGAATTCCAAGTCTTCAAATTTGTGTTCGACTGAGCTATAAACTAGCTGAGCTTCCTTGCAATATGATGTTGTTAGCAAAGACTCACTAGGAGTATGTGAAATTCTCAGCATGTTTATACCATTCAGTATCTCAACTTTTATCTAGAGTGAGTTCTATCTATCCACCTTGTATCCTGTCTGCAACTATGGTTAGAAATCAAATAAATTCAGGAGCACACAAGTAAGCACACAATTTCACAAAGAAGTTTGTGTTGGAGTATGGATTTGATGCACAGTTAGGATATACAGACAGATCATAGGGGAAGGAAACACTTCTAGGTCCAAAAACCCAGACACAGTCATTGGCACAAACTGCAGCCACAGCATAAGACGTCACCTAAGGAGCTTCCAGAACAATGGTACTGTGCCATCAGCATCAGCACATGTGAGCCATAAAGCTCCTTTGTAAATGAGGTGTTTCTGTTTGTTTTTCAGCAAGTTCCAATGAAGACAACTTGGCCAAACCTTATTTTTCAGGTGGCTGATCACAAAAACTAAAGTAAAACAACTACTGTGAATTCAAGCCCTCTGCCACTTTTTACCTTCCACAAATCCAGCATGGGCATATAGCACCCTTCTAGGTCCCTGCAGGCACACAGGAGACACATGAAATGGCTAGATTAGATTTGCAAACATATACTTGACCTTGAAAATGTATTTATATAATTTCATTCTGCTTACATTTGTCTTCCAATGACTGAGGTATTTTACACCCTCCAAAGGTGACTTACCTAAGTAAGAAGGAAGAAAGAACAAGTGTTTCTATTTTGTTTTAACTATATTGTTTATTATCGCATTTCTGGAAAAATGTCAAGTTCAAAAGATTTTGTGATGATGAGACAAATTCAGTGCAGACTTGCATGGCAGAAATGAATATAACTACACTACATCTGTACTAGTGTTTTAACGTATTCTGCAAAGCTCAAAGCACAAAATCACAGAAATGTTTCCTGTAATTTAATAAGAGTACATTACCATCTAATTAATATTTAATAAATGCATGAAAGCAAGCCGTGTGGAGAGGCAGAAAGGGACACAGAGAAAATGAGAAGAGTGCAGCTTTGCTAACAGTACTGAAAGCAATTTATACCCAAGAATACTTACGTCTTTCTTGATTTTCCTTCTCCATAGGTGCTGAAGGGCAACTCCTTCAGCAGAATGGAGAGTCTCCAAGTTTTCATTCTTGTAAGTATCAAATCCTGAACACTGCTCCATCACAAATACCAGAAAGCTACTCTTCAGCTCACTTCCTAGAAGCCAGAGTTTTGCCCTCAAATTGGAAGAGAATTATGTTGCAGATCTTTGTGTAGGTTTTGCATATTCATGCTCCTGGCAAAACCGAGCTGTTTAACTTCCATTTGTGGCTATATGGAAGTGTCTCCTCCACACCTTCATTAACCCTGCCCTGTCTTCATACTATACTCTTAGAAATATACTAAATTACTAGATTTATTATGTAGTAAATAAGCAACTTCGACAATAAATTGCCAGGTGCAAACTACTAAGAAACACACGTTTGAACAGGATATAAAGGCCAACACGTCCAAATGTGAATTTATAAAGTCAGGCTTGATTGTAAGAGCTGCCCTCGGGCCTCTACACTAGTTAGTTAATCTCAGTGGGAAAGGTAAGATATTCTCACATCTCCCAAGCTATTAATTTAAATACTTTATATTAGACAATTTCAGTTCAAAATTCAGGCTAAAATATCCACTTTCTTCCTCTCTCATACCAGTATGGCTGTTGCATCTATGAATATTATACAGTTTTGTACCACTACTACTGTAACAATACCTGCCCATATGAGCACTGCTGATTTATTCTTTCTCTTTTTGACTCTTAATATCTCCATTATTCATCTCATGTCTTAGACTACAACTTTGCTGGGCCAGGGACTGGCTTCCTTATGCTACTACAGTGCCTAGCATAGTGTGTTTTAAATGTTACTGCTTTCAAATTATAAACACATACACAACACGCACAGTGACCACAATCTGTGACTTGTTGAAATGAAATGCTTCCATCAGACTGACTTTCTGTGAGTGAACAACTGAACTAGAAAATCAGAATGTGACACATTCATGATATGACACCTCACAGTCTAATCTTCTTTGATGACTCTCATAAGCAACTCTCAGCTACCTACTTTTCTGTATACTTCATATTCTAAATTAAATATTTTATACACTCAATTCTCAATAATTTACACTAATTTAACGCTTCATATTAACACTAAACTTTTGCTTCACTGAACATTTGAATGCATGATAAATATTATATTTTCAAAGCACAGTTTATGCATGAACAATATTCAGGGATTTATAGACTGTCTCAGGTATAAAAAGTATCTACCAATTTCACTTAAAATAGATGGCAAATGGGCACATAAAAAAACTTCTTGAACTGTTCTAAGTCCTCCAAGTCAGTCATAAATCAATGTGATGGTTTCAGTACCTTGGTGCCCAAAGAGAAAAATACACAAGGCATCCATGCTACCAAAACTCCAAAGCACACACGAAGACCTACCAGGTATAGTCTAGACATACTCACATATACAAACAAACCAAAAAGTATTAAAAGGAGTATTAAAAGGATAGTCCTTCTAGCTCAATACCACACAGGTTTGATTTCTAAGGATTAATCTTTCAGCTCCCAAGAATCTACTGGGATCTAGCAAACAAATTAAAGCATAAGTTCCCCAGTCACCACTCCCCACCAAGAAACACCCGCTCATCCAGTCTCACTTGCTCCATGCAAAGTAAATGTTGATGTCATGTAGCTACTATTGCAATAAAGACACTAACCATCCTAGAAATTATTATATAGCAATTTGAATCACATGAACTTACTCATATGCTTCCAGCCAGCACCAGCTCAGGCTTCCCGTGTCAAAAACAAAACAGTAAGAAAGCCCAGTTCCCATCGTACCATTTCCAAACCAGAAGCTCAAGCTGACACTCCCCTGCCTCACACTTCCTGCAGGCACTTACATTTTTCCAGCCCCCCCCCAATTATATTAGAAAGTCTTGCACACTACTGATGTGGCTCTGATAGTGCTTTATATCTACCTTGTACAAAGCACTGCAGATGCTCATTCTTCATGTCTATGTATGGCACTGAAAAGCTGTATAGCCTGATGAGGATCTGAGGTGACATGCCAAGACAGTGCATCAGGATATTTTAGGATTTCAACTGGGAGAGTACATTTCTGGCTCACACTGCAGCCAGACAGCCCACGCCTGCAGCCTGCAGTGGCTCCTACCAGGGAACAGGGTAGCACATCAGGTATCAGAAAGATTTCATAATGGTTCTAGCTGCTAAGCAAGCCATTGCTGGCAAAGAATTCTGAAGCCAAAATATTGAATTCCTGCTCATTTGCATTTCATCAGAGACCATTTCATTTGGCTTGTAATTAGATTAAATCAACAGCGGACACAAAAGTAATTTGGTTTGTATCATTCCTCCAAAAGTACAGTCTAGTGTTACTTTTATAATATATTCCTCTGAGGAGATACTCTTCCATTTTCAATATTATCACTAGAATTTTTTTAATTAAATAATGGTTTCCTAACACCAAATAATACAACATCACATCTATTCAAAATACAGAGGAGGATAAAAGACACTGAAAAGCCTAGGTGTATTGTTGAATAGTGTGCCTAGGTATGCGAGACCATTTCTCTACAGAGCATTTATAATAGAAATTTCAAAAGGCAAAGTAACTTTAATAGTATCTTGGTTTTACCCAACTCATAAAGGCATTTTCTCTGATAATGCATTTGTTTCTCTAGACTGAACATGGATTCTTTTTATTGCAAATATAAGTACCTTCCATTGCCACAAGAAAATATTCATCTTTATGAGACTGATACTGAGAAGGTTGTCAGTTATAGCAGTGCTACCTTTATGTGCTTCTCTGACTAGGAAACTCACAGCAGAAAGCAGGTTAGAAATGGCAGGTATTTTTGCAAAATATTTTGAAAGAAATTTTTGCTTTGTTCAATGTAGAGACATGCATTTCCTTTCCCTTCTTTCTTTAAAATAACATCTTAAAATAGGTTACAGTACAAATCACATCTTTTCAGCTCTGAAGAATGAAAATACAAGCATAAGAAACTTTTTAATCCAAAGTAAAAGTTATAAATTTTAATTAAGATTTTTATTTTGCTCATTTTTTTCAAAACAATATACAGAAATCCTTTGGGGAAAAAATACAAAATCTTTTGTCAAAAATAAAGCATCTTTAAAAATATCTTCCTTTTCTAGAGACCCCCACCATGAAAAAACTTACTGTGATTGGTGCCTTCGGAGTACATATGCATCATATTACTTTAAAAACTCTATCTCAGAGCTAATTTTGTAATATTAATTTGTTTATTTTTGAAACACACATACACTTCTTACTCCAATTGAGCAGCAACACTAGACCCCTCAATATAACCCTGAATTCACAGATCATGTTCTGACTTCCATCTGGTTTAAACAGTGCTAAGTGAAAAAAAAAATGCATTATTTCCACACTTGGTTGCTGAGAGATTACTCGAGCTTTAAAAACGGAGTGGCCTCTGGTTAAGGCACTTGAAATCATGAAATGTTTTATATTAATTATAATATTAATTTTAATGAATCTGTTAATTTGAACATTGCCTGAATAAAAACAAGACTGGCATTTCAGTATTATTACTTGGTTGTAACAATATTTTATGAGTCTGAATCTGGCAGTGCAACCTTAAGTACATGGTTATCACTTCAATACTATAATGAATTTAGGTTGGACAGTGATTTATTTCAGCTATACTTTGTCAAGACCACCATGTGCTTTATTGAACTGAGGAAACAGGCTGTCCAGCAGTTCCACCTTTGTTTTGCTATACTTTGTGTTAGTGAGATTTTTGTCCAGTATATTGATAGGAACACGTGCTTTTTCTTTTTTAAATACTATCACTTAAGGTCTTATTTTATTCACTTCAGCTAATTTTACGCTTTTTAAATCTATTAGCAGTTTTAATTTTGAGGTATGACTTCTCTTCAGTAGTGAATTCCTGGTGTTCTTCAGTGGTAATATGATGCTCACTGCCACCTACACTGGTCAACGTTGCCCTAGATGCTGTCTACCAGAGGCTGCAAATCTAACCCAGCATCTTGAAGTTACACGTTCCTTTCAAAAATCCACAAGGTCTGTGCCCCTGTAATTATATCACTACATGCAAGAAACAATTGTATACATATTCAACTCTTTTTAAATATTACACTGACCTCCTTGATGCTGCCTGAGTTTAGCTGCCTCCAGCAGGGTCCTTCACCTACGATTAACTCTATAAAAAGGAAGATGCTTCCACCTGAGGCAGCAGCACTGAGACAACCCATAACCTGAATTTTCACATCCAGCATACCGTCCCAAGCTGCTCTCACTATTCCTGGTACTAGAGAGCTATTGTTAGTCATGGTCCTTTTGTAAAACTGACATGATCGGACAGTCTGAATTATTGCCCAGAGCTACTTATGCTGCCCTCATTTAAGAACTGTATGTAAGCTTTTCTAATTTCTATGGCAAGCACAAATACTAATACCATTTGGCAGTGTATTTATTTGATAGCTGTTTGCTACTACAGTAGTCATCACTGTAGAGAAATGACACGTACCACGGCCCTCTATTTGCTTTTTTTAAAGAAAAGAAAAGGCTCTGTATTTACAGTGCAGTAATTATTGACTTCCTGTTAATGATATTAAGGGCATTTTCTGACTGTGAGCTTTCTCACTGATTGTTCTTACTCTTCATTAAGTTGTGGTACAAAGAAGACTGAGTAATGTTTAATTGCTGCTTGAATTCCAGGAAAATCTGGTGGAGCCCCACTGTCATTTTTTATTTAAACACATATTATCTTGTCAGTCAACTTGGCATAGTACAAGCTGGTTAATGTTATAGTGTAAAGACACTGTGATGTATATTTTAAAAGTTTAAATTGTAATTTTTAGTCAATAGAACACAAAGACATGCAATCTTTAATATCATATGACAACCACCTTCTAGAAAGGCCCCACATGAGTTAGGGAATAAATTCTAGCTTCTAGACGTGCTTAGCAGCGACTCCAGTGTTAGGAGCTCACAGCAGCCACAGCCACTGCGCCTGCAGGGTCCATGAGCACAGAGCTGGGTCATGATGGCAGGGGCAAATGCAGACACGCGGCTCGTTTCCCTGCCTCGTCTGCTAGCACAGGGATCAGAGCTTGGCAGAGGCATTTTCCAGGTATGAGGTTTGCAGTTCAGCACTGTGCTTCTTCAACTTTTTTCCTGTGAGGTTTACTCAACTCGAATTTCTTCCTCTACCTCTCCACCTATACTCATCTAATCAATATGATTGAGTATGCCCCTCGTGGCTTAAATTGGAGTGTACTGGTGGGCACTGGTCCCAGTACATGAGAATCTATTATTTGATTTGTCACACATGACAAATCCTCAATGCACAACCACTGTGACTCTTAACAAAACAGAAGGTAAAGCTTTAATGCCCTTTCTAAAAAAAGATGATGCATAATGGTAAACTACATGAAACTCAGGATGTGGGAGAGTAGAGCACTCTGATGATTGAACTGCTTGTGGACACTCAGCAAACACAACCAGTTCATAATGGTCTGAAAAACATTGTTTGTGTTTATCAGTCAGTAAAATGAAAATATACTACAGATTTAGTTAATATTTTACTTTCTCTTTTAAAGCAATGCTTTCTAATTAAAGACATCTTTTATTCTGATCATCGTCAGAATATTTATATAGTTAAATCATGTACCACATTCACACAACAAAAATAATGCAATTTCCCTGTTATACTAGAACACAAGGAATTGTTTAGCTAACAAAATATGCTTACGCTACTTTTCTACCATGAAAAGATAGGCTTAACACGCATATTTAATGTCCCTGAATTACTTTAGTATCATCAATAGTTCAATTAAAGACAGCAGGACTGCCAACTCACTCGCCTGCTACAGCTAGGAGTGGGAACTTAGATCACAGTGACAACACACTATGTTTCCCATCAGTGAAGCCTTAAGATTATCCCATCAGTTCTCTTTGGTCAAAAGCCAACTCTTCCAGAGACAAACTTCTGGTGCATTATGCAGCCCAAGCAGAAACCATCCAGAAGCCTTGAGGGAGTTTCAAACCAGCAGAAAACCTATGTGTCCAGGGTATGTGTCCTGAAGTACATCAGATGTATTTGTGTTAAACATAATGAATCAGAAGGATGTACACACATACAAAATATGTGGTGGGATTGCTCCACTCTGGTCCCATTTGGCTGTGAGGGGAATGTTCAAGGAATGATACTCAAGATTAAAGGTCCAGAAAGTACAGGGGAAGTATGGCTTCATCTTGTGATGCCACAGGCAGTTGCACATCTTAAAGCCATTCCAGGAGTGCCAGCCATAAGTGACAACATGACCCTTCCTAGCAGGAAAATTTGTCATCACAAACAACAGTCAAGGCCTTTCACTTCCAACAGGTTCCTTAGTCCTGACTCCTCTATGAGGTGGGAAATAGGGGATAAACCTTTAATCTCCACCCATACTACTGGTGTGGAGAACACTTTCACGTGGGATGAGATTGTGTATTTGAAAGGAGCCAACAGCCAGACCAATGGGGCTACCTTTTTGTTTCTTCTACTCTGTCCTTGCAGTCTGAATCAGACTGTGGATTATTTCCTCCAGTATCCAAAACTGGTGAGGGCAAGAGGACACCAGTATTCACACAGCTACTTAACAGCTAGAAAATGGTTTAAGGCCAGAGAAAACTCATGCCTGGCTAGTTTAGTCTGTGTAAATGTTCCCATAAAAATGTTGATAATTGTAAGTCTAAACAAAAGGAGCACACCTTGTACACATTCTTTATTAACCTTAGGACTCCTTATTTTCCTGAAGTATTTACAGCGACTTGACTAAGAGCATCAAACTTGGAACTGGGTAACTGTGGAACTGCAGAGTAACATAAACGTGTGTATGCCCACATCTGTAAGCATCCATATGTAAGGGGACACGTTGCTGTAATTTATAAGGAAATATTTTCTAGCAGAACCTGAAAAATAGAGACAAAAGATGCACATTCTAAAACACCTAGTGTAAAAAAGAAAAACAAAGAAAACTAAGTCTCTTGCATTTCACTGCTATAAATTCATATATTCACTTTGAAAAATCCTGAAGCACAGAAGTACTAAAATGGCATTACTGTCTCAAATAAATGTACACAACTCAGGATACAAATTCAGCTTATCTCTAATACACAGAGAGGGAGGTTACCCAGAAGAGTCATTGCCAAACTGGCAAAAAAAGAAAAGTATCCAGTTTGTCTGGGTGGATGGCTTTTCTACATATTGTCCATTCTTTTCACCCCAGTGGTTAAAATCATAAATTCCTCTAAAAATCTCAGGAAAACACAGAAATCATAAGTCATAGAATAGTTCAGGTTGGAAGGGACTGTAAAAATCCTCCATCACCAACCCCCCTGCCATGGGTATGACACTTCCCACTAGATTAGGCTGCCCAAGGCCCCATCCAACCTGGCCTTCAACACCTCCCGGGACAGGGCAGCTACAACTTCCCCGGGCAAACTCAGCCAGTGCCTCACCACTCTCATCGTGAAGAAATTCTTCCTTGCATTTAGTCTAAATCTGCCCCTCTCCATTTTATATCCATTGTCCCATGTCCTATCACTACAAGCCCTTGTAATTAGTCCCTCCCCAGCTTTCTTGGAGGCCCCCCTCCAAGTACTGGAAGGTTGCTATCAGGTCTCTTTAGAGCCTTCTCTTCTCCAGGCTGAACAACCCCAAATCTCTCAGCTCATTCTCATATGGGAGGTGCCCCAGCCCTCGGATCATCTTCGTAGCCCTGCTCTGGACCCACTCCAACAGCTCCATATCCTTCTTATGTTGACGATCCCAGAACTGGAGACAATACTCCAGCTGGGGTCTCACAAGAGAGGAGTAGAGAGGGAGAGTCATCTCCCTCGACCTGCTAGCCACACTCCTTTTGATGCAGCCCAGGATACGGTTGGCCTTCTGGGCTGTGAGTGCACATTGCCAGCTCCTATTGAGCTTCTCATCAACCAGCACCCCCAAGTCATTCTCGGCAGGGCAGCTCTCAATCACGTCGTCCCCCATCGTGTACTGAAATCGGGGATTGCCCCAACCCAAGTGTAGGACCTTGAACGTGGCCGTGTTGAACCTCACGAGGTTCTCACAGCCCCACTTCTCCTGTCCAGGTCCCTCTGGATGACATCCCGTCCTTCTGCTGTGGCAACTGCACCACTCAGCTTGGTGTCATCTGCAAACTTGCTGAGTGCACACTCAATCTCGCTGTCAATATCATTGATGAAGATATAGAACAGCAGCGGTCCCAGTATGGACCCCTGGGGGACACCACTTGTCACAGATCTGCATCTGGACTTTGAGCCATTGACCACTACTCTCTGAACACAACCATCTAACCAGTTTCTTATCCACTGAACAGTTCACCCATCAAACCCTTATCTCTCCAATTCAGAGGGATGTTGTGGGAGACTGTGTCAACTGCTTTACTCAATTCCAGACAGATCACATCTGTTGTTATTCCTGTGTCCACTACTGTGGACATCACAGAAGGCCACTAACATCAGGCAGTTATCTCTTGTGCGATCAAATTAAACCCCATAACAATACAGGCAACCACATGAGGTAAGCCCTTCCACAAACTGGAAGAGACCTCAACACACCTAGAATTCATCCCTAATCTTTGAATCTTTGAAACCAAACTATGCAAACTGAATAGAATAAGAAAAAGACTGACTACCTTCTCCATTATTTCCAAAAGTTTCCAGGATTCAGAATACAGATTAGGGGCTAACTCATATTCTTAAAGAAAGCAAGGACATTTTGATCAACTAAGTTTGATGGCAGGATTAGAATTGCATCTGCTGTGCTTCCAAATTTGAGTGAGCCTTCAGCTTCCTCACATACCTGTGTAACCTGAACATAACCACTTCAAGGCAATCTGCTAGACACCTTGTCTTCCAAGCACATTTTCTTGGCTTCCTCAGTCATCTGAAGGATGAGCAGACCACATAGCAAACATTGCCTTGATTTAGCTGGTCACCTGAAACTGATTGATGATTTCAGGCTCTGTTAATAGCAAGGTATTCCTTATCCTACACAAGTGTCATTCAATAACAGTGAAATAGCATTTCATTTTATGAACTGATTGTTAATATTACTTGCTGGAAGAGACTTAATGAAACATTGTAATTTGTGTGGATAACTATAAAACTCCAACAGTATAGTACTCCGTAACAGTAACACAAAGTGCTTTACATTGGTAACTAAATGAATGAAAAAGCCAGCATTACAGAAAAAAATTGGTGTTTGCTCTTAGAAAGACTCTTTGAGAAGTGAAACAATAGACAGTAGAAATTTAAGCCAGCAAGGTTTATTGAACTGCCACAAAGCTTCCAGCTGTTCTGGAGCAAAGAGAGGTCAAAAATAAAGATGAAAGTTCAAAAGAGCAGTGAGCACCATCCTTTAACCTATCATTCTCATCTATCTTTCATTTAAAAATTGAGTAGCATGGCTTTTGAAATATTTCTGCAATCTCTTAGATGTCTTTGGAGCTTCTGTCTTCAAATGTCTTTGCTCCAAGGGCCAAAGACACCTTAAGCAAACACAGCACCAACTATTCACCCTGCTACACACCACTTCCAATAAGTGGCTCATCACATCTCGACTTTCTCAGCTATTCTCCTGGTGACCATCCAGTGAAAATCTATGCATACATAGCTGCAATTCTGCAGAAGCATAAAATTCATCTCACCAGAGACTACACTGCCTGCATTGGGTGGTGAGTTATCGGCCTCTGCCCCAATGCATGGATGTGCTGCTGGTGTTAGCAACATAGGCTTAAACATCCACATCAATACTGCCAAACTGGAGTGATGCGCCATCATGATTTGAATCCATGGACCTGTGACGACTTCCCATGATTATCACCTTACTGGAATGTCCTCCTATGAATCATAGTGTCCCTGAGCTAAAATGTTATTCCATGATGTCTTTTTTCTCTCCTTCTGTGAAACTGATTACAATTTCAAAAGATGGGAAGGGTTAATTTGCAGCCTAAAGCACGCAAAAATTAATTTCATCACACAAGTATTATTGCCCATTACCATCAAATCACAAAAAAAGGAAGACGTCTGCCAACATATGCTACAGAAGAAGGTAGAAAATGGTTTATTTGTTTGACTATTAATTCTGAGGTAGCAATGGATGCCAAAACCTAAAACAAAAACGTATTTGGATTTCTAGGTAAAATGTTCATTACCTTTAACTGAACACAGCTCTTCATTTTTTAAGCATTTATCTGTTCATCCATACTGTAATTTAAATGGCAATATTTTTACACGTCATATAGTCTGGTTTCTGACTGTAAAGCTAGGGACAAGAATCTCTTGAAGCCTTCTACATCTTTCTTCAAAAAGCAGTGATTTTTTAAAAATCAGGGAAAACATTAGCCACACAGGTCCAGCACAGAAGTACCATATCTTTGCTGTTCCCTAAAGTAAAGTAGCTAGAACATTACATAAGTAAGCAGGACCTCAAACTGCATTTCTTTGTTCTAATTCTGATATGAACTATCAACTAATAATGCACAATCCTGCTCATTAGTGCTCTGCGGTAGGGTCACATTGGAAAGACCTCTTCATTACTCATGCACTGCTTGTCAGCACACAGACTGGAGCAAGATTACAAATGCATCTGTCTAATTTTACTGGGAATATTGATGCAAAATCAGGCTCATCCACTGAGTGCACAACCAGAAGCCAGTCTGATGAGGAGAAAAAAAACCCTTGTTTTTACTTTTGAAACATCTTAGGTGGTAAGAAATAAAGGATGTGAGTGGTCTGTAGTGCCTTATTTGTAGTCTGCAGTACCTTTATTTCACAAATCACCACATGCAATTCTGAAAACTAAAATTCCACTAAGGCATATGTGCTAGCTTTGTAGAGGAAAAAAGAGGAAGGGAAAGGAGAAAAAAAATGAACATCCTAGTAGATTTTCTTACATAATATATGTCACTTTTAAAACTTAAGACAGAGCCCTGGCTTCGTAGCAGTTTACATTAGCAGACATTCTCTCCCTTTCTTATCATTTGGTATGGCAGAAAAAAAGGGTTTTAAAAATAAATTTCTGTTAAGCATCAATTAGGTTGATATTTAGCATTGAATAAGAACATGCAAGGCCAGGTTGTATGGAGCCTTGGGCAACCTGATCTGGTGGGAGGTGTCCCTGCCCACTGCAGGGGGGTTGGAACTGGATGAGCTTTAAGGTCCCTTCCAACCCAAACTGTTCTATTCTACGATTCATGGCCATTCTACTTGTTTTCTGCAGCTTCAAAATAAACCAACCAAAGACCCCCAGTATCCCAGCAATTTTTTCACCTATCATGGGTATCTTCCTAATTCTGAAGATGGTGATAAAATGTAGAGTGGAATAAAATATAGGGAAAATAAAATCAAAAGGATCCTATTACACTGTCTGTCATCAAGCTTATTTCTTGTTCTTGTTTCTATTAAGTGTCTTATAAGGTTGAGATTAAAGCAAGCAGAAGGATTTCTGCCCTTTATCAAGGCAAAGAGAGTCCTAATAGTACAGAACCTATAACATGATTGAGTTGGACTTTTACCTCTCAGTGTTGTCCCTGCTCATTTTGCTGTCTTGCTTCAATGATGTAACATAAAATACTGTGCCCACTTATCAAATCATTTGCAATTTTTGATCATTCATGTAGACATTGCAATATCCTTTAAAACTGGGCTCACTTATCATAAAAGTATTGTTTTCAAAATGATGTCTTCAAATACTTCCCATGTTTCCAGATTTTAGTTGAGTGGTTTCAGGAAAAGAAGTCACAGATATTGCAGATGATTTTACTCTGTCATTTTCATTTTATGCTTAATCAAATCTCACTTTTTCAGACGTTTCTGACAAATCTAGAGTGTCATCAAGAGCTGGTTGTTCATTTGGATTTTGATTGACCGAGTGGTCACAAAAATCATAAGGAGTCAGCAACTTCATAGCTAGGTAAAAAATGTGATTCTTAACAGTTATCTATATATTTTTTTGAATTTAGAATGACCTGGTCTTCTAGTGCTTGGATTATTCCATTCTGTGTACCAACGGCATACATATTCTGATTATCTGCAAGACTGGAGTATACTAGGAAGTACTACAATATAAATGTTGTCATCTGAGACTTCTGAAATAAAACTATACTTTATGTGGCTGTTCTGAAGATAACGGAGGAAATCTGTCTGAATAACTTATTTTTCAGTTTACTTGCAGTTCAGAAAATAAAATCAACATCTGCTCTGGATAGAGATAAAACCTTTTTTTTATTATTTTCTTGACAATGAAACAGAAACATATCTGAAAGTATAAAAAATCTCATTTTGGAAGTTCAGAGTTTTACACTGAATTTAAAGTAGATTTCAAAATAAAAAATGAAATATTAAAACTAGAAATTGTTATTTAAGTATATCAAATTTGGATATAGCAATTCCTAAGGAGATGGGGAGAGAGAGGGAGAGAGCGAGCTGCCAAGCAGACTCACAAAATCTAAATGGATTAATGAAATGTCTCAATATCAACAAATCTGTATGCTTGGCTAAATGATATTTTGGAGGAAACATTTGGTCTAGTTTAATCAGTCAGCCTGACACGGCTTTCTGAATAAATTCTGTAAAAGCAGCTGTCAGTAGCTGAAGATTTGTATCTTCCCCATTCATTCAATAACTCAAAGAAGGAAACACACTGTAAGACACAAATATGACATCCCTCCCCTCCTCTTAACACCGCTGGATGCTGTGGATTTGGGGAAAGTACACGAATACAGAAAGGGATTAGGCAAAGTCATGAAAGAGAGAGAAAACGACAGAACAGGTTACTATGGCATGGATATACACATTTATTGCAGAAATCTACGCTCTGCCAGGAACTGCATTGGTCATAGTGAAGTGATTACCCTGTACAGGCTTTTCTGTTCTATAAATATTCAAATATAAATATAAATATAAATGTAAATATAAATATAAATGTAAATATAAATATAAATATTTGGAAAGGGTCATTGGGCACTGGAATGGGCTGCCCAGGGAGGTGGTTGAGCCACCTCCCCCGAAAGTGTTTAAAGCATGGGTGGACGAGGTGCTGAGGGACATGGTTTAGTGTTTGATAGGAATGGTTGGACTCGATGATCCAGTGGGTCTTTTCCAACCTGGTGATTCTATGATTCACCAGTAGCAATCGGTAGAAGCGGGATGGTGCTTAGATGGAGTTTGGTCTAGCTTGCACACCTGTTCTCATGTTACAGCGCCCTGGAATTGCTTTTCTTATTTTTCCTATTTGACTCATAGCAGTAAATCCATTCCATCTGCTTTTTGCTCTCTTTTGTTACCTTGATTTAAAGAGACTACACTAACAAGAGGCTTTTCACCCTTGCCAACATCTTCCAGACATTTCCTTTTGACCATTTTTCATCTCCTCGTTTTTCTTACCACTACTCAAAATAAACTAGCTTTTTCTTTTTTTTTAACTAGTGAAGAATTAAATGTCATGAAACTAACTAACTAAATGAATTAAAATAAATAAATGAAACTGAAATTTTACTTGATCCTAGGTCCTGTTCCACAAGTCTCCAACTTCAAGTGCGCAGATTGCTTTTCTAAATGAAACCTAAACTACTGAAAATGAATTTTTTTCAGAAGAAAAGAGGCAAGAGCCAATGTAAATACAGATGAATACCAATGAATTCACCCTAATAACATCCATGTAAAGCCATTTTCATTTTATAATAATTTAGTCTAAAAAAGAGGATTCTAACATCAAAGGACAACAGTGTCGTGTCTTGCTTTTTTGCTGTTGGTGGGGTTTTTTCTCAAAAAAAATTAAATACTAGCTTCTGACTCCACCCTGTATTGCAGGCAGAATTTTAATGTTCCAGGCTGTGAGTGCAGTTCCAGTGGCAAATAATTTGAATTACGATTAAGGGAGGTGGCAGGGCATCAGGCATTCTTAAGAATTTTGTGTTACTGAAAAGTAATAAAGCAGAGAGGAAATTGGGCTGTCATGATTCCGGAACTACAGAAATGCAGATTCTTTCAATAAGGGCAGCTGACAGACCTATGCTCTTATCAGTCTTTAACAGGTGCATTTAGGTTCACTTTGGTTATTGCTCTCAGACCTATTAACCTCTACTGAGTCCAGATTTTGCCTCTTACAGTCAAGATCACACAGGGATGCTTGGGGCAACTAAATAAATAGAAATCTCCAGAAAGTACATAATTTCTCACATCCCTACTAATCCTGTGACCCCAAAACTCTATAAAATAAAAATTTTGTTATCTCCTAAGCATTAATGAAGCACACCATGCATTCCAAGACATTAATAGAACTGTGGTACATTGTGTTTCCCCAATTAGTTGTTTGCTCTGCAGTCTGCTTCTTTTTCAGGGCTCCCAGACCACCCTAGCAGGCACCTATTGACTTGGAAAGATATGCATTAAGGGCAATTTACTGCAACAAGTAACAAAAGACAGCACCATGGGTTTTATTATGCTTTGACTTCCTATCTTTTGACCTCAAGAAGTCCAGTTTTCAGCTGCTAGCTGTGCAAATATCTTTTCCTGCATCATCACTATTATCAAAATGCTCAGAAAATGAAAAATAACTCTTTGTCGTTTCTGCACACCAGTGCACTTCAGCTGATATTCTTGAATTGTACTGCAGCATTGCCCATTGCATTCAACGGGACCATTAGAGTAACCCACGGGAAGGTGCCAAAGAACTCCACAGATGCTGCACTGACATTCAGAAATGAGATGCCAAGGATTTTTCTATCCGAAGTATTGAATATAGAGAATGATACGGTTTTGGCCAGGATTCAAAGCAGAGAATCATGGAGTCATAGAATCATAAAATTATAGAATCATAGGAATAGTTTTGGGTCGGAAGAGACCTTAAAGATCATCTAGTTCCAAACCTCCTGCAGTGGAGAAGTTCATGAAAGAATTAAAAAGAACTTCTGGTATGCAGCCAGAGTCTCTAGTTACTACTAGTTTTGAGGCTGGATTCCTCATTTTAATATTTAATGCACATTTTTCATTTCTTGCATATTACCCCAGAGTATAACACAGTTGCTTTGGCCTCTAGGAGAAAAGTACCTTGTTGAAAAGAAACTGAGGAAAACCACATGTGAGCAATTATCTCATTGCCACTTTGAGAGAGTCAAAGCGCATGTCTCAGTGTGCCAATTCTTATCACTAGTTCTTTGAATAGACAGAATATTGTCACTGCACCATCCTCCCATGTGGTATTTCCGCAACAGTCCACTGATGATGATAGACAATGGTCTCCCTTCATGACAGTGGCTTGTGGGACTCAGTATTATCACCCCAAGTTGACAGTGAAAACAAGACACCACAGCACAGCAAAATTAGAACGGTATTCTAGGATCTGTAGTGGATGCAGTGGAGTACGCTGTCCTAACCTGTTTGCTATGGTGTCTCACATATGTACTTTATTACCTAATGAGGGTAACGGGCTGTTAGCTAACTAGAACAGTGCTAGTAATGGGTTCTGTTACAATATAATGCTTCGTTAACAGAGCTCTCAAAGAAATCAACAACTTCAAAACTCCCGTAATCAATCCAATTTAATCTGATATATGCTCTGTCAAATTGCATTTCAAAAGGCTTTTATAATACCAAAATTCAGTTATCTAGTAACAGCATTAGCAATGTTAATTTTCTAATCAGAACGCAAAATCATTAATTATCCATGCTTTCCTTAAGTAAAAGAAGAAGCTGCAGTTCCTAATCAGTAACCCTACTGATCCTTTGATGTTTATGAGCAGGAAGGCTACATTCTCCTCTGGAAATACCTGTGAGGCTTTCGTTGTGCTAGTGTGTGCACTGAACACATAATTGCCTCACTGCATCGAAGCCTCTCTCATCTCTGAATCTCGTGCCATCCCCTACACCAGCATGAGGCTGATGCTCAACAGCATGAGCAGCACTGTGATGGTGGTCCCTGCTTCCAGAAAACCACACTCAAGGGTCAGTCTTGCCAGTCCAAAGATGTTTCTTTGCATAGAAGAAAGCTGGGGCAGGGGGTGTGGATTTTTATAAAGGTATGTAGTGATAGGACTAAAAGGAATGGCTATAAATTGGAGAGGGACAGATTTAGACTAGAAATAAGGAAGAATTTCTTCACCATGAGGGTAGTGAGGCACTGGAACAGGTTGCCCAGGGAAGCTGTGGCTGCCCCATCCCTGGAGGTGTTGAAGGCCAGGTTGGATGGCGCCTTGGAGCAACCAGATCCAGTGGGAGGTGTCCCTGCCCATGGCAGAGGGGTTGGAACTGGATGATCATTAAGGTCCCTTCCAACCCAAACTGTGTTGGTTTGCCACCACATCTAGACTGTTCTTACGTCAGCACAGTATTACATAATGAATCTACAGGAAGGGAATTAGAAATATCACCCAAAATAAGAATGGTAATTTTGCCTCAGGCAAACAGTCAAACTATCCATAGCAGCAGTGAGAAGTAAGTATTTCCTCTGAATGTTCTCCCAGCACTCAACTATTTACATCTCCTGGGTGCTTCCAGGTGAGTTGGCCTCATGGATCTTTTCACCCAGCGCACAGCTAATCTGTACTTGAACCCACGTAAAATTTTTGAATTCTTCAGAAACTAATTGTCATGCAAATCCACATCCTTTTCTTTGTTTGTTTTGAACCTGTTGCATACAATCATTGTGGGGGAAATACAGCAAAAATATATGAAATAAATTACTTTAATTTACAGCATTATTTGTACAACTCTGAAAGGTCATCCCACTATCTAGAAACCATTGTTTCCATATTGTGTTATTAAAAAGTCAGCTTGTGCATAATTTTTCCTTAAACAGCATCTAAAATACAAACAAAGCAATTATTTTCTTTTTTCCCAAGCAAAGACTAATATGTGAGAAGCTTACACTACATATTTAATACATTAATTAAAAAAAATTAAAAACAGACTAATAAAACAATAGCTAAGTCTCTGTTCTTGCCCTGTACAATCAGGGAATTATTTTTGCTAGGAGAAAGTGTACTCCATAGTCCAGAAATATATTGTCTTAAACTTGATGATAAACCAACATGCAATTGTACACCACACACTAAAATTAAATGGCAGCTTTAACGGTACTAAGGAAAATGAAACATATTGCTAAGGCTATAAACTCATTCACGAAAAGGCCGTAAGACAGAAACAAGAAAATATGCATAAATTTATATTTATTTTTATACTAGTAATAGTTTCTCATGTAATAGTTTATTTGCTCTTTAAAAAAATTCCTGTTTTCCACACAGAGCACTTCCAGAGAATAAAGACAATCATAAACCACAACCATTATGAGTTTCTTACACCTATATCTAAACATACAAATGGTTCCCAAAGTGTGCTCCAGCTGTCAAAAAGCGAGTTAGGCAATTCAGTTTCCTTCCTGGCCCGCTGGTAACTGGTTTGTTGGTATCAAGCAAACATTTCAGTTTTCTTCCCTCATTTGTGCTTTGGCCTGAAGAACATTGAAATGCTTTGAACACCTTGTTCAGCTCAGCATTTAAAAGCATGTTTAACTTCATGTATACATGTGATGGCGATGTCTTGGACTTACACAGGTTTTTTGAAATGTACAGAAACAAATTTTCTCAAAGACAGACTTTGAAAACCAATACTATCTGTACTATGTTTTGAAACAGAATCGCTAAATGCATATTGAATGGATCAACCTCATGAGGTTCAACAAGGCCAAGTGCAAGGTCTCACACCTGGCTTGGGGCAATCCACAGTTCCAGTATAGGACGGGGGACAAAGTGATTGAGAGCAGCCCTGCAGAGAAGGACTTGGGGTTGCTGATTGATGAGAAGCTCAACAGGAGCGTGTAACGTGTGCTTACAGCCCAAAAAACCAACTGTATCCTGGGCTTCATCAAAAGACGCATGGCCAGTAGGTCGAAGGAGGGGATTCTCCCTTTCTACTCCACTCTTGTGAGACCCCACCTGGAGTAAAGTGTCCAGTTCTGGAATCCCCAATGTAAGAAGGATATGGAACTGTTGGAACGGGTCCAGAGGAGGGCTACAAAGATGATTAGAAGGCTGGAGCACCTCCACTATGAGTACAGGCTGAGAGAATTCCAGTTGTTCAGCCTGGAGAAGAAAAGGCTCCTAGGAGGCCTTACAGCAGCCTTCCAGTACTTGTAGGAGGCCTACAGGAAAGCTGGGGAGGAATGGTACAAAGGGGAGTGGCTATAAATCGGAAGGAGGAAGATTCAGATTACACATTAGGAAGCAATTCTTCATGATGAGGGTGGTGAGACACTGGCACAGGTTGCCCAGGGAAATGGTGGATGCCCTCTCCCTGGAAGTGTTGAAGGACAGGTTGTATGCGGCTTTGAGAAGCCTGATCTGATGGGAGGTGGCCCTGCCCATGGGAGGAGAATTATAACTGGTTGATCTTTAAGGTCCCTTCCAACTCAAACCGTTCTATGATTCTATGATTCTATGATTCTATGATTCTATGATAAAGCAATGATTGTTTTCACTTGTAGCTTGACTGTCCAGCGCATTTATTTTTCACTGACAGTGGATAGATTGTTTCTGAAGCATAAAAGTGCCCCCCAGACTCTTGGAAACAGGAAATAGAAACATGTCCTGAAACAGTTATTGGCACTGCATAATTTATAACATTGATTTCCTTTACTTCATTTTTTTGTGTATTTTCAGTTATTAAAATAACTGATGGTTGTTGATGAGAACATCTAGTTAGAATGAAACTTCTCTCTCTGGCATACAGATCATCCAATTGTCAGAAACTGCACCCTGAGTTAACACTTTCATTTTGCCACACTTATGTACCGAGGAGATACTGTTGAACATACAGCATTTATAGTTGGACACTGAATTTTTCTGAAATTTCCAGATGCCCTAGAAACTACAAAAGGAGTGGATTTGGTTGATTCTTTTCATTTTACAGACCGAAACTGAAACAAAGTTGATGGTTAAAGTCATTCTACATAATTACTGATCCCATAATTGGCTGAACCTATATATGTATTTCTTTCTACAGACAAAATAAACTGTGTTTGATATATAGCTACTACATTGGGGAAAAAAAATCATAGAATCATAGAATAACCAGGCTGGAAGAGACCCACCGGATCATCGAGTCCAACCGTTCCTATCAAACACTAAACCATGCCCCTCAGCACCTCGTCCACCCATGCCTTAAACACCTCCAGGGAAGGTGACTCAACCACCTCCCTGGGCAGCCTGTTCCAGTGCCCAATGACCCTTTCTGTGAAGAATTTTTTCCTAACGTCCAGCCTAAACCTCCCCTGGTGGAGCTTGAGGCCATTCCCTCTTGTCCTGTCCCCTGTCACTTGGGAGAAGAGGCCAGCACCCTCCTCTCCACAACCTCCTTTCAGGCAGTTGTAGAGAGCAATGAGGTCACCCCTCAGCCTCCTCTTCTCCAGGCTAAACAACCCCAGCTCTCTCAGCTGTTCCTCATAAGGCCTGTTCTCCAGCCCCTTTACCAGCTTCATTGCTCTTCTCTGGACTCACTCCAGAGCCTCAACATCCTTCTTGTGGTGAGGGGCCCAGAACTGAACACAGGATTCGAGGAGCGGTCTCACCAGTGCCGAGTCCAGAGGGAGAATAACCTCCCTAGACCTGCTGGTCACGCCGTTTCTGATCCAAGCCAAGATGCCATTGGCCTTCTTGGCCAATGCCCTGTTTTTTAGAAAAGTGAGCAACAGTATCTCCTATCCTTCCCCACTGCTGGAGCAATGTGTGTCCTCAGCACATCTCTGCTGGAAATCAGGCCCCAAATGCTTCATCAGTAGAAAACAGCCCAGATCACTTGTCTTCTCTGTGGCAGCAGCGGTGAGGAGTTCTCCTCATGGCCACTAGCTGCTGAACTTTGCCTGGTGTTAAGAATTAGAGATCTTTCCTTTCACCCCACCTGCTCAGACCACCTGCAATGAAGCACACCAGCCTTTCTCTCAATATCTGATTTGCTGAGCTCATTATCATCATTTGCTGGCCCATTACAGCACACAGAAAGCAAATGCGTCTGAGCAGAAACTGAAATAATATTTCCATCACCCACGTAAATCATGACACATCCAGAAACGTCATTAACAGATCATAGAATCACCAGATTGGAAAAGACCCACCGGCTCATCGAGTCCAACCATTCCTAACAATCACTAAACCATGATAATATAAACACCTCTAAATCTCCCAGGTGAAAGACACTGAGGAAGCCAAAAACTTTTTTATCTTTTTTTTTTTGCCATTTAGAGAAAAATATCAGCTGTGAAAGAAATACTAAGGAATGCTTCTGAACATCATTTCATAAGGAGGTGGTTTCATAGTAGGCAGTGGGATGTCCAGCTTCTACTGTGAACTAGGTATCACGTTCCTTTGACTTTTTTTGAATTTTAAGAATGATGTGTTTTTTTAATCCAAAAATGCCCCCCTTCCACCCACAAATTATGTTCCCAAATAAAGTGCTGATGTAGAGTAAGTAAAATTAGTCAGTGTACCTGGAAAGGTATTTAATTTTCCCTAAAAGTTGTTCCTCAGGCCCTCCCAAAACCCAGACACAGGGACTGGAAGAGGCCAAGAAGCCTCCTGGACAAGTCCTGGTCCAGGCAATCAAAGAACCACACTGCAGAGCACCATAACACATATATCCTGCTAAGCCTATGCAAAACTAGTACATTGCATTAAATGCCATTTTCATACCTCCATAAGAAATAAGAATGTTATGAACAAATTGAGAATTTCCATTTTCTATCTCCCATCACATCTTTCATTTAAATTATATCAAACTATGAACATAAATATCGCACAGGTGGCATTTATTCACCTTCAGGTTAAAAGCATTCCCAGTTATAATAATTACCTCTAATGATATAAAATTAGGTAGTCATCATTTTCTTATAGCTAATTACTCATCTGAAGCCAGCCTGATGGTTAGGCAACACTGTACACTGCTATTGATACTCAAGTTACAGCTGAGTTTGTGATATATTGCATATACATTACATTTCTCACATGCCACTTTATAATTTAGCCTGAAAAATAACTGTTGATGTAGGGGATTGTAGGTTTACAAGAGAAAGGCTGTGAGAAGTTCATTACCAAAATATGGCTTTATGTCACTAAATCAACGATACATCGTACGATAACAGAATTATCACAGAATCACAGAATAACCAGGTTGGAAGAGACCCACCGGATCATCGAGTCCAACCGTTCCTATCAAACACTAAACCATATCCCTCAGCACCTCGTCCACCCGTCCCTTAAACACCTCCAGGGAAGGGGACTCAACCACCTCCCTGGGCAGCCTCTGCCAGTGCCCAATGACCCTTTCTGTAAAGAATTTTTTCCTAACGTCCAGCCTAAACCTCCCCTGGCGGAGCTTGAGGCCATTCCCTCTTGTCCTGTCCCCTGGCACTTGGGAGAAGAGGCCAGCACCCTCCTCTCCACAACCTCCTTTCAGGCAGTTGTAGAGAGCAATGAGGTCACCCCTCAGCCTCCTCTTCTCCAGGCTAAACAACCCCAGCTCTCTCAGCCGCTCCTCATAAGGCCTGTTCTCCAGCCCCTTCACCAGCTCGGTTGCTCTTCTCTGGACTCGCTCCAGAGCCTCAACATCCTTCTTGTGGTGAGGGGCCCAGAACTGAACACAGGATTCGAGGAGCGGTCTCACCAGTGCCGAGCACAGACGGAGGATAACCTCCCTGGACCTGCTGGTCACGCCGTTTCTGATCCAAGCCAAGATGCCATTGGCCTTCTTGGCCACCTGGGCACACTGCTGGTTCATATTCAGTCGGTTGTCAACCAACACCCCCAGGTCCCTCTCCTCCAGGCAGCTTTCTAGACAGACTTCTCCTAGTCTGTAGCACTGCACAGGGTTGTTGTGCCCCAAATGCAGGACCCGGCATTTGGCCTTGTTAAACCTCATGCCATTGGACTCTGCCCAGCGGTCCAGCCTGTCCAGATCCCTTTGCAGAGCTTCTCTACCCTCCAGCAGATCGACACTTCCACCCAGCTTAGTGTCGTCCGCAAACTTGCTAAGGGTGCAATTATAGAATGGTTTGGGCTGGAAGGGACCTTAAAGATCACCCAGTTCCAACACCCCTGCCATGGGCAGGGACACCTCCCACCATGGAGGTGTCTCACGGCTCCATCCAGTCTGGCCTTCAACCCTTCCAGTGAAGTGGCATCCACCACTTCTCTGGGCAACCTATGCCAGTGTCTCACCACCCTCATTGTGACGAATTTCTTCCCAATGCCTTGTCTAAATCTACTCCCTTGCAATTTATAGCCATTCTCCTTTGTACCATCACCCCATGCCCTTGGAAACAGTCCCTCTCCAGCTTTCCTGTAGGCCCCCTTCAAGTACTGGAAGGCTGCTTTAAGGTCTCCTTGGAGCTTTTTCTTCTCCAGGCTGAACAATCCCAACTCTCTCAGCCTCTCATCATCTATCATATTGCCCAAATTGATAAGCAGTTCCTGGAATATTGATCATCAAATCAATTAAACTTAGACATTCAAGAACAACTGGAAAGGACATGGTTAAGAACTATTTTTCTCAATATATGCGTTCCACTAAATAGCTAGAGAAATATCTGGCACAAAATATAACAAAAGAGTACAGCTGCTCCTCAAGGTTTTGTGTTCAGTTGTTCACATTGTACTTACAGCTCAGTTTCAGGATTCTGAATATTTGTGATGGATGTACATTTGTCCTATTTCCAGCCCCTCTTCTTAGAACAACTTCAAGATTTCAAGCAAAATAGCTGCAGCAAGGCAAAATGGAGGAAAGAAGAGATTCACACATTCTACTCCAGCATCTCTTACCTATGCACCATTTTCCATTTATCTTTCTTTCACTGCAAAGCAAGTCTAGTCTATTTATCTACCTCCTAATAATGAATAATAAATACACTTGATAATTAAAATTTTGTGTTTATAATCCTGGCTATGCAGTGGCATGAAGTCTGATGCAAAGCTGTCTTTCTTTGTCAAAAGCAAGGTATGCAGCTCTCCAGATCTTCTGGCAGCAAGTCAAGAAGTCTTACTAGAAGCACTTAGCAGACATGCTCCTACAACACAACCACAGCGTATTAACCTTAGAGAGGAAGAAAAAAACCCCTCACCTAATTTCAAGGCATACAAATTTTGATTATAAGAAAGACATGGGTGGGCAGGCACCAGGCAGCTACTTGTGCAGACCCCAGCCCCCAGCAGCAAGTCATGGATATGGGCACTGCTCAGCATAGGCTGCAACGGCACGAGCAGGAGCTTAATGAAGGTTTGCTCCAATATTCTTAAAGAGCTGCAGCCCCACGTGGTTTTAGTACTATCCTACCAGCTTAACCCCATCCTCATCCTAAAACCAGCACTGTCTGTTACCTGGCTGTGTGTAAACCCCTTCCTGAGGCCAATCTGGGCTAGGACAGAGATGTCAGGACATCTGCATCCCACAGCAAGGGTGCCACAAGCGCTGTGTGGGAGAACTGCCACATCTCAAGTTGATAATGACCTGTGAAACAGCATTAATCATAGAATCATAGTATAGTTTGGGTTGGAAGGGACCTTAAAGATCATCTAGTTCCACCCCCCTGCCATGGGCAGGGATACCTACCACTAGACCAGGCTGCCCAAGGCTCCATCCAGCCTGGCCTTGAACACCTCCAGGGTTGGGGCAGCCACAGCTTCCCTGGGCAACCTGGGCCAGCGCCTCACCACTCCCATCGTGAAGAAACTCCTCCTTATATCTAGCCTAAATCTGCCCCTCGTCCTATCACTACATGCTTTTGTAACCAGTCCCTCCCCAGCTTTCTTGTAGACCCTCTTCAGGTACTGGAGGGTCGCTATAAGGTCCAACAGAACACTTGCCCTAGCGTGCCTCACTGAAACAGAAAGTACCAGCTTTGACTCCATTCACTTACTTGGGAGTTTTTAGGGGTTTTTAAGATTTTTAAGATCTATATGGGAGATTCTTACTTCTGGGTTTTGAAAGTGTGATAAAACAAACAACCAAAAAACCCAACAAAAAAGAAAAGTCATCAGGGGAGAAAGCCAGATTGGTTGAATAGAGAGATCTTGAGGGATATCAAGAAGAAGAGAAATGTTTATGGGCTCTCGAAGAAGGGACAGGCCTCTTGGGTGGACTACAGGAGGGAAGTGAGATTGCATAGGGAAAAAATCAGAAGGGCTAAGGCTCAGCTAGAAATTGGATTGGCCAAGTCTGTGAAAGATAATAAAAAATCTTTCTACAAATATATAAATAATAAAAGGAGGACTAGGGAGACCATACAGTCCCTACTGGACACTGAAGGAACAACAGTGACAAGGGATGAGGAAAAGGCTGAGGTACTTAATGCCTTCTTTGCCTCAGTCTTTAGTTGTAAGGAGGGTCGTTCCGTCTGTGTACAAACCCAGGAGCTAGAGGAGCATAATGAGGCTCCCGTGATCCAAGAGGAGGTGGTCAGAGCCTTGCTAGCCCGACTGGACAGTCACAAGTCTGTGGGGCTGGATGGGATTCATCCAAGGGTATTGAAGGAGCTGGCGGATGTGCTGGCCAAACCCCTTTCCATCATCTTCCAACAGTCCTGGAAGACTGGGGAAGTCCCACTGGACTGGAGGCTGGCTGATGTTGTGCCCATCTACAAAAAGGGCCGCAGGGAGGGTCCAGGGAACTACAGGCCTGTCAGTCTGACCTCAGTGCCAGGGAAAGTCATGGAGCAGGTGATCTTGAGTGCTATCATGAAGCTCATGCAAGAGAACCAGGGGATCAGGCCCAGTCAACACGGGTTCAAAAAAGGCAGGTCTTGCCAAACTAACCTGATCAACTTCTATGACAAAGTGACTCGGCTGCTGGATGAGGGAAAGGTTGTGGATGTATCTTCCTGGACTTCAGTAAAGCCTTTGACACAGTTTCTCACAGCATTCTGCTTGAGAAACTGTCAGCCTCTGGCCTGGACAGGCGCACACTCTCCTGGGTGGAAAACCGGTTGGCTGGCCAGGCCCAGAGAGTGGTGGTAAATGGTGTGAAATCCAGCTGGAGGCCAGTGACAAGTGGGGTTCCCCAGGGCTCAGTGCTGGGTCCAGTCCTGTTCAATGTCTTCATCAATGACCTGGATGAAGGCATCGAGTGCACCCTTAGCAGGTTTGCAGACAACACTAAGCTGGGTGGAAGTGTCGATCTGCTGGAGGGTAGAGAAGCTCTGCAAAGGGATCTGGACAGGCTGGACCGCTGGGCTGAGTCCAATGGCATGAGGTTTAACAAGGCCAAATGCCGGGTCCTGCACTTGGGGCACAACAACCCTATGCAGTGCTACAGACTAGGAGAAGTCTGTCTAGAAAGCTGCCTGGAGGGGAGGGACCTGGGGGTGTTGGTTGACAGCCGACTGAATATGAGCCAGCAGTGTGCCCAGGTGGCCAAGAAGGCCAATGGCATCTTGGCTTGTATCAGAAACGGCGTGACCAGCAGGTCCAGGGAGGTTATTCTCCCTCTGTACTCAGCACTGGTGAGACCGCTCCTCGAATACTGTGTTCAGTTCTGGGCCCCTCACCACAAGAAGGATGTTGAGGCTCTGGAGTGAATCCAGAGAAGAGCAACAAAGCTGGTGACGGGGCTGGAGAACAGGCCTTACGAGGAGCAGCTGAGAGAGCTGGGGGTGTTTAGCCTGGAGAAGAGGAGGCTGAGGGGTGATCTCATTGCTCTCTACAATTACCTGAAAGGAGGTTGCAGAGAGGAGGGTGCTGGCCTCTTCTCCCAAGTGACAGGGGACAGGACAAGAGGGAATGGCCTCAAGCTCCACCAGGGGAGGTTTAGGCTGGACGTTAGGAAAAAATTCTTTACAGAAAGGGTCATTGGGCACTGGCAGAGGCTGCCCAGGGAGGTGGTTGAGTCACCTTCCTTGGAGGTGTTTAAGGCACGGGTGGACAAGGTGCTGAGGGATATAGTTTAGTGTTTGATAGGAACGGTTGGACTTGATGATCCGGTGGGTCTCTTCCAACCTGGTTATTCTGTGATTCTGTGATTCTGTGATCTCAACCATATCTGAAAGCCAATAATCTCACTTACACCTATTCATATCACTAATCCTGTTCTTACTAAAGCGTAAATGTTAGAAGGAGACTAATTTAAAAACATTTTCCACCCCCACTACAGAGAGGCTTTCCTTCAGGTCACAATTTGTCTGTTTGACTAAAGATTGTCTTAGTCACAAATTAAAACAAAAGTCATTGACTGCAGCAGCCCTTCTCCTTATGAGAAATCTCTTTGCGTCGTAAGTTTACACCATATTGAGTTTCTTAGTCCTTAAAAAAAAATGTTTAACTTTCACACTCTTGCACTGAAAAAATTAAGGACAAATGCAGATGATACCTGATTTTCATTTCCTACTCCTTCCCAGGAAATATGGTACCTCCTTTCCCACTTTTGCTCCACATCCTTCTCACAACTGATGGGTACTGAAAGACATCACACTTGCAACAGATATTCATAGCAACATGTTAAAACCAGATGGCAGATACAATCAAAAAAAACATCAAACCCAACTATAAATCATCTTGATATGCATTTTGATTAAGCAGTGCTGTTCGTAGGTTCCCTTCATAAAACTTAGTGGATGTGATGGCCCAAAAGAGAAGGGAGAAGTTAGGGCAACACCACATTGGGTGGTTAACTGAGATTTGACTCCACTGGCCTCCGGCTACCCATTCTTATTTTTCTAGGATGCTCTTATTTCTAACCCAAGAGATCTGCTGTAACCTCTAAAGACCCAAAGCACCCTCTAGGCAGTACTGGGGACAATGCCAGAGCAGCAAAAGGGGCAGAAAAAACTGCTGAAGATCATCATCATCCTGTGAGAATGTAGAGTGGGACAGAGACAACTTGCTAAATGCTTCAGTAGTGCACATGCACATCCCTGAATAGCAGAAAACAATAATTAAGTGGAAAGAGGTAAGCAGAATATCCAAAATACAGTTAAGCATACTAGTTGCTGCTCTGGGCCAAATTTCACTTCAGTTTTCTGGAAATTCTGAAAATTGTCTAAAGTCTCTGAAATGTCTCTGGCTTTCACACTCTGTGAGGGACAGCACAGAGTCAAAGCTTTGCCTTGGGAATTTTCAGCTTCTTGGTGTTTTGTTCTCACACTCAGTGCTTTAAATAAACAATAGGACGAATATTATTACAGAATTATTACTTCTGTCATAAATTCTAAAAACTACCTACCTATATGAATAAATGTAAGTCAAAGTCCTTCAGGGACTGCCATAAATCCCAAACCTGTCTGAGTGCTAGATTTATTGTTTTCATCACTGAATTAGGTGAAAGAAGTAAAAAAAATGAATGTACAGAAGGGCAGCTCAGTTAGCTATAGGCATTTACAGGCTTCTGGCCAACAATTTCTACCAGAAATGAACAACAACTTGGTCCAAGTAAATTAAGTCCCATTCATGCTTCCAATAGAGCACTGGGATTTGCCCTACCAGGATGTACGATGCATCAAGCCTCTTAGTTTTTCTCTTAGTGTTTACAGTTGTATGACAGAAAGCCAAAATAGATAATTTTAAAGGTATTTAAGTGTTTTGTAAAACTTCCTTTGCATACACATGGAAAAAAATAAAAACAATGGCTTCACACGTGTCTGCCTCTGCAGGTCAACACTATCCCAAAATGCTGTAGCACAGTCTCAATGCCTTGTCCCTATCGCCCCAAACCTCCTTTCTCAGTGACATTGTCAACCAAGTGCATAATTTTAGACACAAGTAACAATCCTAACAAAACAAACAGTGTGAGCTCCAGAATTTAAACTTTTGCTCAAATTCTCTTGCAGATATGGGTGAGAAAGCCAGAACACAGGCATAAGTCATATATTTGTATAGAAGGTCTCAGAGGAGAAGAATGCAAGTCCCAACCTTGTTTTGCACCCCATACAGTTTTGCTCACTTAGCAGAAAGGAGCAGAGACCAATGACCTTCCTGGGTAGGGGCTCTCCCGAGTGGAGTGCAAATACAGGAGAAAAAGGCCCCACGAAGGCCAGGGTTGCCATCCATCACCTCTTCTGCTCTCCTAACGTCCTTTGCACAGGCAAATGGAGATGGAATTATCAGGGTAGACACTGGAGTGGCAGAAACATAAGATACTCCAGCAAGACCCTGCTGCAAACCTTTGGGGCCAGTTCCAGATGTTACAGCTTCCAAGGGATTATATCCAAACAGATACGAGGGACCAAAACATCTTTGATTCAGTCGAGATGATCACAGAAGAGAGTAAGAAATATTACAGTATAACCTCTGATGACTGTCTTCTTGTACAATGAGGAATGGCTGATATTCCACCCAGGGCAGTACTAGGAATGGCCACATCCAGGCTGCCCTCCATGGAGGTCTACTATGGGTTACTACTGGTTGTCCCAAATTGTGGCACATCCTGGATTTTATTAAGTCTGAGCTATGATTTCCTCTCTTGAAGTCAAGCATCAGGTAGACACATTAACTGAGGTGACAAACACAGCTTTTTCAGTCACCCGTGCAACAGATGCAGAGAGATAGTCTGCTGTGTTCCTGTCTTCTGACAGATTTTGGATGCTTCCATCTCTGTTTGGACCTACTGAGAGAGGTGAGAAAAAGGGGGAGGCTCACACAAAAAGCTGGAGTTGTTCTGTATTCTTAACAGGGAAAGTTACAGGCTGCACCACAAAAAGAAAAAAATATCTAGAATATAAATCACTTCACTATTTTTGTCTTGGTAAAAAGTCTATGGCACCAACTTATTATGGTCATGCATATCCGTAAGGAACTTATCTCAAGACTAACAATAGGTACAACCTTTTGAAAGATTGATGTTGAACTTCATAATTTTAATTAAGTGTAGAGCACTTTTTGGGGGCCAGGCAAAGGCCCCGAAGGATTTTATTTCAGTACATAGAAACTGCTTATTTACTGTACCAACAGTCCAACAGTTTGCTGACAATATTTTCACAGACAGGATGAGGTGGGAAGGTAGCTCATTATCTTAAAGCACATCTTAACAAACCAACAGGTTTAAAGGTACAGCCACCTGCGTGTTACATTTTTGGTTGCAGATATTTAACTCGCTAATGCTCCTGTGATTTACACGGTGTGCAGTCAAGAAAGGAAAACGCCTCATATAAGCATGCTCCCTCTGAACTGGAGAGATTTCACCATTTAATGTACTCCTGTCTTTTATAGACATACAGAGGGGAAAAAAAACCCAACTTCTTCATGCTGCTGATTCCCCTCATTTACATTCTCTTTCATGGCTTTATTTGTGCAGTCAGTTGCTCCCAGACATGAATAGGAAGGTGGCAGAACAGCCATGCTTGACCATAACAAAGATAAGGGAGCAAGAAGATGAGGCCATCGAGAGCACTTTCTCAAGGTGATGCCACTGGTAGGGATATCCACACCTTTTCAAAGGGGTAACATTATTGTGGATCTCATTTTAATCTCACAGACACTGTATAAGTGCAAGGAACTGCAATAATTATTATTATCCTATTACTGTAATTGCTCATAGGTTTTTCTGCTAGTCTCCCATTTAGCAGACTATGTGAAAGGCTGACAAAGAAAATGTGATTAAGGTGTGAAGCTCTGGTGCCTGCCAGCTGTACTGAAGTGCAAAAGATTCCCATCATAAACAGTAACTGAAAGAATGGTGGGCTTTCTGGGGCTTTCATCGGGAAATAAAAATACAGGGAGTCCTTCAACATCTGTCAGAGACCCATAGAAGGAAGGAAAGCAATCCAATTCATCTGTATAAACTGTCTTCTGTGGTACACCACCACCACGTCCTCCCCTCCATTCACTCCCTTAAAATATTAAAGTATTGACCGTGATGGAGTCAAAGGCAGGCTGGAGGGAGTGAGACAAAGATGGAAACAGATTCAGTTTTTCTGAGATTGAGTATGTAATTTCTTTCCTGTTCATAATCGAGAAACAAATGTTTTATGCTCTGTCCCTTCCCTTCCTTTTCCCCACCGTTGTTAAGCTGATGGCAATTTGTAATCAATATGTTACAGGAGCTAACACCACATAGAATCATAGAATCACCAGGTTGGAAGAGACCCACCGGATCATCGAGTCCAACCATCCCTATCAAACACTAAACCATGCCCCTTAGCACCTCGTCCACCCATGCCTTAAACACCTCCAGGGAAGGTGACTCAACCACCTCCCTGGGCAGCCTCTGCCAGTGCCCAATGACCCTTTCTGTGAAGAATTTTTTCCTAATGTCCAGCCTAAACCTCCCCTGGTGGAGCTTGAGGCCATTCCTTCTTGTCCTGTCCCCTGTCACATGTCAAACCCAGGAGCCACAGGAGCCTGTCCTTAGGTGTGGGGCAAGAAGGAGATGGGTGACTCGGATCCTAGGATGCTGGATGCTGCCTCCAGCGTAGCACCACGTCCACTGCTTCCACTGGTAATCCTTCTTCCAGACTGTTCCCATTTTGTCATGAAGAGCTGGAGCATGTAGAAAGCAAGGAGGGAGAGGAAGACGGCTGATGGAAGAGAAGCAATATCCCCCTTTGTCTCTTTGAAGAACATTTTTTAGTCTTATGCTCTTCCACATGTATTAACTCTTCCTGTTCTCCACTGGAAAGGTGAACTAGCTGTTAACGTCCCTCACCATACTAAGTTTTCAGCTTAGCAAAGCCACATGTCCACCTTAAAGCTTTTCAAAGTCCCTTCAGTTCACACCAGTTATAATCCTTAATTCACAAGCACTGGCCACACCTTCCTGCTCTGCCTTCAGAAGCAGAGAATTCCCCATGCAGTGAGCAGTGCTGCATGTTAGTCCTTCCTCTGCTCTCAGAAACCTTCCTCAGTGTTGAATAATGCAGTTTCATAAATGTATGGCTCCACCTGTATCTTGAACCCCTTCTCCCACTCAACTGAGGGAACACAAGGCAAACAGAAGCTTCAGGCACAAGGTCTCAATCTTGTTCAACTCCTTACTCCAGGCAACCTGTAGCTTCTGTGCCTGCAAAGGTCCTTGAAGAAGTGGGACAGACCCATCTCCTGCTAGGGCTCCAAATCACTGCACATGACACCTGGCCAAACCTCAGCAATTATACGCTGCACACACGCATTTGCATGAACTGTGCCTGTGCATTTTCTGAGTTAGTTATCTAAAAAAAAGCCTTGTCGTTTTCTAGCTGCTTTTAATAATAACTGCATAATAAATCATTTAAGTAAACCATTTAACAGATGGAGTGGTAGTAAACAGGACATTGCAAATACAGCTATTAGTGTACCATAATTATTGCTGAGGTCTCATTTTAGCATTTCTTTCAGCTTTAATGACTTACAGTATAAGGAAATAAAAGTTTATCCTTTTTTGTCTCTTTCCATCTAGTTTTGCTATTCAGAATAGCACAGCAGATCATCAAAGACCGCTATGGGAGCACTTCTTGTATTCCTTTATTCAGGCTTTTGCTTTCTGCAAATATCTCTGTGCATTAAATCTCATTCATCATCATGTTTGTGTTTAGGCTGCCATCTCCTCTGACACACAAAGCAGATGAAACTAGGGACTTCCAAAGCTAAATTCATAACTCTTGGTATCTTAAGCTAACAGCCCAAACCCTTCAGGTGAAAGCAGTAATAGATTCACATCCTCTGTGGCTCACAGAAAATGAAAGATGTGTAACATATGTGACCATTAAGTTGTATTTGTAGGTAGACAAACCTGTGAATACAAATAACAGGGATTAGTGTACATTTGTTAGCAAAAACACACTTAATGGTCTTTGAAGATATTTACCAAGCTTACATTACGATTGCTTCAAGCCATGCTCCCTGCTGCAGGGTTAGATTTTTTTTCTGTTGGGAGAGAAGAAAACCCTCACTCTTTGTGTCCACTGGAAGCATTTTTCAAGAGAACTTGAAAAAGACCCTACTAAGTCCTTACATGTCTTGCTGTGCTACTGAGGGTGTCCCACGCTGGCCCTTTACACAGGCAAAGCACAGTACCAACCAGCCAGAATAAACCTCACAGGGCTCTGGGAGCTGCGCAACTGTGGTGTCTGGATGCAAATCATGCTAATTATGGTATCTCTCTAAATTAACAACCCAGTAGGCATTTTTTTTTCTGCTTGCCTATTCTGTATAAATCTCACATTCAGCACAGGTAAAGATAGTGGGTGATAAGTCCAAATGAAGTGTTGATGACATGACAATTTATATATGATTCTTTCAGTCTTTAATTTTACACTGGATTTATGTGGAAAAGGTGGGTATCCAACCAGAAATTAATTACAGGTCGGATAAAGAAATTAAGTGAGGCTTGCTGACCAGCATCTGATTGGTCAGACTGGGTGATTAAAATGGTCCCATCTAGCCTTAAACCAATAATCTGCGAACACTATTTCATGCTATCCACTCTCCCATTTATTTTGGTGACCTTTACTTTTTCTTCTTTGAAGCACTGATGCTCATAGCCATCAGAAAACATTTCATCCCCCCAGACTGCTCTCGCATCTTTTCTGCATCATTTGTAAGGACTTGTAACTTGGATCACTTCCATATGGCACAACTCCTGACCTGCCAGCCACACACTTTCATGGGGGATATCTAACCTTGCAACAGATGCAGATGTGTGTCCTCCCACTAAACTGATGTCCTCTTATGCTCCTTTCCTTGGACATTTGCTTGTGCCTCCAGACAGCAAATCCAATTCTTATCTACATAATAATGTATCATTTATTTAAAGTATTACCCTGTTGCTTTTACCAGCCAAGAGAAGTACTGAACAAGGATACTGATTAAAAAAAAAAAATACCTGAGAAAGAAAAAAAAAAACACCTGACCAGCTCTCAACTGGAGGCCACACAAACAGCTGGGCACAGAGACAGTGTTAAAAGGGTGTGCAAACAGCCTCAAGATTCAGCTTCTTAGGCGGCTATTGCTTTCTGCTTGCAGTAGAAGTGAGGAAAACTCCTGAGTTGGTTAAAAGCATGTGAATACTGATTTTCAAAGGAAATTAACCTCACAGGAACAGTGTTTTTGCAAAGTCTCATCTTAAACTCTCTGCACAGTTTAAATGGATGGAAATGACCAAGCCTGGAGACCTTTATTAGCAAGCCTTTGCAGAACAGACCCACACAGAAAGCCTGGAGGAAACCTCTAATACAAAGTCCTACACAACTCCATTGAGACTGAATGATGGTAAACTCTCACCCCATCAGCTTAAGTGAGGTGATAAAGGACCAAGAGTACTGATATGCATGTGCTGCCTTTTTTTCTGTTAATATTATAGCTTTTTTCCTCCTGAGTTTTACATGAATGTATCTGTGCTTGATAAGGTGTTTTTCACTTATGCTCAATAATAGTTTCCAGAACTGAGCATAGTATCATCCAAACCCATATCTCCCATTAACTAGTAGTGCTACTTTACATTGGGAATGTAAACAGGAAGCCTTTTCAGACAAACAAACTGCTACATTTTGCACTCCTTTACCCTACAAGAATTTCTTCTCTTTCCCCTACCTCTACCTTGAATAAGTATTACACAAATCGTTATACCCATAGAGTAAACAGACCTGATGCTGACATAGAAAAAAAAAAAAGTCATATGAAATCAGTGAAATCTTCAACAAAAGAAAGTGAAGCATGACGTACAATTGCGAAAGAAATTAACCAAACCAGAATATTTTGTACAAGAATTCCTTATGTTGTATAATAACATACATACATAATGCTTTTTGCACCACAATGTGAAAATGTAAATTCTATATCTATTTAGAAACGGATTTGAAAATCGAGGCAAACAAATCATAAAAGTCTCAGTTCTTCTCAGGAATTCATTCTCACTACCTGTGAACTTTCCTAGAACACCTATTTGATAGATATTCTTTGGGCATACCTGAACTGTATCAAAAGACGATGTGCCAATAAAAACGAAGTTCAAATTTTATGGCTTTAAGGGAGCTCTATGCAAATACACCATAAGGTAACTGGAAGAGCATGCATGCAAAAATGGTACAGAATCTACTCCACAGTGGGTCTGCAAGTGAGAAACAGAGGAACTGGGAGGAATAGTTAACAGCTGATATATTTTAATACCAGACTTCAAAATGTGTTTAAAGCAGTTGCCTGCACTGAATCTAATAAATAAGTTGGTGAAAAGTGTGGTTTTTTTCTCTGTTGTGCTCTATTTGTATTTGCAGAAAAAAAAAACAACCTGCAGTCACACTCATGTTCTCCATGACTTTAGAATATGCCAAAGTACTGCACTAAACTGCATTTTCTGGGAGCAATGGTCACATATAAATACAACACCAAAATAGCCTGTAGAATACAAGAAAACAGTACCTCAAATGACATTCTTTTAAAAACAGCAATTATGTACTGGGGGTCCAATTTATAAAAATATTTTTTAAGAAAAAATAACAGGAGTTAAGTGATTTAGTACTTTTGAAAAATCAAGCTATGAGAGGAAAGAATGAGAACCTGTTCACCTTGCAAAAAAGCTGATTCCTACTATTTCTTTATTATAATGGACTGCAACCCCTGGTCAGGTAGAGCCCATACATAAATCATAGAATCACAGAATCACAGAATAGTTTGGCTCGGAAGAGACCTTAAGGATGATCCAGTTCCAACTCCCCTGCCATGGACAAGGACACCTCCCACTAGACCAGGCTGCCCAAGGCCCCATCCAACCTGGCCCTTCAACACCTCCAGGGATGGGGCAGCCACAGCTTCCCTGGGCAACCTGTGCCAGGGCCTCTCCACCTTCCTAGTGAAGAAATTCTTCCTTATTTCTAGTCTAAATCTGCCCCTCTCCAGTTCATACGCGTTGCCCCTAGTCCTATCAACTACAAGCCTTTGTAAACAGTCCCTCCCCAGCTTTCTTGCAGCCCCCCTTCAGGTATTGGAAGGTTGCTTGCAAATCACAGACAGCTCTGCTTGAGGAAAGAACTGCAGGGCAAGGGTCAATGTTTGCACTGGAATTTGTTAATATAAGCATAGTTGGCCAAAACCTAGCAAGAACAGTAGCTTGTTAACAAGTATCCAGCTATTTCCTCTTGAATTTAACACAAAGCTCATCTATAATTGGCTTCTGAGGAACTTGATGAAAAGTAAGGATGAGCTGGGTCTTTACACTGCAGTGCAAAGACAAAAGTGCTGGGTATGCAGCATTCTGGTTCCATCTTCTTACCATAAGGAATTAGAAACCCAACAAACAGCTGCAATTATTGCACCATGCCAGGTAGATGCTTCATCAGGACTATGGGAGAAAGAAACTGAGTCCTCAGAAGGAAGCAACAGTGTTGAGACAAGGCAGCTGAATCATGTGTCACCACAAAGATAAGGACACATTTTCCAAAGTGTTCAGCAGTAAGCAGTTCCCATTGGGAAGACAGGAGCTTCTGAGGACTCTGGAAAACACTAGAATATCTCTGAGTGTCAAAATGTTAAGATACCCTCTGTATTTGAACTTGGGTGCCTGAAAAGAGACATTGCTGATACAGAATTTTTAAGAGTACTCAACCCATAGTTGCACTGACAAACGATTTAATCCATACCAGTGATGCTAAAAGCCAGTAAGATATTTAAGAAACAATAATTTTTAGGGAAGTTATCTAAGAACCCAAACTAGACGGAAGAAAATCAAACTTATGAGAAAATAGTTAAAAGTAAAGCAACATCAAATGCCCAAACAAGATGCTGTGATCAGGAACTCTTGAGTAAATTTATTTTCACAAATTCAGAGGAGCAATTCTTGATCTTCACAGGAATAAATTGTTTTGATTGAGTTTATGTCCCAGCATATAACTTAGGTATAGGTATCTAAATTACAGGAGCGGCCTTTCTGCTGAACTGACACAAAATCTTTGCCTCAAGCCGACTACCCAGAGGAAATGGACACCCAGAGAGAAGGTCAATCTCTCCTTTTAATTACACTAGTGCAGTCATACACCATTCTTCACTTCTGCATTAGCACAAATTTAATCTTCTTTAAATTAGTCATCTATTAAGACCTGTGAGAAAAGATCCTTTGTTTTAATATGTTTAAATCCAAAGAACTTTACCTGCTCACAATGTGAACTTGCACAATGCATAGCAGGATCTAAAATGGTTCAGAAATCAAAGCAGAAGGCTTCCTCTCTCACGAAGAAGCAAATCTCAAAACAATCAAGACCTGAAAATGAAATGCATGAGCTATTTTGACTAGCATATAAACTTAGATTACAATGATAAAGCTGAAGTTAATCAATTTAATTTACTTGTTAAAGTGCTTTGTCCTACACAAGGAATACTGCATTGTGTTAGCTTCTGCAGTGGGAAAGAAGGAACTTAATCTTTGTAATTAATCCTCTGAAATGAAGATTAAATTATTTTTGTAGCCTCCAATAAAGCTTTTGAGTTTACAGTTTTAGCCAGTCCAGTAACATGTCAGGACAAAAGTCTTATTTCATGCCATGGAAATGCATGTTCTGAATCTCCACTGAAGAGATCTGACTGTATTTCAGCAAAGGCCCATCATTTATTCTCCCAACAATAACCTTGAAAATTAAATCCAAACTCTGATGGATCGATTGATTTTCTCACTGCTGAACAGCTATTTTACAAAGATCACATTTAGAGCTATGAAATACTTTCAGTATGGATCTTCTCATATCTTAAAAAGATACAAAATCTTTCTCGCAATAAATGACAGCCAAGTACACATATATTCTTTGACTCCATCAGCAAGTGCTAATAATAGGAATTTTATGAGAAATTGTTTTCAATAATTGTAGCCTAGCTGGAGATAAACTCCATGTATTAAAGCAAAATACTCATTTCAAATGGGTTTTTGTAATCGATCCTGTTTTAGAAGGGTACAATTTAAACCAGCTCCATTTTTCTAGCCAACTGGCACACTATTTGCTTTTGCAGTTCAAACCTGACCGTATGGTAAGCCTTTACAGTAACTCTCAATATACTCCAAATTGCATCCTTGGGAATACTGTACTGCTCTTGATAGCAAAATACCATTCAACTGCATGAAACTTCACTTTCTAAATAAAGAACTATGGTTTTAAATGACACTGATTATTAAACTAAGGTTACACTCCTATTGCTAAATTGAGTTTTAATTATAAAGAAGAATTAATAACCAAATTTAATGAAAATCCCATTACGATGCAGCTTAACAAATCAAACCTGAAACTGCTGTAAGTAAAATGACACATAGGCACAATATAAAGGCAATACAACATTTGAGTCTATCTCCTCAGCTTTCAGGATGTCTCAGCAGAAAAGTTAACTCTTCAAATGATCATAGAATCATAGAATAACCAGGTTGGAAGAGACCCACTGGATCGAGTCCAACCATTCCTATCAAACACTAAACCATGCTGCTTAGCACCTTGTCCACCTGTGCCTTCAACACCTCCAGGGAAGGTGACTCAACCACCTCCCTGGGCAGAGGATGCTGCATCTCTGCTCTCTAGCAGCACAAGCTCAGAAACAGTCCCACAGAGAGGGCAGGGTGTCAAGGGAGGTTCCTGTCTGTCCTCAAGGTTAGATGCCGATCTCACTGAGAAACCACATTCATGCTGGTGAGGCAGAATTGGGCCCTCTGACTTCACATCATCAAGCCTGGATGAGTCTAGAGGGCATAAAAGTCAAAGAGACTAACTAACTCTTGGAAAAACAGGATAGTTCCTCCAAAATACAAAATTTTAATTTCCAGTGGGCTTTTCTTCTTCTGGTCCACGTGGCGTATAAAAAACAAAGTCATATTTTGGGGAGGGAAGGGTTGTATCTACTGGGACTGAAATCTGGTAAAAACTGAATTGTGCACAAGATGAAACAAGGAGTGTCCCATTTACCCAAATTACGCTTATTAGGAATATATTAATCTCAGAATACACATGAAGTCAAACAGACTCAAAATGAAAAGCTTGACTTTCAATAGAAAACACTGATGAAAGAAATGAATCGATCTCCCTTCTTCCCCATTCTGCCTAATACTGTACTTGACTTAAGACATTAAGGATTTTTGAAACTTCAACAGAAAAATTCCCAACCACCAGACAAGAGCTGGAAGGCAAATAGTTCTTCGTAAAACTGTAGAGCTACCTCTCAAAAGTATGCAAGCAGGTTTAACATTGACTGCATTGCTGAGTTATTTGAATGTAATCTATTAAAAGAATGTGCATGGAGTGGAGAAAATAATTTTGCATTCAGTTAAAGAATAAATATATACAGTCCTCTCCAAAAATCAATGTGCTGCTCCAATATCTGAAATCAAGCCGAAGGTGGATTTCCAATGACAAGCAAAACTTCCTGCTTAGAATGTGCAAAACCAATGTATGCCAATAGTCAAATGTTTCAGCTCTGGTGTATTGTGTTCTGATGAGTAAGAATCTTGTACTATTCATGTTTTGCAATAATTTCATCTCTCTCTGTCAGTAAGAGAGATTCTCTGAATAATGTATGTAGTGCAAAAGAAATGATCAGAGTTTAAATAAAATAGGCAAATACGAAGAGGAAAGAAAGAGGACTATCTCCAAACAGATGTAGGTCAGACCAGTTTTGTAAACTTACAACAGGATCTATCTTCTTAAGCAACTTGTTTCGTATGCATTCACAATGCTAAACAAAATACTAACCTTCTGGGCCTCTTTAAATAAAAAAAAAAAACGTGTAAGATGAACATTAGAAGACAGATATTAAACTGGAAATACAAAATTATTCCAGTTCTAAACATACTCTTGGGTGAACACTTGCGTATATGTTTTTATCTAGTAAAGAGAAAAAAATGTTCAAGTTTTTCCAATGTTACAGGCAGTTGCCTAATAATATGCCATCCATAAACCTTTGAAATAGTCTGTTTACTGTCCCTAAGATATGCAAGGGGCCAGGCCCTGAATCTTCCCAAGTATCCTCCACAGTAAATGGAAACAGAAATAGAGGTAACTGGTCATGTCTCGGAGCTCTACGCTTGAACTCACATGAATATTCATTTCAGTCCAGCAGCTCTAAGGCTTTTGTACTCTATATTTGAGGACGTGAGCGCTGAGTAATTTCTACACAAACAGCAAGATCTAAAGCTGCTGTTTCACAGCGGTTCAGCAAAGAGGTATAATTTCATATTGCCATGAAATCACTTAATTTAGAGCTGATGGTGGGGGTTCTTTAATTAGGTTAGAAAATCTAACACATCTGTGCTTCAGAAGCCTCTGTCAAGCCAGCAAATTCAATCACATGGAAGCCCGTGTCCTCCAGCTATCAGACAATTGATTTTTGCAGGATTCTGCTCATATTTAGCTTAAGGGACATGCAATACGTTCATTCAGTTGTCAGTCAGTTTGCCTGTTTTCATTAGGAGATTTGTTGCTTAAAATGTTTTCTTCATTATTAAAATGTTTTCTTCATTATTAAAATGTTTTCTTCATTATTAAAATGTTTTCAAAAAGAAGTTGGATTATTGGCACAGGACTGCAAAATGTGAAAGGAATACAAACTTGGACTAATGCAAAAATACATGTTAGTTTAAGTGGGAAGGACAGACCTGAACAAATAAGGCCTGTAGGATTGCACCTATTTAATACAGTCGTGCAGACCACATGAACATACATACACACAAATATACACATTTACTTTCCCTTTCTTTCCCTGCCTCCCCCCATACTGTAAAGATTCATCGTCTCGGAGTCACTAAACTCTTTGAAACTGAAAGTGGGTTCAGTTAAATTAAAAGAAAAAAAAAAAAAGGATCAGGTTATAAATCTATTTCTATAAATGACAGCAAATATAAAGGGACAGGTTTTCTTCAGTTAAAACAACGCAAGGTGAACATAACCTAAGGTGGCTGGAATCACACAGAAGAATCTACTGCGAATACTCTCAATGAGGAAAGTTTTGGGCAAACCCTCTTGGAATCTACAGTGTTAGTTTTAGAGAAGTGTTCCATTTCAGACGATTTTTAGACAATGCAAACCAGAATTAACTCGCTAACATTCAAACAGAAATACTGTACAACACCCTTAAGCCAACAAGTGACAAAAGCCTTGGAAATTATTTGGTAGAACCAGTTGCGTAGGCAGGATCTAAAATAACTGACTTCACCTAAAATTACTGATTTCAATATACAAAAATTTTTGTCCCCTCCTCCTTCACTAAAAATGAAAGTTTAAAAAAGCTACTGTGTCATTTATCTTCATAGAATATATAATCAGTGCCTGCAAAAGTTGACATGCATTGTAATATTTTCTCAAAGAACTACACCTGCATAGAGCCGATTCCTTCCAGTTTCAAAGCACCTCTTCAAATGTTTCCTCTTTATGGAATTTGATATTGATTTTCACGCTAAACACAACTAATACATTGCTTAATGTAGAATTCACGCTTAATGGGACATCAGTCTTTCCTGCATAAAATGAATGGAGCCATTTTGGCAGCTCAGAAGCTTTTCCAGTTAAGTAAGGTGGCAAGGTCGTCTGAAACTTGGAGTACCAAAGGCTCGTATAAACTAATTTAGCAATCAGTCAATCAGTGAGAGCTGCGCAGTACATTGCACGTTTACATATTATAAAATGCCACAGAGACGGCTGGGAGAAAGTTAAGAGAAACACAGTATGTATTTTAGAGGCATGGTGAACACTAAGACCTTCTCCAGTCAGTTTCTATTTAAAACGCGCTCAGCAATGTTGCTTAGGGCATCTACTTCCAGAGGCAATTCACTGCTGAACGAAGAGGAGGGATTTAAAAACTTAAAAGCCACAGAGGAAAACCTATAGAGCCCTGAAATACGAACACCAAAATAGTAAAGCTGCTACAGTCTTCAGTTTTGCCACACTATATCTCACTCTCTTACATAATAACACAAATTCCTTTTTATGAGCCAGACATACACAAAGATAAATAGAAATAATGCTTTGCCACTCTCAGAGCTTAAGCAATATCCAGCACATGTTTTAACCAATGCTAACAATCCTGACATGATTTAAATGTAGGAAGTTCAGGTAATTACACTTTGCCTTTTTAAAAAAAAAAAAAAAATTACTAAGTCTTACCTCATTTGGTAAGGACATTTCTTTTCCTGTTTTCCTCTCATGGTGTATCTCTGTGTGTGTGTGTGCGCGCAGGTGTGTGTGTATATAAAATATATAGTAGGAAGAGAATATTTGTTCCAGTTGAGGTGGTCTGTGAAATCAAGTAGATCAGATACTAACTTGATTTGGCACCAATGTATGGATGCATAGAGACATATCCACAGGATGTATGCATTACGAGATGATAAGAGACATTTACAACCTAGAATATAAGAGCAGGGCTGCCTCAAGTGACATCACCAGATCAACTGCAGCGTCAACCAACTCAGATATATTATCCTGCACACCACTGCTTCCTTGTCTGCTTTCCAGCCATTAGAAAAGCATTTGTGAGCAGAAATATTACCATATATTTTCAAATACACACAAGGCACACCATACCCAGAAGCGAACAAGAGTAACTGTGGGGTTTATGGAATCATCAAGACATTCATAATATTTTCTTTACAACAACAAAATTCATCTCCATAGAAACCAGGAAGCAAGAAACTACAGTAATAACACTAAAGTAAATGTCACATCAGGTTAGTCAGCAGAAGGCAGGAGAGGGGATTTTGCTCCAGTTAGAAACTAACAAGAATTGCTGCCCCTTTTGCTCTTCTGCAAATAGCATCTATACTGAAGACAGACTTACTGATGCACGATAATGATGTGGTTTCCTGTTATTTCCACTGCAATCTACCCGTGAGGTGGTCACATCAATGGCATGTTTACTTACAGGCATTTGTTACAGCGAAGCTGTTAGCTGTTTCAATGTTGTCTACATGAGGAACCAAATTAAAAGGTGCTTCGGATGCGTTGGGGCTGGTGTTATGAAGAAAAATTGCTAATCGAAAAGCAGTATATTCCTGATCTGTGTTCCTGATGAAGAGACCACCTACAAACAAAAACAGAAAAAGAAAAAAAAGCAAAAAGCAAAGGAGGCAGGGTGAATTATTTGCAAGCTACTTACTATCTTTTAACAGCAAGCAACTGTCTCTCCCAAAGCTGCACAGTGAGGCAAGACTTTAATGGATAAGGAACTAATCATATTCGTAATCACAACCTCTGCCTTTAAATCACTGTCCTCAATCGATTTTAACCTCTCTGATGCATTCATGCTTCTTTCCCGACTTCTCAATTTCCATCCTTTCATACATAAATACCCAGATTTGTCATGATTACAGTGACCTTTGAAAGTGTTTAGCCTCCATCTCCCTGATACTGAACACACTGGTAAATCAGCTACTCAACAGCCTCTTACATTAAGTGGCGGGCTGATTAACGGGAACATGTCTTCTGGATTAAAAAAAAAAAAAAGGAAATACCAACTCAGTGAAGGATAATCTGCACTGAACAGGAATATAATGAACTTTGCTCCTCTGCAGCCATGTGCAAGCAGGGAGCAGCTTAGCCTTACTAGCAGCATCTTTACAAGTCCATGAGAAATGATGCAGTGATGGAGCTGAGCTGGAAAGAATTCAGATAGCTGCGTCCCATCCGAAAAGAGGGAGGCAATGGGAAAGGGGTGAGAAAGAGGCACAGGAGAGACCTACAAAATCCTAAACTTTCCGACTAGAAGAACGGAAAGAAAGGCAGCGCTGCCTTTTATCCCCCAACCCTACCGGCTACCGCAACCTCCAGCGCACCTTAACTCATCGTCCCTCCGGGAGCCAGGAGAAAGCGGGGAGAGCCAGAGGGGGCTGGAGAAGCCCAGGGGCATCAGTCCAGAGCCCCTTTCTCCCGCACCGACCCCACACACCCCGGAGCTGGAGCGAGTTTAGCCAAAAGACAAGCATCCTCAGTACCGCAGGCGAACACAGACACACACCGATACGTGTAGACACACGCTCAGGCATCACACGCACAAACACACGCCGATTTTTTTATCCTGAAGGCAGGGAAACGGGATGAGTGGTGGAGGAAAAAGATGCCAAGTGCCTTCAGAGCCTCGTCTCCAACTCACTTTGCAAAGGATTGAAGCCCTGGACACACGCACGCAGCCCAATGCAGCGCTTACCTATTTGCACGCTGCTAGGAAAAGCTCCCATTGCTAGTCCCCAAAAGCCAGAAAACAACAAGACAAGCTGTCTGCAAATTATCCTCATCTTCTCTTTTGCCTCTCTCGTCTCGCCTTCTCCCCGCGCTCGCTCGCTAGACGCTGCTCAGAGAGGCATTGAGGTGGCTACAACCAAAACCAAGAATTTAAAAAAAAAAAAAAAATTAAAAAAAAAAAAAAAGGAAGGGGGAGAGAGAGAAAAAGAGAGGTGTCCTCCTTTTTCTTTCTTTTTTTTTTCTCTTTTTTTTCTTTTTTTCTTTTTCTTTTTTTTTTTTTTTTGGTTTGTATTAGTCTTTTTTCGCTATTCTCTGCTCCTCTCGCTCTGCCTCTCCGCCGCTCGCCTTTTCAGCAAACCAGCTCGCCGCACCGGATTTTTCCCGCAGTCTCCATCGCTGGGGAGCGGTTTGTGTCCGGCTGCAAATGTTGCACATGCAGAAGATGGTGGTGAGTTTGGCGGCGGCGGCTGGAAAAGGAGGAGAGGGAGGGGGGGTGGGGTGGGGGGGGAAACGTCTCCTGGCGGCGCAGACATGCGCTCTATGCGCACCCCCCCTCCCCTTCATCCCCTCCCGCATCACCGCGTTGCGCTCCGCGCCGCCCCGCGGAGATGCTCGCGGCTTCATCGACGGGGTTGAGGGGTTTATGTGGCGCTCTGTGTGTTCTCCCCGCGCTGTTTCCAGCCTCTAGAGCATCCGCGAGCGCGTAAAGGGAGAGGGATGCGCAAGGTGACTGCCCTGGGCTTTGCGCAGCCCCATCCTTCGCCTTATTAAGTGACAATTAGCGTTAATGAAGGCGGCGGCGGGGCGTAGCCGCGTGTGCTGAGCAGCTGCGGAGCTGGGGTACGGGGGCTAGGCAGGATTTGCCCCCCTCTTTACATCCTCCCCCAGACCCAGGGGCTGCGCGGGGGCTCCGCACCCTGCGGGACCCCGGGGTTTGCGGCAGAGGATGGAGCCGAGGGGCCAGAGCAGGGGAGCGCTCAGCGTTCCTGGGTGCTCATGCCAAAAGGAGAGAAAGCAAATTAAAGGAAAACTTCGCTATTTTCTAATTTTCTAATTTTCCTTTTTTTTTTTTAATGGGAAAAAATTGAGGTTTTTTTTTTTTTTTTTTTTGTGTCTAGACTCCTCTTTTTGATACCTTTGAATTTTTCTTTCCGAGCCTTGGAAGTTCCCCAGAGTGGCTGCCAGAGGTCTGAGGATATTGCGGTTAATAATTAAAAGATATGTATAATAAATGATAGGTAATGAAATCATCCAACAATAGCTGCGTGTCAGAGAAGGGAGCTTCTAGCTTTATGTGTGCCTGTGCAGAGAGATTTCTGTCACTCACAGGGAATGATTGGAGCTCCAATACATTAATTTTAAAATGTTAAATGGTAATATGAAAGAATATTGATTTTTAAGGTGAACTCTGTGGCTCTGTGTACAAATGCACACGTTTGCTCCAAGACCAGAGCTTTGCCAGCTTTCTTCGTTTATTACTATAGCCGGTGTCCTCAAGCTCTCCTGTTTTGAGGTTGAAGATACTTCCTTTAATTGTTGCAGAGGGTGACAGTGATTTCTGAAGGATGATGCTTTAACGTCAACCACGCACCCCAAACAGCAAGCAGAGAGCATCGAGAACCGACATGTAGATAAACTACCTGCGTGGACACGTGCCGCTGTGTGAGTGACTGTGTCTGTGCGTGTGTGTGTGTGTGTTTGGGAGAGTGTGGAGTTCTGTAAATAAATTATTCTTTGAGAGATTTCTATGCAGATCAATGGCAAACAGGCTTCACCTGAGTTTCAGAGTAGTCATTCCTTTATTTTTCAGAAAGTCTTCTACTTGCCTTTACTTTCCCTTCACGTATACCCATCCTTCCCCTGAATCTATAGGCTTGTGCTTCACATTATTTACCCATGGCTTTTTGTGACCTCTGCCTTTGCTGTTGTCTTTCTTTTCTTCTTCTTTGCCTTGCCTCCTTTGTTTCTCCAAATTCTCTCAAAAATTTAGTTCCTCCTTCTTCCATCTTCTAGTATTTAACTTTTTGACTTTGTAAATCCACGTAAGAGGTAATGAAAGTGGAATAATATTTGCATTTTTTAATGTCTGGATGGTTCTTCACCACTAGGAGCAAGTGAACTTGGAAACAGGTGAAACATTAAGTTAATTTTGTTACACATACTCATGTGGTTTCATGCCAAATATGTATAAGAGATTAGGATTTTAGACCTATGTCCATTGTAGTGCCACAGCAAGTTACTGCCTACCAGCTAAGCTAAGGAATGTGCTTTGTTCTTTTTCAAATTTAATAGTAGCATGTTAACTTAAATTTAAGAGTTCACACGGAACTGTTTCATACAATGGTCTCATCCGATCTGACCAAGAGTATTACCCGGCAGTTCCTCCATCCTGTAATTTCTGTTGGAGTTGGAACATATATTTTAGTGAAACATCCAATCTCGATTTAAAGACTCCAAGAGACAGGAAATCCATCACTTATCTGGGTAAGTTGTTCCAGTTGTTACCTCCTCTCTGTTGTTAAAACCTGCATTTGTCTAGCTTTGGTTTCTAATGTTGACTGTCAGAGATGAACCCAGTACTTCTGTAACAGTATCAGTCAGTACTATTCCTAAAAATAATCCCATCCTCTACTTGACACTCGCCTGCTCAGACAGCTCAGGATAATTTTTGCACCTATGGAAAGCAGAGGAAAGAAAGAAGTGACCACCATAGCAATTTTTTTTTTTTTAAAAGATACAAGGGGAGAAAGAAGAAAGTTGTAGTGTAGAGCACAAGGGGAATCTCATTTCCATAAGTTTTGAGAAGTGAATGACAGAGGGTGAAGTTTATTTTATGTTTATTTTACATAAAAACTGGAACAAGAAAGGTGATGAGCATGTAATTAAGATTAAGGCTGGAACTAAGTTTTTAAACTCACTGCTGCTCTGATGGGTTAACTTTGGGTGACTGCTGAGTGCCCATCAAGCTGCTCTCTTACTGCCAACGAGACAGAGGGAGAAAATAAGATGAAGAAGCTCATTCAGTGTGATAAAGACAGAGAGATCACTCACCAATTGCTATCACAGGCAAAACAGACTCAACTTGGGGGAAATTCATTTAAGTTATTGCCAATTAAGAATAGAGTAGGATGGTGAGAAACAAAGACAAAACTATAAAACACCTCACACACTCCTCTTCCCAGGCTCAGCTTCACCCCTTCTTTTATGACTTGTCCCTCCTTCCTCTGAGCAATGGAGGTGGATGAGTAGTGGGGGTTCTGGTTGGACTATAGCACTTCGTCTCTGCTGCTCCTTTCTCCTCATGCTTTTCCCCTGCTTCAGTGTGAGTTCTTCCCATGGGCTACGGTTCTTCAGGAATAGACTGCTCCAGTTCTGGGTCTCTGTGGGCCACAGTTCCTGCCAGAAAACCTGCTCCTGCATGGACCCCTCTCCACAGACCACAGCTGCTGCCAGGAGCCTGCTCCAGCACGGGCTGTCCATGGACGTGCTGCTTCCGTCAAACATCTCCTCCTGCTGCAGTGATATCTACTCCACCACGGTCTTCTCCGTGGGCTACAGGGGAATCTCCACCCCAGTACCTGGAGCGCCTCTGTCTCCTCCATCTTCACCGACCTTGGTGTCTGCAGGGCTGTTTCTTCCCCATTTTTCTCACTCCTCTCTTAGGCAGCAGCTGTGCAGCATTGTTTTACCCTTTCTTAAATATGTTATCACAGGTGTGTGACCAGCATCGCTGACAGGCTCAGCCTTGGGCAGCAGTGGGTCTATCCAGGGCTCAGTGCTGGGTCCAGCCCTGTTCAATGTCTTCATCAATGATCTGGATGAAGGCATCGAGTGCACCCTTAGCAAGTTTGCGGACGACACTAAGCTGGGTGGAAGTGTTGATCTGCTGGAGGGTCGGGAGGCTCTGCAAAGGGATCTGAACAGGCTGGACCGCTGGGCAGAGTCCAATGGCATGAGGTTTAACAAGGCCAAATGCCGGGTCCTGGACTTGGGGCACAACAACCCTGTGCAGTGCTACAGACTAGGAGAAGTCTGTCTAGAAAGCTGCCTGGAGGAGAGGGACCTGGGGGTGTTGGTTGACAACCGACTGAATATGAGCCAGCAGTGGCCCAGGTGGCCAAGAAGGCCAATGGCATCTTGGCTTGGATCAGAAACGGCGTGACCAGCAGATCCAGGGAGGTTATCCTCCCTCTGTACTCGGCACTGGTGAGACCGCTCCTCGAATCCTGTGTTCAGTTCTGGGCCCCTCACCACAAGAAGGATGTTGAGGCTCTGGAGAGAGTCCAGAGAAGAGCAACAAAGCTGGTGAAAGGGCTGGAGAACAGGCCTTATGAGGAGCGGCTGAGAGAGCTGGGGTTGTTTAGCCTGGAGAAGAGGAGGCTGAGGGGAGACCTCATTGCTCTCTACAACTACCTGAAAGGAGGTTGTGGAGAGGAGGGTGCTGGCCTCTTCTCCCAGGTGACAGGGGACAGGACAAGAGGGAATGGCCTCAAGCTCCGCCAGGGGAGGTTTAGGCTAGACGTTAGGAAAAAATTCTTTACAGAAAGGGTCATTGGGCACTGGCAGAGGCTGCCCAGGGAGGTGGTTGAGTCACCTTCCCTGGAGGTGTTTAAGGCACGGGTGGATGAGGTGCTGAGGGTTATGGTTTAGTGTTTGATAGGAACGGTTGGACTCGGTGATCCGCTGGGTCTCTTCCAACCTGGTTATTCTGTGATTCTGTGATTCTGTGATATTCAGGAGCTGGATGATGATGGCTGTGTCTGATGTGGCAGCTCCCGGTTTCTTCTCACAGAGGCCAGCCCTGCAGCACCCGTCCCTTCCTCCCCCAGTTTGCCACATAAGCCCAGTACAAGTGTTAACAGCCAAGCAAGAGGAGATCAGAAAGGACAGTTTATATACTTTCCTGGTGGCTCACGGAGAGATGCTGCATGAAACCACTACTGAACTGGGGTGCCTGGCTCTCCATAGTTCCCTTCAGACAGACTGTGACAGTTGTGGAAGATGCTTAAGGGAAAGAGGGCCAGATCTCTGAGTTTTACACCAAAGTCATGCTTTATTGAATGTATACAGGATATGGAGAAATAGTCTGGGGCGAGGGGTGTAGAATGGGACTGCTGGTTCTCAGTGGTGAATGCTTGTTTGCCTTAGGGCACATTAACAACTCATGTTGGACTTACCTGGAAGCCACCGCTAGAGAAGACTCATTCTTTAGAGCATCAGTTGAGAGGCTGACTGTTTGCTGTAGCACCTTAATGAATCCTGATGCAGAAGACACATGATACATGCTTTTTTTTTTTTTTTCCTCCCCTGTGGCAAGGATGGGAAAGCTTTGGGTGTTTTCTTCATCAGATCGTGTTGTGCTTAGACTAAATACGCTTATGAAAAGAGCCTGCAGGAACCAGAATAACATGAGAAGATCTGTACTAGAGAAGAAATGAAAGCTTTGTGTTAGCCAGGAGGAATGAAACTGCAGAGAAGACAGCAGAGGCATTCACCTTATGGCAATCCCAGAGGAAAAGCTGGATATGAGGGAGACAGGCACTTTGCAGTATGGACTGAGTTTGTAATGCTTATTTACTGGTAAATACCCACATGCTGAAGTAGCAGCTTTGATTCATATTTGTATGTTCTTGAAACAAAAATGAAAATCCCAGCTACACAATCTTTCTGGAGACACGTAACTTTGTGAGGGAGAAGACTTGACCGAGAAGGGGTAACTAAAGATCAGCCACCCACTAGGTTCCAGGTGCATGAAGGCAGTGACAGCATGAAAACAGACAACATTCTTACCCTGGCTTGTGTGCCCATGCTGCTAAATGGGATGCTTCATAGTAGGCAAGTGTCTGTGCCACAAAGCCTCCCCATGACACAAGCATCTGAGCACAGAGCTCCATCCCAAAACTGGATACAGCCATTTAGATTAGTCTTACTTAAATGCAGTTCTCACTGCATCTTTCACTGTGTGGTCATTGGAAATGCTTCAGCAATGAATGAATGATGGAGAAAAGAACTGAATCAACACCCTGTCCTTTTTTTAGTCCTTTCTTGCCTTATGAAATGCTGTAGCTCATATATCTGTCGAATAGATCCATTGGAGTCTAAACTCTGGGATAAGGCTATGTCTTTTGTGAAGTGATTTTCACTTCTGGGCAATAAAAAGTAAATAAATTGCAAAACATCTATGTAGAATTTTTTGCACTCCACCCTTTGGCATGCTGTCACATCAACTCCTAAGGTGATACCAGCAGTACTGAAAACATTAGCCAAACACTAGAATAAGATACAATTTCCTTTCACAGGCAGAACTGATTTTCAGAAAAAGTCTTTATAGTGTTTTCTTGCATTTTCATTTTTGTTGACTTGTATTTATTCATCTAAATTCTAGAGTAGACAGAACAGGTTATTATTTTTAATAGTATTTCACACTAAGAGTGTTGTGTTGATATTGAAGCAAGAGTAATACAAAGCAATTGGTTTTGCATAAGTGCCTCCACTGGTCCTACTCCTTTCCACCATCCTCTATGCTAACTTCGTACTTTGCAAACTTATTTACCTTCAGAAATTAAAGTGATATGGTAAGAGACCTTGACCATGAAAGGAGAGGTTATTGTGGTCGTCCTACAGAAAGCAAAAAAAAATTATACTTTAAATCATGCTGATATCAGTTTTGAGGCTTAGTTCAGCTTCAGAAAAATGTGGTAACACTGATACAATTAAGAACTACCATGTTAAGTTAGACTTAGTGTCCATTTAGAACATATTCTATGCCTAATATTAACTGATAGTGGTTTATTAGGAAGGAGTATGAGAAGCTGAGCAGTCCTTCATTTAAACTTGAAAGGACTTTGGAGACATTCTTCCTTGCTGAGTGCTCTCGTTTCCTGGCAGCCAGGGCTTTAAGGTTTCTGACTGAAGATTTCATAGAGATCCTTGTGTTGAAGAGTTGACTGTCGTTGTTATTTCCATATATATGCTTCCAGCTTTCACACCATCTTGTGCAATTGGGCTCTACAATCCCATTCTAGGAAAGTAGTTTATCTAGTTTGTTTTAGCTTGTATTTTATATTGACCATTCCCTGGCATTTCTCTAAGAAAAATAGTAAAAATCATCTACCATGTCGGATCATCCGTTGTTTTGTTTACCTTTTAATATTGCCCTTCAGTCACCTCGTCGGATGTGAAGAATCTTACTCCATGTATTCTGTCCTCCTAAATCCTGTAGTTTATACTATATATCAGTCCTCCTTGTCACTATTCTCTCTGCTGCTTCTTATGGCTTTCTGAAAAATAGGGCACGCAGAATAGGACATATACTTTCAGGTGTAAAACAGGTTTCTCTTTTACTAATTTCCTTTCCGAATCATTCCTAAAACGACTTTTTCCTGTGAACATGCAGACAATGTTTTCAGGAAACGATCCACATAGTCTTCACAATCTCTTTCCTGTGAGGTAATAGCTAATTTAGAGCCATTCATTCTGTATGTATAGTTAAGGTTATTTTTCCCATGTGCGCTGCTTTGCGTTTTTTGATATGGAATTTCATCTGCCATTTTATTGCTCAATGAATTAGTATTGTGAAATTCTTCTGCAATACTTCTCAGGCAGCTTAAGTCCTTGAGAATTTGATACAAGAGAAGAACTGGAAGCTATGCCTTTTAAATTTCTTCTTGTCTTCGTTATATTTTTAATACTGTAATAGGTTTCTTCTGGTCCAGATTTATGACCTGGTCTGCACCATGGGATGAACTTGAGAAAGTATGAAAGTTTGAAGCAATGTTTCTTTCCTAAGTACAGCTTATTGCAGTAGTAAATGCCAGGCAATTCTGAAGGATGGGGCGATTTCCTCATCAATTAGAGTTGTGCATGTGGGGAAAATGCACCAACTTAAATGCATTCCACCTGAGCCCATCTGGCCGGGTTTATACAGTGAAAATAAGATCAACTTTTGCTAATGCTGTTTTTTGCCCATCAGTTATAATAATTCATGAATTTGAAGTGAGTTATTGCTAGTCTTCTAGGCACTGTATGAGTTAGACCAAACGTCAGAAAGTTTACGTGGCACAGTGTTTAAAACAGGTATAATTTGGTTTTTTTTTTACTTACTCATTTGAGTACTTCTGTAAAGTAGGAATGAAGGGGTTCCCCAGCTATATTTGAGGTGTCTGGCCCGTAATCACCCACACTAGGTCATCCCCTGAAAGAGAAGGTGCAGGTTAAGAAAGGCTGTTCACGCATATGTCCCTCTACTATGCATTGGAGGCAAGTGTATGGCCCTTCTGAATTGTGCTGTATTTAAATATTGCCTTTTTTAATTGGGAGTAGGATGTTGATTCTAAATCATCTAAGCACACAATAGCTGTGGTACCAAGAGATCCCCTCTTGCAGATGAAAACTTTGCAGTGAAACTGAATCCAGTGTGGAATAAGATGAGAAGAAACCAGAAGAAAATCATCAGGAGACAGAAACTCAACTTAGATAATTACTGATATTTGGAATGTGAATTATTACGAATAAAAAATATTTCTCCCTAAGTGAAAAGGACAGCTTCTTTGGGTCGTATTGAGGGGAAAAAAAAAAGAGAAAAAAGTCACACTATTTCCTTGAAAAAATTCCCCAAAGCTTTTTCTTTCCCTTTTTTTTGCCAACACTTGATAAAAAGTATTTTTCATTTTCTTACTGGTTCTCATTAAAATGTTTTGCCATAACCTCTGTGACATAATCTAAGCAGCAGAGGGAGAAAGATGTCAGAACAGTATAAGGAATGGCAACTGTGCGCTACCCAGAGCAACTTGCCGTATTGACCTCATTGTCGTTTCCTGTAAAAAAACCCTTAAAGCTCACCTTGCTTTGAAGGCCGCAGGTTTTTAACTCATTTCTCTTGTTCACCTTTCTAGGGCCTCCGCTTGTGTGGAAGGGTGAGCTGGTTTCTCTGTGGCTTATACACCTTTATCACAGAACTACCACATCAGTTCCAGCGGCAGAAGCCTCAGTACCGATGATGCTGAGTGAGCAAATAGGACAAGTCTGAATTCCAGATGCAGGAAAGGAAAAGGGGTTTGTCTAATTGCTTAGAAGAAGCCTCCACCCTGACTTTTTAACTCATGAGTGAAGCAAAAAATTAATAAAAAATCTTTCAAGCATAATAAGCAGGAAACCTTCAATGCTGTTTCTACAAAATCATACTTATAGAATGTAACTGCAGTTTGATACACTATATTGCTCATAAAAAATAGTGAGGTTTATTGCCAGTAACAAATGATACTTTTCAGCTATGCCCTGTGATCTAGTCTTACGTTTCCCATTTCCTAACAGACCCTTATCTGTGTGTTTAAGAGAAAAATATGCTGCCATCATACCATCTATATTTTCATATCAAATAATTAGTTGCATGAAACTATTTCTCAGGACTGGGAAAGAAAAGATCAAGCAATCTAATGCTTTTCTTAATGTGTGCACACACACACACTTTTCTGTTTAATTTTCACATTAATTAGACCTCATACAGTATTGCCTACATTAGAAGATGCTTTTTCAGCCCATGGTTTTGGCCTTTCTGTATTTGGACTTGTATTATTCTCTCTGTAGCAGGGTTACCGTTTATCTCAAATAAATCTGTCTATTTGCCTCAGCTCTACCAGGCTTCTAGCACGCATTCCCCCACCACAAAAGCTGCAGACTCCATAATTGGTGCCATTCAGCTATAGTCATGTGCTATTTGTTTGTACAACTAAAATATGTTTTCCTAGAAAATCAGAATAGTCTTTGATGCCTTAAGTGCTGTCAGCATACCTGGTATTTATGCAAAAGTGTATGTTCCTACAAGTACTCTGATAGTCAAGATACGTCTGGTTTTATCCATTTATTTCTTCTTTAAAAGATGTATAGTAATATACATAAAGTCATGGAACAGGTGATCTTGAGTGCTATCATGAAGCACATGCAAGAGAACCGGGTGATCAGGCCCAGTCAACATGGGTTCACAAAAGGCAGGTCTTGCCAGACTAACCTGATCGCCTTCTATGACAAAGTGACTCAGCTACTGGATGAGGGAAAGGCTGTGGATGTATCTTCCTGGACTTCAGCAAAGCCTTTGACACAGTTTCTCACAGCATTCTGCTTGAGAAACTGTCAGCCTCTGGGCTGGACAGGCGCACACTCTCCTGGGTGGAAAACTGGTTGGATGGCCGGGCCCAGAGAGTGGTGGGAAATGGTGTGAAATCCAGCTGGAGGCCAGTGACAAGTGGGGTTCCCCAGGGCTCAGTGCTGGGTCCAGCCCTGTTCAATGTCTTCATCAATGATCTGGATGAAGGCATCGAGTGCACCCTGAGCAAGTTTGCGGACGACACTAAGCTGGGTGGAAGTGTCGATCTGCTGGAGGGTCGGGAGGCTCTGCAAAGGGATCTGAACAGGCTGGACCACTGGGCAGAGTCCAATGGCATGAGGTTTAACGAGGCCAAATGCCGGGTCCTGCACTTGGGGCACAACAACCCTATGCAGTGCTACAGACTAGGAGAAGTCTGTCTAGAAAGCTGCCTGGAGGAGAGGGACCTGGGGGTGTTGGTTGACAGCCGACTGAATATGAGCCAGCAGTGGCCCAGGTGGCAAAGAAGGCCAATGGCATCTTGGCTTGGATCAGAAACGGTGTGACCAGCAGGTCCAGGGAGGTTATCCTCCCTCTGTACTCGGCACTGGTGAGACCGCTCCTCGAATCCTGTGTTCAGTTCTGGGCCCCTCACCACAAGAAGGATGTTGAGGCTCTGGAGAGAGTCCAGAGAAGAGCAACAAAGCTGGTGAAAGGGCTGGAGAACAGGCCTTATGAGGAGCGGCTGAGAGAGCTGGGGTTGTTTAGCCTGGAGAAGAGGAGGCTGAGGGGTGACCTCATTGCTCTCTACAACTACCTGAAAGGACGTTGTAGAGAGGAGGGTGCTGGCCTCTTCTCCCAAGTGACAGGGGACAGGACAAGAGGGAATGGCCTCAAGCTACGCCAGGGGAGGTTTAGGCTAGACGTTAGGAAAAAATTCTTTACAGAAAGGGTCATTGGGCACTGGAACAGGCTGCCCAGGGAGGTGGTTGATTCACCTTCCCTGGAGGTGTTTAAGGCACGGGTGGACGAGGTGCTGAGGGATATGGTTTAGTGTTTGCTAGGAACGGTTGGACTCGGTGATCCGGTGGGTCTCTTCCAACCTGGTTATTCTGTGATTCTGTGTGATTCTGTAAGGAGGAGTTATCCAGACCAATATCAAGGTGGATATGTCTGTTGCATTACTTGGTGAAGTTATATGAAGCAAATCAGAGCTGTAATGATTTCATCTAGCAGTAAAATCTCTTTAAAAGTGATTAATTTTAAAGCTGCTGATTTATTTAATGCACAGTGATACATATTCTGTGAAGCCAGAGTTTATTCATAGAAAGTTTATTTGTGGAGCATCCTTTAAAACAAGTCAGGTTTTCTCCTAATCATTCATGTAGACATATTTATAAAAATTATCCAAAATACATTTTATGGCAACTTCATCTTTCTTTAGCTGTGCTGAATAGCAGTGTAATCTTTAAGTAAGTGGAAGGGAAGCAGGGGTGCATTTTGAAGAAAATGCTACTCAGTAAAAAGGTGAAATTATCTAACCTTATGTCGCTTAGAGCACTCTTTTAAAAAAATCCATAAATGGCCCTCGCTAAAGCACATCATGTGGTCATTGAATTAGAAATGCAGGGAATAGATTTCCAAAGGTTACATAGTCCAGTTCCCTGCCACTGGGGAAGGATCAAATGTGCTAGAGCTTCCCACAGAGAATTTTATCTAGTACATTTTTTTTAGAATTTCCGCCAAAAGACTTTCCAAGGGTGTCCTGTTCAAGCTTTTTCTCCTCTCGTATTTCTTCTTAATATGTGACCTATATAGTCTTTACTGCATGTTAAACTGTGGGGTTTTGTCTTTTTTTCTTGTGAACAATTGTCTTTCCTATTAACAATATTCCATATCCTGGAAGATTTATCAAGTCTTTACCTGCCTAGACTAAAAGAAACACTTTTTTTGCAGTCTTCCCTCTTCTGTGTTCTGAGCCCCCTTCTCTTTCTTGTTGTTTCCAGCTGTATCCTTTCCAGAATGACTTAATGTGTTTTGGAGTATGGCACCATAGACTGCTCACACTGCTTCAGCTGCATTCTTCCTGGAAACAAGTAGAAGAAAACTATCTTCACCCACATCTTACCTCCAAAATTCTTGACAACATGAGATTTTCCCTCACCTCTCGTCCCGTGCCCTCCCCATCCCCTTCTTGTCCCTTCCCATCCCTTTCCCTAATACTGCACTGCTGATTCTCAGGTCATTTTTAATACACTTAAACTTGCAAGTCCTTTTCCTCATTTGACATCTTATGTTTTTGTTTTTTTTCTCCTTGCTAGTTATTGTGCTCAGACCTGTCCTTCATCATTTTTTAAAGAAAAAAATGCTCCTCTGGATTATTTCTTGATTACGATGGTTTTGAATTCGGAAGTTGTTCTCCAGATTTCTGTAACCCTAACACATACTGGTTTCATATACAAATTTTATCCATTTAGTTTGTAATGCATATTTTCAATGAAAATATTGAATGGAGTTGGCTTGGAATCTCTGAGGGAACCAGTTTGAAAGAAAATCACCATTTGGTACTGATAACTGTTCCTTGAGAAGAGATTTTCAAACAGTAACACACTATCATCTTTATGTTTTTTTTCTCATCTAGATGACATTTCCCTCATTTTGCTGTGAGAATTTAGTATGAAAAGATATTAAAAGTCTTATTGTACTCAAGATACAGCAAATTTCTTCTTCTTCTTTACTGGTATTCCAGTTATCCTGTCCAAGAAGATTACCCTGGCTTGACATGGTTTGATCTTGAAAAATCCATACTGGCTCTTTTTATCATTCTTTGAGTGCTTTTTATTTCACCACTGACACATCTATTCCATTTTTCAGGGGTCAGTATCTAGGCAAAGTGCTCTTTTTCTTTGAATTCCCAGTTATCCTGGTTTTAAATGTACATAGTTTCTTGTTTTCTGAGACTATCCCCATCTAATATGACTTCTCACCTGTAATCATTGATGCTTCAAATAGAATCATAGAATCATAGAATAGTTTGGTTTGGAAGGGACTTTAAGGATCATCTAGTTCAGGCTGCCCATGGCCCCGTCCAAACTGACCTTCAACACCTCCAGGGATGGGGCAGCCACAACTTCCCTGGGCAACCTGTTCCAGTGCCTCACCACTCTCATGGTGAAGAATTTCCTCCTTATGTCTAGTCTAAATCTGCCCTTCTCCAGTTTATACCCATTGCCCCTCATCCTATCACCACAAGCAGTCCTTCCCCAGCTTTCTTGTAGCCCTCTTCAGGTGCTGGAAGCTTACTATAAGGTCTCCTTGGAGCATTCTGTTATCCAAATTGAGCAAAGGGATTTTTATTTATTTACTTATGCACTTAAAGGTATATCTAGTCACATCATGGACACTTTAATATCTAAAACACAATTGGGAATATTAGATATTGTGTCTTAACTACTTAAAGAAACAGATGTCCTTCAAATCATTTAGGAAGTTTAAAATAGCTTGAAAGAAGCACCATCATAAAACCATGCTTTAAACTCTGTCAGTGGTGTTTGAAATAACAAAAGCCTGTTTCACACAGGTAGGCAGGGTATTTTTAAAGCTAGTTTATTGCAATTCTGTGGAAGTATGTGGGGTTTTGTTCCTTGAAGTAGTTTCTTATTGAATTATCTTTTAAGGAGCTAAAGCAGTAATTTAATAATTAAATCTCTCTGTGTGAATCTCATGAGGTTCAACAAGGCCAAGTGCAAGGTCCTACACCTGGATCGGGGCAATCCCTGATTTCAATACAGGATGGAGAATGATGTGATTGAGAGCTGCCCTGCAGAGAAGGACTTGGGGGTGCTTGGCGATGAGAAACTTGACATGAGCCGGCAATGTGTGCTCACAGCTCAGAAGGCCAACCGTATCCTGGGCAGCATCAAAAGAAATGTGGCCAGCAGGTCAAGGGAAGTGATTCTGCCCCTCTCTTCCTCTCTTATGAGACCTCATCTGAAGTATTGTGTCCAGTTCTGGAATCCTTAACTTAAGAAGAATATGAAGCTGTTGGATCCAGAGGAGGGCTACAAAGATGATCAGAGGGCTGGAGCACCTCCCATATGAGGACAGGCTGAGAGAGTTGGGATTGCTCAGCCTGGAGAAGAGAAGGCTCCAAGGAGACCTTAGAGTGACCTTCCAGTACCTGAAGGGGACTTCGAAGAAAGCTGTGGAGGGACTGTTTACAAAGGCTTGTAGTGACAGGATGAGGGGCCATGGCTATAAACTGTTGAGGGGCAGATTTAGACTAGATGTAAGGAGGAATGTCTTCATGATAAGAGGGGTGAGGCATTGGCACAGGTTGTCCAGGGAAGCTGTGGCTGCCCCATCCCTGGAGGTGTTTAAGGCTCAGTTGGATGGGGCCTTGGGCAGCCTGATCTAGTGGGAGGTGTCCCTGTCCATGGCAAGGGGGTTGGAACTAGGTGATCTTTAATGTCCCTTCCAACTCAAACTATTCTATGATTCTGTGATTCTATGAATAACACAGTATTTCCTTAAGAATCTTGAATGGCGATAAGAAGAGAACGTAATGCCTCAGGTAAACAGTTTATTTCCTTAGCGGTATTCCAGACGTGTTCATGTCATACATGCATCTATCACACCTAGCACGTGTGAACTTTGCTGAGAGATTTTGCATTCAGATCAGGTAAACTTCCAGCCAAATACACTCATGAATACAGAAGTAATTACTGAGCTCTAAGGACACATTGCCGTGACATTATCATTTGTCAGCAGGATACCAGTGACTGCTGTCATGGAAAATTTACATTAGCATCATTGTTAAATAGTCTGTTTACTAGTTTCTTAATGACCTGCAACAAACGATGATTTGAACTACTTTATGAAGTACAGCGTGGCAGGCTGCAGTTAAGTTGACTGTATTTTCATAGGTTAATGATATTAAGATGGAATCGACAGTAAGTGTCAAGTCAAATGCAGCCAAATCATCTGTGAGAAGGTCTAGGTGGCAGTTATTTCTGTATTGGTTCGAGATACCAAGTTAGTTATAAAGTATATACTTGGCATACAGAACGCTAGGTACCTGTACTAGCATGAAGCACAGGGAGGGCTCTGAAAATCTGGGTTAGGAAAAGCAGGACTAAGCTAAGTCAAAGCTGACAAGAGTAGTTCTCCGTAGCATGTAACCTTGATTAGAAGTTTCTGGGATTCTGTAGACAAATTGAGACATATGTATTTTTCTTTGTAATTACATCTTAAGAGATACTCAAGAAAGGCTGAAAAGAGCCAGTAAGTTTAAAAAATAATTATTTCTTTCAATTTCGCTGGCAATTATCTGCTACTTGACAGTTCAGAATGTGGAAGTTTCTTTTCAACTGACACAAATCATGATTTTATCGGTAACCAGATGTTTCTGGAAAGATTTAATTAAAACCTATGAATTGAAAAAGTATACATGACTTCTGAAAATGCATGACAAATATTGCATGTATTAAATATTTTTGAGAATTCTTTACCTGACATGTCTAACTGGTTTCACAAAGGAAAAATTAGACTTAAGACTGTAACTGGGTACACCTGAAATAAAAGGAAACGTTTTTGGAAAGGTCGTTGTGAAGTATATTACTGTATTTTTCATCTAATTTAATAAAGAATTGTGGAATCATAGAAGAGTTTGGGTTGGAAGGGACCTGAAAGATCATCCAATTCCAACACCTGCCATGGGCAGGGACACCTCCCTCTAGATCAGGCTGCCCAAGGCTCCATCCAACCTGGCCTTCAACATCTGCAGGGTTGGGGCAGCCACAACCTCCTTTGGCAGCCTGGGCCAGTTTCTCACCACCCTCATTGTGAAGAAATTTCTCCTTATGTCTAGTCTGAATCTGCCCCCTCAACAGTTTATACCCACTGTCCCTTGTCCTATCGCTACAAGCCTTTGTAAAAAGTCCCTCCACAGCTTTCATGCAGCCCCTTTCAAGTACTGGAAGGTCTATATAAAGTCTTCTTGGAGCCTTCTCTTCTCCAGGCCAAACAACCCCAACTCTCTCAGCCTGTCAATATTTGTCCATTAATCTTGAGAGTAAACAAGGTTCATAAAGAGAGTCGTGTTATGAAGAGTTTTTGTAGAATAAAGGGAGATAAGGGTTGTAGTGAGTCTGTAACAGCTCCTCTCTGCTCTACCTTCCTCCTTAAACTATTCCCCTGCTCCAGTGTGGGCTCTCCATTGTCACAGCTTTTTTCAAGAAATAGTCACCTGCTGTGGCACGAGATACCCTGGCCGCAGCATTTGTATCTCCTCCACCACAGTCTCTTCAAAAGACTGCAGGGGAATCTCTGCTCTGGCACCCGGAGCACCTTTTCCCCTGCTTCACTTGACACTGATGTCGAAAGGGCTGCTACTCTCACTTCTTTTCTTCACTCCTCACATAGCCACGAGGCATTTTGCTCTTTCTTAAATATGCTTTCCCAGAGGTTTCTGCAGCCCCCCAGCACCTGTATGACCAGTATGGACAGCAAGACCGAGATCCAGTCAGTGACAGAAATAACAGCAGCAGGTAGATTCTCAGAAAAGGATGTCAGTAATTCCTCTGCGTGCATCTCTGTATGTTGTTTGCCTGTGACAGCCGACTAGTGTTCAGCTAATCACTTAATGATATGCAGACAGTGTTCAAAGGAAAACCCATAAGAAAACTTGTGATGACACGTGCTTTTGCACAAGCTTGAATATTAATAAGAACATTTTTAATAATTACATAAAGCAGTATAGGAAAAATGTTAGCATAAGAATCTGTCATTTCATGGTACAAGAAAGGGGAATTTTACAAACTGTTCTTCATCTTCCAGTCCTCTTCAACATCTTTATCAAAGACCTGGATGAAGGTATTGAGTGCACCCTTAGCAAGTTTGCGGACGACACTAAGCTGGGTGGAAGTGTCGATCTGCTGGAGGGTCGGGAGGCTCTGCAAAGGGATCTGAACAGGCTGGACCGCTGGGCAGATTCCAATGGCATGAGGTTTAACAAGGCCAAATGCCGGGTCCTGCACTTGGGGCACAACAACCCTGTGCAGTGCTACAGACTAGGGGAAGAATGGCTAGAAAGCTGCCTGGAGGAGAAAAACCTGGGGGTTTTGATTGACAGCGACTGAACATGAGCCAGCAGTGTGCCCAGGTAGCCAAGAAGGCCAATGGCATCTTGGCTTGGATCAGAAATGGTGTGACCAGCAGGTCCAGGGAGGTTATTCTCCCTCTGTACTCAGCATTGGTGAGACCGCTCCTCGAATCCTGTGTTCAGTTCTGGGCCCCTCACCACAAGTAGGATGTTGAGGCTCTGGAGTGTGTCCAGAGAAGAGCAACGAAGCTGGTGAAGGGGCTGGAGAACAAGTCTCATGAGGAGAGTCTGAGGGAGCTGGGGTTGTTTAGAATCATAGAATAGTTTGGGTTGGAAGGGACATTAAAGTTCATCTAGCTCCAACCCCCCGTGCCATGGGCAGGGACATCCCACTAGATCAGGCTGCCCGAGGCCCCATCCCACCTGGCCTTAAACAACTCCAGAGATGGGGCAGCCAAACCTTCCCTTGGCAACCTGTGCCAGTGCCTCACTCCTCTCATTGTGAAGAAATTCCTCCTTATGTCTAGTCTAAATCTGCCCTTCAACAGTTTATAGCCATTGCCGCTAGTCCTGTCACTACAAGCCTTTGTAAACAGTCCCTCCCCAGTTTTCTTGGAAGCCCCCTTCAGGTACAGGAAGGTCACTCTAAGGTCTCCTTGGAGCCTTCTCTTCTCCAAGCTGAGCAACCCCAACTCTCTAAGCCTGTCCTCATATGGGGTTGCTCCAGCCCTCTGATCATCTTTGTGGCCCTTCTCTGGGCCCGTTCCATCAAGTCCATTTTCTTCTTATGTTGAGGTTTCCAGAACTGGACACAATACTCCAGATGAGGTCTCTCAAGAGAGCAATAGAGGGGCAGAATCACTTCCCTCAACCTGCCGGCCACGCTTCTTTTGGTGCAGCCCAGGACATGATTGGCCTTCTGACCTGCAAGTGCACATTGCCAGCTCATGTCGAGCTTCTCATCAACCAGAACCCCTGAGTCCTTCTCTTCAGGGCAGCTCTAAATCACATTATCCCCCATTGTGCATTGAAAATGGGGATTGCCCCCACCCAGATGTAGAACCTTGAATTTGGCCCTGTTGAACCTCATGAGGTTCTCACAGGCCCACTTCTCCTGTCTGTCCAGGTCCTTCTGAATGACATTCTATCCTTCTGACATGGCAAATGCACCACTCAGCTTTGTATCATCTGCAAACTTGCTAAGGGTGCACTCAATCTTGCTGTCAATAAAGATATTAAACAGCACTGGTCCCAGTACGGACCCCTGAGGGACACCACTTGTCATGGATCTCTGTCTGGAGTTTGAGCCATCGACCACTACTCTTTGAATAGAACCATCCAACCAGTTTCTTATCCACCATACCATCCACCTATCAAATACATATCTCTCCAATTTAGAGAGGAGGATGTTGTGGGGGACCGTGTCAAAGGCTTTACAGAAGTCTAGATAGATCACATCCATCAGTTTACCCATGGTGGATCACATCCATCGGTTTAGCCTTGAGAAGTGGAGGCTGAGGGGTGACCTTATTGCTCTCTACACTTACCTGAAAGGAGGTTGTAGGGAGGTGGATGCTGGCCTCTTCTCCTAAATGACAGGTGAGAGGGCAAGGGGGAGCAGCCTTAAGGTGCACCAGGAGAGGTTCAGACTGGACATCAGATAAAAAATTTTCACAGAAAGGGTCATTGAGCACTGGAACCGGCTACCCAGGGAGGCAGCTTAGTCACCATCTCTGGAGATATTTAAAAGATGGGTAGATGAGGTTCTCGGGGACATGGTTTAGTGGCAGATAGGAATGGTTGGACTCAGTGATATAAGAGGTCTTTTCCAACAAAGCGATTCTACAATTCTACGATTCTATGAATCATTCCTGCTTTTGGTTTTATATTAAGAGTTTGTGTGTGTATATAAGTAGGTTGTGCTAACTTTCTACCCAGTAAAATGTCCAAATCCCTCTTCATATCTTTATCACTACATTCAGTAGGCCTTCTACTCTTTTTTTATTTCTTTTGTAGATTTTATTAGATTATACAGAACAAGATGTTCTTGAAGGAAACCAGTCCTAAAGGGAAATGTCTTTGCATTTATTATGAACAATTACTGGTATTCCATGTGCACAAGATGAAATGTCTCCTTTATTTCCCTCCATTACAGACTGCCTCGCAGTACTGGGGGCTACCTGGACTATCAAGCAGTGCAGATTTCCACATTAAACTTTTTTTAACTTTTTTTTTTTAATTTTGGCTACAATATAGTCCCAGAAGGAGAAACAGCAGCCCTAGAGGAAGGATGCTTGATTCATCATGTGAATTATATATATATTCAAAGGCATGTAATCATAGAATCATAGAATCATTAGCTTGGAAAAGACCTTTGAGATCATCAGGCCCAACTATACCTGTCCACTACTAAATCATATTCCTGAGCACCTCATCTACCTCTCTTTTAAATACCTCCAGGGATGGTGACTCACCCACCTCCCTGGGCAGCCTGTTCCTGTGCCCAATAACCCTTTCTGTTAAGAATTTTTTCCTAATGTCCAATCTGAACCTTCCCTGGTGCAATTTGAGGCCATAATGTGGAAGAATACTTAAAATTTAGTGTTTTCTAGTGTTATTGGCCAACGCATCATTGTAGTATATTCCTCAGATCTCTCCATTTCCATAAAGTTTCTTGTAGGAAAAGATGGGTTGAAGTTTGCCACGAAGTATTTACTCACTTGAATAATGACTACGTGGTGGGTCAGAATTATGTGGAAAATCTTCAAAGTAATTGTGTAATGACAGCTTGTGACAGATAATACATATCTAAAAAGAAACAAATTTAAAATACAAATACAGTTTCAGTTCCTCAGTTTTCTCACTTCTAAGTGCTTGATTTTACCTTTTTTTTGATTTTGTTCTTCTGCAGCATAACACTTAGAAGGAAGCAAGAAAGCTGCTCCAACCAGGTAACTACTGACTGTCAAATTGAGAAAAAGATATTTCTCAGACCTCATTATTACTGACTTCAAAATTATATTAGAAACTGTCCTTGTCTTTTCTTAAAGTTTCCTCATAATTGTCAGTGCTTTTTGAACACTTTTTATCTACTTATATCGAAAAATGAATATTTCACTGTTATCCAAAACTGTAAGATGATTATAAAGTTTAACCAAGGAAAAAAAAAGTAAAAATGAAAAAGATATTTCTTGAGCTCTAAATGAGACAGGGAACTTTGAAGCTTAAATTATAAACAAGCTTTCTTAAGAATTAGAGTTGACATAAGAAATGTATGTTTCTTTTCTTTCAGTATGAAGAAACAAGTTTCTACAGCAATTTGCTTGAAAACTCACAGTGTCTAGTAAGAGCACACTCGCAAATTAATAGATTCTCACACAAAGAGAAGGTGTTTGTTTTTTTTTTTTTGTAAGGTTTTTACTGAAAACAAAAATTACTTTGCCAACAGGATCTTACTGAAAGGCTCAGAGACCCCAGTTTTATAGGACAGGGTGAGTCCTGGCTAAAATAAAGGATGAGATTTTTCAGGATGAAGTCTTCATAAGGGAACGATGTCACTTAGTGGAAGAAATGAAGAGATTTGCTATGGAGCAGAGGAGGGAATAATCAGAACACCTGAAAAGTTGTAATACCTAGTTAGTTTATCCAGATTTAAAGTAATATACCAATCAAATACAGAATATTTCTGTAAAGTATATTTTAGTATATACAGTTAAGATTTAGGAAATAGGGAAATATTGGGTATATTTAGGGGTTTGGTTTTTTTTTGTAAAATATTTTTTACCTTTAATTCACGACCTGCCAGGGCACTACCTGAAGATGTCATTGATGTGGGAATTGACAGCTTGGCATCTTGACTTAAGGGAACAAACATGTTCTTAATTAAGAGCTTAAAACAAGATCAGATTGTGCACTAGATAATGTATAATAAGGGGCAATTCATTTTAGCCAACAGATTGATTCCTTATGTTAATACTTTCTCTTCCTTATCTTGTATTTCATCCATATTGTCTGGCCTACCATTGTGAGGCAGTAATTCTAGTTGCACAATTTATTTTCAAGCTCCAGTTCTTAATATGACTTGTTACCCTGTATCTGGATACTTGCATAGTTGACTTGAGTGTCCAGTTTAAAAAATGTGATATCAAAGTAGAAGAGAATCTATCTGTTCCAGAAATCCTGCATCAAGCAACTTTCTAGCTAATTATTCCCCACCGAACAGGTAGCCAGCACAGACCTTTAGAAAGTTGACTTAACAGTTTATTGACAAAAGTGCGGTTAAGTTTGAAAAAAATAAAAAAAAAAATCAAGAGCTTGCAAAATAAAGCTAGTATGGTTTCTCTGCTGAGTTAAACAACATGGAAATACCTGTGGATTAACTTCTTTCTAGCAGTCCTCTGGAAGCAGCACAATGTTGTGATAGTTTACAACATGAGGTTATATATACCTGCTGTTTTTTTCTTGCTTTGTCAGCTTGCGTCTGCTTGCGAATGAGCAAAAAACAGAGCCACCTATTCTATTAATCATAAATTAGAAAATCCTAGGTTTGTTGTATTCCCAAACGGAGAAAAATAAGAGAAAATGAATGCTGGTTTTGTTTTTTTTCCCTGGGCTTGATACAGCTTGCTCTGGAAGAGATCAAAATTGCATGAGGTAAGATAAACCCTCACTTGAGAGCACTTGATCCATGCAAGTGAAAATACTGACATATCATACAATCATAGAGTTATGGAATCATAGAATCACAGAATAGTTTGGGTTTGAAGGGACTTTAAAGATCATTCAGTTCCAACCCCCCTGCCATGTATATTGTGGCTTCAATGAAGAAGCAAATGTATTTAGCTAAATATGAAGCGAACTATGGTCAAATTGTAAAAACAAAAATAGTCTTGCAAGATGCCAGACTTACCAGAAATCAACAGAAAATGGTCTAGAAGGGTTGCAGTTTCAATCTTTAGCTGTCCTGGATCAAACTGAAATTGCTGTATTTCTCCCTTGGTAGCTTCAGAAATGTTCAGTAATGACAGCAAGGGGCGAAATGTTAATGTTAATATCTTCATATATGCAAAACTACTGAGAAACTGTAGCAAATTGAAAAACAGATTGCTATTCAGATAAAATTTCAAGGAAATCATTGGTGGCTTTTTCTCTTAAACAATGCCAGTTTTCATAGTTATTCTTTGGCTCTTAAACTTACACAGTGTTGGTTGAACTTTTGAGCAAAGAATGTTTCTCTGGAGTTTAGACCTATTTCCTCAGGCAGAGGAAGAAAGAAATCTTGTAGAAATTCAGCGATCTGAATACTAAGATATTTGAAGTTGCTCTTGTCACTAATGTTAAAGAGTTCTGAGATTTCTTCAGACACTGTACACATGAAGGAAACAAAGAATACTGCTTTGAATGGTCCACCAAAAAAGTTTATAATAGGAAGCAAAACCTAGTCAAATAAAGAAGTGGGAGCTGACAGAGAAGGAAATAGTAAAAGCTAGAATAAATGAAGTACATTCAACCATGCTTGAATGCTATCTAAATGGTCAAGGCTTACTGCAGGTGCTTTAGGGTTTCCTTTTCGACATAAGATGATTCCCATACTGTCAGCATATCAAATCAATCTATCAGTTACTGTTATAAGCAGTTTAAGAATTCATAATGCCTAAATTTGAAAAAAATTACTATTTTTGTATGATGTTTTCAAACGTAGGACCAAGTTTGTCTATGCAATTTAAATGGAATCATAGAATCATGGAATTATAGAATCATAGAATAATAATAGAATCATAGAATAGTTTGGGTTGGAAGGTACCTTACAGATCATCTAGTTCAGGCTGCCCAAGGCCCCATCCAACCTGGCCTTGAACACCTCCAGGGATGGGACATCCACAATTTCCCTTGGCAATCTGTTCCAGTGCCTCACCACTATCATGCTGTAGAAATACTCCCTTGTGTCTGGTCTAATAATATATCCTGCGCTTAGTTCTTGTCCCAAATACTTACACAATAAGATCTTGTTCCTCTAAAATTATTCACATGTATAACTCCACATACGAATAATTCTGCTATCTCTGAAGAACTACTCAAGTTTAATATAAACAGAGAATCACAGAATGGTGATGTTCTGTTCCCCCGTGGCCACAGCTTGACCTTTTCTCTTAAATCTTGATCAAGTGATAACCATCAGTGGTGATCACGATGGCCAGTGATAGTTGTGATGCCTGCGTATGCCTCATGAAGAGACAGATAACAGGACAATACCCAAGAGCTGGTCTATGATGATGCACCCAGCTGGCCACAGTGCTGATTAGTGTTCGACTCAAGCCAGTTTTGTAAGAAACTGGCATCTGCAGTTGGTATGTAAATATGACTGAGTCAATCATCTTACTCTGTAAACAGTGGACAATGTGAGAGCCCTTGGAGCATTCCTGAAACAACAGTGGGCTGCACATCTGGATCTCTCCTTGAAAGGGATGCCTCTCAAGGTTACTCCTCAAGGATGAGAGAATCTTTGCCACAAATGACCCTTGCTAAATGAAATAGGAATAAGTACACTGAAACTTTGTGACCTTAGCTAAGAGATATAAAGGAATAGATTGCATATATAAAATCCTTTAGATATAAACCGTTGATGAAGTCAGAAACAATGTCTATATCTACACACCTAAACTCCTCTCTGAGAAATCTTTTCTCCTTTCTGAACCTCATGGCTCAGTGAGAGGTCTCCTTGACAGCCTGACCCTGTCTTCTGTGCAGTAAATAATCAAATGTGCCTTACTGTTGAACCTTGTAAATCACTGTCACATTTGTTATCAAGCTTTGCTAAAACTCTGTTTTAACATATTATTGCTTCTCTCCTAAGAGCGAAGTGCATAGCTTTATCTCTCTTTCCACAACAAGATCATCCAGTCCAACCCCCCTGCTAAAGCAGGTTCACCTACAGCAGGTTGCACAGAAAAGTGTCCATGTGGGTTTTGAATATCTCCAAATAAGTAGACTCCACAACTTCCCTGGGCAGCCTGTTCCAGTGCTCTGTCACCCTCACAGAAAAGAATTTTTTCCTCGTATTAAGGTAGAATATCCTGTGCTCCAGTTTGTGCCCATTGCCCCTTGTCCTGTTGCTGGACACCACTGAACAGAGTCCAGCCCCATCCTCTTGACACCCATCCTTTAGATAGTTATAAGCATTGGTAAGATTGATAAAATCCCCTCTCAGACTTCTCCAGGCAAAACAAGACACAGGTGTCTCAGCCTTTCCTCATAAGAGAGACGCTCCAGTCTTCTCCATATCTTTGTGGACTTCCTCTGCACTTTCTGCCATAGTTCCTTGTCTTTCTTGAGCTGGAAAGCCCAGAAATGGAAACAGTACTCCTCTGTAAGGCAGAGTAGAGGGGGAGGACCTGCTGGCCACATTCTTAATGCACCCTAGGATACCTTTGGCCTTCTTGGTCATGAGGGCACATTACTGATTCCTGGTTAACTTGTTCACCAGAACTCCCAGGTTGTTCTCTGCAGAGCTGCTTTCCAGCAAGTCAATACCTGACCTGTAGTACTGCAGGGAGTTATTTCTCCTCAGGTGCAGAATTGTATGCTTGCCTTTGTTTAACTTTATTAGGTTCCTTTCTGCCCAACTCTCTAGATTGTCCAGGTCTTGCTGAATGGTAGCACAGCCTTCTTGTGCCTTAACCACTCCTCCCAGTTTTGTATAGCAATGATGAATGGTTTGTCATTTTTCAAGAGATACTAAGATGACACAGGAAGTACCAAGTTGAAGCATGAAGAAGGACCATTTTGATGCTCCATAGCTTACAGCAGAAAATGGTTTAAACCTTACATCTATGCATCCGAAGAACAACCTGAAAATCAATGGAAGCAGTTGCTTGACTGATTGACTGGCTGGTATTATATACTTTGACCTTTACTCTAAGTCTCGGTGAACATTTACACACATTCATCATGTGGTTCACGGTTCACACTCTTTGAGCACAGCTGTAGAACTCGGCTTCAAAAGGGAACTACATTTGTATTTATTGTGTTATTTAAAGGCTTCTTTTCATGGAGCCCAGCAATGTCTCTCATCTCTAACTTCTTCCTTGTAGACTCAGCTCTTGTCTCAGTTCAGGACCGTAACTTACATTTGTAGTGATGGAATACCAGCTTCCTGTTCAAAAGCTGTTGTTTTCAGCAAGTTAATGAGTTTGAAATGCAAATAAATTCTCCTCTGAACATTTGCTGCCATGTCATTGTTTTTTTCAGAAGCTTCAGCATTCGGATTCTTTGATAGTAGGGAAGATCCTCAAAAAGAAAACACACTTTTAAAGAAAGAGATGTATCTACAAAAATCACTGTCTTCCTTTCTTCTTGAATTGCTATGTAAAATATCCAGCAATAATTTGAGATGTTTCAGCTATAAATGTTTTGCCTATAAAAGTCTTGTTAAAATTACTATTAAGCTTAGTAGATGTACTACAAAAGGTGCCATACAGAGGAGATAAAGACACAAAACTTAACATTCAGATTTATGACTGAGTTGTAAATATTCCCAGGAAAATATGAATATATTAAAATAATTTATAAATGTAGGCTTGTCACATGTGGTAGATTCCATGTTGGTGGTATCATTCCTCTGAAAGGGCGTTATGCTTGATAACAACAAAATTGAAGTTGGAGCAGAAGGAGGTTAATATTTGGATCTCCAACTGGAATGAGTGTGTCATATAATCTGCCGTGTCCTTTTCATTGCTCTTTTCTTTTTTTTCTTGTGCTACTGAACTTTTCTTTTAGCCTAAGACCAAACTAATTTACTCATGTAAATAGTTTCAAAGTCAAAGGATTTTAGGCAGCAGCTACGTTGCTTAATGAGGTTACTAAAATCTCAGAAATGTGGTCGGTTAGGGGTTTTTTTAGTAATTAACACATATCTCGTTGCTGGGTCAGAAGACGACAGTGAGGCACAGAGCTACTATTATTTGGAAAAACCTCTAAGGAAATGAGGCGTAAGAAATCGAGTAATGGAAAGTCACCTTTACTGTGAGAAAAAAAGGATCAGCTGGTTTCTAGAGAGATACAGGAACATGACTGCTGAATGATTCTTCTTAAGAAGTTAATTATTGCCCATATATTAGTCTGTTTTTAGGCCTGAAAATAATGCTGTCTGTGTAGTTATATGAGGTAAGACTTAGAGGTGTCATTGATTGAAAAGCGTAGCAAAGATAAGCAGTAATTCTGAGTAGAAGTTTAGGTTAGTAGAGTTATTTTTTTAAAAAACACGTATCAGTTACAGAAGTGTTTCTGTATAGTTCCTGTTGCCTTAACACCAGAAAAGCTTTTTTTCCCACTAGTGAGCACTGCCCAGAAATGATGAAACAACTACATGAACCTAATGTCAATTGCTGCTATAAATTAACTATAGGATACAAAGTTAGTGTATTGATTTTTTTCCTTCTAGTACATATTCTTTTTATAAACAAACTTGATCATGTGCCTATTCATATATTGCAGGTGTAAGTTTTGTTAGAAAATACAGTAAGAAAGTAATAAAAGCTATGAAGAGGCAATCATGATCAGCAAATTCCATTAGTAAACAGATAAAAATTCAAGCAAGCTTATTGTTTTTTAAAGAGGTTTTGATTATTCCAGACGGCCAAAATTTACTGACGTTACATGGTCCCCAGTCATTTGAAGAAAAGAAAGAAAAACCTTTTCATTGTCTGGTAGAGAATGAAAAGTTTTCCATACATGTTGATTTTATATATATCCTGATTCACAAGCAGCACAAGACATGATAAGCTGTACATAACCAAGGAGCTGGATCATGCCTCAACAACACTGTTTTAAAAAGTTGTAATGTGATGATGCCTTCAAATGCAAAACAGGATAGAAGCATTACTGTTGAATTTTCCTTAAGGCTTAGACACCTGCTCTGGCTCTGTGTTTTCTGCACGGTGCTACCAACAGCTCACACTATAGAAACACCATTGTTTTGATGAATTGCTTATTGTCCTAATAAGAATGCATATAAACGTGTTTTGTGAGAGTACTAGAAAATGAACGTTTTTTTTTAAGTGAGATGCATTTTTGCTCTAAAAGCTTTTGTAAATCAATTTAGCTATGTCACAGAGTTTCATTTGGAAATGTGAAAACAACTCTTTTACAGTGAGCTAAGCTTGCAAAGGGCAACATGCTATTATTTTACAGCCCAGTACTTTCCATTTTCCATTTCTGAGATTTGCACTTTGGTTTGAATGACAAATATTTTTGCACATGATTGTTAGGTGCAGAACAGTTCACCTTACATACAGGGGTAGGAGTCCTGAGGGCACAAATAGACCTTGATGGCCCTGACCAGCCTTACCTGGGACCTCTCCACGCCATCTGACTAAAGGGTCCATTTAAGCCTAGTTGTGGGCTACCGGTCCCTGTCTGAGCCCTGTTATAGGGGTCTCTGTTTTTGTTACTGGAATATTGTTTGCATTTCTTCGCTGGACCTTGGTGCTTCCTTGCTGCTTTGCCATTGCCTGATCATCACTGGATCGTTGGCAGGTCCTTGTGCTGTCACCACCCTGCTCTGCTTGCCTGCTTCTTGGGCTGTGGCACTGCAACCTGTAGGTGTATCAGTGCCCAATCAAGGACTGCGGTGCCTAGCTCATCTCACCCAGGGCATATACCTGCTCTCGCTGCACCTCACGACAAGCTGCCTTGACACCATCCTATTAAAGAAATGCATGATGTTGCCAGAGTACCATCAAATCTTAGTGTTTGGAGCAGTTATGTTTCTGTTCTGGAAGGCTATGTAGAACTTTCTGGTAACTGAGGGGAAGTAGCTCCAATCTGCCTGCTTTAAACAGACATTGCTGTTGCCTGAACCCTTTCATAGAATCATAGAATAGTTTGGGTTGGAAGGGACCTTAAAGATCATCCAGTTCCGACCCCCCTGCCATGGGCAGGGACACCTCCTACTAGACCAGGCTGCCCAAGACTCCATCCAACCTGGCCTTGAACACCTCCAGGGATGGGGCAGCAACAACTTCCCTGGGCAACCTGTGCCAGTGCCTCACCACCCTCATGGTAAAAAATTCCTCCTTATGTCCACTCTAAATCTGTCCCTCTCCAGTTTATACCCATTGTGCCTCGTCCTATCACTACAAGCCTTTGTAAACAGTCCCTCACGAGCTTTCTTGTAGCCCTTTACTGGAAGGTTGCTATAAGGTCTCCTAGGCATTTGCAATATGTGGCTTATAACAAGCAGCCAAGAAGTTCTTACACTGTGCAATATTTTGGAAATGTGTCTAAGAGGGCTTCCTGCATAAGGTATTCTGCAAACACATGGATTTTGCATGTTTTCAAGTCCTACTACTTAAAGTAGCATGGAAAATGTATTGCTAATGTGGCATTTGTGGTGATCCTGGCCTCCCTTTAATGGACATCTGGTAATCTGCAGCAGTCATGTTACTGAATCACAGAGAGATTAGGCAGCAGAGGAAAGGACCTACAGGTTTAAAAGCATTATTGAACTCACTAAATAGTTTCTTTTTGGGATAAAACAGCAGAGTACTTGAGATGCTTAAAGCCTGTGTTGATGATTACAAAATCCTGCCCCTTTTAATCAATTTGGGCAATGGGAAGAATTCCCTTTTGCAAGCTGATGGGATTTATTTTTGTATTTTTTACAACATAGAAGAATGCCTGACGGCATGCTGGGTACTTTAGTGTGGGACACTTACGTTTCCTCGTGGCAGTGCTCCATTGCATAATTAATTGATTATTTAGTAGGTCAAAGACAGGAAACAAGTTGAGCTATTTCCTACTATGACCATTCAAATAATAATCTAGAAGATCACAGAATCATAGAGTCATAGAATAGTTTGAGTTGGAGGGGACCTTAAAGTTCGAACCACCTGCGATGAGCAGGGACACATCCCACTAGACCAGGCTGCCCAAGGCCCCATCCAACCTGTCCTTCAACACCTCCAGGGATGGGGCAGCCACAACTTCCCATGGCAAACTGTGCCAGTGCCTCACCACTCTCACAGTGAAGAAATTCTTCCTTATGTCTAATGTGGAAGCACGCAAATCTCTGTCTAGGTGGAATCATAAAAATCAAGAGCTGTTCTGAACCTGTTTAAAAAAAAAAATCAAAATCCAAAAGTAGCTATAAAAAACACCATCCTTTGTGCTCCACATTTTCATCCTGTTCTCTTCATTCCCTATACATTATCTAGAGAAGAGAAAACCTAAGAGAGAAGGGGAACTTGTTAGGTCATTTTTTATTTTTCTGTCCTAAGGAAACAGTTTCTTTCTGTAGTGCCCACAAAAGTCCTGCTACACTCCAGTATCTCCTGTACAATGCATGTTTTTTTATTTATGAGCAGTAGTATCAATCCAGCCTATGAAAGACCTCTCCAGGTAGTTTTCTCTCTGATACTGCAGACAGTGTCCTCCTAATTCAGGGCAGCCTGGGACTGAACTAAGTGTTTTGCCTATTATTTTTTCCTATTTTGAACTCTAAATCTCATTTCTTATACTCTAAATGCAGCAGTATCTTCCTTCTTTCTACATGTCAGTCAATGACAATTCAGATAATAGATTTCCTGATTTATTAAGAAGCATTTTTACCAATTTGATTCCTCCTTTTCTTTTTCTTCCATGCTTCTGCTGGTGTATGTGTTACTGGTTAGGGGTGTGCAAGTGTTGACAGAGCCATTGCATCACTGGGTGGCTGAGCTTGGATAGGACCTCTGGAGGTCATCTGGTCCAACCCCCCTGCCCAGGGCTACCTAGAACCAAGGACCAGGACTGTCTCCAGCTAGCTTTTGAATATCCCCAAGGACGGTAACTTCACAACCTATCTGAGTGGTGTATTCCAGCTTGATGACCTTGCCTAGTTTAGAAGCAAATTAAAAACTGCAAAAACATTTACATTTCTTCCTGTACAACAGTAGTGAAAATAAGACATGGTCACTAATTCTCTCAGTGGCTCAGACTTGCCCCTTTGTTCCTTGTGACATAATTTTTCAGGCCATTTTCACACTATATCAGGCTGTTCTGACCTCAAACCATGTACATTAAACTATCATTGCAGGTACACTAAGACAAAGAATTATATTTGTTCCTACTGCCCAAATTAATTTCTTATTCAGACAGTGCTGGAAGAATAGATGGACTAATTCTACATTTGTTATTTGTGCTTTCTCTTTACTTTTAGCAAATGCTTTTTTTTTGTATTTTGAGGATTTTTTACTTATTATACCTAAACAAATTTATTTTTCCTCTAGATTGGACAAGTTGGTAGAGCAGCGCTCTGAGGAACTCTAAGCATGCATTATTCTTTCAGGCAGCTGCTGTTACAAACACTTGCTGTTAAAAACTTTCTGAATTAGCTAATCTTATTGTTACATCTGCAATAGTTAAGGTTACTGCTGACTGTGCAATATTTCCTAATTTCCAGGCTCTTAAAAGAAGACTGGATTGTTCCTCCTTTGATACGCGTATCTGTCAAGATCTCCTTAATGCTTTTCTCATTTTTTTTCATAATTAATCAAATACCCATCAAGTTTTAATATCTCTGCAATTCTTAAGTTGAAATGTACAGTATTTGCTGAAGTCTGAAATTACTGCTGACCTCTCAATTAAATTCTCTTCTTCTGTTCTTAGGAATGCTATTCACTTTGCTCTTTCCCAAGTAGCCTGTAAGAGGAGGAGTATTTCCTTCAGCTGAGGGCAAGCAACTAATAAATCTGAGGGTCTAGTAATTCTGTGATTCTATGAATAAATACTTCCTAATTTTAAGAGATCCATCTTATTTTTTTAGAGGAAGTTAAGTGTTTGAACAAGTCTTTTTCTCTCACAAAGTTACATAGCCACCAGCAGAAGCACAAGACTGACATATTTGTGTCACGTTATTTATATAATTAGGGAGATGCGCATGTCTTGGTCAGCGTACCACAGGGGCTTAAAAAAACACATATTATGTTGGCATATCCTACCTATGTATTTCTAATATGTTAGAAAGTACACAGAGAGAAACACTATGACCAAAGACTCAAAACGTCTAACATAGCAGTATAAAGAAGACTGAGAAATTCTGCTGGAAGAAGTGAAGAGCCAGTCAATTCAGTGATAGGCTTCCTGTTGATCTGTTGAACATAATCACATCTGAATGTGTTTCCTGCATGTTCAGGGCATTCAATTTGTAAGAGTGACCTCATTGCTCTGTACAACTACCTGAAAGGAGGTTGTGGAGAGGAGGGTGCTGGCCTCTTCTCCCAAGTGACAGGGGACAGGACAAGAGGAAATGGCCTCAAACTCCACCAGGGGAGGTTTAGGCTGGACATTAGAAAAAAAATTTTCACAGAAAGGGTCATTGGGCACTGGAACAGGCTGCCCAGGGAGGTGGTTGATTCACCTTCCCTGGAGGTGTTTAAGGGACGGGTGGACAAGGTGCTGAGGGGCATGGTTTAGTGTTTGATAGGAATGGTTGGACTCAATGATCCGGTGGGTCTCTTCCAACCTGGTTATTCTATGATTCTATGATGTTGTGGGAAACAGCATCAAAAGCCTTCCTGAAGTCAAGGTAGACAACATCCACAGTTCTTTCCTCATCTACCAATTTTAAGTTGACCCTAAGTGACTACTCTTAGTAACAAAAGACTACCCATTACATCTGTAGGTCACTGGGCAGAGATATAAGATTAGGATTAGAAGACCATGTGATTCATGCTGATGAAATGCATACCTGTCTATTGGAAGAACTGCTCAATATCTTTTGCATGGCGCAAAATCTCCCACTCACATTGATAACCAGCTGTATGTAGCACCTAGTGACAGAAATACACCCCTTGAGGATGTTTAACCTCACTGGAGTCCTCCCTATATTTTAAGCTTTCATGGCATCCTGCAGTCACGAATTCCACAGTTACATTCAAATTTATTTCATTTCAATTTCATTTCATGTTTGATCTACGCTTGCTGCCTGATAATTGCCTAGTATGTTCTCTAGTTATCTTGTTATAACATACAAAGAATTATCTTTCTCTTTCTTCCTTTCTGTGTCAATAGTGATTTTACAGATCTTTCCTGTAAAAACACCATGTTCCTCTGAAGTCTATGTAGTTTTCTGTCACGTGTAAAATATTCTATAATTCTGTTCATTTTCTAGTACCCTTTTTTTTCCAGTGGTTCGACCAGACCTGTATGAACTATTCCAACTTAGAAACTGTGTGGGTTCAAATGACATATTTGCTTGTGGGTAGTTCTCAATTCTTTCTGGAATGACCCCCAGCATCCCGTTACTGGCTAAACTACTGACTGAGTATTTTCTTGACATTTTCAGAGAGCTTTTCACAATAGTTCTCATAGTTTTTTCTTAGTCATAATGGCTGACTTGGAATCCTCAGCATCCATCAATAATGATATTTTTTGCTGCTTGCATTACTTCTCACTTTGCTATTGCATTTTACCTGCCGCTTTATCACTTGGTCACTGGGTTCTGCTAAACAGAAGATAACAACAGCAACAGAAGTATTTATTGTAGCTGGAAAAAAAAAGGGCTGACAAACATTGACTTTTCAAATGATTCCTACCTTGCAGTGACACTTTTGTGCTGAAGCCATTGCCAGTAACTGTCACTAGGTCAGCAGCTGTCAAAGGACACAACAAGTTTTGGAAAAGAAGTGTTTTGAGGTGTCCTTGTCAGGAATAATTACAGTGGTACAAAAATACACACAAATCTTTGCAAGATCCCTGACTTGAAAAAGGAGACTAAGAGATTTTCGCAGCAGTTTTCACAAGCAGATCCTTACATTCCCATGTAATGTTGTCTCTTTGCACAAATCTATGGGCCTTTACTTACCAGTGCTGTAAAGGAACACTGCAAGGTCTGATTGTTTGCTTTAAATTAATTTGCTTTAACGGTTGGACTCGATGATCCGGTGGGTCTCTTCCAACCTGGTTATTCTATGATTCTATTCTATGAAATAGCAAGAAAACAGGGCTTGTATTTGAATCTGATCACTGCATTTGTCTACAGACAGATTAACTAACTGAAACAATGAAGGTTTAATTAATGCTCTTGTCCTGTCAGATCTTCTTTCCTTCATTATTAACTACCCTCAAAAAAAAACTTTTAAAAATGTTTTCACAAAAGATTAACCTTGATAGGTTTTGTACTGAAAGCTGTTACCATTTAAAATTTCTGGCCATTTTAAGCATTCAGGGTGAGGTAACACTGAATGAGCTCTCCAGTTTAAAAAAGTAGGTCTGTAGCAAGAGGTTACAAATAGCTGATGTTTTCAGAGTGTCCAGTGAAGAATATCAAGATACGTAAATTACTTGTTTAGCACTGAAAAAAATTCAGGTCAAATGCAATGTTCCATAATAAAATAGACATATTTTTTGAGTAATAGCCACATTAGTCAGAACAAGAAGGCATTTTATCTTTTGTCCAATAATTTAATGGCTAGAAGACACTCCTAGGAAGCCTAGAAAATTGGACATTGGTGATAGAAAATACTATTGAATAAAAGATTTGATGCTTTTCCTGAAGATCTCCCTGGCTGTGTTTACTGATTTTGGCTGGAATAGTTAATTTTCTTCATAGTAGCTAATATGAAGCAGTATTTTGGATTTGTGATGACAAGAGTGTTGATAGCCAGAGGATATTTTAGTTACTGCTGAGCAGTGCTTACCCAGAGTCAAGGACTTTTCTGCTTCTCCCACCACAGCCAGTAGACTTGGGATGCGCAAGAGGATGGGAGGGGACACAGCTGGGACAGCTGACCTCAACTGACTAAAAAGATGTCCCATGCCATATAATGTCACACTCAGCATAAAAAGCTGGAGGAAGAAGGAGGAGGTGGAGGGAAGTTCATAGTTCTGGGCTTTTTGTTTTCCCAAGTAACCGTTGCACATGATGTAACCTTGCTTTCCTGGTCATGGCTGTAATCCTGCCTGCTGATGTGAAGTAGTAAATGAATTCCTTCATTTGCTTTGTTTCCATCCACAACTTTTACTTTATCTATTATACTGTCTTTATCTCAACCCATGAGTTTTCTTGCTAATTCTTTTCCCTGTCCCACTGTGGGGGAGTGAGTGGCTGTGTGGGGCTTAGCTGCCTACTGGGGCTAAACCATGACAGACCTTTTCTCCTGATGGTTCAGAAACTGAAGATATTTATACTGTATGATCAAGGTGACCCTCCAGTTGTTTTAAAGACAATTTCTCCTATTTGCTGAGTCTCTTCTGTCAATGCAAATAGTTGAATAGGAAGCTTATCTGTTCTTTGAGGGAAAATACAAGATTAATTTTACAGCACTCTGAGCAGGTTACTTGCATGATAAGAGCGAGATCTTTGCTCATATTTGGTCTTCCTGTCTGGAACAAAGGACTCTTGTTATTTATTATACTTGGTCACGTGGTGAGGTCCTTATGCATGAGGCTAAGAAAATACTTCATCCACTTTTGTCTATATTTACTATGCTGTCAACAGGATGGCTTAAAATTACTTTTTTTTCCTTAATATTTCTTGAAGAATATGTCTTCTGATCAGATCAGCAAAGTGCCAGCACTTCATTTTGCTTGCAGCATTTCTGTAACTAGTGTGCTTCTTTCCCTGATTACATTCATCTTGTCTTTGCATACTGAAAAGCTTGGGAAAAGGATAAGGAAATATGCACCATTTTGTTGGTTTGGGAGGATTTTTCATAACCTTCTCTTAGTTTTGTCTCTCCTTCTCATTTCTTACAGATGCTCTGCAGCACACCGTTGAGATTTATTTATGACAAATTACAAGGTGACATTATAATTTACATCTCTGAAAATTCTGACATAGAATCATAGAATCATTGAATAGTTTGGGTTGGAAGGGATCTTAAAGATCATCCAGTTCCAACCCCCCATGCCATGGGCAGGGACACCTCCCACTAGATCAGGCTGCCCAAGGCCCCATCCAACCTGGCCTTCAACACCTCCAGGGATGAGGCAGCCACAACTTCCCTGGGTAACCTGTTCTAGTGTCTCACCACCCTCATTGTGAAGAAATTCCTCCTTATGTCTAGTCTAAATCTGCCCCTTTCCAGTTTATACTGATTGCTCCTAGTCCTGTCACTACATGTCTTTGTAAATGGTCCCTCTCAAGCTTTCTTGTAGCCCCTTCAGGCACTGGAAGGTTGCTAGAAGATCTCCTCGGAGCCTTCTCTTCTCCAGGCTGAACAACCCCAACTCTTTCAGCCTGTCCTCATAGAGAAGGTGCTCCAGCTGTCTTATCATCTTTTTTTACACATCTGTAAAGAGCCAATTGTGCTGTTTCCTTTTCTCTAAAGACATTTATGGTACATGTCAGGGAAGTACTGAAGCAGAAGCTTTGAACATATTCTTCTGTTCTTAGAGCAATTAAAGGGTTTTCCCTCTCAATTCCTTAATGTCCTTTTGTAACCATTTTATTATTTTTAAAATTGTATAACATTTTATAAGCCATCAGTGCAGCAGCCATCTTCCGTACTCCTTATCTTCTGTAATCTTACATTCCTGTTACTTTGGGAATGGAAGATGGAAACTCAGTGCATGAGTCCTACAGACAATAGTTAACAATTTTTCACTTTTAGCCTGTGCATTAGGTCAGACCTCGTAGCTCATATGCCAACCATGCAGACTCTGGATTATTTTATTCAATGAAAAAGTCTGTCTGGGAGATGAGACATAGTTTTCCTTCATAAAAAAAAAAAAAGCAAATAGCATGCAGGGACACAATATATTTAGGGAATAAAGTACCACTCTGCTGGAGCAAGGATGGAAGAAAGCGATTTATCAGCATAGCTTACACTTGTGTAGAAGCATCATGATGTATGAAATAGAGTTTTTCATAACACTCCTGTAGCCTTCATTTCCATAAAGTATTTGTTGAATTAGGCCAGACATTTACTGAAACAAAGACTTGCATGAATAACTCTGTCTGCAGCAGATATGCTAATTATTCCTGTTCCTGGGGAAATGTGTAAAAATAATGAAGAGATTTGCAGGTTTTTATTCTGATTTTTTCCTGACCTAAGCTTATGAAAATGCCTTAGAAATTTCCAGGAAATTAACACTTGGCTTATGTCTTATAAAGAAACATTGTCCTATTTAGGAGTGTCTATATGTATAAATAATATGATATGTCCTTTTGAGAGGTCATGGTCCATATGCAAACTGTTTCTGCCTTTTTCTCACTGTCTGCAAAGCCTTGGCATCATCAAGGCCTCCAAGGTAAGGAAATAAGAGACTGGTTCCTCATCTCGTACTCAGCCGTATTACTCGAATGTTACCTGGTGTCTGTTCATGTCTGCGGTGCCATTAGATGTTGAAATACTCAAGAAGATGTTGCACCATCTCTGTTTGTGTTGTGCAGTGCAAGTGCCTCCTTATGAACAGATCTATACACATTTCTCTCAGACCTGCTACATGTGTTGTTTTATATTTTTTTCCCGTTTATTCTGAGTCATCCTGCAGCTATTTACAGAACAAAAATCTAGCTGATGACTTTTTCTTCAAGATTAAGGAGCACAACTAACATATTTTGCTTAGTTGATGAGATTATTTTTTTCAGTTTAGATTTATTTTCCACAGTTTTGATTTGTATTTGGAAAAATTTTTGAGCTTAGACTATTTTTATTCAGACATATCAAGAAGCAAAAAGAAAGTGGAAGCTGCTGACTGTGTCTTCTTCTGGGTTCATGTTTAACATTTTGGTAGCTGTTCTGGAATGTACAGTTGAGGGTCTGGTCTGACTCAGTCTTTGTAACTCTAGCAACAGAATGTAGAAGATTTGTGTCACTTGAATATTACCAACTCTACTACTGCAATATTATTTTTTTTCTAGGTGAGAATTTGTGTATCCATTTTTACACAGTAAAAATCAGCATAAAGTTCTGACACTCTTATTGAAATACATTATAACGGTGTTTCTGATTAAGGCAAGTGTTGAAGTGCCCCAATATAGAAAGTGTTTGGATACCATGGTGATTGTCTCCATAAAAATCTATACGCTGTCAAATTCCAGGGATAAAGAGCAAACACACTGCAATACATTTTATGGAAATCATTTAGTAGAAAAAAAAGACTACGGCATATGCGTACTGTGATTTTCTTTATGTGGCTGAACTCACTCTACCATTTGAACTGTTTTGTATATCACTGGAATTTGAATGTAGAGATAAAGAGCTGAACAGAAACTCCAACAGGCCTATCCTAATTTCTGAAAAGTTCATAATTTGGTGCTGAGTATTAAGGACAACTTTTTTTCTGTGTATATGATCTCCCATTTCATCAGTCTTCATTGCTATGAAACTCAATGAACTCCTTGCACCAATATAAAGTGTGACATCTGCAAGAAATCCCTGGACTTTATCTCAAGCTGCCTGCTATCAGGGTGCCATCTAGATCAGGGCCATTGAGAAATTACATATGGATTCCTCTGTCTCCACCACACCAGACAGGAGCTTGTTCCAGAACCTCTCATATCAGAAACCTTCCTCTAATTTTCAATCTGAATTTATTTCTGTACAGTTTACATATTTCTTGTGTTGGTCTATCTTGCAGTTGATGTAGTTCTTCCACCCCCCTACTGATTCTCTTCTGACACCATCCTACCTCATCTTCCTACACTACCCCTTCATTATTTAAAAATATCAGCGATAATTCATCTCCACATCCCTTTTTTGTAAGATGAGCAAGTCATTCTCTTTCAGTACTGTCTGTAAAGTCAGCCTTTCTTATTTCCCTGTCCATGATATGAAACTTTCTCTGCTGCTTTTGCGATTTTAACTCCTCTTTTTTTTTTGAGTGAGGACACTTTATGGAGTTTCAGGTGAAATCTCATGAGTACATTATACAATGGCATTAATATTTCCTGAGCTTCTGCAAATACTTTTTCTGATACACTCTACTGATGTACAAACGTTGTTTTATTTAATGTTATATCTCCTGGGTGAGAGAGACTGTAACATCTGTCTTTTGCCTCCGTTTGTGTTATAGCCAGTTCATTAGGCTGTATTGTAAAGTTTAATAATATACTTTATTAATAGCATTGATGAAATGCACCTCTCATTATTTGAGAATGTTGGAGATACGTTCTATTGATCCTTGCTTACCTTATATCTCTGTATATTTTCAATTCCTGTACTTCTCATTCATACTAAGCTTGCTTGTGTTCATTGTAGCAGTTGTACTTCTGTGCTGTGGCTTCTTTTTAAGAAATGAAAAGCAGTTTACAAACCCTACTGTTGTATATTCAGGTCTGTAAGGTTCAGTCTGCACATAATGAAGTGTACAATTTTTTTTACTGGAGCTAAATAAATAGTGGTCAGCATTACAGTAAATTCTAAATAATAAAAGTAATGTTTACAATGAACTCTAATGAAGCTGCTATTTAGATGACAACATATTTATTAGACCCACTGTAACTTCATTTATTCAGTGACTCAAAATGAAAAATGTATGTGTGTATATTTATTGTTGTGAGCTAGATAAGCTGCAACATTGTATGAAGACAAAAACAGCAACAGAGGGTGAAGAAGGTCAAAATCTTAGTAGACTTTCTGATAAAAGAAAATAGACCTTATAAAATAAAACAGACTAATAAAAGTGGTCTTAAGACTTTAAATTGTTGTAAGGACTTTAAATTCAAGGTGTTACAAGACTGAGACATATAACTACGTACATGTAATTTTATACAGCCATAACAGTATCATTTAATGTTTATAGGATGTATAACATATTTCTTAGTTTATTTAATGTGCATTATTTACAAAGATCATGTTTACCTAACTTGAAAAATAAGTAAGCCTGAATATCTAATGATAAATTTAACATTTGGCTCCCTGTTGTTTCTACAGCTCTTCAACCCTAACCCTAGCAGAGCAGGGTCCCAATTTTAAGGGGTCTGGGTGCAAGAAGGATCAAGACTGGATGGTACATCCAATGCTAATGCTATTCTTGCCATTGCAAAACTGTAGAAATGAGCATTGCCAGCTGCAAAGTGTTCCTCAAAGAAGATCATCCCACCTGTTATTTTGATGTCTTTGGTAAAGAAACCCTTATTCAGTAACCCTGAACTCAGGAGGAAATAATCTAAAATTAATACGTTTTGAAAGAAGTGGCTAGTGAGGGTTTTAGTTAGACCAGTGCAAATATTGGTCAGTTAAATACTCCACGTATAAGTTTCTTCTTGGAAAAAAATGTAACTGTTTATTGACATCGTTAAAACACATAAGAATAAAAAAAAAATCTTCTGGCCACAGATAAATGATTACTGTAGTAACAATTCTGAATGAAACTGCTCTTCATTTATTATTCATGTGTTGCTTGTTCATCTCAGAAGTAGATTAAAAGCAGTCTCGAGGGAACAACCTTTTGGTTTAGTTTCTTATAATACGTAGCACAGAAGAACTGCATAAATAGCCTAGAATGTTGCCTGGACTACAGATAAATTGACAGAAAAGAATATGTTCTATTCATCTTTTGCCCTTTGTCAACCACAAACGTTGCTTTTAAAAACACGTCTTTAAAGAATGAGTCATGTATCTTTAAGAAATTATCAGAACTGAAAGAGGAAGGAAAATTAATAATTTAATTATGGACTAACTAAAGAAGAAGGCTCACATTCAACACAGAGATATGTAAGTAAGTACTTTGGCATAAATGCGATAGCTACACTCTTTGCTGCAATGATCTGGGGTCATCATCCTTATATTTTATTCAGATGTCCACCTACAAAACTTAAAACTGTAATTAAATAACATTGCACTGCATGTCAGACTGACCTTGAAAGAAAAATGTACACAAATAAATAATTTCATAGATTAGCTGAACAAGAACTAGCAAATAGCAAACCAAATCAAAATCTTATTCCAGAATATATTGCTTGAATGCATCCTGTTATTTGCAGGAATAGTGGCCTTGGCTGCTACATACCCAGAGTGGGGTCTGATTGGAAAAATCTGGAAAGATGTTTGGTCAGAGTTTTTTGAGTTGTCAGAATGTAAAGAGATTTCTGCAGCTCATTCCAAATCAGGGAAATTCTGCTTGAGTGTGCCTGGGTTCATGCCAGGCTCCACTCGACTGTGTGGAAGCTCTTGAACATGATAGCAGAACCCACATCATAGTAAGTGAACACTGGGGGCACACTGCTCTTAGTCCATGTTATTACTGCATTTCATTTAACCCGGTTATTCTTGAGTTTGTACCTAGCAAGAACAAAATCAAACTAAAAAATATCTCGCTAAGCACTGAAGTGGGATTCTTTCCCTGTTCTTTGCAAATTCTCTGGTCAACCAATGTGTATTCATATAGGGAAAGTGAAGGCAAAGTTTCATAGTAGTCTGAAAATGATGTGAATTGACCTGACTGTCAGGTCAATTGGATTTAGAATGAAATAGCAACATGATCAACCCATCATATGTGAAGGAAACTTAGATTTCTTCTGAAAAATCATACTATCAGGACACATAGGGCCTTCCTGAGCTCAGGGACTTTGCCTGTTATAGGTTGAACTATAATATTGCTAAATAGTTAGGTGTTAAATATGTATTCAATTTTTACATTCCTTGTTAGAAGAGAAACCACAAAAATCTGTAGCAGGATGTGTTATCCCATTTTCTGACTCTATAGCATACTTTTCCACAAGCTGTTTATTCATTAGTGTGCCTGAATTCATTTATAGAAAATAGATGTAACATGGCCCACTGTTTCTAAATTACACTGGCAAGTCTTTCATTTATCTTGACAGCATATTCGCAAGCATTTCAACAAGTTGTTTTACTAGTAAAATGTTTTCAAGACTTCTGAATGCTAGTATTCTGCATATAATTTCAGCATATAAACTCTACCTTAAGTGTCTTTAAAAGCTGACCACAGTAATATACATACCTGAAGTCAACTATAGAGTATTGGTATCTCTGAATAGACGTTAAATCAGTCAGTATTTCAGAGAATGACAATTACATGACCTGCTGCCAAGAAAGTCTCTTAACATATGTTCTGACAGACATACTAACTGATGTAATATTTTGTAATAAGGATTTTGACTAAAAATATTAAAATTGGGGAAATATTTCTGAAAGAAGGAGAAATAGTTAACGTTTCAAGTCAAGTGAGTGATACAGGAAAAACTAATGCTAATAGCAGAAAAGAACCTTTTTTTTTCACAGCACACATTAACCAAATCTAACAGAATTCAGCTCAGTCAGTCAAGAAAAGAATGAGACAGAAAAAGAGGTTAGAGAACATAGCTAGCCGAAATATTTGGATGAAGCAAACACAAGCCATTGTACAAGGCAGGCTTTGTACAGCATGAACATACAGGAAATATGAAAAGCAGTGAAAAAATTGAATCTGAAAATTCCAAAAGGTATGAAGAGTGCACTTTGCCAATGCAATTCATGGAGTGTGTCAAGGGAAAATTTAACTAGTAAAAGGTTAAAACTGATGTGGTGACATTTGCATTGTATTTGAGAGCTTCCATATCTAAGAATTAATGGCCAGAGAGATATTGAACTGTGTGGCCAGAGATATAGTCTTGAAAACAAAACTACTTTCAGTTCTGCATGATATTGACACTGGAATTCTGGTGCTAATGAAATAACAGAGTATTATCTGCTGGGAAAATCCACAAGAGTTATTTCTATATTAGTTGTCAACAGTTTTTCTGTATTATTTGTCTTCATTATGCTATATTCCAACCTCAGTACAGCTTGCAGATATGTGAAGCTTCATCCAAGTAAAAAATTGTTTTTATATTCAATGTGATGGTATTTGACTATTTGAATAAAAAATTAAATTGAAGTAATAACCATTTTATTGTAATACCACCAAAGAATGAAAAAATGTTGAAAACCCAAGTCCACACACTGGCACCTGAAGTGACAAATATTATGTGCAGTAGCTGGTAAACTGTGAGCCGTCAACTCAGTAAATAATCACAGGACGAGCTGGCTGTCAGTGAAAGGATTGAGTACTGACTGCTTCCTTCAGAGGAATTAATACAGAGCCAAGTGTAGATTATCAATCACTGTAAAATATGTGATTTAGAGGATTTCCAAATGGACAGCAATGAGATAAAAACACAACACTTTAATCAACTAAGTTAAAAACTAAAATTATTTCACATATTAAAGATAATGTTAAAGATAATGTTAAAGATATCACATTAAAGTTGAGGATCAATGTTTCTTAACAATGATGAATCATTTTAGTTTCATTTCATGGCCACTTCAATATCAGTCACGAATTCACCACACACGATCTTGAATTTTGCCATATGATCATCAAAAGCTAGAGTAGTGAAACCAAAGGAAGAAAGAGCATAGAAAAAAACAGATGGGCTAACGCACAATAATAGCTGAAAAGGAATGGAGCAACAAAAATCTGCTCTTTTACTGAAAAATGTAAGTACGCTACAGGAAAAAAACATCATCACTGTCTGTAATTAGACATATGTTTAGCTAGGTTACCAGATACTTCCCATTGTCTTTTGTCATTTGTGTTGAAACTTTAAACATTTGCGTTGGCATTTTCTTTACCATAACAGCAGCTTTAGGCTTTTTAGATTTGTATCTTTGTTAAATCTCAGGTAACTCCATTAGGCAGATTCTTTAAATACAAACAAGGGGGAGAAAAATTTTTTTTTATTTAAAACATAACAGCTTCTAGTTTTAAGAGTTGTTGAAATTTTGGAGCTAAGATTTGAAATCTGTTACATTACGTGAAATCTTACTTGGTTTTTGGTTATTCCTGGTAGTTTAGCAGCACAAGAAAGATATAAGCCCAAAAAAAATCTGAAGTTCTCTCAGAAGTTCCATTGGAGATGGATGAGAGCAGAGGTTTCACTAACAATTGCAAGAGCTCCCTAAACACTCTTTTACACTCAGTAAGAATTTCTTCCTTCTACCATGAATTGTATGCCTGCAGGGATTTCTGTAGAAGTGAAAAGCCATGTGGAGCCACGGAGAGTGAATCATGAAAGAGAGCATGATCCTGTTTCCTATGGCATTCAAAAGTATGCCACAAATGTAAAGCAACACATGCCTATTCTCTCATACTCTCAAATGTATTTTCTTAGTCCTTCGGTAAATGCATTTTGTCATCAGGAGGAGACAGAGGTTCCATTTCTCAGGATTTTGCTAGGCAGCTACACGCTGGGGAACATCAGGCTTTCAGACAAATGCTAGCATTTGACAGATCAGCTGAAACAAGGTGACTCTCTGTGGGTTTATTAAGCTGCTCTTGGAGGTGCTTCTCTCATCCTATTGACTGCCTAGAGATGGTGGCGCTCTGCTCAGTATTCTGGGTCCAGCTTAAGGAAGGAAGGAAATCCCTGAGATCTCACAATAAGCAAGCACTTGGAGATTGTAGCCTAAATCTTTTGGAAATTTGATCTTCACTTGTCAATTGAAGTTAAGCCTGCAATCTAAAAATTTCCAGACATGAAGTTTGTGAATCTGACCTCGTGTAACCACAACTCCATCTCATTTAGTGTATCCAAAACTGTGTGTCTGAAGAAGTGAGGGAAGAGAGGATGAAGTCTTCAGAGGCTTATCTGTGTGAAGCTTTATTTCTACATATGAAACTGGTTTCTTTAGAAACAGAAGTTAGTTTGGAAGTGTCAGACTTAAACGAGCTGATGGACAAGTCTTTGCATGTACTTTCCATGATGTATGACACCTAAAAAGATTTTAAGGTTGTTTATTGATCATAAGAGAAGAGGAAACTGAAACTGAAATAGCAATATTTCTGTTCTGAAGAGGGACAGCAGGTGAAACTTGGAAAGATTCTGAATAACAAAGATATTAATCTCACAGAAAAGCCATCGAAGTTGCATTTATATTGAATTAAAGTGGGACACCCATCTGTACCTCGATTGAGAAGAAGTGGAATGAAGGAAGAATTCCAGCACTGATGCCACGTTCAAGGTGAAAATGCCATGCGAATATGTGGTCAGAAGCTTTCTGGCTGAACAATAACCTAAGGAATACATTTTGCGTAAGATGTCCTCGAATATATTAAAATTATGTGCTTTAATTTTACTAGCAACCTCTTTATTTCCAAAACTCATAATCATTCCTGTCCAAAATTTTGTCTGAAACCTTCATAAATACACCAGGACTTTGTTGTGCCGAATACCCTAGTACCACAGGACAAGATTGATGAGGATGAAAATAGAGAACACAAGATAAAGTGCTGCAAAGAAACATCAGATGAATTTATAGAAAGAAATACTGTCATTCTGCAGATAACACTGCCTCAAAGATGTGCTTGTAGAGCTCAGAGTCTGGGAAAGTAGATGTTGAGTGAAATATGCTGAGCCACAGTCTGCAGAGCTGAGTTTGGAGGTTTGTGTCACTAGCAGATGGAGTTCGGAAAGGAAAAGACTAAGCATTGTGTGACCCTTTTTGAAGCGGCTTAGAGAAATCTTGGTCTTAATTCTATGAATGCAGTGCACTTTTTCTTTTATTAAACTAAGTGAATTGGTCAAGTAGCTGAAAAAGAGGATCCCTGGTGTCTGCTTTCAAAAGCAAAGCATTCAAAATATTTGAAAATGGTCATTTTAGCATCGGCTTTATTTCAGTTGTTTTGTTCTCCAACAATAAAATGAAGTTGACCTTACAATATAAGCTCACAGGTATTCTGTGAAGCTGAATTTTTCGATGCCTTTGAACTACTTATATGGTGAAAGGAACAGGAAGAAAATAATTGTTCGTGATACAAATTCTGAAACGTACTAGGTTAAACAGGTATATGACCACATATTGGATTGGAAGATCAAAGAAGCTAGTGTAAAGATGATAATGAGGAAGGAAACTGTGAGAAAAACAAGTGAAAAAAATATATGTCAGGACTATAGCAGAAGTAAGAACAAGAAGGAGATAAATATGGAATATACCCCTATAATTACATTCTCCTTTCTGTAGAGTATAAAGTACAAATAAACACACAGATAATTTTTTTAGAAAGATATTATTTGTGAAATTAAATGCTTATATGGTAGCAAGTTGTAGAATTGGAGATAGCCATGAAATATGAATGAGAATTTTCTCTCCAAAATACAGTGTGGAAAAATAGAAAAGATTTAAATTCAGCCTGAACATAAATCATATGAAGACATTTCCTGTAAGTTTTCTCACAATATTAGACAACAGATGTTGAGAGAAACACATCCTTATTAATGTGCTGGCAAAGGCTTCTACTTCAGGAAGAAAAAAGCATGAATGACAGTAAAAGAGACCAGATATATCATTATAGGTAATTATTATGCAAAGGAAGTAGAATCTGAGTCCATTTGAGTTGTTCTGGATTTACTTCAACTAGAAATCTGAACCCAGCTCAGAGAGTTGTGTTGAGATTACCTGACAAGATTTTGAGGCTATAGTGAGGCAAGTGTTGGTCACTCCTCCCCAGTAATTAGAGATAAGCCTCAAGTTGTGCCAATGGAGGTTTAGGCTAGATATTAGGAAATATTACTTCACTGAAAGGGTTGTGAAACACTGGAATGGGCTACCCAGTGAACTGATGGAGTCATCATCCCTGAAAGTATTTAGAAGTCATGTAGATCTGGTGCTTCTGGGCATGGTTTAGTGGTGGACTTGTCTGTGTTAGGTTTACAGTTGGATTCAATGATCTTAAATGTCTTTCCCAGCCTAAATGATTCTGTGATTCTATGAGGGCTACAGAGGTAGTCTCTGAGAAGACACCAGGGACTGCCCATATGTCAGACACAACTGGTTCCAGACAGCTTAAACAGACCCACTGCTGGCCAAAGCTGAGCCCATCAGTGATGCTGGTGGTGACCCTGTCATGATGTATTTAAGAAAGGGCAAAATATCCTGTGCAGCAGCTGTGAGAGAGATGAGTAAGAAAAATGGGAAAGAAACAGCTTTGCAGACATGAAAGTCAGTGAAGAAAGAGGAGGTCTTCAAGGTGCTGGAGCAGATTCCCCTGCAGCCTATGAATAAGACCACGGTGAAGCGGGCTGTCCCCCAGCAGCCCATGGACGACCATATCAGAGCAGATATCAACACTGCATATTGACACAAAAGCAAGTGGAGATGCCTGAAGGAAGCTGCAGCCTGTGGAGAGCCCATGCTGGAGCAGGATCCTGGTGGGAGCTGTGGCCCATGGAGAGAATCCCATGCTGTACCAGGTTTTCAGTCAGGAACTATGGACTTTGGAAAGCCTACACTGGAGCAATCTGTGCCTGAAGGACTCTCCCATGGGAAGGACCCATGCTAAAGCAGTTCATGAAGGGCTGTGTCTCATGGGAGAGACCCTCTGCTGGATTAGATGAACAATGTAAGGAGGAAGGAGTGGCCGAGACAAAGATTTATGAACTGACCACAAACCCCTGTCCCCATTTCTTCCACATCACTGGGGTGGGAAGAAGATAGAAATGTCAGAAATGAAGGAGTGCATTTGAGCCTGTGAAGAAGGATAGGGGATATCTTTAAGTTTGAGGGTTTTTTGTTCCTCACTTTCATACTCTATTTTTAATTGACAATAAATTACGTTAACTTTCCCCAAGTCGAGTCTATGGTGCCTCTGATGGCAGTTGGTGAGTTACCTCTGTGTCCTTAGCCCACAAGATTTTTTCATCTCATTTTGCCCTCCTGTCCTGTTGAAGAGAGGGAGCAAGAGAGTGGCTTGGTGGACACCAGGCAGCCAGCGATGATTAACTCACCACAAACTCTTTGAGCCTTTCTTCTGAAAGAAGGGGACGATTTTTCCAAATACACGTTTGGAAAAATATGGTTTGCACTAGATGAACAAAATATTTTCACTTGGAATGTCAAAAATTCTGAAATATCTGCTGTGTTATTAGATTGATTAATATCAGAAATGTGTGTCTGTAGTGGATCTGGAAAACTTCAAAAAGTGGATGTATACATATACTCTGCTTATTGAAAGCAGGCAAGTTCCAAATGAATGCATATACTACTGTTAAGCAACTCATTGAAAATACCCATAACTTAAAGGAAGAGGCAGGTTAGAAGGAAGATATATTAACTTCCCACACTATTCCACAACAGCTGGATTTTCTTTTTCTTTTGTTTGACAACGGTGAGTTGCTCTGCCCATTTTCCTGAGAATGAGAAATCCTTGGTGAAAATTTAGAACCAAATGTGAGAAGTGTTTGCAATAAATGGAATAATTTGCCTGAAAGGATACCAGGGTATGTGGACGTGTTATCAACATTTTTATTCAGACATACTGTGTTTTCAAATGTTTGCAGAAACAGGAATAGAGCAAAGCACTGTCAAAATTTCCTGTGACCTCTGATGACATTAACATATTAGGGAAAACACCTCAAGAATAGTCTCTCTGGTATGGTGGAAGCAATGTTACAAAATAAGGCTGGGAAAATATCTCTCTCTACAATGAACACCATCAATAACAATGCATTGTTAGTAATAATGAAGAGAGATAGCATTTTTTGAAAGTGAGTGCATTCATGCCTCTTTACTGACAGAAGCTTTTAGATGGAACACATCAGAGCTTTCTGATCAGGGGAAGAGTACTTAAAGGTGTGTAGGTGCTCACCCAATCCGTGTTTGCTAAATTGCAGGCACAATGTTAAAAATCACTCCAAAAAAGAGAGAAAATGTATTTCAATGCATTGCGAAAGATACATTTAGACCTAAAATTTGATTTGAATTTACTAGCTTTTGAGTATTGATCACAGAAAATATGTTTGAGAGTGCAGAGCCAGTCAGGAATAAAGATCAGAGATGTCTGAGGAGAAAAATTCTCCACTGATGTCAAATTCTGTCACCCTTAGATGTCTCTCACTTCTTCTAAATACTCTCTGCAGGAGGGAAAACTAGTCTTTGAAAATATTATTTCCTACCATGCTTTGCATTGGAGTCCTCTTAATGAGATTACTGAAGTTTACCTTCAAAGAAGCAGGATATGAGTCTATCCCAAGGTTTGTTGTTGTTGTTTCCACTTAAAGGATATGGAAAGCCTTCATAAAAGTACTAATGGATGCTGAAATATGCATTTCCTTTTGCAGGTGCAGGGGACCAGAAAATACATCTATCCTGTCCCCTGAACTGTGTATTATAAGGAGTGTCTGTCTCTATCTATAATCATATAATCATATCTATAGTCATATGAGGTGCTTGAATCACCATCCCTGAAGGTATTTAAAAGACAGGTGGATGAGGTGCTCAGGGGCATGGTTTAGTGGTTGATAGGAATGGTTGGACTTGATGATCCTGGAGGTGTTTTCCAAACTAGTGATTCTGTGATATTGTTTGATGGTAGAAGACTTAACAAATGGTTGCTTATCTTCTTAAACAACTATAGGTTCCATTTTGTTTTGCAAGCAATGTTTTTCTTGCTAGGTTGTCTTCATCCTTTTCCATTTCCTTTTGCCTCCATCTTGGACAGAAGTAGTGCTGAAAAAAAGTGAAGAATCCATTGGTAGTAACAGTCCCAAACCTGGAGGCTCTCCTGCTCAATATAGGTATTGAATAAGTGAGTTCTCAGTCTTTCATTCTGTTTGAGCAACATAATGTGACTGAAAAACAGCACCTTGACTACAAAAGGAAACAGAAACTCTACATACAGACACTTTTCCAGCACCTATCCTGTAGCTGATAGGCACAAGGCTGAGCAGGTGGAGGAAGTATGACACAGTAGAATGAGGATGACAAAGACTGGGATTTTCCTGCAAGTAGTTCCTTTTATAGAAATTTGTGTTTACCTTATTCTTTACCCGTGCAACTTGTTTAACTCTGTGACAGGGTAAGTGATGAATTTGAAGCTTTTAGATGTTGATGACACACAAAGGAACGGTTTCAATACAGGATGGGAGATGATGTGATTGAGAGCATCCCAGTGGAGAAGGACTCACCACTATCATCATGAAGAAATTCCTCCTTATTTCTAGTCTAAATCTGCCCCTCAACAGTTTATAGCCATTGCCCCTAGTCCAGTCACTACAAGCCTTTGTAAGCAGTCCCTCCCCAGCTTTCTTGGAAGCCCACTTCAGGTACTGGAAGGTCTCTCTAAGGTCTTCTTGCAGCCTTCTTTTCTCCAGGCTAAACAAACAACCCAAACTCTCTCAGCCTGTCCTCATATGGGAGGTTCTCCAGCCCTCTGATCATCTTTGTAGCCCTCCTCTGGACCCATTCCACCAGCCCCATATCCTTCTTACGTTGAGGATTCCAGAATTGGACACAATACTCCAGATGAGGTCTCACCGTAAAAGAGGACTAGAGGGGCAGAATCACTTCCCTCAACCTGCTGGCCGTGATTCTTTTGATGCAGCCCAGGATACAGCTGGCCTTCCAGGCTGAGAGCGCATGTTGCTGGTTCATGTTGAGCTTCTCATCAATCAGCAGGTAGCAATGCAAAGATACTGAAAGAAGGAAGTGAATATAATCCAAATGTAAAGCTCTCCAAATCATCCCTAAATCCTGTCTGCTATAACCATACTTGTTTTAAACTATAAGATAGTCTGTATATTTGACATCATCAACATTTCAGCACCACGGCCAGCAACACAGTCTAGTCTTACTGAAAGTTTTTCCCACCCACCTCGTGAGAACAAGTTAAAAAATGTACTTTCCATAGGCTAGCGGTGCTGTAAATGTGCCGACACGGGTGAGATTCAAAGCAAGAGGAATTGCCCAAGAAATAGTTGAACATTTAATGGAATTGTTCACAAAGGCTTGTAGTGATAGGATGAGGGGAAATGGGTATAAACTGGAGAGGGGCAGATTTAAGCTAGACATAAGGAAGAATTTCTTCACAATGAGAGTGATGAGGCACTGGAACAAATTTGCTCAGGGAAGTTGTGGCTGCCCCATCTCTGGAGGTGTTCAGGGCCAGCTTGGATGGGGTCTTGGGCACCCTGGTCTAGTGGGAGGTGTCCCGGCCATGGGGTTGGAAATGGATGATCTTTAAGGTCACTTCCAACCCAAACTATTCTATGATTCTATAATTCTAAGTGAGTTCAGCACTCCAAAATTCAGCTGTAACTTGAGGAGACAAATACTTGAGGGGAAGAGAAAATTTTACTTTTAACAGTGCTTTAAAAATAGTGTGATATTAATGCTTGTCTAACAGGTAGTACTGATATGGGCTTCAAAGGATAACAGGAGTTTTAAAATTATATGCAAAACTTTCACTACATTTTCATAATATCTAGATTTTTTTTCTTACTGGCTCTTATTCCTATATAATTTTTATTAAAAAAACCAAAAAAAAAACCCCAAAAAACAATGACCCAGGAATATAGTAAATTAAAAACCTTAAGAGTTTAATTGATAGAGGAATGTTAGGGTCATTCAAGGCACAAAAAATTCATTTCTCAGCAGAACATTAACATGCATAGTAACAGGAAAATTTGCATGCCTTCTGTGCCTGAAAAGAAAGTGAAAATATACCTCGTAATGGACTGGATATAAAAATCTTTACCAGCAACAACTGAAAATCCCAAATAAGCAGGAAATCTTCCAGTCACAAGCAACGTGTCCCAATAATTTGATGCAGAATACTTTTTCTTGTGAGAATATTTACTATCTTTTCAAAGTCATAGCACTGAAATAAATTTATGGATCTCAAATTTTTATGTTAAGCGTATGGATTATAGTTTATTTAACACTTATTTTCTGTCAAATTCTGCTTGTCAAACCCTTTCTTTGCTTGTCATTCTATTCTATTCTGTAGATTGAATATAAGTATGATTGGGAACAAGCTAGTTTGGACATGAAAAAGCTATGAAAAATTCAGTGAAGTTTCAGAATGTTTCAGTTTCATAGCCAAATGGCACAAATTTCCAGCCTATTTGCTGTCATGGAAAAATAAACAACTAATACTTTTAGGGAAGTAAACGGTTGGACATATATGTTTACCTGATTCTTTCCATTCTGTCATGTATTTTTACACTACTATTACTACACAGTGGATGCATTCGCACGTGCTGAGTGTTCACCGCTCTGCTCTAATGTACCCAAGTTTGCAGACCTACACTCCCTTGTGAGCATGGCTATGCAGTGTCAATCACTCTGGATATCCATGAAAACTTCCAGGATTATACTCTGTGGCTAATGCTTCCTCCTCCATCTTTAGGATGCCATAAAAATCTCTTATGGAGCCTAAAACAATTGTCATCTTTTTTAGCCCTCCTTGAAATTTTATAGAATCATAGAATAGTCCGACCCCCCTGCCATGGAAAGGGACACCTCCCACTAGACCAGGCTGCCCAAGGCCCCGTCCCACCTTGCCTTGAACACCTCCAAGGGATGGGGCAGACACAATTGCCCTGGGCAACCTGTGCCAGTGCCTCGCTACCCTCATAGTGAAGAAGTTCGTCCTCATGTCTAGTCTAAATCTGCCTCTCCCCAGTTTATAGTCATTGCCCCTAGTCCTATCACTGCAAACCTTTGTAAAAGGACCTTCCTCAGCTTTCTTGTAGGCTCCCTTCAGGTACTGGAAGGTCATCATAAGATGTCCTCAGAGCCTTCTCTTCTCCAGGCTGAACAAGTCCAACTCTCTCAGCCTGTCCTCACATGGGAGGTGCTCCAGCCCTCTGTTCATCTTTGTAGCCCTCCTCTGGAATCCTTCCAACAGGTCGTTATCCTTCTTACATTGAGTATTCCAGAACTGGACACAATGCCCCAGATAAGGTCTCACAAGAGAGGAATAGAGGGGCAGAATCACTTCCCTCGACCTGCTGTCTGGATTTCTTTTGATGCAGCCCAGGATATGGTTGGCCTTCTGGGCTGCGAGCCCACATTGTCGGTTCATCTCGAGCTTCTCATCAACCAGCACTCCCAAGTCCTTCTCTGCAGGACAGCTCTCAATCATATCATCCCCAATCATGTACTGAAAATGAGGATTGCCCTGACTGAGGTGTAGGACCTTGCACTTGGCCCTGTTGAACCTCATGATGTTCTCACAGCCCCTCTTCTCCAGCCTGTCTAGGTCCCTCTGGATGACATCCTGTCCTTCCGGTGTGGCAACTACACCACTCAGCTTGGTGTCATTTGCAAACTTGCTGAGGTTGCATTCATTTGTGTACTTTTGATTAAGTACACATTGACTACATGTAAATTGAATAATTTTACATTGGCTCTGCATTCATTGATTAATTATACTGCTGATTAGCTATGCCTTGATTAAGTAACAATCATACAGTATGCATGACACAGAGGCATACACCTGCATTAGTTATTATGTGAATCGCTAACTCCTCACAATGTAGTCTTCCAGGCTGATTATTGCAGTGTAAAATTTAATACGCAGTCACATGCAGAAATTGCAATATTCAGATCTTAAGGTTAATCCAAGCCCAGCCAAAACCTGACTATATGAACACAGTATATTTTATAACAGAAATGTCACTGAAAGGAATATGCTTCTTCTTGGACTTCAGATAATATATGATGTTAAAATATCATGTTTCTAAACTCGTTTTAGAAGGAATTGTTAAGTGAGCTCAGTGATGGAGAAGTTTAGCTCAACAAAACTAAGCAACTACCAAGTGATCAGAACTGTCCTAGGCAAATCCTGCAGTTGTCTTCGAACAATTTCTTGTTTACTTAGTTCAGCACAAATACTGTTGTCTGCCATGTACAACATCACATCGGTGAAGGTACTGATCTTGGTGCTCCAGGCTAAATGAACAGACGCATAGAGCAGAATGTCACCATCTGAATAGATAGAATTCAGTTCTCTTTTGACACGGAGTCAAGTTTCAGTTTCCTTGCACATGAAGGAATAATTGAAAAATAAAAAGGATTTATTCTGGAGGAGAACTGTCAGGCAATACTTCTCCTATGCAGTAAAACAAACAAACAAAATAATTTCAGAAATATCCAAGTGCAGCAGAGGGACAAACCCCAGATCTATTATGAATGGTAATAATAATAGTAACATAGGTCAGACATGCTAGACGAATTTGGAGAGTGTATTTGCCTTTAGAATTTTGTTAATTTGCCACTTCTTTTACCTTCTTAGTCAAAAACCTCCAAAATGTCCCTACCCATTGGAACTACATGATCTTTAAGGTCAAACTATTCTATGATTCCATGATTCTGTGATGGCACTATTGGCCACTCTAGGATGATGCTCTCAACTCTTTAGGCTGTACTATAACTAGAACAGTGTTCACTATAACAAAGTTTTTTCAGTTACTGCATATTGGTAGTTTGGACCAATGCTGCTGCTAACTCTGTCTCCAAAGACGGAGATTTAAATAACTATGAAATTTGCATAAATTATTTTTGAAGCAGAAACAGGAGAAATGTTGCCTTTAAATAACTGATATTGACCATTCTGAATGGCCAATATGTGAAGGTACAGTCTTTCAGCCAGCATGGAAAACTATTTCAAGGGACTACCACAACCACTATAGATAAGAATTTTTGGTATGCATATTCTATAGCTGGACCTCATATAGGAGCAGAAAGCAATGCGCAAAATTAGTCACAATTTTTTTTTTTTTATGGTGTGTCTCACAAATGGATTTTTGACTGCATAGAAAACAACTTTTAACAAGAGAAATTCTTCGGTATGTAGAAGTTCTATTTTTCTGTATTTTCATGAATAAGGGTGCTATTTTGCTTGCATATACCCAGATGTCTCCAAATTTTATTGTTAGTCAAACTTTTACAAGCTAAAAAGGGTAGATACTGAGACAAACAAAAAGTACCCAAATCAAAGGGGAAAAAATAATCCACATAATATTGTCTTAATTCTGGTTTTGCTAATGCCAGAGTTAATTTTACCACTGAATTCAAAGGAATCAAGATTATGAACAGTTTAAAAGCTCTTGAAAATCCCAGGTTATGGACACCTTAACGGATTCCTATCCAGATCAATAAATGCATGGGTTTTGGGGGGGAATATACAGCAAAGTAGGAAACAAGCAAGCAAAATGGTTTAATATCCACTGAAGTCTGTAACATTCCTCAGAGATGGAATTTAGAGGTGAAGAAGAAGATTATCTGCACAAAGACCTGCTTTTTATTAGAATGCATAAATATGTTTTGCTTACTACTGATTCAATCTCTAAGAAAATGCAGTGAATCAATACCAGAAATGCTGCTTTGCAAAGGAAACATTTTTGACTCCATAGCATGTTTCCCTTCTTTTTAGCAACCTATTTTTTCCTTGATGTTGTATTTTGCTTTATTTTTCCTTGTCATTTTGATTGTCTGAATTGGAATAAAATAAAACCACTCTGTGCTGTTTGTATTTGCACTCAGAGCTCTATGGACTGTTCCAGCAGTCTATCTTTTATTCCTTATTTGCATACTACTGCCAGTCACTACTCTGTTTGATTCTGGCACATCCATTTTAGGTTTAGCAAATTAAGATTTTGTTCCCCATTCACAAGAATTCGATTTAGCTCAATTAATTTGTAACACTGAGGGCTCAGTATGCACTTTAAATACTTTTGTATATCATGTCTAATGTATTCTTCCAGATCGTTTAATGTGGTGAGTCATGTTAGTTTTCAGACTATTGTCATTATGATAAAGCAAGTCATGACTGGAGGTGATTCAGGTGGATCCTTGTAGATCAGCTTAATAGTAGATCAAGAACTCATGTTTAACTTATCATATGATGTAACGTAATGGCTGTGTTTCAAAAGCAAGTTATCAATAACTGATTCCTTTTGGAATAAAACAGAAACCAGAGCTGTACAGGCACAGATGATCTCTGAGGAACACTGGAAACCAAATACTATTTGTAGCCTGTTAAATCCAATGTAGATTATGTTAAACAAAATTGCTCAATGTAGAGGTTTTTCACACCTTTTTCACATCAAGAACAACTCACCTGCCCTTCCTGGATGGATTAATTTCATTTTTGATAGGAGGCACTGCGAGCTGTGGTTATAACTTAGGACTTTCGCTAGAAAAGTAAAGTGATGGTAACAGCTGTTAAAGCCAGTTTCATACCTTGGGAAAGGTGCTATGGCATCTGATAGGGGATACATCAGAGGAAATTTTCAGCAGCACTTGTTCCATGAAGATAACAGTAGCACAGCACTTCCTAGTCTAATAGCATTTATGATATATATATATATATAAACCCAGCATGTATTTATAGATCTTCCACAATAGTATTACTCCCTCCCTCTTGATGTTTTATCTTTGACCAATGCAGTATTTTCTGCAGCAAAATTTCCCAGAAAAAAAATAAAAAAATTCTACATCTTCAGTTATGAACTAAACAAAGGAAATCAATTCCCCCACCTGCTGTGTCTGGCTGAATACAGAGAGAGAAGCAGTGTTAATTCAGAACAAAATCACTCAGTGAGGATCTATTCACAGCTATTCTGTTCTGCTTGCTTTATATAAGGCAGTAAAAACATCTGTCTGAAGCAGCTTTTCTTTCCAAGGGGTACCTTTGTAAGCACGTTTTTACTGGGAACACGCCTACCATTCAATGAACAAACATGTACTCTAATCTCCTATGGGTCTTAGCTTCCATCATGACTTCCAAAGTAACTGAGGTGTATATAAACACTGCATATTAACCAGTCCTCACTAGTGCATGTTGGATGAACTAATTAATCCTTTTTAAATGTGAGAAGTTCTCTGCTTGCTAACATGAAACTAGAACTATCCCCTTGAAAGAGGTTGATTTTCCACAATTTCTTATCCATTTCCAAATAACTGCATATTTCCATGTGAGGCAAGAGCTCGCAGATGCTGATTTATAAACAACATGACATTCAGAACGAAAGGTAAGAATAATGCTACTGACCAAAATGACAGTATTTCTGATTTCTGTGAGGCCTAGTGCAGTTATTTTCAGGATCAACAGCCCCATTAGTACTAGACAGAAAGTGCAGCTGAGCATTATGATTGTTTTTAACTCACTGGCTTATCCATAAGTGTGACAAAACATGAGAGATCTTTGACCTTTCACAGAGTTCTCCAAAATGTTCTTCATATTTCTTAGCAGTGAAATACTTCTTAATTTTACTTGAAATAGATATCTGTATCTTCCAAATGTCAGCTTTGACCTTGAAAGTATGCAGTTACAGAAATGTGTGTCTTTGTGGAAACAATGTGTATTAGCATCATGATTTTACCCTGGAAGGTTTTGTACATATCGTAGTAGTACCCAAACACCTCGTATCTTAAAAGTGCAGATCTTAATTTTACAATGCAACAGGGATAAACTGAAGAACTATACTCATTTTGGCAGAAAGGGAAATAAGAAATACAAAATCTAAGTAAGTCACCCAAAATAATACAAAAAAAGCCTGTTGCCAAGCAAGAGCAAGAACACAGTTCTCACTAATCTGTGTTTATCATCATGACCACAGGACTGTCACTGAAGATGCAGGTGAACTACTCCTGAGGCTTGTTGATCCTATGAACTGTGTAAATGTGCTCCCTTGAACGATGACTTTAGTGTCAGACCTCTGTTAGAGTGTAATAAGCAATATTTTGAGGCAGTTCACCATCCCTTTGGTATCTGTGTCTACGTTATCCCAAGCTGATCATATCACACTCCATTCAATATATTGTGCTTTTCAGCCATGGAGAACCATCTCCAGTGTTTCATCAGACATTAGTCCCTAGCCAGTGAGATATTTATGAAAGGAAGGGAGGAACCAAGCTCTGCCTAGGTGCAGTGCTGGTCCCCTCACTTCAGACTTTATCAGGTCGATGCTATTCTGACAAGGCAGAAGCAGAAACCCAAAAGATGGACTTCTGCTACTTGCCCTTGTGATATTGATATTGACTCTGCCTAGCATTTGGATGAGAATGATTCTACAAGGGATCCAAGACTTGGAGGATCACTATCTCAGTGAAAGGGAAAAAACAGCAGGAGAAACAACAAAACAACAAAAAAGAGAAAGATTGATTGATACTCTCCAACATTTTTTCTTTTCATTTTTCTAATGTGAAAATGGTAGCAGGCACAGAAGCCTTTCTGAAAATATCTTGTTTTCATTCATCCTGGTTCACATTCAGTCTATAAATTTATCTGTGAATGCTGATAAAGAATTAATCACAGAATCACAGAATAACCAGGTTGGAAGAGACCCACCGGATCATCGAGTCCAACCATTCCTATCAAACACTAAACCATGTCCCTCAGCACCTCATCCACCCGTGCCTTAAACACCTCCAGGGAAGGTGAATCAACCACCTCCCTGGGCAGCCTGTTCCAGTGCCCAATGACCCTTTCTGTAAAGAATTTTTTCCTAACGTCCAGCCTAAATCTCCCCTGGCGGAGCTTGAGGCCATTCCCTCTTGTCCTGTCCCCTGTCACCTGGGAGAAGAGGCCAGCACCCTCCTCTCTACAACCACCTTTCAGGTAGTTGTAGAGAGCAATGAGGTCACCCCTCAGCCTCCTCTTCTCCAGGCTAAACACCCCCAGCTCTCTCAGCCGCTCCTCATAAGGCCTGTTCTCCAGCCCCTTCACTAGCTTTGTTGCTCTTCTCTGGACTCTCTCCAGAGCCTCAACATCCTTCTTGTGGTGAGGGGCCCAGAAATGAACACAGGATTCGAGGAGCGGTCTCACCAGTGCCGAGTACAGAGGGAGGATAACCTCCCTGGACCTGCTGGTCACGCCGTTTCTGATACAAGCCAAGATGCCATTGGCCTTCTTGGCCACCTGGGCACACTGCTGGCTCATATTCAGTCGGCTGTCAACCAACAGCCCCAGGTCCCTCTCCTCCAGGCAGCTTTCTAGACAGACTTCTCCTAGTCTGTAGCACTGCAATTAAGTGTTTCTGCGAAAAATAGTGGGGGATTCATAACACGTAAAGGACTGCTTTATACCTTCACCTGACCTATCTAGGCCTTGTAAATTGTAAGTGACATCCAAAATCCAGTTGTTGTACAGCTAAGGCACTAAATGCAGCAAGGTATTGTGTTATTCTTTAGTTTTTCTCTCCTTCTCTCCTTCTTCGGTGTTGTTCCAAATGTCTATGCAATAGTTCTTCGTATACACACGTATATACCCCATAGTTGGTTTTACCGTGTCTTACCTACAGATACGCTCACAATAGATATCAAATTTAATTTCAGTAGAATAACAGAGTAAGAGAAAAAGAAAGGCATCCTTTGACCTATTGACTAAGTAATAAAAGATCTTTTCCAAAAGAGCCCTTTCTGGTCTGTTTGTGTATACCAAATTTAAAGGGTTAAAAGGCTCTGAATGCAGGCTGGGAAAATTCAAAAGTGTAGCCATGAGCCAGAAGGGGGTAAGGGGGACTGTGAAATGTTAGACAAGAATAAAAGAAATTTTAGCTAGTAGTAGGTCATTCTTCTTTCATAGTGAAATGACTATTATTAATTGTCTGTCGCTTACCTTCCTTCCCTCTCTGTGGAGTGTTTCTCTCTCCAGGTTACTGTTGTATAATAGTAAATTCTTACAGTTTGCTTTTCTATTAGGTCACACAGTGCCACATAGCTTTACGACGTGTCCAAATAATTCAACAGCTGACTTTAAAAACAAAGAAAAAGACCATAGCAGCTATTTATACACGCAGCCTCAAAGTTAACATAGGAAAACTTGAGCTTTTGTTATTTTTGTCATTCATTTTTAAATGAGGTGCAAGATGTAAATTTTTAAACAGTGTAATTCTCAGCAATTATGCTGTCTTCTGTAAATACAGCTTGTCTCAGAAGACTGCAGTGTTTGAAGTGGTCTCCATTTGAACAATGCAAGAGACTTTCCTATTAATGTATTGTAGTTAGGAGTGCTCTGCACCTGCTAATGCCTTCCATAAGAAACTAAGAAGCAGGCCTATGATCAACCAGCTATCACACTGTGGATGATCCCTGGAGATGGAGTTATCGCTGATATGAAAAAAAAATCTTACCTATGCAATATGCTGCTTTGGCTTCTCTTTCTTTTTCTGCTCCCCACTCCAGCCTGAGGAGGAGGGGAAAGTGTTAAGAAGTACGACAAGCTGAGCGAGACTGAGTGAATTGAAATTGGCTGTCTCAGTACTGTTACAGGACAGAAACCAATAAACATTTTTAGTACTTCAGTGCTTTAGAGATTCAATGTACTGTTGGATGCATTCTGAGCTGGTCCTCCTGCTACTCCAGGTGGGGAGTGAGGCACAACTTGGTCTGAAAAACTCCTATGTGAAAATCATCTTGAAAATACCATATTGGTTACAATTTTCAGTGTGTACAGAAGTGTATGATAGTAGTGTACTCAGCATCTTAGGGAGGGCATGAGTTTAATTTATGAGCAATACCTTTGATGTAAACTCTGAGTGCTCAGTGTATCCCTGGCACTCTGAGTCAGCAGGAAGAAGTGGAAAATTCATGTAGCTAGGCAAGTTTCTTTTGGCTGCAAATCTAAGTAAGCACTGTTTATTGCACCATGTGTTGTTGCAGTTGTTCCTGGTCTTTTTTATAGCAGAGTATATATGTTAAAAGCTGTAATAATGGTCTACAAAATAAAAGAGCAAATAAAGAAGAAAAGAATGAAGGTGGAAAAAGTAGATCTGTGGTGTGATAAGGACAGGAAAAAGGTACAGTAATTCTATTAAGTGTCAATGTTAAGCAAATGCTTGCAAGTTTTAATTGCAATAGTGATGCTGCCTACATGCTGTGGGTAACGAGGCAAGGCAGCAGAAATGGAAATAATTGTTAATAAAGTTGGCACAGAATTCAACAAGATAAATAAAGTCTTTGTCATAGATAATTCTGAAAAAATGACTAAGTCATAGATCTGGTGTTAAGAATTTGGGAGAACGATACAACTGGAAAGATATAGGGAGAGAGAGAGGAGCAGGAGAAAAATATTCTACTGGTGGTAAGTGAATACCTATTAGGATTGGTGAGTAGGTGACTTGAACTGATTTGGACAAGTGGAAGCTTTGCAGGAAAAAATGAGGAAATGGGATAACAAGGAACAGGTATACAAAAAATAGATTAGGGTAGACTAAAATGACTTCCTTGATTCATAAGATGATTGGGTTTTGGAACAGAGAGATCTTAGAAGATCTAGTGAATCTAGATCATTAGGTAACTCATCTTCTAATAAAGTACAGAATCATTCCACGTGCAGGTTTGCTAGAAGAAAAAGAGGTAAATATAAAAAGTGTAAAGAGAGTACAACTAACAGGAAGAAAAGAAATGGATAGTGCTGAACCAAGAAATTTTAAATTAAGTACTAGGAGTGAAAGCATTAAAGAGTAATTTTCAAGATGTAAGACATTTGATGTTGTGATTAATAAACTTCACTCAAAATGTAGAAATGTTCCAAAGAAATGTTTATAGTTTGAAAGTGACAGATACAGCTAATATAGAGCAGTGGAATTGTGTTATTCAGAGAGTTGTTTTTAGGATTAACAAAATGTGAATAGAATAGCATATAAAATTCTGAAATACAAAAGAATTTAATTATTAGGGACTAGCAAATCAAATCAAACAAGGTCCTTATAATTGAGCTTATCAATAGGGTGCTGATGGGAAGGAAGTGTATCTGAATGCATTCATCAATCACAGGATAATTTGTGTGCTGCCATTGTAATGTGACAGTGAAAAACATTAGTAAAAGACTGGGATGTGTCAGGGGAGACATTTACAGTGGAGAGAGGGAGAATATTAATGCCACTGTAGCAGACTTGGATGAAGCCTCATCTGGAATATTGTGTTCAATTCCTCATTCATAGCCATGAGAGATGAATTTGAAAAAGTGCAAGAGACGGCCTCTTATGATTCTCAGGAGAAGGAAGAGTCTATTTCATGAAAGGATGCTGAAAGAGCTCAGAATTTTAGCAGAACAAAAGCAAAGAAGGGATAAGATTGCTGTCTTTAAAAACATCAGGATGGTAAAGCCAGAGACAGGAAGGAACTGTTTAAGCTAAAGAATAGTGTTGGCTCAGGAACAAGTTTGAACTAACTGTCCAGGAATAAATTTAAGCTGGAAAGGAAATGAGGGTAAAATACTCTGGTTTTCAGGAAAATTATTTTAGGAAATTGGTGTATTATGTTATGTTACATTATGATATGTTATGTTACATTATATTACATTTTTATAGTATCATATTATAGCATATTATAATATATAGTTACCTACTATAAGAATGTGACGGGAATTCCATTCCAGTTCTCTGTTCATCTGTTGTTTTCTGTCAGTGTGTAAATGCCTGCATGTATAAATATTTAATTTTCAGTAAAATTTATGCTCACTTGGAATTATTTAAACTCAGATTCAAAAGACAGTCCGGTGCTTTGCATTTACGCTATAGTCAGAGTCCAGGATTCTGGTGAGTAAATATGCCTAACACCCTGAATGAGGTAAATTATGCTTTAGGAAGAATGTGTCTATACATCATATCTTTAATATTTAGGAAAGTTGCCAGTGGAGCTGTTCAGTTTTTGCTCCCATGCTCAAGACAATTTTATTGGCTTAGCCAAAGCACATATAAAGAGAATAAAATGGACAAAAAAATGAGGCTAGAAATACACCTCAGTAGTTTCATAATCTGTTCTATGAGGGAAAGAAAATAACTTTCTGTCTCTGACCTGTTGGTTGTTTTTTGGTTTTGTTTTCTCCATAGGATAAACTTTTCTGTAGAAATTTGGATTTGAATGGGAAGATGGTAGAGGTTTCTGTTACGCCAGTCTAGAAATGATAAAATCGAAATAGAAGATAGTGTGGGAGATCATATGACTAGTTTGGAGGAGAAATGGCTGAAAGAATTATGTGGTGGCATTGAGCACCCTCAAAAGAATATCCAGAATATGACCTTGAAACAGGAAGAGTGTGAGTTATAGGGACCTTAATGACAGAGGAGAAATCCTAGTAGATAGAGTCAAAAACTAACTGATGGAGGGAAAAACATGTTCAGAGCCTTCAGAGGCCCAGGAGCTGGTCTTGTATAAGCTGTTTGAAAAGCACTGAGGTGGGGATTAAGGGCTTGGGGAAGATTTTCATGTTTACAGTGAAAAAGCATGGTTCCAGGATGGGTCAGTTCTTGGTGTGAATTGGTATGAATTGTGACATTGAATGGAGTTGAGTTTGTGGGGTTTTTTTTGAGAAAACATTCCTGAAATGTTAGCTGAGTTTGTTATCTCCTTTAAAATAAACATTTTCTATTATGCTGTAGGTGCTTAGACACTGTATTCTTCCTTGGACACGTGTGTTACATGGAAAGAACATCCTCAAGAGGATTCAGCATCAAACAGTTGCACAGTCTACCACCTGGTGAGCTGACCTGCTTTTTCTGAGTGTTGTTGCTCGGAAACATAGCAGAAATGCATATGAGTATTTGTGTTCTGCTTCCTCTGACCTTGAATTACCTTCTGGTCTCCTGCTGTTTATTCATGTCTCCTTTCTTCACTGTTTTGTTGTAGTCAAATTTTATATTCATTTGTCCTTTCAAAATTTTCATAACTCAGTTTACAACACATTTTTAACAAGAATAGTTTACTTTGCCAGTGGTTTTCAATATCACTAGCTGTTACCACTTATAGTATAATACTTAAGTCCTTGTTTCTGTAAAATGCAGCTAAAATGTGCCAGTTTTTGAGGCAGTGTCTTTGTTCTTGGCATTTTTTTTTTTTAACATTGCTTATGATTGCTCTTAGGCTGCCAGAAGAACTATCAGTAATGAATGGAAAAGCTACAATTACAGCTCTTAGGAAAAAGAAGTGTTGAGACAGGCCATGGTGTTTTATTCTTTCTGAGTGAAATTCAGGCTATTCAACATTTGCTGGAAAAATTCTCGCATGGATATGAATAGAGAGACTTTCTGTATATGTTTCCTGACAAACAGATGTGAACATCTCAAAGAGTTCCCCAAACAAGCCTTAGTTTTACCTTTTCTGTTCATCAGGTTTGAAAAAGGATGTCATTGAGGAGAAGGAATGGGAAGTGACTGGTATGTTCTGTACAGATACACCCAAGATTTTCACCACATGCCAGTGTGCTCATGGTTTATGCTATCATCGTCATCATTTTGTCCCAATGGTTTTTTTTTGATGGTCCACGGTGGAATTCAGTCAGTTTGACACAAGTCTTATTTTGCAAATTTGATTAATAAATGCACGCTAAAAAATATTTTTAGTTTAGCTGCATGGTATTGTCTTATTTACTTTTCAAATTTCTCACAGGATGTGGATTCAAGACCAATGGTCTTGTATTCCTTTCTTCCTAAGAAAATTCACGAGTGCAAAATGAAATTAATCTTCAAATTACAACCTGAATTTGACCCAATGTGATAGTTTTGTTATAGGAGTCTGCCAACAGTTTATATTAACAGTAGGAAATTTGTGATCTTCAATGAAATGGCAGTTGATAAGTTTCTCAGAAGTACTTTTTCAGTAATGAATTAACTAAATATTCTGCTACTGCTGAGCTACGTAGCTGGTAGACTCTTATGGGATGTGCTGTAGGGACCAAGTGCAGTGTGATCAGTACCATTTGTCAAATGATTTTGTAACTGAAACAAGGTAGTTTTGGAATTACAAGGCTCTTTCTGCTTTTGTTTCCTCATGAGCAAAAAAATCTTCCAGGCATAGGCAGCAGAAAGATTGTGCTTGTTCTCTGACATTGATTTAATTTGAACCTCTGAATGGAGAGGTAAGGGTCTGTGTTATACAGGAAATCTTTCCAGGTGATCTACTCCTCTCTGTGGAAACTAATGTGCATGGAGGTAAGAAACTCTCCCCATATCTCATTGCCTACTCAGATTCTTCAGAGCAAAATGTCCAGTTCTTTTTAATCTAGTATTTTCCCATCCAAGTTTCTTCTTAGCTTTGTTTTGCTTGTAAATAAAAAGACGTAAGCAGAGATGGGGAAATTGTCATGGCAGTAGCTGAATGCAAAATGAAAATAACTCAAGAGTACTGAAGCAATATATTTATAGATCAGATATTTTTCTCTTTTAATAAAACTTTTATTTATTCTCTGCAATGTCCCAAACATTATAATGGAGAAAATGAAAAATACAGTAATTTTGAATCTGGATAAGTTCTTACTTAACTAATTTAATCATAGATATTCTCCTTGATTTTTCTGTTCTTTTCTTAGTTAATTTTTACAAAGAATAGTTAATATGCATTTTTACAATACGTTAGGGGCCCATTACCTTTACAAAATACATCGCTTGTAAATTAACTCGAACGTAGAATTCCACATGGGAAAATTAATATACTGTTAATGTCTCTGAAAGTTGTACAGCACTTGGAAAAACAAGAGATCACATGAAATAAATATCTTGTTGGTTCAAGAGGTTTTATTTTCCCTTCTGGTTTATGAGCCAGAGTTCCCATTGCTGTATTGGTTTTAAGGTCTCTTCCTGGGCTTTGTCACAAAGCTGCTCGAAGAAGTATAGGACAATACTTGCCAAAAGGCTCTTTTTGGCACTTACCTGTTAGAAAATCTGCTTTGTGTAAAGAAACAAGTAGATACATTCTCCTTTAAACAGCAAACTTGGCCAGGTCTTTAGTTCTGTGAGTAAAGGAAACCAAATTAACTTTGACATGTTCAATTTTTACTATAGTGCTTTCATCAAACTATCTACTGCCCAAGGTGGGATTCATTTCTGCTACTCAGATTTCTGAGTATTAAATGTCCAGAATGCATTTAAACCAGTCAACCTTTGCTCTCTTATAGTATCGGAGAGAAACATGCACTTAAAGAACAGTTCATGAGACCTAATAAGTGAATCACAATATACATTTCATCAGTCTCCTGAAGAGACTGCTTCTCCTTTACGTAATTGTATATGCCTACCTGTTTCCTCTGTAAATGACTTAATAGAATAATTAATAAGAGATGGGGAAGAGGAAATGACTGACTGTTTACTTGCAAATAATCAAGCATCTCTTGTCAATAATCTCTGAGGCTTCAAAGCCACACTGTGATACCTCAGTACTTGCTTCTACTCTTATTAGATAAGACTACTGAAATGATGCTGAGCCAACAGAACATCTGGGCACCAGTGGAAGTCTTCTGGACAGATTAATGGGAGCTGTAGATAGAAGCACACAAAGGGCAAACATTCCCCTATACTGGTGGAACAATTACTGTCACAGATGTCTGCCACACACCCACCGCCAGCAACTTCCCATTTCCCAGTGGTTACAAGAAGTAAGCCAAAAGCCACATGAATTAATAGAAAACATAATGTGACATTGGTAGAAAGCAAGAGAATCAAAGGGATTGAGAACCACTGTTCTCTGTGTTCTCAACCACAGAGAACCACTGTTCTGCCTGTACCAAGTAATTTAGTAAGTAAATATTCCCAGATGATTTTAGAGGTGGAGTCATGCCTCATGCTAAAAAGAAAGCTTAGAACAAGAGTACCTGCCACATCCTTGCCCTCAGTATCCCTCCCTATGTGACCCAAGGAAACTTTCCTTTTCAACTGCAAATCTGATGATCAGTTCAACCTTTAGCACGCTGGCAAAACCAAGGCTCACTACAGCAGAAGACTAGAAGTGTTTGAGTACCACTGGTGTTTTAAACATTACAGGCAGCGGAAGGTGCATGAAATAAACCAGGCAGAAAACCCCTTACACCTCTAGTATCTTTCATTCATTTTTCCCATGATCCAGTTCACTTTTCTTTACCAATGCCGCTCTTAAACTTAACCTTACAGAGCATCTGAGCCAAAGTTCGTCAGAACATACTAAATTTTCATCTCTGAATCTTTTATTCAGCTTTTATTCTGTGGATTAGGGCAGTGCTGGCTGAAGCCAGGAAATCATGAGAAGCATTCACTGAATGTCTTATCCACCGTTGTCCTGAATATACTGTATTTGGTCTGTCAACATTTCTCCTGTATGTTTCACCAGTGTCCAGAAATGTTTTGTTAGGATAGTGCTAGTGATGACGTGTTGTCTCCTCAGTGCTGGGGGAAGGCTGCATGAACCCTGTAGAGAGCTATTTCCTTCTGGTACTATTCAGCATATTGTACGTATTACATATTGTACAACTTACCATGAAACATTGCTCTGTTCTTGAGAGTCCTGAGTCTATACCTTTTGTATAAAAAAGAGGCAAACTTGTCAGGGAAGTAAAAATTACCATTGATGCTTAGATGACAACTAGATGATCTTTAAGGTCCTTTCCAACCCAAACTATTCTATTCCATGACACTTGTCATAATTAAATAATTTTTTTTCCCAGTTTTTACACTATCTTATACATTGTGTTGTTTTAACTAGGGTCATATCTTTCTTGACTTTCTAAAGGTTAATTTAAGGATTATGATAATTAATACGTGTCATTTAATTTATGCTGTTGTTGTATTCCATCAGTGGTTCCTGCATGTTTCATATATGCTTTTGGCACTGAAAGTACAAATGTAATGTGTCAGCATCCTTTGAAAGGGCACCCAGGTGGTAATAGTGAACTGATATAATAGTTCTCAGGTAGCAGAAGGGAAGTATTTCTTCCCTCCACCTCATTCAACTCTGCTCCATCTACATCTATGTACTCACTCCCTGGGACTATCTGTGTAGTCTTCCTCAGTGAGAAAATGCAGTTCACCAATCCAGCATAAACTCTCTGTTTCCTTTTTCTGCTGTACTGGGGGATGTAATTTCCTCACGGAGGGACAGGATGAGCACCAGAGCTGGCTCAGAGGAGTGGCCTTTCAGAAGCAGCAAGCTATTAGGCTGGTTCAATTTGTCTTGTCTGCTTGTACCCTGCATCAGACCAAGCACCAAATGGTAAAACACACGTCTGCACTATGAAAAAGCTAAGTTAAACCTTTTCTACGGTATTTCTTTACCTCAATCCATCTGTGCTCCTGTGATGCTGGCAAAGAGCTCTACATGATCTATTGCTGAGCCTCTGACTTTCTTTTTCCACCATCCAGTTGTGATGCTGCAGAGCAAGAAATAACTCCTGCAGGTTTTCAACTCTGGCAATACTTACAAAGTGGATTAGTTAATCTGCTAGTTTTAGCTCTTTATGCATGTTTCACTTAGACCAAAATTTTGGAATGCAGCATAAATTTTGGAGTCCCAAATTGGTATAAGTCTGGCACTCAGAGAGGTAGAATATCTTTTTTTCTTGAAAGTATTAGTGGATGCACCTAACTTCTGTGGCCAAACTGCAGAGGGGGAGGGAGTTCATAAAGGAATAAGAAGAGCGAAGGAAGCACGACTGCATTAGATTTGTGTGCAGGAGAGTTTGAACTCAAGGAAACCTTCAGGAGGACACCATTGCTGAAAATTCAATCTTGGGTTATCAAAGTGGTTTACCAAACATGACATGACAAAAGTGAAAGCATTTTCCCCGAGAATTCTCATGCTTGATAAAGTCTGCAACAGCAATTTGTGACTTGGAAGGAACATTGAATCATAGAATCATTTAGGTTGGAAAAGACATTTAAGATCATCGAGTCCACCTGTAAACCTAACACTGCCAAGTCCACCAACAAACCACGTCCAGAGATGATGACCCAAAGACTTCCCTGGGCAACACATTCCAGTGCTTGACAACTCCTTCAGTGAAGTAATATCACAGAATCACAGAATCACTAGGTTGGAAAAGACCTCCAGGATCATTGAATCCAACTGTTCCTATCAATCACTACACCATACCCCTCAGCACTTCATCCGCCCGTCTTTTAAATACCTTCAGGCATGGTGACTTAAGCACCTCTCTGGGCAGCCTGTTCAAGTGTCCAATGACCCTTTCTGTGAAATTTTTTTTTCTGATGTCCAGCCTGAACCTCCCCTGGTGGAGCTTGAGGCCATTGCCCCTTGTCCTGTCCCCCGACACTTGGGACAAGAGGCCAGCACCCTCCTCTCTACAACCTCCTTTCAGGTAGTTGTAGAGAGCAATGAGGTCTCCCTTCAGCCTCCTCTTCTCCAGGCTGAACACCCCCAGCTCTCTCAGCCGCTCCTCACAAGGCCTGTTCTCCAGCCCCTTCACCAGCTTCATTGCTTTTCTCTGGACTCGCTCCAGAGCCTCAACATCCTTCTTGTGGTGAGGGGCCCAGAACTGAACACAGTATTCGAGGAGCGGTCTCACCAGTGCCGAGTACAGAGGGAGAAGAACATCCCTGGACCTGCTGGTCACACCGTTTCTGATCCAAGCCAAGATGCCATTGGCCTTCTTGGCCACCTGGGCCACTGCTGGCTCATGTTCAGTCGCTGTCAACCAACAGCCCCAGGTCCCTCTCCTCCAGGCAGCTTTCTAGACAGACTTCTCCCAGTCTGTAGCACTGCACAGGGTTGTTGTGCCCCAAGTGCAGGACCCGGCATTTGGCCTTGTTAAACCTCATGCCATTGGTCTGAGCCCATTGGTCCAGCCTGTTCAGATCCCTGAATATGTCCTAATATTTAGTCTAAACATCCCCTAGAACAACTTGAGTCCATTTTCTCTCATCCTATCTCTTCTTACTTAGGAGAAGAGACCAACACTCACCTCATTACAACTCCTATCAGGTAGTTGTAAAGAACAATAATTCTCCCCTCAAACTCCTTTTCTCCAGACTAAAACTCCCTGCTTCTCTCAGCTGCTTCTCACTAAATTTGTGCTCTAGACCCTTCACCAGTTTCACTGCCCTTCTCTGGACATGCTCCAGCACCTCAGTGTCGTTCTTGTACCGAGGGGCCTAAAACAGCATTTGAGGTGCCACCTTGTCAGCACTGAATACAGGGCGCAATCACTTCCCTAGTTCTGCTTGCCGTGCTATTTCTGATATAAGCCAGGATGCTATTGACCTTCTTGGCCACCTGGGAACATTTCTGGTTCATATTCATCTGGCTGTCCACCAGCATCCCCAGGTCCTTTTCTGCTGGGCAACTTTCCAGCTACTCTTCCCCAAGCCTGTAGTTTTGCATTGGGTTGTTGTGACGCAGTGCAGGACCTGACACTTAGCCCTGTTGATCCCCACACAACTGGCCTCAGACTGTCCATCTACCCTGTTTAAGTCCCCCCTGTGGTGCCTTCCTGTCCTCAAGCAGACACCTGCAAAATTATTGAGGGTGCACTTGATCCCCTGGTCCAGATCATTGATAAAGATACTAAATAGAACTGGCCCCAACACTGAGTTGAGGGGAACACCAACCACTTGAGATGGGTTGGCAACTGATTTAACTCCATTCACCACAATGCTTTGGACCTGCTCTCCCAGGTAGTTTTTTTACCCAGCAGAGAGTACACCAGTCCAAGCCATGAGTGGCCAGCTTCTGCAGGAAAATGCTGTGGGAAAGGATGTCAAAGGCTTTACTGAAGTCTAGGTAGGCAACATCCACAGGCTTTCCCTCATCTACTAAGTGGGTCCCCTTGTTATAGGAGGAGATCAGGTTAGTCAAATAGGACCTGGCTTTCATAAACCCTTGCTGGCTGAGCCTGATTACTGATTGTCCTGTAAGTGCTGTGTAATGCCACACAAGATGATCTGTTCTATAATCTTCCCCAACACTGAGGTCTGACTGACAGGTCTGCATTCCCTGGATCCTTCTTCCAGAGCCTGTTGGAGATAAGGGTCACTTTTGCTTACCTTGAGTCAACTGGGACCTCCTTGGTTAGCCAGGACTGCTGATAAATGATGGAAAGTGGCTTGGTGAGTACTTAAAGCACTCCCTCCATACCTTTGGATGGATCCCATCTGTACCCATAGACCCGTGTGTGTCTAAATGATTTAGCAGGTTGCTAACCATTTCCTCTTGGATCATGGGGACTTCCATTCTGCTCCCTGTCTCTGTCTTCTAGCTCAAGGGGCTGGGCAACCAAAGAACAACTGGTCTTACTATTAGAGACTGAGGCAAAGAACACACTAAGTACCTCTGCCTTTTCCTCACCCTTGGTCACTATGTGTCCCTTCACATTCAATAAAGGGTGGACATTCCCTATTCCTGTTGTTGCTAATGTGTTTGTAGAAACATTTTTTATTGTCTTTTACAGCAATATCCAGATCAAGTTCTAGTTGGGCTTTGACCCTTCTAATTTTCTCCCTCCATAGACTCACAGCGTCTTTGTAGCCCTCCTGAATTGCCTACCCCTTCTTCCACAGGTCATAAAATCTCTTTTTAAATTAATTTTTAAAGCTCTTCCAATGGACCCTGCTAACTCCTGTACAAAGAAACTTCTCCACCTTTGAGACAGGTGTAACCCCTTCTGTTACCGCCAGGCCTGGTGTCATCAAATAATAAGGGATACCTTGTGCTTGGAAAGGGTCTTTCTGCAGCTAGCTGTAGCGAGAGGGACATAGTACACATGCATAAAACCATTTCCGAGTGGCTATGAGAGAGAATTGGAAAGAATAGGGATGGATTAGAATCTGACAGGTTAATTTACAGTCTGGAAACCTTACCAAACGTGGATTAGAAATGGTGATTAACCCTGTGAAACTAGTTTGCATGCTGAAAAAGATACTGACTATACTGACTGTTAATGACTGGCTCTAATCTGATGGACATGTTTACTCAGAAGAATATTACTGAGATTTACCAGTTTGAGAACTGTGTCAGCTCATAAAAACTCTAACAGAGCTGTGAGATGGCAAAAAAAAGCAATTCAGAGAATGAAAACTCTGCTAAATGATCATGGTTAATATGCAGTATTGTGGCAGTGTAGAAATATATAATTATATGGATAGACTTCCCCAGAATAGATGATCTATTTTTGCAAGTCATTTGAAAGTAGAGTTGATGTTTGACCTTACTGAGAAAAATAACAGAATACTTACAGCTGGTATTTCAATGATGGTTATGCAAAGGAAGGTTTCTACAACTGAAAGTAGACGTAGTAGCAATAAAATCATAGAATCATAGAACAGTTTGGGTTGGAAGGGACCTGAAAGATCATCCAGTTCCAACCCCCCTGCCATGGGCAAGGACACCTCCCACTAGATCAGGCTCCCCAAGGCCCCATCCAACCTGGCCTTGAACACCTCCAGGGATGGGGCAGCCACAACTGCCCTGAGCAACCTGTGCCAGTGTCGCACCACTCTCATGCTGAAGAAATGCCTCCTTCTGTCTGGTCTAAATCTGCCTCTCTCCAGTTTATACCCATTGCCCCTCATCCTGTCACTACAAGCCTTTGTACGGAGTCTCTCCCCAGCTTTCTTGTAGCCCCTTCAGGTACTGAAAGGTCACTCTAAGGTCTCCTTGGGGCCTTTTCTTCTCCAGACTGAGCAACCCCAACTCTCTCAGCTTGTTCTCATATGGGAGGTGCTCCAGCCCTCTGATTGTCTTTGGAGCCCTCCTCTGGCTTGAGTTTCAGAGCCTTGTTGGATTCAAATGACTTAACGTGTTGTTTTCCTCTCTGTTTCATTGCTTTCTTTCCATGCTATCTCTGAGGTAACTCTAAACAAATATTTGAAAAGTAAAATAGATTTTTGAAATGATGTGATTTACAGAATTTGTGAAAAGTTAACAAAATATACATTTTTTCCTTGGAAAATTTCTTAAATATAAAACAAATGTATTTGATAATGATCTCCTTTGCTGGAGGGAAGATTCTGAAAAAGAGAAAATGAGAAGTTTTGCTTTCCTTGCCTTTTTTCTTATTAAGAAGATAATGGTGATCATATAGCAAATACAAAGGTAGTGTGACAAGATGTGAGATACTGAGTAATGTTACAAAGTTTGCAGCAAACAACTGCGGAGGCCAAGTTTGTAGAAAATGCATTACAGAAACCGTTTCCTTAAAGCTTTTCTAAACCAGTCATGACATTTTTGGGGGGCTTTTGATAATTTTTTTTCCTATAGTTTTTAGAAAATCAAGTCATTCTAACCTTAGAGATTATGGAAGATGCTGAGTTCACAGCCTTGGTTTTCGAGTATATCTAAGTTGAATATATTTAGTTTAAAATTTTAAGCCTAAAATGCTCTTTTCTTATGTGAATGATAGCAGATCTTACTCAAATGACAGGCTCTCACCCAACAGGCTACCCCATTTCTTGCACCTGAGAAGATATCCAAGGCAGCTTATATTTGCCTATGAAATAAAGACTGAATTACTGTACTTGTCAGGGTTATCTCCCATAACTGTGTCAGGAGTATATAAGTTCCCAAAACAATTCTAGGAAGCTGAAAAGTAGGATTATTTATACTAGTTGTTTTCAAATTGGTCTTGGATGACATTTGGTGAGGGCAAGGTGAGATGGACTCCTGCTCCAGGAGAAGGTTGGGAGCAGATGGGTCTGACAGCTTACAGGATCCCTGCTGACCAATAAGCTAATGACTCAGATCCTTCCCCTATTTTCACAGACTTAGACCCCAGTGGATAGTTTGAACTTCCATGCTGAAGAGGCTGCTTCCATTCACTTCAGTGATGCATTTTCCCCCTGAACTTTGAAACTCTGTCAAAATTTGGAAGTGTTTGAAACTTCCCCAGCCTTGGGGACCAGAGGTGCACCAGCAGCACTAACAAAATATCATAATCCTAGCTGCATAATCCTAGCCCTTCTGTCTCTCTGTGGCCTGCTTACTAATGGTGAACATCCTGGAAGGAGAAACATTTAGTGGTCTAAAATAGGTCAGATTGATTTGTCCTTAATGTGTCTATTTTTTTACCTTTCCCCCCCCTTTTATTTCCTTATTTGTCTTGGAGTGACTCATTCCAACATGTACATTGTGGGAGCGTAAAAATAGGAGAGACAAATATCATGTCTTCCTTAAAAATGATTCTTGGATTGTTGATGACTTCAGTACAAGATAATGACAGAGAATTAGTGTGGTGGTTTGTGTGGTTTTGTTTGGTTCAGGACAACCTAGCAATCAGTGTGAAGTAGTGCAAAAATACCTTTAATTCCTTTGCAAGTTTTCAGAAGCAATTTTCCTTTTTTATGTTTTTACAGGGGGTTTTGTCCACTCGTCTCTGCCAATTGATTTTTTTTATATATGAATTTTCAGTATTTTTGTTTCTTCATGCTTTGTTTTCAGAGCTTATATTTAATAATTTCAGCACAGAGTTGATTTGAAATTGAAGTCAGTGATAGAATTTTCTGCAATTCCGATATGATTAGTATACAGATCACACTGTGTGAGTCTGGAATCTAATAGTTTCATTATTCATATAATTTATATATATACTTCTTCGGTGGAGTACATATAATAGAAAATGTAGGAAGATGTCTTTTAGGACCTGATTCTACAAACAGTTACGTATTGCATAAAATTATCTTTTATTTATTTCTTTATATCTAAAAAAAGAAGTTGAAACATTTCTAAGAAACAAAAAGAAAAGACCAATCTTGAACCTGTTTACTGAAACCAGCACTCTCAGTCTCGAAACAGATCTTTTATTCAAAATGCTCAGCAACCACTTTTCATAACAAATGCATATGTAACAATAAATTCCTGCTCCTGCATCACTTCCAACAGGCTGTGTTTATCTCTGTTTCCAAACCAACAGCTAATCTTCATGATTCCTGATACCTTTTGCTTCTTTCCTTCTCCACATCTGAACTACATGAAAAATGGCAAAGCATCTTCATTAGTCATGAGGAGGGAGGAAGCTTCCATTTTAAAGGTCTTTGACTCACTAGAAAATGACCATTGCTTATTCTAAATGCATATGCCTGCCTTGAAAGATCCAGCTTCTGTCTGGTGACACCAAACTGCAAAACTCAAATACACAACAGCTACACCAAGAACTTTCTTACAGTATTATACATATCCAGCCTGTCATGTTGCAATGATCTCTAAAGTTATCTTAACCTCAGCTTCTTTCTACTTTTCGCTGATTTTCAAGCTGCATGCAGCCTTCCTTTTTTATGCACTCTACTCACTAGCCAAGCATTTTTTTTTTTTTAAAAAAAAGCAGCAGTACATTTCTTTTTTTGAGAATGGCTTTCTCTCCTCTCTCCTGGATGAATGCATTTGTGTAGAGAGTGACAAGACAGGCAGTAGATGTGAAAGGAATCCACAACACCTGGTTCTCAGCCTCCTTTCCCACTGTGCATTTGCCTCCCTGGAACAGGATCAATATCATCACATATTTCAACAACGGTGCATCAAGGTCCCTGGAAAAGTGATGCCATGAATGACTAAATAACTGGAAAGTGAAATTCTCTTAGTGATATTTTCCAATGAGCTGGGATTTAAACAGTCATAATAACAGGAATGGTTCTGATCAAATAGTTTCAAAGATTGATATTGTATTAGAGCAGCATGAAACACACGCTGCTCTCTTCTTTATTCCCTCCCTCCAGCATGTATAGCTGACTGATAAAATGAACAGGACCTGTCTGTCTTAGAACAGATGATTATGGAGATCTTAAAACTACATGTAGGTATCCATTTGTGTATTTCAAAGAGTGAAACCCACACTGTTCACGAGGTATTACCTTTAAAGTCAATTTATACTCCAACTGGGAAAGCCCTCTCTGCTGTCTTTGTCAAGCACTGTAGATCCAAAGGTAGTTAGACCCTAGAATTAGAGGGAGAAAATCCTCTTTAAGAGTGAATGGCTTACCTAGATAGAAAGAGTGATTTATCTGATGTCTTGAAGTGATCTATTTATTTATTCTCTGGCTCATTGCATCAAAAGAACTTCTATATATTCACTGAAGAGATTGCAGGGGAAAGCTGGGGATGCTGAGTGATGACTGTTCTGTACAGAGCTAAACTGAGCTGGTGAAGGAAAAGGAAGGCAGGCCTGACTCATTTACTGAGCTAACTGACTGGTGTAGAAACTGTGCTAGGGTCAAAGTGTGGCATTTTAGGTGTTTTTCCCAGTGAACTGGCACAATAAGGATTAAATGAGGGAACTGGTGAGCTACAGAAATAAGGAGAGATTTAATGAGAGAGTAAGCAACAGGGTGTAAAAGAGGAAGAATTTCTTTCCCAGCACAGAAATACATTATTGTGGAATGGATTTTTTTGGTACAGAGAAAAACATCCACTCGCACACAAATGCCAGGGCTGTAGCTAAATCTCCATGCTGCTTCTGCTGGCTAATACTGTGTGTTTAACAGGAATAATTTGAAAAAAAAGTGCTTTGATGTCACACTTCATTGCTTTGATGGAAAGGACTCAACACCTTCCCCCCTACCTCAACCGCTCCACCATGGCTTCACATGCTGGTGATTTATATGGGTATTGCAATTACTTTTGAATCAGTAAATGCATCCTATGTGTCAAAGGAGGTTATTTGCTTCAGTGGTAGACTGTGGAGGGTGAGTCAAATCATGTGTCAATCTTCACTACGAGAGTGGTGAGGCACTGGCAGAGGTTGCCCACGAAGATGTGGATAGAAAGCTTAAACAAAAGTATTGTAATATATGGTAATAGTTACAATACAGACAGGAACCAACTCCCTCCAGTACCTGAAGGGGGCCTACAAGAAAGCTGGGGAGAAAGCTTTTAGTGACAGGACATGGGGGAATGGGTATAAATTGGAGGGAGGCAGATTTAGACTAGAAATATGGAGGAAAATAATGAGAGTGGTGAGGCACTGGAACAGGTTGTCCAGGGAAATTGAGGCTGCCCCATCCGTCTAGGTGTTCAAGGCCAGGATGGAGGAGGCCTTGAGCAGCCTGATCTAGTGGGAGGTGTCCCTGCCCATGGCAGGGGGGTTGGAACTGGATGATCTTTAATGTCCCTTCCAACCCAAACTATTCTGTGATTCTATGACTCTATGTAAAGTTGTTGTAGTTGCAGGAATGGGAAGCTTTTCAAAGTTCTAATTACATTCAAGTATTTATTCTCTTTAGGGTTGTTTTTCATTTCTTTGATAATATGACCTGTTGTGGGGTAAGGCTGCATTACTGACCTCATTCTTGGCGTTCAGATTGCATTGCCAGCATTTCCACTGAGTGCTTACATGGGGTCAAAACCCAAGGCTTTTAAAAGTTCTGTGTTTTGCATTCTCTCTGTGATGAAATATGCATAGATACACTGTCATTTAACTTCAAATGAACTGCTGTTTAAAACATTAAACACAGAAGCTAAGATGAAGTTTATCCCACTTTGTAATTTGCATTGACATTTAACCTAATTTACAATGACTACTGCTTAGTCCAGGTGGATACTGAACTACAGCTGTTCTTTAAACATTATTCTGTATATGTTCCAGAGTCAATTCTAATCTGTTTGACTTCCTTTCAAAGCACTAATTTCTCTCTAAATACAAAATAAATTTGCTATAGTTAACCAGGCAGTTAGCTAAGGAATTATTCAGCTTTGATTTTCATTTACTATGAAGTGTTGTTGTTATCTTTAATTGGCAGCTACAGTTTGAAGAAATACACATTTCACTTACTTCTTGTAGTTCTGTGACATAAAAATTTCTGATATTTGCCTCTTCAATTACAATTCTTCTTTTACATTCACAGACAAAATTTTTGAGAGTATGTCAGGGTTTTTTGTTGTGAAAGATATCCTGACTGTTTCCTAAGATAGATCTTTATTTTCGTTCTTTCTTTCGTGTTTGTTCCATACTGCTCCGGTCCCTCCTGTTATCAAAATACCTTAGAATGTCACAGTCACAGTAAGATTCCAGTGCAAAACTCAGCTTGTGTTAGAAGTGCCTTTGGATTCAGTGGACTTTGGATCACTCCAGGAGAAAGAGAGTTAGACCTTAGAAAGCTATTCATTATTTCAGTTTTGTTGTCAAAATACTTTTATATAAAAATTCGTTATTTATCCTTTTGATAGAATACTCTCTTAACAGTTCAAATTTATTTCTAACCATCTACTCCAAGAATATCAGCAAACAACGAGGCTCAACATGAGGAATTAATATTTGATAGTATATTCTCAAGAAACTTTTCATCATCCAACAAGACTACTTAAATTGCACTTAAGGTATGTCTGTGAGAGATGATATGCTGAACATATGGTAAAGTTTAAACTCTGGTATTACCTTACTCTGAAGAATCCCTTTTGATAAATATTTTAATGCACAGGAAATGGGAAAGAAGCCATGTCCTTTTGAAGTAGATGTTTGTCAGCAACTAACACATGTAAGGTTTCAACCCTTCATTTAGAAACCGCTCTGTAAAAAAGATCAGGTCCTGAAACATCTTAAGGATTTTCTCCTTTAGTAAAAAATCTGATAGTACCAAAATCTATATGCAGTTTCTCCTGCTCTGTTACATGCAGCCGTGTACGTATCTGTATAAACATAAATTTGCACATTATCATTTGATCATCATCATGATTATACATTAGGATTATAGTAGTCATGCTTACTGATACAGATTCAAGTTCGAGTGATATATGTGCACAGAGTAATGAATGGACACACTTTACATCACACAAGAATAGGAGTGAACAACTGAGATGGTGATGGAAAATACGAAGATCATCTTCCTCACCTGCATTTTTAAAGCCAGTAGGACTTACGCTCCCTGTGAGAGTTTACATAGAGAGACTCCTAAGTCCTCCCTACCTTTAAACATTTCGCTCATTAAAAAACCCCAAATTCATCCATGTAAAATGCACATCAATTGCACATGAAGACAACTCATGGAGCAATATTTTCTTTCTTTTTTTTTTTTTTCTTTTTCATCATATATAAGCACAGGTTTAGATGTGGCTTTCAAATTTTCCAGTTCCACAGTCTAAGACATCCAAATCCACTTTCTTGAAATGATGTCTTACCTTCATAGCAAGAAATGTATGTGGCCAAGGTGGAAAAAGGACAAGGAAAGCAGTAAAACTTATAAAAAAAATTTCTCAGTACCCGAAGGAGGTCTTCAAGAAAGCTGGGTGGGGACTGTTTGTAAGGCTTTTAGAGATAGGACTAGGTGCAATGGCTATAAACTGGAGAGGGCAGATTTAGACTAGACATAAGGAGGAATTTCTTCACCATGAGAGTGATGAGACACTGGCACAGGTTGCCCAGGGAAATTGTGGCTGCCCCACCCCTGGAGGTGTTGAAGGCCAGTTTGGATCTTCTTTTAGATCAGTGGAAAAGAGTTGATTATATGTATTTAAAGAAAAAAAAAAAGAAAAAAACAGGACCTTGATTTTTTAAAGAAGAAACAGAAGTTGACTTTTTGAGTAGCTTATTTCAGAGTCAGCTTTTCTAATAGTTGCTGTAAGGATAGAAGTCATGATAAATAGACAAGAGAGCTATAGATATAAAGTTAAATGAATGGTTCTGCAGTTGTGCTGAATGAGATGCTATTGCCAATCATCTTAATGTTGTGTGCCCAATGCAGTGGTGCCCAATGGCTTTATAATCTGTTGATTCTTTTTTTCAAAAAATAATTTGCACTGAGGAGCAAACCAGGTCCTTCAGTCATGTTGTATTAGGCACACAAGCAATTGACAGTATAAACAATTAACTTTGCATCCTACCATGAATTGAGAAACAAGTTTATGAGATGAGGTTGTGCAAAGTAGGCTCGCATACCAAACAATCATAGAGCAACACCTCTGGAGATCATCTAGTCTAGTCCCAGCTCAAAGCATCTGGAGAGGGTTTCTCGATGCCATGTCCAGCTGTGTTTTTAATATTATTTAGGACAGAGATGCCACAATCTCTTGGGGCAGCTTAACCTGAGTATTCAACCATCCTCGCAGTAAAAAAGTTATTTTGTTTTATTTGAATGGAATTTATTGTAGATCAATCCATAAATATGATTTTGTTTTGGAGTACTCACAATGAGAGGGAAAAAAATACTACTTGAAAAAACATGCCTCAATTTTTGAGGGGAACAGAGTCTCTTGAGCACAGGATCTGAGCAAGCACTGAGTTACCATGCCTAGTTTGCCCCTGTATTACTATGAGATGTAAAAATCTAAAGAAAGGGATCAAACTCTCCACTGTCACCTGGGAGCGTAATTAGGTCTTGTAAACAAAAAAGCTCATTCTTAAAGAACAGCGCAAAGATGTTGCACTGAATTCAGTCCATGGGTGAAGCTGCTTGAAACATCAGTCAGTATGGCAGTTTTTAACTGTAGGAACTCGAACTGCAGTAAGCAAATGAAATATGGAATTGAGAATGATATGCCATATTGGAACGACTTAAAATGTCTTCAGAGAGTCAATTTTCAAGCTGTGGCCTGCTTTATTGAGCAATGAATTTGATTTCTGAGATTCAGGTAGCTCACGTGATCCAAAACATACCATAGAAACCTCACTTCATTGACTTAATCCTACAAATAACAATAGGTATAATAATAGGTGAACTTAACACTTCATGGATGAGTATCTGAGAAAAGTGCCATCTCAACACCACTTACTACTTTAACAGATAATTAAGAGAGAGGGGACTGGTAAGGGCATTAAAATTCAAGAGGATACAGCACTTTTTTTCACTGAAAATCAACAGATGTTCTACTCTACTTGTTTGTTTATTTGGAAGTTTTCTACTGAGCAATATTGCTCTAGCTATGTAGGTAGAAGTTTGGAGTGTTTAGACTGCTTTGAAATAATACTGTTAAGAAGATTTTAGGGGAAGAGCTGAGGACATTATGTTAATCAGCAAGCACATCATAAAGGAGAAATGGGTAAACAGTTTCCATCAAATGCTTCTTTTTTGCCAGAAAGAAAGGAGGTTTTTTTGCCACTTCTATGCAAGTGCAACCAACATGTGCCTGGCTTTACATGCAAAGATTACTGAGTTTTTGTCTACAAAGACAAAGCCCAAATTTGGTACTTGGTTTTCAATGACAAGTTGAATTGTTACTGTTTAAACATAGTTGAAAAAGTAGTTTTTCTTCCAGTTTCCTTTAAAATTAACTAGAATAATGTCATCCTTTTCTACCCAACTGTACTTACAGGCATAATGGGCAATATTAGAGAAGAAAATGAAAGCAGGAGAAAGGTGCCAAGTCGTAACGATAATATGCTGAGGTTGTGGTGACTCTGCTGTAAAGAGACGGATATGGCATTGTACTCCAGATCTAAGTTGTGCAAGCATATTAAGAAGTACGTGGGATGAGAAAAGTGTCTTCAAGGGAAAATTTAAGCATAATCACCAATGACAAACTGGTATAAACTGGAAAAAAACAAACCCAAATATGTTTAAAAGATGTTGTTGGATAACAGCCTAGAGGGAGAATACTAAGTGGAATTAAATGGAAAATCATCCACTTGCAGAGGTAACTAAATGTTGTAAATGCAGGTTAGATTTTGGATGGTAGGCTAATAAATCTCTGGAATACCGTATACCAGAGATATTGTCACACTGTTAAACAGTAGATCAACAGATAGATGTGCTTTTAGACAGTTAAAGAGCAAAGTGGGTGTGTAGTACATTTAATGTACACATTTCAAAGGACTGTAGGTTATCTGAAATCTATGAAACTAAAACTGCTTAGGATGCTTGGTAGAATCATAGTACTTCGCCTGCATCCCCCCTCACATAACCAGCCATGAAAGAGGGTCAACGTGTGTTGGGCAAAGCTTAGCAACCTTTGCCCAGGTTGCCTGCTGGACTTTGGAAGTTTATGTGCACCTGCTTCATTATGCCTAGTCTTTCTGTCCTGTGTAAGCTAATACTATTTAGGATATTGCAGCATGCTGCCGTTGTATCACCTTTATTACGTATTAGACATTACCTAATAGGTGTACATTAATAGTTCAGCAAGCAGGAAATTATCAGAAAACTAGACAGGATTATAGAATCATAGAATAGTTTGGGTTGGAAGGACCTTAAAGATCATCCAGTTCCAGCCCCCCTGCCATGGGCAGTGACACCTCCCACCGGTCCAGGCTACCCAAGGCCCCATCCCACCTGGCCTTGAACACCTCCAGGGATGGGGCAGCTACAACTTCCCTGAGCAACCTGTTCCAGTGCCTCACCACCCACATCATGAAGAAATTCCTTCTTCTGTCTAGTCTAAATCTGCCCCTCTCTAATTTGTAGCCATTGCCTCTTTTCCTATCACTACAAGCCTTTGTAAACAGTCCCTCCCCAGCTTTCCTGTAGCCTCTTCACCTACTGGAAGGTCACCATTAGGTTTCCTTGGAGTCTTCTCTTCTCCAGGCTGAACAACCCCAACTCTCGCAGCCTGTCAAGGGTGAGAAAAAACTATGTAAATAATTTAAAATGTAAGGAATGTGGCAGTGGATATACAGCAAAAAAGATCTGTCACACCCAGAGGCAAAGATGGGTAACAATAGAAAATAACAGGACAGGTTACCAGACAATAGTTTATCCTAGGAAAGGAGTCTTCACAGAAACACTGTTTATAAATATAACCAACTTTGTTATCATGTTCAGAATCATAGTCAAATGGATGCAACATAGCTCAAAATCGTCCTTACCTATTATTTTCTTCTTTTCTGTTTTTTTTTTTCTTAAGAAAGGATTTTTAAAAACCCAGTTTAATTGGCAGAGTTACTTCAGAAAAAGCTGATGGAAGATCTTGAGAATTCACAGGAAAACCTACAACAACCTCCATTTATCTGAGGGGAATTATGAGAAGAACCTCACTGCCTTTGGTGCAGTTCGTGTTCGGAATACGGCACAAGGTCCCGATCCAGGCAAAATTTGTAATTGTGCCAATAGTATGTTATGACAGCCTGAGAGCAACAACTTGTTTCATAGCACAAGAAATGAGCCATTTTGTTATTTTCAAATTACTTTTAATCTAGAAAACGAGCTAAGGTGAAGCAGAGGTGTTTGTATATATTAAAAAGGCCCTGAATGAAAGAAGAGTTTTTGCATTGAAATTCCTTAGTCCTGCTGGTACTTTAGAAATTGAAAGTATGATGAAAAGATTCACATATTCAGTTTCAGTTTCACTTGAATATGAATAAGAGATAATGTTCATTTTTAATTTTACGCTATGTGAATCTGCATTAAGGATGTGAGAAAAGTGCTTACTTTCAGTTTCTCCAGACAATTTGTCTTCTGCCACATGCAGACAACATGTGTAGGCTGCCACAGCTAGTTGTTTGTAATTGATAATGAATATTTTTTTTAAAGGGAAGTGAAATTTGTGAAGGAATTGTTTTCATTTATTGACTGATTCAGTAGAGCTAGAAGTAATATTCTAGGTTTTCCAGATCAGGGAAATCCTATGAGATCCCTTCTTGGGAGAAAATTAAAGAGTGGTCTACTCACAGTACTTTTCAATCCTTAGCTCTTTCTGTAGTACAACTTCTTATTTTTTACTTTTTTTTCCCCTTTTCTTTACTTGTTTTAATTTCCAAAAAATGTTACTTTGACTTTCCTATTGGAAAGCTGGAAAGCAAAAAAAAAAAATTATGGAAATAGAGAGAAAAAAGAAGAAACACCTCACTGTTATAATTTCTTCCTATTAAAGGGATGTTTAAAACATTTTAAAGCAAAAAAAGCTTTCATCCTGACATTCTCCACAAGCTCAAGATTCCAAGTAGTATTCCTAGTTATAGTTTCTGTTGAATGAGAAATGAGATGAAAAGTATTTCTCAAACTCCGTTAAGTAGCTTTACAAGGAAACAAAAAACAAAAAAAAAAACCCATAGAAATATAATATTTGGAAAAAGTCTCCAAATAACCAGGAATAACAATACATATTCTGGAGAAAAACAGTTGGCAGTCATGCTTACTGAAAAAAAAAACCCAACCATTTTGTAACAACTACCTAGAACATAGTTAAGTTTTTATTTTCATGTATATTTTAAGAATGGTTAGCATTTTCTGGAAGAAAACCCAGATCTTATTTGTAAAGTTTACTTTTGCCAAAAGAGTCTTCCTATTTATTTTGTTCGTATAGTGGGAAAGCAGTACCACTACATGCATTTATGTTATGGCATATTCTCACAGACGTAGTTCTCACTGAGTTTCCTTTCCATTACCTTAACATCCTTGGGTTTAATAGAACTTAAATGTCTGATGTGCTTTTGGAACTACCTGCTTTGTTATTTTGCTAAATTAAGACATAAATAAATTATATTAATATCAATAGATTAAGGAGAAGAATTAATAAGTCTCGTGTCTACTCATGTAAAAATGAAAGGGAAGGTTTCTGCCACTAAAGGTGAAATATTTATGAATAATAACTGGAAGGAAAAGCTGAAGTTTCTAATAAGAATAAAAACCTAGTGATATTGTATTTTGACCAAATACTCGTAGCAGTCTTTGTACGTATAAAAAAAAAAATTGTTGAGCTTGTAGCATTAAAATTCAGCTTCAGAAAATGTGGATAAATCCAATCATGTACATTAGAGATACATTTTAAAGACAAAATAGAGTTACTTTCTCATTGTTCTGACTCTGTTTCTCTCAAAGTGCACTAAGTACACTTTGCTGTACAAGAGAAGCTGCAGACACTGGGAACAAAGGGATTGCCAGTTTGAAGTCAAGATGAGAGACAAGGACATTACTGTTTTCATATGTTGAAATATTGATCTGGATTACTATATGTATTATGTTTTAGGGTTTTGGCCTGTGTAAGCAATCAGCTAACTAGTTTGGGTCGAGGATAATCTGTCACTTATTATAACAACAGTTCTGATAAATGTATGTTTTTTTCTATTTTGAAACTGATTTCAGACATTCTGAGAATTGAAATACCTTTTCTAATGATAATTTGCTTTTGCTTGCTTTTAAAAAATATGGAGATCAAATGTTTCCACATTCCTTTAGTCTCACAGCTGTTTGCCAGATTTTATTCAAATTTGCAAACAGCTTTGTACCCTAGAAAGTGCATTATCTGGTAAATATTTTTTCCTGAATATTTACAAAGTTGCACTGCTTATCTCTTGAATGTATACAAAACCTCACAACACTTGGAGAATTTGCCATAGTTACACATTCATGGAAGTAAAAAGCCCCTGAAGAATTTATAACACTGCTTGCCTTGATCTGCTTTAGGCTGTTAGGAATGAGCTTTAAAGGTAATGAGTAGATTTAACTTCTTTTGACTTCAAAAACAGGCAGCAGGTTGTTTGATTTAGGAACACCAGATTTAGTTCAGTCTCAAATAAAAGAGAACAGGTGTGATCTGTTATAGCTGACTAGATTTGAGATAGTTTGGTTTTCATTTCTAGCAAAGCAGCAAATATTGTTAACAATGTAATACATCATGATGAGTGAATGGAAGGTGAAGTAAAGCCAAGAAAAGTTCAATCTATACTGAAGGCAGACTTCAAGTTCATCTTAAGGTCATATGGCGATAAGATGAAAAAACACGTAGCTCAGACACATAATTTTGCCTTTACCCTTTCTCTTAATAGTCTGATGGTTTGGGGATAAAGTCTAGCAAATATGTCAGGATGAATGATTTTTTGATTTTGATTTCAAGAAAGTGCCCTTGTGGGAATGTGCAGGAGAGTAAATTAATGGAAGGAGATGCTTCAAGATGTTAAGGCATTCTAAGCATTCTTTGTGTAGTTACAGTTTGAATGGTTAGTTCTGACTTTACTCAGTCAAAACCTCAGTACATGTGTACAGTTTACATTTTAATTCCATTCAGAGAATTTGCTGTTTACTGCGAAGTCATTTATCATCTAATCAGAAATTTTCTGATTAATTTTAAAGTCTTGGACTTGCTCTTTCTCAAATGAAGCAGTCATTTATTACAGCATGTCTAGTCTTGAAGCTTTGAAGACACTGGATTTTACTATATCCAGATATGATGTACTGAAGTACTATGACAGCATTTTAAAGAGCATATGCATTTCTAGAGCCAGGAAAATACCTTCATATCCAAGTACTTTCCATACAGACATAAACCCCTTTAAAACACATTTACTGTCTTTTAGCTGATTTTCCATAATAGTGCAAGCACTTACCCACCACATACATTCCTCCCTCCCCCCTCCTTTAAGGAATATTAGTCTTATTCTCATATGTGCTTGTAAATAATTTGTGAAAATATTGTTTCCAGAGATATCCTGGGTCATCCTCTCACCCAGCTTCATATGTCAGCAGTTTATATGTGTACCTACCAACTAGTAAACCAATATTCTCTTCAAGGTCAATGGAGAGCAATATCCAGTGATTCATCTGACCTATTTTAATCATCTATTTTAGGATGAGATGACTCATGCTTTGAAAGTGCCAATTTTATTTCACATACTGTGAAAAAGTCTTGACAACTAGCTGATATGAAAATATCTTTACTGCTGATGTCTATATTTGTGATCTCATGAATGCCATTCTGTGTGTCTATCTTCAGAGCTCTTTGATTTCAACATCCTTTCTTTATGAAAATTCTAGTCATCCAATCAGTGAGTTTAAACAGAATTGTATAGCACTGCTGAATATGCATATACCACAAATATCAACTAGTTACTAGCGTATTTTAAACCATCTTTGTGAAAGAAATTAATGTGGTGGGCTAGACTCTGCAAGTCATGTTGTTTCAGAGTGAAAGTACTTCAGAAATAGTTCTTTTATCACGTGGTTAACAGAAATTTCATTCAGGATAAAGAATTTTGGGAAGGGATACTATTAATACTATTATATCTAAAAAAGCACACATCTCCCTTTCATATGAATGGATGCAGTTATATTATTGCAAATGTATGTTCTGCATGTAATTGCATATATACAAATTCCACTGTTTCTATAAGACTGAGAGTGTGGCGATGGAGGAGGCACAGACCTCGTAGTCTTCTCTAAGTATATTCTTTTAATCAGCACAGCATCCAAGAGTCAAATTAAGAAAGTACTACTGGCTTCTTTCATTCAGGCAGATCTTTATACAGCTCTTTGGTTTTCCAAACTTCAGACGAACAGGATGTTTTCTGTTTTGTCTGTTCTACACTCTTGTGACTGTTTTCAATATCTCTAACTTGTTCCCAGGCAGTTTTTTCCAGCCTGGCCTTCTTACACATTCAAGATTCATTATCCTGTGTGTCTAGCTCGGAACACGTGGTCTTTTTAATAATGTTTATTCTCATATGCTTGATATCAGCTTCATGCTTTATGTTAGTCCCAATTAATCTTCCATATACATGGTGTTGCTCCCACAGAGAGAGTTTGTATCTTCTTAATTACAACCTAACAGTGAAGACAGTGTCTTGTGTGAAATCTGCCCTGAACACTGTACATAGTCAATGTACAATAGGAACCAAAGTTGTTTGAGAATTTGTAAAATAATGAAAAGTTTCAATATTATGGCAATTGCTTAAACACAGTGAAAGGTTTAACACTACAGATGAACTTACCTTCTTCAGTATCTTTCTTCCTGCGTTTAATGAATGCGACCTTTAGTATAATGGTATCACTTACTTTTTTGGAGATTACCAGACAGAACAATTTTGATCAGGAATGTGGGAAACTAGTGTGGAGATTTCAGGATCTAACTCCTTACTCTGTACGACAAAATCACATGTCAATGCCTCAGCTAGCATTTAAAACTTTGTCTAACAGGCTGTCCCAGCTGTTGCTGTATTTTTGCTTTAATTAGATAAATACATTCTTATTAATCAGAAAAAAACCTCTTTTTCATATGTACAGGTGACTGTTGCTACCTGAATACCAAAAAAAAATAACTGCTGAAATTCACTTTTGTATCTTTTGAAGCATCCCAATGTTTAATAGTGTTAATCTCTACTGAAATGTGTATTATTTGTGTACATAAGTACAGAATTTGTGACAGCAGTCGTTGTCCCAGGATTCACTGCAAGTGTAACCAACTAACTAACTCTAAATTCCCGATAGCTGCCAATTTTACAGGGATTTAGAAGTATGAGATAGCATATAGGAATTAATTTTAGAAAAAAAGCAAATTATCTTCTGTACCTTGTTGTTCATTTTACAGGTATAGAAGGTTAATTACATGGCTCATTAGGAAAAATCAGATCTATTAATATCCTAGTATAAATAAATTATCTCTGGTTTTAAAGGAATTATCAAGGGCCCCAACCAATGCAGACAGTGAGTAAAATGGTTACCAATATGGGTGAAAGGATTCTTGTCCTTCAAAATGCTACCACAGGTTCTGTCTTCAAAATTGTAGCATTCTACATTGGTCAGCTGAATTTTGCATGAGCTGCCTTGAAATTCCTACCTTTGGTTGTCTTATATTAACAAGTTAAATCTTACTGTATTTCCTGCCTTTTTGTCAGAAGACTGAAGAAAAGATTGTCCAGAATAGCTTGATCTTGCCGTAGGATGGAGTTGGATAGTGTTTCATGAGGTGATCTGTTATTGGATTTGTTATCTAATTCTTTGCTTTTGTTGCATCAAAAGGGCTTTTGAGCATTTTAGATGCACGATAAGCCTCTTGTGTTGTTTTCAGAAGTTGTATCTTAGTATTTTACTTATCTTTTTTTTACTCCTGGCTAAATCTTGCAATGATCTGGGAGACTATCAAGAAATGTTGAGAACGTTCAAGGTCTGTAAAAATCAGTAGAACTGGAGGTCACTCATTGAGTAGTGACATTATACAGAATCAGACTCTCAGTGAGTCATGGGCTTTCCATTTAAGTCAGATACATTTGTGAAACAATAACCTTTGCCTTATTTTAATAGCTTTGGATGCACGCAGGTAATACACAACAGTGTCATATAATATATAGAGTCTGCATTATTTATCTTGGTTTGCAGCATGTAAATAATAAATCCCATGTTCTGTTATTCTTACTATTACTGAGTAGCAGCTTAATTTAACTCAGTAGGAATAAGAGACAAGAAATATAAGAATGGCAGAGGTACATCTTTAAATGCTCTGTAAAGATGAGTTAAAGAATTGTACAACTCAACAGTACTGTTACTTAGAAATAAATGCAAATACATCTGAGAACTTATCTAATATCTACTTTCTGATGCTTTTCTCCAGCTTTCATTGCATTTTAATTTTCTAATTAATTTTAGAGGGAATACTCATGGGGATACCTATTTATATGTGAATTTGAAGATGCGTAACTACCTTGAGAGAACAAAAAGGGAGCTTTGAAAAAAAACTTATCAATAACATTTATACATAACAGCATGCCAGAATGAAAATAAAATGTTATTTATAGTCATAAAATGTGCTTCATTTTTTTTAGAAAATATGTTCTCTGACACATCCCTGGAGGTGTTCAAGGCCAGGCTGGATGGGGGCAACCTGGTCTATTGGGAGATGTCCCTGCCCATGGCAGGGGGATTGGAACTAGATGATCTTTAAGGTCCCTTCCAACCCAAACTGTTCTATGATTCTATGATTAACAAAGATAAGTGTCTGTAAAAACATTACAGACACATTTTCTGTCAATTAAAAGCTTTCAAGCTGAGGAACATGTTGCATGATTTTTCTCCAGAATCTGTTAGGAGGCGCTGGGAATGTCAGAGATTTTATATCTAAAGAAGTCAGTTGTCACAGCAGAATCAGTGCTAAATTTGAAAGCTGTGCAGTGTCAGGAGCAATCGAGTATAACCAGTGCCTTTCAAGAAGGGAAAGACTTTGAGAATTAAAGTCTGTTAATTGAAGTGGTACACACTGAAAAATATATGGACACATTAATAAACATAAATATATATGTATACATGACTGCATATTTCAGATGCTGTTAACTTTATTTATTATCATGTTATAATTTAGTGAGGGACAATTTCAGTTGCCTCTAAGCGGAAACCATAAAGTTAGGTTCAAAAATACAGATGGAAAATTTGTGATTCTTGGTAGTTTTTAAAGCCACAAGTAATTTCCTGAACTACAGACATACCTGGATATTTCCACTTTCCTCTTTAATTTCTGAAACCTTGTAATGGTATTAATTCTTGAAAGAGCTTTAATTTTTCCCTTATTAGTTTTTCTTTCATTCAAGTCCAAAATTAATCGGGTCTTATGATGGTATCTATAACTCGACTAGACATCTATCTCTGAAAAAAATAGGCAATTACCCTGTATCATCCCTTAACATTTGCAAGTAGAAATCTGATATACCTTTATGGTCAGAAACATGTTTCTGCATTTATATTTTGTGACAAAAACTTCAAATTTCCTGTACAGCTTTATTCACATATTAATTTACTCATTGTGTCATTATGAAAACTGGTTTTATGCATTCATTTCCAGTTTGAAATGAATCCTTCAACTTGATTTTATTTAAATAATTTTTAATTGATAAAGAAAGAAAATGTTTCCATGTTTTTAAGGGTTACGTTTTTTAAAAAAATACAACATTCTGGAAATTAAATACTCATTTTCCCTTGAAACAATAAACCATGAGAAGTATCCTGAAGAACCCTAGTGAAATGGTTTTTAGAGGAGGCCTTCATGCAGATGACTGTATTGCCTTAAACTGAAACTGCAGGACTAATAACCTGAAAGTGTATGAAATGGTGATAATGTTGGTTTAATAACACTATTTGAGACTATTGTGTAAAAGACAAGATTAATAACATCTCATAAGACTTTAACATGATTACATTAATATTTTATCAGCACTGCTATAGCAAAGTAAAAATATCTGCATCTAAACAGGCTCCTTGCTTACATTTTAAAGGTGGGATGTCATCCAGAGGGATTTCAACAGGCTGGAGGAGTAGGACCATGTGAACCCCATGTGGTTCAACAAGGACAAGTGCAAGGTCCTGCACCTGGGTCGGGGCCATCCCTGATTTCAATACAGGATGAGGGATGGTGTGACTGTGAGCTGCCCTGCAGAGAAGGACTTGAGGTGCTTGAGAAGCTCGAGATGAGCCAACAGTGTGCACTCACAGCTCAGAAAGCCAAACGTGTCCTGGGCTGCATCAAAAGAAGCGTGGCCAGCAGGTTGAGGGAGGTGATTCTGCCCCTCTATTCCTCTCTTGTGAGACCTCATCTGGAGGATTGTGTCCAGTTCTGGAATCCTCAACATAAGAAGCATAGGGAACTGTTGGAACAGGTCCAGAGGAGGGCTACAGGGATGGAACACCTCCCATATTAGGACAGGCTGAGGGGTTGTTCAGCCTGGAGAAGAAAAGACTCCAAGGAGACCTTAGAGCTAACTTCCAGTATCTGAAGGGGCTACAAGAAAGCTGGGGAGGGACAAAGACTTGTAGTGATAGGACTAGGGGCAATGGGTATAAACGAGAGGGGCAGATTTAGACTAGACTAGACATGTTACGGAACTTCTTCATGATGTGAGTGGTGAGGCACTGGCACAGGTTGTCCAGGGAAGTTGTGGCTGCCCCATCCCTGGAGGTGTTGAAGGCCTGGTTGGATGGGGCCTTGGGCAGCCAGATCTAGTGGGAGGTGTCCCTGTCCATGGCAGGGGGGTTGGAACTAGATGATCTTTAAGTTCCCTTGCAACCCAAACTATTCTATGATTCTATAATTTTATTTTAATTTGATAAATGATGCTCAGCCTGTTTCTCATCTCTTTAACACAGTCCTTACAAAAGTACTTTCTTCTCTCTTGTTATTTATTTCCTCCTCATGTACCCAGGATCATTTCCACATTCTTATCAACGTCGTGACTTTAAAAATATTTGTCTTAAAGGGCTTGGTTTTTAGAAATGCTGAAAGCAGCTGTTGTCAACTGGATTGTTGATGCACTGAAAAGCTGACAAATCTATGCCTTATGCTTTGGTAGCAGACTGGAATCAAACCAGAAACAGCAGTAGAATAGCTGGGCATCCCCAGATGAAACAACCGATTACAGAACTGGGTCCCTCCAGAAAAATTCATTGCAAAGTCTCTAGTACAATAGAATGCAACATTGGTGGTTTCTGAAAAATATAAGTTGGATGAGACCCACTAGAGTTATCCATTTCACCAAATAATTGTAAAATATAATACCACTTTTTTTGCATAATGCTCTGTCTAGAATGTATCAAATTGAGATGCTTATATCTCTTTTTGATCACTCATCTTTCAATTAATTAAAAAAGTCAAAATTTAATGAAAACCTTCACCAAAATTTCAGAGCAGCAGACTGTAGCTGATTACTTTTCTGTAGTTTTTTGCTTACAGCTATTAAAAAAGACAGTTTTTATTTTCTAACAACGTCACTCTTTCAGTATTGCATACATACTCTACTGTGGAAGGATGGCTCAACAACCGAGGACATGATTTAATAGCAATGAACAATCCAGGGTTCAACACTTGTAATTAAGCCTGGCGTTGACCTTGGTATGTTGATAGAAGAAAGTGCATAACAAAAGCACGGAACTCAGCACTGGAAAGTCCCTAAAAGGTCAAGACCATTGTACTAGCCCCCTTTGCGTGCTTAACATCTTTTAACCAATCTTGTAACTACTTAAGGCGCGTGGACAGTACAGTAGGACCAATTGTAAGTTGTTTATTAGCTCGTGCTCTGCTAGAATAAGTATATAAGGAGTGTTGTGTTTATGAATAAAGGAGAACGACTATACTCATATTGAGATTTCATCGTTACTCGGGGTCCGCATCCCACTCCCACACTCTACCACATCTATGAGCATTATTTTAGACTCTTGATCAACTTTGTTTGCTTTTTTCTCTATTAAAAAAACATTAAAAATATTACTAACTTCAATCTTCTCTCAAAGAGTAATTTTAAACTTTATATGCTTCTCTAAAAAGTTTATTACACAATTATCTTGATAATTTACTGCATTGATTTTCTATTAATAAAGTGACAAAATCAGCAAAATACTATGCAGAAAATTGGTAGACTGGAATTATTACTACATTAACCGAATATAGCAAATTATTAAGTAATTAAATCACTCAGACTTGTTTGTTAGAAGAGGTTCTATTAGTAAGCATATCACAGGAAAAGCAAATAAACCATATTGCTCAACTCAATTATAAAATTAAATGGGCTTTGTGTTCTTCAGCTTCTAAGATAGTATCCCCAAATATAGTCTGACCTCTTTAATAGACTCACTGATTTTTACATTTTGAAAACTATTTTCAACCGCCTGAAATAACAAGTACATTGCTAGAACTTGGTTGTTGGTTTGGGTTTTTTTTGTTTACTTTAAATAGTCTGTCTAGGTCCATCTTTGCTTCTGTGACTTTTTCATGACCCTTCAATGAATGAAGAGCGGACAAATAAGGCCAAGCACGATAAAGCAGGTATTCCTCATTTCTGTTGCCTAAAGGCAGCAAGTCCTTCCTAAAAGGCTTTTTAAAAGTCAGTCCTCTTACTTCCTACTCCATACAACTGCTAGTTTGACCCCAACTCCAGGCCCTAAAGGTCCATGCTGAAGCATCAAAGCTTTACATTCTTTTTTCCTTCTTCATGAAAAATTACCAGCATCTGTTAGGGCTTTGATTCGAATTTTGCATAGATACTGTACTAGGCTTGCAAGATGATGTTCATCCATCAGTACAAAATTTAAATACTCCTCAAACCAGTGATCCTGTCTTTGGAGGCAGTAAATTGTACCTTGGACATCAACCATGCCCACCATCGTTGATCATTCCACATTGCTGACGTATCTACTCAGTCTTCAAGAGGATACGGAACAGTTAATGACCTCTACCTTCCTCTGTCTGTAATACCTGGTCTCTCTCTTGATATTTCTACAGCTGATTAATAATATGGATCCATGAGTGGAATCTTTTATGAGCAGGATACATTATGTCAAGGTTAAATGTGAACAGTTGCTTTATGTTGGTAAAAAACAAAGGGAAATATTTCCTGCTTTGTGGAAGTGGATCCTGTATAGGGCTTATGCAAGGGGTGTCGCATGTACAAGGACAAGCTGCTTTTATGGAAAGTGAAATGGGCTTGAGAACTACACAATATTTTTATTATATTTTCACAGCTACAGATGACAGTGAAGGCAAACAAAAAATAATATCTGAAAGGACATATGGGTGGAAAGCATATGATGACCTTAGGCCCTGTAGAAAGATAATTGAAGCACTGGATATGCAACTTTTTTTTTTTTTATTCTGAGACCTCAGGTGAATTAAGAGAATGTTGTATTGAGAACAGTGAACTCTCTCCTTGGGACTCTTTTTGTCTGTAAAATGCATATGAGTCAATAAAGGAAAATAACAGAAGGAAAGGAGAACAATAAAAACAAATTTTCAGTGTTGTTATGAATCTTTGGAAAGACCAGACCCTAAAACATGTAAAAGTTCAAGTCAGCATCTGATCTTTCTTTGGGAAGATGTGAAGGCCCTTCTTTCTCTGTTTCCTTTTGCATATGCCGAATTAATGTAAAAGCTGCCCAGATCACAGTTTTATCTTGTATTTAAATTTCATGCGCTTGCTTTAAAATAAACACTCTGGAGTCACAAATACTGGACAGTACTTGAATAGTTTGAAGCAAACTTAATTTTCTTTCCTTGAGAAGGAAGAAAGTTGAATTCTTTTTGATTCATGAGATCACATTCTTAGAGGTGACCTGAAGTCATGAGAAGGTACATGAGCATCTGCTAAAAATCATTGTGAGTTAAATTTGGAAAAAGCCATACAAATCGACAAAGCAGCAGAACAAGCAAAATTGCAAATGTAGAATTTCAGAAATTAGGACAATCAAGAAAGGACGAAGGAGGTTATTGCACAGAACGTACTGAGACCAGCGGAGAAAAGCCTCTGAGTGGTTCACCACAGAGGGTAGCCTAAGAAGCTATGTAAAAAGAAGTCAATATGCAGACAGAATTCACCAAGCAGAGCTTGTATGATTTTGTACGGTTTTGCTGTTGTTACTATCCCTTGCACTTGCTCAGGGTGATGACTTCCTTGTATGCTGAGCTTTGGAGAGGAGCTGGATGCACTGTGCTAGCTATGTATTATTACAGAAGGTACTGAGGCAAAAGAGGCAGCAATAGGCAATAAACCCTACACCATCTCTTTTTCCTGTGCTGATCATCCAAGTGGCAAAGCATGCTGAGTGCCCTGAAGGAGCAGGACCAACAAAGAAGTAGAAGGGCACAGGAACATGCCAAACAATTTTCCAGGCACAGGCAATAAAGAGTCAAGAAATCCTTCTAGCACACATATGTAACTATCAACTATTCTGTTCTCCTGGGAAAAAAAGCAATCTGGGGAAAAAGGAGAAAAAAATCTTTTTCTCACAGCATTTTGCTTATGCTATGCACTCAAAAGCAAGCAGGGGTCCATGCAGACAATCTCTTCCTTGTGTTCCTGCTGTACAAAAGCAGTCAAAACATCCTCACTGGCCCACATTCCTTACAAACATGTTACAACAGCAAAGCAACTGCTTTAGGTAAAGTTGTCATCTATTCCTTGCAGCAATGTGTTGGCTGCTGGCTCCTTATTAAAATAGGGGTCACTCAGATTGTGAAATGTGTAACAGGAATAAAGGCAAAATTTAAGTTCTAACTCTTACAGCTAGCCCTTACAGGTTACTTAGACACAGAAAAAGGAGGCTGAGGGGAAACTTTATTGCTGTCTACAACTACCTGAAAGGAAGTTGTGGAGAGGAGGGTGCTGACCTCTTCTCCTAAGTGACAAGGGACAGGACGAGAGGGAATGGCCTCAAGCTCCACCACGGGAGGTCTAGGCTGGACATTAGGAAAAAATTTTTCATGGAAAGGGCACTGGAACAGGCTGCCCAGGGAGGTGATTGAGTCACCTTCCCTGGAGGTGTTTAAGGCACGGGTGGACGAGGTGCTGAGGGTTATGGTTTAGTGTTTGATAGGAATGGTTGGACTCGATGATCCAGTGGGTCTTTTCCAACTCGATGATTCTATGATTCTATGATAAATAAGTAAGTGTTGCTAATATTACATCCACATTTCTAAGAATCAGAGAACCATTGCAGATAGGATCTGCTCCTCGCCTCTTAAGAGGATGACACATTGCGGCCTTATTGCATAATGGTGTAATCCTTTTTCTTGCACTTTTCCCCCAGCATAAAAAGCAAAGAAAAAAAAGAGTGAGGGAGTGGGCTGACCAGAAGGGAAACTGCAAATTTGTGTCTTTTAGTTTCCAGACTCTGAGAGTCTTCTGGAACTTTCAAAAGTCATGACTATTTCAGTACAACACATCAACCAAAGATGTAAATACCAAACCTGCTTCTTCCTTTGTGGTATGATGGTGTAAAAAAGTCAAAAAGAGTGATGGAGAGCACGGGCATATGACTGTCTAAACACAAAAAATAGCATAGCCTGGCTAGATTAAAGGGCAAACACTAATTAGAATGAGAGTATGAGCCTTTCTCCTCTGAATGTAGGAAGTCCAGCAGTTAGATACTGTTAGCATTTATTTTTATTTCCAAAGCTTTGCAAATGGATTAAGTGTATCAATTTGATATTCAGCATCTTGACCAAAGGCAGTCTTGACTGCAGCAGAGTCATGGCTTGTTTAGCACAGTTTATCATCTCTGTTTCCATGGATTTCTCTGTTCACACTCTGAGTGCTGCAACAACTAGTATTACACACTTAATACAAGGTCTCGTCACAGAACCAGTGCAAGTATAATCACCTGCAGATATGAACTGTGAATCCATGTGGCCCTGCTTTATGTGCCTGACTCAGATCTAATGACCACTGGAAATGACAGGACCTTGTTGTGCCATTGAAAAGCAAAACCTGTTGATTAAATTTCTGTTTTAAGGGAATGCTGTGCTGATGAAATTCAGGTATTTTATAAAAGTTTTGCAATGTGATACAGCAGTCAGAAATGTGGCATTTGTTATAGATGCCAGCATTATCCATTGATTTTCTCTAGAAGGAACTCCAGTAGGTAGAAAAAATCTCTTTATACAGTTTAATTAAGGTTTACTCCGGCAATCATAGATGCTTAAATTGCTTTGCCAATTGCCACTTGAACAGAATGAACAATTTACAGATCATCATTCTTGAAGGAAGTAAGGAAATTGTAACTATGTGCTTAAATTTTATTTCTGACAAGTGCCTGGTTGAGATCTTGCAAAACATTTAATCATGAGTTTATGTGTAAATGTAATAGCAATTCTAGACTTAATCTCAAGAAGATTTAACGTGAAAAAAACTATTAAGGTAGAATTAGTATCACCTAACTTTAGCTATCTGTAAGTCATAGTTTAGTCTTCAGATTCTTTCTATAATCAATGATAATGGACAAGCAAGTCCAAAGTCTATTAATCTTGATTGTCTTAAGTTGGGAAATGTTTATTGGACAGTTGACTCCAAAGGGAGTCCACATAATGAACTTAGACTTGATGCTGAACTCTTATAAAGTTAAGTGAGATGAATCTCATCCCTAATTTCCAAATAATAATGGATGCAATCATTACAGTAGCTCCATTTTCACGAACACCCACACTTCATTACAAGACAAAGACATAAGCATGATGTTATCAACAGAACTATTCCGGATAAATCATAACTATGCACTTCATATAAATGGGAGTGGTTTATTTTCCCATCATTTTTTTAATTGCTGCTCTTAATGTACCTAACCATTCCTCATTCTGACATGAGAATATTATGTATTACATTCTCTCTGCCTGAAACTCTATTTGTTCCTGGTTTTCACTACATCCTTTACAACTCCTTTTTCTCTTATTAGTATATTTGGTTTGCTTCCTCCCTTAAAAGCAAATATACACCTTTCCATTCCCCACTTTATGTCCTGAAGCTGTACCCTGTCTTCTTATTGAGTATCTGTAGTTCTGCTTTGCATGTTATCATTGTCATTAAGAAATCATCAAAATCAGTTAGGGTGGAATCCTAGTTTGCTATGGAAGCGACTTGAAAAATTCCCAAGTCATCAATGGGACAAGGTGTAACTGTTTGAGAAGTGATTCTTCTGAAACATTTAGCCTTCTGCAGCTCACTCATCCAGTCTAAATTTCTCTCTTTAGAACATCTAAGGCATAAAGACAATGTAGGGGCTGTTGCAAGGTACATGATACAAACTTTTTCCTTTCTTCCAATTCCTGACAGCAGAAATCAATGTTTGCCATGAGCAACAAACAACACTGAATTTAGGTTACTTCAAAACTTCTTTCAAACTGATGTTCTAGATATCACTTTCCCAGAGTAGCTGGATTTCAGATAATCACTTCCCTTAAATAAATTAAGGCCTGTCTGGTCTCAGTAGTTACTCTATGATGTAGTTAATGGCCTGTAATGGTCCAATCATAGAAAATCTAAATCAGACTTGGAGCAGTATGATGCTACCTAGAGTATTCAAGACTTAAATAATTTGTCAGGTCTTAACTCAAACAAGAAAAGAATATAGGTATGTTTTAAAAATAAGTTTTAAAACAAAGTAATTCTCGAATTAGATGTAAATTGAATGCTGTACATATAAGGATAAATAGTCTGCAAGTCATATGATGAAGGCACTCACTCTTCTTTCATTGCTCTGACAGTAAAATCTGCTGAGCTTTGAATGCTCTTGATTTCAAAGGCATAGAGCCTCAGCATTTCAAGAAAAAGGCTATGGTTAACCTGTTTGCACCTCAGTTTCCACCTTTGGAAAATAAAGGCTGTTAAGGACTTTCCATTTTGCAGGAATTCACTTTTGTGAAGCTAAATTACTTAACAACTGTAAAATATGCTGAGATCCTGCTGTATGACATGGAAACTGCAAAGTGGTATTATAATGCTTACAAATGCAGGGAACAGGGAATGGGAACAGAATCAGCAGTTTGGGTGACAGGTGGTATGCAAACAGAACGCGAGAGTGAAGGAAGTCTCTGGGGAGTAATTTATTTTTTTGTCTCTGTAAAAATGCTTGCCTAATTCTTGCACAGCTCAGTTTTCTATTGAACAACCTGACTTTCTCATAAAGGGGATTCATGGAACTGAACTTGTTACTAATTCTCACTATGCTACTACTCTCAGGAGAGACCCAGCTGCTGCTCCCAAGTATAAATGCTGCATGACAATCCCCAGGAAGAACATTTAAAATATTATATAAAGTGAAAGAAATACTTTTTCTTGTTACCTTGCATTTCCTTCTGTCTGTCTTATCAGTGGCAAGTCTCTCTTTCTCTTCCTCTCAAATTTTCCTTCCAGTTTGGCTGAAAAGGGATGATGTAAAGTGAATAACAGAGGACGAGAAAGTGGAAAGATGCACCAGTTTATTCTTATCCAATAAAAAAAAGAGAACATGAAGTTTGGATCAGATTAAAGATCATAGATTTTTATGATCATAGATCATAGATCTAATTGTATAGAAGAAAGTGAGTTGTAATATTCACTTTTAATTCTGGGCCAGGAAAGTGAAATATTTTATGATAATATATCATTGAAATACTTAAGGGTAGCACCAGAAGCTTAAGAGTCTGTTGAGAAGAATGCTTATGGACCAAAATTAGTAGCTAGTGTCTTATTTAGTCTTTTTTATTTTTATGTTCTTTTTTTTTTTTCCTCTAGCCTGTACAAGAGGAACTTAATCTACTAGGAAACAGAAGTCTTGGAATCTTCTAGGGAAGTGGGAAATTGCAATAAAAATGTTTAATCTGGTAGGAATGGAGAGGAAATGTGAACACAAAGGTGTGAAATACCAGCAGGAGGATGGCCTTAAAAAAGTCTGGATCCTACTGTTTCAGTTCATCAAGATCCTAACACACATCTACCTGCTGTTCCTCAGGACAACCAGGTCTGAAACAGATAATGAGTAAATCCTGATGATTCACAGAGGTGGGACAAGACCAAGAGATTAGTCGCTGTTGGCTCCTGATGTATCAATGAGACGCATCCAAAACTGACACCCTCCTAAAAAGAACCCAGCAACTGTGGGAACAGATTTGAAAACTGGTGTCCTCCATGCCATTGCAAGCACCCCTGGACATCTCCCTGAATAGAAGTGTCAGTGCCTGACTACTTGCCAAACTACTTACATGCATCTTGATGCTTGCGCGTGTGAAACTGTGAGTTCCTTTTTCGAATTTATTGGTTGAAATAGTACCATATGTTGCATCAAACCCAGGGCAGAATTTACTAAAGACTCTTTTCAATAACTCCTTCTTACGTTTTATTTTTAAACCCTCAGATTCTAAGAAAATCATAAATCTACATCAATGATGATAAGATGATACTAGTGTCTTAATATTATCTTGGCAACTTCTCCAAGTCATAGTAGAATCTAAGGATTACAGAAGTATTTAAGCCAATATTTTATGATTCAGATGTCTCTGAGGCAAACTATGTCATGAGAGCTGGCACAGAGGTCTTTTAATTCCTGCATAGAGGAATATAATTTGCTGTCTTTTTGGGATTCTTTTTATTATTTTTTTGGAATCAATGAGATTGCTAATCAAATAATATAATGCAAATAAGGTATGGAATTAGGGCGCTGTCTAGATGAGACTCAGAGCACTAGAGTCATTGGCAATTTAACATCTATGGTGTTATTTCCAGTCCTCCTGCTTCGATTTTTTGAGGCAGACCTCTCCCAGAAATGTCAATGAATATAAAGAAAATGCACAAAACTCATGTTTTGCACAGGCAAGTGTGACAAATTTCTCACCTTCTGAAGCAGGCTTCCTTTTTAACCACTAGAGAGGAAAAGGTTCTTCCAGGAATCATTTATCTGACTGGCTTTAAACATTGGTTTAGCATTAAATTAAACATATCTTACAAGGGTTTTTTCCCCTACTGTCTACTTGGAAACCCTAGGAGCAAAAACACTACATGAGTTAAATAAGTCTTCCTCGATTCCAGAAATTCAAGCAGAAATGTTTAGTCAGATTTGTTGGGCAGAACAGAATCTGTCTCCACAAGCCACACTACAGGTGCGTGCTTCCAGCGCCATTCAAGTCCTTATTTTGTCATTATAATTTTGGAATTAGCAGATCATTTAAAATACCCAAGGAATTCTATCTTATTAATGTGCTGTGTATAGTTGTGGAGATTTTTAAATCATAGCAAGGCAGCAGTATGAAACCTAGAATTCTCATCTTCTTCAGGAATTAGGTTGTGAGCTCTTTTACCTTGTAATATCATGAAAAATGCATCGGTCACGATATTAAATTATCCTCAGTTGGCCTTTCAGACCTGAGATATTCAGTCAGTCTTCTTCAGCATGTACTGGATTCAGTTAGATACAAATTATTTCCTTTCTCTTTTTATGTATGAAAAATGTCACTTTGTACAGTAGTCTCTCTGGTAATGACCCTATGACTCACTGTAATTTTAGAAAACATACAGAAATTCTGTTTCCTCGGATAAAGGTAGAAAGTAATCACAGAAATTCTGTCCCCTGGGACAGGTATTTGTCTTCTTGACTCTCCTTAAGTCTTCCATGTGCATTACTGCTTCAAAACTGGACATGGAAAAAGTTCTTTGAGAATAGCCTCTTCAAAATCTCCTGTTGTCTTTCCCTGAGAGGACGAGCAGTCTGCTTCATGCAAATAAAATATCCTGAACTCCAACTCAAATGTTTCTCAGGATTCACAGAAGGTTCAAGCCATATATGTAGAAAACTATCCCTTATTGCTGGCTATGTTGTCATGCTTACTTCTTTTTTTCTGTTAGTATGATGACAATGGCTTCAGCAACAGGCAGTTCCTAATTGTGTCTTTCTAAAAGATCAGCAATGTTCTTGACAGGATAGTGTCTGGAAACCACGACTTTCTGTAACCCTTAATTCAGAGAAGTGTGGTGGTGCAAAAGCAGAGCTTGCCTGGGAAACTGACTGTAAGAATCATTTTCATTTTTTGGTTTGCAAGGCACACTCGTTGAAAAACCCAATGTTTTCCCTTACTTATGTTTGACACTTGGAAAGAAGCCCTTCTGTGGTTGAAAAGAAAGTCACAGAAGTTCAGCTTTTCTTCTGTCCTTGTTAAACTCGTAGCAAAGTCATACTGGTCAGGTTTTTATGTCTTTTCTCTGTTCAGTGTCAAAATATGATTTTAGTGGCCTAACGCTGAGATAATTTCTTCAGCGCTGGTGAATGCGCAGAAAGAAAACAAACATAATTAGTCATCTTTTACATAATGAGATATTCATTTGTGCCTCCCTCAGCAGCATTTGAATAAAGACAGAGTATATTGCTAATTAGCTAAGTCAGGACCTTTCTATGAATGCAGACCAACTATATCAAAAGGAGAGATGATGGCTTTCTCTCAAATATGCATGTTTAATTTTCAGTATTGACATTCTAATCTAATAGATAAGCCCTGATCCAAAGCCCACCAAAGGGAATTTAAAAAATGTTATTCACTATTTCTCAAGTCAGCCTTATACCATGCTTTACTGGCAGATACGAGTGAATATAGCAAGTAAAGCTGGTGTGTAAGCAATAAACTTCTAAGTATTTGATAGAAAGATATTCAGAAGAAACAGCAGTCACACCCAGTAAACACACAGTCTGTCTCAAAGGCTGTAAATACAGAGCTTGCTCAGTATCTGTGCAGTAAATTTTTGCATGCCATGTATTTGCATATAGTTAGAAACTCAGATATCAACTTCATGCAGTTTTTAGTGATTTGAAGCCATATGAACTGAGTAAAGCAGTTATAGCCAGTTTACCGAGAGCCTAGAAAGAGCTGAAAAAATTCTAAGGACTCCTAAGAATTAGATTATTATAGAGAACAATACTAAACCTTAAAAGTGTGAAAAGTGAGCTTTCTAAGGCAAGAACTGAGGAAGCTATAACTGACTGTAGTCTTCTTTACCCTTTGTGTTTTCTCATGCATGCCACATCTGTTTGTACAATCTCATTCAGACTAATATTCAGACATTTCCTGTGGAAAAGGACATGTTGCCAACTACTTTTGCCCTTCCATGGGGACTCTTTGTTCTAATTTGAACTTCTATATGCAGCTGTAATATGAATAACCTTGATTCATCCTCTACTTTGCTGTATCAGTACTAAAAATGTATAAACAATGCGAAGTAACCAATACTTAAGTTGTTACAATTTGCAGATAATTATTGGCTGTGATGCTCATAATAGTGAAATCCATAGGGCTTTTGTGCACTCATTATGTTAAATGTTTTTTAATGACAATTCACTTTTCTTTATGTATATACTTGTCATTATCCACTATGACTGATGCCAATATTCTGTTAGCCTTCCCATGCTAGTAAGCAAGGAAACACAGATCCAGAGAAATCTTTGCTGTAGCAGAAAGAAAGAGGGTAGTATGAGCATCCACAATTTCCAAAGCAATTTATTGTGTTTTATATGTGTAATCTTGTGGCAGCACTGACTAAAATGGTTATTTACCTCAGGAGAGTTTTTGTAACAGTGAGTTAATGTGATCTGGATGATGAAAAGCACTAAGTGATTCATAGAATTACTACTCCTGGTAAATCACTTAGAGGTTTCATGACAGAAGGGATGTTTGACTTTATTTCAAATGGCTCTTTATATCTATTCCTCTCTTGTGAGACCTCATCTGGAGTATTGTGTCCAGTTCTGGAGTCCTCAACATAAGAAGGATAAGGAGCTATTGGAAGGGGTCCAGAGACAGGCTACAAAGATGATCCGAGGGCTGGAGGACAGGTTGAGAGAGTTGGGGTTGATCAGTCTGGAGAAGAGAAGGCTCTGAGGAGACCTTTGAGCGACCTACCAGTACCTAAAGGGGCTACAAGAAAGCTGGGAAGGGAAAAGGTCACAAACTCTCTGGGGCAGTTGCCAAATCTTATTGTTACTACAAAACATATGCCCTTTCTTTGAAGCTGTATATTTAGAAATACTTCAAAAAGACAGAATTCATTCAGAATGTTGCAGAATCAGACCACGTGCATGTGGATTTTAAATGAATGCCGTCTAGGTAAGGCACATTTACATTCAGACCCCCCTTTCTCTTTTTCTCTCACTTTGTAAATGTATAGTGTGGAAATAAAGAGATAAATATATTAGTTAAATAAATCATAGAATCATAGAATAACCAGGTTGGAAGAGACCCACCAGATCACCAAGTCCAACCATTCCCATCAAACACTAAACCATGCCCCTTAGCACCTCGTCCACCCATGCCTTAAACACCTCCAGGGAAGATGAAATACATAAATAGAAGTTCTAGGTTACGTTTGTGAGAACTTATTCCATGCAAACAGAGGGACAAATTATCCTTTATAATATATTCATTTTTTGCTCAAATCCTGAGACAAGAATGGACTTTATCTGGGACACAAACTGTTTACAAAAAGCAAGTTAATAAGAAGAAGGTAGAAATAGATCGGCCATTTATATAGACTAATATTAAATGCAATCATTTGTATAAAATGAAACTTATTGTTTTCCAGTTGGAAACATGGGACTTAGAATTAGTTCTTCATATAGAGGGAAAATGTTCATCTTTAAGGCTGAAGGACAACTACCATAAAACATAAATATATTAGTAAGGATTTATTGAATTTACTTAAGTGAAAGCTTCTATCCTTTTTTTAATTTTTTTAAACGTTTGAAGTGAGGGGAATAGCCTTGACTGTAATGTCACATGAAATTACAGCTTAATAAACTGTTTGCATTTGGGCATTTTCTTGTTCAGGAAAAATAAAGATTTTTTCTTAATTTGTTCTCAATAGACACTGACCTTCGAAACAACTCATCAAGAGTCTACCCTGAAGGATTTTATTAATTTGTGCATCCTCAGCATGGTCTCTGTTATAAATGCTTTGTAGAAGAATGCGTTGTAATACACATTTACACAGCACTCATGAGAAATATAACACAGCTTAGATAGGTAGCAGAAGCCAAATAACAAGCTTTCTTCTGCCCTTAAATTTTAAAAGAGTTTCAAATTTCAGACCAAAAAGAACAGTTCCCATCTCCTAGCATTGTTCCTGGATATTTGAGAGCACTATGCGCTCAGCTCATGTTTTTAAGCTTTTCTTCTAACCTAAAGATCTAGGAATGTAATAGAAACATGAAAGCAAAGGTTCCGATCTCACCATGTGCCTCCAGCAGCTGTAGATCAAGGCAAAAATCTTTAATAACTGTGTCTTACTCCTCCTCTGCCTAACTTATAAAGTCTGAATTTCTAATGTGTGTAGCAATGTCACTGTGTGATTTCCCCTCCGCCTCCAACACTTACTCTATCATGTAAGCAAACTTATTTTTTATTGGAGACTAGACATTAAATATGTAGAAATACGGCTATTTGTGAGAGGATTATAATTGTATTACTGTTTCCAAAAGGAGAAGTTATGTCTGCAAAAGTCTAACCTCTTATTTCAACCATATAGTTGTGGAGGCATCCACAAAGCAGGCAATGAGTACTCAAAATGAAGATTTATTCCAACCTAAATTACTTAGCACTCTGACAAACCAGAGTAAACCACAAGTCTGGATGTCAGGTGGGAATATTACTACACAACCAACACGAGAATTCCTAAATTTCATAAACCATCCTATAGAAGAATGACCCAAAACGATCCAAAATGTGAACAATCACTCACCTATAAGGTGAGGGCTCTCAATAGCAGGGAAGTGATCTTGGGTGTCGTCCTGACTCAAGGGGAGAGTCTCCAACTGAGATCCACTGCTCCAAAGAGGACAGACTCGAATTCCCCAGTGGAGTTCTGTTTATACCTAGTCATGTCTGTTCTGCGGAGGTGGTTGAGTCACCTTCCCTGGAGGTATTTAAGGGATGGGTGGACGAGGTGCTAAGGGGAATGGTTTAGTATTTGATGGGAATAGTTGGACTCGATGATCTAGTGGGTCTCTTCCAACCTGGTTATTCTATGATTCTATGATTCTAATTGTCTGGGCACCCCAGCTTCCGAGAACTATGTGTACAAAAGATGCATAAAAGCATGTGATAAAAAGTAATCATGTTTCATCATCCAGAAAGCTCCAATCTTTGTCAGGTCTTTGGCAAGCCCCAGACATTGTCAGATCACCCAATAATTTGAGTTTTTCCCCGTATTTTTCACTTACTAGAAAAATATGCCAAATTTCAAGCAAACACGCTTTAGAATTTCAATTTCTTTCCACTGTCAGCAGCTGGCGGGTGGTTAAGCTACTTAAGCATAGGTGTCTTTTGCCACTGTAGATGCGCTATGGTATTGTCCAGCCTCAAAATGCCCATAAATGGGGCTTTTGTAGCGTTGGGACATTTTTTCCAACACCATATGGATGTCACATGTATAAAGTCATGAGGTGCCTGGTATTTTTCTCATCACATAATCTTTCTTGGGATTTAATTTTTTTTCTTCTCATGGTCTGGCTGGAAGCAATAATGTATCAGATTTCCACTAAGGGACCTATCGGAAAAAGAAAGGGTAAAAAAGTAAAATGTACTGTTTAATCTATACTTTGACATTGATTTTTTTAAATCTAATTTTTACTATGATTTAGCTCTCACACAGAATGAAAATGTGTTTCTAAGGAAAAAAGTGATTTGAAAGAACTGAAAAGGGATTATTGCAGCAATGTTACAGTTTGTTTGTAAAAAAACACTTTTAACTTGGAAAAATTCTCTGCAACCACAATGCTCCTTTGAATAGCTTCAGTTTAGATAAATCAGCTTTACTTTTTAGGAGCAGCTATAAAACTTTTGCATGGATCTTTTTAATTCAGTTCCTGAGGTGTGTTTTGATGGAAATCTGTCGATAAGGGTATCTTCTTACAGGGCTTTCATGGTCCAGTGATGCTGAATGACCCCATGACTGAGCAATCCTGCTTTCTGGTGCAGAGGAATACATCAAGGTTACAGTGAAGGAATCAAGATGGCTCGGTAACTCCAAAGTTATGACATTTAAAAGACACTCTTCTCATGCATATGGCTTAGGATAGTTTTAGCACATACATGATGCAGACAATGTGTGGTCATTTATGGAGTTTGAGCATAACCCTTCTAGAGCTAAATAAATGCTCTTAGAAACTTCTGAGTTTAGACCTCCAGGTTGGCCTCAGGTAAGGATGCTCAATGAAATCCATACTTTTGTGTTTGTGTGAAAAAGGCTTTAGTTATTTGATACATATCACTGCAGAATGATCAGAGGCTATGCTGCTGCAGAAAGCATGACTAGAACTCTTCAGTGGGGTTTCTTCTTGCTTTTACACTTGGTACTTTTTACACCAATATAAATTGAGCGTTCCCAGTTTCTTATTTATAGTGATAAAAATGAGAGAAGATTTAGGTTGCTTGTTATATGGAATGTCTCAATAATATGAGTGCTTTCTTTCACTGATTTTTTATTGAATAGCTGCATGAATACTCGAGTACCTCATAGTCCTGCTTAATTTCATCTCTTTGATGCAGTTTTAGGATTTAGAGGAAAGGATCATCACCTGATTTTGAAAAAGATTTAAAAATCATCCCTCTCTGTCTTTACCAGAGATAGAGAAGCTCCTTATAAATGTGGGTGTCTGTCATGTAGGCAGAGAAAGAAAAAAAGGGAATACAAAGTGGTGATTATTTCTTTTTAATGCTTTGAAGCTCTCACTGCTGGCAACATACAGGCTTCTTCTTGTTTTTAGCATGTCTACCTGTTTTATTTGTGAGGGTTGCTTTACAGAAATAGATCTCTGCTTATAGCATATTTCTTAATCATCTCTCATTTATAATACATATTAATGCCAAGTCAGACATAATATTCTGTTGCTCTTAATACTATAAATTATTTATGCAAAAATTATGAATCAGGAAAAGCGAGGCTGTAGAATTTGATGTTTGTGTCAGCAAAACTGATGCTGCATCATGCAATGCTTACTACACAGGTATTTTTCACAACTATTTTATTTTTGGGCATCATTCCTCTTTATTTTACAGTTTGTCCCTGTTTATTTCCCCATGCCCCCGGCCAGGTCAGTAGTCAAAACCGGGCAGCTCTTAGTCCTAATTCCTGCCTTACAGGAAAGGGAAAAAGGAAATGAGAGAGAGAGTTGCAGGCTGGAAAGTAGCACTGAAAGAGCTTTAATGTAGCAATACTAATAAAAGGAAGATCATAATAATAATAATAGAATAAAAAAATACATGCAAGCATATTAACTCAATTCAAACTGTCCCAATGACCATATATCACCAGTGACACTGCAGGGCAGGTGCAGGGAAGGTCCCAGACTGGATTCTGTTGCAGGTGGGAGCTGGATTCAGGAACTGGTTCCTCAAACTGGATTCAGGAACACACAGGTGGGTTCAGGGTCACACAGACAGATGAGATCCTCGCAGAGCATTGATTATCAAAGAGGGATTGACCCTCCTGATCTCTAAGCCTTTATACCGAGTATGATGTGGATGGTATGGAATACTTTGTTGGTAAGATTTGGGTCTCCTGTCCTGTCTGCTCCTTCCAACAGGTGTGACCTCCTTCACACCAACTCTGGGATGGTCTTAATCTACATAGGGATAGGTGTGAGCAGTGGCCTCTCTGCACAACAACAACCCACTACCTTGGTGATAATTATCAGGCTTAGATGAAAAGTCAGAGACTACATTCTGCTTTAGCCCAAACCAGAACACAATTGAAATGCTAGTATTTTCTGTATAATGAATATCTAGAACGAAAGTTAAATGTGGTGGGAATTGGTAGGTATGAGCACTATAGGTAGGTGAGAGTATACAGGTGAACAAGGAGCCCATCACCTAACCCAAGCAAATTTGTTCATGTAGTCTGGTATGTTTTCATTAATGGCAGAGTTGTTATCTGGAAATTAGGTAGTTTTATTACGAGATAAAATTACAACATTTTGGAACATTTAGGCTAAAATAACAGAGAAAACTGAACAGTGCCACATACTGAAGGAAACTGATAATATTGAGGAAACTGGTAATCATTTCAGACTTCTATTTGTTTAGACAAATGGACAAGGAGCTGGAAAGAGCAGTAACACCTCAACATTGAGGGAAGGTGTGAACAAGCTGACATTCATAAAGTTTTCCAGGTCCAATTGCATTGTTATTTGCTCCATACTGCAAATGTCAGCTCCCTTGTACTCACCATTTGAGAAATGAAACAATGAGAGGGAAAAGGCAGTGAATTCATTGAAGTGTAAGAGTTAAAGATGCTCCACCTCTCATACTGTTTAACTTTAACGATTCTGTGCAAATCGTTACCATTTCATATTTCAGTGAGCACATCAGTCCATAAAGACTGCAGTATTTGGCTGTATCATGAGGATGTTACATGTAGTCATTTGTATGTATAACAGATTTTTACAGATAGTGCAGTTATTGTTACCTTTGCTTGAAAATGAACCTCATCTTTCACTTTGAAAAATACCTTTCTGATCAAATCCCTAGGGAAATTTTAAGTTCCTGGTTTTGTTTCACCTCTGATGCTTTCAGCAACTTTTCAGAAGAATTAAGATGTCTTTAAAAATTAAAAAAAAAATCTTTGGCACTCTGGAACTCTGATGATTATTTGTTGGGAGTGACCTCGCAGACTACTTGTTTGTATTTTAAATGAATGTTAAGTTGATGTGTTCTCTTTGAGGAAAAAAAAAAGAATATCTTTCATTATAGCTTCCAAAGAAATGATTTGCTTTTGTTTATGTGAAGCCAAATCTCCCTCAGAACATGCTACTTCTTCTGTTACCTTCGAAGGATACCCTACCTTTTCCAACACAGAGCAAGTTGTGCCTTATATTGTGCTCTGTATTGTAATGTGCACATCATGATGATAAATGACACATGCATAATAATTACTAGAGAGAAATAAATTTAAGTGTGATATTATAGAATTTATAAAGCTTTTAAAACATAAATAAATAAGCAGACATAATGGTTCCTAATTGATTGCCAGTTCCATTAAATCTTAATCACAGCAACGTATTTGTAGTATATGCTATTATTTCTTCTCTGCAAACAAAAGCCGCTGGAGAGAGAAAGTAATTTGAACTCAGTAGTGTACATCTATGATAACTCATGTATCCATATTATCATTTATACTGCTGCCATGGGATTTTTATACCGTCCCATGATGTATCTGGTATTGACCACTGTCAGAAATGAAGTCCTGGCCTCGATGAACTTAAGGTCACATACACCTTCATGTGGAAAATTAAAAATAGAGTTCCCTGAGCTCGGTCTAATTTCCTACATTAGAAAATTCTGGAGTTGGTTTATGACAGCAGTGGACTCACCCCGGTTTAAAACTACAGATTTCCAAATTAAATTGGAATCAAACTGTAGTCCTTTCTGTTGGTAACTTTTCACTGTTTTCATGGAGTTAAGGCTGACATGAGAATCATGACCCCCTTGATTTGAATCCTTTCACACATTCCCAAGACAAAATCATGTAAAGATTTCTGATTTTGATAGTATGAATCGAGTTTTGATACTGAGTCAACTGTTCACTAAGACAATCTTGATTGAGTAAAATGACTGTTTCATATAAGAAGAATTATTGGGAGAAGCACAGAGAAAATACTAACAGTTTATGATTATTTTATATTTTTCCTGAAATTACAGATGAAGAATTCTCATATCTCACAGTGGATATAATTGAAGACTACAAGCCACAGTAATCAAAATTATGATGCTTCTAGAATTCCTATGAATGAAATTTTGAAGAGGTTTAATTCCTCATCTATATCCACAAATACAGACAATGTGGGTGAAAATTCTTGTGATAAAAGGACTGCGTGCAAAAGCTGAAACATCTTTTGTTTGATTGCTACTTTTGGATCAGTGAATCTAATTGCTAAAATAGTTTGGTAGTAGTTTGATATCCAAATGTTTGCCCAGGTAGAGGTTACCTATGTCAACTAGAAACTAGAACGATACCAGATACTTATATATATATAAAAAAAAAATACAAAATTGAGGTTTTGAATATATGATAATATTTTAGTCATTAGGAATGGGAAGACAGAGACTTGTGAGGGCAAAGTGAATGAGATTTGTATACAGAATAGAAACTCATTATCCAGGACAATCTTATTTAGACTTCCTTTTTTACACCTACAGTAATGTAAGAGCAAATAATTGTGGAAACAATTTATGTAGAGTTATGGATTCACTGATTCACCATTGAATTATTCTTGTATTATCTCAATGTAATGTGGTTTTGAGGAAGACTTATAAAAATTACTTCTGAAGTATAGTCAGGCAGCCATGTATCCAAATGAGATGAATTGCGTAAGCTATTGTTGTGGATTTAAAAATGTGTTCATAATTTCCATCTGCAAATTGCAAGAACAGAAAATGTAGCCCATGCTCAAATATTCATCTCTATCTTCTGTATTTGTACCCAAACCCTGGGTTAAATAATAGTTTGTAATTGCAAGACTGTAAATCAGTTTAAAACACTGTGACTTAAGCCAAGTGGTTGCTGCTTCACTGTAATCTTTTAATAGAATGCTACCTGCCAAGTTGAATTTCTGCTGTGATGCCAGAAACAGATGCCTAATATTGTGATGTTCAGAAACAAAGTATAAATTAAAGGAAAAAGGACATAGCTGTTTTTCCAGAAGTGAAATTAAGATAGAATATGGATTAGCTATAGTGGTATACCTGGCTATAGTCATAGTCTGGTTAAAGTTTAAATATGATGGGTGATAACAAGGAGAGGGGAGGAGAGGAGAAGAGAGGAAGGAGGGGGAGAGGAGGGGAAGGGAGGATATTTTCAATAAAAGGCTTTTGATTATCTCTAAGTCTGTTCCCTAACCCCTTTGTCCTCTTCAATGGGGACATGCCAGAGCTTCAGATAATTTCATCAGAAATAACATCTGGCTGTATATATAGACAGAAGCTGTGCTCCTCACAAGCAAAAGTCAGAACTCACTGGGATGACATCAACATTATCTGTATTAGTGAAACAACAGTGATAAATTGGAAACATGTAGCGCTTCCTTGTTAGCTTATTAGCAATGAATTTGGATTAATAAAGACTAGGTTGATAAGAATATTACTATATTTGCATTAAATAAAAGTTTATTGAAGAAACATTTCTGATGGTTTATAGTTTCATCAATATGTTAATAGGAAGTCAGCCAGGTGTACTATTATTCTTTCTATTGCCCTGAAAGTTATGCTTTAGAAGATTTAACTCAAATCAACATTTCCATTTGATGCTGGAAAAGCATATAAAATTAGAAAAGAAGGAGAAGATAGAAAACTACTTATATACAGTTTACAGGAATACCTTGCCATTGATTTATGCCTCTGTCTTTTGAAAGTGTAGTTAAAAATCTGCCCTTATAAAAACATGGATCATATCATGCTGGTAAGTATTTTACAGATAGCTGAAGAATTATGTCTCTTGCCAGTGTTATGAAAACAGTTTGCATTTCCTGAATCAACATATGGAAATATTCAATATTAGGGTCATTTAAGATATTTAATCAGACTTGATGTCTTTTATGATTTTTACAAATTCTCTAGCTCATTCAGAAACGAGCTACTATATACAAAAAGAGAATAACAATTTCATCTTGTGTCTTGCTTCAGAATAGACTTGCTTCTAGTATAATTTCTTGTGCCAGGTTTAGATGTATGAACATTTGTGCATATATAGAGAGATGTACATATACCCACACGCTATACAAATAATAATGTTTAAAATGTTTAAAATGTTTTCCCATTTAGTAATTGCATTTATGAAACTGCAAGATATCCAGTCTATAGATTCTCAAGGTCTAGTAAGGAACTTCCCAGATCTCCTGAGATAAGTAATAGTTGCAAGGACAACTAAAAATCATTTAGAGCATTTAAGTTTTAGAGGTGGTGTTATAATATTTTGTCTCTGAGTAAAGTGATTAAATATTGACATATTTTTCTTGTAGAAATTGCTAATCCTATGACATTTGTTTTCTTTTTTGAGATAGAAAGTTTGAATACACTTTTTTACAAATTTTTTTACAATTTTTTTTACCTATTTTGCATTATCATAAACCAGAAAATTCAGAGAAATTATGAAGTGTTGACTTGCTATTATAGTAAAAATAAGTAAATATTTACACATCAGAATAGCCAGGACTAAAATTAGCAGATGCCTCCCAGTCACTGTCATGTAATTCTGATGACTCATGCATTGACTGGATAAGCTTTTCTTGCATATTATGTGTTTTCTAGATGTAATCATTTGCTTTTCATCATGTGTCACAATTTCAAACAAAATGGTGATGATATGTCATGGGAACTGGATGACCTTTAAAGTCCCTACCTACCCAAGCTATTCCATGATTCTATGAATCTAGGATTCTGTGATTTGTCTGTGAACCAATAATAAACCAACACCTTAACAGAGTATTTTGAAGCACTTTGCTGCTGGATGCTGTATTTTTACATGAAATTTCATCAAGCTACTGATGTTTTATGTCAGCATGAGTTGCAAGAACAAGATAAGTGACAGGAGCTGAACGGGCCTGTCTAGGACATGTGGATCTGTGCATAATGAGATCCAAAACGAACAGTAGCAGACTCAGATATGAGCAAACTGTGTTTCTAATTTCCCAAATTCTGTTTTCAGCTAGGTACCAGACAAGATCGTTGTGCCTGCCGTGCAGTTGCAGGTGAGATTTGCAAGCCTCCACGTGCACAGCTGTGCAGTCACCCATCACTGAGCGCTGTGAAACTGTTCGATAAGATATGTGGTAGCTGAATGCTAATGATCACATTTCAACCCACTGTTTCAACTTGATATAATAAGTCCTAGAAAGGGCTAAGAGGTATTCCATACACAATTCTACAAAGGGCCACAAAGATGATCAGAGGGCTGGAGCACCTCCCATATGAGGACAGCCTGAGAGAGCTGGGGGTTGCTAAGCCTGGAGAAGAGAAGGCTCCACGGAGACCTTAGAGTGACCTTCAAGTACCTGAAAGGGCCTACAAGAAAGCTGGGGAGGGATTGTTTACAAAGACTTGTAGTGATAGGACAAAGGACAATGGCTTTAAACTGGAGAGGGCAAATTTAGACTAGACATAAGGAGGAATTTCTTCACCATGAGAGTGATGAGGCATTGGAACAGGTTGCCCAGGGAAGCTGTGGCTGCCCCATCCCTGGAGGTGTTCAAGGCCAGGTTGGATGGGACCTTGGGCAGCCTGATCTAGTGCGAGGTGTCCCTGCCCATGGCAGGGGTGTTGGAACTGGATAATCTTTAAGGTCCCTTCCAACCCAAACTATTATATGATTCTATGATTCTAATTCTTATTCTGAAGAATTCTCAGCCTGTCCCCATTGCCATCCTCAAGCGGCCCGAACTCAGTTCTGCTCCCTGGGCCTGATCTTGACCCATACCCATGAGAAGCCCTCGCCCTGAAGTCTCCCATCACCCATTTCACAGGCAGCTGGAACAAGAGCCCTGGTAGCACTAATTAAACAGCACCCCAAGCCTTTCCATTTTCCTCAACAGAAAAAAACCCAAAATGTTTTGGTTTTTGTTTTTTGTTGGGTTGGTTTTGGGTTTTTTTGTTTTTTTTTTTTTTTTTTTTTTCAGTTGTGCTGCATATTGCAGTTTGATTTGCAGTTAAAACAAGCTGCAGCCTGAAGATATTTCTTTCTTGGAAATTAGTTGTCCAATTTGCATATTTTTTTTCATGGTACTACCCATGCGCTCTTTAAGTTTATACTGGTATTCCCAAGAGTAGTGTGTTGCACACAAAGCACTGTCCTGTTCACTCAAGTGCATAGATCCCAAGGCCAGGATTTTCTTTTAAGAGTGCTTTATGTGACCTGTCAATTTATCATTGAAGCGCTTAGTTACTCTGAAATGAATCTTTTAACACAGCCTGCAGCTGCATGGTGGCTAGTTTACACAAGGTATTATGCCATTTTTAAAGTCAGTTTACAAATTTAAGGTAAGAAGAAACCTATTGATTCATATTTGAGCAGTATAAAATCAATCAGTGTAAACAACTTCAAGTGAATAATTCATACACATTAAGAAAGAAAAAAGGACAAAAAGAACTCAGGCACTGACAATTGGTAGAAGCTATTATGCTAAACACAACATATTTGAGCATCTTACGCAGCTTCTGTGCTTATAAATCACTGTTTACTGGTTAATATTATAAATTATTCTTCATGAACTTGAAGAAAGAAAAGCACTATGGATTTGTCAAAATTGATTTCTATGTGAGTTATGATTAGACAGGGAAATACTGTTGCTGCATTACTGGAAGGACGCAAGCAAGAATTTTATATGATTAAAACCCTGGTCATATAGTCAGTCTCCAATGTGTTATACCTGTATTTAGAAGACTTATTTCTTCATAAATCTTCTTCATTTCTAGTCGTCTCACACAGACTTTCCAAACCTCCTGGGTTTTGTCATGGTAACAGATTAATTTATCTCATTTCAACCTGCATGATGAAAAATTGTCAGAGAATTCTACAGTGCCTCCAAACATTAGTTTGCTTTTAGCATTTTGTGTTTACAGTTGACACTTGAAATTTTTTTAACATTCTTTTTTTGATATACTGAACTGAATTAATAGGGAGATTGGTTAAAATGGACATTGCAAGTTAATTTTGTCCCATTTCCTTCCTTGATTTGGTAGTATAAACCCTAGCATGGTACTTAGGGCAATATTTTGAAAAAAAAGTGTTGCCAAATTAGTCTTGCTAAACAGACAAGAGATGAACTTGAGCACTCACTAGAAGTATACCAAGATCAGAAGATACCAGCCAGGCACTACAATTATCCAGATCCAGTCTGAACTAAACTCAGCTTAGGAAAGCCTAACCAGCTAAACTCAGGAAAAAAGAATGTTTCTGTGTGCCTTCAGTTCAGCATCTAACACTTGCAACAGATACTGCTGTGGAATCTTGAACTCAATTCTACCAGAGTCCATATTTTAGTTTTGCATATTCCTACTTAAAAAAATACCTTCTTGAAAGAATATATATATGAACAAAGCCACCTTGAACCATTATATTTCCAGTTCAACTGTTCCAGCAAAACTGTTTCCATGGGGAAAAATATTGACATTTAAAAAAGAGCCTACCCTTTTCTATTAGTAGGACTGGGGTTCTGTGAATATGCGTTAAAGTTTTTTAATTAATAATTATTGAAAGAAATAAATTTTTGGCAAAGATTGCTGAACAGTTGTGAAAACAAACCGGGTATATTCTTACCATGAAGCTTTAGTACAAGAATTACACTCAGAGAACAATATTTTTCCATGTGATGTTGCCCAATGAGAAATATATATGACAAAACGCTGACAGATCTGAAGAATCAAAAAGTTTGGGATTGTTTCCATTGGTATGCATGGGAATGCTGATTACAAAATCTTTCAGTGATCTTCCTCTATCATTAGCTGTGTGTTGTCAACCACAGAATCTCACAGAATCACTAGGTTGGAAAAGACCCACTGGATCAAGTCCAACAATTTCTATCAATCACTAAACCATGCCCCTCAGCACCTCATGCGCCCGTCTTTTAAACATCTCCAGAGAAGGTGACTCAACGATGTCCCTGGGCAGCCTGTTCCAGTGCCCAATGACCCTCTCTATGAAAATCTTTTCTTGATGTCAAGCTCCCCTTGTGGAGCTTGAGGCCAATCCCTCTTGTCCTGTCCCCTGCCACTTGGGAGAAGAGGCCAGCTCCCTCCTCTCCACAACCTCCTTTCAGGTAGTTGTAGAGAGCAATGAGGTCTCCCCTCAGCCTCCTCTTCTCCAGGCTAAACAACCCCAGCTCTCTCAGCCGTTCCCATAAGACTTGTTCTCCATCCCCTTCACCAGCTTTGTTGCTCTTCTCTGGACATGCTCCAGAACCTCAACATCCTTCCTGTGGTGAGGGGTGAATGACCTTCTTCAGAGAAATTACCGTCTTCAGAGAAGAAAGTCAAGAAGGGACTCTTCCAGAAGCATTTACTAGTGGCAAGACAGATGCAAACATGCATTCTACTTGATAAGAACTCTCAGTCTCAGACCTCTTCTTCCTCATTTCCTGGGAGAGAGATGTTAGCTTCTGTCCCGGTGGTAGCTGAGTCAAATCTGACCCAAACCCCAAGGAAAACTTCCAACTAGATGGGAAAGAAGAACCTTTAAAAAGTAAATTCTCTTCATAATTTGTGAACAAAAAAGAGCAAAATGTGTCATATTACTTGATATAAAATGTTGGCCCACTCATTGCTTAGCACAGATGCTCCTTGAGTGAATCATTTGTGCAACATACTATAAACCCAAATCAGTTCAGTTCTTGGAAGAAGAAAGCACAGAATGAAACTTGAGCTTGTTTGCATTCATAGAGATATCTCATGTCTAATTTGAAAGTTTGGCCAGTACAAGGTTAGTGAAGATCAAATTATAAAAGAATTGGCTTTTTATTAAAGCTTGCCTTCTGTTCACTACCCAGATTTGGAGGACATGCCTAAATAATTTTTGAAATATTTGCTATATGCTTTAATTAAATTTTTTTCTGAATCTTTAATTATGTGCTCCTTTTGCTGGGCTTTTCTTCAGCAAAACACTTAAACATGTGTGCTTAGACTAAGCATAGAATCACAAAGTCGTCGAATTGTAGAATCATAGAATAGTTTGAGTTGGAAAGGGACTTTAAAGATCAACCAGTTCCAATACCCCTGCCATGGGCAGGGACACCTCCCACTAGATCAGGCTGCTCAAGGCCCCATCCAACCTGGCCTTGAACACCTCCAGGGATGGGGCAGCCACAACTTCCCTGGGCAACCTGTGCCAGTGTCTCACCACCGTCATAGTGAAGAAATTCTTCCTTATTTCTAGTCTAAATCTGCACTCTCCAGTTTATAGCCATTGTCCCTCATGTCTTTCTAAACAGTCCATCCCCAGCTTTCTTGTAGGCTCATTTTAGGTACCGGAAGGTCACTATAAGATCTCCTGGGAGCCTTTTCTTATCCAGACTGAACAACCCCAACTCTTTCAGCCTGTCCTCGTAGTGGAGGTGCTCCAGCCCTCTGATCATCTTTGTAGCCCTCCCCAGGACCCGTTCCAACAGTTCCATATCCTTCTTTCGTTGAGGATTTCATAACTGGACACAATACTCCAGATGAGGTCTCAGAAGAGAGCAATAGAGGGGCAGTATCACCTCCCTTGACCTGCTTGCCATGATTCTTTTGACGCAGCCCAGGACGTGATTTGTCTTCTGGGTTGTGAGTGCACATTGGTGGTTCATGTCGAGCTACTTGTCAATCAGCAATAAGCATATAGTAATGATTGTATTTAAAAGGATATGCGTGCAAGTTTTTTGCCTGCAAGCACATTGTACAGAGTTAATTAGGGATCTTTTTCTTTTTAGTATATAAAGTTCTTCGATTTTCTAACTTCTTTATAACTTTTTAATAATCTTTTTTTAAGTTGCACATTAAAGCATGTTAAAGAATTGTTGAATAAAACTGCCGCCAAATCAGTTCCAATTAAAAAAATAAATTTTTTCCATCTAGATGGAAGAGACACTTGAATTTGTTCATAATTTAGTATTGTTTGTAAACAATGTATTCTGAAATTTGCACGTGCTTAACGAGCTATGCATTAAAAAAGTTGGAATGGTTTGGTTTTCTATTAAATATTAATTAGATCTGCTAACTGAGTGGGAAAGAACAAACAGATTTCTTTCTCTTCAGTTTACAACTTCATGCTAACAAACTAACTATGGCTAATTTTTCACCAGTTAGTGTAGAATACCAAACTAGAACCTGCTTTTGGAGTGTTAAAATATTATTTTTTATGATACAAATGGAGGTTTTGGGTACATTATTACATGGAAATTTAGCTATCATTTTGTCCCATTTTGAGAAACTACCATCCATAAAAGCTCTTCATGGCTAATGTTGGCACATGAATGAAGTTTTCTTCCTTCTAAGAACTTCCTATGATCTGCATCCTGTGTTTACAGCATCTCTCAGACAGAAAAAAAGAGAGGCAACACTCTTATGCCACAGAAAAAACAGTCAGAAAATCAAGATTTTACAGGGTTTCAAAGTTATTAAGCTCTGTACATGTAGAAAATTCACGGTTGCTTTTTGGTTTTGTTTGGTTGTTTTTCCTTTGGTGGGAAGTTCGGTGTTGAATTTGTGTCAGTTCCAATGTGAAATGCATAAAAATTGTAGTATTTGCATGACTGACCATTAGAATCTGTCCATGTTATAGCCCAGGGAACAATCTTCTGAGCTTTCTGGTTTCTCATTGATGAAGTTGCTGATTGATGAGAAGCTCGACATGAGCTGGCAATGTGCACTCGCAGCCCAGAAGGCCAACTGTGTCCTGGGCTGCATCAAAAGAGGCGTGACTAGCAGGTCAAGGGAGGTGAGTCTGCCCCTCTGTTCCTCTCTTCTGAGACCTCATCTGGAGTATTGTGTCCAGTTCTGGAATCCTCAACATAAGAAGCATAAGCAGCTGTTGGAATTGGACTAGAGGAGGCCTACAAAGATGATCAGAGGGCTGGAGCACCTTCCGTATGAGGACAGGCTGAGAGAGTTGGGGTTGTTCAGCCTGGAGAAGAGAAGGCTCCAAGGATAGCTTATAGCAACCTTCCGGTACCTGAAAGGAGCCTACAAGAAAGCTGGAGAGGGAGTATTCATAAATGCTTGTAGTGACAGGACTAGGGACAATGGGTATAAACTGGAGAGAACAGATTCAGACTGGACATTAGGAGGAATTTTTTCACAATGAGAGTGGTGAGTCACTGGCACAGGTTGCCCAGGGACGCTGTGGCTGCCCCATCCCTGAAGGTGTTCAAGTCCAGGTTGGATGGGGCCTTGGGCAGCCTGGTCTGGTGGGAAGTGTCCCTGCCCATGACAGGGGCGCTGGACCTGGATGGTCTTAATGTCCCTTCCAATCCAACCAATTCTATGATTCTATGAAGAATACTTTCTGGCTTTAAAATATGCTATATCAACAGCTGACTAAAACGTCTGGGTATCTTCAGGGTGTGCAGCCAAACATGTGTTTCCTGTAGGCATTTGCAAATAGTTGGTGTGTATATATTTGTGTGTATGTTTGCATTTGTATTTGTGCATGTACACACAGTTACTGAAGAATGAAAGTGTGGTTTAATTTCTTTGTGTTTGGGACTGTATAACTCTGAATCATGCTTTTTTGAGGTTTTAAGGAAGTTTTTATTTTATTATTAAATTATATTGACGTGACTGGAGGCTTTTCTAGCATTTAAAATCAATGAAAATACAGAAGATAAATAAATGCTAAAACTTTCTCTAATTTCAGTACACCACATATTCTCATTGCTACCCGATGTAACTGCTGTCACTTAATTCAAATTTAACATCATAAGTTAGTTCACAGAATTTATGTGTCTTGGAATAGCTCTATAAATGGTGTATTTTTTTTTTACTATAAGAACTGGAACTGCAGAGGTTTCTGAATCTCAACAAACCTCACATTATATATTTTCTTTCTGTTAAGTTGAAATAGAGCAGACCATTTTCTAACTTCGTATCAATGCAAAATACAATAAAATAAGGCTATTATACTTGCCTTCTGACTTCTAGAATAGATTGCTGCTAAACATAGTGAAGGTCAGAACTGAAATGGAAGTGTTGCATTTCATATAATTTGATACCAAACTCTTAGACTTGTCACTTAATTGGCCACTGCTGAAGATACTGATAATGAATCAATGGTATTGCTTTCATAGTGGAGAGCAGCAAATAAAACTGAGGGGGTGGGACATGTGTACTGTTTTAGTATCTTGAAGGTTTGTTGCTAAGCACTAGCACGACATGTAGAATGTGATTTATACCATTCAGAGCAGAAAAAGAAAGAAATAAAACCATATATATTGAAGTAAATGCAGCGATTGTTTAAATAGTTATAATTATAGGAGATGATCTAAAGATTCTAAGATCTAAGACCTTATCACCGTCTACAACTACCCAAAAGGAGGTTGCAATGAGGTGAGTGTTGATCCCTTCTCCCAAGGAACTAGTGATAGGATGAGAGGAAATGGCCTCAAGTTGCACGAGGGGAGGTTCAGATTAGATATCAGGAAATTTCTTCACTGGAAGAGTATTCAGACACTGAAACAGGCTGTCCAGGGAGGTAGTTGAGTCACCATTCCCTGAGGTATTTAAAAGACAGGTAGATGAGGTGCTCAGGGATATGGTTTAGTAGTGGGCAGGTATGATTGGACTTCATGATCTCAAAGATCTTTTCCAACCAAACAATTCTATGATTCTGTGATTCTATGATATCAAGCTTACCAGAGCTTGGCCAAAAAAGTGAATTACAAGATAAAAACCCCAAATCCTTTACAGTGTCTTTTAGGTCTCAGCAGTTCTATGAATCTATGGTGGTAGAAGCAATGGGGATAGTTAATGGCTACTTAAATGACAGTTACAACAAAAATATAAGAATTTATTAATGATCTGCACATGCTGCAGTTTCAGAAAATGTTAGCAATTACTTGTCCTTTCCTGGAACAGACCCTTCAGATCCTTTGTCATAGGTTTGGAAAAAAAAGAGAAGAGGACTCATGACTGACACTGGAAAAAAGAATAAGAAACAACTATTCACTTTTTCTCATGCCACAGGAACTAGCAAAGATTAAATTAAATTATGGGGTAGCAGGTTTCAAGCAAATAAAATAAGTTAGTTTTGTGTGGTTCTCATAATTAAGTTGTCCAGCTTACTGCCACATGGTGTTAGTGGTGCCAAAGGCATTGATGAGTTAAAAAACCTCAATAAAATAAATTCAGAAAAGAAAATCTCATCAAGACCTATTAAAAACAGAGCCCCTGAGTCTGGAAGTCCCTAAATCACAGACTTGGAAGTTATTTGATGAAGTATGCCTTGTCGTTGCCCCATGATTCTTCTCTTTCTCTAGGCTTTCATTATCAGATAATATCACTCAGATTCCTGGGCTAGGTGAAACTCTGATTTAACCCAGCATGGCATTTTGTATGTATTATAAGAGTCATTAAATTAACTTATCCTGTGATGGGACGAGATTTCAGTTTAGGTTTCTTCTTGACTAGTCACTGCTGCATTAGAGGAATGTATTTTCACTGACCTCACTGTTAATCCCACACATTTTGATTTAAAAAAACTCCCAAAAATATAAACCAAAGTCACTCTACAAATTCTATCTTCTTTATAGATCCCTTGTACAGGTTACATAGTGAAAGCTGCAAAGGTCTTTTTGCATATAAAACAAGCAAATTAAATGCACACTTCTGCTGCTACGCCACATTAATACCCTTACATTATTACTTGAAAAGAACAAAGATAACTTCTTGACAGTCGTTGACTACTTCCTTTGGAAAGGTATCATTTGATGCTAAGGTTCTATTTTAGAATCAGATCCCTCTAGAAAGGAAGAACTTAATCCAATCTAAAGGACAGCAGCAAAATTCAGTAGATGTTAGTCCTCCTTACCACAAAGTGAATAGGAATTACTGTACAGTACAAGTACTATATTTTTATCAGGCACTGGCAGAGGCTGCCCAGGGAGGTGGTTGAGTGTCCATCCCTGAAGATATTTAAAAGACAGGTAGATGAAGCGCTCAGGGATATGGTTTAGTATAGGACAGGTACGGTTGGATGTGATAATCTCAAAGATCTTTTCCAGCCAAGTGATTCTATGATTCTATTTCATTAATCCATAACTGGCCTGAGGTGCTCCACAGAGGTTGGAGTAGCATGTAATAGGTCGATGTGGGATCATCTGTGGGATTATCAGTAAAAGTCTCTTACCAGTCTCTGGTGTCCCAAAATCTCAATAAAAATGAGACTCTAATGTCTGCCTACATGGTATCAAATCTTACTGAATGCTGCCAAATTTAAAGATCTTGTTTAATCATGGGAATTTCACACTGTGTAAAAGAACCCACCAAAATAACCCCCTTCAAATTTCTACTTTACAGTTTCAAATTTGCTGGTTTTGGACTAGATAACTGCCCCTTATGCCATTTCCATGACACATTTGCAATTTTTTATTGTTATTTTGGTTTTGGCATGCACTTATAACAAATTTACTTTACATCTCTTTAAAGTTAACATTTCATCTCTTTTCAGTGTATTTTTCAGGGGAAATTATTTAGCCCCTACTTCTTTTATTATTTTTTTACATCTTAAGGAGTCATGGAAACTATTTTAATAGTGAAGTACTGGCATGAATTTTTGTCTATGATGGTGCTGTTTACGTCTGTGTCCTCTAGTCTCACCAAACGAACTTACAAGAAACGTTCCACAGAATTACATTATTTTATTTTTATGATTTTATTTGTTACTTTGCATGGTGGCTTAGCTCTGTGAGACAGAGTACTGTGGGTGAGAAGTGATAAAGTCCGTACCTTTTCTCTGCTCTGCTTCTTCCCGGATAGATCCATGCAGGGATATTGCAGAGCAGGTAGATACATTAATGGCTCTTTTCTTTCCTACATCCCAAGTCCAAAATCCAAAGAAAGGGCACAGGAATGGCACAAGATAGGATTTTTGTATTTAATCCATTTTGCTATGTTAGGATTTATAGGTGGATTGTCATTTTTTTCCAAAAAAAAATTAATATAAATGTAATACAAATTACTATAAAATGGGCAAAGAAGTAGTAAACTGAGTATCGTTGGTACCCTAAAGAACACTTGCTACGTTTTCCTTATGGGCTAAAACTTTTGAGATTTTACAGCTCATATTCACTAAGCCCACATATTACCTCTGAACCTCTCTGATGGTATTGGAGCTCTTCGTATTTGATCAGTTAATGTTTCAAAACTGTAGTTACCTGTGGAGGCTGGTACGATTTATTTCATATATTTGCAGCCCATTAGCATGTGCATGAAGTAGTTTCTTGCTGCTTGTATATCTGTAATGAATATTAAACCATCTCATCTACTCATAATAGTATAATGGGTCCTGTGATGACAGACTCTGTTTGCACAGGAAGCAGATGTTGGTGTTTACCTAGATGTAATTTACAATGATGAGTGGTGGTGAGTAGGGTTTTTTCCTGCCAGCTCAATTCAGTCTATGCTAATCTTCTACAAAATGCATGCCATTGTGGTCTCTCAGGTCAAAATAGACTTACATGTTATCTTCAGTGATTAATTGTTTACCTACATTAGAAAAATACATTTAAGGAAATTATTTATTTAAAGATAAATTTACCAAATCTCTGAAATGTAGTTTTCTGGCAACACAGTGGTTAATCTTCTTCCAAGGGACAAAAAAAGCACGTGTTGAGGTCATGAGTGGATTTCTGGGAAGTAAACATGGTAGGAATTATTCAAAGAAAGCACCAGTGGCTAGGAACGGAAATCAGTAAAGGGTAAAGTAGAAGTAAGACACATTTATCTAAATACAGAGGAAAGTCAAGTACTACAGTGGATTACAAAAAGATGTAATGAATTCTCCATCATTTAGAGTCTTTAAATTTAGGCTAAAACTATTTCTAAAAGATACCCAATAGTTCAACTTGCCTCATGAATTGATGAATGATGTTTTGTAACCTGCGTTATGCTGAAGGTAAAAAAGAGGGAGATTATGATTTCTTTTGACTTCAACATCTGTAAAATCTCTGATATCATGAAATAAAATCAGAGAATTGCATTTATTTTGCTTTTAGACTCCATATTTATTTTCACTTTTGGACATCATCTGTAACTTTAGGAAAACATTGTCTCAAGGATTCTTGTTTTGAATTTGAATCTGTGATCCCTTATGTCTGGTTTTCTTGTCATATCTCCATACATCCCAAACCCTGCTTTCACATTTTCTTACTTACATTTGGAATTGGGTACATTCCACTCCTTCAGCATGAAAATCAGTTTATTCTACTAGTTTCAGGGCCCTTTTTCTGAATCTTCTTTCTTTTTATCAACACCTTACAAATATTTGATCTTTTTTACAGTTCTTACTATTTGGAATCCTGAAATTAGGTCCTAATGAAATTTATAGTAAGACATAAAACTACAGTTGTACTCCTCATGTCAGTGCTGTATACATAGACATTTTCTAAACTCACTACTCATGTTTGAAAATATTTTGGTTTGAGCTTAAAAATGTGGAAGGCATCTCCAGAGGAAACCTTTTCTTTTATTGTTTCCTACATCAGACCATTGGTTCCAGAGAAAATGAACACAGGGAAAATACAGATCTTTTGTCTCTCCTTACTTCGATCAAAGTGGAAGTGTTATTTCTGGCTAAAAAGAGTATTCTAAATTAATATCAGTTGCAATTACAATAGACTTAGACATTTTTTCCCCCGATTTTGTGGTTCCTAGTAGAGTGGCAGTTATTTAGACCTTAAAAAAATGCCCAGGCTACAGTGTGATTAGTGAATAGTGATAATCGTGGGCTCATAGAATCATAGAATAGTTCAGGTTGGAGGGGACCTTAAAGATCATCTAGTTCCAACCCCCTTGCAATAGGCAGGGACACTTCGCACTAGATCAGGCTGTCCAATTGGTATATGTGATCTTATCACTTGCATAAAACTGACCTTAAAATTTCCTGTTGAAGGTAATTTAGAACAGTCTTGGATCCTATATATATATTTATGAACGTATCTGTAACTACAACTTTTTTTTTATTTGGAAGGGCGACATCTTTTCACTTTCTAAGATCTTCCTTTAGGGACTCTATGAATTCACTTTCTTTCTTCTTTTACTAATTTAATCGTGCCAATTTTCTTCCGTATCCTGAAAATGCCTTTCCCTCCTTGGCATTTAGACTGTTCAAATATTTATAGATTGTTACCATGTCCCCTTTTAGTAATTTCTTAGACAAACTATGCATATTTAGCACTTGCAATCAATCCTCATACATCAATCATTCCAGAAGTCTAATCATTTTTGCAGCTTTCTTCTGATCTTCCTCCAATATGTGAATATCTTTCTTATAATAAGATGCCTAAAATTAAATACAATGGGTCATGTCTGCAGCTCATGTAAATGAGTGAAGCTCTGCTGAAGACTGTGTTGATTCATACCAGCTGAAGAGCGACATTTCCAGTGTAAAGACATGAAAACTGTATATATTTTGTGAAGTACTGAGCCTGAATACACACAGAGATTTTTTTTTTGCAGAGTAAAGCCTCTTTGAATTAATTTCCATCACTTAGCTATGTTTTTGAATTATGATTTCCACTTTGCTGCCTGTAAAAGCTCAAAAAACTTCACATTTTCATATTTTTATAATTGTTTTGAGAAGCTGCTTCAGCCTCCTTGATATGCCTCCATTTCATCCTCAGCAGCCATGTGTCCCAGCCCTCCAGATGGAGGTTTCCACTTGCCAACCATAGCCGCATAGAGTTCATGCAGGTTTGGAGTAACTGTGGGAAGGATTGCTCTGGCCCAGATAGTAGTGAACAGCAATGGTTGACAACCTCTAAAAAAAAAGCTTATAATCCTCCTTGCAGTGGCTGAGCTACCTTTGGAATCTTCCACTCTGTTACTGTGCTGGCCACATCAAGCAGTCCGTCCCTCAGCATGTTTAATTCCAAATCAGCTTTTTTTTTGTCATTATAATCCAACAAAATGCACACAAACTAATAATATGGAAAAATAAGCTTATTTTTAAAATATTTTTTTAAGCTATCTATTGCTATAAGGCAAAAGTAGTAGCCCTAATTAGCCTCCCAATAGCTTTAGTCTCCTATATTGTCAATGAAGATGAATAGGCTTTTTAGAGGACTAATATAGCATTTAGCAGAACAAATTAACACTGAAAAGAAATAAAAATTAAATAGATAAATAACTTACAAAATAGGCTATCATTGCTAGATGCAAAATGTTGACCTTTCATTAGAAATACTGTAAGAAACAATGTGCCGCAAGAATTAAATTTCACAGGATTCATCTGTAATGTATTAGAAATACATTCCCCCACCACCGCTCCCATTACTGAAGAACAATATTTCACTATGTCACTATGGTCAATTCTGTCCTGAATTTAAACTGTCTGAGGAGAGACGTGTGAGGGAAAATCTGGGTTGTGGTTAACCACTTTTCCGTAGTATTGAATCGATACTCCTCATTTTTTTTTTTTAAACATTTTAATTTTCCTTTTTCCCACTAATGTATGATATAGGCAGGCATACTTTAGAGATACCCACTTCACTGCAAATAAATTGTGACTGAGGTGGAAGCTGGTTTCAAGCAAAGGTAGCATCTTCCCCAGGGAACGTTTTCTTCAGATTGTAAAAATTATTTACTTGAAAAAGTTCAGAAGCCAGGCAAATTTATAATTGATAATCATAAGGAAGATCTATTGACCACTTTCCTGTTTTGTAAATTATTTTATATATTCTTCCTTCCTCTTCATTGTTTTGCAATTTATACACTTTTTTCTTTGTTCTTTTCATTTTAAATGAGTGTTTTATGCTTGATTTCCTTTAGAACTGTTTAGTATGACTTCTATGATTTCAAATTCCACAGGGAAAAGTAAACCAAATGCCATCTGAGCTGTAAGCCATATGTCAAAACAACTTTGCTTTCAATACCAGGAGTCATATAATAGCATGGGAGTCATGAAAGTATTTGTTCAAATAATTATGATCACAAAATTTGGATAAAAGGAATTATTTTTTCTTGTAAAACTGTATATGTAGGGAGGAAACTCAAACTTCCACGAGATGTTGTGTATATTAACATTTTATTTCACCAGAGAGAGGAATGGACAAAAACAGTTTAAAATTTTCTTCTGCACTGATTAGTGCATATGGTCCTGGTACAAATAGATTAGACTTTCAGGTACCATACAGGCCACTGAGATGGACTGGCAATTGATTATAAATTACATGTCAGCAGGTATTTGGATGACACATAAGGAATGAGCTCATCTACTGTTTGTCAGTGCAGAATTCTTCACCTTCAAGGCAATCTTGCATATTGTGCAGGGTAATTCCCTAACTACTCAGGATTAAATTCCTTTCACCACTTACACAGATTCATAGAGCACTCTCACTGTAGTTCACTGTGAGGACTATATTTCTGACATTGTTCACCTCTGAAATTTTGGTCCTCTGTTTTGCAAAGAATGGAGTGAAGGGAGTAGAAAATATTGATTTATGAGGTATGGTAAACTACCAGGATAATATTCAGTTGCTTCATTTCTTTTTCCTTAAAAGCTCAAAATTGCATTGTCTTTCTGGAATCCTTCTTGGTTTCCCATCCAAGCTCCATCAGAGGATTTATTGTGAATGACTTCAGGAAAACAGAGGCTGCTCTAGACAGTGATGATGAAGCGACAACTACAGGTACCACCAACGATTCTAGATCACTTTCACCACGGACAAAACAGAGAGTTTCTGTTCTAAGGCTGAAATGGAACTGTGCTTCTCTTCCCATCAGAATTGGCTGAGAAGGTACAGAAACCAAAGTGCAAAGAAATAGTAAAAACCTTTGAGGAGTCTGCTACCATCTCCAGCTGCCCCTTTGCCCACGCTTAGATCTGCCACTGTTTTCTAGGCAATGTTAGGGTGTAGTTTTATTTTTTCTGCCCCTACATACAACTGGTAGTGCATTAAGCAATAACAAGCCCTATCCTGGAAATCTTGCAGAGCCTGGCTGTGAAGAAGTGCAGAGGAATCTTGAGATTTATAGTGTCACTCAGCTATTGACTGATGATAAAACAGTCAATGAAATACAGAATACTGCTTGTTGGGAAAACCAACCATATTTATGCATATACAAAGGTGATTGCTAAATTAGTTAAGATTGTTTAGTAAATGGATCGCAAAAGAGCTGTGGTAGTTCCATGAAGAAAGCTTAATGCCTGGTTAACCCAGAAAGGCAAAATTTATTATTTGTAATATTAAAATTTTTTAGGGAAGGAAGGTAGAATGAAGGAGAACACATCATTAAGGCAGAATATGAAACACTAGGACACATTTTTTAGTAGTACAGTGCATTCTAATATTCTCATCTGAGAAGGGTTAGGCAGAAATAGAAAAGCAGGAAGGAATGTGACAAGGATGAGCAACAGTATGGAATAGCTTCAGTTTTAAGGAAGATTAAGCAAGAATAAGACTCTCAAATTGGAAAAGCTTTGATATGGTGCAAGTATATAAAATCAGGAGTAATGATCATTCATTAGCTCTCAAAATAAAAAAGCCAGGAGTTGTCAAATGATATTTTCAAGCTGCAGGTTTAAAACAAGCATGGTACTTTTTTACCTTACTTGTAATTAAAATGTGGAACTCATTGCCACAAGATATCACGAAGGACAAAGGTAGAAATGGATTCAGACAAATTTATGGAAAGAATGAAAAATCCTTCAGGGGCTGTTAAGCACAAAGATCTGAAGTCATGCCTGATTTAAGAAACCCTTAAACCACTAATTATCAGATACTGATAAAATATAAACTTGTCTTGTTCTAATATTATTTTCTTAAGTACCTACTATTCACTACTGTCCATTCACAGAGACAGAGCACTAAGACTCAAATACTTTCAGACGCTCTGTTGTCATTATTTACTACACAGAAGGCCAGTGTTCAGAAGAAAAGATGGCCACGTGGTTGTCCAGAGCCTGTTTTTTTAAAGTAAAATACATTCCTGGAATAAGGCTTCAGGAGAATCCTCCTTTGTGCTGTCTCTGTTTCGATGAGTTTTGTTCAGTCAATCAATAGTACTACAGCTCATCACTACAGCTAGTGGCCATCCTGTCAAGATACAGGAAGTCACAATTTGTTTTTCTCTCAAAATTATATTTAGGTAGAAAAGAATCTAACGTCTAACTAATAATACTTTATTTTTTATTTTTGGTGCTGAAAAGAAAGATTTCACTAGAATGCCTTTTCAGGGATTTTGGATTGTTTGCAGCAGACGTAATGGAAGAACACTCAGCTTCCTTGTTTACTTTTTTTTTCAGCCTTTGGGAAATGGGGATTTTAAAAAAAGGAAGGAGGAAGTAACGTTTTACCTTTTAAAAATTCTTTGTTTCACGTTGGTAAGCAGCACTTTCTCTTGTGCGTGCTTATTTCACTTCAAAGCATGACCATGCTACTTCATCTCCAAAGACTGATTTTAGCACTTTACTTTTTTTTTTAACACAGTTAAGCTGGAAGGCAGTCAAGGGATGTGAGGAAGTCATTTGTTGTACACTTAATGCTGTAAAGTATCCACCAGGGAAATCTTAAAAGATTTTTCTGTCTCCTCACAAAAGTGTCCATGAGTAAAATTCCAATTTCCTGACTAGTTCTCTGATTAGCTTTTCACAACTCTGTCCTGTGTCAGACAATTGGCAAGAAAACAAAGATCTGGCTTTTGTTGATTTTCATAAATATTACACCTTTATCATCATCCCACTGGTTATGTCGCCTGGATTTGCAATGAGGGAAGCTTCACGGCTGCCAAGCTTATCTTCAGGCACCAGTCCTGTGGTACTCTGTAACTGTGCAAGGCTGAAGCTAATCTGCTGTTTAACTCTGTTCCTATGGGGATCTTGAGCACTGCAGCAGCTTAGCTCCAGCTCTGTGGAGCTCAGATGCTCTGTGAGTTACGAGCTGCTGCATATCTGAACCATCGCTTACCAACTGGTTTCTCAAAGCTCCCCTTGGACCTTCCTCACAGAGGAGTCTGCACCAGAGTTAAAATGAGGAATATCTTTCCAGGAATCATCATCTAGCTCTTCCTTAAAAAAAAAAAATATACAAAGCCAAACAAAACCCTATTTAGAGGATGTTTTGAGGAGATGTTACACTAGAGCTGCATTAAACAATTCTCAATACGTTGTAGAGCAGAATTAATAATGTAAGTATTCTTTAAGCAATGCAACTTCCTTAAGTTTTTCAGAGAATTCCTGGAACTGAGGGATCAGATTGTTTTATTTTTAGCCTGCACTTCATCAGGTATTGTACGCTAGTGCTTAGCTTCCCTGGAGAAGTCGGTTTAGTGTTTACTTTCAGTTAAATAGTGAAAAGCCTCCAAGGAAACCCCTTGAGTCCACCCTTTATGAGACTTCTGTGGACTGTTCCTTGTGCTGGAGCCTTCATACCATCGTATCTGTCTATGACATGAAGTCAATCTGATGCCCAGTTTCCCTTAAACACTCAATTTTCTTAAACCCAGTGTTCAGCACAGAAAAGGAAAGTGCATTACTGTTACTAAAATAAAGGGTCTAGCATAAATGGCCTTTTATGAAACTTGTATTTTATTGCCGTGAGCATTGTTTGATCATAACAAAACTGTCATGCAACCCATCCTGCTCATAAATAGCAGTTATTTCATTGCCACGGTAATCATGTTCAAGTAAATAAATATGTGGGATTTTTTTTCTAATTCAGGCAGTAGGAACAGATGCATGGCTTTGCGTGCTCAAGAGGCTTTTGTGCACTGTAATGACAAAACAAATAATTTTGTATTCATCTGCAAAAAAAATTCTAAAATAAAATTCTGCCAGTTGTGTCTTAACGCTAAGGCTTTAAGGCAAAACTAGCATGTTATTGAGTAGTCTTAGAGATCTATTATGTAGATATAAGCAGAAGTTACTTCAGCATTTAGGAAGAGCAGTATGTACTGAAGTGTGGAAGTGTTGGGTTTGCTATGGCTGTTACTTCAACACATTTTCTGATTAATTCATTAATGCGTCAGCCCTGAAAAGTGAAATGACACTTCACTGCAGTAGTCTGAGAAAATCCTGATAATACTTTAATCTACAATATTTTCAGCAAACTGCTTTAGGTTTTCAGCAAAAAAAATGTTTCCCTGATGGAGTTATCTTTAAAAAAATCCCACTAAGAAGTCTGCCTCATAGCACATGTCATATAGCACGAAATTCAATATTTTGGTCAATAACTTACCAGCAACATAAAAATGTATGATCTTCCGCACCAGATCAGATCAAATCCAGTCTCCTGTGTGAAACCATCCTGCACAGGACGTGAAAGGAAATTTTATGTGAACAGGGCAGGTGCAACGACACTTCCTCCAGCTTCTAATACTCCATAGTTTGACCAGTTTCAGAACCAAGAAAATTATATTGCTTAAAAACTGCCAACACTGTAAGAGTGATAAAGACAACAGATTGATAAACTTCTATATAAGTTGTTGTGTCTTGAGGTGTTGTGGTTGTCCTGAGGCACAGCAGCATTCTTTTGACTTACCAGTGGGCCTTTTTTTCAGGTGGGGTTATGTAATATTGGCATTCTTCAGATCAAAGGACAGAAGTGTTTGGTTCACACTAATCAGATGAGCACAAAGAATTCTGTTTTTGTCAACCCAAATAAAATTCTATGTCAGAAAAAAAAGCAGTTGAGCACTCTTTTTGTCCGCCCCCATCCTACCTACCTACCTACCTTTGTGGCTGAGACCATTATCCTGGTGTACTGCAGTGCCGGTGCGCTATCACTCTGGAGATTCTGAAGGAAGAGTGAAATCCCTCAGGAGAAACATAATGGTCATCATAACTGAAATGGTTTTGGCAGTTGCTCAGATTCAGTAACATCAGCCGGCTGCGTGCAAGGTAAGTGATGCGGTCCAGTGTCACCGGGGAGCCATACAACATAGCAATGACTTCTGAAAGGTCCCTCTGGGCTGGCTGTTAGTTCCCTAGCAAAATAATGCTACTATTCAACAACACCTAGGGGTCTCCTTCTGTATTAAAATGCTGAAAGGGAAAGCAAAGATGTGAATGGCTTGAATTCTATAGTTTATAGTGTTTGTGTAGTTCTAACAGAAGATATCTGTGCTGAAGGGAATGCATAAAGAAGCTAATGATATTGTGACAATCAGAGAGGCAAAAAGGAAGCTTGTGGCAAGCCAGAGGCTGTAATCAATTAGCTGATTGCTGAACATCAGTCTCCTACAAAATATCTGCCAATGACAGTGAAAGAACTACAGCTATAAATTCCCCATCACAAACCCACAAATCTGTGGAACTCTCTGTTCAAAAATGCTTTAAAAGGAAAGGATCTCCTGTAGTATAGATTCTATCATCTTGATAACTGGCAGCCTTTCAGTGGTATTGACTTTATAAATAGAAGATCCTTGGAAAATAGAGATGTGAATGCTGTTATCTGACGTAATAAATCTCAAACAAGGCTCCAGTGTTGTAGTAAGAAATCATTAGACTGAACTGCTTTGGGTGAAATCTTTCTCCATTGAAGTTAGCAGCAAAATTCTCTCTGACTTAAGACAACAAGAAATAAAACCCATGCCAGACAGTCATTAAGCTCCCATAATGGCTAAAAGGTAAGATATTTATTTTGATTAAAGGGAAATCTATATCTATCTCACAAACATAGCAGGAGAAAAGATTCTATTGATTTTTATCTCATTGGCAATATTTGCTAATATGCATTAACCTAAGAACCAAATAGGAGTTGAGATTACATTTTTCTTTTTGCAATATCAACCTATGATATATTTATTCTTTTTTAATTGTACTTTGGAAAAGGGGATTTTTAGAACACAAAGATAATCTTCTCACAAACAGCCAGGTAAGTAACCCAACTTGTGCCACAGCAAACTGAAAGATCCTAGAATGCTGCAATGGGCAGTGACTGGGAAGAGTCTTTATCCTAGCATTTTTGGTCCTTAATTAGAGATTAGAGATGCATCTGTATCTTCAATGCTCAGTGAGCTGCCCCAGTGCTGGCTGGGCCTACTCTGATTACTGAAGTATGTTGATTGTGTTATGAATTCTAATGGACAGGTTGTTGCCTAGATACACTTGCATCTCTTTTAAAATAACAATAAAAAAGAATACAAGCATTGTCAAAGTACGTGAGCAATAGACTATCTGCATAAACAGTCAAGTAAGTGAGGAAATGGTAAAATTATACAGATCACAGGATTTGAGGCTAGTGAGGTCTTTTAACCATGTGTACTTCTGTGGGGAAAAGATGTGAATTGCCCACAAAGTCCTTGGAATGAACTGGTGACAATTAAACATGCAGATGGTGAAGAGCTCAAAAAAATCACAAAATGGTTTGGATTCAAAGGAACATTTAAAGGTCATCTGCTCCAAATAGATTGCAATAAACAGGGACATCTTCAACTAGTTTAGGCTGCTTAGAGCCCCGTCCAATCTGATCTTGAATGATTCCAGTGATAGGGCTTCTACCGCCACGACCCTCAACATCAAAAATATTTCTTCCTAGCATTTAGCCTAAATCTCACCTCTTTAAGTTTAAAACCATTACCCTGTGTCCTATTGCAACAAGCCCTGCTAAAGAGTCTGTACCTTTCTGTCTTATAGGCCTCCTTTAGATCTTTAATTACTAAGATAAGGACTCCCCAGAGCCTTGTCTTCTTCAGGTAGAACAATTCCAACCCTCTCAGCCTTTCTTCATAGGAGAGGTATTCCATCCCTCTGATCATTTTTGTGGCCCTCCTCAGGACCCACTCCAACAGGTCCATGTCCTTCCAGAGCTGGACACAATACTTCAGGTGGGGTCTCACTAGAATGGAGTAGAGGGAAAGAATCAACTCTCTTGACCTGCTGGCACACTTCTATTGATGCAGCCAGGGTATGGTATCTTTTTGGGCTGGGAGAGCATGCTGCCAGCTCATGTCCATCTTTTCATCCACAAGTACCCCCAAATCCTTCTCAGCAGGGCTACTCTCAGTTGCTTCATCCTCCAGCCTGTATTGATACTGGATGTTGTCCTGATCCAAGCATAGGACCTTGCACTTGGCCTTGTTAAACCTCATGAGGTTCACATGGGCCCACTTCTCAAGCCTGTCCAGGTCAATCTGAATGGCATCAGGCATGCCAACTGCACCACTTAGCTTGGTGTCAACTGAAAACTTGCTGAGGGAGCACTTGATCTTACTATGTCATATAGACTCACAGAATCACAGAATCACTAGGTTGAAAAAGGATCATCGAGTCCAACTATTTCTATCAATCACTAAACAATGCCCCTCAGCACCTCGTCCACCCGTGCCTTAAACACCTCCAGGGAAGGGGACTCAACCACCTCCCTGGGCAGCCTGTTCCAGTGCCCAATGACCCTTTCTGTGAAAAAAAATTTTTTAATGTCCAGCCTGAACCTCCCCTGGCAGAACTTGAGGCTATTCCTTCTTGTCCTGTCCCCTGTCACTTGGGAACAAAGGCCAGCAACACTCTAACCCCAGTATGGACCCTTGCAGTACATCTCCTGTCACTCCTCTCCATCTGGACATTGCACGATTCACCACTACCCTCTAGATGCAACCATTCAACCAATTCCTCATCCACTGGACAGTCCATCCATCACATCTATATATCTCCAGAGAGAAGGATGTTGTGTGGTACTGTATCAAAGACCCTACAGAAATCCAGATAGACAACATTGGTAACTCTTCCCTTGTTCACTAATGTAGTCACTCCATCATAGAACGACACAAGATTGGTTGGACAGCACTTGTCCTTGTTGAAGCCATGCTAGTGGTCTTGAATCACTTCCCAGTGCTCCACGTACCTTAGCATAGCTACTAGGAGGTTCAACACAACTAGGAGGTTCAACACAACTAGGAGACATACTTCTTTCCTGGTTTCTAGTGACTAGGACGGAATTGGTTGAGACCACCAGGGTAAAAGGCAGTCATGGGTGAGAAAAGCCATGCAACAATAGGGTTCATGAGCCTTATGATAGGAAGAGGGGAGAACAGCAAAATAAAATCGTCAGAATTCAGGAAGGTAGGCTCAGAATTATCTTCTAAGACATTTTTGGAATTTAAGAAATCTGGCAGTTTCTTAAGGGAACAATTTTAAGGCATAAATGCAAACTATCCCCTGTGAAAGATAGAAAGTATTAGATTTGCTAAGTTAAAAGTGCTAAATTTTGAGCTTTCCATGAAGCATCTGTAAAGGTGAAGCTGGGCCACTTCCTAAGGGTGAGGAAGTGTTGTATAAACGTGGTGCTACAGAATCAAAATTTGCCATGACATGGTTGATTTCAGTCCCAATGGCCATGATTATAATAAAAATCATTCACAGAAAAACCAATTAAAATAAAAGAGGGAAAGCAATTGAGAGCTGATAGTGATTATTGTTTTATAGTACTTTTTCTGCATTGCTCTTATTTGAAAGTTTAAGAGCCAGTTCACTATTACAGTGATAGGTAACAATGAAGAAAGCCCAAGACTTTAAGTGGGGAGGAACGGTATAAATATTTACTACAAAGTTAGATGTTTTCAATTAGCTGTGGTGCTGTGATACTTAAATAATTAGCTGATGAACTTTCAGAGATGACAGAAGTCCCACTGTAAAGTAAGGAACAATAGACGATGATCAGAAACAAATGCAGTAGTGATCTTTGAAAGGAATGTGAAAGACTTAGGATATTAGATGAGCTTCAGTTCCTGGAAAAAAACTAGAACAAATAGTCAAACTACATGTAAGTATCTAAAAGAAAACAAGGAAATTAGTAACTGTCAACATGGATTTGTCAAGACAAAATTATACTAGAAAAACCTAATTTCCTTCTCTAAGAGAGCAACTGTGGATAGAAAAGAAGCAGCAGATGTCACACATAGCTTTTAACACTGACTCACAATATTCTCATAATTAAGTCAAGGAAGTCTATTCCAAACCAAATTATAGAAAGTGGGCACAGAAAGACTTCAGTCTTTTTGCTGATAAAGCACTTACCAATAGTTCAATGTCAAATTGGAACTGTTTGTTGCAAATGGATTAAAGTTCTGGCTCTTTTATTTCTGTTCATGACCAGGAAGAAATAATCAACATGGTGCCTGCAACCTGCAGACAGAACCATAGGATTCAGCAGTTTGGCTGACCTTGGCCAGATCAATGAATTTTAACCCTTTGTCCTTCTATTCACAGGCATGTCTTGTATTTAAACCAATATTTCCTTATACATATTAAACATAGAAATAAGTATACTCATACTTTGGATGTATTAAATGCACCATGGTCACAAAAGCATATTGTATCTTCTGAAAATTTTTCTTATTACTTTCATATATTTCATTATAAATTGTACTTCTGTTAAAATAATCTATACAATTTTCCGTAACTCTTTAATAAAATAAAATAAATTGGAATGAGCTGTAGTAATTTGAGTATTTTTGAAAGGTACAAAAAAAAAAACTTCAGTGGGTTTTGGTAATCAACAATGCCATTTCCCAAAAGACTTTATGAACAGTTTATTTTTAATCTTTTTTATCCCACTCTATCTGGCTAGGCATGAGGATAACATTGTATGTTTCCGTTCGTGACTGAATAACATAAATCTTGAGAATGAAGTGAGATTCTTTAGAATAATGTTTACTGCTTTGATTAGTAGCATTCATAACTTCAAAAATTGTATTTCAGTGATATTTCCATTATGTACTTAACAGTCACTGCTATAAATATTTTTCAAATAGCATGGAGGGAGATAAAACATAGAAGAATGCCAGAAAGAGAAAAAATGTTGGAAAGGAAGTTTCACTTTTGGAAATCAATTAGCATTTCATTTTTGCTTTATTTTTCTACTTTACAGCCAGCTATGTTTGCATTGCCTGCCAATAGGTGGCACTAATAATTTCTGCATAAACTGAGTGGTTGTTCTATTGTCTTTCGACATTAAGGAAGTTATATCCTAATGTATTTCACAATTTTGTAATATTTATTTAAGTTTCCTTAAAATTCTACCTTTAAGAAAATAGAACTTCTGCATAAAAATATACTCTTAATCCAAGCAAATATTAGATTTATGGGCATAGAACTGATACATTAATAAACTCTAAACAATCATTGTTTTTGATTGGGGGATCACATAGTAACGCACCAAAAAATAACAGAGGCTAAAAGTTGCTAATCCCTGTTTCAGACCTGAAATAAAAGTAAAAGAGTCAATAGTGCCAATACATCATTCACATTTCACACTTTGACTTAATTTATTTCTTAGGAAAGACTGCAAGTGTTGCGCACAGAGTAGCTGAAGTAAAAAGCTTTTTCTTTTTTTGTAGTTGCAGTTCAATATGAACCCTGTGGTTATGATTAAACAGGCCACAGGTACCTGTGATCAATGTTTGATTTTTAGGCAATGGTGATTATCTGGCTTTTATCTTAAGCTTTAATTTCTTTATTATTAGTATTTAGAGGATACTTTCACCATCTGTGAGTACATGAAGGGGGCCCACAAGAAAGCTGGGGAGGGATTGTTCACAAAGGCATGTAGGGACAGGACTAGGGGCAATGGATATAAACTGGAGAGGGGCAGATTCAGACTGGACATAAGGAGGAATTTCTTCACTATGAGAGTGGTGAGGCACTGGCAGAGGTTGCCCAGGGAAGCTGTGGATGCTCCATCCCTGGAGGTGTTCAAGGCCAGGTTGGATGGGTCCTTGGGCAGCCTGGTCTGGTGGGAGGTGTCCCTGCCCATGGCAGGGGGGTTGGAGCTGGATGATCTTTAAGGTCCCCTCCAAACCAGACTATTCTGTGATTCTTACCCTCCAGCAGAATGAAACCCAAGATATGGCATGCCGACAAGGACATGTCAAATTCTGCTGAGTTGTCATGTGAGCCAGACTGTGCAGATATGCTGCACAAGGTCATTTATCATGTTTTGTGCTGTGTTGCAGGCCCAAAATATACCTCTGGTCCTCTGGTGTGAGCAGACACAGCAAAACCCAGTGCCGTTCAAAAAAACCCCAAAATGTTATTTCTGAAGACAAGGAGATAAAGCCAGTTATTTTAATAAAACAATGTTCAGATCTCAAATTTCATGATTTCTCAAAAAACTCTGATCAGTTATTTTTGGTTTTTAAAACTATACACTAAAAATCTGCTTTTTGGGAGGTTTCTTCCCACACAGGCTGCCTTTTGATACACTGCTGCTGCACTGGCGGTAGTGAGCATGTTGGGGAAGGAATGAGATGTCAAATAGAGTTAAAACTAATATGCTCATGGGAGGGCTCCCTTATCAGGAGTATTTGGCAGCTAAATGTAGCTTAGTATCTGCCTGAGGATTACAGGAATATGAATATTTCTACGATCTTTCCCTGTGAGATCACTATATGCTCTGAAATTTCTGTTAGGGAAGGAAGGTGGCAGCAATAAAGTTAGCACAAAAACACCATCTGTGAAAGCCAGAAAGTATCTGTAGACTCTGAAGTATCTGTGCATGCTGTGAGACTTCTAGATGCTTATTGCGTCCTATATGAGGATAGAAAAAACCTGGAAAGATGAAGGAGAGAGGGAAATACAGAATAAGGGCCAAACAAAATGTGTCATAAAGCTGACAATTAATACGAATTATAAAATACTGTACAGACCATATTATTACTGGTATGTTACTGCAATACAAATCACGGTCATTTTCCACATGTCATACAGACAAAATGAATTACTGCCAGACCCAGGAAACTCTGTCTATAAGTCATCTGACAGCTATTATGTGCAACAGGAATGGTTTGAATATCCAGGAGTTCCTCTTAAAATTAACATAAAGCATCACCCTGAGGCACTATCCAGGCATATGCCAAAACTAAATCTATCCTGAAGTCACAATTTAAATGGAAGGCTTCCTTTACTATTGGTAATAAGGTGACACTGAAGACAAGGAGAGAATATGTTGTGAGTCAAGAAAATTTTGCTAGAACTCTGGAAAATGCAGCTATAGCCTACAGAAATGTGCAATGAATAAATCCCTTCAGCTCATGGTACTTGCTGCTACCATCTTAACTCAGTCTCCTGGCAGCCTCTGACTATGTCCAATAAAAATTACTTAATATTTTGTTTTCTTCTCTATCATGCTCCACTCCCAGATATACTACAACAGGTAATGCATGTATTTGCATGATGACACCAAGGCAGAATTATCTCAGACCTCAAGGTGAAAAATTGATATTCCCGGACATGATTTTCTGTCATTTCATTCATTTCTTTGACACAATTCAAAAGAATAAAAAGAAATGAAATGTTTATATTTCAAAAGAAATGAAATGTTATATTTTTTTTACCCTATACTAAGCTAACTCAAATAACTAACTATTGCTGTTGATTTATTTGCTGTAAACTTTCAATCTGACTTTTCACTAATTGTCACAAACTCACAATGGAATGCGTAGCAAATAAAGAAACGGAATCTGATGTTTTGGGTTTTTTTCAGTTCTAGGCTGATTGATGGATTGTCCTGCCCCTGGATTTCTTGCAGTATTCTTGTAAAGATACTTGATGCAATGTAATAATTCTCATGCTTTAGCATCCCAGAAAGTGTTTAATAAAGAAATGATACCACCATCTTCCTCAGCATAGTGCAACATGAAGTGTAGGGGTGAGAGCACAGAGATGAAAGCATGTTCCAAGAAGGCAGCATGACAAAACCAGGGAGGCTCTATCTGTCATTTTTACTTTAAAATTTCGTGTCTCAGAACAATAAAGTGCAACAAATGTCACATGAACTTAGCTATTAGTGTTGATATAAGGTCTCTGAGGTGACCTTATAGTGACATTCCTGAAGGGGCTACAAGGAAGCTGGGGAGGGACTGTTTACATAGACCTGTAGTGATAGGACAAGAAGGAATGGCCTCAAGCTCCACCAGGGGAGGTTTAGGCTGGACATTAGGAAAAATTCTTCACAGAAAGGGTCATTGGGCACTGGAACAGGCTGCCCAGGGAGGGGGTTGATTCACCTTCCCTGGAGGTGTTTAAGGCACGGGTGGACGAGGTGCTAAGGGGCATGGTTTAGTGATTGATAGGAACGGTTGGACTCGATGATCCGGTGGGTCTCTTCCAACCTGGTTATTCTATGATTCTATGATTCTATGACTCGAGGCAATAGCTATTAACTGGACATAACAACAGCCCGATCTAGTGGGAGGTGTTCCTGCCCATGGCAGGAGAGTTGGAACTGGATGATATTTAAGGTCCCTGCCAACACAAACTATTCGATGATTCTATGATTCTATGATTCTATAAAATAAGAGATCTTCTTGCGCCAACCAAGGAGTAAATGTCAGCATTGGTATACCCATAAATATAAAAGTTAATATATAGTAAGTGGATATTTAGGAACAAATCTAAAGTCATTAGAGGTTGTAGCAATATTACTTGACATGTTTGGGAATGCACCGTCAAGGTGAATTAGATCCTACTTTTATTTAAGAAATGATGTTGTTGCAAACAACAAGAAAAAAATATCTTTCACTGTTACAGGTTGTGGTTTGTTGACAGTACCTTGAGGGTGACAAATGGATGACCATAATACAGTATGTAATGTCAAAGGTAAACTGACACTGTGGACAATACAATTAGAATAGGATTGTTTATTAATTATCCCAAATACCACAACAGAAATCATTCATCCTAGGCTAGGTTTCCAGCTCCCTACCCTGAGTAACCTCCTGCAAGGCACTCTCAGTACACATCTGTGCCATGTCTATTGCTAGTCAACTTTCTATTTGCTGAAGTACCAGTTTAGACTTAAGACTTTGCAATCTTCATTGTATTTAACAACACAGTATCTTGAGAAATGGGAAGCGGCAGTCATCCTGACCCTGAGGCAAGAGGATAAAGTGTGCGATTCCAGAAAGGACTTGGATATTGTGATGTTTGGTACAATAAAGCATACAATGAGAAACATTGTAACCTAAAGTTTAAACACTCTTCTTTAGGTAAAAACAAAAAATCCCAAATCCTAAGCCAGGAAAAATTTAGGGACATACCTGTCTGTGTACAGCATATGAGAAGGTTTTGGTAATTGAAGATGGGGTTCAAAACTGTGCTATAAATCATTCTGTCAGAGTAGGAGTGACAAAAGACCCTGAAATTCTGTCCCTGAGGAGGAATTTCAGCATTTATCTCAGGATACAGTGAGATAAAACCATGCAGCTCAGTTGTTTCCTCATACAGAGATTTTTAGCTTTGGAGAATTTCAGATGTGAGAAATTAAACTCTGTAAAAGCCTAATTAATTATTACACTTGCTGCTTGGCACAAATAACTAATTTATCAGTACATCCTTGCTCAGAAAAATCAGAGGTAACCAGGGGTATGATTTCTTGTTTAGATGAAATGTGAAGGTTGGGAACCAGGAATTGTTTTGATACAAGGCGTTTTGTTAAGCCAGCTCCATGCTGAAGTTTTAATAATAGTATAATGGTGGTAATTGCATAGCAACTGTTAATGTGAACATAACACATACAATGGAGAGATTTGCACAGCCTTTAGAAATCAGGTGCTGAGGGTAGGATTCATGTTATTGCATTTTAGAGCTCTAAAATATGCGCGTCTATCTCTGAGTTGGTCACCCTTGACTCTTCAAAATAGGGAAGCAGGTACTTCTAGTTACACAGTCTACCTGTTTTAAATTTCTATTTTAGGTAACATGAACTGTGCTTTAGAAGTCCATCATCTCTTTCCATTGAGAGCTTATAGTTCCTGCTAGTCACTAGTGGATGAGAAGCTCAACATGAGCAGGCAACGTGTGTATGCAACACAGAAAGCTAGTCAAATCCTGGGCTGCATCAAAGGAAGCGTGACCAACAGGTTGAGGGAGGGGATTCTTCCCCCCGACTCCACTCTCATGAGACCTCATCTGGAATACTGTGTTCACTTCTGGAGTCCTCAGCACAAGAAGGGTATAGATCTGTTGGAACGAGTCCAGAGGAGGGCCACAAAGCTGACCAGAGGGCTGGAACACCTCCTCTATGTGGACAGGCTGAGACAATGGGGATCATTCAGTCCAGAGAAGAGAAGGCTGTAGGGAGACCTCAGAGCAGCCTTCCAGAACCTAAAGGGGGCCCACAGGAAAGCTGAGGAGGAGCTTCGTATAAGGGAGTGCACTGACAGGATGAGGGGTAATGGTTTTAAGCTGAAAGAAGGTAGATTTAGATTAGATATTAAAAAGAAATTTTTCACTGTGAGGATGGTAAGGCACTGGAACAGGTCGTTTGGAGAAGTCATGGATGCCCTGTCCCTGGAGGTGTTCATGACCAGGCTGGATCTGGTCTTAAATCTTGTCTTGATTATGTTGCTATGAGCAACATAATCTACTGGAAGGTGTCCTTGCCCCAGGGAGGGTGTTGGAACTAGATGACCTTTACGGTCCCTTCCAATGCCAGCCATTCTATGATTTAATGATTCTATACGCTGCCTTGAGTGTTTTGCTGGAATGTAGATGTACATGCTATAGGCATTTACATTTTGTGAAATGAAACCTATCTACATTGCATTATCTGATTTTATTAGGAAATGCTTTGGAAAAAGAAAATAAGAGCAATAAATATTTAAGACTTTGTTCCTCGGAATATTTATCAAGGCAATATTTATTGTTACCATGCTGTCAGTCCCCTGGCAACACAAGGCTGCAAGAAAGGAAGTGAAGTGTAGAACAGTCTGTGGGGAGCATTGCTTTAGTAAACCTGATTTTTTTCTTAACTACCGTTTCAGACTCTATTGTGACAAAATCTGAAACTCTTAAGATGATTTTGGACTGGTTTGTTTAGCAACGATCCTCATAGAAGTGTTCTTTCTTGTTTAAAGAACTTTGTTCTAATGCCGGTCATGAAATGTCTTTGCAAAGATGGGATTTGGAAATAATTCCTTCTGTTATCACATATCAAAAACGTGTGCAAGCGTGAAAAAGAAATGACAACTACTTTTTCATAAAACATAGTTACAAGGGCATAGATGCTGCAATGTCTTCTGGAACCACTTGATGAATTTTTTTTATTGTAATCAGCATATCAGGTGGAGTATCTTTTCCTTTCCAACTTAATAGTTTCTATAATGAAAGTGAAGTTATGGACAGAATGCACAACCTCTGTATGTTAGACACAAGAACAAATGGTGGTGGATTATTTTTCTCATTTTCTTTTTTAATGATCTTAATGAACATATTTCAACAAATTTTTAATACCATTTCCTATATTTTGTCAGATATAAACAACTACACAGTTGTGTTTGAAGTATTGTTTTGGGCTGGATCACCAAGATGTTATGATTAGTTCTGTGATTTACGCTAGTCTGGGAATTGTTTCTGTATATTGATCTTCCTCCTTCAGGATAAATTCTTGATTTGAACTCTCCACAAAAGTTTTCCCTTAGAGAATCTGATATCATGCTGCTATCAAAGGCGTCAGAGATAAATATAATTGAAATAACTCATGGATGACACTGTATTTTGCAAATAATTATGCTTAGTACACTGTGCAGAATTTGCAGGTTTGAAGAACATTTTACAAACATAGGGATCTGTGCATGGATTCTGTTCAATCAGTCTTAGTCCCAACATATAATATGTTTTTGTTGTTGTTGTGAGGCTAAGATACTTTATAATTTGAGCAAAACAATTCTAGAACAACTTAAGTATTCTTAGGGATACAATTTAGCAGACTGTAGCTGTATGTGAACAACCATATACCTATGTTTTCCTTATTATTTTGGCTTTGACATACAACTGGTATGAGTTCAAGATTTGTGTGTCACAAGGTATGTCTTTAAATGCAACAAGAAACTAAAGCAAATAAGAAACCGAAGGGTGCTGAAGCCAAGTCACAGTTCTTTTTAATATCATAAATCACAGCAAAAGTTTCTAAGAAACATACTTATTCAAGGATACACAATGATTTAATGATTAGAAGAGTACTTGCTTAGGAAGGAGAAGACCTTCCTCTGGCCTACACGTCTCTTATACCCACAGCTCTCACACACCAGCATTCTGCTGCTCAGCATAAGATGTTAGGAAGGCATTTTACAATTCTTGTTGAAATTGAACTGCTGTACAGCTGGGAATGAATGAGCTGTAAGATCAGTGAGTAATACTCTGAACTAGCAGGTCTAAAGAGAACTTTCTTGCATTTTGTTTCTGTTTTCAGGAATGTTTCTGTTTTTATCCAAGGACACTATAATGCAAAATACATAAACAGTCCCTAGAATGGAGACAAGAACCCCAGGTTGTCCTTTTTCTGGGTCATACAAAATAAATCTGTGCAATACCATAATTCCCTTTGATTCCATTCAATGTCAAAAGGGAATATTTATGTTATGAATCTCTGACTTGTACTGAGGAATGATTATGGAATTCAAGTGGATGTTAGTGAGGACATTGAACTTAATAAAGCAGGTTTTATATATAATTCTGAATTGTTCTGGACCATCACATGAACAATGAAGACCATATGAGAGGAGGATGATATGTTTCTTATTAGTGTGAAACCGCCATAATTCTACTCATACTGGTTATTGAAAGCAATGATTGCTTGTTATTGATAAGATGTACTAATAGATTTCAAAATCTCATTGTGTAATTAATTTCCAGTAGCTATGGTTCAGTGTCTCTTCACCTTGTTTAATTTTTCCAGCGATTTATTTGGTTGATTTTCTTGCTGCTGCATCACTGAAAGTGCTCACTATTACTTTGATTACCAACAATGATCCTATGATCTTCTCATCTGTTTTTAGAGTAATTGTCGTCTAGGTTCCATTACTCAGTAAACAGGGCCTAAATACTTTATTACAAGAAGTATGGCTTTGTTTGGGCTGTATTCCTTCTCTTCTGGATGTAACTGAGGAAGACAAATGTTTATTCATACTATGAAAGTCTGGAAAGCTGAGATTGGGCTAATTAGCTGTAAAGGAAGTTGCAATTATAACCAAAAAGGGTGTTAGTCTGGAATGGCTATTCATGTTTGAGATACATTATAAATACATCTCATCTTTTCTGCCTACATTTTTTGATTAGGCAAAATGCTAGTACATCTGCTTGTACGGTCTTTGTATAGATGAGTTCCCAGTTTATCTTGCTTGCCTTACCACTCATACTTCTTTATGAGGAAAATATATATCTGCTTGAAACTGAATGTCCTAACAAATCTTATTGACTTAGTACTCAGCATGTATAACCCCTTTCTTGTGTTCACTATGCTTAATATAACATAAACTCATTAATGCCTCCTAAATGGCTGGAAAGGGGAAGCCAGCAATTTAGCTCAATTTACGACATGTTTTCCTAAGGGGCGTTTTATTTTTATTCTTCCTTACAGGTTCAGCTCAATAAACATCTGCTCTAGGTTTAAAGGACCAACATGAATTACCATAGTACGTGTTAAAATTCAGGAGGCATCAGTAAGATGTTTGCTGTCTTGTTTTACTGAGAAACAACAGCACTTCTGGATCTCAAGCAATGAAGCCTAATCATTCCTTTTTAGTAGTGTTCCTTTTTCACAAGAACAGAGGGTGTTAGACTGAATAAGATCTCCCAGGTCAATCAGTCCAGCTCCTCCTATCTAGGCAAACACATTTGGTATCTTTCTCTTCTAGTTTCAGATAGGATAGAGTCAATTTTCTTCTAAGTAGGTGCAGTTCTCAGTAGCTGCAGCATTTTAGGTTCAGTGCGAGAAATGTTCGTAACACCTTTTATTTACAGTTGCTTCTAGGTGATGTTTATGTTCAACCAGGGCAGAATAAATTTTGCTCTAGATTTAGGTATGAGAATGATGAAAAATAAATTATGTTTTGAATTGTTATCAAGGAAACGCAGACCTTTCTCAGTTTTCCATACTTCACAAGTAAGCAGATATAAGAAACCAGGACATAAAGAGCCAGGACAACTGACTCAAACTGGACAACAGAAGTTTTCCATACTGTGAACATCGCGTTCCCTATATATGTTTGAATTTTCCCACAGATCATAGAATCATAGAATCTCCAGGTTGGAAAAGACCCACCGGATCATCAAGTCCAACCATTCCCATCAATCACTAAACCATGTCCCTCAGCACCTCTTCCACCCATGCCTTAAACACCTCCAGGGAAGGTGAATCAACCACCTCCCTGGGCAGCCTGTTCCAGTGCCCAATTACCCTTTCTATGAAATATTTTTTCCTAATGTTCAGCCTGAACCTCCCCTGGCGGAGCTTGAGGCCATTCCCTCTTGTCCTGTCCCCTGTCACTTGGGAGAAGAGGCCAGCACCCTCCTCTCTACAACCTCCTTTCAGATAGTTGTAGAGAGCAATGAGGTCTCCCCTCAGCCTCCTCTTCTCCAGGCTAAACAACCCCAGCTCTTTCAGCTGCTCCTCGTAAAGCTCCTTCTTCTTGGTGTCCACTGTCCCTTGGGGCCCTGCTTGTCCCCCTGCTCTTGGTGTCTGATTCCTATCTACTGTGATATCAGTGTTTGCTGGAACTGATATGTGTCCATCATCTGGCATTCACTGCTGGGAGTGTGCATTCTTTGGCCATACTTGGTCTGAATACAGTTTTGTATATTTTATCATTATTATTTTTTTATCTTCTTTTATTGTTTTATTAAAACTTTTTTATTTCAACCCATGAATTTTTCCATTCCTTTTCCAATTCCTCTTCCCAGGTGGGGTTGGGTAGAATTCTGGAAAATGGTTGAGTGCTTTCAATTGTGCTGCAAAGGCATGAGAAAAACAGAAAACAATAATACTTGATGTCATTTAATTTTCAGTGATTGTCTTCACTCCCATTGCATTTTCTCTTCCTTCTAAACCTTATTCAGTGATTTTTTTTCCTATAAAATAAACTATTCCAAAATGCTCAAGGGAAATCCTTGGGGAAGACTTTAAGGAAATGATCCTGGAAGGTTACAGCATTGTGTAGGTATCATACAAATGCAATAACTCTTCTGAGTTGTTTGCAAAATACCATTTAGTAGGAGAGTCCAATTGCTTTGGAGCCATTAAACACATTTCTCTGAGGAAGAAAAAATCAAAGATGATGCCAGTGATATCTTTAAAGGTCCAAATAATGGACATAAAGCACTCCTCACCCTCTTCCTCTAATTCCATTGAGTTAGAAAAAGCTACAGAGAAAATGCGCTGAGCAAGGTGCTGGATGCGTTAGGAAAGATATGTAGCAACAGCAAACTGTGTGTGTAGGTAATTGAAAGAGGGAAAGAGGTCTTGTTATACAAATGAAGATAAGACTAAGTAAGATGAGAACAAAGGCTGTTTTTTTTGACTAGTTAATTATTGTCCTGGGAGACAATGTAGCCTTAACCCTAAATAACCCTGGGTAATCTGTTTTGTAGTAACATTAATACACTATTTCAAATCAATGCAAAGAAGCCAGTGCTCTAACCAGCATGTTAAATACCTTCATCCTGAACCAGAATCAATTTGAAATTCTGTTGCTTGAGGGAAGCAGTAGATTTCAGATAGTACAAGATTTTTTAATGAGGAGGAGGCAGATAAACCTACCTAAATACATTCTTGAAGAAAATTTGTGTCTTAATGGTCTCTTTTTTTTCTCCTGAACATGCACTCCATTTTTCACAGCTATTCAGGAAAGCTTTCATGGAGATTTTTTTTCCTGAATGAACCTCCACAGCTGTATTAGACCTGCCTTGCCATTGCTGCACCTAGAGCATTTGTATATGTATTAAAACAACAAGTTTCTTTAAGCATTTCCTGAAAATATTCTTTCCATTTTTCATAACTGATGAGAAGATGAAAAGGACAAATATAAACAAACTTGCACATTTATCCGGTAATTACTTTTTTTTCGAGTCAAACTTCAGAAAAGAAATACCTGTTTCCCAAAGACCGAGGAACTAAATGTCAGCATCTCTTTTGTAAATTGCTCACTGGATGAAACTAGTCTTAGGCCAACTGAAAAGAAGAAATACAGCAGGTTGATGCTAAAACTGTGAAATATAGTGGCTTCTGTTTGTGCAGCTTCTGCTTTACCTATTACACTGTCTTTATCTCATCCCATGTTTTTCGTGATTTTAGCTGTGTCTTAGATATTAATACATTTTGTGGATTAATAAGGGCATTTGATTTGGAAGAGGAGCTAAGTGGCTTTTTCTGCTCTACAAGCCTAAAATGAGAGGTGATTGATGCTACCATGCACAACCCATATATGAAATCAGTAAAACAGGTTCCTTGCTTGTTGGCTAAGGCTGGGATCTGCAGAGAAGGGTACCTGATTTCTATTTAGGCTTCTAATTTTCTGTTGAGGCAAAGGTCCTCCAGAAACATCAAGGAAAAGACAAGGCAGAGGTGAGAACTGCGTGCTTGTCGTTTGGTCAAAATACTTGGAAGAGATTAGCTTAGAACTACTGTTTCAAGATAAGATGATGATCTGTGTAGCATCTCTAAGAAAATAACTTTCATCAACTGAAAAATTTTCCATTTGTCAGGCTGGTCTGCTATTGCTGTGTTAATTTTTGCTTCTAAAGACTCAACATTGCTTCTTCAGCACTAGACACTGAGTGACGGTAGCATTAGTTAAATTTTGGCCATTTGGCCAGCTGCTCACCATTCCTTGATTAGTTCATGAACATCAAGATTAACATACTTCTTCTCTGAGTGCTTCTAGTTCTGCATCTTAATTAATATGATGAACGAGGTCATATTAAATGGAGAAAAATGCAAAGGGGAATGAATGTGGGCTGTGACAGAAAAGGCAGCTCACAATAACAGTTTATATCTGAGATTATATCCTTTGAAATATACACAGACAGGATTGGTCTAATTCACTGAGAATAACCTGCAGGACAGTTCCTTACCAGTTTCATTCCTTGCTCTGCTACTGATGCATTGTATAACCTTGGGTAATTCATGTAGCCTATGCATAATTTGGATTCCTGTTATAATGGGAATAATATGATTTATTAATCCCACAGAGTCGAAGTGAGATTTTTTTCAATATCAGGAAAGCGCAATATAATTTCCATGTTGAACCTTTCTTAACCTCCAAAGTATTACAATGATTAAATATTGATTAGTTTATAAAAAGCTATGTTGCAGCATTTACAGCCAATGCCATTTACAGCCTCCCCAGAGAGGGAGAGTGTTAATCTGTGGCAAGCAAGAAAAGCATGAAAACCCAATGAGGAGATGATGAATCAAAACACGGCTACATAGATCCTTTGAAATGCCTTTACAGATCCTGTGAAGAGTGAGCACAAGGGCTTTAGGTGAATTATCACTGACACATGTAATAACAGTTGTTCCACTACTCTTTCTCCCAATATTTATATGATCTCCTGATATTTGTATGATCTCCTGATGAATACATCCAGGCAGGTGAACTGGGAACACAAAGAAGCAAACCCACACGGAAATGGCAGTGCAGGTGCTTCAGAAGGTGGCTATTGTCCTTACTATGATAGGAATGACACAACTAATTTGTTTTGGTAACCGAACATAGAGCGAGGATGAGATCCCAGCTGTCTCTGTTCATCAACTGGATGTTGCCCCAGGCCAGGGACATGCAGTTGCTAATTTTAGTTTATTTTCCTGCTCAGCTCAGCTTGTGTCTGTGATTCACCTAGTCATTATGATTAGGAAATTCAGTTATTTCTGTTTTGCAGACTCTATGCGTGGATTTTTGTAAAATGTAAAAGACTAGGTATAGATGAAAGCAGTTTCTAAATGGCAAATGCATGCAATGCTTCACTTAGCTGCATCTGCCTGCTTAAATGAAATCAGAAACCTGATTCTTGATTCTCCTCTACCCTGAGCAGTTCTTGGTATGCCATGGAGAATCAGGAGAAAGGAGTGAGTGTCAGTGATCTATCCATATTTAAGCTAGAATATCAAAGAAACATTCATCTACCCTGAAATGGATCTCAGGAGTACAGTACTTCCCTTTAACTCAGCGCAGTACTTGGTATATCAAAAAAACTGGGAAATATCAAGGAGAAAAAAATTTGGGAATAAGCCCCCATGGTTGCATGCCAGATATAATCTTGAAGAAATACTTTCTGCACCTTGTATTCCCACCTGAAATCATGAAGTGCTGCACAAAGGAATCTTTGCCCCTACCAAAATGAGAGTGTGTATTACCCACTCTGCTGTGTGCTTTCTGGAAGACGAAGGTTTGGAATCACCTTCTACCCAAGATGATTTAATTTCTTAGAGCACAGTTGGAACCAAGGAAGTTTCAGAGGCAAGACTCTTTGCTATTAAAATTGTTCTGTTCTCTGTACACTATTTACAGTGATCCAGGAAGTGAGAAAGAAAATTGATCCCATAAACCATATACTGTATTCCATAGCTTTTATCTGTAAGTTGCTAGTCAGTGTGTAAGTTCTGCAGCTCTTTATATTTAACTTTGTCTATCTTTTTCATAAATTTTATAGCAATAAAACCACAATCCTAGACTTCTTATTAAAAAAAGAGGCAAAAAGACTAAATCCTGCTTGGTTTTCAGAGGAAAGCCTTACTCAGCAGTTGACTGGAGCACACAGTAGAACTTAGAATCATAGAATCAATAGGTTGGGAAAGACCTCTTGGATCATCAAGTCCAATCATTCCTATCTACCCCTAAACCATGTACTTGAGCACCTCATCTACTCGTCTTTTAAATACCTCCAGAGATGGTGACTCAATCACCTCTCTGGGCAGCTTGTTCCAATGCCCGATGAATCTTTCTATGAAAAATTTCATTCTGATATCTAGTCTGAACCTCCCCTCGTGCAGTTTGAAGCCATTCCCCCTTGTCCTGTCCCCTGTCACTTGGGAGAAGAGGTCAACACCCTCCTCTCTACAACCTCCTTTCAGGTAGTTGTAGAGAGCAATAAGTCTCCCCTCAGCCTCCTCTTCTCCAGGCTAAACAACCCCAGCTCTCTCAGCCGTTCCTCATAAGACTTGATCTCCAGCCCCCTCACCAGCTTCGTCGCTCTTCTCTGGACTCGCTCCAGAGCCTCAACATCCTTCTTGTGGTGAGGGGCCCAGAACTGAACACAGGATTCGAGGAGCGGTCTCACCAGTGCCGAGTACAGAGGGAGAATAACCTCCCTGGACCTGCTGGTCACACCGTTTCTGATCCAAGCCAAGATGCCATTGGCCTTCTTGGCCACCTGGTCCACTGCTGGCTCACGTTCAGTCGCTGTCAACCAACACCCCCAGGTCCCTCTCCTCCAGGCAGCTTTCCAGCCAGACTTCTCCTAGTCTGTAGCACTGCACAGGGTTGTTGTGCCCCAAGTGCAGGATCCAGCATTTGCCCTTGTTATGGACACACTTCTCAGAAGTGATGTAATACTGTTGTAGGGAAATGACTATAGGAAAGCGTATGTAAGGGTATCAGTAAGTAGGAGAGAACCACAGGGAACTCTTTCCCTTTCAAGCTGCTTCATGTCCACTCCTAATGTTAACAAAATAGTTCCTGCACAGTGCAAGACAGATTTGTAACTGAACAGGCTGTGTCCAGTTCACCTTCTGTTTGGTTTAAGGGATCTATTTGCTGCCTAATGGTTGAGTCTTGAAATTCAGAAACTTACAACATTACATTTGTATAATTTGTGGAATAAGTTTCTAGGGGGTGCATATTTCACTATAAGCTTTGTACATCTCTTAGAATAAGACAAAGTTTTGAACATAGTTCCTCGAGATGGTGGTCAATTCATTAGCTGAAGATTAAAAAAATCACAACTTCTTCTGGTTTTATATTTCTCCAATACAGAACAAAGAATATTATATAAAAAAATAGAAGCAAATAGGCTAGTGGACTTATGGATGTTCCCTTTGAAAAGCAGAGAGCAAAAATATACCTTTTCAGAGTATCGCAATGAAGCTCAGCTGTTCTTTTCAAGATTCCCTAGCTCACAGCAAAATGTACAATAGGTCATTTGCTACCTCGGAAACAGTTAACCGTTGATATTACAAGGCTATTTTTGTTTATTTATCTCATATTAACCAAAAGTTTAAGAGATATTAGCAAGGAGAAGTAGCCTGTCCTTCCTCTGCCCTTGTGGAATCCTGATGACTACTTACAGTTTTAATTTTGTGCTGCTGAAACTGAAAATTCAGTTATTTGCAAAGCTTGGAAAGGACTGTGTATTCTAAAGAACATCTGAAACAGAGTCACATTTTGTGGGAAAATACACTCAAAGTAAAAAGAAATAAGAGATTATTCAAGACTACTCCCAACACAGCTTCCAGGTGTTTTTATGTATACAATAGTATTGCGTAGGAAATTGCATGATATTTTGTTGGTGATTTAACACCATATATTTTACAAAAGAAATAAAGAGACTGAGTTCTGCATTGTGCTTTGCACAGTGAAGTGGCCTGAGTTGCAAAGTGAAAGGACCATGGTACTGAATACACAGTCTTAACTCATAATTATACAAACACCACCAAAAAGGGCAGGGCACCTCAGGCTATTGGTAAGAGGATAGAAAACCTTTCATTTCTGGATCACTGATTGTGTCTGGCCGTGCTTAGTGATGCCCATAGGTCATTAAGTGAAAGGAACTGGACGTTGCAGATGGCTTGCACAGGGACAGGTGTTCACATCTCTGAACCATCAGCATGATCATTGCAATTGGCACCAATGCCTCCCTCCAACATAGGTCTGAGCTACATTAAAGGAAGATTGTGGGCAAGCTTGTACGGCTGCCTTAGTGGAAGTTTTAATAACTCAATATTCTACCTCTTAGTTGAGAACAATTGCTCCACTTTGGACAGGACTACGATTTCCAGGGCCATGAATCTGATATGCCTGAAAAATTAAACTCATTGGAGGATTAGAATGGGATCGGAAACCTGCATTTGAAAGCTATGTAATTTAAATTTACACTGTACAGGAGGCTAGTGGTGCCAGATATGACCTCAAACAAGCAGACTTGAAATCAGAGTTTTGATCCTAGAAGTGGTCTTGAGAGTCCTGTTTTATAAATTTAAAGGTAAAACAAGATCCAAATTGTTGAATAATTTATTTTTTTGTCAAACTTACACAATTTGAGTTTGTTTGATTAGAATACCTGCACTATTCCTGCAACAAAGATAGGGCAAGTGGAGAGGGAAGCAAACCCCATCTAATTACAAGAAACTCATAGAATGAGAGATATTGGCTTGTTTCACTAAAGCACACGTCAGCCACTAACGGTGTTAAGACTCCGGAGGTCTGAGGCTTGGTACCTATTTTTTACATTCAGTTGCTCAACCCTTCTTCCCTGTGGTCTGAAACACCGTTTGCTACCAGTGATTACTCCTGAATCACTCAGCATCCTAAATTTCTTTGGAGTGGTTCTCCTGCAGAAAAGGAAATCTGTAGGAGAAATTTCCCCACGTTGTTCTCACACAACCAGATGAGAAGCTTCAGGAGATCCTGTAAAGAAGTTTCCACTGTGAGAAGTCTCCAAAGGGAAACTGGCAATTTGATATAGAGAAGAGGGTGTTTAAAAGCACCTCCCACAAGGATGCTTATGGTCTCATGTATGTGAGATACCAGACAAGTCAACTCTGGCAAGATAACTCTGGATTTGAAATGAGAGTTGCAAATGAGGCAAACTATGAAAAAAACATGAAAAAGTCGTCTGTGTTTCAAACCTATTCCACAAGAGTGAAACAATCTCACTGGATTTAATCCACACTGCAGAAAAGACAGAGCCAATTGGTAAGCCTGAGGTGTTCTTCTGTGCCAGCACAACCCTACAGGAAGGAACTGAAATGGTTCCAAATAAATTAAAATAATAGATGTTGGGTATTTGTATCTAATAGAGTAAGAAGACAGTCCTGGTTTTATAAACTCTCAAAACACACAGGAGTATATCCTACTTTTCTTCAGTGTATCAGTGATATGTATGGGTTATGTATGTATGTACATACAAATGTTTATGTATATATAATTTTTTTGTTCAACTGCTCCACATTTCTTAAGGGCAAAAAAACCAATTTTCTTCTGCAGAATCTTACTTCACATATATGAAGGGATCAATTCTGACAAAATTTTCACCAGCCATTCTCACACTTTTTAGATATTCAATTTTGTTATGTTCTTGTTTTTCCTCTTGCTTGTATTCTTTCAAGAGCAACTCATCACTGAAACTCTAAAGGCCTCTTAACTCTTAAGAAATTTAGTTGCAGCAGTTTGGAAAAAAAATTGTACAGCCCTTGAAATCTAATACAGCTTGGTCAAATGTAGGTTTCTGAAATAGGTCAATTGTATCTATGTCTTATTATCAGTAACAAGAAGTTAAGGATGACGAGCCCAGATGTATACAACAGCAGTGTAGGTATTTAATAATGTAGATCTTACGCAGTTTGCTAGGTCTCGTGTCCCATTCATGTAGGCAGTAGGAATTGCAGCCAAGTATTTTCTAACAGTATTTCCTCTACTTCTACTGTTTTTCAGGAGCTGCAAAAAGTCCTTATTTCTCAGGAAGAGAAGGACACATGAAAATACAGAGTCAATGCAATTCACATGTTTGCTGTTGATTTATTCACTATACTGCAATGGAAGATATAATAGCAAAAAGCTGTGCAGCAAGAAGGTGCAATACAAAGAAAACAAGTCATGAAAAGCCTTGGTGACATTTCCACCTCTCTTTACACTTAAAACCCAAGATATCTACTTAAATATAAGAAACAAAGATAGTACTTTTTCTTGAATTTTAGTGAGTTCTCCTTGTGCAAAAGCTCCAGCCGCATTTAGTCCTTAAATCATTACAGAATCACAGAATCACAGAATAACCAGGTTGGAAGAGACCCACCGGATCATCGAGTCCAACCGTTCCCATCAAACACTAAACCATATCCCTTAGCACCTCGTCCACCCGTGCAAATCATTGAATTATAAAGAAAAAGATTTTAGCAGAAACCTTTCATTTATCCCATTGTGATAGTGTATTACACTGAAAAGGAACACTGATTACCTCTTGATTATTTTGCCTCTTTCAAAACTCTGGAAGCTCATATTTGGAGCTCAAAAGTGTCAGAATCACACTGTGTTAGAACGGAAGTTCACTGAGATTCATGAATACTACTTTGGCAATAGATCTGAGTCTCTGTCTCAGTTTGGTGACCACCTCTAATTGTTTCCTTGCCTTTTCACACTCTTTCCCCAGGCATCATTGTTTCAAAGTCTACCCAAGCTACACTCGTGTTCTAGTGGCTAGAAGCACAGTGTCTGCAGTACCTCCCAATAGGAGAGCAGTCAGGTTTGTGGAGAGCTTTCCCTGAGTTAAATACAATACTGTCTCTGAGATAGGTAGCTTCTCTCCTGCAGAGTCACAGAGAATATCCTGAGGATGCACCACTATTTGTTTGATGTCTTCTGTTCTTCCTCAAGCATCCTTCATCTCTACTGAACGCTGTGGAATGGACAACTCTACGGCTTCCCTGAAAAGAATCACAGGAAATGGGGAAAATAAATAAAAAATAATGAAGGACATGTGATTAATATTCCTAAAAAATCATAAGGATGGAGTGAAATAGTTCAGCACAGGACTGGGGACCTGGTGGCCATTGCTCACTATGCTCTCTCTGGAGAAAACTGAGTGACAACCCATTGGATGGTGAGACTGAACAGAATTTTGCCTAACCTGGAAAGACATCCTATTGATTTTGTGCTCTCAGCTGTTGGCAAACTCTGTACTCAGCATTTTTATTGGCAGAATACATTATAAGTCATAGAATCATAGAATAACCAGGTTGGAAGAGACACACCGGATCATCGAGTCCAACCATTCCCATCAATCACAAAACCATGTCCCTCAGCACCTCATCCACCTGTCTTTTGAACACCTCCAGGGAAGGTGACTCAACCACCTCCCTGGGCAGCCTGTTCCAGTGCCCAATGACCCTTTCCATGAAACATTTTTTCCTCATGTCCAGTCTAAACCTCCCCTGGCGGAGCTTGAGGCCATTTCCTCTTGTCCTGCCCCCTGTCACTTGGGAGAAGAGGCCAGCTCCCTTCTCTACAACCTCCTTTCAGGTAGTTGTAGAGAGCAATAAGGTCTCCCCTCAGCCTCCTCTTCTTTAGACTAAACAACCCTCGTTCTCTCAGTCAGTATCTCAGAAGCCACCAACAGGGTTTTGCAATCCCTTCAATGCACCTTCCTGGTGCATTATAATGTGTTATGAAGAAAGGGACTCTTCTTTAAAATAAAACTTGCAGCTTACACTCATATGCTGCATTCCCTTTCTCGAGACAGAAAGTAAGTGCATCACTAAATAAACAACAGATGGGTTACAATTTGAAAACTCTAGTGAAAAAGTATCTCAAGATAGGATGTATTTCAAATAAATGAAACACTGCACCTAAACAGCAAATATTCAAACCCCAAGATACATTTCAAGAATTTGGACAGAGGCTTTAGGTGATTGTGGTAATATTTTAATAAGGGACTCACTTAAAGTGGGCACCTGGGTAGATGAAAACAATAAATCCTGTGTACTTGAGGTCCACGTGCTGTTTCTTCAGTCGTGCTCAAAGTCAGGGTTTAAAGATGCAAAGATTAAGTCACCCTTCACTTGGATGATTTAGTAGTATCTATTGTGCATGTAAATATCTATCAGGGAGTGTTGTCACCCCAGACTACCTTTCACTTTGTTTATGGAATTTAATAAAACAGACTCCAAGGCTATTGTGAGCTCATTCCTTCACATCAAAGAGCTGGTGTAGAAGGAAGGAATACGAGAAGAGATATGGCAATAGCTTTTTCTGCTGGGCAGGATCTCTGTGTTTAGAAAACTTTGGCTGCTCACAAGGGATGCTGTTTTGCGCTGGACACTTGGTCTTTGTGAGTGGTTGAAAGTCTTTTTAATCTTTCTTTATTGTGAAAGTTCTGAGCAGTCAGGCTCCTTTTTTTCCACCTCTACCAACTGGCTTGGTTGGGTGTGGGTTTTTTTTCATGCAGTATTTCAGCTATTTCGAAACCCATTATGTGTGTGTCTCTGCAGTCTAAGGCATGGAATGACAAGGTTCCTGACACTTACATTTTATTTGGCCTATTAGGTTAATGGGATTTTTAGGATTAGGCCTTCACATTTCCAATAATGATGTTAATAAAATTTGCTGCATGGTTCAATCTTTTTATATAAAAGGTCCATTCAGACACTTTATACAACCTGTGCCCAACCACAAATTCTGATGGTAATAAATCATTTTGGAGAATTAAAATTAAATTACTGGTCTCAGAATCAGCATAATTGCCCAGAATTTAGATAGCATAATATATAACTAGCTATTTATTGACAACTGATTTGCTCTCCATGGATAATTGCACTTCACAGAAGATAATATAAACATCTTTATAGGTGTAACATATAGAGGTCAAGTCTATCTAGACCTTTTTCAAGGTTTATGAAGTATTAGGGTTAAACACAATAAACTCATATCCATATCGCGTAGCAAAGCAGACTTATGCCTAAAATGCCAATTTAATTTTCAGTCTCAGTCTCCCACATATTCTGGCTGCAATGAAATGTGGAGTCTGTTTTTTTTTAACATAACTAAGTCCCCCATATATTTCCATGCTTGTTGTAGCTGACTTATACCAAAACACACATACTGGAGGTATTAAAACCAGCAGCGATTTCCATGCATTTGTGAGGACAGTCTGTTGGTTTTCCTAACAGTATTCAAACCAAAACTTTAGATGTAGGTGAGAGTTTTTTTAAACTCCCCTAGAAGGAAAAAAACCAAAGCATCTTATACATCTTATACATCTTATACATCTTATACATCTTATACATCTTATACATCTTATACATCTTCTACCTTCAGACATGAAAGTGGAGTAAGGAATAAGAAAGGGAAAGGGAGAGCAAAAGGGAAAAAATAGAAAAAGAGAAATAAAAACATAAAGAGAAGTCAAAATTAAAAAAACAGAAGAAAAATAATAAAATGAAAGGAAAGGGAATAAAAGAGAAAGAAACAACAAAAAAAAAGAAAGAAAAAGCAAATCAGCTGTCAGTACACGGCTTGCTCAGTATAAGAAAGAGAAGGGATGCGAAATGGGGTGTTCTACAGTGCTTCTCCCTTACTGTGTTCTCTGAAATGCCATGGTATATGGACAAATATTCTTGTGTGATGGAGGCACACCATCCCTTCCACCTCTCCACTTTACCAAACTAGCAATGGTTTCATACAGTCTCCAGAGGAGATAAAGAACCTTGACATGGGCAGGCCAAGAATTCATCTGGGAAACCCATGAAGAGAAGAGCTACACAGTGAACACGGATAAGCTTAGTGTATAATTCTTCTATTGTATGCAATTTGACTATGAGCCAAGCACTTTTATTCCGTAGATATGACAGCCTAAGTAAGCTGCATGGTGATGATCTCCCCGTGCTCTGGGATGCCTCTCAAGGGTGCTCCTTGAAGCAATGAGATCTTTTATCTACAGTAGATCACTGGTGAGCCCCATCTGAATCCTCCCTGGATGGCAGCTAGACTACACACCAGGCAACTCTGCTCTCTACCCGGGGTTGTTTAGCTTAAGTAAGTAACATTTTAAATGGAAACAATTTTTACAATTCTCAAAATCAGCACAAGAGTGTATCATGTATTTAGGGGAAAGGAAGGAGAAAGTATCACAGGACCCTTTCTTTTCTTTCTTTTCTTCTCCATCCTTAATTTTCTTTCTTTTCTACTTGAAAGTATCTTTGCTCAAGCCAGGATATGTCACATTAAGAAGATTTAAAACAGGTTTTCCTGCATAATTAATTTATACTGGCATCGTTTTATCTATCAACACTGATCCTGACTCAAGAATAAATGGGTCCATTCTCTGATTCATATTCACAGAATTATAAAATAGTTTGGGTTGGAAGGAACCCTTAAGGATCATCTAGTCCAACCCACCCCCAATAAGCAGGAACATCATCACCTGTATCAGATTGCTCGGAGTCCTGTCCTATCCAGCCCTGAATGTTTCCAGGGATGGATCATCTACCCTCAACCTGAGCAACCTGTTCCAGCATTTCACCAACCTCATTGTAAAAAAAAAAAAAAAATATTCTTCCTTGTACTTAGTCTAAAACTCCCTTCTTTATTTTAAAATCATTACCTCATTTCCCCTTGTCCTATCGCAACAGGCACTGCTTAGGATTTTGTCTGTCCCCATCTGTCCTATAGGCCTCCTTTAGGTATTCAAAGACTACAAAAAGGTCTCCCCAGAGCTTTGTCTTCTTCAGGCTGAACAACCCCAAATGGCTCAGTATCTCTTCATAGAAGATGTGTCCCATTACTCCAATCAATTTTGTGACTCTCCTCTGCACTCGTTCCATATCTTTCATGTGCTGAGGGTGCAGAGCTGGACACAGTACTCCATGTGGGATCTGGGAAATGAGTTTCTGCTGCTTGTATCTCTTAAAGATTTATGGGAAATGACTGAAACGATGATACAGATCAGGTCACAGTGGCAGCCCCGAGACTGCCTTCAGTTCACGGCTACTCGGTACTCTTCCATCAGCTAAAGCCTCCCTAAATAACACTGGAAGAACCAGGCCAGTTACTGCAAATGATCTACTTTCAAGAAAGGGGAAAGGAGGGATCTTTTATGTGCACTGGGCCTTCTGGATTATTCACTAGAAACAAATATTATCCATAAAATTACAGTCAAATCTTTTACACTTGAATAAAATTATATCAGTGTCATATAACAGAAACAATTTCCTGTAAGAAGTACTGTAACCGATGTAAAGTGTGACATGGGAATATTTCTTGCCATAATGAAGAAAGAGTAACTAGCCACACTGGTTCTTTTTGGTATTTCATGAGCCAGAGGTTATCAAACTGAGCAAAATAGTATTTCAGAGAAATGGACATATCTGGTAAAACAGCAGAGTATAATTGCCCTATCATCTTTTATTACAATTCACCTAAGGACAGTTGAGGGATTTTAGAGTAAAATAGCTCAATTTAAACTCATTTCTATTGACATAGTCAAATATCCTCTTCCCCTGGTTTAATGCCCAAGCAGGTGAGCTTGGTAGAGGATGTTATGGACTGTCTGCACTGATGAAATTCTTCCCTAAAAATGTGTAGCTACTGTGATTTTTCTTACTGGTTATTCTGAAATCCCAAGAGAAAAAAACCCAAACCCAACCCAATAAAAACAAAAAAAAAAAACCCAAACAAACCACCCAAAAACTTCTGGATTAGTAATATTTTTAAAAAAGAAGCTCATGACAAAGAGTCTTTTGGATCTTAAAAACCACATGTTGATGTACTGATTTGCCTGAAATTTTAGGGTGAACTGAGACTGTCATAATATGTTCAGCATGTTCGTTCTTGAATCATAGACCTATCTCACAAGATTCTGAGGTCCTTCATCATGGTTAGAACTCTATTTTCTTTTCTACTCTGCTTTGGTTTTGACTATTTTTCTTCTATTATCTCAATATTTTTTTCTTCAATGCATTTAGTAATTTGTGTGATATTTTATTGGGTAGTTAATACATAGTGATGGACTAGAAGTATTGAAATAGCTCATCAATGATGAGCATTCCTTTTTGAGACGTCAATGGAGTGCTTCACTTTTGGTAACTGAACACATACTGCACTGAAGAATATGAATTTTCAGGAAACGTCAATAAATTCCATTTTGAAAAATGGAATGCATTTAAAATATCTAAAGTTGATTATTCTGAAACTTTACCTTCCTTTTAAAAATATGAATAAATATTAAAGTCCTTTTTCTTACAGTGGACCAGTATATTTTCTAGTTCCTATACTGGTTGGAATATGTTCATCAAAAAGTCTCTGTCGCATAGAAGTGGGAGAGAGAACAGTGCTAAGCAAACCTTATGAGAATCTTTTGTGAATATGGCATAAATTACTGAGATGTAACACACTGCAGGCATCTCCTTTGTTTCCCAAGCCCTCTTCATATTCTGAGCAATGATTCTGTTTTGTTCAAATGACAATAATTGTCATTTCCTTAATTTAAAAATACTTTATTCTTTATCCAGCTCATCTGCTGTAAATTTGGTGAGCAGTTTCTGAACCCTGTTAACAAGTGGATACAGTGGGTTAATGAGGAGGATATCAAAGCTGATGAGTGTTAGTCATTTGGGGACCAACCAACCAACCAATTAAAAACCAAATCCAAATAAAAAAACAAAAGAAAAGAAAATAAGACTCACGTTGCTATGCATTTTCTTTCTTATGTCTTTTATTGTGGTTGAGGAATTTCATAAATATTCCTAGAATCTTCTTAAACCCTTAATTGAAATACCAGAATTCTACTGACTTCCTTTGATTTTTTTCACAGAAATATTGTTTAATGTGATAGAACTAGTGCCCATAGATTACTTTTGTGAGTATTTTATTTAGTTTATTTGGCTTATGTCTCTATCTTGTATGGCCAGTGAGTCCAGCAATAGTTTGAAGAAGAAAGGAGAGGCACAAGTCCTTAGTCCTTTAAAAAGAAAGGTGAAATGTGAACATCTCATAATTAATTCAGTGAAACAAGGTGGTATGTGCAAGAAGAGAATGTAAGGCTTTTCTGAGTATTTTCTACATTTTATATGTGGGTTAATGTATGATTAAACTGTTAGACTTCATAGATATTTAAACATACTACTAAGTTATTAATGGCTTGATGTTCTTGTCTACCTGTATGAGCAGCGGGGAGCACGCATATGCCAAAATGGGGCAGGAAACAAGAAAAAAATTCAGTATTTGACTTGGCAGCTCTTGGAAACTCACCTCTTAACAGATCACTATTTTCATCAGATTCTTCCAAAAAAATAAGAAAAATAAAAAGAGGAGAATTCAATGAAAAGAATCTTTAAGGGAACATCTTAATTATATTGATAAGTGCAAAATAAAAGAATCTTCTTTTTAAGGCAAAGAAAGATGATGTATTTTTATAAAAAGAAAAAATTCAGAAATATTTTAAATGATGTGATTAAGTGTTAGTGCACATGCATACACACACCTACATATTATGCAATGAGGAGAGGATACCTGGTAGGTACATTCTTATCAAATTGTTAATAATAATTTACTTTATATTAATATTTTTTCTCTCTCCTATCTGCCAAGTTATGTATTTATTCCTTAGATGATGGTGAACAGTGTAAGAAATATTTCAATGCAACTATCACGTGTGCCTTTTTTCAATCACATTTAACAAATCCTAACCATGGACACGCAGTTCATGTTTAAGTTTTCTGGGAAACTTCCACCTCTCACCAGTTTTGGTACTATAATTTTTCACAACTTGAATTGTTTGATGTTTGGTAGAGTTTTAAATTTCAGACAATTTCTAAAATAATTTTTAGTTATAGAGAATGAAATACTGAAGTGGCTTACCATGTTTCTATGCCCGACCTCCCCATCCCCATAAATTACAGCTGCAATAAACAGGGTTTCAAGATCTAGTCAGTGCACTTTCATGAAAAAAAAGAGGTCACCCATAACAACATCACTCCTTGACCCAGGTAAAATGAACATACTGCTGCAATGTCTCTACTTTTAAATGCCAAATGGTGCTTGTTCATGAAGAATTATGAGATTAGTTATGACAGCCATTGGTGTCAGTGGTAGGGACAATCAGATCCTATGAATTTCTAGATATATTAAAAATGTAGGATGTTTTGCAGTCATTCTCTACCCTTATTATCTTTTAATATCACCTTGTCAATGAAACTGGGGAAAACTTGATTAGGTTTGTACTCCAGTGCAAAGGTGACATGATATTTCTTATGTGTGTGAATAATTGTAAGATTTCATATTGTAACTGTTTTCCATTTACATTTCTGATGGTCCAAAACATTGCTTAATTTTGAGAATTTCAGATACAGAATTTTCATCAATAAAGATTATGAGCAATTCTAAGAAAAAAGGGAGGAAAGACAATTTGTTCTCTTCCAGCTTCTGCTCACATTCCATACTTGCTTGCTTCTAAAAATTGTTAAATTCCTACTTCAGCATGAGAGAAGAGCTCTTTCAGACACAGCTGTGAAGATGTTAATTCCTTTTTCATTTAGAAAGAATATCTGTGCTGGTTAACTTTGGCTAAGGGTTAAAGTACAACCCAGTTCCTCACTTGCTCCTCCTCCTTGACGTTATGGGGAGAAAACAGGTTGAGGTGGAGCGAGTGAGATCACTTATCAACCAGCATAATGGCAAAACAGACTAGACTTGGGGAAAATGAATTTAATTTATTACTGATTAAAATGGATTTGGTTAGAAACAAAGGAAAAAATGAAACAGAAATTTTCCTTCCCCATTACTCAGGGTCAACTTCACTCCTTCACCTTCTGCAGCTGGTGAGACAGGGGAATGGGGATTGTGGTCAGTCCATAACAGCTCCTCTCTGCTGCTGCTTCCTCATTGCATTTTCCCCTGCTCCAGCATGGCTTTTCTGTGGGCAGAGTCGCAGGAATGTCTACAGCCCCAATTTCTCTGCAGAGCAGTCACCCCTCAAGCTGTCCCACTGCCAACACCTCAGAACCAGCACCCTATACAGAGTCTTCCTCAAAATCATAATTTAATTTTCTTTTCATTCTTTGGAACTCAATAAACAAGCCCATTTTGTGTGCAGAAGTGACACACTACATCACCCCTCCAAGCCCTGAGGACACCCTGCTGGCATGTCAGAAAGAGAACTCTGGCTCGTACCCTGACTTTGGTTTCTTTCACATACTGTACTCTACAGCAATTTCTGCTTCTTAGCGGCAATTCTCTGCTTTATAACAGCTCTCAACATTACTGAGTGCTTTAAGGATCCCATTTTTCTCTGGCATCATTTCTGAAACACCTTCCTTGAGTTCCATGTTTATTTAATAAGGCCAGAGCTCCACCACTGCATTCTTCACATCAGTGATTTACTTTGCTGAGGGAAGCAAAGAGAAATGGCATTCTTATTCAGCAAATCAGAAATAGTAACTTGAAACTAACTGCAACAAGTACAGAATCAGCTTTACAGCTCATACAGACATGTAGTCGTTGCAAAAGGCACTTACTACCAATTCCATCTAATAATAAATTTTAATTGAATTCTGGATTAATCCAAGACAAAGATCTCCCTGAAGCTATAGAAGTTTTTCCAACATAAGACTCAACTACTTTATTCCAGTTGCTAATCCTCTTCACTATTTAAAATATACTCCTAATTTCTACTTTGACTTTATCTAGTTCTATTCCAATTTATAGCAATTGTTTTCTGTTATTCTTTGTCCTCACATTCTATAGAGCACTTTAATGTGATTGGGTTTATAAATCCCAGGATTACATTTGCCCATTTTACCACTGTGTTATACTTCTTGTAATAACTACTTTTTAGGGTTATTAATTTCCAGAATACATTCCTCCCTTTGGTTGATAGGACCTGCATCCTTTGCTGAAACTGCATTAAAATACATTTTATAAGAATGTGTCCAGCTAAACAAATGATACAGACTGCACCCAGTGATTGTTATGTCCTTGTGTATGGCTCTGCCAGTGCTTCCATCAGTTACAGGTTTGTACTGCACTTTTTTTATATTTAGGTCCTCTACACTGATGGCATACTGGGTGTACTAAATACACATCCTTCCAGTTGCAATGTCCCAGCTGCTGCTGCTGCTTTTGACATTTGTCAGTTAGTTGTTAACCCTTTAGTATGTGATCCATTGGTACTGCCTGGTGGTGATTCATTCCCTTTATGTCTTTTTGATAGAATCATAGAAAAGAGGAAAAGCAAGAAGTGCACAGGCTGCACAGGGGGAGCCGAGGGAAAAAATCCTTGACAGTGCTGGCGCTCATGGACATCCTTAGTTGTGAATATGCCCTTCCCTGATAAGTAAATTATTTGGGGATTGACTTTATGATTGACACTGGACCTTTCCAACCTTTCATGTCTTCCAGTTCTCACTTCTGGTTTTGTTTCCAGCCTTCTGTCTTTATATTCATGCAGACACCTTTCGAATATACAGCACTTGTGGGTGTGACACAAGGTGTAATATGATTATCTTCACCTAGAATATCTCTTCTGAGAATGCATAGAAATTTCTGGCTATATGAATGATTTTTCCTACAAGCTGTGGCAATCTATACTGTCCAGAAATAATTTTCCTTCTTTCTTTTTATTCTTCACTTGTTGGTTCCTGAATCATCTCTCTTTTCCCATTTTGATTTCTGATACACTTCTAGCACTTTCTCTCATAATTAAAAAAATTGTTAGAAAGATTAAATTACCAGAGCAGAAATCACCTCAGTCTACACATTATGAAAAATGTTTATGTTAGTTATCCATTACCTGATTTCAAAATACATCTGATATATGTCATCTAGCATTCTTCTTGGTTACTAATGGACTGGAATTTCTTGAACTTTATATGATGCAACATCCAATTTCTTCTTTTTTTAGATAATTTATAGTTATTTAATAAGCAATTCTAACACTCCCTTTAAAAGCAGCACACAAGAATTGCAGTTAATTAAATTAAGCCTGCAACATCAAACACTACTCTGAGTCTTATAAAATTGAAGGTCCACCATGACATCAAAAGCTGACATGTTTGGTTTAACTTGCCAGCTCATTCAAATTCTGCTGGAAGTATGATACAGTAGAGAGGAAGCAGTCTAGGAGGTTCAATTTTTCTCTTGTCAGTGATTCACAACTTTGTTCTGCTGAAATTTCCTGGAGGTTTGACCAGTCCCAGTGGACTCAAACTCCGTTTATCTGTTCTCAGTATTTCCTCCTTTGGCTTCCAGTATTCAGATTGTATCTGTACAACACACACTTAATATATTTGCAGAGATCCAAGGTGCCTCTAAGGAAAGTGCAGAACCATAGAATCAAAGAATGATTTGTGTTGGAAGGGACTTTAAAGATCATCTAGTTCCAGCCCCCCTGCCATGGGCAGGGACACCTCCTACCAGGCTGCTTAAGGCCCCATCCAACCTGGCCTTCAACACCTCCAGGGAGGGGGCAGCCACAGCTTCTCTGGGCAACCTATACCAGTGCCTCACCACTCTTAGCATGACGAATTTCTAACTAGTGTCTAATTTAAGTCTTCGCCCTTTCAATTTTTAACCATTCCTCTTCATACCATCACTCCATGCGCTTGTAAAAAGTCCCTCCCCAGCTTCCTTGTAGCCCCCTTCAAGTACTGGAAGGCAACTTTAAGGTATCCCCAGAGCATTTTCCTCTCCAGGCTGAACAACCCCAACTCTCTTAGCCTGTCCTCATGGCAGAGTTGCCAACCCTCTGAACATCTTCATGACCCTCCTCTGGACCCATTCCAACAATTCTGTATCCTTATGTTGGGGATTTCAGAGCTGGACACAGTACTCTAGATGAGGTCTCATAAAAGGGGCAGAATCACCTGCTTCAACCTGCTGGCCACGTTTCTTTTGATGCAGCCCAGGGTAAGTTTGGCCTTCTGGGCTGCAAACCCACATTTCCAGCTCATGTCAAGCTTCTCACTAGTCAGTGTCCCCAAGTCCTTCTCTGCAGGGCTGTTCTCCATCACTTAATCACCCAGTCTGTATTGAAACTGTGGATTGTACCTCCCAGGTGTAAAATGTTGTACTTGGCTCTGTTGAACCTTATGAGGTTCACACAAGGCCACTTCTTCAGCTTGTCCAGGTCCCTCTGGATGACATCCCATCCTTCTGGTGACAACTGCACCACTCAGCTTGGTGTCATCTGCAAACTTGCTGAGGGTGCACTCAATCTTGCTGTCAAGTAGTTCAAGTACTGGAAGCAGTTTAACCTTAAAATAAATAACACCATTCAGGCTACTTTGAAGCACCTCAATTACCCTATTACGTGTGAAGTGAAAGCATATTTTGCCTGTTAAGGACAGTCTATGCTGCATATATTGTACTTAAACATGGTACCGCTGCAAATATTTGTGTGGCTACAGTATAAATTAATGGAAATCTGTGGATTTTCCTCTTTTGCAGTCCAACTAGGGGTGCCTTGGCAGCTGGGTACATTGCGAAAGGGCAGATAGGTACATTCCACACGCTGACCCGTGGGAAGTGGGAACTGTCACACCAACAAAACGTGACCGGCACCGAGAGCTGAATTTTCACAAGGGCTCTGTTATAATATAGAACATTGGTATGTTTATAGCTTTGCAGAAGCCACAGCAGTGAATTATATGTCTGATTAATCATGTTTAATTAACAGCTTTTATTAGACTCGCATTTTGGACATCATGCTGTAATAAAGCACAGCCATCACCACCCACTGTGTGAACAGAAGTGGCACACAGGCACGTGCAGCTCATGATACTCATTTCTGTCTGAAAACTGCAGTTAAAAACTGTGGTACTGTCATCCAGAAAACATAAAATGCTTAATGTGTTTTCCTCTTGGTTTACATAAACCTCATTTCAACACTACGTTTCAGGCTATCTGACATGATGCTTCATGTGGAAAATAGCCCTTTATTGCAGGATTTTTGGATAACCATATTTTTTTGCAGTTTATAACTATAGATACATTGGCAAGAGTGTTTGGGGTATAATTATCTTTCAAAGTAAATTAAAAATTCATGTGCAAGGATGCATATTGATATCTAACATATAAGTTAATAAGACAATAAGACTTCTCCTACCTAAATAAGCTTACCTGACTTGAAGTTTGGAAAGTCCTTACAAGAGTATTCTCAGTATATATCTTTGTTCCTAATAGTGTTAGACTAAAAGCCTTGTCCAAAAGTAGCTACGATATTTATACATATATACAATGTGTAAAGCAGCTTGCCTATCATTCTATCTACCTCCAAAGTCCAATTCTATTTTTACAGCCAACAGTATCAGAAAAATATTCCCACTGATGCTAAAAAACACAGCAGTAGAGATAAGAATCACACCCCCAGGCACTTTTACAATCATTGCATTTAAATCTGCTTAGCAAACTTCCATAAAAATAAAATAATATACTTGTAAATACTGACCTTGCTAAAGAAAATAATTCTAAAATTTAAAGGGACAAATATTAAGAACAGAGCATCTGCTGTGTTTCTGCCTCTAAAATCTCCATTTGGCATGCTCTTCTGCAGGCATACACTTCCAGGATTTGTTTAGAAAGATGCAGAAAACATGCTGGCACTTTGCATGCCTTAAAAATGCTACAGATGAGAAAAATGAATGAATTATTAAGTTACCTGTTAACTTCCCAGCGAATGTGGGATATTCAGATGTTCCCATCTCAGAACAGAGTCATCTTTTTTCTTTCTGTTGCTATGCAGCTTCACGATCCATTTTACAAAATCATCCTCTCTCTGGCACTAAATGTAATTAAGGACCTTTTCAAAATAATGATTTAATGATCTCCTTTATATTTTTGGCTTCCAATATGTACCAAAGCAAACAGATCATCTGACTCATCCACTATAGGCCCAGATTGCTATTTTATGTGGTCCCATCATGGCAGTTGGCAGTGCTTTACCTGGATGATATGTCTTCAGGAAACAACATGAATTAAGTATTAATCCATTAAAAGCTGGGCTTTTTATTTTTCTCCCTGTGTTTAAATTATACAACAACTCACAAAAATGACTTGAAGACAGGAGAGCTATTGCTAGACAGCTCTGACCCTACAGACTTAGATTCTGATCCTGAACTGTGAAAAAGCAAGTATTATGAACACTTTACAAAGAGTCGCATAACTTCATATTTCTATTGCTTTATGGAAACTCTTCTAAATTTATTGATGCTCTTACAACCTTCAATCCTTTGGCTGACTATATTCACCTAGGGCCTTTTCCCAAAAATAAGAAAATTTGGGGTTAAGTTCTTAGCTCTGCTTTAGTGTCTTTAACATCTTCTCTTTAACAAACAAGCTTACAAAAAGTTGAACCTCACCAAATAGAACCCCACGGAGGAACGTTGGGACATTACACACCATTCTGTACAGTCACAGCAGAGATGAAATATTGACATTTCCCTAGAGAAAGGAGGGACTAGACCAGAATATTTTGTCATTTTGTGTGTCGCAATCTTTGACTTTACTATATGACTCTTAAAGAACTCAGTTCAGGACTCGTCTAGTAGCCCCAGTTCTGTTTCAGGTTTGTGATTTCTGAAGTAGAAAAATTGTAAAAGGATTCTCCTCAGGTTTGCCTCTTGGACTGTTGCACATCTACACTGTCATTTTAGAGATGCTGAATTCAAACCCAGTTTTGCTGATGGCCTCACTCTAGGAGCTGTAATGAAAGCAAATGTGCTGGCCCAGGGTTTGTGAAATGCACATTTGCAGCAGGGACAGACCAGGCTTCAGCTGAACAAGCTTCAGCTGGCTGCCTTCGATTTGCTCTTGCAATGATGATCAGGGTCTAAAGCTCTGATTTGAATGGTGGGAGCAAGGACTAGATGAGATTTGAAGACAGTGTGTATTTGGGATGCCTCAAGAGTCTGAGGTGAGTATGGTGCTGCCTCATGGAAGAAGAGATGGGCTTCATCTTGTTCTGGAGAGCAGCAAAATCAGTTTCTGCATAAATGGAGGTAGAGACAATGTGTCCAGGCAACATATTTTTTCCTTGCCCGCCAAAAAATCACTTCACCTTTCTCACTGTAGTGAAATGGATTTAACTGCTCACGGTGAACAGACGGGGCTGATTTATGTTTTCTGAAGAATTTAATGCAAGCTGCCAGTTCTTTCATTTTATCCATTTTTCAGCACCTGCTGGCTGTAAAATTGGCTGAGTTGTGCTGACTTCTAACTGATGCCAAAGTTGGTCCCACAAAACCCATCAAGATTTCCCCAGCCTTCTTTCAGAGAAGGATCATCTTGGAGGGGAGCAGGCCATCTTAGAAATTCCAGTGATTCCAGATTTGTCTCAACAATCTCTTTCTTTCCACAGATCAACTTGGCTGTGGATCCCAGCTCATGTCAGTGCTGCTCCGCAGCCTGTTTTCTGTTCCTTCCAAGCAATTGCTGTACCTGAAGCATCAACCTCCCAGCAGCTGTTGTCTGAGATGTACAATAGGTAGAACTTACTTGTTTTGGTCAAAACACCTGGTAAGAAGAACAAATCTGTCCCTCAGCTGCTGCTTTAGCCTGGTGCATATTTCACATACATACCTTTAAAGCCGAACAAATACCCAAGGTTGACAAGACAGTGACTTATAGAAACACAACTTAAACATGAAGAAAAAGGTTGCTCATCTGGTGAACGAGGCAAAATGTAAGAAGACTAGGGGTCTATATTCCTTGTGATAATGTCGAGGTCTGCTAACAACATTGTAGGAGGCAAGCAAAAGACGTTTTAATAGAGACACTAAATAGAAATGTCATAGAAACCCAGGGATCCCAGGGAACATAAGAACTGAAACATTTTCCTTTCTATGCCTCCTGTAAAGAAAAGAATACTTTTGGGTGTAGCTTTTATAACTGGCAAACCCCAAAATTTATGTTAAAATAAAGAACAATAAAGTATTTTCTTAAGTCTTCTGACTCCCTAAGGCTAGATGATCCAGATCCAGGAGCTACTATCACGCACAGCTATGTGATAGCAGTGATGTGACTTCAACAATGTAGTGTGAGATTTAAACACACTGTGTATAATTATTTTAATTTAAAAATGTTTAGATGTCTCTTGAAATTCTCAATTATACAAAAAAACCCCTGCCCAATTCATTAGCATTAAATAAGTACATATCTCAATGCAAAACCATGAAATATCAGATTAAACTATCCACTCCATTTCAGCTACCATGCAACTGAAGTGCCAGACTTTAATCAGTAGTTTCATTCATGTCAATGAGTTTCGAAAGAGAAATTATGGTCTTTAATAAAATAATTCGATACCTAACTCTTATAAGGTGATATTTTCAACCATATATGTCACAATATTTTACAAAGGAAGTCAGCAACATTGAAATTGATAAGTAGGTTTCAAAATGAGCGAATGAGGTGTAACACATTGGGAATTGATTGCAAAATTGGGTTTTGTGTGCCTACATCCAGACAGAGCACTAAGATTAATGCACAAAATTATTTCTTGTTTTACAAAACGTGTGGTGATGTTGTGGGTGAGTAGGACAAAATATTATTTCCCCTAAATATCGTATTTCATAGCATACTATAGAAGGTTGTTGGTTTTCTGGGCCCAGCCCTGTTTTTTAAAACAACTACATTTTTAGCACCTCTGCAGTTGCTTTCTTATTCTTTAATTTTCTGAATGACATTGGTGTCTGTCCTCTTTCAGAGTAGCTAGATAACTGCTAGGGGAAAAAAAAAAAGAGAGAGAAGGGAAAGAAACAGGATTATTCTAATATATTTAAGCATAAAAAACGATGAACATCAGGAAAACAGTGTCCTTAATGTTTCTCATTCACTCAGCTATCAGCCCTCTGTATGTGGGGCAGAGGCACAGGCACAGAAATTCTTATATACAGGATTTCTCTAAGTGTTTGCAGAACTATGCCACTTATATTTTCCAGCTTATTAAGAAATGTAGGGCTGTAGCAGTGCTCAAGAACATGCATGTCTTCATGTACACACACTCCCACATATCGTATGCTATCCTTGCTTTTAATATTTGCCAAGGCTGGAAATGTAGGAAAACAACATTTCTAGAAAACCTAATATTGACCCTTCGGAATATTGTAAATGTTTTATATTGTTGATTTGCAGAAGTAAAATTGATGTAAGTATCTGCTATTCTCTGTGTTCATAAACTTTAGCTTTAAATTGAATTCAGCCAGTCCTTACTGTAAGCAAGAGTCATGTCAACAGTTCATTCTCTTTTGAATTCTTTTTGAATAAAATGTGCCATTGAAGCATAAAGTACCTGGTGAACGAGGAAGAATGACAGGAAAGAAATAAAGAAAAGTAAATTCTCATGTTAAAAGAGATCTTAACTTTTTTAGGTGAAAATTTACCCACATTGATAAATGTCATTCAAGTTCAGCATGCTTTAAAGTATAAATGCTTGAAAGGTGCTTTAAGATGCAAAGGAAAAGGTAGTGAGGTAACCTAGATGACAAAAGAAAAAGATGCCAGACCATTGTTATGGAACTTGTCCACTATAATGATTTTAATGGAAATAAATTTTACATGAAAAGTAAAAAAATTCTTTGTCTATCTTTAAAGGTAATACTTCTGGTTAGTAACATTTGCTCACATTCCTCACCTCCCCATAACACAGTAACAAGAGACATGATGGATCCCCTCAATCATGCAGTGCCTAAAAATTTTCCCTTTTCTTATTATGACAGATAGGAAGAAAATAAGAGGACAATCTCAACCAGTTAATCTCTAGTTTGCTTTGAGGGTCATATTAAGAATATTCTGAATGACCACGCTCCAAATGTTTAAAAATGCCACCTGTCAGCAGCAGGGTATTTGACTAAAAGTGCACATGGCTTTCACATGATTGCAAATACTCTGTTACTTACAGTGGCTGGAATTAGAATCATAGAATCATAGAATAACCAGGTTGGAAGAGACCCACCGGATCATCGAGTCCAACCATTCCTATCAAACACTAAACCATGCCCCTCAGCACCTCGTCTACCTGTGCCCTAAACACCTCCAGGGAAGGTGACTCAACCACCTCCCTGGGCAGCCTGTTCCAGTGCCCAATGACCCTTTCTGTAAAGAATTTTTTCCTAATGTCCAGACCAAACCTCCCCTGGCGGAGCTTGAGGCCATTCCCTCTGGTCCTGTCCCCCGTCACCTGGGAGAAGAGGCCAGCACCCTCCTCTCTACAACGTCCTTTCAGGTAGTTGTAGAGAGCAATGAGGTCTCCCCTCAGCCTCCTCTTCTCCAGGCTAAACAACCCCAGCTCTCTCAGCCGTTCCTCATAAGGCCTGCTCTCCAGCCCCCTCACCAGCTTTGTTGCTTTTCTCTGGACTCGCTCCAGAGCCTCAACATCCTTCTTGTGATGAGGGGCCCAGAACTGAACACAGGATTCGAGGAGCGGTCTCACCAGTGCCGAGTACAGAGGGAGAAGAACCTCCCTGGACCTGCTGGTCACACCGTTTCTGATACAAGCCAAGAAGCCATTGGCCTTCTTGGCCACCTGGGCACACTGCTGGCTCATGTTCAGTCACTGTCAACCAACACCCCCAGGTCCCTCTCCTCCAGGCAGCTATCCAGCCAGTCTTCTCCTAGTCTGTAGCACTGCACAGGGTTGTTGTGCCCCAAGGGCAGGACCCGGCATTTGGCCTTGTTAAACCTCATGCCATTGGACTCTGCCCAGCGGTCCAGCCTGTTCAGATCCCTTTGCAGAGCCTCCCTACCCTCCAGCAGATCGACACTTCCACCCAGCTTAGTGTCGTCCGCAAACTTTCTAAGGGTGCACTCGATGCCTTCATCCAGGTCATTGATAAAGACATTGAACAGGGCTGGACCCAGCACTGAGCCCTGGGGAACCCCACTTGTCACTGGCCTCCAGCTGGATTTCACACCATTTCCCACCACTCTCTGGGCCCGGCCATCCAACCAGTTTTCCACCCAGGAGAGTGTGCGCCTGTCCAGGCCAGAGGCTGACAGTTTCTCAAGCAGAACGCTGTGAGAAACTGTGTCAAAGGCTTTACTGAAGTCCAGGAAGATACATCCACAGCCTTTCCCTCATCCAGCAGCCCAGTCACTTTGTCATAGAAGGCGATCAGGTTAGTTTGGCAAGACCTGCCTTTTGTAAACCCATGTTGACTGGGCCTGATCACCCAGTTCTCTTGCATGTGCTTCATGATAGCACTCAAGATCACCTGTTCCATGACTTTTTCCAGCACTGAGGTCAGACTGACAGGCCTGTAGTTCCCTGGATCCTCCCTGCGACCCTTCTTGTAGATGGGCACAACATCAGCCTCCAGTCCAGTGGGACTTCCCCAGTCTTCCAGGACTGTTGGAAGATGATGGAAAGGGGTTTGGCCAGCACACCCGCCAGCTCCTTCAATACCCTTGGATGAATCTCATCCGTCCCCATAGACTTGTGGCTGTCTAGTTGGGCTAGCAAGGCTCTGACCACCTCCTCTTGGATCACGGGAGCCTCATTTTTCTCTTCTAGCTCTTGGGTTTGTACACAGATGGAACAACTTTCTTTACAATTAAAGACTAAGGCAAAGAAGGCACTAAGTACCTCAGCCTTTTCCTCATCCCCTGTCACTGTTTTTCCTTCTGCGTCCAATAGGGACTGTATGGTCTCCCTAGTCCTCCTTTTATTATTTATATGTTTATAGAAAGATTTTTTGTTATCTTTCACAGACTTTGCCAATCTGATTTCTAATTGAGCCTTAGCCCTTCTGATTTTTTCTCTACACAATCTCACTTCCCTCCTGTAGTCAACCCAAGAGGCCTGTCCCCTCTTCCAGAGCCCATAAACATTTCTCTTCTTCTTGATATTACTCAAGATCTCTCTGTTCAACCAAGCTGGCTTTCTCCCCTGCCGGCTTTTTTTCTGGAACACGGGGATGGCTTTCTCCTGAGCTGCTAGGATTTCCTTTCTGAAGAGCTCCCAGCCCTCATGGGCTCCCTTGCCCTTGAGTACTGTCTCCCATGAGACTTTGCCAACCAGCCTTCTGAAGAGTTCAAAGTCTGCCCTCTGGAAATTTAATGCTACCGTCCTACTAACCACCCTCTTCACCTAGAACAGAAAACCCTATCATCTCATGAGCACTTAGTCCTAGGTGTCCACCTACTGCCACATCCCCCACAAGGCCTTCTCTGTTCACCAACAGGAGGTCCAGGAGGGCACCCTCCCTTGTTGGTTCATTCACCAGCTGTGCAAGGAAGTTGTCTCCCACGCACTTCAGGAACCTCCTAGACTGTTTCCTTTCTGCTCTATTGTACTCCCAGCAGATATCAGGCAGATTGAAGTCTCCCACAAGAAGGAGAGGCATTGATCTAGAGATTAACCCCAGCTGTTTATAGAAGAGCTCATCAGCTGCTTCTGCTTGGCTGGGTGGTCTGTAACAGACTCCCATCACAAAATCTACCTTCTGGTGGGCTCCTCTGATTTTAACCCACAGGCACTCAACCTCCTCATCACCACAATCCCTCTCAATGGAGTCCAAGTCCTCCCTTACAAAGAGGGCTACCCCGCCTCCTCTTCTACCTTTCCTATCCTGCCTGAAGAGTTTGTACCCACCATAGCCACACTCCAGTTATATGAGTCGTCCCACCACGTTTCTGTGATGGCAACGACGTCATAGGCTCCTTGCCCTGTGACAGCTTCCAGCTCTTCCTTCTTATTCCCCATGCTGCGTGCACTGGTGTAAATGCACTTCAGCTGAGCTGCCGAGCCTGCAGCCCTCTTAGAGGGAACAGAGTTCGTTCCCAGTTGCCTGGTAACTGGAGTAGCTCGCTCCAGAGTGCCCATATCTCCCTTAGCACCCCGAGGTGTGTTCTCCTCCACTTTCTGTGTGGTGAGGTACTGGTGGTCCTCACCAGCACACCCTCTCCCAATCACCATTGCCCCACATCCAGGCTCGCTCCTGTCTAGCCTGGTCTCAACCCCCTCACCCTTCACATCTAGTTTAAAGCTCGATTTATGAGCTTAGCTAGGGTTTTAGCAAGGGCTTTAGCCCCCCTAGGAGACACATGTGTCCCATCCTTATCAACAAAGTCTGGGGGTGCGTGAGCCACCTCATGATCAAAATGATGATCTTTAAGGTCCCTTCCAACCCAAACTATTCTATGTTTCTATGATTCTATGATTCTATAGAAGATTGAAGCAGCTGTGTAGGACTTACAGTGCACATTTTCATCACACTGAATGTTTAAACCTATTTCTGTCATTTGTGTTATACAATAATCCAGCCATAAATCATACTGCAGTTTCATTTAACATTTTGTAATATAGACACAGTCTCCTGAGATTTCAATAATAAACACACAATACGCTTTTTCCAAACATCCAAGTATGACAACTCAGCATTGCAATAACATCACTTGCTACCCTCCCTTCCTCTCCCTCCTCAGAAGGCTGAACACAAGAAAAAAAAATTAATTGTGAGCTTGTTTGGTTGGTTTTTGTCCTTCTATTTTCTCTATGTAAAAGAGCAAGCAAGATGTGGTCCCACTTAATGCCATTACAGCATCTAATTATGACAACAACAACCAATAAGAACCCAGAATCCTTCTGGCATACTGCACTTGAAATAGTATCATAGAATCATAGAATAGTTCAGGTTGGAAAGGACCTTAAAGGTCATTCAGTACCAACCCCCCTGCCGTGGGCAGGGACATCCCATTAGATCAGGCTGCCCAAGGCCCATCCAATCTGGTCTTAAACACCTCCAGGGATGGGGCAGACACAACATCCCTTGGCAACCTGTGCCAGTGCCTCACCACTCTCATTGTGAAGAAATTCCTCCTTAGGTCTAGTCTTAATCTGCCCCTCTTCAGTTTGTAGCCATTGCCCCTAGTCTTATCTCTACCAACCTTTGTTGTAGTCCCTCCCCAGCTTTCTCATGAGAGGCAGCAGAACAGGAGGCAGTAGAAAAGGAGCTATGGTAATGCAGTTAGTGAAGGAAACTCACTCCTGCATTTCAATCCCTCCTTTATTAAAGGAAAGAACTGTTGTGGTTTTACTCACTTTACTTTCTTCAGAGCATACATTTACAGACAATATGGTATTACACACAGGAAAGAAGAGGAGACAAACTCCTTGCTGTGATTACCTGAGTGGTTGTAGTGTTTGCAATTAAGTGTAATTCCCAAATAAGTATGATCAAATATAGTTCTATAGTTCTGTATCTGACAACTCTCAGCATTTTGCTGACAAATACATGACGAACTTGCTTACGCTCAGATCGAAAACAATTTTGCTGTTCTTAACAGAACACCGTGCCAACTCTGAACACACCTTGTTACCAGCTTGAAATTAAAAGGTGAGCCTGTGCCTGCCTCTGAATCATGGTGCAGACCCTCTGCCATAAGGTGGGTTGTGGCAGGATCAGCAATGTGTTATCACTCGATAGATGAAGCATGAGAGTATGACTCACCTTGTGCTCCAGCCTCCCGAGCCTCCAGGAAGATAAAGCCAAGAAAAATTAAGTGATTGACTGCCTTCAGAATGATGAAGAACCACAAATCTCTACCGCAGTAGATATGTTTGAGGAGGAATAAATGGCCACTGTGGATTTTTGTGATAAGGACTTTATGTCTGCCTTTGGTTTGCACAGTTAGAGTGGAGTGATTTTAAAAGCCCATGAATATATCTTCTATAACAACTGAGTCAATTACAGCTTTAACTCATTCCAGAGTTCTGACTGCATACGGTATGTGCTCGGGTACCTCTGACTGAATGCAACTGGTTTTGGCATTATGACAACTAGACATGAAATAAACCCTAATCACATTCCGGCATGAATTCCATTCATTCCACATGATGGAGGGCACAGAGCAAGGCAATCTGCCCAGTCATCATTAATATCAATCAACTAAACTCAGCCTCCGTAATCACACTCAAAACCAATAAGATATCCCAAGATATTCCAATGAAGGGCAGACCCAAAGGTACCTTTATCCAGGTAAAGGTAGTAAGACAGGGTGTGAAATGCTTGATTCTCACTCCCGTGTCCTCATTCCTTCCTATTGCCAAAGAACTTTTTATGTGTAACCATTACCGAAAGGTTTTAGGCTTCACAGATTTGTTCTTTGTCTCATACTGAAATCAGTTTTTCTTCCTCTTTCATGCTGTATTACTGATACTACTGACATAGGATCACTCATTTTTAAAGAACTGTGAATATTATTGAATGAAAAATAAATAGCTGCCAAAGAATTTTTTTCCTTACGTGAAGGACAGATGCTTTAGCTCCACAGATGGACAAAGTATATAAGGTAAAGTAGAATCTGGTGCCTCTTCTTGACTTAGTCATAATTGTCCACCACTTGCATGGGTCTTCTCAGCACCATTAATTCAAACACTTTGTTCCTTATATACACAGAATAAATGAAGATATATAAACCATTTTGGCACATGCAATACATATATATATATTTTAAAAGCTCCGGGTGATTTTTTTGCTACCTGCAACAGTAGTAATATTTTAAGTTTGTTTATCCATAGTTACTTGCTTTGTGAATCAATAGAGCTCCAGTTTCTAGGCATAGTTCACTTAAGTTAAAGTCAGAAGCCTTAGCATTTTCCAAGAAAAAAACCACTGAGACCGTGTCTATTTCTGTTTCAATGGTACTACTTCTAAATAAACTATTCGTTGTTTTAAATATTAATTTCTAACTTATATGGCAATATCTATGGGAAGAATATTTTCAGAGAAGGGACACATAGAAAAAAATCTTGTCTAGTCATTTGCAGTTAAAATTTTCAGATTTTTTATTCAGAGAGAAATCAATACATGAGATGAGTATTGTATTTCTTTCTGGAAGCACTGAGTTTCAAGCCTAGAAGTATCTCCTGTAAAGCAGAAACTCTGCAGCAATTTTATCGCAAAAGATACTGGAGGGAGGTGACACAGTAACTAAGGAACCAACTTTAGCGATGCAAGTACTGGAGAAATGAGGAGACTGAAACACAAAATTCATTTTTATGTCAGGTTATAACTTCTGTCAGGTTGCACTCCAGTACAAAAAGAAAATTCATTAATTATTATTATTGACTATTATACTCTGTTATGAATTGATAAAGAACTGAGATGCCATTGCTTGAGTTGGAATATTGATATCATGAAGTCTGAAAGTGTGGACTTCTTACAAAATAAAATGTCAATTATCCCATCCAAATTTTGCTTTAAGACCTACTGGCTACATTTCTGTGAAATTAAAAGTAAATGAGACAGTAATTTATAATTTTTCAAGCATCTGTAATGTGAATAGCCCCAGGTTAGTCATGTCTTGATGTTTGTTCAAACCACTAGCTAAATTAGAACATTAGTTTTCCAGTATATAGATCTTTTAGTTCAATGATTGTGATAGAGTTGTGAGATGGTTATGAAGTTCTGAAAAGTGTTCTCCACTATCTGTTTCACTCATAAGATCCCTATTATCGTATCTGAATGCCTCACAATCTTCAGCATGTAGTAGAATAATAAAAAGAGAAAGGACCAGAAGAGACCTTAAGAAGCCACTAAGACTATTCCATTTCAAAGGCTGGAACCATTGTGTCTATGTTATTTCTGACACATTTGTTGTAAAAGTTTCGAGCTTCCTAATCCTTCCTAGGTAATTGTTTCAAATGTTAAACTGCCCTTAGATTTAAAAGGGTTTTCTTACCGCCTAACCATAGTGTACTTCATGAAAATATAATTCAATTTTTCATGTCCTGTCTGTAATTATTAAAGAGAAGAGATTTTGTTCCTCTTTGTGACAGCTTTTTACATACTTAAAGACAGTTATTTCTTCCTTGGACTGAAGAAACTCAGTTCTTTCATGCTATACTCAGGTCATGTTCTGTAGCCCTGTGGTCAGACTTACTCCTCTTCTCTGGAGTATCCTGGAAGGCAAGGGCTCGAATTAAATATACCTGAGGTCTGTTCTGAGACAGACTGGATGACTTCATGTATCTGTCATTACATAAATCTCAATGTCAGCCTTTCACACACACACCCTTTTTTTTTTTCTGCAGTATAGTGTTATAGGCACTAGCCCACAGACACTGTTGCCTCCTGCATCCTTTCAAGGTAAGATGCACCAGTGTGCAAAGAAATTGTAAAAACATAAGTACAGAGGAAGAGAAGTCAAGAGGATCTTCTCACTCTCTGCACTGGTGGAAAAAGGTATTTGCTAATGGATAAGGGTCATCATAGAGTGCATATACTTGAGTGTCTTTCTCCTGCTTGCACACCTGTTCTTGTAGATCTATGAGGGTGATGCTCCTTGCTTCTCCACTTCAGGAGTTACCTATAAAATGCTGAGCATGGTAAGATATCAAATTTGTCCCTTAGGTTAAGAATGACATATAAAGCCATTTCTCACTTTCCCAAACAGTATCCCAATTGCTTGTAAAAGGTTTACTTCCTACTATATTTTCACTAGCATTGTATGTGTGATACTAGTCCCAGATATTTGTTACTCAGAGGCTTCCTGACCTGGATATATTTTCTGTGTGGATAGTAAACTTCAATAGATTAATATTTCGTAATATGTCTAGATTAATGGTTGGACTTGATGATCCAGTGGGTCTCTTCCAACCTGGTGATTCTATGATTCTATGATTCTTCCTAAGTTCAGGTAAACTCTTAATAGGAGCAATATCTAGTGTCAAGGCATTCACCATATGTACATTACAACTTCTTTGATATTTTATTTTCTTCTTTTTTTTATTTTATCCTATCTTTTATGTGTTCTAGCTCACATGCTGGAGGAGGGACCAAGCATCCAAATTCTAATAACCTTTTCCAGTTCACTGCCTCTCCATCTTTGCTGAAAGATGACCAAGACAATCATGTCAAAGTCAGGAGTGAACATTTAAAGTGGAGGAAAGTCAAGTGGTGTAGAACAACATATAGTTCTCTAGTACCCATCCACTGCAGATAAAGTCACTAAAATGCTAAATTCATAAAGAAAATATGGGACGGACACTGACTGTAAAAACACAGGGAGATGGTGAATAGATGGAATGAGTGGAGTATCATATAGAAATGGGGTTGGAAGGAAATTCAGGGGTTAATCTTGCAAGTCTCTACATGAATGTTCAAAATCTAAATGGGAAGATGGGAGCATAGATCTGAAAAAAGTGAAAGTCTGTTGGAAACTTGGAGGAAGACAAATAGCAGCACACACTGCTACCAGAATACCACGGACCTAAAACAAGCAGTTCAGTATACACTTTTTAAAAATGCCAATCCCTAAAATTTTGTCTGTTTTCAGAATAAAAGAATATTTAATTTGTGATTCATTTATTTCCTCATATAAACAAATAAATATCATACTCTCTGAATAGTGAGGTGGGACTAGTCTCGAATTGTTAGCATAAGATGTAATAGTAAAAATGTTGGAAAAATGAGATTCCAAAATGGCTACTTGTTCAGAAGGACATAAGTTGAATTGCAAAAATGTTGGCTTTTGTTACTTTTAAAGAGCACACAACTGCTCTATGGTATTCAAAACTTTTTTAGCAACTTAAAAAATGGGAGAAAACAAAGAATGACTGCTTGAAGGAGACTAACTTTACTTTTGTATCTTAACCTAGAAGGCATGACTACAATACTCTGCCTATGTAGAATATACACATGAAAGAGCAGGAAGTTTCTCAGTTGATCCTAAATACAAGGTAACTTTAAAAAAAAAAAAAAAGATAGAAACATCAAATACTGACTTGAAAGAAACTCCAGTGGAGGACTCCTTTAACCTTGGAAAAATAACTATAGGTGACTAATTGGTTTCAAGTGATTTACAAATTGGTCAAAAAATCATTACATCCTGAAGCATTGCAGAGATCTCTTGAAATGCTTTCATGGATCCTAGTAGCCCAGATATCTTGATGAATTACCCTTAGTGAATAAGGACTACTGAATCAAATGATGTTTATCAATTTTCATGAGAGATATTAACTTGTACTAAACTGTTGCTGCCAGAGCTAGGTAGTTACCAAAGGTCTTTTGAAGCCTATCTGTGATTTCTGTAATTATGATGCAAGTCTATCTAAACAGAGAAGTGCATTTTCTTGTACTCAAGGAAGCAACAGGAATCTATAAAAGAACAGGAACAGATGACCAAATCCCTGATGGACAGAAAAAGCAATGTTCACTGGGAATGTTACAAATTTCCTGTTCTAATGTGTCACTGATGAGAAATGAATGCTGTGTTCAGGATGTGTTATAGCAATTTGAGGACAAATACAGAGTGAAATGAGTTCCCCACTGCACACTGCAAAGCTTTACATCCAGGGAAGAAAAGAACAAATTTAAAACACTGACCTCGCTTTATGTGAATTCTTTTTCGATCAAGGAAAAGCTATTTTTCAACTTGCTAACACAATGATTATAAAGATAATAGTATGCTCTAAAAGAAGCTGAAGAAAGCTGTGTTCAAATGAGGAGAGATGTGTGAACAAGGAGGAACAAGAGGAAAAAAAGAACTGGAAACTGAGAGGATAGCAGTAACCAATTCTATCAAGAAATGCTGTGGCCTAAATTTTTGGCCTTTTTTGTTCATAGCTGGCTTCTTTTTCTTTTAGCAAGTCAGTCCCTTGCTATTTTTAAAGTTTAATTCAAAAAACAAGGAAAAAAGAGGGAAAAATATCCCAGCAAGACCTCTTTCTTTTGTTGTTCTCCTTTTATCTTTTTCTCTATATATTTTGAGACTTTGTTTTTGTATTACTGCAGCAGCTCTGAATTTTAATGATAAAGCATTTGGCTTAAAACCAACATGTGAAATAACAGGCTTAGTTATCCAGTACTTGTGCAGAATCTCTGAGAATTTCAAACATTGACAACTTTTGAATCAGTGCATATCTTTTCCCCAGGTTAAAATAAAAAAAGTAAGAGTGTGACAGAACATGGAAGTTCCAAAAGTGAATTGAAAACTGCTAAAGCAGGACAGGCTGGGTTTTTGTTTGCTTCTTTTTTTAAAAAAAAAACAAACTCAAAAGAAGTTGAAAAGTAAAATAGAAAATATATACAATCAAAAGAAGGGAATATATCCAGCTGATATACCTGACAGATGTGCTTCCGTTTGCACGGACTTCAAAAAATGAAGAAATGGACCAGCAGAAACCGCAGGGATATGATACAGCAACGTGCCATTGTCACAAAGAATTATAGAATGGTTTGGGTTGGAAAGGACCTTACAGATCACCTAGGTCCAACCTCCCTGCCATGGGCAGGGACCCCTTCCACTTGATCAGATTGCTAAAGACTTCATCCAACCTTGCCTTGAACACATCCATGGATGTGGCTTCCACAACTTCTCAAAACAACCAGTTCCAGTTCCTTATCACTCTCACAGTAAAAAATTTTTCCTAACATCTTATCTAAATCTTACCTACTTCAGCCTGAAACTATTACCCCTATCTTATCACTACACTGCCCAATAAGGAGCTCCTCCTCAGCTTTCCTGTAGGCCCCTTTAAGTACTGGGAGGACTCCCTGAAGCCTTCTCTTTTGTAGGTTAAACAAGCCCAACTTTCTTAGCCTAGCGTCATATGAGAGGTGTTCCAGTCCTCTGATCATCTTTGTGGTCCTCCTCTGGACTTGCTCTAACAGACCCATGTCCTTCCTATGCTGAGGACTCCAGAACTGAATGCAGTACCCATGGTGAGATCTCACAAGAGCAGAGTAAAGAGTGAGAATCGCCTCCCTTGACCTGCTGGTCACATTTCTTTTTATGTAGCCCTGGATATGGTTGGCTGTCTGGCCTGCACATACAAATTGCTGGCTCATGTTGAGCTTATCCAGCAGCACACCCAAGTCCTTCTCATCAGGGCTATTCTCAATTGATTCTCTACCCAGTCTCTGTTTGTGCTTAGGATTGTCTCAAACTCGGTGGAAGATCTGTCTCCAGCATATACTGGTACATGGGATTGTCCCTCTCCAAGAGCTGGACTTTGCCTTTCCTCTTGCTGAAGGTCATGAGGTTCTTGTCAGCCCATTTCTTGAACCTATCAAGGTCCTTTCAGATGACAACACAACCTTCTGGTGCATCGTTTCTCCAAACCAGAGGACTGTTTCCTGAAATCACGCTGGACACAGACTCTCAGAAAGCTGAAGGCACCCGAGGTGACAAGGAGCAGTCTTCTCCGTGCAGTACTCTCCTCTGCTTAGGTCAAGAGCAGATTCCCAACAGGATGTCAGATCTACTCTTTGACTTGCTAGGTTACATGCAGTGATTAGATGTTTAGGTATTCACTGGGAGAGGTAATAAGAGGTTTTAGAAAGCTAGGACTAAGTTCATTTAATCTGTAGCGGTTTAAATTCCATTTTACTGCTGGCAATAACTTTTTGGCCAAAAGAAAAAAGCAGCTTCCTGTAACTAGAGGCAAATGTGAACTGATTCACATAAGCCTATTTTCCTCCATCTGTTAACTGGCCAGCTTTCTTGAAGACTTCCTTCACCCTATATAGGGAAGCAAGTGGAGTGGAGAAAAATTACCTGAAGGCAATTCCCATCAGCCTACCCCCAGACCATCACCTGCTATAACCGCCACCTTGTTACAACCTGGAAGGTTAACCAGGGTATGAGAACTTGGCTGCCACATCTCCCCAGCAGTTTAAATTATCCCTAGTCTCGTGGTTCTCTCAGTCCTGTGCACAGTAAGCAGTACTTTCTGTAAGCTCTAATAAATTACTAAAACAATGTTGTATAAAAAGCAGTGAAAGGATTACAAATGATAGTGCCAATGCTAATTAGGGTTAGCCAAAGTTTTCTCATTTGTACAGCTTAGAGAGCATATGGGGAATATCATGTTGTCATAGTAGATTCTTTGTTTCAAAAAGTTGTGTGAAACATCAAAGCCAAGTAAAATAGTAGCTGCTTAAACAAATGTAAGGTACAAGAGATCCAGATAACGTATCTTTTTTTTCACTGCCTGAGAAGGGTCGCATACAAAAATACAATTTGCTGTGGTGTCCATAGTCAAGCTGCTACTTTGTCTCTTCTTCTGAGATATGTTTCTATTATTTATAGGAAAGCATTTAAAATATGCATTTTAAATAAAAGAGCTTTTATTCAAATAGCACAGAAAGCCCTAGAATTAAAAAATATTATTAACTTAAAAAAACATTTTGTCTTGTAAAAACTCAAAACATTTTCATTTTCATATGGGTATAGCTTTTCTTTCTTCCTGTAGTCTCCAGGATTACATTAGAAGAAGGTTAACAGTTCTGATTGTGTTAATTAATGACTTATCCCAATCTTAGAGTACTGTCTTAAATATATTACTAGTTGAATATAGAACTCTCTTCAATGGGATGGTTCTGTAGAAATAATTGATGGAACATTTCACCCTCTGTGTTGAATCTTACCTAGGAAGGAAGCCATTTCAGATGATGTTCCAAAATTTAGGATGATATTCCATAAGCTCCTGTGTATGTATGCCCTAAATATAACAGTCATATGTGTAATTTCACAGAATCACAGAATCACAGAATAACCAGGTTGGAAGAGACCCACCGGATCACCGAGTCCAACCGTTCCTACCAAACACTAAACCATATGCCTCAGCAAGTAATTTCAGTAATTCTTGGCCTCTTTGAAGAACATTGAAGTATTTTTGAGCAGACAAATGGAAGCCAGTGGGAAGGACCCACAAGCTGAGATGTATGCTTCCTTACCAGGAGAATATGTAACAGGATTTTTCCTATTCCTATAGGAGAAGAAGTGAGAAGCAAAACTTATACTAGACTCAATATGTAAATGAGCTATTTGTTTGCTTTTTTTAGTCTTGTTTTTACTCTAGTATTTTGCAGTAAGGCTGCTGTTGGATTCATTGTTCACAGATTTCCAAAGAATGGAAACACAAGTAGTTGATATGTAGACATTGCCAGAAATTTCCTTGCTATTTCTGACTCTCTGCATCTAAAACATGCAGAGTAACACTTAGCAAGAACAAACATTTTATCTTTGTGTCCCTGGTTAGCCCATGCCAGATGACCCAGCCCCTTGGGCTGTGGTTTCTGTCATTCAGCCTTTTTTTTTATTTTTTTTTGGCAAGGTGTGTGTGTTTGGATGGGGTTCTGTTTGTTTGTTTCCCATCTAACCTCACAGAAAAGTGGCAAGCACATTAGCTTTAGAAAAGTCTTTGGTTTCCCACGGTCATGTTCTTTACTAGTCCTAACAGGATAACAGTAGTGAATCTTAAGCTGTTTGCGGACCACTAAGAGTTTAAGTCAATGATGTGTCAGGTTTTGTCATCTGACAATTGGGGAAGCTGAGCTCGCATGGGAACTTCTGGATAATCTGAATCTGTGGCTTTGGGGAAGTAAATCAGTAGGATATACTGAGACTGACAACCTGTCGGTCAGTGGAGCAGTGGAACCCCCTGGGAGCTGTTGTCATCTTTTGTGAATCACAGCCTGAGCTCACTTCTTCCCTCAGCTCTCCAGAACATGTGAGGTCTATCCTGTCACTCTTGGGCATTTGAAGATTTGGTGATTGGCTGTTGGGATCAGGAAGGCTGGACACATCTATATTGTAGGAGTACCAATCATTGTAGACCAACAGCTTACCATCGATTTTCAGAAGTGAACATAATTCAACTTTAATGCAATATTCAGGACTGCTCATGTAAGTCCTTTTTCTTACTTTTTAACTTGAGGACATGGTTTCAGCAGATAAATACTACGTGAAAATCTGTCTTCACATTGTTCCTGGTAGAGCTTACCAGAAAGCTATCAAGAAAACTCATTATGGAGAGTCATAGAGTAGAGCTTGGTTTGAATTATGATTTTATTTCCAGTTGGAAGGGTTTGTTGTGATTTGTTTTCCTACTGACCCTTTCTTTTAGTTATTTGTTGGAAAATGGCAGACAGATTCACCAAGACAAATTGGGACTGTTAAGAGCCTGTAGGTGGCATTATGACATTACTGCGTTTCTATCCACTAGCTCTGGACACATTAAAAAATGAACAGCACCAAGAAGTCATAAAGGTGTATAGCAGCTGTGCCACAGCTGATGAAGTTTGATGACTGTCAACCAATATTATTTAAACCTCTTAAAAAACCCCAATGTACTGTTTAACCACAATTCACTGTAGTGAGTGAATGCTATATAACCTATGAGTAATGTACTGAGTAATGCAATCTAACTGTTTCTTAGGAGAACTTGGCTGTGGTTTCAGTCAACTAAGATTAGCTATAGGCAAATCAAAACTAGAAGTCATTCTGTAGTGAACAATGGAAAAGGCCAAGATATGCCTTAAGGCCTTAATTGTTCCGGCATATATGACCAGGCTGTAATGCACTATTGGTATGATGCTTTGGACGTACCAGAGATGTGTCACCTGAAAGGAATATTATTCCATTTTTTTTCCTCAGAAGCCAATACAGAAAATGAAGATGCAGCTAAGACTGAAAACATATACTTAAGGACATGTGGGATTCAGTTAACGTACTCTCCATCCTTCTGTGAATTAAGTTTCAGATCAGTAGCCTGTAACAAATTCTCTGTTCCAGGGGGAGACAAGCTAGTGCATTAAAATAAAGAAACCACACTACCTTTTAAAATGCTTGTGAAAATGAGATCTACCAGAATACATAAAAGAATTTAACACATTTTACCAATAACAACTTTCTGAGACTAACACATCTTGTTTTTATAAAGGAAGTACTCTCTCAATAGATATATACTGCACTCAGATTACCATTAATATGCACAAAAATCCTGTCACAGGTCCTGTCAGTACAATCCTTTATGAATAGTCCTTCCCCAGCTTTCTTGTAGGCCCCCTTCAGGTACTGGAATTTTACTATAGGGTCTCCTTGGAGGCTTCTCTTCTCCAGGCTGAACAACCCCAACTCTCTCAGCCTGTCCTCATATGGGAGGTGCTCCAGCCCTCTGATCATCTTTGTAGCCCTCCTCTGGACCTGTTCCAACAGCTGCATATCCTTCTTATGTTGAGGATTCCAAAACTGGACACAATATTCCAGATGAGGTCTCACAAGAGAGGTATAGAGGAGCAGAATCACCTCCCTCGACCTGATGGACATGCTTGTTTTCATGCAGCCCAGGATATGGTCGGCCTTTTGGGTTGCAAGTGTACATTGCTGGCTCATATTGAGCTTCTCATCGATCAGCACCCCTAAGTCCTTCTTTGCAGGGCTGCTGTCAACCATATCATCCCCCATCCTGTACTGAAACAGTCATGCTAGCTGTTCTTCAACTGTAACTTGAGGGTTGCACATGCTGAAGAGTGATTGTTTTCCATCAGTCGTGGGCTTAACACAGATGTGTTTGTAATAATGCAAAGCAAGTGCTGTGATCTAGTCGTCGATCAGAAGAAAAATCTTGTCCCTGTGATTTGGTCAGGTCAGTGTATCCCAGATAATGTGTTAGAAGAATGAAATCATTCAATTGATCCAACAACTGAGCAGAAAAGAGCACTTAATTATAGCAATGTCATTGCTGAAAAACTAAAAATACCATCCTGCTTAAGTTAGGTCACCATTAATCAGAAGATGTATCCTTATTGTTTATAAATATTTGTCCGTATAAAATGAGTATTTTCAATGTTTTCACACAGGATTTTGACAAGGCTAGATTTACCTCAGATGACTCTTTTTCCTGGTGTCCTTTGAGCCGTGACTTTCAGCTGATGAGAAGCTCTTGAAATCAATGGAGATTTCTTCTTTTGAAGCGTGGACTTGCGATCCTTGTTAACACACAGACAACTGGGGCCATGAACACTGTGGGGGCATGAATCCATTAGAATGCAGCAAATTTTAGTTAGGAGAGGCTGCAGGAACACATATCTGTGCAACAGTAAGCACAATTCATCCTCCATTCACTACAGTGGCCCCCTATGGAGTGCAGAAGAGGTAGAGCAGGACTTGGCATCTGTCTGTCTTAGCAACTCGGTTGGTTTTTTCATAATCAGCTCTATCTGTCTTCAATATACAATAAAACATCGCATCCTATGTGTAAAGTCATAATCTTGGACAATATTACCTTGGTTAAATACATTATAGGTTCTATTGTCAGCTAATATGTTAGCAGTATGTTTATTCAATAAATTTATGGGATATAAGTAGGGTGAAGGGAAATGGATGCTGAAAAGAATTGTGTTTTATTTTGCTGGTGATGATGCTATATTTTACTCTATATCCTTTAAAAACATATTTTGGATATTTTTCATTTGATACATTTTAGGAAAGCTGGTTTGAAATGTACAGTGCAATTTTTGTCTCAGACAGAAGGCTAGTAAATGCTTTGCTGTGGGAAATGGAGTTTGTCTGCATGATGGATAGTGACTTTGTGTCTAAGCATAGTGATTGTCTCTTAACATTATGCTTCTTGTGGAGCGACTTAGCTGAAATACAGCTGAGGTCTGAGATCCTGATCCAGCACAGAACACAGCTTCTCTCCTGTCTATGAATCTGTGCAATTTAATCAGCTGAGGACAAGACTTGCAAGTTTAAATCAAAATCCAATCAAATAAAAAAGTATTTTTTCCTGTGTCAAATACAACTATAATAATTAAATAGCATATACAGAACAGTATATAGCAGTTCTTGCATACTTGTACATGCTCTAGCTGACTTCAGTGTTCGCTGCTATGAGCATTCACTGTTCAACTTGCCTCTAAATAGATTCTGATGCTAATTATATTACCTCTCTAAAGAGTGTGTTTTCATTTAGAACAATAAAGCGGCCATTTGTGAACGAGTCACTCATAATTAGACCGAGGTGTTTATGCTGTGCTTCCGATAAGAGGCATAGCAAATAAGATGTTTGCTAATAATTATAGGGAAACAATCTAAGCAGTTCCTCTATCATATTGGAAATCATTGAGAAATTGAGGAGAACAAGGTCCGTCTTCAATTACTATTGCATATATCTTAGGGATTCTGTCATTCTTCAGGCTTTATCAGTTTCCTCTTCAAGTGCATGTGGCTGCTGCAGCCTAGTGATGTGCAGCTAGTGATCAGCCTGGTAGGGGAAACCTTCTGTTCTTGCTACTCAATGATGGCAGTTCAAATGAATGGCAGAATTCCCACTGACCGGAATGGATGGCATTCGTCTTTGGAAGTGGATTGTTGAGGCTGTGCAACACTTTCTCAAAAATGTTTCTCCAAGCTTCCCCAGTCCTGGACTGATTTTTATCTTCTACTACTTTCTAACAATGTTATGGTCATCTGAGCCCAGCCTGACTTGCTGCCCTATTTATTGTGCTTCCCCTGCAAAAGATATCTCAGTAACCATAGCCACTTGGTGTTGTACAGGGATAGGGGATTGGAGACCTTGAAATTAAAGATGCTTTACTGTTCAGTCTCTAAAAGAAGTAAACATCACTCACTGCCTCCTTGCCTCCCCCGCCACAGCTCACGTATGGTGTGTGGGCCTTGACTTTCCAAAGCAACCCTCAGATCTGTAAATGCACTGAGCATTGAAAACTGTGAGTTAAAATAAGAGTATCTAAAGAGGATAATGTTGCAATTCTCTGTGCAGAGAGAAAAAAAACAAAGATATATCAGCTCCTCTCATCCAGGAGGCACACAGGGAAGAAACAAGTTCTGGGGACACCTGGTTACTCTATATTGCTAACAGTATAAAGTAAAGTAAAGTATAAAGATATCTCTAAAGATATAAAAACTTTCATTAAAAAAAAAATCATCTGATGGTTGAGGCTGGAAGCAACCTCTTAAGGTCATCTATCCACTTCTTCTCAAGCATGGCCACCTAGTTTCTCAGGACTGTGTCCAATTGTCTTTTTAATATCTCAAGAAAGAATATTGACAAGAAAGCTGGAGAAGGACTATTCATAAAGGCTTGTAGTGACAGGGCGAGGTAGAATGGGTATAAACTGGAGAGGGGGCAGATTTAGACTAGACATTAGGAACAATTTCTTCGCCATAAGAGTGGTGAGACACTGGAACGGGTTGCCAAGGGGAGTTGTGACTGCCCCATCCCTGGAGGTATTCAAGGCCAGGTTGGATAGGGCCTCAGTTAACCTGATCTAGTGGGACATGTCCCTGTCCATGGCAGGGGGGTTGGAACTGGATGAGCTTTAAAGGTCCCTTCCAACCCAAACTATTCTATGATTCTATGACCTCCAAGGATGAAGATGGTGTCTTACCACCTCTCTTGGTAACCTAAGTCTGTGCTCAGTCACTTTCCAAATTAAAAATTGCTGCCTAATGTCCAGAATTCCCTCCCTCATCTCTTTTATTTCCTCTGAGATATTTACAGTTTTTAAGAACAGAGGCATTTTTTCCTTGCAAATACATATAGAGGCAAATATTTCTCGTGAAATAATAGATAGATGGCTTAAGTAAGGATTAGGAGAGAGGGCCCACCGCAGAGTGCTGTTAGCCATGGAAGCAGGTATACTTTCAACTCAAAGAAGGCATGTCTACTTCTATGTATCTCTCCATAACTCCAGTATTCAAACCCAGTATTAAATGGCCTCCCATGAAATAGAGCCCATTTGGCTCCAATTTCTTGTCTAGTACCAAGACTATACAAAGCTGATTTCTCCCTGTCTTTTCTAAGAGTTTCTTGGTCACTGCAATATCCTACTTTCCTCTGAGATTTGGCTAGAGAGGGGAAAGAGATCTAGCTGAGTGCCTACTAGCATAAGAGCCACCTGCCAGCTTTTAACAGAAGTCAAAAAGTTCAGTCGCTGACTTGTTGCCATTTTCTTCAACTGCATGAGTCTTTTAAATACAACTTAATGACACTATTATCGCCTTTTGGATGGTTTTGTTTATATTTAGTGAACTATCTGCCCACAAAATCCCACTTCCTTCCCCCACCAAGTTGGAAAATGGAATGAAATTACTAGGGCAGATCTGTAGGCTGGTTTTTGGGGATAAGCTAAAATTACAGAAATTCCATTTAAATATAAGAAACAACTTCCTTCTTTTTTTTTTTTTTTTTTCTGTGAGTGTGGTTAAACAGTAGAATAGAACAGGTAGAGAATACATTTGGAGATTTTCAAAGTCTGACTGGACATGATCTTCGGCAACCTGCTGTTGGTGATGCTGCTTGGAGCAGGTTGTTGGACTCAGCCTTTCTGTATTTCTGTGATTTTTTCACATTCTGGCTGCATATCATATCTGCTCACTTCTGCATGAAACTTTGTGCTTTCTGCTCCAGTTGGAAACTCTTGCAGCTGCTGACTTTTCCCTAAAATAGTACTCAGTGCCTAACACAGCTTGATCCTGATTTCTTCCAGACTCTGTTATAACACCAGTTTTAGGAATGACTTATTTTCTTAAATAAACATTTGCTTTAAATATGATAGTTTGTATTTCTGTTTTCTGTAGAGGCAAGGTAGTGCAAATCACAATGATTCCAAACAAATCCTATTTACAGTAAATAACTTAGCAATATAGAGTAACAATCTATATTTATTCTGAAAGTAGTTTGTACCTTTCTTTCTAAAGAGACTTCTTTTAACTTTTATTAACGCCATGATCATTTTACCCTTAAGGCTGAAAAATAGCACATTTGTTCTGAAGTCAGGAGATTTTTGTCATTGCTAGAGGATATTTGGTGGTTTGGGTTTTTTTTTTTTTTTGCTATGGACTCCCATCACAGGCGGGTTGGAACTAGATGACTGTTAAGGTCCCTTCCAACCCAAACTGTTCTATGATCCTATGATTTTTGCAAGCAATATGTTTCAAATTAGAAAGAGTAAGGATAGTACCTTTCTGAAAATTCAGAAAAATTAACTACCATGTTTGTCTAACAATCCTCAAATTCCCTACCTGAAGGGCCATATTAAGCTGGGGTTTGTTTAGCCGGGAGAAGAGGAGGCTGAGGGGAGACCTCATTGCTCTCTACAACTACCTGAAAGGAGGTTGTAGAGAGGAGGGTGCTGGCCTCTTCTCCCAAGTGACAGGGGACAGGACAAGAGGGAATGGCCTCAAGCTCCACCAGGGGAGGTTTAGGCTGGACATTAGGAAAGAATTTTTCACAGAAAGGGTCATTGGGCACTGGAACAGGCTGCCCAGGGAGGTGGTTGATTCACCTTCCCTGGAGGTGTTTAAGGGACGGGTGGACGAGGTGCTGAGGGACATGGTTTAGTGTTTGATAGGAATGGTTGGACTCGATGATCCAGTGGGTCTCTTCCAACCTGGTTATTCTATGATTCTATGATTCTAAGTACAAATTTTGCAAGGACGTTTATGTCAGTATCACAAAAATACCACTCATTGGTCTCTAGGGTATAGAGGAGACCTTAGGAAGAAAGATACCAGGGTAAAGAAATAGTTTTCTTTGCCTCTTTTTTATCAGATTGAGTTCAAAATAACTTCTAAAATTATCTCTTCCTGCCTGAGTTTCTCCAGAAATTGTTTGTAGGCTGCAAAAACATCGATGAAAATGAATATCCAAAAAGACTAGGCTTGCAGTCTAACAGACGAGCATGAAACCATGATGGATACCATCATTGTGAATTGCTGAAGCAGAGAATTTAAAATCTTGCTCCTGCTGCTGTATTTTGCACATAATGCTCCCACTTGTCCTTCTTTTGGCAGTATCACATTGGGAAAAAGCATTTCAGTATTCCAGCCACTTGAAGAAAGAATAGGAAGGAAACAGGCAGGCAAAAGGGGATTAATCTACATAAGACACTCTAAACTGTCTTTACAGATTGTATAGAGGAACTGGCACTAGCGTAAATTTATTTGATTCAACTTAATTTAAAATATTGAAATAGGTTGAACATCACATAGGTCATTTCTCAATGATTTCAAGAACATAGAAAACCTTTTGCCATTTGCTGTTAAAATTCTGGCTTCTTTTGCTGGCTAACACTTATAATCTTATAAATTAAAAAGCATCAGCAAATGCTGGAGATTTACCGTTGCAACATGCATAACAATTCATGGGAAAGCAGAGAAGTGCCCTAGTTTATTTCTGTTGAGGGTTAATTTTTTTTAAAGCCAAAATCCTACACACGTAGAATAAAGAAGTCTGAAATAACCCTAATTAATTTCCTTTCCTTTTCCTCAGCAGGCATGAGAAGTGAAAGATATTCTAGTAGAGATGGATACATTAAGAACCAAAGGGAAGGTAGCATGGGCAATTTTGAATTAGCCTAAATAAATTTCTATCTGCTTGTTTCAGTATGATTTTACTTTCTGTATGTATTTTGTTTCATACAGTTTATAAATAGTGTGTAAATGTGTAAATAGTATGCAATTTATACATTAGAACTGGCTGTGTATGCATCTGCACTGACATTGACTCATTATTGACATTAAGAAGTCATCTGAAAGTACTAGAAATCATAAAACAGATTCTTACATAACACTATTTATAGGACACTGGGAAGTATATGATGGCAGCAGAGTTAGCATTAAATTGCTCTTCCCTCCTGCTATTTAGGACAGTGAGTACTTGGGTCACTGTGACACAAAGTCTCTCAGATTTTATTTGCAGTCCAACAAAAGATCAAGACAACTGCGCCCAAGCAGCAAATCCAAAAAGAGAAACAGAAAATTGTGGGGTTTTATATTGTGGAAGAAGTACTTTTCAGACTTCCCAAGAACTTTGTTCTCTCTACTTGGTCCATCCTGTTCCCTTCCATCTCTGACTGTTCCCTCTGTTACCACACTTTCTGTCCAAGAAGTGCCAGAGTAACTCCTGCCCTTTTTTAGGGCAGGGGATTTAAATCCACAAGGTGAGCTGATTCCCAGCACCTTAAATTCCATTTTCCTTCATGGCAACAGCTGTTTTTCTAGGTTGTGAAAGGGTTTAAGGTGTTTGGGTCTGGTAAAAAATCTTCTGGCACCCACTAATATAGGATTCTTTCCCATGTGTCACTAATGTGTTACTTTACTGGATGGCCATTTCCAGTGTTCTTCTCAAATCTCACCTGTCTTGCCTAGTTGGACTGTACTGACTTTGAGAAGGAAAGTGTGTTCTGTGTTCTGCTCATGGTGTGCAATATCTACCATGTCTGTTGTCTCAGTTGTAGCTGTTCTGTGGGAATAAAACATACATATTTTGTCTAGGTTGGAAAACATTCTAAAGAAACCAAACAAGATTATGCAAGCCCTGATTATTCTTCAGGCATTACTATTCTATATAAATTATCTTCAGTTAGCACCACTCTTTCATAATAACTTCTAATTCCGAACTACTTAAATATTTTGCAAAAACATATTTCAGAGTCACGATTACCCTACATATACATTTATAGCATAAGAATTTGCTGTTCATTTGGCAAAGCATACTCAAATATATGTTTGTGGTTTTGGCATACAGTAAGGATAAAAATGTACGTGTAATATTTGAAAGTGCCTGTGGATTATTCTGTCCATTCTTCTTACAGCGAATTTAGCTGTTGCTTTAGCAACAGCAAAATTCAGTGCAGACAGCTCTCAAATCACATAGAATGATTGAATTCAGTTCAAGTCTAAAAGATATGACATAATTACAATTTCTATTGCTATTTGTGGGCTTATACAAATAGAACATTCATTTTGCTTTTGCTAACAGTGTAAAAATGCATCACTCGTTGTGTATAGGTTATTGCTCCAATCCCTCATTCCTCTTTCCTATGCACTGAAAGTCATAGTTCATGCTTTTTGAGACTACTGATTCCTGCATGTGTTGTGCTCCTCTTGAGCTTTTACAAAATTCTATATGCATGCTGTGTCTTGTTTAGAATAATAATTTAACATTAAATCATCACTAATCAGTTAGTCTGATATATCATAGTCTTTTATTTCTTCAGGTCAATATTATGTTACGTGATTTACTGGTTTATCACGTGCCATCAGGTCTCAATGGGCTAATTAATTCCAGTTCATACCATCTGCATGGGGAAGGATATGAACTAGTAGAAGATGTTTCTCAGACCCACATCTAGAGATCATAACCCATTCTTGAAAAGAATAGTTGAGCAAATGAAAGTTCACTTGATAAAAAGTAGATAAGAACATCTAAACTAGTCGCCCTAAGTGCTTTCTTTAGTAATGGAGAATGGAAATTCTCTCATCCTAAAAAGTGTATCTAAAATAGGTCAACTGACTCAGTTGAGAAGAGCGGAATATAACGATAACCATAAAGCTTCAGGCCAAAGGTTCACTGAGCCAGTATTTTTCTCTCTGGCTTTCTTGGCAGATTTCCAGGATGGTAATTTCCCCAGAGTGAGGCTTGGCTCCTGTGTTCTGGGTGTGCCAGCTCCTCTGACTTTGTCAAATGCAGGAAACTCAGTGACATAAAATATGGTGAAGGAGGTCTATTTTTATAATTTCTCCTAAAAAAATGAAAAATACTATCCAAAAGCTAATGGAAACAGAAAAAGCGCATACTGTATTTTCCCCTTTCTACTCTCCCGGGGACTTGCTAAGCAATTCATCTCTGTAGTTACTCACAACAGATTTATCCTTGAAATGCTTATCCAGTTGCCTTTTGAACCCGTGTAAACTTACTGCATCCACACTGTCCTAGGAATCAGAACTTACATATCTCCTGTATGAAGAATGACCTCCTTTTGTTTCCTTCAAACTTGGCTGCCCATAGTATTGCTTGATGAAGGAGACCACAAACAATTGATCCTGTCTCTCCATATCATCAGGGCGGTGTAGCTCTCCGTCATATCCCATGTTCCCCAGGATGAAGAAGGAACCTCTGGCTCTCTGGACCTTAGATGCACCGACAAGTCTTCCAACCTTATTCCTCCAGCCCCTAGCTCTGCCTGCCCACACAGCTGCCAACTTCAACATGGTACAGCTATAGCTCAGGATCAGGCTGCTATGGAAAGACCAAGGGGAGAAAGAGTCATGGGAGGACTTATCAAAGCCTCCTTTTTTCATTAGGAAACTGAACATAAGCTCAGACCCTTGCCTTGAGGACTAACATGGGCTATGTACTGCTACATACCCAGCCATATACTACAGGTGTATATACAGCTACAGCTACATACCCAGGTGTCTTGTACCCAGCCATGTACTGTGCTGTTCAGATCTTTGCCTTGCTGGGTTGATTTTTTGACTTGACATCAGACCTACCTTATCACTACAGGCTTGCGTGATGATCACTGGACTGCAGCTGACCCTGGCCACTGTCACCAACACTGCTTAGATCTTCTGGGACTGCACCTTGTTTGAAAGGACAGTGTCCCATTCTGTTACCCGTGGTTTCTAGTCACTTCTCTTTGTGGAGAAGTTCCCTCCTGCTGCTCCCCCAACACAGCCTGCTCAATCATTGCTCTTACAAGAGCAGCCTTTAGTCATCCATGCTACCTCACTTTGAATCTCTTCAGGTTCTTTCATTCAATTATCAAGACAAGAGAGTAGAGCTGTCCGAAGGGTTTGACATGAGGGCAAACAACAGGTTTATACAATAACACAACTATTTTCTTTCTTGTTCTCAAATCCTTTTATAATAATTCCTCACATTTGACTCCTCTTGGTTTTGGACAGATTCTAAGCACTGACCTAACATTTTCAAGGACCTATCTGTCCTGACCCAAAGATCTCACTCTGGAGTGATAATTGCCGGCTTATAGCCCATTTATTTTTTGTTATGTGCATCAGTTTGCTTTTACCTACATTGAAATTCATCTGATATGTTATTATGCAGTCATTCAGTCATATAAATCCCTTCTGCGGTTCTCTGCATTTAGCCTTGATTATTTTTATCTTCTTGAAAGCTAGAACTTCATATGAGCTGCAAACTGGTGATTGCTTACCCCTTTTCCTAAGCAATTTAGGAACATGACAGATCCCAGCATTTCTTTGAAACTCCCCAGCAACCTCCCACTATGAGAAGTAACTGTGCACCCCCACTTCTCCTTCCTACTCTTGTCAGTTCTTCTCCATGCCTGTTTCTTCCCCCTTATCCCAGGGCTGCTTAGATTCTTCGGAGGACTTTGATGACTAATTGTTTCCTTTTGGAAATCCAAACAGACTATAATATCTGTGAAAAATCCTGCTTTAACACAAATTCACTGAATCTGGTGAAGTGAAGGAGTTTGCCTGAGCTGTGTAGGGAAAAAGGGATTCACTCTGTAAAGTGCCATTTCTTATAAATCTGTAGAAACACTGAAATTCTTATTCCAGCAGTGATACAGGAACTTAGCCTGAGGAACTGCTCAGTAGGTGCCCCAAATTTGTAAATCCCTTTGCTACCCTTTGATCTTGACCATTTTCATAAAAGATACTTTTCATACAAACTGCATCCAAACTTTGTTTGGCTCAAAGGCAAAATTAGAATCATAGACTCATACAATAATTTGCGTTGGAAGGTACCTCAAAGATCATCTAGTACCAACTCCCCTGCTATGAGGAGGGACTCCTCCCAGTAGATCAGGCTGCCCAAGGCCCCATCCAACACGGCCTTGAACATCTCCAGGGATGGGGCAGCCACAACCTCTCTAGGCAACCTGTTCCAGTGCCTCATCACTCTCATAGTGTTGAAACTCCTCCTTATGTCTAGTCTAAATCTGCCCCTTTCCAGTTAATAGTCATTGCCCCTAGTCCTACCATTACAAGCCTTTGTGAACAATCCCTCTCCAGCTTTCTTATAGGCCCCCTTCAGATACTGGAAGGTCGCTCTAAGGTCTTAATGGATGACATCCCATTTTTCTAGTGTGGCAACTGCACCACTCAGCTTGGCATCATCTGCAGACTTACTAAGGGTGCGCTCAATCTCACTATTTCATTGATAAAGATATTAAACAGCACTGATCCCAGTATGGATGCCAGAGGGACACCACTTGTCACGGATCTTCATCTGGACATCAAGCTGTTGTCCTCTACTCTCTGCATACGGCCATCCAACCTGTTTATTATCCTAATGTGATGTTGTTTTGCTGCTGGAAGAGGTTTTAGTCAGGAGTTTGATTAAACAATTACAGCGATCACACCTAGCCCTAGAAATCCATTAACTGCATCAGAGTTAATGAATATGTGGACTATCTGATGGGGGACTTCCTATGCAATTTTTTAAATAACATTCCATCAACAGTAGTTGTAGAGTAACTAGAATATATTTCCAATCCTAACTTACTCAGTAATTTTGCAGGTTTTGAGCAAGTCTTCTTAACACCAAAATGTGAACAAAATTCTGGAAATGTTGTTCATGTTCTCCCATTCTTTGTATCACTCCTAGTAAAAAAAAAAAGGAAAGAAAAAAAGAGAAAAAAAAAGGAAAATAAATAAAAGAAGGAAGCTGGCTTCTTTTTATGTCTTTTGCAAGTTTTTAGCTTTTATTATTTTAATTTACCCTTGCCACCCCCTATGCAAAAATTTCTGCCAGTGTGGCTAGTCATTTTTTTAAGAGCTATAGATACGAAGCCCTAAATGTGTGACAGCTGGTACAGTGTGTGCACTGCTATTAAAATTTATGGAACACTGGCCTGTAACTGTAGAGAATAGAAGTTTAGCTTAATCTAACACAGAAACAAATTGATAAAGTGGCTGTATAGTATAGAGTTATATCACTAAGATATCTCTACCCCCTGGCTGAATGGGTATTTACTTGAAAGAATTATACAGAACCATAAAGCAGAAAACATGACTTAGATTGCTGTATAGTTTTGTAAAAGGACAGTTTTTTATAATCATGTTACAAACTGCTATATAACCTAAGATATGGCCATCTGAATACATTTCACAGCACTGGGCTCATTTACTACTCATCATCTTTCCATCGGTATAACTGTGAAATATCCAGATAAGTCTTGATCTATCAAAGATGAGATGTCACTTCTGTGTGATATTTCTGAGTGTTTTAGGCCTATGACGACCTGAAAAAAGGTTAGAAAGTTTAAGCCTTAGCCTAAAGGTGGTTACTTAACATCTAAGCATTGAAAGGATTTAAAAATCATAACGTAGGTAATTACTGAGAGCTGTAGGTGAGGATTTACATGTTCCATTAGAATAGAGACTGAACTTTCAAGTGAAAAATACTCAGCATGAGGGTGGAAAGGCTCAAACCCCGTGACAAAGGGATGAAATACTCTTTCTTCTGAAGTCAGCTGACCAAGTTCCACTGACTTTGAACCATAAAGGCAGTCTTAGATTTACAAGCCTAAGGGCTGCTCGTGGAATGAGATCTGAATGTTGCCTCAGCACCGTGTTCTCACATTTGATCTCTCTGCTCTATGATTTTCAGAAAAACTGGTCTAGAACTTACGTTGGGAACATGGTGAGCAACCAAAGTCACCAGGACTACGGACTGTATCTTTTCTGTAATTTACAGGTGTCCTCAGGAGTCAAACCATGTCTCGTTCCTGTCATTCTCCTGTAAGGAACTTATCCTGCTGATTCCAGTGTTAAGATCTCCTTTCAACCTTTGTATAATCCCTGGTAGCCCACAAAGACTGGCATCTTCATCCAAAGACCATAAATCAGGCACCTTTCACAGTTCTTGTACACCATCTGCAACTACTGAGAGGTTTTCTACCTCGATGATTTTCATACCTGCTCCTTTTCATGAAATAAAACAAGTACATCAAGTCACACTTCAGACTGCCAGCAGTCAGAGAACTCTATGGAGAAAACAAGGCAAAAGCAAGTCTTTCATTCCTGACAGCTTTGAATTCTCTATGCATGCTAGCTACAGGCATAGCTACATGTGGTGACCTGTGAAATTTTTACAAGATTGTCTTAGAATATGCTCAATAGAAGTTATGAATAGTAGGGAAGTACCCTTGGGAGTAAGACTATACAAAAAAGGGCCAATGCCCCCCCCTCCCCCAAGCATGTCTTGGAATTTGAAACAACTTCTTTCAGAATTCACCATTGTTTACCTCTGAACCTTAAGGACTAATGATTTGTCTATTGCATGAATGCTACTCTTATTTCTAGTGTAAATAATCACCTGGATGCACACAAACCACCTGTTTTGAATTGTGCTGTAGACTGAGTAGATTACACAGGGCATAGTTTTCTCAAACCCTGGCTTGTAATGGTGAGATCCTAAATACAAATAAAAGTTTCCACCGTGCCTGACCTGCCACAGGCCTTGTGATCAGCCCGAGCTCTCTGAAGGGCTAGACTTGCTCAGTGAATTCCCTTCTTGCTACCCAGTGCTTTACTGGCTTATTTCTTTATATGCATGGAGAGAAACGGCAGATTCACAGCTCAGCTCTTGGTACCTCTATGCTGCTGCTGAGGCGGGAAAGAGGTTGCGGAACTGGAAATTCTTCTGGAGAGGCAGTGAGTCCAGAAGAGATTGAGAAAACTATTGTTTAAAATAAGTGCTATTGAACACATTATCTTATCTTCAAGGGAGAGTGGTAGGAGCAGCAAAAGCAGGAACCAGTTTCTCTGATCATAGAATCATAGAATCATAGAATCATAGAATCATAGAATAACCAGGTTGGAAGAGACCCACCGGATCATCGAGTCCAACCATTCCTATCAAACACTAAACCATTCCCCTTAGCACCTCATCCACCCGTGCCATTGATGATACAGCAACAGATGGCATGTTCATATGTAGACCCATGAACAGAAAGGCATCCTGCAGCCTGTTGCTTCTGCTCTAACGACAGTCAGTTTCTTCCTCAGAGCCCTGATTACATTCATCCTTGTGCATTTGGCTGCTTCAGCTCAAGGACAACTAGACAAAGCATAGCACGTAGCTTTGGATATGTATTCGTAGCATAAAGAAGGGTAGAAGCCTTAGTGTAGGTTGATCCTCCTTCCCACAGGAGCTACTTTTAAGCTGAGACCCTAGCCCTTGGCCACTTCCTGAGATGAAGTTTGGGTTGCCTTACAGTTGTGCCTGTTCCTGGCCAAGCATCTGCTGATGAAGACCCTGACTCTGATCTACAGATTGACTTCCCAGTTTCAGCGCAGACCTGCCTTGTCAATATTAATTTGTCTGGTTGCTGTTGTGCTGTGTCTGACCCTAGTTATACTATCACCAGACCTAATCCTGAGCCTGACCTATAGGCCTGACTTCATGGCTTACCCTCAGACTTACAAGACCACTACGGATTTAGCTGATTGTCCAGTTCCAGTCTGTCCCCAGCTGCCATTCTCTAGTACCTGTCCTGTCAGACATGGTATTGGGCTTGACCCCTGGCTTCCTGTCCCTTTGTCCCTGGCCCTTACCACTCCCTGACACCATCCTTTGTACCCAATCTTCCTTTTGTTTCCCAGTCCCATAAATTGTCTCAGAAAGGTTTGGCTAATGAATAGCGGAGTGGCTTATTGACAGGTTGAAATAAAGCCTCATCGCTGTTCTTTCAGGTTTATAAGTCAGATCCTTGTGGTTGAAAGACTGACTGCTCTCTGGTTCGTTATGAGTTATTCAATATCCCTGATGAAATGCGTCATGTACTATATCAGCCTCCGCCATGAAATCCATGCAAAGGATTTTCTGAAATTTGAATTGTCCAAGACAAGAGTGACTAAAACCAATGAACATGGAACAATGCTCCTAGGTGTGTTTGCATCTCTGCCGGTCCATCCTAGCAAATCTTAAAAAAATTTCAAATCTTTACCATTTCCAAATCTTCTGGATGCATTCATGCCTGTACATGCAACCCTTCCAAAGAAGAAAAGTACTAAAGAATTCATCCTTGGTCCAGTTGACAGTCGTTTTCATAAGCTCTCAGTGATGTGACCAGGCCAGCATATACAGGGATGATATTGTGAATGTTGAAATTCTGAAGAAGCCTATCAAATGCAAAATCTAACTGGTTCAGAGTGATGAGACACAGCCGTATTTGTTTAACTGTCATGTAGAAATACTAGTGAACTTGAAGCAGCTCGAAAGGCAAGAAATGTGCATAACTTGTGAGACCTTTGGGGGTAACTCAGATCTTCTACCTCATCTCCTTGCTCCTGCATGTGGCTCAGGGAATAGCACTGCATCTTTATTTTCCATATATTATTCCCCACACCAACTGGAAGGTGTTTTATAGATTTTAAACAGCATTTTATTTAAATTTTAGCAAACAATGCAAACAGAAAGAGCTTTTGAGATCTATGATGAACAAATTATCCCTGTGTGGAAACAATGAGAAATGTTTTATCACACACCAGCAGAATCTGCCTTTGACTTGATAGAAAAATCTAGATTATTTTAATTCAGAATATGTCACTGAAGGAGATGAATGGAATAAAAATATACTCATTCTGTCATTTTACCATGTAAAAGAAAATATATAAAGATGTTCCCCTCTACTTTGCTCTTGTGAAACCTTACCTGGAATACAGTGTCCACCCCTGGAGCCCTCAGGACAGAAAAGACACAGACCTCTAGCAGCAGGTCCAGAGGAGGGCCACAAAAGTGATCAGAGTGACAGAACATCTCTGCTATGAAAAACGTCTGAGAGAGTTAAGATTGTTCAGCCTGGAGCAGCAAATGCTCCGGGGAGACATTACTGTGGCCTTTCAGTACTTAAGGGGCACTTTTAAGAAAGATGAGGACATTTTATTTTTTTTTTAGTAGGACCTGTTGCAATAGGACAAAGTGTCCTCTTTTTAAAATAAAAGAGGAGAGATGCAGACCAGATATAAGCAAGAAATTTTTATCAATTAAGGTGGTAAAACCCTGGAACAGGTTGCCCAAAGAGGTGGTAGATGCTCCTTCCCTGGAAACATTCAAGGTCAGGCTGGACAAGGCTCCAAGCAACTTGATCTGTTTGAAGATGTCCCTACTCACTGCAAGGAGGTTGAACTTGATGATCTTTAAAGGTCCCTTCCAACCCAAACGGTTCTATGAGTCTATATACCCTGCTCTTGTGCCTTGCTCACACACTATAAGAGGGCTTTCAACCTTTCTGTATTTATGCATTTTGTAAGGATGTGGAATGAGAACAAGAAAGCCATTTAACAGACAAAATCTGTTACAGCACTAATTTTCCAAAGCCCACTCCTGTCAGGAAAGGCACATGACTTTGACTATATCTTGTAATGTTCATTATTATTGACATACTTAAAATAAACCGTTTAAACTTTCAGTCATGCTTTTATTTTTTTTTTCCTAATTCTTTCTTTCAATTACAGTCTGCATCATACAACTGGTGAAATTTATGGGCATTTCCCCTTACTTATTAGTGGTTATATCATTTCTGCAGTCGCATTCTTTTATTTTCACATAGATTTTCTGCAACCTCCACCCAAGATACAACTTTCTCTCTGTCTTTTCCTGCCTGGTCAGTGTTATGTGGTTTTGCTTGATGTTACTCAAAATAAAGCTTCTGCTCAATTAAGTGTATATACTGTCCATTTACCATACTTGGCAGGATACTTTCAGCCTTACATTCAGTGTAGTACAGTCAGCTTTCGTTTGTCAGTTATGGTACAGTAGTTATTCTAGGGAAGTCTGCAGCAGAAGCAGCGATAAGAAATAATAAACCATGTCAAACTCATGCAGAAAAGGATCTAATCAAATGTGACTTAAAAGAGTTTATATAGAACCTATTTTCACCTGGAACTTGATGGTCTGACAGTAATGATTACATGTACTTGAGTGAAGAAAAGTTCCAAAGGGTATACTGCTATTCTATCTTGCCATTTGAAATACAGTTAGAAGGGAGAAAAGATCACATATTTATGGATTGGTAAATAAAGTGAATAGTGTCTTATTACCAATTCAATCTTTTACCCTACGTAACCCATGATCTTCGGTGTAAAATTGAAATTTCACATATTTGCAAAACTGAAGGCTTTTGGCACGCAGTGACTGCTAGATTCTAGCCAGTGTCATCTACATTTTAACAACACTACATGCTAGAAATAAAGTGATATGTGAAAGTACATGCAAAAGTTCACCTTTAAGTATTTTCCCCTTTTGGAATGTTTCTCTTGCCTCAATTTGCATATGATTGAAGACTATAACAGCAGAGAATGTTGTGGTGAAGGCAGAGTAATGCCTTTCCTTGTCACAGCAGATACTTGAGTTCCACTCCTCTCAATGTGGGTGACAGAGAAGTCTGTGAAACAGCACTTTGTTTTTCCAGCCTCCAGAAATAAGCTGCACAGCTGTAAATACAAAGCTGCCATCAAATAATACCTGTGATTTTTTAAAGTAGAATATTTTCTGCTCAGTGGTGTGTTCCTTAGTTCTTTTGAGAATTCAGACTTTGTCATTTGTTTCCAACCTGCCTTTTATTAATTCCAGTAGTACTTCTTGCATTGGAGATGGACAATAGGACAATAACATTATGGATTAGTTTCTGCCTTAGGAGATATATTTATGCTAAGGCGTAAGAGTTCTGTCACACAGAGAGAGCAAGAGTGGTTCAGATCCCAGCACCAGCGTACATGCCGTGTATCTGCTCTCATCCTCCATGGTCAAATGGAAGCAAAGTCAGCTGGGATGAAATTTAAGAGCTGTCTCTTCTGAGAGAAAGTGAAGACTAGCATGGTATCTGGTGATGTGTACACAAGAGATATGGTGTACGTAGGGAGAGAAGGTTTTATAAAATTGCCAAGAGGATAGATTCGGGGAAAATGAAAAGCCTGAGATATGAAGCAGCTTAGAAGAGAAGGCTTTTGAGGCCATCCTTTGTGAGATACGATAAATATTCTGCTCTATCTCTGCTGTAGGCAACTGAATCTGTGTAGTGGAAAGGTCTGAACAACGTAGAGACTAACGAGGAGAAGATCAGCTTCAAGAAGCCGGGGAACGAGTGATGACCAACACCGGCATTTGAAGGGTACAGAAGAAACACCGAATTCAAAGTCTTGTTCTCAGGAGGAGTTTTGCTTCCTTCCCTACTCCCTTCCTCCCTTCAGTTGCAAATATATTCATAATGGATCCCATCTGATGGACAGGTTCTTCTTGTCTTCTCCTTAAATAATTGGCAAGCTGGTAGGTGGTCTTCTGGATTTTCTCACTACCTAAACCACGCTGCAGTACACTAGGTGGATGTTTGTCCTGTAGAAGGTGGCTTAAAATGTTCAGAATGTTACTTTGGGTTCTTATTTTTCCTGGGAAAAAGAAGGATCTTATTTTGGCTGAAGGCTAAGGAGGCAGCATTTTCCATCCCTGGGCAGGACTTATTTAAGAAAACAGTGAGAAAGAAGAAATGGCAGACCAAAAATACCCTTGCCTGTATGAGAGCTATGGCTTTCAATAGACTAGCCAAATGAGTAGTCATGCAGGACTACATGATCTTATATGGCCATTGACTTTCTTCACAGTTAAGCCTTTATCTGTTTTTTGAGTATTTCCTTTAGCCTTCTGAGGGGAAACGAAGTTTTCTCTTTCTTTTAAAAACATTTTTATTTTTGCAATGCAGGTAGTATTGTTAAGGGTTCACTAGTATATTTTCAAGGAATTATTGCTGTTCTTGGATTCTTTTTGCTATAAATCTCAGTTTGTTGTAATAACTCATACCGCTGACACTAATATGTCATTACAGTGCTCTTAATTTATCCACTGGACTTTTCACTGGGCTAGCTTTAGGTCTCCATAAATACCCATTTCTTTCATGATGTTATACGTTTTCCTGTCTGTGCTTTTAAAAGTTCATGATAAAACCACCATGTCCTGGAATTGGCTGCACTTTTTCTCATCAGTGGGGCTGTAAAAAAGGACAGAAGGGATCTTATGGGAAATGGTGCTGCTACTGACGATGGTACCAATTCTCCATAGCTATCTGTATCCATATATTCCAGACTTTTCTCTCACAGGTCAGACTATTAAAAGCAGGATAATCACCTAGGCTGCGAATCAATTAATGGGGGGAGAAAATGTGTTCAGCCACAGCCAAGGTCTTAAAAGGCCCAAGCAAAATATTATCTCTTACCTTTTTCCACCGTGTTCCAGACTTTTCCGTGATGCAGAGTATAAGATAAAGTGAAAGAAAAGGTTCCTTAAATCAAAACTCAGTGAACAAAACACAACTTCAAAGTTATGCTCATACCTTTATTTGCTTCTGAGTTTTCCTTTCTGATTTCTGTCAGCCAACTTCAGACTACAACACTTCATTTAATCACCAGATCCCTTGCTTAAAGGAAGAAGCAGCTAAGGTAGTGCTTTTACTTTGTTAAGAATAACTTTTGGAGTGCGCTTCAGGTTTAGGATAGATACTATTTGCATTTTATTTAAAACCAGCAGGAAGCTAAAGGCTGAACTTTCCTTCTCAATGTTCTGCTGAAAAGGCTGTTCTCCAGGGGACTTGGGAAAGGAAGGCAAAGTTGTTCAAGATATCTTTCAAGGTATCAGCAGAACTGTAATATTAAGTATGATGCCTCACAATAAATTGATAAAACTTGGTAATTTATGTCTTTTAATCCTTCAGTTATATTTCTAGCTCATTTGTGTTTCTGTATCTGTAATGTGTAAGAATGTAAGCTCTATTTTCAGTTGACATTTCATAATTCATATGTGTGTGAACATCTGAAATCCCAAAAGAAAGGAAAGAGATTAGAAAAACATTAAATGAAATTCTAGTGGGCCTGAGCTAATATTTATTCAGACTCCATGACCTTAACACTTTGTACAATGCCTTCCACTATTATCTCTGCACTGCACTTCACATTACAATCCGTAAGAGCCAGAGGACGTGCTTCGGTTTGCTTGTGACAAATACTGGCATTGTGACAAGGTATATGAGGTATCTGGCTTATCAACAGGCAGCAGGCAGGGCAAGAATTGACACCTACAAATATTTCCCACAGTATCAAAAGTTACGCTTGATAATGTTTTCAAAGGCAGTTTCAAATAAGTACTTGCAATCTTTCTCTGAGACAGTAAACCATAGATTTTAAGCATGTTTTCAATAAGTTACACCTGAAAAGTTGAAGGTTCTGAAGCTCAAAGTGTACAAACAGAATAACAGTGGAACTAACTGAATTCCTCTGCACCAATGCTATGAGAGAACCTAATGCAATTACTGACATTAGGCAGAATTTCCTTAAGTGGGGGAAAAAACAACGTAAATCAAAACAACCCACGTGTCACTGAGAAAACCTGTTTAAAAAGGTACTTGGTATTTAAAACTACTTCAGTGAGATATTACTCATACATTACACAGTCTAAAAGTCTTTTTCTTTTCTATCTGAAGTAGCTCCCATTAAAAAAAATAACATTGCTCACAGATGAAGGAGGTTGTAGTGACCCACTTAAATTTTCCTTTTGGTTTGGAAAGGATAAATGTTTCTAAATCTTGCAGCTTCCACATTTGCACCTTTGTGAATTACTGATAGGGTCAAATTTGTAGTTTTCATTCTGAAAAAAACCACTGCTTTATCTTCTCTGAACATCTGTCTCATTCTTTACTGAAGTTTTATTTATTTTCTCGGCATTAAGCATAAAACCTGAAGATTGATTATTAATATTGCTTACACCTACCCTGTTTCCTTTATTCCTTTGTTGAGTTTTCACAGTTTATCTTTGCTCCTTCACTCTTTTTCTCATACAAAATGTAAGTATCTCCTTCTTTTCACATATGCTTGGATTTAAAAGTATTGTCTGTACAACTGACTGTCCTTGCAACTGGAAATACCAGACGAGTATTTTCTTGAAAGGTGCTATAGCAAGTAGCTAAATATCTTTCCTTGAACCATGCTTAATGTTTCATTCGTGCTTCTAGTTTTTTAAGTAGATAATCAGAATTTTCGAACTTTCAGAGTATCCATGTTCCTTCATGTAAAGTTGAACTAGAGAGAGTTATGACTAATTGCTTCTTGATCAGGCTTATTTAACTGTTGATATTCATTCTCAGTTGCTGAAGTATGGTTTACAGATTAGACAACAGGGCAGTAAAGTTCATGCCTTAGGTTTTACTATTTTTCTCAACTTATTCTGAAGGGAAGAGCAAAAAAGGTGAGAAGAGCAGTAGAAATGGACATAAATGGATGGTCTTTCAAGGAAAATATAATGTGGGAAGATCTGGATTCCTTCCCTGGATTACTCATAGACTTTCATTGCGCCCTTGAGCATCTTTTGAAATCTCTATTTCCCATCACTCGTTGTTTTTAACAATGTTTGCCTAGAACACGAAGAACATTACAGCACTGAATTTTTAATGTACCTTGTCTTTAAAGAGGAAGATGTATACAAGCATAAATGATCACTGAACTTTTAGTCTTCTTGCAAGAAAAACAGGAGTGATTAGTAAAGCATGCTTCTCTGATTCTCTGCATTTGTTTTATACAGGTTTTATTGGATATAGAGATATTTTCAGAATATGTGTGGCTTCAAACAGCGAAAGTTCTGGAGGACATCTGGTCCTAAAAAAAGAGGAATTAAAAAAAATTTGTATATATAACATAAATTAATATAACTGATTCTTATACTGTCACTAGTTTAAACTATTTAAAGGATGTATGTGGGAGAGTAGAGGAGGAAGGTACTTCGAATACAAATTCAGTTTCACTTTTCCTCTTCTTTAGCTTTATGCTGTAGCATTGGCTGATCTCTCTCAATTTCTTTTGAATAAGATGGAGCAGTGCAACTTAAATGGCATCTTTTTTGTCCCTTATTTTCTGCTCATCGGAGAAAAACATATAGGGAAGGGTAATTTTTCCTCCGTAATAACATTGCATCACTTCTGATTAACTGCTGAAATTTATTTCAGTGATATTTAGCAATGGCATTGCTGAATGTCAAAACACCATCAAATCTGAGTCCCACATTATATGTTAAGCTCTTCCATTGCTGTGTAATCCACAGTGAATTCATGTCATTACATCTGTCATTTCAGCAGCAGCCTTTTTTTCTCTGTAAATACAAAGTCATTAAATAGTCAGATATGTACGATCTTGTAATCCTGATGCAATTAAAGATCCCACAGTTTCACTACAGTAATAATAAATAACTTATTTGATTTTACAATAGGATGGATGGGTGCCTTTCAATGCAGGGCTAGAAAAAGCTGAAATCGTAATATCTTTTATACACTGAGGAGAATATCTAATTCTTTTGAAACATTAAGTGCTGGTTTAGCTATCATTATATTTTTTTGTTAGACCTCTGAATGCAGATGGCCACCAAGTCTAGTCGTTTCTTTCTATTTTGTCTCCAATTATGAATTAAAGTTGTTTGTTAGGGGATAAAAAAGGAGTGGTTGAATTTACTGCCTGCATCGTTTAATTGCCCTGTAAGTTTAGACAAAGCAGTGGGGTGGATCTCACTATAATGCTGAAAGGAGATGCTCTATTGATATGAGCAGGAAAGTTGAAGTTCAAATCCTGAGTCACCCAGATCAAGGAAGTAACTTTCTTTATTAGAACAATGTGAATATTAGCCAATGTTCAGAACAAACGGATATGCGCTTTGCAAGATAAAGCCTTCTGAACCCAGATTTTTTATATATCAGCTTCACGGTGTTCCCTTCAGTGTGAGTGAGTTGCATTATTAGAATACCAGTTATAACTTCATCTGCTGCTATCTAATATCCATACAAGTGCTACTTAAAGACAATTTAGAACAAGGATTCTTTTTCTCTCTCTTTCTTTCTTTGGCTCATTTAATTACTTAGCAACAGAGCTTATGGTTTTGCAGAAAATGAGGTTGAGGTAAAAACATCCTGTAGATATTTTAAATGGTTTAGAAATGTTGCTTTTTAATCTTCAACCTCTTCAAAACCTTTTTTTTTCAGTAAAAATGATTATTTAGCCCAATGTGTTTCTGTCAGAGTAAAAGTTCATTAGGATCAGTGTCTCCTAGTAATTCTTAATCATCTTTTTGTTCCTAAATCTGTTCCACTGCACACCTACATACCTCCAGCCTTACAGTGGATTAAGGACAGTAGGTTCATCCAAGGAAAGTTAAAATAAACCTAAAGAGTTTCATAAGCAGATACTGTTGTCAAAAAGCCTGAGCTTGGGGACTGTGTTGTCATTTTCTCTATGCTATCATAGAATCATGGAATCATAGAATAGTTTGTATTGAAAGGGACCTTAAAGATCATCTAGTTCCAACTCCCCTGCCATGGGCAGGGGCATGTCCCACTGGACCAGGCTGCCCAAGGCCCCATCCAACCTGGCCTTCAACACCTCCAGGGATGGGGCAGCCACAACTTCCCTGGGCAACATGTGCCAGTGCCTTGCCACTCTCACAGTGAAGAAATTCCTCCTTATGTCTCATCTAAATCTGCCCCTCTCCAGTTTATAACCATTGGCCCTTATCCTGTCACTACAAGCCTTTGTAAACAGTCCCTCCCCAGCTCTCTTGTAGCCCCCTTCATGTACTTGAAGGTCACTATAAGATCTCCTCAGGGCCTTCTCTTCTCCAGGCTGAACAAGTCCAACTCTCTCAGCCTGTCCTCGTATGGGAGATGCTCCAGCCCCCTGATCATCTTTGTAGCCCTCCTCTGGACCTAAGGCTGAAGTCTTTAAGATACTTGTATGGAGGAAATTTTTACCGCTGGGAAAAGAATACACATGACTTAAAGCCTCAACGGTAAGTGGTCCCAGGTGAAAGCAGCCACTGACTGACAGACTTTTCTGCCCGACTGTCACCATTAGCTGTGAAGAAACAGAGTAAAATGGTACTAGTGAGTCTGTTCTAACAATGTGTTTGCCATCTTGTGTTAGGAGAGACCTTTGTAGAAAAAATTACTTCAAAATTCACTCCTCTTGCTTCTGGTTGCTGCTGCCAAGTGTCACAGCCTGCATCTGCCTGGGTACCTCCATATTGTTAGATAACTCAGGGCAGAGTCAGCTCTAGCTATGAGACAGATTCAACGTGATTGAACAGCGTGCTGCTGCAGCAAAGGAGGCCAACAGCATGCTGGGATGTATCCAGAAGGGCTTCACCAGCAGAGATGAGGAAGTTATTACCCCAGTCTACTCAGCACTTGTCAGGCTGCATCTGGAGTACTGCATCAAGTTTTGGTTCCTGCTATACAAAAAAGATTCAGACAGTCTGGAGAGGATCCACAGAAGGTCTGATAAGATAATCAAAGGACTGTGAAACCTTCCATGCAAAGTAAGACTGAGAGAACTTGGTTTGTTCACCGTTGAGAAGAGAAAAATTAGGGGAGACCTTTTTACCATGTGCCAGTACATACAGGTTGTCTATGAAGAGGATGGAGACTCCCTTTTTATAAGGAGTCACATAGAAAAGACAAGGGGTAATGGGTAAAAGTTGCTCCTGGGGAGATTCTGATTGGATTCCAGAAGAAAAATTTTCACCATGAGAACAGATAAACATTGGAATAATCTTCCCAGGGAAGTGATGGATTCTTCTACACTGGACAGTTTCAAGGCTCAGCCTGACAGTGTGCTGGCCCATCTCTTTTAAACTAGATATCACCTAAAAAGTCAGACCTGATGATTGCTAAGATCCCTTCCAACCTGTTATTCTGAGATTCTGTGAATGTCGGAACTTGTGCTCACAAAGCTGCTGTCTTTGCCCTTCTGAAAAACAGCAACTGTGTCCAACGGCCCTTCGGGAGTGGGGTTTGTCATGCATTATCCATTGGACAATATCTAGCAGAGTGCTAACTTCCACAAGCAAAATGAGTGTGAGCAAGTAGTCTATCAAAGGGACCTGAAGGATCACAAGTCAATTGCCTAGCTTGTACTATGGTCCTTTTTCTTTTCCTTGTATAATCATATCCAGTACATTTATCATGCTTGGTACAGGAAGGAGTAACAAAGCTTTCTTCTATATAAAATATATCCCATCTTGAACTTTAATTTAAATTGCACAGACATCTTAAATTCATTGATTAATGTTAGATACATTAATTTTAGACTTACTTTTTTGTCTGTGCACACAAGCGGAGGCATATCCCTAAAATATCGATAATACCCGTGCAAATTCAATTTGATTTTAGTATACAAACTATGCTGTTTACTTATCAGTCTTCATTATCACTGATTGGAAATGACAGGTTAGAAAACTTGCATATCCTCTGCCTAACAGGAGCCAGGAGATGGTGATTTCAGAGAGGTGTAAAAATGTTTTAAAATAAAAAATAAGATCCTACCAGCCAAATGATTTCCATAGTTACACCTCAGAGCATTCAGTAAGATTTCACAGCTGTCAGCAAGAACTAAAATTGGCTTGTATGGTCTTTCTTACTGGTTGTGATGGGAAGAAGAGAAAGTAGCAGCTTTTATTCTCTGAATTTATGGATTTTACAGTTGTAGCCACTATTAAACCTTATCAAAAAGGAAAAAGATAGCACGGATACATGAAAATCTACCATGACTTAGAGGTGTCTCTAAATAATAATTCAGTGTACTAGGAGAATATTCTGAGCAAATTCACCTTGAGTCTGTACTTGGAGTCATACCGCGTAGATAAAAACAAGAAAACTCTAGCTCTTCCAACATCACACTGCATCAATTGCTAATGTAGATACACCCAGTTAGGTACTGCCCAGAGAAAAAATGACATTTCCTTTACTATCTTTTTCTGGTGCTTTAAGACAGCAGTTTCAAGCTGATATGGAAGCATGTGGAAAATACATGTATATTAAACTTTCAGCACATAGAATCATATAATCATCCATGAATATGATCAAGTGTTCCAGCAGAACTGGAAAGTAACTGCCTAAGGCCTTTCATGTCATCTAAATTAAACCATATGATTTCATCTTTAAGGTCCAATGCAATAAAATGAGACTGTATCCATATTTTTTTTATTTAATAAATGAAGAAAATAACTATGATCAGCTTCAAAATAGTTCCCTTCCGAGTCAACATTTAGCTGCATACAATGCTGCTAATGTTCAAAGCAATTCTGCCAATCATTTTCTGGAGGGCTGTTGAAGTTTTCCATCATTTTTGCTTTCACATCTTCTACTGACAAAAAAATAAGTTTCCTTAAGCACCAACTTTATCTTTGGGGAGAGGTAGAAGTCGCAGAGAATCAGGTATGATGAGTAGGGTGGATTCTTAAGCACAGTGATGGCATTTTTTTTTGAAAAAAAATAGCTTCATAGACAACACATTGTGGGCTGGTGTGTTGTGTTGAGGTTAACTGGTTGTTTACTCGCACATCGACATTTTCTGATCGAAGGTAAGAAACCATCTATATTTGAACATGTGTCCACTAATACTGAGTGAAGCAATTGAGTTGAGCCTTGTCTCACTGGAACAGGTTAGAATACGCTCTATAACCATCTCTTTATTTCTCCCTTCCCGCTCTTGTTTTGTGAGCTATGGCATTAGCCTGGGTGTTTTTGTGTAGTATCTCAAGTACTTGAAGAAAGACAGGCATGGAAAGATGTACATCTACATTAATCAGCTGCTCAATGCATGCAATACTCTTCACTAATTTTGGAGGGAGAATAGAAATTGGATTAATCTTTCTCTTGTGAATCCTGCTGTTATATATACATGTCTACATCTCAGCTAGGCTTTCCATATAGCCAAGAGGAATAAATGGGCATTTCTTCAGTATGATTCATCATACACTATAGTAGAGACACGAGTACAGTGAATGAATTGTTCTTTCCATAGAACTATACTGAAAGGTTATGATACTCTATGCAGCTGAGGTAGCTACATTATAGACCTTCTAAATTGGACAAAATAGGAATTTCAGTGAAGTGGGAACTAGATGACTTGTTTAGACTGAATACATTACTTCTACAGATCAATTCCAGTCCACAGTCCATGCACAAGCAGGTTAATAACATAGAGTAGCAAGTTTATTTCAGTGGTTTTTTTTCATGCTAGAGACTCTTCAGAAATGTTGATTACCAGCAGAAGAGAGAGGTATGGAAGTACTTTAGTGAATATTTGTGGAAAGATAATTCTATATTTGAATATCTGTAGAAGAAAATACAATTAAGGAAGAATATTTAAAGGTGCATCCAAGAAGGGATCGGAAGAGTCTTACTTCATGCTGTTGTGAGCAAGCATAGTTCTGTGCAAGAAAGACTTCCCACATTCCTTATGGGATGCACTCTTAATAGGTCACATGATCTTCTATAAACAAGGGCACAGTTAACGCTATGCATTTGGGATAGCTATTTGGACACATTTTTCAGAAAAACCTTTTAAAGTGACTAATGAGTTCTAAATGCCTTGGGTTTTGGATGGTTAAAGTTTGAAGGGATTCAAAGGAAGCAAGATTTTGTGTGTTTTTACCTTCTTCTGAGCAGGATAAGCAACTCTTGCAATGATTAGAAGGCTTCTTCTTCCCTCATTAGCAAAACAGCCCTTAGGCGTAATAGTGATGAATTAGAACCCTAGCAAAGAGCAGCATCAGCAACAATCATCAGATCTAAAAGCTGAAGATAGATAGCGAAAGTACATATGCAATTTAATAACTGCATTTACCTCTAATAAATATCAGCCAAATTCTCTTTCCAAAGAGCAGGTATCAAGAGCCAGAAATTTGTTCCCATAATTTGCTTTTAGTTTTCCTCTATAGAGAGAAATATATATGTCCCTCTGTTTTTTTCAAAATGCTGATCAGTGGCTTTCTTTGATTTGTTGAGTTTGATTTGTTGAGACATTCATGGAGCTTCTGGAAGATTTATTAGAGAGCATGAGATTCCTGCCTTACATTGGACTGCCTTTTGGACTGTTTATTCTATGTGCTATGAAACAAGAATGTTTCTCTCAAATTTCTTCTTCATGAGAACATAACATCCTCAAAATTTGGGAAATAACGTTGTCCACAGCTTGAAACCTAACAAAATAAAATGTCCCTGGACTCTGAAAAAGATTTTGTTGTTCTTTTGGGTTTCTACATCAAAGAGACTATCTTGAACATTTTTGATTATGGAATATGCATGATTAGGGATTTCTCTGACTTCATTTAATTAACAAATATATCACTTATATGACTTTGGCTACAGAAAATACTCCACCTAGATTAGATGATTCTTCTGGCTAACAGCTACCATGGCAATGTTGATGTGAAATTATTAACAGAATTAACTGATTTCAGACACATCCATGGCAGAATTAAAGGGTCCGTAGCTTGGGCAGCGAAGAAACACTTAACACAATATATTCAGGATTTTCTGTGGGCTTTCCATTATTATAATAACTCTCTCTATATTATCTGGAAGATTATTAAAGATTAGCAGAAATTGTGACTTCAGTGTGAAGCAATTAAATGAGTTGCTTCATGGGACACAGGACTAATGTACTGAAGCCACATAAGTAGCTGTGGCCTGTCACATTTTTTATTCTATGAAAACTCTTGCTTCCTCTTTAGCACTGAGGAAGATTGTGGAGAACTATGGCTTGTCTGGATGTTGCTGGTCACTATTTCCCACTAGGAATTGCCAAATGTTGGTTTTCCAGGTCCATTTGTTTCAAAACCCATAGTTAACTCCTTCAGGTGAAGATGGCGTGATATTGTGTGCAGGTGGGTTTGTCTGCTTCTTGGTGGATGTAGGCCTCATCCTGAGGCAAATGAAACAACAGTGGAGGAAATAGAATCATTGAGGGTCAAAACTTCAGTCAGTCAGAGGTGCACATGTGACTAGAGGTGCACTTTTAGGGGAGAACTCCATGCCAAAAGGGCAGAAACACCCCTCAAGGTAATGCAGCCATGGGGGGTCCACACTGTGTTAAGGACATAGCGGAATAAAGTGGCAAAACCTATCACAAACAGAGCAAAAAGAAACTGTTACATACAGGCAGCAGAAACCATCACGTATATGCTCAACCTCCTGTGCTTCCCATCACCTCCTCAGAGTGCAACTCATGACAAAAACCAGGAAGGCCGACATGGAGAAGAGGGAAGATAAATAGAATCAAAGACTCACAGAATCATTAGGTCAGAAAAGACCTTAGAGATCATCAACTCCAACTGTACCTGTCTACATGTCTAATCATGTCCCCAGGCACCTCATCTACCTGCCTTTTAAACACCTCAAGGCATGGTGACTCAACCACCCCATAGGTGTGCAAGTGTTTGATTGTTTGCTTGTGCTCTTTTCTTCCTTAATACTCAAATCAGTTACTGGAGGTTTGTGCTTCTTGGCAATAAAACAAGCAAAATGCCCTGACCCTAGGAATCAAAAAGGTATTTTAGAATATCTCAAATAGGCTTTAGTAAATATGCTTTTGTTTTAGAATTGTAACTGAGATTAAAGCATATTTATGCAACGTTAAGAATTTCTGATGATTTATTGGAAGTTGAGAAAAAAGTGTTGGAATTCTTTAAGGAATGGATTATTCTATAGTAGCTCTAGATTCCTTAGAATTGCTGCTTTCACTTTACCTGACATGACTGAAATGAAAATATTTTGCAATCACCAGAGAAAAAAATAAAGACACACAATGTTATTTAAACATCAATATGATTGGTACAAGGCTCAAGGGTTAGTTGCAAGTGTGTGATTAATGAATTCAAGTTCAGGTAGATATTGGATTTATGGATAGGGACAGTCATGTGCATCTCATGGATGGCCACAAGCAAAGAGTGCTTATGAAGTGCTTATGACATGCTGACTGAAGGTGGAGAAAGCAGAGATAATAAAATAAATATGGGCTCAGGTCTCAAAGTCATGACAAATGAAACCATTGGAGCTGTCATCCTACAGCAAAGCTAAATCATAAGCAAGCTAAGTGCTGAAGGTGTTTACAGAAACATGCTGCTGCTGATTGCTATTCTCATGGGTGCTGTCCCTATTATGAGATGCTTCACTCAAAGATTCTACAGTAGCATTGCTGCCAAAGAAACAACCGCTTTAGCGGTCTCTATAAATTGAGAAAAAAGAAATCGTTACACAGGAATTATTGTCTATCTTTACAGAAATGTTTGCTTTTTTTTGTTTGGCTTAAATGTATTGCATATTTTAGAATGTAAAGAACTTTGCCAAAGCACGTAGCACTGACGTAAGACAAGATCAAGAAGTCAGTGGAGTCCTATAAACCATAGAAGCAGAGAATAGTTTGGGTTGGAGGGGACCAAAAAAGGATCATCCAGTTCCAACCCCCCTGTCACTAGATCAGGCTGCTCAAGGCCCATCCAACCTGGCCTTGAACACCTCCAGGGATGGGGCATCCACAACTTCCCTGGGCAACCTGGGCCAGGGCCTCACCATTCTCATAGTGAAAAAAATCCTCTTTATGTCTAGTCTAAATGAAAGAAAAGACATTGTTACAATTTGATAGATTTTCCTGTACACTACTATTCTTTTGCAGAAAAGTGTATCAGGACTGCATTTTTTATAGCTTTATACTATATAAAATCAGACAACTGCAGTATGAGAGACAACAGCATAAATCATCCCATCGTGCTGTTCTTCAAGGCAGATTAATTTTCAGATACAAAACTGATTAAAGTAATTTTTTGGATGAAAATTATTAAAAAGCTTTCTTTTTTGTATTTCCCACAAAAATGTTTTGTCCCTACTGAAAATTCCATTTCTATGATTCTTATGGCCCTTTTCGGAGTTCTCTACAACTTCCTGAAGTCCTGCCTGGAAAGTGTATTCCATATCTCATTGACATCTCATTAACGATGACCTCTCTGCTGCTCTGCTCACATTTGGTAATTCACTGTTTATATATCTGAGAATAATTTTACTGGCATTTCATTATTACCTTACTATTTACCACGTATGTTGCTATCCCGAGTACTTTTCAGAGACATGGAATAACTCTCCTAAGCATAACTCTCTTTTACCTATGAGACTTCTATTCTTAACTTCTTGATTTATGTCTTTTCATATCATCCATGATCCCATCTTGCCAAATGATTCACTCAGTCTAACACAGTCAGGTGTCCATGACTAGCCATGAATCCACCATATTTCAAAGTTATTGGAAAATTTCACAAGTAACAATTACGTGGGTATTGATAGTTTATAACATTCTCCTAATATCTATCATGATTTTCCACTTATACCATGTAAATAATAAACCATGTCACATAAAAATAAAACAAAACCACATTAAATCACCGCATCATAGACTAATTAGTTTCACTCGATAATCTGGTGGGTCTCTTCCAACCTGGTTATTCTATGATTCTATGATTCTATGATTCTATGAAATAGAATTCTGGAGGTCACTTGATCTTTCCTTCGTTCCAAAGCAGGACCATCTGAAGCCAGGTTCCTCAAGGGAATGTTCAACTGAAATTTGAATATCTGTAAGAAAATTTACAGCTTCTCTGGACACATTGTTCCAGTATTTGAATGCTTTCACAGTGAGAAATTTTCTTCTAAGATCTTCTTGAATTTTTCCCTTTTGCAGCTTTTGTCCACTACCTCTCATTTTTTTACCATACACATGAGAAAATTCCAGTTCTCATTGGATAGCTGAAGACAGCAGCGGCTATAAACAATACCAGACAACAGCAATATCAAATTTACACACTGTGGAAGGCTCTAAGTAATTTAATATTCAAACAAATGCACTACCACATGGTCTAATATTTCCACTTTTAAAACTGGGGTTGTGTAGAAGACAGTCACATGACAGAGAATTCAACCACAGCCAAACCTGAGATCTTATTAAAATATCATCTATCCCTTACAAGTTTAACTTCTATAAAATACTTTTCTTTTGTATTTAAGTCCTGACTTTTAATTTTAGATTATAATCATTACTCTATTAGCCCTACTTTGGTCATTTCATAACAGGGTTGCACAATATCCTCTGCATGAGACATACTGAAATTGTTCAGGATTTGAAGAGTCTTATACAGTGGGGGATCTGTGGCAATCCATTGCATTAGATAACCTACTGAATCACAAGGCACTAATTATGGCCTATAAAACCTTACATAGCTTGGGACCAATCCACTTGAGAGACTATAGCATGCTCAAAGACACTGATGTGTGAGGAGCAAAGCTCAAACTATCTCCCATTCCTTGTAAAGGAGAATTATGCACCCGGCTAAATGCTGCCTGCAGCATTTCCTGCATTCTCAAATTTTCTTCAGGATTCACTCTGCAACAGCTACATTTGTACTCTGGAGAAAACTGAATGTGGTTAGAAGGAACATAGAGTGAGTAGGTGTTTGCCTGCTTTGGGAACTGATTTAAATGCTGATGAGGTGTAATTGAGTCATATTTAATGCATAATTAAATATTAGGCCACCTAGAACCTTGTATAATATTTTATTGTATTAAACTGAAATGAATAAATAACCGCAATCAGCTCCATTACTAATTTACTGGTGACTAATTTACTGGTGGTTACAGTTTTATAACATCACAGATTCAGGAGCACTACAGTGGCCTCTATGTAGCACAGATCTGGGAGACCTGACTAGGCTGGGCAATATTGTTTGCAAACATGATCATATTGATTATGTCTACACTGCTCAAGAAAGACAGAGGGAGACTGATAACTGCAATGGCCAAGCGTGTTGTCTAGCTTGTGACCATAGTAAGTAGGGCATTTGTCCTGAAGCAAAAAAGATGGATCATTGAAACACGGAAAATGAACTAACAGTTCAATCATCTGAGTGTTGAAGGCCTATTATTTCAATTCAGTCACAACATCCTCATGCAGTGCTCCAGACATGGGGATGAGTGGCTGGAAAGCTGCCTGGAAGAGAAGAAGCTGGAGTTGTTGGTTGGCAGTTGGCTGATTATGAGCCAGCAGTGTGCCCAGGGGAGCAAGAAGGCCAATGGCATCTTGGCTTGTATCAGAAACGGCGTGGTCAGCAGGACCAGGGAGTTGATCATCCCCCTGTTGAAAGCACTTTGAATGCTGTGTTCCATTTTGGGTCCCTCAGCACAAGAAAGACATTGAGACACTGGAGTGTGTGTTCAAAGAAGTGCGGCAAATCTGGTGAAGGGTCTGGAGCACAAGTCTTACGAGGAATGGCTGAGGGAACTGTGTATTTTAGTCTGAAGAAAAGGAGGCTGAGGGATTGCTCTCTACAGCTACCAAAAAGGAGGTAGCAGTGAGGCTGGTGTCGATCTCTTCTCCCAATTAACAAGCAATAGGATGAGAGGAATTGGCCTCAAATTGTGCCAGGGGGTGGTTTAGGCTAGATATCAGAAAAATTTTCTTCAGTGAAATCAGGAATTTCAACAGACTGCCCAGGGAAGTCACCGTCCCTGGAGGTATTTAAAAGACGTACAGATATGGTGCTTAGGAGCATAATTTACTGCTGAACTTTGTAGTGTTAGGTTTATGGTTGGACTTAAAGATCTTAAACGTCTTTTCCAACCTAAGCAATTCTGCGATTCTGTGAACCTGACGCAATTGGATCTACTCTGAGCAAAACTGAATTAAGTGATCTATGGAAGTCCTTTATGCTTTAAATTATTCTAAGATTCTATGAGTGATTATTTCCAAGGACAAACGGTCCCATCTAAACTAGCTTGTTGCATACAGGTTTGCCCTTGAGTGTTGAGATCAATTAGAACAGAACACTCTGTCCCCACAGAGCTAAACTCCTCTGAACCTCTCACCTGATAAGAATGATCCTTCAGCTGTGGTAGCCTCTGCACTGTGCCTGAGAATCATTCTGTGATTCCGTGAAAGTGTCTGGCTTAAATTAGAAAGCCTGCCAGGGACCATGCCAGCAGTTTCCTAGGGTGGATGATCAAGTTCTAATACCTGGGAATGTTCCCTAGGCATGTTTACTTGACTTGTGCAGGAAGACTAGTTGGAGCATTTTAGCTTGTTCAGACAAGCCTTCTGCATCTAAGCAGGCTTCATGTCAAGTGTTGAATGCTTGGTTTTATTTTTTTTTCCCTTTTGTGGGATCTCACATTTCTTCAGGATGCTCACTGCTTTGTCTGGTATTCAGATGGACTCACAGCCTGTACTTATGTTTGAAAACTAAATCAGACCAAGCACTGGGATTAGCTACACTTCTGTATTAACATGTTTATATGGCACTAGCACTGCACAGACAACTCCAAGGTACCACTCTGGGTAGCTCTGATCCAGGTCTGATCCTGATGGGTGGTAAGGGTAAGGCCATCTTACTCTGAGGACAGGAGAAAGTTTAATCCTATAAACTGGTGCTATGGTGTGCCACTTACCGTCAGGGTGGCCTCAGACTATTTTGTTTACTCACATAGGCAGTACTGACATCAAGGATTGGATCCTGACTAAACGATTTGCTTAGAATTCAGAAATGTTCAGCAAGATCCATTCTCATCTGCTTTTCTTTACGGAGAGTTTTGCAAGGTAAACAGAAAGACTGAGTTTTCCCCAAGTCTGGTATTTCTCAGGATAACTAATAAAAAATTGGAGAGTGAAAAATGTAAGTTTAACCCTTGCATAGATATGTAGCTCAAATGCTATGTAGCTCAAATTCTCAAAAAGTATTATCTAAAAGATGGCTAGGCATATCCAGATGTGCAGTATCCCAAAGCAAGGTATTGTGGTGCTTCTGGTATTTGTGATACACCTCTCTTCCTACAACACATTTTGCCTAAATTTTATGGTAGGGTAAGCTTGATGCCTCATAAAACAAAATGATGCTAATTCCATCACATACCTTATTATTCCTTTAAAACCTCAGTAAGGATATAATGGAGCATCTAGGTCTTATCTTTTGGACTGCTTCATTAAACCTTGTATTTTCAATCTTTGAATTACTTTTTTTACCTGTTCATAATTCTGTGCAGAAACAGGAATACTTGGTATTTTCTAACAACTTTTTTTATTACATTTGACCAAAATGTGTGAGATTATTACAAGGTTAAAGTGTTATGTGCCTTAAAATCTTCAAAAAACTTCAGCTGCAGAATCTTGAAGTATGTTATCTGTCCTCTTAAATATGCTGTTTGTAACCCCAGAATAGCAGCAGCACATTTTGTTCCACTTGGCAGCTGGGTGAACAACAACATGAACAGAGAGCAGACACTAAAAGGGGACTCGGGACTGAAAATAGGCTTTTTAATTTTTCCTACTTGTTTGCTGCCAGATGGTTTCCAATAGAATCCTTCAAGTGCTTCCTACTATATTGCAGGGAAGTAAGAATTTGAAGTGCCCTCAGACCAATCTTTGTACATAGAGTGATGAGCTCAAATAGCAGGTATGAAATATTTAAATAACTCTGAAAATGTGTTTACAGGAATCAACAGCATTGTTGGCTATTCATCATAATCACAGTGATGCTGATCATTCTGATGTTTGTTTCTTACTTTTTTGTAAAGGATCATGTGAAAGTCAATGAAAAGGTTTTGGATTTTGTTGATATGTGGTCAGCTAGGAATGAATCTTGATCTGCAAAATATTTTATAGAGAAAAGAGTGTAAGGAAGCCTCATATTTGCTTGCTTATATTTTCATTTAGTTGGGCATGGTGATTCATTTGAAATAACGAATGTGTAAGAACGCAAATGCTGATTACAGCTGAGTCCAGATCAGCATTATTTGTAGATAACCCAAATGCAGTTCTACCAATCAAGATCCAAACTCCAGATTATTCACCTGCCAAATACACTTCAATAATAAATTTTTAAAGAGATCACTGAACCTTTCTAATATTGATATAAATTATAACAGTAACAACTTTCATAACATTAAACCTCAATGGCGATATGTCTGTAGAAACAGAACTCCAGAACTATAATAGCTTGGCATCAATGATAATGACATTTCAAGACAGGAATTATAATACTAGGAGAAAAAAAATGAAGAAAGAATTTAATTTCAACAAGTTTTTCAGCAGGATGGGATTGTCCTAAGCCCTTCTACATGATGATATTGTAAGTTAATTGAAAACATTTGTTCGGTTATTTTTTTTTCAGTTCATTGCACTTAATAACTAATATACTTCGAACTACAATAAAGTCCTTTCTCAAAAGACTTGATGGGATCTTGATTCATTGCCATGTTTGAGCGTAGCAAGTACTGAAATAATACTATGTCACTAAGTATTAATAAAAAACACAAATACTTTAAAGTTTTCAAGTAAATCATACAAACATAGGACCATAGAATAGTTTGGGTTGGAAGGGATATTTATAAGTTGTCTACTCAACTGCTCTGCAATAAGCAAGGACATTTTCAACTGGATCAGGTGCTCAGAGCTGCATACAACCTGACCCTGAATGTTTCCAGGGATGGGGCATCTACCGCCTCTCTGGGCAACTTGTTTTGGTGTTTCACCACACTCAATGTAAAAAAATCTTCTTTTAGATTAAGACCATTACCCCTTTTTTTAGTAACTCAAGCATTAAATCCTGGATTCATAAAAGCAATTTTTGACCAGAATCTTCAATAAATTGTAGATATTTAAATTTTTAGTTTCTTAGAAGCCTGAACAAGTATTTTTGATCATGCTTTGCTGTCATGTTTAATACCTATAATTGACATTGGTGGTATTCTGACTTTTGAGATTCCCAGAGAGTCAAATATTAGTCTTTTAGATACAACTAAATTATCTTTGTTTGCAAACACCTTCAACACATACAGTTTAGCCCCTTCAGAAGCAAAATTTGCTTTTAGTAATAAGACAGAGTTGATGAACTGATGCTTTCTTGTACACAGGTGCATCAGTTAAACTAACAATGTGAGACAAACCTGAAATGAGACAGCCCAATGTGAAAAGACATGCTTTACTGGTTTCACCACAGCGCAATAAGAACAGCTTTCAACTAAATCAAAGCAATAAATCTTGAAGCCAGAATTAGAAATGAAACAGTGCCACACCAATTTAAAGAAAGAAGTGTATAGATACAGATAGACAGACCTGAACGTACAAAACTTAGTTTGTTTGCACTGCTATAATAATTAAAAAATTCTTGACTGTGAGAGTAAGAGACTGACCTTTCAGCTATGCAACTGACCTCATGCTGCTGAGATAAACTGACTTTTCATCACTGAATTGAATTAAAAGCAGAGTCTGATGTCTGATGCTATGACTAGTGTTGCAATCATGGAAGTATCCGTGAAGTATTGGAAACAAAAGGAAAGGATTTGATGATTGAAATAGCACTGTGGCATTCAAATTCGTGGTTTGTAGTGCCTTCAACCAGTACCAGTTTTTATAAGGGGAAATACCTAGATTTAAGAGATAAAATTATAAACTTGTTGTTAAAGAGTAAAAACGGAAATTCCATCTAAGAGAATGAGTTAACACAGGACTTCAGTTCCTTATTTACATGATATCAATGATACTGCACTAAGACCACTGGATACTAAAACAACTATTCAATTCCAAATGAGATCAAATGTATAACACATTTTTAAAGGAGATTTGCATTCATTTTCTCAAATAACATTCTCTGATTTTTACTAGAAATTAGGCCATGATTCCCTCAAACTGCAATCTGCTAATATAAGCACCAGTTGTGAGTCAGTCAAACACATAATGTAACCAGGCATAACTTCATCCAAATGAGTTATTTGAACATAAGACTCTAAGAAGACCAAGCTCTACAAAACTCCACTCAAGCATATGGTAATGTACATTTAGAAGGATGTTAACCTGTCATCTTCTCATGCATTGCGACGGCAATGTCGAGTCCTGTTAAAATCTCGTAATTTTTGTCAACAGTTCTCCAAGTGTTTCGAGGTTAACAAATCTGAATGAATTAGAAAACAGTTCTTTTTCATGCTGTGTTTCAACATACAGTGAGGTCAGGTCAAATCGTTGCCCTACTGAGACACACCTGTATGAGCTGTGCAAGTTTTCCACCTCTTCCTCTTGTTCAGGTTTTCTAGCATTTTCAGTAGTGGCAACAGCCAACATTTTCAAGAATCATAGAATCATAGGATCACTCAGTTGGAAAAGACCCACTGGATCATTGAGTCCAACTGACATCTTCAATTACATATGGATTTAAACAATGTGCAAGTGTCAAAAATATTTCATATTTTTTCTTCATACTATCTTGAAAGCAAGAAATTGACAGAATTTAATTTCTTACAGAAAAGCAATTGTGAATTTATTTAGCTGACCAGTATCACTCAGCTGTGGATCACTTTCACAGAAAAAGGCCTGATGTGCTATGGTATAAAAAAAAAAAGTCTACAGCAAATGCACAGTTAAGAGAAATGTTTTACCTATGAGATTGACTGCAATAAACAAAGCATCTGTTAAGAGCCATAATCAAAGATATTGGTTAAAATAACCATTGCAAAAGATTATTTCAAATGGATTTAGGATTTCATATGTTGTCTCTTCTCCAGTAATCTGTCACAAAGGATCTTGGTGCTCAAACACAGTGATTGATTCACAGCTCTGGATAAATTCAATGCCTTGTGTCCACATACCTCCCATCAAATTTCATTAGAGTATACTGTGAAAGCTGATTAATTAGCTTTGATGTGGTTATGACAGGGAAAGACTAGCTCTTCCTTAATCCAAATACTTATAATACTCATTTTACTAACCAAAATTTAACAAAATAATAATAAACTATATAACTAATCGCTACATGAACAACAACAACAAATAATAACACAACATACAAACACATACACGCACAGAGAGTGAAATCTTTACTTTTGGTTGTTAATCTCTAGGTACTATCCTCCACTTCTTTATCTTGTTATGGTTAATCTGGTCACTAATTACCCAGGAAAGACTGATGGTTCCTAACAGTGTCTCCTAAACACCAAGAGCATATCATAACACCAGGGCATAGAGCACCAAATAGGAAAGCATCATTCACTCTCTGGTAGCTGTATTAATGTGAGGACATGAGTCTGAAAAGGAGGCATTAGAAGGAATGTTCTGTGGCCTAATAGTTCTGTTGCTAGTCTATGAGGCAGCAGATAAAACTTCTTGATCATTCTCTTATTATTACCCTATGTATTTTTTTTTCACTATGTATTAGTAATATTTCTGTCATATGTTTCTACTGTTAGCTGGTTGATAACCAGAAGAACATAGTGAGGAGACACCAGAAACTCCAGAGCAGGAAACTAGACAGGAGTGCAGACATCATTGCCATTAGGCTTCATTCAAAGCAGAGAAATTTTATTAATTGATGCCTTGCATTTAAGGTCCTACATTTTATTTACCCTCATCTTATTTACTAAGCCAAAGGACTCTCTCTGTAATAACATATCCCATCTCCATGAAACGTAAATAATGGCTTTTTCTTGTACTTTTAAATCCTTTGGAGGAAATTTAGAATCATAGAATCATAGAAACACCAGGTTGGAAGAGATCCACCGGATCATCGAGTCCAACCATTCCTATCAAACACTAAACCATGCCCCTCAGCGCCTCATCCACCCGTGCCTTAAACACCTGCAGGGAAGGTGACTCAATCCCCTCCCTGGGCAGCCTGTTCCAGTGCCCAATGACCCTTTCCGTGAATTTTTTTTCCTAATGTTCAGCCTGAACCTCCCCTGGCAGAGCTTGAGGCCATTCCCTCTCAACCTGTCCCCTGTCACTTGGGAAAAGAGCTCAGCTCCCTCCTCTCCCCAACCTCCTTTCAGGTAGTTGTAGAGAGCAATGAGGTCTCCCCACAGCCTCCTCTTCTCCAGGCTAAACACCCCCAGCTCTCTCAGCTGCTCCTCATAAGGCCTGTTCTCCAGCCCCCTCACCAGCTTTGTTGCTCTTCTCTGGACTCGCTCCAGAGCCTCAACATCCTTCTTGTGGTGAAGCAGGGGAGTACAACAGGGTCCAGAGCTGAAGAGACCTTGATTGTTAATAGTATAAATTATATTGTTAAAGGGCAGTACGTTCGTGTAATTTTAATATGCAAAACATAACTGAAAGGACTAAGAGCAAAGGAGTGCAAAAAACCAAGGGTGAAAACAGTGGAAAATGTCAGTTAATTTTCAATTAATTGATGTTTCAGATTCAGTTTTTTAAACAGTTCACTTTTCCCTGATTAAAAAAACCCAAACAACCCATTAACTTTTTAGAAGACCTGGAAAATGAGTAAAGCAAAGGTTTTTCAATCATGTGAATGTGTCAGGTTTTGAATTTGTTCTTTTTTTCCTCATTATCCTGCCCTGATTAATTGGCAATAAATTAAAGGTTTTCCTAATTCAAGGCCGTTTTGCCCATGATGGTAGTTGCTGAGTTATCTCCCTTGACTCATGAGCTTTTAGTTGTATTGTTCTCCCCCTGCTCTGTTGAGGAGGGGAAGTGATAGAGCAGATTGATGGGCACCCAGGAGCCAGCCAAGGTCAACCCACGTAGATGGCACATGTCTCTGCTATCGTAATACCTGCTGGCAGCCCATCAACTCAGGGAAACAAAAAAAGATGTTTGGCAAACCAGGCATGAGGAAAGTAATGCATTTGTCATGCAGAGGCACCTACAACCATTGGAAATACTTCAGGTGCTTGATGTCCAGCTACCACTCCAGGAGAGCATGGCTCTTCTAGGTCTGTGTCACGTGTTAGCTTCATCGAGATGTCTTAAGTGCCCCAGAAGAACTGCAGATAGTACTAGACAACTATGTGTATGTGGCTGAGTTGAGACTCCTAGCTACTCACTTTAGGATGATATGAACCTCTCTCTGCAATCTTCACTGACTTTAATGATCAGATCTCCACTAGTTATAATGGGAAACTAGACACGACTCCTGGATGGACAGATATACGTAAACACCACCTTTGGGTCTTTTTCTCTTTTTTTTAATTCATCCCATATGAAACTCATCCCTAATGTTGTAGGACTTGAATTCATGACAGTCCATGTGGCACTGTGTTTAGAACTTAGTATCTCTAACTTGTGGAAAGTACCCTTAGATTTGGAAACCTATCTGGAATCACACGAATTTTTTCCCTTTCTGTTTTTTCTCTTGGAATTGTAATTCTTTCAGCATTAACATCCTGGAAAATGTTGGTTGATAAGACAGGCAGTGCATAAACAAGTTGTCCAAGCAAGAGAAACTAGGCAATTTCTTACATTTACACTGCATGACAACAGCTAAGAAGTAAACTGTTCCAAATCGTTCATATGGATAATCCCAACAAACAATTTTTTTGAATATATTATCACAGTGTTTTGCAGAAAAAATGTGTGACATAATGTTATATTTTTGCAATTTCAGAAAAATACTTTAATTTTGGGTTAGAAAAAAAGATAAGTTGAAATATCTTCTACATTATTTCATACTGCAGTAGAGATTTTGTATTGGAATTTCTGACAGTGAATATGAGCATAAAATGTATATAGTCCTAAATTTTCCCCATCAATATTCATTTAATGTTAATTAAATTTTTAATGTTAATTTTAATGTTAATCACAATATTAGGCATATGAACTCTAAAAATATTTCTTACTCATTTTTGTCTCTGCAGTTATTTTTATCTTTTATCATGCTTTCATTCTTTGCAGTGCTTTTTCTATGACCATTTTCCCTACTTTCTTCTACTAATCAGGTATTTCAACATGTATGTTAGACCTTTAGAGAATTATTCCTTCATATTAGTCTGTGGGACCTCTCCAAAATTAGCAGCATTCAAGTTTTACAGATCTATAGCTGTAGTCTTTCATGTCTTCCAGGCATATTAATCTTGAAGTACCTCATGATGACAGTGAGGACCTAATTTCCAGTGAATGAATTATATTTTACACATTCAACATGTCTATAGTTTAAGCAGTTTTCACCAGGATGGGTAATATGGAGCTAGAGCTGAGAAGCTTTGTCTTGAGGTGTGAGCCATGGTTGCTCCAGCTCCTATGGAGCAACCAGTCCTTGCTGCTCCCTGATAAAGTCAATGACTGTGTGGTGGTACAAGACTACTCTGTTTCATACTAATTAATAACCATGCAAAATTCCTCATAACAGTTCTGTGCATATGCTTGGTCACATTCCTGGTATCTAGAAAATAAAGGTTTTTAAAGGTTTGTAGTTAACCAAATGACCAAGTGACAGGAAACTACTAATAGTCTTCAGATGATGTCTGGATAGAAAATACCATAAGCTCAATATTTTCTGAGGAACAAAACCAATAAATTCACATTATTCATTGTGGAAAAGAATATAATTGAGTATTAAGTTGGGGGAGGGGGAAGACAATTCTGCAGTTTTTTTTCCTCGCTTCAACAGTTTCACTGAGTTTACCCACTGAAAATAACCTCTGTACAAGATCATGTCTTGTCCAAGAGCAAGGTTTTGTGCCTTGTGTGTTCCCCTTCAAAACAGAAATTGTTTATAACAGGGGAGTTATTACCATTATGAGCAACCACGTCTAATACTTTAACCACTTTTAAGATCCACAGGGAAGAGAGAAACATCAATTTTTATTCTCACGCATCCCAAGCATTAATGTATAGCTTCAAGACAGTTAATCTTTCCCTTTTTTGTTCCTGCCAGTCCTACAGTCTTTTTACGGAAAGATGTATTGCAACATCAGGCAAGAAAAATGAGTAAGTCATTTCTTTTCCATAGAAGAGGAATGAGCAATCTATCCAGATAGGCCCAAGAAACAAAGATGAATAACGAAATGAATAGTTAATTCACTAAAAAGTGCAGTGTTTAGGTCACTGAAATTTCACTATTACCTTCAATGAGTTTTTAATAGAGATTGTTTTGAAACAGAGCTTTCTTTTGGTATTTTAAACCAGTATTTTTCAGCTTTTCCTTTTAGCAATTAATTGCAGGATTTTTCACTTTTGATTAAAAATACGAGAACCACTTCTAAATAATAAATCTGAATTGAATTAAATGATTTTTCCTTTCCAAATTATTTAAGAAACCAACCAAAAAAGTTTAATACTGATAAGCATTTTCTCAAACTGTATCTGAAGTAAAATAATGCAAATATGTAAGTATTACATCACTGAGAAATATCACAATAACGTTACGTGTATAAAATACTCGAAAGCTTTATTTTCTCCATAATGTTGATAATTTAAAATGAAAAAAAATCAGATGGGCCAACATACACAGGAAAATATTAATGAAATGAATAATTTTTTCTATCTTACTAAAGCAATTTTGTCATATAGATTTTATTAAAAATATGTTCTCATACAGTAAAAGGTAGAAGATATAGATTACTAATTCAGCAGAAAATTAAGATGCCAGTAAAACAATATCTTTAGCAATAAGGCCTTAGAGAAAAAAAATCTTATTTTCTTGTACACCAATTTCAGCATCATTGGTAAGAAGCTAGAGTTGCTGACGTATGCACAAAAATTGGGTTGATATTTCTTAAACCTGATGGGAGGATGTTTTGTGGTTAGAATGTTAAAATGACTAGCTTTAAGTACATTTAATAAGGGTCAAATATACATGATGAGAAAAGGAAATTCATGTGTTGGTTCCTGTTTTCTTGAACACAGGACAAATTGGAAGTGAATGATCTTGCTGGTCTTGAAAGTAGTCTTCGAACTAATGAAAGAGAATCACAGAATCTAAGAAGATGAGGTAATCTCTGATGTCAACTGAAGAAAATCAAAAAAGAACAGACAGGATGAGTCAAGTGGCTAAGCATGTCTAGAAAATATGACTTAAAAGAAAAAGAATAATCACACAGTAAAAATATACAGGTTTTTAACAGAATAAATACTGACTATAGTTCTTTTTTTCTGCCAATATTAATGGTAAAAAAAATTCTCTGAATTGTGACAATTTTCTAACCTCTAAAATACAACGTTCCAAATAAGTAAATTCTATGTTGGTCCTTTTTTTTTTATTTGAGGGATACTGAAGAACTAATTCAAGCCTAAAAATGAATAGTGATTAGTGCAAGTGATCATGATTTGGTCACACTTGTGTGGAAACCAATAACACATTCTCTGGTGCATACCAGGAGATAGTTTCACAAGCGTACAAATAATTATAGGCTTAATCAGCTGGTAAAGAGAAACTAAAGAGAAAAATGTGGATAAGTATTGGGAACTACTTAAGAACATTCACCAGTTCCTTCAGAAACATAGTTTCCTAAATCCTCATGGGTTGTGATGACTGCCTTGCAGAGAAGAACCTGGCATGCTGATTGAGAAGATTGACATGAGCCAGCAATGTGCACTCACAACCCAGAGGACCAACCGTATCCTGGGCTGCATCAAAATAAGTGTGGCCCCCTGGTCGAGGGAGGTGATTCTGCTCCTCTATTCCGTTCTTCTGAAACCTCATCTGGAGCACTGTGTCCATTTCTGGAACCCTCAACATAAGAAGGATATGGAACTGTTGGAGTGGGTACAGAGGAGGGCAACAAAGATGATCAGAGTTGTGGAGCACCTTCTATATGAGGACAGGCTGAGAGAGTTGGACTTGTTCAGCCTGGAGAAAAGAAAGCTCTGAAGAGAACTTATATTGACCTTCCAGTACCTGAAGGGGGCCTACAAGAAAGCTGCGGAGGGACTTTTAAGAGAGGCTTTTAGTGATAGGACTAGAGGCAATGTGTATAAAGTGTAGAGAGGCAGATTTAGTCTAGACAAAAGGAAGAATTTCTTCACAATGAAGGTTGCGAGGCAATGGCATGGGTTGCTCAGGGCAGTTGTAGCTGCCCCATCTCAGGAGGTGTTCAAGGCCAGGTTGGATGGGGCCTTGGGCAGCCTGATCTAGCAGGACATGTCCCTGCCTATGGCAGAGGGACTGGAGTTAGATGATCTTTAAGATTCCTTCCAAATCAAACCATTATATGATTCTATGATTTTCAGAGAATGAACATCTGTACACATATTCCAATGAAAATGATGAATTATTCACTCACGTTATATCCTTGGACTCTAATTTTTCAATCTTCAGCTTAATATTTAGTGTTTCTCCCAACAGCTTCTGCTAGACTGAAAAGTCTGCTAGTATGCATCTCTTCCATACAGACTGTGACCTGGTTACCCATTTGTGTTCTTGTTGAACTAATCAGTTCAACTCCTCTGGTTTTTCATTCTAAGGCTTTGTCCAACCCTTCAAAATGCCTTCTTGCACTCCTCTGAATCCTCCAGTTTTTCACCATGCTCTTCAATGAGAGAAAGTTAGTTCCAGAATGTTTATCCTGGAGAAGAGGATGCTGGGGGAGACCTTGTTGCTCTTTACGACTGTTGCTCTCTAAGGCTGCAGAGAGGAGGTTGGTTGTGTCTTCTCGCAAGTGATAGGTGGTAGGACAACCAGGAAATGGCCTTAAGCTGTATCAGGGGAAGTTTAGATTGAATATTAGGAAAAATTTCTTCACAGAAAGGTTTATTAAGCACTGGAACAGGCTGCCAAGGGAAGTGGTTGAATCACCATCCCTGGAGGTGCTAAAAAGGCAGGTAGGTGAGGTGCTTGGGGACATAATTTAGTAGTAGACATATACAGTTGGAGCTGATGATTTCAAAGGTCTTTTCCAACTGAATGATTCTATGTTTCTATGATTCCACGATTCATTTGACCATCAGTAATAACAGAGCTAATACATGAAAGGACCACATTAACCCTTTAGGCAATGGCAGCAGAGAGAAAGCTCGTATTCAGAGGATTGTCCACTAATATTTTTAAGTCTCTACCAGAGTCACTGCTTTCCTGTGAAAGTTTTCTGTCTGTAGCTATGAGAGATGTTCCAGTGTTTGGCAGTATTGAAATCTGTAAATTCATATATGTGTTTATATACACATGGAGTCAGTTATTCAAAAATGATCGTTCATTCCATATCTGTTTGACTTCCTCATAGCCAAACACACATCTTTGATGCTACGTGTGACTGATAAAAATAGCTTATTTCATTTGATAATGAATTTGCTTTTTCACCAAGAGATGATTTATGCCTTATATATATATTATATATATATAAACATAATAATATTTGATAATAATATGTCACTTATATTCCATTTCTTTTTCCTTCATAGGACCTACATAGAAATTCAGTTTATTGGTCAAGATTTCCTTTTTATAATCCTTTTTTGAAATCTACTGCTTAACCAGAGTTTAATCCATCTGATATTCTCCAGACAAAGTCTGTGTCACATAAATCTCATAGCCCTGAGGTGTGTGACATCAAGACCTGCATTACAGAAATCTATAGTATTAGTACTTGTGCATCTGTCAGACAAACTCATGTTCTCATAAATGTAGAGTGAAGTTAGTTTGGCAAAATCCTATTTCTCAAAACCATGTGCAGAGTAACATTCATTATGTTAACATCGTATTTTTTTAAGAGTAAAGTTCATGCCAGCCAAATGTTTAATTTTTGAAGCAATACAACATTCGTTATAGTGAACAATTTTGAAGATGAGCTGGACGAGTTCCAAAAATGCATACTATTTTCACAGACTATGACTAGACAGGAATCGGGAGCTCATCTTTTAGAGGTCTTGGCTCCTGTTATGTGTGAGATTAGATTAGATGATAGCAGTTCCTCTTCATCTGCTTAAAAGAAAGTGTTTAAAAACCTTTGTTTAGATGAAACAGTCCATGAAAAAGTTTAAAAAATTTGAGTGCAGAAGAAATAGCCACCACACCAGGATACATTGGGCACATGAGCTATCACTGCTAGATGAAATCACTAAGTGCCTCCAAGAGAAAGACTCCTCCAGGTAACTAATCCCTACAAATCCAAGCATGAGGAGCCTTTTTTAAAAAAAAAAAGAATATACAGCTGATTTTCACCGGACCTTGTATCATGATTACCCTAGCTCTCATATATTAAACGTGCTACTGTCAGATCAAGTCACCCTTACTAAGCAATATGAGCTACTATCTTTTATAGGGAGTGAAAAATGCTGTTACATAATTCCTCCTCTGGATTTTCCCCTGGCAGGACACCAATCACAGGCATAAAATAAGGTAGCAGGTAGGTAAGTACAGTCTGGTGTTTACAGCTCCATGGCGGGACTGGAAATTCGTTAAAAGCAGTTCGTAGAATCATAGCATCATAGAATTGTTTGGGTTGAAAGGGACCTTAAAGATCATCCTGTTCCAACCCTCCTGCCATGGGCAGGAACATGCCACTAGATCAGGCTGCCCAAGGCCCCATCCAACCTGGCCTTGAACACCTCCAGGGATGGGGCAGCCACAACTTCCCTGGGCAACCTGTGCCAGTGCCTCACAACTCTCATCGTGAAGAAATTCCTCTTTATGACTAGTCTAAATGAAAGAAAAGAAAATTTGGTAGATTTGCCTATATAAATTAGCCCTTATTCCTTTGCAGAAAAGTGTATTAGGACTGCAATTTCTATAGCTTTGTATTATATAAAATCAGATTACTGCAGTATGAGAGACAACAGAATAAATCGTCCCACAGTGTTGTTCTTCTACGCAGATTCATTTTCAGTTGCAAAACTGATTAACATATTTTTTCAATGAAAATTATTAAAAAGCTTTCTTTTTTGTATTTCCCACAAAAATGTTTTGTCCATACTGAAAATTTCATTTTCACCACCCTCATGGTGAAAGAATTCTTCCTTATATCTAGCCGAAATCTACCCTTTCCAGTTTATACCCATTACCCCTCATCTTATCACTACAAGCCTTTTAAACAGTCCCTCCCCAGCTTTCTTGTAGCCCCTTCAGGTACTGGAAGGTCGCTATAAGGTCTCCTCAGAGTTTTCTCTTCTCCAGGCTGAACAACCCCAACTATCTCAGCCTGTCCTCATATGGGAGATGTTCCAGCCCTCTGATCATCTTTATAGCCCAGTTCTGTCACAGGCAGCTGGGCAGCTGTGGACTTCGCCTGTTTAGTATGTCAGAGTCAAGGGAAAATACTGGAATTGCTATGCAAGATGAAAAGACTTCAAGTATCTGTTCTGTACTGCTCAGTTGTACATTGACAGCCAATGCCCATTTTTGGTGTTTTGGGCTTGACTGTATGACCACAATAATTCCGCAGTGTATTGTAGCATTAAAGACTTTTTTTTTATCTTACAGTTTTCCTCTTCAGCAGCGCTTAGAATGATTTCCATGAATTTGTCAGCATGAGTTAATGCAACACTATGCTGCTTTTGGGTCCCACTGCATTAGATAATTACTCTGCTATGCTGATGAATATTAAACCTAACAGATTTATGCAAATTTTAATTTTCCCAAGGACAAGCATTTCTCTGTAACCCAAATGCAACAGGCTTCCTATTTGAACCTTTCATTTGAACATATTTCAACTTTTGACTCCAATAACAATTTAAACACAGTCTTTAATCCATTTTCAAATTTAAGTGGTGTTTTTTGCACACATTTCTGGCTTAGAGATGGGGTTTTTTGAGTGATTACATCTGTAGGTGTAGGAAAATTCACTCCTTAAGGGCAGCTAATCTTTTGACTCTTGTCTATCAGCAAGTTAGACAGTGTTTTCTGGATATTCTTTAATTCCTCTTTCTTACTGAAATTATACATTTTAACTAAAAAAAATCCTTTCAATGACATTTCAGATCTAATCTTTCCTGAGCTGCCTAAATCTTGATGTGAGGTGAATATATACTGGTAAAATAAATTAGTCATTTTCTTCTGTAGATTCTTCCTTGATCCTATGAAGACTTTCTAAGCTTGAATATTAATTAAAGATCTTCTCAAAAAAACCAATTTGAAATTACACATTAAGGAAAACTATTAAATTTTTTTCATAATTATTTTTTAAGGCTCCTTTAAAAGTCATCAAAGGAATAAAGCTTTTTAAAGTAAGCTGAGAGGAATTACAGCACTTAAAGGTTGTATCACTGCCTGCTAGATGAACTCCTCTGGTAAGTCACAAGATTTGTGTGAATATTAGAGGGACAGAAACCCCAAGCAAAACACTTACGAGCAAGGCCTGCGGGAGGAATTATGTATGTAGCATGAGAATGTGCCCTGGCATTTAATGCATGGTGAGTTAAAAAAAAAAAATTGAAGTCCTTATCTAACCTGATGTTCTTTAAGGAACAACCTCTTCAGATATGAATCGTGACTCTGAAAGGTCAGTTATGGGATGTGTATTGCCAAAAGCACTATGAGGGCATCTCTAGGTGTCTAAGAGAATCATTATGGAAATACATAGCATTACTATGTGGATGTATTTCTTGGCTTAAAAAAAAACATTTCCTCACAAAAGTGTAACAGAAATAACATTGTAATTTCGTTTGTAGTTGATAATTCATCACTCCATCCATTTTATCATTTTAGAGACTGATGCCTAACGTTAGTCTAGTTGTAAAATAGCAAACATAATTTTGACATAAAGACTGGTTTACATCTTCTGATTCTAAAACTACACAGATAGTTCCTAGGTAAAAGAATACTGGGTTTATTTCTTTTCTCAGGCAGAGTAAAATGCTCAAAGTGTTTTAATAGGACACTTTATAAACAGAGCGCTGTATTTTTAACATGATTTCCTTTTATCATCCTATTTTATTTTACATCAGAATTCTGTTTGTTGTTGAGATTGGGGTTTTCTTTCCATTACAAGCAATTTCTTTTCAAGCTTCTTCTGAGTTAGAATTATAGAATCTGAATAGTTTGAGTTGGAAGGGACCTTAAAGATTATCTAGTTTCAGCCCCCCAGTGATGAGCAGGGACACGTCCCACTAGATCTGTTGCTGTTTTTCCCGACCTCAACTATCTTTTCCTTTTTCACATATAGTTTGCAGTTCATAATCTCAGACCATCTTCTAGAAGAAAGTTTGAAATGTAGGTGTCTCTTAACTAGAGTCACAAGAATATTACAGTGTTGCTTATTTTTATTAAAAACTTTTGAAATAATGATGGTATTGAACTGACCTGGGAGAAGAAATACAGAAGATCCCACCCACCTTGAAAGAAACAATGGGTAGTTTAGGACAAATAAAACATCCATACAAATTGCCAGCTAGAATTTACCGGTGTAATTAATGGCAAATGATTTTTCTTGTTTTAATCACATGTAACAAATTTGCAGTCATTGACTTATCCTAAAAATTCTTGAAATAAAGTTTTATTGGAGAAAGGAAAGGGAAAAGTGACTTACCTTCACTGCTTTACATAGTACTCAGCTGCATTTTCTTTAGTTTTCTTATATGCAAGCCTTATTCCAATCTTTGCAGCTGTTAGTCTAATTGGATGATTTCCTGTTTGAAATGCAGAATAATTTAAAGTGACTAGCAGTTGTTCAGGGAACCTCCCTTTCTAGGACATAACTTAATCTGACACATTCAACGCTCATCAGAGATTCAACATCTTTTCAAACTGATTACTGCTTCCTCCATCACACTCCAAGTTCCTTGACTTCCATTTAAGTGCTCCAATTTAGAGCTTGATTATTCAAATGAAACTAAGAGGAAAAAATCAAGCTTTAGTTGTTTGGATTTTTTTAAATGTGCTTCCTCAAACAGTGTACTACGTGCAGTCCTCTGTAGTATTTACTAAATTCCTCATCTTCTGTGGTGCAACAGCAGGCTCTGTGTTTTGGGTTTTACCCTTGCTGAGATTAATGATGATGATACAGATAAAGTTCATGTTGCATATGATTAATATCAGAATTTATCTAGTGGAACGTTGCTTTAATTTTTATCAGAGGACAACAGATTCTTCTGAATCATGAATCACATGAAGGTGTCAGTTTTGCAAGACGTACAAATAGTCAAGAAATCATATTTCTTCATACAACCTCCAAGCATAGAAGTTTATGTCTGATTTAATAGGCAAAATCCTTCATGTTAGGCAGGTCATTTTGAAATCTGAAAATGCTGGATATGAGAGAGAGAATATTCCCCTTATTAAGACAATTACTCAGGCATGTGGCCCTCTACAGAATCTAATTATATCTGCCTTCTGATTAAACACTTCTTACCATATGAAATTTTTTTTGTTTGAGTTTTTTTTTCATTTTGATTTGGATCTGTGGTTGTTGTTGGTGGTTTGGTTTTTTTTTTCCTCTCACTCTATTATCCATGCTTGCGGTGTTTTCCTCTTGGTCGTAGGCTAAAGCCACAGTGTTTTCTCTACATCCCCTTGACAACATGAAAAATCTTTTTCAAGTAGTTGTCCAGGAAAATTATCCATATATCTCTCATTAATGTTAACGAAGAGTTACTTGGCTTAAAACCAAAGAGCAGAATAAGTTCTTGCATGGTAAGTAAAGCAAAAAAAGTTAGCAAACAAACTACGCAATAAGCTCTAAAGAAGGGAATGAAGTTTCTTTTGTGTGGAAAATATCTGGGAAGGCACTCACTGAACCATAATGGGAAGAGTTCACTTGAGGTTTCATCTAGAAACTTCCCTCCTTTGTAAAAGAGTCTGGGGCGTGAGCAGCTCACTTACTTAAAAATTTACTCAGAAGATGACTGTGATGAATAAGATTTCTTAAGATGTACCTTGAGCCCATGGTTATCACTCAAACTAAACCAAAGCACGTTAGAAAATCTAACTCAATAAATACATCCTAATGCAAATCTTGCATGTGTTTGTGGTAAAGGAGACCAAAACACCTCTCTAAGGATAATTTTATAGCAGTTGATGTTTTCTAGCTGGGAACTTAGCAGACTTCTGATGAAAAGAGGCAATCCTCTCTTGTTTCAAGCTGTCATTCTTATTTTACCTTACATTGCTAACAGGTAAGATTTTCCTCAAAGGCAGAAAAGAACAAGAGTTCAAAAGTTGAAAATAAAAGATGCCCGGAATATAAAATATTGAGGGTGATCTTCTTCATGCTTTCTGAGGGGAAAAACATATTGCAGCTGTGGACCATCAGTTGGCAAGTGTATATATAGTTATATATATTTACTTATTTATTTTTATTTTTTTCTTAACACAATTACTAGATTTTACCAGTTTAAGCCTAAAAATATTGGCAATGTTTGTGAACAATTGAAATGACACTGCTGCAAAAATACCCCTTCACAAATCTACGTATTTCATAGCACAAAATCTACTTTGATCTGTGCACAAATGTAGTGTTCACTTAATGCTTTATGCTTACTTCACGTAGTAAACCTTTTTTTTAAATTCATGCTCAAGATTGTTTTTCTGTTAATTCCTTAATGAATTTAATTGTGATATCATGCATGATGTAAGAAAATATTTGCACAGTATTGAGGCACATACTAAAATGTACCCCACATAAATGTGATGTACTAAGTATCTTAAGGCTCCCATGAAGGGGACTGATTTTTCTACTCCAGGAGGACTTTTATGGCTATGTTTATGTTAGCAAGTTGTGACAGACCAGTTGGAGTGGATCGTGTATCAGGAAACCAATTGGTGGTCAGGTTCTGGAGTATTTTTTGCTTGTTTTCAACTTTACTTTACCCTAACTCTGCTTTGGTCCCATGGGCTGACTGACCATGAGACTAATGCTGACGGAGTGCATTAGCCATCTTCCTGGAGTTTCTTTTCCAGTTTAGTTTCACCAAAGAGAATGTAGCTCGTGAGCTACAAGACTACACTATGATGTAAACGCGAAAGCAGAGAAGAGCAGGAAATTCACTTTGGAAGGACACTGCTGGCCCAATCTAATTATATGTAACCTGTTAGTCCCATGTTCTATGTGACACCAATGATACATTGCTAGTGAGGTCTCTGTGTAGTATCTAAGGTCTATTCTCATGAAACGATGCAATGTCCTTCCATACTCTGGTAAATTCTCTTCTTACCACATACAAAATTCAGAAAATGTTAGGTGAACTGTACTGACAAAACTTCTCCCTGTCTGGGGCTAATATTTTGTCTTTCTGTCTCTGCAGATGAGGGTTAATGGAATTTTCCAAAGAAAATTTCTTACGAAATAATTGGCTTTTTAAAATTTACATCAGTTTCTTTTGAACCTCAGATTTCTTATAAAGCATGCTACAAATGTGGTTGGGCATGGAAAAATATGTCAGTGGGGATTCAGAGCTAGTTAATAAGCACTGCATTATAGAGTTTTTATTTAGCGAAATTAGATGGCATTGCTTTAATCTGTTTAAAGGACCTATTATCTTGGAGCTAGCGTCCAATAATTTGTCTTACATAAGCGATTAGATCTCAATATAGCAGTCTGACAGAAAAGTTAAATATAGGTATCATCTGCACACACTGGAAATGGTGATTGCTTCTTCCAAGAAAACAGTCCAAAAGTGAACAAAAATGAAAGAGGAAAGTTCCCAGAATGCATTTTTGGCTCAAATCATGACAACTCTTAATCAGAGCTTTGTTTTACCCTGCCTGCAATTGCCTTTCAACAGTCAGTGGAGAAGTCAGCAAAGCCTAAGCATTCATGTGACAAGAATAACTCCCTTAAGAGTAGGAACCAAAGCTGACTTTTTCAAGAGAGGACATTGCAAATATGCAAATGTAAGCACCTGGGGAAGGCTTGTGGTATGATAATTTCAGTAAAGGACTATAGGTATCTGTGTCCAGTTCTCATTTAGAAGCACTTTGTTTTTCTACACCATGCAGACTGAAGCCGAAGAAAACAATTTCTGAGTTACTGGATGACTGTCACATATTTGTGACTATGCAACACTATCTCAGACACTGTTTTATTTATTTTATGCTCAGATCTCAGCAGTTCCTTGGTATTATAAGAAATCCCTGACCTTGCAGATTGCTGACACACAAACTCATCGAAGCAGACTTATTCCCCACATAACTCTGTATAAAGCCCGCGCATTCTGAGGAACATTTTGGTGGAGCTACTCATTCGTCTCTATGCTACATTAGATATTAAGTGGGTTTCATAATAGTATAAACATAAACATACTGCTGCATTGCCAAATCAAGATGAGAAAAACTGTGATTATTAATCAATAGCTGTCAACACACATTTGCATGCTTTTAGCAAAACACTTTTCTATATTATGGTACATCTTAGTGCCTGAACTGAAAATTTAAAATCCAAAGTAAATAAAGAAAAATAACACATTCTAAGAATAATAAAAAAAAAGGCACACATAGCAAGCTAGAAAATAAAATAGGCATACTGTCTTCTGTGAGGTGATAATCTGTTAACAAATCAGATCAAAACCCCTGTTTTAACTGTGATGGAAGCATTCCAACTTTCAATGATAAATTATTTGTTCCCTTTTTTTTGTGTGTGTTCCAGATAGGAACTTTCCATCAGTGGAAAGATAGGCACTCAATCAGACATGTATGGCAACATTTAAATAAAAACCCAAAACTCTGCAATCTGAAGAGCAAGTTTTCAAAGTGAAAGGAAGTAGGAAAGCTGAACAAAGGATGGCAATAAAAGAAGGTAGTTTTTGTGGGCAAGATATACAGCAATGTTTCACAAATTAAAATAGAATTGTATTATCATAGAAGAGTTTAGGTTGGAAGGGACCTTAAACATCTTCCAGTTCCAAACTCCCTGCCATGGGCAGGGACACCTCCCACTAGATCAGGCTGCTCAAGGCCCCATCCAACCTGGCCTTGAACACCTCTGAGGATGGGGCAGCTACAACTTCCCTGGGCAACCCGTGCCGGTGCCTCACCACTCTCACAGTGAAGAAATTCCTCCTTATGACTAGTCTAAATCTTCCCCTCTCCAGTTTATAGCTATTGCCCCTTTTCCTGTCAATACAAGCCTTTGTAAACAGTCCCTCCCCAGCTTTCTTGTAGCCCCGTTCAGGTACTGGAAGGTCGCTAGAAGGTCTCCTTGGAGCCTTCTCTTCTCCAGGCTGAACAACCCCAACTCTCTCAGCCCGTCCTCACATGGGAGGTGCTCCAGCACCCTGATCATTTAATTTTATTTAAAAAAACCCCACAGCTACTCATTTCTCCGATGGAAAACTCAGGAACTTTATTAATAGTTGAGGAAAGAAGCTGCCTTCAGTTTACCAAAAGCTCTGTGATAGCTTGCAAGGATGCAATTTCTACACCTCACTCACAGAGCAGCATCAAAAATTATATAGTGTCCTGTCAGTGACCCTTTATTGTTACTATACATAGCGAATGGCTGTTCTTAAATGAAAACCAAAAACAAGGTGAAAAGAAAGCCCTGAAGATTGCCTCTGCAACAAAGAGTATCTTGGGCCTGAAGCACATTGCAGACCAAACTGACGGACAGCACGACTTTTACAGCAACAAAAGATCAAAAGCACATCTCTGGATCAGCCTACTCTTTCTCTGAGCCACTTCCCTATCTGTGCTGTAGATTTAGTGAATTAGCAGTGAACAAAATATTCGGGATTTTTCCATATTGCTATTATTGATCTAGAATTTTTATTATTTTTCCACATTAAGATACTTTTTTGTGATAGCAATAACCATTTTTTCAATGATGTATTAATATCTCATACTTGGAGTAGGAACTGGATGATCTTTAAGGTCCCAAACTATTCTATGATTCTGTTTTCTTCGTGCTGAGAGTGGTGAGGCACTGGTAGAGGTTGCCCAGGGAAGTTGTGGCTGCCCCATCCCTGGACGTGTTCAAGGCCAGGTTGGATGGGGCCTTAGGCAGCCTAGTCTGGTGGGAGGTGTCCCTGCCCATCACAGGGGGTTTGCAACTAGATGACCTTTAAAGTCCCTTCCAATGCAAACTGGTTTATTTACAAGAGATTTTTCAGTCATTTCCTTGAAGTCTGAAATCTGGTTACAAATAAATTGTCTTTGACTACAGAGTTTTTTTTTCCTCACTCATCTTGGTTTGTCATTTGCAGACCTTTCACTAGTAATGCACCACTTAGACTTTCTCAGAAGATGGTGCTGAATGTTTCTATGACAGTTTGCGAGAGTTTAATCTTCTCTTTGCCTCAGTTTGTGGTATTTCACTTAAACTACACTATTACCTAGTAAATTGAGCTATTGTTAGAAATCACTGGAAGATGACAACTCCATTTTGTGAACAATTTCTGAGATTTTAAAATTAATTTGTTCAGCTTCAGAGTGAGAAAAAAAATAATCCTGCTTTTCTGGAAAAGTGAAAGGTGTCAAAATATTTATTTTTGTTTCAAATGCTCACTCTGACCTCTCCCTGAAAGTCCAGAAATTATGAGAGAGTCTACCTAGGAAGGGAGAATTGTTTCTATGGCTAGCATCATCAAAATCTATATGTTTTGGGCACTGGAACAGGCTGCCCAGGGAGGTGGTTGAGTCACCTTCCCTGGAGGTGTTTAAGGCACGGGTGGACGAGGTGCTGAGGGATATGGTTTAGTGTTTGATAGGAACGGTTGGACTCGATGATCCGGTGGGTCTCTTCCAACCTGGTTATTCTGTGATTCTGTGATTCTGTGATGTCCAAGAAAATGTGGCCTTCAAAACACTGAAAAGAGGAAAAAATTATACCTTAGCAAAAATAAAGCTGCAACTGCTTCAGAGGTTTACTATTTTTTTTTTCTGGAAAGCAGATTGCTTTCACAACATCTCAGAAAATTATCTGCCAAGAAAGGTGATTTGTTAATAGTCTTTTCATTGAGCAAAATCAAATGGGAAAATATAACCAGATGAAGGTGTTTGTTGCATATTCAGTTGATCCCCAGGTACTTGGGGCTGAACATAAAGGAACCAAGACAAAGCAGACTGAAGGCAAAAATACACTAAATGGTCTGCATAAGGAATGATCTCTCAGAGCACCTAGAGGGCAATCTTTCTAACATATTTTGCGAGACTTCTTCCTTGACGAAAATAGAGAAAAGTAATTCTTTATGTTATTCTCAAGAGATTAGGATTTAGTTAGAATGAGGAGCATCCCTGCAAGCTCTTCTCTAGTCAATGGATTTAGGCTCCAGTTTGATTATAGAATAAATCTGTCTTTAGGTCTTGTGGTATAAGATCAAAAGGAAATCCCATGATGCAAAGTAAGAAGCCAATATAAACTTATTCTCTATGGTTAGTTGTGCTCAAAAGATATTTCTGTGCTAACTTTTGAAGATTTAGGATTTCTCCTGGAATAGTTTTCAATGTATTATCTGTTTTCCTACATGTTTGGTTACAAAGGGGTTAAACACTGTACTGTATGCTTCAGTGCTCATTTGAAGAAATGCCTGCAAACCACCTTTCCTGTCCTTCTCTGCCACCAGCTTGCATCAAATTTGTATTTTGAATTATCTGGTAGCACAGAGAGGCAGTAATAGTGGCTACTGAAACATTGAAAATGGTATAAAAGTGCCTATTGCTGAATACTCAAACTCATTGCAAACAGAGCTAAGAAAATGCTTTTTAGTCTATGAGGTTAGGGGACTATAGGTAGTGATTCTGTTCTGCTGAGTTTTTTCTAGCACAGCTTGCTTTGTCTACATTCATGACTCCTGTGACTATTTTGCTTCTTGTTTTCTTGCAAATGAAAGCTAGTATTAGAAATTTGCCAATGTATTTTTACTAGTGTTGCTGTCTGTTTACTAAAAAAAGGTGCTGTTTGTGTCTTCTCCATACCGTAATAAGAGACAGGTAATAAGAAATGGCCAGTAAACAAAGAAAAAGTGATTAAGCACTGCTGTTAACTTCACAATAAAAAAAATAAATAAATGAAAACATCTCTTTTAAAAATTGAGTAAGGAAAATAGTGGTACAAGTGCTACAGCTGAGGCTGTCAAAGAAAACTCACTTCAGAAAGTAACATATACTGCAGAGTTAAGACATTTTCTTCTAACTCATCAGAGAGGAGTTCTAGAAATAAAATGCAGATCTCACTAAATAAGTAGTCAAAAAAGAGAGGGAACCATTTGCTGTATCATTTTCCCTTCTCTAGGGGGAAAGGAAGACCTTTATAATCTGAGTCAGGCACCTATGAATAGGTGACCTATGGAAGGATATTTTTTTTCCCACTACAGCTTTGAGAATTTAAAACGGGATAAGATGAGGAAAGGAAAGTCTAAGGATAGACAAAAGGGGATGAAAGAGTGAGGAAACAGAATTTTAAAAATTGTAAAACTTTAGTTATGCTTCACGGATATTTGAAGATGATTTGAAGATGATTTATAGAGTAGTATTTGCAAAACTATGCCAGGAATCGGATATTAGTAGATTGATCTATTTATGGAAATTTCACAGGAAAAACTACAATATTACTAAAAATACAAATAACCACTGTTCCATCGGTTTGCAATAAGGTAATATTATCTAAAGGTGGGTTTCTGCTGAGAAAACACATAGTTTGAAATGTAAGAATACATTTAAAGATTAAGTTAAAATTCTGCAATAGCTGTCTTGAAAATTCCTCAAAGATTAGGATAGTATAGATTTTCGAGAATTGGTAGCCGTGAAAACAGGTAACATTACAGAGATGTTAAACAATCAAGCAATGAGCACTGCTATGTGACTGCAACCTCCATTTCACCTTGAAGTTCCTCTAGGTGAAGTTTCAGAACATAAAGACATTCAATGTTTTTCATGAGGAGCTTTCAGCTTAAGTTCCAGAACTACAACCAGGTCCTACAGGGCGACCTGATTTGAAGTTAATAGAACTCTGCAAGGATGCGAAGGTCACTCCTTGCCAAGCCTCTGGGAGAAACTCAGCCTGTGTCAGGTCTGACAATAGGAGTGATGACAGTAGACAAAGTAGCCCTGAGGCAAAGTCTGAATCAAAATCAGGTCACATGTAAAGGAATCATTGGGGTTGCACTTGTTTGCATCAGCTGAGAATCTGGCCCTGAGGGAAAGAAGGTTAGTAGCAGATGGTGGAGGATTCTGCATATAGACTTTATAAAGGGCCACAAAGCCACCTAGCAATGCTGAAGATCTATAGAGGCAGAGCGACAGAAAGTTAAATGCTGGATCTTGACTTAATATGCTTCATTCTCCTCTTCATTCCCTTCTTCTACAAATCTTTTATTTTTGTTACATACTTTTTGCTGCTTTTCACTCTAAGATCTATTAAAATAGAAATATTTAGGTGAATCAAAAGTTTTTTGTTAGGAAAATGTGATGACTTCCACATCGGGCTCAAGTAAATAGTCTTTCATATTGTACTGGTAATGCAGTAGAAGTAAAAATAGTGGCTGCTGCAATGGATCTCATAACTGAAGGCTCTGCAACATGGTCAAAATCTTTGATAAGCTATTTGAAACTGAAGGTTAAAAAGCAGTAAATAGAATCTAGTTTTTTTCACAGCAGATTAAGTTAATGTAATGTCTCCATCCTTATAAAATGCTAAACTAATAGATTTTAATTGAGTCATGTCTTCTTGAGCCATAGATGCCTGAACAACAGGACTTAGAACCAAGTGACTATTTCTACTGCAGATCTACATACCATGGCCCCAAAATTAACCTTGAATACTCTGTTAAAAACAACAACAAGAACAACAACAAAGAAGTCCAGTACTTCAAATTACATCCAGTAGGAAGATAAAAAGGACACTGGTAAGGGCACATAGCCCAGTAGAGCCAGGGATTCTGCTAGGTGGAACACATCAGGAATGATACCGAGTTGCTTCCTGACAGTAAGCCTTTACTAGCCAGCTAAAGAGGGGAATACAACTGAAACCAAAATCCCTCCCTTGTTGGATTTTTTTGCCCTGAAAAATAAAAATATATATCAAGGGGAAACAATCTAAGTCCTGTTTGGCCCCTCCTGTATATGAAGGGCTTTCAGATTCTAAAAAGTTGGATAGCAGTACTAAATTCATCAACAATAACAAATTATAATATTAACCAACAATAGCAGTTTAATGATGAAGTTAAGGCTGCTTTCAGAGACACCTGTGAAAGTGTTTTTCGTGTTCTTGAGGCTACATTGAGATAGAACAATGGCCACTTTCTCTTGCAAGGTATGCTATATGGGAGTTCTGAAACATGTGGAAAGAATACATTTGCAAACATTGCAAGATGCCTTTTTTGTCAAGAGCACACTGGAAATCATAGAATCATAGAATCACCAGGTTGGAAAAGACCCACCGGATCATCAAGTCCAACCATTCCTATCAAACACTAAACCATGCCCCTCAGCACCTCGTCCACTCATCCCTTAAACACCTCCAGGGAAGGTGACTCAACCACCTCCCTGGGCAGCCTGTTCCAGTGCAGAATGATCCTTTCCATGAAAAATTTTTTCTCAATGTTCAGCCTAAACCTCCCCTGGCGGAACTTGAGTCCATTCCCTTTTGTCCTGTCCCCTGTCCCTTGGGAGAAGAGCCCAGCTCCCTCCTCTCCACAACCTCCTTTCAGGTAGTTGTAGAGAGCAATGAGGTCTCCCCTCAGCCTCCTCTTCTCCAGGCTAAACACCCCCAGCTCTCTCAGCCGTTCCTCATAAGGCCTGTTCTCCAGCCCCCTCGAGGCTTGATTGAAAAATACAGATCTGCCTCAAGTAAAACTATGGTACCGAAAACCCCATTTGAACACTGGAAGCCAGGAGAGAATTGTAATTAACAAGAAAAGAAATTGTCAGGTAAGTTCTTCACTTTTATACATTTTTTCTCCCTCATATTAATTCTTTATATTTCCCTTGTGAGATTTAAACTTTAAAGACTCTTGGTAAGAGCCTGCTTCCCACACTAATTAGGGACACTGAACATCTGTTGGATTGTCCTCTGATTACCACTGGAATTTAAGCTACCACCATTCCTCACAGAACAGTAGTTAAATCTTTGTGTTTTAAGGCTATCACAGAGGGGTCCTGCCTATCACAGTGAGGTTGGAACTAGGTGATCTTTAAGGTCCCTTCCAATCCAAACTATTCTATGATTCTATTATTCTGTATTTCCATGTCCTTATTATGCAGTCGAACATTAGCGACATCTGGAATATGAACCTAAGTTCTAGCACATTCTGATAATGAAGGGTATAAGGAAATCTTTCACAGATCTTTTCAAATGAAATACTTCTTTCTCCCTAGTCAGCTACACAACTTCTAATTACTGTTTGTCTGACAACAGTCCTTGCAGTACAAAGTTCACTCCAGCTTTTGATTTGCAAAGGCAACACTGAAAGAGAAATGACAGATCTCTCTTAAGCATTGCAGCTTCATTCTTCACATCTGTTTGTTAGTCTCAGAAAATGGTTTGCTTTCTTTTTGGAACTGCACAGTGATTAAAAAAAAGCCCATTTGCTCAGAAAACTCACCGGTTTGTCTTTCTGATATCTTTGTAAATTTTATTCTGCTTGTAGAAATGGGAATTCTCAAAATATGCAATCTTGGCTTTTCTGCTTTATTCTGATGGGGAAACAATCAGAGCTCTATTAGTTTGCTCAATTTCAATTCTATTCCTTGCAGTTTATCTGCTTTACCTGAGCATGCAATCTCTCAAAATAAATGTTCCCAGCTACAAAACCTATTGTATTAGACCCTGTATTTTGGATTTGTTGTTTGGTTCTCCACCTTCCCTCACTCCAAAACTGATTTTCTCTCTCTGCCCTAGGACTTATTCAGATCCTGCCGTCTTACTAGCCCTTTCTAGCACAATAATTTGAAAGGTTGAGATCTCCTGTGTTTATTTTATGTGAGAGACTGACTGTTACAGTGATTCTGTTCTTTTCCACCTCTTGTGAGACAAGTATTTTATGTAAAATAATTTTACCACAGTCCTTTTTTGGAGGTAAAATAGTATTTCCAACAACGACTGCATAAACAGCACCCCTTACAGCATCCCTCAATTTCTATCTTAATGGAGCATTCTCATCTCAGCTTCAGACTCACATGCATAATCAAGTTTAATTGTCCTAAGTTGGATTTCAAAATTTTCATGCCTGAATCAAAAATAAAGATTCCCCAAGCAATTGTTGGATTGCTACATAATCCCAGAACCATCAGACTTTTATGAACTTTGTATTTTTTAACATCAATAGTTCTCATAACATCCTGGAAATGTCTTATCCTAAAAATGGATAAGATTGTCATAGCCTGGTTAAATCCTCTGTGAAAGAAACAACAACAAAAAGCATTTATCTTACATACCTAGAGAAACTTAATCTTTTTGGCATCCCAGTGGCATAAGCACGGAACTGGGACCCATGTATGTACAACTAACACCTTGTTTGTGGACTAACTAAAATCCATTTTTATCTAGGCTACAAGGTTCAATTGTTTCTTCTCCCTTATGATTTTCAGACAACTTCTAGACTTCACAACAAATACTCTACTGAAAGCTATAATATATTTGTGGTTAAAGGAAGGGAAGAAATTAGGACAAAGGGAACCATTTTCCACATTATCTATAACATGGAAGTTCTGTCATTCTGCTAGGTAGGGAAAGTATTGAGTGAATGTAGTACTGGATAACCAGCTTTGAATCCCATACAGTAAGTGGAGGTAGCAGGTGAACTGGAACTCGTATCTCCAATGCTCCCAGTTAACACTACAGTTAGTGAGCTGTCTCCTCATGCATATGAACTTCAGCTGACAAGTGATTTATGACTGACAGAGTGAAATAAAACCTTTCCCTTCAATTCTATCTATCATTCATCTAATTCTGCCTTTTCATATTTGGGGGCTTTCCCTTTTGATCTGACAGCTCCACAAGTGCCGATGATTCTGTTTCTTGGAAGACAAGATTTGCCTTTCTGAGGAGATACATTCTTAGTTTCTGCCTTATTCTTATTAGAAACTAGTGGAAGCCTGGTCTGCTTTTGAGGGGCTAGCTCAGAAGTCATGCTGCTGCCACCCATATCTGGGATGGGCTCTTGCAACACTATCCAATACTTAAAGGGGGACTATATGAAAGAAAGGGAGCTGCTCTTTATCAGGGAGTGTAATGATAGGATAAGGAATAATAGTTTTAAACTGAAAGAGGGCAGGATTAAACTAGATATTAACAAGAATTTTTTTACTATGAGGAGGCACTGGCAAAAATTGCCTAGAGAAGCTGTGGATGTCCCTTGCCTGGAAGTGTTCAAGGCCATGTCGTACAGGGCTTTGAGCAACCTGATCTAGTGGAAGATATACCTGCCCATGGCAGAGAAGGTGAAACTAGATGACCTTCAAGGTCCTTTACAACCCATTCTATGATGTTATGATTGTTCCCTGGGTGGATTGCAGCTCACATTTACTTCCCAGAAGAGTGTATTAACAACAAGTCCATGTTGTGTTCTGGGGAAGGCTATTCTACCCATGCATGTTCTACCCATCTTGTTGAAACCAGTCTAATGTCCAATAAAAAAAAAACTCATGAAAATGATAAGGCCAGAACTGGAACTACTAATTCTGGCAGGTGCAAACCTCACATATGTGGTATGTTCTGCATTGGATATAGAAAAAACCGGCAGCAGACCGCCCCCACATTGAACGTATAGTGGCTGCTGTCTAGAATTCCTGGGTGGTGCCTAGGCAATCAATTCCTAGAGCAGTAAAGTGACAGATTATAGCTAAAAGCAGCACATTAGCATACAGATTGAAGGATGTGGTGGTCCTGCAGAAAATGGAGCCTGATTCAGTGGCCCAGATGCTTTAGTGTGACGAGGGGAAAACTGGACAACCATAGCTTACTTTCCCGGAATTTATTTTTCAAAATTTTAACCCTAAAGAAAGATTTCTGAAAGTAAAAAGGATGTCATGACTATGCAATCACCTAGAGCAAACACCTACATGCAGTCTCTGTGATGAACTATAAAATTCTCCTGAATGAAACTACTGTACTGAGTAATTTTAGGTACCTAAAAAAACAGCTTAGGATTGTTACAAAATTGATCTGCTCTTACCTAAACATGTGCTTCAAAGTCCCAAACTGAGCAGAATGCAAGCAGCCTGGATCTCACTTGGATACATAATCTTAACCCTCCTAACCTCCTTTGCTTTGTTAAAATGCCATCTGACCCTGGAAGAAGGTAAAAGCCTTTCTCTCTCCAGAATCATCATATCCTTGCCCGCAGGGCCTCATCTGCTTGGTGCTCTCAGAGCAAGTCTAAGAGCTCCAGCTCTGTCCAAAATATCTCTTCAAACGTGCCCATCTGCCAATCGGTCTGTATCTAGGGCACTATGGAGGTTAAGGACATCGTAGATTCAAGTAGCTCCTCTGCTTGAAAAGTTCTTTTATCAAGGCCTCTCACCTCTTTTCAGGCGTTTTTGTCCCTGGACTGTTTGGTATGTCAGGATAGAGTGAAAATAACTACATTCAGTTGCTGCTGTTGGAAATCTTTCTACTTTGCATGAGATACCTAAATATTCAGCAGACCCAAGAGAATATAAGCACAAAAGTAATTACAATACAGTGTTTGGGACATATCTGATGAAGAAAGACTGGATTTTTACCTTCGCCCTATTATTTAATTTTATATAAAGTACTCAGTGGGAAACGGACAAATCTCTAGACTTTCCTCTCTTTTCTAGATGAGTTCTCCAATAAACACACTTGAGACTTATAGTTGCATTTTCCTTCTTTCCAAAACTAAATTGTTCTGAGATAAACAAACTTCACTGAAAGGAGCTAAGAAATTTCCCCACAATTTGTTCCACAAGAACATAAGATATCTTAATGGCTAGATCTTTCTTATGTGGTAAAATGTATAGATTCAAACACTCTAAATATGCTGCAGTAACTTTAGGGATTTTTAATGGGATTTTTTGAAAATAAAAAAAATCGGAATTAAATTATCCAAGGGAATGCAGGCAGTCACCTGAAGAAGGAAGGGACATCAGCGACAAGCCTGATCTAGTGGAACATGTCCCTACCCATGGCAGGGGACTTGGAACTAGATGATCTTTAAGGCCCCTTCCAACCTAAACTATTCTATGATTCTATGATTCTATGATTCTATGATTGTAAGACATAACAACATGTCTCCTGCTTCCATTTTCTCCTGTGCTGCAGCTCTTCTTGCTTTCAAGAAAAGCGGAATATTTCACCGGCTTCTACTTCACGTGGAAGAGGAAAAATAGTCTCCTGAACTACCGAGAAGATAAAATCCACTATTCTTTATACGCCTTTTCTCACTTAAAGTGCAGCAATTTCTTTTCCTCCAGTCAGATCCTAGGGACCACCCATCACAGCTTCAACATCCTGATCTGCTCTTTTGCTGTTCACTTCTGATTCAGGCTTTCTGACCAAGACCTGTTGTGCTGTTCTGCCCATGCTTTCCAAGACCCTTAATGCTACATAGCCGCTATGTGCGTAAATAATTTTCAGTTATCTCAGAGGTGGGATGATACTTTAGTATGGCTGGAAATCACAGTGGCAGGAGTCTCCTATTAAGCAATGGGCCAAAATACATTCCTGTGATCCTTGATTTCTTCTTAACAGAGAAGAGTGTGACCCCATTGAATTTCATAGCAAGATTTTTATTGAGCCAGGAGTTAACTCTTCATAACTGTTAGGGGTGTATATAGTATATTTTGCTGCTGCCTGTTTTTATTGATTTGTTTCATAGACTTTTCATTTTCTGCTCATACACAGTATGATAGAAATCATAGTTTTGTGAACATGCCTTTAACAAATAGCTGTGGTTCAGTCATTTCACAACACCATTAAACCTCACTGATAGCTCAGATCTCATTAAATCACAGGCTACATCATTAATCACAAATATTAAGAACATAACAATCATTTTACATACATGTAAAATGTCTGAAAGAAAGATTTTCCTCTGTTCTATTACATTCTATTATAACAAAAAATAATACATTTAACAGACAGAGGTATTCTATTAAAAATTTTATTATGTAGTTAAACCTTAAATAACTCCAGCTTTCAAGAAAGGAGAACAGATTATACTTTTAGGAGACTTCATAAACAAAGCTTGAAAATTCATTCAACAAGTAAGAAAATAAAGAAAAACTTTCCCCAAATATTTTTCCCATGGATCCTTCATTGTACTCACTTAAATCTGAAATAATATGAATCATTAGAAGTGTATATAAACGGAAACAAATCTAACTCAAGCTCTACAATATAGGCTAGAATTCTTTCACAGATATTGTAATTCATTATTCAGATGTTACCACAGGAAAAAAAAGAATCTCTGGCTGTAAAGAACAGGAAAAAGGAACAGCAAAGCATAATTACATCTACGATGGCAGAATATAGTCAGAATATAATCAAATTTAGTCAGACAACACACTACCAAAGTTAACAGCAGAAAGATACTGTGATGCATTATGTCTCATTTTATAAGAGCCACTCTTGAGTGGCTATAAGATTAATAAGCGTAAAGTTCAGGAGCTTTCAAAATGCAGGTCACTACTTTGTTGAGGAGATTAAGTGACTCTCTAAAATGCTTTAAGCGATTTTTAATTAATTCATCTTCTTTTGGATGCCTCCAGAAAGGGCTGTTAAGAGCAGGATGTAATTGGGGATCAGCACTTAAGGCTTAAGTAAACAAATCCGCTGCTAAAACCGGTCACCTCTGAACAACAAACTCCTCCTCACTCTCTGCTGAGCTGGTGCAGCGTGAGGAGCACATGCCTCAGGATGATGCTGTGTGCGGGCAGAGCTCCGCAGTGCTGGCAGGCAGCCCGTGTATGGGGGGACCCCTGAATTCAACCTGGGGCTGGATGACACACAAGGAAGATGATCGTTCTTGAACGGTAACAGTCACATATGCTGAAAATGAGGTAGAAACTACTGCCAGAAGGCACTGAAGAGCTAAAAAAGCTCTCAAGCTCTGGTTGAAAAAGAGATTAGTTAAATGCGTGGAGAATGGGCCCGTTTGTATCTGTCGAAAACAGTGAACCAGATGCAGTTTTCAGCTTGGGTGTCCCTACCTCACTGTCTGCCAGAAGTCCAAGCAAACAAACAGATGACTGGGCTCCAAGTCATTCAAAACTGGTCACACAATGGGGCTTTACTCAGGAAAGTGTAGAACAAGAAAAAAGGCTCTTTACTGAGGCTAGAAAATGCATTAGAAATAGTTTGTAGAGACTCAGATTGATGCCTAGTGTCTATAGAACAGATATTTTTGAAATATTACTTCTGCATTAGTAGCCATAAAGACAAGGAAATTGAGAAAGTAACATCAAGAATAGATGAGTGGTTATGCTCTGAAAGACTTCTTGCTTTCTTATAAAAAAAAGATTGAAGCTCATACTTTGATCTTATTATTTGGTCAAAATACTTTAATTGTTCCCAGATGTTTTAGTGTGAAAAGAAAAGAAGTGGGATATGGTGACCCTTGTGACTTCATAGTAACAAATATTTTGTTCAAGCATAAAGCTATAAGGTAATAGACTTCCCATGAGCTAAGGGCCAATGGATTTACAGTCAGATTGACAGCCTTATTACAGCAAGGAGCTATCAAAGTCTGATAGAAAGTCTTTTCTTTAAAGACGTTGACACAGAACTGATCATAATTTACCAACAGACAGCACTGAAGTTAAACTTTCAAGTACAAAGTTGTCTGTAAAGATCCTTAGAGTTTGTTTTAGAGTAGACAAACTGGAAGTCCACGGAAAAATATGTAAGGTGTATTAATCAGCTTCTGTTCAGGTGGTGCAAATCAGAAAGAGTACACCAGCTCTTACTTCTCTGAAGATGTTGCAGACAAATTCTTGGAGAAACTTGTTCCACAGAATAAACCTGGCAACACAAGGATATGTGAATAACATCAGATCCTAAGGCCACAGACATAGACGGATGGTCAAAAAATATTGCAGCACAAGATAAGTCATTGCAATAATTGAAGTGTTGATAGAAGTTTGACTCAGACAAACATGCTGTAACATATCAGATTCTTCTTGAGTTAACTCCCTTAGGAAGACTATCAGCTTATCAATATCTTCAGAAAGTTCACTTCAGTAGAGAAAAAAGTGTTAGCTTGCCTAATACTAAGATATAGATTGCCAAAATTTGCAGAATATGATCTGAGCCATAGAGAAAGAGACAAGAAAAGGTCTAGACAAACAACTTCATGCATCATGGTAGTTATCTTCCAGTAATTAAAAAAGCCCATGGATATGGTGCAAAAAAATGAGGAATAGTAGAATCCCTCTTAGAATAGCACAAACTTGTCTAAATGATTTAGGAGTCTAGAAAATTATCCAAGATGAGAGTATAGTCTCTGATGATTCCTAATAATAACTAGTATTTCTCAGAGTGCTGGGACCAAAGAAACCTGGATTCTAGTATCTCTCTCTTTCCTGTGATCTTGGACATCAGAAAGTCTTAGTAGACTAAGCGTCTTTCCTTTACGCAGCAGCCTATTGTGTCTTAATACATTTGAGACCTCTACCCTCTCCAAATTTGAACCAAAATAGAAGACACTTGGTTTATGTTTGAAAAACAGTACATAGGGAACAGATTTAAATTGTCTGACCTGTCCATGTAAGACAACACCGGAGCATGAATTTAGTCAAAGTCCCTGTGTATTTTGCTAAGGTATCAGACTAACATGGAAATTCTTGAGTGTGTATGCAGCTCACTAGAACTGATGAAAATGTTACATGGCTACTATAAAATGTTATCAGAAGAGTGATGAATTTCTTGCTCATATGGCAGAATAAACTAATCACTGTGACTTGGGTATGGGTATCAGATAAAGACATTGTAGATCCTTACTTAGCTCATCCATAAGAAATCTTAAGTATATGTAATAAATCTTAAATGGACACACAGAAAATAGAAGGAGAATGCATTCACAACTTGGTAGGATATTATTCATTTCTGTTTCACCACTGAAATTTCATTTTATTTGATTGAATCATCAATAAAAAAAAATACAGTGAGCTGAAAGAGTCACACTTGAAGAAACATGAAGAAGAAAAGTTTGTGGAAGAATAGCAGTCCCACTCTTCCTGCATCTTCTTATGAGCATGAGCACTGAGCAGCAAAGACATTGAGAAGCTTTTTGCCTTTCAACTGAGATGGCAGGGGAGATTGCCATGTGTTAAATACCCCTTCTGTATGATAACAAAAATATTTTGAGGAATGAATATGATATTTATTATGTTCAGTATGATCAGGTATTCAAATCTCTTATACCCTTGAGCTGTTAAATAGGTGAGAATTATTGAATCAGTCTCTCAGGATTAGTATCAAGTGCCATTAGGATGAAGGAACATAGAAATGTAATGAGCTGGACAGTGCTCAGCACTATGTGGCTTCACACAGCTATGAAAAGGCCACGGGACAGGAAGAAAACAGCAAATATGCTCTGCAATTGTGTATTTAAGACTTCTCAAAGAGTAAAGAAGTAAATCTTTAATCAAATCATTGATTACAAATAGTAAATAAGATTTTATCAATAAAAGTTTGCTATTTTAGGGTGTCTTATAAGACGAAATTTTTAATGAATAAAAGGAAGTTGTTTTCTGTGTTTCAAAGGAGACGGGAATTTAGGTTGAAGAAAGTTACTACTCTACCAACTGCAAATTCGTCTTACAATTTTGAGAAAGGAACTTTCCTTTCTCCATTTGCTATCTAATTCTGCCAGCTTTATGTACAGAGAATATAGTTTAATGTGTGTGCAGCCCAAGTGAATGCAAATAAGATTGCAAGTGTATTAGGGTGGTGTTTTGCTTAATGGGAGATCTTTAAAATTGCCTATTTGTGATCTTGCATTGATTTACAACATTTTAAGGAACTAAAGTCTTTCCTGATAAAAAGTCAGACTGCTTGAAATAAAACAAAAATGCTTAAGTATCCATAATTTATTCTGCATTCAGAATCAAGGGAGGTAAAGGGAAGCTTAGTTGCTAGGAGACTATGGCTAGAAAGCATCTGGAGAGATTGCTTTATTTTAAAGATTAGAATCTGTAATCAAAATACTTAGTGGGTAATAAAATAGCTATATGTATGAGCTGAGTGCACACCAGGTGAAGTATGAGACAAGTGCTAGAAAGCTTATGAAAAGTGCAAATCTTCGACAACAGTTCAGCTATCATGACATACTGGCCTGATAAAACAGGCTCATTATTTGCTTGCTAACAATTAGGACAGAAACTCAGTTCAAATATAAATGAAGGAATAAATATTGATGAAGATGTCAAGAAGAGACTTTGGTTTAATTTATTTCTGCTGTTTACATGGTCACAATTTGTAGGTCTTTAGAAGTTTTTAAATTAATAGCTGTAAAACAAGTGGCAGCTATGGAGAAAGAAAGCTTGTTGCAGAGAAGAGGTGAAATTATTTTTGAAGTTAGCTCAAACTTGCCGTGTATTTTCAGATAAAAGAAAGAAGCTTGGAAAATTTGAACATTTTCATGCTGGCTATTTAAAATTAATAGCTTTATGCCATTTATATAAAATTTTAGCTTTGTAGAAATTTAAACTGAAATTAATAGATATGGTATAAAACATGTAAAGAATATTTCCACAAGAAATTAATGCTTACTTTTTTCAATTTCTTTTTCCAGCTCAAGGTTTTGGATTTTTGGGGGGATGGAAAAATGTGTTGTTTTAGTTACAATGCCTCAGCTCTTCTATTCCAGTCTTACTTAATCAGTGGAGTAGTAGACTTTTCATGGGATACATATATGAACCACAAAATAAAAAAAAAATAAAATATTTCCTTAGGTTGGTACTCATGAAACTTCTCTTTCTGGCCACCATATCACTGCATGGCAGGAATTTTCAGATCTCCACACCTATTGAGTATGTGTGGGAACCCTGGATACAGGCCATATGTACTTAATTATGACTGAAGTTGAAATATTTTGTGTTATTAAAATATGATCAAAATAATGTAGTATAATGTTGTTTTCAAAAAATATTATATTGTTCCTTCACTGTTAGAACAAATATTTTGCCTAATTGCTATTAGCTGGTAGTATTTTTTTCACTCCTACTTTATTCTCAGTTTCCATCTGACATTTCAGGTCTTTCACTAGGTGATATTGCAGAGATGTTTGTTATAAAGAAGATACTATCAGAGAACAACCCTCAGAGAAAAATGAAAACTGTCAGTGTGGCATATGACTTCCCCCACGTAGTCATCCTAAAGCATCAGAGCAGTTACTCGTATTTTCTGGTGGGAGGACACCCTTTTGCAATTTTTCTTTAGCACCAAGCCAGCCTGTTCGACACATAAGCCAGACAGCTGCAGTTAGGCCCCCTCACGTAACAATCACTTAGAGGTTTTAGCTTTGCAATGTCAAGCCCTTGTTCACAACAAGGCACATGATTTTCCAGCACCACATGGTAGCATGGTAGCTCATTCTCAGTTGTGGTCTTAGAATCATAGAATCATATAGATATTATATATATATTATTATATATTATTATGGATCCAATTCTATATTATACATAATATAGAATTGGATTATAACTGTTTTGGATCTATTTAGATTACTTTTTTTAATCAATCGGTAACTAATGGTTTAATAGGAATTTTGTGTTCTTAATAAATTCTAAATTGCTGATAAAATCAAAGTTTTGCAAATACCTATCCAAGACAGATGAGACGTTAGTTAATGAAACTGGTAAAATGGGATCAGTGTTAAGGCCATGAGTTTTCTCAATGAAGTTTCGTATATTCAAGCATATCAAAATATCGAGATGCTCTGAAAGCTTGCAGAAAAATGGGCCATTCAAGAGAAATAATGTTTTTATCAGTAAAAAAAGAACCCCTCATTTGGGATCAGGAGAATAATTTTAAGAAATAAATTTAATGATTTATTTATTAAAATGTGAGTATGCTCTTATCCAAGTTGAAACCTTGTTTGTATATAAAATGAGAGACCTTATCTTGGGAACATATGGTCTATACAGACTTAAAAAGTAAACAACTGTAGAAAGACAAGGTAATTATCCTCAGTTTACATGCAGAAACTAAAGTACAAATCCACAAGCAGCAGGACTCCTGTGAACTGTTGTAGCTGCCCATGGTGTACATATCTACATGTAAGATAAATGCTTTAGGGTCCCTTTTAAATCAGGACTGAAAACCAGTCACATCCAAGCTGTAATTCTAGCCGATATCAACTAAATACCTAAAGAGTAGATAAATCACACTGTAAAAGTGTCTTTTTCTCTCCTCTGATTATAAAGGCAGCTTAATGTCCTTATCTCTATTAACAACTATGCTTCTGTGTCGGTAGGTTTAGTCCAATGAATTGCATCTTGATGACTGAAGTCACACAGTAAAGCTGTGACAGACTTGGAGATTGAATCAAGGTCTCTGGAAATTCTTATCAGCTCCCTATCAAATACAGCTTTTTCTCTGCAAATCTAAAAAGCAAATTTGAATGCAGTGTGTAAATTTCTGTGAATTTGATCTTTCAAAAACTCGTTTATTAGGAACTTATAGAGACTTTTCTAGATACAAAGGTTTAATTCAAGATGTTGGGTAGAAATTTCACACTCTCTGCCCAGTGCTGTTGGACATGTACTGCGATATCAGTTTTTCAGAAATTACTACTAGACACATACCTGCAAGACAGTTTGTCTTTAGAAGTATTTATCTGAGACAATACATCAAGTTCAATCATGCATATGAGGTAAATTTCCTTATTTTCTAGGCTTTGCATTGACTTTGGTGGGGACTGTAACATTTTGGCAAAGAATTAGACCCTATCACCTGTATAGACCTCTACCAAGAGAGGGGTTTGTATCTCACTGGAGCATAACACTCACCAGGAATCTTTCTGTCCTAGCTGTGAAGTCATTATACTGTGACTGGAGGATAAAGTCAGCCTGTAATACACAAGTCAATCTCAGACTTGTAGTACTATTGCCATATATGAGTTTGGAATCTGCATAAGAACAAGTGCAACAGCTAGAATATGAACATATCTTTTTCAGTCTTAGCAGCCTGATATAAAGACCACCTAAACAATTGGATATATTTATTAGCTATAATTGGATATATTTATTACCTATCTCTTAAATCCACTAGTTTTCTTCAGTAATTTTCAGGGAGAAAGAGTTCTAGGGCAATTACAAGTCTGTAGGAGTGAATTTGCTTAATTACCTGCAATGAACATTTATGCCAAGTAAGTTTTGTCAGGTAGTGTGAAATAATCTTATTACAAAGAATGAAGGTTTGCAGATTAATGACTTAAAGTGGCAGTTATATCACCAAACTGTGATGTCTTCAATTGAATGAGAAGTTGACTGTTCATCATCAAAGGAATTGAATAGCTACCAGAAACATCTGGCCTATACTACAGGTTTCTGACAATAAGTGTTTGTCATGATGTTTACATCCAGAATCTAATAAGTTATGTCAGTTTCAGAAATACAGAAAATACTGGTAAGATTTTTATCTAACTTTTGGCTCAGAAGGGATTCCCTAGTTCACGTGCCTGATTTTTTTTCTAATTACTTCATTAAAAAATTACCCAACAAACAATTTCTTTGGGCAAATTTCTCCTTGGAAAAAAGGATTTAGAAAGAAAATGTAGTCATAATAGATGGGCATTGGGAAGGAAAGGTATAGAGACATACAAGGTTAGAAGTGAGTTAAAGTCTATGTAAAGAGCACTGGTTCCCACAGGACTACATGGAGCTAATTCTCTTACAAGTTTCCAATTAGTTTAGTGAAAGCTAATGCAATAAAAACATACCTCTATTTAGTATAGAATCATAGAATAGATTAGGGTTGGAAGGGACCTTAAAGATCACCCAGTTCCAAACCCCCCTGCCATGGGCAAGGACACCTCCCACAAGATCAGGCTGCCCAAGGCCTCATCCAACCTGGCCTTGAACACCTCCAGGTATCCACAACTACCCCTGGGCAACCTGTTCCATTGCCTCACCACCCTCATAATGAAGAAGTTCCTCCTTATGTCTAGTCTAAATCTTCCTCTCTCCAGTTTATAGCCATTATTTTATTTTAGGAGAACATTTTTAGTATAGTATTATGTTATGTCATATTGATATGTTTCTGTTGAAGTAGGTGAAAAGTAGGTGTGACTTCATGCAAATTTCTTTGCAGAAATTCAGACTCTTGGATTCAGAGAAGGGAGATGTAGCAGTGAACTCCCTTCATGCTCAGAGTCTATGTTTTGCCACATCTGGCTCTGGGCCTTAGAAAGCAGGTGCAAGACCCTTAAAGAAACATCCAAACCACCTGCATTAAATGTTAAGACATTCAATAAAATAAAGTCTGAAAAAGGGATTCATTCTAATCAAACATAAAGATTTAGCCAGCTTTCATTGAACAGAATTTACAGGAATAAAACCCACAAATAATAAACCGGATGTCTCTTGCTTTCTTATGCATATTTATCAGTTTCAATTAAGCTGGCAGTTTGCCACATTTAAACTTAGCTCTGTCAGTTAGACTCTCCTGTGCAAATGAATTGGTTGTGCTTGTACAGCTGAATCCATTTTCCATTTCTCTTCTTCTGTCTTCTGGAAAGAGAGTTAATGTAAAAGATGCTGATGCACACTCCATACTTCACATATGGTGCTAAAAATCCATTAGCTAAAGAACAGAGAGGAAACAGTTTTGATCAGAGAGAGCAGTTGAAGGTTAGGTTTAAAAAAATATATAACATTAGCCAGGCTTGATTGGCCGTGGCTTTAGCATGTATCTCCAAATTACTATGCAAACATTGATCTTTAGTGAACCAGGAATACTGAATACAATAGTTGAAATTAAAAACAAATAGAAAATACTTAAGCATCAGCTTCAGATACTTTTTTCTATCTATTTATTGGAAAACAGTGGGATAAAAGAATAGCTACATTTTGCAACAAAAGGATAATCCTTCAGTATAGAATACGTGTTCTTGTTTCAACACGGTTTTGCAGGTAAGACCCTTTCACTGTACTCCTAGATGTTAGCAGACAGACTTCTAGTGGCATTAATAAGAGTGGATCAAAGTATCTAAGGGAAATGAAAAAAAGCTGACTCAGAAGCTCTCTTTGTTGCGCTTTATACCACTTCTTAAATCTTTGTGATATTAAATGGGGACTTGTAGGGTGTCAGGAAGGAATCTCTTGGGCCACCTCACACTGTCTTATATGATAGTGGGGCTGTTTTTTAAGTTGCCAATTAGTATTTCTTAAACATAATTAGAATTGCGAGGAGGGACTATACACACAGATAAACTGTGAGTAGTGAGAGACTGATCACAAATCCTAAAGAGATTATTCGGCTCGCCTTGAGGAGTTAAAACCCTTAATAGTGTTTTCAGGTGAGGACAGTTTTCAGTGAGGACAAGTAATTTTTTCTGCACCATTCTGTTCATGGAATGTACCCTGCTTTCTGCAATTTATGTCATTATTTTTATGATGGTCTTCAGATTTTAAGTGTCATGTTCATGGAGTGTGTTTCTTTTCATTCCTCTGTAATGTTTTCTTAGGTCTCATTCTTCTTCTACTTCTGAATAATCTTCATGTTTGACATAAAGGACATATTGATATTACTCTTAAAGCTCATCCTGAATCTGTTCATTCCCATTATTTTCTCATGTTTGATTCAGGACATTGGTTTCTTTATGTAGAAATTACAGTATAACGATGTTGCTAATAAGTTTTGATAAACCCTTGCAATCAAAGGTATTTAATTAGTTAATAGTTCTTCCTAACTACTACTGAAAATATTCATGACTATTTCATAAATATGACAGTGTTGAAAATCATTTTTGGGACAATGCAAATAATGTTCCCAAATCTTTCCAAGGTTATAAAAGCTGTTAGCAGCATTTGGTCATAATTGCTGGATGTTTATCATGCTATCATCTTTATCGGAAGACTCCACTCTTGGTAGAAAAACTGACATTTTTTTTTAATATTTCTTCTTCTGAAGTTATACTCCTACTAGAAAATTAATAACCATATTTTTTGTCTTCCCTTCATTGATGAAATCATCAACCTGTCTTGTTTTGATATGCTTGCTGTTTGGTGGGTCTTTTGTTCATCATCAATACATAGGCCTGAGCCAGGTACTCTCATCAACAAAATAAGCATGGTAATTTGTTAATAAGTCCAGAAGATAGCTTCTGTATGATCTAATGCTCAAACTACAAGAACAATAGTGAGATACAGAAAACCTGAAGACTGCATTGGTTACCATTACAAAACATCAAAGGGCATTTTCCACTGTTTCTAGCCACAGCATTACTCTATTTGTTAAAGTAAAATCTCCTTCCTTGTACTCTACAGCATGTAATAATTTTCCAAAGACTATCTTATCTATTTCATAAAACTGAACAATGCAGACATTTTATACAAACAGTGCTTGTGGATCTATATTCCTTTCTGTTTACAGTGTAGAGGGAGAACTTGCTCTGCATACAGGAATTTGGTATTTCAAAAATTTCATTGCTTTCCTGAAGATCTATTTATTTCTTTGTTCTGTGATGCTGCACACTTTTGAAACACACTAAGACTTTTTACAACAGGTAAATTTGCCTATCCTTCAAAATATGCTATAAAATCTTTTTCAATTTTTCCCCTCCTTTAATCCACATCCTATTTAAAAGCATATGGAAAATCTGGAGGGTTGGATTTGTCACATGCTTTTAGCTTCTCTGTGGTTAAATGTATCAAATCTATGATGCGAAAAATACAAAGTGATCAATGTAGAAGGAGATACTGATCTGAGTCATATAGTTACACATTCTGGCTTCTTTTTTTTTATTTAAGAAAACTATAATTCAGCTTTTCAGAAAATGCATGAATTATATATATAAAATACCCATTATCTCACTGATATGGTAGAATCACCAAGGTATGAATACAGGGTACAATATTCTGGATCCTGCAGAATATATTGAGGTTCATTATATCAGACACCAGTTTTGGGGAGGGGAGAACAATGTAAAAGGGAAGCAAACTGGGTGGAACTCCTGGCTGCTAACATTGTTTGAAAGCTTGACATTGTTCAAATGCTAACAGTTTTACAAGGGCTTGTAGTGATAGGACTAGGGGCAATGGCTAGAGACTGGAGAGGGGCAGATTTAGACTAGACGTAAGGAGAATTTCTTCACAATGAGGCACTGGCACAGATTGCCCAGGGAACATATGGCTGTTCCATCCCTTGAGGTATTCAAGACCAGGTTGGATGGGGTCTTGAGCTGCCAGATCTAGTTGGATGTGTCCTTGCCCATTGCAGGGGGAGTGGTATTAGATGACCTTTAAGGATCCTTCCAACCCAAACTCTTCTATGATTGTTCAGATTTCTCTCTGTGGTCCGTCAAGGAATCAAGGAAACACCTTGAAAACGGAAAATGGTGATCATGGAAAGAGCATGTGCAGGAGAGAGCCCTGAACTCAGCAGAGCCCTCTGAGCATTGTTTTCTTACCCTGTTCTTAAAGTCAGTATTGCTTCTTGCCCGGACTTCCACTAGAGTAGTCCGTTAAGACCAAGGGAAAACCATACATGTGTTGCAGTTTCTTAAAAAAGAATATGATGATATGCATATGCAAAGCTATGTTACAAGACCTAACAGGAGTTATATGAAAGGGGAGACAATGTGAAGGTTTTTATATGTTCCGTGTTAGGTATTTGAAAGAAATAACCAAGGGTTATAGTAACTGAAATAATCCCTGAGATGCTCTTCTAAATTCATAGATGAACATAATATAGTTTATTTAAATTTGGTACTAATGTGGAGAAGAGTCCTATCTTGACAGGAAGATGGTCTAAATATACCTTATTTTGTTTGTTCTGTGACTGCATGGATATATACAGACATACACACACCACCACCACCCACTCCCCAATGCAGCAGAACAGAATAATTTTAACCTTTCTGAAAAGCACAGCTATGAAAGGTAGAATTAATCTAGTTTAAATTAAAACCAAGGTGTCTAATCAGCTGAATGTCCCTTGGCATGCACTCTGGTGGGCTAAGTAACTCAGCTTTCCCACTTCGCCCTTCTGATTGTCTCCCTCATATCCCACTTGGGTAGAATGAGCGAGTACTGCGTGAGGATTAGCAACCTACTGACATTAACCCACAACAGTATTTTTAATCTGTGTGGGGAAAACACACAGGTTTTCAGATTTCAAGAACTAGCAAAATAATATTCGACCAGCCAAGAGCCCTGTGATTATGTTAATGGACTGCAGGAACCAGGTACAAGCAGAACAGTGGTGGGAACTTGGATTGCCACAAAAATATTAAATCTAGCGCCTTATTGCTGGTTTCCCTCTTTCTCCCCCATATAACCTATTTCAGACTCGAGCCGACTGTTGCCAAAGACAATCTGTGGATTTAATCTGATCAAAAGAAGTTTTCTGCAGTGTAGATGCTAGTTTTCATCTTAACCCACTATTAAAAGCCATCATTACTGTCAATGTACGAGCATAACAGCGACAATACGCAGGCTGACCAAGTGTTCACCTACCTCAGGGAAGAGTAAGAGCATATGTAGAACTTTCCTCGTTACTCTCTAGGACTCATATCATTCATTTTGTAGGCTGGTTTCATGAAGCAACAGTCATCTTTGTTTAATGTCTTTAGTTTTTCTGTAATGCACAACAGCTGATATCTTTTCACCTTTTTGCAGGCTATTCATGATTTTTTTAGCTTTTTATCATTTCACAACCCTTCTCCCTCTTATTCTCTTTTCCAAACTGAAGAGTACTAACTTGAGAAATTAATCTCATCCTCAAATATACATCTAAAGTAGATCAGACAAATCACCACACTTCAAAAGTGCCAGTTAATTTCTACTGATTGCTGAGGGAGCCCCGGATGACTAAACCAAAAACCAAATATTTGTGCTGTGTACTTCTAAATTTAGGTGAGAATAGTCTCATCATCTTTTTTCTGTGAAGTATCTCTTTTTAAATAAGAGAAAAAATATTGAAATTAGTAGTGACTCCCATGTGAAAGAAATTAGTAGAGCTGAAGTGGTCAACAAAGGTGACTATGAAAGAATAAAATTGGTTCATTGTGTACAGAGATATGGACATAAAAAATCCAAGCTCAGCAACTATGTAAGCTGTATCTATTTTTATTTCCTTTAGAGTTTCTCTGTCTTTACTACAGGGTTAATAATAAGATTTTCAGCTAAGAATACAAAATAAGCACCAGTGTTAGAATCTGAATAGATTTACTATGTAGTGCTCATAACTACCAAATATTTATTTATAAGTTAAAAAAAAATACTGTGATACTCAATGATTTAATCCTATTATTTAATTTGTGTGGTAATAAAGTTAAGAAAACTGAATTTTCTTCTATTTGTTTCTTTAAAAGAGTTGCTTCCTACTAGCTTAAAGCTTTCCTCATCTTCTCTAGTTGTTAGCGTTGCTGCATGTGATGAACGCAACTACCTGAAATCCCAGATGTCAGGTTGTGAAATGTGTTCTCTAAGTACGAGTGTCTGACCAGTTGGCAGAGCCCTACATTATCAGCAGTTGGTCATGCTAGCAACTCTCAAAATTGCCTCTGGGTCAGTCATGTGCCCTTTACTTTTATTAAATCTGTGAGTGGATTTGAGTTCTCCTGGTGCTATGTTCCATTTAGATTCATAGATATAAAGGCCAGAAGGGACTATTGTGATCATCCAGTCTGACCCCCTGCATAACACAAGCCACAGGATGCTCCTGATTTAATTCCTGTTTGAAGTAGAGCATATCTTTTAGGGGAAAAACATTCAGTCCTGTTTAATATTTCCAGAAGAATATGCCGTGACCTCAGGCAGGTTGTTTGAAGCAGTATTTATCCCCAGTGTTAGAAGCGTACACCTTATATCTGGCATGAATTGGTATGGCTTCAACATTCAGCCCTGGGCTTTTGTTGTGCTCTGCTAGATTGAAAAAGACGTCCATATTTTGTCCTCCCTGTTATCAGGTCATGCCTTAACTTTTCCTTTGTTCAACTATGTAGATAGCCCTGTCAGTGTTTAACTATGAGGCTGGTTTGTATTAGCTTGATCTGATTATTTACAGATATTACAGGTAGGTGTCACCAAAATCCTCAATGAAAATCAGTGGCAATGATGCTAGAATGGTTGCTAATGGAAGGGTTCTAGCTCTAGTATTTCAACAAAGTGGCTGTTTATCATGTGCAATATATGAAAATGTTTTCTTACAATATAAACATCCAGCACTTTGAACCAGAGATTCAAGCGAGTTTACTGAGAAGGAGCCAGGCTCTTCACAGCAGTACACAACACCAGGACAGGAGAGAAAGTGTAAATTCAGATAGATGAAGTTGAGGTTGGGTGTAAGGAGAAGCGTTTTCCCATAAGGACAGTCAGAAATTGGCACTGGTTGGCCAGAGAGATTTTCTGTGCTTGAGGGTTTTCAAGCCCAAACAATATGAACCTGGTCTGACCCATAAATAAGCCTGCTGTGAACAAAAAGTTGGACCAAGAACCTCCTTGTCCTTTGCAGTCTGAATTACTTCTAAAATTTCATTAGATGCTTCAAGGCACAGAGGCAAAAACATAATATTTCATAGAATGGTTTGGGTTTGAAGGGACCTTAAAGATCTTCCTGTTCCAGCCCTCCTGCCATGGGCAAGGGCAAGTCCCACTAGATCAGGCTGGCCAAGGCCCCATCCAACCTGGACTTCAACACCTCCAGAGACAAGGCATCCACAACTTCCCTGGACAGCCTGTTTCCAGTGTCTCACCGATATTGTTGTGAATATTAGGAAAAAAATTTTCATGGAAAGGGTCATTGGGCACTGGAATAGGCTGCCCAGGGAGGTGGTTGAGTCACCTTCCCTGGAGGTGTTTAAGGCACGGGTGGACAAGGTGCTGAGGGGAATGGTTTAGTGTTTGATAGGAATGGTTGGACTCGATGATCTGATGGGTCTTTTCCAACCTGGTGATTCTATGATTCTATGAAAAATTTCTTCCTAATTTCTACTCTAAATGTACCTCACTTCAATTTATAACCATTCTCCCTTGTCCTATCACTACAGGCCCTTGTAAAATGTCCCTCCTCAGTCTGGGTTGGAAGGGACCTTAAAGATCATCCAATTCGAACCCCCCTGCCATGGGCAGGGACATCTCACTGGATCAGGCTGCCCAAGGCCCCATCCAACTTGGCTTTCAACACCTCCAGGGATGGGACATGCACAACTTCCTTGGGCAACCTGTGCCAGTATCTCACCAATCTCATGGTGAAGAAATTCTTCCTCATGTCTAGTCTAAATCTGCCCCTCAAAAGTTCATAGCCGTTGACCCTAGCCCTATCACTACAAGTCTTTTTAAAGAATCATAGAATCACAGAATCACCAGGTTGGAAGAGACCCACTGGATCATCGAGTCTAACCATTCCTATCAATCACTAAACCATGTCCCTGAGCACCTCATCCACCCGTGTCTTAAACACCTCCAGGGAAGGTGACTCAACCACCTCCCTGGGCAGCCTGTTCCAGTGCCCAATGACCCTTTCTGTGAAAATTTTTTTCCTAATGTTCACCCTAAACCTCCCCTGGCGGTGGATTAGCTTGTGCTGAGCGCTTTGCCAGTGTATAAATGTTTCTTCCAAACTGTAGCTGACTCAGCGCTGTTAGTATTTGTCTATTTAACATCCCTTCAGGCATTTTTAAAATTTTATTTTTACTAGCAAGTTTTTACATTTTTAAATATATTTCATGGGAATAATATCTGGCAATCATGCAAGGCTAATGCTTAAATGAGGCTTTGAGATAGAAAGGCTGAGAGGAAGGAAAGAGCAAAGCTAGGGTTTGTTCTGTGCTTTGGACTTAGGAACTGATTCTTCATATCCTCTGTGAGCAGTCACTGAGCTAGCTTTCTTTGAAGAAATAGCTGCAATAGCTGACCATATCAATACTGGCACATATGTGTAAACGGAGACCTAGAAACTATCGCAACTCTCATTTCCATGTCTTCTGCTACATTGTACACTCGGTTTGACTTGCCATTGTTATTTGGTTTATCCAAGAAGAGGATCAAAAGTGAAATCAAGATAGGACAGTGAGGAGGAAAGAGAAGACAACAATAGTAATTTTTTGACTAAAAGTAATTTAATGATGTAGAAGTGCAATACAAGTTTTTTTCCAAAGGAAAACACAGGCATTTCCTTAGAGTGGAGAAAAGGACAGCTAAATTATGCAATCACTCTATTCTCAAGGTGAGTTTTAATTGTATCGAATATTTCAATTGTTTGAATTGAATTCTGAGAAGTTCTGGTGTTTGGAGTTGCAATCTCAAGTGAAAAACTTTACAATTATGGCAGTTGATTGTACCCATAAAATTAATTTATGCATTTGAACGGTTTTGATATGACAGATACTGGAGTCCTAACTCAGCCTATTCATGGACACCAAACTCCTTTATTATATCTTATCTAAGTAGTCTGAATTTCCTAAAATATTTTCTATTTGATAGTTTTGAAAAGGTGACATGGAAAGTTGGAATGTATGAGATATGAAGGAAATTGAAGGCATCTGTGCTCATAAAATATAATAGCCTTGTTTTTTCTCCTTCGAAGAAACATGTAGACTATGATAAGTATGTGTGTTTAACCTTTAGAAAAGAATTTAAACACTTTTTTTCTGCCCTTGACTAATAAATTAAGTGAAAATGTACCATTTACCATAATGGTACCTGATTCCAGTAGTGCTTCTGAATTGAATGATTTAGAAACAGAGAGATTATTCCTTCAAAAGGCATTCCAAAGTAATTTTACTGATATTTCTATATTTTCCCATTTAGTTACTTCGATATTAGTGTTGCTAGTATACAAACGCAAACTGCCCATGACTTCCAGCTGGCTTTCAAGCAGTAACATTTGATGAATAGGGGAGCAAGGCTATTAAGAAAATTTTGTCATCTCCCTGTGAACACTACTCAAAACTGCATGAACTTGACAGATAAAATTTTATACATATTCTTCAAGAATGATATAAATGTGGGTTTTTTTTCAAAACCAATAAAGGCAAAAAGAGCCTTCTTATAAACATTCACATTATGTATTTCAAATTCTAAAAGGTGCCTGTAATCCAGACCACTTATTTTCAAATATCCATGGTAAAGATTCGTTTTGCACAACTTTATGTGTCTACAGTACAAGGTCCTACTGCAGATGGAGTGGGATATGCAAAGAGAGAGAGAGGGAGACGGAGAGGGAGAAGTAAGGAGAGAGAAGGAACTATTAGACTTAATTGTGAGAAACAGCTACTCTTACAGACAACTGACCCATGCTTTGCCCTAATACTTATAATACAAGATGTAGCAAAGATCCAGTACTTGCAGGCCACATCCAAAGTCAGATCTACCCCTGCAGCTGCAAGGAGATGTCATTTGCAGCCTCTTCTCCACCCTTTGAAGTTGTGTGTTCTTGGCAAGTTTGTGCCCTTGATCTGTTGATCAGCATGACTGGGTAGAAGAGATCATAAATTGTGACAAAGCTCTACCTGCTAAGCTTCCCCTTATATAGGCTAAATAGATCAATATTTATGAGTGTGTCAATGTAAGGACATTTTCCAGAATTCAAATAAGTGTGAATTACTTGGCTTCTTTCTGAACTTTTCCAATTAAAGAATAATATTTTTTTAAGCTTGGAAATCATGATATTCCAACAATGTCACTGATACTAGTAAAGCTAATATCACCATTGTCTTCCTATTCAGTTATTGTTACAACTGCTTTTTAAAACTGTGTGGACATTAAACAAAATAAATTCATGGAGGTATTATTGAATTTGATAATTTGTTAGATTGCTGTTTGATTTACCTCAGGTGGTGGGCCAAATTGGAAATCAAGAAATTCTTTAATTTCTCCTGCCCTTTTTTGTAAAGCTGTCCACATTTGAAAAAAAAGACACTGATTTTAAATGACTTTATTTTTAATTACATACATTGATATACCTTGGGGGGATGTCTAATGCTAACAGATTCTATAACACGTTTCTGAGCCTAAGACGGTTACTCCCTTCCCCTACAGTCAGTAAAGACAAATAGGCACCTCAAGGATCTGAAAGTTTCATCTTAGATAAGACATAGTGCTTCCAGGAGATATCTACATGTAAGACCATCCATAACTAACCAACGTGCAGAGGTGTCATTATTTTTATTAGGGTAGATGTAATTCGGAAATGCTGAATATCAATAAAACAGGTCAATGCGATCAGAATGTATTCAATGGCTATGAAATACATGCCCTACATTGGTCTTCTGAAATCAGAACATTATCATTTAGCCCATTTCATATTTAAAATGCTCTGATGGCATTTGTCATATTATAACCTTCACATCTAAGTTTAAAAAGCCTGTGTGTTTTATTTTCATGTCTTATAGAAGCAGTAACATGTATTACTCAGACTTTTTAAAATATATATTGTGGTTTAGGTGTGAAAAATGGAGATTCAACATCTAAGATCAATATTATCCAGGATGTAGGACTGCACTGTATCTGTCCTACCCGCAAATCCTTCAATTGATTTTTTAATACCTTTTGGGGGTGGGAGTAGAAAATCCTCTCTTTCAACTTCAGCACAAAATTGCTGGGTCTGTCTCAAAAACCTTTTGCTGTCCTATAAATCAGTGAAATGAATGCTTCAATGACCGTGTGTAAATAAGCCTCCTCACACTACTTATTTGCTGTGCGGCTGTCTAAAATAATCCCCTAAAAGAACAATTTGGCCCATATTGTTTGTTTGAGAGAGCTGTTTGTTTATAATTTTAAAATTGAGGGGGTTCACAAAATAGAAGTACAATACGAAACACCGAGAACTAGGTCATTTTCCTAAATACATATCTATAACAGTGCAAAAAAGTACTGAGGTTTGAACATTTCATCATAGGAAACATTAGAAGCAAATTTGCAGGGTTTAGGAGCATTAATACAGTCATTGAATTAAATCAGAGAACATCAACTGTTCCAAAGACATACGACTAAGATATTATTAATTTTAATTTCTCTATCAGATATTACAAGGAAGTTGATTGTTCCAGTATCAATGCTTTTACCTAAACATATATAAAAGGCCATCCACACTCAAAGAAATTTATGCATTTAATTTCTTCAGAAAGGAAAACACTAGCAGGTTTACAGGCATTTTGAATATAGGAAAACTCTAAATAATCCTTTAAATTAGCATAATTAAGGCACAACAGACTGTGGGTCATATGAAACACAGTCAAGTTCTGCTTAACCCTGGAAATCAAGTTAGAAGCTGTTTCTCATAAAAAATGAGTATGAAAGAAGTGACAGTCAAGGTACCTTCAAGATCAGTTTTCTTACTAATATTTAAGAAACAATTATGAAACAATTTTTTTTAGTAGATGAAGTGCATGACTCCTGAAATAAAGAAAAGGTTGCCAACAACTGTGCATGCCTTTTATTTTCAAGCTCTGTATGGTAGTCTCAGGGACTATATTTGCTGCTGTTGAAATTTTACAACTATTCCACTCAGAGTTAGTCAATATTTGTTTAATATTTACCATGCAAACACACGTTGAAAAAAAATGAAGTGATGTTTTAGCAAAGATTCTGCAAGCTCAACTGTTAGTTAATAACTTTGGTTAATATTAGAATGTTGTAATTTTTTATTATTATTATTATTTCTAGAGACCTACTAGTACCTAACCTTAATTGGTAATTTTGTTTTCAATATTTATAGTTTTGATTACATAACATTGACTTATTCTTTACTCTAGATTAAAGCGCTAAAGTTGAAACATTCAGCTCTTTCATAGATTGCCAGTAAAAGTGATTACAGAGGTACTAATTATCCTTGCTTGTATAAACATTTGTGACATTGAATTTGATTTAACAAGGACAAGCTTTATAGCTGATATTCTTGTAAATTCGTTCTGAAAATTTAAATGCTTCTAGTCTTGCAAAGAATGAGAATATTGATTTCTCTCAAAATTTCCCCATCTCACTTTTTAACATTTTTACACCTGAGAAAAATTACAATTCTCAGTCTTTCATATTAACAACCATTCTTTCTCTGCTACTCAACAAGCCAACATGTCAAACTTACACCAAAACAAGACCCCTCTGTACTATGGTAACTCCCTGTTGGCAATATTTATATACTATCTACTTTTTGGAAACCACACTTTCTGAGGCATGTAGATAAATTGCAGAGAGTTTAGTAGAAATTAGGAAGAACGATAGCAGCCTAAGTAAGCATTACCAGTGGGAAAAGACTGAAAGTGTTGAGTTTGCTTATCTTACAGAAGGCATAAGGGACATAAAAGAATTCTTCTAATTTATAGGCAGGCTATAAGAACAAGACAGTGATCACTTGTTCAATGTTTCTACGAGGGACATCATAACCAGAAAAAAGCCTAACCTGTGACAAAGGAGATCTGGGTTAAATTTTAGGGAAGATGTTCTCACTACGGGGACTATGACAAACTACAATAGATAAAATGGAACCTCTTACACAGGACATTTTAAAGAAAAGTTGAGAGGAATATATTTCCAGACAGCCTATCTAAAGTCCAGTCAAGGATTAAACTTGGAACTGGAGAGGTCTTTGCCGGTTTATATTTTTATTTCCCAAATTAAAGGCTAACTGAACTGACAGAAATTCACAGGAAGCCAGGAGACTAAGTCACACAGAGGTGAAAATATGTTGGCCACTTTTTTGAAGTCATTTTGGTTTTGTGGAAGGAACCAGTTTCAGGCCTTACTCTAACTTGGCAGTGGAGATAGGAGCCTGGAAGTGGAAAACACAGTTCACTTGTTTTTGTCTCCCTGACTTTTGGATCTTGCCATAGGTCCTTGTTCATACTTCACAAATTCAGGATTTTAATCCTATTTTTAAAGCCCTCAATTTATGAGATTGGAAGCTAAAGGACCCGTCCCACCACTGATACATAAGTTGCATTTCATACCTGTGTCCTGAAGAGTCCTACTACCACTGCTGCAATCAGGCAAACAAAGCTTTATGAGCACTAGCTCTGACACTCAATAATATGAACTCTTGATTTTCCAGTGTAAAATTGTGTCCAAATCATCTTTGCTATTTACTAGCTAATAATCCATTATCACTTGTGAAAGAGGGGAAACAGGAAATGTAGGTATAATAAAGAATATTATAGATCTGGAATATATATTTTGCAGATTTACTCTAAAGAGTTCTTAAATGGTCATTGTTGAGTTACCATGCAGATCTAAAGAAACTTGCTTACTAACTTTTCTGAGGTCCTCAGCTAACAAGTCTATCAGTTAGATCAACTCACTGATGGATGAGGACTGCATCTTAGGATCAGCAAGTTTGACCAAACCTATTAGGTATTTTCCAGGATTCCCACTTAGATTTGGTGAACATTCACTGCTTTAAGACATTTCAAACTAATATTTTAATGTAATTAGGAGAATTTTAACAAAATAATATTTTCTGATGCAATAGCATTTTGATTAACAATTCCCATTAAGTTGCAACAGTAGGACTAAAATTCTCTTTGAAGGGTTTAATGGAGTTTGCGGTACCTATATAGAGACATTTGCATCAGTATTGCTTCTGAAATTATGATGCACATTTTTGTACAACATCTAAAACTCTGTTCTTTAGGTACCTGACACCTTTACATTTGATACAAAGTATTTGTCTCTATACTACCATGACAATTCTTAAAATGTTTTCTACTACATTAATGTCTGCCTGAAATTTGTGTAGATGAAGGCCATGCTATCTTGACTACATAGTATGTCACTTATGTAATAAAAGTATTTGTTCTATCACACTCTTTTAATGCTGTCTTACCTCTGGATGTTTGGTATTTTTTTACTTCTGACCATTGTTCACTGCTTAAAGGCACAAAACTCATCTCATCATGTTGCCACTGTTTCATCCTGTTAAAGTAATATTCAAATGCACAACAAATATTTGCCAGATTACCATAGATAACTTCCAGTTGAGAAGAACAACTGTGATTTCTCTGCAGTTTGAGAATTCCCAGTAGGGCTAAAAATAAGATTCAAAGAATGATTTTTTTTGTCTTGTTTTAAACTACACTACACTTGATCTACGAAACTACTTTTATAAACAAAGGCACTGTAGAAATTACTCAGCAGGATAGCACGTAATTTAACAGAATTGGAAGTACATAGAAGAGAAACTAAACATAATATGGGAAAGATACTTGTTTTCTGGTCACTGTTCTTATGTCTTAGAGTGTTATATTTGATATCCTTTCCTTAAAAGAAATTTCTGAATGAAAGACCAATCATTTTTAAACATGACTGTTTCTGTTGTTAACATTTTCTCTCAGTAGTACTGTGTGATTTAATGGCTCAGAAAATCCAACAACAGAAGGAGAGTTACTGGTGGATTGTTCCAACTGTATCTTACATCAAAACAGAGAACACCAGAACTCATCTGATCAGTCCTTACTGGCAAATGTCACCTATGTGTATGTAGACATAAATCTTCAGTGCAGCCACAGACATTAACTATAAGATCTGTTACACAGATGTTTGGAGTCATTTACCCATTCCCATAGCTTTTTTTGGGGCAGACCTGTGTCTTCCTGCTGCTATTGAATGATTTTTTAGCTGGCTTTAAAAGAGGTGATTCCCTGCTTTTCTCCGCCCTGCCCAGGATGAGGTACCAGTTATTTCATCCTTTAGTTTTCTAACACTGGCATAGTCAAGACTGCAGGAGATCTGAGTGTGTGATACTGCAGAGTTAACACCATCTTTCCCAAATGGTCTGAAGCAGCGAAGTGCAACTGATTTTATTAATTTGCATTTCACTTGTACCTTGAAGTCTCCGCCATGTACTGGAACCACATTAGACAGGGGCTGTCCAAATGCAGAACAAAAGGTACTATTAGTTCCAGAGGTAACCAACCAGTGCAGCACTTAGAGAATAAGTAAGACCTATGGGACCTGGGTACATGAAGGGGACCTACAAGAAAGCTGGAGAGGGACTGTTTACAAAGGCTTGTAGTGATAGGACTAGGAGCAATGGCTGTAAACTGGGGAGGGGCAGATTTAGGCTGGACATAAGGAGGAATTTATTCACTCTGAGACTGGTGAGGCATTGGAACAGGTTGCCCAGGGAAGTTGTGGCTGCCCCATCCCTGGAGGTATTCAAAGCCAGGTTGGATGAGGCCTTGGGCAACTTGATCTAATGATACTTGTCCCTGCCTATCACAGGAGGGTTGAAACTGGGTGATCTTTGAGGTCCCTTCCAACCCAAACTATTTTATGATTCTATGACTTGGTTAGTTTCCCACTCTAAGTGACTGGTAGAGCATCATAATCAGATCCAAAGTCCACATGGGATTGACACCCAAGGAAGTACCATTCCACTTCTCTCCCTTACCTCCATTTTTCTGAAAAAGAAAATATGGGTTCAAAGGCTACGAGAGAGGTTCAGCTCATTTTCAGAAGAAAATGTAAGTACAGAACTAGGATGTGCATTATATAAAGTAGAGCTAGCCATTGGCACTGTCATTGTAATGGATAAAGCTGCAACATCAAATCTTTCCCTGCCACTTTTACATTTTCAGGCAGGGATTAACTTGAGCCCTGTGTCGGATAATAAAGATTTGTCAGTGATATGGAAAATATTAAATGTGTTGCCAGGGTCACCGACAGATACATTCATGTTATAACTTCCAGCTAGCATGCATGACCTTCCCTCTTTCTGTTTTCCAGCTTCAGTTTAGGCAAAGAAAGCAGAAAAATGTCAGAGCAAGGAGGCTTTTTGCGATTTGGAGATGTGCTCCCACCAATTCAAAAGACCAGTAGAGAGCTGGTAGAGTGATAACAGGGGAAAACGGTGCAGCCCTGGTGTGGGCTGGGTCCTTTCTCTCCTCCAGCATCCTTAATGCTTGCACTACTGCTGCTTCAAGCAGTACGTACTCCCCTTAATTGGGATAAAGTTTATTGCACTGCCATGCAAATTCCTGTAGGATTACTTTGGCAAAACAGTAAAAATATTTTCGATTTGCTGGGTATACAGACTAATTAGTCAGCTGTAAGAAACAGCTGGTTCACAATGTTCTGATATTAGTGCTTTCCTTGATTTTGATTTAATTTCAAGGGCACACTATGGAGAGCAAAGTTGTAGGAGGATATTTTGGTTGCTGCTGCTGTTGTTGGCTCACTTGTTTGTTTTACTCCTTTTGCAAACCTTTATTTGATGCCTATTCATAAATTATGTTGCTATATTATGGTATCTCATTATCCTTTATTAGCACAACACCACTAAATAGAAGTGGGAATTATACATCATGCCCTGCATATGGAACAAAACAGCATATGGAAACTATGCCTAGTGCAGTTTTCAATCATAAAAAAAGCAGGAAATTATACAGGAAATTATACGTATTTCAATGATTCTCTGCCAGTTTCTTTTGTGCCGTATCCTGTAATTCAGAGTCGTGTTCATCTGTGCTGTGTCATTTAAAATTCATATAGTAGAAATATAGTCAGGTCATAATCCATATAGTAAAGCAGGAAAGTAATTTTTTTTCCCTAAACATGCTTAAAATAGAACAAGTGCCAGTAGCAGCTGGGTATCACATCCCCAGTTTCGCATCAATGGGGATGGTTTCAAAAGGTATGTTCCCACTAATAGGGACAGATAGTTTGTTTAACATCAAACCACTGTGAGCAAGTTACCCTGACTGATAAAATATAAAGGTGGGAATAATGCATCCCTTATATTACCATGAGTAAGATCAGGCATTTTTTGTTTGAGATGATCATTCTCTCAGTAAAACCACGTGAAATTCTCAAAATGAAAACATGTTTGCATGCTAATGATATTGACTAAACCATGCAATGAGTCACATCATAAGGATTTTGAAAAGCAGTGGGTTTTTTTCCTCTGAAAAAAGATGTATTTTTTGCAAACCAAAAATATTCAAATTTAAGCATAATATTTCAGTTGTGTGGACATTTCAATTAAGTCCATTTTCTCTCCAAATACAATTTTGTTGGTAATTTTAACATCTCATAATTTTGTTCCATTTTGCATCACAGAACATATTGACATCATGTGAAAAAGAGTTTTTCTTGTCATCTCTTTTAATACAAAGAGAGGATAAGTTATTTGACTAACTGTAAATAAGAAAAGGCTTAGTTTTAAGCCTAACATCACTGTAATAAACAAGATAACATGAACACTGTTACTGTATTCTGTTTCATCCAAATTCAGTAGCATAGACAGAAGGGTAAAATAAACACAGCAAAATCCCTCAGGAGATAAAAATCAGAAGCATCTTACTGCATAGTGACACATTCTGGTTAATGAATGATGTCAGATCAAGTTTTACTGTTAAACAGACTCTCCATGAATTTTCTGGATGCTAGACTCATGATGAAAACATTCCTGTACTGAAGATTTCTACAAGATATTGCTCTGGGTAACCCCGAAATCGTTAGCCAGTGCCTCACAAAACATATTTATGGAGTACAAAGACTGTAAAAGTGTCTCTGTGCTATTCTCAGGATCAGGAAATCACAGAATAGTTTGGGTTGGAGGGGACCTTAAAGATCATCCAGTTCCAACCCCTCTGCCATGGGCAGGGACACCTCCCACTAGACCAGGCTGCCCAAGGACCCATCCAATGGGGCCTTCAAAACCTCCAAGAACGGAACATTCACAGCTTCCCTGGGCAACCTGTTCCAGTGCCTCACCACTCTCATCATGAAGAAATTTCTACATATGTCCAGTCTAACTTTGCCCCTCTCCAGTTTATGCCCATTGCTCCTTGTCCTGTCACTAAAAGCCTTTTGTACAGTCTCTCCCCGGCTTTCTTGGTGGCCCCTTTCAGGTACTGGAAGGTTGCTATAAGTTCTCCTCGGAGTTTTCTCTTCTCCAGGCTGAACGACACCAACTCTCTCAGCCAAGATCTCAGGATCTTGGGAGATTTAATAGTTTGGGACCCATCCTTACCATTTTCCCCTTACAGCAACACAGGCATTTCTTCTCTCAGAGATTCCCATGGGCAGGTCAGGGAGAAAAGGTCATTTCAACAATTAGGGTTCCTGTCAAATTGATTAGACCTGGATTGGCACCCAGCTTTCTCAAAGGGCCAGTCCAAATGTGACATTCACCTACTTTTTGCCCCAAAAGCCACACTTATGTGTCCTCAGCCTCCCACACACAGTTTTTGTGTTGTTTAACTACCTGTCAAGTCTGTGAATTTAAAAGAAAAGTGAATTATAGACATACCAGGATGGGTGTATTATCACCCTATATTTTCTTTCCACTTATGTCTGTACACAGTGACGGAAAACATGCCTTCCTGGCTTGCTCCACATGATCATTCAATGATCTGCTCATGCATAAACAACACTATGACTTACAAACTGGTGGAGAGCCTGTGATTTTATACAGTTATCGCATTATTAATCTCTGGGAGGAAGGTCATTGTACTCTGCAGAGGAGAAACCTTTGAGGCTGAAAAAAGATGTAGCTCATGGGCTTGCACTGGGAATCTACTATCGTTGCTAGACGTCCATTAGAGTATATAATGAAAACCAGATCGGGTGATCATGTGGGGATCATGTATGAAACAGCCCTGAAACTAGAGCTGCCTCTTCTCACTGCAATCTCTTTCCTCAGCCTCTTGGAAACGATGGGAGCTTTTGCTCCAGTGCGTTCCCCCATAGAAGTTAAACAGTATTTTCCTCCATTTAAGGTTTGGACTGTTTTCTTATAACAATGGAACAAATAATTTCTTCTCATAACATTCATGGCTCATTTAGTATTATGGAAAGTATGGATCACAGAACTGCCACTTGTCCTTGTTTCTTCACCTAATGATTTTTTTGACTGGGAAAAAGGCCAAGAGCTTCACAATGACTGAAAGAATTATCAACTGTTTGTAAAGTTTCAGTTCTACGTCCAGGAAACACCTTGCCTTGGATGATTTTGCATGTTATGAGAACAGAAAATAGGCAGAGATTTTTCCGTTTCTCTCAATAGCCAAAGAAATGTGAGGAGAAAAGAAGCAGAGGCAGCCAACATCATTTTTACAATGTAAAAGGAAGGAACAAATTAGCCTATTCTACCCTCTGATTTTGTAGACGATGTGTGAGATTGCTATCCAACACTCTTCTCTCTCTTTTGTAAACCCTCCAGTACCAGATCTCATAAAGGAAAGAGCCTGGAAATATCATCCTCCCAGGTCCAGAAAAAAGAATCCTGCTGAAGATGATTTCTGAGCCACTGAACAGTTATAAGTTGTTAAAGTGTGGTGATAGGATGTTTGGAGATTCGGATTGTGATTTGAGACAGTGGCATGATTGCTAAGCAGTAAAATTAGCTGTTATGAGGCAAAGGGACCCAGAAGTCATTGGCATTTGGAGGCAGAGGGAGAAGCTGGAAGCTGTGCACCCTAAGGCACCTATCTGCTATGTCAAGGGACGGTAATGTCCTTTTTCATTTGCAAAAGACTGTTACAACTTAGCACTGCATGCACACTAAGTGGAAAAAAAAAAGTCAAGGAAATTAAAAAAATCAAGAGAACAAAATTATAGCACAATCTTTTCATGAAAACTATCTCTTGATTTTCATGTGAAACTCTGCATGTACAGCCTTATAGACTGAGAAGAAAAACTTAAATCCTCTGGATGTCCATGTGACTGTGAGTTAGTTTCTATATCCATTTTAAGAATGACAAGACTGAGTTGGCATATCCTACACAAATCTAACAGTGTATCTGCAGTACACGAGACAAGATGATCACTAAGTAAATGAGGTATGTCGAACTTCAAAGGTAGATGAGGAAGATGATTTGTGTAAGATTCATCTGCCTTTGTCTTCTTACAAGTACAATGCTTACGATACATGGCTGGCATGTGCATGTGTCTTTTAGAACTCTGGCCTTCAGATGTCACTGCTTATGGATCAGGCAGAAACAAGGACAAGAATTACTGTAGAATGGGAAAAATTACAAAGCAACATCTGCTTGTCAGAGGAGCCAGAAGCAGTGTCTTCAGGGTTCACTTCCCTTAATTTTATTCCATTTAATTTTTTATTAAATGAGTTCTGGGCAAGCAATTGCTGAGCTTTTGGTTTTGGATTTATTTTGCAGGTGAGGACTGAGGATGGCTTCCAGTTCATTCTCTCTTAATTAATGGCATCAGATATATTTGGATTTAATTGGAATCTCTGTCCATTCCCAATGTATTCATCAAGATTAAAACAACTGCAAGCAGTACTTTGCCAAGATAACCCACATCTCACAGTAGCCACAGAATGTTGGCCTCTTCTTCCAAGTCACAGGGGATGGAACTAGAGGGAATGGCCTCAAACTCTGCCAGGGAGGTTTAGGCTGAACATTAGGAAAAATTTTTTCACAGAAAGGGTCATTGGGAACTGGTTGAGTCACCTTCCCTGGAGGTGTTTAAGGAATGGGTGGATGAGGTGCTGAGGGGCATGGTTTAGTGTTTGATAGGAATGGTTGGACTCAATGATCCGATGGGTCTTTTCCAACCTGCTGATTCTATGATTCTATGATTATGATATAAGAAGGGATGTCCTCTAAGAGACTTTTCTTGTGTTGTTTCTGTTATACGTAGACAGGTCAGCAAAGACGAAAAGATACATTTTGTTGTTCTGCTTCCTTATGCTGGAATTTGACACATTACACATTGAAAAGAGAATTAAATTGGGGATTGGGAGGATAAATAGTTTAGGGGGCGGTTAGGGAATGATGAAAAAGTATGGCAGAGTGTCCTTGGATGAATGCAGTTGTGGCAGCATTCACAGGATCTTCCTGCAGATGAAGTAGCTAGAATGAATACTCAGTATTTTAGAAGGTCTAATAACAGTATCAAAGATAAGAATGAGTGCAATTTTTGGCATTGTCCTTTAAAAGGTAAGGTTGCCAAGAGTCATTGTGGTTGTGTCTCAGTTTAGAAAATGACAGTAGATTGAGTCATTGGAGTCATGAGTCATGATTGAGTCATTGAGTCGTGAGCTGTTGGAAGAAGGGAAGTGGACAAGTGTAAGGAGAAGAAGGAAGATCTAGTAGTAGGTTGTGAAGGAACTAAAAGAGGACTGAGATGGCAGATGGAGGGGCACTAAAGGATGTGAATTATTGCAAAATCATATGGGACAGTATAACGTGTAGCATAGGGTGGATGAGTTCAAGAATTTGAGAAAAGGATAGAGAGTGGGAAGTTTCAGAGAGTAATCACGACAATCTGAAAAGTGGGATGCTAGATAGAATGACCTGAGAGGGCTCTGTGAGGTCTGTAAGAAAGCTGTGGACATAGAGAAACGTGGAGAGAGGAAAGGGCAGAGACATATCTATTAACAGTATGGACAGGAAAGTTAAGGAAGATGACTGACCAGTTGCAGAATAGAGGCAACACAGGAAGAACAAAAGATCTAATGGAAGAAAAAGGCTAACAGATTGTTAAATTAATAGGTCAGCCATGTCAAGGTTTTGTGAAAGCAATGGCGAATGTCTTCAGAGCAAAATTTGTGTGGGAGAACTGGCGCTGACAAGAGCATGAAAACAAGGATAACAATTTGGTCTGAGACACAGACAAAGACTGATAAACCTGCACACCTTTACGCATCCAGGTTATTGAAGTTTGCCCCATGAAAATCGAATTGAGAAAGCTGGGAGTTGGATATTTATCAGTGAACTTTAAAGATAATGCAGTAGCACATAAATGGGGTGTAGTTTCTGCCTGCTTGAATTTATAACAATCAAAAAGCAGTTTAAGATTTCCAAACAAATTTACTGCTTGTGCAAAACCTCAATTATATTATTGTTTCTTTACCTGCATTGAAACTGTTACAGTCTGCTGGTTGATGTTATTGTAATCCTTCCTGAATATTCTTCAGTGTATTCCTACTTCTATTTCCATAAATATATATTTCACTAGATGAAGCTCAAGGCTTCTTCTATGAAACTGTTCTTCTTAGCAGCTTGAGATTGTAGCTTAAACAGACAGAACTAGAAGAAGCTGCAAGAACTCAAGCAAAAGACATTTTATTTCTACAATGAACTCTCAAGAAACAGTATATAAAAAAGCACTTACCATGACCTACTGTAAAAAGTAGACACAGCGCAGGTGGGAATCAAATGAAAGTGACTTTATTTAAGTATTTAAATATTTTTTTTGTCCCACAGGGTAACTTTTATTTGTAATATAGTGAAATTATCCCTTCTTTATTAATATAACTGTCCACAATTTCTGGCACTGGATATTTCTTTATCGGATCAGACACGGCCACTGGCAGTAGTGAGTTTCTGACATCTGATTTCTTTAGACTATAATTGAGCTTTCATTCAGAAATGTAGAAGAATCCCTGTATCACATTTGCTTCATGTTCTTCTGCCTGTGATAAACCTTCATTATTGCTGCAGTACAGAAGACACTTTCCTTTACTTTTTTGCAGTGGTGGCAGCCTCTACACTATAAAACACACCATACCAATAAGAAATCAACCAGCTCAATGTCTTCATCAGGTTTTCATTTCCTTGGAGAGCTAGGAAAGCTCTTTGTCCACTTGACAGTGAGTGTGGCTAATCTTGTTTTCTATCTGAATTGGTAATTGTTAGAAGCATTTTTGGAGAATGAGGTATTTTTAGCCAGCAGACAGGCTTGGCAATATCTTTAAGGAACATACTGCTTTTTCAGGGCTCAGAAGGTGGAAACATGCCCTCACCAGTTCTTATGCTATGTCTTTGTCCAAGCTGCAGCTCAGTTATTTTTGCCATTGTTACTAGCATGCCATGAAGGTCATTTTGATCTACAGGATTGATACTAGTGTTCTTTGTGGTTCAGGTAAAACTGGGAAACCTGCTTTATTTATTTACATTTCCTTTCTTTAAGTGCATCCAATATGGATGCTTCAAGTAATTTGATGTGTTATGGGGGTGCCCTGTCCTCCATAGCAGAGCTTTTCTCTGCTGAGAACAGTGAAAACCTTTTAAAGGTGCTAACTCTCTCTCAGTGTGGTCTCATTCTGTAGGAGGATTTTATCTTATTACAGTTGTCTTTTTCTATTTAATTTGCTAAATCACAACCCAGACTACCAGATCATAAGATTTATCTTTCATTTTAAGATTTCCTTTCTTATCCTTATGTTCTTCCTCTGAGCTGATGTCCGTTCAGAATTCTTAGGTTTGTTTCAGGAAGAAAATCTGTTGTATTGCTTTGTATTTCACACCAATACTAAAATATTTCTCCTGTTAATTTTCTGTCAGTTATCACAAATGGCCAAACACACTTTTAATCCTGTCACTTTTTGTTTGCCTCTGCATAACCTCAAAGCAATTAATTTTGTTTGCATTTGGGATTTCCTTTTTTATCAGTATATTTCTTTAAGCAATTATTTAACTGATGCATGCTGAAATTATGTCAAAAATCTAGCAGTGATCACTGTTAGCATCTTGTCTTTTAAAGCATTTGGAATATTTGTAGACATATGTGGATATATTTTATTGCATCCCTTTTTATAGACTCAAAAGCCAATAATATTATCATAAAACCATATGTTTCTAAGTCAGTGGTTTACTGCATTCTCATGCAGTGTGGCAGAATATCATTACTTCTTGGCTTCATTTCTCTGATATCTCTATAGCATTGGGGTAATAATATAATACCTGGGCTTCAGGGTAGTTTTTATTTATATGATGTGTGTAGCGTTTCCACAGTTTCTACTTATACTTTCTTGGGCTTGAGAAAGTTTGATTTTTTTATTTTCCTGTGTTTCCTTTAGGACTGTCTTCGTCAAATAAACCAGCTTTGAACCTGAGGAACAATCTGAGGCATTGAGGTTATGACTACGCTAATAAGTAAAGCAGGTTCGGGGCACAGGTCCCAGCACTTACCTACAGCAGTCCATACTGCTCAGCTTTTAACACAAGTCCTGACATAGTTCACAGAATCACAGAATCACAGAATAACCAGGTTGGAAGAGACCCACCGGATCACCGAGTCCAACCGTTCCTACCAAACACTAAACCATATCCCTCAGCACCTCGTCCACCCGTGCCTTAAACACCTCCAGGGAAGGTGAATCAACCACCTCCCTGGGCAGCCTGTTCCAGTGCCCAATGACCCTTTCTGTAAAGAATTTTTTCCTAACGTCTAGCCTAAACCTCCCCTGGCGGAGCTTGAGGCCATTCCCTCTTGTCCTGTCCCCTGTCACTTGGGAGAAGAGGCCAGCACCCTCCTCTCTACAACGTCCTTTCAGGTAGTTGTAGAGAGCAATGAGGTCACCCCTCAGCCTCCTCTTCTCCAGGCTAAACAACCCCAGCTCTCTCAGCCGCTCCTCATAAGGCCTGTTCTCCAGCCCTTTCACCAGCTTTGTTGCTCTTCTCTGGACTCTCTCCAGAGCCTCAACATCCTTCTTGTGGTGAGGGGCCCAGAACTGAACACAGGATTCGAGGAGCGGTCTCACCAGTGCCGAGTACAGAGGGAGGATAACCTCCCTGGACCTGCTGGTCACGCCGTTTCTGATACAAGCCAAGATGCCATTGGCCTTCTTGGCCACCTGGGCACACTGCTGGCTCATATTCAGTCGGCTGTCAACCAACACCCCCAGGTCCCTCTCCTCCAGGCAGCTTTCTAGACAGACTTCTCCCAGTCTGTAGCACTGCATAGGGTTGTTGTGCCCCAAGTGCAGGACCCGGCATTTGGCCTTGTTAAACCTCATGCCATTGGACTCTGCCCAGCGGTCCAGCCTGTTCAGATCCCTTTGCAGAGCCTCCCGACCCTCCAGCAGATCGACACTTCCACCCAGCTTAGTGTCATCCGCAAACTTGCTAAGGGTGCATTCGATGCCTTCATCCAGGTCATTGATGAAGACATTGAACAGGGCTGGACCCAGCACTGAGCCCTGGGGAACCCCACTTGTCACTGGCCTCCAGCTGGATTTCACACCATTTACCACCACTCTCTGGGCCCGGCCATCCAACCAGTTTTCCACCCAGGAGAGTGTGCGCCTGTCCAGCCCAGAGGCTGACAGTTTCTCAAGCAGAATGCTGTGAGAAACTGTGTCAAAGGCTTTGCTGAAGTCCAGGAAGACCACATCCACAGCCTTTCCCTCATCCAGTAGCCGGGTCACTTTGTCATAGAAGGCGATCAGGTTAGTCTGGCAAGACCTGCCTTTTGTGAACCCATGTTGACTGGGCCTGATCACCCGGTTCTCTTGCATGTGCTTCATGATAGCACTCAAGATCACCTGTTCCATGACTTTCCCTGGCACTGAGGTCAGACTGACAGGCCTGTAGTTTCCTGGGTCCTCCCTGCGGCCCTTTTTGTAGATGGGCACAACATCAGCCAGCCTCCAGTCCAGTGGGACTTCCCCAGTCTTCCAGGACTGTTGGAAGATGATGGAAAGGGGTTTGGCCAGCACATCCGCCAGCTCCTTCAGTACCCTAGGGTGAATCCCGTCCGGCCCCATAGACTTGTGACTGTCCAGTCGGGCTAGCAAGGCTCTGACCACCTCCTCTTGGATCATGGGAGCCTCATTTTGCTCCTCTAGCTCCTGGGTTTGTACACAGGCGGAACGACCCTCCTTACGACTAAAGACTGAGGCAAAGAAGGCATTAAGTACCTCAGCCTTTTCCTCATCCCCTGTTACTGTTGTCCCTTCTGTGTCCAATAGGGACTGTATGGTCTCCCTAGTCCGCCTTTTATTATTTATATATTTGTAGAAAGATTTTTTGTTATCTTTCACTGACTTGGCCAATCCAATTTCTAGCTGAGCCTTAGCCCTTCTGATTTTTTCCCTACACAATCTCACTTCCCTCCTGTAGTCCACCCAAGAGGCCTGTCCTTTCTTCCAGAGGCCATAAACATTTCTTTTCTTCTTGATATCCCTCAAGATCTCTCTATTCAACCAAGCTGGCTTTCTCCCCTGCCGGCTTTTTTTCCGGACCACGGGGATGGCTTTCTCCTGAGCTGCTAGGACCACCCCTTTGAAGAGCTCCCAGCCCTCCTGGGCTCCCTTGCCCTTGAGTACTGTCTCCCATGAGACTTCACCAACCAGCCTGCTGAAGAGATCAAAGTCTGCCCTCTGGAAATTTAATGTTACCGTCTTGCTAATCACCCTCTTCACTTCACCTAGAACAGAAAATTTTATAATCTCATGGTCGCTTAGTCCTAGGCGTCCACCTACCGCCACATCCCCTACAAGGCCTTCTCTGTTCACCAACAGGAGGTCCAGGAGGGCACCTTCCCTGGTTGGTTCATTCACCAACTGTGCAAGGAAGTTATCTCCCACGCACTCCAGGAACCTCCTAGACTGCTTCCTTTCTGCTGTGTTGTACACCCAGCAGATATCAGGCAGATTGAAGTCTCCCACCAGAACGAGAGGCATCGATCTAGAGATTAACCCCAGCTGTTTATAGAAGAGCTCATCAGCTGCTTCTCCTTGGTTGGGTGGTCTGTAACAGACTCCCATCACAAAATCTACCTTCTGGTGGGCTCCTCTGATTTTGACCCACAGGCACTCAACCTCCTCATCTCCACAATCCATCTCAGTGATGTCCAAGTCCTCCCTTACAAAGAGGGCTACCCCACCTCCTCTCCTACCCTTCCTGTCCCGCCTGAAAAGCTTATACCCCACCATAGTCGTACTCCAGTTATATGAGTCGTCCCACCACGTTTCCGTGATGGCAACAACATCATAGGCCCCTTGCCCTACGACAGCTTCCAGCTCTTCTTGTAGCCTAAGACAAATGTAAGTGTCTCAGCCAAATGCCCAGAATCAGTTCAGGAGCTAGCAAAGGCCTCAGATTGCTCCTCATACGTAATATGGACAAATTCACCCTCTGGAGAAGAGCTTGGGCTCTCATCCTCTTCAGTTCACCAATGCAGACACAAAGGAAGTGTTAGAGAAGAAGACTTAGCAGCAAGATGACAAACTCATAGAAGAGCAGATGGGGTTTCTGTGGAAGTAGTCTCGATGAAGTTTTCCTATATCTCCAGCCCTCAGCCCAGTAAAGATATATTTAGTGTATGGTAGAGGACGATGCAGTAATCAAGAGAGTTGTTGAAATGACTTCTGAAATGGGTTTATGTTTTATTTTTCTGAATAGACCTATATAGAAGTTGTGTGAGCCACTTAGCAGCCTAAATTGTCTGGTATGTGGATGGGACTACAGTGAGACCCAGCACTCCGCTGCCACTGAGGGACCTTGCAAGTTTAATGCTAATTGTGCTGGATTTAGTCCAATAGCTCACCTCCTCCTTACACCGAGATGAGAAGCTCTCTAGAGATGGACACTGGGTGCATGACCCCATTACTGTGAGGAGAATGGCACATCTAATCCCAATTTTTCTGATAATTCAGGCACAAAAGGGAGTCTCAAGGCTGTAACAGCCTGTCTACCTCAGCCCTTCACATGTGAGCCGCACAAACACAAAAGCCTGTTAATAGTCTGATGTCATTCGATTTCACCCTCATTGTCATCACAACATAATGCATTCTTTAGGGCTTAATGCTCATGTTTCATAAAGTTTCACAGAGTTATTCCTGTTTCAAATTTTATTTGAAATAATTATTTCAAGTTGATTCCCCTACAGTCTCTTTTTGAGGAGAAAACAAGGGTTTTATAAAGCAACATCTACAAAGAGACTGTTCCCTTCTATCTTATCTTTCTTTTCAACCTGTAAAAAAAATGGTTGGCACTTTCTCTAATTCTAGCTATCTTAAAAGTGATGGTAACTGGCTATAAAGTAAGTCTTTAGGAGAAAATTTTTAATAGGAATTAAAACAATTTATAATTAAAAATATTTCCCTTCTTTTTAAAAGCTCTGGTTTTCTCAAGTCATTTACAAGAAGGTTGTTTTTTTCCTCTGAGCAGTTTTCAAGTATAATCTACATGAAATGTATTAACAAAAATAAGTCAACAATACATTCAGGAATGTTAGAATCATAGAATTGCTTGGTTGGAAAAGACCTTTCAGATCACTGAGTCCAATCATTCCTGCCCACAACTCAACCATATTCTTGAGCACTTCATTTGCCTGTCTTTTAAATACCACCAGGAATGGCGACTCAACCACCTCCTTGGGCAGCTTCTTCCAGTGCCCAAGAATGCTTTTGGTGAAGAAATTTTTCCTGATGTCTACTCTGAACCTCCCCTGGTGCAGCTTAATGCCATTTCCCCTTGTCCTATCACATATCACTTGGGAGAAGAGACCAACACCCACCTCTCTCCAACCTCCTTTCAGGTAGTTGTAGACAGTGATAAGATCTCCCTTTGGTCACCTTTTCCCTCAGCTGCTCCTCATAAAACTGAATACAGTTTTTGAGGTGTGACTTCTCCAATGCTGAGAACAGGGGCACAATCACATCCCAAGTCCTGCTGGCCACACTGTTTTTGATAGAGCCCAAGAGGCCATTGGCCTTCTTGGCTACCTGGGCACACTGCTGCCTCATATTCAGCTGCTGTCAATCAACACCCCGAGGTCCTTCTCTTACAGGCAGTTTTCCAGCCACTTTCCTTCAAGCCTTCAGCACTGCACAGGGTCATTTTGTCCTAAGTGCAGGACTTGGCACTTGGCCTTGTTGAACCTCATACCACTGGTCACAGCACATCGATCCAGCTTGTTCAGATACCTGTGTAGAACCTCCTTACCATCAAGCAGTTTGACACTCCCTCCCAGCTTAGTGTCATCCATGGACTTACTAAGGGTACACTCAATCCCTTAATACAGATCACTGATTAAGATATTGAACAGAACTGGACTCAACACTGAGCCTTGGGGAACAAATATAGTCAAATACAGGTATGTACATATGTACCTAAACTATTCCATCTTCTTTGTGGCTACTGGAAACATCTTTAGCAAAGTCCTTCTGAAATTTTAATTGTTCTTGTTTAATTTTCTTGTCTGCCTTACTGACTTTCTTATTTCTTTCTTTCTTTTTCTTTCTTTGACTGAAAGTTTCAGCAAAAATAATTCTGCCATTCCTTAGAATCAAAACTGGGACTGAGATTCTCATATAACATTTCGGTGTCCTTTGTGGCTGAGTAGGTGAAGATTTCAGGCTTGACTTTGCTCAATAACAAAATCAGATTTATTGTGAGAAGCATGAATGAGAATGACTTTTCCCTTTTGCTCTTGTTTCCAACAAAACAATTTCATTATCACTTTTTATCATTGAAAAAATATGAAAAGATCTTATTGGGTTTTTTTTATTTTTATTTTTCGAGAAATTAGCATTAAATCTAACTGCTATATTAAATTCTGTTCTTTTCTTCTGGGTCCTGGTGGAGGGAAGGGGAAGTTGTTAGCACTTTTTTATCTGATTATAGTTTCCCTTCCTTTCTATAATTACGTGAAAAGGAAAGTTTAGCCTCTGGAATGGCATACCATAGGGACTACAAAATAGGTTAAATAAAACACTAATTATGTGCTTACTTCTGTCAGAAGTAGACTTTAAAGAGGGAACAGGGAGCTGTTACACAGGAGGATTTGTTCTAGGATAGCTGTATTTTACAGAATCATAGAATCATAGAATGGTCTCGGGTGGAAGAGACCTCAAAGATCATCCAGTTCCAAGCCCCCTGACATGGGCAGGGACACCTTGTACTAGACCAGGGTGCTCAAGGCCCTGTCCAGCCTGGTCTTCAAAGCTTCCAGGTAGCGAGTAGCCACAACTTCCCTGGGCAACCTGTGCCAGTGTCTCACCAATCTCATTGTGAAGAATGTCTTCCTAATGTCAATGTCTAGCCTAAATCTTCCACCCTTCCAATTTACAGCCATTCTCCCCTTAGCCTATCATCACACGCCCTTGTAAAAGTACCTTCACAGCTTTCTTGTAGCCCTCTTTGGGTACGGGAAGGGCGCTATATTGTCACCTCCAAGACTTCTGCAGGCTGAACAAGCCCAACTCTCTCAGCCTGTCCTCAAAGCAGAGATGTTTCAAACCACTGATTATCTTTGTAGCCCTGCTCAAGACCCATTCCAAGAGTTCCATATCCTTCTTATATTGTGGATTCCAGAACTGGACACAATAGCCTGGGTGGTGTCTCACGAGAGTGGAGTATGGAGGGAGAATCACCCCCTTTGATCTGCTGGCGACTTACTCTGATGCAGCCCAGGATCCTGTTGGCCTTCTGGGCTGTGAGTTCACATTGCAGAGTCACGTAGAGCTTCTCACCAACTGGCACCCCAAGTCCTTCTCCATAGGGCTTCTCTCAATCACATCATTCCCCAGCCTGTATTGAAACCGTGGGCAGCCTTGATCCAGGTGTAAGATCTTGCACCTGGCCTTCTCAGACCTCATGAGGTTTGCACACACCCACTTCTCCAGCTTGTCCAGGTCCCTCTGGATGACATCCCATCCTTTCATTATGACAACTGCACATCTGAAGTCAAGCGCTTGGGAGCTTTGGGGGGGACTACAGTTTCTAGTTGCTAACACTTATGGGACAATATCAGTTTTCGCATACATTGTGAAGAAAGGGATGTGAGAACAGGCTGCCCAGGGAAGGGGTTGATTCACCTTCCCTGGAGGTGTTTAAGGCATGGGTGGATGAGGTGCTAAGGGGCATGGTTTAGTGTTTGATAGGAATGGTTGGACTCGATGATCTGGTGGGTCTCTTCCAACCTAGTTATTCTATGATTCTATGATTCTATGAAAGTACTAAAAACACCAGAGTCCAGCTGTCCAATTGCCATACAGGCCTTGACCTGTTCAGTCAGCGTGCCTAACCCTTAGTCTCACCCCAGTGCCAGACCCTGCGTCAGGATCTCTCAGTGGTCACAGGAGATCCTATGTCTTGCTGCAGATCTACTGTGTTCCTATGACAAACGAGGGATGAAAAAACATACTTCCAGTAGACAGTCACACTGGAAAATCCATAAAAGTTCATTATAGAACTAAAAATCTGTGGTTAATTTTCAAAATACCCTTTTTCATCCTGGAGTACTTCCAGGCTGTGGCAGCATCACTTGCTGATGTCCTGTAAATGTGCTCAGGATTAACTTGGAATCAGTGTTTATGTAAAATAGAATGACAGAGAATAATTTCCCCAGGAAAAAAAAACAAAAACGAAAAGCCAACAAAAAAACCCAAACCAAAACAAACAACTGCTGCACAGAGCACTCTGCCTGGCAGTTCAATGCTTTCTTTGAATCAGTTGAACTTGTGAAGTAGTAGATTTTAATTCAAAGCCTTGATCTGAAATCTTATGAAATCAAGTTGCAATAGGGGAGGTTCAAATTAGACATCAGGAAAAATTTCTTCATCAAAAGGATTCTCAGGCACTGGCAGAGGCTTCCAAAGGAGATAGTTGAGTCACCATCCCTGGAGGTATTTAGAAGACAGGTAGGTGAGGTCCTTTTTGGATATGGTTTAGTAGTGGACAGGTACAATTGCACTCAATGATTTCAAAGGTCTTTTCCCACCAAATGATTCTATGGTTCTAAGAATGAGACAGAGAAGTTGCCTAGCTGCTACACAGTAGGATTTCAGAAGTACCACCATTATTGCTCAATAATTATTTAATACCCATGTTTTCAGTGATTCCAAAAACCAAAGCAACTTGGGAAAATAAGAATTGGAGTTATGATTTTATTTTTTTATGGCTTACAGGCTTTAGAAAGACCATACTCCTCAGCAACCTTTAGTAGAAACAGCAAATGGAGAATATTTAAATTACCTCAATGGGCATTGCTACTGTGCAAACAGGTGGGACGCAGATCTTTAACAAATAAATGAACAGAAGGTGGCAGTAACAAAAAGAAGCAATAAAAGTAGGAATTTATCGAAGACCTGGGGAACAGAAAAGAAAAGGAAATGCAAAAAGAGAACCAACAGATAAGAGAATATTTTTATTACAATTATTTCACTAAAATAGCTTCCAAAGTAAGTTGTAATTCATAGGTAGTTTGGGATTAAGCAAAATCCCTTTCTTGGATGGTTGGTCTATTCAACTCCTAAACACTTAAAATTCAGCCAGCCTTCTTGGTACTGGGGTGTGGATTTTGTTTGTTTGTTTGTTTTCCTGAGGCTGAAGCTGTTTCTCAGCCAAAAATAACACAGTATAAAGCTCCTTCGTACTGAGAGTTCTGCTGGAGAAATTCCACATGCTGATTTACTGATATTACAGTTGTACTTTGCAGTTCTTCCAGGTTTGTTTAGGACTGGTTTAATGCTGTCATTGCTCTTTCTCTTGCTCCATTATCTGACAAGAAATCAGTGATGTGTTTGAAAGAATTTTTTTTGAAAATAAGCAAAGGCTGCAGGAGACAACTGAGCCCTGCCCATGGACTTTGAGTGAATAATTATAGAGCCAGTTGTTTCTTCCAATTGCTACATCACAGAAGGGACAGAAAGGAACTTCATTACCATGTTCTTGTTCCAGAAGAATAAGTCAGTTGCCACAGTCTCAGAGGCCTCTGAGGAAGAGCTGTTGACATCAGTGTTTCTGGCAGTCAGGGCTCTGGGATTTGGCATACGTTGCCAGTTTTTATTTTCTTGTATTTTCAGGCTGCCATCAGCCTCACACTGACAGAAAAGCTGGTGAATGGTATTTGTCTGTGTACCAATTTCCTCTGTGAATTTCCAATACCACTTCTGTTTGAAAAACTTATGGGTTCCCTTCCATTGCCAGCATGTCAAATATTTCACTGTACCTACATCAACATGCTTGAAGATGCTGTTTTAAAAATCTTGTGCCTCCTAAGATACTTATGCTGTAGAAAAAAAATTTCTTCCCACAACATTTTTTTTAAAGGGATGTCTTGTTTGTCATAAGTGTCATACAGGTATATAGGTACCTAGAGGGGGTCACATGAAAACTGGGGAGGGACTGTTCACAAAGGCATGTAGTGACAGGACTAGGGGCAACGAGTATAAACTGAAGAGGGGCAAATTTAGACTAGATGTAAGGAGGAATTTCTTCATGATGAGAGTGGTGAGGCATTGGCACAGGTTGCCCAGGGAAGCTGTGGCTGCCCCATCCCTTGATGTTTTGAAGGCCAGGTTGGATGGGGTCTTGGGCAGCCTGATCTAGTGGGAGGTGTCCCTGCCCATCACAGGGGATTGGAACTAGGTGATCTTTAAGGTCCCTTCCAACCCAAACTATTCTGTGATTCTATAATATTAAATTTACAGTACATGAAAAGTTGAAAAAAAATAAGTTGTATATCCAAGAATTTTACTTAATAATAATAGCAATAAAAAAAAGGCTTCAACAGAGAATTACACATGTCTTCATGAAGATACACATGGGGCCTAACATGTAACAGGCACCGCTGTGAAGCTGCATGGAGGTTCTATGATTTAAAGGCTATTTGTTAACAATCACTTATTTCTAGAAGCTGGGTAAGCACTTCCACTGAAGTCCCACAACTGAGCATGTCTTTTTTGAGCTTGACAGAACAGGAGGAGAAATATGCATCTAGGGAACTGCATTAAAAATGCTGGGGTGTGCAAATTTTTTAGAGACATGCTCCTGACCTGGAATTTCTGTTTATGCTTAAAATGTCTTTGCCCCTAGATGGCCTGTCACAAGTTGTCACTGGATTATGGGGACCAATTTGTAAGTTGCATTGCAGCTTTGGGGTCCTAATCACATTCAATTTTCACTAGAGCCAGATATATAATGGTGCAAGAAATTTAAAGAATCATAAGAAATTGAGCTAAAAGGCAACTTGAAAAGATATCTGTCCCTCCTAAGACACCATATGAGTACTAAGAGTCATATAGCAGTGAAATATTCTCTATGACCTCCATCATCAAGTCTTGCATTTCAAAAGAAAGCACTGTAGTCCTTATCCTGCATGGACTCTTTTCCTTGTCTGCCATAGTGGCATGGCAGAGAAATTGTGTAGGCAATTCTGATTAAACGGCTAAGAAAACTGTTTCTTCTTATATTTTTATGTGATCAAGAGTATGGCTGAGATGCAAGTATGCCTCAGCTCAGGACAGCTAAGTGGCAATTATTACCTCCTTGAATTTTGCCTGACAACTTTGCTACGACTTTGCAAACTACAGCATGCATCTGTCATTTATAATTCATGTATCACCATCGATTTGTAGAGGACTAGGCAGTTTGTCCTATGTCTCTAGTTAGGAAGAAATGAAAAACACAGCGAAATCCCTCTTGACTTTTTTTCAGTAGAATCGTTACTGAAGACGATGATACTGATAGTTATTCCTTGTAAGCCATTAACCAGACATTTCAGGAAAACAGTTTTCTCTTCTGCAGCTTATTTGAAATCAAAGCACACTTCTTCTGCTCTTCTAACAAATCTTTTCTTTCCCGAGGGATGGAGTAGGAAGGCTAATGTGGTAGAATATCTCAGGGAATAATTGTTTATCTATAGGACTCCGATGTTCTAAGATAATTTTTCTGAATATACTTTAAAAAATCCTAACATATGAAGTAAAAGGAGCTGTCAGTGTTTTTAGAAATCTATCACAAATTTTCAAATTAGGGAAAACTGCAAAGGCGGTGAGGACTTATTTTTCTTGTTGTTTCTCTGCTATTTATTTCCTTGTCTTTTAAAAGTATTTGCATGAATTGCATCTCTGAAATTAATAATATCCCAGCTAAAATAGCTATTAATTTTGGAAAATAGCAGTTTATAATTAAATCTATCTTTAATATTTCGCAGAATCAATATGGTCCAATCTTGTTTCTGCTTTAAATGTGCTTCTTCTTTTCTAGGGACAAAACTAGTCGAAATAAAAAAGGTGTCAAAAGGACACAGCCTAAATCCTCCTCAAGGCTCTTCTAGATCAGAAGCATTACAGAATAGAAGAGGGGGGAAAGAAAAATGGAAGAAGACAGAGACTAGAGAAAACTGATTTTCCATTATGCAGCAGATCAATGGCTGATCTAAGAAGGAAATCCAAGTCTCTTAGTTCCTGGTATATTGTTTCATCCAATAGATTAGGTTGGCATCATAAGCCAGTCTATACTCTCTGCTGTAAGAGAAGAAAGTAGAAGCAGCTTTGCTAAGATAATACCTGACTGTCAAAATTATATGCAATGTCCCACCAAGTTTCACATTAATCTCTAGCCCATATAGGGCAACCAAGTTTATGAAAATCTAGCCAGAGGATGCTCAAACAGAGGCTTTTGATTTCTTGTGAGGATGAAGGGGCTGCCTGCTTTCAACAGTCTTGTCAAAAGGTGTTTGGTTTTCAGTAGTAAAAGATTACTTGGAGATTGTTCCTGGACTGAAATGGTATGCTTGACAGCATTCATCAGAACATGCTTGAGTCACCTTCCTATCTTTCCTACCAGATTTCATTCCCTAAAACACTTACTTTTATAGCTGGGTGAATGGTGAGGTCAGATTTATGAACCACAGCTACAAGCTGGTGAAATAATATTGTTCTGAAAGAAAGAACAAAATCACATCAAGTCAGTACATTTCGTAAATATTTTACCCTTTCTTGAAGTTCCATTTCTGAGGTACAACTCCTATGCAAATTCCAACAAGAGGATGAATCTGCTGAATATTTTATCACATTCCCACATGCTCTAAAAGAACATTACAAATCCTTGGGAAAGTTCCATTATGAAAACACACAGGATAAAATTATTTGTGCTAGGAAAGACTGGTACAACTCAGAGACACTTCAACTTCATGCTTGAAAACTTCAGCTAGAGCACTTGTCTGAGGTAAGTGCATGAATAAGCAACTGAAATCGAGCTAGATGGATAGGCAAAACCCACAGAGCAAGCACTGATGTGAGCACCCACTGACTCCCCAAGGAGTCCAATAGAAATCCCCCAAGTGCCCATTGCCTGTATATCTCTAGGCTCTCACATGATGAATGACTGGCTGGGAACCCTGTATGTGGCGAAGTCACAAAGGGCTTTAGGAGAGTGCTGCTCAGTGGGCACAGCTGAAGGAACAGAGAGTCCTGGATGCAGAGCCCAGGCTGCCAGCATTGATGATGTCAATTAAACACTGAAGTCACGCTACATCAGCAAAGCCATACAAAAAATATGTTAGAATATGTTATAGAATCATGGAATCATAGAATGGTTTCGATTGGAAGGAACCTTAAAGATCATCTAATATCAAGACCCTGCCATGGGCAGAGACACCTCATAATAGACCAGGCTGCTCAAGGCCCCATCCAACCCAGCCTTGAACACCTTCAGGGAGAGGGCAGCCACCGGTTCCCTGGTCAACCTGTTTCAGTGTCTCTAGAGTTCTGTAAAACCAACTAGCACAAGAAAAAATCAGTATGTTTGGCTGATAATAAGGGGGAATTGAATAAAAGTTTTCGTTTCCCTAATATAATAACAGGAAAAGCCAGGGATGTGGTGTGTTTAATTTTGCAAAACTTATTTAAACTCCTCAACCCCCTCCTTCACTTCCACAAATGAGAATTAAAGATAGTTAAATTCTGAATTTCTTTATTTGTCTGAAGTGGACTTTTATGTTTATGGCTAGGAAGGTATGTCAGACAGAAGTCTGTGATGTGGCCTCAAATTTAAATTAAATATAGTAGGAATGCACATGGTTTTGTTGCCTTTTTAATTTAATATACCTGTTTTCAATACTGAAATAAAATCTGGGTTTTCTTAAAGTGTTCCTGCAGATTCTTCTACAAGTCCATCCAAAATTATTCAGAAGGAGAACATAGTTCAAAGTGAATGGTACAGGTGAGCAAGGAAAACTGGAAAGTGATAGGCACTCCGTATTGCTATGGCTATATACTTAAAACAGTCACAGAAGTATAGATTTCTACATAAATTATACTAAAGCCACCATGCTTTAGGTAGTTTATATTTAAAATGTGTTTCAATACCTCTGGAAAACTCAATCTAGGAATAGCCAACAGGATGAAGGAAATTGCATATAAAGTAACTGTAGCAATATGTGTCTGTCTTTTATCTGGACTGATTCTGAATAGCTTTGTCAAATAATAAAAAAAAAATGTTCAAGATTAATTGCCAAATGAGTTTAAAATGGAAATTCAGATAAGCTAAATCCAATTGGCCATAATAGAGGTTGTCTAGAGTGTTAATTCTTGTAAAGAAAAGTCCTTTTTATAACTATAATCAGTCTAGTTCTGAACTATATATATATTACATGAAAAATATCATTTTCAGATCCAGGCTACACTAGTCCTTAAAAACTAAATGGGATGATATCTCTGGTCAAATTCTTACTGAAGAAAGAACAACTCTTAATATTCTGTGTTTCCTAGGTACACTTTTTTTGAACAGTAACTCTTTGCTCTGAGTTTTGTTTCATTTGCGTGCATTCTAGTGTGCCACAGTTTCACAAGAGCTATTTTGTAAAGAAATGCCTTCATAATAAAATTACATGGACTCACAAAAGTTGTTTGCATTTGGAGAAGGGAATGTTACTTTGGTAAGGGCAACTGATATTGCATACATGAGGGTAAAATGCACTTTGTTCAAACAGAAAAATAGAGATGTAGAATTTGAACTGAATTTCAGTTAAACATGAATTAGAGTCATTGTTTGAACTGAAAAGCGAATCAGGTGATTCTGGATAAAATGGTTTGCTTCATGATAATGATGACATTTTCCTTCATGTCTCCCTTTTAGACAGACTTTCCCTTTCCTCATAACATAAATTGAACTTGGGGAACCACCTTTAAAGCCCCACAGTGGCAAAACATCCTGCTCAGGCTGTATTTCTGAACAAACTCAGCCTGTCCCTGATATTTCATTTCACAGGAAATTTGGAAACAATTGCTCAACATGCTCTTTTGCCTAAACTGCCTGCATGGTACAGATTTGTTTCCAGTATTTCTTTCCAAGTCGTTCTGGGCTCCTCTGATCCTTTTCCCATGAGTCTTTCACTGAATTAGCTTCTCGCTGCCATTAGGAAGTCAAGCTTAGGGTGACTCAGCAGACAAGGTCTGTGTAACCTTATCAAACCTTAATGTTTTCTACTATGTAGTGAATTTCACTTGCACTGAGCAAAGCTGCTGAATGATTACATCACAATAAGAGCTAACTAAATATTTACCTCCACAAAGATCTATCTGATTTTGCACACCTATCAAATGTACTCTTACAGCAGTGTACAGTGGGGATAAATACGAAAATCCCCGTGCAGCAAGAAAGAATTGCATCTGCAAATCTGAAACTAAATTCATCACCTTGTTTTTGTAACCAGTAGTGGACTTCCCTTATAATATCCTATTATCTTCAAAGATAACACACGCAGTTTCATTTGGAATGCTATCATCTCCCTATAAAATATTCTATTTCTCAAAAGACATTCACTGTTTTGCTCTTTCATACTGTTTGAAATCTGCATTCAATTAACAGTGCAGTATATAATCATCTCCCATACAAGGACAGGCTTAGAGAGTTGGGTTCTTTGGCTTGGAGAAGAGAAGACTCCAGGGAGACCTTATAGCAACTTACAGTACCTAAAGGGGCTAAAAGAAAGCTAGGGAGGGACTGTTTACAAAGGTTTGTAGTGATAGGACTAGGGGCAATAGCTATAAACTGGAGAGAGGCAGATTTAGACTGGACATAAGGGGGAATTTCTTCATGATGAGAGTGGTGAGGCACTGGCACAGGTTGCCCAGGGAAGTTGTGGCTGCCCCATCCCTGGAGGTGTTCAAGGCCAGGTTGGATGGGGACTTGGGCAGCCTGATCTAGGGGGAGGTGTCCCTGCCCATGGCAGGGGGGCTGGAACTGGATGATCTTTAAGGTCCCTTCCAGCCGGAACTATTCTATGATTCTATGATTCTATGATAATAAAATGTGGCACAAAAACAGAGCAGAGGAAATATTCATGCTGGTTTTGAAGGTTAGTAGTTCTTCACACATTCACACAAGCATCTAAGATGTTTGTCTGCCCTTAGTCGAAAATCTTCAATAAAATCTTGAACCTGCTATGCCTGCCTCTGAAAATAGAAGCAGCATCGAAATATTTATTTGATAGAAATCTTGTCAGAATGTGTTTCCAATAAAGCTGGGATTAAACACAGGGAGGATAAATTGTATTCACTAAGTAAGACTCCTCTGAGGTTATGATTAGGAGGCATTCTTTTCCTCAGAACAAAAAAGAGGTGTAACCCCCACCTATGATTTATTTGTCAAAAAATATAAAAGGATAATTTTGAGTATTGAAGGAAACAGTTTTATAGCTGTCTTTTCTTAAAGGTTATTATAATCTTTAAGAAAACACAGAAATCCAGAAAACACATTTTCCACATCGGAGCCACCACAGTTTCCACACTGGAACCACCACTGTGCCCAGTTCAGCATAAACCAGGCTTTTATGGAAATCAAAAAGTCTATATATTCATTTGCCCTATGACTGGTGACTGGCTACCTGGCAAAACCACCTCGTGTATAAATATGATCTCTGATTCATTGTTGTATGGAGTCAGTGGCCATGCCACATTTTGGATTTTGTGTTGACTTCTTTAACTGGCCTGTGTTGAAGCGTTCCAGATTAAAATATGCAAGATCCCTACAAGCTCCTCTGCAAATTTAATTTAGAGGTTTCAGTTTGCAAGGCGGAAAGCAAAACAGCAACTCAGAAAAAACAAAATAATAAACAGCGCAAACAGTGAAGTAGCTGGTATGTGAAATAGAAAATTATAGCTACTAAAATACACTTAATTTTTGAAACTTTCATCATATCAGGTGATTTATAAACATTCATTCAAAATTTACTATTTCTGCTAAGCATCTAAGTGTATTATTCAGATCACATTCTATAATGTACAGTTCTAGTGTTGCCTCTGAACCAATTTATGATTCTGCAGTCAGAAAATTTACTCGATTATGCTTCTTAACATCTTGTTTTCATCATATTCGGTTTACAAAGTTCCATTACTTACCCAGTAAAAATGAGCAGGCTGTGAGCTATCAGATGTGGAACTCACTCAAGTCACTAAGATACTGGAATGTAGCAACCATGAAATCACAGAGCTGAAGTTCTTGAAGGGAATGAGTAAGGCTGGAGAACACTGACTCTGGACTTCAGGCAAGCAGCTGGATCGGGGAACTCATAGGTGGCATCCTACGGGATCAGAGGAGTGAAGTTGCTCAATAAAGCTGGGACAGCATACTCCAAGGGCAAGAATGATCCATCTGAATACTCAAGAAAACAAGTAGACATTTCAGGAAACTGCTGCATCTAAGCAGGGAGTTTGTGGTGGAGCAGCGTACAGAAAGGGGAAGAAGAGGCAGGCTACAAAGCAGGACTTTAGAAACCTTGCCCAGACATGCAGAAGTATTGTCAGGAAAGCCAAAGTTCACCTGAAGGTGATACAAGAGCAAACGTGAGGGCTGCTTGTGCTGTGTTAGTAGGAAAAGGCCAGACAAGTGGAGTCTGTGACTGAACAGGGTGATAGATTTACTAGCACCGAGCACAGATTGGACTGAAGTACTAAATGCCTTCTCTGCCTCAGCCTTCATCGTCTGGTCTCCTAGACCTCTTCTTCCTGAGGGGCTCAAGAAAGAGGAGAAAATCTAACTGGGGCTGGGGGTTTAGTAAGGTGTTACTTGAGAGAAATAACAGAATCATGGAATGGCTGCAGATGGAAGATACCTCTGGTTAAGATCTAGTCCAACGTCCCTTTTCAAAGCAGGGTCACATACAGCAAGTTGCACAGATCTGAGGGAGCTAGGTATGCTTAGCTCGGAGCAGAGACAGCTTTGGAGGTACCTAACAGCAGCCCCAGTGCCTACAAGGAGATAATTTGAGGCACAAAACTGGGTTCATCACAGTGGCATGTGGCAGACACACAAGAAAATGGAAATTAGAAAAGGTCACACTGGACGTAAGGAGAAGCTGTTTTCCCGTGAGCACAGTCAGGCAGTGGCACAGGTTGCCTGAGCAGGCTGTGAAGTTTCTGCCCTTGAGGTTTTCAAACCCTCACTAGAAAAAGTCCAGAGTAGCCTGATCTGAGCTCAGAGCTGACCCTGCAGGAGGTTGGACCACAGACGTCCTGAGGTCTCTCCCAGTCTAACCTGTTCTGTGATCCTGAAGTAAACAAATATTTCTGATCATTTGGCAAAATGAGTCAAATGCAGTTGCTGGGAAAATTGCATCATGCCTTCATCAGTGGCTTTCACATAGTGGTTCCTGTTAGAGTCAGATTTTCTGAATTTTATGTAGGAAAAATAGATTGAATGACAAAAAAAGGTTCAGTTAACCTTTCGTTTTGAATATTTCTAACATAAGATAGACATTACCCAATTGTTTTGCAATCTCCCTGAGTTATATACCTTAGAACTATGTGCTTAATATAATGAAAAATGTATCTAGGAATTTTTTTGGTGGGCCAATTGTTTGTTTGTTTGTTTGTTTTTTGCTTGTATTAAATGCATTCTTCATGCCCTGCATCATCTCTTAATGCATTTCTCATTACGTAGCTAAAGGTGTCCTTTAGTACCAGGTTTTAGTTTTGAATAAAAATTCAAAATATATTTTGAATCCCGTGTTCAGTTTCGGGCCCCTCACTACCAGGAACACATTGAGGTCCTGGAGCAAAGAAGACCAATGAAACTCGGGAAGGCACTGGAGAAAGTCTTACAAGAACAGCTGAGGAATCTGAGGTTGTTTAGACTGGAGAAGAGAAGGCTGAAGGGAGACCTTATTGCTGTCTACAACTACTTGAAAGGAGGCTGTAGAGAGGTGGGTGTTGGTCTCTTTGCCCAAGTAGGTGATAGGATGAGAGGGAATGGCCTCAAACTGCAACAGGAGAGGTTCAGATTGGACATTAGGAAAAATTTCTTCACAAAAAGGGTTCTCAGTCAGGTGGCCCAGGGAAGAGGTTAAGTCACCATCACTTGAATGTATTTAAAAGATGGGTAGATTAAGTGCTTAGGGATATGATTTAGTAGTGGACAGGTACAGTTGTGCTTGATGATCTCAAAGGTCTTTTCCAACTTAGTGATTAAGTAATTCTATGATTTTGAAACCAGCTGAGAGTCTTCCCCTCATCATAAATATATCTAGATACATACAAATCTTGCTTCCATGGTCACGTCTCTGATTCAGTCAAAACATTACAAATTCAGGTAACTTTATTTCTACCTTCCAACACTGCGATATATGTAGTTTAAAAAGTATAAGCTGTTTTCTATGTCTGTGTGAAGCTGTTGATGAACGAATAAGTTTCATCCTTCATTCAGCTCTCATACAAAAGTAACTTGTAGTCTAAATCAAACATCTTTGAAACTTTGTAAGCTAGAATGTTTTTCCGTTCTGCTTAGCAGCTAAACTCTCCCCAGTAATGGAGATAAAGGTTTTCTTGCTGTTCATGAGTGATTTTTTCATGAGAGATTTCTGCAGATCACAGTTAGAGGATTAGAGTTCAGAATACACACCCAAGTTTACCATTCAATGTCATGCAGTAACAGTCTGTGAGTACCAACTACTTGTGATGCCCCATACCAAATGCAGGATAACTTACCTTGTTTTATTAACATCTAAGATGCCCTGATTTGGTAATTCTGTCTTAATGTCTTCCAGAGTTCAAAACAGGATCACTACAGAATGCATGAATAATGACTTTCTGTGCTGTGATAACATAATGTGTGGCAAAGCCTCTTGGCGAGAGCCCACCACTTAACTCTGTTCTTTACTTTGCTGGACATGTGCACTAGATCCTGAGGGTGGAAGCTTTGAAAACATAGTTTAGCGTTCTATTTATTCCATTACTGTGACATCCATTTGAATTAATTTGGTTTGACTTGGTTCCTGGCAGTCTGATGGATGACAATTGTCATTTATACTAATGGTGTCAGTCTGTCTCCCCCATTTCAAGTGCGTTGTGCTAGAATTTTCAGTAGTCAATAAAACAGAATTTGACTAGTCACTGGAAATAAGTACCATAAGTTCACAAAAAAAAATATAAAAATCATACTCATGAAAAAAAACCCTGCATTTTAAGCAACAAAAATTCAAGTAACCTTGGAAAAATGCCTGGGCCAATTCATAGGTAGGTTACGAACAATGTCCTAGGAAAGCCTTGCTACCAAACTCCAGTAACATGTTTCGTTCATTGTTGCCTTTCAAAGATGAAACAGATGAAAATAGTACAAGAGAACATTTATGTAACACTGTGTCTTCTGAACACTGTCAGCTTGTTCCCCCAATTTCTAAACTTTCATTCTGACATACATATGCGGTTTGTAGGCACAGTGATTCATCGATGCAAGGATGAAGAATGAATCATCCCAAAATGATCATGGAGGAGGTGGATGCGGTGGCACAGGAGGGCACACCAGAGGCAGCATGCTGCACCATCTGAAAAACATGTTCAGGAATGATTGAAGTGCTTTCAGATGCAGCCTTTCTCTGAGGATTAAAATAGAGCAGTGTGATTTCTCTATAAATCTACCCCGTAGAAAAATATATTCTACAAAGAAAACCAAACTTTGGGTGCAGAAAACATATCTGGGATTGTACTTCTGTTTGTACTTTCCAAACTAACCTTGTTTTTAAATAACCTGGTAAGTGTTGGAATGTCATCTATGACATCCAGTCGTCTTACCTTGCACCGTGGTGAATGTTGTCATCTAACTGTCCTCTACTGTAATAATGACTTTATATCATCATATCCAGAGAACCCTGAAGAAGAAATCATTTTCAGTTATACACAACTCTTCTCTTCCTTGCATCTGTCAAGCCCCAGAAAGGAACAGTAATTTAAGGAGTCTGTTCTCATGACCTACTGTTAGTATGGGTTCATTTAACCTGACTGCCTGTGAGTATTACTGTATACTCATTTCTTATTTCCACTTCATCTCTGTATGAAAGTACCTTATAACTGATAGTAAATGCCAATGCACTTATAGTCACCCATAAATGCATTTCCCACTTCCATCAGTTTTGAGGACTCAGGAATGCCATTGGCAAACGAACACATAAACTTGGTTGGTTTGGTGGGATAATTTTTAATTTTTCACTATTTACAAGCTTTAAACTATGACAGACTCTAAAGCAGCAGATGAGTCTGCTTTGTCTTGTGTTCATGGCCTTCATTTTTGAATGTTTTTACTTCTTCTAACCGTCTTTCAGAACTGCGCTATCGCAACAAATACAGCAAATCAAAACATTTTCCAACATAATTCTGTCATAAAATACCAATTCATCTGTACTGCTCCAGTTTCGCAAGGAGGATCTGAAGGTGAGAGAGATACCCCAGTGAAGATAAAAAGGCTAAGGGAATGGCAAGTGATGCCTAAGTCAAAGTCTGTACTCCAATTCTAACTTGCAATCAAGATTTAAATCTCACAGTCCCACGTATTAGACAAGTACACGTAAGGGTTCTTAAGTGGAGATGCCTTTTGCTGTCTCTCACTGCATGAGTTCAGTTTAACTCAGTCACAGAAACAAGCAATTGATTTTCAGAGCAATAGCTGTGTTTTCTGGGCAATAGTAGCGCTGAACAGTGAGAGCATCTGGAAGAGTTCCTACAGCCCAGCCTCAGAACAGCTTCCCAGATTCTGACACAGGCATGTTCATCCCCACAGCTCACTTGCCTCACTCTGTCCCACCTATGACAGGCATGGATGACACAGGGTATTTGACAGGTATTTGACAGCTGATCAGTAAAAGAAAAAGAGGATTCACTTTTGAGGAACTTAAGCAGTCTTCATCTAGATATTAATGGTTTTAATCAATTTTGTTTCTTGCCTCAGTGGGGAGGTCCAAGACGTAAAGGATCAGCAGTATGGGAAGAACAGTAGATAAAGTAACATTTAAACAAATAAATGTAAAACAACAGAGATTATCCTAATAAAGGTACTTTAAAGGAAAGTATTTATTTTGATTGCACTTAACCTGACATTAGTTCTCTCTTCTAAAGGACTTCAGTGTACTTGCAGCTACACTGTGCAAGAAGTGTTTGGGGGAAACCAGGGAAATGAAATGCTCAACTGAGTCATGAATGAACTTTGTCTTTCAGAACTACTAAGACTATTTCATCTAATATCTCCGATACATAAAAGGGATTCCAAAACCATTGCTTATGTACTCAGAACTTTAAAGAAATATGAATTGGTAAAAAAATAAAATCCTTATTGTCACTGAATGCTATTTATAATAGTATGGCTATCACATTTATCATAGAATCATAGAATCACTAGGTTGGAAAAGACCCATTGGATCATCGAGTCCAACCATTTATAGAGCTTTCCAGCCCTGAATACATGATACACTATCCTTCTGCCCAACTACAATAGATGGAGGAATGGGACCAAAACCACTGAGAATGAAGCGCCACCATGAATATTTGGTACCTTGAAGTCAGTGACAAATTGCCTGTTCACTTCACTGGGACTGGTATTTCAACTAGAAATACCTCCACTGGATAGGAAATCCATCATATACCAATGGAAAATACACATTTATCATTTCCATTTCTGAGAGGAATGGTTTCTGATCCATTCATTTTTGCATTTTTATAACATATTAAAACTAATAGCATCTAATATTTCAGAAAGGCAATAGAACAGAGCCAAAAAATTCATCCTGAATCTGATAATTTGAGCCCAAATATTCATCCTATTCCATGCTTAACTGTGCTCTCACTTAATAACTGTATGGCTAGCCAATCTTTCCTTCTGTCCTTCCCCATCTGCATGGCTGCAGTATTTACCTCTGGAAGGGTCAGACTGTGGAATACACATAGATTAGGTTTAATAGTAAGAAAGTTGCTTCAGTGATTATCCAGCTTCTCAGCAGTCACAGTTATACCAAAGATTCAACAGCTCTTTCATGTGTCCCAGTTACAGATTGGTCAGTAGAAGGAATGATTGTATTTGGTTTTAAAACTATTTCTTTAAATGATATTGTACATTATATTCAACTAAAAACCAAATCAGAAGTCTTAGGTGAAATACTGAAGTCAAGGATCAAAGAAAGGTCTTATTCTCTCATCTAACATAAATATCAAGTCAAGAAAGAATACAAACATTAATATGAGACTCAGTGATTGGTTTTGTAGGAAACCTAATTTCCACAGAAGCCCAGACTTGCTCAGCTGTTGAGTGAAAAATCAGTGACTGGAAACTGGGCTGACCCAGAGAAGCACAGCTGTCAATATTGTGTTGCTCTCCTCCCGCTTTATTTCTCCGCTTCCTTGAATCCCTTCACTAGTTCCTATTTTTTTCTCCATTGCTTTCAAGTTATTTATTCTTTGGACATCTTATAATCGTCTTCCATATCTTTCTCCTTCTTTTTAACCTTCTTTTGAGTATCTTTGTGGGATTTTTTTCTTCTGTACTTGAAAAATAAAATAATATATATATATATAAAATCCACCCTCCTAATCCTAATTAGTTAGATCTCTCTTTGCTTGCTCCTTCTACTCCTGATTTTGAACTTACCTTGTGTCAGTCTGCATAATTTCCCCATGTGTCAAACTGTCGGGAAGAGGCAGGAGTGTTTTACTGTGGTCAGAAAAACTGAAGACAGTCATGTTTGCTCTGAGGCAAAGTACGTATTGGTTTATGAGTCCCCTTTTTTTTTTGAAAAAGGAGTGGGAAGGTTGTTTCAATGGAGGGAAATTCCCTAGAAATGGGCAGCTGAGAATTCAGCTTGGCATATGTTTTATGTACTGTTATTTCTGTGCTGAGATTCTTGAGCAAATTAGACAAAATACATTTCCATGTTACACCCCTGAGAACCAAAAGGAGCCTATATTCACACTGAAGCTTGATAATACCTTCAGGGTTTCACAGGTGGGGAGTGCTGAGCTTTCCGTGGTCTGTGGCAGGTTCAGATACTGCATGATGATTTTTGTTTTCATGCCACTTTATGCTCTACAAGCCTTGGTCTCAGATATCGCAACCTATGAAGAAGAACTCGTGAGGGTGTCTTGGTTGTATTTACCATCATACTTGCACAACAAGGAGCCCTGAGGCTGAATGCAGGGCTCTTAGGGATCAGCAGACCATCAATTAACATTTTTTAAAAACTTTATAACTCTATGATATTGTGTCTTAAAGAATATGGATATTTTGTTGTCTAAATTTGAGTTATGTGTCTAAGCTTCCACAACAGTTATCCAACTAGAGTTAATAAAGGTGATGGACTCTAGAAAGTGATTCATCTAAGCCTTGAATGGACACCTAATTGTAGTCAACTGAATTTCTGTAGGCTCTGCTTACTACTAATTTAATCTCCATGAGCTGTAATAGTACTTTTGTCACCTAAGGTACATGTAGACACATATGTTTAGATAACTGAATCTGCAAGATGATTTCATCCCACTAGGATTTCTACAGAATCAATGGAAAGAAGTAAGCTAGTCTGTGATGCAACTAATTTAATCCTAAAATATGCATCTAAAATATGGTCAGAAAAATCCCACCCCAGGATTCTTCCAATTTGCTGCCAAGTTTGCAATTTTATGTCTTGTTACTTTTATACCTAATATAGGAGCTTCCGTTCAAACATTTTCTTAGAGCTGGAAATCTTCATAGGCAAAGGAGATGTAGGAAGTATATGTAGGGCAGCTAGTTCTTTCCCTTTGCTTTTTGCTGAAAGCACAGTTTGTTCAGCTGTAATTTTCAAGGCTAGTTCATTCATAAAATTAGAGAATAGTTCGAACTGGAAGGGACCTTAAAGATCATCTAGTTCCAACCCCCCTGACATAGGCAGGGACATCCCACTAGATCAGGTTAACCAAGGCCCCATCCAACCTGGCCTTCAACACCTCCAGGAATGGGGCAGCCACAACTTCCCTTGTCAACCTGTTCCTGTGTCTGACCACTCCCACGGTGGAGAAATTCTTCCTAATGTCTAGTCTAAATCTCCCCTTCTGCACTTTATACCCATTCCCCCTCATCCTATCACCACAAGCCTTTATGAGTAATCCCTCTCCAGCTTTCATGTAGTCTCCTTTCAGGTACTGGAATGTCATTATAAGGCCAGCTTGGAGCCCTCTCTTCTCCACGCTGAACAACCCCACCTCTCACAGCCTGTCCTCGTAGGGAAGGTGCTCTAGCCCTCGGATCATCTTTGTAGCCCTCCTCTGGACTCATTCCAACAGGTCCATATTCTTCTTATGTTGAGGATTCAAGAACTGGGCACAATACCCTAGATGAGGTCTCATGAGAGGAATAGAGGGGCAGAATCACCTCCCTACACCTGCTGACCTTCCTTCTTTTGATGCAGCCCAGGATACAGTTGGCCTTCTGGGCTGTGAGCATACATTGCCAGCTCACGTTGAGCTTCTCATCAACCAGCACCCTGAAGTCCTTCTCTGCAGGGCAGCTCTCAATCACATCATCCCCCACAGTGTACTGAAATTGAGGATTGCCCTGATCCAGGTGTAGGACTTTGCACTTGACCCTGTTGAACCTCATGAGGTTCTCCAGCCTGTCTAGGTCGCTCTGGATGACATCCCTCCCTCTGGTGTGGCAGCTGCACCACTCAGCTTTATATCATCTGCAAACTTGCTGAAGGTGCACTTAATCTCGTTGTTAATATCATTGATGAAGATATTAAACAGCATTGGGCCCAGTATAGACCCCTGAGGGACACCACTTTTCATGGATCTCCGTCTGGACTTTGAGCCATTGACCACTACTCTCTGAATACAACCACCCAACCAGTTTCTTATCCACCATATCATCTGCCTATCAAATCCATCTCTCTCCAATTTAGAGAGAAGGATGTTGTGGGGGATCATGTCAAAGGCTAGATTGTGTCAGAAGTCTAGATAGATCACATCCATTGGATTACCCATGTCCACTGCTGCGGTCACCCTATCGTAGAAAGCCACTGAGTTGGTCATACAGGATTTTCCCCTGGTGAAGCCGTACTGGCTGCCATTAATCACCTCCATGTCCTCCATGTGCTTTAGCCTAGCTTCTAGGAGGATCTGTTCCCTCTTCTTCTTTAGTTTAACCAGCAGGTCTCGACTCAACCACAATGGTTTCTTCCCTGCTTGATTTTCTACATACGGGGACTATCCATAAGTTCACTTTAACACATCTTGAAAATATATTGCCATTTCATTTTTTAATTAGTACAAATAATTGTTCATTTGTTTGCCAATCTCATCAGCAAAGAGCCTTTAATAGGAAGATACAAGCAGTTCCAAGCTTGTCTGTTCTTAAAATTCTCAAGGACTCTTTTCCATTAAATATTCTGTTAACTATTACAAGGCTTTCCGAACCAATTTATTTTACTTCTCTGTTCCAAGGCTAGATGTTCATTGTGCTTCTCCCCACTATTTTTCTCTGTAGAAAGCATAACAGTGAAGTAAGACACTCAGACAAATAAGTTTAATAGATTTTGAAATTAGACGGAACATTATGATCTTCTATAGCATTACTCTCTAAATAACACAGGCCATAGAAATTCACCCAGAAATTCTTACATTCAGCCTACAATGCTTTTAAGTCTTTCCACATCCATTGGGGAGTTAGCCAGTTTCGATGCACAGACTTCTAGAGAGGCAGAATCCAGCACATCCCTAACCTTTTCTATGTAGTAAATAACCCTGACAAGTTAAACTATATCAGCAGCTTTCATCAAGTTTTGATATGACTTTTTATGCCAAACAGAGTTATAATGAGTTACTTCCCATGTTGCTATTTATACATCATGCGCAAATCACCTCTTAATCTCCTTTTGAGTGTATTACATGCATTGGTCTTACTATTATTTGTTCTCCCTATAAAAATGCTTTCCAGGTATATGTAATTAATTGAACTCTTCCCCGAGACGCTCCCAACATTTTCCGTGTGGATATCAGATTGGGATCCAGGATCTTTGGCAATGTATGCAGATGTGATATTTTGTCTATTTCTCTAAATACTTTGTAGCTTATATTTAACTGATAACAGCTTTTTTTTTTGGTAATTATGGCATTATACTAACAGATAATTTCCTGTAGGTTGTTTATCAGTACATATAAGCTCTCAGCAGTGCTGTCATACTCCACTGTTGATAGTTTATGTTCTTAGGCATACAGAATTTGGCTTACTTATTTAATTAATATTTTGTTCAATGGAGATCACTTTACCAAGTGACCCAAACCTCATGGTTAAACTGAAGAAGAGGGAACTGCACAGGCAGTGCAAGCAGGGATGGGTAACCTGGGACATGCAAGTTTGCAGATGACATGAAGCTGGGTGATATAGTTGCCACACCAGAAGGGGTGATTTAGACTAGGCATTAGGAAGAATTTCTTCACCGTGGGAGTGGTCAGACACAAGAACAGGTTGACAAGGGAAGTTGTGGCTGCCCCATTCCTGGAGGTGTTGAAGGCCAGGTTGGATGGGGCCTTGGTTAACCTGATCTAGTGGGATGTCCTTACCTATGGCAGGGGGTTTGGATCTAGATGATCTTTAAGGTCCCTTCCAATCCTAGCTATTCTACGATTCTACGATTCTGTGATTCTATGACTGTAGAACTGGTCTCTTGTCCTAGTTATTTACTAGCCTAAGAGTTTACTCCATCGATCAACTGTGCCAGAGATTACTTTGATTTTTTCCTATAAACTTGCTAGAAAATTTGAGCTGTTATGAAGTAAAATTCAGATCTCTGGCAATATTGAACCTTAGCTATGATGATGCACTGGCAAATTGCTTCTCGTATTTAACTACTCTTCATCCAGTTTTAATGATCTACTTTGCTTTTGTGAAGTTCTTTCTTTTTTTTAACCACTGCGAAACTAAACATTAATTAAAATGTCTTGCCAATGTGTATTATACCTCCTGAGATTTTTATTTTTTGTTATCCAAATTCCCTATATTGAGTTTCTTTGACAGAGCTATATAAAAGTTACATAAAACCTTTTTGATTGTCATTAATTTGTTCAACATCCTTTTATTTTATATGAATGCTTCACATACTGAGCAATCAATTGGACTTTACTAGAGCTTTGAATGCAGTATATTTTAATGACTGGGCACCAGATTTCTAAAAACTGGGAGAATGACTGATTTTGAGCATAGAGAAATAACTGAATCTTCACTATGAAAAACATGAAAACCATTGATAGCTCAGTATATTTGGGGAATAAATTGCAGTTTTGGATAATGCAATCATTAGGAAAAATAGTGTGCTCTTGACTGAAATTTAGAAAAGGAAAAAGAAATCCTTCTGTGCATAGTTTTAACAGCATTAAGTATATGTGTGACTGCCTGACTTATCGTAAATATTGGGTATTTCATGAAAATCTATTACTTTGACCTATTTCCAGCTGAAATGTATGAGACCCACGCTATTACTGAGACCGGTTTTCCCCTATGCATGTGTAACATCAGTGCCAGGGTAAGTAAAAAATGAGCCATTGTTCATGCATGATTTGTTATATCATTTTTCCACTCTATTTTCCTATGTGAAAATTAGCTAATTACAAAAGCCTATGGCCACATTTAATCACTGACCGTATCTCTGGTGATTTGGTTGGAGATTTTTAAATGCCTGCAGTTTTTCAGAAGGTAGTGTTTGTGCAGATTTGCATTCTGGGAAGCAAAAAAACATTTCAGTTCCTATGATAGCACCAGCTTTCTTCAAGTTAATAATAAGGGAATTCCTTCACCTTAAGTTACAGGGTGAAGGAAAAACTCTTCTGAGTTTTTATTTATGGCTGTTTATGACTGTTTCCTTCAGCTTTGCAGTGACAATTATTTTCATAGAAAGAAAATTTAAGTTCATTTTTTCTTACCAAATGCCATTGTACAAGAGCCACAAAATTTTAAAATGTAAAATCTAACTTAAGAAAAAGATTTCCTTTGATCTTGCATTGTTTCAACTAAAGCCTTTTTACTGCAGCTTTATTAAAATGTTAATTAAAATATTCAGAACATATGCATCATTGAAGCCTGTTTTAAACAAGTTCAAATACAGAATACAAAAAAGGCTTGTACTATTACTTCAAATACTAAAAATAATCTGACATCCAGGGCTGTCCATAATGTTTAGAGCTTTCCATTTAAAAGCTATCCTTCCTCTGGCATTCACCCTTACTTAATTATTTCTTACCTGGGGAGAATGATTCTTCCTCTGGCAGAGGCAGCAGCTGCATCATATTGATGCAATCAAAAAGGGCAGAAAAATGTATTTGTTATTCTTACTTGGGAAGACGACTTGAAGACACTCTACACAGAAAATGCTATGTAAAGTAACAATATTGTCTCTGAGGCAAATCCATCTGCCACTATATTTATTAAGTTCTTTTCACATATCGAGCTTTCTTTCGATTCCCCTCATTATACACTTATGTTCTGTTAATTATTCTTACTATAAGCAAAACAAAACAAAAAACCCCTAGATCTTAATGTTACGGTATTTTATACTTCCCAGCTTTTCCAGAACAGTAGTTATTTTTTTCAAGGGTGATACTGTATTATGACTTTGAGGTTATTGATTTCATGCTTAAATATGACTCTCCGAGTATAACACTGAGAGCAGGCACTTGGTTGGTATTTAAATTATTTGATATTTATTATGATTTTGTTTTTGTTTTTGTTTTTTTAATTTATGACACATTAGCTTTCTGCCTACTCATAGGACCTTTAACACCATTGAGCCATGTCAAAGTTCATCAAGACTGATGTCCAGTTTCTAGTGAAGGCAAAACCAAGCTGTAGTTGGAGAGAGGTGCAGAGCCCTGCAGGAGAGTCTACCCAACATATCAACCTCCACTCAGTATCAAATCCATGAAGAATTAAGCTGTATACTTCTTCACATATAGTAAAATCACGAATCATAGAATAGTCTGGGTAGCAAGGGACTTTAAAGATCATCTAGTTCCAACCCCCCTGCCATGGGCAGGGACACCTCCCACTAGATCAAGCTGCCCAAGGCTCATCCAACCTGGCCTTGAAAACATCAAGGGAGAGGGCAGCCACAACTTCCCTGGGCAACCTGTGCCAGTGCCTCACCATTCTCATAGTGAAGAAATTCTTCCTTATGCTTAGTCTAAATCTGCCTCTCTCCAGTTTATACTCATTGTCTCTAGTCCTATCACAACAAGCCTTTGTGAACAGTCCCTCCCCAGCTTTTTTGTAGCCCCTTCAGGGAATGGAAGGTTGCTATAAGGTCTCCTCAGAGCCTTCTCTTTTCCAGGCTGAACAACCCCAACTGTCTCAGCCTGTCCTCGTATGGAAGGTGCTCCAGCCCTCGGATCATCTTTGTAGCCCTCCTCTGGACCCATTCCAACAGTTCCATATCCCTCTTATGTTGAGGATTCTAGGACTGGACACAATGCTCCAGATGAGGTCTCACAAGAGAGGAATAGAGGGTCAGAATCATGTCCATCACCCTGCTGGTCATGCTTCTTTTGATGCAGACAGTAGTTTAACAGTAAGTAGTCATGCAGTCTCTGTTAAGTATCAAACATGATTTTGAACGGTAGCCTCACTGGCCCTATCTTCATCTTCAGAAAAGGCAATGTTCTGGATACATATACTTTCAGCCACTCCACTAAATGCTAATGGAAATAGTTGTTTTTTCTTCCTTGCAGTACCTAATTTTGTTGAATACATCTTTAAGTTCTTGGTATTCCAACTAATTCACCGACTTCTTTTCCAAACTCTTGAGTTTCATCAAGACAAAAAATCACCTGTTTGTTTTATACCTTTGGCTATTTATAATCATTTCAGCCATCTTAATTTAGAATAGCCTGCAGTAATTTATGCTGCTGCCAATTATGTTCACTAGAAATACATTTAATAAAGTAACCTCTTAAAACTTGCTATTAAATCATATCAGTTTACTATTTGCCTTCCAGTTCTCTTTTTTTGTTAGAGCTATGTAGGCCTTACTGTGGTGTTTTGGTTAATTTATTTTCTTTATATGATGGTTTGGGGTTTTTTTACTTTTTATTTTACTTTAATTTTTAGCTACTCTGCAATTACTCCCCATATAGTCTCTTGCATTTTACATTTCTTGAAGGATAGTTTTCTCCATTTTGCAATTAACCTATCTCATAGAGTCTTAAAAAGATAAAAGTGTACACAGAAGCAGCTGCTAAGGACTCATAAATTTATTTTATTTTAAATTTCCTGTGTTAATTCTAACTGCAACAACAATAATGGTCTGCTCCCTTCATCTCCACTGTGTGGAAATTTGTGAATATTCAGAGGCAAATGTAAATAGAAGAGCTAGATTGTGGTACTGTACAACTGCAAGGACAGGTAGAGTTTGAGCAAAATAAAGAGGTGATAAAAGAGGAAAATATCTCCATTATTCACAGAATCACAGAATAACCAGGTTGGAAGAGACCCACCGGATCACCGAGTCCAACCGTTCCTACCAAACACTAAACCATATCCCTCAGCACCTCGTCCACCCGTGCCTTAAACACCTCCAGGGAAGGTGACTCAACCACCTCCCTGGGCAGCCTTTTCCAGTGCCCATATTTGCTAGTGTTGTCTACTGTCTGAGCAGTAATGTTTACGTAGTGTTTGAATCTCTTAGCGTGCTTTTTTCCTCCCATATATTTGGGAAGTTTGTCTTAATTCTGAATATATCCCATTTTCCTTCCTTGCATGTGTTATTTCTCAGACTATAGCTGTTTTGAAGGTCAGCAGGTATAATTACATGATCTTTTTCTCTCCTGCTAGGTCTTCCTTGTCCAGTCTTCCAAAGAATGGCATTTTAGGGTCAGAAAATGCTCTTTTCTTTCCTATCTTCCCACTAATAAATAGTTTCTTAAATATTTTATGAGAAGCAGGACTTGCTGCAGTGTTTAAGTAGAATGTTCTGCAAATGTACCTCTCTACATGCGCTTGGGCATATCCTGATGCATGCAAAAGAAACATTTCCCTGGATTTTTGTAAACTTCCATTATGGACTTTTTCCTTTATAATGGCTGCACAGCTTAACAGCCTCTGCCTATACCACACTCCTGCCTACACTGAGCAGCTGAGATGTTTCTCACATATTCTGGATCTTCATGGTGATACTATATTGCGTGTAATGTAGTTCTACTTAGTAGAAATAACATTTAGCAAAATCACCCACAGCCAGATTGCACCATAACTTGCACTTTACTTAATGCCTTACTCGGCCAGCGGTCCTTGAGATATTATCAAGTCAATAGAACCGATACATTATTGTTCTATATAGAACAGGTATGTTTTCTATTTTGCAACATTAATCACATTTTAGTTGGATGCCCTTAATCAGGACCCCTTAGACACACACACAAACACACACAACTTGTTCAAGAAGCTTAAACAAGGAAGGAGATATTCCAGATATATCTGAATACTTCCAATATGGTAGAACCTGGCCATTTATGAAAATTTTGACCCTGCTCTTTCTCACACATTCAGCCTAACTCTTGAAATTTTGCAGTACAAGAAACCAGATGCTGCTCCCTACATCCTCTGTACAAAACCTTGGCTGCACTCTTACACCAATTTCTTTACTTGACGTCTCCAGAAAGAGCAGAAATATCTTTGCAGCCATTTGCTGAGCTAGTGTATGATTCAAAGTCCATTCATAGCACAAACACCCGAGGGTATTTTAAGTAAATAATACACAAGCTTATAAAACTATTTTGTAAAGATTAATGTTTTTTTCTCCTTACTTCATTAATATAAAATTAAACATACCACCTGTTTTCTATTAGAAGGAGTTGGCTACTTCTGGCGGCTTAGCTACATACTTGATGGTGATACCCACAGCTTTGTCCTAAGGCCATGTCAGCTACAAATGCTTGAGTCCATCCTTAAATATTTCATGATGTGTCCTCATCAGTCTCCAATAACTGTACCAGGGCATTGAGCACTAACTGTACGTTGGTTGGAAAGGTCTATGCACAGCAGTCCACTTGCACACACTTCACTTTCATGAGAAATGTATGCAGACAGTGTTTGTATTCTTGAACAAAGCCAAAAAGACAATAAATAAAAGTTAATTATGCAAGCGTACTGCAGCTCAGTATAGGTCCCTACAGTTTCTTTGGGTGGAAATGGGGAAAGAGGGAAACTGGGAATGAAGAGAGCGGGAAAAGGGGGAAAGGAGAGAAATTTTTCTTATTCCTTCTAACTCCATGGCAGATTATTAATTTCAAAGTAATTATAAGGCACAATTCTGAATAATATATGTGGTAAAAAGTAGAGCAGGGCTCTGTTTAAAGACGACAGCTTCCCAGAGGAAACTAAAGCATCGATGAGCAGCACATGAAAGTAAGAATTTTGAGATGGCTGTTCCTCGGCAGCTGAATCTAGTACCACTGGCTAAAAACCACCTTCCTTTCTCAGTATTACAGAATAGCTATTCTGAGCTGCCCAGGGAGGTGATTGAGTCCCCACCCCTGAAGGTATTTAAAAGATGGGTGGATAAGGTGCTGAGGGGCATGGTTTAGTAGTTGATAGGAATGGATTTGATGAATAGGTTGGACTTGATGATCCTGGGGCTCTTTTCCAACCTGTGATTCTGCGAGTTCATCCTATTGTCAACTAAACAGTTGCCTTCCAGAAAACAAAAAAGGAATACCTTTTATAGGATAAACTTGCAGATAAAGTTAAAACCATGATTTTTTTCTTTGCATTGGTGAGTTTAAAATATTCCATGCATGGCAAAACTACACATTTGTGGTAAAAAGAAAATATTTCAAAATAAATCTGTAATCCTGACAATAAGGAGAACAGTGCCTTCAGTATAAAATTGCAACTGATACTGAACTCTTTATAGAGATTTTTTTCCAAGGGGTTCTTCAATATATTTCCTTCAACTTGCATAAACAAAAGCTGTTAATTCATTTCCTAGAGGCCAAAAGTTTTCTTGGCTAGTAAGGGAAAGAAATGAAGAATCTGCCTGACTTTACTTCAACTCGATCTCAGACACATCCACGTGGCTCAAGTGCTGGAACGAGCAGAAAATGGGACAGGCAGCTTGATAGATGAAACACAGATAGGTCCAAGGTACAAACAAAGAAGGAGGAGATGTATTTTGTTTTCTAATTAACTTTATGCAGTCCAAAGTAAATGCTCTCGTCAAACAGGGTCTATAATTAATATGAAACTACCTATCTGTGAAGACTATATCCTTATGAAAAATGATGGAACACTTTTGCTCAGCCTTTCTGTATTTTTTAAACATCTACCAAAGAGTTATGAGATGACTTAGTATTTCAGCTACATAAAGCAAAGTCCTAGAAAATGCATATGCCAATCAATCCTAAAATGGCAGAATCATAAAATCACAGAATCATAGAATTGGAAAGGACCTTAATGATCATCTAGTCCTAACACCCTGCCATAGGCAGGGACACCTCCCACTGGATCAGGCTGCTCAAGGTCTTATCCAACCAGGGCTAATTATTGATAAACAGTAGTGTTATTTTAAATATATGCATATTTTCAATTGGATTTATACAGCTTAGAAACTGACCTAACTTCTCTCTCTGCACAGCTTCACCTGGAAATTCCTATTTTAAATTTTCATCTCAGCTGCCAGTTCCTGAGCAGTTATTAATATGATGGAACACTTCTGTTTCAGCAGACCCCTTTCATCATCTCCTCAACAACAATTTCTCGTTTTCTGGTTGACAGGATTACACAAATGTGCTTATGCAGTACAAACAAGAATGCTTGCTTTTAGTATAAAATAGTATGGAGGGGCATGATAAGGCATAAAGAAAGGCTGAGGAGAACTTATTGGAACAGAAATAGAAAAAGGCACTGCATCTCTAGTTGATGCTGTAGTGGAATGGTCTGCCAGGTAAAGTTTCTCCAGCAGAGAGGCTGTAATCAGTCAAAGATGCTATCAGATGTTCTTCTTAGATGGATAATACCATATTTAATGGAAGCCTCAATGTGCTGAAATATTGTACGACTTTCTAAGTGTCTCAGGAGCATTTACACTGGCCAATTTGGGAAATGTGGCTCTAGTGCAACATTTAGTGAAATCTAACATGAGAAGATGGGAAACTCATAGTTGGTTCAGAACTGTCTTCAACAGTGTCAGCACATATTTGCCAGTTAGTATGCTAGAATAGGAATGTTCTTTTTAACTGTTGGCTTCTGGAGAAGAATTCTCTATCTTTATCTATGTTTGCAAATGTGTTTATAAACATATTTTTCCCCACTTGTGACCTGAACTGACCTGATCCAATGGAGCCTTAGTCCATGTTAGCATAGCACTGAGTTCAAGCTAGTATACTTTGCTTTTCAATAGGGGTTAAATGCACAATACAGGAATATATCATCATGTTCCAGATGCTGGTCCAGATGGAGTTCCTGGGCAAAACAATTGTCTTCAGTTTTCAGGGAACTTATCAATGCTTATAAATATCTAAAGGGTGGGTGTCAAGAGGATGGGGTCAGACTGTTCAGTGGTGCCCAACAACAAGGCAGGGGACACCAGGAAGGAACATAGGAAGTTTCTTTTGAACATGAGGATGACATGGACAGTGACAGAGCACTGAAACAGGCTGCCCAGAGAAGTTGTGGAGTCTCTTTCTGTGGAGATATTGAAAACTTGTTTGGACAGTCTCCTGTGCAACCTGCTATAGGCAACCCTACTTTGGGAGGGCATTGGACTAGATGATCTCCAGAGGTCCGTTCCATACCCTATCATTCTGTGATTGCATCTGCATTCGTCTACAGAGGCCTTTGCTAAATAATCTAGGTTGAGGTTACAGTGAAGACAAAGGAGAAAATGAACAATCTCATGGCTAAGTAGATGGATGTAAATCTTAACATTTGTCATCAGATCCGAGTTTGTAAACAAGTCATTTGTGAACCTTTAAAAACAGCATCCTCCCTATTGCTTTCCTGATAAGTTGGATTCTTATAAGCTTAATGAATGTTTTCCCCATGTTTTTTTTTATCCCTGAGTGTGAAACACTGAAGATTCCTTTGCAAGATACAGGCAAGTTTGTCTAATGGAAGCAGAATCTTGTTGTTGCTACTGGTTGCATAATCTTTTAGAGAAGGTTCTGGAAAGATCTCTTCAAGAAGATTTTTGAGAAACCAAGAAGAGGAACACCTGCCTCTGTGAATCCTGAAGTATCTGATCAAGAAACACCTACTATTTCTCTGTAACTGGATGGCACAGAGTGTAAAAAGAAGAGGAAATATGGACACAATCTTTTTCACTATATTTCTGACTGTCTCCTAATAAATTGTGATTCTGGTGTTCTTTACTTTTTTTAGGTTGGCAACACAGATTCTTCACGAAGAAGGAGTAAAAATGATGATTTTTGCTTCTAAAGATTAATACATTCTCTAGTATAGCAGGACCAGTGCAGTGCCTGACATAAGGCTGTAGTTTAGCCCAATATGCCACTGTCTCCTCCTACATTTGGTGGATATTTTTAATTTTATTCCTGAGTTTACTTCTACTATGTGTCTTGACACTTCTCTTGTGCACAGACTAAACTAAACATGCATGAGACTCTGCATGGATCTGCAAGAGAAAACCTTGGATAGAATCCTCTAGGGAATACTGCCAAAGTGAAAGAAGATGCACAGCAATCACAGAGTCACAGGATAGTTTGGGTTGGAGTGGACCTTAAAGACTATCCAGTTCCAACGCCCGGCCATGGGCAGGGACACCTCCCAGCAGACCAGGCTGCTCAAGGCCCCGTCCAAACTGGCCTTCAACACCTCCAGGGATGGGGCAGCCACAACTTCACTGAGCAACCTGTTGCAGTGCCTCACCACCCTCATTTTGAAGAAATTCTTCCTATGTCTAGTCTAAATTTGCCCCTCTCCAATTTATAGCCATTAATAAAGTAGTTAAACAAAAATGGATAAAAGCATTAACTAGAAATGTAGAATTTTCTCATTTTGCATATTTCCCCAACATTTAGGAACTACAGCTAATGCATTCTTGTGCAATTTATTACTTGCTTCTAAAATTCATTGAAACTGTGGTTTGTTTTGGTTTTTTTTATTAATCAAATGCTAAAGACATGGCACAGTCACATAGGAAAAACTGAATCATGCCAAGTCTTAATAGGTTCTTAAATTGGTTTTAATACCTCCATGTGTAGTTGCTCGTGTGCCTTATGGTTCCTTCACAATTGAAATTATAGGAAAGCTCTCCAGAGTATTATAGATACTGATGTGAGCAGGAGTTATCAACAGACCTAGGCTTTGGGAAAAGTCTGCTTTATCAGTCTGTGAAGCTTGAGTTTATTCTAACTACTATGTGTCCTCAGGCTTGTGAAGGGTTGCTGAACTCCTGTCAGGTTTTCATCCAAATTCTCTGCTTTTCAAAAGTTGAGCTTATGTCCCAATGGAAGCAGAGTTTATCAGATTTTCTTTGCTTTCCCTCTGTCGTATAAACAACAAATAAATTTGACCTGTTAGCATTCAGGACCTTTTATAAACTGAACTCTCTGGGTGAATTTATTTGTTCTACTAGGTGCCAAATGGCCATATGGAAAGAATTAACACCTTGTCTAAAATAATTAAAGCACCTTGAAACTGAATTCTTCTCTGTTCATGATGAACACTACATATTTTTGTAAGAAATATAGGGTGATTAGTTTTATAGTGTTCTCTAATGTAAATGGGTGGGATGATGCACTCCTTCTTCACAATACACAAAACTCCTCTGAAATATTTTGACCAGAGGTTCATCCACTGGTGTGAATATCTCCTCACATTAGTCTGTAACAGAGTTTCAAGGATTGAAATTCCCCAAGGGATCATTTCAGACCACTCCTGAAACCTGCTCCTAGCACCTTTCCACCTTATCAGTTGCCAAGGTGCCTCGGGGAAAACCAGCTGTGGCTGACTGCCCCGTGCATGGTGCCTTTACAGCTCAAGCACCAGAAATGTCTTCTAGTGCTCACACATGAGCCAGCAGTGTGCCCAGGTGGCCAAGAAGGCCAATAGCATCTTGACTTGTATCAGAAACAGTGTGGTCAGCAGGACAAGGGAGGAGATTCTGCCCCTGTACTTAGCATTGGTGAGGCCGCACCTCAAATCCTGTGCTCAGTTTTGGGCCCCTCACTATAAGAAAGACATTGAGGTGCTGGAGTGTGTCCAGAGAAGAGCGATGAAGATGGGGAAGGGGCTGGAGAACAAGTCTTATGGGGAGTGTCTAGTGGAACTAGGGTTGTTTAGCCTGGAGAAGAGGATGTTGAGAGGAGACCTCATCACTGTCTACAACTACCTAAATGGAGTCTGTAGTGAGGTGGCAATTGGTCTCTTCTCCCAAGTGATAGTTGATAGGATGAGAGGAAATGGCCTCAAGCTGAGCCAAGGGAAGTTTAGATTGGACATTAGGAAAAACTTCACAGAAAGTGTTACCAAGCACTGGCAGAGGCTGCCCAGGGAGGTGGTTGTGTCAACATACCTGGAGGTATTTAAAAGGCACGTAGATTAAGTGCTTAGGGATATGATTTAGTATTGGAAAGGTAAGGTTGAACTTGATCATCTCAAAGGTCTTTTCCAGCCTAGGGATTCTGTGATTCTACTTCTGTACAGCCTCACTCTTAGGCAGTATTATCTAAAAAAGCATCATGAAATCAAGACATAAATGCAAGCTTTGAAACAAGATATCTGGCTATGGTTCTGTCATACTGAGCAATACTTTTCATACTATTTTTAGTTCAGGACATGGCTGAAAAGACTACAATAGCGAGACCATACCGATTCAGTTAATGGGAAAGCAGTTTGAAAGTTGAATTAATGATGGATTTCTGTCCATTAAACCAAACAAATAATAATGAAAATCTCTGCTGTCTTGGAAAACTGATTTCTGCCTCTGAGCCAGGAGCAACATTATCAAATTTTACTATGTATCATCACAAACACTTAGCTATATGAAGTCTTGACAACTGCAGTCATTGCTGTCCTGTTGTTCCTTCTCATCACTATGGCAGTCTCTTGTTTATGGAAACAAGGTATCAGTCCAGATTTGGAGAATGACTAAGTTTTTTGGGGTGAGTGAGCAGTGAGGATGGCTGTAGATCAATTAAAGATCAGTTAAGGATCAGCTAAGAAGTTTCTTCATATTTTTTCAGAGATGACTGAAAGGCTCAAGCTTTATCATCCTTTTTTTTTTTTTTTTCTAAAGTCTACTTCCATACATCCTATGGTAGTTACCAAGAAAAAAATGATTCCAGAAATACAGGTCTGGTGGTTTAACCTTATCTGGCTTCCACCCAGCTGTTCTCTCACTCCCTGTCCTCTGCAGACAGGGGGAGAAAATAGAATGAGAAGGTCATGGATCAAGATAAGAACAGGGGCATCACTCACCAGTTACCATCATGGGCAAACCAGACTCTACTTGGGGAAGATTAACTTAATTTATTTACAATTAACAACAGAGTAGGCACATCAGGAACAGAGGTTGTGGTCAGCCTGTAACAGTTGTCTCTGCTGTTCCTTCTTCCTCATGCTCATCCTCTGCTCTAGCATAGGTCCTTCCCATGGGGTACAGTCTTTCAGTAATGGGCTGCTCTAGTGTGAGTCACTCATGGATCAAAGTTCCTGCCAGAAAGCCTCCTCCTGCATGGGCTTCTGTCCATGAGCCACCGCTCCTGCCAGGAGCCTGCTCCAGAACAGACTGTCCACGGGCTACAGCTTCCTTCAGATAATGTCTGCTTGCTGAAGGGTGGGTATCTGCTCTGCCATGGTCCTCCATGGGCTGCAGTAGGACAAATCGTATCATCATGATTTTCAACATGACCTGCAGGGGAATCTCTGCTCTGGTATCTGGAGCACCTCTGCCTCCTCATCTGACTTTGAGGCTGTTTCTCAAATTTTCTCACACCCTTCTCACAGCTGCTGCACAATGGTTTTTTTAACCTTTCTTAAACACATCATCACAGATGTGCTGCCATCATCACTGGTAGGCTCAGATTTGGCCAATGCTGGGTTTGTTTTGGAGCTGACTGGAATCCTCTGTGTCCCACATTGTGTCAGCTCCTGCTGTCTTATCACAAAGGCTTCTCTGAAGCCTCACCCCAACCCTACCAAAACCTTGTCGCATAAACCCAGTACAACAGGTTATTTGTGAGTTCAGGGTCTAACCCAAAGGAAAGTTTATACCTTATGCTCATCCACCTGCGATGATCATGAATGTTCATTTGTTTTAAATAGACATAACTGTAACTTGTAAAAACAACACACCATATAATACCTGAACTGTCTTGCTCAGTAGCTTAGATATACAAAGGGGAATACATGAAAATGATAGTAAATGAAGAGAAACTAAAATAACATTTTTTTGAGACACTGCTCAGAGAATTTGCTGAGGTTTCATCCAAACCATTTATAAGATTTCTATGAACCCGCATGGAACAATGATTTGTGTCCCCAGATTTGACTTGGGCAAGGACGTGGGGCAAGGCACTTGCTAAAAATGCTTTGTAGAGTGTGATGGAGTTTCACATTGGCCGGGACAGGCTGAGTTGCTAAAAAGATTTCATCTTACACGCATGAGAAGTGCTGTGTGAAGCTAATACTCTTAAATTATTGTTTAGAACATTTTCTTAGGCTAACTCTTTGGGGACTATAAGAGTAATAGTGGAGGGTTTTTTAAAGGCATTCAATGCGCTGCTGTGTCATTAATCTTTTTATTGATATTGAAGAGAGGTTTTAGTCAGCTCTAGGCTACATCTCCAGTGATATTTGATAAGTTCTGAGCAATGTTCTCAACAAAATATCATTGTAATTAAAACCAAGAAACGGCCTGATGGAACACAAAGTTTTTTTGTACTGTTCCTGGTTCATTCTACCCAATTCATCATCCCCATGATGATCAATGTAATCAATGGAGGAAAATAAAAAAGCAGCTTGTACTTGACACCTGACTGGAATAACCAAGAGTTTGTGAAGAAAGTTTTTTACCTGTTTTACCTCCAAATTAGGTACCTCTTGAGTGATATGTTTCCAAACACAAAGCTTAGGTTAGAGATGTTTATACTGAAAACAATAATCTTTTTTTTCCTTATAAATATTTCATGCCCTTTAATGGTCTGATGGCTTTCTTTTAGAAGTTTATTAGTTAAACATAACATTGTATTAGCCCATATATAAAGACTGATGGAATTAGAATAATGTAAATAAATTACAGTTTCTTCAGAGAGTGTCCTGTAGTATTTTGCTGGAGGAAGTGAGGCAATTTATGACTGGTAGGACTTCAAATTTATGAGCCAGTATCGCTCTAGAGAGATGGAGAGAATGAACAGCAATGTTTGTTTCTCCACAAGAAATTCATAGGAAATCTAAGTAGAGTATAAAGCTACATAATAAATTATCTGTTTAGAAAATACACTGTCAATGGATAAAAATGCTTTAAAACGTGCTAAGTGCACATATGAGCAGCATACTCAAAACATACTTCTCACCAAGGTGGCTGGAACTGAAAAAAAAGTAGACCTTGCCATAACTGCATCTTTATTAGTCGTACCTGGAACAAAAAGCAGTTGGTGTAAAAAGCACAGCAGTAATTAACCTTTGACTGGAGGATACGAAGATGAGTGTTCCTTTCTTATGATCAGTGTAGGATCTGACTTCAATTAGGTCTTCAATTGATGGTAATATTTATGATATTAATTATACGTAACTCTTCCATTTTGAAAGCAGAAAATAATGGGTATAGAATTCACACATATTAAAAAGAAAAGCCTTTTAGCTACTTCCAAAAACCACTTTTGAGTGTCCAAAGCAAACATGAAATTAGAGTGCCAAGGTTTAGGAGTATGTGACACTTTTCTGCACACACTTTAATATGCAGGTATGCTTTAAGCTTCTATGCTAATGATCTGCATTTCTATTTAAGTTGGGTGGTACCTCCAGGAAGCAATGAAATTGAAAATTTTCTTGGTATTCCTGTTACTAAAATAATGACTAAAAACACACAGGCAGCTTTAATTCAGATATTTTGAGTGTTTGGGGAAACATTTTGAGTGTTCCCTATTTTGAGTGTTTGGGGAAACAAAACATTTCTTTTTTTCTCGTTGTTTTCACTTACTGTCTTTTTAATCCACTTTTTTTTTTTTATGCAACAAAGTTATGATTCCTTCCTGAATCTTCAAATAATTAAGATGACATCAAAAAGATTTTTTTGTATGGAGTCTTATTAGCATCTCTCTGAATTGATTTTCAGTGGGACTAGCATTCATAGGTACAGTGTTTTGTCTTGTTTGAGATAACTGTGAAGCAGTAGCCAGCAGCCATCTTCAGCACTCATTTTGGGTTCAGGGGGTAGTACAGGGACTCTTCCACAGGCATTCTGGGTGAAGCCACTCTGATTTAGAATCATGGAATCATAGAATCGTTAGGTTGAAAAAGATCATCTTAGAGATCATCAAGCCCAACGGTACCTGTTCAGTACTAAATCATATACTTAAGCACATCATCTACCTGCCTTTTAAATATCTCAATCATCTTCCCTGGGCAGCCTCTGCCAGTGCTTGAGAACCAATTTGGTGACGATATTTTTCCTAATGTCCAATCTAAGCTTCCCTTGACACATCCTAAGGCCACTTCCTCTTGTCCTATCACCTGTCACTTGGAAGAAGAGGCCAACAGCCACGTCCCTAAAACCTCCTTTTAGGCAGTTGTAGAGAGCAATAAGGTCTTTCCTCAGCCTCCTCTTCTCCAGGCTAAACAACCCCAGTTCCACCAGTCGTTCCTTGTAAGATTTGTACTCCAGCTCATTCACCAGCTTCGTTGCTCTTCCCCGGACACACTCTCTTCTCCAGCACCTCAATGTCTTTCTTATAGTGAGGGGTCCAAAACTGAACTCAGGATTTGAGGTGTGGCCTCACCAGTGCTGAGTACAGGGGGAGAATCACTCCCCTGGCCCTGCTGACCACACTGGTTTTGATACAAGCCAAGATGCCCTTGACCTTCTTGGCCACCTGGGCACACTTCTGGTTCATGTTCAGTCGGCTGTTGATCAACACCCCCAGGTCTTTCTCTGCCAGGCAGCTTTCAGCCACTCTTCCACAAACCTGTAATGCTGCATGGTGTTTTTGTGTCCCAAGCACAGGACTCGCGATTTGGTCTTGTTGAAGCTCATGCCATTGGCCTGAGCCCATCAATCCAGCCTGTTCAGATCCCTCCATAGAGCCTCTCTACCCTCCAGCAGATCAACACTTCCTCTCAGTTTAGTGTTGTCTGCAAACTTGCTGAAGGTGTACTCAATCCCCTCATCAGGTCATGGATAAAGATATTGAATGGGGCTGGACCCAGCACCAAGCCCTGGCGACACCATTTGTGACCACCAATATAAATTTGAATGTAAAGGCACCTAGTTATATCATGCCATGCCCTACTACTTTTCTCTTGGGCCAGAGAATAAACTCTGTGCATCTGTCCAAAAGGCCAGTCTTCAAATCACAACATTTAGTCTTGTTTATTTTGGTTGGGATGGTTTATGAAGCACTCATACAATCAACCACCTATGGCTCAGAGGGGATGGTAGTGCCTGATAAGGGAGCTGTAGTAAACAGCTCACGATAGCCTAGTTGCCTAGTTGATAACACTCTTTCCATCAGAATAACATAACATAATTCCTCCTAAATAACATCTGCATGTAGCCTAAATTCCAAAGTGAACTGCGTATACCTAATTGTTTTTGAGTTCTTAGAAACAAATCCATCAATGGAGTATTCAAAGAGAAATGGAGTGGTGTTTTTTTGCCTCATAAATGTCTATCTTCAACCCCGTGATCACTGCAACGTTTACACTAAAGACAGAATTAGGCAGTATCCATCGTGTATTATTCAGAGATTGTCTTTAATGGAGACAATGGAAATTGTCCTTAATGATGTCCTGTTAGACAGGCCACCTCCTCAGGGTTCATATCAAATGTTTATTTGTTAATAATTCATAATATGTGTCCCTTGTTACAGCTGTTTGTGGATATTGATAGGAGTGTCTAATGAGGAGGGATGAGGTATAAATCTGCACTATTATTTTTTTTATTAATCTGCACCCTATTCAATCTAATTATTTGCAAGTATATCTTAATGACTGACATTGCAGTGTCACCAGACTGGATATTTCTGAATGTTTATGTAAATCTACAATGCCCCACTAACCCAGATAGAACCAAACTGGCTGTACGCACTAAAGAATTATTCCATTTGTCTTTTAATTTTACCATGTCTCTTCTCCACGAGGGACTTGCTTTCTAGCAACGTGTTCAGGAATTGAGAAGGGAAATGAAGGATTGAATATGTTTTTCCTCATACAATTGGTTTTGTCTTTTTTTTTTTCCCTTGTGACTGCAAACAGACAGACAGTTAAAAGACCCAAGTGATGCACATGTGCAGGTATAAGCACAGGGAAACAATAAGCAGAAGATAGGGAATATTTCTGAATGGCAGAAAAATGTCCAAAAGTCACACTAAAAATGTCAGGAAAAGTTAGATTTACAAAAAAAGAAATAAAAAAAAAAATCCCAGAAAGCTTCCATTAAAAATTAACATAAAATTTCCATTAAAAAGTATCGTAAGCATAATTGAAGACATTTAACAATCTGGTACAGTGAACATCCAGTCTCCTAAAAATAATTTGTTCTACAGATAATTACCACTTGGCTGAACCATAATTATTTAATAGCCATAAACAATTCTTTGTCTCCTGATGAAGAAGATCAGGTTAAATACTAAATATGCACAATATAATATTCAATTCACTTACCATATTCTTCAGCAGTAATAATTACCTAGAGAAATTGTTAGTTTTCTGCTTTCATTACCGTATTTTTTTATGGAAAGGAAAACCACTACATTACTAGATTTTACTTCTTAACTTTATGACACACTTTCCTTTTTCCCAGGGACAAGAGATGACACTTAATAAAAGCTGTGTCTGAGATAATAAAAAGAATTTAAAGAAGACCTATCAATGAAATAAAGTATTGATTCTTTCTTTGACGGTCATATCTGTCCCTCAGCTCTCCTTGATTGCTAGTTTTGGGCTTATTAATTTTATTTTTTCTAAAATGTTTTTCCTCCAGTTAGCAAACAAGTAGTATCCCTCAAAGTTTAAGATACGATTTCTTCATATCAGCTTATTGTTCTCAGCTAACCCAGAGCATTTGCTGGGCTTCTCATTCTTCAGTGTTAGCTTTCAGGTGTCACTCTTCTTTACACTCAAGCCTGGATGTTAGTAGTCAACTGAATCTCAAGTTGTATTCAACTCACATATTATTTCTTTTGATTTTCATTACAACAAAGCAGTAGGTATTATCTTGTCAACGAGTTCCTGTTTAAGACTCACTGCACGGCACAGAAATCTTTGTAATATAGGAAGAATTATATATACATGATTTCTGTTCGTGGACTAAAATTTTAATTTAGTAACCCCTAAGTTAAAACAGGTTTTTGATCATTTTGGAGGAACAACTAAGAGAAATCAGCAGAGGTCTGTACATGTACATAGAAATCTGCCTTTTTAGTAACTCTTGGTTTCCTCTTTTTTATGTATCCGGACACTCATGTGAGCACGCATCCCTTAGTGTAGGAGTGTTGTGCCCAGCCAGTCCATCAATGCTTTATTATGCAGGTGCTGTTCAGCTACTTAAGAAGTGCTCCTTCCACCTCAAGATATCATATTTGCTAAACTCTACAATAACAACAGCTGAAATCACAAGAATTCTACATTTGTTACAAGCCAAGCATCACCATAAATGTTTTTCATTAGATTTAGAACAGATTTAAAAACTTCATGGAAACTATAGAAACTCATAAAAAACTGAAATGCAAACATTAGCACAAATTAGCATGGTTTGTCTTAGAAAATCATGTAATTAGCTGTACTTCTCAGCTTCAGGCTAGCCATACTTTATTTACATAGCAACACAGTGGTTTAGCTTTTTGAAATGCAGAGTTAAGAAAAAGTTGCATAATCTATTTTCTTGTCTTTATCCAAATTAGTCAATGTTTCATTGTCAATGGTATGTTTCAAGTCATTCAATATCCAGCGAATCATATTTATCTTATCTTACCATAAGGGCTGTAGTATTTTCTTATTTCTTTGCATAGCTGGCACAGAGTATTTTTAACAAAAAGGGAGCAATTTTATTGATTAGAATAATTTTGCCAAAACCAGCAAGTACTTTCCAAAGAAATTTCTGTGCTGTGTTTGAGAATGAATGGCACAGCAATAATCAAAGAACAATGATATATATCTTCCTCCCTTTTTAAATTATACTCTTCTTTTCATAATCGAACAAAGGTCCTATTGAATACAATGGAAGTTCTGATTTGAAAAACGAAGGAAAGGAAGATAAGATCTGGAATGGGCAATTTGTTTTAAGCTATCAAGCTATAAACGGGTAGAACAAGAGGTTGTGTGCTGCTTAAGTGCCAGCCAGGGTTAAACGGTAACACAGTCGCACAGAAGGCGCTGCTGAGAATTTGTAACTGAGATCTTTTACATATGGATGCATGTGGAGGAAAGCAAGAGTGAATGAGCAATATCCTGGCAAGGCTGTCTGCCACCAGAGCTAAAAACAGGGCTGCTGAGACTGAAATGAGCAGCACGACGCACCAGGAAATCATCGCTTCACAGAGGAAGCATATCCTCTTCCCCTAGCTATTCCTGGGGGATGTGGGGACTCACCTTTCCTGTTCAGCTCTCTCAGCTCTACCTGCTCAAAGAACGTTAAAGGAAAAGGAGTGGGGAGGAGAATAAAAAATAGGGGAAGGTTGATGAATCTCCCTACATCCGTAATCACATTGTACTAACACTCCTTGTGTATAGGTACAAATGAACACCCTAAAGCAAGAGTAAGGAGGTAATTTTCAGTAGTGGCTAAGCAGGCCTATGACCTGGTCTTGGATAACATCAAGTCTCAGGGTGAAAAGTTGATGAAATCCACAAAATAATCATCTCTGCCCAAGCTAAGGCCAGATCTTGGATGGTTAACAAGGATGATAAGCATCCTGGTCTTCAAGCTGGTAAGCTCAAGTCAGTGTGACCCTTTCTGCTGAAGACTGCTTATTTTAGGAAGATGGCTTGGCTCTGGCTATCACAAATTGTTCACTTAATTGTTCAAATAGCTGGTTATAAACATCCCAGATCTTCAGCTAACCCCTCAGTTTTCTGTAAGCAGTAATTACCCACACATACAGAATGCTCTAATGACTTACCACCTCTCCTTTGATAACACACACTTCCTTCCAATTATTCACATCTGCTTTCTTCTCTATTATTTCAGTAGAATAAGTTAAATTTAAGGCCTCTGTTTTCAGTTTCTCTCTGTCTTGAAGTTCTATTCTAGTTTCTATTCTAGCTTCTATTTCAGATTTATGTTGAAAAATTCATTCATACTTTCCAGCTATCCTGTGTTTTAATGAAAGCCAATAGCATCATCCTATAAGCCTCAGCCTGATGAAAGAAATTATGGAGATACAAGTCCTAAAGAGTTGCCTGGATGGGCATAAAGCTGCACTGGCATTGGAAAGTTCAGAATAATGCACGATTTTCTTAATGAGAATTGAAAGGTCTTATTTCATGTCAACTTGCTTAGAAATAAATTGGAAGCTACGTCTCTCAAAAACATGGCAGGAGGCATCTAATTTGGAAAAGTGGTACCAAGACTCTGCAGCACATTGACAAGCTATTTACATCCTACTTGGCCCATGTAATCTGGGAGCGTAAAGAGGAGAGCATTACAGAAAACCTGACTTTGTCTTCTCTTGCTAGCTGCAGCATAATACTAGAAATATCTATATATTCTGTTACCTGTAGTATGAATTGCACTCGGAGCTAATGTTTTGGAGGGTTCTTTTCTTCATGGCTAAATCTCACCCAGATTTTGGTAAGCCATCTGTTAAACGAAATAATACAGAGCTCCTTCCAAATTGCAGGGATAGTAATTCCAGCAGTTAATAACAACAGATGAAATAATACATACTGAGCAAGTCTAGTAGAGTAATTATCAGCTCTTAAAAAAGCTGAAGTGGAAGATAATAGGTGATTCATTTAAAATGAAATTGAATATTTTTTCCACCAAAGAGAACTGATTTCTGCACAATACCACTGCATATGAATCCGAGCACATTTACCCACATGCTCTTAAACATAAATCACTGCTGACAATGACACCAACAACAGAGTAGGAACATCCTCAATCTGCTTAATGGATGAAATCCAGTTTGTGCAGGGGACCTGAATAGCACTAGGCAAGAAATATGACCATTGCAATTTTAGATAATGAAATAACAAAGGATTCAGAACATACTCAGAGAATGCAAACTCAAAGTCCTCTTGAATCTGATGTATTATGAGTCAAACACTTTATTTCTGAAATACAGTTTTCTGAATTTATACTGTGGGTATGTAGCTGACACAGCAAAACAAATGAATTGGCGTATGTTTCACGTTACTATAAATTGTGCCTAAACCCCAGGACCTGAGTACAAATATGCCCCCAAAAGGAGGAATTACAAATTTATTTTGGATTTCTGGCATGGTCTTTTCATCCAGGAATTAAATATTAGACTGCATTGAGCACCTCATATAAAACTTTTAATTCCTGTGGAAGCTGAGTTCAGGTCAGGGGCTGATTTGCATTTTACCTGGCTGTTTCTTGGGGTGCTATTTCTTAGCAAACAGATCTACCACTCACCTCCTGGGGAGGAGATAACACAGCTGTGTAACACAACCTGGACCTACTCAGGGAGCTGGAATGCATGTCAGGCTCGAGGAGTGTTCAAAGGTCTGGAGAAACAGGCCACTTCTGAGAACAGTATTAATGACATTTTGTTTAGATACTGTTATTAATAAATAATTAAGAAAAAAATTATCACTTAAGTCAGATAAGATAATTCCTTTGTTATCTCAGTTGCGTATAGTGAGTTACATAACATATTTTTAGAAATCTGTTGTTTCTAGAGAGGAAGTGTTACCTTAGAATGTTTTCCCTATAGCTGTATTTTAAGATACACTAGAAGCTGTAGGAGTCCTGCTTTCTTTGTTTTTTTCATTGTAATTTGTTTTTTTTTCATTGAAAACTATACTTCACAAATAGTAATATTCTTGTGCTTTCATTTGTATTGTGAAAATAATATAGGCAAGCAATCTGAGATGCAAAAAAGATCTTTGAAATAAATGTAGCTGGGCACATTTTCAAATACTTTCCTAATGCTGTAAAACATGGAGATATGTTAAACAGGCCGTTAAAAAATATAAATTACCTACCGAAATTAAAAAAAAATGCAAAGCACTAATCCTATTGTAACGGATATTCATATACTATATGGAGTTCTGGAAATTGGAAAATATCCATTCACACAACTACAGTGTAATGGACCTGGAAACTTAATTCAGTGAAAAGACTATAACTTCCTGCATAGCTTATTATATTGATATTTTCCTGCACAAACTCAGATGGCTTTTTTTAAAGTTAAGCCTAGCATAAGCTAAAGATACATTAATTTTTTTTCTTCTGATGTATCTTGATGAAGTTACTGGAATTAATTACACTAGTAAAAACTTTGTATAAGAACAATGCTTATGCCCTTTAGGTGCTGGTACATACTATTTTGGAATAGAATCATAGAATCATAGAATAGCTTGGGTTAGAAGGGACCTTACTGATTATCTGGTTCCAACGCCTCTGCCAAGGGCAGGGACACCTCCCACCAGATCAAGCTGCCCAAGGCCCCATCCAACCTGACCTTCAACATCTCCAGGGATGGGGCAGCAACAGCTTCCGCGGGAAACCTGTGCCAGTGCCTCACCACCCTCATGGTGAAGAAATTCTTCCTTATTTCTAGTCTAAATCTGCCTCGCCCCAGTTTATAACCATTGCCCTGAGTCCTATCACTACAAACCTTTGTAAAAAGTCACTCCCCAGCTTTCCTGAAGGCCTCCTTCAGAAGGCCAACAGTTTCATAAATTTCTTATGCTGAGGATTCCAGAATTAGACATAGTACTCCAGATGAGGTCTCACAAGAGAGGAATAGAGTGGCAGAATCACTTTCCTTGACCTGCTGGCTACACTTCTTTTCACAGAATCTCAGAACCACTAGGTTGGAAAAGACCCACCGGATCATCGAGTCCAACCATTCCTCATTCACTAAACCATGTGCCTCAGCACCTCATCCACCTGTCTTTTAAACACCTCCAGGGAAGGTGGCTCAACCACCTCCCTGGGCAGCCTCTGCCAGTGCCCAATGACCCTTTCTGGGAAAAATTTTTTCAAGATGACAAGCCTGAACCTCCCCTGGCGGAGCTTGAGGCCATTCCCTCTTGTCCTGTCCCCTGTCACTTAGGAGAAGAGGCCAGCTCCCTCCCCTCCACAACCTCCTTTCAGGTAGTTGTAGAGAGCAATGAGGTCTCCCCTCAGCCTCCTCTTCTCCAGGCTAAACAACCCCAGCTCCATCAGCTGCTCCTTGTAAGACGCAGCCCAGGACAGGCTGCCCAGGGCATGGTTGGCTTTCTGGGCTGTGAGTGGACATTACCAGGTCTTGTCGAGCTTCTCACCAACCAGCACCCCCAAGTTTTTCTCTGCAGGTCTGCTCTTAACCTCATCATCCCCCATCCGTTATTGAAACTGGGGATTGCCCTGACCCAGGTGTAGGATTCAATAGTTTGGCTGGATTGTTTATGAGGGATTTCTAAGAGCATTTGTTTGCTGAAAAATATTCCTTTTCCGGCACTACTGTCAAAAAATTTCAATGATAGTTGGTACTTTGAACTAGATCTATTTTAGTCATGGATTTATGCATACTAAAACTAAAATAAAAAATAAATCCTATATTTCTATTACAGGATTTTGTTTTGAGAAGTATTCCAACAACAGAAGGGTTCATGTTCAGAAAATGGCTGACATTTAAATCTGGATGGAGATACAGGAAGATGACTGCATGAAAACAGCTTTTTTTTTTAGTATGTTAAGTATTGACTTACATTCTCACTCTTCTAGGGACTGCAGAAGATGTGTCCCACTGCCGTCAATACATTTTGTCATAATTCCCTGATACTGAAATTCATTATCTTTTCCCAAATTGCTATTTTTCCATTCTGAAGTATTAGAATCTTTGTTTCCAGTACTATTAAACTGCCATTTAAGGTTTCTGTCTTTTGACTCCTATAATCTTGACATTTCAATATTCTACTTTATTAGTTTCCAGTTCAAATCAATGCCATTTGTTTTAAAATATTGCTGAGTTTATAGATGTCTTCCCCAGACAAGCTGTTAATTTGAAAGAATGCTTTTATTGCCCTTTTGTTTGTTTGTTTGTTTGGGTTTTGGTTTTTTTTGAAAACCACAGAAATCAGGCTATTTGAGCCTTTATACGAAAAAAAGCTCAGTTCCTTTGATAACTCTGACAGTCTTATTATCCAGTTCTCCCAATGTGGTTTTTTTTTTTATTTTATTTTCAACAGAATGACTAAAATTTCACATGATGCTCCTGAAGAAATACTTCCTCAACTGATGCTTCCTGCAGTCTTTTTATCCAGTGTCAAAAGGATGGTTTGGACTTGTGATTGTTAATGTGTTTTTCTTCTCCACAACTTCCACAACTGAATTCTCAACATATAGTTCAAAATTTTATATTTGGATGTATATAATATTTATACTTTCAGCTGATAGATTTTGTTCTATTTCCATGATCCCTATACTTAAAGCTACCCTGTCTTTTCCTGAATTATAGAATTATAGAATCATAGAATAGTTTGGGTTGGAAGGGACCTTAAAGATCATCCAGTTCCACCCTCACTGCCATGGGCAGGGACACCTCCCACCAGACCAGGCTGCCCAAGGCCCCATCCAACCTGGCCTTCAACACCTCCAGGGAGGTGTTCAGCTTCAGGGAAGCAGCAACAGCTTCCCTGGGCAACCTGTGCCAGTGCCTCACCACTCTCATCGTGAAGAAATTCATCCTTATGTCTCATCTAAATCTGCCTCTCTCCAGTTTATAACCATTGGCCCTTGTCCTGTCACTACAAGCCTTTGTAAAAAGTCCCTCCCCAGCTTTCTTTTAGCCCCTTTCAGGTAATGGAAGGTCCCTATAAGATCTCCTTGGAGCCTTCTCTTTTCCAGGCTGAAGAACCCTAACGCTTTCAGCCTGTCCTCATAGGGAAGGTGCTCCAACCCTCTGATCATCTTTGTAGCTCTCCTCTGGGCCTGTTCCAACAGCTCCATATCCTTCTTTCGTTGAGGATTCCAGAACTGGACACAGTACTCCAGGTGAGGTCCCATGAGAGCAGAGCTGAGGGGGAGAATCACCTCCTTCAACCTGCTGGCCACGCTTCTTTTGATGCAACCCAGGACACAGTTGGCTTTCTTGGTTGTGAGCACATATTGCCAGCTCATACCAAGCTTCTCATCAATCATCACCCACAAGTCCTTCTCCTCAGGGCTGCTCTCAATTGTATTGAGATTGAATTGCATTACTATTATTAGTCTCCACTTTGCCTCCCACAGAGATATCTCTAGAACATCACCTTTGCATACTCTATTGTTTTTACTGTGGACTACATCATGGAAAGATATAGACCAGTCCACAATTCTGTGACATTACTTCTCATTCTCCATGCACAGCTGAAACAAGCTGCTGCTACTTTGCTTATTTGCTTAAGAAAGAGCAAGAATATTTCCTTGAAACCTATACAGCAAAATTCTTGAGACTGCCTTAAGAAAACCTGCCACGAAGACCAGGAATAACACTGAAAAACTGAAAACTGTGCAGTATTGTCTGTGCTCATTTTTCTGGTAAACTATTTAATATACTGTGATTTAGGTTGCTAAATGGATACAGTATCATACACGTGGTAAATACAAGATAGCGACTACATATTAATGTTCGTATTTGGAACCTAATTCTTCTATATCCTGCTTAAGATTCCCTAAAACACTCTGGTATATGCTTCATTTTATTCATGTGAGTTTTCCCACTGAAATAATAGAAATTGCTTTGGACAGGATGTTATGTAGGTGTATTAGTCCTTGTAAAATCCTTAGGTTCTGGAAGTCAACTCAAGAATCCACAGCTTGATCCAAAGATGATGACCGACTGATGTGATAATATATTAAACTGAAAGTTCCAACACAAGACAACTTACAACATTCTGACCTCTGTACCTTGGTTTCATAGCTATAATTGGTCTTAATTTCCTACTTTCCGACTTCAGTTTATAAAACCTTGTATAATAAGCCATATATATTCCTTTAATCACCATGACTTAGCAGAAGTTCAGAGCAAACAAAGAATGTGTATTTAATTTATATAACAGCAAAACTTTATTCAGATTGTGAAACATCTTTGGGTTTCTGTTTTAAAATTAGGGATTCACATTGATATCTGTCAATGCATTGTTGGATAAAACTTCATCATAAACTAGCGAGTTCTTATACAGTCTTCAAAGTACTGCATTTTAATGTGTTTTAGGCAAGATAATCGATGAAGAACATACTGCCAGCACTCCAGATGTGAACATGAAGTAACTATGTATGGAAAGCTAAAAAAAATGCAGATTTTCAATGCATTTTGAAAAAGTTTTTATAAAGTTGTAGAAATGTAACCTTGACACCATTATACTATCTTGACTGAGAAGAGTGAAAAGAATAGTGATCCTGGAATTTTGCTCTTTCTGTTGATTTAGAAAAGAGACAAGCGTGTGATATTTGGGGATATAGGGGACAGCAAAGGATGGATTTGAAGAGGTATGGGCAAAGAACATAAGCTTAGTTCTGCCAGAAGTTCCTACTGAGATCCAGTTTAGCAGATCGAACCATGATATTGGAGGACAAGTGATTTTTTGTGATCTGCTGTAGAAGCAAATTAATGAGAGTTTTTAGGAGTGGCATTGTCTTTGTCTTTCATGACTGCAACGGTGGTGACATACTGGGATTTTCCATAGAGGAGTGAAAGGCAGTTTTATCAGGTCAGAACTGGGTTTATCCTTGTTTTTCCTCAGTAAGTGTGACGGATGGAGGAGAGATCTCTAGCACACCAGAAACGGAAGCAAACTGCAGAGAAAATTGCGTCTAAAACAGTTGAGAGCTGAGATTAGGTGTATCCCTAGTACAACTTCAACGAATGAGGAGACACCTCTTTTCTCCCTATGCTGCAATGTCATCCAAGGAGAAACAAGTAAAACCTGAGCAAGGATGTATGTCAGACAGCATAGGTCATAAACTGGCGGTAGGAACGAGAAATAGAGAAATAAGTTTGATGTTTTTTTTGCGAGAGCATTCCCAAATAGATAAAAATTGCAACAATTTCAATCCCATCTGTCACATCTTGTAATTTTTGTGTGTGTCTAAGACCAGAAAGCATGATTTGTCATCACTGATCAAGGCTTTGTTGGTATTGCTTATGAAGACTCCTGGCTCCAGAGATTTTAAAGAATCAAAAATAAAAGGAAGATCAAAACCACGCAAAGTCTCACAAAAAGGTTTTGCTCTTCACACACACAGACATTAATCTAAGAGGACAATCCTGTGTCTTCGTGATCCATTTGAAATACTTGAATCCCAGGAACCAGAGATTTCTTGAAATGCTTACCTCTAGTAAAACATAATTACAACCGATTTATCAGAAATTAAGCAGTTAAAAAAATCATGGAATCATAGAAACATAGAATCACTGAAATTCTTCCTAATGTCTAGTCTGAATCTACCCTTCTCCAGTTTATACCCATTCCCCTCATCCTATCACCACAAGCCTTTATGAACAGTCCCTCTCCAGCTTTCTTGTAGGCTCCTTTCAGTTACTGGAAGGTTGCTATAAGATCTCCTCAGAGCCTTCTCATATGGTTCTGAGCTTTAGAATCAGACATTATTTTATTTTTATCCACTTCTCTGGATAGAAAAGAGATTCTTTGGTAACTCGCCAGCAAGAATGATGTATTATTGGGGTAATGTTATGATATAATTGCTGTCATGACATACAGGTCTCATCCTTTTCCCCCCTACTCCACCACACTCCATCCTGGATAGAATCATAGAATCATAGAATAACCAGGTTGGAAGAGACCCACCGGATCATCGAGTCCAACCATTCCTATCAAACACTAAACCATGTCCCTTAGCACCTCGTCCACCTGTGCCTTAAACACCTCTAGGGAAGGTGACTCAACCACCTCCCTGGGCAGCCTGTTCCAGTGCCCAATGATCCTTTCCGTGAAGAATTTTTTCCTAATGTCCAGCCTAAACCTCCCCTGGCGGAGCTTGAGGCCATATCTTGCCTCATTTCACAATACTGTGTGTACTTTTGATCTCACTCATAGAAATCAGAATGAAAGTTGACCTCCCATAGATCAAGTATCCACTTCGAGGTGATGAGCTCAAATTGAGAGTTCCCACAGTATGGGCCTAAATACCAAGGCTAAAATACCCAGTGATCCACTAATGACCAGCACAGGTTCTCATACCTAGTTTATCTGTCGCATCTGTGTGCCGCTTTGTGTGTATCCAAGTCACACGCAGTGACTCTCTGTGGGTTGTGTTGCCTCCTAGCATTCTCCTTGCTCCTTCTACATACTCTACAGCTTGACAACCTTTGTCATAGTGCAGTGTTCCAGCTGAGATTTCACTAGTGCTAAACCAAGAATAGATTATTTGCTTCTTTTTTCTTCTGCAGAAACACTCTAACAAAAAGTAGAGTAAAAAAATAATATTTGCTTTTGTGAATCAGTATACATCTCATAGGCTTTTTTATTGTCTGTTGGTTTTCCTTTTTAACCTTTCTGATTTCATGGCTTTGGTTCTGTTTCAATAGATGACTTTATTCTCATCCTTATCATGGTCTAAAGGGTTTGCCAGCCCTTCCTGCATCATATCAGATGCAAAGAGCATAAACTGAACCTTTATACCATCTTCTGTCTCTATAGAAAATATCAAATAAAACCGAGCTCTGAAGAGTCCCCTTTAGTCTTTAAAACGCCTTCTAACGTGGGCGATGAGTACCTGCTCTCAGTGATTTTGTTCTAGCCAATTGCACACCTACTTGATGATGATTTCATCTTCACCACGCTTCCTCAGTCACATAATCACAGAACGCCACTTGAGACAGTGCCAAAAATTGTACTGAAGTCGGTGTGTTACATTTACTACCTTTCCTTTATCCTTTAAATGACTTGTTTAATAAAATAAAATAAAAAAATAATAAAAAAAGTTTGTTGGGCTTGATTTATTCTTCAAGAACTAATGTTCGGCAGTTTTTATCACCATTTTATGTTCTAGATACTTAAACTGATTGTCTAATGATTTGTTGCAGGCATTACATTTGAGTGCTGTGAGCTATAATTCTCTAGGTCCTCCATACTCTCCCTTTCATGGATAAATAAAATGTTTGTTATTCCGTTCTTCTCAATTCTTAAACATAATTGACAGTGATTCAATCATTATATTGTCTAGTTCCTTCACTGCTCTAAGGTGAATTAGGACTTTCTTACTCGAATACATCTATCTCATCTAAAACATATTTAGCTTAGGGGGTTTGAACATTTTATTTGTAAAATTAATGTAATCAAAGATCTGGCTACAGTCAATATTGTGTTTTGAAACTGAGACAAAAGTCATTTAATTTTCCATTTTTTTTTTGTCTCATTCACTTCTAGCTTCTCTTTCATTTTTCTTATTAACTGATCTATGTTTGACCTTTTTATACACTGTAACATGACACTTGGTTTTGTATCTTGCTTCAGTTTGTAGGGATATTAGGGATATTAAATATCCCTACAAGCTTTCTATTTCTATGATTTCATAGGCATAATTTTATGCATAAAACAACTATTTATGAATTACACAATTGCCCTACTGTTTTATTCAAGGATTAATCCAGGAAATGTAGGAATTAGTAGAGTAACTATGAATTAGACCAGGACACTCCCTATCAGTTACACCTTTTTCTTTTGTTCAGTACCTCTTCACAAGTTTTAGTGGGATTACATCAGTTTACACCAGAAGAAAATTTGGAGCCGTATGTCCTCCCAGTGTTGTAAATCCATTATTTACACAACACAAACCAGTTTGATATGCAATTATATTGAGAGGAATTTCTCCCACATGTTTTAAATGTAGTTTCTGGACCCTTTCTTTTCTTTAAAAACATGCAGCAAAATATCTACAGACAGAACGCAGTACAGTTCAAAGCAAGGATGACCCCCCAACCTAACAACAATTTAGAGTTTGTGCAGTTGTCCAACTTAAAAGAAAATGAAACCAATTGGTCTTCAAGATACATAGGAAAATCTGATTTTTAAGACCAGACTTTAATCCCCTAAAGGCAAATCAGAACATGACCCTATTGCTCCAGCTCTCAGCTTGAACATCTTTAGTTTCTTTTTCTGATCTTTTATCCTAATTCTTTGTGCCAACAATCCTCTCTCAGTGGTATCATAGCATTTCTTCTGGGCCATAGGCAACGCTGATTAGATGTTCTTCTATAAAAAAGAAAAGACGTACTCAAGGACACATCTGCCAGCTTTGATCTGTACAGCTATTGGTTGTGACAGTGACGCTGCCTCCATATGATAGCTGCATTACATCCATTTAGAGATATATTGTGCTAGCACTCTTGTTCTCTCTCATGTCCAAAACTTGGCAAGGAGTGGGACCTCCTTCCCTTGATCCCTCCTAGTCACTTCCTTCGAAGTTCATATTAGCCTTGAAAACTTCTCATCCTTAGAATTAACTGTTGAAAACCAACCACTCAAATGGCAAGACTTTTTTCTGAAGCATGAGACTATCACTTACTTGGAAGGATTTGCATAGATTGGTCTGTTTCTCTTCGCAGATGATAACGACACTATTACAGGAGAGTATTAAATATCTTTTTCATGAACTAAAGGTGTCAGCAATAAATATAGTGTAGGTAGTGCTTGAATGTGGACAACATAGCATGCAGCTGCAGTGGGACTGACTGGTATTTATGAATTCTATAGTACCAGATGAAATTCTATGAGAGCTGGTTATAGAAAAAAGCATCTCTTGTATAGGTAAGAAATTCATCCTTGAATCATATCTGACCTTCCAAAAGGCTATAACCATTTCTTGTCCAATTGAATTGGCAATGGTGGAAGTGAATGTGATAAGTCAAGGTACAGCAAGCACTGTTCGTGCTGTGCAAACATTACTGATATAAGTTAAAGCATGACCTACAAAAATGACAAAGGCAGAAAATGCAGAATCATAAACTCAGTAAATTGAAAAGATGCAAGAAAAATATTTTTCCTATATGGACTTGCAAAATACACTGAAAACTACAACAGACCTCTCAAGATGACTATAGTGAATGCACTGCTTAAGTACCAGATTTTACCCTTAGAGACATTACAGCTTCTAATATGAATACATGAATGAAGTTCTCAGATATTCCTATCTTCAGTATTGAAAAAAATGCAAACTGTCCCAAATATTCAAAGTATTACTTAGGCTTCCGATGAGTTGGGAAGCTCGCCACAGCCTAAGGAAATTGTTAGCCATACACACAGCAGTTTCTTTATTATTTAACTCTATTTGCTTTATTCTTTGCTCTGAGCTATCTACTGGATGATCTAAATTGCTGTGTAGATTATCTTAAAGTTGATCTATCAGAGGTCAGGGATGCTTTTAGCTTCCTTGAGAGAAACTACATGAAGTTCAGCTAAGGCAAAGGAAATTTTTTCCATGTGGAGTAGAATGACCTCATGCACCACCACGTTCTGGTCTCCAGGTGGCTAGCAAACACTTTTGCTAAGAATGACCTGCCCATGTAGACAACAAATTGAACATGTGCCTGCATTATGCTCTCGCAGCAAACAAGAGCAGCTGCATAAAGCACAGCATTAGAAAAAAAGCGTAGTCAGAAGGTCAGGGAAAGTGATTATTTCCATCTGTTTTGCACTTGTGATACCTCATCTGAAATACTGTGTTCAGTTTGGAGACTTTCAAAGGAGGATCAGCAAAAAAGGAGGTATCAAATGGAGGACCACCAGGCTGGCCAGGGGGCTGGAGAACACGGTAGAGGAGAGCCAGAGAGTACTGATTTTGATCAGCATGGAGAAAAGAAAGAGAACGGGAACATAGTTTCTACCTTTAGCTACCTAAAGGTTACAGTGAAATGGGGTTTACACTTTTTATTTTAGATGAGACATTACAGAAGGAGAAAGGTCAACCATCACAAGTTGTAATAAAGGAAATTCGATTGAAGAAGGAAAAAAAATATTCACGGGGACAATTATTCACTAGGAAAGCAGTAGAAGAGGGGCCCAGAGAAGGCATGAGATCTCTGTTCAACACAAGGCGACCTGACATCACTTTGAAGTTAGCCCTGGTTTGAGGAGGACTTTGAACAGAGTAGTTCCCAGAGGTCCCTTCCAACCTAACTTCCTCTGTGGCACTGGATATAAGATTCTATAAATAATTCATGAAATCTGAAATCTATTCTGTACTGTCAATGCAGAAAACTCTGCTGAGCTGAGTAGCCCTTATAGCTACCAGCTGCAGCACCACTGTCATAGGGAGTTCAGTCTCAGCTGTCAAAAAATTCACTATAAAGAAATTTGTTCTGAATATGAAAATTCTTCCTTGTGAGGTATCTGAGCATAGGCACTATGCTCTTTACTAGTCTGGGTATAAATTCTATGCCATTTAAAACAGCATTATGGAAGAGATTTCATTTTCTGGACTTGAAAGTGCAGAAAAGAAGTGAAAATGATGAAAAGCAGATAAACCTGTCTGGGAAAGTTTTCATTTTCCAGCTAAACCTGAAAATTTCCAAATCAAATGGTATTAAATTATTTTTCCAAAATTTTGTTTTGAACATGGAATCCAGAATTATTACCATTTAATGTTAATCATAGAATCATAGAATGGTTTGTGTTGGAAAGGACCTTAAAGATCATCCAGTTCCAACGTCTCTTCCATGAGCAGGGACATCTCCCACCAGACCAGGCTACCCAAGACCCAATCCAACCTGATCTTGAACACCTCCAGGGATGGTGCAGACACAACTTCCCTGGGCAACCTGTGCCAGTGCTCACCACCCTCATCTTGAAAAAATTCCTCCTTATATCTAATGTAAATCTGTCCCTCTCCAGTTTATACCCATTGCCCTTCGTTCTATCACTACAAGCCTTTGTACAAAGTCCCTTCCTGGCTTTTTTTGTAGGTCCTCTTCAGGTACTAGAATATTTGTAATAGTTAATAGTTAAGACATTCACATTCCATAGGACTGGAAAACATGATACAAGATTTATTGCAGAATTGTATCATCTCACAGTGGCAGGGGAATCAGGCAGGATATATTAAGGAGTTTCTCTTACGTATAAGAACTGCATAAAATTCTGGTCCTCTAATCTTTACCCTCAAACACATTTTACGTTGGTATACTCAGACACCTATTGACTGGTCAGCTAAATCATTCTCCAGGTTTTTGTTCCATTTTGATAGATTTTATAGAAAGATATTTCATTTTTCACCAGTGGAACAATATTTCATTAATAGCCTGCTGATGATTTTGTACTACTTGTTTAACTCATATAACATTACTATGAAAGAAGAAGTAAAACCACTGTAATATAAAAATACTTCTGTATAAATATTTTACAGATGATCATGTTTCATTTAGATCTGAAGAAAATACGTATCTTAAAAATTAAAAACCCTTCAGGAAGTGAGACTTCTGTGTTCTGTACAACTCTAGTAGAGAGTAAGTGGCTATGCTCAAAAGCTAAGTCACCTTGAAAACAAAAACTTACAGAAGGCATTAGAATAATTTTGTCTGTATAATTTGCCACTTGCAATAGAATATGGTATCCTCCAGGGATTGCTAAGTGCTGAGCATGAGCAAAAGAGAGATTATTCACCCTCCCCCACCTTATTTTTGTGGAAAGTATCTAACCTTTTCTCCATTGCTGTTCTGGTACAAGTATTAGTGTTAATAGGCAACACCTGATAACAGGACAAGCTATATTAAGCTTTTACTTTCACATAGTATTAAACAAAAAAATGACCAAAAAGCTGGCAGTACTACATCCCAAGCATGAATTAACACTATTTTGCCATTACTCAATAATACAAAAGGGGAATTACTATACAAAACTCAGGCTTAATGTGGCACTAGGTTTTCAAGGAAACAGCTATAAGGAGATACTGCTCTAGTGTGCTAAGTTACTGTAAGAGGAACCTGCTATTTTCATTTCAAGAGGAATATGGTAGCAAGAGAAGACATTCACGCATGATGATAGAGGAAAGATACCTGTCTGTGCCTAATGTAATGGAAAATTTGAGAATTATTCATGCATGTGAATATGCATGCAAATCTGGCCCTGATGATACTGCCAAGGTCAATGCATGGTGATCTGCTGAGTAAGTGCTAATGGTTCGCCTTGAAATGTGGCTTTATCAGAAAAGCAATTTTGTAAAAAAACTTGTCATTTCCCAGTTTTCTTTCTCCTGTGATCTCCATGTCATGCTTGCTCACTGTCAATTTTGCATTAGGGAGTTTTTCAACTCAAAGGTCTCTTTGTCAACCAAATCATGTTTCTGCCTGGTACATTGTTGATGTACATGATCTAATAACTTAAAATTACTCAAGCTTTTCACAGGGAAGTGACATTCTCTGTAGGACATTAATAGCTAAATCAAAGTATGGTGCAGTGGTTGAGCTTGAAGTACTACTTAAATTTCAAAACCAAGTCCTGTACTGAAGTTGGTCCATACTAAGCCATAATCAAATTGATTAAGGATGATCTCTAACTTCTTAGTACATGTAAACTGAGGTTTTGCAGAAAAGAAAAGCTCATACATGAAGATCTGGAGAATGTAAATAGAGAGGAAGACAATTTCACAACAAAGGAAACTGGGAGAATTGTTCCTTAACAACAGTGAAAATGAAGATTTCTTCCTTTATTTCCTTGAGAGTCTTAGGAACTTCAGGACACAATAAGGAGCATCAGGCTTAATAGCTCACATTTTGGACCCACTACAAGTATTCTGGCAAAACCAATAGGATATGATTAAATCACCTTTTGCCTATCATTTGATTACAGCAGAAACTAGCATTAGGTCAGTTCCCTTTGTTCTGCAGTGTACCTGAAAATTAATGGTTTTGTTGTCATTGCTGTTTCCCTGGCCCATTTTGAAATCTTCCCAACAGGACAGCAGAGACAAGAATAGGGTTCCTCTTTGCTAACTGTCCTCTTCTTTTGCACAATTTGTGCCTTTTCACCAGTAAAGGGTGGGGAAATACATCATTTACATGTGCACTAACCCTATAGATCTGTTAGAAAAGACTGAGGTTTGTATTTTCTGCACAGTGCTGTGATATCCAAGGGTCTGCGTACAGGAATAAAGCTTGCAGAGCTGGGATGGAACCGGGCTGTAGAATTCTACTGGTTGATTAATGTTCATTTCAAATTTGACAGTGATTGTCTAGATTCTAAGAGCGTATTAATTTATTCCTCCTAAAACCTGAGCAGTAATTCCTATGGAGCAGGCAATAAAATTGAAACCTCTTACTCAACATAAAATCATGATATTCTATCTTTCTAAGCTGTTTCTATAGGCTGTAATGACTGGAAGAACTAGCAGACAGTTTAAAAATGTAGATGGAGATTTGAAATGCCCAAGTCCTAGAATTTTCACCAGAAATTTTTACAACTTATCTGTTTAGTGAGTTCCAGACAGGACAGAAATGACTGACGTCTTTAAGCCAAAGCCCAGAAATAAATTTAGAGTCATTGCAGACTATAAGGACATGCTCCCCGTCAAAGTATAGTATGTTAAGCACCAGGTATCTGAGCAGGGCCCAACACTAGCCCCAAGCAAAGGTCTTGCCAAAATCCAAAGTTGTTTTTAAAAAGATGTTTTTTTTCCATTACTATTATGTGGACTTATAGAAACTATGAGATTAACAAGATTCACAGCTGCACAAAGAACAAGTAGATGCTCAGTCAAGGCAGCAGACGGAAAACCTGATGATGATCTGTGTCTTTAAACCAAGCTATTTCTTCTGTCTTTATCCAATTTAATCTTCAGCTACCAGATTATCTTTTTACCACAATAACTTTTCTGCATTGCTGTGGTCTAGCACGATGAGAGGCATAAGACAAGTGTTGGAGGAAAAGTTTACCAAAGAAAGAAAAGGTTGAAAATGTGTAACATTTCCTTTTTCTGCAGTCACCAATAGTTTCCTTGACAGAATCATTTCCTCAGATGTACAATCTAGAGCCTTTGCCTATGCAAAGGTTAACTCTGATTTCAGGGAAAAGCAACAATATTACATGACTTAAAATATTAGCCATGCAACCATCTTACAAGACAAATTCTATTTCATTATTCACATTGTCTTTACACAATAAGATCTGAAAAAAGACGTATAAAGATTAATAGAACAATTTGAGAAAATATCAAATTGTCTGTATAAATCCTGTGAGTAGCAGAAAGAGCTAAGTATATCTATTTATGTTGTGAAAAATTACTCTTGTCTCTAAAAGTAATACCTGTGCAGTATTTGAACATAAAGTATGCAGAGCATTTTGAAGTCAAAATACATTTGAATTATGTGGCAAGATAGCCATAACACAATACATATCTGTGGTGTGAGCAATCCCAAACTGTTCTTTCCAAGAAATCATTATGTAAACCATATATAGTGTTAAAGAATAAAGCGACCTTAACGTCTAATGGGGCAGATAAATAATGTGACAGTTCTAAAAGATGAGTGTTTAGAAAAGAAATGGAAAACCTTCTTTAAGCCTCTTTACTTTCATAAAGATTTGTGAAGGAGAAAATGATTAAAATTCATTTCTATAAATATTTTTTCTAACTGTTTTTAAAAGGTTTTAAAGTAATGGTTTTGGTTAAAACTGAAAAAAAAATAGAAAAGAAAAAGTGGTGGATTTATTGGACTGGAAGAATTGGAAAAATACAACAAATTTCTCTCCTAGAGAGCACGGTAGAAGGGGAGCCACACCTAGGAAGAGATCAGAAAGATACTTACCTCTTTGAAACACAGACCTATACTCATTCTGCCAGACAATTTCCCCTTTAAAAAAGAACATCAAAAAGCAAATGCTTTTTTAATGTGTAGCTCTGTTTTCAATTATACAGCAAAAGTGCATTTCCAAAGCCCATTTATCTTGAATATGACATTGTCACCCTATGCTGTTGGTTGCAGGGATGCAAAGAAAATACTGACTAGAATTCAATATAAAGTTCGTTTTCCTTGCTTTAGGAACTTTAACTCTAGATAAGTAAAATGAAACATGAGGGGAGAAAAAAATCTTGTATGACTATGCTCCATGACACTGACTAAGTAAAATTTTATCAAAGCAAACTAACTTAATTAACTCCTCACCTGGTTCCCATTTAATCAGTACAAAATCAAAACCTTTTTGAGGAAGATCAGATTTTAGATCTGAGGTAAGTCATAGCTGACCCAGAAATCTTAATAGAGCTGTTTTGTCCCTGCTGGAATTGATTCACAACATAAGTGTCCTTAAAAATGCTAAGGAGAAAGAAAATACAGACACCGGGCTGAATCAAAGGAAGTGTGGCCAGCAGGGTGAGGGAGGAGGATCTGGCTCTCTATTCCTCTCTTGTGAGACCTCATCTGGAGGATTGTGTCCACTTCTGGAATCCTTAACTTAAGAAGATAAAGATCTGTTGGAACTGGACCAGAGGAGGGCTACAAAGATGATCAGAGGGCTGGATCACCTTCCATACCAGGACAGGCTAAGAGAGTTTTTCAGGCTGGAGAAGAGAAGGCTCCAAGGAGACCTTTATATCAACCTTCCAGTGCCTGAAGGGGCTACAGAAAAGCTGGGGAGGGACTGCTTACAAAGGCTTGTACTGAATAGGATTAGGGGCAATGGCTATAAACTGGAGAGGGACAGAGTTAGACTAGACATAAGGAGGAATTTCTTCACTGTGAGAGTGGTGAGGCCCTGGCACAAGTTGCCCAGGGAAGTTGTGGCTGCCCCATCCCCGGAGGTGTTCAAGGCCAGGTTGGATGGGACCTTGGGCAGCCTGGTCTGGTGGGAGGTGTCCCTGTCCATGGCAGAGGGGTTGGAACAAGCTGATCTTTAAGGAAGGAGTTCTACCAAGGAAGAAGTGTTCCAGATCTAGGAGAGTGCATCTATGGAAAAAGATATTTTCAAGACCCTGTGCTGGCACTATGAGAATTGTTGTTTGAACGTGGTTTCCTCAGAAATTAGAGGAAATGATAGATACTCTTGGGGGTCATTTTTTACTTTAAAACACCTTTCTTGTATACTTTCATTAAGTTTATTTTAGAAGTTTGATATTTTGTTCTGCACTAGAATGAGAATAAATTTCAAAACCTCACAAGAAAACATTCTCCTGCCAATTCAGCCACTTTTACAAATGAAAACAGCCCCAAAAAAAGGCTCAACTACGTGGATTGATCATGCAGTATCCTCATCCCCTCCCTTCAGGTCTTCTTATGCCTTTGAACTCCTTTATCCTCCACACCTGACCATCTCACCCAGCCCACTGGACCTCAATACTGACTGAAGACAAAAAGCACCTAGGCAAAACAGGAGTTTATTCACCCCACTGTTGTAGGGGAAACTATGCAAAGTTTGACACTTTGAAGAGCTGCAGATGCAGAACAGTGAACTCCATTCCTCCCTTTTCCCAGCTCCTTCCTTTCTTTATTTGCAGGTAATACCGATCTAATCCTGTTACCACTGCTCAGCAACTAACAATAATAATTACTGCAGCACCCAGAGGCCTAACCTCTGCCTGGGTCACACACTGGAGGTCTCCTGGGATCCTCAGGTTGTGTGAAGGCAGTAGGGTGGTAGGCAAGTGAATTCCATTAGCAGGTAAGCAACAGGGAGCATGGTTTTGTTTTCTGTGGTTGTAGAACAATCAGCATCGTGAGACGAATGATTATGTCTCCTTGGCTCTGCTGCAATGCAATATTAACGATGTGTGCAACACATCTATAGCTTTACCAAGGTACCAGAAGAGCTAAGTACAGTTCTTTCCCTCAAACCACAAGCACTGTCCAGTAGGACCTAATTCACGTCACATAATCGAAAGGCATCGAAGCTCACCAGAACTCTCACATCCACAGTGTGGTTCCCACCTACCATAGCAACATGTGATTCTGACCTTTTTTACTCAAATAAATACTCATGCTAAACATAAAACCTGTAAAGCTCAGGAAGTAGATATTGCTTATGCAGACACAGTGCAGAGCAAAAAAGCTCTGTGCTGCTCTTTCATTTTGATTTTTCTTTTATAACCCTAAAACTGATTAGATTGCAACGCAGACTTAGAACTTCTCCATTGGTTATTTTTAATGTAAAGATTTGTAGCTACTCTGTATAGTGCCAAGTAGCACCTGAAATGATAAACTTGTTTTGTTTTCATTCTCCTTATTAGCAAAAATGAGAAAACAAACAAGGTCCTTAAAATTCTGGCCTGCTGCTTCTTGTGTGCATTTTTTCATTAGGAATGAATTTATCACAGAAGAAATAGTGCATTTCAGACCTACTCTTGGAATTGATACCAAGAAGCTGTTTGCACTGCTGGTGGGCAGCTGGCATCCTTTTTTACTTCTATTTCTAAAGAGTCAACTCTGATCCTTGGCTGAGCACTGCAGACAACCCAGAATTCCTCTTGCACAGAGTGCTCATGAGACTGAGAACTTCAAGAAGATCAGGGAAAAGAGATCAGTAAATGGAAAGGTGTGCTCAGAAAACTTTAGGAAGATTTTCCTGAGTGAGAGGAAGAACCTTTGTGCTGTGTCTGCTTGATAGAGCAGGAAAAATCTGAAATTGTGATAAGATTGAAATCAAATTCCACCTCTTTTAGAGAAAGATTTTTGATCAGAGGGTAAAGGAGGGGGCAGTCAGTATTATGTGGAACATAACTAAATAGGAAAAATGAAATCTCTCACATATAGGAAATCCTTCATTGTTTCTCACAACTGCTCAATCTTTGTCTTCACCTAGATCAAATTTTCTTTACTTAGTGGTTTTTTTTTCCCCTTCTGTTTATAAGTGTGTGTAAAGGTAAGAATGAAAGGTCAAGGAGACAGCGTCTATGCAAATGAGAATTTGGAATCCTGAAAGCATTGCAAAGTTGGAGGCCTAGGTGTCTCAAATCCAACCTAGATGTAAAATCCCATTTAATTTTATTCAAATACATTCAGATACATGCAAATATATGCATTTTAAATATGTGCTCCTTTGCTCAGTAGTATAACAGATGTGTAAATCAGGAAGTGCAGAGATTTCTCACAAGCTACTACCAGAGTGTTGAAAGAATCTGAAATGTTCAGGCTTCTTAGGGAACTTCCCAATACCCAGAAACTTTCAGGTAACTTGAAAGTATTCTATCAGTGAACTCTTTGTCTTCTACTCATCTTCATCTTGACTCTTCCTTCTATGCCTTTGCTCTTTCAAATCCCTCTTTAATATATATTTTTTGATCAAAGTTTCCATAAATGATCCAGTATAAATTCAATGTCTACCATGCCCCCTATACTTCAACACCTTGTTGAAGGCAGGCCTTTTCTTTCTCTACAGGAAATTTGTGTCCTTGCATTTTATCACCTAATACAAACCAAGTATTTCTCTTGGGGAACGGTATGTTTTGCTCTCTCTGTTGTGTGGGGCTAAACATACAGTCAACACTTCATAAATAGCACATCTTTTACTTCTATTTTTTAAGGTTTGCCAATGGCAATGTACAGCCAACTCCCTCAAGAAGACTTAAAGTGACATAACAAATGGAAGTCCCATTTAAACAATGCATTTGAACAATAACGGGCTTCACAATTCACATGCCTTTAAGATAACAAATGATAGATTTCTGGAGGGGATGGGTTATAATCCATTCAGATATAAAACCAGGACACTTTCAACTTATTTTTTCCTTGGCAAAGAATCCTGTTTATTTTCACAAATCTTTGTAGGCACATTTCCATATTTCACAGAGAAGGAAAAGGACAGATCTACCATTGCAGATGAGCTTTCAGCAGAGGAAATTAATCTCTTAAATACGTTACTACTAGACTTGGAGAAGTAAATTCTTTCCTGAGCCAAATATTTCCCAATTTTTTTTTTATGTTTCAAACTCTCTGGGCAATTTTATGATTTCCCTTAATGTATTTATGTGCAATTGTCCAAACAAATTACAATCCAGTCTTACTCATTATTTGTTGTATATGTCTTGGTCATTTTGTTTCAAGAAACTCACCAAGAAGCCAACAGCTTTTAGCACTTAGAATGCATTTTTTTATTATAGGAACGGGAAAGGTACAAAAAATTTGGTGAGAAAGTCAAGGAAAGCATATTTGTTTATATTTTTCATTGTGGATATTGCCAATAGTGTAATTTTCTTTTTCCCTAAACCAGATCATTTCAAGGAATTAGTTTGGAGCACACTTGCACAAAGCAGGCTCAGCGCAATGACATGGCCAAAGTCAGGCAGAGGGAAGGAGGAGTGGAAAGGGAGGACCAGACTGAATTTCTGGTGGAGTGAAAAACGAATGTGAGTAACAATGTGCTCAGAGAAGAAGTCACACTGCCATCTATAATTTGGAATTACTGCCTTCATTTGTGTAGCCTTTCCTCACTTTGGAGTTCATTACCAAACATTAGTCTCAATTGCCAGGAACTGCCCTGCATTGTACTTTCCTGTACCTTATGTTGTATTTCAGATAGCTTCCAAGAATACAGATCAAAGTCATTTGTTTTCTGCATACCACCAACCATGAAACAGAGCAGTTTTTTTCTTTTCATTAGATGGATTATTTTATCTTTGGAGAATGCAGCCTTCTAGTAGTACTTAGGCTACAAAAAAGGGACATTAAGACAGTGATAATGATAATGCATGTAAAAAAATCTTAATTTAATATTAATAATTAATATTTTAAATGGGTCTAAGACAACCTCTAGAATTGCAATAAATGTCAAAAACAATGCTCAAATATAGTTTTCACCAAAAGTGATTACATTTGTCTTCCCACAGTTACTGTTCAGAAAAATTGATGCTCGTTGCTAATAGGTAAGCACCAAAAAGTTATGAGTCCTTGCTGTCATTTTGATTATAGCATGATTCATCACTTCAGTTGCATCACTGGGAGCTGCAGGTTTCAAGGCACTGCTTTGTATGTCTTCCACACTAAGTACCATGATGCCATAGATACTAGGTAGAGTTAGCTCTGTGCATGAAGAGCAAACCCCCTTGCTTTCTGCATTGTCTGGATGTTCCTGAGCTTCTCCCTAGCCTGCTTCCTCTCACCTCTTGTATATTCTCATGCTAGCCTACTATCACATGTTGTTGGCTTAAATTGTCTTTGTTCTTTTTTCTCTCAGAATAGGTAATGCATATTTTTCTAGATGTATAAATCTAGTAACAAAAATGGAGGTAAATATATCAGTAATTTTGACACAAAAAGCAGAGATTACTTTCTTCTACCTAATGTATTTCTATGTTACTCAGCCAGCTCTGCCTGATTATACAGAACACCTGTCAGTTGTTATTCGCAAACCAAGCACCTTCTCACTGTCAAGGGATTTCAGTGAATTACATTCAGTCAATCAACAATAAGTGTACACGAAAATGTTTGGATGATTAATGTGGAATAGTATCCTTGGTTCCTAAAGCTTATACAATGTATTCAAAGCAGCAAAACCTGTCCCCTGTATCTCCATATCAGACAGCTGTTCTTTGCCGGTTAGGTTTCAGAAGGCTGGTTTGGAGAAGGTCACAGGAGGGATGTGTTTGCTGCACATCTGGATTTATTGGGAGGACTGAATAAGGGTATAGTCCCACCACCTCCCCAAAATTGCACTGACAAATGCGTTAATGCATCAATGCCAAGTGAAGCAGTAAAACCCACATCATATCCCCATTGAAGCATATTCTTTATGATGTAGAACAGGAAAGGAGAGTGGAATACACTGGGGGTGAAGAATCTGCATGCTTGCCTGTAAGAAGTTTACCAGAAAACAATGCAGGAAAGAAAGAATGTTCTTTATCCAATTTTTCTTTCTTTCTTTCAAAATGTATTTACTGTGCTAACAATTTCAGCTATCATTATATTTAATGGCAATATATAGAAAATATATCATATTCACATAATAAAAAAAAGATTTTCACATATTTAACAAGAAATCAGACTAGAAAACTCCCAACAAGTTAAAGACAGCAATAATCAAAATAAAGGTAATCCTGAAGTTTGAAAAGTAATCAGCCCTTCCTGAAAATGGACAAAGACAAAACCAGAGCACTCAAGAGCAGCCTTGGGATAGCTGCTAACTAACTGAAAGGTTTCCTTTGAGTCAGATACTTGCGTTTGCAAAATGAGAATCAGGATATGCAGCAGCTGCTGAAAGACATACACAGCAGAGAAAAACATGGTCAATTTGGTTTTACCAGCAAGCAGGTCCAGCTGTGGGGTGTAATTGTGCTTAGATCTCCTCCCTGTAAGTCCAGCAGCCAGGGATCATTTGTTGCACCCCTTCTAAGTCAGTTCAAAGAGATGATAACGTAATCCAGCATTGATAGAAACATAAAAACCACAGTCTTCAGTGAGAAGACATAGACAATCTGTTCCTTCTTATAATGCTGTTTGTAACATCTGAGATAATATGATTTGAAGACATTCGATAGGAAGATATTTAAACTAAACCATACAGTCTCCACTTGGGCTGTATGTTACTAGGAAGAGCTTGTTTCTTGTAATTTAATGTTTACTCTGGTGTAAAAAGAGAATTCTTTTAATTTCTCATTTTGCAGGCTTGCAACATATGAAGACTATGTTATGTCTATATAGTTATTTCAGGGCAAACTTAACGATGCAGCTAAAATTTAAATAAGAAAATCTCTGTCAGGTATACCAAAAGTAATTAATTTCATAATGTGCCTGAGCTAAAGAAGTTGGTATATTTGTGAATAATTTTCACAGGAGATCATCCTGACAAAATAAAGGATTCATTAAAAACTTCTCAAAGTAAAACATGATTGAATACCTGACCAGTTTCCTAATTCCTCCATTACAGAAGAAGTTGGAGAATGTGTGCATAGACTGTAATACACCCATCTTGCTACCAAACAGCAAAGATTAATAACTTCCACTGAAGAGGAAAAAGGACTGTTTGATACTTACATAATCATAAGAATACTCTAACAATTTTGTCTTGGAAATTCTTAGTTAAGCACCTGGCCCTTGTCCTAAGTAGAAAACAACCTCAGAGAAAGTACTGACATCTACACCTGAGTTAATCACATTTTGTCAATGCAGACAAGTGGCACTTGTAGGGTACAATTAATCCTTTTAGATGTTTCCTTTCAGCAAGCCAATTAAACAGCCCTTAGAATTGGATGTCTCTTTTTCCTTGGACTACGAAGTGCTAGCAGGATAGGAGCTTCAATTTACACGGAATAAGGTCTTCAGATCTTGGTGTCTTTTACTCAGAGTTTTAATTCTTAGCATATCATCTGTAGTTTTGAAGATATTTAGCAAGTAGCAGTTAGTAACATGGGACCCAAGGCTGAAACCGGCACGTATAGTATGGAGTTGTAGTCAGCTAGCAATGTCACTGTATCCATTTCTTAACTTCATTTCATATTTCTGTCCTGTCAGTGTGGCTTTTGCCACATTGTTTTTCTTTTGTGAAGAATAAGTGGAATAGCATCACCTTCTGGTGGATCAGTGAGTGTCTGCTAAAGAATCACTAGTCATTCCATTAGTGCCTAGAATTGCTTGTACTGTCTTTTTCAGTCTCCTACCTGTCAACTTCTCTGATGTCCTGATTCCTGGATACCTCCTTTATATATTTTCTTGTGATATTTTCTGACATTCTTTTCTTTTCATACTACACCATGACTGAAGGACAGAATTTAATACTATCTCCAAGAGCTGGCATTTTGGATCTTCTTGCTAAAGGTCTGTCTGTAAATCTTCAGAGAAGTCTTATAATCCGCATATGGACTGAATCATCACTGCCAGCTGTATCTCTATCCTCCCACTCAAATGCCTGTTTTCTCTTCTCTTTTTTCTGACCTCTGTGGTTCCAGAATTACTTGAGTATTCCATAAAGATTTGAAAATTACAAATGAAAAACAACCCAAAAATGTGGGGTTTAAAATCATTGTTTGAGTCCAGTCTTGTGGCTTTTTAATAGTCTGACTCACAATTTTTGAATACTTAGAGATGAAAATACCATAATCCTCTGTATCAGGGAGGCACAGAGAGGCTAAACCTCTCTATCCAAGCTTGATGATGCAGTCAATATGTGTAAGCAACACAAATGTCTCTATACTCCGACCTACGGGTAATGTATTCACAAGAATTTTAACTACTTTCTACAGAAATTAATAAGGATCAGTGTAATACTGACTCTGGCAAAACAGAAGATGTACAGAAAACAGAGATGGATTTCTTTTGTATCTTTTGGCACATGTATGACTTTTCAGAATAGGCACCTATATGGCCTTACTCTGATATTAATATAATTCTTCGCATATAAATATATTAAACACCATTTTACATATCTGTAAATTCAGTGTAATTGAACACGAATGCACGATTCTTTGTTTTATCATTAAACCTGATCACGAAAACGTGATCCTTCAAAAATTCAAACCACGTTTCTGTTTAAGTAGAAGACCTGCTATATATTTATGTAGTGATTTGCTGAGCTGAAATTAAGCAAACCGATGACTTGTGTAATAAAAAGAGGATTGAAGTAATAAGTTCTTTAAGGTCAAATCCAATTGCCATTATCTGAATATCTGCAGCATTAAATTGTGTAGTTCTAACAGAAGCAATGTATTAATGCACTCATCTGAGAATGAAATTCAAAGATGAAAACAAGGGAGGCTGATGGGATAATGCATTCCTTAGAATGACTTCCCAGACTAAATTTCTGTGGTTTTGGGGTTGGTGTTTTTTTTTTTTTCTAATTTCTGAGCTATTTAACTATTTCACTGTAAATCCCTGTCATACTTTCTGGGTATCCCAGTTCAAAGTATGTTTCAGTGCATAGTTCCTCCAGGCTAGTCGAGTATGTTTTATTCGGCTCAACAACATTACCTAGTTAATATTATCCAGTTAGCTCACTGTTTTAAAGATTAACTGTGATGCTCTTAAATGGAAATTTTAAACACACAGCTGCATTGTCATCCTTTAGCACTTTGTCATGACATTCTGTGGTTCTTTTGTGTAAGAATATAGAATTGCTCAAATCCAGGCATCGCATACGCTTCTCAGTGAGTACAATATCTCAGAGTTTTGTGATGTATACAAATTGCCAGCAGTATTAGATATCAGTGCTTTGCACAGAAACACTTGTCTTGTGAAATATGATTAAATATGATAATGTCTTATGGTAGACGTTACATACTTTTGCTATTATCTCCCAAAACCAAGGAAAATAATTGTCATAAAAGATATCCATACAAGACCACGTATTTTACATTTATTTTGTCATGTAATCTTTTATGTCCCACAGTAATATTCTTTAGAATGAGGCTCTAAATTTTGAATCTATATTTCTTTATGTCCTAGAAGCCCTGCTTTTCTCCTCTATTGTCACTTATCTTTATACGGATATTAACCTCCCACATGCAGACTAAAACAACAAGGGGCACATTCATATTTCTATGCATAATGTAAAACCTTGTGTTTCAAACTGGGACAGAACAGTAAAAATAAACATGTTACATATACTTGAAGTAAATAAATGTGTCTCCTGTCAGAACTTACAATGTTTTTATCATTCTTGTTGTAAACACTCACAGCACAGTAAATATGAACAGATTAAGACTGTGATACAGCAATTACCACTCCATAAACTCAGTAGCTATTAATTCTTCAGTAAAATAGTATGAAAAACAGTTTTATGGAGCAGAAATTCTTAACGTGCACTGATTGAGTTACACTGTGAAACTGGAAATGCACAAGTTTATGGTGTTTTAATTTTCAAGCAGCAGTTGAGTAGGGAAGGCTTAGGAGGGGACACATACTTCTTGCCCTAAAAGTGCTGACGAATGAGCAAACATAGAAAGGAGTGCTATCAAGACAACACATTTCCTTCCCACATACACCAAGATGAACAATTCTGACTGAGCCCAGCAAACAACATAAAGAAGGCAGAGCTGTTAGCAGGGAACATGCTTAGTAAACTCCACCAAGCAAATGTTTTCACAGAAACTCTTTCTTCAGATCCCTATGGGGAGAAGAACAAGTCCTTAAAACCCCTAGAAAAGGACTCAAAGCAGTTCTGCTTAATGACTGCAGTGCTGCCTCCCCGAAATGAGATCTAGATCTCACATCAGGAGGATAGCAGTGATGAGAAATACAAAGAAAGCTCCAAATTGCAGATCTATTAATTTCTGCCCTTGGAATATATCTTGAACAAATCATGCCAGTTACTTTCTTTTTCTCTTGGGAACACTCACAAAACCTTTCTGGTACTGAAACTTGAGCAATAGCACTGCAAGATTACACATAAAATTTAATCCATCTAATAGTGTTGGATTTGTTTTTCCTCTTTGATCTCCCTCCAATGTTATGTTCTTTTGGGAAGAGTTTGTAAAGGCTTCGTTCTTTCTCAGAAACTAGGCATCCTTTGCATATCTAAACTATGACATTTATTTCTTCTGGGGAGATTGTGTAGATTTGATTATACAGATAAATAATTAAGTAGATTTAAGTGAAAAGCCAAAATAACTTTAGAAGGAATGTCAAATACAGACAAGCTGACTCCTGTATATTTGTGATTTTCAGTGAGTAAAAAGAGTGATATGAAAGGTACATACTCTCCTTTCAAAGGCAGCAGGGGAGTCATTCTTTCTGTCCAGTTGTTGCCATAGAAAGAGACTGTCTTTCCACTATAATTCCAGTCGGTCTGAAAATTGATAAATTATGATGGAATGGAAATATAAGTACTTTCTTTTGCTAGTACTAACAAGACTCTTCCATTGTCTTACTCAGAGAAATATATGTTATACTGCCAGAATTGTTTAAAATATCTGTGCCAAGAATGGTCAAGGATTATAAACAATGCACTCAAAGGAAACAAAATATTAAGAAGAAAGTGTGATACATAATTCTGTAAGATTGTGGAATACAATTCACAAGTAACAACACTTTAATGTGATAATTTACATTTATTTTTAATCTGAAACTGTACACCTCAAAATTTGAGTTTGACATCCAGGCAGTCACCTTGGAAGATAGATTTCTCCTCAATCTGAGGGATATCAAGCACAGAGGTCTACTCAATAGCCAGGCTTTGCAAAAAAATTTTGGCCTTGGTGGAAGGAGTGTGTGTGGAGGGGAGAGAAGGGGAACTTCAAATAGATTGCTTCTTCAGTAGAAAGACAAAATTTGCAGACACTTTCTGAAAACTAAGCACATATATTTCTGTGAGGGTCATGGCAAGAAGAAATTAATTGTGAAAAAAAAAATGTAAGTGTAGGGGTAAAATGTGAACTGATATTCAGTGGGAAAGAGAACCATGAAAAGGTAGTAATGTTTACATGAAAAGTGAGATAAATTCCCAGTTCAGGCTTCATTTAATGAAATACACCGTGCCTATTCTACTTTGCTAAGCTTTACCACATGGTGATTTCAAATAATCCCTCCTCCCAAGTACCTTCGTCAAATTTTTTTTTGCCTACACTATACTAACCACCTTCCATGACTCCTGCCTCTTTTTCTTTGGTTTATTTTCTTCTATCCAAAATACTTCAGATTCCTAATGTCACAGGTTTTATCTGGGCAAAGAAATTTTCTTCTCATGCCAATGTCCAGCTTCTTCTATAATGCAGAACTGTTCTGCACTTCCCCTTCCCAGTCTGTTTTATTTGTGAGGTTATGTTAGTTTAAAAGGGATGGAGAATAAAAGTATCTGGATGGAGTGATCTTTCTCTTCCCAGAGGAAGCTGTTAAATCATCTAAGGGCCTTAACTGTACCTTAGGAGTTTTAGACATGGCAGTCCAACCTCTGCATTTGACATCCCTGCCGTATTCAGTTTCTTGTTTGTTTATAGAAGATTGAAGACATCTCTTCCTCTCATCCTCCTGTCCTTGAATAATGATGCTGAATCTGTAATCACACAGGCTATTCATTCCAATCAGGTGGCCACTTTTCAAAGTGATTACCGGTGATAAGTTGGCATTTTTCATTTAGTGCTACCAAGTACAGCGAGCTTGTCCCTTTTTTGTCTTAAGCCTAGAAAACAAGGGCCATATAATTTTTTGGCTTTAGGCCAAATGTTATTCATCAGGAAAATTGTTTTTACGACAGCAGTCATATGATAAAATCAAGTGATTTCATGAAATAAACACGAAATAAGAATTCAGTATGAAAAATAATCTGTTTGAGCTGGAATAAGTTCAATTCCTTACAATATGTATATTTGTCTATGATTTATATTTCTTTGACAACCATACCTGTGTATCTGTGATCAAAGTCAAACGTGCAGTTTAGATTTGACCATTTTTTTCCTTTGATAGGCAAATTTCTGACGTTTTCTGATCTACAAGTTGTTCTTACTTGAAATTGTTTCATATTTGCAGTTCTTAAGTTTGGAGGTACTATATTCTGGTACAGAAAATGAATGTCATAGCAGTGCCATTTTCAAATATGTATCACAATATGAATTTCAGCAGGTTATTTCAAAATTTAAGGGCTCCACTAAGGAGAGGATAACAGGAAGGGCAGTAGGAAGATAGAAAAACTTCTAAAACATAGCAACAGGAAACCAGTTAGCACTTATGAAAGTGGTGAGATAATTATCACCTTTCCATGCAATTTCCCATTAGGGAATAATTCTGTAGTCTGTGTGGTGCCAGGGTTGTGAAGTTAGCTGCATGGATCAGGAATGGTAACACTGCAGAGGCAGTTATTTTATGGAGTTAAGAGAGGGTGAGGGGAGAGTAGTTTACTGCACTACAAAGATTTTACTCACCACTGAATAAAAGCTAGATCTCGGAAGTGTCATTCTCCTCATTGCAGTACAATAGCAGAGTCAAAACCAGGGTAAACAAGATCAAACCTTCACTTTAAAGTAAGTGGTCATGGACTGTTTATACTGGAAGTCATTTTTTTGGGAGGGTTTACTTTCTTTGACATATTTCTACAGAGATTAGAAAGAACTATGAAATCACCCAGACCCATCATTTCAGCTGTAATGCAAGACTATTCTTGTATCAGTTATCCTACTCAGAGTCCAAGAAGCAAAGCAAGTTTTGCTGGGGATGTCAATAAATTATTTGCCCCATAGAAGAAGCAGGGCAGAGCGAGTTGCCATCAAAAAAGCAAAGCAACATGCCTAGGCATTCACAAGCAATCAAAGTTAAATTCAGAAAAGGAAGGCAAAACAGAGGTAATATTTTCCAATCTAACCTGAAAGACCCCTCTCCTTCCTGACCCTAAATCTGGCTATCAACATTGCAGTAAATTTGTCAGGTAGTCCAGCCAGAGTTATGAAGGAAAATTTGGAAGAAAATTTGTTTTGCCTCCTAGAACCAGCAGGTACCCTTCCAACGTCCTCTCTCCAGCTCCTACTAGCTCTCAGCATTTTTAAGGAACGCAAGAATTAATGCATTTGGCCCATACTGCATATGGAAAACCAATCATTTTTGATGCTGACAGAGAAACTGGCTGAATTCCTGGAGGAGCCAGTGCCTCAGTTCGATGATGACAACATTGTGGGTGATGCAAGAGCTTCCTTTCCTCGTCTTGGTCTGTGAAGGACAAGCAGAGATCATGCTCTGGTTGGGATGGTCTTCTGAATATGGATGGGGCAAAATGAAGGGGTGCAACCAGCAAGCAGGAAACCAAGGTTTTGGTGCTGCAGTTGGCTGCTTTCCTTAACAGTAAAATTCCCATTCCCAATATTTTGTTTTGATTTTCCTCACAGTATGGTTGTCATAATGCTGAAATGCTCAGATATATCTTGAAACAGAATTTTCACATAACTAAGAGAGATTAGCTGCAGGTCTGTGAGTAAGTAATTTTATACCTCGAGAAAAATAGAAATAGTGTCAGTAATCATTATGATTAAATTCAAATTTATGAAAAGGACAAAAAGCAATGCAGAATACCAAGACTTTGTGCCTGGATTAACTATCAGAGAACATACACAAGTCTAAAACAATAAAGGAAGAGATACGAGGAAGTATGAAGAGTTTGGAATAATGTATTTCTCCCAAACCTGCTTCAGTTCACAAAGACCTGTCTTCATCTTCTTCTAACATGTTTTCTAAGTCTGTCTCAAAAGGTCATTAAAGTGATGTCTGATGTGAAGCATCCAGTCTGCACCTGGGACGGTACAGACCAGCTGTCAGCATTCCCAGAGCATTTCTGTGAAAGTGCACTGTAATAACAGTAATCTGTTGCTGGTATTTTAGTTCAACTGATCTCAGTTGGGAAAGATTTCCATTTTTCAAGGCCTTACTTCATCACGAAACTGCATGGACTTTCCCTAACATTGTGAGCTTTGTCTTGTTCAGATAAGAATATTGTTTAATGCCATTTAATGCATTTGTGGTACAGCTGTGACCCAAACACAGTTCAGCTTTTTTTTGGCATAGAAATTTAAGGGCTGAAAGGAGTCCTGAACATCTCCCTCCTTTCATTTGGACATGATTACTTTCTTTTGTTTCTCTTGTAGCCCCACTGTACTTTTTGTATCTCATTTCACTTGTGTGAACCCTGTCTCCACCCAAGTATGATATTATCTTCCCCAAAATTCACCAGTTCCAGGTGCTATATAAGCCCTTCTCAGCTGTGATACGGCACTGTAATAACATAAAAAATGTTCAAGAACAAACCAAATGACCCAGAAATAAATATGAGCTACAGTAAAGCAGAACTGCCTAGTATCATGCAACTTTGTTCTTTCTTCTCTTGTTCTTCTCTCTATCCCATGCTGCCTTGTGCTATGTATCGCTTTCTGTAGTTTTCCCATTTTAATTCCAGACTTTTTTTTCTGTTGTCCTGCCTTGAGTTCTGTGCATCTTGGCAGGAGCTCTGTGCATCAGGTCAGGTTTCTTGGCATTGACTGCAAATTGGGCATTGTGAGTTTTTCCTGGGGAAAGGTATCATTGTTATCTGCATTATAATCTTCCCATCCTTAACATTTGTAAACTAATGATATTATTAGCATTCAATCCCCTGATGGGCAAAGACAGTTTGGTTTCTCCCAATCCATCAAAGATAGAAGAGTGTTAAATGTTACTTTGAACTTTTCCGATAATATTGATTCTTCAGCATCCCACAGCAGCTGCCTCTGTTATCTACCCATTCTTAGGCTGTGAGAATTTCTTAATATTGAACCTGTCTTTTTTTCTCACACAAAGTAAGCCAATTATTTCTTATTCTGCTGTATTTGACAAGAAAGGAAGATGAACTCTGTCTGCTGTCACAGTGCACTTACAAACTCCTTTTCCTGATGTTCTCCTTTTATATATTCTCCTGATCTATGTTTGTGCAGACTCCTTCCTCTTTTTCTCAATGAATGTCAATGAAACAAAACATATTTAAAGCCAGGCTGTCATTCTGGGGACAATTTCTTGAATATCAAGTTTCCAATCAACAATTTAAAAAACATTAGTCAAGCAAAGTATGCTGTGACTATTTGAAAGACAGCTGGAAGCAAACAGGACTTTCATGATCTTACTAGGAAAGGTAGAACAATAGCTTTGATGTAAAAACCTTCCTGCTTCTAAAATAACATTTCCAGCAAGATAAAAAATGAAACAGTCTTATAACTGCTAGAATTACATCTTAAACAATTCAGGATCTTGTTAGGAAATTTCCACAAGGATCACTGAACCATTTAAAATAGCTGTTTAATTTTGTGGAATGTCTTGTGTGATATTTTATACTGAATGAGATTTGCATATAAAAGTGCACGAGGCAATAACGTTTATCGCTGAAGTCTTGTGTGGCTTTAGTAGTACAGGGAGGTGCCAGAGCGACACTTTGCAAATGGAATTCAGAGTTTCTCTATGATGGAGCAGGAAAGCTAACTTCTTATAGATCCTGTACTCATGACTCAGTCCTGATCTGTGAGGAACATACAAGTTGGACTCGATGTTAATGGTTGGACTCGATGATCCGGTGGGTCTCTTCCAACCTGGTTATTCTATGATTCTATGATTCTATGAAGTTTTGTCAGTCTTCTTGGCCCATGCAGTGCTGTCCTCATTGTAGTTTAGTAGATAAAGCAAATCTAGCGTGTTGGTTTTGCAAGGAATAAATCAGACCTGAAACATACCAAATTCATTGCATACATGAGACAATAAACTGCTTTTTCCTCCTTGTAAAATGGGAACAGGGTTAAGGCAGATGGACTGCTTGTGCCAAGATGCATCTCAGAGCAGGAACAGTTTTAATTATACCATTCTTTCTAGAAATCCATCACCATCGTAGGTGGTCTGTGTGCAAGACTCTTAGGTTGCAATTACAATTCACAGTAGTTTATGGTGTGAACTCTAGTCTCAACGTTTTGTGGGACCTTGACTTTTCCCCTCTTCATTTCTTCTTTTTCCCTCTGGAAGCAGTAGAATAGGAAACTCACATAATTCAAAGACCTTGGCTATAGCTGCACTTAGGATTCTTCTCTTCCTAGAGGCATCAAACAAATCTTATCAACCTCCATTTCTCCTCATCACAAAATACTCCACTGTTTCACTCATCTGCACTTTGTCTTCCCCTGAACAAACTATGATTGATGTTTTCTATCAGTATATGCTAACCTACCTTCTAGGGTAATTTATTTTCTTAATAAAAGTTAAGAGCTGGTGGATTGCTACTGCTTATATGGACTGCTAATCATCCTGATGAGTAGGCTGTCAAAAACTATTCCTTCCAAAAAGAGGGAAAAAAGTAGGAAGTAGATACAAAGACATACAAATAGTGCATTAGGAAAAAGAGAACTGTTTTTTGATGGTGCTCATGATACTTCAAGATATCCGCATTGAACTGTGAAGGACACAAAGGCTTTAAATGAACCTCATCATTCACTGAATTTGTGAACTTGTGTCTTTCTAGCAAGTGTTGAGTATCCTTGCTTAAGACCTTAATAGATGTGGCCTACTTCGAAAGAATTTGAGAGAAAAAAGTAGGAGGAGAAAGGCTGAATTTATAAACTGGTCTAACATCGGTTTAGCTAATTAATATTTAAAACAGATTGACACATCTGTAGTTGTGTTTCTAAGGAGGTGTTCAGTTTTCTCAGCGACTCGTGTGGTGGACTTAGTAACCAGTAAATAATGAATAACTAAACACAGGCTGAAAACTAAGAGAAATTTATTGATGCAGAGGTGTTGAAGATTCTGAAATAACTGTAATGGCTTAATAATACCTTAAAATAAAGTGGATAAATGAAGAATGGACTTTAGGAACTTCTAGGACTTCTCCCTCTCCCGAATAGGATCTGTCTTCTCTGAATGAATTTGTGAAGCATTTTTGCAGGATTTACAAATTACTATAGGATCTGGAATTGCCCGTGTAATGGAAAATTAAAATACAACAAGAACAAAAAAACCAAGGACATTCAAGATCATATGAAGTAGCTAAAGTCTGTCTTCTTTCATTCTAAAAACCCTGCAGGTACCAGCAGGGCCATGTAATGTTTTCAGAACAGTTTACTGGCAGCACAGACACAAGGAGGCAGTGGGACGGGAAAGGTTGTATTTACTTTAAGGGAAGAGTTTTATCAGATGTCATCTGAAAGCAACCTTCATCACTTATTAATGAAGGGTAAATTTATTAGAATCATTATTCCTGGAATTGTGTGTGTGTAGATTATGGTTGGGCATAAAACTGATTTATTTTCAGTTCACTTGAGGCAACATTTTATTCCTCTGGCAATGTGCACTGGACAAGGATAGAAAAAAAATCCATTGCACTTTCATAAGCTAGTACTACTTCTTCTGCATAGTCATGCTACAGTATTTGATATCATCATACTGTAAATACTACTTTCTGATCAAGTAGATGATTTTACAAAATAAAGAGGCAAAAATTTGATATTTTCAATTATTAGTCTCTGGTGGTGATATGTGGGCATCATTGTTTCACTTGCAGGGTCACCCAGGGTCTACCACAGAAAAATCCAGAGGATAGAAGCACTACACAATATTCAGAGAAGTGCTATCCACCATAATAAAGGAAATCAGAATTAGAGACTACATAAAAATAAGCAGGATTCACACAAGACCTTGGGATGCAGGATGCATCTGAGAGAGTTGAGGGCTCTGGCTGACACCAGTGTGAAATTAATTTTTATCATCTCTGCAAATCTGTAGTAATCACGGGAAGTCTGGAAAAAAAGCAGATTTTATATCCATTCTCAATAGAAAGGAAGAAAATCATAGTATAGTTGACTCACGTCACAAATCCTAGTGTTTCTTTGATTCTGTTTTACCCAGTTTTGGAAATCTTAGTATACAGAATAAGAATATTGTTATAGAATAAGAATCAACAGAATGGAGAGATAATTTGGGACCTGGATCCCCTTGTCTCCATGCAATAAAGAAAGGTTGAGGAAAGTGGGTCTGTTAAACCCCCAAAAATGTTACATGAGGAGAAATCCAACCACAATTTTCCAGCACCTGAAGAGAAGCTACAGAGAAGATAGAGCCAGACTTTAAGAGGTGCCCAGGAAAAGGACATAAGGCAACTCTTAGAGGTTGTAGGAACAAATATTTGACTTATGGAGAAAATATTTGCTTTGAGAGTGGTTAAATGCTAGAACAGGCTTCTAAGAATTTTTCGAATCTCGCTCCTAGGAGATGTTCAAAACTTGCCCAAACCCTTATCAGTCTTATCTAAGTTGAAACAAGTCTGACCTTGAACAGAAGTTTGGAGGTTGCAGAGGTCCCTTCTAGTTCCAGTCTTTCAATGATTCTATGAAATTCTGGACAATTTCTCAATGGGACACAGGGTATGAACACAATTATTTTATTTTTTTTGTTTGCTTCTTTTAACACACATATGGCAATGTTCAGAGGTAACAAGTAGACATCACACCTTCTGCTGTGTCAGAATATCTTCTTAGTGCCTCACTGGTGCACCTGAAAATCACCTTTGAGATTTACAGAGTGTGCAGATGGAACTCAGACAGTGATACATGTTTTGCAGACTGTCTCCTCACTACAGGGAATAATAACTAGTTGCATGCTTTTAGTGTACTCTTGGAACATAAAGGTGGCTCAAGAGGAAAAAGCTTTTTGTACATTATGTCAGGATCTAATCTATACTTAAATTAAAAGCAGCATTATTTTTTTAGATTACACAATTTTTAAGATTATATTATTTTTCCATCAACAACAACAACTTACCAGAAATATTCTACCAGTCAGAAAATGTACAGATAGTGTGAAAGGGGAAAAAAACCCACACCTGTGTGCTTTTCAGTGACTCCCTGGTCTTCTCGTTCTGAAGTTAGATCAAATTCACAAGAACTGAAGGGCATTATGAGAAACAAAATGCCTTGCATGGTTCTGTATATCAATCCCATGAAAATGACAGAAGGATGTAAAAGAAGTTGTTCAACAGTATACTCTAACCATTTAAGGCTTGAAAATCCTGGCTCGTAAATGGTTTGTTAATAATTAATAAAAAAATCTGTTGTTCTTTACAAGCACTGAAGAAAGAAATGTGCCTCATACCAAAAGCCAAACATTTTCTCATGCTTTAAATGCTAATTCTTTAAAAGCACACAATGGTGAACTATGCAGAATTGTTATTTGGAGACCAATAAGAAGGATGTATCTTGGAAAAATGGGTAAATTAATCCTTACCCAGCTTCAGTAAGCAGATTTCTACATCTAAAACTTTAATGTGCAATTGGCACTTGCTTAATTTTAGTCAGCCATTCTGTTTTCTAGTTTGCCAGTGCAAATAAACTGCAACTGCAATCTACTATCCGTAGAAATTAATTCTCATGTCATCATGCCTGGACTTTGAATGAAATTAAAACTCAGGATTGACATTAATATTAACAATTTTTAAACTATTTTAAAAGAAACGTATATATAGGTGTTCTGTTTAGAAAAATACACAGCTGATATACTGGCTGCAATGCTGCAGCTTGATGTTTCAGTTATTTAATTCATCCAGACGGGATAGTTATACTATGGCAACATTTCCAAACAAGTGAATGCAAGAATACACAAAATAATTTCTGGACAACATAGTCGAGTCTATTCGGCTACAGATGCGTATATAGGGATTTTTTCTCAATTTGCATTCATCTCTAAGTAATTTTAGGATACTTCAGTGAGCAGTGGGTCAGCCAACTTTCTGCCATAGGGACTCTGCAAACACAGAAAGTCTACAGTATAAAAAAATGTGTTGTCTATAACAAAGAAAGAATGATGTTTTTACTCTCTATGTTTGGGTTAGTGGAGGAAGTAGGACTGAGAAGATCGTGGTCACACAGAAAAGCCAGGCTCACTCTTCCCTATGTAAACTCTTGTTTCTGTAATGAAGTGAAATTGTAAAGCCAGTAACAAAACTGAAAATAGATTTCAGGAATTTGTGGAGACAAATGCATTTTCATTCCCCAGACTATGTCTTCCCCTGATAAAAGAAAAGGTCTTCAAACTTTTCATAACTAGAAGTGATTAGGACATTTTTTTCAAAATTATATTTTAGTTAAACATAAAATCTACAGGAAAAGGTTCTTCAGTGTGAGAAAGACTCTACCTGTATAAGTAACCCACACCAAGCCAGGGAAGGGAAGAAAGCTGTTTAAATTCCAGATTGGCCCAGGACTAACTAACAAAGAGAACATAGAAGACAAAGATTTAATTATTCCATGTTGTGTCTTCATTGTCTATCTGGTATGTAATTCTAGCCCCAAACAATCCCAAACCAGTAAAGCACCAGTTAAAAGTACACGGAGTGATGAAAGATATTAAATGGTTTTGATACCTTAATTCTTCTGTTAAATTTGTTTGAAACTGGCCAATTACCTCAAAAGCTATCAGTAAGATAAGACATAAATCAACAAATGAAGATTAAACAAAAGTATAGCTTGATTTCATGAGTTTTATTCCCTCTCAGAACTTACCACGAAGTGGAATTGCCCCTTTCAAGTTAGATCCATAGCTTTATTATGTATGTTCTCTATTGGTACATTAGGAACTATATTACATTTGCTCTCTGAGTTACCATGCCTTTTAGATGCTAAGAGGAGTTGTAGAGAACAAAGTTATCTGCCTCATTTTTCATGTCTTCTTCCAATACAACCTGTTTGCCGCTACCCATCTATCATCCACATGAAAAAGAAATTCCTCAGTCTCTTAAATCTGCCCTGAAACACTAAAAATGAGAGCTCCAAGAGAAGAATAAATCCAATATTTTGTGCACGTTGGGTTGCCAGAGTTCCTGGGAACTAGCTTTCTACTTGGTCTCTTCTAGGCAGTTCTCTTCCAAGGTCTTCTTTTCCTCTCCTGGCCATACAACCTCCTTTGTTTCCCAAAGCATCAGAAGAGCTGACAACATCAGCCAGCAGGATGTCTCTGGGAGGCCAAGGAGGAAGGCACAGCCTATGTGACAGAAAGGTAAGTAGGCTCATTCTAGCTTTATGAGGATGACCTTCCTGTGGAAAGCAGGAAGCTGGTCTGTTAGCCATCATGCTTCTCTGAAATAGTGGCATATGAGTTCATTAAAGCCTACCTGCCACCTCCGTATTAGACTTGAAAACATTTCATGTATTGCTACAGATAAAAGGCTGAGTGAGGAACCTGTCAAACTTAACCACAACAAGACATTAATTCTGCAGGAGTTAGACAATGAAAATCTCTTCCTGCAGGGGAAATTGCTCAAAGTATGTGTAAGCTAAGACTCGGGAAGTGGGCCTCAGATATAAGGCAGAATTCGAGTTTGTCTTGGTAACCTGCATATTCTATGAGTTGCAACATAACATTTACCAATATTCCTACAATGTACCGAAGGACAATACGCTATTTTTAAGAAGTCAGACAGTAATAGTTGTCCTCCCCTCCACCACTCTTGGAATAAATAAGTCAAGTCTTGAGAAAAATAACTCTTATATACATTAGAAGGTTAAACAGAACATACCCCCATTGATGGATGAAAGTTATCCCAATGTATGACCACACTGTGTATCCTACACAGAGTTCTATTCCCTAAAAACTCCAAACAGCAACACAGTTATGGAAAAAGCACAGGTAAGGTAAAGAAAAGGTCAGTTTTTCATTCCTTCAAGAGCACTTGGTTATATATACATGGGTACGCCTTCCTGTGACTTGAGATCAAGGTCTTTCAGCGTAAGATCAAGAATCACATAAAGTCTGCCCAGAAATTCCATTTTATCTCTAAACAACAAGGACTACCTTTGGTCAAATAATCCTCTCTTGCTGTACATGAACACAGCAGGAAGAGCAGCGGAACATTCTGCTCAAGAAATGTTATGGGTATTTTGCCTTTTTTCTTTTTAAATACCCTTTTCATATACACTCAGCATTTAGCTGCCTGACAAGGCCCTGTTCCCAAGTACTGAACAGAAGATTCTGGTCCTGAGTATTTGGAATACATTAGCCAAAGCAGAGATATTATTTAAATTAAGATGTACAATAGACAACCTTAACAATCCTGCTTTGGACATGGTGCCAGTACATGTATAGACACTCATGTGTGTACCTACTCCTTTGGAAAATAACCTCAGCCTACACTGTGACCACAACAGAAGAAAATAAAGCAGTTGTGCTTAAATCATAATCCTGCAATTAATGCAGCAGGGAGCAGAGCCAGCATCATCTGTCATCCGTGCAGAGTAAAAAGTGGAAGAACATTTGCAGTAACTAAAATACAGGTTGAGCTGCTTTTATCAGCCCATAGCAATTTCCTTTTAAAGCTTCACAAACAAATAAGGAAAAATCATTCATCCCTCAATTTTTATACTCTTTTTTTGTTTGTTTGTTTGTTTTTCAAAGGACATAGTACTTAAGCTCTATTGTACTTAAATATGAATATGCTGGAAACCTTTGTAACATATTTTACCGCTGTGGTTTCTATAGAGCTGTTGCTACCAGCTGATGTATCTCACCTTATAAGGTAAAATGGTTTCATGAGATAACAGTTTCCTGTCAGCTCCGTGAAGCCCCAGTGGGCATATTTCTGAGTGCACTTGAAAGCAACAGAACCAGCTGTGCACCTCCATATGTGAAAGGTCTGATCATACCAGTCTCATTTTAAAATCAACAGAATTGACAGAAAGATTGTTTTGCTACAACAGAGCAATTCACAGCTCCAGTACAAGTGGATGCCAAGTTTCTAAAAGGCTTTAATAAGCTGAGCCAGCCAGGAGTCAGAGCATGATGTAGATGTGTGGCATTGCTGCAGAGCCTGACATCCCCAATCAGCCATAAATTAATTTTCACAAAGGGTAGAGGAAGACATTCAGAAAGGAGTAATGTGCCCTGATACTGTCAATCTTATCAGCCTGATGTTGCATTGACATTCTAACCATTAGCTATGAAGCTCTCTAATGGTTATAAGTTAAGTAATGGGATGAAATTAAGAAAAGATAAATTCTGGAGTGAGGAGGAGAAAACGAGTGAGGCAGGAGCACTCTCAAAAACAACTGTGGGAAGTCTGATTTCCAGTCTACATTGGACAAAGAGCTGGAGATTATACAGAGATACAAAACCTGCTGTGGCAGGCATTTGGCCTGTAGCTTTGTAATTTATGCAATATTGCTCTTATAGTGAGATGATAATCTTTCAGCAAAACATCTTTTTTTTCCGGGACAGTGTTGGTTCATGTAAACTAATTTTTTTCTGTAGAAATATATTATTTTTGATGAAACATTGGGTGAGAATTTTTTCTTTTGCCTAGGGGAGAATCACAGGTAATCATCTGTGTTCTCAGCACAGAACGCCTGGCCACTCTTTGTCCGTTATGAAGCCAGACTTTCATAAAGAAACAAATGAGTGAGGCTCGAGAGAAAACACATGCAAGGAAGAATTTGCAGTCTTCCAGCTTATGGGGACAGTCCACTGGGAGGAGAAATCTCAGCTTCTGTGCCTCTTCTCACTGACTTTTATGTTTGTTTTGTAAAGGTGAAGTGTGAGAGGGGGTTAAGCTGAGACACTTCTCGTCCTTCTAACCATGCAAGAGAGTTTCATGTTAAGAACCTAGGAAATGTTTCATACAAAATGGAGTCATGACTGTATTTCAAGACTTGGATTCAGGCAGTCCTGAACTACAGGGAGTTTAAACAGTGCGTTAGCAACCAAGTACTGCATAGGTTCTTCAAAAGCACCGCAGTCTCTGGTGGTCTGAAACCAATCGTTTGGTTTTATGGATAGGGCCACTAACTAATTACACTATCCCTCATCAAATTAAGCTGTCCTGTTAAGGATGTTGAATCAATATAATTCATGTAGCAAATTAGCTGTATTCTGTGCATAGTTATCCATATTTTCTAAGAACAGAAGAGCAATAGTCTTTTTTTTCCTAAGGCAAATAATGGAAACAGGTGTTCCTTATAAAATTAAAAGTTTAAACACACTCCCCAGTGAATTTTAAAGATAAGAAACTTCCTAGGAAGTATGGGACATTGTCAGTGACCCTTCTTTTCACAGCCAGACATGTTCATATTTTGACAGTGGTATTTCAAACCTTATGAGTAGGGTCTATTTGATTGTGAATTACGCCATATTGATAGTTTGGGAAAGTTTAGTTATGCATTATGCATAACTAAAAGCATAAAAGCCCCAGAAACAGCTGGGCTGTCAATGGTCTACTCCAGCAGGACCAGTTTCAGGAATGCTTCCTGCCCAAGTTGCATCTCTCATCCAGCTGGAAGGTGGCTATAAACCAGTCCCTGTGCTTTTTAAAGCCTTTTGGACCAGTGCATCTCTACAGGGACAAAAAAGAGAGGGCACTAGTTCTCATGGTCTTACTGTGAGGTGCCCCAGCCATTCAGTCTAGATGTGGACTTGGTGGCTACACCTTCTTGATGCATTGATGTTCCTTAAATATTGGGTTGCTCTGACACCCTTTAAGTCAGAACACCTTGCAAAGACAAAGTCTGCAACAAAGTGAGGTGGGTGTGAGATAGAAGTTCAGTCATTCATGTTAGCAACTTGCTTTTGGCAAGAGGAAAGAGAAAAGCCAGACAACTACCTTAGAATCGATACCAAACCTTAAACCTGTTAGTTTAGCTGAATGACCCTCTATTAGAGATGGGTGTCCAGCTTTCTTGAACAATACTTCTCTTCCTTAGGTTCCTTTCAGGTCTTATGTAGCTCCTATTTATGAGACTCCATCCACTGTAAATTCATAGGGCTGATCTTCTTCCATCACCTATAAGGACTTGGAAAGTCCTTTGGATAATGTGACTTGATAGATATCCCTCGATCATGTATTTTATGGAACCAAATAGATGTTTCTCTTTTGCCTAGCTTTAGCCTTACTGAAGATATGAATATTCATTATCCTAAACTGCAGCTACTTATATAAATAATTTATGCATACATAAAGATGTTTTTCATAACAAAAATAGCTTTTATAGTGCAATTCTATTATGTAAAGATTATTTGCAGCTCTGAGACCATAGGGTCAACAGATATTTAGACTTTTTTATGTGCATCTTCCAGCTAGTGTAGAAAGTTAATGTTTTTGCCGCCTTAATCTCTTAAGAAAAAGGGGAGGGGGAGAAAAAGGGAAAATATTTCAAAGAACTCCTAGAAAAGAACAGATTTTGTTCTTTAATGTTGCTGAGGAGATATTCAAAACAAATTCTCTGCTTTAGTACGAGCTTTTAAAAACATGTTAATATGTTCTGTGTGTCATGAAAATTGCTTCTGTCACTGATGGATATTTGCACAGTTGTTCCTTAACACAATTTGAGTCATAAAAGAAGATACAAATGAAAATTTCATTGAATTAGGGAAGTGCAATAAAGTCTGGTCCATTCCCAGTCGGATGTGTGGATGTGTGTGTATCTTCAGTGTGGATTTTTTCCATGACTCTTATCAAAAGCTAGAGAACAGCTACTGTCAGCACACTTAAATAGGAGCATGGGAAAATTCTGCCTTCTTCACTGGGGTCTATAGATTGCAGTCACAGAGAAAAAGCACCACAGATAATTACCTTTTGAGCATATTAATTGGAAGAGCTGGTTTGCACTAGAATATGTAATGCGGTATGCACAGTGATAGTAAATTGAATTTTTAAATAACACACATAAAGTGTAGCATTTGTTTAATTGCTATCTGCATGAGCCTTAATAGAGAAACAGACATCTTTTTGTCTTCTGCAGATATTAGAGCAATAACACTGGACCCACGTAGTGCATGAGCCCTGCCAGGCACACACATTATAGGCTCAACTTCCTTGTCGTGCACAGACATCCAAAGTACATACAGGGTACCTGAGACATTGCAAAGAGCTGACACAGCAGCAGCAGGATCCACACCTTTCTTTAGCAGCAGCTGGACACTGGCCTTCTGAAAGGGCACTAAGATGCCTGAACAGATGTAAAAATGGCCTGGGATGGGGATCAGTTTGGGAGAAAGTTGTCTTAGGGTTTACACATAGGTCCCTATAAATGAGATAAGCATCTCTGTTCTCACTGAGATCACTTCAGAGTAGTAAAAGTAGGTATCTAGCCTAGCCTCCTGTTGCTGCCTTGGAAGTTGTATGTCTCCATAAGGTCATGCGGTCCATCTACTAAGCACCTACAGATATCTTGGGTGACTTTTGGTATCTCAAATGGCAGTAAACACCTATGTTTAGGAATCTCTTTGTTGGCAATAGGGTAGCTTAGATATCTATTTTCAAGCTCACGTGTAGATATTTAATGGCAGGTGACTCTGACCAAGACATGAATGCCTTATGTCCTTCACAGAGAAGCCAGCTAGGCTTGCACAACAGATATTCTTTGGATTCTGAACATTATACTTTTTATTATATATGGATCATGTAATGTATGCAGAGTCTGGATTTCTAAATCCTTTTCTATGATATAAATCAGAAGAATGACTTGCAATGTCAGTAGGCAAGGAGCGAAGGCTTAGTATCAAAAATAATCATGAGATCTCTCCTGCAAAGCATATAACATGTTTCATTAGAGGAAAGGCATTGCTAAGAGGAAAGGCATTGCTAAGACTGAAAAGAGACTGCAGAGGATTATCAACATTATTTAGCGCTTTCAGCCTCTGAGTCACAAGGCAAGATTAGTGGCACAAAAAGAACAGATATTTCACAGAACTCCATCCCATCTGGAAAACAGCATAACAGAGTCATGTTGAGAAATTCTCTGATACAGTAACTAATTCAGAAACATGATGCCTTGATGTTGGCTTATGCTTGGGAAAGTGATTTTAGTAAAAAGTTCTGCAAATCTTCAAGTACTGCAGTTTGTTCAGTCAGGCAGGAGTCAGACTATTTCAATGAGGGAGGAATAACTCTATCTCTCCTTAAAACCTTTTGATTTTTGATTCCACAAACCTTGGCTGGAGAGATGGCAGCTTTATGGGTAAAAGGTTTTTTGTCTGAAACAGAAGAAAAGTTCAGTTCAGGAAAATTCCCCTACTAATAAATCTGCTGGCCAGCTGTTGGAACAACTCCAGAGGAGGCCTACAAAGATGATCAAAGGACTGGAGCACCTTCCATACAAGGACAGGCTGAGACAGTTGTGATCGTTAAGGCTGGAGAAGAGAAGGCTCAGAGGAGACCTTATAGCGACCGTCCAGTACCTGAAGGGGCTACAAAAGAGCCAGGGAGGCACTGTTTACAATGACTTGTAGTGGTAAGACTAGGGGCAATGGGTATAGACTGGAGAGGGGCAGATTTAGACTAGACGTAAGGAGGAATTTCTTCATGATGAGAGTGGTGAGGCACTGGAAGAGGTTGCCCAAGGAAGTTGTGGCTGCCCCATCCCTGGAGGTGTTGAAGGTCAGGTTGGATGGACCTTGGGCAGCCTGATCTGGTGGGAGGTGTCCCCACACATGCCAGGGTGGTTGGAATTGGTTGATCTTTAGGGTGTCTTCCAACCCAAACTATTCTACTATTCTACTATTCTACTATTCTACTATTCTACTATTCTACTATTCTACTATTCTACTATTCTACTATTCTACTATTCTACTATTCTACTATTCTACTATTCTACTATTCTACTATTCTATGATATTTTTCTTTTCCTTTCCCACCTGTAAACACTGTTCCCACAACAGTGGAAGACAATTGATATTTTTTTCTATGGCTGTTCTAACCCTGTGGGAGTCCTATACAGAGGTGCAAGAGACATAGACATAAGGAGGAAGAGGAAGTGGAAAAACCCAGAATAAAAAGAGACACGATACATAAAGAAATGATTTTTTTTTCTGTTCTTCATTATTCTCTTTCTTTCTTTTCACACTGAAGAGTGATATCCCAGAATAGAAAAGCTGAGGGTTATGAACTGTGCTGGAAGGAACTAAGACATCAAGTGATATCTTCTCCTACTGTGGTTGTAAGAGCCCAGCAAAGAGAGCCACACAAAATCACGGGGGAAATGTAGAAGCCTTAGGAAATAAGACTGCTAGAACCCATTCAGCTTTGCCTGATAATTCACACTTTTTTGACATTTACAAATTCTCACTTAACTAGCTAAGCTTTCATGGTCTTTCTGTAAAATCACCTTCAGTACAAGTATTATTGCATTGCTTTTGACCTGCTTCTCTAATGATGGAGATGGGAGACAAAGGCAGGAAATTCAACAAACAGTTGCACAAGGAAGAAACTTTACAAATTCAGTATATCCAAAAGGATTTTAATGAGTTACTGGAATTGGAGGCAACTTAGGTATAAGAGAGTTAAAACAGAGAGCTGAGAGGATGAAAAAGCTGTTAGAGTTTAGAAGAATGGTTCTTAGTTAGTGCTTAGTTCTCTCTCTTTTTTTTCTTTTTGTTTCATTTTTGGGATTTTTGGGGGTTTTTTTGTGGGTTTTTTTAAAGTTCCATTCAAGGATGAAGTGAAAAAAAGGGAAACAAGATCAGGAAATAAATCTAATAGCATAGATGAGGATAATGACAAGTGGATGACTGGCCTCCTCCTCCTTAAAACAAAACTACTTCTAAGGGTAGAAGCGTATATTTATAGGAATCCAGTAAAGCTGAATAACATACTGACTTCTTTCTTCCTTTCTTCAAGGCAGGGAGTCTTCTGGTAAAAGCTTTGGCTTGTGGGGTTTTGGTGTCAGAAGCTATAGCTATCATTCTGTCTACTTCTGAGCCATTTGCACAGCATCATTTCTCTTCTGGCACAAAGGTCTATCCCTGAGACCATAATGATGATCAAGATTACAACAGTTTCAAACAAAAGCCAGCAGACGTGGATCTGAATATAATGTGTTGTCCCTAAGAGCTATGGATGTTGCAAAAAAGGAATACTCCAGGATATAAATCTTTGAAAACTTTTGTTTTAATGAAGCACATTTTTTAAAGCCTGACTTCAAGAAAGACAAGGTTTTTCCTAGCTGAAAACATTTATAGATCACAAGCAATTTTGAGGCATTACTGAATATTGCAGACTTAAACTTCAAGATGAATTTATGCAGGTTTCAAACATTACCAGTAAAACTGGATAATAGAGAGACTTGGAATTGGCTTTAAGTCATGTTGTTCTATGGCATGTTGCATAAATGTATAAAATTATTAAATCAAAAGGAGCTGCAATGGAAATAACTTCAAACTACAAGTACACCTCTGACCGAATGTTGTTCAAAAGTGGCAGTGTCGTGCTCTTGGGTCCCCAGATCTGAAGTACATTAGAATTAATGATAAACTCTATACTATTTACATTGCTCTAATGGCTCTAATAGTGTGAGATCTGAATGCATTAAAACAATTAAAGACCTGTCTCATCCGTCTTTGTCTATAAAATAATAATGAGTTTCTTAAGAAAAGCTGGGATTATAGATGCTTGTGATTTCTTTGAGGAAAAACATTTAAAGATAAAACTGTTGTAAAATGAGGAAATAGATTCCAGTTACTTTTGAATGATATGAATGTTATAAAATCCAACTCATTATTTAAAGCTCTACTTTTCAGAGTTCTGTAACACCTGATATTTTATCTATTTTCTTTGTGGAGACTGAGAAAGTTACTGAGAAAAGGGAGGGAATGGGAGAGAGAGAAGGCAAAGCGAGGAGAGGAGAGGAGAGGAGAGGAGAGGAGAGGAGAGGAGAGGAGAGGAGAGGAGAGGAGAGGAGAGGAGAGGAGAGGAGAGGAGAGGAGAGGAGAGGAGAGGAGAGGAGAGGAGAGGAGAGGAGAGGAGAGGAGAGGAGAGGAGAGGAGAGGAGAGGAGAGGAGAGGAGAGGAGAGGAGAGGAGAGGAGAGGAGAGGAGAGGAGAGGAGAGGAGAGGAGAGGAGAGGAGAGGAGAGGAGAGGAGAGGAGAGGAGAGGAGAGGAGAGGAGAGGAGAGGAGAGGAGAGGAAGTGAAAAAAAAAGGGAAATAAGGATAAAGAAAATTACAAGGAAAAATTAAAAAGGGAAACCTCAAGTGTTGCTGCATATGTTGCAGTGTCAAACCAGAATCTCAGAAAATATTGCACCGATCCCTTGGAGACCAAATCGAGATGAATAATCTCCATTTTTTCAACATTCATCATTGCAGACTACCAGCCTCTGAATGATCCTGATTAAACCTGGAGCTCAAATGACAAGAACAGCATGATAACATCACATTATCTGTTCCTCACTGAACGTGTGCTAGTGGTATATTGCAGCCAGATATCCTGCTACTGCTGTCACGTTAAACCAAAGAAAGGAAACATTATGTTTCCAGAAGGCTGCAAGGGAGACAAGCCCCCTCTGTTCCCCATCTACTTTGGCTTAAAGCAATACAAATAGTGGGCGCTAGATTCATGTAAACAGGGGAGACAGCACTGTTTTCGTGATTCTCCTGTAGGAGTCATAGCAACCAGCTAGCACTAAAATGATGCTTTTATTTTGGTTGCTCTCAGAGCAAAAGTATTTTGGCAACACAAGGTGCTACGTAGATAGGTTTGAGATATTGTGTTTAAATAATCACTTTGACTGCAGCGAAAAAAACAGGAGAAAAAGAAATAAATTTTTTCATGTGGGAAAAGGGGAAAGAAGTCTGTAGGGGGAAATTATTTTCAGACTTCTTATAGGGCACAACGAACAAAAAAAAAGAAAAAACAGAAAAATTAAAACTATTAAAAAAACATTTGAGGACATGCTTTCAAATGAAATTATTCAAATTCCTTTCATAATGAAAGTCTCATAAAATTAAAATACATTCATCTCTTCTAGTAGTATTCCACACAGATTTCTTCTTGACTGATGAAACAGACTTTGCCTTGAAGGACTGTCACATTTACAATCTCATGCATTCTTTTTATGGGAACGTGCTGCAGAAAACAGTCAAACAGAAGCAGTTCGTCTGTGGAGATTTAGCTAAGGTACATGTGGATTTAATAAGGCCCTGCTAAGGTGAGTCCATACCAAGATAAATCAATTTAAGAAAAAAAGTAATTATTTAGAAATGAGGAAGCCCATGAAGCCTCAATTATTTGTGCTCTATTTTGCTTGGAGTATAACTGTGTTCCTCATATAACCTCTGAGTTTCAGTCTGGAAGGTTTTATGCTGGTTTGCACAGTTATTCTCTACTTCTTCTCACTATAAGTCTGAGTATATGCAGATTTTCCTTCTCTACGCAAAGATGTCCCTCCTCCAGTGTTGCATATTTCAGTATATCAATTCACGTTATTAATTGGCAGTGAACTTCCCCCTATATTTTCTCTTTTGATTGAATATAGAATTGTAGATCCCGCGTTTTTCTAGCTATGATATTTTCTACTGTGCATTGTTTCAGTGTGGACAACAACAACTAGAATCAAGAAACTTTAATATTTTAATACTACTTTTTCTCATTTTGGCCTTCATACAGTGGTGACAAAGCCACTCACATGCTCACATCACTGATTTCATTTTGTTGGATTTAAAAAATGGGGAAAGCCCCAATATATTCAGAAAGAGGCGAGTGTTTCCAAAAGGATTAAGTTCTCCAGTTAAAATTGTCAAAACTGTTTATACCTTCTATTAAAATAAAAGTAGGATCTTTCAGTTGCTTTTCTGTTATAATACAGCAGGGAAGACATTGTGTGCATGTCTTCAGAGTAACCCCTGGACATGCAAGCAAGGAGAAGGTCTACCTGAAGATACAGAAAAGACAGCTTTGAGTCTATTTAATGAGCCAGGGATTTCCAGTTGAGGCCAAACACGGACTTGAGCCCCCACCATGTCTCTGCTGTGGAGCTATCCACACTGGGCACTCACAGATGGAAAATTCCGCTTTCTATCCAGCCCTAAATCCAACGTCTGATATCTGTGTCTGCAATAGGGCACCAACACCAAGGAAAACTGTGACTCTGTTTGCACACAACACCTACACAGTTTGTTAATCATTTAAGAGGAGAGTAATCATGTTATTTAATTTCAGGCTGCAGACATGGGGCATTTTAGGCTACGGACATTTCATTGACATGTTAAATTAGGAAACAGCAAAGGAAAGCAGCTCCTCACCTCAAGCATGAAGCTTCAAGTGAAATTTTAAATATGCCTTGGCAGATTGGCTCTTCCTCTGGAAGAAGCACTCAATTCTGCCTGTTCATGGTTAGATAGCTCAGGAGTTTATTTCAGAAGGATGGCTTCAGTGGGTAACTGATAATTTAAGGTTACCAGCTTGGCTGGCTGGATCCCAGCTTAGGATCCTGACTGAGGCACCTCACTTCAGTGAATAAATTTTAGCAGTAAGCAGCCTGTGACATTAGTATGGCTCATTCTTTTCCTCTGTTATATCTTCTACGTGAGACAATTATTTTGTTACATTCTACTTAATGCCATTTTTCTTTTTGCCAATTTTTGTCATCCACTTTGCCTTTTCTTTAGTTTTTCTCTTGCCTTTAATATCATCTTTCTCTTTTGTGCAATAGCATGAGGCTTTTCTGCCTGGATATAAAGCTTTGATTTTAACCCCTCGAATAGTGTTGTAAAATTTATGCTTGCATACTGCTTTCAATCCTCAACTACCATCAGAATGTTACTTAATGAACCCCTACAATTTGCCTGTGATGTAAGTCTAGAAAATGTTATTACTGCATTATTTGGGGGTTTTTTTCTTACTAACAAAAGAGGGTAATATGCAAACTGAGGACCAAGACAACACTTCTTCTCAGCTTATTTATCTTTTACCATTTTATTTCATTACTAATGCTCTTCTACCTTCTCTTTTCATTTAACATTACTTGAATCTCTATCTCTACTTTAATTCCATTTATTTTCTGGTTGTCACGCACAGAGGTGACTGTTAGAGGTTTGTTTTGATCAATTTAATTTGCACCTGACTGACTCTGCTGTTGCAAACTACCTGTTATTACCCATAACTATTAAGATATCTTTACTTGAGTACAATTACTGTGTTGCAGAAATTGCTGTTATTCTCTTATTTGTATCAAAGTCACTTCTTTTATTTCCATTTAAAATAGATTTTCTTTTATCCTTTTCAACTTTCATGTCACCTTTTGAGCTGCAAAGCTTTTATAAATTTAGTTTGAAGTATCTCCTCAGAACTCTGCTATTAGTCATACAAAGGGGTCATCTCTGCTTTTTTTTTTCCTCTTTTAAGAGAACAGAGTAATATCTCTTCACAGCAGTACATGATATATGCTTCCTAGGACAAATAAAACGATGCTACAGCACCATGGACCTTTAATGTTCTGTTTTGTTTTCTTTTGGATGAGCCAGGAAAAGGACATAACCCAGTGTTTTCTACAGCCCTGTTAGCAGAGGTAGCCAAAGACACGTGTAACTCATTAGGAACGTAGCATCATGAAGAATATGCTTCATGTTGTGCTTTTGTGGGTAAGGCACTCGAGTCATACTTGCTTATTTTTTTGAAAAAAGCTCTACTGTTGATTATTTTGAAAATGAAACTGTGATAACATGATAAATAAAGTTTTATTCACATTTTAATAACGAACTATTTAAAGTATGTGTGGGTTGTGTTGGTCTGAAATGATGTAATTTTGTGTATAAATTGCGTTGTTTTACTACTTATATACATTGTTATGCTAATGTCAGTACCAACAACCAAGACAAAGTCTGATCCAAGGTTATTCTGGAATATAAGAAAGATAGACATGGAATGAGCAGAAAAACTGGAGAAAAAGTGGTAAAGTGACTCATAACACACACGTCAATATGCACCTCTGATTTCAGGAGAAGTACTCCTATTATACCACAGCTTGGCAATTTATTGTTATAGCTAAAGCTTTCAAGGCTATGTAGTTTAAAGCTGTATTTGAGCTGATCTCCAAACTAGCTGATTTTCCTGCAAAATGTGGTTTGGTACCATGATTATGCACGCCTAGTCCTTACTAAATTTGAGGTTCCAGTTCAAACCACATCTAATCATCATGTAAAATGTTTAACCTTTGCCACAATTTCTGAGCATAATTACAGCATTTCTGTGATCAGCTTCCTTAAAGTTATTAACAGAAAACCTCAGATTTGACTGTTCTACCACATTTTTTTTTTTTTAACCAAGGAATGCACGTGGAAATGTGAATTCTGGAATCTTTAACTAATATTCTTTTAGACTCATAGGATCATAGAATCATCGAATCATAGAATAACCAGGTTGGAAGAGACCCACCGGATCATCGAATCCAACCATTCCTATCAAACACTAAACCATGCCCCTTAGCACCTCGTCCACCCGTGCCTTAAACACCTCCAGGGAAGGTGAATCAACCACCTCCCTGGGCAGCCTCTGCCAGTGCCCAGTGACCCTTTCTGTGAAGAATTTTTTCCTAATGTCCAGCCTAAATCTCCCCTGGTGGAGCTTGAGGCCATTCCCTCTTGTCCTGTCCCCTGTCACTTGGGAGAAGAGGCCAGCACCCTCCTCTCTACAACCTCCTTTCAGGTAGTTGCAGAGAGCAATGAGGTCTCCCCTCAGCCTCCTCTTCTCCAGGCAATATTTTATTAATAATATTTTATTAATATTTTAATATGCTTCCCTGGATTTTCAGTCAGGAAGTAGGACTTCTGCTTTAATTTTCTTCTCTAATTTCGATGGAAATACAGAACAATTGCCATGTCTGTCTGGGAACTCTCTTCCTATGTTATTGTTATGTGCAATAAGTTGGAAAACAATAATAAATTAAGGACAGTTTAAAAGAAACACGAAGAGAAGAATGTAATCCAGCATTTCCTACCGTCTTTTGCCCACATTTAAACCAAGGACTGGATCTGAACACAAGGTTTTCAAGAAATTAGATTTTCTGTGAACAAAATATATCACGTTAGCTAGCCAAATGGTTTTGGAGTTTGTTTGTGCATGTGTGTCTGTGAATTGATGTGCATGAATGTTCTGTTATTTGTCCTCTTAAGCTCCCTGTTTATGGTTCTGAGTAAGGAATTTTGTTTAAACAGGAAAATAAATTAAAAACCTACCCAGGCATTTTCTACAAATGCACACACTTTTGAGACAGGAATTTTTATAGGCATTGATAGAATAATTTCTACAGAAATCTGTCCTCACAACACTGGAAATGCTCTCCAGAATGTCCTGTGTGTTCACTAGAGGTTTTTCTTGAAAGTTGACTGGTCCCAGAAGCAGCTGCATTTATGGCCAGTGAGTATATTTAACTTCTTCCTTGAGGGGCTCCCAGCTGTGGTCCCTCACTGCAGCTTGCTGTGTGTTCCTGAATTCTTTCACTACTAATGCAGCTACGCCAATTTACTCTCCTTCATCTTGTGTGCTAAGACCAGTGTTTCATGACATTTACCATATATTCTTCTGTTAGCAATATCTTTTATGAATTTTATAAATATCTCAGTTGCAAATTGTACAAATGCTACACCGAGGGGCACAGAAGTACCTTTAAGAGAATCTACAGCTTTTAGTGAAGCAAAACACCATCTGGAATAAACGATATACTTGCCTACACAAGCCCACTCTTCTTGCTTCTATCTCCTTGTAAAAATTGAGTATATTTCTCACAGACATTTTTATTCCACCTACTATCTGTGGGACTATCTCGCTTCACATTAACTGCCTAGAAGTTAGGCATCTGGTCTAAACCAGCAGGCTGAGCTCCCTTTTAATTTAGTGGAGACTGAGAGGTCCTCTGGTCGAGGATGGGATGGAGATGAGTTTCTTTCAGTAAAGTAGTCTCAGTAGCAGTAGTCTCAGTATCTAGCTTGGACACTCGTACAGTATTGCTTTCCAAAGTATTTTCCAGTTAAGAACACTGATCTCCTTTCCATACATAAGCAAATGTAAAAATAACATTTCCTTTGTAAAGAAAACAGTGGCAGAAAAAATCTTCACTCGTTAAGAGATGCTGCTGTTTTTCATATGTTTTCATCACTATGAAATAGCAGCAGTTTGTCTCAGGGAAGAGCTTATAGATGAAAACCCTTTTAAAAGCCTTTCCTCAGAGTCCATGGGTCCTTTTCTGGCTCTGCAGACCATTTCTGTTAGCACACCTCAGGGTGAGTGGAGGGTTGTGGCACGTACCCTGCTCAGCACATGCAGGGCTGCTCTGCTGTTACTGACGGCAGGATTTCCACATGCCAGCTTTTGCCTTATATCTTCTTCATTCTTTCCTTGATGAGGCAAAACATCCTGTTATAAAACACCATGGCGAGTTTTCTCTGGCATCTCATAGATTTGCTTTCCAGGTGGGAGCAGACTGCACAGACTTTGCTGCAGCATCATGCAGGGGCAGAAGGCACTTAGTAACATCATGAGGGTTGTTGGACACATCACTGGATTATATTCCCTAGGCTGAAAATCTTAGATATTCTTACCAAGAGCTAAAGAAAGAGCTAATTAGGAAATACTATCTTTTAGCTATTCTAATTTCACTGAATACTAAGTCTATCTGTTAAAAGATCAGAATTACATTTATTTTCTCTCCCTGTATGTTAACTTTATTATCCTTATTAACTATGTAAGTATTGTTATTTTATTTTTATCCTGTTATTATAACTTTCCTCTCTCCTTGTGAGAGAAATATGTTTCATTTCCAATTCTTTTCTTTCCGGGTGGTCATTTAAAAAATCTATCAGCTCATATCACTCTTTGTTGAGTACACTGCATTTTTTTCTAATCACTATGCAATCAGAAATTATTCCTTGTTGCCCATTAGAAAGGAGATACATTTACAGTAGAGAATCATAGAATCATGGAATCATTAATGTTGGAAAAGAACTCTAAGATCATCAAGTCCAATTGTCTGCCCAACATCACCATGCCTACTAAAACGTGTCCCAAAGCGACACATCTACAAATTTTTGAACACCTCCAGGGATGGTGAGTCCACTTCTTTCCTGGTCAACTTGTTCCAATGCTTGACTCCTCTTACAGTGAAGAAATTTGCCTAAGATCAAAACTAAACCTCCCCCTGAGGCCCTTTCCTCACATGCTATTGCTAGTCACCTGGGAGAAGAGACCAACACTCACCTCACTACAACCTCCCTTCAGTTAGTTGTAGAGGGCAATAATGTCTTCCCTCAGCCTTCTCTTCTCTGGGCTAAACAATCGGAGTTCCCTCAGCTGTTCCTGATAAGGCTTGTGCTCCAGACCCTTCACCAGCTTTGTTGCCCTTCTCTGGACATGCTTCAGCAACTCAATATCCTTCTTTTAATGAGGGGATCAAAACTCAGCACAGTAGTCAAGGTGTGGACTCACCAGTGCTGGGTACAGGGGCACGATCACTTCCCTAATCCCACTGGCCACATCATTTCCTAGTACAATCCTGGGTGCTGTTGTCCTTCTTGGCCGTATGGGCACGCTGCTGGCTCTTGTTCAGCAGGCTTTCAACAAGCACCTTCAAGTCCTTTTCTGCTGGGCAGCTTTTCATCCACCTTTTCCCAAGCCTGTTGTATTGCATGAGGTTGTTGTGACCAAAGTGCAGGACCTGGCATTTGGCCTTGTGAAATCTCATACAGCTGATCTCAGACCATTGATCCAGCCTGTACAGATCCCTCTGCAAACTTTCCTACCCTCAAGCAGATCAACGCATCCACCCAATTTGCTGTCATCTTTAAGCTTATTGAGAGAATTTATGAACACACAACCTGTATGCATTGTGCCATGCATGGAAACATATAATGATACTGAAGCATTTCAAGGAATTTGACAACACAAAAGGGCAAACTGTGTAACAAAGGTGCATTAAAGACCTTTGTGGATTCTTACACAGCCACTGTCAGGGCTTGACAAATTTGTTTTACGTCAATGAAAAGCTTCCAGTATATGATGACTTAATTGACATATATGAAATCACTTATTCTTAAAAAAAAAAATGGAAATTAATTAGATTTTTCTGCTTCGGAAATTTTCTAACAATGAGGTAAAGAAAGAAAGAGCCACATGCTGGCTTTCTCATAATAAATCATCTTTTCTTTACATTTTCTATCTCAAGTACTGCAGATATAAAACATTTTGACTCTTGTAATAACCAGGAAAAGAAACAAATACAGAAACGGAGAAAAAATCAAAATACATGTGCCAGAAAACCAACTTTTCTCTTTTGCACTGCTTGGCTAGATTCAAGAACCTGAAACATAACTTTATTCAGCAATCGAAACAAAATGATAAACTTAAGAAAGCATTTCTGTGTGTTACTACTGCAGCCAATAATTGGCTTTCTAAGTGAGAACCTTTGAGAATTTTTCAGTCTGAGGAGAAGCTTTAACTAAAGAAAATACAAGGCTGAGAGTTACAAAATAATCAATGTCCAATATTAATAACAATTTAATAATTAAACACTAGTTAACTCGTATGTAACATCAGCTTAATGGTTTTAGTCACTAAATAAATATTTAGTGACAATATGTCTTCTCAACAACCAGCACCTCCAAGTCTTTCTCTGCAGGGCAGCCCTCAATCACATCATGCCCCATCCTGTACTGAAATTGGGGACTGCCCCAACCCAGGTGCAGGACCTTGCACTTGGCCTTGATGAACCTCACGAGGCTCACACAGGCCCACTTCTCCAGCTTGTAAAGTTTTTAGGTTTTTTTATTCCTGAATTAGGGAATACATTTCAGCTTTTAAATATTAACGTTTTTCTTTAAATATTAATTATTGCATTTCTTCTCTGCTTCTTACACCATTCTAAAAGCTTATTTAAAATAAATAAACAAATAGTCTGCATCAAGTTTTAAGACCAGTTTTAAATTTTGACAGAGGTCATAAAGATTTAATATTTATTTTATTTATTCAATTCTTAACACATTAATTCCTTTCGTGATTGTTAAACCAGTTCAATAGCCAGATTAGTATAGGGTACTTGAATTTAAAGTACCATAAAATCATAGAAATGTAGAGCCATAGAATAGTTTGGGTTGGAAGGAACATTAAAGATCATCCAGTTCCAACTCCTCTGTGATGGGCAGGGACACCTCCAACCAGATCAGGTTCCTCAAGGCCCCATCCAACCTGGCCTTGAACACCTCCAGGAAAGAAGCATCCTGGAACACCTGTTCTAATGTCTCACCTCCCCCATCGTGAAGAATTTCTTCCCAAAGTCTTGTCTAAATCTTCATGAAATGATTTAGAAATATCAATATTTCATATTCATTATGCAGTGGCAGGCTATTTAAACACAAAGAAGGCAGAAATTTCAATCACTTGAAACACTGGCACTTCAGTTAACCTGCTTACTGTGCACATATATCTTGCTGGGCTAGAACACATGCACTTCGAAGCAGTCATTTCTTAAAACTCAAAAGGAACTTTGCATATGTCCAGAAATGTAAATATTATCAGGCACTACTAGTCAGCCCAGGTAAAAAGTTCATGTTAACAACCCTAATCAGTCACTAATATTTTCCCTCAGACCTTTAGATTCAATTTGCGAGACAGAGTATCTTCTTAAACAGAAGTGTAATCTTAATTGATAGACATAGAAGAGCAGACGACTGTCCCTGATTATCCCTACCACCAAAATGTCTTTATTTCTACCATTGTGGTGGTTTGTACCAAAAACATTCAGACTTCGTTAACAAGAGAATTCCTGAAAAGGGGAAAACTAATTTTCGTTGGCCCTATAAGCAAGGATAAATTTTTGCTGTAAATGAAATAGTATGTGCATGTGCTTAAAAATCATAGGATAGCACACAAGAAGCTGAGCTGCTCAGCTCATATGGGTTGCAACCAGCATTAATTACTACTTTGAGCTGCTAACCATACTGACTCTGCTCTGAGGTCTGCATATTACAGCAACTCTAAATGCTTCAGAGATACATATTTGAAAGAGCAATCTATGTCCAGTGACAATTCTGGACTGAAAAAATACAGGGAAAATATATTTTCAACCAATATTAATCACTATTGAGTGCTGCTTTTCCAGCTTTTTCCACTGTGTCCCTTTCACCACTGAATATTCATTCATCAATTTTATCTTTTAAAATTAGTGTTACCTATTTGCCAGTTTTAATATATGGAAACATCCAAGTTCCAAGCATTATTATAATATTGAATATGTTTAGCAATTTTTTAAAGAAGGAGGAGGTCAAAGATTTATAAGTAGATTACTGGAGTTCACGTTTGGTAAGACAGGCTGAGAGAGTTTCATAGAATCATAGAATCATAGAATAACCAGGTTGGAAGAGACCCACCGGATCATCGAGTCCAACCATTCCTATCAAACACTAAACCACGCCCCTTAGCACCTCATCCACCCGTGCCTTAAACACCTCCAGGGAAGGTGACTCAACCACCTCCCTGGGCAGCCTGTTCCAGTGCCCAATGACCCTTTCCGTGAAAGTCTGGGTTGTTAGGCCTGAAGAAGAAAGGATCAGAGGAGACCCTATAAGCACATTACAGCACCTGAAGGGGGCTACAAGAAAGCTGGGGAGGGACTGTTCACAGAGGTCTGCAGTGATAGGACTAGGGTCAAAGGATATGAACCGGAGAGGGGCAGATTTAGACTAGACATTGCGGAGAAATTCTTCACAGTGAGGGTGGTGAGACACTGGCCCAGGTTGCCTAGGGAAGCTGTGGCTGCCCCATCCCTGGAGGTGTTCAAGGCCAGGTTGGATGGGAGCTTGGGCATCCTGGTCTGGTGGTTGTTGTTCCTGCCCATGGCAGGGGGATTGGAACTGGCTGACCTTTAAGGTCCCTTCCAACCCAAACCATTCCATGATTCTGTAATTCTATGATTCTTTGATTCTGTATTTCCACTACTGGATTTCAAACAAAGTCCTAAAGTAATAAGAATAATAAAAAGAAATTCTACTAAAGCTAATTGTATAAATTTAATAAGGGTCTGGATTTATCTGTATTAACCTCAATGTGTTTGATAGATTCCCTGATCAACCTGAGCTAAGTATCACAAGGATTTGGAAGAACGTATTATGAAAATACCAGTCCCTGCTATAAACCACAATGCTTGTTCATGTCATAGAATCCTGAAGCTTAATTAGAAGCACATCGTTAACTCCATGGAGACACCACAAACTGCAGAAGGAGGCTGCACATGCTGCCTGGTTAAAAGCCAATTACTTCCTATGGTCTCTATGCAGTAGTGATATTCCTTTCAGAATTAAAGTAATAAATGCTCTGGAATTGCTGCTAGGGAAGAATGTATACTCTACAGACTTGATGCCTTGTGAGGAATCTAACAATTTCTAGCCAGAAGCGACTGTGTGTAAGAAAGGTCTGCCGGAGGATGCAGCCTCAGAGGTGACCCCTTTCAATCCTGCTCTTCTTGTGAAGAGACTGCGATCTGAAGTGAGAGCCAAACAGCTGTGAATTGTGCTCTGCCCTCATGGCAGGAGCTGGCATGCTAAGTAGAGAAATGCACTGTTTAAACTTAGACAAGTAAATAAACCTTGCTATATTTATCTGTACCTTCTCGCTTTCTTGTCTCTCAAGCAAATAGAGACATAATGTCAAAACATTTATGAAAAGCCTGTACATTGACTTTTTTAACAGTGTAGCTTAGGTATTTAAAGCATGTAAAGACAATCTTTACAGAAATAATTCATAAAGTGATAATGGATTGGAATATTTGTACCTGATTTCTAAGGAAATTAAGCTTTTACAGCCTCTTTTCATTTTAGTTTTCACACAGTCCCCGTAACTTCTAAAACTGTCAGTCAACTTCAACCAACTTTGACAGCTATTGATGCTGTGTGTTTAAGAACACAAAAAAATACCCTCCCATGTAACAGGAATGTCACATCTATCCACTGGGATAGAATCATAGAACAGTTGGAGTTGGAAGGGACATTAAAGATCATCCAGTTACAAGCCCCCTGCCATGGGCAGGGACATCCCACTTGATCAGGTTACCCAAAGCCCCATCCAACCTGGCCTTAAACACCTCCAGGGATGGGGCAGCCACAACCTCCCTTGGTAACCTGTGCCAGTGTCTCACTACTCTCATGGAGAAGAAATTCTTTCTGATGTCTAATCTAAATCTGCCCCTCTCCAGTTTATACCCGTTCCTCCTTCTCCTATCACCATGAGTCTTTATGAATAGTCCCTCCCCAGCTTTCTTATAAGCTCCTTTCAGGTACTGGAAGGTCACTATAAGATCTCCTCAGACCTTTCTTGTAGTGCCCTTCAGGTGCTGGAAAGTCACTATAATGTCTCCTCGGAGCCTTCTCTTCTCCAGGCTGAACAATCCCAACTCTTTCAGCCTGTCCTCATATGGAAGGTGCTCCAGCCCTCTTATCATCCCTGTAGCCCTCCTCTGGACCTGTTCCAACAGCTCTATATCCTTCTTACATTGGGGATTCCAGAATTGGACTCAGTATTCCAGGTGAGATCTCACAAGAGAGGAATAGAATAGAGGGGCAGAAGCACTTCTCTTGACCTGCTGGCCACACTTCTTTTGGTGTAGCCCAGGATATGGTTGGCCTTCTGGGCTGCGAGCACTCACTGCCGGCTCATGTTGAGCTTCTCATAGACCAGCACCCTAAGTCCCTCTCTGCAGGGCAGCTCTCATCAACACCCATCATGTACTGAAATTGGGGATTGCCCTGACCCAGGTGTAGGACTTGGCCTTGTTCATGAGGTTCTCACAGGCCCCCTTCTGCAGCCTGTCCAGGTCCTTCTGGATGACATCCCATCCTTCTGGTGTGCCAACTGCACTGCTCCACTTGATGTCATCTGGAAACCTGCAGAAGGTCACTGGCTGTGGGAGAGGCAGTTTAAAGAGAGGTCATGGGCCTCTTTTCCCAAATTCCACTACTACAGCAACATTAGAAGGCTCATCCCTGACTGCACCTTTTAGCGATTAATAAATAATTTGTCACACATTTTGATAAAATCAGCAGAAGGGCAGAAGGAAGACACACATATGTGTGTTTTGTAAGGGGTCAAAGTAGTGCCTGTGTGAAAGGCAGCTAAATGAAGGACTGACTGCTTGTGGACCAAAGCCATAGGAAAGTCCTACCCCCCCAAGGAGTAACTTTCCATGTTTGCTTTCTGTGTTACTTTCCCCAAACATGCGCTCTGTTTTCTGTTGACTAATATTTAGAGTTTGAGGTGGGTTTTTTCTCATTAGAAGAAATTGATGGTAAAAATTGGAAAATCTTTAATGCAATTTTGTGTATTTTTCTGTATAAGTTGAATGTTTCTCTGGTTATACTTAGGAAACACCCTAAGTCCTAAGTCTTTTGTCCCAGATAAAGGAGTAAAGAGCTCTCTTTCTTTTCTCCAGGATAACAACATCGCTCAAAGGTTCAACTCACTTGCTTCACCTCTTAACAGAGCCCAGCCGAACATCCAAAGTGCGAAAAAAATGCCTTTTTAGCTAGGTAAGTCTGACCCTTAATACCAGTTTGCAGTAAGTAATCCCTTCGTCTCAACATTAAAACCAAAAGACAACAAGACCAGAGCAGTGAGCAATATCTGTTCTGGAAATGTCTTCTAGCACATTTGTTAACGCTTACTCTCACCAAGCCAAGGAAATGAAAACAAAGAAAGATTAAAAGCAGTGAATATGCGTAACTTAGCAGTGAGTTAACTCAAGGAGAAGGTAAATAAGAACAATCTTTAAAGTTGGATAGCAGAGGATATAGTTGATGTGAAGAAGGAAGGTAGAAATCTAAGGAAGAAAAATATTGGTAGAATCCCATTTTGGGAGTTATGTTATAACCTCTGTCTCTTTATGGGGAAGAGGAAAACTCGAGGTTTCAGATATGTAAGTGAAATAGCAGAAAACATGGAAACCCAGGCATCAGAGAACACTCCCAGAAAGCTAAGGGAATGCTGTGCTTGTACGTGTTTCAGCTTCTCTCAGCGATCGTCTATGTCTATTTTTCCTTATGTATTAACAGTTTATTTTTAAGCGATAGCTTAGAAAAATCTTATGCTCGCACAATAAAAAGGAAGAAACCATTAAAGCATCAAAAGCACATCCACTTCGAGTTAAATGCACCTTTCTGGGAAGAGGGAGTCACGACCTGAATTGCAAAAATCACTCATCAGCCCAAGTGACCCATGTCATCTGCCACGACAGTTGATGAAGTTGGACACAGGAGCTGATGCACGTGGACAGATGTGCTGCCTTTGAATGTAAATGAAGCCTGTTTCACCGACATGCACTCATACCTTATCTCATTTCCCAGCTGCCCTGTGCCACCCTCTCTGCACAGCTGGATGCTGCCTTGCCTCCTCAGTTTTCCTTTCCCGTGCCAGACAACACAGGTCCAGGGAAGGGATATTTAAGGGGCTACACCATCCACAGATTCACAACACCTCATGATGACACATGATAATTCAGACCTCAAACAGAAATATTTCAGCCAGAAGAAGTGCTTTTCCTTGTTTTCTAACAGTTGAAAAATATTGGTTGTGGATGTGTGACAGTACGCAGGCAAGATCAGTGTTCTCCACAAGTTATTAATTAAACACCAATTATTTATGTAATTAAGAGAGTACAGGGATTGTGAGTTGTTGTACCTGCCATTTAAGAATGTCACCTAAAATCTGGTACCTTAGCTCCCTCCCCAGGGGTATGGCTGAGTCCCCTGGTGGTTTTGATGAATACACAGCTTAATTGATGAGAACATTTTCCTCTTTCCTGCCAAGTATCTTTTTTCCGTAAATGTTATGCACAAATTACCAAGTCAAGGCAAGAATTGTACTGACTGAGCCTCTATCACATTAAGCCAGTATAGTATTTTTTATTTACAGTCACCCTCAAAGCTGCTCAGAAGCATGCACTGGCCAGGTGGGAGTGATGAAGCAATTCTGCAGCATTTGTCACTACTACTGTTGGAATTGGTACGGTGTTCTTGGTGGACAAAGCCCTTTTGCTTTTCTTCTAATTGCAGTTTGAGTGGCTTCTGATGACCTTTGTGGTTAAATTGTTGATTTAAGTCACTCTGACCCTATGGACAGCAGCGATGAGAGATGATCTATAGAGGCATTGAAAGTGCCATTTCCTTGTTCTTTGAGCCATTGTTTATTTATTTGCACCACCATAGCACTGAAAAGTCCCGGCCTGAGGTGGGTAGCTGACTTCAAAAATGAGGAACTGCCTGTGGGTAATTTCTTTGGCAGTAGAAATCTCTCCCCTCCTGGACTGAAGCAGATCTTGCCCTAGACAACTACAGTAGCATCAGGGTCTGAGTCCCAGCCTCAGACTTTGCAAGGGATCCCTGAAGATTTGAGAGAATTAGCATTTGCAAGTAAAATCATGTGTCATGTGTTTATTATAGGCTTTTTACTGAGTCTGTTGAAAGTTCTGTTTATACCACAATGGAAATATATATGAAAAAACAATTGTTTTTTTGATGTGTTAAAGGCAGCTAGATATGTAGATAGTTGGGTAGTTATGCATCATCTATAAATAAATGTCTCCCATCCATCAAGTGATTGTATAAGCAAAGTGTCGCTGAAAATACACACATTGCATTAACACAATTTCTGATGAAGTAACATTTTCCCATCTGTAACAAAATTTGCCATAATAAATGGGAACTCTACACAAGCTTTATTTTTAATGTATGACTTAAAAGAAGGCCTTTGACATTGTAGATAGTAAAAGCAGTCTTTCAGTGACTTTTTATTGACCATTTATTTCAATGTGCAAGCCCTAATAATATCCATTTTCTCTTTCAGAAATATTGAGGCAGCATTTGATCTATCTTGCATGACACCAAACAAGCCTCCACTTTGTGCTCTTGGACATTGGCCGTGGTCTTGGTGGAGATTTGGTCATCACGACTTCCCTTGAGAGAGTGTGAGGGAATACTGGGGGGATAAGAGGCTCCTTTCCTTGGTCAGTCCGGGTAGGACAGGTAAAATGGAAAGACAGGCTGTCACTGTAGGCAAAGTCTTCGACTCCCTCTTATCACTGCGCTGAAAAGTGGGTGTTCCACTCCTGCCTCTACAGCAGTATCTTAATGTGTTAAAACAAGAGTCTCTGTATTTTGAGGGGTAGCCATGAACTACAGATTAAATAAATACCACATGCTTCCTTAGTTGTGTTCAAATACAGGAGCAAAACAGTCTAGTTTTGCTGACTTCTCTGTATTATAGCAAAGCACTACTACTGAACTACAGGAGTAGTGCATCCTTCCCTAAAGTTACACCAAGAATGGACTAGACCTCTTGCCTTTTTGATAAAGGAAACAGATTAATTTCTAAGAGTATTTTGGTATTTGTGATTAGACTATGGCATGGCCAGTGACAATATGATGACAGGCAAAATCCTGGAATTTTAAAACCTCTAGTGATAAGAATACTGAAAGGATACCTTGAGATCAATAATAAATAGAGGGGAAATACAGCATTGCAGTAATGGCACCAGAGATCACTTTTATCCAAAGAGTTAAACATTCGTATTGTAAATCTCTCTTTGGTTCATTGGGTTAGAATGTCTTCTACATGCACAGACTGTGTAACAAACAGGCTGGTGGGTTGACTGCTAATACAACCCCTACAGAAGCAAAGAAAGACAAGGTTTAGAACTAGAGTGAGCACATATTTAGTTATATACACTTGCACTTGAACATCTTCTTGAGTTCAAGAAAGAGAATTGCAGTGAGTTTTCCATAGAATTCCAGCTACTGAGACGGTGAGAAAAAGAAATATACTCTATGTTTTGTCTACCTTCTTATATGTATTTTTAAGTATCTTAAGCAGTGACCTTTTTCTGTAGTTAAATGTATACCTTCTTTGCAGATGTCCACTTAAATTACTCTTTAAGTACGCATAATAAATTTCTGTCTCTATCAGGGAGGCTATAAATTAAGTATATGCCTTTTCTGGAATGCCTTTATACCTCTATAAAAGGTAAATTTCATGAAAAAACTGGAAGGTCAAAAGACAACATTAGATTACATATATTAAGATATTTTAAGAACTTTAAGAAAGATTGCTTTTCTAGACTCTGAAAAGTACCATAAAATCTAACAGGGGAGATCTTTAAAGGAGAGTTCCTTTTTTTTGCTTGTATTTGCTAAAGATCTTCTTACTACTGCAAAATCATAATTTTTGGGTTCTGGTTTTCCTGCTACTAGGTGGTAGGTATACTTGGAAATTTATTCCTGAGTTGCAACTGATCTCCAAGACTTTTTTCTTACACTTTTCCCTAGGTTTTCAGTATTGGTTACTCACAGGAAAAATGGGATGTGCCATGGCGCTTCTTCACTGCTCACCGCACAGAGCCTTTGTGAGGAAGGCAAGATGCTGGGAAAGGCCTCATGAAAGTCCTGTCCTGTCCTGTCTTGTCCTGTCCTACTCTTGGGACACAGCCATACTACATAGCCAGAGCTGGGATATAAGAATCACTACTGGATTTCACAGAGTGGACGTATCAATTCCACTGCCAATGATTTTAAGCAGGAGATTGTCATAAAGACTCCCTAAAAAGCTTATACCTGAAATGAGAGGTCTTCTAGAAGTGAGGTGCCAGAATGCATTTTGTATGTGACCCTGTCACAAAAAGGCAGTAAGCTACACACTCAGCATCCGTCTCTGCCTTTACTTTTGTTGCTGCAATGGGTAAAAGATTTGGTCCTCAGTTCAGAAAGGTTTTCTGGGACATTTATGCAGTATAAGAGATGAGAACACCAACTGAGTGAGCAAGTGAACACCTACTGGAGAAAGAAACAATCTGGCGTGTTAAATAAACCAGTTCTGTTAATACAACCCAGGTGACATTTGCACAATATACACAGTAACGTACAATGCTGATGACTCATATTCCTACAGTCCTTAAACTCTTAGAAATTTTTGTCTGCATTAGTCTCATACATTTGATTCTTCTCTATCTAGAAACCAGTGCTTTCTATTTGTCCTTAGTAAATATTATTTTGTTTACTTTTATACATTTCTCAGTTTATATTATTTGGATTCTTACTCTGCCCTTCAGAAGTTTACAAACCTTTTGGGCTGGTGTCATACGCAGAACACACAAATCACTGAATAAGTAATTTCTTGAAGTAGGAAATAGGACTGGTCTTAGCACAGGTTCTTCCTGAAGACCCCAGGAACTCCCAGGAAAATGAGCCATTGATAACTGTACTGAATTAAAGATCAATGGGAAGTAGCATCACAGATGCAGGAAGGATGAGAACAATGCTTCAACAGCAGTATAAAAGACAATAGCTGGAGTAGCAACATGCCACAGAAGCTATCAATAATAAATATCTTTTACTTAAGAGTAGGAGGGATATATGAAGAGGGATTCACAGCTTGAATGTTTAGATTGTTTGGGAGTGGCATATGAAGAAAACTATCTTGTCAACAACAACGTGAGGCAAGTTCAGAAGAAGAAAATTGTGATAGTCAAGTCAAGAGGGCAAAATATGTTATAGTTGCATGAGATGTTGAAGTTTTTAGAGAGAAAAAGTCTAGATATTTGAGATACCAGACAAGAAAAAAACATAAGCTTTACTCGCTGCCTAGATGTGAAGTAACACCTTGGATGAAGCACTCAGCTCTCTACATGTATTTTGCTAGAAGCTCTTTAATAAAGATACCCAACCTAATTCCAGACGAGTGTTCAGTCATCACAGTACCCTTCAGAGACAGCAGCTTGCATAATACATTTTTAGCTGTGGATTTTTTTTTCTCACTTACTGTGGTACTGTGATTTTGGAGAGTTTTTTCAGCTACCTGAATATATTCTGCTGCCTGAGTTACCTCTACACCATTTATTTATCATGCAGGATAGATTTGCACTGAACAACCCAGCATTTGCCTAAGAATTACTTGCTTTGAAATGCAGGCAAATGCAATTAGTTTTAAATATTCAGAATTCCTGCTGAAGTTACTGAAGTAAAACCAGGGAAAAAAGCAGCTCAAAATTTCAGTGTTACCTTAGGAAAAAAAGAAATGCCATCTATGACTTCATTATTTTCCAATGTTTGTTAACACTGAACACATCTCTCACATCTGCAAAATTTTGCAGCAATGTTTACCAAGACCGTGCTCCAGAGAAGCAGGACATTCATAGTCTCCCTGTCTTCTTCTAGAAGAATCACTTCAAACCCTGCCTTCTATCAAAAAGAATGAATATAGTTGCTTCTTTAACAGGAAAACTTTACGAAAAGGCTTTTAAATGCTAGAAAGCCAAAAACTGCCACTTTAGTCTGGCAAGGGAATGAAGGTCAATAAGAAAGATTTCTATAGGTACATCAGCAGCAAAAAGAAGACAAAGAACAGCGCTGGTCTGTTGTTAAACGGGGACCTGGTGGCAAAAGACACAGAAAGGTCTAAGGTACTCAATGCCTACTTCACCTTGGTTTTTATTGGTAAGACTGGCCATCAAAAATCCCATGCCCCTGAGGATAGAGAGGAAATCTAGAGCAAGGACTGCTTCTTCTAAGGGATGGGGGATCAGGTTAGGGGAAACACTTAAACCAACTGAAAATACGCAAAAATTTAGACTTGATGGGGAAGGGGTATAATATCAGGCTTGCCCACAACAAGCTGCAGGATGACAAACCAAGGTTAGAGGGACAGGATACTAGTAAGGGACCTTAGCCTGTTGTTCTGAGATGTGCTGGTTACACTACAACACATTGGGAGCCCTACAGAGATGAGACAGGAGCTCTTGAAGTAACAAGAGCCAATAAGTGAAATACCTCAAAGGAATTAAGGGGTGTTCCTCTAGTAAGGTGACATGATTAACAGCTCAGCTGAAGTGCCTCCACACCAATGCATACAACATGGGCAACAAACAAGAGGAGCTGGAAGCTATGATGGGGTGAGTACATCAATTGACATGGAAAGAACTACAGATTTCATCTAGCTGGACTTCTTTAAGGCCTTTCACACTACATCCTTCTCTTTAAAGTGGATGCGGGCAAGAAAGGTTCCACTGTCACGCGTATACCAGGGCAAGCAGCTGATGCCTTGGCATAGCCGCGATATCAGCAGCAAGCACAGAGCAAACAGCCAATGTTCTCATGTTTGCTAGCTTATTGAGACCTTGGAATCTTTACCAAGACCCTTGAGTTAATAAGAAAATAATGCATTAGATGGAAAACCTGAAGATAAGGGGCACATTGGTGGTAAATAGTTAGTTGCACATTATCCCTGTAGCTGTGGCATGGAAATGGAAATTTACTGGGATAGCTGCTAGCTGGGTAGAGAAACACTATATAAGGCTTTGTGTCCACACAATAAAGTGATTTTGTTTATCACCTCAAAACGGAGTCCTTGCCTCAATTGCTACAAGTGCAGAAATATGGATTTCATTGGTGGATTGTTCAATGGATGAGGAATTGGTTGGATCATTGCATCCAGAGAGTAGTGGTCAATAGCTCAATGTCGTGATGGAGACTGGTGACCAGTGGTGCCCCTCAGGCGTCATATTGAGATCAGTACTGTTTAATATCTTCATCAATGACTATTTTTAAGCATATCTATCTTTATTTTTTATATGATTTATTTTTCACAATCCCTAGGATTAGTAATATTATCGTAGGTGCTTACTCTTAACTTCATTTCCTCTGTTACAGAAAAAAATTTTTAGTATCCTATTTATCACATATTCTTTGTATTTTTTGATGGGTTATTTCAAATTGCAATGTCTTCACCTTTGATATCTCACTGCTGTTAGTACTAGAAAGGTCTTACAAAATGCAGTGACTGGTACTGTTGATAGGTTGCAAATGATGTCAAACTTCCTCAGCTCCTAAATATTTGAAGTATTTTTAATTGTCTGAGCAGACACAGTAAGATTTAAAGTCGATCTTGTTTACTGTTCATTAAATCTAATGCAACTTCACTGAACACTTTCATTTATGATGCAGTAACACAACATGGACTATGACCTCTGCACTAATAAAATCAAATGGATCATCTGAAAAAGTGTTGTCAAGCGTTGCATGGGAAACATTTCAAAATCAATACTCTTTGTAACATTACTGCCAGTTAACAAACCATACACAGCCCTCACACAGACAAAACAGCCTCGAATAGGCTAACATACAATACTTGTGGCAGAAAATGTGTAAGATAAAGGAAGTGCAGACACAGAACGGTTGCTGATAATTTTAAAAGTGAATATACTTCCATATTTTTCTACAAACTTGCAATGTTATGTTGACTCAAGGATCTGAAAATGCAATGTCTTGATTTAAAAAGCAATTTGTTAGCAAATACTGAATGCAATACTGTTTCTGTAGCCTTTATCTTCTAATTTTGCCATACAACACAGATCTAAAGAAGCTATTGAGAAACTAGGTAACGGTACAGCATGTTGCATTCACAAAGCATATAAACGTGGAAACCTTGGGACTTAGGCTTATATTGGGATGCATAGATCAATAGGATGCACAAAATTGGTAATAAACAGATGTGAGGTTTAGAGAACGAGCATAATTTTTAGTTTTGCTGGCAGACCTTCAGTTTAAAGCTGCATGTCAGCTTTATAACTGCTGGATAGACCCTCTAGTGTATACATAGTACATGCTAACTGTACTTAGAAGTGTTTACAGTGGTCTAGATAGCAGCAGATCAGAGAACTGGGCAACACAGCTTGGAAACAGCAAGTGGGTCACTGCATATTTCTAGCTTCCCCTCTGGAGAATTTCCATCTGCCTGGCTGGCTGCCCTGCTGATGCCAGCTCAGGAGTGAAAAAGCCAGGAGGGCTATTGCAAAAGGTGGAAAGAGCTCTAACCTCTGCTCCCACGGTCTTATTCTTTAAGAAAAAACAGAAGAGAGAGAGATGAAACAGAAAGCTTCTAGCAAAAAAAAAGCTTAACTCCTTCATTGCAGCCCCCAGAAAAGAAGATAAGCACCTCAGAGAAGGAAGAAGGAAGAAGGAAGAGCAGCAAGGGGCCACAACTGATGCAGAAGTTGAAAGACTGAGTGAAGGGAGTTGATTGAGTTGAGGAATGGGGGAAGATTCAGTCATGTGCTGGTAAGCTACGTAAAAACAGTGATCATGTTGGAGGCTCATATTCTTCAGGCTCTTTTAAACACTGAGTTAGCTACTTTAAACACATATCCAGCCTCCTTATCCTCCCCCACAATTTTCTCCCTAGAGTAGTAAATAGGTACTCCCATAGGAGCTGTGGGAAATAGATGTGTTCCCTGGGATTGTTATCAAGGTAGCTGAACACCTTCTTCTTCAAAAGCTGTGTGAGTTTAAGTTTCATATTCAGCCTCTTCAGCTATTCCTCTGGTTCCTGTGCAATGTTCCACTTAATCTGATTTTCTGTCTTAGTGATTTTTATTGATGTTATATTTTACATCAGAACTATTATTTATGACTCGGTCATCACAGTCATGGTTAAATACTGGCAGTCTTCAGCATACTATGCAAGGAGGGAATCAGAAGCCTACTATTTTGGTATTCCAATAATAATGCAATGTGTTGAATTACTGAATTGAATTCCTGAGGGAATTGGCAGATGTGGTTGCCAAGCCATTCTCCATGATATCTGAAAAGTCATGGCAATCCAGAGAAGTCCCTGGTGACTGGAAGAAGGGTAATAATGCACCAAGCTTTAAAAAGGGTAGAAAAGAGGACACTGGGCACTACCCACCTGTCAGCCTCACCTCTGTGCCTGGGAAGATCATGGAATAGATACTCCTAGAAGCTAGGCTAAAGCACATGGAGGACATGGAGGTGATTATGTTAGCCAGCATGGCTTCACCAGGGGCAAATCCTGTATAACCAACTTAGTCGCTCTTGATGATGGGGCGACTGCAGCAGTGGACAGAGGTAAACCCATAGATGATATCTATCTAGACTTCTGTAAAGCCTTTGACACAGTCTCCCACACATCCTTCTCTCTGAATTGGAGAGATATATATTTGATGGGTGGACTATTCGATGGATAAGTAACTGGTTGGATGGTCGTATACAGAGATTAGAGGTCAATGCCTCAAAGTCCAGACGGAGATCCATAACTGGTGGTGTCCCTCAGGGGTCGGTACTGGTACTATTGCTGCTTAACAGCTTCATCAATGATATTGACAGCAAGATTAAGTGCACCCTCGGCAAGTTTCTAGATGACACCAAGCTGAGTGGTGCAGTTGCCACAGCAGAAGTAAAAGATGTCATCAAGAGGGATCTGGACAGGTTGAAGTGGGCCTCTGAGAACCTCATGAGGTTCAACAAGGCCAAGTACAAGGTCCTAGACCTGGGTTGGGGCAATCCTCGATTTCAGTACACTATGGGGAATGAGAGCTGCCCTGAGGTGAAGGACTTGGGGGTGCTCATTGATGAGGAGCTTCACATAAGCCAGCAATGTGCACTTGCAGCCCAGAAGGCCAATCATATCTTCGGCTGCATCAAAACAAGCATGGCCAGCAGGTCTAAGGAGGTGATTCTGCCCCTCTATACCTCTCTTGTGAGACCTCATCTGGAGTACTGTGTCCAGTTCTGGAATCCTCAACATAAGAAGGACATGGAGCTGTTGGAATGGGTCTAGAGGAGAGCTGCAAATGTAATCAGAGGGCTGGAGCACCTTCCATACAAGGACAGGCTGAAAGAGTTGGGCTTGTTCAGCCTGGAGAAGAGAAGGCTCTGAGGAGACCTTAAGGTGACCTTCCAGTCCCTGAATGGGGCTACAAGAAATCTGGGGAGCGACTGTTTACAAACTTCTGTAGTGACAGGATGAGGGGGAATGGGTATAAACTGGAGAGAAGCAGATTTAGACTAGACATAAGGAGGAACTTCTTCACAAAGATATTGGTAAGGCACGGGAACAGGTTGCCCAGGGAAGTTGTGGCTGCCCCATCCCTGGAGGTGTTCAAGGCCAGGTTGGGTGGGGCCTTGGCCAGCTTGACCTAGTGGGAGGTGTCCCTGTGCATGGCAAGGGGTTTGGAACTGGATTATCTTTAAGGTCCCTTCCAACCCAAACTATTCTATGATTCTATGATTATATCCCATTAGTGAAATCAACCTCTTGACCTATCTGTCAACAAGTAGAAAGTCTGCATCTTCACCCAGAATAGAAAGTCTGCACCCAGAATAGTTAGGGCCATTGTCTTCGACTGGTAATTGAAGGAGCACAATACACAGCCTCTCAGTAGGTTGAGACAAGTCTTAAAATACATACCTCAACTTCAGCTCCTAATGGATCCCCAGGTGCTTGGGACTTTGGATGATGCTGGCTGGTTTTATATTTCTGGTGCCACAAGGTCTTAGAATTTATATCGTTCTTAGTACAATGGAAGTAAAGGTAGTTTGAGTGTTGAACTTCACTCAAATCATTCTGAAAACTCAGGAGACTACCAAGTACACTATCTGCTATCTGAAGGCTTGCACTGGCAGGCTGTGCTTTGTTTCTTTTTACTAACATTTCTGTAGGTGACATATAGTGTGCATAAAATTAGCCTCAATTAACCCAGTTTAGAATTTACCTTGAGATTTTCCATATTGTTCCAAAATTGCATTAACACACATTCCATATATGCTAAGTAAAAACATAGTGTGATACACAATTTGAATATTTCATAAAGTACATACAAGTTGATGTTTAATTTATTTTCTGCTTACCACACAAAATAAAAATGCATGTATTTTCTTTACAGAGATTCTCTGCTAACCAGGTAAGTCAGCTGATATTGGTAATTTATTTTTAAAGTAAATCCAATGCTCCTGTTTTCCCTGGTTATTCTTCATTTATATAGAGAGATATAATTATGCATGTGTGTGGATGAAACCGTAACAGCGTTTTCCTGCGATTGTGAGCTTTAAAATTCTGCCATCTATATTTTGCTTCTGTGATGTCACTTCAGGGACATTTTATGCTTTCAGTAAACATTGCCTTGAGGTTTTTGAAAATATACTGCTTCTTTAAACCAAGATAGAACAGATGGAAACTTCATTGCTTAAACAAATGGCTACAATTTTCCTCAGGGCACAAAATAGTATCATGAACTTGACAGAGAGCTAAGGAAGCTTCCAGAAGCTTTTAATCTTTGCTGGCAAGAGGATTGAATTCACATTTTTTTTTTTTCAGAAAACATTTTACAAAAACTCTTTTGACCCTTTCCTTTCCCTTTTTTCTTTTTCCTTTTTTTTTGTTTTAAATGTTTTTCCTGCTTTGAAAAAGTGATGCAGTGGTGTTCCTGATTCCAGTGACCTTTTGGATTTAATTGTTAGGGGAGAAATTTTGCATGACTACATTTTCTTGTTAGCTGTTGTAATTTCAGTGCAGACAGAACAACCTAGACTATTTCGACAGACTTCACATTACTCAGTTACCAACTCTTGCAATTTAATTCAATGAAAAGGCACTGTGAAAGAGTCTGTGACATGAACTGCCAAACAAATTCTGTATTTTTGTGGCATTTTCCATCCTTGAAAGGAGGCATGGAACTAATTCTTGGCTATCCTAAACCACGCAGAAGCAGGACTATAATTTTCCCATAATGTACATTAATGTAAATCGCAACACATCCTCTCAGTCAGGGTCTTTATTGATCTCAGTTCAGACTATACTTGTATCTATGTGCGTGTGTGTGAGAGAGAGAATAATCCTAGTGCTTTTACAGCTGTTTTAATTTAAACTCCACTGATAAAACACATCTATAATAAGGTCTGTTGGAAGAGTTCCCAGCACTGACAGTTATCTATAAATTAATGGGAGTCATATACTTGCACTTGTTTGGAAAAGGATATACAAAAGCCTAATGCAGATAACAGAAGTCACATCTGCTGTTGGGGCTTATGAAATGTGTAGACAAAGGTGAGCCTTTGTTATGAGTCTCTTATACTGGCAACACAGGCACGGGCTACTAATACAGGAAAGAATAAGGTATGAAGTTTAGTTGGAAAATAAGCTCAATTCATTTCTGGGAAGCAAACTTAATGAAATTAATTACCTATGGTCCAATCTTTAGGTTGCTCTACCTAGCACTCTATATATTAACTTCATTTTGGCAAAGGTTCAGCATGGCATTTTGTGCACCCACAAAACATCCATTAAAGATTTGTGTGGTTCACATCGTCTTGGCTTCGTTTCAGCATCTGCGAGTCGCTTGAACATAGATGAGACCTTAGCATCATTCATGATTAGCAGATTGCCCTGGTGGGACTAAGCCTTAGACACATGAAGGTTTTTTTCTCCATTAATAAGTTTTGAAGGTGAGGAGGGCAACAAGGCAGCTAGATGATATATCACCTGTGCTCAGATCCTGCTCACTTTCTTGAACTGACAAAGCCCAGACAACCATGCAGTTCCTAAGCTGTGCTTGTTAAAAAGCATCTCACTGCAATGCCAAACAAGAACAAGATGATTGTGCCTGAAAAAATATACACATCTGGACAGAAGACAATGGGAAGGCACAATTGAAAAATGCCCCATTCCCAGAGGTGTTCAAGACCAGTCTGGACGAGGCTATGAGCAACCTGATCTAGTGGAAACTGTCCCTGCTCATTTCAGGGGAGTGGGAACTAAAGCATCTTTAAACTCTCTTCCAACACAAACCGCTCTATGATTCTTCATTTCTATGATTCAAAAAAGGGGAATACACAGTAACAGGGGGACAGTTTAGATGTGCAAGCTGGGGAGTAGTCATAACATGGTTGCAGTCTAGTCAAAGTCATAGAATAGCTAGGTTAGTAAAGACCTTTGAGATCATCAAGCGCAACTGCACCTGTCCACTACTAAACCACATCCTAAGTACTTCATTTCCCTGTCTTTTAAATACCTCCAGGGATGGAGACTTAACTACCTCCCTGGGCAGCCTCTGCCAGTGCCCAACAACCCTTTTGGTGAAGGAATTTTTCCAAATGTCCAACCTGAACCTCCCCAGCCACAAACTGAGGCCATTCCCTCTTGTCCTATTGCCTGTCACTTGAGACACCAACACCCAGCTCACTGTAACCTCCTTTCAGGTAGTAAAGTAGACAGTGATAAGGTCTCCCTCCATCCTTCTTTTCTCTAGGCTAAACAAATCCAGATGAAGTGGTTTTGCAAGTATCTTTAAGGGGCTTGGAGGAGGGACTGGAAGAAGGCTAATGAGGCAATTTGGTTTAAAGGGAGCGGCTTACAAGCATGAAAGACAAAATGGAGAAGACAATTAAAGTAGTTTGGAAACATAACCAGTGGATAAGGGAGGCCGGTAGCATAAAATTGCAATGAGAATTAGGCCTCCTAGTACCCATAGGATTAGAGAAAGGTTGGTCTGTGAAAGACTGCGAATGAGAGGATAACTTACTTAATGTTTAATGCAGTAGTTGTAAGCCATTGGGAGGGCTACAGAACCAAATATCAAGCTATTATTGCAACAGCATTCTGCATGGCTAGAAGGAGGATAAACTTCAGGGCAGAAGAAAAGGATAGCGCAAGAACTGAGTCATAAAATCATGTGAGTCTTGATTAATTTTAGCTGTGAAAATGAGACTTTATCCAGAAAAAAAACTTTGGGAAATGGCTAAGCGCAAGTGCTGAAGATCTGGAGATCAGTCAGTCTGTGACTGCGCCTTGGCTCTAAGTCCGTGTGACAGGCAAGCTGATAATTTCCACACCAACCAAAAAAGACAGTAGGGAAAAGTTACATTGGATAAAGACAACTTAATGTGAGTGCAGCTATATTTTAGCTTTAGCCTTTGACTACTCTTCTAGTCAGACCTGAGAACAGGGCTGAGATTAGTAAGTCAGTACATCTCTGTTTATTTATACTAAGTGGTTATCTACTTCATTAAGATATAAATTGGATAGTGTTAAATTTTTCCTTTGAAGTGCCTACAGGTAAATTCTGTACCACGTGAACAGCTGTTCAATCCGACAAAACCACATAAAAATATACTAATAAATACACTTCTGTGTGTTGTATGTGTGCACACAAATTGAATGATAGATGTTCTTCAATAAAGGCTGTGCTATGCACAGCATCTTCAAAGGGTCTCTGAGCTTTCCTTTAAAATGTCTCACAGTAATAATCTTCATTTACACTTATATTGATTCTAGTTTTTCTTAAACTCAAGGAGAACCTATTTCAAATCCTGGTTTGTCTAATGGTTTATTGGATAATCTTGAGTACAGTGACTTTCTGGATTTTTGCCTCAATTTCTCTTGGTCTGCACAATGAGAATAATAATACTTGTAGAACATTTTGTGAATAGATGAAAAGCATGATATGAGATGTAGGCTCATCATTAGCCACTTTTTCCACACAACACAACTGTATTCACACATAAGTGGAATGCATAGAAATGAGTTCTCATTTATTCAAAAATCTCCAAGTGCCATACAGAAAGGAGAGTTTACATTGCAGTTCTGCCCTAAAAAAAAATTTGAGAGAAATCTTATTCTAACTCACGCACTTATTTCCTGAAATGTAGCCAGTCCTCATACTAAACTATCTGGTTTATCAAAGCCAAGTCTCAGTCATTAAAAAAATCTTCACTAGTCAAAGTTCTAGTGACATCTCCACTTACATCCTGGAATGTTGTCATTTTTTCATATATCACAGTCTCCCATCACCTCAAGATCAGACTTTCCATTGCCTGTGTGCCTTTGAGCTTCAGCTCAAAGAGGCATTCTGGATTGTCTAGGTTTTATGATTGAGGCCTTACAGGATAAACATTTATCCCTCCAAAATCTAAACAAATGAATTGCTCTGGCAAACAGACTGTTTGAAATGGCATGCCAAAGAGGGTATAATAGTGGATGATATATTCATTCTCTTTCAGTCTGCTGTCTGCATGAGAAAGCAGAAGGGGAACCAGTAGAGTCATGTGTGTAGGTGGTGATGACAGAAAGGTTAGAAAGGTGGCAAAACCCCACCTATCTTTTCATAATTTTAATTTAAATAACAATTCAAATTACAGCTTCATCAAATAGTCACAACTCATTATACTATCTATAATTTGTGAAGACATGTCTCAGCAAGAATGATGGGGTTTATCAAAGATCATGAAGTCAATGCGAATAAAAAGGGATGGGGGAAGAATGCCCATTGGCAAAATAATGTCAGCACTTTCATACTCTCCAAACAGGGTATTTAAAGAACAACAGCAACAAAAAAGCAAAAGAGACTTCAAATTCTGTGCAGAGGGTAAAGAAATGAATACCATCAAATTCCAAAATGATTTCCTCTGGATACATGAAAATAATAATAATTAAAAAAAAAAAAACGTTCCTCTGGTTACGTGAAATAAAACACATTTGCACAAAATCTTGTCAATAGCAGGGTTATATCAGAGCCTAACTAGGACTCCCACATTACTTGTGGATATATTAAGTCACTCCACACTAGCCCAAAGTCCTACAGAAACATGACAAACCCAGAACTTTTACTTCTTAAGAAAGGATTACTTAGGAAAGCCAAAAAGGCTGCTGCATGTCTACAGCACTGAAGGGTACTTATAACTAGATCTTGCTGTCATCATAGGTAACACCTGCAAACACTTTCTATCTAAAAGCAACAGCAACAGTAATCCATATAGCATTTATGATTATTCTCTTTGTATTAAGTAAAATGCATGTTGTTCCTTAGAAAGAGAGGCCAATGGTGCTTGGTCCATGGCTGCCAACTGGGATAAGAATTCCTTCAGTCTTTATAAAATGTGAAGGACTAATTTTAGCACCTTATGCTCTTCCACAGTGGCATACAAAATGCTGGAAGCACAACAACTTGCTTCAATGGAGAAAAAAATGAAGGCAAGTTCAAGACCTATTTTTAGGACAACTGCCACATTTTTGTGAGGCAGAGGATGACTAGGAATTTTCTGGTGTTCATATTGTTATTAAATACCACTCAGTGTTTTTTCTTTATAGGATTAGAAATTGTGAATGTAATGTTTTTCATTTCAGCTGCATTTGTAATAATACCCTGCATCATCCATCAGCTAGCACAGGATTCAAGTTCATCAAAGAAGGAAGTAAATAATCACAATTAATCTGTCCAGTGTTACTTAATAATAGCATGAACTACTCCATGGAGCCAGGAGTAATTGCCACTAAGTGTATTATACAGCAGCTGAGAAAAACTGATTTATAAACCCAGCTGTCAGGCTGCAATCTAATGGTGACTACATCATGTTGTGGAAAGCTGTAGTAATTTTGGAAATTACCCCACTGAATATTTTGGAAGAGAGCCTGATCTTACCAGTAGTTACATCTACAATCCTCTCTATGGCACCTTCAAGAGCTGCCCCCCAATCCTGGATGATGATTTTCATTTCTGCTTCGCACATGCTGTACAATAGAACTGTCCCTGGGGATGTCATCTTTTCTGCAAGATTTTGCCTGCTACTGTTTTGCTGCACAGGAACTTTATCTGCCACAGACCCTGATAATTATTGCTTTCTTTGATCCAGATCTATAGAAAGGGGCATCTTTTGTCATCCCATCTATCATGGCATGGACAAAGCCCATGCTGGACTTGTCCAGGTTGCTCAAACCAGTTTTGGACTCTTGAGGTGCCATGGAAATCATAGAATCATAGAATAACCAGGTTGGAAGAGACCCACTGGATCATCGAGTCCAACCATTCCTATCAAATGCAACATTGTCTCTGGTCTGTGACAGGAGGAAGGCCTTTCTCTAGAGCAAGGCTGTCATTCAAAGTCCATCAGACGGTGGATAGTGTCACTTGGAAATAAGCCACATTATAGAATCATAGAATCATAGAATAACCAGGTTGGAAGAGACCCACCGGATCATCGAGTCCAACCATTCCAATCAAACACTAAACCATGCCCCTTAGCACCTTGTCCACCCGTGCCTTAAACACCTCCAGGGAAGGTGACTCAACTACCTCCCTGGGCAACCTGTTCCAGTTCCCAATGACCCTTTCTGTGAAGAATTTTTTCCTATATAACCCTTTATAACCCTTAGATGACTGGACAATCACCATAGGATGCTCCCTCTCTGTCTTTGCCTGCATCTCTCACTGGTTTTATCTCCTGTATTTCCCTCCAAACACCTTTTGTCCCTGCACCTTTCTTTGTGGACAATAGTCTGAAGCAGAAGTCATGTCTCTCCTGGGCAGAAATTTGGGTTCTTTAGCCAGCTGGCTGTCCTTGAAAATTCCTGATTGCTGTGTCTCGTGGAAGCTCTTCTTTGCCATTACAGTCAGCTTGCCTTGACACCTTCTTCAGCTCACCTAAAACTGGCTTGAGATACTTCTGTCTGGAGATGTTATTCCACCCCGGTCAGGGCAGTCCATGCTCAGCAAATTGCGCAGCTGCATTAATTTGATCATGCATATAATTTTTACCATCATTTGGCATGGCTATAGGTCTCTCAGGAAAACAGCGAGTGCTTGTGTGCCTGCTTTGACAGAACATTGCTGGCCAGAGCACTCTGAGTACGTAAACGTGACTCCTGGAGGCCAGCAGAGCTAACTGTCCTCTTGGTGCCATATGCAAATACAGACAAGCTATTTGTGCACCTCATCTACAGGCAAGGACCAAGGTCTGACAGCTAATCCTGGGCTAGACGAGGCCTTTTGAGTCTATCAGCCTCAAGACAGAGGAACCACTTCAGTCTCTTTAAACAGCACCTGTTGGCTGGTCAAGGTCATCTCTCCTTGTGTCTGATCCACCTTCCACAATCAGTAGTGTGTTGACAGTCCGTGGCTTGATAAGAAGAGGTCATACATAGTTATTGACATAATGCTAGTCTCGCTGTGGAGAGTCTCCAAAAAATGGGTATCCGAACAGAATTGGCTTCCAAGAAGGAGCATTTCGTATCTTTTCAACAATGTGACTATAATCTTGTAGGCTTATTGAAGCACAAATCAGTGCATCTTTTTTTTCCAGTGATAGAAGTGCAGGCTACAACATACAACACCATCCTTCCAAAGCAGTCGGGTCTTCAGTGGCATAGCTGGCATCTTTCCTGGCTGCTGGGAGTCAGTGTATGACCGTGTGTGAATGGTACAAAACCATCAGCTTCAGAAGAAGCAAAAAATACAATTTGGCATCATGTCCTGGTTAGGTGGACTGCAAAATCCACAAGCATCTGTTAGGGAGCTCCTTGTCAGAAAGCCACGTCAAGCACACTCAAGATGAACATAAAAGCTGAGCATCTGAACAGAAGCTTGGAGGATACTCCTATGGCTAAGCAGCATGAGCAGCTGGCAAACTTGAGGTTGTTCCTACAAGATAACGTGAATGCTTTCCTTCAGAAGGTGGTATTGCAAAGATCTAATGAAGGACTACAGCGCCAATACTAATGACTAAAAATAGGCGAGCATAAATCTCAGCTTATGGAGACAGAATATACAGAAAGACAATGCAGTCATTGCATTGTGACTCATCTGTAGTAACAAGAAAAACAATAAAATACTTTTCAGACAATCCATCCTGATTGCTGCTATTTTCAAACAAAAGCAAACTTTCTTAGCTTTAATTCAGGAAGAAGGAAGTTTCTTGCTTTCTGTTGCATCATCAGTCAGGAAAACTGTTTTTGAGATCTATCAGCCTGAATGGATAGAATGATACCTTTCCCTGTGGCTTTTTTGCAAAGATCGTATTGGCTATTTCACATAACTACCCCATTAGTTCTTCCTTCAGTTGTTTCTTTTTAGTGGTGCCTTTTGCTCCAGTTCAAAGCCATTTTTTCTTGACTGGAATATCTGTCTGTGCTGAAGTCCATGCTGCCTAAACCCGTGTACGGTATACTGGCAGGATGTCAGGAGACCTCATTTCCACCCTACTTCTGCCATTTACCAGCTATAAAACCTAAAACACCAGCTCCCAAATCTACTACCACATTCAGTCTTTACTGGAAAGTTTACAGTGTTGGAGATAGTGGGTTTTTTCTCTCTAGTGTTTGCAAATATTTTACTTATTACTATCATAACACAATTCGGAATAGAGTTACAGCTTGCCTGCTCTTAGCATCCTCCTTTTTTCCTTGCCAACCAAGAGACATCAAATATATTCAAATCCCCCAATTCTCTATATATAATTTCTTTTATCAGAATACAAGTTGTATATGCCTATTGACATTACCTATCTCTTATCAATTGCTCCCTCATGTGGGGATCTGTTAATATTATAAGCAGTTAATGCAAAGCTTTTTAACATAAGGCACACAAAATTGAGAGTTTGCTGGCTGAGGATCCGTTTCTCATACAAATTTGTACAAAAAATCTTTCTACAAATATATAAATAATAAAAGGCGGACTAGGGAGACCATACAGTCCCTATTGGACACAGAAGGGACAACAGTAACAGGGGATGAGGAAAAGGCTGAGGTACTTAATGCCTTCTTTGCCTCAGTCTTTAGTCGTAAGGAGGGTCGTTCCGCCTGTGTACAAACCCAGGAGCTAGAGGAGCATAATGAGGCTCCCATGATCCAAGAGGAGGTGGTCAGAGCCTTGCTAGCCCGACTGGACAGTCACAAGTCTATGGGGCCGGACGGGATTCACCCTAGGGTACTGAAGGAGCTGGCGGATGTGCTGGCCAAACCCCTTTCCATCATCTTCCAACAGTCCTGGAAGACTGGGGAAGTCCCACTGGACTGGAGGCTGGCTGATGTTGTGCCCATCTACAAAAAGGGCCGCAGGGAGGACCCAGGAAACTACAGGCCTGTCAGTCTGACCTCAGTGCCAGGGAAAGTCATGGAACAGGTGATCTTGAGTGCTATCATGAAGCACATGCAAGAGAACCGGGTGATCAGGCCCAGTCAACATGGGTTCACAAAAGGCAGGTCTTGCCAGACTAACCTGATCGCCTTCTATGACAAAGTGACCCGGCTACTGGATGAGGGAAAGGCTGTGGATGTGGTCTTCCTGGACTTCAGCAAAGCCTTTGACACAGTTTCTCACAGCGTTCTGCTTGAGAAACTGTCAGCCTCTGGGCTGGACAGGCGCACACTCTCCTGGGTGGAAAACTGGTTGGATGGCCGGGCCCAGAGAGTGGTGGTAAATGGTGTGAAATCCAGCTGGAGGCCAGTGACAAGTGGGGTTCCCCAGGGCTCAGTGCTGGGTCCAGCCCTGTTCAATGTCTTCATCAATGACCTGGATGAAGGCATCGAATGCACCCTTAGCAAGTTTGCGGATGACACTAAGCTGGGTGGAAGTGTCGATCTGCTGGAGGGTCGGGAGGCTCTGCAAAGGGATCTGAACAGGCTGGACCGCTGGGCAGAGTCCAATGGCATGAGGTTTAACAAGGCCAAATGCCGGGTCCTGCACTTGGGGCACAACAACCCTATGCAGTGCTACAGACTGGGAGAAGTCTGTCTAGAAAGCTGCCTGGAGGAGAGGGACCTGGGGGTGTTGGTTGACAGCCGACTGAATATGAGCCAGCAGTGTGCCCAGGTGGCCAAGAAGGCCAATGGCATCTTGGCTTGGATCAGAAACGGCGTGACCAGCAGGTCCAGGGAGGTTATCCTCCCTCTGTACTCGGCACTGGTGAGACCGCTCCTCGAATACTGTGTTCAGTTCTGGGCCCCTCACCACAAGAAGGATGTTGAGGCTCTGGAGAGAGTACAGAGAAGAGCAACAAAGCTGGTGAAAGGGCTGGAGAACAGGCCTTATGAGGAGCGGCTGAGAGAGCTGGGGTTGTTTAGCCTGGAGAAGAGGAGGCTGAGGGGTGACCTCATTGCTCTCTACAACTACCTGAAAGGACGTTGTAGAGAGGAGGGTGCTGGCCTCTTCTCCCAAGTGACAGGGGACAGGACAAGAGGGAATGGCCTCAAGCTCCGACAGGGGAGGTTTAGGCTAGACGTTAGGAAAAAATTCTTTACAGAAAGGGTCATTGGGCACTGGAACAGGCTGCCCAGGGAGGTGGTTGAGTCACCTTCCCTGGAGGTGTTTAAGGCACGGGTGGACGAGGTGCTGAGGGATATGGTTTAGTGTTTGGTAGGAACGGTTGGACTCGGTGATCCGGTGGGCCTCTTCCAACCTGGTTATTCTGTTATTCTGTTCTGTTATTCTGTTATGTGAATAATTCTGTGTTATAAACGCAACTGCTCATTCCCCTCAAGTGAGCCGCTTTGTTCCCTGGGGGAGAAGATGCTTTGCAATCCTTGCCTGCCTGGGAAGTCTGCAAACCAAGCAGTAATTGGAGTATCACTGTCACTACACACTGTTTTTGGGGCCACATTGTCTGCTGCTGTGTTTACAAATGGATGTTTCCTGTAGATGCAGCACCGAATTGTGGGCACCACAGTGAAAGTTTCTGCCCTTGTCATTCCCATCATGTGCACGTAACCAATAATGAGCCATAGCTTCTATGACTTGTAGTCCAGGCTTGTTATCTCAGTATATCTTGTCAAATTTCAATGAAAAAAACCCCCACAACTCTAATACTTGCTGCCTGTCGTGAGCAGGTAGGGTAAACTAGACAGCTGGAATGACAGGCCAGGAGACCATTATAAGTTAGTCATTATTTCTGATCAGAGTCGCTCTGTGCCCACCAGATCAAGTTCTCCTGGCATCACCTCCAGCAGCTAGAATAGACCTACCCTACATTGCACCTGTGTCATCCTAAGCAAACAAAGATATGCTAATCCTGCCAATAATAATGTTGCAGGTTTTTTTAATTCCCTTCTGCAGCCATAAGACTCTAACTTCAAAAGATTTGGATTCAGTCTTGTGTAATGGATGAAAATTGAGGTGCATACCTGCTTTCAATCAAAACAGGTGATGTAAGTAATTTAATCTGTACTAGAAAATGGCAATTTATATGCTGGCTTTTTTTCTCCTTTCAAAATATCTTTAGATTTAGATTATTTTTATTTTTTAACACTAGTTAATTCTATAACTTGTGGACTCAATCCTTTTGGGGCTTTACTTTTCCCTAAGTGACATTTTTATGGCAAAAATTAACAAAGGCTTTTTATGTACAGCTTCATCCCATCGCATAAAATGTCAGCTTTAATAAAGCAAGTCTGGTGAGAGATTAGATAAGAAGCCTGGAGTATTGAGATGAATTCCCATGAGTACAGAAAACACAAAAAATTTTGGCTTGTAGTCAAGGTTGCTAAGAGAAGAATATGTCCTCTAACAAGAATATATTGGCTAGAGCAATATTTGTACAGGTCTCAATCTATTGTATGCACTGGCACACAATCAGTAACTTATATATTGCTATTTTATATGTATTACATTATATATAAAAATAGTAAAAGTAGAGATTTTGATTATATTGAATAACCTTGTTTCTGCTCTTTATGCATGTCTTTGGTTTTTTTTTAAAGTCAGATCTATAATTTTTCCACCTGGCAAGACGTGTTATGCTGACACACTGCATGGGACTTTTCAGGTTTATTTATGTGATGGACATCTTATATGAAAATTCCTCTCATAGACCAAATCTATACATTTCATTGCTCAAGTAGGAAGGAGAAACCTTAGAGTGACCTTTGAATATCATATGTTCTTTTAAAGTCAGATTGATGGCTTGTCTTCTTTTCACTCTCCTGTGCCTTTTTCTCAGGACTGCATAAAAGCCTGGAATAAAATCTCCAGTGTGTGATGCATAGCTGATTTTATTTTTTTTACTCCAAACCCCAGCAATTCAAAGCCAAGTAAACACCAGCAGGCTGCATTCACTTACACTATGCGTGTTGATGCTAATTGCAGTTCCCTAAGCATTTTACATTGTTTGCACAAAATACCATTGCTCTGCCTTCAACCAGTCAGTTCAATGACAGCTGGAATGAGTTTATCTCACACTGCTTAGTGTCAGGTGCATTCTTACAGCTTTCCTGTCTCCTTTTGAGGGCTAATTAAGGCATTCTTCTCTCTTGTTTAATATTTACATTTAAACAGCTGCATCTCATTTGGATATAATGCAAAGATGGCACCTGGCTTTCTTTCCCCGAGTTAATTCTGGGAGATCTTTTCCCTCCCCCTTCCTTCACTAAAGATCCAAAGTGTTTATTTTTGTGCTTATGTAGGGAAATGAACCGAAGCGGCTGTAAATGGAAAGAGCTGCTATTCATTCACAAACAGGGCGCATCTTCTCAGGATACTTCACAAATAGTCTCCTTAGGATACCAGGGATGAGAGCAGAATGTAAAGCAGAGTCCTTGAAGCTTTCATCAGGCTGCTCCCTTTGTCAGGCCGTGGTCTCCTCACGAATATGATCATTGTTTTAGTCCTTTTTGCATTTTTAATTGTTTGTTTGTTGTAGCGTATCTTCATCTCTGTCTGTGTCATGTCGTGTGTGTGTGTCTGCCCCCAGCTGCTTGAACAAAGAATATAGAGGGAATCCTAAACATAGAATCATAGAATCATAGAATCACCAGGTTGGAAGAGACCCACCGGATCATCGAGTCCAACCATTCCTATCAAACACTAAACCATGCCCCTTAGCACCTCGTCCACCCGTGCCTTAAACACCTCCAGGGAAGGTGACTCAACCACCTCCCTGGGCAGCCTCTGCCAGTGCCCGATGACCCTTTCTGTGAAGAATTTTTTCCTAATGTCCAGCCTAAACCTCCCCTGGCGGAGCTTGTGGCCATAAATGGCACTAGGAACATTATGGCACTAGGAACGCATGGCAAATGTACACATAGGAATTCCATAAAACCTTTTATGTGTTTGCAGGAAGGGGTGAAGAGATGCAGCCCACTCTGCCTTCAGACATCCACGGAGACCCAGGTTCTGCAAGGAGAACATCTATGTACAAGCCCAGCCTTAAGGCACTAAGCATTTTTGGCAGATTCAGCAGCACCACTCACAATGATCTAGGAGCAAGGTCATATCTACCACCTTTTGTGGTTCTTTCCACATTTGCACATCTCCATCTTGAAGTAGGCAACTTCTTAAAATGATGAAAAATAATGATACAATCTTCCCAAGAAGCTTGGAAGATCCAAGGGTAAAGATTTATCTCCATACATCTCAGTGTGACAATATCATCATCTTTGCTCTATTTTTTAATGATTTTTTTTTCTTATGAAAGAACAGTAGGAACAGTAGACATTAACTTGTGCTTAACTAGTACTTGATAGGAATGGTTGAACTTGATGATCCTGGAGGTCTTTTCCAACCTAGTGATTCTGTGATTCTATGTGATCCTGTGATTTTGCCAAAGAGCTTCACAGAGACTTGATGACAATGGAGAAAATTTGGGGGCTCAGTAGTATTCCTGAGGATTATTTCTCTTCCTGCCAGGAAGGGGTCAGCCTACAGCTTTGTCCTTCTTTTTTGTCCCAGGCTTATTTCTTTCCTTCATCCTTTTCCTGGAGGAACCAGAATTGAAGCTCCCTTTCCATCCTTCTCCCATTCCTATTCTTCTCATCCTGATCCCCCTTCCTGCTTCGTGTAGCCTAATTCTCCCACCATATGATGGGTCCCTTGAAAAGCTTCTTTTCCCAGCCTACCACCTTCTGCTCAAAAATTTCACTTTGCCAATCCAGACCCTCCTTCCTTCCTTCCTTCATCCCCCCACCAACATTCAGGCTGCTGCATTGATATGCACCAACATGTACTTCCTAACCATATTTCATTCCCTTCTAATTTCAGTAAGAAAACTTCATTACTTGCCAGGGATAATTTTGAAAGATTTAAGAAAGTCTTTGCACAGGGACTCAAACAGGACTGGGATGCAACTACAAAAAGTGGAGCTTAAAAAAAAAACCAAAAAAAGAAGTCCTGCCTGAATAACACTCAATTAGGACTGCACCTGGGACAGGACTTTTCGGAAGAATTAATTGTGAAATTATAGCAAGTCTCAGCATGTGTAAATTGTATTTTTTCCCAAAAGGCTTGTAACTGGGCAGGTTTTCAAAACTGACAAATGGCACACCTGGTTTGGAGGCCAGACCCCTCCAATCAAAATCTCAGATCTATGTATGAAATTATGGGACACTAGAGCCTTTAAAGAGGAAGAACACCAACGGAGCATTTATCTGACTACTTATGAACGTCTTTCTCTGAGCTTGCAGTCATTGAACATTACTAATACTATAGAGAGAAATAGGCATTTCTAAGACAGGCTACTGAAATAGTCAAAGTGCTCATTATAAAGGTTTCCTAGGAGAATAACCTCACATACAAACCTCTAGAGCGTAGATATATAAAACTGTGTGAAATTGATATCAACATTCAACCTGAGCAACCTCCTTTCCAATCTCCTACTCAAAACCACCCAATGGACATTTACTGAACAATTCTATGCAAAGCAGTGTGAGCCCTGAATATAAGACATTACCAAAACATTGTATATGGAAAATGCCAGGATATCCTAAGAAAACAAGCTGTTTCTCACTACACAGAATTGTGTTATTCATCCTTTCACTTGGAAAACATCAGCCTTTTATGCTACAGAAGTACACTGTCTCTGAGTGAAAGGACTGCACTAAGATAGTCTGTTGGTTCTAATTAGCTACTCTGTATACTCAAGTTTACTGTTTCCCCAAATACATTAATGATATAACCACAGGGGAATGATCTACATGGTTCACTGTGTAAAAACTGAAGCTTTTTAAGCAGCCTGACCTTGCACAAAGGCTTATGACCAACTGATATGGTACTGCAAAGTTTTGAATAAGGAGTTGGTGTCATTATCAGCTTTTACCATGGGAAAAAATAAAGGATAGATGAGGTGGTTGTCACTTTATTCTGGTTTTAGTGATTTTTTTTTTCCACTGGAAGAGTAGGCTCCTTCAGAACCTAAACTTGCCTCAGCAACATACTGATTTTAACAAACAAGTATCAAAAGGCAATCTTTAAATCTCTCAGTTTAATTCAAGTGATGTTAAAGTGCTTCATGGAGAGTAACTGAATAATTTCATTGAATTTGAGTAATTGCATTCAATAAGTGTTTCTCTGAGAATGTAAAAGCATTTTACTTTGGTTTGTAAATTTTGTCCCACTTCAGCTTCTGAATTACAGCTTTCATACTGTGGCTGTGTTCTACCTTTTCCTCTATCTAGGCTGGCTGACATCCTTCACCCTAAGTCCTCTTTTTATTTTATTATTAATAATGGATCTTGACCTGTTCTCTCTATCAGAAACAGTTCAGTCTGCATCAAGGCTGAAACTGGGGGAAATAATACGTGATTTGATCTGTGTAAAAAAATCATGGTGATATTTTTTTAAACAGCAGTAAAGCTATTCTGGGGGGCAAGAACTTAAATCCCAATGAAAATTTTACCAAAAAGAACTTCTGAAAATTGTTTCATGCACACTAAAAGACATATCCTTAAGTCTATTTAAGCCTCTGATGCTCTATGAACCCTATGTCCTCTCCTTGCAGAGAGAAGTTCACTGCTCTTACCAGCCACAGGGCACAAGGAATATCAGCACCATAACCACAGAGCAGCCAAGCATATTCAGTACCAGAAAGGAATGGACAATGATCTTGAGAATTATCTTGTCCTCTCTGTGATTGTCTTTCAGGCACTTGGGTGATACAGAGGTAGAAGCAAGTTTTTTTTTTTGTATACATAACTGCAAAAGCAAAATGGGGAAAAGGGAAACAAACAGAAGGATATTCAAGTGTAAAGAGAAACAGCATCCTGAACTTGGGTAAGAAAGGAACTCCTGTTAGGAGTTATAGGGTAGGAAACTGGGAAGAAATGGAGGAAGAGTAAATATTGAGTATCCAAAATTGGATTAAAAACCAAGGAGTGATTCTACAGCTAGCTGCTGCTGATGGTAACAGGTTAATGTGTGCTAGTGGGGAGAGAAGGTTAAAATCTCTGGCAGTTCATCCTTTCTGATAAATACATGGGAAAATGGTCAGAGAGCACCAAGGAGGTTAATCAAAGACACAGCAGAGACAAGGGAGTAGATGAGGAAGTTATGGTGGAGGAAAAAAATTATAGGACTGGAGCTGTGTGGAGGGAAGAAGATACTAAGGTCAGTGATAACACTTGCAGAGCACCCTGAGAGGAGGATGAGGGTACTTGAATCAGGAGACCTATGATGGGATTAGGAGTTTCTGTAGTATTATATTGTGGCAGTCTATAAGGTTGATAGACTGTATGGAGGCAAGTTCCTTACCTGAAGTTGTGTTCTGAGTTCTGGTTGTCCTGTAACAAAACTGACACAACAAAGAAAAGGTGATTCCAGAGAAAATTACATTTGGGAACAGAGAAAAATGAAAAAACAAAAAGTTGAATGTTTATTTCACTGTAAGATAAAGAGAAGACAAATAAGAAGGTGCAAAATAGACACATGCAAACTGATGAGGAGCAGTCAGGTGGTAAATTGAACATTCCTGTGTACTTTCTCCATTACTTTGTCATAACAGGGGGGCCATCTGAGTAAACAGAAATGCAGCAGATGTAAAGCCAGTAATAGGAAATGTGTTTTTCCTGCTTGGCCTATAGAACATCATCTCATGAGGCAGCAACACAGCCAGGAGCTCAATGTGACTCAAAAAGGGATTGAGCATCTACATGGATGAAATTATGGAAAGTTACAGACTTATAAACTGTGAACAAGTCTAAAAATTTGGAAAGGGTGGAAACTCCCTGCCTCGGGATATTTACCAGCGTTTAAATGAAACGATGAGAAAGAAGCTTCTTCCTTAGGAACAGCTTTTGAGATTTCCAGCCTCAAGGCAACTTTATCATGTAATAACACTAAGTTATTCCTCTTGGTGGCCACCTTTATTTATTGTCAATAAGTATACATTCATTTTGCAGGCTGTAGGTCACATGCACATTTCTGGCTATGTTTGAATAATTCTCATGATGTGCTGGTCACTGACCGATGACTCTTGTCTAGATGGATGTCCAGTGACCTCTGCTAGGGATGAACACACCATTTCATATCTGATTTGTACCCAAAGTTAAAACTGTAATTGTTAACACTCTGGAATAGGTGTTAACGCACACTTTCCTTCAAAATCTTATCTCTCACTCACCTAAATTAAGACTGGAGACCTCATGCTGGGGTCAGATTATTACACAGCCATCCACTGGGGTGGGTGACTCTGCCTTACCCTGAGGAACGGTTAACACTTCTGCAGAGAGCACATTGGCCTAGAAAGCTCCATGTAGGTATCCATGTGGCAACATATGGCCAAATTCACAGTAGAAATTGGTATTTGAAGACTATCACAGGAAAACATTGTTATAGATACCCCAGTCTTCTCAAGTATGAATTTTCAGGGGCTCAGATTCAGCAAAGAACTAAACAACATGAGCTCTAGGAACTGTATATCCTTTAAAAGGTTATTAAATCAATGTCTTCCATTCCAGTTCTCTCATCTCTACTTTTAGCTGTTGCTTACAAACAGTAATGAAAGATGGATATTCCTTTCCCCTAAAAACAAGTCAGCCAGTGCTTCAAAATGATATATGGGCTCCTCAGCTTGTGCCAGTACAGGATCTTCTCTTGAATTAGAGACAGTACATTCCACTCAAGTCCCAGAGGGGTGCCTGTGTTAGGGTTTGAGTTTAAAAGAAGATAGAGATTTTGAAGCAAACTTCTTATTGTCTCTATTTGCCATGCTTTGATTTACACCACTCTGAGCGGTCTCGGAGTGCATGACCTGGATTCCTTCTGCATGAAACTAAACTGGAAGATGTGCTCCTGGGAGAGTATTTAATGAATTCCAGCTGTAAAGGGTATTCAAGTCATGGGATCAGTTTAATCCTAATATAAAACCTCTGAAAATTTCATATTGCAGATGCCAGGCCCTAAATATCAACTGTTACTTCTACAGATCTTATTTATCTGTGTTATTTAATAGTATGGACTTAGAAATCATCAAATGACACAGACGAGAAATGACTACAAAAAAACTATTGCCCTATTGCTCTTACAGGGACATTCCTAGGAGCTCAGGCAAAATTACCACATACTGATGGTCTATTTTTCTTCAGAGGTACCAAGACATTTATCAACATGATATCTAATCACTGTAAAAGAGGAAAAAATAATAGTCCTCTAAAATTGTGGGCACTATTTTAAGTACCTCATTTTTCTTTTCCTTTCTTTTTTCTCCATTTTTTTTAACTTGAAACCACTTGTACTTACGATGGCTATTGGCACTCCCTTAGCAGGTAGTTAGATACTTAAATACTAAATGGGATCCTTAATTTTGGTACAGTGCTTGGGGAATGCAAAGCACTATATGACTGCTAAGTATTATTAAGCCGAAGAGAAGTCTGGTTAATGAGGAGGGCATTCTGCATTTTAGCTCTGGGTTGGAAGGGGTTGTATTGGCTTTTCATATGAAAAACCTTGTAAATAAATCCTGTAAACAAGCACCTGATAATTTGTTTGTATAGTACCACTGGAACCAAAGCTCCTTCCCTGTGTCACATCTTTAAGTGATTATAGAGCTTAAAGTAAGATGCTGAGGTAGACGGATGGCACCGTACCGTAAAAGACAAACAGAATGTGAAGTGCTGATTCTCTGGAAAATTAAGAGAGCTTTGACTTGACCTTATTTCAGTACTGATGACACTTAGGATTTTTAGTATCAGTGTTTAAGTTTTCCTTAGATTTCCCATTCCTTTATGGTCTACTTTCTTGAGAACAAATTCTATTGTTCATGGTTGCAAATACAATTGGTTCCAAAGATGTAAAATATAAGTAGCAACAAGAAAAAAAAAAACCTTTAAAACTTTGTGATTTCTATGACAATCCAGAGTTGTTCTGGGACAAACAGTAAAAAAACACTCTACTTTGACACAGCTAGAAGCAAATAATTTGAATTAAATTCTCACCTTCTAACTTATCATTTGATTTCTAGAAATCAAAGCTCACATGCAGTTTAGTGCTCAGCCACTTCTCACAGGCTTTATGAAAGTACATCTAGGTTCTTCCTCAAGTGGCAGGTCAGAACCAGACCCATGTGGGACTGATTCCCCAGAACAGTTCCAGTTTGATCCTAACATTTTCACAAGCACTGTGGAACCTTCCATGGACTGAAAATGCCAGAAAGTATCAGGAAGAGATGAACTGCACTACATTTTTATATTACAGCTATTCAAGACTGACAGAATAGCCCTTGACAAGCTAAGAATATATATCTAAAATAAAAGTCTGCATTTACAGATGGCTTCACAATATTAAACTAAAGTAGAATCATAGAATCATAGAACAGTGTGGGTTGGAAGGGACCTTAAAGATCATCTGGTTCCAAGACCCCTGCCGTGAGCAGGGACACCTCCCACCAGACCAGGCTGCCCAAAGCCCCATCCAACCTGGCCTTCAACACCCCCTGGGATGTTGGCCTTCAACACCCCCTGGCCAGTGCCAGTGTCTCACCAATCTCATAGTGAAGAAATTCTTCCTTATGTCTTGTCTAAATCTCCTGCTCTCCACTTTATGGCCATTGCGTCTAGTCCTATCACTACAAGTCTTTGTAAAAAGTCCCTCTCCAGCTCTCTTGCAGGTCCATTCAGATACTGGAAGGTCGCTATAACATCTCCTAGGAGCCTTCTATTCTCCAGGCTGAACAACCCAAACTCTCTCAGCCTGTCCTTGTATGGGAGGTGTTCCAGCCCTCTGATCAACTTTGTAGCCCTCCTCTGGGCCTGTTCCAACAGTTCCATATCCTTCTTACGTTGAGGATTCCAGAACTGGACACAATACTCCAGATGAGGTCTTACAAGAGAGGAACAGAAACACCTCCCTCAACCTGCTGCCCACACTTCTTTTGATGCAGCCCAGGACACGGTTGGCCGTCTGGGCCACAAGTGCACATTACCAGCTCATGTTGGCATTTTTTCTTTAGAAAGTGTAAATCCGTTAATTGAAATGAGGAAAGGGGGTATGTTCACATATTGTAAGGGCAGGAAAGGCTTTTCTGACACAGTCCTGTAATAATGCAGATATCAAGATTTTAGAAAGATACTTTTGCATTACCTCTTTGATTTCCAGTATTCTCTTATCCTCACTGCTATGAATGGATACAATAGTGTCACTCTGGACTGATCTGACTTCACCCCAATGGGGAATGCTTCAAGTCTGTTATCAAACTGTCCTTTCTCTTGGATAGATAAATATGGTGAGTTTATCATGATTCTCACTGCAAAAAAAAAAAAAAACCACAAAAAACCCAACCCCAAAACAACAAACTAATTGAAATCATACTCAAGGTCATTCATGGAGCCCTTGACCAAGTGCATCTCCTTGATGCTGGCCAGAAAATGGACCCTGGGCTCCCCATGCCTCATTGCTTCCCTGCAGAGTAGCAATAGCAGACCTGGACTCATGTTCAGTCGTACCTACCCTATTCATGTTAACTCTGTCGGCCGTGACACCACACTGATTGCTTCTTAATCAGCTAAAGTCCTTTTCCAGGCTGCTGCTTTCTGCAGCACAGTCTCTCATACTTCAAGTACAATCTGTGCTGCTTACATATGTGTGATCTAGCACAGATTGTTACAAGTATTCTAAGCTAATAAAAGTTTCCTAGCAAGGGCTTTTATATCTTCTTATAGAAGATATAACTCTCTGAATATTTAGTAGGTATTAATTTTTAAATGGAACTTGCTTTTCCTTTAAAAAAGTTCTGTATGATCTCTGACCTAAAATTTTTCATTGTTACTGCAGAAATTAGCTTGAAAGCAGAGAATTTGTGGTAATTTCCCTTTAATTCTGCCAAGAAATATATCCTTAAATAAATACAGGTTTCATTCCAAACCTTGCTTTGGGACCTCAGACAGTCATGAGTCAGATTTTCCATATTACTAACACTCAAGCTGCTCCAGGGGTGCAAAGCTTGGATGCTGCTATGCAGCCCAAGGACTAAGTCATAGAGTTTGCATTTTTCAGTTGGGCCAGGGCTATACCATTTCTTACCACTGCTGTCCATCAGAGAGGCCTCCTACCTGCCACAATACTGGCATGGTTTTTGTGTTATTATTGCTGTTCTTTTTCAGGAGTCTTGTTACAGAGCACAGCTTCTGATTTTGCAGGCTCAATAAAACTTGCTATTGTGTTCTACAAACGGCTTCTTCTGGCAGCAGCTGCTATCAGTTCTTAACAGCGTTGGCATTCAATTAGACAATGGGAAAAAGAAATATTTCCCACTGCCCACATTTGTGTAGCAAGGTATTATAGCAGTGGGAACTTCTTTTTTTGCCTTCCAAGTGATAATACAGAAGAAATATCAGCAATTTTCCTTGGGCATTAATTGAATTGATGTAGTCCTGATTATCTGGATCTGCAAACAGCTTCTCCAATTATTCCCAGAAGAAACAGTCCTGTAAATCTGAGTTACAGTAAGTATGCATATGGACTAAATATTCTTGCAGTTCATAACCATGTATATCCTTCTCCTCTTACATTGCATAAAAGCAAACATAAACTCAGAGGCATGAGGAGAAAGAGCAACTAAGAAGCTGTATCTGGCAGAGGAATGTACACCATGTAGCCCCATGTGCTCCTGTTTTAAGCCTAAAGATGCAAGAGGAATTCAGGGCACTGGAAGGAGAGTCAGAACAAGGACACCAGAGCGCTTCACAAGGCCTCAGCAAAGAACAGATGGTCAAGAAAGAGGTTCCAGATTATCTCCTGCCTGACAAAGACAAGACTGTTTTGTAAAGAAAGCATCTAATGCTGTGTGTGTGAGATAAAAGAACAGCAAGTGTCACTGCCACAAGCAGCAGTTCATAAGGTTCCTCATACACATGCCCAATTCTTTAATTCTTATTCAGCTACCACACACATACATCTTAATGGGAATTCTGCCCAAATATAAACTGTTAGATTAACTGCTACAAAATCTTGAAAAACTAGAGCAAATGGCCTGTGCAGGAATGGCAATGCACAAACAATATCAATAAAATTGAGACAGAAAACCCATGAGCAAGGAAGCACTAAGCACTTGGTCATGCCATTTACTTCCTCAATACACTCACTGTTGCACAGGATATTCTCTGAGATGACCCTGCTCTATTACTTACTGATAGAAACCAACTCTAGAATTCCTGGGCAAACATCAGGACTGGAAAGGAACAGGTTCTTGAAACTGTCAGGATTTGATTAGGCAGCCAAAATTATTTCTGTTTCACTGTTTAATAGAATGTTACTGATAATCTTTCTGTGGTACGGCTTATATAAACCAGCATGGTATTTCAGAATTCATTAGCACACTCGGTAGTGCAGGAGTTTTCTCATGCACCGGATGTCTCATGACTCCCAAGTTTCATATTAAAATCTTAGGTGTCTGAGATGCACACCTTCTCAAGGTCTGAAAGGAAGAGACATCTGATAGTACTTCACAATTGGACAATGACATTTACTTCCCAAACTCCTAACTCTGTCTTGCAGAATGAGAGCAAGCTGAACATTCAGCTGAGATCCCATTAACACCCACCTCATCACACATTCTAGCTGACTGCTTCCCACAGTTAGAGATTAATATTTGCACCCATGTCAACAAAGCTCCAGCCGCCTCCTAAGTTGACTTGAACTTAGTGAGCCTGAAAAAAGCCTAATAAAACAATGTTCCTGTTTTAGGAGCTTCCCCACTAAGCTTAAAACAAATTATAGTAATATTAATTCTACTACTAGTAATAATTACCAAAGGGACTAGGATCTCTCAGCATCTATAAAATATCAGTAAAACTGCTGTGAGCCCGCTCATCTGTGCTGTTGTGTATCAGATTACTGTGATCAACAGAAAAGAGAACACTGTTTTCCAGAAGCATGCATAGGGATAATCTACTCATGGCAGGTTAATTTGAGGAATCTGGCCTCCTTTTATAACCAGTGAAAGCCAAGAAAAAATTTTAGGAGTAATGGGTAGAATTTAGACAACTTGTCCATGCTTAGGGAACTGCACTGTAGAGGTGACAAGATAAATCTAGTGATTATAAAAGAATCTAGTATGACCAGCTGAAATGTTAACAGATTTATTTAACAATTAACAATTGTTAACAAATAAATTGAGTGTACCCTTAGTAAGTTCCCAGATGACATTAAACTGGGAGGAAGTGTCAATCTGCTTGAGGGTAAGGAGGCTGTACAAAGGGATCTGAAGAGGCTGGATTGACAGGCTGAGACCAGTGGGATAAGGTTTGAAAAGGCCAAGTGCTCAGTCCTGCATTTGGGATGAAACAATTCCATATAGTGCTACAGGCTTGGGGAAGAGTGGATGGAAAGCTGCCTGGCAGAGAAGGACCTTGGAGTGTTGGTTGACAGGTGGCTGAATGTGAGCCAGCAGTGTGCCCAGGTTGGCCTGTATCAGAAACAGTGTGGCCAGAAGGACCAAGGAAGTGACAGTGACCCTGTACTTGGCATTGGTGAGGCCGCACCTTGAATGGGACCCTCACTACAAGAAGGACATTGAGGTGCTGGAGCGCATCCAGAAAAGAGCAACGAAGCTGGGGAAGGGGCTGAAGAACAAGTCTTATGAGGAGAGGCTGAGGGAACTGGAGTTGTTTAGCCTGGAGAAAAGTAGGCTAAGGGGAGACCTTATCACTGTCTGTTATTATCTGAATGGATCAAGGTGGGGGTTGGTCTCCTCTCCCAAGTGACAGTCAATAGAATGAGAGGAAATGGCCTCAAGTGGTACCAGGGGAGGTTCAGAACAGACATTAGGAAAAATTTTTTCACCGAAAGGGTTCTCAGGCACTGGAACAGGCTGCCCAGGGAGGTGGTTGAGTCACCATCTCTAGAGGTGTTTAAAAGATGGGTAGATGAAGTGCTTAGGGATATGGTTTACTAGTGGACAGGTACAGTTGGTCTCAAGGACCTCAAAGATCTTTTCCAATCAAGCAAATCTAAGATTCTATGATCTGAAGTTAGGCAAGATGAATTCCTCTTGAGAATCCATTTTTTTTGCCTGCGTCCACTGGTAAAGTACTATCAGATGTCTGTTCCTTTCAGGCCTTGGTAAGATGCATATCTCAGACACCTGAGGTTTTGATACGAAGTTTGTGAGTCAGTAATAGTAGTCATTTATTCTTACATGTATGACTTCGCATTTGCCTGTATTAGGACACAGTATTCATATAGGCTCAACTCACCAAGTTGTGTGAAACTGGTTGTCCAACTGACCTGCCATTATTGTATACTTAATTTCACTTGTTTCTGAATATTTTCCATACAGAACTGTGTAGATGAGTACTGGAAACATTGTCATTTGGTGATTACTCCTTATGAATTGCATAAAGATTTAATGTTGCTTCCCTGGTCTATTTTAGTCAAGAGGAAGCTTCGTCCCCTGCTCTGTAACATCAAGAATAGAGACTCCATTCTCCATATATGTTCTCCTTTGGAGTGTTGCACTAATAAAATTATTATTCGAAGACCTCTCTTTTCAAGAACTTTCAGAAACGGTAGCAAAATGGGACCTGTAGGAGCTATTGCAGTCCCATCACAATAATCATGACCCTACAAAGTCAAAGGTAATGAGGAAAAATGAGCTCCCTAGCGTAAGCAACTATTACATTTCTTCTAAAGAGTTTTTAATGTTTTTCAAACATGTTCCCCTCTTGGTGGTATTTCACAGTTTCTAGCATATAAAAGCTGTTATTGCTAATCAACACTTTAAACCATCATCAATGACGTTAGTATGCTTTTGTTTCCAGTTTCGCTGTGGTCCTACATCATTCAGAAACACTGTGGAATGTCCCTTCACTTAGCCCAGATGGATAAAAGGTTCATCGCTGCCTTGCAGCCCAGCAGTCAACAGGAAGAAAACACATAAACATCTGCGTCATAGGTTTCAGCAATACTAATCATCGCCCAAAGTTAAGGCCAAAGGCCTAATGTCTTCATAGACTGGTAAATTTTGAGAAGCCCTGAAAAAATCAAGAATTTCACATTTCCCAGTCGAAACCAATTTTAATTATCCCTGAGGTTAAAAATACTGAGCCTATGCTTCTCTCTAAATTACAGAGATACGAATTTGATTGGCGGACTCTTCAATGGCTGAGGAATTGGTTGGGTGGTGGCATCCAGAGGGTAATAGTCAACAGCTCAATGTCCAGATGGAGACTGATGACAAGTGGTGTCACTCTGAGGGCCTGTATTGGGATCAGTGTTGTTCAATATCTTCATCAATGACATGGACAGTGGGATGAAGTGCAACCTCAGCAAGTTTGCAAACAACATCAAGCTGAGTGGTTGACATGCCTGAGGGTTGAGATGTCAACCAAAGTGAGTTGGACAAGCTTAAGAAGTGGGCGCATGTGTACCTCATGAGTTTCAACAAAACCAAGTGCAAGGTCCTGCACCTGGGTTGGGCCAACTCCTGGAATCGATACATTAGGTTTTTTTACATGACACTGCCTTGAAATATCTCTTATTATATTAAATAGTAGACCTGAAACTCAAGTAGGTAAACACAGTAACACTTCTTTGAATAATATTCAAAGGCCCCATCAGGACTAGAAACTGAATGTCCTGGGTAGTGATAATCAAAGACCTTCTTGATACAAATCAGCTGTGCATGAAGTTATTTGTTATCACTTCAAAGGAACAGATTCTCAGCAGCTTTCATTAGAGAGGGTTAATTAGAAAAAAAGCATCAAAGAAAGCAATGAATTTCAAAGAAAACAATGAATTTGGGAACACTACTTGACCATACTAATATGTATGTTTGGTTAAGCAGGTAGAGTGACTATGCATGAATCCCAGCAGAAGGGATTTTTTTTGTTCTCTGCATCTATTATCTAAGTTATTGTCAGCAAGAATGATGAGAAGGACATCCCACTCTGAATAGAGGCATCTAAACTTGTGTACCTACATAGAGATGTTTACATGAGGCTTCTACCTAGATAAGAAAAGACCTGGGAAACCTACATCTCCTTGACTGGCATCATGTACGTTCAGTGTCTCAGTGGCACACCCTCACGCTTTTTATTCAAAATGTGACTGTGAGCTTGGATCCCCTGCATTCAGCTCACTATGGATACCCAATAAATGGACAATTTCCAGCCAATGCCATTAGCAATATGCATCAATGCATCTTCATGTTCTTCACAACTGCTGTGCTAGAAAATAATGGATAACTGCGTTAAAAAAGTTAGTGCAAGTGGATCCAGATGTCAGTGGATAAGAAATAGACACCATCCTTGCTTACCAAAGGAGAAGCAACAGACAAAAAGAATCAGAGAGTTTGGGGTACTGCCTCACCACATCATGCTACCTCTCTCAAGGATTGCTGGTGACTCCCTGTTTAGGGCTGCTCACTTCTCTTTAGTGATCAGTAATGTTTAATTCTCATTTTGTTCTGTGTAGTCATGAGCTTGCTGATTCTAACACATCTGCTACCAATAAATAATGTTAAATGTTAAGGTGGTTTTATGTCTTTAATCACCTCAAGAGTCATTACACATCTCATGTGGTGGTAGGAGTGTAATAGTCCAGCAGAAAAGCCCTGCAGTAGCAACTGCCAAGGAAAAGAAATTAAAAGGAAGACTGCAATGAGGTGAAAAGATGGAACAGCCTTCCTTTGAGGTGTCTTTCTCCAGCATGGTTGCAGTGGCCACTGCTGTGAAGCAGCCCTCCCTTCAGCTCATGGATTTTGGGTTGCCCAGTAGGCAAGTAGATTTCATAGAATCATAGAATCATAGAATAACCAGGTTGAAAGAGACCCACCGGGTCATCGAGTCCAACCATTCCTATCAAACACTAAACCATGCCCCTTAGGACATAAGGCTTAAGGGTATGCACAGAAGGTGAGTTAGGGCAGCAATATTAGTGTTTGCCACTAGGTATTAGAAGTTGGAAATATATTCCATACAACCTGAAAATTTACAACTGTTCAGCAGCATCTGAACTTTATATTTTAAAGAAACTTCACTAGATTGTGCATGAAAGCTTTCAGGTTCTCATAGCAAAAGCAGAATACAGATTTTTAACATAGAATATAGATTTTTAACTCCTTTCTTTTATATTATTCTTTACTACAGATTTAAAGATGTCGTATCACAATTGTTAATGTATTTTTTTCTGAGACCAATCAATTGATTTTTATTCCCAAAAGAAATTCAATGAAAAATGACATTTTACCATAGACTCTTTTTTTCTGGAGAAACTTGCATTTCCAAACTAGAAGTATTTCATTTAAACATTATGATCAGTTTTAGAATTTTTGCAGGAATGTTTCAGAACATTAATGTCAATGCCCAAAGAAGTATGTTAGAAAATTAGAAAGTCTTTGGCATATCAGCTACAGTCCTTAGGCAAGAAAATAGATTTTCTTCCAATGGAAAGCTGTCAGGGATAAGAAGTTAACTGTGCCTTTTCTTCAAGTAAATCTTACTATATTACAGCATTCAAAAGGTCTGGACTTAATTTGTAGACAATTTTGCACCTGAACGTATTATATAAGGCTACACCTTCCTACAAGATAAATGGGGTTTGCAGCTTTAGTAATTAATGTTTCTATTGATTTACAATATTTTAAGAATTTGTATCTAGTTTATTAATTCTCTAGGTATCAGTATTAATTTTTTTATCAGATAAGACACTTCACACTACCTTTAAAAAACATTCTAATGCAGTGTAAGTTATGTTAGGTTCAGTGCAGGCATTTTTACTTTTATTTCTAGGTGTTTTAAGCTTTCCAAAGCTGTAATCTTTGGGAACGAATTCCCCAGAAACAGCTTTAACCCATTTCTTTAACAATATTTGGTGGGAAATACTTGACCAAAATCTTTCAGTTTGTTTTATGACTAGTTGCTATTCTTCCTGTTTGGAAAAGCCTTTTTGTAAAAGAGTAGATGTGTAGGACTTGACCCTGGAATAATGCCCTGGAGCAGCACTTTACCTTCCTTCCCTTATGCAATCATGGGCTGTTTTGAAACAGTCCAAGTCTCATTCTCACTTCCAGCTGAGTTAGAAGAGGACATTTGACAATGTGCCCACTGGTGTATGTCTTGGTAAGCTTGAAAAACAGTTAGAGGACAGTTCAGAGAACCTTTGCTCACAGCAATAACTCCTTACAGCCTGTTCTCTCCTATTCTAAAAATAGCTGTCAACTGTTTAGAGTTCTAATCTTAAATCTAATCTTAAAATAAGCTATAGAAAAGATCATTGGGTGAGCAAGGGACATGAAATTTTTTCACTCCTGTGACTTTGGTAGTTAGTTATTCAGTACAAAAGCAAATTTTATTATAAATGTGATTAATAATGTATTGTTTGATCTGCTTGCTCATAACAGTGACTGCTGTGCTTTTAGTTTAATTTATATACATCATAGCAGTTTCAGTAAACACACAAACAATGAAGAATTTCCTGTGCTGTAGCAAAGTGCCTAGTTCTGTGAAATAAGGATGCATGGTAGTGAGTATTGGGATTTTAACAGGAATTCCTGAAATGATGAGAGCTTGCAGAACCATCTTTTAAGGGTAGACCCATGACTTCAATCTGGCTACCCCCGATGCCTTCCCACCCAGTATTTCATGCCCTGTCTGATAGGGGTATCCAGCCAGTTTTCTTTGGCTCCCCAGAGACAAAAGCATAATGATCTAAGCTATTTTACAACCTCTTTCAAATACACAGTTTGGTATATGCACTTACTCTTCATTGGATGGTAGCACAACAGTATGATTGGTGCATACTGTTTTGTTTCTTCAGTTTTGCTTTGCTTTTCTTTCACCTGCACCTCTGTGACATAGTCCCAGCTCTTCATAGCTTTCCCACACATCTGACAGACACACGATCAACTCAGCATCATTATTTCCAAAACACATTTTCCTGGACAAAACAACCAATTTCAAAGAAAGCCAAACACTTTCTTCTTTTTAAAGTGTTTAAAAGTTCCCATATTGCATGACCAAGGATCAGTCAATGATTTCTTACAATATAAACTTAAAGCTGAAAAGAGAAGTGAGTTTTCCTAAGGACTTCATTGCTTGTATTTTTTTCCCACAAGCAGGACATCTGGAGTGAAATTCTGAGTCCAAACAGGATAAAATCAGTGTACAAAAGCAGGTGCATGGATTCCAGCCTTTCTGCATTGAAATGACAAAGCCAATTCACCAAGAAGACACAGGAGAGGGAGAGAAGATTGAAGGGGCAGACACCTGTGATTTCTGGCACCATGAAGAGATTCTGAAGTGTCTGATTCACTTAGAGCACCTCACAGTAAACTCAGAGGCAAAGAATCTCTCCTGACATGTCCTCTCACCTCTCAGGAAAGTGGGAACAGAGCCTTTCACAGCAAAGTCTTACACAGGATCCTGGCCATTAAGAAGCATTCAAGGCTAGATTTGCTTATATCCCTGATAGAATATGCCCACTGGCTCGGAGAGACAGAACTGCTGCCACCTTTGCTGGCCCAGAGACACCAGTTCGTCCCCCAGGCTCCTCATTCTCCCCTTGAAGACCTTTCCTATGTTCAGGGAGGGTGTTTTCTTACCATGTCACCCCATTATGGCCTCAAGCTCTGCCAGGGGAGGTTTAGGCTGGACATTAGGAAAAAATTCTTCACAGAAAGGGTCATTGGGCACTGGCAGAGGCTGCCCAGGGAGGTGGTTGATTCACCTTCCCTGGACGTGTTTAAGGCACGGGTGGACGAGGTGCTAAGGGACATAGTTTAGTGTTTGATAGGAATGGTTGGACTCGATGATCCGGTGGGTCTCTTCCAACCTGGTTATTCTATGATTCTATGATTCTATGATTCTATGATTATGCCTTGTGTTTCCTGCAGAACAGACTTTTGGGATGAAATGGACTCTGCCATGTGCCAAGGTTGAAGCAGTTCCTGACATCTTGCAAATAAGAAGCCAAAAACAACATCAAGGCCTTCTTTACGTTAGGAGACCTTTCTCACCCTAAAAGAGCACAAAGATATGATAGTTATACATACATGGAATTCCTGCATAGGTTCAGTTTTTCTTAATTTGCATCACTGAAAAGATGCTTACTTTCACCAAAACTGTGCCCAGTTAGCGCTTGCCTTTTGGTGTCTGGACAGATAGAGTCTCTCTACTTCCTAAAGCCCTCAGCTTTTTCTTTCTAAAGTAATGACCTATAAAATCCAAGGATTCATTCAAATTCTAAGAACGAGCAACATAAAGAGCAGCTGAAACCCAAAGGTGCAAGGAGAGGCAGTGCAAAAGACAAAGCAGGAACATCTGGGTTCACAGTAGCACATGCCTTTATTTGTTGAAGAAATATTTGTCTTTAAAGTGTTCAAAAGCATATCACAATGGCCTAATGGATTTTCAGTCTTACCTTTGAAGTCCTCCAAGGTGTTTTGAAGAAGAGACAACTTTCTTTAAATCTAAACTGTCAAAATAAATGTGAGGTTTATCTTCTTTTTTTTTCCAAAAAAACGTGAACATCAGTTGCCAGTTTACAAAGATTTTTCAGAGAGGGTCTCGCGACAGTGTTTCTCTTTGCTATTGGAAAATTTGTTTAGAGCTATGTTCACCAGATTGTTTCCAAGTTGGAATTGACCTTTAAAGACTGCTGGCTGTCCTTTCTCTTGTCATTTGACCAAAGAGGCTTTTCCTCTCTCTGGACAAGCAGAAATCATATAAGTGTTCCTTTCCCATGACAGATTTTTCAGGTGTCTTTTTGGGGAAGTTTCACCTTAGATTTTGACTCTTTGCCTTCACAGGCAAAAGCTGGTGTCTGGACTCTAACTGCTGACATCATGTCTGAAATTTATTCAGCTAATCATGCATTTTCAGTTAATACACTTACATGGAACTAATAACATAATCAAATTAAAACACTGAGAGGTTCCATGTAATAAAATAGACCCTGCCTCAGTGGGTTTTTTTGACTGACCTTGACAGTGAGGGTTTTTTTATTAAAGTAATTAGTTAGATGGCTACTCTTCCAGCCAGAATTTCAGGGTTTTTTTCATGATCTGAGGTATGTGTGAAATATTGCTTCAGTCTTTGTAAATCATTGCAACATTGAGCCTTTTCTTTTCTTTGCATGTACTAGTGTAAGGACAAATACCTAATGAAGATGGGAGCTACTGAGTGATGGGCAGAATCTATATCAATGGTCCCCAGGAAAATAAAGTCATAATGAACCACAGTATGTGAACCCCAGATATGGCACAGATGAGTACAAATAACAAAAATGAGAAACTGAGACATGACTGGCAATCAAAAAAGCAGAACTTTCTTGTAGCCAACAGTCAAAAATTGTTATGTTGGCTAAAAACCCAAACAATATATTTTGACTTATGGAATCATAGAATTATAGAATAATTCAGGTTGGATGGGACCTTAAACATCATCAAATTCCAATAAACCTGTGATGGGCAGGGACACCTCCCACTACATCAGGCTGCCCAAGGCCCATCCAGCCTGGCCTTGAACATCTTCAGGGATGGGGCAGCCACAACTTCCCTGGGCAACCTGTTCCAGTGCCTCACCACAATCACAGTGAAGAATTTCCTCCTTAAGTCTAGTCTAAATCTGCCCCTCCAATTTATAGCCATTGCTCCTAGTCCTATCACTACAAGCCTTTGTGAACAATCCCTCTCCAGCTTTCCTGTAGCCCCCTTCAGGTACTGGAAGGTCGCTATAAGATCTCCTTGGAACCTTCTCTTCTCCGGGCTGAACAACCCCAACTCTCTCAGCCTGTCCACAAAAGGTAGGTTGTGAAGTTTCTTATAGCTACTCAAGGCTATTGCAGGGAAATGAGTCACAGTCTCATATTCTTCCACAGTCTGGTCCTCCAAATTGGACCACCCTTTCCTCTTGGAGGGTATCCGACCAAGAGATACCACAAGGTATTTTCATTGATCTACGCTTCTTTATTAAGGGATTTTTTTAAATATATTTTTCCCCCACTGGAAAAAGGTAACACTATGACAAACCCTGTTTTCCTATTAAAATAGTTATATTTCATTTTTGCCTCCCTATCTTACTCCTTCTTCCCCTTCTTAAATTCCTCAGGGTGAAAGGGCTTTCAGAAGGGAGAAATGATATTCAGAAAGGAGAATATTAGCAAGACTCCTAGGAACATAATGCCATTTATAATACTTTGATCATATTCTCTTCTTTTGCACAATAGGTCTTGATGCTCTTTTCCATTTTTTCAGCAGCTGCTACCATTTCCAGCTGAGTGTCTTTAAGCAATATGTTAGACCTCAAGGAAGCTATATGTCCACACGTAATTTAAACTCAATATTTTAGTCTCTTGCAGAGATATTTGCAAAACAGTCATTGTCAAAAAGATACCCTCTAGAATATGAAATTTATGAAATATTGAGCGCCAAAATGTGATACTTCAGAAAATCCTAGTAAGCTGGATTCAGAAAAGAAATAAAGTTTGCCAAACTTAGGGGTAGGAAAGTACATCTCATTATTTTATTTCTTCTTCATAAACCTTTTTATTTTTGGAATATCTCCTGATGTGTGACTCCATTGTCTAATGTTACATAATCTGAAACTAGCCCTTTTTCATATTGATCATTTCTAGCCAAAGACCTGCCAAGTACTTTTCACTGTTGGATCTGCAAGGTAAATGACCTTTTTTCTTTTCCTGAGCTGAATTTCTGATACAGCTGGTATGAGATCAGTGCAGACAGGAAAACAGCAATCTGTTCTTACAGAAAAGAGAAAAAAATACTGAGAAATGAAGAATGTTTTTCTTATCGTTATTTTACATGAAAATGCTATGATATTAACAACTGAATATGTTACCATGCACAAAGACTCCAACCCCTTTAGAGCCCTTCTTTTAGAAGAAAAAAAAAAAATTAAAGTTGTTTTCCACCACTGAGCCTTTATGAAAGGATCTTTGGAAAGGAAATCTAAAAGACAGTGTGATCATACATTTCAGAGAATATAAGGCTGAAAAAATTCCATATGTTGCTACTTCAAAAAGGCAATAAAATCCAGTTCATATTCTCTGTTTTTCATTAAAAATATATAGAAGCAAATGACACTAGAGAGTTATATAAAGGTTGTGCCAGTAAAGCTTTCTTTCTGCCTTTCTCCTTTACTTATTCTATATAGGTCATATATTTTACAGCAAACATTTCTAGAAATGTATCAGTTATTAAAACATTTATCAAGTCTTTTCGTCGACATCTTCATATCCAGACACAGCTGGTACCCTAGGTCTGTTTAGGTACACCTCTGAGAGATGGAGAGACAAAACAAAAGTGTAATAAGAGAGCAAAAACAAAAATATAATTAACGTGCTTTAAAAATTGCAATCATCTATCAAAAGTTTGAGATTTCCAAGTAACATATGCATTTAACTTTCATCAGATAATTCTAGCAGCAGGAAGGTTTTGAGATGTTTCATTAAATAGAAAACAATCTCAACAGTCACAATCACAAATCACTGATACAGGCAAATGTAGACTGTTGTTGTTAACAGTGCTCACAGTATGCAGCAATGTTCATGCTTCACATTGCTGTGGTTAATGCTGGAGCACAGGGACTGAACAAAACAGCCTAAAACTAAAGCTAAGGCCAGTGGTGAAATGTTTTTCATGCAAGCCTGGGATCTCTGGAGAGTCCAATGAGGCAAAATTTTATGAAAGACAGGATACCCCACACTGTTGCACTCCAAGAGGATTTCGTTTTCTTTCAGAATTTCCACAACTTCATAAATATTCTTTACGGAGGTTCTGTGATTGATTGCTTTGTTTTAGTTTATGCATAGATTTGCTTCACAGCCTGCCAATCCATGAGCACCACATAAAACATTAACCAACAACTTGGTTTGTAGTGTAGTTACTGGCTAAGGACCTCTTATTGAAAATACCCCTGCTGTCCCATTCAGCATGCAAAGAGCAACTTAACCAGTTCCATGGACAACTCAAAACTTGAAAATATACAGAGTAAGTGTATCTTGCAGGTCTTACAAATTATTTGAACTTCAACAAATTAAAAGAAAATATAAAAGTCTAAATATCCAAGAAGATATTGTGAAGAAAATCCAAGACTTTATTTTACAGATGATGTTGCTTCTGCACTAGCTGTAAGTCATCCATTTTCTTGTGTTGTACATGATGTGTAATTAGTTATTACAGAAACATATAGATAGTCCAAACATTAATTTCAGATTGGTCTAAGTATTCATCTATGTCAAAAGGGACTCCTGCTTCACACTCACATACACAACTTCAAATTTTAATTATTAACACAGATGGATTGCTGAATCAGAAATATTACTCCCATGGGAACTGAAGCAGAATTGACTAAACAAAGCTAGGAACAAAACCAGCTGTCTTCCAGCACAGGCTTATGCCGGCACGATGAAATTATCTTCCCTCTCTGACACTGGATGTGATGTGAAGTGGCCTCTGCTGTGCTGTCAAGCTCTGATTAATTAGCTTGTGAATTTTGTAATTCCAGGGACTCGAGCAAGTTTGTGTAATTTGTACAGAGTGTACCTTGTAAATAGAGTACACTGAGCTCAGGCTCCTATTATTGTTGCATAAAGCTATCTAAACAGAGGGTTTATTTTTCAGTGCAGCATTATTAATACCTTCCCTATTATTGCATGGTGTGAGGAACAGAATGCCTTTATCTCTCTTGTTGGTTGCTGGCTTTCCGGAGAGTTTGAACGCATAACCTGATCTGCAAGTACAATCTGTTCCAAGAGAAATGCAAAGAAATGCAGGTTGAAAAATGTTTTTAAAAACAAACTTTCTTTCTCAGCCATAATGAATCAGTTCCCAGTTTAGGCTGGCTGGTCTTCACTTTCTGTCCGGCACTGTTTAATACCTTCATCAATTATATAGACGGCGACATCAAGTGCACCCTCAGCAAATATGCAGATGGCACCAAGCTGAGTTGTGCAGTTGCCACGCCAGAAGGATGGGATGTAATCCAGAGGGACCTGGACAAGATGGAGAAGTGGCCCTGTGTGAACCTCATGAGGTTCAACAAGGCCAAGTGCAAGGTCCTGCACCTGGGTCAGGGCAATCCCCAATTTCAGTACACAGTGGGGGATGATGTGATTGAGAGCCCTACAGTGAAGGACTTGGGGGTGCTCATTGTTGAGGAGCTCCACATGAGCCAGCAATGTGCACTTGCAGCCCAGAAGGCCAATCATATCTTGGACTGCATCAAAAGAAGCATGGCCAGCAGGTCTAAGGAGGTGATTCTGCCCCTGTATACCTCTCTTGTGAGACCTCATCTGGAGTATTGTGTCCAGTTCTGGAATCCTCAACATAAGAAGGATGTGGAGCTGTTGGAACAGGTCCAGAGGAGGGCTACAAAGGTCATCAGAGGGCTGGAACACCTCCCATACAAGGACAGGCTGAGAGAGTTGGGCTTGTTCAGCCTGGAGAAGAGAAGGCTCCGAGGAGATCTTAAGGTGACCACTCAGTCCCTGAAGAGGGCAAGGGGGAATGGGTATAAACTGGAGAGGGGCAGATTTAGACTAGACATAAGGGGGAATTTCTTCACTATGAGAGTGGTGAGGCACTGGCCCAGGTTGCCCAGGGAAGCTGTGTCTGCCCCATCTGTGGAGGTGTTCAAGGCCAGGTTGGATGGGGCGTTGGGCAGCCTGATCTAGTGGGAGGTGTCCCTGCCCATGGCAGGGTTGTTGTAAAGTGATGATCTTTAAGGTGCCTTCGAACTCAACCATTCTATGCTTCTATCAGAGATGTTGGGGTCTGATCTTCCTCTGTCTCGGTATTTTCTCTCTCCCTACGCAGATATGCCAAGGTTTTCCTTTACCAATAAACCCTACTATTGGTCTCCTCTCACCAATCCTGGCATAAGTCAACAAAAAGCCCCTTCCCAGCACCTTAGGCAGCCCTGGCTCCAGTGTCCCTGCTCCCAGCATGCTTTCTCCATTACTGTAGCACTGGAGAAGTAGTACTGATTGATGATGGGACAAGCAAGGCTAGGCTTCTTTATGCACCCACCAAACACTGGACTCCTGCAGACATGCAGGCTTGAGGGATGACTCTGGCTTGCTCAGTAAAAGCTTAAAGGGAGTATTACTGCCAGGCTGGCAAAAGAAGCGTGGCGGAAAATACAAATTATTTTGGGGAAAAAAAATATATATAAAAAATCCCTCCTTCATAGAATCCCTTCCTGGGGGCGTTACTGTTGAAGAATATCTTGATTCAAAATCTGATCCCAGGTGGGTTTTTGACCAATTGACCTTCACACACCTTACCCAGAACCCTGCTAGGTGGGGGGAGCTTGTGTTGCTCTGACAAAGAAGTAAAAGTAAGTGGCGTTGGCGCAAACCTGGAGTGAGTGTTGATACCGGCAATATATGTGAAAACACATATTAAATGAATTTTAACCTGTGACCCTCTCCTTTCTCAAAGGAAGCTCTCGCTTGGCTTATTGAGGTATGTGTCTAGAGAAATCTGCAACAAACCACACATCTGCTTAACTAGGCAAAAAAACATGGGAATTAAATACCAAAACACATTTTTCCTCAGGCTATAAGCATAAAAATCCCACTCTACCCTGAAATTTATACTTTATTTCTGTGTTTGGTGAGTACAGATGACAGACTCTGCTGTAAGAACTGGGAATCATGTTGGTAGTATAATGCTCCCAACTAGCTGGGAAGTTGCCTTCTGTTCTGTACTGGCAGACTGGAAAGGACTCAGTGGTCTGACATACATTTCCCAGCTCTGCTTATTATAACTTCAGATTTTATTACTTAAGGCACATACGAATGAGAAAAGATCTTGCAGGCATAACTTTTACTTCTTAACAAACTTAATTGTGAAATAAAATTTGAGATCAAGGATATAGCATTTCAGAGGAACTTTCTCACTCTAAAGGTTTCATGGGTAAGATGTGTAACTATACACATATCTCAAGGAGAGGGAAGAGTTTGAACGTACCTTGTGAAAATTAAAAGTTTGTCCTACTTGTTCCCACATGGTGAGATTAGATGTCCTGTTTACTTCCATGTGACCTCTGGCATTTCGTGCTACAAGAATTCTGGACTAATGTTCTGTTCTTTGGTGTTTGTTACAAAAGCTAAATGTGATCTAATGAAAACTGATTTCCTTTTTCCATTTATTTCTACTTCATCCTACACACACTTTCAGCTGAAACCTTTAAAGAGCCAGCTGTTGACTATTTTGAGCTTACAATGTCGGCTGCCATAGCAAACAAGCAAATCAAATGAGAAGAAGAGAAAAAAAATAGTATAAATGCCTACTGTTTAAAATTTTTTGCATACCCCATTGTTTTGCACCATTTTGATAAGACTTTTCTGGTGCTAGACATCTTTAGTCCTCACCTGAGCAACATTTTCCCCAGGTTTCCCAGGGAAGCTGTGGCTGCCCCATCCCTGGAGGGGTTCAAGGCCAGGTTGGATGGGGCTTGGAGCCCCTGATCCAGTGGGAGGTGTCCCTGCCCATGGCAGAGTGTGGAATTGGATGGGCTTTAAGGTCCCTTCCAACCCAAACTGTTCTATAATTCTATGAAGTCATCAAAGTGAAGTGGACCATCTTTAATTTATACTTTTCCAGAAAGACAATCCATGGTAAAATTCCAATCTAGAAAATTAAATTCAATTAATTAAAAATGTTAAAGATATATTGGTGGCTGGAAAAAAAAAAGAAACCACAGTACCTGCTCCAGCTTTAGCTCTAATATTTATATTGACTATCTGTAAAACATCAACGCATTTTCTGGAGACAGAGACTAATGGCCTCAAGCTCCGTCAGGGGAGGTTTAGGCTGGACATTAGGAAAAAAATTTTCACAGAAAGGGTCATTGGGCACTGGCAGAGGCTGCCCAGGGAGGGGGTTGATTCACCTTCCCTGGAGGTGTTTAAGGCACGGGTGGATGAGGTGCTGAGGGGCATGGTTTAGTGATTGATGGGAATGGTTGGACTCGATGATCCAGTGGGTCTCTTCCAACCTGGTGATTCTATGATTCTATGATTCTATTCTATGATTTACGTAGCTAGCTCTCGATCCCTTCATAAATGCACTGGTATCAGCTGTGATTTGCCTGAGTCACTCTGAATGCACACAGTGCAGGTGTGAACATCTGAACTAGTCATCACAGATCTTTTACTGTCAATAGACATCCAGTTAATGCCATTAGCAGAGTTTAGACATGATTCACTGTCTGGTGAGGTAGTCATTAAAGTTTCTTTGATTAGACCTTCACTAATAAAGGAGAGAAGGAGAGGAGGATGATTACCTCAGATACAGTGCACATGTACAGTTCCCTAAGTATAGCTGTCTACTGTCATTTTAGGTGCTGAGCCCCTTATAGCCATTTCAGAATGGAATGAGTCTTTTGTAACTCCTGTCTTAAACACGCCAGCGTTATGGAGAATTTCATGATGTGCACAAGAACTCCAAACAGACCTGGTTACTTCTGTTCATGTAATTGCATCTAGACCCTAAAGGCCAGAGAGATGAATCCCACCTTACAAAAGAGGAGAGCAGGTGAAAACACATGAGACTCCAGCTTATCTTCCAACCCCAGAACAGGGTCTTCATGGCTCACACAACAGTGGTCAGATCTGAGCCTATGCCATACTAATGGTGTCTAGGAATTCCCATGCAAAATGTAGTAAAAACCTTTTTGAAAGTGTTTCTATGGTTTTTGTTGTCATTATTAGCCAAATGCATATTAATGCAATGTCTGCAAGCCACAGTCATCACAGGGGTTTTGCTCTTTAGCAGTGTACAAATAAAGAGCCCTTTGGGACTGCTGCTGGTTTTAATGCTGTCTAATCAGACAAGGCAGGTGAGAGAGGAGGAGAAACAGATGTACCAAGACATAATAAATCCGAAAGGCAAGTAGTAGGTCAGTAGAAAGTACAAAAGCAGAATTTGGCTTTCCTAAATCTAATCTGAAGGCCAAGCTCCATCTGAAATCATAGAATCATAGAATAGTTTAGGATGGAGGGCACCTTAAAGATCATGCAGTTCCAATTCCCCTGCCACAGGTAGGGACACCTCCCACCACATCAGGCTGCCCAAAGCCCCATCCAACCCGGCCTTGAACAGCTCCAGGGATGGGGCAGCCACAACTTCCCTGGGCAACCTGTTCCCATGCCTCACCACTCTCATAGCGAAGAAATTCCTCCTTATGTCTAGTCTAAATCTGCCCCTCTCCAGTTTATACTTATTGCCCCTAGTCCTATCACCACAAGCCTTTGTGAACAGTTCTTCCTCAGCTTTCTTGTAGCCCCTTCAGGTGCTGGAAGGTCACTATAGTGTCTCCTCAGAGCCTTCTCTTCTCCAGTCTGAACAATCCCACCTCTTTCAACCTGTCCTTGTATGGAAGGTGCTCCAGCCCTCTGATCATCTTTGTAGCCCTCATTGTAGTTACATTGCTCTGTTCCTACTTCTTTTCTACAAATTTCATATCCTTACCCTTTTTCTGCCCACCCCACTGGTAAAACAGCAAGAGAGGTTTAAGTTCATTGTTCTAATTCTCCTAACTTTCTTTCCTGGCACTAGCTGTGCATATACACCCGCTTCTTGTTTCCAACCTGGGACACATGTTTTTGTGAAGCCATCCAGCTTTCCCTCTGTTCTGAGCCCTTCCTGGCTGCCTGCTGCTGTGTTTGCCTAAGCGCTCTCTTCCCCGCTGTGAGTCCCAGCAGGTGAACCGCTGGCCCAGAATTTCACATTTTCTCTGTCGGATAATTACATGGAAGGACTTCACACAACTAAAATTGCAATAAAGATCCTATTCTTACTGACGTGCTGAAGCAAGAGCTGGACTTCCAGCCATGTTCCCCAGACCAAACACTGGACTCTTTTCCAGTCCTTGCACTTCAGAAACCAGGGCTCCTCCCTAATGCATGCCAGGTAGGTTCTCGTGGCTCTAAGTAACCCTTCCTGGTACACTTGGTCAGGCCATCTTCACCTTCTGCTCCCTCTCTACATGAAAAGAGACCTTATTTCTTAAATAAAACAGAGAAATTCACCCAAGCATTGGAAAATATTCATTGGAAGTCCCCCAGAGCACCTACAAGGGGACTACACAATTCCCACACTCCCAATTTAGATGTCTCTCACTGTCATGGCTGATCTCATTGCAGAAAAGCACATAGGTGAGAATATCTTCAGTTACGGTGGTAGAATACAGTAAAAATATTGAAACAGAAGGACCTTAAGCAGTGTTATATTCCTAGATTTATTTATGACACCTAATCTGCACAGACACTGTGATGCACAGAGGCTCATGGAAAATAATGGGGAATGAATGTTAGAGTAGGGTTACTCTGTAGAATTTCCCATCCCAGAAAGGAAGCATTTGAAATACTAATACCCACAGCATAAAGAAGAACAAAAATAAACAGAAGAGAGAACTTTTGATGAACTATGCCTCTGCAAAGGCATGGAGCACCCAAGAGAAAGAGGGACTATCCTACTTGTCTTCAGAATTAACCTCTGCTTCTGAGTGCACTTTGGTAGTGCAAGGAGTAACAGAGGACAATACAGAACTATCTGAAAGCAGAACAGGAATGGGAGACCAGGAGATGTTGAAATATTTTATGGCCACCTCCATTTCACATCTCACCCGAAACATGACCTCTGGCTGCGCACAACTTCCCCAGTAATGCACTAAATGGATCTGAGCCAAAAACTTGCGGTCCCAGAGGCAGGAGGCTATCTGCTACGTCACGGTGACACTAAAACCCTTCATTAGGATTGTAAAGGCAGGGACAGTAATGTTTCAAAGCACACTGCACTCAATTTTTAAATGCTTCTTATAAACTCAGCACATTGTTTCCTAATCTTTATTGCCATTTTCAAAGACTTCTCAGTTCTGCTTTTTTTTCGGGCATTTCAGTGTATTTCTAATAAAGAGAATTGTATTTGTCACAGAGGAATACATACACAATCTAAGCTGTGTTCAGTGTTGCATAATGCATGTCAATAGGTCACTTGACTTTTTTTTTAACTGTTCTGCTAAATAATCCTGTCCATTGTTATCCTTAATACAGCAGATTCACAAGTAGAACAAGAAGATTAAAAATGTGACCAGATAAGAAAGTATCAGAAATACTCTGATTTTGTGTAAAAGAAAAAAAAATAAAGAAAGAAATCTATCCCCTTGCCCCACGCTTATAATGTCTCAGGTAGCTACCTTCAATATGTATGAGTTGTTTCAAATAAGCTGTGTGACCTTGAGTTATAATAATCCAAGCATCCCGTGGTTTTGTTCTACCCTTTCTCTCCCTGGTTTTTGCAGTAGTGTGTTTGGTCCTGCCTGGCTGTTCAGATCACTGAGAGGTCAGAGGCCATAGCTGAAGTTACCAAAGATTGGAACTCTTGCCTAGGGCTCCTCTACTTCAGCACATCTTCCTGTACACATTAAATAGGTATGATGCTAAAAATAATACACTGGGTATCACAGCAATAATAACTCTGATATAATCTGACATTGGATACATTCAGAATCATCACATGTTGCCTATTCTCACTGTATGGCTCATTGTCATATGAGGCTTCCATTTTCCAGTCTACTGAAATACAAATTGTTACCGAGAAGCACGCTTGTTGGAATCAAAGGCTCCAAAGTCTTTGAATAGGGAATAGGCTCTTGAACAGACTCTTCATACTGAGAGGGGCAAAGATGCCCCACCACCTGGATACCCTAACCACTCTGCACTCCCATAGCTGTTATGCAAACAGAGGATATCATCAACAGCATCTCAATCTTGTGAAAATGTCACTTCATATCTGCTTTTGGGTTTGGTTTTGCTGTTCCTTCAGGTGTCATGAGTAAGCCCCCTTGAACAACTGGTTTAATTTCACTTGGGATCACTTAAGTAAAACCTAATTTTCTTCGCAACAAGGGAGGACACCAGTTTGTGGTTCAGTATCAACTGCTTCAAGATTCTTTCATGTTACTCTGCTTAGGGCTTTGTTCCATAGCTAAACCAGAAAATGTAGGGGGGGTTTACAACTCTAGTCATTAGTTAATGAGCAAATGATATGAATTAATGAATGTAAGACGCAGGGAAGACTTCAGGGGTGGGAGGAAATGAAACCAAGAAAACAGACAGTTAAGAGGATATTGGATAAAATGCCAGTAGGAATCTGACTCATGTTGGTAGCTCAGCCTCCTCCAGCTATGATTTCTTTACCCACCTGGAGTTAATTTCTGCACACAGTTTATGTTCATGACAAAACAAATTTCGATTTCATGCATCTAAATTTGCTTCTATAACTGTTTATTTGATAAGTGCTCATATATTTATCCAATCAGAGAACACATACAACTTATATCATTTCCTTTTGGTCTATGAAATTAAATGGTGCAGCCTAAATAACCAAGATTAACTTGTTTCAGATCCCTGGCCCTGATATATTTTGAGTTAGGTACATTAAAGTGAAAAATGAATACAGTGAAATAAAACGTCCAGAGATGTTGTGAAGAAAAAAAATGAAGGTTGGCTAACATCATAAAAATTGAGTGCAAATGGCTCAGTCCTTTCTAATAAAAACTGTAGTTCAGCTATTCACAGACACCTTAGAATCACTGTGACACCATACAGGAAGGCTGAATTACCTAGCAAGCCCTTATGGATGTTTCAGATAATATGGACGATAGCACAGATGTCCTGCAAAAAAAGGCTTTCAATATCAGCTATCTGGTGACTAAAAATTGCACAAGAGACCCATGACAACTTGAGAAAACAAGGGATTAGAACAACATCATACCTTTTTCCTTTATCTTTTTGGCATTGTATTGAAAACGTGGCTAATTAGAGATGGAATAATGGAATCTATAACCTCCAGTTCTGTAGTGAAAACCACAAAGTTTTCCTAATTTAGACTGAAAATAAAGTGCACACAGAGAAGATTGTAAAGAGATGCAGTGAAGAATACTGAATCATCATCAGGGTCTTAGATAACAAAAAAAGCAATATTAGCTGGCCACAATGAAACCATTGCTTTCCAAACTAGTAAATGTTACTAGTAATGACTAAGGATTTTCATAGGAATAAATTGGGGGTTTTTTCTAGCTCTTCTTACACCGTAAAAAACCAAGCTTCCTTCTGACTGTCTTATTCTCAGATGAAGGCTTATTCAATGCTTTGGATTTTATAAAAGCCCATATGGATTCTCCTGCGCTGTTACAGATTTCATTAGTACCTTGGGATCCAAATTCACAAGGGTATGCCGAATGTTACAACAAATAGGATATAAAAATGCAAGGGAAATTTGAGAATTTCATATATAGCAAATGGGGAAAGGAAAGCACCAAAGGGACTACCAATGTCAACTTTCTATGTACTATTAAAAAATGCCCAGAAGATAAGTTATTTTCTTTCTTTCAGAGCCTATGAGAGAGAATTAGAGCCTGGATTTATACATTCATTCACACAAGCTCACCTCTCTCTACAGCCTGCCAGCCCACAGGTAGCAGGAGCAAGCAATTCACTGCAACAGCTCAAGCTCATAGCTCCTGTGCCTTACATTATTGCTGTTGTAGAAGGGCTCTAGACAAAGACTAACTGGTCCACTCTCAACTCAGAAGTGAGGATAGAGACCAAATTCAGAAATGAGGACAGAGACCAAAAAACAAGGAGTCCGATTTCATAACTTTGCAAGGATGACACCACCTTCTTACTAAAGGGAACCCTCTCTACCCCTGCACTACTTCAGGATTTGAAGCTTTAACCCTGTTAGCCTAACAAATGCAGCAGTTCTTACGTGGAACCAGCAGCTTCAACCTTCCTTCTACCTTCAAGAGGACTTGTAAAGTCACTCAGAGCAGTGTCAGATTCTAGGGGAAATCAAAGGGAGTAGCAAGAAAGGAGGTTCAGCCTGGAGAAGAGAAGGCTCTGAGGAGACTTTATAGCAACATTCCAGTACCTGAAGGGGGCTACAAGAAACCTGGAGAGGGAGATTTTAGAAGGACATATAGTGATAAGATGAGGGGGAATGGATTTAAATTGGAGAGGGGAAGGTTTAGACTAGACATTAGGAAGAAATTCTTCACAATGTGTGTGGTGAGACACTGGAACAGGTCGCCCAGGGAAGCTGTGGATTCCCCACCCTGGAAGGTGTTCAAGGTTAGGTTGGATGGAGCCGGGAGCAGCATGGTCTATTGGGAAGTGTCCCTGCCCATGGCAGAGGTGGTGGAACTAGACAATCTTTAAGGTCCCTTCCAACCCAAAGCTTTCTATGATTCTATGATTCTGATACTAGAACAACATATCTGGAGACATCTGGTAAGTGTCAGAGAAAGCATCTAGAAAGTTATTTTTTACCTGAAGCCAAGCAAGGTCTGGAGAGGGAATATCTTTCATTAGACTAACTCACATAGTCATCAAAAAGTGAAGATATTTGATTGTGGACACTTAAGGTGTTCTTCGCATCTTAAAAAAGAAAAGCAGCATGGAAGTTCACAGCTATGGAGTGGCTGAGAACAACTTCTCTGGATTATAGTAGGTTTTTCAACCATTCACGTACAGCATCTAAGGGAAAGGGAGACTGATACATGTTAAATAAATGACAGGAAGGTGAGAGGTAATTATGGCCACTTCCATAAAAAACTGCTGATAATAATCCTCTATACTCTTGAAAGAAGTGTTCACATATGGCAAATCAAGCTTTTCTTCTGCACAGTTGTGTGTTCCAAACACAACAGGAAAGTAAGCGTTTGTACACTAATCAACAATTTTTGCAGCCTTAAAGAAGAGGAATTCAAATATTCGTTTCATTGTTTTGTTCCTGGATACTCATATGGCACATGACAGCAGTAGTTAGAGTGTGATCTGGAAACTAGGTAATTATTAATAAATAATAATTGGGATTGGATGACAAAAACACTTTTCTCCATCACTATCCTGATGTAATCACATTGGAAATGTTAAAAACACCCAACATATTAGTCTCCAATGAAATGTCCAGTTACATCCTTGTTAACTAATAAGGATAATTAACCCAAGAATCTGCTTTACATTTAGTATGCTAATTTCTTTTCTCCCAGAAAAAGTACACAAACAGTTAAAATTACTTTTTTTTTAAAAGCAATGCAAAAGTTTTGGGTTTAATTTTCTTATCTGTAAAGAACTTATATTTTTCTTTCCTTTTCTTACTGGCTTGCTCACTACTGGAATACCACTATTTTGTAAACATCCATCTCCATAACCTATTATTACTACCTTCACTATCATCATCATCTCATAACAGAACATTTTCTAGTCCCAAATAAACCCACAGAGAGTCCCTCACCCCTACTCTAATTCGACAATAATCGCTACTGAAATAAGGTGTCTCTCAGAAAATATTTCCAACAGCATGGGCCAGGTAAGCAATTCTAGTTACTATAGCAAAATATCAGCACAAAGTAAGAGCACATTTAAATATCAGGGAATGAGATCTGAAGAAGACAGAGTGCGTAGCAGTGGTCTGTTTCAAAACTGTATGAAACTACTATATAATTAGGGAGGCAAAGTGTCTCCTGAAAACATTATGAAGCAGACAAATTTCTACACATTCACTAGTTTATACTTTTCCACATTTAAAGGTAACTCCTATCTTCAAAGCAATCTCAAAACCTAGTAAGCATTTTCCTCTTGAGCCATTTTAACACATGTAACTTTGTTCCAGACTGGCATGTTTTGTTTTTGCCAAAAGACTTGCACCTTCGTATAATAAATACAGGGTGCAGGTAATACCTGAGCCCTACCAGCAGTCTGCATCCTTTACACTGGGTTAAGGCAGGCAAAAAAAGAAGTGTTCATACTTGCAGAAAACGTTGTTTAGAGTCATCTGGCCTTGATTTTCTTGTTCAGAAGCTTCTCTTTCCCTTATGCCTCCATGAGCTTAGTGAGACAAATCGAATGTAACTAAATGGTGTTATCAGGTCAAACAGATGAGATATGATTATTCACGGACCAGACAATTGTTCTGAGAAAATTTCGTTGACATCTAAGCCTGGGAGCTTTTGCATTCTATTTTGTTTACTTCTGTTCTGCATAGAAGGGAATGAATGTTACATATTGGCAGAAAGCCATTATAACACTGTGGCAACAGCATGCTTCTTTTCACAGAAATATCTTTGGGAAAGACACTAGGAAACCGATAACCCTAAATACCTGAGCATCATCTCTCTGAAGCCAAAAGGTAACAAGTCAGGATGCAGTGCAACCTGGATAGACAGAAACAAGCTAGAACTCATGCCCAACCCTGGCAGCTACTGCGGCAGGATGCAAACTTGAAGAAGGTAGAAACTCCCTAAGCTTCACTCTAGGTCCATGCCTCTTTTAGTAGCTGGGAAGAAGGGGAAGAAACATGACCTGAAAGTCTGTGTAATAAGAGAAGGAATATCCCACACATCTCCACCCTGCTTTCTTCTGTTCTCAGATATGAAAGCACCTCCTTACTGCGCAAAGGCACAGTTCTTTTATACCCAGACACTCCTACAGTCCCATATTGTTCCTAAGCAAGAATGTATTGTGTGGACATCAGAAATTACAATATACTGAAATGGCTACACTTTTCATCATCCTCCCCTCTCCTATTTTGTGTCTGCTTTAATTGCTTCAATCAAGACTGCTCTTAGGAAGATGCAGCAGCTAGGCATAAGGTACTTTTTTTTTGTCCTCTCCCACACAATGTAAATGGAGGCAATTAAATGGCTTTCGATGAACAGATCATCCGTGTATTACCTGATATTGTATTCTACATTATGATCAAAACATGACTGCTTTTTTTATTCCTAATGTTTTAAAGAATCCTCCTTTTTCTTGAATTTTACATTTTAAAAGTGAGCTACCATTCCCTTAAGTCAGGAAAAGGAAGCTTTGATAGCCAGAGACAGCTGCAACATAGCCGATATAGTACGGTCATTATGAGTTTGTCTTAGCCAAGCATTAAAATTCTGTTGATTTAAGTATTCATGTGTGTCTAATTCTGCTGCATAAGCCAGTTTTCAAGCATCTGTGTACAATACCAGTATAACTTTCTATTTACTTTCCCTGTAAAAATGAGGGAACAGTTTGTCACCCTTGATGCTGATTTTTCCCCCCGCCTTGTAGCACTCAGTTTTTCCTTTTGCCATGTTCTCATTCCTACATCCCAGTTTTTGATACCACTTTGTTTTGGCAAGGAAATCACCCTAACTGCCATTTACAGAAGGTACAAGGATTATAAGCATTGACAAATTTCAATTCCCATCACATAGGGCTCCTGGAAGCTTTACAATTCCAGCTTAATTTGAATCACATTTCCTAGATAGTGAGCAAAATTACATGCTAATTAAGGGGGGTTCCCAGCTCTGGTTAAGCCCATGCAACTCCAATAAAATCAAAGCAGCTGCCCTAAATTTAAATCAGCTGAAACCTTGGTCCTGACTTTGTCTTTTACAGAGAGCTAAGAAATGTGATAAAAGACACATAAGACCAATTTCTTGTACAAACAGATGGAAGTTTTAACCTTTAATCCATCCAGGCATTGAGTAAATCTTCCCTAACTCATATAAGGTACCTATTTAAGAAGGAGCAGTGGATGGAAGTAACAGCATTGGTCTTGTAAGGTACATTACTGATACTGCAAAGTACATTAAAGTGTCTACCACATCATCCAGGTGTATCTTGGACCACTGCCACTTGAGAAAAAATGAAGTTATCCACATACCTAAGATTTCATGCTAAATTTCATGATACGCTGCATGAAATCAGAGCAATAATTGGCTTCAATAACTGCACAATGGAGTTTTATAGAAACAATACTTTTAACTCAGTAGGCAAGACAAATTTGTTTGTCAGATGTCAGTCAGCTGAATGACGCCTGCTGATATCCAAATTGTTAGCAATTAATGACAATGTACTTAATACATCATATTACATATCAGTGGGTCAGTGACCTATAGAAAGGCTATGAAAACTGAGCAATGAATTAAGCAAAAATATTTATAAGATAGTAGTATATGTGATTTCATACATGTGAAAGAGAAGTTTCAGGTAATGAGAGTACATGTGAAAATGTGAAAAGGAGGAGGTAAAAAGACACGTTAATAATAATTATTCTAACCATCACTGGTTATGTAAGAAATAGGATTTCTTCATGTAGCAGGAACTGAAGAGGCAAATAAAAAAAAATCACAACAGATATGAAAAGGCTATGAAGGAAAATCATGAGGCAGATGTTAGATGTACAAAATGAGGTGAGAAGGAAGTGAAAATTCAGAATAAGTGCATATGGCACCTGGTATTTCCTCCCACACATTGCAGTTGAACCCTCTCTAGTCAAAGTCATATCTTACCATGGATGCTAAATATAGAATTCAAAGAGGCAAACATGGCGCTAGAGGTGTCTTATACAGCCTTCGCTTTTTTTAAGATTTTTAGTTGACTTTAACATCATATCGTCTGGAACATCCACGCCTTGAGTGATTTTTTCTAAAAATGGATTTTGAAAAAGCTGCAGATTGAGAAAGAATATTTTTAAATCACAGAATGCCCTCCCAAGAATATCCATCACAAAGAAAGATTTGTGCTTCTTTAGGAGACAGAGTTTCCCCAACAGGGGCTTGGGTTTTATTTCCTTTTCCCTCATTTGTGGAATGAATGTACTAATGTACTCCTAAAACAGATACAGCATAGGAGAGCAGGCTGTTTCAACAGTATGAAACAGCACATGACTTAGTCATGAGATGTCCTGGATATTCTTCTGAAGTATTACAGTAATACAGGACTGTTCATATGACACAACTTGCTGTAGCACCTTTTCACTACACCACCATTTCATGAAACTTATGAATGCCACTGTCCATGAGACTTCTCTGTACACAGATTTCAAAAGCCTGAGAAAATGTTCAAAGTCGATGTCGAGATGGAGATCCCTGACAAGTGGTGTCCCTCACAGGTCCATACTGGGACCACTGTTGTTTAATATCTTCATCAGTGATATAGACAGCAAGATTGAGTGAACACTCAGCAAGTTTGCAGATGACACGAAGCTGAGTGATGCAATTGTCACACCAGAAGGAAGGGATGTCATCCAGAGGGACCTGGACAAGCTAGAGAAGCAGGCCTGTGCGGACCTTATGAGGTTAAACAAGGTTAAGTGCAAGGTCCTATCCCTGTGTCAGGACAATCCCCTGTTTCAATTCAGGATGAGGGATGATGTGATTGAGAGTGGCTCTGCAGAGAATGACACAGGGGCACTGATTGACAAGAAGCTCAACATAAGCCAGCAACGCGCACTTACAGCCCAGAAGGGCAATTGTATCCTGGGCTGCATTGAAAGAAGCATGGCCAACAGGTCGAGGAAGGTCATTCTACCCCTCTATTCCTCTTTTGTAAGACTTCATCTGGAGCATTGTGTCCAGCTCTGGAATCCTCAATGTAAGAAGGATATGGAACTGTTGGAATGGGTCCAGAGGAGGGTTACAAAGATGATCAGAGGGCTGGAGCACCTCCCATACGAGGACAGGCTGAGAGAGTTGGGCTTGTTCAGCCTGGAGAAGAGAAGGCTCTGAGGAGCTCTTATAGTGACCTTCCAGTACCTGAAGGGGCCACAAGAAAGCTGGGGAGGAACTGTTCACAAAATCTTGTAGCAATAGGACTAGGGGCAATGAGTATAAACTGGAGAGGGGCAGATTTAGACTAGACATAAGGAAGAATTTCTTCACCATGGGAGTGGTGAGGCACAGGAACAGCTTGTCCAGGGAAGCTGTGGCTGCCCCATCCCTGGAGGTTTTGAAGGCCAGGTTGGATGGGGTCTTGGGCACCTGATCTAGTGGAAGGTGTCCCTGCCCATGGCAGGAGGATTGGAACTGGATGATCTTTAAGGTCCCTTCCAACCAAAATTATTCTATAACTCTACGAATCTAAGTCAGGGGTTGTAATTTGATTGATAAACATAAATGATAGCAGAGATAAAAAAGGCAAAATAAGGAGAGTTCCCTTCAAAAGTTACTGTAATAAGTATTTTCCTCTATTCAAGAGAAAGTCACGTAGTTATAGCTATGAGTGAATGGGATTGCAAGTAACTGAATTCTGTCAGCACAGCAACATAAAAGGATTGTTTTCCACATGAAATTTGGAAAGGGAATTATAGATTCTGCCCTCATGTTCTCTCAAGAACTGCTGCACCAGAAGATAAAACCTTAGAAGGTCAGTCTGGTCCCACAAAGAGATCTCCATCCCTCAACTGAATAAAGGACTTAAATGAATCAAGCTCTTAAGCAGAAATTCAGAGAAAAAAACATGAGAGTTTCATTCATTTTTTAAAAACCTTGGTCATTTTCTGGCTGCTTGATTTCCTGCATGAAAGACTGTACAGATATAGAAGCCATCTGGTAATGTGTTACAGTGCATTTACCTTTTATATTGTTCTCAAACAGGTGATCAGACTGTGGCCTACTTCCAAATCATAAGGTCAATGTTTAAATCATGAGGTAACAGCATATTTTTTTTTTATCTATTTAATTTTTAGGCTTAAAAGTTAAGATATATTTTAGTATGCAGAGCTATTTGATGTGGCCACTAGAATTATATGCATCCATCCACAAGAGCTGGAAATTGATTTTCTACTTGAATTCCCAAGGATGCTCCATAATTGTAAACTATCATAGAAAGAAAATTTCCATTACATTAACTAGGACCTCAGAAAAGAAAATACTTGATTTTGACATTTGCCACTCATTTTCAATAAGAATTCTGTGTATTTTCAATTGTGTTGTTAAAAATGTAAATAATATGCACACTAATGTTGAATTTTTGTTCATATGCCTACAAATGCAACTGTCTGTGTCAGAGTAGAAATTGATGACTTCAGAGATATTGTTTACCTATTAAATTTAAATGAGATACATATGGATCTCATAACTGGGCTCATAATTCTGTGGGAAACATGTCTTAGTGACATTGTAAACTTTGTGTCAGTTTGCATCATCTTTTTTTTCAGTTCTCTATTTCTGAATTTGCTGCAGTGAAAAAAACCAGCATCAGATGAACTCTTAGTTGGGATTCTTCAGCCTGGAGAAGAGAAGGTTCAAGGAGACCTCAAAGTGACCTTCCAGTACCTGAAGGGAGCTACAAGAAAGCTGGGAAGAGACTGTTTACAAAGGCTTGTAGGAACAGGACTAGTGGCAACAGGTATATACTGGAGAGGGGCAGATTTAGACTAGACATAAGGACGAACTCCTTCACAGTGGGGGTGGTGAAGCACTGGAACAGGTTGCCCCATCCCTGGAGATGCTGAAGGCCAGGTTGGATGGGCCTTGGGCAGCCTGATCTAGTGGGATGTGTCCCTGCCCATGGCAGGGGGATTGGAACTGGATGATCTTTAAGGTCACTTCTAACTCAAACCATTCTTTGATTCTATGATTCTTTGCACCACCTCCAGGAAAAAACATCGACTCTCCAACAGTTTCAAAAAATACCAGCACAACATAATCAAACTGCTTTTCAGATGAGAAAGCAGCAAAGATTGTCTTGGCAAATACGTTATTAAAGTATTTCAAAGGCACAGGGAGAATGTGGTAAGTGATGCTAAGCCACAGGTTTTCAGCACAGTGTGCACAGCTACCGAAGCAGTCCTAAATGAAGGACTAAAAGCAAAAAAACACCCAAAAACACAGCAGCACAGTTCTCTGTGTAATGCTTTTCACTTGCATTAATCCATCTGAATATGGCCTTGTGCTGCCTTGGCTACACTGCTTTCAGATAGCCAGACTGCTTTAGTCTGATGCACAGGCACCTCTAGCCTATGCAGCAACGCATGGTAGAGTCTGCCTTTAAAGGAACCAGACAGAATTAAAATTAAAAGGAGTCATCGGATGAATTTAGTTATTAACTTAATGTATAATTTCTTCAGAACATATTTAAAATGCAGCTATGCAACTGTGACTGTAGTCTTTAAACTTTCAAGGAAAAAAATATATTTACATTCAGAGACATCTGAAATTCTTTCTATGCCTTCCTCACCATTTTTACAATTATTCTGCCAAGATAACTGTCCTTAAAGTCTGAAATCCACCTTAAGTTTTTATTTGCAAAAGTATATAAAATTAATTTCTATGCTCAGCAAAACTACCTTCATAACACGAATTCATGGCTAATAAAACTTTCCGTTTAAGATTTGCCTTTATGTTAATACATATTTCCTATTTTTTTGTCCTCTGGCTTTTAATATAATTGTGTATTGCTACTATAAGGTTTAAAATACAGTTCTGCATGCAGGCACATCTGCTTAAAGCATTGATTCTGCAAATGATGGCAAATAATACAAGTAGGTATGTGCTGCCAAAGTCCTGGGCAATTTATATGCAAGGTAAATCAATACTATCACTTGCAAGAGTTTGTCATGGAAAAAAAAAAGTAGAAGCCTAGCAGCTATTTGGAAGCTTTTTAATTTATGCTTCTACCTACCTACCTACCTACCTACCTACCTACCTACCTACCTACCTATATCTTATCTATACAATAATTTCAGCTTACAGCTGTGCTCAGTAAGATTGCAATAGTTAAGTCTGTATCTAAGTTCCCACTTTAAATCTCAGTCTTAAAGGGATGAGAAGTCAGATTCAAAAATTCCCTCCAGGCTGTTTTGACATGTGGTTTCCGACAATATTTCAAGTGCAACATGGTGGAAGAAAGAACAGTTAAAAGGACTTTTACGCTGAATTTTGTACACACCTTACCCATCCAGGACTCCGTCTTTGTTGGTAATGAGTAAAGTAACTGGTCTTGTACTGTTTGCATTGCGATGGATGCCCGTGCTGGAGTGTCAGACCAAGACTATTATTTCATCTGGAGTACAGTGTCCCATTCTGGAATCCTCTGGAACAGTTGGAATAGGACCAGAGGAGGGCTACAAGGATGCCTGGAGCACCTCCCATATTGAGGACAGGCTGACAGAGTTGGGGTTATTCAGCCTGGAGAAGAGAAGGCTCTGAGGAGATCATAGAGAACTTTCAAGTACCTGAAGGAGGCTACAAGAAAGCTGAGAAGGGATTGTTCACAAAGGCTTGTAGTGATAGGATGAGGTGCAATAGGTATAAACTGGAGAGGGGCAGATTTAGGCTAGATATAAGGAAGAATTTCTTCACCATGAGGGTGGTAAGACACTGGCAAAGGTTTCCCAGGGAAGTTGTGGCTGCCCCATCCGTGGAGGTGTTCAAGGCCAGGTTGGATGGGGCCTTGGGCAGCCTGGTCTAGTGGGAGGTGTCCCTGCCCATGGCAGGGGGGTTGGAATTGGATGACCTTTAAGAGTGTTGGTAAATTGAGCTAACTCCAGCTGAAGGCCAGTCACAAGTGGTGTGCCCCAGGGCTCAGTGTTGGGTCAAGCCCTGTTTGAAGTATTTGCCAATGACCTGGATGAGGGGATTGAATGCACCCTAAGTAAGTTTGCAGATGATACTAAGCCGGGTGGAAGTGTTGATCTGTTGGAAGGTAGGGAGGCACTTCAAAGGGATCTGAAGAGGCTGGACCGATGGGCTGGGACCAATGGCATGAGGTTTAACAAGGCCAAAAGCTGGGTCCTGCACTTGGGGAAAACAACCCTGTGCAGCTACAGACTAGGAGAAGAGTTGCTAGAAAGCTGCCTGGAGGAGAAGGACCTAGGGGTGTTGATCGACAGCCAACCGAATATGAGCCAGCAGTGGCCCAGGTGGCCAAGAAGGCCAATGGCATCTTGGCTTGTGACAGAATCGTTGTGGCCAGCAGGTCCAGGAAGGTTCTTCTGCCCCTGGATTTGGCACTGGTGAAACCACACCTTTAATCCTGTGTTCAGTTCTGGGCCCCTCACCATAAGAAGGATGTTGAGGCTCAGGAGCGAGTCCAGAGAAGAGCAACGAAGCTGGTAAGGGGCTGGAGAACAAGTCTTACGAGGAGCGGCTGAGGGAACTGAAGTTGTTTAGCCTGGAGAACAGGAAGTTGAAAGGAGACTTTATTGCTCTCTACAACTCCCTGAAAGGAGGTTGTAGAGAGGAGGGAGTTGGCCTCTTCTCCCAAGTGACTGGGGACAGGAGAAGAAGGGGAATGGCCTCAAGCTACATCAGAGGATGTTCAGGCTGGACATCAGGAAAAACATTTTCACAGAAAGGGTCATTGGGCACTGGCAGAGGCTGCCCAGGGAGGTGGTTGAGTCACCATCCCTTGAGGTATTTAAAAGACAGGTGGATGAGGTGCTGAGGGGCATGGTTTGGTGTTTGATAGGAATGGTTGGACTCAATGTTCCTGGAGGTCTTTTGCAACCTGGTGATTCTGTGATTCTGTCCCTTCCAACCCAAACTATGCTATGACTCTATGATTCATGATGGGAAAACTGGTGCAAACCCAAAGGAAGAGAAATGATAAGTCTTCACGACCCTCGGGTTTCGCAGCTTAGTGCCTTCAAATTTGCAACTGCAAAGAATTAAGACTTCTTCCCAAACATATACAAAGCACCTTTGTATATGGTGGGGAAGGGAGAAGGGGAAGAGGGGAAGAGAGAAGGAAGAGACAGTGGTAAGACAACACCAGCACAGCACAGAAAATAAGGAAGTGATGCTTATGTTGTAGCCGTATCATGGCAGGACTGATTTTCAAAAGTATGTTGGTGTTCACACACAAAACTGGCTAGCACATTTTCTAGCATTGGGTAGACCTACCAGTGAACTCTATCATTAATGGGACAGCCCCTCCACTTTCCACCTAGACTCCTGTACTTTGCCCAAAGTCTATGATTACCTCGGTTCTCAAGGACAGCAAGATACCTTCCTTTGTGCAAACCTTGCATGTTCATGTTCCTCCACATAGCTGGTCTTCATAACTTTCATTTTCCAGATACTCCAGATGCTTTTCAGATAAGCATTTTCATGCCTTCTCCATGACTGCCATTCCTTCTAGAAAGAGTTTCCTGTGATCATCTAGGCTACTTCCTTATTTTCAAAATAATTTCCTTATCCTTCAAAGTTTCAAAGTCATGCCTGAAAATACTTGTCACTGCCTAGGTATCTTCCGACTGTATTATTGTAAAACTGCACTGTTTCCTTACACTCTCACACTTTGACTGTGTATTACAATACTATGAGGCAGAACTCCTTGAAGCAGGAGCCCCCTACTGTGGTGGCACAGCAGTTGGGGTCTGGAGCCATCAGCAGGGGCTTAGGTAATAGCATTAGCAACAAGATTATCTTCTCTGCTGAAGCATTGTGGTGGGGTTTCTAAGGCTTCTAGCAAATAGCAGGAGGTCCTCTGAGCCACCACAGGCACAGAAATGTCACTGATAATTTACCTTAACCGCCAATCCTACTCAGAGTGTACATGCACTTTGCTCCTTGTATCTCATTTGGGTTTCTCTTGGCCTGAATACATGACCTACTCATGCATTAGAAAAAGAAGCCCAGTTAAGCCAGATATAACTATGGGAGGTTGAAATGTAATAGATAAATCATCAGTAATTACAAATTCATATTTCATTTCCCCTAGAATAACAAATAACTTCTCAGTCTTGTGTAGCTTAATAAGCCTTCAAGTTGACTCCTTTATGAGCCAAACTATGGCTTTTGTTTCTAGTACAATTAACTTGATCCTTTGTGTTGTAATTGTTGTACCTGGAACATCACCCCAAAATGGTTATTGCTTTACTAATCATAATACTGCAGTCATCGGTATTTACTTACCTCATCTCAAAATCTCACTGAAATACTGAGCTTTCAATGCATTCAAAAAAGAATGAGATCACTTCCCTGCACCAAAACAACTTTCAAGGCAAGTGTCAGAAAGCAGACATCAGCCGTAGCAGCACAAAGAAAACAAGAAAAAGTTAGAAGCAGCTCCTTTACCCATTCTTTTGGACAACATGTTTTATAAAGTTGACAAAGATACACAGGGTCAGATCAGTCTGGAAAACAAATAATGGACTGTTTGATATTTCACCCCCAAACCATTTTTTTTTGACACAAAATGAAATAATTATCCTTTCTCCCAAAAAAAGTCTTCTACTTGACAACCAGTGGGAAAATTAGATAAAATTAGAATTATCCCCCCCATCTTTCATATTTAACCATACAAATATTAATGAAGTTGTAGCTATGTGAAGCCACTCCGCACAACATACTTCTACTAAAACATTCTTCACACATCAAAACGTGATTCAAAACCGCATGGGTCTGATTGCCATTTGCACAAATGGCACTCATCGCCACTTTGGCAGTATAAAAAGACTTTGAAGTGGATACAAAATCTTATTATGCATTCTTATTAAGGCTCCTTTCATCTGTCAGAAAGATCTAGAAAAAGACAATAGCTATTCTCTGTAAATCTCCGATCTCACTGCAAAACACCCTCAACCTCATATTAGCTATTTGTCGCAGTGTAAAATTCAGGGCATTTACAACTCAAGAAACTGCATCAAAACAACTGAGTCTTGTCTCCTTCAGCATTTTATACTGAAGTATCTTCTTATAAAAGCCAGTGAAAATCTAGTTTTCAAGTAAGGATACAAAATCCTGGATCTTATTCATTCTATTTGATTTTAATAGGGTTCCAAGTTATTTTCCCTGGGTCATGCAGTAATAATCACTTAACTATACAAAGGCAGCCTGTTTTATAGCAAAGAACTCTGATCTTTCACCCTTATTTTAACCCTTCTGGCTCCATTTCAGAAAACCAGCTTTATGTCTTGAACATCTTGTGATTAAAACTCTCTGAAGTAGTCCTGAATCAGAAATATTAGTAAAGGGGTTCTTGTTCTATAACATATGATGCCTGTGAGATGCAGCTGTATATATCTCTGTGCCTATTTAGAAGACAACAGTGCTACTAGCAAAGGTTCCTCTGGGTGGTAAAGGACACTTGGATATATGTCTATATATACCTTCATATCTATAGATATGAAATGCATGCCTATATATGTCAAAATACTTTCAAATGAGGTGGGGCATACAGATGAATAAAAACTAAAGCTGTCTGTCATTAGAAACAGTCTGAATCTACAAGGACAAATCCTCTTCCAGAATCACAGTGGTGCCAGTGCTCTGACTCTTCTCTCTTCCATCTTCATGATATCCTCTCTTTGGCCTAAGCCCTCTTCTAACGACCCTGGAAAGCCCTCAGGATACACAGCTCAGTGCTGATTCCAACTGTGCATTACCACCCAGAGGAACCTTTGCTAGCAGCACTGCTGTCTTCTACCTCAACTCATTCACAACTGAAATACCACTGAAAGAAGAAAAGAATAAAAAGCCAAAAATATAATTAATTTTCATTAATCCGGTACTTCAGCAGTGAAACTTGCTTGGGAAAACATGCAATGCAATTGCCTAAGACTCTACCAGGAGACCATATAGCAAATCTCACCTACTCAAAACAGTTTGAATTGTCTAGCATCATTTATTCAGAAACAGAGAATCAATCCATTCAGTTTAAAAATAAAACAAACCAAAACACAACAAAACCACAAAACAGAACTGAAAGAAATGAGAAGTAAATTTGAGTAGCAGTCATACATGAATGAATCGTGACAGATGTTTCCAGTGGATAAGTTAGTTCATGACTGCGGTGTTTGAAAGAGAACTCTATCTTTGTGCAGTTCTATGATGAATGGTTCTCACAAGCCTTTTTCAGACAGTGGAATGGGGTGTTCATAAAGTCTAACTGTAGCCTGGGGAGAAGAATGTCACTAGCCAACAGAATCTAGAAAGAAACAAAACAAGTTACTCAATCCAGAGGAATTCAGAGCATGATTGCTTCTGCCTCCTGGACTACACTGTCTGCCTGTGTTTACCCTTTATCCTTGGCTAAAAATGGAGCTTCCCTAGGCTAATATTAACATTTGCTGATGACCCTTCCCTAAGTGTTCATTGATTACTGCTTTAAAAACTATGTACTCATAGCTGGCTATTTCCTGTATCTGCCTTGCCACTTGCTACTGCCTCTGCAGTGAATGCCTTTTAATCCAAAGGGTTTTTTTAGGTGATTTTTAGCTGTTGCCAATACAAGAAGAGTTATCTAGGCAGACAAATGTTACTCTCTGCGTATAGGAATACTCTGATGTGAATGTTCTTCAAACTTGCTTGTCAAGGCAATTGGTTTTGCATGAATCTTAATTTTAAGCGACTAAAGGGATCACAAATATCATCTCAGTGATTGGTTTTGTACCATTCTTGCAGCTGTGGTTCTAGTTATAGGTCCCTGGATAACAGTGAACAATTCATTTCCTTCCTAGGAACATATGCTCCTCAAATAATACTTGTAGATCATTATTAAAGGCAGAGTAATTGTAATTTAACCAAGCAGTATATATAAAGTTATTTTAATCTTTTCTCATAAATCATTTATCCAAGCCATTTAATCAATTAGGTAGAATTCCACTGAAGACCAGCTAATTTGGGAAAAATTTGCTGGTACAGAGACATTCAGCACTTTAAAGTGTCCTCTATACATTTTCTTAGCAGAGGCAGATTGAAAACGAGGTCTCTCCCCCAAGCAAGAATAGTTCTCTGTGCTTCTTTCTGGAGCAATGATTGAACACCTCACAGCTATCTCAGAGCAAAAGAAAGTGAAGGGAACTGGAAGTGACAAACTAGGAATTGTCACCTTCCAGTGTTTGCCATTGACACAGACAGTATAGACAAACAGTACCTCACTAGCCATTAAGAACTGATCCCAAATGAGTTAAAAGAACTAAGACTGTACCTACACATTCATCTACTGATTAACAAGAATACATGGAAAACATTGCGTCAACACACACTGAACAAAATTAAAAGAATATTTAAAATATTCAGCCATATTTTCTAAATTTAGACAAGCTATCCTTTATTCAGGGATTTATTAACACAACGTGACAACTCTCATCATAGTGAGAGCAGAGTTGCTCTTAACAGCAGGTTTGAGCTACTCAGGAGAGAAAACTTTATTCCGTAATTACGGAAATAGAATTCTTTGCTGTCATAGCAGCCCTGGAACATCTCACATCTTCAGTTTCAACAAATGCATGCCATTTATGTCATAGAAAATCTATCTTTCAGTTTGATCCCTCTGGATGTTTGCCAGCATGAAACTTGAGGGCTTAAAAAGTGGATTTTTTACTGGTACATTTTCCTGGCACTCGATGTCTTTAAAACCATTGCCTGTCAAATCAGCACAAACAGATGTTCCTGTCTGTTTGGCAGTGCTGTTGTAGCAGGTTAAACTGTCTAGATCTGTCTTTATAGGAAAGAAAAATCTTTATCCTTCTTCTGATCATTATTTTTCCAGGAATCATTAATCCACTGGCAGTTTATGTAATGCAGAGCAATACATGATCTCTTCTCCTCGGCCACCCATGTCTTATAATATAGATAAATGTGCCTCATATCGCTTAAATTAATTATCCTGACTGCTTGTAAGGAGAATAGACTTCAAAGGATGCTCCACTCTCTCCCTCACTCTCTCTCTCTACTTTTTTTTGGGGGTTTTGGTTTGTTTTTTTGGTTTTTTAAATGAGACAGGGACGGACTTATCATAGAACCAAAGAATGGGTTGGGTTGGAAGAGACCTTAAAGATCACCCAGTTTCAAATCTCCTGCAAGTGGGATTTGAATCCCAATAGACTACACTGGTCTAGGCCCCCATCCAACCAGGCTTTCAACACTTGCAAGGATGGGGCATCCACAACTTCCCTGAGCAACCTGTTCCAGTGTCTTACCACCCTCACCATGAAGAACTTCCTAATGTCTAATCTAAATGTTCCCCCCTCCAATTTAAAACCATTCCCCCTCAACCTATCGCTACAGGCCCTTGTAAACAGTCCCTCCCCAGCTTTCTTGTAGCCCCTCTTCAGTTATTGGAAGGCTGCTCTAAGGTCTCCCTAGAGCCTTCTCTTCTTCAGGCTGAACAAGCCCAACTCTCTCAGCCTATCCTTATAGCAGAGGTGCTCCAGTGCTCTGATCTTCTTCATGGCCTCCTCTGGACCCATTCCAATAGTTCCATACCGTTCTTATGCTGGGGATTCCAGAACTGGACACAATACTCCAGATGAGGTCTCATGAGATCAGAGCAGAGGGGGAGAATCCCCTCCCTTGACCTGCTACCTACACTCCTTTTGATGCAGTCCAAGATAGGGTTGGCCCTCTGGGCTGTAAGCACGCGTTTCTGACTCAAGTCAAGCTTCTCATCAATGAGCCCTTCTCCACAGGGCTGCTTTTAATCACGTTGTCCCCCACCCTGTATCGAAACTGTGAATTGCCCTTACCCTGATGCAGGACCCTGTACTTGTCCATGTTGAACCCCATGAGATTCATACAGACCCAGTTCTCCTGCTGTCCAGGTCCCTCTGGATGACATCCCATCACTCTGGTGTGGCAACTGCACCACTCAGCTTGGTGTCATCTGCAAACTTGCTTAGGGTGCACTCAATCTGGGAAACTTTACACAGCACTGGTCCCAGGACAGACCCCTGAGGGACACCACTTGTCAGAGTTCTCCATCTGGACATTGAGCTGTCGACGTCTACTCTCTGAAAGCAAGCAACCAACTAATTCCCTACCCACTGAGCAGTTCACCCATCAAATAAAAACCTCATTGGTTTAGAGAGAAGGATGTTGTGGGGGACCATGTCAAAGGCTTTACAGAAATCCATTTAGATTGTATCCATTTATTTTCCCATACCAAATGATGAGGTCACCCTGTCATAGAAAGCCACTAGGTCAGGCAGGACTTGCCCTTAGTAAAGCCATTCTGTGTGTCTCAAATCACCTTCCTGTCCTTCATGTGCTTCAGCATAGCTTCTAGTAGGATCTGTCCCATGATCTTCCCAGGCAGAGAGGTGAGGCTGACAGGTTGGGAGATCCCAGGGACTTTCCATGACTTGTTCATTCAGCCAGGTTTTTCAGTTGAGGATCATCTAAAGTGTAGGCTCAAACAATCAAGATGGGAAAATCCATAAATTTCTACCTCTGGCTAATCAAAAGCCGCTGTCCTAACAGAAGTAATAGCTATAACCACGGTGAGCCATGAACATAAAACCTCTGTACTGTTTTATAACTGTCTTGATCATTGGAGTTATCCATACTATCAACAGCAATCTGTTGTCCTTCTGCCTTTACTTTGTTAGAAAAAAAAGAAGCTACAGTCATGAACTCCTGTTAGACAGATGTTCCATTCCCCTGATCATACCTGTAACTCTCTCCTGCTCATGGCCCTGTAAATGAAGAGAATCGCATAAGGGGTTCTGAGGGCAGCTGCAGCTTTAACACTTCCCTGTGTCTGCAAAGACAATATCTGTTCTTCTCTGTTCCAGATGCACAACTGCATTTCTGCAGTGCCATTGCTTAGGGATACAGACTCATCCTGGTATCATCTTCTGAGATCCACTGCCCCCAACAGCACCCAGCTTCTACTAAAATTTTGCATGAAATCCAAAATTGTTGTCTCTGACAAAATTAATTCTAGAACAACTAAAGAAACAACTGAAGCAATCTTGGAGATGTTAACCATTGACTCTGAGAAGCCACAAAGGGAAAAGGCAGCAAATTAAAAGGAACTTAGAAGAAAGATTGAATATATTCCTAATTTTAAAATAAGAAGGGGGAAACAATTAACTGTATAATGATCACTTTAACTTAAATGCCTAATAAATGATGTAATAAATAATTAGTTTAGGTACCAGTAAAGAGCTAGAAAAAGTGGTGAACAGTAGCCATCATGTATTTGTCAAGAATGTCTTTTGTTAGATCTTGTCTTCTACAAGTAAGAATATACAGATAGCAGATAATAGAATCATAGAATCACCAGGTTGGAAGAGACCCACCAGATCATCGAGTCCAACCATTCCCACCAATCTCTAAACCATGTCCCTCAGTACCTCATTCACCTGCACCTTAAACACCTCCAGGGAAGGCGAGTCAACCACCTCCCTGGGCAGACCATTCCAGTGCCCAATGAACCTTTCTGTGAAGAATTTTTTCCTAATGTCCAGCCTAAATCTCCCCTGGCGGAGCTTGAGGTCATTCCCTCTTGTCCTGTCCCCTGTCACTTGGGAGAAGAGGCCAGCACCCTCCTCTCTACAACCTCCCTTCAGGTAGTTATAGAGAGCAATGAGGTCTCCCCTCAGCGTCCTCTTCTCCAGGCTAAACACCTCCAGCTCTCTCAGCCGTTCCTCATAAGACCTGCTCTCCAGCCCCTTCATCATCTTTGTCGTTCTTCTCTGGACTCGCTCCAGAGCCTCAACATCCTTCTTGTGGACCCAGAACTGAACACAGGATTTGAGGAGTGGTCTCACCAGTGCCGAGTATAGAGGGAGAATAACCTCCCTGGACCTGCTGGTCACACCGTTTCTGATACAAGCCAAGATGCCATTGATATTCAAGTCTAGACATAAGCTATCTGTTGTTCAAGAATTTTGAGTCCATGTAGCACAAATGATACTTTCACAATCAAGCTATGCACATATGATCTGGATTAAAATATCATAGTCTGTTCTTTTTAACTGTATCTTGAAAATAGTTACCAGTAATTAAATGGAAGGATGTCTATGATGATGTTTCATCTGGTTTGGGGTTTGTTTCATGATTTGCTTCATGACCTAACTTATGGAGTAGAGTTTATGCTTATAAAATACACAAAAAATGTGTGAGTGACTGCAAGCATATAGGAGGACAGGATAAGAATTCAATAGACCGGACACGTGGAGTAGAAATCATAAATGAAATTCAAAGGGGGATAAGCACCAAATTCTACACTTGTGCCAGAGTAATCCACTTATACAGCATGAGAGCAACTGGCTAGGAAACACATTTTCAGAGAAAGGTCTGAGGTGACAGCAGATGACAGCTGGACATGAGTCAATGGTGCCACACTTGTAAAAATACCAGCAACTCTCCCTCTCCAGTGACATGTAGAAAGGACACCAAACCACATGACATGAGGCAATCCTTTTGTGCTGAGGCAGCTGCAATGCTGGGACTGCTTTTAAGCAAAGCATTTCAAATTAAGAAAGCCCAAAGGAAAATGAAAAGAATGATAGGAAGACAGGAAAAGTGTCCTAAATCAGGAAGAGTGAAAAAAAAAATTAAAAAAAAAATGTTTGGTTTAAAGAGGAGAAGATTGAAGAGTTACCTGATAACAAAGGTTTGCTGTAAAGCAGAGAAGGGAATAATTTGTCTTTCATGCTAATAACAGCCAGTACAACAGATATGGGGTTGAAAATGTATCAAGAAAAATTCAAGGAGGATTTAAAAGACATTTTCCCTTGGTAAAGATAGTGAAGTACAAAAATAAACTGCAAAGAGGGAGGGGAGAAATTGCTTAAGAATAGGCTAAACAAGCATATGTCAAGGTCTGGCTTACAGAAGACAATGGACTGCATCTCCCTCCACCCCTCATCACAAGTACTTTTTAGTCCTGCTTTTCTGTTATACTATCGTCTCGTTCTATGGCATATCTTCCCATTTCCATTACTGCAATCTTCCAACATATTCATACACAAATATTTTTTATTCATCATTATTACCACCTTTAAGCGATCAGCAAAAAATTCCTCCATTTTTCTGTATGAAGTTTGTTAATAGCACAATTATTAAGAAAGGTTAAGCAAGACCAGTTGCAAGACCAAACACCTCCCATCATTTAGAGGCACTAACTATGAGTAGAAATGAAAGAATGATACCTTGATCATTTTCAAATTTTTTCTGAAAGTGTATATTTATTTCCTATATATAACCTAGGCCAGTGTCAATGGACCCACCAAGATCCTAGCTCCCATTGCAACCAGTTAAGATCTATGGCAGAAGTTAGTGACCCACAGGGAATCAGCTACAGTTATCTAAGACATCCTAAAGTAAGAGAGACATTTGCACACAGCTTGCAGATATGCCAAGGCTGCTTGGTGTACGAGGGCACCCCTAAAAGCCACAAGATGCTTGTATATGAACTGAGAGGCTTCTGATAGAATCTGTGGTTGATGAGGGCATTGGAGAGAGCCAAGCACCTCCTGAGAGTCATTTATTATCAGAAACATTGAATGTGAAGTAAATTGCAGTCTGAAGACATTTGTCCACTGCTCACAGAGGGGGCCTACAGAACTAGGCTAGACTGAAATAGTTTTCAGGTACTTGAAGATAAGTGAAAGGATGAAAGGTAAGAAGCACAGAATCACTAGGTTGGAAAAGACCCACAGGATCATCGAGTCCAACCATTCCTATCAAACACTAAACCATGCCCCTCAGCACCTTGTACACCCGTGCCTTAAACACCTCCAGGGAAGGTGACTCAACTACCTCCCTGGGCAGCCTCTGTCAGTGCCCAATGAACCTTTCTGTGAAAAATTTTTTTCTGATGCCCAGCCTGAACCTCCCCTGGCAGAGCATGAAGCCATTCCCTCTCCCCTGTCACGTGGGAGAAGAGGCCAGCACCCTCCTCTCTACAACCTCCTTTCAGGTAGTTGTAGAGAGCAATAAGGTCTCCCCTCACCCTCCTCCTGTCCAGGCTAGACAACATGAGATGTCTCAGCTGCTCCTCATAAGGCCTGTTCTCCAGCCCCTTCACCAGCTTCGTTGCTCTTCTCTGGACATGCTCCAGATCCTCAACATCCTTCTTGTGGTGAGGGGCCCAGAACTGAACACAGAATCTTAGGTGCAGTCTCACCAGTGCTGAGTACAGAGGGAGGATAACCTCCCTGGACCTGCTGGTCACGCCGTTTCTGATCCAAGCCAAGATGCCATTGGCCTTCTTGGCCACCTGGGCCACTGCTGGCTCATATTCAGTCGCTGTCAACCAACACCCCCAGGTCCCTCTCCTCCAGGCAGCTTTCTAGACAGACTTCTCCTTCATTTACCACCATGCTCTGGGCCTGGCCATCTAACCAGTTTTCCACCCAGGAGAGTGTGCGCCTGTCCAGGCCAGACGCTGACAGTTTCTGAAGCAGAAACTGTGTCAAAGGCTTTTCTTAAGTCCAAGAAGACCACATCCACAGCCTTTCCCTCATCCTGTAGGCGGGTCACTTTGTCATAGAAGGCGATCAGGTTAGTTTGGCAAGACCTGCCCTTCATGAACATGTGTTGACAGGGCCTGATCACCCGGTTCTCTTGCATGTGCTTCATGATAGCAGTCGAGGTCACCTGTTCCATGACTTTTCCCTGCACTGAGGTCAGATTGTCTGGATATGGATTAGGCTATTGTCTAATGTGCTATAGAAATGTTTTACAATATTAGCAAAATTCCATTAAATTTTCCCTTAGGATGGGTTATCAATAATAACATCAGCTTCTGCAAAGTTAATAAAACACAACATTTTCTTCTCAGAGATGTCATTCCTGCTTTGCAGTTATCTCTCCTAGTTTTGAGCACTAGTGAGCCATTTACTGTTATATTTTTAGGACTTGATATTTTTTTTATTTGATAGATGGTGATCTATTCTCTCAGCATCTCAATCTCATTCACTTAAATGGAATAGTACTATGGATGTGAATTAAAATATCAATGCCCTAGATTGCTGCATGGATGAACAAATACTTCCTAGCAAATCACATTCTATACATAGAGTAAATTATTCATATCAGTTCCAAGTTTCCTAGTAATTTGCAAAATATATTCCTTGTTATGATTTATAGGGTGTAACTCTAACAGGTTTTCAGTATCTTAAACCATTTATAATCAAATAATAAACTACTAAATGTGGTTCATATTGTGCAATAGAAGCACCAAGATAGAAAAATACCTATCTTAAACACAAGTTTTAAAATCAGATCTCCCATATGTGCAAGATTTTGTGATTTGGAATAATTACAGATGCAGTTTTTCTCCTTCACCTCCCCTACTCCCCTGCCATGGGATGGTGAAGAGAAAGGGAAAGCAGGAAAGCTCACGGGCTGAGAAAAACCTAGTTTAATAAGACAATAAAAGGGAAAGATGATGATGATAATAATAATAATACATGCAACACAAATTATGCATAATACAATTAATTGCTCACCACTCAATGGCTCATGCTAAACCCGAAGCAGCAATGACCTGCCCTGGCCAACTTCCCAATTTCTATACTGAGCATGACATTACCCGATATGGAAAACCCTTTTGTCCAGCTTGGGTCAGGTGTTCTGGCTATGCTCCCTCCCAGCTTGCGTGCACCTCCCCACTGGCAGAGCATGGGAAGCTGAAAAATCCTTGTCTTAGAATAAACACTAGCATCAACTGAAAACTTCAGTGTGTTATCAACATCATTCTCAAATTAAATACAAAACATAACATTATACCAGTTACTTGGAAGAAAAGTAACTCTATCCCAGCCAAAACCAGGACAATCACTTATCACACACATTAAACCCCCTTCTGAAGTCTCTCTTGAGATGGAACAATTCTGCTTACATGCTATTACTCTGCGCTTTAGTCCCAAAAATTAGGTGGCCACAACCAATCTGTTTATTGCGAAGGATCCCTAGCCTTTTCTAACTCCAAGATAACTCCTGGCCTTTATCTGGAATACTCCTATTTAGACACAGGCTGAGACTCTGAATGGGTCTATACTGAACTGGACATATTGAAAGCCTTGGGATAGCACTTGAACAAAATCTTCATTACTAGCAGTGGCACAACCTGCCTATTGCAGTTTTTATGCCATCTCCTTTGGCACCATTCAGAACTAGACCTGGCCTCTGGCTTCAGATCTCTGGACTGAAACTAGTTTAAACAAGGTATTCACTGAAACACAGAAAATGGACAGAGATGCTTTATGTACAGCAATACACGGTCACATACACTCCAGAACATAAGAGTCCAGACACTACTGTACTACCATGATTTCCTTTTACTTATCTGAAGAAAGTCACTGGACACTCAGGAGCTCCTCTGAAATCCCCAAATGTTCATCACTGACTGCAAGAGAAGGTTAGGGTTTTATTACTCATCCTCTATATCATCTTGTTATGCAATGGTTGAGTTAGCGGTGCTTGAGAAAGTGTTTTAAGTCTTGCCTTAGACAAATTACAGAATAATATTATTACAGAATAATAAGAACAGTTGTGCAAAAGCAGAGGATTTGCTTTCAGGATGATTCTCTGGAGTCATGAAGCAATGGCACTGTTGTTGACTGCACCTAAAAAATTATAATTACTTCCAGACCAAATAACATAGTCCTCCCTCACTTCATTAAGCATAGGATTAACTGTTTAACAGATAAAGCTAACCTTAAAAATGTGCTTAAATAATTCCTAAACAGGAATAATTTCTCAAACACAGATCACATTTCAAAGCTCTGATATTGCACATACAGACTCATGATGCATACTTACACCTACATAAAAACTTTCAGTTTTTGAAGAGAAGTGAGATCGATGTTCCCCTTCTACACAAAGTCAAACACCTCAGCAAAGCTATTCATCAACATGATGTTGACAGTCAGTGGTGGGGATGTAGATTACACCTGGACTGAACTGCTGAGTGACCCATTAGCCCGCTGTCCGATCCCGGTATCCCAGTCCTGTGCTTCTCTGTTTGCAGTAAGTATAGAAGGAGACTGTAAAGCTTCAAATCACACAGCTTTTAAATTACTACGTCAAGTTAAATCTATCCAGTCTTTAGAACACCTTGTTCTCCGTGTTTTCTCAGTACAAATCTCATGGACTCAAAGAAATATGAAGAACGGAGATGCAACCTGCTTTTCTGAACCAGTGTGAAACCTGTACATGAATGCCACAGTTCCAGTTTTCCTCTAAAGTACTCTGACTTTGCTTCAGCTTGTCTCAGTGGAGTTATATCTGATTTACTTTGGTCCTTGAGAGGCAAACTGCCATTTCTGAGCATTTGTAGTACAGGTTCAGTATTGCAAATCTCAAACTTTCCAATCCAGTCTTATTTTACATGCTGCCGAATATAACATTTCATCATCCAACTACTAATAACCTACAATGAATCACCTGGTATCACTTTTGTTTCCAAAATGGAAAAGAAATTATTTAAAATCTGCCCTTTCTTTGTATGCCTCCCCTTTATCCAAAGCTCATATAGAGAAGATATTAAAGTTCACCATGCTATCCTTCCAGACTGCATTACCCATGGGTACATACAAAGGAAAAGTACTTCAGCATGAAAAATGAATGTAATATACAGTAGGAATCATCTCTGAATCTCAATTAACTTGGCTTCTGAAGGATTACAGAGCAAAAATCAAATTTTATTTTATTTACTTATTTATTGCCTACAGGTAGCGTGTGCTGTTCCAATATACCCTGGAATTTTTGTCAATAAGAAATGAAAAATCTATTTGTACGAGGTTCTTTAAAGGCAAAAATGTGCATGTAGGAGCAGACATTTTTTCAAAAAAAGACAGTCATACTGGCAAAATCATCTTTTAGCTTTCTGAATGATCAGTCAACCCATAAAAATATTTAGGAGAAACTGATAACCTGATTATATCCATTCATATTCTCTCCATCTCTGACACTCCTAGAAGCCTAGTTCCCACTTTTTCAGACAGATCATTAATCAGAGTGACTCATGATCATATTTGCAGAAATCACACTATTACTTAGATGCAGATTTATTCAAGGAACAAACTCCTCATTAAAAATGCATAAGGGTCTAAAAATACAACAGAAAACTTTGACTTTGCTAACAATTTTACGTACGATGTCAATTCGATATGGCACAAAACAGCCTTGTAAAGAAGATTCACTGCTGATGACTTTTAGAAACCTTTTTACCACCAGGTTTGCAAATAGGCCTAGATGAAGTACAAGCACACAAGACAGTACCAGCAGCTTTTTTTACCTTCTTTGCTTGATGAAATTTAAAGATGACAGCAATAACTCCAAAATGCAAAGGGATAAAAGCCAAATGGAAATAATATAAATCATATGTAAAATGTTCTAAGGAGATCTGAACTGACTTGAATACTCTAGCAAACTTTTAAAATACTGCTGGAAGTAGGAAGACCACACGATAAACAGTGCATGTTCTGCTGTGGCTCTGTTGATCCACCCTCATCCTCTTTGTTAAGTCTTTCACTTCTTCAGTTGTCTCTGTGTATCCCTGTACACCCTTTTTATAAAGCTGAAGGCAGGGATTTTTCAGGCTCAATTTATCATGAGGCATCATACCTTTCCTAGGAATTTATAGCTAGGTGACTAATAAATTTTTATTTTTCAACGACCAGTTCAAACTCAGCCAAGATAGAAATACAAGTAAATCATGACCACTTGAAAGCTGGATGCAAAACTTCAAAAATGAGTCCATGGTTTCAGCCCAGTTCTTACTAGACCACTGATCTCAGCAAAGGCCATCACAGTAGAGATTAATAACTCAAAGATTACACTGGGCTAGCAAAATTATTGCCCTTTAGATGCTCTTCTTCAGATCACATATCAAAGACATAATACACTAGTTCCATAGATCTGACAGAATAAATAGTTTGGGTTTCATGCAAGTCCTATGAAAATACAGTCCTTCATCATCTTATAAACATGGGCTTTTCAGGAGCATCACTTTTCAAAGATAAGAAGCCAAAGTAAATGCTGTCTTAATGTTTTTAATACTGATGTTATTTTTGTGTCTGAAGGTAGAATTCTGAAAAGATGTCCACGGCCATTCCAACAGTCAGACATTGTTTCCTTGACTAACTAGGTATGTAATACACTGAATACGTATACTGTATGTGCTTAAAATCTACAGTATTGCATGTGTTCTTAGAGGTAGCTAAACATTTGTTGTGCAGTGTTCAGTGCCTGCATAGTCCTTTGCAGAGTTCTTCCTGAAATATTTTGTTAACTATCTTATCTTTAACTATAACTACTAACTAGGTTAACTAAACATTGTATGTAACACATTGAATTTTGGATCATACTACGATTAGTAAATGGTGCTTAGGTCTAGGAGACGTGGATTTTACTCCTGACTCTGCTTTTAATTATGTGGATTTGGACAATATTTCTTAATGTTTAGACTTTATGAGTGACATAATTATAGATATCTAACTGCATATGTCAACCTTAAATTTGAGGGGCAGAGGGCTCAGCTGGCTACAAGTTCTTCTAATTGCAGATGCTTTTTGCAGGGGAATCAAGTTGCCCTAGGAAGTATCTCACTATATCCCATTAGAGATAAATAGTCAATATGAAAAATAAAATGGCCTGGAGTATCATGGAGCATACGGTAAGTGAAGGGAGTAGTAAAGATACAGGCAGGAAACTTACAAAGTTTAGATTTTTATTAGCAATTGCACCATTGAAAGATGCGCCATTGCAACCAATTTAATAATTTCAGTGCATTTTCTAATATCTCTAGTATTTTAAAATCTTTTGCCAATATGCTGCTTACGAAATCTGTTCAGTTTTACAGATGAAGAATTATACTTCTGTCTTTTATTACACATGAAAACTTGACTGATACATGTTTTGTTCTTCAAAAGGATTAAGAATAGTCACTTTTTTCTTCTTTCAGCATCACGCACTAGACAAAATGTTTTGCAGAAAAGTAGCATGAAATCTAAAGAAGCATTAAGCCGTCTAAAGTGCAGGCATTAAGGACTTAGGTGCAAAAGAGCTTGACAACTTTCCCATGTCTCTCACATACACTGCTTATTTGTATATAGCTTATCAGGAAACTAAGCTTTCTGAAGGGGCTTGAAGTTCTGTTATTGAAGACGGGCAACAGCTGCCAGCAACTAAGCTGACAGATCCTCTGCTAAGAGTGTAAGAGGCAGATTTCCAGCTGAACGATGTAGCTATCTGGTTCCAAAGTTAGCCTAGGACTCTCCTCAGCTCAACACAATGCTTTAGCTTGACCCTTTACTCTGAAGTAGGAGATTTGATTCCATCTCAGAAATAGAGGAATTGAGACAATGTATTGATTACCAAAGAATGTCCTACCTGAAAAGCTCTTCTGCAAAAAGAAGGCAGCAACTTGTTCTCCCCTGCTGTGTGCTGAACAGAAGACTTTTTACACTCATGCCCTGGGCTGCAGTGGCACAGAAATACAGGAGAAAGGTGGTTTTATTAAAACCACAGAATAGTTGGGGTTGGAAAGGACCTTGAAGATCATCTAATTCCAACCCCCTTGCCATGGGCAGGGACACCCCCTACTAGACCAGGCTGCCAAAGACCCCATCCAACCTGGCCTTGAACACCTCCAGGAATGGGGCAGCCACAGCTTCCCTGGGCAACCTGTGCCAGGGCCTCACCACTCTCATAGTGAAGAAATTCTTCCTTATGTCTAGTCTAAATCTGCCCCTCTCCAGTTCATACCTGTTGCCCCTAGTCCTATCATTACAAGCCTTTGTAAACAGCCCCTCCCCAGCTTTCTTGTAGCCGCTTTGGGTACTGGCAGGTTGCTATAGTGTCTCCTCAGAGCCTTCTCTTCTCCAGGCTGAACAAGCCCAACTCTCTCAGACTGTCCTCATATGGGAGGTGCTCTGGCCCTTGGATCATCTTTGTAGCCCTTCTCTGGACCCATTCCAACAGCTCCATATCCTTCTCATGTTGAGGATTCCAGAACTGGACACAATACTCCAGGTGAGGTCTCAGAAGAGAGGAATAGAGGGGCAGAATCGCCTCACTCACAACCTGCTGGCCACGCTTCTTTTGATGCAGCCCGGGATACAGTCGGCTTTCTGGGCTGTGAGCTCTTTGGCACTCCCTATTTGCTGGTTTATCCTCTCACTTCTTACTCTGTCCACTGCTGAAAGCGCCGTTCTTCAGCATCCACCTACATTCACTGTATTTCAGCTTTGTGTGCATCACATTCTTGAACTAAGCTGCTACTTCTTCAGTGCTGTAACACTGACTGCCATGGCAGGTGAGACCCTCTGAGAGATCTACATCTATGATATTGCATAGCCTGTATTTGTGAGTTTCTCCCTTTTCACCCCAAGAGTTTTTTAGTTCACTGACAAGTTTAAACTTTATTTCAGAGAAAGGTGGTCATCTTAAAAATATCTGTCCACACAATGCTTGTGGTAGTGATCAAGCGGATCAAGAGGATCAAGCAGATGACAAAAAGCCTATGAACATCCCAAGTAAATACTGCAGCACCAGATGAGCTTAAGATGTGCTGGATGCTGGAGAATCTAAAGGGGATAAAGTTGCTCCTCCTCCCTCCCCTTTCCCCCAACATATTAACAATGGGAAAGCTTCACTCGGATCTCATATTTTTAGATACCCAAATCAATCAGTCACGGGTTACAAATCTGCACAAAGCCAAGATTCTTCAGTTTCCTTTACTCAGAATACTACTTCTAACGCAGACAGAACATCAGAACAGATGTTCTGTTTCACAACTGAACATCAGATGTAGCAATAATGTATGAGGAATAATAGTCAACAGATAGTATGTAGGAAACATTTTGACTTTCTCTGCTCACACACTGTCAATCCACAGCCAGATTCTAACTAATGAAGTTATTCACCGGGTACTTCTCACTCTTTAAGACTGTACTGGACACTCACTCACACTTTAAGAGATTAAAGGATTGTATTTTTTGCTGCAGTTAACCGTAGCTCTTGTTCAGATAGAACAGAACCAATCCTGATGTGACATGTTTTCACAGTGAGTAAAAAAGGTTTCTAAACTTAAGTGAAAGACTTGAAAGTACCTCATTGAGTATTTTCTCTTTTTCTATCTCAGGGTTTGTGAATCAGGATGTTCTGATTACAGCTAGAAGAATGATGACCAACACTTGCACCTTTGTGTACTGGAGCCTTAAAAACAGGTGTCCTAAAAAGACATATGCAGTTTATAATGCCAGACATTATCAGAGTGATCAGAAAGCAACAAATGTTGAGAAGAGTTGCAGGATATATAACACCTGTTCTCTCAATGGAAGAAAAAGAATTAGATCTGTTTCTGAATTCAAGAATAAGATCAGAATGGGATTTTGACAGCAAAGAGTGTAAGAATAGCACCTAGTTCCCACAGGAAGAAAAAAAAATCAAAAGGAAAAAGAAAAAAATAAGACAATGAAGACATAGGAAGACAGAGTAAGAAACACCAGAGAGACAAAGGTGTAACATTTTAGGTTGTTGCAGGCATCTTTTGATTTACAGATTTTTGAGGCCAAATGTACGGTAGAGGATGAACAAAGAGGACACTGAGGAAACAAGGGATATCTAGAAGTCATGAAGCTACCCTAGAGGTCCTGGGGCTTGACTAGAACTCTTCTTTTTATGTTGGCTGAATTGATACATTAATTAAAGGAAAAAATTAAGCAACACATACGATTAATTTAAACCTTAACAAACTGTTTTACAAATAAACTGAAAATTTAATTTCCGCTTTGAGTGATGGAAAGCACAAACCTAGTAAAGAACAGTGCTCCATCATTATCTTGTTTTGCTCATCAAAGCATGTAGAATTTCATCCTCTACCCAAGATTCACATGAAATATCTTTTCTTGATTTTCTCAGTCATGAAAATAAATAGATATCAAAAAGAAATATAGTGTTTATTTTCAGTACTTAAGATTTTTTTCACCATTATGCAGTAGCTGATACCATGTAGGAAGTCATTACTGTATCCCTGTAAGACAGGAAACTAGGCCTTTAAATTTCTAATTTCAGCTATTGCCCTTGCCACAATCCTGAATTTTCTGCAAAGACATCAGTAGCGGAGGATGATTTTTCATTTAACCTCATTAGTATAAAATATTAAGGAATTACTCAACTCCCTGAGTTACTATCCATGCTGAGTAACAGTTGCCTGTAACGTTTTCTTTAAATATGCACCCTTAAAAATGCTTCCAAACATTCAAAATACAACCTTTTTTTATTATTATTTAAATTACAATAGGAAATGCAGTGCCGCGTTATCTTCCAAAGTCAGAAGAAAATAAGAAATCTAAAAAATTCAACAAAACAAGGTTTCTGTGACACTGAATTACATTGCACAGGTGTTGTTTCTACTGTTGTTATGAATGAGAAAACAGAATCATTAGTGCTTAATGTGATGACCATTCATGATGATCGTGCAGACAATGGAGGAAAAGCAGTAACCTGCTAGTTAGTGGACTACTCTTACAGGTCAGAAGAAGCAGCCAGCTCTGCTCTGCCACAGATTCAGGTAAGGCAGAACACCTAATCTCTATTTCTGTACCCAGTGCCCAGCTGAAAAGGTCCAGGCACTGGTTCAGACCCCCAAGGCCAGTGGCATAAACCAGCTCATCTGAACATTGCTCAGTGTCAGCCTTCTCCATTTATCTAGGAGCAAAGTAATTGGGTACAAAACTGCGTCATGAAAAGAGCAAGCAGTATAGCTGACCATGTTTCCTGTGCTTCAAAATGTTTTCTGGTTTTCTTATTTAGCATTACCAGCACAAATCTCTGTGCTGCATTACCTGTATGTGCAACCAGTATCCATTCCTACAGCAGAATGGTGGCATTAATTATGAGAGGGACAACAAAGCCATCAGGGTTAGACAGAATGGTGCATGGGTCCATACGAATGATTTGGATCAGTAGCCTTTGGGTGACTTTGACCCAACAGCACACACAGTACTATCATGCTTTTTTCTCCATACGAACTCCACCTGTAACCTGCTACAGCAAAATTGGGAGATTCTACAAGCAGGACATTGGTTATGAGCAGGGGCTATTGCCTTGGGCAGAACTCACACCTTTTTCCACATGAATACTGAGAACTACCTGTGCTCTGCATGTAAAACAGCAAGAGCAGATGTGTGACTAGGTACCATCCCTTAATGCTGGCTTAGTACAGAAAAAATGAGTTTTATTTTATTTTTTCCAAAGTGAGTTTTATTTTTCCAGGTGAGTTAAGCCTTCCATTTTTTACTGGAAGAAAGACAGCATGTCTACCAGCTTTTTATAACCAAGTGGCCTACTGAGAGGATGGAAAGAAGGAATAACCTGTTTTCCTGTTTTCCATATCTATTTCATCAACTGACAGCCACTGCCGCAGAATAAAATGCTGCCCATTTTCTATATTAGGGATCTCTCACCCATACATTGTACCAAAGTTAAACCCCTAAACACAAAATGGAGGAAAAGGTGCTCAGGAAGGATTTCAGGCTCATGAGTTCAACATGGAAACATAGAAATCTAAATGAAGTTTCCCTGATGCACTGAGATTATGAGCCAGGAAAAAAATGGAGAGAAGAGGCAACTAAGTTCATGGGAAAGTAAAAGCTAGATCTACAAGGAAAATTGAGATTGTAACTCTTTGCAGCATTTGAGAGAAGCTGCCTAGAAAGGTGGTGTAGAACTTGGACTTGAAGAAGACGCTTGGCTATACCACTAATGGTTGCCCCGCAAAGGCACGTGTAACTTTTCATTTCCACCATAATAGGCACAAGAGCACACAACTAGATAAATGTGACCTACCTATAGAATAAAATTATTGAACGAGAAGGGAAATAATCCATTTAATGAAGGGAAGGGTTAAAGCATTTTACTTCCATTATTCTTTTCCACGTTATTTGTCCCATCAGACTATTACCTGAATAAGTGCATTTGTGTATCCCAGGGACTACATTTATGAAGGGAAAATAAGTCTTTCATATGTCATCCCAGATACAGGGGGAAAGTGTACAGCAGGCAGTATGTGACCTGGTTTCTGAGTGTAGAAAGGGGGCTAATAACTCAGAGACACCACAGACTTTACAACTCAAGTTGTTATAGCTGAAGAAACAATTTCTGATCATTCAGCTTTCAGTACAGCTTCTCTGAGCCCAGTGAGATCCAAAGGTGTCCCAATACGATCTTTTATATCTGAAAGGCTAAGTACAGGCTCTTCAGAGGTTCTGATGGTGTTACCTGAGAAAGCTGCAGAAGTTTGATTTCAGTGAAGAGTGCATAATATAACTGACTGTTTTCCCAAGCTTTGTTTTCCAGATGGAAAGAATTTTCAAGTTTCAGACAAAAAAAGGGGAGGAAAGTGTTTATTACATCTGAGAGTGAAAATCCCTTTTCTATTAGATGTTCTTTATACTTCTATGCATGTATTGCCCAGACATTAAAGTGAGAAGCTACGAGTTATTTAAGATGCAGTATAACCAATATAATTTGTTTCCCTTCCCTAGGATTTTTTGTCAATACTGGGGAAACTTGAAGCAGATACAGACATCAAGTTAAAATTAGCAATGCTGTATTTAAATTGAAGCTGCCATAGACACTTGTAACACAGCACTATATCACCATATACAATCTGGTTTTAAGGGATACTTATTCCATTGCTTCCAGTGACCCCAGTGAGTGAGTTATCACATTCTTAAGACCGAAACTCTCATCTTTGTAAACGGAGTGCTTTCTGCATTCTAGTTCCAGCGCCATGAAAGCTGATGATTTATAAAAATTAAATGGTTGAAAAAGTATTAGCAAGACTAAAGCCTAAGATGTAGCCTTCAGGAAGTTTAACACACTTATGAGAGCTCTAAGTTGCACCTAAATGATGCTGACTGCAATGTCATTTAAACTGCCTGTTTCAAACAGCCTAAACTTTGATAGTGGTTAAGACCCCCTTGTAGAGCAGAAAAGGAACATTTCCATACATTTTAAGAAAAATTTGTTCCTATGCAAACCTCCCTTTGTAGCATGCTTAGCTATGAGCATGCGAAGACGAAGCTTTTTTTTTTTTTTTCCCAGCTTGCTCTTCAAGAGCATACTTACAGGTTTAACTCCCACTCTTGGACCAATACAAATTGCTTTAGCATTACTATTCTATTTTTACAATCATTCCAATCTAAATTTTCCTCTCAGCAGTGTGGCTTTTTATTAGCCTTTTGCAAACATCAGGTCAGAAAATTCAAGCTATAAAGCAGCCATTACTTGGTTATTGATGCTAACCCTTTGATAGGTCTGGGGAAGTCAGGTACATTATGTCTGTGCCTTTGAACATTTTTTCCTTTTTATTTCGGCAAGCAATAACATCAGAGACATCAAGCTAATACTTGCAGTTTCTAATCAGTATTGCAGACACATTTATTTCAGTGACTGAGCCTCTCTGCTGCTATTGAGAATTTCAAGTTGAAACGCTAATGATTATAAAAATGTCACTGGGATGACAAAGTGCCCCTTTCTGCTGCCTACAGTTTTGCAGGAAAACAAAGTTACTGGAAGCAGCGCTTGTTCATCTTGTTGAAGTTCAATGTTGCTGCAACCACTTTGCAAGCATAAATTGACTTTTTATAAAAGAAACTATCTTAGGATTACTGCTAGTCACAGTCAGCATAGATCTGTCTGCTCTGGTCAGTGTCTTCTTTCCTCGTCCTCCAGAAAGTGGGAGAAGACCTTTCTGGTTTTGGAGGATCTCACGGTACTCATTTCCTTCCAAGGTAAACTTTGCTGATCCAAGTGAGAATCTTAGACCTCAAGATTAGACTTTTCCTATGGTATTATTTCTTCCTCCTTTATCTAAGTACCTTTACTGTCCACAACACAGAAGCTAAAAGAAGATAGAGTAAAAGAAACAGTTATTTTCTGACTGAATATATCAAAATTGACTCTACTTTCTGTTCCTCCTCTCCTGTGACAGAACATAATGAAGTAACAGCTACAAAAGTTTTAAAAATTGTTATCCATTGCAGGAATGCATTAAAAAGCTTAAAAGCTTTTCTTTTAGCAGAGAATAAAACTTCTCTCTTTTAACTACAAGAAAACCTTGATGCAAAGTGAGTGGAAAGAGAACTACTGATGCTTCAAATATTTAAATAAGTCACAACACTTATTCAATGTCCCTTTTAAAGGCACAATCTATAGTAGAAAGGAAATAAAAATAATCAATGGTCAAGATATCTAAAACCTTTAAGTAATCTCAGTGCACTACTATATTCAAGCAGTGGTCAAATCTTTTTTACTTACCTTTTTTATCTAATATTAATTCCAGACTACTTCAGCACCACTGGAATTTTTGACCAGCTTGCCTGAAAGCCTACATCCAGAACAAATGGCTTTTCAAAGTTAATGCAGAGCTATGGAAATGTAGAAGCCCAAAAACATATAAAAAAAAAGCATTGTCACCTGTAATCTGTGCAGCTAAAACTGTATTTTTTAAAGTTTTATTAATCACTTCCATAGTCAAAATCAGCAGTAGAACTATTCTTAATTCTAATACAATTTAATTCAGGTAACACCTGCAAAGATTTCTTAAGGTGATTTATGCCCATTCTGAGCACTGATAAGCAAAACCAATATCCCTTCATCAGACTTATATAAAAAATTGTCATGCATGAGTCTAAAAGAGTGCCCAGAAAAAGCTGAAAAAAAGTGATGGTTATTTGCAATATGACAGTTCATTTTGATACATCAAGATTGGATAAACTCTTAAAGTAAACCTCAGGCTTCACAGTTCAGAAACTTTTAAAGTTTCTGACAGCTCTAAGTGATATACTTCTAAATAAACAAGTCCTCTTTATATCAGTGATTTTATTATATTTCATAAACAAGTAAGGTTGAAACTCATTATTTCTGAAAGTGCAAATCAGATATATTGCTATTAAAATCAATAGGCACTGGTGTTTCGCTTCCTTCCACTCTACAATTTATACCCTGTATATCAGAAGCTGTATTTATTTTGCCTCTTTTTCTCTTTCCAGACATATGGTTGTCTATTTAGTCACAAAATTTGGACCCACCCATTATTTGTGTAAAAAAAACCCAAACCCTTCAGAGTTCTCATTAGAATAATTGTTTTTATGTCCCAGCCTTTTTTGCAATAATTGCAAAGGAATATGTATGCATAAATCATAGAATCATAGGATAATTTGTGTTGGAAGGGACCTTAAAGATCATCCAGTTCCAACCCCACTGCCATGGGCAGGGACACCTCCCACTAGATCAGGCTGCTCAAGGCACCATCCAGCCTGGCCTTCAACACCTCCAGGGATGGGGCAGCCACAACTTCCCTGGGCAACCTCTTCCAGTGCCTCACCACTCTCGTCAGGAAGAAATGCTTCCGTATGTTTAGTCTAAATCTATTCTTCTTCAATTTATACGCATTGCCCCTAGTCCTATCACTACAAACCTTGGTAAACAGTCCCTCCCCAGCTTTCTTGTGGCCCCTTCAGGCACTGGAAGGTCACTATAAGGTCTCCTTGGAGCCTTCTCTTCTCCAGACTGAACAACCCCAACTCTCTCAACCTGTCCTTATATGGGAGGTGCTCCAGCCTATTGATCATCCTTGTAGCCCTCCTCTGGACCTGTTCCAACAGCTCCATATCCTTCTTACATTGAGGATTCCAGAACTGGACACCTGGTGACATTTGTCATTGACAAAAGCATGGTGTGAATCTAATCACAAGTTCTCCTTCTGTAAGCAGAGGCAGGTCCTGTTTCCCAAACCTCCTTAATGAAGCACAAGATGGAACTTTCTGGATTCATGCTTGGATCTGTTACTTTTCTGACATAAATACAGACTTTGTATTGTTCATGAGACAGGTACTGTTGGATAGCTTTATATACTTGCAACTTGACGCTGTGTTCTTGAGACAGTATGTTTCAAATAGGCAAATATACACATACAGTGACCAACTTTGCAGCAAAACTATTTTGAGGATATTATTCACAGTCTTTCATTGTTCCAGCCTATGCATTCCAGGCTTTTAAAGATTTTTGTTCTTTTTATGAATATGAAATTCCAGTATTTACATTTGGTTAATTCTTTTATAAGTAAGGAAACACTTCTTCAAGAATCTCTATCGAATAAAGTTTCCAAAACAATGTTTACTTTCTCATCTTTGTCGTGAAATTAAAAGTCAGTACTAACACAAGCGATAGTTTGCCAATACAGGCAAACTACTTTGGCCTTTCATTGTCCTTCTAAGACAGCTGACTCCTAGAATAAATGACAGTAACATTTTCAAAGCTTCTAAATTATTCTGATCCTACTGAAGCAGATATTGTCTGGCATGAAGAATCCCAGAACTGGTGAATATGAACAGACAGGAATAACTGAGTGAGCAGAATTCACTGTTAAATCATGATAAAGAGCTTAAGATAAAAAGAGAGATTTATATTGAAATAGAAACTTAGAGTAGCAGATCAGTTTAATTTACTCTGCCATGTAGGAAGCAAAAACGCAAGTAAACGGTGGGTAGACAGATTTGACTTGTAGATCGATATTCTGTTGATCTCTGGCCACAAAACAATTAATCTCTGCAGTGTGTGGCAAAGGAAAAGGGGAATTTAATGTCAACTCAGTTAACCACAATCTGAAATTGAAAAAGCATGCAGAATTGATAATGATGGTTAGCACAAGTTCCTCCTATTAAATGATATCATCCAGTGCATTCATTGCAATTGTATTAATCACACAGTGTAGTCAGCATGATCTCCTAGGCTAGTAGCACAACATTCAATTACAGCAGTGTCTCCACCATTCTGTTTAGAATTACATTTCCTTAGCCGAGTCTGAACTTTTTAAAGAAAAAATTAATTTCAGCTATCTACTATAAGCTCTAATTATCTACTCGACACTCATTTTGGAGAGAAAGCAACTGTTTGGGAAATAAATGTAAGCACAATATCATCGTTATGTTAATGTACTTGAAAACTCCAGTTGGAAACTCTCTTGTCAAGTCTCCAGATGACAATTTGTAGACTACAACGTACATATTCCTTCACCTGTCTGTGCTTTGTTTTGGCTCTATTTTTTTTAAAAAGACCCAAAAAGTGTATGGGGTATGACGGCAGAGGGGACAATAGTTAAAAGGGGAAAAGGAAAAGAAAAAGAATTAAGCTCTTCCAAGAACCAGATATTTATTTCAGGAACAGATACAAACATCAGAGTGCTTATTAAATTGATAATAACAACTATTAAAAAAACCCACTGTGCAATGGTACTAAGAGAATAACTGTTTGAAATTACAGGAATATTCCAATAGACTAATATAAGTCTTACTTCTCGGTATCTCCTTCAATTACTTGAAAACTGATCCCTCATTTAACGGAAGTCAGACCTAGCCAGTTCTCTCTGATCCTTTGTAGTTTTACTGTGAGTTGCTCACATGACTAGTTCAAACATTTTTTTGTTCCATATCAGAGCACAAAACCAAGACCACTCAGTATTCCTCATGAAACTACGGAGACAAACACACTGACCACCTTAGACTAGGATTTATCTCACTTAATTTCATGCAGATACCTAATCAAGAAATACCGGTGAGGCTACAATACAACCACAGGACACAGATTTGCCTCCACACACAGCCATAAATCAGACCTCATGACACCAGCTCAGTGAAAGGGGGACTCTCACAACAACCACATGCACTTGGAACAAAATACCTTCACTGCATCTTAGCCACTGCCCTAACCCTAAGGCAGATAACGTCAAGACTCCTGAGGTGGGACACCTCAGTAAACACTCGCTGCAAAGCTAGTCATTCAAGGTTCTCCCTGTAAACACAAAGAAAAGGGCAGTTTTATCTGACCCATTTTAGCTGACTATTTTAGGATGAGATAAGCTGTATCTCAGAAGCTCTTGTTTCTCTCCACTAACTACAAAAGGAGGCTCAACTACAAACTCATGTGTAAACAGCTGTTTAAGAAATATGTACTTTTTCACATAAATGCTTGCCTCCTCCTTTCACTGCCTCTCCATGTATCATCCTGCCTCCTACTGCAACTTCTCAAGAACAGTGACAGAATTAAGAAAAGAGATAGAAAAACATGTTAGACAAGTAATCAGGTTACTCAGCCAGCTCTCAGCAGACAGCAATGCAAAACAAACAGTTTTACACCAACTCTTGGTGGATAGTCAGTGCCGATTAGCTCATCAGTGCTTACAGGCAACATGGTCATCAAAGCAGATACACCCATACCACAGCCAAAGGGACTTTTGAATCAGATACATACAGGGGAAGATGTGGTCACTGAATGAACAGACTGACCAAACAGTTCAAATTAAAACCCATCTCTAACATTCCATTTTTAGACTAGATCTCATACTTTTGTTACTTCCATGATTTTTCCTTTGGGGCTGAACTGTGAGCTGGAGACATTAAAAAAACCAAGTGTATAGTTCAGATGTTCAATAAACCTAAATGATGGACAATAAATTTCTGTCCTTCCAACTGTGTGCTAAATTTAAAATATTTGGCCTTAGATTCTTGGCTCCTGTAAATCTGAGGGTTCTTCTTAATCCCATAGAGGTGTACCCACTTACACCTGTAAAACAATCTGACCTCCTTCAGTAATGAGAGTTTGCCTGCATATCAGTCAAGTCAGAAGCACTTGTCTGCATTTTCTTGGTTTCTGCCCTTTAATGGCTGCACTTCGCCCTTTTAGCCTGAGGGAGTTGGCAACTGAACTCAGAGTAACATATTATTTTTAAATCTGAATCATGTTTGTGTCCCATTAGTACAGCAACAACTCCTTTCACAATGAGCCATTAAAATTTCTGTTAGAGGATCACTAATCTTTCAAGAGGTTAACATGCAAGCCCGTCCTATTCTAACACTTCCATGACAGAATTGGGAATTTAGAAACAGTGCACATTTTATTAAAAAGGAAAGGAAACACACATGCAAAAAGAAAAGCATTGTCAAGACTTGGGAGTGCCTGCGTTGTTATTTCAGATATTTATACTGGAATAAAAGCTTTCACTCTGACCCCATTCTTTCCACTGTTTTGCCCTGCTATTGCATCAGTCTTTTGACATGATTACAGTCTTAAAAATGCATTGTATCATAAGGTCAAAGATGGGGCAGAGAAGCAAACATTAATAGCAGTGACCCATCACAACAGCACCTTGTAAGAGGCACCTTCTGTGTATCTGCGAGGCAATGGGCATGGACAGGGGGAGGCCCATTTGCAGAATCAGAAAAACGCAGGTCATCAAGGGCTGCCTGGTAGACTTGGGTCATGAAACGGGTGCTCAGAGTCTGTAACCTGAGTTTTAGCCACTAGAGAGAAAAACTTCCCTAGTGTAAACACGAAACTCAGTGAGGTTATACAGTCCAAGAGGGCAGCAAGGGGAATGCATGCACCCTCAGCAATTACAGCAGTGTGCAGTGAGAAAATTGAACACTCTGCAGAGATAAAGGTGGAGTGTACCCTTGTTTTCAGCAGTGAAAAGGAAGTTTGAGTCCACTGCCCCCCCTTTGTGTTAATAGGCGTTTGTGCCCTTGGTGACCTCAGTAGGCATATTTATCAACAGACAGTACAAAAACAGCCTCCAGGTCACAGCATCCCACATCAAGTCATACGCACTGAAACTTCCTTTCTCAATCACATTCATTGCTACTTCAGCTACATCTCATCCTACAAGATGGACCTTTACATTCTAGCCCATGTGTAAGACTGACTGGAATTATTCACAATATACAAAAGGGTTCAGGATACCCAGCCACGCTGCATGTAGTATAGGAAACCTCAAAATCAGATAGGCTTACCACCAACTCTCTGTTCTCTACAGTAACTTCACAGCACTGCTACCCTGCAGCAAGTGACAGCAACAGAAAATAGTGGGATGCTGTCTCCTCTGTGCACTGCTGGGACACAATAAAACAGTACTTCCTTTGTGGTACCAGCGAAGCTACCTAGACCACAGGGATAAATTCTCTAAAGGGCCTGAAAAACATAAGCAGCCTTTTTCTGAGACACTTTGAAAAACACTGGAAAATAACTTAGTGACCTCCTGTTGGCAGTAGTTCACATACAATTCTGTGAGTTCTGCTGCCCGACAAACAGAAGCACCTCTGTTTCCTGTAACTGCTGTTGTAGCTTCACAGTATTAATCAGCAAATTAAGAAAACACACACCAAATAGGAAAAGTGATGGTGGGTGTTATGGAAACTGCTTTAATGTATTATACGCAGTATCCTCCCATAAACTTTCAGCTCACTAATTATCCCTTGGCAGATCATTATTTTCACAGTGGTCCAGTCATTACTCGAAGTTCTTAGTAAAATCACATCGAATAACCTACTCTGAAAAGCAGTTTAAGGGGGTTCAAAATAGGAATAGTTTTGACTGTATGGTGAGCACATCTTCTCAGGTCCCAGAATACATGAGCACAACTTGTTGCATCACTCATCAGAATTAACTGGATATTTAATTTCTCGAAGCTCTCTAATTTTATCGCACAGCATGATTTATGAAGAAGCAAAATAAACCTCTTTATGTTATAGAACAGAGACTTCAAAAGCCCCTGCAGGCATTTTCCATACAGGCATGGCAGTCAACAATGCAGTAGAAATAAGCATCTGTCCTGCTGCTGTATTTCAGTTCCCATGAGTAAAGAAAGGCAAACACAAGAACAGTAAATAGATCAAAAGTCCCAGAGACTCAGAAATTAAAAGGGTAGATAAGATTTATCTCAGAGAAAGGGAGAAAAAATATGGGGTTATAACAAACCCTATAAAATCAAAGAGGAATAAAAGAAGCTGGACTATGCTTTCTGGCTTGGAGGACATCAAATCTGTGGAGAACACATATTTCCTCATGGGATAGCCAGGACACCTGAGAGAAAAGACGAGGCCTTCAGAGACCCCTTCAGGTTCAAGTGTAGGACGTGGCAACAACACACCATTTTCTGCCCTCACCTTCAAGTAAAACAAGTCAATGTTTTTGCATATATCCTAGCAAAGAGGCACTAAATGAATACATGTAAATATTAGGAATTCATCCTTTGCAGTAGTTGCCTAGTTGCTGTGGCTACATTATATGGCTGCTAAACAGCTCTAGTGCCCACAGCAAAGAAAATTATTTGGAAAAAAAGTACTAAAAAAAATAAATAAAACAAACTCAATACTGAGCAGGTGTCAAAGCATTTTTTTCTCTTTTACAAGAGACAATCAAAACTCCTTTGCAAGCAGAAACACCTCCTGTCTCTTGGTTTCTGCAGAAATATTTCCATTAAAACAAGCATGAAATTCAGCTGTTTCTTATCCGCAACTGATTGAATCATTCAAAGAACACCTGTTTTGAAAGCATTCTCCATCAAATGGTAGACTTTTGTCAAAAAAAAAAATGTTAAAAAAATCAATTACAGCTGGATGTTTAAGATATTATAAAGATAAGGGAAGTTGTGGATGCCAGGGAAGGTGTGGATGACCCATCCCTGGAGGTGTTGAATGCCAGGTCAGATGGGGGCTTGGGCAGCCTGATCTAGTGGGAGGTGTCCCTGCCCATGGCAGGAGGGTTGGAAATAGATGATCTTCAAGGTCCCTTCCAACCCAAACTATTCCATGATTCTGTAAGGAGAAACCTAAGTGTGTGGACAACTTGCTGTGGTTGAATGCTGTAGCTAGTAGGTAATCTTGACACTCACTCTAATAGATGTTGAGGCACAGCTATCCCAGTATTTAGCAGATTAATATTATTCTGAGAAGTATCCCATGATTCTTTAAGTCTAGCTGGCATTACAATTGGCAGACCTTACCTTGGGTACATCAGTGGAATTGCAACAATGGTAAGTCGTTTGGCTACCTGCAATTAAGCAATGGTTCAATTTATTTTCTCACTCCTAGACTTCAAACATTACCAAAAATTCTAGGAAAATAATGCCAAAAAACTTGAAAAATCACAGAATCACTAGGTTAGAAAAGACCCACAGGATCTTCGAGTCCAACCATTCCTATCAATCACCAAACCATGCCCCTCAGCACCTCGTCCACCCGTGCCTTAAACACCTCCAGGGAAGGTGACTCAACCACCTCCCTGGGCAGCCTGTTCCAGTGCCCAATGACCCTTTCTGTGAAGAATTTTTTCCTAATGTCCAGCCTAAATCTCCCCTGGCAGCGCATGAAGCCATTCTCTCTTGTCCTGTCCCCTGTCACTTGGGAGAAGAGGCCAGCACCCTCCTCTCCACAACCTCCTTTCAGGTAGTTGTAGAGAGCAATGAGGTCTCCCCTCAGCCTCCTCTTCTCCAGGCTAAACAACCCCAGCTCTCTCAGCCGCTCCTCATAAGGCCTGTTCTCCAGCCCCTTCACCAGCGTTGTTGCTCTTCTCTGGACTCGCTCCAGAGCCTCAACATCCTTCTTGTGGTGAGGGGCCCAGAACTGAACACAGAATCTTAGGTGCAGTCTCACCAGTGCCGAGTACAGAGGGAGAAGAACCTCCCTGGACCTGCTGGTCACGCCGTTTCTGATCCAAGCCAAGATGCCATTGGCCTTCTTGGCCACCTGGGCCACTGCTGGCTCATGTTCAGTCGGTTGTCAACCAACACCCCCAGGTCCCTCTCCTCCAGGCAGCTTTCTAGACAGACTTCTCCCAGTCTGTAGCACTGCACAGGGTTGTTGTGCCCCAAGTGCAGGACCCGACAAATGGGATAGAGAGAAGGAAGAAAATAAAAAATAAAAAAAGCAACGTAGGTGTAAGCTGTCTAGAATAAAGATAAACATGGCAAGCTGCTAACAGTTTACAGTGCAGCTGCATAAATGGATGTCATAAAGAAGAATAGTGTCAATTGTTTGTCAGGTATAAATCTATATGCACTGTGTTTAGACTGCAGTTAAGGAAATTTAAGATTAACTATTAAGAAAACACTTTTGACTGTGAGAGTAGCTTTTACTGAAATACAAGCATTAAAAGACCTCCTTTCCACCCCACTAAAGAAAGAAATCCTTATCCTTCTATTACATTTGAGGTGGTTTAGAATGCCTAAAGCAATTTTCCTGATTCCAGCAAATGGACTAAAGGAGACCCACAGGTGATTCAAGCCCAGACACCTCTATTTACTCACCTACCTCACCTAATGAGATGGTTGCAGAAGAGGCTGGGTCTATGTCTGATATTTGCACAATATAGGAAATACTCCAGTGTACAAAAAGGCATCACATATTTATCAGAAGGATAGGACAAGCAGAATTTTGAGAGGCATGCAATAAATCAGCAGTAATTACATGCAAACAGACGTAAAGCCAAAAATATACAATCACTAATCCAACCTCCTCTATAACCCTTCCCGTAATTCTTCTTCCAATCATTTACCTGAAAGAAACACGTCCACCAAGAAAGCATCAAGACTTAATATTCAAAAAGATGAAGGACCCACCAATCCTTGTGGCAGATTGTCTCCGTCACTTACCATTTTTGTAAACAGAAACACAAACCTTTAAAAAAAGACGGCTCCCACTTACAGCCTGGTTTTTGCCTCTTCCCTGAGTCACTGATAATGATCCTGTGTCCGATACTGAATGTGTCTCCTTGTCACTGTTTTGAAAACATGTCTGAAATTGGAATTAAACAGCAAGTGCACGTGTTCAGTTTTGCTCAAGACCAAGCCACAGGGAGGCAGACATTCAGAGCTCTGGCTACACCCACCATCAACACTCCCTGATGGAAGAAGCTCTGAAACTCTCAAGCTGTGAGTACCATCAGCAACCAACAGGCAGTTTTCACCCCAGGGTTTCCCCTCTGCAGACTCCTCTGTGTTTTGATGAAGGACAACCAGACAGGTTTCAAAGCAGCATCACTCACCTACTCACTACCAGAGCCAGGATGTACAAGACAAAATGTGGCTTTGGGTAAGACAGCTGATTGGAAGGATGCAATTCTGTCAAATTTTCCTGCTTTTCATGGAAAAAGATACCACTGAGGAATCTAATGAGGTAACAGCAACTGTGCTGGACTGCGGGAGAGCATTCAAAATACTAGCCAGCATCTGAAACTATCTACCTTCAAATTCATTATATCTTCTTCAATGATAATTAATCTGTTATCCAAATAACCACTTCTTCATTATGAGGCTGGTGAGGCACTGGAACAGTTTTCCCAGGGAAATTGTGGATGCCCCATCCCTGGAGGTGTTCAAGGCCAGGTTGGATGAGGCCTTGGGCAGCCTGGTCTGGTGGGAGGTGTCCCTGCCCATGGAAAGGGGCGTGGAACTAGATGATCTTTAAGGTCCATTCCAACCCAAACTACTCTATGATTCTATGATACTTCAGATTTTTTTTTATAATGAAACTGAAAACAATTTCCAGGTATGAGAACACTGTGATTATTAAAAACATATCTTCCTATCGTGTTGCATTTTTGCTTGTTTATTAGACTAATATCCTTACCCATCTGAAAGAAGATAATTTGTAAGTAAATGTACTCTGTGTGTGTATGAGCGTGATATGCGCATGTGTGTCTGTGACACATGTTCATGTATGGGATGTGTTACCTGTGCACCAATAAGAACAGATTAGCTATAAATAAAGCAAAGTAAATACAAACTCTGGAGCTTACTCCCAGCCTCAGTGAAGGCTGGCCTGCAACATCATATCACACCAAAGCAAAAATTATGCTCTCATCACAGGAACACATTTGTAGAAAGGAGAAATCATCCTGAGTGCTACTACCCTACATCTCGAGAGTCTGTAAGCTTATTTTTGTGGCCCCTCTAAGACCAGTCAGTTTCCTAAATCAGACCTGTCCTGTGGAACTCATCATTTGACAAATACTTCAGTGTTTTACTTCAGTGAGTTAGTGGAGCAGGGCCCTCTCACTAACTCAGCAGCCTGCTGGGGCTGGAGTGTCCAAACATCATCCACCTGCAAGCTGCAAGGTTGGGGTTACAAGAGATGGGGAATGGCAGCAAGTTCCTGCCAGAGGAAGGAAACCTACTCCCCTCACCCATACAGCAAAGCCCCAGATCCCCCTGGTGAACAAGTATCAGGTGCTGCAGGTGGAATCCAGCCCTGAGGATGAGGATGGTGGCTCCCACAGCCTAGAATCCTTCCCTAGGCTGCACCATTCTCAGAAAAAGATAAAAACATCCTCCATCAAGAAGAAGAGGAGGGTGATTGTTGTAGGGGACTCCCTCCTAAAAGGAACGGAGGGACCCATTTGCAGACCGGACCCGCTCCACAGAGAGGTCTGCTGCTTGCCAGGTGCATCAGGGAAGGAGGTAGCTAGAAAACTTCCTTCCCTGGTTCACGAGACGGACTACTATCCTTTGATAGTAGTCCAAACTGGTAATGATGACCTAACAAACAAAAAGGCCAAAGCCATCAAGAATGGCTTCAGGGCAATTGGGAAAGTGATGGAGGGCTCTGGGGCACAAGTAGTATTCTGCTCCATCCCAATGCTAAATAGAGAGGAGGGGGAAGCCAGGAGGAAGAATTCGATTAATACCTGGCTCTGAGCCTGGTGCGAGGAGAGGGGCTTTGGTTTTTTTGATCATGGAGGGGCTCATGCACCCCCAGGCTTTCTCGCTAAGGGCGGGACACATGGGTCTCCTAGGGGGGCTAAAGCCCTTGCCAGAAACCTAGCCAAGCTCATAAATCGAGCTTTAAACTAGATGTGAAGGGGGAGGGGGTTGAGCCCAGGCTAGACAGGAATGAGCCTGGATGTGGGGAATTGGTGATTGGGAGAGGGTGCGCAGGCGAGGACCACCAGTACCTCACCGCACAAAAAGTGGGGGAGAACACACCTCGGGGTGTTAAGGGAGATGCAGGCACTCTGGTGTCAACTGATCCAGTTACCAGGCAGTTGGGAACGAACCCTGTTCCCTCTAGGAGGGCTGAAGGCTCGGCAGCTCAGCTGAAGTGCATTTACACCAATGCACGCAGCATGGGAAATAAGAAGGAAGAGCTGGAAGCTGTCGTAGGGCAAGGGGCCTATGATGTTGTTGCCATCACGGAAACGTGGTGGGACGACTCATATAACTGGAGTACGACTATGGTGGGGTATAAGCTTTTCAGGCGGGACAGGAAGGGTAGGAGAGGAGGTGGGGTAGCCCTCTTTGTAAGGGAGGACTTGGACATCACTGAGATGGATTGTGGAGATGAGGAGGTTGAGTGCCTGTGGGTCAAAATCAGAGGAGCCCACCAGAAGGTAGATTTTGTGATGGGAGTCTGTTACAGACCACCCAACCAAGGAGAAGCAGCTGATGAGCTCTTCTATAAACAGCTGGGGTTAATCTCTAGATCGATGCCTCTCGTTCTGGTGGGAGACTTCAATCTGCCTGATATCTGCTGGGTGTACAACACAGCAGAAAGGAAGCAGTCTAGGAGGTTCCTGGAGTGCGTGGGAGATAACTTCCTTGCACAGTTGGTGAATGAACCAACCAGGGAAGGTGCCCTCCTGGACCTCCTGTTGGTGAACAGAGAAGGCCTTGTAGGGGATGTGGCGGTAGGTGGACGCCTAGGACTAAGCGACCATGAGATTATAAAATTTTCTGTTCTAGGTGAAGTGAAGAGGGTGGTTAGCAAGACGGTAACATTAAATTTCCAGAGGGCAGACTTTGATCTCTTCAGCAGGCTGGTTGGTGAAGTCTCATGGGAGACAGTACTCAAGGGCAAGGGAGCCCAGGAGGGCTGGGAGCTCTTCAAAGGGGTGGTCCTAGCAGCTCAGGAGAAAGCCATCCCCGTGGTCCGGAAAAAAAGCCGGCAGGGGAGAAAGCCAGCTTGGTTAAATAGAGAGATCTTGAGGGATATCAAGAAGAAAAGAAATGTTTATGGCCTCTGGAAGAAGGGACAGGCCTCTTGGGTGGACTACAGGAGGGAAGTGAGATTGTGTAGGGAAAAAATCAGAAGGGCTAAGGCTCAGCTAGAAATTGGATTGGCCAAGTCAGTGAAAGATAACAAAAAATCTTTCTACAAATATATAAATAATAAAAGGCGGACTAGGGAGACCATACAGTCCCTATTGGACACAGAAGGGACAACAGTAACAGGGGATGAGGAAAAGGCTGAGGTACTTAATGCCTTCTTTGCCTCAGTCTTTAGTCGTAAGGAGGGTCGTTCCGCCTGTGTACAAACCCAGGAGCTAGAGGAGCATAATGAGGCTCCCATGATCAAAGAGGAGGTGGTCAGAGCCTTGCTAGCCCGACTGGACAGTCACAAGTCTATGGGGCCGGACGGGATTCACCCTAGGGTACTGAAGGAGCTGGCGGATGTGCTGGCCAAACCCCTTTCCATCATCTTCCAACAGTCCTGGAAGACTGGGGAAGTCCCACTGGACTGGAGGCTGGCTGATGTTGTGCCCATCTACAAAAAGGGCCGCAGGGAGGACCCAGGAAACTACAGGCCTGTCAGTCTGACCTCAGTGCCAGGGAAAGTCATGGAACAGGTGATCTTGAGTGCTATCATGAAGCACATGCAAGAGAACCGGGTGATCAGGCCCAGTCAACATGGGTTCACAAAAGGCAGGTCTTGCCAGACTAACCTGATCGCCTTCTATGACAAAGTGACCCGGATACTGGATGAGGGAAAGGCTGTGGATGTGGTCTTCCTGGACTTCAGCAAAGCCTTTGACACAGTTTCTCACAGCGTTCTGCTTGAGAAACTGTCAGCCTCTGGGCTGGACAGGCGCACACTCTCCTGGGTGGAAAACTGGTTGGATGGCCGGGCCCAGAGAGTGGTGGTAAATGGTGTGAAATCCAGCTGGAGGCCAGTGACAAGTGGGGTTCCCCAGGGCTCAGTGCTGGGTCCAGCCCTGTTCAATGTCTTCATCAATGACCTGGATGAAGGCATCGAATGCACCCTTAGCAAGTTTGCAGACGACACTAAGCTGGGTGGAAGTGTCGATCTGCTGGAGGGTCGGGAGGCTCTGCAAAGGGATCTGAACAGGCTGGACCGCTGGGCAGAGTCCAATGGCATGAGGTTTAACAAGGCCAAATGCCGGGTCCTTCACTTGGGGCACAACAACCCTATGCAGTGCTACAGACTGGGAGAAGTCTGTCTAGAAAGCTGCCTGGAGGAGAGGGACCTGGGGGTGTTGGTTGACAGCCGACTGAATATGAGCCAACAGTGTGCCCAGGTGGCCAAGAAGGCCAATGGCATCTTGGCTTGGATCAGAAACGGCGTGACCAGCAGGTCCAGGGAGGTTATCCTCCCTCTGTACTCGGCACTGGTGAGACCGCTCCTCGAATACTGTGTTCAGTTCTGGGCCCCTCACCACAAGAAGGATGTTGAGGCTCTGGAGAGAGTCCAGAGAAGAGCAATAAAGCTGGTGAGGGGGCTGGAGAACAGGCCTTATGAGGAGCGGCTGAGAGAGCTGGGGTTGTTTAGCCTGGAGAAGAGGAGGCTGAGGGGTGACCTCATTGCTCTCTACAACTACCTGAAAGGACGTTGTAGAGAGGAGGGTGCTGGCCTCTTCTCCCAAGTGACAGGGGACAGGACAAGAGGGAATGGCCTCAAGCTCCGACAGGGGAGGTTTAGGCTAGATGTTAGGAAAAAATTCTTTACAGAAAGGGTCATTGGGCACTGGAACAGGCTGCCCAGGGAGGTGGTTGAGTCACCTTCCCTGGAGGTGTTTAAGGCACGGGTGGACGAGGTGCTGAGGGTTATGGTTTAGTGTTTGGTAGGAACGGTTGGACTCGGTGATCCGGTGGGTCTCTTCCAACCTGGTTATTCTGTGATTCTGTGATTCTGTTTCCACTGAAATCAAACAGCATAAGGCTCCAGGCATGTACCATACTGTACAAAGTGAAGCTTTTGTTCTTTGACAGCATCAAAGCTTCTTGGCAGCAACTAAATCAGTTTGGCATTTTCCCTGACGATGAAAGATTGAGTGAAACAAGGGTCAGAGTAGTGGGGAAAGGAGAACGAGAGAGAAGGGACGAAGCTGAGACAGAGTCAATGACAAGAACGTGAAGAGCCAGATTCAGCACTTTGGGAGCAGAGGAGCAGATGGATATGATGATGGCAGAAACTTCTTCTTTCAGGAAGTTTACAGCTCCCAAAGCCTTTCCAACAGCGTGGAAAGTAAGATGGTTAACCCAGTTTTCATAGGTCTTGCAAAATTTAAGTAAACAGTTGCGCCATGGCTGTTATCCCACCCATGACTGGCAACTGCTGTAAGCTGCTACCTACTTTGACCTTATTCAGAGGTACTCTTGGTAATTTGAACATATAAGGTATTGATGTTCACTCCAACAAAGAGCAGATACAGGGCTCTAAGCTGTGTCCCTCTTGGCCATAGAGACAGGTCCCTGCCCTAGGAAAGTTTCCACTTCTAAAACCAAAACCAGATTAGCTACATCCCAGGTCTTCCTGAGCCTGAAAAGAAACTCTGAGGTCATTCTACTCCTATTACAAACATCAGAAAACATTTTGCATATTTGAGGACCATCTTTTGCCCAAAAGAAGTTTGGTTCCTCCTCCTCCCCAAATATATTTATATACAACACTCACAGATGCTCTCTGCTCTTGTTTAATTGGGTTAAAAGGTGTGCTGGTTTGGTAACCTAAAACTTTTGCTCTCTCTACAGACGTACTTCTCTTAATGACTCCTATCATCATTTTTGTCTTATTCATAGTTTATTCTGTGATAAATTTGCACATGGAAGTTAATTTTCTTCTCAGTTCCTTGAGCTTCTGCTCCACTGTTGTAAAGACTACACCAGTAGTATATGATACACTACAGTTACAAGAAAAAAAGAGACACAGTGCCCTTAAGCACCATGCAATGTCATTCAGAGAGATAATAAAAACAAATGGGAACCTTCTCCAGAAAATGACAGTCCCATTTTTAAATTAATCATTGGTGAAATTTCAGTCATGTCAATTTAAGCCCACCCACACTTTCCAGTTTTGACTTTGTTAGCCAACTCTCTTAGTGGCTCCTTACAAGGTGGATCGCTGCTAAGACTGAAGTCATGTTGACTTAGTATGGGTGCACACAGATGAAGCATGTAGGGCCATGTTGACCATGGAGAGAGATATTAATAATAGTATGTGTTCATAACAAGAATACAAAGCATTGTGTCTCTCCTGCCTAACTTCCAAAGGTGCCACCTAACAGCGAAAACAGAACAGGAAATCTTCCAGTAGATCTCCCACAAACTGACATCATTCTGTTTCCTCTTTCTTGAATGAGAGAAGTAAAATGATCCCATGACAGCAAAGGTTTTGAACAAGCAAAAAGCTGCATAAGTGAATTTTCCAAAAGAAGATGAGATGACTAAATTTCACATAATTTAAATTGAAACTGTGTTATCTTTTGAAAACTCTCACCCATCCCTTAGATTATGCCTCAAATATTAACTATTTTTAACACAGTGAAGAGAGACGCTGCTCTGAAAGTCATCCACTAGCTTTCCTGTGAATTCTCACACTTTTATAAGGGAGCCCAACTGACATGGTAAATATATTCCTGTTGAAGATATTCCGTAAGCCACACTTTCACTGCTCTCTCTATGCTACATTACCTCCAGCCTCCCAAGATCTATACATTATCTCAGTAACCCGTATATGTAGGTATGCAGAATTTTTTGTTAGTATTATGCCAGACAGGTGACTACAAGAAACTAATTTTCTACTTTTCTAACTTGTGGGTTTGTCTCATATACCCCCAAAAGAAAAAGCCCTTAGAATAAAGCCCAAGGGTCTTCTTACAAGCTGCTGCCAGTCTACACAAATTGCAGATTGGAAACATGCCTTTGAACACCCCTGGTGTGGGAAAGGTTGTTTGAGTTCAAGAGACACAGGACAGGGTTTCTGGGAAACAACATACACTTTTGCACTCCTAAAGCTCTTTTTTCTTACTAGGAATAAACAAAAAAGTGCACTAAGGAGCAGTAGCACAATGTGACTAAGGACAACTTGTTTACTTCATATGGAAAAAGTTACTTCCTGTGGTGGACACTAAGTTCTCTCTTTTATGCTATGTTCTGGATCAAAACACTGTGCCTAGACTTGAACATTATTATAGGAAGAACTCTGACTTGTAAAATAACTCTTTATTAAGACTGAACAAATTCTGAGAAAAAGTTATTTTAAATGCTTTGGTCAGAGAGGCAAAACTAAGACTAGGTCATGTTTTTAAAAAGTAGATGCCTGCTGGAGCTGACTAAACAAGCAACACTAAACAAGAGCTAGCAGCAGGCTGGAGGGGGGGCAACATCTTTGTGCCATAAGTGTAGGAGAGGAATGAAATTACAAGCTCGTCATTGGCTGGAGCCATCCTGCTTCCTCAGCCTGGGAGAAAACCCACAGAGAAGTCAAGTCAAACCCAGCTGTGGATCACTTGCTGAATGCCCAACAGCACATAGGAAAAATCCTCCTGATTGCAAGAATTTAATCTGTGTCAAGAAATGATAGGATGAGGGAAAAGGGGCATAAACTGACAAGGGGCAGATTTAGGTTAGATATAAGGAAGAATTTCTTAATCATGAGAATGGTGAGGCACTGTCACAGGTTGCCCAGGGAAGTTGTGGCTGCCCCATCCCTGGAGGTGTTCAAGGGCAGGTTGTATGGGACCTTGAGCAGCCTGATCTGGTGGGAGGTGTCCCTGCCCACGGCACGGGGGTTGGAACTAGATGATCTTTGAGGTTTCTTCCAACCCAAACTGTTCTATGGGACATTTGACAACATCAGTACTCATCTAGCACAGCAAATCCTAAAATCAATTACTTGCTGCCAGGCACACAAAATGACTATTATCCGTTTCCCACTGAGACACCACAGCTCTGACTCTTTGCCTTCTCTTTAAAACCTATCTATTTCAGGAGCAACACTTAAAACATACCCAGGAGTTCCTTAATTTTAGTTTTTCATGGCAGTAGCCTTTGGAGTTACCACAGGCATTATACAGCTGTCGATACCAGAAAGCAAAGAGTTGGTCCATCCTGATCCTGAATTGTTCTCTATTGGAGTGACTCCTGCACTGAGTAAATCCCTATGAAGATCCCTGTTAGCCAATAGCTGTGCACAAAGAAATATTGCAAATGGGCGCTACACCATCATCCCAAAAGCTTCAAGATGGAGCAGTTTTTTCCATGAACACAAAGTCTCTAGAGGGCTTCATTCTTTACACTAAGAAAACTCAGAGTGAATAGATAAAACCATACAAGAATAAACAAGATATAAACAACCCTTACCTTTCACCTGTCACATCCTCTCCTCCAGGCTTCTCTCAGCTCAGCAGCACTAAAGCAACTGACACAGTTTGTCATCTTCGAAACTCACAGAAAATGTGTCTTTCTTCCCATCATGGCTGAGGTCCAGCTCCATGCTTCATGCTTGTTGCCTCCACAAGCTCTTCAACATGGCTGTATTGTCTGAAGAAGAAAAAAGCCTTCCCATAGCTCCCTCAGCGTGTGCTAATTGAGCATGACCCCTTTACCAGGCTCAGTTTCTCTCAGGAAGAACGCCTCCCACCTGAGACTTCATCTGATTTATAAAGCAGAAGCCAGGACTAGGTGAAAGAATAGATTTCTTTTCCCTAGCTACATTCTTTAAATAAAAAAAAAAAAAAGGAAAGTTGCAATAAAGTCATGTATTAGGCTTACACAAGAAAGTGTTGGCAGCAGAGGGATTCCTGGGGACTCTGTGGGGAGAGGTTGGGGCTGCCTGGTGCCACAGACAGATGGTTCTAAATGGTTTCAGCCTGCTCCAGCAGACCCACCACAGAACACAGTGGAGCCTCTCAGACAAGACAGTAGCAGCTTTGGGAAAATGTGTTTAAGAAAGAGCAAAACACCTCATGGTGGTGTGAGGAGAAAAAGTGTGAGAAACACCTCTATGAAGAGCAGGTCACAGAAGAAAAGGATGGAGGAGGTGCTCCAGTGCTGGAATGCAGATTCTCCTGAAGCCCAAGGAGAGACCACAGTGGAACAGGTAGTCAGCCTGTGGACACACCATGCTGGAGCAGGTGTTACACCTCACTTTTTGAAGACTTCAAATGAGGGTAATTGTAGCAAATTCTGAGCTGCCACTTTTTTTAATGGAGTTAAATGTTTTGCGTTCATTATCTTCATTAAAATCAGATCTAGACCAACATAAAACAGGAAAAGTGCTAGTGTGAACCTTAACAGAAAGACTGACAGAATAACTAAAGTTGTCTTAAGTGTGTGTGACGTAGGATCCCTTTTATCACTCACAGTCTGCCAGAATGATACACATTTCACTGAACTTCACCCTTCCGGTCTAATAGCCAAGTTATGCCCAAAGCTCACTTCATAGTCGGTAGAGAAAAAAATAGCCCTTCTAAGATAAGTTTCATTTCATCCTAAATCAATATCTGAAGCAGGTCAAATGAATGAACCCTAAAAGCATCTGTTTCTCTCCACTGGCTAAAAAGGAAGCCTCCATCAGAAGGTGAGAAATACGCATCTTAAGTATGAAAAGGAAACAAGTCTGAGCTCTAATGACCGCTTGGTCTGTGCTAGTTACCAATACTTCTAACATGCATGATCAATACATCCAGGGTCTCTAGCACAATCCACAGAAAACGAGCAATTGTGCTATGCCAGGTCATAAAAGATGTGGGCCACTGAAACATTTAGCACAAAAAAACAGACTTCAGAATTTATCGCTTGACACAAACACTTAATGGCCTGTGAAGAATACCTGCACACCTATTGAGATACTTAGTACAAGTACAATAGTAAAGTATGAAAATGCTGATAGACAGAAAGGGAAAATACATTCAGAAGTCACACAAGGACTACGAAATCCCAGTTTGGTACCACAGAAAGAGAAGATATCAGCTTCATAGACCATACTAGAATTGACACTGAGAGATGATGATTGAAACTGATATGATTCGGTGACTTGATTTCATGTTTTCTTAGAAGTGATTGATTTGTGTCAAAATATGATTTGAGTGGTTTTGGTACCTTCTGCATCACAGGTCAGTAAGTATTCACTCAAGTGAGGTACCTTAATCCTGAACTGTACTGGATTTGAATCAAGTTTCAAGTCTGAGAAAGGACTTCCTTCCAAAGTGAATTCAAAACTCCGTCCTTTGCACTCTTTTTGTCCTTCTGTGACAGACTGGGGCAAGGCAGCTTTCTATTTAGCGTAGTCCAGTCTAATCCATGGAGTCCCACGCTGTACCTGTTCTAGCACTACTTCAACATCTTCAAGCGATACGTGGTACAACATGAATAGGACAACATGACAGCTCCTTTTAGAGTAATCTTCCTGTGTTAAAACAGTACCTTTTCTCAACACTTTCTGAACACCCTGAGGATGTCAAACCTGGCTTTGTAAAACATGACTTTTGTGCACTTCCAATGTCCTGGCACCATGCACGGGCAGTTCTTTCGCACCTGGTGGCACAGAACAGGGTTCAGGTGTCTGGAAATGTGCTTGAAGTGAGGTTTGCAGAGCACTTCAGCTATCCTAGAGTATCACCAAAGGCAAGCATGCTTCAAAGACCCTTCCTAGATCCTGTATCATACATGGCAGGTCTACGTCGTTGTCTTGGGAAATCTGCAGTGTGTTTATACATGTGTTTAGACTTTTTGCATGTTTTCTTATGTTCAGACTTATAAATTTGAATGTAAACAATATGTTGCTGACAGATAACATGAGAAACTTGATTTTGTACTGAAGTGATTATGATCATCTGAACTGTTATAGAATAGTGTCAGAATGGGATGAACCCTCTCCTAGAAGTGCTGATTTTCTTTTGTACTTGAGCACTGGTGGTGCTAAGCAGACCATTCATTCTCACAAGTTATAATTATAGGAATAGATTTTTGAATTGCTTATTACAGAATTTCTGTCTTTAAATAAATCCTGAAAACAGAATGACTGACATATTGGCAGTCACTGCATGACATGGATTGTATTCAGTTAAAGAACAATGGCAAAACGTTGTTCTATACACAGCGCTACAAATTGTTTTCTTGTATGGAGCCCTGCACTGTTCCTGATCCTAGGCTAGTGTACGTATTTTCTTCCCTTGTATTCTGTGATGATTGTCAAAAGTACATGGTTTTACAGACTTTACAATTACCTTCCAAGGTAAGCCAGTACTATTTTTAGTTCCAAGGATAGATGGGATCTTTAGGGAAAGAAAGTTAAAAGCGTGTGCAAATTTGAGGTCCTGAGCCTGTGAATCTTAAGGTCTGTTTTTTTGCACTCCTAACACAGTGTTTATTACTCATCTCATACTGACTTCAGTTTTGTAACATTTGTGTACCAACAAAATCCTCAGGGACTGGTATTTGTCTCCATTCATCACAGGCAATTAGACTACAGATACATTTATAGAGATGTCTGTCTCTAAAGGTATGTAGACAATTGGGTCAGTGGAGAGTGATCAGTACTTTTATGGCAGATCAACCCTTGGGTTAAGATGAAGGGCAACATTAAATGTTCCTGTTTCTCTCCATTGACTGTAACAGGAGTCTAAGGTAACCAGTTGTAAGGAGAAAGGATGCCTCTTTGGCATCCCAGCCTGGTGGTTGTGGAGCAGTTTTGATACCTCACTGCATGAACTTTTCCCCAAAGCCTCCATCCTGTAGACTACTGTTTTACACACTCACACAAGAGGGGGAATTTCTGGATGTATTCAGGGCTGTTTATGAATTCTGCATGCGATTTTTTGGCTTTGGTTGCTTGGGTTTTTTTTTGTGATTTATTTGCCCTAACAAGACTCTCAGTACTAAACAGTAAAAATATATCAGTACCATCTTTATATTTCTTGTACCATGATGAAACGCCCTATGTAAGGATAAAATCTGAGCAGGAAAGGAACATGTCAGGACAGTAATATGAACAGATTTCCTCTCTGCATTATTCTAAAAAATTGTGCTTTCACACAGCAGCAAGGTGAATGCAAAGGTCAACAAAAATAAGTAATAGATTACTTCTCAGACCTGCCAAATCTACTGTTCTCCCCCTATCATGCCCTTGCCTTAAGAGAATTTTCCAGGAACCCATTCCAGGTTTTTGAAGCCAGATTCCACACACAGTCATTTAACAGAAAATTTAAGATGTGTGTAATTTTTTTTTTCAGTTAATACCTTTGGTCCCAGAAAAACTGACTTTCTCTCTGCGATCTCTTTTCAAACTTCATCATTTAGATTATCCAAATATAAGTTTCTTAGATTGTCTCACACATAATAAACAAACATGGGGGTTTGTTTTTCCTCGGTATGCATATGTTATTCCTCATGCACTACGCAAGTTCAAGACCTCTCTTCCTTTTACAAAGCAAAAGTATGTTACTGTGCATGGTATAGGTCTTATCTGTTCCCACCTTTCCCATGTATCTTGGCAGAGAGATCCCTACAGAGGCTGTTTCCCTGCTGCCTGGCATCTGTTCCCTTGCACAGGAACATCAGGCTAGAAGTCATGGTCTAGTAGTCTTTAGCAAAAGAAAGTCCTACCCCAAACAGCTTTTCAGCTAGCTACAAAAGTTAAGAACATATATGGGATATAAGATGGGAATATATATGAGAAATAATGTCACTCCACTTTACAGAAGTCCACTTCTTTACTGCACCCTACCTGGGTGCAGCTTGAAACGCGTCACAAAAATTTCTTGTCCTCTGACTTCCCATAGTTCTTCCTTTTCTTCCAGAAAAATGTCATGTAGTAGGAGGCAGAAAATGTATGTGAAATCCATAAGGTGCTAAAGACTTCCGTCCTGCAGTAAACAACTTCCCAGGATTTCCAATTAAGATATTATTGCTTAATTAATGTACAAAATCAGTAGCACAAATAGTCCTTGTCACCATCATTACATTTCAATTTTGTGATTGATTACTTGCAACTCCTTTCACGCAGGCTTACGAGAGGATGTAAGTAGATATATTTTATGGTAGACCTTCATATGGAGGCTGAAGTCATAAAAATTATTGGGAAAGAAGAAAGGGGAATAGAGAGATAAACATCAAATGAGAAAGAAAGATGTGAATATAGACAATACATAAACCAAGGAAGATATTCGAGTCATTCCTTTTTCCCCTCAAATGCTTTTCCTTCTCTGTAGGACAATTTAAGACAGTCCATTAAAACTGTCTAGTAACAGAAAAAATTAATAATTTCTGCTTTCCTATTACCTAGTTCCTCATTATTCACTATTCTGCTCTATTCCCTAGTGAGCTGGCACACCACTGCAGGCCAGAAGTATACAGGCAATCAGAAAGACTGTATTCTCCCTCTATTCATTAAATTCTTTTAGGATACTAAAATTGTCTTTTATTCAATTTCTTACTCTTTCCTGCCAAAAGGTTCTGACTTCTTAAGGAGAAATCCAAGACAGCACAATGCTAATTCATTAGATTAGCAAGTGTTATCTCAATATCATTTCTTCTTCTCAAGCAATTAGTCCAACCTGGCCTTGAACACCTCCAGGGATGGGGCAACCACAACTTCCCTGGGCAACCTGTGCCAGTGCCTCACCATTCTCATGGTGAAGAAATTCTTCCTTATGTCTAGTCTAAATATGCTTCTCTCCAGTTTATACCCTTTGCCCCTCGTCCTATCACCACCAATCTTTGTAAACAGTCCCTCCCCGGCTTTTTTGTAGCCTCCTTCAGGTACTGGAAGGTCGCTATAAGATCTCCTCGGAGCTTTCTCTTCTCCAGGGTGAACAACCCCAACTCTCTCAGCTTGTCCTCATCTGGGAGGTGCTCCAGCCCTCTGATCATCTTTGTAGCCCTCCTCTGGACCCATTCCAACAGCTCCTTATCCTTCTTCTGTTGAGGATTCCAGAATTGGACACAATACTCCAGATGAGGTCTCACAAGAGTGGAATAGAGGGGCAGAATCACCTCACTCACCCTGCTGGCCACGCTTCTTTTGATGCGGCTCAGGATGTGGTTGGCCTTCTGGACTGCGAGTGCATATTGCCAGCTCATATGTATTTATACTGTTACAGTTTTGGTTTCTCTTTTCTTCTCAGATAACTTCTTAATAAGTCAAAGGATTTGTTCTGTTGGGGTTTTCTTGTTTGTTTGGTTCATCACTTTTCCATCTGGCAGGTACCGAGCACATTTTTTCATTGATATATCTCTTGTAACTGCAAGTCTTATTGTGTAGCACTAAGGATCACCTCAGAGCCTGCTATTTTATACAAGAAGCTGAGAGTCTTTCTCCTCACATGCATCACTTAACATTTATCTGCAATTAATTTCATCTTTCATTTTATTGCCTAGTCACACAGTCTCATAACTTCCCTGTGTAGTTTTTCATAGTGATCTCCTGTCTTTTATTTTGAATAACTTCATGTCATCAGCAGACTTTATCACCTGAGAGCTCATTCTTTTTTCCAGCTCATTTATGGATGTGCTATCTGGAGAACCAATATGTGCCGTATAGAGAAGAGCTCTCAGCAGAAGGCACTGTGAACCCTTCAACACTTGGACTTTAGTACAAAAGCAGCCACCTCAGAATTTTGTGGTAGAAGTGCCTGACAAATGCTAACAGATGGAGGGTTTTGCAAGCCTTCATTTGGATGTTCCCTATGGAGACAGATGCAGTGGGCTGCAATGATCCAGGCAAGACAAAGGGTTTCCACAATAGACACATCTGAGGAGATAAGAAAATAGTAATTCCCTGATAACATGGGAAGGTTTGCTCGATATTATGGCTGTGTACAGCTTTCTTTAAAAGCTGTGCCCATAATTTGTTAGGGTTAGGAAGATGCTCTGGCCACTACTCTAAAAGCCAGAGGCATGCGCATAGTTATCTTGTTCCAGATGTTTGGTTGAAAGTCAATTTCTCCATTCTTTGAACTGTTTCCACTGGGGATTAGTTTGGGTTTGGTGTTATTATCCTGCTATCTCATTGTTTTAAATCAAATAATACAAATCTGGAAGTAAAGAGCACCTATTATACTGAAATGCAGTTCTTATTGGATGGAATTATTATAAAGGGGCATATTTTGTATCATCTAGGAGATTATACGTCTTTGGAAAAAAAACATCAGTCATCAACTAAATGTGCAATCCCAAAGACAGCTGCAGCAACTAACTGGGCAAATGTAAACTTTGTAAGAAAGATGGTTGCAAATAAGAAGGTGGTTTTCCCTGCATGGAGATGGCAGAGCTATTTGTGAAAGGACACTAATACCTTCATGTAAAAACATATGCCAGAAAAAGAAAAAGGTATCTGAGGTCACAAGAATGTTATTAATATCTGCATTCTCAGGTTTTAACCCAGTGAATGGAAGATCAAGCAAGACAAAATAAATCAAAACTAGAATTGATACTCAAAGTGAAGTAATTGACTGCTGGGTCAAATGGATGTGATGGACTCTAAATACTCTTATTACTTCATGTATTTCAGTTGTGAGTAGATATTTTTGTACAAGAATGATCTAACTGAAACAGAAATTTTATTCCCATTATACAAGCTGTTTTGTAGCTGATATGGCCTTTTTCATGCTTAGGGCTTTAAAATACATAGATATATAAACTCAGCTGCAGACAAGAGAGCAACTGTGTCTGAACTAATATTTATGGAGAGGAGTTCAAACGATCAGAATATATATTGCTTAACATGAATTTTAGCAGCAAAACCAGAATTATATTGCATACATAGACTCTATAAAGTGGCAAGGCATTCACAGTCCTTTATTTCTACATCTCTGTGGTCAAATTACAAAGTCTTCTTCTCACAATAGCAAAAAGATCTCTACATATTTCAATTACTGTTATGACAAATGGTTTCATATTAGTGTAAGCCTTTGTGCTGGAATTTTAATAGGTAAAAATCATCTTCTGCAAGTTGTGAACTGTAAGGTATACTCCAAGTCAGAAATACCTTCCCCATAACAGAGAAGTGATCACTAGTGGGATTTTCTTACAGCTGCTCTCAACTCAAGCACGAGTATTTCCATCAGATGGTAGAATAGATGTTCCTGAAGAACTAGATTTGAAGGAATTGATACACAATACATTGTAACTGTCTATAGTCATTTTTATTAGTACTGAAAATGGTGATTTATCATGCCTTCAGTATTTTTTATGTAAAATATTATGTGGAACCGATGCAATTGCAGTCAGTAATATGCAGTTATAATCCCCATCCAAAACAGTATCTTAGTCCTTTTCAAAACATATTAATCTCCATACCACCTCTGTTAGGCAGTATTAATTACAATTTGCCATTGTTTTATAGAAGAACTGGAAACATAGTCTCTGTGCATACTGCTTTCTGAAAGCAAATTCACCAATTGACCATGTTATTCACCACAAGGAGTGATGCAAGAGATAGGTTTAGGGTAAGCCAGCTCCTGCATAGAGCTGGAAAATCTCCAGTATCTTCTGCATTTTAAAGTGCATTCAAAGGCAGTGTTACCGACAAAGACAGTAGATATATCCCAGCAGCGTGAGTGTGGCCATACTGTATTTCTTGCCTGCCTTTGCAGTGGCATCACAGGACTAACATGCATGCAGGGGAGCCCAATACTATTCTTAGAAGGGACTGGGTTACCATTTACAAGGCAAAGTGGGATTTTTAGTCAGTTCTCATTCTGGTTGCATACAAGGACAAGGTAGGTCATAGAATCATAAAATCATAGAATAGCTAGGGTTGGAAGAGACCTTAAAGATCATCGAGTTCCAACCCCCCTGCCATGGGCAGGGACATTCCACTAGATCACGTTACCCAAGGCCACATCCAGCCTGGCCTTGAACACCTCAAGGGATGGGGCAGCCACTACTTCCTTTGGCAGCCTGCGCCAATGCCTCTCCGCTCTCATGACGAAGAAATTCTTCCTAATGTCTAGCGTAAATCTGCCCCTCTCCAGCCTATATCTGCTCCCCCTTGTCCAATCAACACAAGCCTTTATGAATAGTCCCCCTCCAGCTTTCTTGTAGGTTCCTTTCAGCTACTGGAAGATACCCAGAACCAAGTCTCCAGAGTGAGAAACGAGCTTCTGACATTGCTGTGGCCAGGCAGCTCAGCTTCAGTATAGATGCCAATGCTTAGATGAGGTAACTTGCCTTGTATTACACAGAGAGTATGTGATAAAGTAGGGAACTGATTCTCTTTCCATATCCCACTAATACTGTAGCACTGTGTATTTTTGAAAAGTCATACAAACTGTTACTATTTAGCATTCACAAAACTCTTAGAAGGCAGAACATTATTCCCCTCCCCAACATAAGAGAGATATGGAACTGTTGGAATAGGTCCAGAGGAGGCCACGAAGATGATCAGAGGGCTGGAGCACCTCTGCTCTGAGGTGCTCTGAGGATAGGCTGAGAGAGTTGGGGTTTAGCCTGTTTAGCCTGGAAAAGAGAAGGCTCCAAGAAAATCTTATAGTGACTTTACAGTACCTGAAGGGGCTACAAAAGAGCCGGCGAGGGTCTTTTCACAAGGGCATGTACCAACAGAACTAGGGGTAATGGCTATAAATTGGAAGGGGGAAGACCGTTGGTGAGACCGCTCCTCAAATACTGTGTTCAGTTCTGGCACAAGAAGGATGTTGAAGCTCTGGAGCGAGTCCAGAGAAGAGCAACGAAGCTGGTGAAGGGGCTGGAGAACAGGCCTTATGAGGAACGGCTGATTCTATGATTCTATGATTCTATGATTCTATGATTCTATGATTTATATTAGGCAGTAGAAAGAAAATATTCACAATAGGGTGGTGAGGCAGTGGCACAGGTTTCCCAGGGAAGTTGTGGATGCCCACTCCTTGGAAGTGTTCAAGGCCAGGTTGGATGGGGCCTTGAGCAGCCTGGTCTGGTGGGAGGTGTCCCTGCCCATGGCAGGGGGATTGGAAGTGGATGTTATTTTAAGGTCTCTTCCAACCCCAAACCATTCTATTTTACTATGATTCAATGATTCTGTACTATGCACATAGACATTGGTCCTGAATCCAAAGGCTGCAGTGTTTAACTAATACAGACCATAGATTAGAATTTTCTGTTCACCTTCAAATTCAAGACATAGCATCACAGGAGATCAAATCTTTGCAAGGTCTATCCAGACCACTCAGTAGGCTATTTTGCCATCTTTCCCTATAATTAACCATAGCAAGTAGCAATTAACAAGGGTGCTTTAAATCATTGAGTTAATGTTCTTTTAAAACAGATACAAGGTAAATGGAACCGTGGACAATCTGTCTGGCTTTCTCTTCTCGAGCATGTCAAAGGCACCTAGAAACTTGGCTCCTAAGTACTACTAAGCAGATTTAGACCCAAAGGGCATGAGACACATAAAAATTAGTCTGACTTTAAGAGAAATGGAAAGGGTAGATTGGCAGCATTACATCAGAGAAGACAGTCTGCTGAGCTTAAAAAACAAATATAATATGATACTAGGTTGTACTATTCCTTGATACTCTTAGACTTCAGGTGACTTTAATGAGCTACTTTCTCTCTCACGTTGGCAGCATTATTATGTAGGAGAAGAATATAATGCTCTTGTGTATCATTTATTGTCCCCAACCTCTAGATGCTTAATCTCTTGCTCTGGGGAGAATTTTCAGAGTTTGACCCCAAATTCTCAGGACATTCAGAAATGCCACAGTAAGCATAGCTGCAGACATGAACAATAAAGTAGATATTTTAAAAAGTATATAGGAAACTGAACTGCCGGTGTAACTCATTGCCACAAAATATACTAAAGCTAAGAATTCAAGAGCAAATACAAATGACTGGAGGATTCATGACTAATGAGAATATCCGTGTTTAAAATTATTTAAATCAAACACAAACCGAAGGAACGATTAATTGGAATTAAACAGAGTATATTCCCACAGAATGATGGGAACAAAAGAGTATCACTGTGAAATCATGGAACACATCATGGAACAGATCCTCCTAGAAGCTATGTTAAAGCACATGGAGGACATGGAGGTGACTGATGGCAGACAGCATGGGTTCACCAGGGGCAAATCCTGTATTACCAACTCAGTGGCTTACTATGATGGGGTGACTGCAGCAGTGGACATGGGAAAACTGATGGATGTGATCTATATGGGCTTCTGTAAAGCCTTTGACACAGTCTCCCACAGCATCCTTCTCTCTAAATTGGAGAGATATGGATTTGATGGGTGGACTATTCGGTGAATAAGAAACTGGTTTGAGGGTCGTCTTCAGAGAGCAGTGGTCAATGGCTCAAAGTCCAGAGGGAGATCTGTGACAAGTGGTGTCCCTCAGGGGTCCGTACTGGGACTGGTGCTGTTTAATATCTTCATCAATGATATTGGCAGTGAGATTGAGTGCACCCTCAGCAAGTTTCCAGATGACACCAAGCTGAGCGATATAGTTGCCACACCAGAAGGACGAGATGTCACCCAGAGGGACCTGGACAGACTAGAGAAGTGGGCCTCTGAGAACTTCATGAGCTTCCACAAGGCCAGGTGCAAGGTCCTACACCTGAGTCGGGGCAATCTTTGTTTTCAGTACACAGTGAGGGGTGACATTTGAGAGAGGGGTGAGATTGAGAGCTGCCCTGCAGAGAAGGACTTGGGAGTACTGGTCAATGAGAAGCTCAAAATGAGCCGGCAGTGTGTACTCACAGCCCAGAAGGCCAACCGTATCCTGGGCTGCATCAAAAGAAGCGTGCCCAGCAGGTCAAGAGAAGTGATTCTTCCCCTCTATTCCTCTCGTGAGACCTCATCTGGAGTATTGTGTCCAGTTCTGGAATCCTCAACATAAGGAGGATATGGAGCTGTTGGAGCGGGTCCAGAGGAGGCCACAAAGAGGATCCAAGGGCTGGAGCATCTTCCATATGAGGACAGGCTGGGAGAGCTGGGCTTGTTCAGCCTGGAGAAGAGAAGGCTCTGAGGAGATCTTATAGTGACCTTCCAGTACCTGAAAGGCACCTACAAGAAAGCTGGTGAGGGGCTATTCATAAAGGCTTGTGATGATAGGACAAGGGGGAATGTGTATAAAATACAGAAGGGCAGATTTAGACTGGACATAAGGAAGACTTTCTTCACCATGAGAGTGCTGAGGCTCTAGAACAGGTTGCCAAGGGAGCTTGTGACTGCCGCATCCCTGGAGGTGTTCAAGGTCAGGTTGGATGGTGCCTTGGGTAACCTGATCAAGTGGAACGCGTCCCTGCCCATGGTGGGGGGGTTGGAACTGGATGACCTTTAAGGTCCCTTCCAGCCCACAGCTATTCTATGATTCTGAGACAGTATGATCAGGAGGTGGTACTTATTGTGTGAGAGTGAGCACTGTTGTGGTGTGAAATAAAGCCTTCATACTTGCATAGCAGCAAGTATTACAACTATAGCCTTTTATTTGCTATGCCCGGAGCTTAGGCAAAACCTAATCCTAATCATAGTGGGATCCTTTCCTGTGGTAATTTCTAGTATGTGTAAGTGTAAAATACTCTTTGTCAAAATATTCTTATTCTCTTTTTGCTGACTGGGAACAATGAAGCAAGATGAAATTAATTACGGAATGGGAAATGATGCCTAATAGTCTAGTAATCAGACTGGCAGTTAAGAAATCTGCAGTGTGCTCCACTTTTAGTTACAGTGAGTTGATATGTGGTTTTGGGACTTTGGGAATACATTTTCTTCTGCCTTTATTTGTATCTGAACCCAGCAAATAATTGAACTCTTTGAATTGGAGTAAATAATATGAAATGTATAGGCATGCTTTCATATTCAGGAGAAAAGCCATTAATAAATATCAAAGTGGGAACTTCTCCCATCATGAAATATTCTTAAAAATTATGAACTACAGTGTTCTTGACTGATAAGTCACAGAATAGTAGCTTGATCCACTAGGAAACCTTCAAAGTTTAACATCTAGCATCATCTCAGATTTTTCCCACTAGCACAGAAAGAGGCTCTCATTTCAAGCTCTGTAAAGCCCACTAAGCATAGATGTTATTTCTTTCTCACAACATAGCTTCTACAAGATTTCCCATGAAAAAGTTTGCTGTGCACTTTGTTTTTTATTTAAGATTTAAAAGGGTGATTAATTTGGCTCTCTTTTGAGTCAAAGATGGTTGATTTAGTCCATGAATCAATTCACCTCCTGTTAGTGTGAAAAACTGAAGTGAAAATTCTTTGAAGATATGGTAGGCGTCAAAAAAAACAGGGTAAAAGAACAGTAGAAGATCAGTTAGACTGAACTCCTGCTCTGGAATGGGATAAAAAACTTTATAGTAGGAAACAGTCTTAGAGAAAATGTTTCTCAGGAGAAGTAGCTCAGATTTAGTATCAAAGGGTATGTATAATGAAAAGTAGAAGAATATGAGAAACCAAAAATGAATTGCTGTTCATGAAGTAGAGGTTCCTTACTCTGTCCTTCTATACAATTTAACATAACTGTTTTTGGGGGAAATGAAATCGCCACACTTAGCAAAACCACCGCTGTCCCACTCAGACAGTATAAGAGGAAGTACCTAAGTTTAAATACATGTGTTACAAGGAACAGATTTTTAAAGGTATTTGGGCACCTAATTCTTATCCTTATTTTCTCTATTACCTTTTCTGTTTGTGTTACACTCACTATTATCAACCTCTATTTTGAAAAAAAGGAAAAAAGGAGGACCTGAGGAACTATAGACCAGTCAGCTTCACCTCTGAGCCCAGCAGATCTTGGAGCATATCTTCCTGGAAACTACGCTAAGCCACATAAAAGATAAGGAGAACGTTGATGATAGCCAACATGACTTCACTAAGAGCAAATCATGCTTGATAAATTTGGTGACCTTCTATGATGAGGTTACGGTGCTGGTGGATAGGGGAAGAGCAACTCATGTTTTCTACCTGATCTTATGAAAACCAAGTTTGCCGGCGACACCATGGTTTGTGGTGCAGTTGACCCTGTGGAAGGAAGGAATGCCATCCAGAGGGACCTTGGCAAGCCTGAGAGGTGGCCCATGCGAAACTCATGACGTTCAACAAGTGCAAGGTCCTCGATCTGGGTCAGGGCAATCCCAAGCACAATTACAGGCTGGATGGATAATGGATTGAGAGTCGCCCTGTGGAGGACTTTGGGGTGGGGGTGGATGAGAAGCTCAACACGAGCCAGACATGTGCACTTGCAGCCCAGAAAGCCAGTTGTATCCTGGGCAGCATCAGACGAAGTGTAGCCAGCAGACTGAAGAAGGTGATTCTCTCCCTCTACTCTTCTCTCATGAGACTCCACCTGGAGTACTGTGTTCAGCTCTGGGGCCCCAACATAAGAAGGACATGAACCCATTGGAGCAGGTCCAGAGGAGGGCCACAAAGATGATCAGAGGGATGGAACACCTCTTCTATGAAGAAAGACTTTGAGAGTTGGGATTTTTTAGCCTGGACAAGTGAAGGCTCCGGGACATCTGGAAAGATACTAAAATCTGCTTCTATTGGTTCTGACAGGTACCATTCAAGACTGGTTGAAGAGCTGTGCCTTTCTGCAGTAGCATCAGAAGGACTAGGAGGATACCAGAGGCATTTCAAATAGCACCAGATATTGACCTCCTGAAAATGGAATACATGCCTAGTGCTTCAGTAAGACACCAATCCACAGCACAGATTGGGGGGCAAAACATCCAATTATCACTCATTTTTAAGCAATTTTAAATCACTAAGTTACTTTCTTTAATCAGGTTTATGTTGATAATAAGAAATAAAATCTAATGAATTAACCAAGTTAATTGTCACAATATCCACTTAAATTACTTCCTAGCAAATCATAGAGGAGTTTAATTCTGTTTATTGACACACACTGCACTCGAGGGCTTTTTGAACAGCAGTGTTTTCCCATAGAAACACATTGTGATATGTATTTTGGATCTTATTTCTATTATTACTAGTTGTGTAACTAGTTGGGAATAACTGACAAAGGATCTCACTGTTTAAAAAGGAGTGTTTTAGGTTAATTTGGCTACATGGTCCTGGAAAAAAAAAAAAGGATAAATACACAAATTCTTTTATATCCACTGAACTAATTGCTGAAATTTTGATTGCTGTCATAAACGTTTCATAGCAAACACTCTCTTTCTTCTCTTTAAATCAAAAATTATATTGACTTAAGAGGAGAAAGACATGGTTTTAGCTGTCCTTGAGAATGTTTAAATTGCTGGATTCACATACATAAATTTCAGGAGAAGAATTCACAAAGAAGAATAAAAGAAAGACTTTCTTTGACTGTAACACCATCCATTACTGAATAGTATCCTGGCTAGACTGGATTCCACGAAGCAGGTGGAAAAAAGAATACTTGAAAGGTAAACATTTTGTTATTGCCTTTGACAGCTGAAAGACTTTCCCAAGGCATAATTAACAATGCAATAGTCTTTTCTTTTTGTAGTGTTGTTTTTGCAATCCAGGGCTCTAAAGAAGCACAGAAAAAAATATGTAGGGTGGAACAAAAATCATAAAGTTCACAGGTATCAGTTTAGAGTTAGAAAATCAGAAAGTCAGACATCAGAAAAGTATTCTTAAACTATGAGGAAAATCATGGAATGCTCTAATTTTCCTGGAAAAACAACACCATCTAAATGCAGTGTGGAACTTGGTTGAGTGGACTTTCTGTTGGAGTATTACATATATTAAAAATAAGCATTAGGCTCATAAACAAAAATTGGGAATAACAAATAATCAAATGGCAACAAATGGTTTTCTGAGCAGCTGAAGTCTACCATGTTCTACATGACTGGTTTTTTCTCCCTAGTTTTTTGATAACTGTACTAGAGAATTGATTCCTATATGGAATCTTTTTTGCTATGACCTTTCCAAGCCTTAACAGTAAGAAACAGTGGTAATAAAAACCAGTTACATATAAGAAAAAGTTTTGCACTTACCTCAACTGGTTCTAGCTCTAGGAAGCCTATATTGCATACAGGAAAAGAGGCTGTGATTTGGCAATACCTAAGCCTGCAAGTAAATGGAATCACTGAAATATAATACTGCAAGATGTGTAGCAGTGAAAGCCCTTGGATGTCCTGAAGCATTAAGCACATAGCTTTAATCATATGCATGATTGCTTTGTGCAATCAAAAAGAGGGCGATGGTGATGACTTAGGACAGTAGATATTACATACATTAAATCTCACAAGCAAAAGTAAGAGCTGAAGCATTGTTTGCAAGTACTAATAGCAGCAATGAAAAACATAGTCAGTTTTCTTTGTGCGGTAATACCTTACCTTTGGTATCCTAATTGTTTTTTAGTGCCAAATTTTTCATTATTCATGACCTGCACAAAATAGTCAAGGGATAAAAAAGTTGTTTGCGCTGAAAACATGTTATTTAATGATTGAACTCTGATTAAAACTAACCAATGCATTCCCAAATAGCACTTTTCAGTGAAATTCTGAAGTTCAAGGAACAACTTATGCATAATACTTCCATTATCTTAACACAAATGTCAAAATCCCTTGGGATAAAAGTCTTCTTTGGAGAAACATATCATACAACACAAGAGTTAATGGACTAATTATGAAATGATGAAATCACAGCAGAATATTTAGAGCTACAATGATAAAGTAGTTAAGTGGAACAAGTAGTTTAAATCGTATCAGCTGGGAATGATCGTATCAGTGCTGGGTCTGGGGCTGTTGGGTTCAAATTCAGCCATCAGGAAGATGATTATCTATGTCTATGAAACACAGCAAAAATAAGGAATGATGGGATATGAAGCTCTCAGTTACTGTTTAGGTAAGTTAATACACTAAGAATAATTACACAATGATCCAAGAGGAAAACTAATAAATCTGAATGCATCCATTTGGTATCATCTGTAAAGGATTCAGATTATAGCTGTCATAGCTGGTAGAATCAGATCTCCAACTTCTTTACAAATGTTCTCCAAAACTTACAACCCTCAAAACATAGACACAAAAATCATAATGTTGATTACAAAAAAGAATGTAATAAATTATCTTTTTCCAGTCACTTGGAATTATCTTTTTCCATTCAGCTGCTGTCCAGCTGGGTTCATCGACGAAAGCTTTTACATATGCAAAGATATTAAGTCTTGGAGTAAGTAAAGATGAATCACTGATTTCATGAACTGAAGACAGGACAGGATGGCTACAAGGTCTTCATTAAGTTGGTGATGGGCATCTGGCCGATCAGAGAAAAAAATCCACAAAGCCAAACTTTGCAAGGCCCTATTCTTTAGCAAGTGCTTAATTTATCAATGTTAACTTTACATAGGGGCCTATAACTAATCACATTAGTTTGATTGACTGTGAATTAGCCACACATTTTTGGCTAAGGGAATGGTAATGCACTGTGCTGAATGTGGTTGTTCTATTATCCAAAGATTAATTGCATGATTGACAGATTACTGAAATGAGCAAGAAAAAAACGGGAACGGGATTAAATACTAACAAAATATGTATTAAATCAATTATATATGATTTTGTCTTGGTCCATAATTAAATTTTATTTTATATTTCTTCCTCTGTAGATCATTGCTGATATTCTATAGCAGGAAACCAAAGACCTAATTTTATTCTATGTTATTTAGAGCACAGCTCATTTTGCAGGAGAGGACACATGAATAAAGAGCTGGAACATGTGAAGGTCAAGAAATATAACCACAACACAATTATTTTCAGTTGTCTAGGGACAGCTATTTTTTCCTTTAATCTAAAAGAAGGGCTATATATTATGAGCCTTATAATGAAGAACAATACATAATGATCTCCAGTAAAAAACCAAGTTGCATTAAAGCTCATTATAAATTCATCTCTTTTACAACATGTTTTACATAAATCAAAAAGAACTAAATGTGAGTAAAATTAATCAAACCTTTAAATGTCATCTTATTAAGCAGATGAATGCCATGCAACAACGGCCTTAACCAAAAGGAATAAAGAAAATATCAGAAAGGGAAAGCATGCAGATATCAATATTTAGAAAGTTCACCCTTTGTAACTTTTACACTGCAAACGTGAGGGATGAAGGGGCAACACTGAAAGGCTAAGAATACGGTCTCTCAGCACAAAAAGAGCAAAGGGATAAAGAGAATGCAAAAGATGACAGCACTTGGATAAAAGCCAGTCTTCTAAAGACAGACGCACAGTATAATAGAAGAGAATGGCAGACATCCCAAATCAATTATGGAAGATTACTACAGCATAGGCGAATATCAGAAAGTCTAAGATGTGGATAACAAAGTTTGAGAATAGCTACAAAAAAAAGGAAGAAAATGTGAATGTGGGGAGATGATAGGAGGAAAATGAAGGCAATCATAATTATAAATCAAAGAAAGGCACAAATGTATTGTGATTTCACTAACTCTGTTTGACACTTCTGTATGAACTACACAAGTTCTCAAATGATTGATCATAGACTGTGCCTAAGACAGTAATGCAGTGGGTGTGGAACATATTGAGACATCTCATCCTGCAACCAGGTAGACTGTCACTTGAAATTCAGTACTTCTGAAAAGATATAAATTTGTGTAAGCTCCCAAGAGCTTAACCTACTCCAACGGGGAGATATTCTTACCAAACTGGGCATGTCTAACATGACAGATTTCCATTTTTTTAAATTAATAATTTTTAAAGGAGACTAACAAAAACCTGCAAATAAACTCCTGCTCATAAATCAGGTCTGTTTGAAAGTAAGCCCAAGGCCACTTCCATCACTCCCTCAGGAAGTGGAAAATGATCACTGTGGGTATCTTAAAACTCAAGATGAAGGTGAAGTAAATGCTGGGCAAGGTAATTCAACATACATTAATAACTGGTTGCTTGAACTACAGCTAATAATCACTTACTTGGACTACAGCTGATGGCTGGCAGTTGCATTGAAATTGGATCTGGAAATATACAGCTGACAGGAGGTAAAGCTCTTAAAATCATCTACTGTTCATCTTTTATGAATAACAGACTAACATTCCTTATTCATTTCTTTAAGCCACAGCTCCTTCCACTCCAATTATGGGCTGAATTCCAAGCTAAGAAAGCACATCTTCCTTGGATTCAACTTTTTCTTTGTGCTTCTTGAATATTTAATATAAGAGCAATGTTTCTCATTTTTCATTTTAATCTCTGCTTACACCATTTAAAGCGTAACAGACTTGGAAGGGAGTTGTCAGGCAAACAGAAATTGTTCCTTACGCATAATTTGCTTTTTCCACTGTGCGTTCTGCAACAGAATTTAAAAGAATGCATTATTATTCCTTCTGTGGAGAGTTATGACCTTATTTTGTTTATAAAAATACTAAGAACAAATGACACAAAAATGGTCATACTGTAAATCATAAATTGGCTACCTGCCTCACAGTCAGAGCTAGGTTACTAAAACTGACTAGATCTGAGGATGATCTTAAAATACGGTCTCTTTGTTTTGCAAATACATTAGAAGACAGTGTGTGTGTGTGTGTGTGTGCAGGTGCATACAGCAAATTATTCTAACAAACAGTAAATAAACAGTATTGTGTGCATAGGTAAAAGTGTCAGGTCTAAGAATACAGTCAAGCAGTAACTGCCAATACAGAATCTTACACAAACACCACTGTTTTCAATTACTTAAATTCCTTCCCTGTTAAAACTGTGAAGTTTGATTAGAAAACATTGTTTGAACACTGTCATAAAATCAGCAGTAATCCTCCTTTATCACTTTTTATCCAAGAAAGAACCCCACCATTTTGCCCTCTAAAAATTGTTCTCTTCAGATCTCAGTGTCGCAGCTGATTCTTTTCCACATTAGTTTACTTTGACAACTGACTCAAGACCAGAGCAGCAGATTCCTTCCATTACCTGGAACGCACTAAAAGAAAGCTGGGGAGGGACTATTTACAAAGGCTTGTAGTGACAGGACAAGGGGCAAGGGGTATAAACTGGAGAGGGGCGGATTTAGACTAGACATAAGGAGGAATTTCTTCACGATGAGGATGGTGAGAAATTAGAACAGGTTGCCCAGGGAAGTTGTGGCTGCCCCATCCCTGGAGGTGTTCAAGGCCAGGTTGGATGGAGCCTTGGGCAGCCTGATCTGGTGGGAGGTGTCCCTGCTCACGGCAGTGGGGTTGGAACTGGATGATCTTTAAGGATCCTTCCAACCAAAACTATCCTATCTTTAAGGTCCCTTCCACCCCAAATTATTCTATGATTCTATGATTCTATAATTCTGTAGTCCTGAAAACTGAAGCAAGGATATTTCTCTCACAGGTAAATATTGCAGATTTCTTTATCGGAATTTTTGCTTGCTGTCTTAGATTTATATCAATGCCATGATGTGCTCAGTATAAAACACCTATCCTTTTTACAGTAACCGTGTGGCACACTGGTTTTTGGCCATGCAGAGTTGCAGAGTGCAAATTCAGATGTTAGATTGTTAAGTACAATTCTTTTCCACCTCCATTGACTTCTGATACAGGGCAGCTGCCAGTATAACTATACGATCAGCAGATCTCTCCAACACATCTTTCTAACAGAGTGAGTAGTCCCACAGTCCTTATTTGAACTGCAGGTGGGGAATGGTGGTAATGCAAATATGCCCAATCATGTGCTGAACTAGTCAGTGTTAATGGAATGACTAAAAACTTCATAGTCCATTTCTCCTCTCCTTTCCTAAGCACAATTACAACTGCAGCAGACAAACTATTGCAATGCCTCTATATACTGTGGCTGCAGATGATGCACTCTTCTGAAAACCAGGTTTCCAAAATTAGTAAGCAATTTTGGAACGACAGGTCTAAATCAGTTCTCTGCTGTTCTGCAGTAAACTAAATCAAGTCAGACTTAGAATTCATGTCTCCAAATCCCATTTCCAGTATGTTAGATGTTAGTGCTGTGCCTAAGAAGGTCACCAAATTCTCATACACTCGTCAGTGGATTCATAATGGCTAATAAGAAGGTTACATAATCTAAACCTGCTTAATGAAAATTCCCATCATCATACAGCCACAAGTGAGCCTACAGCAGAGCCTCTAATGCCTGATCCTGCTGAGTTCCACCGTCCAGGGAAGTTTCTGAGCAAGTGAAGTGCAGATGAAAGGAAGTTAGGAAGGAAAGGCAAGGGTAGCTAATGCTGTTTGGTGAGCCTGAAAGACTTCTTGCTGCTCAAAGAATATCCCTAAGACTTACACCAGGAGGGTACATGAAAGATGCCTTGTAAGTTTAGCATAAAATGTCTGAGGAACTATGAATCAAACAGTACAATCACCTCCTGCCTGATGCTGCAGTACCTGAGATTTTTTAAGTAGCAGTATTGCACAAACAGTTCTAAGTGCTTAGTCAAGGTTCTTCTCCCTTTACACAAGTCTGTTACATCAGCATGCAAAGTCACTACTCTGCATGCAATGGTACAGTGCAGCTTTGTCAGGAAGAAACAAGGAGAAAATTTTGTTAGACGTTTTAGCCTAATGAATTGAACACTAACTTGGACTACCATTTGTTACCTGATAATTTTGTGCCATATGACATTTGACAAATAATTTTAACCAATGTTTTCCCTACCTCCACAGTGTGAATGTTAGCAAACACCTAGCCAGCTTCCACAGAAATGTTCTGATGATTTGGCCATTTTCATAAAAACTTTTGAAAATGCAATGTCTTTACTAATTCCAGAGGAATACTGGACAAAGGACTAGAGCTGAGATGAACACAGGCTTACAAGGCTGCATGCAAGCTCTGTTGCCTGCTACAGAACCAAGAAAGGCTAGAAGTTTCTCAGTGAGAGCTGGTAAAACCACATATTACTAATTTGCCCTCCTTTCCTACTATAAGACTCCCTTTTCAAACTTTAACTGTTTGAACTGAAATGCAACATTCCAGGTGTCTTCCTCAGGCTGATGTCTGTTCATTCCCAGAGATTAAGATATTCCATTAAGATTGCCATGCCAAACTTCCAAAAGGCATTCTGTGCAACCTTAATTTGATCCCTTGTGCATATTTGTTACAAAGCCAACAAATAACATGATCAGAAGCAATTTTTCCTTATGGAGTCTCTGCTTCATTCAGTGCCCAGAATGGAAGTCATCACAGAAGGCAGGATTCACCTGCCCTGCCTTCAAACATCTGCAGCCCTGGTGTTTATACCTGAACTAGTCACTTTGGGCTCCTCTCAGTGCCACTGAAAAAAGAAACGGGTCTGTCCAGGACTTAATTTAGCTTATTCTTAGACTGATAACTAAAACATATAAACCCTGTCCAAAAACTGGCGATTTTTGTCTATGGTTAAATGCCGTATTTTACTTGGCAGACATATGCCAGGCACTTAATTCAGGTGCTACAGTGCAGAGTGAAGTATGTCATCATCCCCTTTCTCAGGTGGGATTGGAGTGCAGATAGGTTAAGGTAGACAGTATCCACTACGTTTAGACACTAAGATTTATGAAGCTTGGCATTATGTAGCATTACACATATTCAGGAAACAAATTCTGTTAACTTCAAATATAGTTATGCATGCTCTGCACTTCTTCAAGTCGGACCCTACTGTCTCCAGCTGAACATCCAGACAGTGAGAAACACAGCACTAGAGACCAGCTGTGAGAAATTTTGCTTACGCCATCTATGTAGCAACACAAACAGGTGGGTTTAGAAACCTTTTCATGGCACTCAACTGCCTCAGGGGTTCAGTTTTCTTTTCCACCCATCTCCAGCCTCACTCGCTTCAACAAATGAAGTAAAGCTTCTACAGACTATCTCCTGTTGTGCTGTAAAATCGTGATTCATCTCCTCCATTATCCACACTGAATCCTATGAGAAAAAGTAGTTTGCACACCCGACAATCAAAGCCTATGTCCTATATATCTAAAAGGGAGGCTGAATTAGGATTCAAAAAGCATTTTATGAAAAAAAGCATGAAATGTTCTAACGTCAAATTCCTGTGATCGTTCAGGCTGAAATTAATTTGCCCCAACTTACATTTCCTTAAGTTAGAATTCTAAATCAGCACTAATCACCCATAGTTTTCTATGGGTGAAGAGAAAGCCATTAGGGGGAAGGGTAGGACAAGGAGAATGCAACATTTCCTAGACTAATTATGAAAATGATATGTTAGATTAAGCACCCTCTAGTGGTATTTGTTTCTCTCACAGACTGCAAAAGGAGCCTATGGTGTCTACATCAGATTTAGTGTTTTAAGTTTTGTTTACCCTTCTAATTTTTGTTTTCTGAGTCTAACTTTAGAACAGATTATTCCTACATTGGTTAATACAGTACATAAGTACTTTAAAATGCCCACAATGAGTGCAGGAATGCAGAAATCTTTCGTTTCTCTTTTTTTCAGCGAGTGTTTTTATCTCGTTGGGCCATTCCAGAGGTCTCTGGAGAGACCTTGGTATTTTATTTAGAAAGTACTTCTGAATGAAAATGGAGGTAGATAAATGACAAAGTGTATTTTACTGTACATGCTACTTCCTAGGAATGCATTGAATTAGTATGCTTTGTTGGGTTCTCCCCCAGGAGACTGATTTAGTCTAACGATAGCGCAAGGTCATTAGCACAGTATCAGCATAAATTCTGCTTAACCAATGCCAGGTGGTTAACTAGTTTATGTTAATGTGTTATGTGTGTAAAACTGTGAACTCAGCTCCTCTGTATGACAATGTAATCTGAAGGAAGAGTTGGGCAGCCTGAATTTATTCCCACTAATTCAAAACCAGAAATAAATCATTCTTACCGCTGCCCCAATGATAAGCTGAAGACTGTAATGTATTGCTGTCTAAAGCAGATTGAAAATAATGCTTTTTTCATAAAAAGCTGATTTACGAACTGTATATATTTAAAAGAAACAAACAAGTATTCTTAATATATTTTCCCCAATACATACAAATCAATTCCATTTGAAAAGCAGGTTGCTTATATATTGCACTCTGTTGTATATGGGTTCTATTTTCAGTATGATGTAAAATTATCTTCTTTGAAAAGAAGGAACTGTAAGTACAGAGTACATTTTAAGATACACAAGACTGAATGTAGGGTCTTGCACAAAGGTTAGAGCATCCCCAGACTGGAGGGATGAATGGACTGAGAGCAACCCTGTGGAGAAGGACTTGGGGACACTGGTGAATGAAAAATTGGACATAAGCTGGCATCTGCATCCAGCTCTGAGGTCTTCAGTACCAGAAAAATATGGCAAGTCTAGAGGAGGGCCATGGAGATGACTAGAGAGCTAGAACACCTCATGCGAAGAAAGGCTGAGAGTGTTGGGGTTGTTCCACCAGGAGAAGAGAAGGCTCTGGGGACACCTAATAGTGGCCTTCCAAGGTCTATAGGGGGTTTATAAGAAAAGCGTAGAGAGACTTTTCACCAGGGTCTGTAGAGACAGGACAAGGGATAATGGTTTTAAACTGAAAGAAGGCAGATTTAGATTGGATATAAAAAAGATTTTTTTTTTCACAGTGAGGGTTATGAGACATTGAACAGGTTGCCCAGAGAAGCTGTGGATGACCCGTCACTGGAAGCACTCAAGGTCCTTGTTGGATAGGGCTTTGAGCAACCTGATCTAGTGAAAGATGTTCCTGGCCATGATAAGGGGGCTGTTCCGGATGATCTTTGAAGGTTCCCTCCAATCCAAATCATTCCATGATTCTATGATGCAAATTCCCAGAGCCAGAGTATTGAGCCCCAAAGTTTTTCTATTTTGACCCTTAGATTCTGGATTTGCTCATTTAATGGTGCCCAGTTGCCAATTCTCAAATTACTGTAAAGGCCTCATTTTGCTATATCTGTGACATAAAGGTGTGTCAAGTGGAAGTATGACAAGATTGCTTTCCAAGCACAAACCTACACACAGTACTAAGATGGTCAGCAATAGAAACGTGGTTCTCCATTGCGCATTTCACATTTCTTACTACAAGAGAGAAATTTCCCTTTTTGTGAAATGGTGTTGGATAATTCTTGAGTAGGAAAGAAGAACAAAAAATAAACGAAGCTGAGGTTTTTTGGGCAGTTGTACTTAGTAAGTATCTCCATTGCACATGTACACCCAGACCTCAAAGAGGAATGAAATTACCCATGAAGAAAAGGAAAAAAAAAAATAAAAATCCCAGAGTCATGGCTCAGCAGTTTTGAAATAGTGTCCACAGGATGAAAAAGTGGTGTTGTGTAAAACTGAAAAGAAAAGATGAAAGACAAACTGTGACTCAGGGAGATGTAATTTAGGAGGACAAGGGAAAGAAATACATAACTAAAAGGTTCAGTACTCATAAAATCCTGAAAATATTACAATAAACTTCTGATGATCTAGATGACTGAATGGAGGACTTCGTATAGGACGTATGCTTATGAAGGCTGCTCAGAACTTCAGCTATCAGGAAACCAAAAGGGAATCTTTAATGAACAATGGACAACATTTGATCTCTTTCCTTTCTTCTCAACTGAGGACAAACTGCAAAACAGTAGATGACAAGAAGTTCATGTGCCATCTTTGTGGTGCCAGGACGCACTTCCTTCCCTGATGTTTCAGCATCAAGGTACATTTCAGTCTTTACATCACCGCTCAGATGGTATGCTCCAAATCGTTCACAGAAGAATAATTTACAGAATTTGAGAGTGTTCCCATGCTGAAAATATGCTGGAGAAGGAAAATGCTCAAGTAAAGAGAAGGAAAATGTTTCCTGTCCCAGAGGAGTGAACACAGAATAGTCCAGAGGGAATGTCTGGGAAGGATAACACACAGAGGAACATACACCATACTTTTGTCTGTCTTGCTAAAACTAGATGCTTTATTTCTTAAGTAACATCTACAATGCGCAGACAGAAAACATGAATTATCATGAGACATTTCAGTCTGAAACCCCCAGTCCTAGAGATCTCAGGATATCAGTAATAAAACATCCCTAGAATTTCTCTAAAATTCTAGTTGACAGTTTTCCAACTCGAATATATTATTTTAAAGACAAAATCTGACCTCGTTTTGACGGATGCAAAGGAATTGATCACAGAGCTAACAAGAGTGGTTAGGTGGAAGTTACCATGGTTTGAGGACAGCTTTTTTGCAAAGTCCAGAGCAGCAGGCTCAGATTACCCGTATCCAAATATTTTGAAAGACCACACAGCAGATCCTGAGAAATCGTTACTGTTCATACACAGTGCAAGAGCAGAGGTAAAATTATCAAATTGTTACAAGTATTTTTTAATCACCTGAATTAGTTAAGATTGATGGTGGGAGGATTCTCTATTACAAGATAGAGTAAACTAAAATTTACTCCTATTTTAAAATCAAGTTTTGATCTTTTTTTTCTAAAAGACACCATGCTAACTCTTGGATTACCAAAGCAGAAAGTTAGACACTAAAAAAACTTTGGCTTATTTATCACAGAATCACTAGGTTGGAAAAGACCCACAGGATCATCCAACCATTCCTATCAACCACTAAACCACACCCCTCAGCACCTCCTCTACCCATTTTTTACATACCTCCAGGGATGGTGAACTCAACTACCTCCCTGGGCAGCCTGTTCCAGTGCCAAATGACGCTTTCCATGAATTTTTTTTTTCTGATGTCAAGCCTGAACCTCCCCTGGTGGAGTTTGAGGCCATTCCCCCTTGTCCTGTCCCCTGTCACCTGGGAGAAGAGGCCAGCTCCCTCCTCTCCACAAACTCCTTTCAGGTAGTTATAGAGAGCAATGAGGTCTCCCCTCAGCCTCCTCTTCTCCAGGCTAAACACCCCCAGCTCTCTCAGCCGCTCCTCATAAGACTTGTTCTCCAGACCCTTTGCCAGCTTTGTTGCTCTTCTCTGGACTCGCTCCAGAGCCTCAACATCCTTCTTGTGCTGAGGGGCCCAGAACTGAACACATTACTCAAGGTGCGGTCTCACCAGTGCCGAGTCCAGAGGGAGAATAACCTCCCTGGACCTGCTGGTCACACTGTTTCTGATCCAAGCCAAGATGCCATTGGCCTTCTTGGCCACCTGGGCCACTGCTGGCTCATGTTCAGTCGCTGTCAACCAACACCCCCAGGTCCCTCTCCTCCAGGCAGCTTTCTAGACAGACTTCTCCTAGTCTGTAGCACTGCACAGGGTTGTTGTGCCCCAAGTGCAGGACCCGGCATTTGGCCTTGTTAAACCTCATCCCATTGGTCTCAGCCCAGCGGTCCAGCCTGTTCAGATCCCTTTGCAGAGCCTCCCTACCCTCCAGCACATTGACACTTCCACCCAGCTTACTGTCGTCCGCAAACTTGCTCAGGGTGCACTCGATGCCTTCATCCAGGTCATTGATAAAGACATTGAACAGGGCTGGACCCAGCACCGACCCCTGGGGAACCCCACTTGTCACTGGCCTCCAGCTGGATTTCACACATTTCCCACCACTCTCTGGGCCCGGCCAGCCAACCAGTTTTCCACCCAGGAGAGTGTGCGCCTGTCCAGGCCAGAGGCTGACAGTTTCTCAAGCAGAACGCTGTGAGAAACTGTGTCAAAGGCTTTACTGGAGTCCATGAAGACCACATCCACAGCCTTTCCCTCATCCAGCAGCCGAGTCACTTTGTCATAGAAGGCGATCAGGTTAGTCTGGCAAGACCTGCCTTTTGTGAACCCGTGTTGACTGGGCCTGATCCCCCGGTTCTCTTGCATGTGCTTCATGATAGCACTCAAGATCACCTGCTCCATGACTTTCCCTGGCACTGAGGTCAGACTGACAGGCCTGTAGTTTCCTGGATCCTCCCTGCGACCCTTCTTGTAGATGGGCGCAACACCAGCCTCCAGTCCAGTGGGACTTCCCCAGTCTTCCAGGACTGTTGGAAGATGATGGAAAGGGGTTTGGCCAGCACATCCGCCAGCTCCCTCAATGCTCTTGGACGAATCCCATCCGGCCCCATAGACTTGTGGGTGTCTAGCTGGGCAAGCAAGGCTCTAACCACCTCCTCTTGGATCATGGGAACTTTGTTCTGCTCCTCTAACTCCTGGGTTCATACACAGAGGGAACAACTTTCCTTACTTGTAAAGAGTGAGGCAAAGAAGGCATTTAGTACTTCAGCCTTGTCCTCATCCTTTGTCACAGTTGTACCATTTGCATCCAATAGGGACTCCTTTTATTGTTAATGTATTTATAAAAAGATTTTTTATTATCTTTCACCGACTTGGCCAATCTGAGCTCTAGTTGGGCTTTAGCCCTCCTGATTTTTCCTCTGCACAATCTCGCTTCCTCCCTGTAGTCCACCCAAGACACCTGTCCCTTCTTCCATAGTTCATAGACATAGACATTCCTCTTCTTTTTTATATAAGAAGTCAAACTACATTATGCCAGAAATGTCTGTTCTTTAAATCTATGAACCTGGGAACTGAAGAATAGAAGAAATGCAATCTCAAGAGGGCGTACAAGAGAGTTGAGGAGGGATCCTTTACAAAAGGCATGGACTTATAGGACTAGGGGCAATGAGTATGAACGGGAGAGGGGCAGATTTAGACTAAACATAAGGTAGAATTTCTTCACAGTGGGAGTGGTGAGGCACTGGAACATGTTGCCGAAGGAGCTTGCGGCTGCCCCATCCCTGGAGATGTTGAAGGCCAGGTTGGATGGGGCCTTGGGTAGTAACTTGATCTAGTGGGACGTGTCCCTGCCCATGGCAGGGGGGTTGGAACTGGATGATCCATAAGGTCCCTTCCAACCTAAACTATTCTATGATTCTATGTCAATTGACCCTGTAATTAGGTACCAGTGGAAGAGTTTGAGTGATAAAGCAGTTTCTCAAAATGTAACAAATTAACGCAATCAGCTTGAGAGATGCTGCTCTTCTCCCTCCCCATATGAGCATCAGTGGTGAAATATCTGTCTCTAACACTTGCAGTAGAGAATCATCCAAAAGTTACATACTGCCAGCAGAAGTAATTTAAGAGTTGGGAAGGGAAGCAGATGTACATTGAAAAGGATAAGGGCAAAGCATCCTGTAGCAATGCAAACTCAAGAGGGAAAACAAAAAGACTGGATAAATCAAATCTGCCTGGATAAATTAAATTCCTGTTCTCAGGAATGGGACAGACAAGCGAGCATACACAGCTTGCTGCTGGAGGATGAACAGCAGCACCAGTCACAGGTCTGTGGCCCAGATCTAATGTTCAGTGTGTTTTAACATGAGTTCTCATGAATCAATGCCAAGTTTGTAGTGATACCAGGCAGCAGTGCTTGGGCTTGTGTTTGATAATCTCAGCACCTAAAGTGATCTGCTTCACTGGATATTTTCTCTGCATGTTGTTAACTGCTGCCTGTATCTCAGATAGCAAATCAGGGTGATGGATCACTGTGCTGCTCTTCTCTTCTTGGTGTCTTGGTGCCTGTGGAGCCTTGTGATTACCTTACCAACACACAACTCTGCCCCTGTTTTCTAATTCCAGACATGTAATGGCTGTGGTTTACCTTTTCCTCACATTCTTTTACATTACTGGATACGTTCATTTACTTAAGACGTGCATTTTAGCAATTGTGAAGGGGATGGGGGTCATTGCCATCACTTGCCCATCCTCTTATATAATAGAATCACAATGCTGCCCTGAATTAATCCCTTTATGTCAGTTGTAATCTTCCAATACACTGCAGAACCACTTAGAAATTTCATCTGTGGATTGTTGTACAGTACATATGAACATGCTTTCTGCTGTCACCTTTACAGACCTTCTAGAACTGATCAGTAGAGCCCATGAGTTCCTAAATACAATTTGAAACCACTTGACTTGTTTTAGAAGAACATCAAGTCTTGCCTTTCAAATATTCACTCTTGAAGAACATACAAATTCAACACTTCCATGGCTTTCCACACTCAAAAGTATGCCTTTTCTCTTAATCTTAATTTGTCTAACTCCAACTTTCACCTTGCTATGTCATTGTTCACTAGAAAAAATAGCCTTCTAGAATCAATATCCTCCCTCCGGGAGGTAGCTGTGTCCCCACTGATTTCCCCTTCGCAATGTTAATCACAGAATCATAGAATAACCAAGTTGGAAGAGACCCACCGGATCATCGAGTCCAACCATTCCTATCAAACACTAAACCATGCCCCTTCGCACCTCGACCACCCGTGCCTTAAACACCTCCAGGGAAGGTGACTCAACCACCTCCCTGGGCAGCCTGTTCCAGTGCCCAATGACCCTTTCTGTTCGATTTTAAAGCATAAGCTATGCCAGGGCTCAGCTTTTCAGTTCTACCCAATATCTACACACCTATCTCCATATAACACCATTATTACAAATCAGCCTATTACTCCCCCAAGGATTTTGTCATCTGCAAATGTCATGAGTAAAGACTGCATATTTCCCCGGTCATTGCTGGAAATGCAAATCAATGCAGAAGCAAAAATTAGCCTAAGTGGAGCTCTCTCACAAATAATCCATTTAATAATTTATCCCTTTTTCTTAAACATTTTGAAACTTGTCATTTATGAGTTTTGAAAATGATTAGTATGCATGACTTTCACTTCATATTTAAATTGTCTGGTACTGAGTCAAATGCCGTATGAAAGCTGCAATTTGATGCAATTCTATTTGTCAACCAGATTTCAAAGTTAGTGTGATAAGATTTTCCAGGTTGATTAGCATTAATTATATTTTTTTCCTTTTAATTTCTATTAATTGAGTCTCATATCAACTGTTACATTATTTTATCAGGATCTCAGTCAGGCTGACAGATTTGTAATTACCTGGGTTATCACAATTAGAAACCAGTAAGTCCTTTCATACAGTAAACATGATTTGCTGTAGGTCTTCATATAGGAACCACCTGAAGCTTTAAATTATCCCAAACCCTTGAATATACTCAAGGGCAAGGGAGCTCAGGAGGGCTGGGAGCTCTTCAAAGGGGTGGTCCTAGCAGCTCAGGAGAAAGCCATCCCCGTGGTCCAGAAAAAAAGCCGGCAGGGGAGAAAGCCAGCTTGGTTGAATAGAGAGATCTTGAGGGATATCAAGAAGAAAAGAAATGTTTATGGCCTCTGGAAGAAGGGACAGGCCTCTTGGGTGGACTACAGGAGGGAAGTGAGATTGTGTAGGGAAAAAATCAGAAGGGCTAAGGCTCAGCTAGAAATTGGATTGGCCAAGTCAGTGAAAGATAACAAAAAATCTTTCTACAAATATATAAATAATAAAAGGCGGACTAGGGAGACCATACAGTCCCTATTGGACACAGAAGGGACAACAGTAACAGGGGATGAGGAAAAGGCTGAGGTGCTTAATGCCTTCTTTGCCTCAGTCTTTAGTCGTAAGGAGGGTCGTTCCGCCTGTGTACAAACCCAGGAGCTAGAGGAGCATAATGAGGCTCCCATGATCCAAGAGGAGGTGGTCAGAGACTTGCTAGCCCGACTGGACAGTCACAAGTCTATGGGGCCGGACGGGATTTACCCTAGGGTACTGAAGGAGCTGGCGGATGTGCTGGCCAAACCCCTTTCCATCATCTTCCAACAGTCCTGGAAGACTGGGGAAGTCCCACTGGACTGGAGGCTGGCTGATGTTGTGCCCATCTACAAAAAGGGCCGCAGGGAGGACCCAGGAAACTACAGGCCTGTCAGTCTGACCTCAGTGCCAGGGAAAGTCATGGAACAGGTGATCTTGAGTGCTATCATGAAGCACATGCAAGAGAACCGGGTGATCAGGCCCAGTCAACATGGGTTCACAAAAGGCAGGTCTTGCCAGACTAACCTGATCGCCTTCTATGACAAAGTGACCCGGCTACTGGATGAGGGAAAGGCTGTGGATGTGGTCTTCCTGGACTTCAGCAAAGCCTTTGACACAGTTTCTCACAGCGTTCTGCTTGAGAAACTGTCAGCCTCTGGGCTGGACAGGCGCACACTCTCCTGGGTGGAAAACTGGTTGGCTGGCCGGGCCCAGAGAGTGGTGGTAAATGGTGTGAAATCCAGCTGGAGGCCAGTGACAAGTGGGGTTCCCCAGGGCTCAGTGCTGGGTCCAGCCCTGTTCAATGTCTTTATCAATGACCTGGATGAAGGCATCGAATGCACCCTTAGCAAGTTTGCGGACGACACTAAGCTGGGTGGAAGTGTCGATCTGCTGGAGGGTCGGGAGGCTCTGCAAAGGGATCTGAACAGGCTGGACCGCTGGGCAGAGTCCAATGGCATGAGGTTTAACAAGGCCAAATGCCGGGTCCTGCACTTGGGGCACAACAACCCTATGCAGTGCTACAGACTGGGAGAAGTCTGTCTAGAAAGCTGCCTGGAGGAGAGGGACCTGGGGGTGTTGGTTGACAGCCGACTGAATATGAGCCAGCAGTGTGCCCAGGTGGCCAAGAAGGCCAATGGCATCTTGGCTTGTATCAGAAACGGCGTGACCAGCAGGTCCAGGGAGGTTATCCTCCCTCTGTACTCGGCACTGGTGAGACCGCTCCTCGAATACTGTGTTCAGTTCTGGGCCCCTCACCACAAGAAGGATGTTGAGGCTCTGGAGAGAGTCCAGAGAAGAGCAACAAAGCTGGTGAACGGGCTGGAGAACAGGCCTTATGAGGAGCGGCTGAGAGAGCTGGGGTTGTTTAGCCTGGAGAAGAGGAGGCTGAGGGGTGACCTCATTGCTCTCTACAACTACCTGAAAGGACGTTGTAGAGAGGAGGGTGCTGGCCTCTTCTCCCAAGTGACAGGGGACAGGACAAGAGGGAATGGCCTCAAGCTCCGCCAGGGGAGGTTTAGGCTAGACGTTAGGAAAAAATTCTTTACAGAAAGGGTCATTGGGCACTGGAACAGGCTGCCCAGGGAGGTGGTTGAGTCACCTTCCCTGGAGGTGTTTAAGGCACGGGTGGACGAGGTGCTGAGGGATATGGTTTAGTGTTTGGTAGGAACGGTTGGACTCGGTGATCCGGTGGGTCTCTTCCAACCTGGTTATTCTGTGATTCTGTGATTCTGTAATATAGATGAACTAATGTACTAGAATGCTATATTTAATGCTCATAAAACTGTCTGAGGGTAATCCAAACTTCTCATCCTTTGATATGGGGTTCTACAACACCTTATGATAAAGATATTATTTTGTTTAGTGGTGGGTTTAGGGCTTTTCAGAGTGAATTCAGAAGTTGTAAGGACAGTCATTGAAATGAAGGCTTTTTTACAAAGGTCTATCAATTAGTGTCAGTCTTACTGCTCTATTCTAAAATCTTTCTGTATGTTTGTACATCAAATGGAAAAATCTGGGGTTTTTTTTTTTTGGTACTGTGACTAAAAAAAATAATCTGATAATTGATAGAGATAGGCCTCTGTCTGGGACCCCACAGGTTTTCAGACCTGAGAAAAAGACTCGTCCCTTCTGCTGTAAAAATATTTTTGGCTTTAGAACAAAGAAGGCAGCGTGCCATGGTCTGCACACAGAGGAACAGAAATGTTCCATGAGCATAGGACAGGAGCTAGACAAAGTTCCTCTTGATATATATTAATGCCATTGGCGGTGGAATCCACTTGCCTGTTTTCATCCCTGTCTAATTTATGAGGCTCCATGCTGTTTAGCTTGAGAGTTCTCTAAGCAACAAGTACCTCTGCTGCAGAACCAGGAATTCCATCCTATGCACGACATTAGTACGTACACTTACTAAAAGAATAAAAAATTGCTGAGAAAACCTCAGGTCTGTGCCCTAGTCAGCTTGAGGAAGTGTAGATTTTATCAAGCCTGTATCAAGGAAGCACATCAGCCAAACTGTGGAGTGTTTTAGGTGAAAGTCTGTTCCACTCTTGTGTCAAAGCTGGACCTGTGCAGCCAGGGTGACATAATGCAATAAAGACACAACATGACTCTAGCTCCAGACCCAGTTCTTGGGAAAATGTATGGATTTTAGATGAGAAAATTTATATGGGTAAAGCTGAGTATAGAAAAAACAGCCTTGGAAACAGCTGCTGTATAATTCTTGACTGAATTATACAACTGCTCAGATACTGTCAAAACATCTTTTGTCTGCCTTTGGAGTGGAATACAATCTGCCCTCCCTTCTCCTCCTCCTCTACCACCTCAAAACAGCACTGGATACCCCCAAGGAGAAACAATTACGGATTCTAGTGCCCTGGCTCTAAGACAGAACAAGGGCCTGAGGGAACTGAGAATGAAAAGACTTCACCAAGGGGCTGTGGTAAAAGTGAAGGTATTGACCAGCTCCTTTTATCTTTAAAAGTACCTGAACTCAGAACAGAGCCAGGTAGCTATGATCCTATTGATGCTTTCTGCCAGTTCCTTGCAATGTTACTGGAAAGAGGCAGGCACATTGATGGGATGAATAGAAGACACTTTCAAAACTCTCTCTGTTTTCACTTGCTGTATGTCCTCTATTTGACTTTCTGCTTCTATTAGGTTGATTGGATTGGCCACCTACCTTCTGTTTCCCAGTTTTCCCCTGAAATGGGCACCTAAAATATAGGCACATCTGCTCACCAATGCAGCAGTTGGAGCCTTTCCATTATCTACCACATGGGAGCAGGATTAGGTTCGCTGTCAGTTTTGGGGAACGTGAAATAGAAAAAGGATCATGAATTATGCATAACAGAATCGCACCCTACTGGTTCCTTAAGACATACAGGATGTTTCAGTCCCATTGTCATCCTAACGCACTCTTGGAGAAAAATGTTTCCTACAGCCAGAGGCAGTTCTCGGAGTGAGCAGAACTCATCTGATATTCCTGATACAGAAGCATATTGACATTCTTCTTCTACTAGTGAGGTGGCGTTTCATATTGTTAAATGGCAGCATGTTATAATTTGGTAGATGGGTTAAGACTATACAAAATGCCTTAAGAAATAAACTGAGTAGGTAAGGATTTGTCAGAGAACTGCTAAAATGTGATTTTTTTTTTTTTTCTAAACTGCTGCTTGATTATTTTCATTGCAGCTGGTGGAAGGAAGAAGAACATTAAAACAGCAATCTGATCACAATCCTCACATACCTTTGCTTTAGACCTAAACTCTTCCAGACAATAATTTTTTAACACCAGAGGGTCTAAATTAGTAGGAATTAACTTTGGATGCTGCTTGGCCTGAAGATTTTTCCTGGGAGACAACAACAGGGTTTCTTCAGCCAGTGTGTTTTCACCAGTTATTCCACCAACTCTCCTCACCCTCCCTGGTGCAACTCAGTGGTTTGAGTCCCTCCAGCCCAAGGAATAACCTTCCAGTGGTGACTGCGAGCCCAAGGTGGAAGAGACACTGGGTTGTGTGACCCCTCCAGGGCAGGTTCACCCTTAGCAAGTTTGCGGATGATAATAAACTGGGTGGAAGTGTCGATCTGCTGGACGGTCGGGAGGCTCTGCAAAGGGATCTGAACAGGCTGGACCGCTGGGCTGAGACCAATGGCATGAGGTTTAACAAGGCCAAATGCCGGGTCCTGCACTTGGGGCACAACAACCCTGTGCAGTGCTACAGACTAGGAGAAGTCTGGCTAGAAAGCTGCCTGGAGGAGAGGGACCTGGGGGTGTTGGTTGACAGCGACTGAACATGAGCCAGCAGTGGCCCAGGTGGCCAAGAAGGCCAATGGCATCTTGGCTTGGATCAGAAATGGTGTGACCAGCAGGTCCAGGGAGGTTATTCTCCCTCTGTACTCGGCACTGGTGAGACCGCTCCTCGAATCCTGTGTTCAGTTCTGGGTCCCTCACCACAAGAAGGATGTTGAGGCTCTGGAGTGAGTCCAGAGAAGAGCAACGAAGCTGGTGAAGGGGCTGGAGAACAGGCCTTATGAGGAGCGGCTGAAAGAGCTGGGGTTGTTTAGCCTGGAGAAGAGGAGGCTGAGGGGAGACCTCATTGCTCTCTACAACTACCTGAAAGGAGGTTGTGGAGAGGAGGGTGCTGGCCTCTTCTCCCAAGTGACGGGGGACAGGACAAGAGGGAATGGCCTCAAGCTCCGCCAGGGGAGGTTTAGGCTAGACGTTAGGAAAAAATTCTTTACAGAAAGGGTCATTGGGCACTGGAACAGGCTGCCCAGGGAGGTGGTTGAGTCACCTTCCCTGGAGGGGTTTACTGTGTGGGTGGACGAGGAGCTGAGGGGCATGGTTTAGAGATTGGTGGGAATGGCTGGACTCGATGATCCGGTGGGTCTCTTCCAACCTGGTGATTCTCTGCTTCTTCTCCCATCCCTGTTTTCTGACACGGAGCAGCAGCAGCAGGGCGGACCGGGCACCGTTCCCTGCCTCCCTCCCGCCCCCCTGCCTGCCCCCGGGCCGCCCCCTTTCCCCTGCAGCCTCTCCCCCTGCTCGGTCCCCGCAGCTCCTGCCGCCGAGCTGCCAGGGGAGGGGGCGGCCGGCTCGGCTCCCACCGGGGGGTTCACACCTTCTCCAAGCCTGGGGAGCAACTTCAGCGTGCGGGAAGTTCGGGGGCAGCCGGGAGAGTCGCTCGGCAGCTGTGACTGCGGGTTTCCTTGTGATTGGGTGTGTGGTTTTATTTTTTTTTTTTTTTTTTTTTTTTGTCTTAACCCTGCATCCAACTCCCCCAAACACACGAGCAACTCGCAGCAACAGCAGCAAAAAGTCTGGGGAAAAAAAAAAGGGGGGAAGAAGAGAACACGAGAGAGAGAGAGAGAGAAGGAAGCAAAGCAGCCTCGGTGGGGAGAGCCGGGTTTCTTTGCGGAGACGCGGTCCCGTTCCCAGCGGATCCCAATGCAACTGCTCATCCTCCTCCTCCTCTACGCTGTCGTCTGTGCCAACTTTTGCAGCCGTCAGGGCACCACTGCCCCTGCCCAGGGCGGATCTATCCGAGCCTTGAGGTCCTCGAATATCAGGCGAGATGGTGAGTGTCCGTCTTCTTTAATTCTCGTGGGCTGCGGTTGCAGGGGAAGCCCCCGAGCGCGGAGCGCATCCCGAGGGATGCGGTCCCCTCTTTCCCCTGGAGCAGGGTCTGTTGGAAGGGTCCCATCCCTGGGGGGGATGCCGGGGTCCCATCCCTGGAGGGGATGCGGGGGTCCCATCCCTCGGGGGGATGCCGGGGTCCCATCCCTGGGAGGCTGCGGGGGATCCAGGAGCGTGTGACCAGGTGATGGGGAGGGAGGTGTGGGATGCAGGAGCGGCTCTGCTCCTCCGGGAGGACCCAGACTGCTCAGGGACACTTCCAAGAGTTTTCCTGGGAGCCAGCGTCCCCTCTGCTTGGGGAAGAGTGGCTGGAAAGATGCTTGACAGAGAAGGACCTGGGGGAGGGGGGTGGTTGACAGCCAGCTGAATATGAGCTGGTAGTGTGTCCAGGTGGCCAAGGCCAGGAGCATCCTGGCTTGTATCAGAAACAGTGGGGCCAGCAGGACCAGGGAGGTGATTGTGTACATGTACTCAGCACTGGTGAGGCTGCACCTCGAATCCTGTGTTCAGTTTTGGGCTCCTCACTACAAGAAAGACGTTGAGGTCCTGGAGCATGTCCAGAGAAGAGCAACAAAGCTCCTGAAGGGGCTGGAGAACAAGTCTTATGAGGAGCAGCTAAAAGAACTAGGGTTGTTTAGCCTGGAGAAAAAGATACTGAGGGGAGACCTTATCACTGCCTACAACTGCAGGTTGTAGCAAGGTGGGTGTTGATCTCTTCTCCCAAGTGACAGGTGGTAGGACAAGAGGGAATGGCCTCAAACTGTGCCAGAGGAGGTTCAGATTAAACATTAGGAAAAATTTTTTCGCTGAAAAAGTTGTTGGGCACTGGAAGAAGTTGCTCAGGGAGGTGGTTGAGTCACCATCCCTTGAGGTGTTTAAAAGACGGGTAGATGAAGTGCTTAGGGATATGGTTTTGTAGTGAACAGGTACGGTTGGACTCAATGATCTCAAAGGTCTTTTCCAACCAAGCGATTCTATGATTCTTTCTATGATTCTACAGGATGCACCTCACCCATGACAACGTGGGGCACCTGGTCCCAGCTGCCATGGTGAGGCCCACCTGGTGGCCCCTCAGCACCTGCAGGGCCCTTCTCCTCTGCATCTCTGCCAGCATGAGGGGATGCACAGGGAGTGACAGACAGAGCAGGGCCACTGCCGTGACCCCTCTGGGGTGCTGTGTGGTGAGCGAGAGCAGGCACAAGGGTCCCTATCCGAGCTCCACTGAGACCTTTTGCCACTTTTGCTTCCTGTTGTGGCTCTCAGGGTGCTGTGCTCCTGATGGACGGGCCACCTTGATTCGGAGGGTCTGGGATGAGTGTTTGCCCAGGTCTGCTGGGCAATGCCCTGCAAGGACCAGCCTTGTCCTTTGTGCCAGCCTTGCTGTTGGCAGGAGTAGGGTTCCCAGTGTTGGTGAGCACCAAGGAGGGTGGCTACAGGCTTTCAGACACTGCCTGCCCGGCAGGAAGAGTTGTTTCAATCTTCATGTTTGAGTTTTGGCACTTTTCCCACTAGGAGCCACCGACAGAGGATATCCTCGACAGCTGAGGTGCTGTCGAGGTTCTGCAGTGCAGCTGCATGGGACACAAGCGCCTCACACAAGTGGTCAGCATGGCCGTGTGCTGTGACCCTGTGATGAATGAGAGTGGAGGCTACATAAATATAGCCCCACTGAAATTCACCTTTGGCATCCACTTGTTCATGATCAAAGCTAAAGAAAACCAGGTCCTTTGGTTTGGGAAAGGTGATGAGCCTCTAGCTGGGGAGCAGGCTGTTGTGTTCCAACTTCATATGGAGGACCTGCTTTTGCACATTGTAGTGTGCATTCTTGCAGAACAAAATGCAAGATGTTCTCCCTGAAAAGGAATAGAGTTAAGTTCAGTCTTCAAATTAACGTCTTCCAGTTGCCAGAAATTATATGTTCTATAAACCCTGTTTGAAAATCCAGTCACTTGAGCCATTTCCAAGATTCTACTCTAGGTTTGCCAGTGTTTATTTTTCAGCCTGTATACAATGTATGTAATGGGTGTACAGTTGATAGAGGAAGATGTTTTAGTTTTGGAACTATGTTGAACTTAATAGTCTTTTGTATGCCTTTTCTAGTCATTGGAAGAAGGCATAGAAAACGTGAAGAATCTTTTTCGCAGAACTGAGATAGCGAGTCTCAAAACAAGACAGGATTGCAGTTCCTTCTGTCTCAGAAGTAAAATTTAAGCTAATAAAAAATGTGATTTTGTAATAGAAGGATACAGTCATAATTTCAGTTTCATCCTTTAAAATGATTGTGGGGCTTTTTAGCAAGTTTAATTACTTGTTAGCCTGACATCTTAAACCTCATAGAATAACTAAGACCATCTCTGAGCTAAGCTAAGCAAGTTTCCTTCCAAGTCAAAGTTCAAAAAAAGCTCTTTTTTTCATGGAAAACTGCAGTGATTTACTTAAGACTTCAAAATGTGCTTTCCTCTGATCTTCTCTGTAGTCAGTGAAGAAATCAGTAACCCCTAAAATAAATAAAATTTTCAGCAGACTGGCACTGTGATGGGCATTTCACTCTGCAGAAGAAGATTTCCTGTGGTAATATTGCTTCTTGGAGCGATGAAGAGAACAAGCCTATATGAAACCCTTACTTAATTGCTCTTTTCCTAGTTGTGATGATTTGATGTTGTGATTAAGCATTGTAAGTTGAAAATTCTATTCCATAACTTGCAGTGGCTGAACTTTCTGGGTACCGAGGTAGACTGGTACTTGCCTATTTGAAAACAGCAAATCTATATGAAATTATTTACTACACTTCACCTCTCCCAGCAGCTTAGAGACACAGTGAAATGCACTCACACCGAAGTCAGACACCTCTGCAGTCCTTTAGTAGGTGTTATAGATCATAGAATCATAGAATAGTTTGGGTTGGAAGGGACCTTAAAGATCATCCAGTTCCAACCCCCCTGCCATGGGCAGGGACACCTCCCACTAGATCAGGCTGCCCAAGGCCCCATCCAACCTGGCCTTGAACACTTCCAGGGATGGGGCATCCACAACTTCCCTGGGAAACTTATTCCAGTAAGTCGCCATTCTCATTGTGAAGAAATTCCTCCTTATGTCCAGTCTAAGTCTGCCCCTCTCCAGTTTATAACCCTTGCTCCTAGTCCTATCACTACAAACCTTTTGTAAAAAGTCCCTCCCCAGGTTTCTTGTAGCCCCCTTCAGGTATGAGAAGGTCACTGCCTCCTTGGAGCCCTCTCCAGGCTGAACAAGCCCAATAGATGTAGTAGAGGAGGTGACACTCTTTTAGGAAAACCACATGCAGACACCTGGCACGCTGCAGCCTTTCTGATTTCTTGTGCTTAGGAATCCTCTGTATTTGAAAAGGGTGGTGCGTACTGGTATGACCAGTGGAGCTGGGCAGTGGGTAACAACATCTAAGGCAGCTGCTAATTGGCCCGATTTTACTCAAATGAACCAAAATGTTGCTTGAGATTCTTGACTAAAGGTCTATATTTGTGCAGCCAAAGGTTATGAGCTGTATTCCAAATGTTGCAGGCATGTGACGAGCTCACAAGCAAAGGGTTTAGACCATAGTTGGCTGGAGGCCACTAAGAGTATTTCTGTCTTATAATTTTCAGTGGTGTTTGTGTCTTGTTTTGGTCTGAAGCATTGATATGGAAGAGCATTAAAGACATGTGGGCTGTGTGAGACAGGCAGGATTTTTTGCTTTGTAAATATTTGTGGACATGGCAATGTGGAATAGGATCTAAGAGCACGCACTGGACTGGGGGTATTATGTTCAAACAGTCTCTCTCAAAATATCCAGCAGGGATGAAAACTAGTTTAATATTATATCCTGGGTTGATGATCATGATTGTTGTGTTGGGAAATTAAGAGAGATACCGTAGGGGGAGCAAGGTCTGTTCAGTTTCTTAAAAAATACAGTATCTTGACAAGTCCAAGACCACCTGGACATTGTATTAAAAAAGACAACAATCCTTTGTGTTCCAGTTTTCTCTTGCCTCCGAGCAGGATCAGCTAGTGATACTGGATACATAGAGCTTTGATATGGAGGCTTGGTCTTGCTTCTGGTTGAAACAAACTTTTGCACTGTTCGTGATTCCAAATTGCCTTTCTTCTTTTAGACCTATTTATAATTGCTCTTAGTTAAGACTGAGGTGGCTCTGAGAAAGATTCTAAAGATGAAGGGCAGTACATACAAAAAAGTGCTATGTAATGACTACCAAACCTAACTGGACTGTACTTCCTGCTGATGATATTAAGAATATAAATAACCTGCTTACAACACATCCTCTTGTCCTAGTGGAAGGACGGGCATTGATGACTCAGCCGTCCAGTGTAGCACTAATCAATTTTTGGAAGTGTCCTGGAGATGCTATCCACATTTATAGCACATGTACTTACTTAAAGTGTTTATTAATGCCATTAGCTCTTAAGTCCTTGAAATTCATCCGAATAACACACAGAGGGCTTCCAAATGTTTCCGTTGTTCTCTTGGCCTCAGATCCCAAATTTGCACTATGTGGGTATTTACTACCTAATTACAAGAAGTGTGATGTTTTCTTTCTGCTGTTTGGTTGTTCATGTGTACTTGGAGATGAAAAGTGCTCAGTAATGTTATTTACTGTATGGTGTCTAACTGAAACATCAATGCCTCATTCTTAGCTGTTACTGAACAAACATCTGAATGCTCAATATGGGGAAGTGTGCCCAGTCTATATACTCAGACTAAGCATCACTATACAGATTTTAAACTTTAAACCCCAAAGTCTGAAGAAGAGACAGAACAGAACAGACAGCATAGTGTCAAATCATTACAGTATGTAAATAACTGAAAGCCATGGAATCAGGATCTTGTGATGCGGATTTGAAACCATAGCATGAGATGTCTTGAGATAGGCTTCAGGGCTCTGGTGTTTTTCATTTTGATTCAAGAAACTGAGGAATTTCCAGACTTTTTTATTTGCTTGTGTACCACCAAAATACAAAGAAAAATTGTATGTCACCATTCTGGGGAAATGGCAACAGCTTTTGGCTCTTTGATGGACTGTCCAAAGTGATGCGTGCTGTTAAACCTACCCTCCCCTTCCCTGTGTTTGCCTGTGCTTAAGCACAAGGAAAGGATTTTGATGATTTGGGCAGTATTCTCTCACCACATGGGTACTAAGCGTCTGCTCTAGGGAAAAGACATAAATGGGGTATTTTTATATCCATTTGAAATGGCTCTTGCAACACCAGTGCTATAGGAACCTCAGTTTTGGAATGCATTTACTGAGTTCTTCTTTTAATAGAACTGTATGCATGTTTTCATACAGGTCTTAGGGAACATAAAATTGTGCCAACTGGAAAATAGAATAAATTTGCTTTTGTAAGCTTTATTTCCTGATTGATTTTGTAGGTTTTGTAAAAAAAAAAAAAAAGAGATGTTTTAGGCTTCATCATATTAAAACCCCCCATCTTAGTAATTTACCTGCCCTTTGATCTACAGTTGTTTAACTTTGATGATGTCTCTTATCTGTATAATTAACTGTTTGACTGAAGCATCAAGGGGTATTGCATGAGAATTCCAATCCTGACTCAGCAGTAAGCAGCATGGAGGAATTCCCCAAAAGAACTTTGAAACATATTTTATCAGGCATATGTATATTATATAGTAGAAGTCACTTAATTTATAAACACTCCAGCCAGTTTCTCAATGCTTCTTGGTTCTTTTTTTAAATGTATTTGTATGAAACTTCATTAAGCCAGCTAATTCTTAAAAGGCATGGAGAAAAAACTTGATAATTGCTTTGATACTTAGAAACTGAACATTTCTGAAAATTCTAAATTATTTTTGTCACTGTGATCCCATAGAGGGTTGGTGTTTTATAAAACACCTAGGAACAGTCATAAAGAGCAAACTCATGGGGAGACATTAGTGCAAGAACATTCATAGAATGAGCGAGTTCACGAGAGAGTTGGGTTTGCTCAGCCTGGAGAAGAGAAGGCTCCGAGGAGACAGTGACCTTCCAGTACTTGAAGGGGGCTACAAGAAACCTGGGGAGGGTCTGTTTACAAAAGGTTTGCAGTGATAGGACTACAGGCAATGGGTGTAAACTGGAGAGGGGCAGACTTAGACTAGACATAAGGAGGAATTTTTTCACGATGAGAGGAACTTATAGGAAAAAAGATTATTGATGGCAGAAATTCTTTCAACAAAATAATATACAAGTTTACTACATTACAGTTCTGGCACTCCTTCTTTAGACTGCGTGTAAGTATTACATAAAAGAATAGATCTGCAAATGATGTGCTGTTCATACAGCAAGAAACTCCTGTGGGGAGCAGTAAATTAGAAGGACAGGGAATGGCTTACATTTCATACCTCTAATAATAGTTTATATACAACAGGTGCTGCAGAAGTTTGTTTTATCTCCAGTCTTTTCATTCGGAGAGTCTTGCTTATATTAAAAGATATCTGCAGCAAATTACAGGCTGATCTCTTTAACAGCAAATAAAATATCTTAGAGGGCTGGCTTTGAACACAGGAAAAATGGGCAGCTGCCGGCGATATCAGAGTCCAAAAGGCTTCAAAATGTCCATCTCCTCATTGCCTGCAGAGCAACAATGATGACCTCCAGTGGTCCCTTCCAGCCTCAACTGTTCTGTAGCTACAGAGTGACAGGTGGTGATGGGCAGAATACCCGCAGTGGTTGCTTTCCCCATCTCTTCCATCCCATTCTTCCCTTTTCCCAGCCTCACCCCTTTTCCATGCAAAGCAGTAGCAGAAACATGAAATCTGATTCTTCCACAGCTCTGGGCCCAGCTGTCTCCCTGCTCTTTGCTCTCCTTCTTCATTCCTTGTGTAGAAATGATCAGCTTTGCCTACCCTGCTGAGAAGCCTTTAGTTAGCTCTCAACGCTCGTAGTGCATTCCCAAACCTAGAGAAGGGCTGTCTGCCCCTGCCTGCTCTGCATTTTTTGAATCTGGAGGGATTCGACACTGGGCTATTAAATGAGTCCTAAGAAATACCATGTATTCTCTCTGTTGGCATTCTCTGTAATAAGAACTTGCCCAGCAATGCCAGAAACTTTATTGGTACTCCGTTTAGTTAGTTGATTCAAGCTGTATTCAAGAACTGCCTCCAAAAATCCCGCTATTATATTTATGAGGTTGATTACATTATACCACATTTCAGATAAAAGAGACCAGTTGCATCACTGTTTCTGGTGAGGATCTCTTGGCTAAAATACGGGGTTGTGTTAAGCTTCTTGGCAGTTTGTTTCAAATCAATCTCCTGTTTACTGATCTAAGGAAATGTGCTGTTTACAGTGTCAAACTGGCTAGTTTTTCTTTTGGGAGTTTGGGTTTGGCTCTAATATCTTTGGTAGTGAGTAAATCCTGCATGATCTCAAGCTTCCTATTGTACTTAAGTAATCTAAAATTTCATGCTTCCGTTTTCATCTGTGTCCTACACTGCGAGGGCCACCATCCCATAATTCTGCTTTGGCAGTCAGAGCTCTGCATTATTTGGAGATGGTGCAGGAGGACACACTTCTACCTTCTGTACAAATTTCCTGATGATATATTTCAGCCCTGCTGTGCATTAGGATTTAATGATATTAGACTCTTTAAAAATGTTTATTAAACAGTAGATCAATGCAAAACTTTAAAAATAGCCATTTGGACTTTCCTTGCACTGACTGGTTACATGAATTAACACAGGATGAAAGAAAATGCTTAGGAATTCAGTGATGAGTTTGTTATAGAATCATATGTAGATTTTTCCATTTAGGTTGGAAAAGACCTTTAAGATCATCAAGTCCAATTGTAAATCTAACACAGCCACCACTAAACCATCACTTTAAGTGCCACTTCTACCCACCTTTTAAATACCTCCACGGATGGTGACTCAACAACTTCACTGGGCAGCAATGTCTGACAACCCTATAGATGGAGATGTTTTTCCTAATAACCAATCTAACCCCCCCGGTGTAACCTGATGCTCTTCCCTCTCACCCCATCCCTTATTACTTGGGAAAAGAGACTGACACCTTCCTCACTACAACCTCCTTTCAGGTAGTTGTAGAAAGCGATAACGTCTCCCCTGCGTCTCCCTTTCTCCAAGCTAAACAACCCCAGTCTCCTCAGCTGCTCCTCACGCTCCAAACTCTTCACCAGCTTCTTTGTTCTTTATTTGGACATACTCCAGCACCTCAATCTCTTTCTTGTAGTGAAGGGCTTATGTAGGTAAGCTTTACAATACTCACGGTTGACATATTCAGGTAGCATCCATGCACTGAAAAACCCCCACATCCTTTGCACTGATTGAAATGAAGGGGTAACCAATATAGTTGCAGATAATGTAGCAAAAGTATAGAATGAAGTCTCGTGGGTTCAATGTATCTGGCTGTTTTTTCTCCTGTGCTGACTATCTACTGCACCATCCACGTGCTATGCTGCAAGAGACTTTGTTGCATTACATTTCTAAGCAAGGAAACCTGTTGGTATTTCTCAGTGTCTTGCATTGTTTCTGTTTGGTTTTTAGTTTTAAAAGGCTCCAAGTGTAATATGCGTGGGGCTTTGTTATTGTTTCTTCTTGGATCAGCTGCGGAAGATTTTTCTCATAGTTAAATGCGTTTCTAATCTGATGTGACTCACAATAAAAGTGGATTGAAGAGAGTACGTAGACCCAGACTGGTCAGAGAGAAGGAATAAAAATAGATATGCAGAATGTTGATTACCAGAAGAACTGTGGAATTCAGAAACCCTTTATGTACCCTTAATTTTTCAACCAGGAGTTTGCTTGAAAGATAAATTCTTTGCTTTAGCAAACCAGTGACAGACGTGTTGTATAAAAATGGCAAGTAGGTGGTAATAATGCCTTTAGATTCTTTGTGGAAATGGACTAACACAGCTTCTTAATCACAATGTCTCAGCAGGGATAAATACTGATAGGAATGATTTCACTAACACATCCAGATGTCAGTAATAGGGTTTAAGACCTCATCGCAGAAGCCTACAGAGAATTTGCTGCTTTGAAATCAGTAGGAAGCCCCAAAGTTACAGTACTGTTTCTTTTCCTGGATCAGGTATCGGTCTTTTCCTTTCTCTTGCTGCTGCAAGTCACCTTCATGTTGCTGTGTTAGATTGCTGAACGTTTGGAAGTCGGCACAGGGGGATGCTGGTTTGCTTCACTGCTGACCATGCAGTGTATTCTGGGGTTCCCAAACCCCAAACCTGCACGTATCACTGTTGTTCTGGTAGGGTGGCTATGTACTTGTGAGAAGGGGAAATACATTGTTTGTTCCTTCCATCCTCGTAATGACAGAGAACAGTTTGTTTCCTGTATAGACTTTGTTTTAATTTTTGTTTGTAATTAACACTTATCGCCCAGGAAAGCTTAATGACATGAAATGCATTTCTCACCAATTCCCATAATTTATTATGTCATGGAAAGCAGGAACCAAAGTTGTGCTCTTCTTCCAAGCAAGAGGTAAAATTATTGCATCATATAGTAGCAATCTGGCTGCTCCTAGTATATATGTGATCTGCTTTTGCATAATTAGCACCTCCAAAGTCAGTTTTCTGATGGTCCACACCATGTTTACAGCACAGAGCAGTCAGTGTGTCTTGAGTGGGGCCTCTGAGAAATGGATGCAGTGACATCCCCACATTTGCAGCACTCTTGAGTGATGCCAAAGTGTCTCGGGTCTGTCCTTGGACCTGCCTGGCAGAGCCAGGTTTTGGTGTTATATCGCCATCCACATACACACAGCCTGCCTCCCAACACACTTCAAGACAGGATTAATTCCCTTGGCCACATGACAACATAGAAACAAGCTTCATCCCAGAAAATAAACTTGTTTGCGCCACAGAGGAACCTCGCGCCACAGAGGAACCTCGTGCCATACCCCACTGCACACCTGAGGACCCATCCTGGACCAGTGTTGTTCTCAAAATAACAAGCAGAAGAGGATGAGAAATTAAATCAGCATGGTTGTTCAGCCTGCCCTTTCCCCAGTACCTTAGCTGGTCACAGCACACATAGTTAGCCTTCCCTGCATTTGATGACATTTTGTTGTGGGCTAAGACCTTCTTTTTTACTGTAGGAGATGAGCCCTGGCAGCTTGGAGAGGCAGAAGTGCCGCTCACAGCAGTCATTACATGTGGCAAACACTGGAAATCCTTACCAGCGTGCAGTCATCCTTAAAATCCCATGGCCTTGCTTCCCATGCTGTCTCACCACCTGTCCTTCTTCCTGCTCAGAGTTCCCTCCATTCTTGCAGGCTCAGAGCTGTGTGACATACTGAGGTAAAATAACAGGGCATGCAGATAGCTGGGTTTGGGAATCACGTGAAACAACAGTGAGATGTCCTGCACAAAAGTCAAATAACTTTGGTCTCACACGCTTGCCTGAAAATAACTCGTGTGGTGTGCAGCATCCCCTCTAAAGAAACCCCAGAACAAAGCTGGGAAAGCTATTATCCTGATTTTTTTAATTGCACGTTCCTTGGGTGTGGATTCATCGAGTGGATGAGGAAGACCATGAAGAAGAAATCGTAGTGACTTGATGTGTCAATTCAGTTTCTTTTTTTGTTGAAGAAGAAGATTCTAAGAGCCTTTTTTTATGAATACATGTAGGATATTTTTCAAGGCTTGCTGGTGCTGCCTCTTATTTTTGTACAAGGATCTTGTCTCAGGATTTCTCTCTGCAGCCTTATGACTACAATTCCGTTTCTTGATGCTACTGCATTTTTCTGCCATCACCAGCTCTTGCAGAACTTAAAGTCAAGCCTTGTCAAGCAGATTGCTTTTCAGTTTACCTTAGGCAAGCCGTTAGTCAAAATACTGACTGAGGAAAAAAAATAGTGTCACCTGTTTTTCTTCTCAGGAGAGAGACAGAATGTATTTCTTCATTTGTGATGAAGTGATTGCAAATTTAAGTACACATCAGTGTAGTTTTGTCACTGTACTAATATCTAGAACTTCAGTTTCAAAACGGCCCTTGAAGATGATTGGCCAAACCAGAACAGAAATACCCAGAGCTGTCTTATTTATTTCTAGAGATGATAGCCAGCTTGGTCACCTAACGTGGTGTTTCTGCTTCCCTTCTGTTCATATGGGTAGAAGACATCCATTTCTTTATTATAAATCAGTATTGTTTATTTTTTATTTTTATTTTACATATACTTAAGCGATAAACCAGAATCAGCTTCACAGAATTATCATTATTTTGTTGGCTTGATGTTTTCATCAGTTTAAAACTTCTTAAAATTACCAGATGAAATAGAGGATCCGATGCCAGCACAGGCAGTTCTGTGAATTGGTTTTGACAGACGTTCCTACCCATGGAGCAGCAGCTGGCATATCTTTTCAGAGAGCATAAGTGGGCCTGTTGAAAGAGCTGACTAGTAGAAACCCAGAGAGCTCCCAGAGACATTTAGCTGAACTTCTATAAGAAAGGTGCATGCCACATAGAAGATACACTGTGCTTGCTTATGATGGATACTAATAAAAGAGTTCATACTCATAATGGTTGATGAATAATCTCACATGGAATGTCCTTTTTTTTTCCTGCACACGTGCACCAATTGTGTTAAAACGTTGGTAAATTTTGACTTTTCACTTCTGATGTCTGAGACCCAGAAAAAAAAAGTTAAGAACAGACTGACAATACTGAGAGCTGAAGATTTCTAGTACCTATCAAATGCCTGCCTGTACTGTATTGGAAATAAAGCACTGCCCTCACAAACCTTTCACTGAATATTTGCTTTTATAATAAGGCAAAGGAAAGAAAAGCTTTTAGCAGTAGAGATATTTTCATTTCAGTTCATGGTAGGACAAAATAAACCTCGAACATTTCCAGATGACTTAACAGGTGGGATTAAGCTGAAACATTTAAAAAATAAGATTCAAAGTTGTATTAGGTACAAGGTGGAACTGACTACACAGCCCTGTTTAATATACACAATTAAAAAAAATAACAAAATGTTTTCTTTCTTTTTGTTAAGTTCATTGTTGGGCAAGACACGTGTATTAACAGCCACATAGTGAGTGACAGAGGGAGATGGGGAAGGAGCTGCAGCCCTGCCTTGGTTTTCTCCTTAGTCTTTCTCCTGGATGTACAGACACTGTAATAAAAAGGGTGTTATTATACATAAAGACTAAAGCAGAGAGTTGGAAGTAGTTGGATAGCGTGTTAAGACTACTCCCTGCACCCTGCTGAAGTACCTGCCGTGTCCTGCTGCTGCAAATGGAAGAGCATCCCCTTGTCTCAGTGTGCAGTGGGCAGGACTCCCTCCTGCTTCCTTCCCTTTGCCCAAAGAACTGAAGGAATAGCTTAGGCTGCTGCCAGCAAACAATCTGGTATGTTGCCAGGTGTGATTTTGTTTTTTCAGTTCCTCCATGTGGTACTGCAGCTTTTGCCAAGAGAAGAAGGTGATGTGTTCAGTCTCTGTATTCCTCGCTGAGCCACAGAGAGGAGCCAGTTCGCATGCGCCTGAAATGAGGCATATATATATTTTGTGTCACCTGGAGAAGAGGAGGGTGAGGGGAGACCTCATTGCTCTCTATAACTACCTAAAAGGAAGTTGTGGAGAGGAGTGTGCTAGCCTCTTCTCCCAAGTGACAGGGGACAGAACAAGAGGGAATGGCCTCAAGCTCCACCAGGGGAGGTTTAGGCTGGACATTAGGAAAAAAATTTTCACAGAAAGGGTCATTGGGCACTGGCAGAGGCTGCCCAGGGAGGTGGTTGAGTCCCCTTCCCTGGAGGTGTTTAAGGCACGGGTGGACGAGGTGCTGAGGGGCATGGTTTAGTGTTTGATAGGAATGGTTGGACTCGATGATCCAGTGGGTCTCTTCCAACCTGATGATTCTATGATTCTATGATTTTATGTCAATTTGTGCCATTTTCCCAGCCTGGAGAAGAGAAGTCTCCGAGGAGACATTATAGCGACCTATCAGTACCTGAAGGGGGCCTAGAAGAAAGCCAGGGAGGGACTGTTTGCAAAGGCTTGTAGTGACAGGACTAACAGAAATAGCTATAAAATGGAGAGAAGCAGATTTACAGTAGACCTAAGGAGGAACTTCTTCACAATGAGGGTGGTGAGGCACTGGAACAGTTTCCCAGGGAAGCTGTGGCTGCCCCATCCCTGGAGATGTCCAAGGCCAGGTTGGATGGACCTTGAGCAGCCTGGTCTGGTGGGAGGTGTCCCTGCCCATGGCAGGGGGAATGGAACTGAATGATCTTTAAAGTCCCTTCCAACCCAAACTATTCTATGATTCTATGATTTTCACTTCCCACAGAAGACAGGTAGTGGCCATAGATCCTGGCCTCACCATACTCTGATGAGTGGGAATAATGCAGTTTTAAACATTGTGTGATTGTGCGCAAATTGTGCAAAAGTAATTTACTACATTAGTGACCTTATTAAAGTAGTGCAATTGTAGCTGCTGTTCACCTTTTACTAATGACCGGTAAATAAAATGGTGATTTATTTTACAGCTTTTGTGTTGCAAAAGTTTAGGTATTCAGATTGCTTAATTAGCACCTAATTTCCCTGCTACACTGAATAGTTACTCTAATCTGATCATTTTTAGACATCTTTACTGAGAGGAAGCAAACTGTAATGAAGCTCTTACAGCCACTGCAGTTTGTGACATGCATATTTCTAATATTAACTGGTATTCTTACATTTATACTCTACGGATCTATATTTGACTTTTAGTAGAGAAGAGAAGAACTAGTTAAACTATGTATGAAACAATTATGTGTTTTCTCCCTTGTGCGTGGCATGACAGGAAGAAATATAACAGAAAGCATGAGAGGTAGCACCTTCACGTGCACATTCCTATAGAAGTGATAGCTGGAGTCCACCCTGTATGTTAATAAATGTATGCTTCAGGAATCTTGAGAAAAAAACAATTTCTAGCATTGTGTGTCATAAATCCATCTGGATCATTCAATCAGCAGTGGGGCAGCAGCTGATACCATCTAATTTTAAACACATAAATGATAAGTTACTCTTTTATAAGCTGTATTATCTTCTAGTGGCTACTGTGTCTCCCTGAGACTATTCTGGCAACTTCTGAATTAAAATATAATGAATACACATCTGACAGCTTTGGTTGTTCTCCCCTTGGAGAAACCCTCTGACTCAAAGGTGGTTCTGGCTTGCATTCATGTTGCCACTGATGGAAGTGTTAAGTGGGTGTCTTAGGGCTTCCTTGGAGATAAAAAACTGGTTTCCGTTTCTGGTTTCCATTTTTTAGACCTTATCCATATTCTTTAACCTTCTACTTCACCCTGTTTTTCTAAAGGAAAAACAGCAGTTCCTTGTCTGTGTGATTTTGTATGTGCGTGTACCTGCATGTATAGCAGCAACAGTAATCAAATCCCGTGCAGTATTTCTTTATTCTAGTGTGAATATTCTGTATTTCCATAGAGCATTCTAAAGATAATATGGAGTCTCTATGCCGTAACATTTGTGTTTCATTCCTTCAGCTCTTCCTGCCAAAATAATTTTGGAATAATTCATTTCTGTTTACCTCTCTTTTGAAAATTAACCCTACTCTGGACCAAATGCCATCATCAGCCAGTGAGAATGTTCCTATGTACCTGTTTATTTAGTTCCACTAGCACTAGTAGTGTGTATGGGATCTAAGCTGATGTTCATCTCTGAATATATGCAACCTAACTCCAAATTCAGGTGTCCAACTTACACAGTTTTGTCTATGGGCCCTACAACCTTCTATATAAGCTCAATACAAGAATTTTCTTGTTCTGCTAGACAGAAAAGCAAGTCACGCTTTTTTGCTACTATAGTTTTGGAGCTGTCTGGATGTAAAACTTTTATACTACAGTAATAAATGTGTTGTTCTCATCTATAATCATGCTTTGTGTTTCAATGAATATCTTTCTAATCTGATGTTGAAGAATTGATATCCTATGATCTTGATCAAATTAATAGCATTGTGAACATCTATTTACTTTTATATGGTTTACATCTGTTGCATTGAAAACGATGCTGGTGGGGCTGCTATGATCCGGGGACTATTCTGCACAAATCTTCATAAAAATCTGCAAATTTTACTTTATGATTAGTTTTTGAAGGCATTTTTTCTTAAATATGGGGCTTGATTATATAATAAAAACATTATTAATCAAAGACGCGTGCTTTCTAGTTTGAAAAAGAAACCCATTTAAAATCCTGACAGGTTATTTGAAGATGTGAGCAAAATATAACACTTTGCAAGATAGAACACATGGTATTGGATAACTGCAAAATGCCGTTTGGTTGAGATCTGTCAAATTCTGCTACTTGAAATATTGCTGTTTTCTTAATTATGCATGGAGTTGAAGAACTATGTTTATCTTGTGAGGTCAGCTCAAGATTTGCAGCCATATCACAGTAGGGTGTAGATCATTAAATACCTGTATTTTCTGTATTTACAGTAGATTGACTGCTGGTGTTGGCATTTTTAAAAAAATCTAAGACTTCAATTGCTGCTTTCATTATTCTTCCTTTCAATTTACCCAGCAAGTGTAGAGTGAATATTCTTTTTTTCCTGTTGTTTTGTTCACTCAAAACTGAGAAATCCGTTTGGGCTGACACAAACCCACAAAACAAACAGAATGATTCATCTTTTCTTTCGGTGCAGAAGTGAAACACAACTGCGGGTGCATGAAGTTCATATCACAGACCAAAACATCCAAATACAAATAGGAACACACCTGCACAGGTACTTTCAAAAAGATGTAAATTTTCACTTCATTTTCTTTTGGGTCCCATGAATCAGTTAAGAAATGCAGCTGCTATTTTGTGGATAGACGCAATGGGAGTTAATTAATAGGCAGTATTTCCTTTATTTACCAAGTCAGACTTGAATGCAAAACATGTTATGGTACTTCTTTTTCTGATGCTTTCAACAAAATTGAAGTAATATTAGTTAACTAAGAGCTACTTAAAATGCGGGGATGTGCACATTTTAATTGAATTCTGATTTCTATCCAGATGCAGCCTGATGCAAATCACAGTTAAAACAATCATTTTCATTATTATGAATATGTTGTCTGGCATCTTAAAAAATCACATAATTCAGGCTGTGCAATAAATATTTGGTGAGAGAAAGTAGCTTTAAATATTGTAAGACATAGCTCATCTTCCTGGGGAGCAGAAAGAATTACCAGATCTTGTGCTAAGTTATATTTAATTGCAGACAAGTGTCCTTAGTGGTTGTGCTTTTAAATATTCTTTCAAGACAAAGAAGCTTGAGAAGTAAAAGTTAAAACTTAGATTAAAAGTAAAGATATAAAGCTAGGTTTCCTACTAGTAGCTTTACATTCCAGCTGAAATGTCAAATGTGAAGCAATCCATCTTCCCAAATTCACAGCAGATCAGAAAACGTGTCATGAATTCAGTCACTTTATCTCAAGTCCTGGCTGTGAGCCTTTGAAAAATGTGTGTCTGTGTGTATATGTAGGTACATACATCTGTATGTTTATATGTATGTATTTGCCTTATGTTTAAGGGCTTCTTGTACATTAATATTCAGATTCATACAATCGTACAATGTCCTGAGTTGGAAGTGACCCACAAGGATCATTGAGTCTAACTCCTATCCCTGCACAGGACAACCTCAAAATTTACACCATGTGTCAGAATGCATTGTCCAAATGCTTCTTGAATATTATTAGCATCATGACTGCTTCCCTGGGGAGCTGTTCCAGTACTTCACCAGGGTGAAGAAACTTCCTAATAGCCAACCTAAACCTCCTCTGGCATCTTCGTGCCATTCCCTCAAGTCCTATCATTGTTCACCAGAGAGAAGCACCTACTCCTCTTCCTTCCCTTCATTTCAGTCTACCTTACTGTGTATTTAAAAGAGGCAGATATGTAGCTGATTGATAGAGAAAAAAAGGTCATTTTAACAAACTTAGGTGTTTTTAAAAATGGGCCATCTTGTCAAAGCTACCCTTATAATTGAAGGGGAGAGAAAGGCACTTGCAGAGACATTCATCCCATTAGTTTTAGATGTTCATCTTCAGGTGGTTTGGATTATCATCTGCATGTGCTGTCTTTTTACACTCAATACAGAGCAAGTCTAGGGCAAGTAGGTCAGTAGCACAGCAAGCTCAGAGAAGTACCTAACAATATTCCAGTTTTTATCACTCTGAGAAATGTTAGTAGGTCTTCTTGATCTCTTCAAAATGCTGCATCTTGAGGATAGGATTAAAGATTTCTGTAGTGTTAGGAACAATGGCATTATTCTGGTTCTTTCTGAGTTGTAAGTTATATCAATACATCACTATAGCAGTGTGTGCTTCAAGAAAAACATTTGCTACCACTGCTTTTGGGATAAAACTTGGAGGTTTGGGATTAGATTTGGCTTTTTCCTTTTTTTTTTTTTTTTTTTCAGAATTAGAGCGGCATATATTTGTACAAGATCTTGTGTTAGGATTTTTTTTTTAATATGTACAGAGGTCAAGCGAGATTATACATATCATCCCTGCCAGCTGTTTTAGACCTCATATTGGACTGAGCTCTGACTCATGGAGAATGAATTTGTCGGAGGTTTCTGGCAGGGTCTGAAATCATTGCTTGTAAGGAAGCAGCTCTTGGCAACGCCTCGTTGAAGTTACACCGTCACGGAAGTTGAGCCAGGGGTTGCTGCAGAGTTCAAAATACTGGGGGGAAAGGGACTGGTTGAATGTCAACTCTAAAATGGCAAAGACCATGATTAATATTGTTGTGGTAGCACTCCTAGGAAGATACATCTGGGTGTGGGCTGGTTGTATGAACACGTAAATGCAAACATGAATCTGCACTTTTTGAGCCCTTTACCTCTCTACCCTATGAACCTATGAATCTTTGCTGCTGTGTTTGTCTTGCTGCCTAATGGAAGCCTCTCTCCCCTTTCTGTCTCTTCTGTCGTCTGACCAAACCCACTCTGACCTAATGCCGAGACCCGTGCCTGTAGATCTCCTCCCTCGACCTGCAGATGTAGTGCATGTTGTCATTGACTTCTACGTGTGTTCCTGCACCTCGGTCTGTGTAATGGAAGATATTTGGTGGCTGTCAACCACTCACATGTTGTAAGATAACATTTTGCCTTGTTAACCAGCAGATGTAAAGGTAAAAAAAAAAAAAAAAGCCCCCAAACCCACACGTATTTAGAATTTGTTTTAAAATGTATTTTCTTGCTTAAAGTAAACCTATTAAATGCAGATATAATATATGTAAGTCTTGCTGTGTTAAGGCCTAAAGTTTATTTAATATCTTGAATTCAACTAAAATATAATTCTTTGGACAGCAAAAGTAATGCAACCTGATCCCTTAAGGCTTTGTGCCTCATTGGTAGTCTCTGCTGTGAAATGTGAGCTGCACTTGAAACTTTTCCCGGTGTAAAGGCGTACAGTAATGTTCTCCCTCTGGATTGCCTGCTGACCAATGAGGATGAGGCTGATGATTCTTCCCTGCTCCCAGGGAGGCATTAATACAGTCTCTCTTCTCCCCGTTTTCCTGCCTGTCTTCAGAAAACTAACAGAACTGCAATACCTATGAGGCTTTTATCCTCAGTTTAGCCAACAGGTTCAATAGTTATTCGGGAAGCTCACAAATGGGAATATAGGCATAGAGCAAATTCACACTGGTGATGTTATTGAGTGCTAAAGTATTAAAAAAAAATAAATTTTCTCTATACCTAGAAGTACGTTTATGTAAGCACTACAACATGAAATCAGGACTCACAGTTGCCTGAGCTCTCATCCCACTGGAGTGTGGGATAAAGCTAACCCTGACTTGAATGGGAATAAAATATTGAAAGAAATCCCTATCCAGTCATATTTTTATTTCTCAGAGAGTTATGAGTAGAGTCATAGGAAGCATGGAATTTGTCTTAGAGTCAGAATCATTTGGGTTGGAAGGGACCTTAAAGTTCATCTAGTTCCAACCCCTCTGCCATGGGCAGGGACACCTCCCACTAGACCAGGCTGCCTAAGGTCCCATCCAACCTGGCCTTGAACACCTCCAGGGATGGGGCAGCCACAGCTTCCCTGGGCAACCTGTGCCAGTGTCTCACTACTCTCATGGTGAAGAAAGTCTTCCTAATGTCTAATCTAAATCTGCCCCTCTCCAGTTTTTACCCTTTGTCCCTTGTCGTATCACCACAAGCCTTTGAAAACAGTCCCCCCGAGTTTTCTTGAAGGCCCCTTCAGGTACTGGAAGGTCACTATAAGGCCTCCTCAGAGCCTTCTCATCCCCAGGCTGAATAAACCCAACTCTCTCAGCCTGTCCTTGTATGGGAGGTGCTCCAGCCCTCTGATTGTCTTTGTAGCCCTTCTCTGGACCTATTCCAACAGCTCCAAATCGTTCTCCTGTTGAGGATTTCAGAACTGGACACAATACTCCAGATGAGGTCTCACAAGAGAGGAACAGAGGGGCAGAATCACCTCCCTTGACCTGCTGGCCACGCTTCTTTCGATGCAGCACAGAATACAGTTGGCCTTCTGGGTTGCGAGTGCGCAGTGCTGGCTCATGTTGAGCTTCTCATTAATCTGCATCCCAAAGTCCTTCTCTGCGGGGCACCTCTCAATAATTTATTCTTGAAAAAGAAAAGTAAAGGAAAGGAAAGCCTCTTCTTGAAAATTATAAAAGGAAATCAGATGTCCAGAGAGACTCTGTGCCATTAAGAGTGGACGTAAGGTGTATATATCTAAACTTGTCACTAAAGTATTATAGTTAATGTTTAATTCCCATCTGAAGGAAAAACATGCCCAGAACACATACCATGGATTACAGGCTACATGGGAGAGGTATAGAGATAAATGCTATTCGCATACTAGATATTAGACTGAGATTATATCTCTGTAGCAACACCATGAAACTGTAAGACTTGTTTAGTATTGTGCAATGGCTCCAAATCCAAAACAATTGCTACTAAAAACTGAATGCTTTCTGGACATCCAAATGTTGTTTCTGATTCACATATGCAGCATTTACCACACAAACAAAACATCATAGCTCAGCATGGCCAATTCCATCCTTTTCAAGGAAAGGTCCCAGCCCATTCTTACTCATCCCTTTACATTATTTTTTCCCAACTACTGGTGTTAATACAATACAACTACTGTTAGCATTTGCAAGCTTGGACTTCTGTCTCTACAAATAACTTTTAGATTAAATGGTATAATTATGAAGCAATTGTCTTTTCAAAGTTAAGCTTGAAAAGCTTTAGATTCTGACACGCCTCAACCTGAGGAACTACAGACATATCCAGTGGGAACATTAAGTCTTGCTTCTTTCTCTTAATGCTGTGAGGAATCTCTTATTTGGATAAGCAAATTGTGCAAAGGAGAGATGTCAGACCTAGTGAATAGAAATAGAAAAGTGAGAGGACATATGCAAAATGCAGTATGGAAAAGCTAGTGTGGGATTCTTTCTTTGGGATTAGATGGTGGCACTCAATGTAGTTGAAAAACAGTGATTCGATAGAGGTCTTGTAAGGATTTATTTACACAATAAATTCACTTGTGAAAGTTCAAGCTGTAGAAGACCTGATTCAGGATATTTCTAAAGGGTATTTGATTGCATCTAATGTGAGACAAATAGTTTAATAAACTTTGAGTGTTGCTAAGACACTTCTGGATTTGACCATATGCCCTGGAAAACAATGACATTGCTACCATTGTTTCTAATGCACAGAACTTGGCCTTGAATGAAATTGAATAGAAACTATCATTGAATTAACTGTTTCTAGGGTTATAAATCAAATAGATTTTAATTTTTTTTGAAAAAGCTATAATAAAAAGATGTTTTCTCTTGTTATCTAATATTACAAAACTGCTTATGCCTGGGTTTTTTTAAAGTTTTAAATTGCCCCCTGGGGAACTTGGCACAAGTACTATCAGAAGAAAAATATCAGACTGAATGACTGATTTGGTCCCTTCCAGCAGTTTCTTCTAAGACATACAAACCTACAGTCACAACAATCTTCTTGGCTCTTGTTGTTGAGTTTAGATTAAACAGAAAAGCAAAGGCAGATGTGTAGAATATGTTGGAGATAGTTTGGACAAGCAGTGGCTGTTTGTACTCTCCTGTGGTTATTATCTGTTGACACACTGAAAAAAACACATTTGGATGTGATCTGAACCAAAGGATGTCAGCATCAGTCATGTTTTGGTCTGAATAACAGTCCACTGGGGGACTGGAGGCTAGTTCAGAATGAAGGAACTGAATATTATAGCATTTTGTGTCTTAATTTTACTCTGCAGCTTGAAGGCTTTTAACACACATTAAAAATAAAGCTGAGGTCCTCATTTCTCTTGCTGCATCTCTCCATCTTTTCACTCGATGTCTTTATGAGGTTCAGAACTGTTAGATGGCTTTCATCTCTCCCTTACTTGCTTCATCCTAAAAACTGCTGAGATTTGCGACTGACAGAGCAACAAAAGTAAACATGTTTAATCCTGGGACTAGATTACTCAGTGTACTTTAGGTTCTGCAAGCCTGTGGTCTCTCTACTCTAAGCAATAGTCCACTTTCAAGGGCTTTTTTTGCCTTCTGACTGGAACTATCTCAGCTTGATTGCACTCTCCCATAATTCAACTAAACTATTTTTGTCTACCATTTCTCTGTGCAGCTCATTCCTCTTTCTAGCCTTCAGTAGGGGTAAGTAGAGCCTCAGGTACGAGGCACCTCCTGTACAAGGAGAGGCTGAGACAGTTGGGCTTGTTCAGCCGGGAGAAGGGAAGGCTCCGGTGAAACCACCTTCCAGTACATGAAGGGGACCTACAAGAAGTCATGGGAGGGACTTTTAATGAGGACCTGTAGTGACAGGATGAGGGGGGATGGCTTTAAACTGGAAGGGGAAAGATTTAGGTTAGACATCAGGAAGAAATTCTTCATGCTGAGGGTGATGAGACACTGGCACATGTTGCCCAGGGAAGTTGTGGATGCTCCATCCCTGGACGTGTTCAGGTCCAGGTTGAATGAAGCCTTGAGCAGCTTGTTCTGGTGGGGGTATTCTTGCCCAGAGCAGGGGAGTTGGAACTGGATGATCTTTAAGCTCCTTTCCAACCAAACCATTCTATGATTCTATTATTTACTCAATATTAAATGCTTAGCAGACTTCTCCATCAGTATGTCCCACTTGACAACACCCACTTTTTAACCTCTTATTTTAAAAGCCTTATTTTTTTGGCCTTGAATCAACACAGCATTAAAGTATGTACATCCATCCCATTGACTTTAATATCATTAAACTCCTCTAAGACTATGCATGTACATTGTAAACAAAGGTCTGATTGAAAAAGTGATGTTAACCAGTTGCCTAAAGGAGAAAATTCTGCTTCCAAGATGCACTGTCAAATTTTCATACAGGAGATCACAGAGTGTGCTGCAGTGTGCCAGTAATTGGAACTAAGGAGGCTCTCACCAGACGTTTCATGTCACTGCAGGGTGAAACATGATCAGTACTTGCATTTGTTCAGAATAACGCAATATGTTTGGTATTATTAATATTCGGGTTTGGTCGTTGTTTTTTTTTTTTCTCTTGAGAGGTGGATTGTAATTTAGGAATGAGTAAGGCTAACATAAACAGTAAAGTACTAAGCATGAATGCTTTTTGGTGGAAAGACTTTGAGGAATCTTTCTCTTACACTGAAGCCTTGCACTTCATGTATGTAGTATCATTGTTCCCACTGTGGTTGCCGATCACCATGTGGATGCTGAGTTGAAAGACTGATCTCACCATCTCTCTTAGCACTGAACAAAGGCTCCATTTTTTGAGTCTTCAGGACCATTCCCTTCTTTCATGCTTCCGTAACGTGACTGATTTCAGCAGAAGTAGGATGTTATGAAGGAATGGCCTGATGCATTGGGCCTGTAATGCAGGCTTTGCAAATAATGCCCTGGTGGTACACTTAAAATATTGTTATAAACACAGGTTTATTTATCCCAGTGGAGTTACCCTGCAAGAGGAGTTCCTGCAAAGCTTGTAAACAAGTTTTAGATCAGAAGGAACTATGAGATACAGTCTGGCACTCTTCATTAAGCAGACTATAATATTTCACCACATGATTACTTCATTGCAGTGACACATTTCTGATTAAGTTTAGTGTAAATTTTTGTTTCATTTCTTAGAAATCCTATTTTAAAACACTTGAACTCACTAGAACCCGTTGTTAAGTTATTTCACTGGTTCAGAGTTTAATTTGATCTCATTTTCAGTCTGAATTTGTCTAGACTTGTCTTTGAACTGTAGCAGCTTGCTGTGCCTCAGATAGAAATATTTGCAATAATGGCAAAGGGAACAGAAGATGTGTACTGGCTAAGAAAATTTTCAATATGTGAATTTGCTCTAGTGTGAAAGACTACTGCCAGCTTTTTAAGGCAGGAAGACAAACTTTTTCTTTATGCCAATTTTATGCAGTTTTGTCACCTATGTGACTGACCAGGATTCAGATTTTCCAAGATAGCTTTGTACTTCATTAACAGATTTTAAAATATGATGTAACATGAAATCAAATAGCCCTGCCATACCTATATGAGGTGTAACCCAGGATGATTTCCAGTCTCAGAGCAGCTTCTGATGTACTGGAGAGAGGCGTGGTCACAACACAAAAGCTTTGCCAAAATTACCTACTTTTCTTTTCTACTTTGGACCCTCCACTGAAGGCTGTTGTTATGAACGGAAGTTTTCCTTTGTCCTGTTGCTGAGCCTAGCCCTTGCCATTTGGGAGAACTGTGTAATTAGAATCATAGAATCATAGAATAGTTAAGCTTGGAAAGGAACTTAAAGATCATGTAGTTCCAACCCCTCTGCCATGGGTAGGAACATCACACTACATCAGGTTACCTAAAGCCCCATACAACCTGGCCTTAAACACCTCCAGGGATGGGCCAGCCACAACTTTCCTGGGCAACCTGTGCCAGTGTCTCACTACTCTCATGGTAAAGAAAGTCTTCCTAATGCCTAATCTAAATCTGCCAGTTTATATCTAATCTCTCCAGTTTATACCCGTTCCCCTTCTCCTATCACCACAAGCCTTTATGAATAGGCCCTCACCAGCTTTCTTCTAGCCCCTTTCAGGTACTGGAAGGTCATTATAAGATCTCCTGAAAGCCTTCTCTTCTCCTGGCTGAACAAGCCCAGCTCTCTCAGACTGTCCTCATATGGAAGGTGCTCCAGCCCTCGAATCATCTCTGTAGCCCTCCTCTGGACCCGTTCCAACAGCTCCATATCCTTCTTTTGTTGAGGATTCCAGAACTGGACACAATACTCCAGATAAATCTCACAAGAGAAGAATAGAGGGGCAGAATCACCTCCCTTGACCTGCTGACCACGCTTCTTTTGATGCAGCCCAGGATACACTTGGCCTTCTGGGCTGCAATTGCACACTGCCAGCTCATTTTGAGCTTCTCATCGACCAGCACCCAAAAGTCCTTCTCTGCAGGACAGCTCTCAATCACGTCATTCCCCATCACGTACTGAAAACATGTACTGAAAACAGTTAGTTTCTTTTCAACTTGTAAGAGGGCATCTGTACCTCCTATCTTCTACTTGTTGTGTTCCTTCTGACTTCTGCTTCTGTCTGTCCTCCTTGCTGTTGAAAAGAAGTCTCACATAAAACTTCAGAAGAGTCGACCCTTGGGATTCATGCTTCTCCATATCAAGAAACCTGGATTGCTGTAGGACAGTGGCAGATCTACATTTTTTAACCTGTGGGCTCGAAGGACAGGGTTTTATGTGGAAGGCTTTTTTTTCCTCCTCCTATGAACAGAGTGTTGTAAGGTTGGTTTGGGGAATATTTGCATAGGACGTCTCCAGCATGGTCATCTTTCAGATTTGGTGTGGCTTCATGAGTTGTGTTTAGCCGCATGTGTAACCACTTTGTGGGCCATTAGCTTTTGCTTAGCAGAAGCTTGGGGTTGTGCTAGAGTATAGGATGTCATCCTGCAAAAATGGCATTAGGAACTTAACTTGAAATCATATTAATATAGTAATTGTTTTAATGAAGATTACAAAGAACAAGAAAACACTCCAGAAATTTTGAGACTCCTGCAGATTCTGGGAAAAGTGAATTTCAAATAGTTTTTCTTAAAAAAAAAAAGGAAAAAGAGTAGATTGTGGAGGTGGCAAGTATTCTGGTGGGAGAATATTTCCAACACTGCCTAACATGCCAGTGAAACTTTGGCAGAGATCTCTCTGTATGCAATGTTAAATATTATGCTGGGAAATGCTAGCATGTGTTGTTAATTAGTGATTGCAGGAGAAACGCTGATGAAATAGTGTGCCAGAAAGCATGAAAAATAGAAAATGATATAATCTTGTTTACAAGGATATTCAATGAAATGTGGACTTGCAGGGGGTTCAAAGGCACATGCATGCACAGATGTTCCCTGAAGGTGCCTTACAGCTATGAGTTTGTGTGTCCTCATTTAAGAATGTCCCACTGAAATGAAGCAGAGTTGGTGACACCTTTGTATTCATCTTACTTAAATATTTATACAGTGTGTATGTGAACTTGGTCATCTGGTTTCTCTCTCTAGGCAATGAACAATGACAGTCTCATCCTTAGAGGGCTTTACCCCGCCTCAGACTGGTTTTAAGGCAAGGTGATACTAATCCCTTCTGCTTTCCTGCTTTTTTCGGCTAACTTTCTGACTGTCTTGTGGGACTGTTTTGTGCAACAGAACTCTGCAACCCCCTAACTCTTTCTTAATTTCCATTCAATGAAAAACTTTGGTTAGGGCATGTCCCTCATCTATGACCTTTCTTCCTTCTTTTCCTTTTTTTATTTGCCATAGTCCCTAGGAAGAATATATTAGTTTACATTATTTTTTATTGACTTTGTTTCTGTCTCCTTATAAATTAATATGCTAGGTCATGTGTCACTCTGAAGAGCTTGTAGCATGTCCTAAGTGTTGCACAACTGGAACCAACAATGGCTGAGATGGAGGACAGCACAGAAAAGCAAAAAGCTACCTTAAGCTGCCAATTTCTGTCTTTATGTTGGTAGACAGAAGTTAGTATATTTAATATATGATAGAAAAATCTGTGAAAGGACCAACAGTAGAGTATGCATGAGAAATGAAAGAAAAATGGGAATCCAAAATATGTACCGAGAGCCGCCTTCTCCTGCCCTCCTCCCCCCTCAGAAAGTTTAATAGCCTGGATTAAATTTACCATTCCTCATTATTTAACAGAAGTGACTCCAATGCCCTAACTCATGTACAGCACAGGCCAGAGAAAATCATGAAGCAAAAGTGGATTAATGTGAATGGTAGCGTAGGCTGAACAATGGAATGAAGGGGTGACCTCGCCGCTTTTTTCCTTTAAAAGTTCTAGCTCCTGGTTTTTCAGTCTTGCAACTTCCTCAAATGGATGATAATTTTTATGTGGCTGTAGATAAGAATATGAGATCAGTATTGTCAAATGAAACTATCTAACCGAATTTGGTGCACTGATTACTTGAATCATAGAATCACTAGGCTGGAAGAGACCTTTGAGATCATCAAGCCTAACCTTACCTGTCCACTACTAAACCACATCCCTAAGCACTTAATCTACCCATCTTTTAAACGCCTCCAGGGATGGTAACTCAGCCACCTCCCTAGGCAGCCTCTGCCAGTGCCTGAGAACCCTTACAGTGAAGAAATTTTTCTTAATATCAATCTGAACCTCCCCTGGTGCAGCGTGAGGTCATTCCCCCTTGTCCTATAACCTATCACTTGGGAGAAGAGACCAGCACCACCTCACTAACAACCTCCTTTCAAGCAGTTGTAGGCAGTAATAAGGTCTCCCCCCAGTATCCTCCAGGCTAAGAAACCCCAGTTCCCTTAGCTGCTCCTCGCAAGACTTGTTCTCCAGCCCCTTCAGCAGCTTTGTTGCTCTTCTCTGGATGTGTTCAAGGACCTCAATGTTTTTCTTGTACCGAGGAGACAAAAACTGAATACAACATTTGAGGGGTGGCCTCACCACTGCTGAGTACAGGGGCAGAATCATTTCCTTGGTCCCGTTTGCCACGCTGTTTCTGATACCAGCCAAGATGCTATTTGCCTTCTTGGCTGCCTGGGCACACTACCAGCTCATATTCAGCTGGCTATCAACCAACACTCCCTTCTGCACTAGGCGATTTGAGGTAAAAGAAAAAGTGAACCCACTCCAAGCAACTATGTTTTCTTTCTCTGACAGCATTCAATTAAGCATTCTGTGTATGTCATTTGTATTTGAGAAATATTTTGAGGGCATTTGGAGAACTCCAGTGTGATTTTTGTGTGTATTCCTATTTGTAAAAAGAACAACATTAAGCTGAATGAATAATGAAGGGGGAAAATGAAACACCATTATCATTTTTCAGTAATCCATTATTGTCATTTCATTAATTGGACACATCAGTTGAGAAAAGTTAACTGGATGGTTCTCTTTTGTTTTAACATTGTTGTTTAAATACTGAAATAAAAGATGGAAATGAAGAAATGGACAAAGCACACATTAATTTAATGCTTACACTTCAATACCATGGATTTTTTTTATATTACATATTTATAAAGAAGATGATATTAGAAATTTTATAGATGACTTGGCAAAAAATGAACCTGTTCTGTTTTCTGTATTCTTATGCACTACAAGCAGGTTGGACTGATTTATAAGTTGTAACAGATAAATTAACGAACCTTTTCATTAATAAAGCATAAAGACAAGTAATAGATATGTAAATAAACAAAAATTGTTCTGGTGAGCAGATGATAAAAAGTAAGAACAACTCTCTGATCTGGAGGTTGGGTAACTGGAGCCTTTTTTTTTACTTAAGCGCATCATCATCATGGGGTTTTTTGTTTATTTTTTCTACTGACTCTAATTTCTGTTTCCGTTTTACTACATTCCGTTTATATATGCTCTTTTCTTCACTATATTCATCCATTCACTCTGTGTGTCCATTCCTTACCCACTCCTGTTTATTTTTCCTTCACTTCTACTCAAGAGTTACACTGCAACATAAATGGATGAAACTGAGTTGCGTAAAAGTCATTCTTAATATATTTTTTCTATCCAAGGAGAAAGAACTGAGCTTCCATTCAGTGATGTCTATCTTCGTTGCTGCTCTACTACCATTCTGTAGCAGGGTTATATTTCTTTCCAAGTACTAACGACTATAGCAAGTGGCAACATTCAGCAGAGGTCCTAGGGGTCAGGAGGCAATGAGCTGGGGAGGGAGGAACAGCCTGTGCTGCAGCTGAGCTTGGCAAGAGAAAAGCAGCATTGGGAACAAAGCAGGAGTGCAGGGGAGCTCCTCTACGTGCGGTTGCACAGGAGATGTGCGTTGCACCTGTCTATCGGCAGCTTGAGTTGTCAGCTGCAGTCAGCGTCAAGGCTGGAGGGATCTCTGCTGGGCAGGGGATTTACTTGTACACCCCATTTCCTACAGTCTGGTATTTGTGTGCTAGGAAACTCACTGAAGGTAGACTTGGTTTAAAATACATGAAGTTCACTAAATGCCTCCTGGAGCAACACTTGTTCTGTGAGTATTAGACATACCTTTTGACATCAGTCAGTGACACTGCAGCCATTCAATTCTCTTCTTCCTTTTGCATAAAGGAGGGAAGATGTCAGTGCTTGGGGGATGAATGTAAACTTTTCTCTGTCTTATCCATATCGATTTCCTGTTATAATTTTAGCATAATATTGATAATAGCTTAAGCGCACTGTTTTTCTCAGTAATAAACCATGTGATAACTACTGGTCCTTTTGTCTCTTAATTTGCCCGCTTGGCAGCCACATTAAGGCTTTTTACATAGCACAGTGATAGTTTTATTACTTCGTGCAATTAAAACAGTAGACAACCTGAATGAAGGATGGAGGTACAAATTTAGTTCACATCTGATGCCCAGAAAATCTGGTGTCTGGAACTGGATATTCATTCTGAGACACAAACAGCATCAACCTTGGGTCTGCACTTGGTCATTCGAGCTCTTGTGACTACAGAGAAGGCCCATACATTTAATTTAGACTAGACAGGAAGTTTCAGATTGCTTATCATGGCTAGCAAGGCCATTTCTTCTTGACTGCAGGGATTCTATTTGCGTATACCCAATGTAATTTCGGAGTGCTTTGATTATGCATTGCCACCAGCATCAGTGTGGAGCTTAGGATATGTGGGTAAGCTTGCCCAAGGACCTGGGTAAATGCTTTAGTAGTTACTTCATCCTAAGCTTTGTGCTGTTGCACTTGTACCGTTATGGCTATCCAGATTATGGTATAGTTGCATCTGCTTTCTTCATTCTCTGAGACGAGATCCATCTGGAAGATACTGCATAAGTAATATATCATTGCTGGGAGTTCGTGCTACCTGGCTTGTATCCATATAAAGTTAATATTGTGTCTTTGAAGCTAGTACTGTGTAAAAGCTAAGTAGAATTGGCTATGTCATCAGTTATTCCTTCTCACCCTCAAGGCTGTACTGTTTTAATATAGCATTTTAATAGATTTTTTTGAAAATGCCAGATTGCTGTGCTAGAAGCTGTAACAGCTACCTCTTTGTACAAGTCCCTAAAGAAGCAGGGGTTTTAATGAGTATTTTTCTTCTGGTTTGTTAGAAGAGACCAGCTGATGATAGATAGCATATTTCATGTTTAAGTCATATATAACATTAGCTGATTAGTGGCCTCAGACTGCTTGCAAGGTGGTGGCTGTAGAAAGAGAACAGAGGCCAAATGCCTTTTTCAGGGCAATAAAGGGAGTTGGTGCTTAATACAAAATAGTTTTTGACTTTCCTGCTGCAGTCTCTTGCATACAGAGAGGTTATTTTCAGTTGTGCAAAGACTGCAATAACACAAGGGCTGGACGAAAGCATATAAATGAAACTGTGTAAATCTAGAGTCATTTTCTCTGCTACACTCTTCCAGCTTTCAGTAATCAATGCTCTACAGATTCACTGAGGCATAGCCTGTGTCCAAACCACTATATTTTACAGCTTGTGATGAATCCATCCTCTACCAGTGTCTAATCCTTTTTTGAACTCATTTAAACTGTTAATCTCTTCCATATCCTGTAACAGTGTGGTCTGCAAGGTAATTGCATGTGTTATGGAAACTATGTCATCTCGCTGGCTGTAAACATGCTGCTTCTGTTCCACAATATGCATTTTCTTCACTGGATTGCAGCTTCCATCCTATCCCTACGTAGAGGATACGAGGTGTTGGAGAGTGGTGCTTAGGGTGCCTGACCATGCTTGTGCTTATGGTCACCATCCTTCTGCCTCTCGAGTGGCAAACAGCACACGACTGGAGCGACTGTCTGGCTATAGGAAAGTATAAAAATACCCTTTTCGTTTTGACATCAACTCAACCACTTCTTGTCCTGTTTTCTTTTGGCAGAAAAGCTGCCAGTGGCACTTCTGCTGACTTTCTGGCAAGAGGCTGTGTCCAGTGAAGTGTCTGACCTTCCCCACAACCTCTGTGTTGCAAACATAGAATCACAGAATCATAGAATAACCAGGTTGGAAGAGACCCACCGGATCATCGAGCCCAACCATTCCTATCAAACACTAAACCATATCCCTCAGCACCTCATCCACCCATGCCTTGAACACCTCCAGGGAAGGTGAATCAACCACCTCCCTGGGCAGCCTGTTCCAGTGCTCAATGACCCTTTCCGTGAAAAATTTTTTCCTAATGTCCAGCCTAAATCTCCCCTGGCGGAGCTTGAGGCCATTCCCTCTTGTCCTGTCAGTTAGGAATGGAAAAGCATTTAATCCTTAAAACCATCAGACAGTTATTTCAGTTAGTTTTAATTAAACCCCCTAAACCTTCTTACTCCTGCTAATTAAAAAAGAGAAAATGAAAGTCATATATAAAAAACCTTTAATACACAACCAATTGTACTTTTTATGGTGGATAGTGATAGCACAAAAGGTGAGGATTAATAACTGTTGTGATCTGAATGGTTTCTATTGTTTCTTTTCAGTACCATGTTGTGGTGTGTGTGTCTGGTGTTGTGTTTTAATGTTGGACCGGTTTCTATCCCTTAGCCTCCATGAAAGGAAAAGAGCCAGGAGAAGGCTGCATTCTTTGCTAAACTGTCTGTGACTTTGGTGCATACTGCAGAGCTGGTGCAGGTCCTCCTGCTGTAACGTGTCCCTCCAGCAGGAGAGGGACCTTGCAGTGTCATCTCAGCAGCACAGTGTCTTCCTAGGTCTGCCAGCATTGCTCCAAAATTGCTCAAGAGCACTAAAAGCAAATTTTCAAGGTGTTTACTTGTTATCTTTCTAGGTGGAGTTCCCTTTTGCCTGAGTTTTTCATTTTTCCTGATTCTTCTCAATTGTTCACTGGAGTCCTTGCCTCATGCCTTCCCACAGCAGCTACACACAATAGCTTGTCTGTACATCTCTCCTCTTGCTTTTCACGACAGAAGAGTTCCTTTTTCTCTCCTCCTTTCTTTTTTTCTCTTTTTTCCTTACAGAAGGAAAGGAGAGGAGATAGCACGTGTTTCATCTCTTTACTGTGCTGGGCAGCTAGCCAGCCATTTGTGGAGAATGTTTTGCCTTTGGAAAGGATCTAAGAGCGGAGAAAAAAAATACCATCATGAGACCTTTCAAGTGGTTTTGGACCACCATTGGGCTAACAGACGAGGATCTCAAATAAATTCTGTAGGCATAAAATGCCTGCTGAAAACTCAGGTAACTTGTAATAGAAAACAAGCGAAAAATATATGTCGTATCTGGAACATGCTTTACAACAAAAAGCTGCATACCTGTAGTATTTAATATGTGATAGGTCAAAATGATATTAAAAAGGTTAGTATCATCTAATAAATCCTGTGGCTTTTTAAAGTAATTCCTCTTGAACTCCTAACATTTCTATAAATCCTAGACTGGAATACCTGTTCTGTAGGACTGTTCTTCTACGACCTGTCTGGCTTTGTAGTGTTCTGTTATGGTGCACTGATTATCCATTGTGCTATCTCATAGCATCTCCCCCAGTGATTTTTTAACTACCCTAAAGACTAAATGCTATCTAAAGATGATGACTGTTAGTGAAATAATTGATGGTCATGTCATGGGGTAGAGCTTGGCCTCAGGAGATACTCAGGAGCAGCTCAGGTGTTGGCAAGGAATGACTCCACGCCCTCCAGAAATAGCAGCAAAGGCCCAGGAATGTTGTTTGTGTCTATAAAACTCCTTGTGCTTAAGACACACTGGGCCACCCTGGAAGAAGCAAACAAGATAAACAAAACTGCTAATTCCTGCTTTGCCTTGGGAAGCCAAGATGCTTCAGCAGCTTCTGTTTTCGTCACTGAGGACCTGGGAATTAATTAAGATTCCTTGAGTTCAGACCTCATGTGACACATAGATAGCGCTGCAGCCATCGTGATGCTCAAGCTCATGAGAGCAGTGAGTGGGTCTGTGCTGTGTACCCCACACAGTGGGTGGCTGTCCCCTGTGGAGGTGAGGAGGAGCTGGGGCTGCCCAATGTGCCTAATTTCAAGGTTGTGACCATCTCGGCACTGGGAGCTGAGGGGGAAAGGGCACAATGAACCACTCGTCCTCCTCCTGACCACAGAAACCAAGGTGAACACCTGAGTGCATGGGGAGCAGTGGGGTGCCTGGACATACACTCCTCTCCTCTGCAGCATGGAAAACTGGTTGGATGGCCGGGCCCAGAGAGGGGTGGTAAATGGAGTTAACTCCAGCTGGAGGCCAGTGACAAGTGGGGTTCCCCAGGGCTCAGTTCTGGGTTCAGCCCTGTTCAATGTCTTTATCAATGACCTGGATGAAGGCATCGAGTGCACCCTTAGCAAGTTTGCGGACGACACTAAGCTGAGTGGAAGTGTGGATCTGCTGGAGGGTCGGGAGGCTCTGCAAAGGGATCTGAACAGGCTGGACCGCTGGGCAGAGTCCAATGGCATGAGGTTTAACAAGGCCAAATGCCGGGTCCTGCACTTGGGGCACAACAACCCTGAGCAGTGCTACAGGCTAGGAGAAGTGTGTCTAGAAAGCTGCCTGGAGGAGAGGGACCTGGGGGTGTTGGTTGACAGCGACTGAACATGAGCCAGCAGTGGCCCAGGTGGCCAAGAAGGCCAATGGCATCTTGGCTTGTATCAGAAACGGCGTGACCAGCAGGTCCAGGGAGGTTATTCTCCCTCTGTACTCGGCACTGGGGAGACCGCTCCTCGAATCCTGTGTTCAGTTCTGGGCCCCTCACCACAAGAAGGATGTTGAGGCTCTGGAGCGAGTCCAGAGAAGAGCAACAAAGCTGGTGAGGGGGCTGGAGAACAGGCCTTATGAGGAACGGCTGAGAGAGCTGGGGGTGTTTAGCCTGGAGAAGAGGAGGCTGAGGGGAGACCTCATTGCTCTCTGCAACTACCTGAAAGGAGGTTGTGGAGAGGAGGGAGCTGGCCTCTTCTCCCAAGTGACAGGGGACAGGACGAGAGGGAATGGCCTCAAGCTCCACCAGGGGAGATTTAGGCTGGACATTAGGAAAAAATTCTTTACAGAAAGGGTCACTGGGCACTGGCAGAGGCTGCCCAGGGAGGTGGTTGAGTCACTTTCCCTGGAGGTGTTTAAGGCATGGGTGGATGAGGTACTGAGGGGCATGGTTTAGAGATTGGTGGGAATGGCTGGACTCGATGATCCGGTGGGTCTCTTCCAACCTGGTGATTCTATGATTCTATGATTCTGTGATCTCAAGAACAAGAAAGGTCTTGCTGTAGGCATGCTGTGGGGTAAAGCCTCTTGGTTTGCTTTTTTGGCATGAAGGATTGAAGCAGAGAATGTTGTTTATATAGGTAAGGCTCTGAATAATTTCCATTATTATGCTAGAGGAAATAAAGCACTCCAGCTTAGTTTGAGCATTTGTGTCCCACCACGTATAACAGTAACTCTTGCATCTATTCTTTCCCTGCAGTACTGAAGGTGTTGGAATTTTCTGGTGCCAAACCATACAATTCAGGTAGACTTTCTGCTGCAACACTAGTATTTATCTTGTGCCCAAGCAACATTTGACATGACCAAACTTCACTTACATAGTGAAGGTTTTGTGAAGTGGCATCTTTGAAGAAAACTGGTTTGAGTGTCTCCAGACATTGCATTGCTGCAGATAGTGGCCAGGCATTCCAGTGAGGAGTGTGCCAGCCCTTCATTTCCAGCACAACGCTCAGAGAAATGCCAGTGCAGCGAGTGAAATGTGGCTCTATTTGAGGAAACGCGCCCAGAAGGCTGTTGGCTATATCACAGCATTCAAAGCTTTCCCAGGGATGGTACTTTATCTCTCTTGTGCAGTAGTATAGCAGAGCTAAAAAATGACTGCATAACTGAGTGTCAGGTGAACCTTTTTTTCCCCCTCTTTTTTTTTCTGGGTACAAATGAAGCAGCATAAATTTGTCTTCTCTGATTAATAAAGGAGCTGTGATATTTTAAATTTACAGCTTGAAGAATTTTAACAGAAAGCAAATATAGCAGTAATGTGATCTCTGAACGAGGAATCCTTCACACTGACTTTCTTCATCTTCTTTTTTACCTAGGTGGAGTTATTTTTTCTTAGTTGTACTGACTATGTACAGATTTGAATCTGCTTCTAAGAGAGCAGTGGAGTAGTCTTGAACACCTCCTCCTGCCTCATTTTCCTGTTGATTGTAGCACTAACTTTTCAGTTGATTTCCTTTAAGTTTATGGCATTTTCTGTAGTAAAAAGTGCCCTTCAAACCTCAACTTGATTGCTTTGCTTGCATAGCTGCAAGGAAGGCAGGGGAACCTTGCTCCCATCACTTCACAAAGAAAAATCAAGATAGGAAGTCTCCTGGCCAATGCGCGGGTTGTACAAATCCTGTGGCTTTGCTAGAGTTGAAGTTGGTGGCAGAGCAGGGCTTTGATGTCAGGAGTACTACACTCATATTAAACATGTGGTCTACACAGCTGACTTTCCTTACACTTTGCAATAGCCAAACCTGCTCCTTACTTATTCGTAGTGCAGAGCTGTAGCCTCTGTCCCTTCCCAGGACTCTACTGGTCAAAAGCAGCTTCATCTGTGGTCTCTGCACCTGCCTTTCCCTGCTCGAGAACTAAGGAGAGAGACTTTAGTGTTCTCCTCCAGTTAGCCCCTCTTCACAGAATCACAGAATCACAGAATAACCAGGTTGGAAGAGACCCACCGGATCACCGAGTCCAACCGTTCCTACCAAACACTAAACCATATCCCTCAGCACCTCGTCCACCCGTGCCTTAAACACCTCCAGGGAAGGTGACTCAACCACCTCCCTGGGCAGCCTGTTCCAGTGCCCAATGACCCTTTCTGTAAAGAATTTTTTCCTAACGTCTAGCCTAAACCTCCCCTGGAGGAGCTTGAGGCCATTCCCTCTTGTCCTGTCCCCTGTCACTTGGGAGAAGAGGCCAGCACCCTCCTCTCTACAACGTCCTTTCAGGTAGTTGTAGAGAGCAATGAGGTCACCCCTCAGCCTCCTCTTCTCCAGGCTCTTCTTACAAGGCACCTTCCCCAGCAGCAGTTGTGCTGTGGGCAAAGCCCTCTCTGTGAGCAAAGCCCTCTCCATCAACAAGCTATCAAGTGGCAACTTGCAGTTAGCATGTCTTTTGCCACCCAGAAACACCAGGTTTCACTCACATCCTTGATCGATACATTTTCATAAAAGAAACAAGCAAAAAAGGACAATGCATCTCTCCCTGAATAGTGATTTTCTCCTACTTGTTCAAGTCTAAACTTGCGTAAGGACAAAACATCAGAGTGAAAGTGTTCAAAAGCAGCATTCTTAACATGTTTTTAGAGTCAGAACTACCTTATATATGTGGAATATATCTTGCCTTTAGGTATTTTTTTTCCTACAAGTTTTGTCATTTAAAACAAAGTGAATAATTAAACAAAAAAACTTTGTAATTAATGACTCGATCTGTTTATTTCTGATAACCACCTTCAAGGGTTTAGAATTGCAGTCCTCATCCTCTCACCCTGTGCTTTGATTCACAAGATGAAATTAGAAAGCAAGCTGTTTCTGAAGCTTTTCAGTTTGTTTTCTTTTTCCTCAGCTCTTAGAACTCTTAGTTGGTTTCAACTTGGAATGAATTATTCAGTGAACCAAAAATATTTAAATAAACTGTCAAGAAAGATACATTATCTCTGTATTTGCAGAAGAGACTAGTTCTGTCAGGATCTGTTTTAACAGGTCTTATTCTAGGTGCTTAACCACTGTCTTCCATTTAACTTGTTTCTAATAAACCACTTTAGGTATTTTAATTGTTTTAAAACTTTGACAACAAGCATGTACTGTTTCAATTATTCAGTGTAAGTAAAACAGCATTAATATTTTATCTTTTAATAGGCATAATTGTTTTCAATTTGACTCAACTCTAAATAGGTTTATTAGAGACAGATGCATTCCAGTGCAATAGTGTAATTTAAACAAATAGTGCTTAGGTTCTGCTTGGTCTTTTCTTAATTTATCCTTACCCCCCCTGCAGTCAGCCAAGAGGCATCCTGGAAAGCCAAGGTCCATCAGTTTCTAATTCTTAGGCCACAGATAAATGAAGCTTGTGCAGAGGCATGAGACCCATTCCGTTGCTAGTGATCTTTTTTTTTTATCAGGTATTCTTTTTTATTTAGATCTGGCCTTCACTGGAAACTTTCCTAGGATGAGATTAGGGGACAATAGATAGAAAATGTGTCTTGGCTGTCTGCCCACGTGTGTCCACGTTACCATCTCCTGCATTATTTGTAATATCCACAAATCACCTCAACCAACCTTTATGAGGCTTTAAAATTGTTCTGTTTCATGGATTCTGTAGCAACAGCAGCTCACTTTTTTTTTTTATAGCACATGAAAACTACTCCTTGAAACTGTAAGCAATCTGCAGGGTAGCACTCATTCAAATCAGCTTTTTAGCCTTCCTGCTTCATTTGTGGGCATGGAAAAGAGAGTTTCTCTGTTTTGTGGTCTGCAGTTTGGATGTCCCCATGTCTTCCATCATTTCTACCTCTTTTGTTTTGTTCTATGTGTCATTCTTCCTTCTGCAATACGTTGCTGGGGATCCCAGATGTGTGTCAGGAATGGTTGTGTTGTCAGACCCTGCAAAAGAGCTAAGCTGGGAAAACAATAGTTGAATAAATTGGATGGATTGAGCAAACATTTAATGAGGATCAAGGGAGCAAAGGAGCAAGGCTATAAGGAGTTCCTTAAGTACTACATTTCCCCTCTGGCTGTTATCTCCATAGCTTTTCTTGGTACAAAAGAGCTGAAGCCATCTGCCTTCCAGCATTTGAATGCAGTAAGTTATAGCAGCTGATTCTTATCCCTGACACAGTCTGTGTATGCTCTCCTGTTAGCACAGAAGTGCCACAAACACACTGCAGTGGGGCAAGGAAAGAAATCCTCCCAAACAGGAACAACACAGGCCAGGAATTCAGTAGCTTTGTCACATCCCCACCACAGATTCCACCACAAAACTCAGAGTGTGAGCTCTAATTTACTGCTACAGGAATTCCTGACCTAAGCTGAAGCCAAGAATTGCTCTGGACTGTTGCAGACCATTTTAATTTTAGCTTTGTTTTGGCAGCTGATGTGCTTCTTACAGTTGTCTTGAACTTGTATAAGAAAGAAGGTACGGGAAAGTGACACACTGGTGGGAATTTACATCACCCAATTTAGTTCATCTAGAATTAAACACATCCCATCACAAGATGCATGGAGGCTGAACTCCTTTTCATGGCAGCCTGTCTTTTCTGGCTACAGAAAAGGTCTTGAGGTGACAGAGATACCGCTGCTTTAGATCATTGTACTTAGATAAACCCCCACCCCAGGTAATGTAACGTGTGTTTCTTTTCTACTTCTTTGGAGGAGAGAGGAGAGAAAATTCCCTGTGTGGGCTTGAGTTGGTACCTATCTTTGACTTGAAGTGGGAAGAGAGGGCAGGAGTGGTCCGTTCCCTTTGGGAGAGTTTTGAGTCGGGGTAGTTGCGAAACACTAATGAGACCGACACTACGTTGGTTTATTGTTGAGAAACTTTATTGATGCTCTTTTTGTTTCCAAACCTGTGAGCAAACAGTGGCCAAAATATCTGTGTCGAACCTTGTTTATCCACAGAACTGCCAGCTTTCTCATCCCAGTTGCTCTGGAAGCTCCAACCTTTCCACCTCTGTCATATGTCCCAGCCATCACGCCTGCTGCTGAGGTCTTTGCTGGGGTCTGTGCCAGACCTGAGCCTCACTGGGGGCTGGTAGCTTCTCCTCTGACACATGAAGACAATCTCTGCCTTCAGGCTCGAGTCCAGTGAGACTGAGAACAAGGAGAACTCTGCTCAAGGGCAGGGGGTGAATTTTCTTTGGCCTGAAGGAGACTTGTGGGGACTTTGTTTTTGACAAGCAACATACCGCTTGCACGTTTCAGTCCCTGGATGATACTGAATAGTAGCAGCAAGTGAAACTACAGAAGTGGCCAGAGTTAGGAGAAGCCTGTCAAAAGCAAGACAGTATGGAGTTGTACGTTGCCAAAACATGTTAGGCACAGATTTGATAAAGCCTTCTTGTCTGCTAAACCAATATAAAAGATGAAAGTGGGGGTCAGACACCGGGCTGGAGGTTTACTCCATCTGAAAGGCAGCAATTACAGCCAGTCTGTGGGCAGAAAGGACTGGCAGACCATTCAAAGCTTTATGAACAGCCACGGCTTGTTCTCAGAAGAATATATGTTACAACACTTGTTTATTTTTCAGTACTCTCTTGAGGTGAGACATTCTTCATGTCTCAGTGAATACTGGGAGCAAATACAGTGTCTTTCATTTTTCTTCCTGATGAAATATATAGAGCTAAATATGTATATGTTCAGATAGAATAAAATTGGCGCTGATGCAAAGCATTTTTGATTTTTTAATTACCTGATCACAAGGTGCTCTCAGCCTGAGTTGTCTGGAATAGCTCTGCTAGTCTTACAGGCCTCTTCTTTCTCATTTGGAGTCAAGTAAGTGACCTTTATTCATATGAGCAACTCCTACTGTACGTGAGTGGCCTCATTGACATGATGTGATCCAAGGTCATTTGGAGGAAACAACTGCAGGATTGGTGCCGTGGATGTCTATTACCTGCAGTACAAAAATACCAGTGTCGGTAGCAGAGTGGATCAGGTGGCTCACAGTCCATTGTTTAAACATTTTTCACCTTAGCAACTGGAAAGGAAATAGCCTGCAAAAAGGAGACATCATAAGTGATTTTGGATAAGCATGGAAGGGTAAAACTCATTTGAGTTATTTGGGTCAGTTTTGAGGACTGTGAACACCTTTTTTATTGAGTGGCTGTTGGACCTCACCTCCCTTTGTGTCCTTCTTACACAGTTATGGAGCTGTTGCTACACCACTTGTGTTTATAATAAGTCAGAGGTGCAAGTGTTCCTGTAGGACTGATCGATTCCTATAGGACTCCTGGACAGGCTAGAGAAGTGAGCCCGTGAGAACTTCATGAGGTTCAACAAGGCCAAGTGCAAGGTCCTGCACCTGGGTCAGGGCAAGCCCCAATTTCAGTACACGATGATGGATGATGTGATTGAGAGCTGCCCTGCAGAGAAGGACTTTGGGGTGCTGGGGCGATGAGAAGCTTGACGTGAGTTGGCAATGTGCATTCGCAGCCCAGGAGGCCAACCGTATCCTAAGCTGCATCAAATAAGCATGGCCAGCAGACCGAGGGAAGTGATTCTGCTCCTTTATACCTCTTTTGTGAGACCTCCTCTGGAGTATTGTGTTCAGTTCTGGAATCCTCAACATAAGAAGGCTATGGAACTGTTGGAGCGGGTCCAGAGAAGCGCTACAAAGATGATCAGAGGGCTAGAAGACCTTCCATATGAGGACAGTTTGAGAGAGTTGGGGTTGTTCAGCCTGGAGAAGAGAAGGCTCCGAGGAGATCTCATAGTGACCTTCCAGTACCTGAAAGGGGCCTACAGGAAAGCTGGGGAGGGACACTTCATAAAGGCTTGTGGTGATAGGACGAAGGGGAGCAGGTATAAGCTGGAGAGGGGTAGATTTATGCTTTATGTAAGGAGAAACTTCTTCATGATGAGTGGTGAGACACTGGAGCAGGTTGCCAAGGGAAGTTGTGGATGCTCTATCCCCAGAAGTGTCAAGGTCAGGTTGGATGGGGCCTTGGGCAGCCTGACCTAGTGAGATGTCCCTGCCCATGGCATAGGGATTGGAACTAGATGGTTCTAGTCCCTTCCAACCCAAACTATTCTATGACTCTATGATTCATTCACCATGGAAGGGTGTCCCAGCGATGGCTCGGGACACTTACCACCCAGCCCTAGGTGGCTGCTGTGCTTTGCGGTTCTTTTGTGATCGGTGCCAGGTCTCTCTCCTGGTCAGACTGGGATCGATCTGGCTCTGGAGATTTTAATGTTAAGCATGTAGTCTAGCGAAAGCTTCTGTAATCTTTCTGCACAGTCAATGGAAAAAGCTACCCATCTCCAAAGGAGTTTCATCCAGTCCTTTGGTAGGTGGCATAAACCAAGGACTGGGGATTTCTGGTGCTCTGGTGACAGCAAGGAAATCTTCAACTTGATTTCATAGGATTAAGGTTGAGCCTCGATTCTCTGTGAAATGACAGGAATAAAACTGGGATCTGGCAAGAGCGTGAAAGCATTGCAGTGTAGGTGGTGTAGGGCAATGATTTAGATATTTCCTTGCACACAGAGAAAACAAAGTACAGTTATATTCAATAGCTACTGGTTTCAGAGGCAAATAAACAGGTTTCCTTTGTATTTCATCAAGTGCTAAGTGAACTGATGTTAAGGTTATACATAGGCAGTTTTCTTTCCTTTTATGAACCGCCTGGTAAGATTTTCATTGTTTAAGGAATCAAATGCATAAATTGTTTTATTTGTAATTTATTCTGTTAATAGGGATAGGAAGAGATCTTATCATTAGGTTTTGTTTGCTTCAAGATTTTTTGGTCCTGTTTTTACATAGGAATATCCATAAATGCCTTATTATTTTTGTAGTAAAACCTTAGTGTAGTGAAAATTGGTTTTCTTATTGGAGTCTGAAATTCTATAGCTACATGCAGAAATGTCTGCTGGAACTTCTATATTTGGCTAATGCAGTAGATTTTCAAAAGGGTTATGACTGTACAAAAATTTTAAATTTTTGAAATATTTGAAGTATCTGCATTATATTATAATGGAAATAACTTGCTTGTTATAACTGAGACTCTGCCAACGTCTCCTCTGCAAGTGTTCTGTTTTACATTCCCAAACACATGCCAGACTTCAACCACAAAACATTTTTCTTTCATCCTTAACATATAACCGTGCTATTCAAATATGTGCATAAGTTTCAAAAGTGAACTCACTTTTCCTATAGCTTTTGACACTTCAGACAGAGCACCCATCTCAATCAGCGTTTAGGCAGTTGTCTGTAACTAAGGTGAGACCTTTTTGTTCTCTCATAGTGTAGAGTCAGTGAGGCAAAAGATGCCTGACATAGAATGGAAATCAAAATAGGGTTCCACATTCATTGCTTGTGAGTTTTTTCTCCTTCCTCATCAAAAACTTCAGGAACTGAATTCCTGATATGAGTTCTTCTCTCTCATCTTAAAGTGAAAATTATAGAGGAATCAGGCCTGCACTATTACTGAAATAATAGTTTGCTGCAGATCCTATGCAGACAGCAAATAAAGCCCGTAGGAGGTTTGAAGGTGATAAATGTTAGATCTGAATAAGAAGAGTGGAGGAAAAGAAGAGTTTAATGGCTGCTTGAGAAAGAACATTGTAAATCTCTGCTTCCCCTAGAATTTCCATTGCAATCCTTATTGACAATACAATTGGACTGCATCTCAGTTCTCTGTACGATGTTAATACTGAGAGGTATTTTGGGAAATGTTGTAGGAGTGTCTTCTCTCGTTAGTATAAAACTAATGTTATGTGCTAGCATACCTCTTGTAGTGCAGACCTGAATCTTCTGAGGCAATAATCATAGGATCATCAGGTTGGAAAAGACCTCTGAGATCATCGAATCCAACCATACCTATCTGCCACTAAACCATATCCTTAAGTACCTCATCTACATCATCTACCCATCTTTTAAACACCTCTAGGGATGGTGACTCAACCACCTCCCTGGGCAGCCTCTGCCAGTGCCTGGTGACCCTTTCAGTGAAATTGTTTTTCCTAATGTCCAATCTGAACCTCCCCTGGTGCAACTTGAGACTATTCCCCCTTGTCCTATCACCTCTCACTAGGGAGAAGAGACCAACACCCACTTCTCTACAACCTCCTTTCAGGTAGTTGTAGGCAGCAATAAGGTCTCCCCTCAGTCTCTTTTTCTCCAAGCTGAGCAACCCCAGTTCCCTCAGCTGCTTCTCACAAGACTTGTTCTCCGGTCCCTTCACCAGCTTTCTTGCTCTTCTCTGGTTGGGCTCTAGGACCTCAACATCCTTCTTGTAGTGAGGGGATTAGACTGGATTTAGAGATGGTGGATTTAGAGATGGTGGATTTAGAGATGGTGGAATTTTGTCCTCTGAAGAAGTTCAGTCCATCTGGGCTGTACAGCAAGTAGTTTGGAGGCAGTAATATCCCTGGGTTAGTATTGCTTTCTTTGTTCTTAATTTACGAAAAAGGATTTGGTGTAGATCAACTTACTCTGAAAGTGATGATGTTTTTTCTTAATACCCATAATCATTTTTTTAAAGCCTACCCTCCATGTACCACTAACACATTTTCTTTCTTCTGGAGCCAGGTGATTTTTGTCTTCTCCACTGAGAATATGGGGTTCTGCTGGTATAAAGGCAGGGTGAGCCAAAATTCTTAGACCATGCTCCTCTCCTTCTCCCAGTCATCTAGAAAGCCTCAGGGTTTAGAAAAAAATTGGGGGTAAGTAAGATTGAATTAATAGCAAATGTCATGCAGTTCGGCTTGTAGGAAGCCTTGGAAGTTACAAATAATTTTTTAGCCTGTTCCTTCTACTCTTTCCTGCCAAAATATCTGCTGAAGCGACCAAAATTCAGCTGTTTATCGGGACTCCATGCTTTGTTTGATGTCAGATCTTCTAAAGAGAAAATTAAAATTTATTTTCCTGTAGTTTTGCATAATGAACTAACTGCAACAACCCCTTGAAAAAAAAATCCCCTGTGTTTGATGTCAAAAGTAAATGTACATTTTGGCTGAGATAATCGCAGTGCAAGGCCTGTGGTGTGTTGTTGCTGTGTAACAGAATGTATTGCAACACGTCCAGACTGGTTTTATGCCATCAAAGTAACAACTGCTATATTTATCTGCAAGGTTTGGATGGGAACTAAGCACATTGTGTTAGAAGGTCATGAAATTCAGAAGCTCTAAGTTTGACTTCTGTTTGAAGCTTGAAAGCAGACGGAGCAGTTCAAGCAAGCAAAAGCATTTCTCTGTTGTAGTTTGTCATGTCAGGGGTCTTAGTTTAGCTGGTAATTGCTTTTAGTGCATTGAAGATTCCCTCATTTTTTTCTTTGGTTTCATATAATGTTCAGTATTACAGTGTTCATCACCTACAATTTCACTGATATTCTTGTGGGGCCTCATAGTTGAGTATTATATTGAACTAGTATATCATTTCCTCATTGATGATATTTTCTAGAGGGTGAAGCTGTTACCTGAAAGAAGTTAATTAAGTTTTTCTTATCACTATCACAAAACATTTAGCAATTTTAAAAATGTCTTGAAACCAATAGATATTATGGCTTTCATTACAGTATCTTTTGCTATGTTAAAGGGACAACGCCAGTTTATATTTTCTGTTTCAGTTCTCCTTTTACTGCTAGTAGAAATATACATCTTAATCCTGCAAGGATGTGGTTTGTAAGTTGATTACATTCTGCAAATGTACTGAGACAGAAAGAATCAAAGAAAAGGATTAGTCCCCAGTCACAGATCCAGCCTCTGGTTCCTGCACCGGAGAAAAATGTTACTGTGCTCATGTTCCTCATACAATAGAGAGAGGTTAATAGGGTGCAAAATTTCTCAGTAAGAAAAAGTGCAAGCTGTTTTGCTGAAGCGTGTGAAACAAGTGACATGAAAATGCTCCTAGGTTTTATTAGACCTCCGCAACTTCAAATAAACCTACAAACAGACCTTCTAGTTTTACTATGGCAAGTAAGTGATTCTGGGCTCTGATTTGTCACTACATGACATGTCTGGAGGAGTTACAAGCTTTTGAAACATGAATGGTTTAGTCTTTGTTTTGTGAATATGTATTGACGGGTGGAGGTAATGAAATTTCAGGTTGACCTTTTGATATAACAGCCTGAGCAATTACTGCTATAATAATCATCCTCCCTTCAATTCCATGAGAGAATGGAAATTACACATTGCTTCTAATTTTATTCATGAGCTTGTACACAGCTATCTATCATTGAAGAGCATGTTATCTCCTCATTGTGGCTTTTAAACAGCCTGTTGTATGCCCACTGTATTTGATGGTGTATGATGCTGGATGCAGCCTCACCAGGTCAAGCCATTTTCACATGTGCATCCTTGCATCAGCCAGAGTTGCTCCGCTCCTCTGCTCATGATTAGAGGTAGTGGTGAATGCTGCTCCTTTTCCCAGTGGAGAAGAGTGATGAGGCTGCCTCAAGCAGTGTTTGACAGGAATGGTTGGACTCGATGATCCGGTGGGTCTCTTCCAACCTGGTTATTCTATGACTCTATGATTCTAAGCATGCCAGGTATGATGTGAGGCTATCTTCTATAAGGATTGTTTCCTTCCACCTTTGAAGTCACTGTGGTAGCTTTAAATTAATTACCCGTTGCTGACATGATGTAGCTCTATGTTGTTTAAAGGCATGCTGGTGCCTTTAGGGGCACAAGAAGTCTTTAAGAATAGTTCCTGACCTGGAATGGTTTTTATTTGGTTTGATTTGGATCTTGTGGTTGGTTGGGTTTTGTGTTTGGAGTTGGAGAGAGTGTGTGCTGGTTGGTTATGCTGACAGGAGAAGTCAGTGTCCCTCTATGACACTGTTTTTATCCACAATCCAGAGCTTTTTGCAAAGTCCTTATCGAAGTAATAGTCCCTGGCCTTTCTGTGAATATTTTGCCCAAGTGAAGTCGTGTTAAAACAGTATAATGACTCCAGGAAGGATCAAAGCACTGGTGGTCAGGCAAGGGGGTCCAAGTGCTGAAGGAGGTTTTGGGACTGTGTTGTGACTGGAACTGCACTATATGGAAACATGAAGGCAGAATCATTAATGCGATGGAGTCAGTGAACAGAAAGATGTTAGTGCATTTTGAGAGAGATCAAAGATAGGGTCAGAGAGTCAGCCATGGGAGAGAACTTCCAGCAGAAGTTGATGGTAGGATGGAAGAAAAATCAATATTTTATAAGACTGAAAGTAATGGAATTGCTGTTGCATCACAGCCAAGGCATAGTGATGCTGCCATTACCATGTGCCTCACCTCAGACCTCAATCTGAATGATTATGGGCATTAAATTATCTTTGTGCTCCTACAACTGATCTCAGGAGATCCGAGAGACAGCGGAATCAGAGGAAATCAGGAGAAATGTTGCATTGCTAGCTGTGCACATTGCCATTTTTAATACAGGTAAAACAAGTTCATCAACTTTTTCAGTTGTTTGTTTTTAAAGTGTCAAGGCTTTTTCCTACTCTCAGCTTCCCACAGCGTTCATCTAGCTCTATATCCACCTTAGGCCTCCTGAATTCAAAAGTGCAGAAGTGGGCTTTGTTTCCTTGGGATGTAGTGAGTGAGTTTGTAACAAGCAGGTGGCCATTGCTTAGAAGAATCTTAGGGATATGCTCTATGTGCTCCCCCCAAAACGCCAAAGTTATACTGAAAAGGAAAAAAAAAAGGAACATACAATGGGATACACAGGAGTCAGAAGATCTGAGTGAAATTTTGGCTCCACTGACATTAGTGGTAAAACTTTTTGGATTACCACAGAGCCAAGGTTGCAGCTTTGGATTTCGTTTCCATCACTCCCATTGGACGTGCTTCCAGTTCCCCCTCATGAAAAATGGACACTGTGACACTTTCCCATCATTGTACACTGCTGCAGGGGTCACTGGAAGGAAAGTTCATACTAAATCCAAATACTTACTTGGTTTACAAAGTATTCTTTTATTGCTAGCTTATCATGGGGTAGAAGGTGTAAGGAGGTTTCCCAGCTGTTTCTAGACATCTCCTGCCTGGACTTTCCCTTCTTTGATAGCTGAGGCCACATCACCCTCTCGGCCATACCAGTTGTCCTGAGGAACGAAACTGATATGCATAAAAGTGCTCAACATCTTCAGTGTGTGGCATTGATTCCCCATCTGTCTGGCATCTTGCAGCTTTTAGAGATGAATAATTTCCCTGTGGGGTAGAAAACATTCCCCAGCGCTGTGGATCCTAGGGGATTAGGGGTGCTTATATGGAGCTAGAGAGTGTATTTACATCACAGGCAGACCTATTGGTTTGTTATCAGAAATGCATAGGTTTTGAAATTACTTTTCTGTTAAAACTTGCCTTCGCTTATATTATTCTAAGTTACTGTCCCTCAAAGTTTTTCAAGCAGCTGTTTATCATTGTGGAAATGTATCTCCAGTTGAGAAGAACAGATGGGCATGTCACTTCAAACTCAGTAGGGAATTAGCTTTGTGAGCCTGTCTTATAAGCAAGCTGGATTTAGGACTTGGAGTTTACCTTATTTTTTTGCAAACAATATTATGGATTCAGCCAGAATACTACCCCATCTAGGAGTGGTAAGGCTAGCACAGTAGTTTGTATACGTGTGTGCAGTTATGATACAGTGAGTGCGTAGAACCTGTGAGTCACATATATTTTCCTCTGAATGTCTATGTGTATCACATTCTATCTTGGTCAGTCAAGTTACTAAGTTTTAATATAAATTCTGGTGTCATGCCTCTTCTGTGTAATATTGCATATATCTGTGCCTGTAAGCGTATTTGTTTCTATCTGTGAAAAAATACATCATAGTTTTGCATAAAGAACATAATAAAGTAAAATTAAACTGAAAAATTGACTTGAGAGGCAGGACACTGCTAATAGAAGTTATTAACAGTCATTGAGTTAGACAAAAAGTTAATGTCTCTTCTTCCTATTTACAGGATTCAGTTGAAGCACCAGTGATGCTTAAACAATATCACATGTCAAAGAAGAGAGTACTTAAGGAAGGAACATGCAGGTTTGGAAGAGGTTTGCCAGATGGCATTAAATTGGAAGGGGGAAGATTTAGATTAGACATTAGGAAGAAATTCTTCACAATGAGGGTAGTGAGACAGTGGCACAGGTTGCCCAGGGAAGTTGTGGAAGCCTTCAAGGCCAGGTTGGATTGGTCATTGAGCAGCCTGGTCTGGTGGGAGGTGTCCCTGCCCGTGGAAGGGGCTTGGAACTGGATAATGTTTACAGTCCCTTCCAACCCAAATATTCTAGGATTCTGTGATTCTATGGGCAGCTCTGTCTGTGCAGTCTCCCTGCTTGCATGATTGTCCTGCGGGGTGGCTGCAGTGGTGCACATACCAGAGAAGACGAGCATTGTACCTGGGCAGGGAGGAGCCATGTTCACACCTGAATGGGCAAGGTGAGGAATTAGGTAGCGTAGGACTGCAATATTAGTAATGAGGCATTTAATCACAAGTGATACTTAGGAGGGATTAGTGGGTATTCACTTGAGGAGAGTGATCTCGGCTGGTGGATCCATTCTGGAGTATCCCAGAGGAGGCTACCCTACATCCCTTCACCTTAAAGACCTCACGCTATTCTAACAGCATCTGCATATCTTCATCCTTCCTACACAAATACCTGCCTTCTCCACCACCCCAGGACAGCAGCAACTCACTCCCACCATTCCCTTCCTTAGGTAGACTTCTTACCCCACTGGCAACCAGAGATTTTCCCCTCCTTCTCTCCCCCAGAATTAGCAGCCTCTTCCCATCTGCTCCCTCTGAGCCAGCCAGCAGACCCTGGAGGCCCACGAACTGGCGCGGGAGGAGGTGTTTGGCTGCTCAGCCAGCCATTCTTCGCATTGCCCAGGGAAAAGGCAGCAGGCTGAATTGGGTTTGACTCGCCAGCTGCCAATTAGGCCATGCTGATTTAGCACATTCCAGCTATGAACAGTGAAAAATGATATACCGGGAGTACAGATGTGGTTTGCTTGCTGGCATTTTGCGTTGCAACATTCCTGGTACATGCAGCATGCACATCACTCTTTTATTATTTTCCATTGATTGAAAAAAAATGAGTAAAGGATAATTCCTTTTTTGCTGTGTATGGACTTGGGTCAATTCTCTCCCTCAGCCAAGGAACAGAGGTTGTGGTACGATTTCCAAGTGGTCAGAAATGCATAGTAATGCGAGTCTGTGAAGACATCTGCTACTCTATTTGTGTCGGCTGCTTGTGAATATGGGAGCATGGATGCCTTTTTTGCTGTTGTGCTTCTCAAATGTTGTGTATTTTCACACTAGAGGAAGCAAAGTATAGGAACACTAGGAAAAACAGAATCACAGAGCCACAGAAACCCAGAATAGTTGAGGTCAGGAGGTAAATTTGGAGATCATCTAGCCCAACCTGCCTGCTCAATGTAGGGTCAACTAAGCAGCTTGCCCAGGGCCATTTCCAGCTGGAATTTTAATATGTCCAATTATAAGACTCCACAACTTCATGAGTAACTTGGTTTGACCATCCTTAAGAGTAAATAATGGGGTTTTATTATGTTTAAATGAAATTAAACTGACTGAGGAGACTCTGGCTCCATCTTTAATCCCCGTCGGGTGTTTGGATATATTAATAAGATCCCCCTGATCCTTCTCTTCTGCAGGCTGAACAGTCTGAGCTCTCACAGCATCTCGTCAAATGCTTCAAGATCTTGATCACCTCTGTGGCTCTTTGCTTCACTGTCTGCAATATGTCCATGTCTCCCTTGCACTAAGGAGCCCAGAACAGGACACAGCACTCCAGGTGCAGCCTGACCAGTGCTGAGGAGAGAGCAGAGTGATCAACTCACTCCACCTGGTAATGCAGTCCAGGAGGATGTTGGCCTTCTATGGCACAGGGTCACATTGCTGGCTCATGGTTCACTTGGTGTTCAGCCGTTCCCCCAGGCTCTTCTCTGAAGAGCTGCTTTCCATCTGTTTGATGCCACCCTGTCCTGATACTTGGGGTTATTCCTTCAATACTTGGTGTTTCCATTTGTTGAACCTTATAAGGTCCTTGTCAGCCCACTTCTTCATCGTCTTGTTGGCCCTCTGAAAAGGCAGCATACCTATCTGGTGTATAGAATCATAGAATCACCAGGTTGGAAGAGACCCACCGGATCATTGAGTCCAGCCATTCCCACCAATCTCTAAACCATGCCCCTCAGTACCTCATCCACCCGTGCCTTAAACACCTCCAGGGAAGGTCACTCAACCACCTCCCTGGGCAGACCGTTCCATTGCCTAATGACCCTTTCAGTGAAGAATTTTTTCCTAATGTCCAGCCTAAATCTCCCCTGGTGGAGCTCGAGGCCATTCCCTCTTGTCCTGTCCCCCATCACTTGGGAGAAGAGGCAGCACTCTCCTCTCTACAACCTCCTTTCAGGTAGCTATAGAGAGCAATGAGATCACCCCTCAGCCTCCTCTTCTCCAGGCTAAACAACCCCAACTCTCTCAGCCACTCCTCATAAGGCCTGTTCTCCAGCCCCCTCACCAGCTTTGTTGCTCTTCTCTGGACTCGTTCCAGAGCCTCAACATCCTTCTTGTGGTGAGGGGCCCAGAACTGAACACAGGATTTGAGATGCAGTCTCACCAGTGCTGGTTGTTCTAAACATATCCCTAAATAGACCAAAGCCTGCTCTCTTGAAGTCCCGGGCTGTGGTTCCACTGTTTGCCTTGTTCCAACCTCTCAGGACCATGACCTCCAACTTTTCATGGTCCTGCAGCCAAGCCTGCCCCCAGCCTTCACATCCCTGATCAACCTTTTTCTTGTTGATGAATATTAGGTCCAGAAAAGCAGTATCACATCCGGCAGAACTGAGGGTAACTGAAAAACTCAGCCACAGGAGTTTTAAAGCTTACCTGTGTAATGAGTTACATTTTCTTGAGCCACTGGTAGCTTTTATTTATTGCATTCTTTTTTTTCATTTCTTGAATGAAAGTTCACATCACCACTCCCTGCAAGTCTTGGTCCAGAAGGTTTGTCATGTGACCTGCTCTGCTTTTGTAGGTGCCATTGCATGAACAATCCTTTTCTGATCCACTAAGTATCATCCTATAATTCTATGCAGTGGCGCCCACAGCAGAAGAGCCATGGTATGGTCACTCCTGGGCAAAATTTTTAACATCGGTTGGAGACAATGAGGCTTTGAATGTGGAACATCAGTACAGAAGGACCCAAGTCTTGTGTCTGATGTTGCTTTTATCAGGTTTAGTTCCACATTGCTTCCCAGAGTTGCATTCTTTCCCAGAGACAAGTTGGTTTTTGGGTCTTCACTTTGTCAGAAAATGCTGGTGGTGATATAATCAGGTTCTTACTGTCAGTGTGACAATGCTCAGTTAGCTAGCACAACAACAGATTAAAAAATTAAGTGGGTGGAAAACCATCTTTAATTAATTAAGACAGCTCATAATTATTTCTAATGTTACTGTTCTCTGATGGTATAGATAGTCACTCATGAATATGCTGCGTTAGTTTGAAAAAGAATAATTTCTCCAAAAGGGAAATATAATTTTATATAAAAAGTTAAGAAGTAACATCCTATTTAGATATTTCTGCATGCTACTCATATTACAAGTGGATGTTGAAAACATGGTTCAAAAAAGATGCGTTACACTACATAACATAATCCTGACTTTTTCTGCATCTGCCTGAACTCATGGACTTCAGTTGAGTGTCCTTGGAGTAACTGGGGACAATATTTTCCCCAGGATACATTCAGGTAAGTAATTTTTTTATTGATAAGAAGCTGTGCAGACCATAGTACGACACTAAGTGTTGATGTTATTCAATATCCTTTCCCCCAGAGCATTTTTATAACTATCCAAGCTTTTGATCATTGTCTCGATCATCATGATCAAATTCTCTTTCTGTCTCTAGAGGCTACAGAGACTAAAAATCCGATACCTCTTAGAAAATTAAGGTTCAGCATTCATCTTTAATATCTCTTTCTAGAGCTGTGGTACTCCCTCTGATGAGTATTTGCCAGTATTTGCTTTCTGTGGGTATTTATAACAACATTTATAAACTAAATCTTTTCAAATAGACTTTGGCTTTTGGGTTAGTTTTTATTTGCTTTCTACTTGGATCATTCAGCACCTCTGGCATGCACTTATCCACTGGAATGAGAAGAGGGTTCAGTTTACTACCGGTTTACACAAGGTTTGGGGCTTTATGCAGATTTTGTGATGGAGTTCAAAGAACTGGTTTTGGTATCAGTATTGTTTAAGTCTTCCAGATCTTTTGTAATGTATTCTGGTAATTCTTGACTTTGTAATATATTGATCATATAAATTGTCTGACTAAACAAGCCATCTATGTGAAAATGAAGATTAAGTGCATAAAATGTTGAAAGTGCATCAGTGGGAATATTTCTTTAAACTGTGTATATAGATCATAAGTCTCAAAACAGGAGGGGAAAGAACTGACTGATGGTTCATCTATCTCTATATACTCCCTTGAGTCACGATCCCTGATCCAGAACATTGAATTGCTCCGATTATAGTTTTAAGTCAACCAAGGCTGACCAGTAAGAGTTGAAAGTTTGTTTTCAAAGTCATGTTGCCCTTTTTTTTTTCCTGATCTTCTCTGTTGTTACATGATGCCTGATGTGACTTTCCACATGTGGGCAATTTCCCAGCACTAATTAATTGAAAATGACCTTACATTGAAGAAAGAAGTAGTAAAGTTAGGCATTGATTGTGCATCGTACCTGAGAACCGCCTCCTATCCATCCACCCTACTGACCGGGACTATATCCCTCTCTCACCTAAAAGTAAGTGTATTCTTTCTCACTTTTCTATGAGAAAATGTCAACAAATGTTTACGACTCCATTACAAACCAGCAAATTTAGGTTCTTTCAGAGTCCTAATCTTTAGTGAAAGTAATGTCTTTCCAAAATTCCTAGTATTCACATATCTATGTAGTTTTAAGCCCTAGGAAGTCTCTCTAGCTGATAGCCTCATCCCGTTCATTAGGCTTTGGGGTTTATTCCCCTTGATTTCTATTTTATTAGATCTACCCCCCCCCAAAATTGATTTAGATGGCAATTTGTAAATGACACCACTCAATAACCTGATTAACTTATGGGATGAAGGCGATGAGACTGGTTTTTGTTGTCTTCCTTCAGCAGGTTCATGTTGTTTCTCATCCCTCCTTCACTTTCTCTATTTCATTATCCTACCTTCTTTATTTCTCAACTTGTGAGAGTTACAATAAATATGCAAATGAGAGTCCCTCATTGCAAATGCTGCTGAGATTGCAGCGCTCTGAGGAATACCTGTGGTAACTTTCAAGCAGCTGCAATATTTGGCATGCTGTGCTGTGTGTTATGATAGCTATTATGCTATCAATACTGTGATAGCTAATTTAAAGATACCTCAAATATGTTCCCTTGAGCTCTAGAGAGTGGAGTCTTGACTGTGAATAAGTACTCTGATTACATGGTGAATAAGTATTCTATATAATATATGGGGTATACCCAACAAGATAATGGAAAATTGAAAAGGAAGACTGCTTTTCTTTGTTTGCAAGTATTCAGGTTGACTGCAGGAAATGAAAAAAGTGAGGAAAATTACAGGAGGAAGGGGCAGAACATCGTCATGATAAGGATCACTGTGTTTGTTTCTTCTTGTGATAGGACAGCATGAAAATTCTAAGCATCACAGCATTAAGCATGTATGGTGCTTTCCAAGAGTGAACAAATACAATTCCACAGCACCTACGTTTGTCAGCAGATTGTGCCACTGGGAAGGAAGGGGGAGTACACATGAAAGATGTTCGCATTTCTGCACTAACTTAGGGTTCCAGAATAGCGTATTGTCTTGCAATCATTTCGTTTTGAGTCAATTCAGTGAACTTTCCTCCACTTCTGCCATCCCACATCTGGTTTTTTAGACAGCTGTAACTGGTTTAGAGTCATCATAATAAAATAGAAACCTTTTTTCTTACAAAGCAGTCTGTAATTTGGCAGGGAATAAAATGTCCACTTCAGCACTGGTGACAGAAAAATCTGCCTTTAATTGACAGAAATAGCTTTCTCCAGACTCTTGCTTAGGCACAGTATCTGAGAATATGTATGCCCTGAAATATTCTGGGGTAGCATGTAGTATAGAAATACAGATTAATCTTTTATACTTTGTAGTTGCCTTACTGTGTTTCTGTGAAGTTTCCCCACTCTTCTTCTGTAACACTTCATTCAAGTTCATGCAGTGCTATCATGCCATGCTGCATTGCAATTTCTCTTTCTCCTCCTTTTCTTTTGCAAGAAAGCACTTAATTTGTTTAGAAGCTATTTGAGTTTTCCTGGTAGTATTTTTTTCTGGGACTCTTGTCAGCTATTGTGAACATAAACTCTATGGAATAGGGTGCTTTTACAAACCAAGAAATTCCAGAGGCTCAGATCTAATCTTCTACAATTTCAGGTCTGCTGAAATAACTTTGCAGAGCAAAATGTTTTTTGGTGAACTAAACATGGTCAGTACAACCTCTGAATACTCTCTTCCTATTCTCAAACCTGTGCAAAACACAGGCAAAACATATTTCTCCATTTTTGTCATGCATTGTGAAATATTTTTCAAAGCTCTAGCTCCTTCTGAAGCTGCAGACTCAGCCTTTAGTAAGAGTCAGTATGGAGATGCCTCTGGACAGCGAGGATGGCAGATTTCTGCAACAATCTTCCTCCACAGCCTTTCTGCCTCCCTCTGTTTTCCACAAATTCACGTCAAACCATTCAGCAGGGAATTTACAAGCCCTAAAACTGCATTATTCAGTTATGAAGTAACAACCTCATCACCATGACTTCAGCAAGTGCTCATAAAAGCCAGAATCAGATTTATAAGCAGAGTAATTGCCAGCTATGTCTAACATATGGTTTGCAGTGGCAGACTTGCCAGTTTTCATCACCCAATAAGGTAAAACTCTGGTTAGGTATATTGAAAATAGTTTGTCTTTTTAAATGATTAAATGGGTTAAAGGCAAAGTTAAGCATTTCACATGGAGCACTTAGCTTGGGGAAAAAGTATTTTCCCCTTGGATGTGGTTTTCTGCATTTCCAATGAATTTTCAGGTTCTTTGTTGTTTTTCCCAAAGGTGGCTGTGATGCAGAAAGCTGCTACTCTCTCATGTCACAATTCAGTCACTATCCCTTGGGCAGTGTAGCAATTTTCTCTTCTTTTGATGCACCTTCAATGCGACAACCAAGCAGTATGTTGACCCTGTGGGTAAAGTAGAGGTCTAGAGACTTGGCTGGCCTGTCCTTGGAAGGGGCAGAGGCAGGTTGCTTTGCTTTTCGGGTGACTATTATCTCTCTTTTTTTAATAAAGGCCATATTTTCCTTTTTCTGTTTCTTCAGGAGCTCACTAGACCCACACAGTCATAGAATCACAGAATCATAGAATCATAGACTTACAGAATCATAGAATTATAGAATCATAGAATAGGTTGGGTTGGAAGGGACCTTAAAGATCATCTAGTTCCAACCCCCCTGCCATGGGTGGGGACACCTCCCATTAGATCAGGCTGCCCAAGACCCCATCCAACCTGGCCTTGAACACCTCTAGGGATGGGGCACCCACAACTTCCCTGGGCAAACTGTTTCATTGCCTTGCCAGTCTCATCATGAAGAAATTCCTCCTCCAGTCTTTCAAAATTAATTGCCAGTGGCTCAGAAAATTCATTTATTCCCCTTTCAAGTGAGACTGCATTTCATAGTGTGTATTAGTGGCCTGCAAAATATTAATGAAGACATCAGGCTGGTTCTTTTCCTATGATAAAAGGTGAAAGACGCTGAGATCCCATATTTCACTCACACACATATAAAGCTGGAGAGTAATCCTACTGATTATTTTTAATGTTTTAAGAATTGCTTTGAGGCACAAAAAAATTTTAGCTTAGTTTGTAGCCCATTATTATGAATGAGCTCTAACACATGTTAGAGGTCTTTCACATTACTTCAGAATAGCTGTTGCCCATTAACCATGCCAGGACCTTCTAACATTGCAGAAGGTTTTAAAAGGCATTTGGAAGTCAGTAAAGTATTAGGCATTTAATGTTCACTGAGAAGGCATCAAAATTCATCTTTGTTGCTTTAGAGATCTTGCTAGGTCCATGGCTACCAGCGTGGACACATGTTTTGCAAATCAGCCTTGTGCTATTTCAGTAGTAGTGAAATTATGATGTTTGTAATTTAAAATATTGAGACTCCATGTTAATATTGGCGTAATTCCTATCATTGTATCTGGTTATGTGAAATCCCATAGCTCGCTGAGTAGCGGGATGTTGTCTCATTTTCTTGCTCCAGCAGTGATCTGGTGACACGAGTCAGCAACAGTTTATATAGAGACCATATCTGCTTCTGTTCAGTGTGATAGCCCATCTGTTTCTTCTCTGTTATTTGCAGTTTTTTATCTCAAAATTAAGGAAATATAAATAAGGCTGTTCTGGTTTTGTAATAATGTTTTTTGAAGTCCAATTCCAGACCATTGTGAAAATCATCTAATCCCGAGTGTAACATTTTACAACACAAGATTACAAACGAGAGTATTTCCAAGCAAAACACTCAGTACACCTTAGCGTGGTTAATAGTTCCTGACATTAATGTTTGGCTGAAGGTCACAGTGACATGAGTCTGTTTTGAGTGAGGAACGTTATGTGTTTTCACCAGATGCCTGGTGTGGCACGGGCAGGTCGATGCTGCCAGGGCATTTGTGTACTACAAATAATTGAATTCTGAGGTGTCACAGAGCATTGCAGTGTGGGAGTAGGTGTTCCAAGATGTGGGGCCTGAAACGGGGAGTGGAAGCAACTCTTCAGCAGGCGGCTTCAGGGGTGGGACCTGTGAGACAAGGACAAGACTCTGTACTTCTCAGAAACATTGTGAGCATTGTCCATAGTCTCTTGGAAGTGGTCTGAGTATTTCTATTGTAATAGTTTTTATGGATGCTAGAAAAAACATGGCACAACAGTCTCTTCGAACTGCCTCTCATCCTCTCTCCAAGGAATGCCTTTTGAATAGCAATCTCACAAAGATGCTTTAACGCATAAAAAATTGTAGTATTAAAAAAATGGAAAAGGACAACGGTGAGAAAACATGTTTAGTCAGTGACATGCATAAAAAATACTGTTTTCAGTCAAAAAATACTTCTTACCAAAGCAAAACAAAAATATGGTTATATCTGAAGCAGCTGAAACATTATATTGATGCTTATGAGTGTACCATGAGCGCTATGACAGGCCTGGAAACAGGGGAAGTTGTTGCTGAACATCTGAAGAGAAATGGCAAGCTCTACACTTTTCATTATTTTCATTAGATGGTTCCAAATTACTCCAGTAGTCTGTGCAGGCTTCGTGATTCACAGAATCGCAGAATCACAGAATAACCAGGTTGGAAGAGACCCACCGGATCACCGAGTCCAACCGTTCCTACCAAACACTAAACCATATCCCTCAGCACCTCGTCCACCCGTGCCTTAAACACCTCCAGGGAAGGTGACTCAACCACCTCCCTGGGCAGCCTGTTCCAGTGCCCAATGACCCTTTCTGTAAAGAATTTTTTCCTAACGTCTAGCCTAAACCTTCCCTGGTGGAGCTTGAGGCCATTCCCTCTTGTCCTGTCCCCTGTCACTTGGGAGAAGAGGCCAGCACCCTCCTCTCTACAACATCCTTTCAGGTAGTTATAGAGAGCAATAAGGTCACCCCTCAGCCTCTTCTTCTCCAGGCTAAACAACCCCAGCTCTCTCAGCCGCTCCTCATAAGGCCTGTTCTCCAGCCCTTTCACCAGCTTTGTTGCTCTCACTGATTAAGTTTAATTGGAATTATACAGCTTCATGGATATTGTAGATCTGTAGTGAAGGGCAGAGTGAATACGTAAGGAGACTTGTTGCAAAGCGGGTCCATGGCAGGTACACGGTGGGCATTTGTAAGGCTGGAAGCTAAAGCACATTCCCTTTTGTACAAATTGACGAATGCGGCGTGAGGTGTCAATGGGATGAGGTTTAACAAGGCCAAATGCTGGGTCCTGCACTTGGGGCACAACCCTGTGCAGCGCTACAGACTAGGAGAAGTCTGGCTAGAATGCTGCCTGGAGGAGAGGGACCTGGGTGTGTTGGTTGACAGCGACTGAACATGAGCCAGCAGTGGCCCAGGTGGCCAAGAAGGCCAATGGCATCTTGGCTTGGATCAGAAACGGTGTGACCAGCAGGTCCAGGGAGGTTATTCTCCCTCTGTACTCGGCACTGGTGAGACCGCTCCTCGAATCCTGTGTTCAGTTCTGGGCCCCTCACCATAAGAAGGATGTTGAGGCTCTGGAGAGAGTCCAGAGAAGAGCAACAAAGCTGGTGAAAGGGCTGGAGAACAGGCCTTAGGAGGAGCGGCTGAGAGAGCTGGGGTTGTTTAGCCTGGAGAAGAGGAGGCTGAGGGGAGACCTCATTGCTCTCTATAACTACCTGAAAGGAGGTTGTAGAGAGGAGGGTGCTGGCCTCTTCTCCCAAGTGATTGGGGACAGGACAAGGGGGAATGGCCTCAAGCTCCGCCAGGGGAGGCTTAGACTGGACATTAGGAAAAAAATTCTTCACAGAAAGGGTCATTGGGCACTGGAACAGGCTGCCCAGGGAGGTGGTTGATTCACCTTCCCTGGAGGTGTTTAAGGCATGGGTGGACGAGGTGCTAAGGGGCATGGTTTGGTGATTGATAGGAATGGTTGGACTCGATGATCCTGTGGGTCTCTTCCAACCTGGTGATTCTATGATTCTGTGATTCTATGAGCCCGAGCCCTCCTGGGTTTGAGAACAATAAAGGCTAATGATGCATGCTGTTAAAACTGACATTAATTAAGGACAGACAGACTTCTATGTCTGCTGCAGCAGACCGCTGTGGGTTTGGGCGTGCCCTGTCCTGCGAGATGTGTGGGATCTTCCAGAGCCACACCAGCACTGGTGGGAGTGCAGGGGAGTCTGCCAGCACCACCAGCAGACCTCAACAGCTTTCTTTCCAAGAAAATTGGCAGGATCCTGGGAACTGGGAGCTCAAATCCCTCTTTCCCTATCCAGAATTCCAGGAAAATGTTGAACACACATCTCACTAACTTCAAGCATTTGACTCTGGGATTGTTTTTTTTTCTTAATTGTTTATGGCATTTGGTTATTTTTGTTAGCCTCTTAAAGCATTTATCTAAAAAACGGTTGATTCCATTGATTTTACTGTGGCCTCCATTTCAAATAAGACAATTCCTACTTATTTCTTTCTGTAAAAATTGCTCAGAAGTCAGTTTTATGCTGGCACATCAGAAAATGAAACCAATTGTCCTTCAGAACAACACTTCAAAGATTTTATTGATTTTTGGTTTTTTCAGAGGAATGTTTCATCAAGGGCTTTCAGTGGAGTTCTTTCTTGTGATATATAGTGCTCTAAAAAGGCAAAATATTGTCTTCTTAAAGGTTTGCCCTTCTAGGGCAAAGGTAACAGTGACAGAAGAGTTTCAAAAACATAGACTAAGTTGAGAATGCAGTATATTAGTAATGCAGATTTTTCTGCTAACAGCATTTAGAAGTATATCCTTGCAGGGAGTGAAATATGAAGGCAGTTTTCAGCTGTCGTCTCCGATGACTATCTATGTTCACCTTCTCTTTTCTCTTGGTGTGTGTGTGTGTGGAGGTGTGCACATTTTAATCAATTTTAATCAGAGAAATCTGAATGTCATAATGTGATAAGTATTTCGTTTTGGTCTTATTTTTTTACAAGCAAAACTCAGGCAATATATTTTGTGAGATTGTTTTTTTCAGATGTAATTAATATAGTGTGTTCATTGAATACAAGATTGCACTCAAGATTATGTGGAAGAGGTCTCACAGTCTTATGTGGGTTTGGGTAAAGAGAAGAGTGAGAGGGAGCAAGGAAGATTGAGGGTAAAAAACAGTTTACTGTCAGATATGAGATAAGGGTTTTATTGTGAGGTTTTCAGGGTCTGGCTGTATTAGTGGAGATGAGCCATGACACAGTTATGCACTTTTCCCAGCAGAGTGCTTATAAACCCTTGAGTCACACCAAAGCAGAGCAGGTCCATGGTAGAGATATATCAGGGAAGCTCCGTGAGAAACATTTATAGTACTCTTAAAAAAAAAAAAATCATTAGGATTATTAATCATATCCACCTGCCTTTAAAGCTAGGCTCAATTCACTACCATGGCCTGAAATTTATCCTTTTAATTATGTGTTTGAAGTGCGAGCTCACAGGCTGACCACCATACCCCTAGGGAGGAGCGGTGGCAGCTGCTGCTCAGCACACTCTGGGGCTGGGCTGGTCACACCACTGACCATGCAGTAGGACATGGAAGAGAAATTTGGGAGGAGAAATCAGCTCAGCTCAGCTCAGTCCACAGTCACTTTGAGCGCCTTAGGAATAATTTCTCTTACGAAGACCTCAATCATTTCCTTCATTGTTTTGTTTGGGTTTTTTTTTTAAGATTAATGGCTGTGCTGCACTTTGACAGCTTGGGATGAGTTTTTCCAAGATGACTATCTGCCTTAAGCCATATTATTTTAATTATTTTGTTTGGGAAAATGGTGACCAGGAAATTTCAGGCATTTCTGGGAATAAAACAGGGAAATAAAATGTTTGTTTTCTGATCCTGATAAATGTGTTGACTTTGTTTGAGTAGCTTTAACTCCTCTGCATTTTGATGGAGACCTGAGATTTGTCAGGGGGTGGTTGGTGGTAGGGATGAGAGATTGAATCTCCAATAAGAAAGTGCTTGTTGATGTGCTCCTCCTACACTTGTCTGAATGAAAATTTGTGTGTTTGTCCATGCTCAGTGGATACTCCCTGGAGCTCCTGTAAGTGCAGCCACGCAGACTTCCTTCTGGTCAGTGCTGAGAAAGACTTTCCCTGGGGTTACACCAGGGACTCTATGAAGCAGACCAGGGAACATCAGACAGCATGTGTTTTCCACAACATTCCTGCTGGCTGAGTGGTGTGGGAGGTTGCTGATTTCTGTAAGGGAGGCACCACATTGACCACTGTGCACCAGGAGGAAGGAACTGTTCAGGAGAGAGCCCAATACTCGTGTTCCTCCATCTAACAGCAGTGGGTGATGGGCATCCTCATGACAGGTGTTTTGTCTCTGGCACATCAGATGGAGTGTGCACCCATGCCTTATTGGCTCTTACAGCACTGCAGGTCTCTGGCTCACTCTTCACAGATCCCAGACTCCTGAGTCATAGTGCTCAGAATCATAGAATCATAGAATAACCAGGTTGGAAGAGACCCGCTGGATCATCGAGTCCAACCATTCCTATCAAACTCTAAACCATTCCCCTTATATCAAAAATTGACAGCATGAAGTTAGAAATACAACTCCTGCCATTAAACCCTGCCAGCAGTGGTCACTAACGGGAGAAGACTTTTTGTGTGTGCCCTGTTTAGGTCTGTCTCTGACCTGTCTTAAGTGCTTAGCGGCTTTATCTACAGCTGGACATATGAGGGCGAGGTAATTGATATACAGCCCTGGAGAGATTGTAGATCAACTCGGCACTTTGTCTCGTGAAATTGAAGTATATGCAGATGGTGGGTTTAATTACATAAAGTGTGATCACATGGCCGAGGGGCTGGCAGTCACATTTTTCCTTATTAAAAAGGGACAAAGAGCCAAGGTTTGTTGGAATCCCACAGCAGAACCAAAGGGTGGTGAGGGGGTGGGGAATGAAGTCCTACTCTTCTTAACCTCTTTGTTCCTCTTAAGCTGTCCTGGTTTGGGAAGGGTGTGGGTAAGGAATAAAGTGAAAGGAATAGCTGCAAAATCCAAGCTTGTGTTAATAGCCGAGAGCAAGCAGTCACACCTTCTGGTTTTCAAATAAAGAGGCAGAAACAACACATTCCTACAGAACCGGGTAAAGTTGTCAGTGTTGTCAAGTCTTAGAGCCTGTACCAGTTGATGTCAAGTCTGTCAGAGGCACACACATGCCATGTCTCTGATTTCAAGTGAGCCAAGGGGAAGAATAAAAGGCAAAACATTCTATCTTGTTCACAAGAAAAAGAACAGTGAATCTTTTTTTAATTAACACCCCTCCCCAGTTAGGAGGGACAAAAATACTCCTGAATGGATTTAGCTCTCTGCCTCTCAGTAAAACTTAATAAAAACCATTCACTTCATGTTGTGTATAAGAAGCCCCTGTTACTCCTGTGCAGGCAGTATAGTGACCACAGGGCAGGCAGACCACGAGGCTGATCCCTTTTTCCTTAAATACAATTTGTTCTGGTTACAGAGGCAATGTTAAAATCCAGTAGCTGGTTAAAACTTGTGGCAGTGGTCCCTGAGATCCTAAGCCTTCTTGGAGAGACCAGATGCTGTCAAGGTGTTGAACTGTGGTGAGGGGGACTGAAGTTAAGAGGTTATCACAAGTTGCTGGATGTTTCCCAAGTGTGAGCATGTCCTCGATGGACCAGGGTGGGTGGTCCCCAGAGTCCCCAAAGAAGATCTGGTGAAACAACAGCCCTGTGCCCTTGCCTGCTGCCTCCTATTCCAAGGTGCGTGTTATCATACCAAATGATGGGCATCCTAAAGTGAGGTAATTCAGATGGATAAGTATTAATACTTAGTTCTGAATCCACTGAATGTAAATGGTGCCTATTTGACAGGTTTAGTGAGACACCTTGCTTTCAGGCAGGTAAAGATGAAACACATGACCCTTTTTGGCATGTTCTGATCTTAATCCTCAGTTTTTAGATAACATTCCCCAGTCTTATTCTCTGTAATCTAATCAGCTGGGCATCATCTTTGACCTGAGCACTGCATGAACAAAATAAAATAGAAGGTTACCCTGAGCAGATGGAGTCTAACACAAGAAATGGCAAGCTAAAGTTACAGACTGTTGAGAGCAACCCTGCAGAGAAGAATTTGGGGGTGCCGATAGGTGAAAAAACTGGACATGAGTCAATGATGTGGTTTTGCTGCCCAGAAAGCCAACCATGTCCTGAGCTGCATAAAAGAAGCGTGACCAGCAGGTAAAGGGAGGTGATTCTCCCTTCTAATCCACTCTCATGAGACCCCACCTGGAGTGCTATATCCAGCCCTGGTGTCTTCAGTACCAGAAAAACATGAGTCTGTTAGAGTGGGTCCAGAGGAGGACCATGGAAATGGTCAGGAGGCTGGAATCCCTCTCCTGTGAAGGAAGACTGAGAGAGCTGGGGTTGTTCAGCCTGGAGAACAGAAGGCTCCAGGGAAACCTTATTACAGCTCTTCACTGTATAAAGGGGGTTTATAAGAAAGATGGAGAGAGACTTTTTACCAGTGCCTGTAGTGACAGGACAACAGATAATGTTTTTTAACTGAAAGAGGTTATATTTAGATTAAATGTAAAGAAGATTGTTTTTTTAATGATAACAGCAGGTGGTCATACACTAGAGCAGTTTGTCCAGAAAAATTGTGTATTCCCTGTCACTAGAAGTGTTCAAGGTCAGGTTGAAGGGGAGATGGGACTAGATGAGCATTGGAGCTCCTTTCCAACCTAAAGCATTCTATGATTCTAAAACCAATTATCATAAAAACCAGTAGCTGAACTGACCTGGCCATTGTAAAATTTTTGTAAGTATTATATGCATGAAAGTGTAATGACGTATAAATTAGGTCCTCAGAGGCTGATGGGAAGATGCCTCTTTGAAATTTAGATATCAAACTAACTACGGTGGTTATAGACTGCAGGTCACAGTTCATGATGACTATATTCATCAACAGTTTGATAGAATGTAAGAGGTTACAACTGAACCATAATAAATTATACAGGCTTTAGAAGTCAGGACAAGTACCTTATATTTGAAATGGCAGAGCAGAGCAGGTCAATAAGTGAAATATAGATGGGGTCATGCGGTCAAAGGCATAAGCCTTGGAAAGTATTTCTGCAGGAGGTTTCAGTATGGATATGAAAGGTGCACAAGTCCACATGATACAGGTAGAGATGACAGCTTAAACTGCATTTCAGCTGTACAGATGGCTTTGAAAGTCTGTATCCTGTTTATCCAGAAAAAAAAATGATATGGTTTATGCATGGCATAACAAATACAGGATCAGGAGTGAGAGAATGCTGCCAACACTGTAGACCAGAAAAATGGTAAAAGGACCACAGTGAATGACAGGGAAGGGACTATCTGTTTTCATCTTCTCAGAATGTATCAGTACATTTTTTTTGTCAGATATCTGACTTCACTGGATACAGCGAAGTTTGTCAACCATTAATTGAAACAAATTATCCCAGGTTTGAAGTATTTAGAAAAGCTTTGATGTTTCACTGCCTGGAGGTGACAGTTTCTTAATGGCAGCTGTTGGGCTGTGTGAAAATATATGCAAAGACGTGTGTGAGCATTGTGGCAGTGTCAGGTTTTGTGATTTACTCCATTTTCTTCCTGTTTAGTATTGCAGACTATAAATATTTTCAGTCCTCAGAAGTGTGGCTCTTGTAAAGGGTTGGTGGCTGTTCTGTGGAGCTTGTCAGTCTGTGAGCTTGGCACCTTGTGGACTCTGCAACTTACTCTTGAACAAGGGAAAGCAGGTAGGCAAGGAATTTCAGACACTTGCCCATGAAAACCGTGAGCATGGCCTTTTAAAATAAATGACTGTCATATGTTTGGGTTTAAAGCACCTCTAAAGGACTTACATGAGCAATAAAACTTAAAGTCATTTTTATTAGAGTTCTAACTTTGGACTAAAGCAAGGCTTCCGTAAAGGTCGTATTTGTTCCTGAAATAAAAAAAAAAAATTAAAAAAAATGGAAAAACCCAAATCCCCTTCTTCGAGGTATTTCTTACCTTGGAATATCTGTTCCTTGTGTTATAGCTCTGAATAATTCTTATAAGGTGCTGGGTGGTTTTTTTTGCTGACTATGGTACATGAGAGCTCTCTGACCCAAAGCTGACATACTGTTTAGTTTCGCTCTGGAGTCTTGATTGTTTTGTGTGCATGTGGCCATCGGTATGCAGGACTGCATACTTCCACTGAGATGGCTTTGTGAGATTAACATCCTGACCTGGACTCTTGACCTGAGGTCCCGGAGCAAACCAAATGAGTCACGAGTGGCAGAGCATCGTCATCCCTTGGTCTGTGACAGGGCTGGCAGAGCTGTGCACAGACCTTGCACAGGGCACAAGCTGCAATTACAGTATGACTTCACTGGGGTTAGGACAGGTAATTCTGAGAGAGATGGAGTGAATTTTGTGTATATTGTTCATGCTTGTTAGAAACCAAAGAGAATGCAGCGACACTTTTCTTCTTCCAGGCATTTAGGTCCACGTCCTCTTCTCCCAAGTGACAGGGGACAGGACAAGAGGGAATGGCCTCAAACTCCACCAGGAGAGGTTCAAGCTTGACTTGAGGAAAAAAATATTTCACAGAAAGGGTCACTGGGCACTGGAACAGGCTGCCCAGGGAGGTGGTTGAGTCACCTTCCCTGGAGGTGTTTAAGGGAGGAGTGGATGAGGCACTGAGGGGCATGGTTTAGTATTTGATAGGAATGGTTGGACTCGATGATCCAGTGGGTCCTTTCCAACCTGGTGGTGATTCTATGATTCTATGATTCTACGTCTAACTTCAGAGACGTGAGAGGTTGCACCAGGTGCTGTTGAGGGACTTCAGCTCCCTCTTGCAAATGGCAGCAAATCTTTTCATCTCAGTCTCTACCAGAGGATAGATGAAGCCCTACGAATAGCTGCCCCTCACGGTGAAAAAAAAAAGCTGCTTATTGTATAAAAAATTATGAAAACATCTATTTAAAAAATATTTTCTATGCTCTATTCCTGCCTAAGCATGATTGGAATGTCTTCAGAATCAAAAAGAGTAGCTGCTGGGTTCCATAGCAGTTTTCTATGACTTACATTGTAAAGACAAGGTTCTGCTGTGAATGAAAAATTCTGTGAGGTCTCTGGAATTCATCTTTTGTAGGGTAAGAGAAAATTATCTCCCCTGTGACTACATGTCTATCTTTTAAGTTGGAGTCTTTTTGCTTTATTTATTTAAAATGGAAAGTTTGGTGGAAAAAAATCATAAAATATCCCCAAAGAAAACCTTCCCCCCTTATTTTAATTGACAAGTTTATTTCATATCTGCTTCTGCCACTGGTGTTTTAAGACACTTCCTAGATTGCACAAATCTTTACAATCTTGCCCACAAAACTAGTAGCCATATTATGTGTTCTAATCTTCATTTCTTTACTTAATATTGCAGTTGCTTTATTACATTAAGTTAACCCTTCCATTTTTCTAAATGTAGGTTCCATGTGAAGGGTACATTGAAACTACCTATGACAGAAAGATTAGATAATGTTGTGTTAGCCACTGTTTCTTCTATACATATCGACCTTTTCCATCATCTGAATGAGTGTTGACAAAAGTGCTCCTTCCAATGCTTAGGATTCAGAGTAGAATAAATTGACATAATTCCTCATCTATTTTTCTGCTTTTTTGATATGTGTTCGCTTTCAAAGCAGGTTGTGGCAAATGTGGTTGGGATCCATAATGAATGGTGACAAGTGATGATCATCATATCTGTCAAACACATAAATGTGCTGTCACCCTTGATGAAGCTGAAAGAAAGATGTTGACCGTGTTGCTGTATAATAATGTCTGGGAAAAGGCAAGGTTAGACATTTATGTAGCTAGGAACTCTTTTCTTCTCATTCCTTTTCCATTCAGTATTTTGCTGATTTGATATATTTCTACTTTAAATACCATCTACAGTCCCTGAGATCTCCTTACAACCTATTCAGCCAACAAGAGCTACGGCTCCTTCGCAGAGCGCGGCTTTGACACACCATTTGGAGAATTAAATCATGCCTGAATTTAATGGAGAAAGAATGCCATTACTTTTTTTGATGGTGTGTTAATTAGTTTTGCCTATTATCCCTAAAGGCATCTAGAAGAAATCTGATTCATGAATATATACTCCATATTGCTGCTGGAGTCAACGTGGAGGCACCTCTGTGTTTAGTTATTAATATTTCCCTGTAAGTAGCCACAGTGCCATATCTCTTTCCCATACATTGGTATTGATTACCACAAAATATACGTGTGTACGTGTGTATTTAAACGTATACATATTTTATCAGATATCACACGACCTCTAATTTTCACATTTAAGGTTTAGAAAAGGCAATTTTGGCATTATCTGGTTCCCACAGATCACCTTGATCCCTCTTATTGAGATACTTAATCTGAGACTATGTAGGGCTGGTCTTGGAAGATGCTCGCCATGAGCTCTTTCCCTGGCTAAAGGTCAAGTGCTTGCTATTCACGTTAGGTTACTGTACTCATTCTGCAACCATCTTACTGCGTGATCTTGAACAGATCAGTTAAATGCTGCAGCCATAACATCTTTGGGACCTGTTTGCTGCAGCAGTCTATGGGAAACTGTCAAATACTATGGGATAAGACTTGTAAGGAGAAAAGCAGACATAACAGAATATCTCAGTATAATTTAGCTCAGAAGTTGAGCAAGCGAGAAAGAGACAGTACAAATCCAGTCTTCATTAATTTTGTTGTCCACAGAACCATTATTCTAACTTAACATTTGGCTTTTGGCTATAGCCTGTATCCTGCCTCAAGTTATAATGGATATTCATGATGCTCCTGTCTTGTTCTATCATGTGAACTGTTTGTCTGACAATAATGGGTTTGTTGATTCTTGGGTACATATTTAGACCTATCCCTTGACCCCATTTTTCTTTTAATTTCCTATTATTTTTTGTAATGATATTGTGAGCATGACCTGTTGATCATGGATTTAGACAATTATTTGGGTTTGCTGTGGTTAGACTGTTGATTAATTTCTTTACTGTGTAGCTAACTCCTGTCTGTTATCTCAAAAACTGCTCTGAAAAGACCTCTTCAGAGATCTGAGGGTATCCCAAACTTTACTTCTTTTCCTTAATTTATTCTGTCTTCATCCATGGACGTTTTAAATTAGGATAGTCCTGCATAGCCCCGAGAGCTGAGCTGCCTAGATATTATGGTAGTGTGTGTTAACATCTGCAAGAACAACTTAAGAGACATGAAGAGTAAGTTTCATTTTCCTTCCATCCTGTATCCAGTTGCTTTTCCATAGTAGTTTTCACCAGCTCTGGCATCAGTGATGCACGTAGAATACAGGTAAACAACTTAATACTAGTCTAAGCTTTGTTTGCTACTAGATTGTTCTCTACAGGAATCTTTCCTCTTGGGGAAATAATTCACCTTAATACTCCATAAAACTAGTTGATTCCCATTAAAAAGTAGTTTTTAATCACAATTGTTAGCATTTGTTTCTGGAAATCTAGTATTATGCAATGGCTTTGCTGAAGCAAGCTATATTGAGGGACTGTTTACGAACGCTTGTAGTGATAGGACTAGGGGCCATGGCTGTAAACTGGAGAGGGGCAAATTTAGACTGGACATAAGGAGGAATTTCTTTATGATGAGAATGGTGAGGCACTGGAACAGGTTGCCCAGGGAAGTTGTGGCTGCCCCATCCCTAGAAGTGTTGAAGGCCAGGTTGGATGGGGCCTTGGGCAGCCTGATCTAGGGGTAGATGTCCCTGGTCATTACAAGGGGGTTGGAACTGGATGATCTTTAAAGTCCCTTCCAACGCAAACTATTCTATAAGTCTACATAGGACAGAGTGCATTCTGAATCTAGAGGTCGTGGATATGTAGTCAGTTCTGAGCCTTTAATGTAATTGCAATATCCAGAGATGGAAAAGGTCATGAAAAACGTTGCAGAAGAGCTGGATTGTGATCAGAAAAATGCTCTGAATAACTTCAATCCAAATGCAAATATACCTAAGGCAATTCTAGGCACACAATTTTCACATTTTGGTCATGGAGATAGGACGTCCAAAATAGCATTATTTGTGGTTTCTCCCTAGCAGGAATTAATGTGTGTTGCAGAAAGCATTGCATCCTGAAGAGCAACAAACAATTTCTGTTGGCTTGTGTGTAGTGCATACACAATATCAGTAATTTTTGATAATACAAGTCCTGTCTGCTGTTTCTCTTTTCTTTTGTTTCTTTGTATGTATCTTACGTAATTATGTAATTTATTTTAAAAAAAAACAACTTTGAAAGTTTTCTAAAGAAAGTTTCAGAGGCTAGCATAGGTTTTAGTAGCTACTTCCTAGTGGTAAAACATCCACAAAAACGTGGGGGGAAGAAGTGAAATATGTGATTATTTATGCTCTTCCATTATGGGTTTGATGCAATGGTCTATTGAAAATACAGTTTGATAAATACTAATTGAATCTTTACATTCCAATTCAGATATCAATTTATAAGAAATTTATAAGAAATTTATAAGAAAAGCTTTAGCATTTTTTTCTCCCTCCCTTTCTCCCACTACTTTTGCAAATTCTATTATAACTACAGCCCCATTTTTCAGCTTTTTTCTTTGAAAGAAATGAAAGTCAAAAGATTATTGCATCTGTACTGTTGCCACTACTGGAATTTTTTTTTTTCAATATTTTAAGCATGTGCTGCTTCCTCAGAATGGACACAGACTATTGAACAGTAGTAAGATAATGCAGAGAAATCCTATCTCTCAGCGTACAGAAAATACTAGCATTCTTCTGCCTCTAAAGATTAATAGTTTTGTTGGGATATTTTCAGCTCCTTTGATGTTTAAGTATTAGATGCCACAGCTTTTTCAGACAACATTAAACAGAAGTGATATTTCAGTTCAAAGCTTGATGGTTGGCAAAATTCTTTCAATAATAACTACACCAGCTGAAGGGACCTTGTGCACCTTTTCCTGACTGTCACCCTAAAGCACTGGATTCAGAGAATATGAGATATATAGTTTGCATTTTAAATGTGTTTCACAGTCAAAGTTTTTTAGGTGGTGTGGTTGTATGGGGGGCATTTTTTTTTTTTATTCTATCAAAACCCCAAAGGAGTTACTGCATCAACTGTGTCAAGGAATGGTTGGACTCGATGATCCAGTGGGTCTCTTCCAGGCTGGTTATTCTATGATTCTATAATTCTATGATAAAGTCATTATTGCGGACTATTACTTTACGAATGAATGACCACACAGGATATGAAGTAGTTCTATGACATCAGTAGGATTTGAATGGGGCACATAAGAGTCTGAAAAACACAAGTTACTTTGCCAAGGAGATATTTTCCTTGATCTGTTTGGCCAAACATTGATTTTGTTCCCCCTTGTGGTCTGAATGCAATTTGGCATTACTGTCTGCTTTCATTACACAGCAGCTTTTAAGGCAGGAAGCAGTGTCCTGTCTTTCCTAAGCATCTTTACAGAAAAGCAGCATCACAGCTGCTAGAAGAGCTTTGCAATCTATGTGTGTTAACTACTGCGAAAAGGTGCTTGGGCTAAAGTAGGTATTCTTCTATTTATGGGTTTCCTTTAAAAATGGAGTCTAGCCCTGATATGTCATTTACATTCAGGAAGGAAGCCTGTTGTTTAAGTAAGGAATGTTCTGTCCCTTCCATATTTTCCTCTAAGTATTCATTTCCAGGAGACCAGCTCTGTTCCCAGTCCTCTGGAGAGGGAATTTCATCATCCCTTCCCACACTCCTCAGTCTTTTATAAGTAGGAGTGAGGCTTCAAAAAATCCACTTCTAAACCTCACCAATGGGACTCAGCCACAAAAACAAGAGGACTGATGAAATACTTTGTGTCCAAAAGCATTTTCATTTTTTAAAGTCAATTCAGCTAGTCTAATTAAAAAAAAATTACCTCTTCTTGCATCCTCAGACCACATAATGTTTTTCTAGTAGCAAATAGATGTGTAATTAGAACATGAATATACAGCAACTATTGCTTTTTTTTACATTCTTCTATCACTTATTAAGTGATCTTGATAGGAGTGGTTGGACTCGATGATCCAGTGGGTCTTTTCCAACCTAGTGTTTCTATGATTCTATGATTCTGTGGTCTGTCTTTCATGATCTGTCTCTACTTCTTTACCCTACCCTGCCTCTTGTCATCACAGCAGCTTTTGCAGAACGGTTTTACTTAACCATATGGTTCCTAGTTAGGGAAATGCCTTGAATCTCGAGGACTACAAGTTACTGCCATCATACATTTTGAGAGCAAGAGCCATGATGTAAAGAGACATCTCATCACTGAAGGTGTCCCCAGGCAATTATAGCATGCTTTTTTGCCAACCTTGGAAGAAGTCGTCCAAGAAGCTGTCGACACATATGTTCTAGAACTTACACTGCACAACAGACACCAGCACCGGGGTATTTTTGTGAGCATTGTGTATCTACAGTTAAGTTAGGTGCAAAAAACCCCATGTGTAGACCTTTATATGTTCAAATAGATTGAGAACTGTGTTGCCTGTCATTGTGACCAATGATATACAAACAGTCTGGTGGTTTTCTTTGTGTGTTTGTGAAAGGAGGGGACAGAAGGAAAGGATGGCTCACACAGCAGATGATGTGCTTGATCAACATGTTAACTAGTGTAGCAAAATCCCATCTGTTTATATAGTTTACATCCTTCCCAACCGTGAAAAAGGGATAGGGAGAAGAGAAGCACAGAAACCAAATCCAGCAGGAGTGAAAAATGGGAGCCCAGTCCTTTAACTGATGAAACTAATGCAGCTTCAAGGAGAATAAGATCATATCCTAAGAGAGAGGATGCATGAACATCTGCAAATACCATCCTTCCCTGATTTTGCTTGGCAAGAAAAGCGAGGGCTTTTCTCTCCAGATTTCTATTTTTTGTTTTTAATGTGCTTAAGCCCCTGGGTGTCTTCTCTAATGATCATTCCATTTTTAGTGACAAGCAGAATCTAGAATAAAGGATGTTACAGCAAGGGAGCCTTTCATAATAACTAATTGCAACTTGATTGTGGTTTGAGATCTTTTAGTCCTGTCTGCTTGGTTTGTTTTATTCATGCTGTCAATGACAGTGAGGGGGATAATAAAACATTTTGAGATCCAGACCTATTCTGATAATTGTATTACTTCCTGTGGCAGTATGGAGATAGTTAAAAAAATTTGTGCCATGAGCATATTCTATGCTGCACCAGCACCCTGTCTGCCTTGCTTCTTTTTGTAGTTTCTAGGAAAGAAGTAGCTGAAATAGCTTTAATTCTGAATAAAGCAATGTTTATGCTTCCTTTAATCACTATTTACTTTCAGTAAGAGAGCTATTTCAAGCAATGGGAGTAAAACATATTCTTCCAGCAATCAGTCTAAACATTAAGAAAGCTGTGTAGAAAACTATTATAACTTAATCATAGATGTGCTCATTTAGTGTGTGTGTGGGAATCACCAGAGGCATGTATGCAGAAATGTCTTAGCTGTGTATGCAGATTGTCGAAAAAATGGCTGTGAATATAGAATTCTACATGCACAGGAATTCAGACTGTCAATATTTTGACTTTTATCCCAGTGTGCACTGCTCCATGGTGTGCCTGATGAAAAGCTGCTGTAATCTGCCAGAAAATACCTATTAACTCTTACGAACACAGGATTGGGAGTAATTTATGCCCAGTCAGTCTGTGTTTGGGACCTCCTAGATATGGACTGTGGTGGAACATGGAGAGCAAAGCCCTACAGAAGGTGTAGTGCTCCCAGGAACCTAAGAGAGACAAAAGTTTTGCAGTGTGTGCTGGTGGAGTTAAGAAGTGCTATTCTGCCCAACCTGTAGTACAAATACAATGCCTGAGTGGTATTTTTGGCTCTAGCTGCAATTCAGGGTGCAAAGAATGTGAGTAATGACAAATATATTGATTCTCATCATAAAACGATCCACTGTCCAGTCCCTCTGAATTGTAAATTTTGTCTGAATCCCAAGATAATTTAGGATCCTTTGGTGATATCTGTTCAATATTTAGCCTCCTAGGACTACAGTCTGTTTCCTATTATATTTGTCAGCACTTGCCATAACAGAATCTCAGTCTTAGCCTGCTAGATGTTACTGTAGATTAACAGTATTGCTCCTACTACAGCGATGCTAATAATTTATAGATCTTACATGTTTCTTGTCTTTTCCAGAAGCCAAGAAAACTCCCTTCTCTTATCTGCCACAGCTGAATTTGGAGAGTCATAGTACCTTTAATATCTTTCCACCAACCTTAGATATGTCTATGGTAGCATCAAATGCTTTGACAACCTTTGCCCCTTGCTCCTTTAGTTTCTGAGAGAAAATACAGTCTACAGGCTTCCTTCTAATCAGCTGTGCATTATGTTCTGGTAGAAAGCCACTCCTTGAAAACTTTTTTACTCTCTAATAGTTGGTTCAGCTTGTGAGTTCTTGTCTTTTTGAGGGAGAAAAAAATGACCTCATATATCCATGCTGTACATTCTCAACTAAGAAAATAATTCTAAGTTCTTAATTTCTCTTTTCACTGTTTATCGTATGTTAAGCCTGCAGTTGGGTTGATTTTTTGCCCTTTAATATTCCTTTTAACAAAGTGCTGTGGCTAGCGTACTTTGTTTGGAACCGGCTCATCCAAGTTTGGTTTTGTATTTTTTTAGCTGACTCCTTCTGCCCTTGGATTTCTTAACTAATTGTTATAGCATAAAAAGACTGATAGCTCTGCATCTTGACGTGAACAACAACCTGTATTTGGAGAATGTAAAGAACTCAGCACATATTTAATTGATTCATAGGCCTTTAATGACGAGTTGGCATTTCTTTCAGGACTTGCTTCTTAAAAGCAAGCTTTTTATGGCCATATGGAAATATTTCAGTTGATTCAGGAAGGGGAGGAAAAACCAAAGTCAAATATCATACCCAGGATTCTGCTGTTGACAAGATGTTAGGTGAATTTTCAATTAGGGGCTTGAAACTATCCACATCTTGATGTCAATAACACAAAGGATTACATTAGTTTTAAAAAATTCACAAATGTTATAGTATCTGAGAAATTTTATAAATGGTAAACTACACATTTTAATGTCAAACTCTTACTTCAGCATCTGTGTTCTATCTCTGCATGCAGTAGTGGAAATTATGTTCAAAAGATGTGACCGGGAAAGGAAAAAAAACTAACAGGAATTATGTTGCCTGGGTGAAGGCATTGATCATTGCACTCTGGTGAGGGGCTGAGTGTTTTCCTTTACTTTCTGGTAACGGCAGGGAGCTCAGAGGTCCTGCTCCTGCTTGCTGAAGAGCAGCTGCCTTCATTGCGCTCTTGCTGTTCAGCCCCAGCTCCAGGACTGTAGATCAGACAAGCTCCATTTTAGTCATCTGAACTGAATTGCACCAGTTTTGGTGAGCTAATAGTCTCTTGAGTCATACGAGAGTCCCACTGCAGGTGGGTAAGACTTTCTGACCCCAGACTTTCTGCCTTACTGACCCCATTGAAAATATGTGAAATAGTGAAAGAAATTCACAAATTTGGCTGAATTTAGCCATTACTTTCATGTCCAGAAGAAAATACAGAAAGTAAAAAAAATAAAATAAATTATATGTTATGTTTTAATATTTGTTTAGAAAAATGTGAAAATGTTTTCCTTTGGATCAAACAGCTCATCCCATGTTGATATAAATAGGAAGCATCCCCTTCCCAATTCAACTTGTGAATGAAAAACATCCATCTCTTCAACTCTAATTAATAGGTCAGAGAGGCATGCCTTGAATTTCCCCTTATACCATTATGAGCTAATTTAGTTCAATTTCTCATTATTTCAGTGTATTACTGCGCTGGGTATTTACTGGTCATGCTCCTCAGATTCTACATCCTGTTCTTAGAGTTTTATCTTCCTTTTTGCATCTACTGCTCTGGTCAGATCCTCAGCTATTGTAAATAGGTGTGATCCCTATAAGGATCCTGCTGATTTATTCAAGTACATGATGTGGTTCCAGGTTGCCTTACTGCTTTATGAAAATAGATTTGGCAAGCAAGCTTCATCTGCAAATGCCTGATCTGAGTTTAGTAGCATCCTAATATGCCTCAGACAAGTGTTTTTAAAGGGTGTTTTCATTTTATTTCTTAGGAGAATTTCATGATTATTCTTCCCTTATCACTTAAATTGATATTGTGCATTGTGTGTAATTGTGCATTGAAGAAACAAATTGGCCATTAAGACAAGTTTAGTGGAACATTTGTTTCTCTTTTGGCAGAATGGTTCTCTGCATCCATTAAAAAGTAGAAACATAAAAAGTAATACATTTTATTTAAGTCTTTATATATGAAACAACCAAGTCAATATTTATATGGGTAGGCTTGAATTGGCAGGTGGGGGTTTACCAGTCCCTTAATTAAAGTGAATGAATCACGAAGACTCATGGCCTTTATCCTACAGTCATGTATCAGACGAATCCTTAGCAGACTGCGACCTGTGGATCTACTGGGTTTTCAGGTTTTTGGGGAATGCCACCGCATTTGCATTTTTTAGGACGACACTTAAACTTTGCGGACGACACTAAGCTGGGTGGAAGTGTCAATCTGCTGGAGGGTAGAGAAGCTCTGCAAAGGGATCTGGACAGGCCGGACCGCTGGGCAGAGACCGATGGCATGAGGTTTAACAAGGCCAAATGCCGGGTCCTTCACTTGGGGCACAACAACCCTGTGCAGCTACAGACTAGGAGAAGTCTGTCTAGAAAGCTGCCTGGAGGAGAGGGACCTGGGGGTGTTGGTTGACAGCGACTGAACATGAGCCAGCAGTGGCCCAGGTGGCCAAGAAGGCCAATGGCATCTTGGCTTGTATCAGAAACGGTGTGACCAGCAGGTCCAGGGAGGTTCTTCTCCCTCTGTACTCGGCACTGGTGAGATCGCTCCTCGAATCCTGTGTTCAGTTCTGGGCCCCTCATCTCAAGAAGGATGTTGAGGCTCTGGAGAGAGTCCAGAGAAGAGCAACAAAGCTGGTGAAGGGGCTGGAGAACAGGCCTTATGAGGAGCGGCTGAGAGAGCTGGGGGTGTTTAGCCTGGAGAAGAGGAGGCTGAGGGGAGACCTCATTGCTCTCTACAACTACCTGAAAGGAGGTTGTGGAGAGGAGGGTGCTGGCCTCTTCTCCCAAGTGACAGGGGACAGGACAAGAGGGAATGGCCTCAAGCTCCACCAGGGGAGGTTTAGGCTGAACATTAGGAAAAAAATTTTCACAGAAGGGGTCATTGGGCACTGGGGCAGGCTACCCAGGGAAGTGGTTGAGTCACCTTCCCTGGAGGTGTTTAAGGCACGGGTGGACGAGGTGCTGAGGGACATGGTTTAGTGTTTGATAGGAATGGTTGGACTTGATGATCCAGTGGGTCTCTTCCAACCTGGTTCCATGATTCTATGATTCTATGGTTCTATGATTCTATGATTCTATGAAATGTCTGGGTCATTTCCCTCAGTGCTCCTGCAGCTTCCCTGAGCTGGTGTCTGTCTCCTCCTGTCCACTTCCACCGTGGCCAGGTCAACCGTCTCACCAGTCCTTGCAGCTGCCCAGCTTCAGCGGCGAGCAGAGAGGACACATGGCTGAGCATGGAGTGAATCAGAGTTTGTAGCAGCTCATGAGGTTTATAATGGTAGAAGTTTGGTTTAGCAGCAAATCAGAAGTGAACATCTGAGAAATATGGGGCTGTTGTGAGATGAGAAGCACCATGAGAATGCAAAAAAAAAACCAAACAACAAAGCAACTTTAAATGAAATAAGTCAATACGGAGGTCAGCACGTAATAGGTGAATAGTGCAGAGCTCTCTAAATAAAACACTAATTACGCTACTCACACTACTCACAACTGATTTTAGTAACACACCGTGCAGCTGTTATTTACCGAAGATGTCAGTTATTTAATTATAGTTTATTCTAGAAGGTATTCAAGGTCATAGTTGTGGTATTTTTTTAATTATAATCTAAGCTATAAAAAACCCAGAACATTTCACCCTGGAGAACCCAAAAATTGTTGTTGCCATCCCATCTTATTGAGTACTCTTGAGTATCTGACGTAAAGTAGAACTTCTAAAGTCTAGAAATCATGGAAATTTTTAAATTTAATCCTTTGATGAACTATTCTTCCACAGTTTCCATGGAAGAGACTGAGATAAACTTAGCAGGAATGACTGAATCAGGTTGGAAGTGCAAGCAGACAATGAATAAAAAATGCCTCTGGAATTCTTTCCAAAATACAGAAACCAGAAAAATACAATTTCAATACCAAATTTGTCATTAATCCAGTTTTCATATATGTTCTGCCAAGATGAATTTTTTGCTTTTCTTTCTTGTGTCAAACACATGAACTTTAAATTTTTTCCTCTTTTGGGCAAGGGTTCAATCTGGCAAGAATGAAGCAGATTGTAACTGTTCTTTTCTGAGCTTTAACTGCAATAAAAGAACATTTATTATTCCTCATTTTTTTCTGGAAACTGACCAAAGCATAGTTTTAGGCAGTACTATTGTGAATTTATTTTTCATTTCTTTGTGCCATACCTGGTAACATCTGGCTCAAGGTTGAAGCTAAAAAGAAAAACCCTGATGTCATATGTTGTGTTCTTGTTATGCGTAGACACGGACTGATGCTAATTTTTTTGTCTTACTGGACTGCAATCCTAGATGCTGTGAAAATATGTAAACCTAACTGAGTAAAAGTTGATTTTTTTTGGGTAGTCCAGAGAGTATCGAGGTAGCCTTCTGCATTTCAAGCATTAGCATGGAAAAATGTGTTCCTGCTTTGGAAATGGTGCAGTGTGTCCCTGTCTCCATTCAATAGCTCTGATACAGGGTGTTCGCAAAGTCAAATTATGTGAGAGTACTGTGTTTATTGGACTTTCTCACCCTTTTTATCTCAATCACATAAGCCTCTTATCAGGTTCCTCTCCAGCCAAACAGCTGCTCAGAGCTGTGTTAAATAGTCAACACGCAGCTGTGCCTTTGTAATGGACAAGACCTCAGCACGTGAGGTTCATCTAGATGTGCAACACCAAAACCCGTGCAGAGCCTGGGTGAGACAGCAGTGAAATAGTTGCTTTTGACTTCTTCAGCCAGTCTAGGATGAGGGTGGACCTTCTAACCACAGGGTTACATGCAGGCTGTAATCCCTGGGGGCCTGGCGTTGATCTCCCCATACTGTGTCCTTCATGCTCCCAGGGACCTCTCTGACCGTGCTTGAGCCAAACACGTCCCATTGTTTGCTTCTCTGCTTTTTCTGATGTGCAATCTAGGTCAAGAGGAGTAAGGCACAGCCTGATTTCTCCCTTTAAATTCTCTACCCTGGCATGTACAGGTATTTCTCCGTGCTATTAGGCTTTCAGCAAAACAGAGGCGAACTGGGTTTAGCTGGTTTATGACTTTCCTCTCGAAGCTTTAAGGTGGGGAGGGTGCTGATGGTGTCTGATGGTTAGTGTTATGTCGTCTCATATCTTCTGAAAGCTGGAGAAGTGTGCTGCTTCGTGTTCCTGCTGGCGAGATGTAGAGCCAAAGCTGGCTGAATTTAACATTCTAACTGCCCAGTTCTTCTTCTGTCAAACGTTTCACTGAATCCACAGTCAAAGGACAACTTTGAAGTCTGGCTGTGCCTCCAGTGTTGTTACGCAGAGGACTCCAGTTTTCCATTTAAAAGTGAGGGTTCATTGAAGGCCCATGAAAGTGAAGGATTATTTAATTACTTCTTGATTTGCCAACTCAGCCTTATTCGTAACATAAAGATACATAATGTCTGCTCCCCCTGGAGTCTTAGTAGAGTTCTGAGTATCAGTTCCTCTGCACAGGTTTCAGTGTGTTTTCCTTTGGTTATGCAGTATCTGTTGCGGCTCTAACTTAACAAACCTAAGAGTAGGGAAAAGCATTAGAAAAGCTTTGGGAATGTGTGCAGCAGAAAGTCTTTGTCCTGCTCTGATCACGTTTTAACCCTGAAAGTGTGTGAGGTGTAATTTATTTAATGGATGAGATGGACAGAAAAACTTCCAGGAGGAAAACCCCTATGCACATCTTCATTTTTTGCGACCTAGTTAGCTAAAAAAAGGAAAAAGTAAACTACTGATTTTTTTGTTGTTGTTTTAATTCTTCTTCTTTGTAATTTTCCCATCATATTTAGGGACCTATCTTCAGGGTAAAGAAAAAAAAATCTGGTTTTCTAAGGATATTGCCCAATGCGGTATTTGGAATAGAAATCTGGAAAGATATATTTAATTCTTTGTCCCGTCCCTGGTGTGTTGAACGATTTAAATAGTGTTTCTTTGGACTTACTAGTTCTTCCATCCTTTATCTTCTGAACTTTTCAGAGAGACATTCTCTCTCATGTTGTTTCCATACTGCACAATACAACATTGATCAGAACCTCCTACCACCAGAACATTGATGATGAACATATTAGGTTTATGTACACAGGGAGCAAATCCAATGAGACATGCGCAGTTAAACTGAACTGTAGTGCAGTAGCGTGCTGACCTTGGAGGTACCTTTAACTGTGTGTCTTTACTTCTTTTCCTTTTTTTCTAATTTTGATTACATGACACTTTATATTGCCCCCGGTGCTGGGCGCTAGTGAAGAAATAGAGAACAAAGTTTTGCAGAAAGTGGTTCAACTTACACAGTAAGGATCACTAACTGACTGGTAAATTCCATAATCAGAACTAAAATTGATGTGATTCTCTTACAGTAATCAGGAGGTGGACATGCTGGTGTGAGAGATTGTTACTGCATGTTGCACAGCAGTTCCTGAGCTTGTGGGCTGTGCTGGTGTATACCAGCATCAGCTTCCCAGCCACTGGTTCCTATATGTTGGCAGTTAGTAAGCTCTCGTGATCTTTCAGCATATGTGGTTTTGTTCTTTGGTGCTGGACTAAAGAAATTCTAGATGGTCTTTTGGTGCAAGATCAAAATGATAAATGAAGGCCACAGCCAAGAATATTCTGAATATGCTTGGAAACTTTGTTAAATTGCAGTTTCTACCCCCATGACATCTCTGCAGCATTCTGATGCTAAACCTCCACAGAAAATCCTAAGCACTTATATGAAAGATCCTCTGCATTTAAAGTCCTCGGTACTTTCAGTATGCGTGACTTCAATTGCTTTCCAGACTGGGAAGGTTTATTGAAATGGTGAAAAGCCATCCCTGGTGTCCTACTTGTGTTCTGCCTCCAAGATGGGAAAAGACTTAAGTGTTTACTGCCCTCTTTGCCCCAGTGCTGTGGTTTCCAGCAGAAGAAATCTGAGGCATGGGGGCAAAAAGCAAACCATGATGTGCTACAATCTAAACTGTCTGACACGTGACAGTGTGACTTGGAGTAGAGTGTAGAAAACCTAATGGATCTTTACTTTGTGTCTGAGTCTTGGGTTCTGGCCCCTGCTCCAAGAACTGCTTCTGCATTTTGCCTCTAACTGTTTCTTGGAAAATGGACAACCCATTTTGAAGCAGTAGCTAGAACCCTTGTGAGGAGACAGAAGAGGTCTGAATTCCCTCAAGCAAACAGAAGAATTTAACTGCTAAAAAAATAAATAAAATAAAAAGGACTACCAACAGTCATATTTCAGTGCAGTGAGATCTGCCTATGTTTGTTTGCTTTTTTAAAAAGACCTAGATAACTGTAAGATACTTAGGTCTTTAACTCACCTGCTTTAAAGGGACTGAAATATCTTCACAAGCTTTTGTCTTTGTGCAAGAAATTAATATAGGGACCCTAAGAGACTAAAAGCATGCCTATGGTAAACTCAGTCCAAGGAAATTATGTCTGCTAGAATATTATTGCTAGAATTTCGATTATAAGAAGCGACCTTTTACTCTCTTCTAGAGATTTTGGATTTTTAAAACTGACAGAGAGGCTAAAGAAGCTCATGTGAGAAGGGAAAATTGCCTTGATTTGTCTTTTGAAACAGCTTCTCCTTTTACTGCCTAATTTTCTAACATATGACTTTCCATTCAGTGACTGCTTGTCTGTCTACTGCAGTATGTTTAACACTTAAAGAAGACTTTCCCCCTTTGACTGGAGTTTCTATTTCATTGACATTTTTCTTTCTGCAAGGGAATTCCACATCTCGTTGAGTCTTAGGAATGCTTGACTGAAACAATTCCTAAAACAATACCTTAAAACAAATTCTTTTTTGAGAATTGAGCCATGACAAACTTCTGAGGAAAAAAGTCCTTGCTTGGTCATAAAAATTTGAAAAATAACAAAAGGAAAATGGGAAAGGAGTGTATTTTCATTGCACCAGGAGAATTTGAAGGAAGCGTTCCACAATGATCTGCTTACTTGAAGCCACTGCCTAAGCAGGATAATTTGGAGTGCTTACATCCATGATGTGCCAGTTCCTTGCAAGACACTGTGAACCAAAGTCCGCTGTTGATATTTGTACTTAACAGCAATTGTGTCTGTAATTAGCATTGTCTTGTCTGGGGTACTACACAAGTTTGTTATGAACCAGCCTTCTCATGGAGGCATCAGCACTCACTGCAAACTTTTCCTTCAGTTATCAGCATTCCCTTAAGCTTTCTGCGGCACCAGGAGAGTGATTTTCTCATGGATTCTCAAGGTTTATGCAGTTTTATTCTCATGATCTTGGGGTTATTTGCATTACTCTTAGTCCACATAACTAGAGATACACATTCTTGATCTATGCATTTTCTTTTTTCACACTTAATTATGCAATCACAAGAGAAAAATACATTCAGTTTGCTGTTAGTTTGAGAGTCCAACAGACAGATGCATTGCAACACTACAAACCATGAAAGAACTAGCAGTTAATGAAATTTTTCATATGTTGACCTAACATATGTTAATCTTCTATAGACACTTTTGGTTTAATATAATATAATATATTCAGGACTCTTTCATCTAGAACAAAATGTCTATCAAAAAGTCAAAGGCAAGTAATACAAGTCACTGCAAATAGCATATCATGGAATTTGACTACCCCATAAAATAAGTAAGGGATTGTTCCACAAGTTATTCATCTGTGGAAGTCTGAGCAAGGCACCCATCAAAGGGGACAAAGGAGAGTCACAGCCTTCATCCCACTAAAATTCAATCCAGTCTATTCTTCATTTCAGGACCATTTCTTTAATACCACATTCAAAATGCAGTTATGATGGTGACCGTTCCACAATACAAATAGTACAAATTAAAATGAAAATAAAGTGATGCTTATTATAGTGAGAATAATTTTAAAAGACCATTCCTATGAAATACACACCTGCACTTCCTTACCCACTTAACAATTTCATGAGCGACCTTTGCTGAGTTCTTGTTCAACCATAGATTGACAATGTAATGCCAGACTACTCAACATTCTGTTACAAAATGGATTCTGAGGTTCTTTTTTTCTTTCTTTGATAGCTTCTGTACTAATATTCTGCATTGGCTAATTTTGCTTCTTTCAATTACAGCTCAATTTTTCATTGCTTTGATATATCCTACATAAATACAAAACATTATCTTCTAGCAAGCCAACAAAACTGAGTGTTTTTCCTCAGCTCCAGTGGGGTTTGGTTCACTTCTTAATTGCTCAGTTACTGGATGACAAGTAACACATAGGGTGGTGTTAAAATGCTGATCTCTTATTCGGGTCTTGGTCTAGCAAACTCTGTAAATATGAGCTTAACTATCATTTAATTTTTACTTTTATTGAAAAAAATGGGAATACTGGAGTTTTATCAATCTGAAAGCAACCTGATCCACCACTATACTCCTACACATGCATCCTTATACCAGAATGTCTATTTTCTCAGCTTATTTCCCCATAAGGGGCAATTTGCAGTTTTTAGCCTGGCCAGGGTTAGAGTATTGGCAATCATAGCCCTTTCACTCCCCTGGTCTTCTTGGAGAACTGCTGCTGATCTGTGGTGGGAGCAGAGCTCACCTGGATGTGTTAGGCTTCTGTCCTTAAAAGACCAGAGATCTCCAAGACAGGCATTATCATATGGTATTTATTTATTTATTAGAGAGCAGAAAAACGACATTGCATTCACTGGCTGAGATTCATTTTATTATTAATATTCACACATAAAAAAAAATCTTTTTTAAGAAGGTAGATGACCTTACAGTTTTGTACCTTCCCAACAAGCTGTGACCAGCTATGGAATACAGTATTTCAACCATGAACTCTGTCTTCTTTTCCTGTGATTCACACAGAACCTTCTGGATAACAAAGAAAGTTTCTCCTTATTGCAGGAGGGTGGGGGAATTAAAAAAAAGCCAATGAATATCTGAACAGGCTGTCATAAATACAGCTTGCTTGGCATGCCTGTCCCCGAGATGAACTGATTTGTGGCCTGAATTCAAAAATGTTTTACTGTTCTTTCCTTCTCACTCTGTGGTTTCAGCTATTTAGATCAGGCTAATTTTCAACTGAAGGAACTGAAGCACTATTATTCTCCCCGAAGGTTATCTCATTTGTTTAAAAAATAGTGGCAAACCATTGACTTCTGTATTTGTTTGAAAGAGATCAGACGTGGGGGAGGAGGTTTATATCTGGAAAACTCCCACTTGCAAACTCCCAAGGTCCTTTCCTGAAATAGCAAATAGTTTCACGAGTGGTAAAATAAACTTCACGTGGTTTCCAGCAACTCCCTCCTCAGCTGTAGCACAGGATAAGCTCTTCAAGTTGTAATGCATGGTATTTAAGAAGGTAAATTTCTTCACATAAAACATGTGAGTATGTGATATCTTTTCAATCTCTACCATTGTACCAATGTTGTTGAGGTTGGCCAACCACTTCTACAAGGGAAATAAAGACAGAAGAAAGCTTGTATGTGGGACACCACCTCAGGAAGTGAGGCTAAAATTCAAGAAACCTTAGAAAAGTGGAACTAAATATGCCATTTTATTGGTTAGGTCCTTAGAAAAGGTTGTTCACTGAATTCTTCTCCCTGAAGGAATTGACACTCATGAAGTCTCCTTGCTCAGAAGATATTTTTACAGTTGTAATGGTTTAAAATGGTTTAGTGAGGTACTTGAGTCACCTTCCCTGGGGGTGTTTGAAAGACAGGTGGGTGAGGTGCTGAGGGGCACGGTTTAGTGATTGATAGGAATGGTTGGACTCGATGATCCAGTGGGTCCTTTCCAACCTAGTGATTCTATGATTCTATGATTCTATATCCAGGAATGGATGTCATATTAAGTATTAGCTAGCTGTAATTGCCATTTGGGTGGTTGTTTCTTTATTTTAGTGAAGGAATTAACTATCTGTTGAACAACGGTAATAAAAGTGAACATCTTTCTGTAGTTGTGACTGGAAGTAGCTTTAACAAAAATGTTTCAATACATTGCTAAACCTTGCAAGTAAACCCAGGCATCTAGAACAGACACAGGATGAAATTATTTTTCTGAGTCTTGCTGCTCATACAGCATGACATTAGGGGAACATAACATGCTCTAGGAAAGACAAACATTGGATGTGCTGTGCACTTATCATGAAGAAAGTCTTGAGACAAGCAGAATTTTCTGAATATTGAGCTGAACTTCCCAGTTCCCAGTTTGACACCCAGCTGCCCTCCACGCAGAGGGAGGAAGACAAGCATTTCTGAAACTGCAGCTGTTTTGAGCACTTAAATGGGAGCTACTCTAACTTGGACAGCTGGACTATCATGTATGTCATTCTGTTTAAAATTAGTAGTTGGGAAAGAATTAAGAAGGAATAAAAAAAAAAGAGAGATTAGTTTGGATAAATAAAACAGAGAGCAAGCTGCTTCCCAGTCAATTCAGACTCTCTTCAGGGAACTGACTCACTGCAAAGGATGTCTCCCAGCTTCCTTCCCATTCATCTTCCTTATGAAATAGTTTCCCTCCCCGAGTACAAGGGTATGTTTATGGATCTATCTTTGCTATCTAGAATTCCCTCCTCATGTGCATTGCTCAAGTAGCCTTTTTTTAACTCATGACTCGACACCTACTTTCATTGATTATGAAACGATTTTATATACCTTTTAGTAAATGTAGCAAGCAGTGTACTATCCACTATTGTCTTTTATTTACTCCCATAAAGCATTCTGGAATACAGTTCATATGTGACCTTCAAAACACCATATAATACTGCATTGTAGTGCATTGCAACATGGGACACTCCAGTGCCTTGAAAGAGACACTGCCTTTTCCTTTGCCTACATCTTTTCTCAAGTATTTTTTTCCTGACTATCCCTGTGGCCATTGTCTAGTTTCCATCAGTTCCCACAGTGTATCTGATGAGGGCTTGTCTGCCTGAAAAGTTATCATTTTAGTCTCACATCTTCATTGCTACAAGGAGTTCAAGAGTTGCTCGCGTCTTCCAAGCTGTTTCCCAGATGCTTGATGATTCATGAAGAGCCAAACTCCAGAGACTGAATTTGGGTCAACAGTGTTCCCATGTCTATCTAAAATAGTTAACTCTGTAAAATACCACTGAAAATCACCTTAGAAAACTAGTGCTTTGGTTCCAGTCCTGGCTACACCACTTTAGGTTGTAAGTTAGCATGTGAGGGGGGAGGTAAGAGGGAATCAAGCTATTTCAGAGTCTACCGCAGTATCAGATGAAGGCTCTGAGTAGCTTTACATTTCATCCCATGTAAAACAGTATTTTTGGCCATTCTTGTCAAGCATGCATTCTTCCTTTTTGGAAAAGGCTTATTTTTGTACTGTAATATTTTTTATCCCCTGTTTTGTGATACTGAACATTGTCTCCCCATAATTCTCTCCCCCTTTTCCTCTATAATGACTGTATAATTACTGTATTTACCATAATAGAAATAACAAGTCACTGTGCTCTGGTTTTTAAGCATTTAAACGCGTGTCATTTTATTTCTCCATTTACCTATTTGACTTGGATCCTGTAGAGCTGCGCCAGCCGTTACATTTCAGCACTCAACTTGGTCAGCTGTGATTGACTTGCTGGCAAAGCACCCCTTCTGTGTGATCCAGAGTTTAAGTTAAATGAAGTTGTGACAGAGCCTATCTTCTCGGGGTGCAAGAATGCTGGTAACATACATTCTCAGCTAGCGTGCTGAGAATTTTTTGTTTGGGGGTATATACAAGAGCACATTTAAAAGATACTGTCCCTAGCACTCTAATCTCAGCAGCTGGCAACTCTAGAGTGCCTGTCCTAGGCTGGAAGGGGGAACCTTTCCCTCAGAGGCATGATGCACACAGTGAAATGTGTGCTGATAGTGGGAAGGTGACAAGAGTTTGCTGTCCAAAAAAGAAAAGCAAAGTACTCTCAGGTATAGGATGAATTCTGCCAGGTTTTAGCGCAGTAACTTTTGTTCTGACTTAGGAAATGTTTGTTTCATTCAAAGGTGCGGAATTTGCTTTCATCAAAACTGTTTTATTTTTATCCCTTTTGGGGGGCATTTTGGACATAGTCCAAATAACATAGTCCGAATAACTTGTCTTCTTGGGTGTGCTGGTTGTTTTCAGAGTCCAAAGGTCCTCAGCATTTCAGCAGGAACTTGGTGGTGTTGGCTGGACATTTTGTTTCATTCCAGCTTGAGGGAAAAAAAAAACCCAAAACAGAGGTGTCTTTTCTTAACCAGAAAAAAAAATAATAGAATAAAATAAAATAGAAAAGACCCTTTAGTCTAGATGTTCCTGATAAAAATTGCAACAAAAATTATAGGTGGTTTGTCTTTATTGTCACTGAATTGTCACTTTTCCAGTGCAAATTGTTTGGTTGAAACAGGACAAACTAAAGCAAAACAGCCTCATTCTGCACTTTATGAGCTATGGAGTCAGGGCTCTGTTTGCTTAGTAAGGGTGGCTCAGGGTGTGAAAACATTTCATCTTAAATGAAAGCATCTTAGAGGGGTATCAGAAGTAGATCTTTGAAGACAGTTTTTACAGGAAACCCAGATTTTTTTTTTTCTAAGTTTCAGGTGGTTTGGAAGCTAGAATTATTACCCTGTCAGAAGCATACAATGCACTGTTGACACACAACCACACTTTGCTTGCAGCTACGTGCAGGGAGGTATTTACAGCTAGGAATCAGTGAAGAGCAACCTGAAAAATAGATGTGCTTACCGTGAAGTTTGTACCGTTTCTCTGTGTTCATCTTTTCCATAAGTATTTATGAAACAAATATATTTCTTTTACATGAAGTGCTTAGAAAACTTCAGTCACACATTAGATTTTATTTTAAGGAAGAGATCTTTGATTATTGCGTGTGACAGATAGCTGTGGCTGGTTGTTTACTTTGGTTTTGTGTTTCCAGCCTTCAGAGTGGCTTGGTGGGAGAAATTTTTCTCCCCTTTGCTCTCCCTAGGAAGCCAAATTCAGGAGAAGGCAGCAGTTTTCTATTTCTGTTGCTTGTAGCATGACTGGAGGTTCAGCAGAGTACTGGAGCTGACGTTCAGTTTAAGATTAGGACATCAGACTTAAGGTATTTCCAAGAAGGCAAGTGTCCAAGTACCCGTAGTAAGTGGAAGTTTTGACAGTGCGGTTAGGACTGACACAGCACACGTCTGGGTGTAGCTCCCACTGGCTGTGTTGAGAAGGGGCTGAGCTTGCCCACGTGCAGGTGGCTTTGTGAAATAGCCCAGCTTCTGCAGGACTTTTGCTGGGGGCTGCTGAACGTTCTGCTGGACCTCACTGTCATCAGGAGAGAAACCGTACCATGTCTTAAATAGTGTTAGAAATCTCTCTGTGACTAGCTGAACTGAGCCTTAGATCTCCATACACCACATGAGGAACACAGATCACTCTCTCACAGGTGGAGGCTCAGATCTGAGGGTCTTAACTGGGAACTGAACCCTGCCATGATCTACATGTTGCCTTGGAACCTTCTGATCTTCAAAATACCACCCCACTAAAGCTGTCAATGCACAAAAAAAAATAGTTGTTTACAGTTCTTTGCTGCTGGGAACCAAATTCCAGTATCAGTAACAGCTTGATGATGCCAGTGCTTGGTGCAACTGAGAAAACGTTTTGACTTTTAGAGAGCTGGGTCTCGCCACAGTTCCTGTTTTCCCTGGAGCCAGGGGTTTACAGGAGCTGAGGCTTTACCTCGGTATAAGTAAACTTTAGGGTCAATTGAATATTTACTCAGGCAGAAGTTGTGGAGTTTTAATGAAGTAAGTACTTGACTACTTGTCTTGAAGTTACCCAGTAAGACAGCTGGTGGGACAGTTTCTGTCTTCAGTTTTGTTACTGAAAGCATGGAATAGCTATTTGTGTTGATAGTCCATTGATGGCAAATGATTCACATCACATATATGAAATGAAAATGTGATCTAACACGTGCTTCTAGGGTGGAGATACTTAAGCACAATAAACAAACCTTGACTCACTCATTCAAGCTTTTCTGCAGCTTTTGTTCAGAAGGCGTCTCTCCCCAGAGCACCAGATCTGGGAAGCAGGGTTGTTTATCTGTTTACTTCACTCTGTCTCATATAATTTTTTGCAAGCTTGCAGCTTTTGTTAAAGTTTAAATTCTGTTTTAAAACCAAAGTGGTGAGAAGGAAATGAAATAATCTGTATCGATGTAAAAGTAGTAATATATTTATCATAAAATAAAGGGTCTATACAGCTGAGCACTGTTGTTCTTATTGTTTTTACGGGGTAGAATTAAGACAAAAATACACTGTACTTACTATTTAATAACTGTTCCTAAACCCAACTTTTTGTAGACTTTAAATGCAAATAATTTGTGCTGTGTTATAAACTGTTGTGTTTTTTTGCCTTCCTGTAACTGGAACAACATACTAATTTCTACAAGTTGTGACTACTAACAGAGAGCAATCACCTCACAGACTTGTACCGAAAAGAAGAGACCATCAGCGTGGCAGGGAACGGCTGCATCCACAGTCCTCGCTTCCCCAGCAGTTACCCCAGGAACCTCCTGCTGACGTGGCGGCTCCACTCCCCGGAGAACACCAGGATCCAGCTGGCTTTTGATAATCAGTTTGGACTGGAGGAGCCTGAAAATGATATCTGCAGGTGAGTGGCCAGTGAAAGTTTGCAAAGGGCTCCTTAACACCATCTTTGAGCTTAAGAATGTGGCCACTGGCATGAGACTGCAAATCAAAACGGGTATCTCTGGTCAGGCCTAGGACGGCCCCATGTGGAGGAGGATCTTCCAACCCAAAGTGGTCTTTGGGTTTATAAACACACTGAACTTGAAGGAGTTTGGGCAGACATATTCTTTCTGTAATATTTCAAGCACAAGGCACTTCTACACTCAAATCCAGCTACCTAACAACTCAGATACCACTTTAATAGGATTTTGTCTTCTATCACCTCTGTCATGTTTCAGCCAGGCATGAACCCATCTTTTTCGGGAGGTGGAAGGCTCTGGGAGGTGCGAGTGAGTAGGTATTTGTTTATACTGAGGTGTGAAGAACAGATAAAAATGTGTTGAAAAATATAAGTGTGTTCTTCAAATTATTTGTTTGTCTTTATTCTTACACTTCACTGTTACAATTTCTTTTAAAACTTTTAAATATAGGTCCACAAAGATCAGTATACTCTGGTACAACTAATAAAATATACTCTGCTGTATCATGATTGCTTTGTTTTCCCCTTTTAAACAAAAGTGATGATAAGCTCAGCCGATCTAGTAGATAAACTGCTTTGTATTACCAGAGCACAGAGGTGAATCCTGTCAACATTCACTAAAACAGTAAAAATCCATGGAGTTTTTTGTTTATATGTCTTTTATTCAGTGATCTTTTCTGTAGGAGAAAGCAGGATTCCCGTGTGCTCCAAAGGACAGATTGCTGTGATGCTAATTACACAAAATGGTCAAGTCTCAGCTTCCAGTTCTCTGCCTGATCATGTTGTTACTTAGGCCTTATCTATGCAGAGAACTGGGTTGTTAGGATTTCTGCGCACCCGGCCTCTGCTTATCTTATCATCTTTATCAATTAATTTGCATTTGTAGGGTTTGGCAGCTTTGCGGGGGTTTTAGAGGGTGGATTTTTTTTTTCTTCTTTTTCTTTGTTAATTTTCTGCATTACCGATAGAACCATTCGTGCAGGTTTGCTTTCTATTTAGTAATAAAAGAATGCAGCCTGAAACTGGCTCTCCTTCTCCATGCCTTGATGGTCTTGGCAGATGCTGCTGTGCTCTGGTACTGTTGGTCCAAGATCAGCAGCTGTCAATAATGACACTAACCTCTTAGCACCACAAACTCTTTCCCAGATTGAGAGCCTAATGCATACAGAAGCAGCCTGTTAATATTTACATAGTGGATAAACTGTGGATGACCTTAAAGTATTGCAACTTTGAAATTGAGGGCTAATTCCCTGTGGAAAAGTAGTATTCACTGTCAAGAGCCATTAAAGGTGGCAGCATGGTGAGGGTACGTGAAGCTCTTACTGGCATTATGGGTTTGGGGACCTTCTTGGAAGACCGTCTGCCTTCTTTTTCTAGAGCACCTACTTCAGGATGCAGAGGGAAGCAAAGACCTTCCATCATCCATAGTGTCTATAGAAGCTGAAGAAATATCACATTCTTTTCTGCAGTAAAGCTTTCTTTGGCATTCCTGGGAGAGCTTTATTTGTGTAGTATTACTTCCAGAGTGAGGAATTTCTCAGGCAGACAGCTCGTGGTGGCTTTCAGCCTGTTAAGTACTGTGTGTATGGATATATTTTTTGCTAATGCTCAGTATGTTTTTCAAAACTAGATCCTTTCTGCAACTTCCCTCCCTGACAATCCCTGCAGTGCTGCTTTAGAGACAGCCAGGCATCTTTTAATTGAAGTGATTTCTGAGAGCTGAGCATGTGCTTGAATGCTGTGCGTATTGGACAAGTCATCTAGGACCTCTGCATCTTACCTTCCTTTTGTACTTGCTTTTGACTTTATGCTTTTTTTCTTTCCAGAACCTTCCTAATGTTTTCTTGCACTTTTTCATTAATGCTAATTATTGTAATTTGCATACTATTAAGACTAAGCTGACTGAAATTCATTCAGGCTGAAGAATAAAAAGGTATACTTTAGCTGCTTCAGAAGGAGGGGTAATATTCAAAGATCTAGAGAAATTTGTAGGCGTGCCATTAGCTTTTCCTCAGGCACTTGGTAAGAGGTGATTCTGAGAAGCAATTAAATTACCCAAGCACTGAGGCTCTTTGGATGCACAGAAACAACCTTCTTCCATGATCATTGCAGCAAAGCTTCTACCCTCACCATGAGGGAGTGGGAGCAGAGGACACTGGAAAGAGCCTGAGACAAGTTTCTCTGGATCTAAACTTTGTAGCGTCAGGACAAAAACATTTGTTTCAGCAGAATTTGGACAGATTTAAGTGATCTGGTTATGGCAAAGCTGTTATTTTCTGTTCTGTGCAATTTAGGGTTGGTGAATATAAAAGCAGCAGTGCTGATATTCCCAAGCCACATAGTACTTGATTTTTTTTTTTTTTTTTTTTACATGAGCTCTCAGCAGAAAAAGAGAAGCAGATCTGTTATTTACAGAGCTGTTCAGGTCCCACAACTGGGTAGGGAGGCAGGCGTTTGGCTCATAGACCCAGGGATCGGGAACAGCACATTGCTAGTAGGAGTCAGTTAACAGCCTTGAACTTCTTTGGAGGGAACACATGCTTTAATAATCAAAACCTATTCTGGTAGAAATCCCCAAAAGTTTAAGGCTTAACTGTACTATAGGGATGGCAGCTCTTCCCATCTCTCGTTGCCTGTGGTCAGCCTGCCCCTCTTGTCATCGCCATATCCCTCACTGGCCCCAATGTGTGGGGCATAATTGCACAGATATCAGGGGACTGGTTTTCTCATAGATGGAGTGAGCTCAGGACTTTATTCTCTGCCTTCCTTATTCTCCAGCTCAAGAAATGAACTCAATCCTGACCCAAGCCAGCAAATATGCAAGTTGTGGCAGTGAGAGCTGTCACTGTGTCATCCCATCCCTGGGGTTTAATGTCTGCTGCTTCTGGCAGAGCTCTCTTTGGGCTCAGGGGCTCCACAGCTGTAGCACGTGTGCCTGACCAACGGGTGACCTTGCACAGGTCAAGACATGCTGTTGCTTTTCCTCTGCTGTCAGCACCCATACAAAAAAGCAGAGGAGTCCCTGTCGTGGCATGCAGACTGCTAACCTTTTCTACCTGAAAACTTGAAATAAGTCTTTCAACAATCTATCAGGAGCGACACGCTGCCTAGAAATAAAATCCTGAAAGGCACTTTGCAGCAACATTCGCTTTCCCGTGTCCTCCCAGAATCTCCCTTCGCTTCTGGCGCGGCAGCAGCCCTCTGACAGGTGAAGCAGGCAGGAGCTGGTGGCTGCTGCTGCAGGGGGTTGGGGGACTACCAGAAAGTAGACAAGTGCTTGCAGCTGCTCAGGTCGGGTAGCCGACCTCCCATAATAAATTATTTATTCACCACATAAAACACGATGTCTGTGTTTACTGTGTACTACGCACATGCAAATATGTCTCATTGCTATTTTAACAGGGTAGAAAACACTGTCTGTCATGTTTCAGAAGCCCAGGACTCTAAGCATTCAGGCAATAGCTTGCAGCGTAGTGTATTTTGTGCTCCGTGAGCATGTCCACCATGTGTAATATTCAGTCTGATGTTTTGCAGTGGAGAATGAGGGACAGTTGTCTTTCTGTCTCCAGCTGCATTCCTGCTTCTGTCTATTTGCAACCATCTTCTGTAACCAGAGTTTGTGAAAACTAATCCTTCAAACTGGTTCCCAGGTATGATTTTGTGGAAGTGGAAGATGTATCCGAGACCAGCACAGTTATACGAGGACGGTGGTGTGGACACAAGGAAGTACCTCCAAGAATAACATCAAGAACGAATCAGATAAAGATAACCTTCAAATCCGATGACTACTTTGTGGCTAAACCTGGATTCAAGATTTGTTACTCCCTTGTGGTAAGTTACCTAGCTGTGTCATGAGTGAGAGACAGATTATATATAAGAGCATTGGTACTTGAAAACTGGATGGTGCAGCTTACTGCATCAGATCAAAGTACAAATTGACTGGAAGTATTTTCATTCCAGCAACTACATTAATACACATCAAATTATTTTTGACATCCTGTCATTAAATACGAAATAAAGTCAAGTCCAGGCTAAGATTTACACCAACAGCATGTTTCAGAAGCGCCAGCTTTCTGAACTGAGGCTGCAGTGTCAGAGCCTTGACAGATGCTGCAGAAATAGCAAAGGAATGGCTGCTCTGTGAAGTCCCTTCTTATGTAAACTTGAATTCAAATAAAAATACCTTGAGGGGTTATGGCTGTGATTCTCAGTTAGACGTAGAGTAGTTTATTCAACATGCAATGAAACTACGTGCAAGACAATGTGCAAAGATTCAGGCTGTATTTTTAATCAGATATAAACATCCTCTGCAAATTCAGTGGCATCACGTAATGTTTCAATGTGATGAAAACCACTTCTTATTTTTATTTTGGTTTTCTCTTCAGGAGGCAGTAATAGTCACTGGTCTAAACAGGTTTTGATACAAATATTTATCCCTTTGTAATGTCCTGATTAATATTATAATGCTTTTGGTGCAGTGTAGCTCGAAAGAGGCAGATTTTGCAAACACTCAGGGAATGGTAAGCATTAATTTATTATACTGTTAGCATTATATTTTCATATCCATCACACTTCTTATTCCCTCTTCTCTTCAGTCCAGTGTTGTTTAACAGGAATAAGAAAGCCTGGAATAGCAGTATTGTTAATGTTGTAGCAGGAGACATCCACTGTTTGATTCCTTTCACTTCAGCTTCTCAGCTTTGCATGTGTCTATACCTATGTACGCTAAAAAGTCCATAAATAGCACACTGTGAAGAAAACTCTAAAGATATAAAGATTGTGCTCCCTTGCATTTAAATTATTAGGCTTCTAGTAGAGTAAGGCATTGCACTGTGAGTAAATCCTGAGCTCTAATTTACTCTAATTTGAAGGTAATCTACTAAAACTAAAATTTAAGCTGAACAGCCTATGAAGGATCACTGGACATAAAAATGAGACAGTGAAACAGTCTCTCTTTACACTACTCGTATTTCATACCAGCCACAAAAAAGCTGCTACATTTAGCAAGCTTTATTCCAGACCACATACAGCTAGTCTGATAGTATTAGGCTTTCAAAAAATGAGTGTTATCACTCAAACACAGGACTTTCTGCACTAGAAAGCTCAAAAAAAGGCTACTGTATTTATCTAATTTCAGAACTATGAGTAAACAGAAGAATACTCTCCCAAGTGCACCCTCTGAATGAAATGCTGTGTTTTGCTCAGAAGGGAGCAACAGAGGTGATTAGTGGCATTGCACGTCACCGTGAGTTGGAAGGGGGGTGTGATGTGCTTAGCTAGTTTTCAGATTCCAAAGCATCCAACCTAAAAGTTCAGAATTAATATTCAGAAGTGTCGGCCCTTATTTGATAGTCCCCACAGTCACTTAGAGCTCAGTTCATAGATATGCTGAGCACTGCTGACCCCTGAAGGTTGAACTCATTGTGCGTTTCTAGGCAGCAAACCAGGGAGTATTAATGAAGCATGCAAAAACATATGATATCTTGTGTCAGATGAAATTAAATACCTTTGTATTGATTTTTTTTCCCCTTTCCTTTGTAACCTTCTCCAAGACAAGGCTACTTCTCAGGACTTTCTTGGAAAATGGTGCACAAGATACATGCAAATCTTTAAGTCCATTTTTTTTTCCTTCTCTTCGGTGTTTGTATCTGCATGGCAGTCATTTATTTCTAGACCAGACCCTGACTGATAATTATACAGAGAAAACTGAAGTGAGAAATTTGGAGAGCTCCCGTGAGTTTATTGATAAGCTGCACCTCCTGAGTGAGGTGCTGAAATGGCTGGGTGAATTTCTCCCTATTACACGTAGCCAAACAGCCTCATCGCCTTCCTTGCTGTCTGGCCTGCTCATTTATGAATCTTCAAGGAAGTCAGTTAAGTTCACTTCATTTGATGCAGATCAAGTTTTTACTTAGTTCAGCACTCTGCATGAGGCACAAATGAGGCACTGCAAAGCTTAGCAGAAACTTACTTTATTATCTTCTTGTACTTGTGGTTTTGCATTAACTTGACATTTCAGTACTATTTAGACTAACAAAAAGGGATTCTTTTTCTAGAGAAGACAAATTAGATGTTTATCCATGAAAATCATGTTTGCCCTTGTAAAACAAAGTAAGCAACCCATTTAAGTTTGAAGGGTTCAGTCACTCAGGATGGTGGGATTAGAATTCAAGGTGACTCTGGAAAATTAGACTGGAAAAATATAAGGATGATCTCTAACAAGACATAGTTGAAAGACATACAGATGTGTGGGAGTAATTAAATATCCTGGTATAAGACAAGGATCAAGAGGCAAGGGAGTGGATCTGTGAAATGAAGTCTGAACATCTGAACACAGCATTTACCAACTTTTGCTTCTCAAGGCTGGCTGTCTCCATCTTCTTCCTCCACCTCTCCCTGTGTCCTCTGCCTCTTTTCACCTCTGTCTCAGCATTTCCCTCTGAGGGTCTGAGGGGCTAGGAAAGCTGGAGGGAGAACAGTGAGAGTGGTTTTGGAGAGAAGGGGAAAATCCAGCGTGTTAGTGCCTGTCCCTGATCCACTATTTCCCCTTGGTGCCATAAGATTCCCTGGCATTGGGAGCTGCAGGGTGGAGCTGACTCCTGCCACTCATTAGAGACTTTGCCTCACCGCTTATCCCTAATTGAGTAGAGGTCATAAGTGTCCTAACGTGTCTGAAAAATACCACTCCAACTCCATGCTGTCTGTGATGGTGCAGAAGCAGAAAAGTGTGTACAGCTTGTAGCTTCTGCCTATGGACACTTTATATTCAAAATTCGCAGTTGTAGCTGTGCAGTTTGTTGGCTTAGCCTGAGTAACCACACAGAGAAATGTCTCCCTTGAACCTCTTTAAAAATTGTATTTTCCTTCAAGCTTCACAGATCCAGAGCATAGATAGTCTGGAGCAAGCCCTGGACAGCTATTAAGGGATGAGCCCCAATTACTTGCAAATTCGTTTGAAATTCCTCCCTGCCATTACCATTTTAAATGCTTATTTTTCAAAAAGTTTTGTATTTTTTGCTTTTCTTGATTGAGTTGCCATAGAAACTTTAGTTTGCAGTATTGAAGGCACTGAGGTATTCCAGTCTTTTTTTTTTTTCATGCATTATGTGGTTTCTTACTCTACCAATGTAGTGTTTCACAACAAACTAGACATAAGAAGGAATTTCTTCACAATGAGGGTGGTGAGAAATTAGAACAGGTTGCCCAGGGAAGTTGTGGCTGCCCCATATCCTGGAAGTGTTCAAGGCCAGGTTGGATGGAGCCTTGGGCAGCCTATTCTAGTGGGAGGTGTCCCTGCCCATGGCAGGGGGGTTGGAACTGGATGATTTTAAAGTCCCTTCCAACCCAAATCATTCTGTCATTCTGTGATTCTATGAAACTGTAGAGCTACATGATACAAAGGAAGATAAGTCACCTTAGGTTACTTAGTTTCTAGAGGAAAGGTAGGCACTGAGGCCCCTCTTGCACACCTTAAAGTAGATGATGTGAATATTGTCACCAATTGTCACAAATCTAAAATGTCATTTCACTCCTGCTTCCAGCAGTTACCTCAACTGAGGCATCTAGCATGTAGCAAGTAAGTATTCATTAATTACTAAAAATACTGCATCAATTATTTTGAGATGCAGAAATGTAAATTAAGTTACACCGTTACACATGGAAATAATCTTTATATGATTGAACTAATTTTATACAGTCCTCTTTTTCCCTCTGAAGTGAATTTTTTCCAATGGCCTAATTCTAGACGGGAATGTTAACAAATTTGGACCCCACATTTTACAGAATATTAACATGGATATTTACTAAAATAATCTAGGAACTCATTCCGGAATGTGTTCCAACAATAAAGATGAATGTTTTGAATTAGAACTCCCAAACCTGCATCTAATTTCATTTTAATGAGATGACTAAAAAATATTAGATTTACTAATTAAAAACACTATTTTAAGTCTATTCCAAAAGGCACATATTTGTTATATGTTTATAAAACTAAATTGTTATTGCGTTACTAATTGTTTGGTTAATCCTAAATTAAATCCATATTTAGAAACTTTTACTAAAGTAATAATTGGAAAGAAGGGCTTCAAGAAAGCCTGGAACATATGTGCATGTCTATGTACAAACATGCATGTATACAAAGATGTAAGGTTAAAAAATATGTATTTACATATACCTCTTTTTACATATATGCACATATATATGTGCATTTACTTTTAATATAATTAATAACCACGAAACATCACATAGCATCAAGAACAATCTTTACTTTGGGAATTATAAGCTAACAATGGTGGGCATGTGGTGCTAAACAGGAGAAGATAAGTGCATGTATTCCAGGTTAAAGTTACATGTCAAATTGTATTTCAGTGTGTTAGATCAATTTACTTATTGTCATGACACTTCTTTAATAAAGGAGTTATAAAGAAATTAATGGATTGGAGGGGATGGGGAGGGAACTTTGGGTTTTGATCCACCATGTGGAATGTCACAGAGAACTAGCTTTCTGCTAACATCTAGGCTATAGATCATCACCACAAATATGATCAAAAAAAGAATATTGTTCACAAAGTGAGGAAAGACACCATAGTCTGTCAAATAAAATTTAATTACTAGTCCACGTAAAAAAATAAAAAAATGTTATCCAGTCAAAGTTAGTTGAAATACTAGACTTAAACTCTTTGGTCTATCAAGCTCACAAGAAAACACCAGAAATTCAAATCACAATCTGGAAATAAATGGGCAGCATAATAACTGAATCCTGATAAATGTACTCATGGACGATCACGCTGAATGAAGCGACCGGCTTCCTGCATTTTAGCAGATTTATTTACACAGGTAATGCAGCACCAGGCTGCATGTTTTTTCAAGTAAGTCAATAAATAAGCTTCCTTGTAAGGGTTAACATGCTTGCAAAAGGTTTCAACCATCAGGGTGAATACAGATCCACAAAGACCACAAAGAATGATTAATTCTTTATCACTGGCCGCACAGCTGAATCCAGCCCAGGAGCTGCATGAGCCTTCGCTGCTTTGCTTCTGGTTTAGCTTGTCACTTCTTTCACAGAACAGACATTTCATTTCTGTCTACAAGATAAAATATTCTGCCTGAAAACCCATATAATATATTTCATGTGACAACGGGCGTGATAATGGTGCATGAATACTTTTCCTGCTTTTAGATAATCCACAGAAGGAATCCCAGTAAATTGCTGGGGGTACAAAAGGAGAGAAATGGGATGAGGGGGAATGTCTTAGTTAATAAGGTGGTTGAACATGAAATAGATCTCACAATGAAGCAGCAAGAACTTACACGTGGAAGCTTTATCAGTTATTCTGCTGCTGCTCTTTCTCTGATTTCAGTTTTCATTGCCTGTCTCTGCTAGACAGCAAAGATTTTTTATAAATACTACCCATGCGCAAAAACTCATGACAATCTATATGAAGAACCTTCTATTTTCTTAAGTTCTGGCAGAAAATTATTTTCTTAAGTTCTGTCTTCTGTGGTTTTGCTTAAGTCTTACCATCCTCATAAAATTATCAGCCAGAGGCTCATCTTTCAGGAGAGAAGTAATTAAGTCCTTTCTAATTAGAGAAAATTTGCTCAAAATCTTCAACATCCCTTCCTTAACTTTACATAACCAGAGGATTTAAGACATTATCTATGCATATTTTTTTTTAACTTTGGAAGGTGTTATAATGTTTTAAAAAGCAACATAAAATGACAGCATGTTGAAAAGAGAAATTGTGCCTCAGTGCATCTCAGAGTAATTTTATACAGGGAGGAGAAATGTTTTCCATTTAATGAAAATTCCTGAGAGATCAGCAAGCCTCGATCTGCTGCTTAATTCATCTCACAGACCTAATCTGTCCTTCAGCAGGGTTTGACGAAGAAACAAAGGTGGCATGGTAGACAAGCCAAGCAGTGAGGTAGGCAGGAACCATCCAGTTCTCCCAGCACTCAGAACAGTAGAAAACAGTGAAGGTTATGAAAGAAGCAAAACTGATGGTCAGGTAACTCATCAATAAGGAAGCTGGCACAACTGAGTTGAGAAGGCTTGTCTGAATGAGCAGTTTCACACGCAGCCTTGACTGCTCCAGGGCAGCTGAAGTTCTGAATTAAAAGCAGCTGAATTAAAAGGTTGATTCCAACTTTTGCATCTAACTAAGAAGTATTTATCCCTCTAACCTCCTATCACACATTCCAAAACTCCAAACCTTTTCTGGCTACCCTCTAAATCTTGCCCACCCTATCTTCTCTTGTAGATTTTCAGATGTTATGACCCACCACCTGAATGCAGTGTTTGAGTCAGAGGGAACCTGGGGGCTGTGGACAAACCTATGACCAGACACAGCCCAGCACTTAGCAGTCAGTCATACAGGCTGCATCTTCTCTACTTTTTCTTAGATTGTGGTCTTATGTAGTATTTCTTTTGGCAGGGCTCTTGTGAAGGTCTGATGGCCCTTCCATGTTTGCTCTTACTGTCCCAAACACAAGGATTGGTCCCAGTTCTCCTACTATGTGACTCTAAATTTATATTTGATTAGAAGTCTCCCTGTCTTGTGTCCCAATTTCTAAAGCCAGTTGTTGGTCATCTCATTGCTCTCTACAACTACCTGAAAGGATGTTGTGGAGAGGAGGGTGCTGGCCTCTTCTCACAAGTGACAGGGGACAGGACGAGAGGGAATGGCCTCAAGCTCCGCCAGGGGAGGTTTGGGCTGAACATTAGGAAAAAATTTTTCACCAAAAGGGTCATTGGGCACTGGAACAGGCTACCCAGGGAGGTGGTTGAGTCACCTTCCCTGGAGGTGTTTAAGGCACGGGTGGACAAGGCGCTAAGGGACATGGTTTAGTGTTTGATAGGAATGGTTGGACTCAATGATCTGGTGGGTCTCTTCCAACCTAATGATTCTATGATTCTATGACACTTAAAAGAGAGCTATGAGGTTTCAGGGAGAAGAGGAGTCACCTACCAGCTTGGCACCAGAAGTTGCTGCAAGGACAAGAGGGAAGAACTGATAAAGGATCATCCAGGAATGGCAATGAAACAGTGTCAGCAGCAAAGGCAAAGGAGGAGCGTTATGTATAGTCAAAGTTCAGAAATAAAGGTGATTACTGGTAGAGGAAGCACACACAGTGAGAGACATCCATAGTCCACAGAGAGAGAGAAGGCACCAGAAGAAGACACAAATGAGTAAAGATTATTTATAGCTGAAAGGAAAACTAAAAAAACGCCAAACAACAGGGAAGATGTGACTGACGATATCAAACGTAGCGGATACATCCTGAAAGATGAGGAAGAAGAAGCCTTCTATCTTCACCAGGAAGATGTCCATGTCACTTGTTCATTACAGTGGTTACATTTGGTTGAAGAAAGGTGAATGGCAATTCATTTCAAAAAGGAAACATTTTTAGCAAGGAAATGAAAGGAAGAGGAGATTTGTGTAAATCAGGCGAGTTGTGGCACCACTGGTCAGGAGGGAAAGGAGGCAGGTTAACTGGAGATTTTAAAATAATGGACCTGAAATAGGAAAGGCTGGGTTTAGGAGAGGAGATCAGGTAGAAAACAGGATAAAAATAGGGCTGTATCCATAGAATCATAGAATGATAGAATCACTAGGTTGGGAAGGACCCACAGAATCATCGAGTCCAACCATTCCTATCAAACACTAAACCATGCCCCTCGGCACCTCATCTACCCATCTTTTAAACACCTCCAGGGAAGGGGACTCAACCACCTCCCTGGGCAGCTTGTTCCAGTGCCCAATGACCCTTTCTGTGAAAATTTTTTTCCTAATGTTCAGTCTAAACATCCCCTGGCGGAGCTTGAGGCCATTCCCTCTCGTCCTGTCCCCTGCCACTTGGGAGAAGAGGCCAGCACCCTCCTCTTCACAACCTCCTCTCAGGTAGTTGTAGAGAGCAATGAGGTCTCCCCACAGCCTCCTCTTCTCCAGGCTAAACAACCCCAGCTCGCTCAGCTGCTTCTCATAAGACTTGTTCTCCAGCCCCTTCACCAGCTTCGTTGCTTAGATCAGCTCCTTTTTGGCAAAACTTCTAACTGTGAACTTGAGGAGCAATAGGGATGTTTTTCGTGATGTATCAAAGGTAAAAAGAGTCAGCTGGGTACATGGCTGAGGAACTGAGTTAGGACCTGGGAAATTCAAGACTTATAGCAAGGAAGTTGCCAAACCCAGAAGCAGCGGGACCTGGTAGGCACACAGAAGCTCCTGGACGCTGCCAGACTTCAACTGATAAAACAATTCTTTTAATAAGAAAAGGAAATAGATTTTAGTATCTGTGTTTTCCTAGCTGCGAGCATGTGTGCTCAGCAGTTTTGTTGTTTGAACAGCATAGTGGAGAACTGGCCATTTGCTCTCCTCTGTCCCTCATTTGTTGACAGCTCGGTCAAAGTGTGATTCCTTTGCAGGATGCTGTCATCAATCTGCCTTAACATAGCAGCAGTCCTGTTGAAATTCCTGTTGAAAATGCTGCATCTTTCATCAAATAGAGCACTGTTTGAGAAATCACCAAACTCATGTCTGTGGCCAAGGACAAGAAAATGTAGCACTTTGTATCTTCAAAGGATTATACAAACACAAGCATGTTATTTTTCAAATCCAGTATCCTGTCCTAAATAGTTGACTCTAACAAGACTTAGAGGCATTGTTCATTTAGCGCAGCTTTAGGTTTTGAAGGACTGCGTTTCCTGTTGGCTGTACTTACCTGTTTTAAGGATTCCTGAGGAAGTCAGTGACCCAAAGAGGAAATTCCTACTTTTTCAAGGTAAATTGAGACTCAAAGACAAAAACAGAAAAAGAACATCATGTGCTGTACAAGAATCACCCATGTTAAAAACAAAACAAAACAAAACAAAAACCAAAACAATAGTTTATTCTTTGTAGAAGCTTTATTCAGCATCAATATATTGCTTGCAAAAGAGCAGAATAAAACTGGAAGATGGAAATCCCAAGACATGTGCAACCAGATTAATGATGAGATCAAACGACTGCATAGTATGTAAGAAGAGCAGATATGGGATGCAGAAATGTTGCAGTTGTTGGATAGTGTGCAATAGTTGGAGAATAATAACATTTTTTTATCATGATTCCATGATTCTATGGAATGAATGAAGAGAACCCCAGTCTCATAGAAATCGACCATAATCTTGCCATTGTACTTGGCTAAGTGAGGGCAGGTGTGAAGATGCATGGTGAGCTGTCTGTCCCTTCAGTTTGAATGCCCATGCTGCATCCCAGTTCGTAATCAGTTTCTAGTCCTAACATAGCTGGATATAAAAAAAAAAAATATATAGGCAAGCCAATCTTTTCCCTGTTTTTAGTTCTATGTAGTGATAGGACTAGGGGGAATGGCTTAAATTGGAGAGGGAAAGATTTAGACTAGCCGTAAGAAAGAAATTCTTAACAATGAGAGTAGTGAGGCACTGGAGCAGGTTGCCCAGGGAAGTTGTGGATGCCCCATATCCTGGAGGTGTTCAAGCCCAGGTTAGATTGGGTCTTGAGCAGCCTGGTCTAATGGGAGGTGTCCCTGCCCATGGCAGGTGGGTTGGAATTAAAGTGTCTTTAAGGTCCCTTCCAACTCTAACCATTCAATGATTCTATGCTTCTAGGATTCTATGATTCTCAAGTGTCAGTTAGGGTCAAGCAATCTCTGTTAAATAAACCATCAGAGCAATACACTCCAAGTATACTTCCAGTGAGCCATACTGGTTACTGGTCAATGGCAAAATTGTGCTGTTGGACAAGCAGGAAATTAAACCCACCCCAAACTTGTTGGGAAAAGCTTAAGGTTTAAGTAACTATTGATAATTAAGGAAATAAATAAATAATTCCTAACTGTCTGGAAGACTTGTGAATCACTGGTGGTTAAAAAATGGATGCAGGTTATCCAAGATATTTTTGTATTAAAACTGCTCTGGGCATATTAATTAGTTTTTAAAAGAATATATGGTTTCAGGCATTTTTCAGACTTGCCAGTCTTAAAATCAGTAATGTTTCTTACTACATGTGTTGGGACAGTTTTTTTGGCTATCCATAAGGCAATTTTCTTAATGAACATCAAACGTATAGTTAGCAGAAAGTTAAGGTGGATGCAGCACTGAAAATTGTAATGTGTGAGATGAAAGTATACATTTTCTGTGTCATGATGAGCATAACCTGGGAGGGTGTAAAGGCCATCCCATTCTCTGATTTTTCATCCGATGTCTGTCTAAGAAAACAGAAAATATCGATAGCTTGAACGTGAGATATCAACACCACAATAGGGACGGCCAATAGCAGTCTCAATACAGCTGCTGTTAGAAGATATGGAAAGACCTTGTAGCTATTTTGTCTGCTGAGAGGTGACCATTAAGGATGGCATCAGAAGGAGACATGAAATACAGTAGCAAACTGTTCATGCCACAAAAACTCCATCAGTACTGCTGGAAAATGTGTGGGAATCTCTGTTTCTACACTAAATAAGAAGGTTAAATGCAACCATTCTCAATGAAATTTACCCTAAGCCACACATCAGTGAAGTGAATTTACACTGTCAAACTTCTTCGACAGCACTCAGCCTGTCCATTGCATGAGCTGTTGGAACAGTGGGCATAATATTGTTTGTGTAAATCCATATTCTATCCTTTAATTCCACTTCAGCAACAGTTGAAGAATATTGCAATGTAGAAAGATGGTAATATGTGAAGAACTTACCTCTTATTTTGGTTTGGTAACTCTGGAGGGTGTTTTCTAGAAATACAGTGAAGGGTGATCAGTTGCTAGGTAGAGCAGAGATCATAGAATCATAGAATAGTTTGGGATAGGAAGGGACCTTAAAGATCATCCAGTTCTGACCCCCCTGCCATGGGCAGGGACAGGTCCCACTAGATCAGGCTGCCCAAGGCCCCATCCAACCTGCCCTTCAACACCTCCAGGGATGGGGCAGCCACAACGTCCCTGGGCAACCTGTGCCAGTGCCTCATCACTCTCATAGTGAAGAAATTCTTCCTTATATCTAGCCTAAATCTGCCCCTCTCCAGTTTATGCTTTTGTAAACAATCCCTCTCCACCATTCTTGGAGGCCCCTTCAGGTATTGGAAGGTTGCTATAAGGTCTCCTCGGAGCCTTCTCTTCTCCAGGCTGAACAAGCCCAACTCTCTCAGCCTGTCCTCATACAAGAGGTGCTCCAGCCCTCTGATCATGTTTGTAACCCTCCTCTGGACCCATCCCAACAGGTCCATATCCTTCTTATGTTGAGGATTCCAGAACTGGACACAATACTCCAGATGAGGCCTCATGAGAGAGGAACAGAGGGGCAGAATCACCTCCCTTGCCCTGCTGGCCACGCTTCTTTTGGATGCAGTGTGGGATTTGGTTGGCCTTCTGGGCTGCGAGTGCACATTGCCGGCTCATGTCGAGCTTCTCATCAACCAGGTTGACATGAGATGTCATGTTTGATTTTGTAGAAAGATTAATTAGGCACTACAATTGTATTACAGTGCTGCAAAGAGATGAGGGGATAGGAAATGGAGTGTTCTTCCCAGGCCCTGCTCCTGTTGAGCAGCCTCTGCTCTAGATTTTCCGTGAAAGCTGAAGGTGTAGCTTAATTTTAATGTGTATTAGCTGTGTTGGAAGAGAGTAGAAAGTCAGTCTGCTTTCAGGATTTTTTTCTGACAGATTTCCAGAGGAAGTGACTGTAGAATTGAAAAATTCTAGACCTCCAACCTGCACTGAGGAGCTTGTGAAAACCCATCCCAGCAGCTGCTGGTTACAAGTTGTTTAAATCAAAACAAGAATTGCATATCTTCCCAGCCTGGTGGAGAGCTTGGCTCCCAGACTCAACTTCACAGTTTACATTCCACCTAGACTATTTATTTTACCAAACATCAGCATTATCTTACAAAGTGTTGCAGTACAATCCTGACCTTGTACTCATCCTGTCCAGGTTAGGATTGCAGGGTCTGTTTCAGACTTAGTGCTGGTTTGTGTGGGGCCAGAAAGTTGGTGAAGGTTCTAGAGGGAAAGTTGTATGAAGAACAGCTGAAGTCACTTGGTCTGTTCAGCCTGGAGGAGACCGACAGGAGACCTCAGCAGCTTACTGCTTCCTTACAAGGGAAGAAGGAGGAGCAGACGCTGATCTTCTCTCTGGTGACCAATGATAGGACCTGAGGGAATGGCAGGAAGATGTGCCAGGGGAGGTTTAGGTTGGATATTAGGACAAGGTTCTTCACTCAGAGCATGGTGGAGCACTGGAACAGCTCCCCAGGGAAGCAGTCATGGCACCAACTCTAACAATACTCAAGAAGCATTTGTACCGTGCCCTCAGACACATAGTGTTAATCTGGGGGTCAGGAGTTGGACTCGATGATCCTTGTGGGTCCCTTCCAACTCAGGTCATTCTGTGATTCTGTGATTCTGTGTTTGTTGTTGCTGGCAAAGCCAGGGAAAACACTGCATTGTGCATAATGCAGGCTTAATTGCTTACAGAATAAATCTTTGCCTTGTTTGTTGCAACAGCTGTAACTGCTGGAAAACACTTACAGTTCTGGATCAAATGATACTGATTGTTTTAAGATTTCCAAGTCTAAATTTGGGGATGGGGGTGGTGTAGACATTTTCTTGTTCAGTAATGGGTAATGCAGCCGAACATAGCATCTGATAATTTAAAGATGCAGCTTCATTTAGCTCATATTTCTCTAAGGACAAGAATTTTCTGGATTGTAAATTTATTGGTTGTTCATCTAGTACCGTTTTTAAATAGAACAAGCATAGGAGCATACCTCACGGGTGATTTAACTAATAGACTACTACATCACTGTCAGAAAGACTTTTTTCCTTGATAATATGTTTTAATTATACTTTTTTTTTGATGCCTTGGCATTGCCTGTAATTCTATTCCTTCCTAGTTTATGATAAAGAAGTCTGTTCCCTTTATCATGGGTGTCTATCTACTTCAGATATGTGCAGAGCATTCTCACACTTTGCTTATTGCTAGTCAAGCAATAGTGTATATATTTAGCTTTTAATCTTTCGCAAGAACTCAAACTGTCCAATCCCCATGGAGGATTTTTTATGTTCGTTTCAAAACTACCCCACATTTTCACACTTTTTAGAATGTCTCTGTAGTTGCAAAGGGAGCCGACGTCTGGTGGTCCAAGTGTCACTGAGGCTGAGTGTTGGTGGAGTGTCACCTCCTGTGGTACTTAGGCAAGTCTATATGGTAGTGACCAGCTTGGCTTCCCTGACACTGGAAATGTGTCTTTTAATGTGTTTTTCCTCTGTTAGCTCCATCCATCTTTGAGCTCCCAAGTTTCCTAGGTTCTTCCTTCCAATCGGCATGTAATTTAGGAACACATTAGGTTCAATTTTTCCAGAGTGAACTTCCCCCTTGCTGAGTTCTGATAGTATTTGTGATTTTTCCATGTCCTCAGTGAAGATGGTTGTGCCCACGGTTGTGTTGCCTGCAGGTTTGGACGCAGCATCGTGGCCTCAGGGAGGGTACTCACCTCACAGCCGTGGCTCTGGGCCAAGCTCCTCCACTGCTTGCCCTGACACCTTCTCACAGCCTCAGGACTTCCCAGCTCAAAGACAGGCACAACAAGCCTTTGTAGGATGCCATGAGATTAACTTCTAAAAGATTCTACAGAGGCACATTGTGTTGTCCCTGCCTGCAGCACAAGACTTTCTGCCAGTGAGACAGGCTGCATCGTCAAACTGAGACTGATTAACAAAGGGGTTTGTCAGCTATGCTTTATTTATTCAGATATTTGCTTCTTCTGTGCCTGCCAGACTTACCTGAGATGCGCTCTAGTTTAAGAAATTGTGTCCTTCCTCTGTGCTAGAGAAGCTGGTATGCTTACAGGCCAGCACAGTTCTTCGCTCAGCACATTTCTTCTAGCTTCAATGACCTTCATGCTATATCCCACATTACCAAAGACAGTCACAGTGCTGTATAAATCTGATTTGTATTTTCTGTGCATACATCTTTATTAAATTTACAACCTTCTGTTTTGCTCTGAGCACTTGATAAAGTCCATGCATGTCTTCATAATAATACAGATGACAGATATGTCAGAGTGTTTCTGGTTTTCCCTTACCCATGCATATTCACACACACATCTTTTATTATTCGCAGGGTTTCTGTCACTATAGACTTGATAGGATAAATCTTATTAGAAAAATTTTTGACTAAATGTGCTGCCATATAAAATACCACCCAGCCTGGTGCTGAGCTCTGTGCTGCTGAATTAAACTGTGTTCAGTTCTGGGCCCCTCACCACAAGAAGGATGTTGAGGCTCTGGAACGAGTCCAGAGAAGAGCAACAAAGCTGGTGAGGGGGCTGGAGAGCAGGTCTTACGAGGAACGGCTGAGAGAGCTGGGGGTGTTTAGCCTGGAGAAGAGGAGGCTGAGGGGAGACCTCATTGCTCTCTACAACTACCTGAAAGGAGGTTGTAGAGAGGAGGGTGCTGGCCTCTTCTCCCAAGTGACAGGGGACAGGACAAGAGGGAATGGCCTCAAGCTCCGCCAGGGGAGATTTAGTCTGGACATTAGGAAAAAATTTTCACAGAAAGGGTCATTGGGCACTGGCAGAGGCTGCCCAGGGAGGTGGTTGAGTCACCTTCCCTGGAGGTGTTTAAGGCACGGGTGGACGAGGTGCTAAGGGACATGGTTTCGTGTTTGATGGGAATGGTTGGACTCAATGATCCGGTGGGTCTCTTCCAACCTGGTGATTCTATGATTCTATGATTCTATGAAACACCTCCTCAAACCCAGTGCCAGGGTTATCATAGTCCTTTTCCTACAATCCTTTGTCTGGGCTTGCAGCCCAGAAGGCCAACTGTATCCTGGGCTGCATCAAAAGAAGTGTGGCCAGCAGGTCAAGGGAGGTGATTCTGCCCCTCTATTCCTCTCTTGTGAGACCTCACCTAGAGTACTATGTCCAGTTCTGCAATCCTCAACAGAAGAAGGACACGGAACTGTTGGAACGGGTCCAGAGAAGGGCTACAAAGATGATCTGAGGGCTGGAGCACCTCTCGTATGAGGACAGGCTGAGAGAGTTGGGCTTGTTCAGCCTGGAGAAGAGAAGGCTCCGAGGAGACCTTATAGCATCCTTCCAGTGCCTGAAGGAGGCTACAAGAAAGCTGGGGAGGGACTGTTTACAAAGGCATGTAGTGATAGGACTAGGGTCAATGGGTATAAACTGGAGAGGGGCAGATTTAGACTAGTCATAAGGAAGAATTTCTCCACAATGAGGGTTATGAGGCACTGGCACAGGTTGCCCAGGGTAGTTGTGGCTGCCCCATCCCTGGAGGTGTTGAAGGCCAGGTTGGATGAGACCTTGGGCGGCCTGATCTAGTGGAAGGTGTCCCTGCCCATGGTAGGGGGATTGGAACTAGATGATCTTTCAGATCCCTTCCAACCCAAACTATTCTATGATTCTATTTTTCAGCCTACATATTTCCCTCCATGCTGAACTGATTTTGAACATACATGACAAAAAAAAAAGTCTATCACATTTCTTATCTCTTGTAATGCCAAGAAAAACGCAGTTCTGTTTTCCTTAGTTGTCCCTTTGATGACCAGTCAATGTTTAATTAGAGCAGGTCTGAGTCCGTAACTACACAGGGTCAGATTTTGCAACTCATCTGCAGCACTGGAAGCTAAAAATAAGTATAAGATCTGTGGAATTTGTGTATCTTGTCAGATCATTCTTAGTAGATTCAAATGACATACAATTTTTCTGTGACCCTTGACAACAAGTTTTTTCTTTCATTTTAATGTTTTTTGTTTGGGGAAATATTTGCTTTGTACAAATTGATGGTATGTGGCAGGCAAAACTTATTTCCCAGTTCCCTTCTTTTTTTAAGCTGCTGAAGCCTTATTTTTTCAATAATACTTATGATCTTGGCAGCTATAAAAATGCTTGGTTTAAAACAATATTTGTGTCCTGATGTATTTCTTAGGTGATGTGTGGTAAAAAGTACTTTGTAATGAAAGTTTCCTTCAGATTGTAGGAAACAGGCACTGTGTTTTCTCATTGCATGTACTTGATTCTAGACAGCTTTGTTGTCCAACCATCAGTCATCTAATGAACTATAAATAGAATCTGTTTCACAATCAGATCTTCTAATAATAAAGAAGTGTGTGTACCTCAAATTACGAGCAAAGACTATGTACATTTGAAGTATTCCAATTTGTTAGAATTTTCTATTAAACAGGCTGGATGTGAGTTGAAGCATAGGCACAAGGTTGTTTACCTTCTCAAAAGTTTAGCACAGCTGGTTTGTGGCCAGATATTTCCAATATATCCAATTTCCACAGTTTGTTGTGGCCACTATGTTTTTTTAGGGTGATTGGTATGTTATAGGAAACAAGTCATACCATATCTAATCAGTGCCTACCTAATTTTATTTACTAATATGGATATAGCCCAGAAGTTCCCACATGGGAGTTGGTCTTTTCTTTCAATTTCCCATCACTGCTTGACAGCACCAGGAGTAACAGAGTTAATGGAGCATTTGTGAGCCCCAGGGTTCAATGTTTGCAGAATTATGGGTAATCTTAAAAGAAAATCTTATCTTTGAGAAAAAAAAATTAAAATGAATGACCAAACCCTTAAATTTGGGAAAACAGCCTTAGAAAGAATGAGGCTAATTTTTCAACTGCTGCAAGGCAGGGTAAAACAGCCACCTTTGGGACACAAACATTTATCTTACACCAAGACCTGGCTGATAAACTTGAAGCAAAAAAATGCTTGGAAGAACCTGGACATTATGAGGGCAGGTAGTCTGACTGCCCTGTGTGGTCTGTGTTGACTTGGAGGTGTTGATTGATGAGAAGCTCGACATGAGCTGGCAATGTGCACTCACAGCCTAGAAGGCCAACTGTGTCCTGGGGTGCATCAAAAAAAACGTGGCCAGCAGGTCGAGGGAGGTGTTTCTGCCCCTCTATTCCTCTCTCGTGAGACCTCATCTGGAGTATTGTGTCCAGTTCTGGAATCCTCAACAGAAGAAGGATATAGAGCGGTTGAGATGGGTCCAAAGGAGGGCTAAGAGGATGATCAGAGGGCTGGAGCACCTTCCATATGAGGACCGGCTGAGAGAGAAGGCTCTGAGGAGACCTTATAGCAACCTTCCAATATGTGAAGGGGGCCTCCAAGAAATCTGGGGAGGGACTGCTTACAAAAGCTTGTAGTGATAGGAGTAGGGGCAATGGGTATAAACTGGAGAGGGGCAGATTTAGACTAGGCATAAGGAAGAATTTCTTCACCATGAGCGTGGTGAGACACTGGAACAGGTTGCCCAGGGAAGTTCTGGATTCCCCATTCTTGGAGGTGTTCAAGGCCAGGCTGGATGGAGCCTTGAGCGGGCTGATCTAGTGGGAGGTGTCCCTGCCTGTGGCAGTGGGAGTGGAACTAGATGATTTTTAAGGTCCCTTCCTATCCCAAATTATTCTATGATACTATGATTCTACTCTGAAGAGACTGCTTGTGATGGGAATAGGTGGCTGAAACATTTTCTTTCTCTAGAAGTGAACAGAAACTGGGAATGCTCTATAGGTACCTAAAGCAAAGAGAATGCAATTACTGTTTTTACAGATGAGGTGGAACTTTTCTACCTGAAGGGAAATAAGAACTTCATTTCAAAATGGACATTGCTGTACATGTCCATACTAGCTCTGAGCTGCCTGTCCTCTAGGCTGTCATGATGAACACAAAGTCTGTGCTTATCTTGTGCTCATGGTTAGCAGAGAACCTGGATATATTAGTCATGTTCTTGCTCAAGCCGTCAACTCTTTCTCTGCAAATACATGAGTTTATACAGAAAAATTACTATTATTAAGCTCTGAAGAGGAAAACAAAAAGAAAAAAAATGCAGTTAAAGCATTTATATATGGCAGCAGAAAATAGGACACTGTTGCCTTTGTATGTAATTTATCTCTATTGCAAATATGCTTTGCCCCCTTAGCAGCAGCTTTGGCACTGGCATTGCTAGCTCAGTGCTGGTTCACATGCATGTTCGAGGTGCATTAAGAAGTAGATTAAAAGCAGAGAAAATAGTTGTAACGCCAGCAGCAGAAATCTGGAGGCTTGCACAGCTGCTGGTCTTCTGGACTGACTGTCCAGAAGGTCTTGTCATCCTGAAAAATGATGGACAGGGTTGCCAAGAGGTCTGTATGAAAACCAGTAGTAAAAGCATGACAGACTGTAGGTTTGCCATATTAAAAATGCTGTCTGGTGTTCAGGAAATACTCTGAGTTTTTGAACCACAGACCAAAGTCTTTCTGCATGTTCTCCCCATGTTTCCTCCCCATAAGCCTGAGTTGCCGACAGAGGTGGACAGCCTAAAAGATTGACATGCTCAGACCAGTTCTGTGAGGCCAAGATAGCATGGGTTTGGTGCCACCTTGGCATCTTCATAGATGGGGTATAAAGCTACCTCTAGCAATTTTTATTGATACTGATATCATAGAATCATAGAATCACCAAGTTGGAAGAGACCCAACGGATCATCAAGTCCAACCATTCCTATCAAACACTAAACCGTGCCCCTCAGCGCCTCGTCTACCCGTGCCTTAAACACCTCCAGGGAAGGTGACTCAACAACCTCCCTGGGCAGCCTGTTCAATCACAGCTGGATGGATTAAAACTAGCTGACTGTGTCTGTTGTTTGGAGAATACCTGTCTCTGGTTTCCAGGGAAGCTGCTTGCATCCATAGACCTCACTTTCTTCTGATCATTACTCTGTTCTGCATCCACGGGAAGGCGGTGGAGACATGCAGATGTTCACACACTCCCACCAGCGAGGGAAGACTCCACCTCTGCCTGTGATCCCCTGGTATCCCCTTGGTAATAGAATCTCCCTGTGCCCTGCGGGCGATCTCTGTGTGCAGCCGTAAGTCACCCTGTGTCCCATACAACTGTGTCACATTGCAGATTAGTTTCATGTTCTTCTTCTTTGCTCAGCCCCAACTCTTGGCACGTGTCCCTTTCTGAGTCCCTGCGTGCCGTCAAATTGAGTTTATGGTTTGTATCTTTTTTCCCCATTTAAATTCTTGCAAATGAAAGCTTATTTTTCTTTCCTGCCTCTATTTCTGACCGCTAGTAGTGCCAGCATATTTCTTTATATTAAATGGTGTTCACACCTTCTTTTTTTCCAAACTTTGGATTTATTTTTTTATCTAGATCCAATGTCTGTGACATTTTTCAGATTGTTAGTATAAAACTGAAATAAACTATTCCTCTTGTTTTTTATAGCTTGAAAAACATTTAGCCTATTACAATTCTGCAGTCATCCATCATCTACTTGGTTGTGCTTGTATTTAGTCTGAATGTAAATATGATGTGTCACACACTAATTCAGTCCCAGTACATGCCTTCCTGGTCCTGAGATCATGATCTCGGTTTGGTGTTTCAAACAATTTCTGAGACTGGATTTTGTTAAGCTGATTCCAAAACTGATAATATGGTTTAGTCAGAGTTTTTACAAAAATGTGACAAACATAACTTGTTTTCTATTTATTTAGTCTTCATTCATAGTGTTACCTATAATTTATATTTTAAAGGATGACACTTAAGAAAAATGAGAAACATGGCTTTTCCTAAGGTACTTGTATTTATCTTTAACAGCAATGGCTTTTTGGGGGAGTAGATCTGGGACTGGAAGTCCCATCTGAATAGTTTTATTTTCCTTATTCTAACTGCTTGGTGAAGCTCAAGTTAAAATAAATTCTCTGTAAGCAGTATCCCATGCTGATTAAAATAAATCAACTGGGTTTGGTCCCATCAAAAACCTGGAAATCTAAGAAAAACTGGTTCTTATATTCTTCAAAGATTATATATTCTTGCTATTTTTATGATTATTGTTATCTTAGAAAGTTTGTATAGCAGTCCTTTTTTGTTGTCCTAGAAAATGCAATGCCTTCCAGTCAAAGCATAAGGGTGAACAAATTGTTTTGCTTTGCATTATCTGTGAAACATAACACATGCTCCTGCTGCATGCTTACTGCATCATGAACAGCATCCTCTGGGAGAGAGCTCAAAACCAAATGAATCCTTCACAAAAAAAAATCAATAGGCTGGGATTGCTGCTAGGAGAGCTAATGTGCCTTACTGGTCCCTTTTACATTGTGTCCTCAGCTTTGGAATTAAATTTACTTAGCTCCATTAGAGTTTTTCATTATTATTTGTATTCCTCCTGTGTTTCTCCCAAATCACATCTGAAAATGTGAGTGTGCATGTCAGAACAGTTAGCAGACACTCCTAGTGGAACAATGGAAAACTTGGAATATTAAATGAAATTAAATTGCATTTGTTAATGATTATTTTCCACTGATTACAGAGTGTGCTTAGATCTACATAAAAAAATGGAAATCCAAGCAGAAAGAAGGCACTGTTAATTAACTTCTAGGAGGTTTTCTTGCGTTAGTATTTTTCCTTTTAACCCTAGTACTGGGGCCTCTCTGTACATTCCAGTTTGGGATGAGTCATGCCAAGAAGGAGGACCCAAAATAACCAGCTGTCGAGCCTTCTCTTAACTCTGAAGGACTTTTTTGCCCACATGGAAACTGCTGACTGAACCTGTCAGTCAGCGTGACAGAAGTTCACCAAAGTCCTCTCAAGGGCACTGGGCTCTTGACCTGGGAGTTAGTTTTTGGCTCCTGGGGTGACTACTTCCAAGTTCTTTTCCACCTGGCATCTTCCCAACTCCCATTGATCAAGACCCCTCTTGATGTTTGCTTCCCGCTGCGCTGACCGAGACAGAATGGGCCCTCGCAGGGGGACCAGCAAGCTCTGCAAACTGGGCTGGTACTGTGCACAGGTGTGTTTAGACACTGAGCTGGGGTGAGGAAGGAGCCTAATTGCCTTCAGCACCCTCCGTTGTCACTGCTAGATGAGCACTGGAGACCACAAGGCACAAAGAGTTGCTCCTGAAAGCAAGCTTCCCTCTCTGCGTAACAGTAATTAATGTAAAAGGAGCAGGGAGCAGCCACAGTTTTAGCTTAATGCACCTGACTTGCATCCCTGGAGTGAGACAAGATGAGCCAGGGCTCACATGGAAAGGGCGAATGCAGTGGTGGTGTATAACATCAAGAGCAGGAGAGTGGCCGGGGCAACTGCACACTCATTAGTCTGACCTAGAAAGCTTAAGGGACACTTGTCAGCGGAAAAGGTGGTTAAAGGTACAGGAAACTAGAAAAAAGCTCCACATCTCTTTATCAAAGGAGCTTATGCCAGAGTGGAGGATAGCCTGGAGAGGAAGGAAATGCTATATAGCAAATCTAATTGGACTTCAAAGGAGCATTTCAGCTAGTGCCGTGCAGGAAACAATCACGCTGGAGAAGATGGCAATTAGTAGAAGAGCCATGAGGCAGGCAGAGGGGACACCGTGTGCTGTAAGGCAGAAGGAAGCATCCAGACAAGGAGAGCTCACTAATGGGAGTTTCTGTAGGGTTGGTCTTGTGATTGGTTTTATTTATAGGGTTTTTTTTAAGGACCAGAGCACAATCTGTTAGAGTAGCATTTTAATGGCTTTTGCAGCACACACAGAACTGGAGTGCACGGCTAATGAATGGGAAAATCAGAATAACAGAGAGAACTAGGTGACCTTGAGCACTGGAGAATTGATTTGCCATGAAATGCAAGAGCCGAAAAAGAGCAGAGAGGTCACTCATGTAGAGATAAATAACAAAAAGATTTGCTGTTAAATGGTATCTCACTGGTTAGCAAAGATGGGAGAAGATTTCTGGGTGTGCTAGGCATAGGATCAACAAGTCAGTAGTTGCATCTTCTCTGGAATACTTCGTACAGCTTTGATCTCTATGGTATGGAACAAGCACATCTTTCTTGGACTGTATTCAGGGAACAGCTATAAGACAGGACAGGGAAAAGAGGACATTTCTTACTGAAGGCCAAGACAACTTGGCTTGCTTAGTGTAATAAAATGGATGCAGAGAGAAGATATAACATCTCTTCAGAATTACTGCAGGAAGCAAACTCAGGAGAGAAAGAAAAGGACAAAGCTGGCACTTACATAAGTGCAATAGAGATAAATTTAGCTTGGAAACAGCCAACCAGTCTGAGGGATTGGAAGGAGCAAAGAAAATCTAACTAGTTTCAAAATGGACAGTGAGTTGTTTATGATGGTGCAGATGCCTGAAATAAGCAGGGTTTGGAGGTGATGACCTGGAAGAACCTTACAAGTTTTGTGTCCCAGTGTTCAAATGCAGAGGTAAAACTTGCCGCTCAGGTACAGACAGAAAAGGAGGGATTTTGGAGTATTTACAATGAATGTTAGTTGATTTATATTTTGTTTACAATTGCTTAACTGCAGTATGCACCAGAGTGGCAATTAGCAAACCAAATCCCTTGTACATGGAGGTATAAGGACAGACCTCTGTGCCAAACAGAAAAAATTAAGATAATGCACAACTTGCACAGCGTGGCAGTGATGTCCTGTGTACTTTCTTGTGGTTATGTGCATCAGACAGGGTGCTCACAGGCAGTTTAGTGTTAGGTGACATCTGCTTTTTCAAAATCGTAGCTATCATCGCATTTAAGCAAGTATTAGCTGACCTTTTCCAGAGACCACTTAAATGTCAGTGTCTTGCCCACTGTTATAATACGCACCCAGCGATGCCTAATTTGAAAACTAGGTGAAGGATGAAGAGAAGTATTGACCAAACACAGCATTAAATATACTTTTCTGCTTCAGTTCGACTTCAATTTTTCATAAATAAATGCATCAACCTGCAGTTAATCTAAATCAGTATTACAGCCTTAAACTTTTGAAATTTGAAGTGTCTTGTGCTTCCTGCTCAGTTATAGCTCAGTAAATGTGACAGACCAAATCAAGAGTGATTTTATCTGTCATTTTTCACTAGTATTAACTTAGTCATAACTGATAAGGTTGCAGCGACTGTTATGTAGTGGCAACTGGGCTTCAGAAACTCAATTTATGTCTTCTTGTAAAGGTCAAGAATCATACCATCACATTTGGGATCATACACTCTTCGGTGGCTGTTTCACCTTTTGTTACCAACTTTAAAACAGTGGTGTCACGGATGGCCTGCCTTTATGGGACTACACTGAAAAATAGAAAGGAAACTTCAATATTATTCAAGTTATTTGTTCATTTCTTATCTATTCCAATAATATTGTTGCTAGCAGTAAAATATGCTTGTACTTCTAGGTTGAATATTTCTCCCTTCAGGTTACAGCCTCCCGATTTTGTTAAATGCTTGCACTGTGAGATAAAAGAGGTTGTTAACATTGGTAACGGCCTCTTGCAGCTAACTACAGGTTGTTAGCTAGAGAGACAAATTTAACTTACCACTAACCTTCTTGAAAGGTGCTGGCCTCCATTTAGCAATTTAGCAATGCGAGGCATGATTTCCAAATTACATATAATCATTGTTGCATGGTTTCCAAATTTGAAATCTTTTATATTAAAGCCTGTTCACCAGAACTGAACAGAGCAGTGGTTTGGCCATTACCGTAAGCAAGAAAAACGCAGTTTCTCACTTCCTAGTGAGTAGGCTGTTGTTGGAAAATAGATATCTTTCAGCATCCTTAGGACAAGTGGTAATAAATATCATTCTGACAAGAAAGTGAAACCTAGGAAAGTGATGAATTTACAGTGCAGTAATAGAAAAACATTTAAAACTGTACATCTCTATACATTTATTTATTGTTAAGAATAGAAATTGGCATGTAGTAAAATGGCACAGGGGAAATGGTAATCAGTGGAAGTGTACAAACTTGAATATCTGTCACAGTATTTTTTTGAATGAAACTGGCTTTTCTTCTGCCTCTTATTTACTTCACACTGTTGCTGTTACACAAAGGAGGTTGGGGCTTATTTTCTTGAAATACCTGTTTCTTCGTATATAAAAAGCAATGCCTATGAATTCAGTTTTCCAAGAAAATAGTGTTATTATTCTTGTTACAGGGAAAAGAAGAAAGTCTTTATTTTCAGATTATTGTAATTTATTGTTACTGACATTATCTGATTATCAGCTACCTGTTAGCAAACAGCACTGAATGCAATAGGCACATGTTGACTACTGTTCAAAGAATCATCATGGAGTTTTTTAAGTGTTAAGATAATATTTTTTTTCTTGAAGTTATACTCTACTTTAACCTAGGTTTTCCTTACAGATCTTCCACTGTCTTAGTACTTAATTCACATCTTCCAGTGAGATATTCCATCTGCACTGGACCTCTTTGAACATTACCCATTTCACTTCTGATTTGATTGCAAAATCTCCTTTGTGCCTGAGTGCATCCCTTAGCCCTATTCCTCTGCAAACTTCTAGAAGCTTTTTCTGTGTGTGTCTATAGCCATAACATCTGGATAACCCCAAATGAGGTGACCACAGACAGAGCCTAGCACATTCATCTTCTCTGTGTTCTTTTTCCCTTTGTTTCTTTCTCCCTCTTTCTCATGTTTGCTTGCCTCAAGAACGTGCCTGCCTTTTTACCTCCCCAACCCTCACTTCTTTTCCACTCCCATCACAAGATCACCATAGAGAAGGTTGCTCCTTCAGGAGAGGACCATATTAAGACTGATAGGACCTAAAAGTCAGTCTAGGATGCTGTCTGGGCTCTTCTTCTTTACCACAACTCTTGTGAAGCTTCTTTACTCCCTGAAGCAGAGAGCATCACCTCAGATTTTATTAGCAATAGTTTATGGTTGGTTTTGGAAGGATAACACTCTTTTACCAAACCTAACCCAAAACCCCCAAGATCTGCAGATTATAAGAGAGAGTTCATAAAGAAGCTTATAGAGAAATGGGTCGCTGGAGAGAGCTCTTGGTGTGTTTGTGCCTGTTCTATGATGGTTAATGCCTGTCTTGGGTATCATGCCTCGTGGATATCAAGCACCAAGATAACCAAAGGCTGTACAAAATCGATAAAGTATGTAAAAAATGAAGAATCATGGAATTTTGAGAAAGTACTTCTTTCTTTTTATTAAGACAGTAATTCAGTGTGGCTGGGAGAGCTCACTTGTTTTGCCATATATGTGGTACAGCAAAGTGACTCATGGGCAGCATGTTTCTCAGACTGGTGAGTTTCCCAGCCTCATCCCTGGTATCTTCCTGGTGTATCTTTGTTCCTACTGACCCTGCCAGGCTGCAAACCATCTTCCTCAGCAACCAGGTCTGTCTGGCTCTGCAGTCTCATTTACTCTTGAGAGCAGTGATTTTGCCTCATAATCTCCACTCGTCAGATCCCTAGGTGAAACAAAGAGTATTCCTTGTCACTTGCTGGAGATCAGTGGTGAGAGACAGGCTATAGACAAAGTCAGTCTGTGAAGGAGAGAGTAGCTTATCCTTGTCTGAAAGAGAGCCAAGAACAATATATCAATGTCCATACATATTTAACTCTAAGGACTGACTGAGTATTTATCTTGCTGAGGTGTATTTTTGGAAGTTGAGGTATGGAAGCAGTTTTTCTTCAACAAAAGCAGATGCTATCAGAAGGTGATTGGTAGCCCTGTTGCTTTGCCTGTATTTTTGCTGCTCGTAGAACGGTTAATGCAGTGCTTTGCTGAAGTATCATGTAATGTTGTTATGCTACTATGACACATATAAAAATAAAAGCACTGTGGTCAACGTGCTGTAGCCAAATTGTTAGCACTCTATTTCTCAGGTAACCTGTTAAAAAGATGTAGATTTTTGGTTTTTTTATTTTTAAACTAAAAGATTTAATGCCATTTTGAGTAATGAAGGAAACAATAGTCAAGTGTTTATATGCAAATTCATATAAACACAGTAGTATGAATTGAGTAGACAGCACTGAAAATAGATTTGTCCTTCAGGTTGTGCTAGGGAGAATGGTGAGAGAGGAGCAGAGGATTTTGTAATGATGAGAACCAATTTGATATTATTGCTTGAAATAGCTGCAAAGCAGAAGCCATAGATAATAATAATCTTCAAACTGTAGAGGCTGAAAACTCTGAGAAGCCAAGAATGACTGCAGCTGCCTTGAGTGATGGTGGAACAAAGCCATGTAGTTGTGAATAGTTTATGCAGATGAAATGTAATCACAGAGTCAAAATGTGCAGTCATCAGGTTTGAGATCCAAGAAGCAGGTGGTATGCATGACTGTCTCAGGGTTTTGGAGGGGTTCCCTGGCATCAACCATCTCAAAGAATTGTAGACTAAAGAAACAATTCTGATGTCTACAATTAGATAGCACAAGGGGACCGTCACTTCACACATAAAATTATTCCTTGTCTATGGTCTTCTCCAGACATTCAATGAGGCAGATTGTTCCTGTTTTAAAATAAAGCCTCAGAACTCAGTGCCACTTTTTTTTCTGGAAGTGCTAAATGGAAGATAATGACAGAGAAGAAATTATTTCCAAGTTTTACAATTGGCAACCACTACCAGAGGATCCATGAGCTTTTCAAATACATTTTTATGTACTTTAAATCATGGCTTGTCCAGAATTGGGCAAGCAAATGTGTAGAGAAAATGGCCGAGGTAGCCCACTGCTCCTGAATTATTTATGAACTGCTCATAGCATTTGCAGATCTCTTTACTGTTTGTACAAAAAAATCTGCATTAAAAATTTCACTAATAATGTTTTACTTCTGTATTCTTAGAAGAAAATGACCACTTTAATGGTTGACATTTTAAGAACCCTGCATTTTCAGTGACTTAGTGACACTATAGTGTTATGGGGTTTCTTAGCTTCTACTAATGTTAAGTACTAAAGAACTTATTGCGATTTCGCTACTTCAAGTTCAAGATAAAGGAACATTGTAAGGAAAAAGAAGTACTACCAATACTGAATAAACATTCTTGTGACTTTTGGGACATTTGAATATTTTTCTGTGTGTTAAAATGCCATGTGTATTGAGTCTGCATTTGAAGGCATCTCTGTTTCTTCTTGACTAAAGAATAATTTTATTGGTGAGTTGGCAGATTATGTGATCAATTTTTCTCTTTTCCATTCCTAATAAATAATTGAATATATGCATATATGTGTGGTCCAATGTAGTACTGAGTCTAGAGAGCATCAGCTGAGCGTCTACTCTTTCATTTTTTCTTTCAGGTGGTAAATTAAAAATGCATAGCAGGCACTGAGTCAGTGTAAAACAGTGAGCTCAGGCACTGATCCATGTTCTTTAAATGCTCTCATTATGAATTCTGTTATTAGAAATGAAAATCTTGGTATGCTGTCACTTCAGTCCACTTTCCTTATCTACCTATTCGTGCTGATCAGTAGCTATTTGCTGCATATGTGTGTCTAATAACCATTTTTTAATGCTGCCTTTTTTCCCATTTTTCATGGTTTAATTATTCTAGTTGGGAATGAGTAAAATTGCCGAAAGATTAAAGAAATGGTTTCTTTATTGTTTAAGTAATGATTGCCCGTCACTGGTCAGAGAAGTGTATTGGGGTTCGATGACCACATGTCAGTATGTACAATTTTGACATCTGTATCTAAGCTAGAACCTCTCATGCTCCCTTTATAGACAATAGAGAGGGGAAAAAAAAAAAACATTTTAGGATGCAAGGTCATCCTAAATTAAGCTTCCAAAATAAGACTGTTTATACCATAAAAATGCTAGTTTTAGTTGACTATAAATGGAAACAAGAGTGACTAGCTTAGGTGTTTCCTTTGTAATGTACAAAGCTAGATGAGATTAATCCTGTCCCTGTGCTCAAATTAATTATAAATGCCCAGGGGGGTTGTGTGATGACACTTCTAACTTGAATATACTGTGGCTGTGTGGAAATGGATGCAATCTGTCTGGACTGCTGTAAAACCTTTGACACGGTCCCCTGCAACATCCTTCTCTCTAAACTGGTGAGATTTGGATTTGATGGGTGGAATTGGCTGAATGGTCACATTCAGAGAGTACTGGTCAACAGCTCAGTGTCCAGATGGAGATCCATGACAAGCCCAGTTCAGCACAAGCACCAGAAGCAGTACAGTCGTATTGGACTACAGTTCAAATCGATTAGATTATCCTGCTTTTCACCTTAGCTAAGCAATACCAGGGTATTACCGTGTCCACATTCTTTCCAGAACAGGTCAGTTTTGGGAACAGCATTAATAATTTGGTTGTAGACATACAAAGGTGGTGTTTGATTTTTATGTTGGAAGATAAATATAATGTTCCTGGCCAGATTAGGTTCTGCTATGCAAAGAAGCATATACCATAATAGAAATAATAATAATACCTATCCCTGCCCCAGCAAACTCACAATCATAGAATCATAGAATCATAGGAACAAGGAACTAGTTTATAAACAACGAAAAGGGAGGAATGTGAAAAGAAGTGGCATTATTAAGGAATGACACATGGCAGGCTCCTCTTGCATTAAACACGTTTGAAAACTGTGACAGATGTTGAATACTGAGACATTTTTTAGGTTCTGCAGATAAATTAGGACATTGTGTTAAAGGTGATTTTTCCTGTGGGTTTTTCCCCTTAGGATGATTTTCAGCATGCAGCCTCAGAAACAAACTGGGAGTCAGTCACAAGCTCTGTCTCAGTAAGTAATTCTTTATTATTTTGCCCATGAATGGATTGATAGGATGGCTTGAATCCAACTCCCTAAAATGGTACCTGCACAGAGGAACCAAGTATTCAGCTTTGGCAGCGAATGGAATAAGTGTTTATCCAACTCATACTGGAGTCAACCAGTGTGTTTTTGAGGAGAAGAGATTCAGAATATGATATTAGCTGCTGTAACCATGTGAGATGGCTATTGAGAAACGTTTTCTGATTTCAAAATCATCCTGCCAAGATGAAAATATAAGATATAAACCCCTTACAGTTTTAAATGGTAGAATGTCTTGACATAAATAGAAGACTATGCTTAAAATAGGCTGTCAGGAAAATGGATCTAGCTTTCAATTGTCAATACTGAATTTTTTTAAAATGTTTGTGATAAAATATTATATCTGAAGTTTCCATATTCAGTAATGAAATGCAGCTTGGGGGGAAGGGGAAAGGAAGAAAGAAGGAAAACAAGCAAGAAGGAAAACAAGTAATCCAATGTAAAATCTTATTTTTCTCACCATTACATTAGATTTGTGTCATTGGCCAAAAATCTCTCCCCTGTTTCATTTCCCAAGTAAAGTTAAATGCTGGGGAATGGCAGTCTATCGTCAGAATTTGTAACATGCGTAGTCCTCTTCTGTGCAGTCTGCTGGCTGGTCAGCACTGTGTTACAGATCCTGCAAACTCCACTTAAAACACATGAAACAAGAATAAATGCCCAAAGCAGCAAGTAGAGAGAACATTTTGTCCAGATTAGATGAGGTTAAGCCAATCTTGCTCATGTTTACCCTTGAGTTTGCAAATGACTCTTGCCCTTCATGATGTGATGCATTGATAACCTTGAAGTAATTGTGATGGAAGTTCTGCGTAGCAATGTTAGCAGGTTTGAGATCTACTGGATGTGTCAAGGAGAAGACACTAAAACATTGTTTTACTGAAAGACATAAACTCATTTTTCATTCTAATACGAGATTGGAAAAAAAAAATTATGTGCTAGAATATTTTGCTCACAAATCACAGAATCATAGAATCATAGAATGACCAGGTTGGAAGAGACCCACCGGATCATCGAGTCCAACCATTCCCATCAAACACTAAACCATGCCCCTTAGCAACTCGTCCACCCGTGCCTTAAACACCTCCAGGGAAGGTGACTCAACCACCTCCCTGGGCAGCCTGTTCCAGTGCCCAGTGACCCTTTCTGTGAAAAATTTTTTCCTAATGTCTAGCCTAAACCTCCCCTGGTGGAGCTTGAAGCCATTCCCTCTTGTCCTGTCCCCTGTCACTTGGGAGAAGAGGCCAGCACCCTCCTCTCCACAACCTCCTTTCAGGTAGTTGTAGAGAGCTATGAGGTCTCCCCTCAGCCTCCTCTTCTCCAGGCTAAATATGATAGGATGATGTTTGACAATGTAATGTAAGCTAAGGGCTCCCTCATCAGGTAATTATGAAAATGAGATTAAGTATATGGTGAACACCATGTTGGTTAACCTCGTTAATAGCCTAAAGCACAAAATATGCCAAAAATAATCCAGTATTCTTTTCATATTGAAAAAAAACGCCAAAGTTTACTTGTCTTAAACATGTTTGTTTCTGAAATTGTTAATGTGTTACAGGTAGGGAAGCTCAGGACAGATATTACAGGTAGCAAGCTGATGCCTAACATTACATGGAAACCTACAGCTCAAACAGAAGCAGAACCCCAATTTCATTGTTTTTTCCCATGCCATCCTCCATCTAACAAAATGTACCTTCTCCCACTGGGAATTTATTGCATCCACTAACCCTTTCTTATTCTTTAGTAAAATAAGGTAGAGACATGGAGTAATTTTTCCCAAGGGCACCACAAAAAAAAATTCTAAGGACATCAGAATTCTTCATGAGAGTTTCAGAGATTCTGCTGTGGTCCTGAGGGGCAGAAGGACAAATGTGGACCTGTCAGTTGCCAACAAGAGGACATGCTGTTCCACTGATACTCAGTATTACAGATCTAAGTTTTGCCCTTCAAACCCATAGGCAAGCCAAAGATTCATGGTAGAATCTGAGTACATTACAATTCTCAAAATGAAAATTTGAAAGTAAGCGAATTCTTTCTTCCTTGTCTGAGGTCATATCACAGAATCGTATTTTGGGTTTGGGTATTTTTCTTAGAAAGTCAAACCCAGTACTTCAATCCTTAACCCAGCATGGCAAACCCAGAAAAAAAGGAAACAAAATTCACTCATTATTAAGTTAGTTTCCATTATTTGTGAAGTACTGTTATGACCAACATAGAGTCATGATGCACATTGAACTGGCTGTCAACTTTACAGTATAGATAGAAAATAGAAAAGAATGGAGAACAGAAATCAAGGGTAAAAACACTGACAAAAAAAAATAAGATAACTTTGTGTAAAGGCTACCTTGTGTAAAAATGTGTTCAAGTGCTTTTAAGAAACGTAGAAGAGGTACATCATGTGGAAAATCTTTGCTCTTCGTTCCTTCTTGCATTTCACTCACCTCCTTGCCCTCTCTTTGGATGCAATCTCAGAAGCCAGATTACGATGAGCACAAGCTCTTCTAAAGCTAGTGCCTCATTCTTGGCAGGACAAAAGAGAGGCATTTGGGTTGGCAGCTTTGAAGCTGATTTTGGGCCTGTCACATGATGTCGCTGCCAGTAGGTTATCTGAGCTGTTGAAATAATTCCTCTTGACTTGGCTGTGACTGTGAAAAAGTTAAGCTTTCTTCTGTGTGTGAACGAGGTTGCACAAATCTCTTGAGTAGAAGCTTTTATATGAAAATAAAATGGGGAATCTCTGCTGCCTGTAGGAGTTTGAAATGCCCTGCAAATTCACAGCCTGATGTGCATTTCTGTAATGAAACGCACAGCAGAACACATGCAAAAAAGCTCTTCCATCATGTAAGCCACACACTTAGGGAATCATCGGAATGGTTTGAGTTGGAAGGGACCTTAAAACCCATCCTGTTCCAACCCCCTTGCCTTGAGCAGGGACATCTCCCACCAGACCTGGCTGCCCAAGGTCCATCCAACCTGGCCTTGAACACCTCCAGGGATGGGGCAGCCGCAGCTTCCCTGGGCAACCTGTGCCAGTGCCTCATCACCCTCATTGTGAAGAAATTCCTCCTTACATCAAGTCTAAATCTGCCTCTCTCCAGTTTATAGCCATTCCCCATAGTCCTATCACTACACGCCTTTATAAAAAGTCCCTCACTCTGACTTTTATTCTACTGTTGCTGTTCCGTCAGCATCCTTGCACAATCTCCCTCACTTTTGAGAGGTAGTTGAAGACTGATATTGCCCTGTCAGGCTGTAATCCCAAATGCTACTTGCTTACTGAGGAGACGCCAGTGGAGCTCACTGGCGTCTCCTCAGTAAGCAAGTAGCATTTGGGTTCATTTTAATTTTTTAACCTCAAAGACTGCGTTAGCACACTGCATGATGCCCACCCACAGCGCAGTCTCTCCTGCAGCATTGTTTTAGATAACAATGCTGGTCATTTTGCTGGTGTGAGCTTTTAATCTTCCGGGGTTCCCATCTCTTTGACGGTCTCTATTCCAAGCCACTTAGAAGTCAGGAGAGATGCTTTGATCTATGCCTTCCATTTTAGTGGGTCATGAATTTTTACAACCATCTCCACTGTGTCTGATTTAGTACTGCATTGTAGAGGCATTGCAGTCACAAGTGGGCCCTCTGAAACTTCTTGTGCTGTTGGTGATGAGCAGTAAAGCAGAGCTGTGCTTTATTGACCACACTATTGTAATATATTCTACTTAATTCTCTTTCTTGGTTTTAATAATTTGGACTGCCTACACTTTCATCAAACTTATGCAGTGAAAAATGCCAAGCGTTGTTACTTTTGTGAAATAACTTAACACAAAAGACAAATGTTTTATATTAAGATATTAAAACTATATTAAAACACTGGAGGACAGAAAGCTGCAAACAAGTGAGTAACTTTACTCAAATGAGTTGACCTTTCTACCTGACTGAGTGTAGCTAATCACAAAGATTAATAATTTAACAGATGAATTTATTTGGGAGATGAGGCAAAAAAATAACTTTTGAGAGCCATTAATTTTAAATGGCATAGTTCTGCTACTTTACTTTAGAGGTGGGTTTTCATGACAGAAGAAGGTTTCTAGTCTTTGCCCCGCAATGTTTTAACCTACAAGACCAAAATCCAAACAAGTCTGGTGCTATATTATGCTTCTTGCATGTTGATTGTGGTTCTTCAGAGAGCAGTAGATCTGCATTACTAGTTTTTCTTACACATATTTTACACATACTATGAGGCTTTGTGCTTGGATAAGGGAAAAGTGCTATCAGGGTTGTGAACATCATGATTCTAAATAACAATTATTAAAAACGTTTGAAGTCGTCTCCAGTAAAAATGAAATTGCTGCAATCTTGCTGTCAAAGTCAAGATGTGCCATAAATTCAATGGGAACCAAATACTCTCAGGTAATGGTACATAGATCTTTCTGATGGGAAACAATATTCCATTTGGTACTATGACATAATGATGAGGATATTGCTATGCTGGTAATCTCAATATTCATTGTTACATTGCTGCGATCCAAATAACGCTTTTTTTCTCATTTGTTTGGTAACTTGTTTTTTTGGTAAAAAGCGTGGTAAAATTGGCATTCATCAGTGATTCATAATACATTTAATTCTTGGGAACGAAGGGCCATCTTTTCAAATCTTTAACCAAGCCAGATTTGGTGTCCAAATTGACCTGGGAAATAAAGGCAGTCTAGTGGATTTTTTTGTCTTTCTCTGCTATAGTTTCTGCTCTGCCTATTATGGATTTACCAGCCAAGCTGGAGGAGCTATGAAAGCACCACCCTAGCACTAAAAAGCTCCTGTGCTCTGTGGTCATAGCCATCATGGTGGTTTCAAATGACATTTCTATTACATCTTTGTATATCTGCAAACTGTCATCACCTTTGAGGAATGGGTGTGCACGTCGACAGTCCAGCAGCGGTAGTGCTTCCACTCTCTGCATCTCCTCTGGGATTTGCTTGAGAGGTCTTTGGTGTTTCTTCTCCTTACAAAGAAGACACAGTCATAACAAAGCCTGGCCCAGCTAAGGACTTCAAAAGATGGCCCGAAGTAACTGTTTCAGTCATTAATGAGACAAATTTCTCAGTAATTGTTGTCAATTGCTTTGAGTGGTGCTGTAATTTATTCCATTCCATACACTGAGATGTATGTCACTCTTAGGGGGTATCCTATCCCTCTCCATCAGTGACTGACCCTACGCTCACGGCAGAAGCACTGGATCAGACCATTGCTGCATTTGACACGGTGGAGGATCTGCTCAAACACTTTAACCCAGACTCCTGGCAAGAAGATCTCGAGAATTTATACACAGACAGTGGCCACCATTATCGAGGCAGAAGCTACCACGACAGGAAGTCCAAAGGTAGGAAAAGACACTAGATACTTACTTTGGAGATACCAAGCCAACGATATTCCTTCTCTCCTCATAGAAATGTCCATTGTTCAGGTATTCCATTCTGGTGTTTATGTTCCTGTTGTAGTCACAGAGTACAGTACTGCCTATTAAAAACAGAGATAAGTAATTTAATCCTTAAACATTTTCTGACTGAATAGGATCTCACCTGAGAAATCAGACTGAAAACTGCCCATTGTTGTGATGAATTCACAAAGAAAAACATAGACCCATGTGTAAAGGACAGATGGTTCCCAGCTTCACCCTCTTAAGCGTTGCTTTGTGTGTAAGGCATGGGGCTCCTAATTACCTGCACTATCATCCTCCTTTAAATACCCTGCTTAAGAATTGCTCTCCATTGAGTGTAGAATAATCACTTTTATCACGATGTGCTTAGGGAAGCAGCTGGTGCAGACACCTGTATGTGCAGCTGGATTTTTAGGACTGAAAATCTCACTGTTTTTCATTACATTGACGGGGAACATTATTATGGTTTAACATCTTCGTCTGTGATTGAGGAAAGCACAAATTTCTGGGTTATGTTCTTTGTTTCCTTCTGTTAGTTCAAATCATCCACCAAATGGTATCTAGCAAAAGAATGTTAAGCTAACAGTACAAACCCATAACAATAAAGAAACACTATTTAGAAGAGACAGTCATGCACTGGTGTAACCTCGCACCAAAGGGCCTGATGAAATTACCCTTTATGTCCAAGTACAGATCTAGGAGGTCTATTAGGGTTCTTCAAGATGACAGTTGCTGTAGTTTTCATAGAAGATCTGGAGTGAATTATTTTTCTTTTAGTTCTCTTCTTAAAATTGTCTTCCATTTCGAAGTTATGTATTCATATACATTCTTCTGTATAACTTTAAAATTATTATACTTAAGTCACAGTGCTGGTTCTGTGCAATCTACCATTTATTTGCACCTCAAATCTCATCCCCCTTATGTTAAGCGTGTACTAAGCAGAGAGAGGGAATTTTAATTCTATGTTTGTAATTACTTGCTATGAAATTATGAGGCTTTGATCTTAAAAGGGATATAAAGGCTGCATCTGTATTAGTGAAAATAGCATTGAGGAATGTTCCCAGGCCCTGAAATCCAGTCATGATATTGCCAAAATGTCAGCTTGGTCTCTGCTTAGTTTTGGCTTAGGCCAAGTCTCATTCCTGGAGATCATTGCTGTGCTTGAACCAGAAGTTGGCGGAGACCAGCTGCCATTCTCAGTGGGCAATTTGCATGTGGCCACCTTGTCTCGGGGAGTAAGAGCCTTGTGGCTGGGATGTGGGCTGTCCCATTCCTGTTAACCTTTGTGCAGGAGAATGACCTCGAGCATATACGATGTATTAGTAGATATGCAGTCATCTTGACCTACAGTTTCCAAGATACACAAGCGGTTGAAAGCTTGGAGCTCAGCATTTCAAAGGAATCTGCAATAAAGCAGATTTAATTTTTTCCATTTTGTCACGTCAGCAATTTCAGGCAATCACAACAGCACATATTTTGTGAAAAATGTCACCTAACCACCACTGCATCACTTCTGAGATCAATTTGATCTCATTTAGGGGGTCTATGAAACATGAGCCTGGTGTCTCCTATCCACAGGCTTGAATTGACACTGATAGATTTCTATAAAAAAGAAGTAAAGATTATGTTTTGATTTTATTAGAAGCTGATTAGAAACGTGGATCCTCTAGTGGTTCACTCTCCAGGTTTCGTTTGATCTCAGTTGGTCTTTGGCCTAGAAGCCCGTATGTTTAATTCACCACATATATATAAAATAGCATTTTTTTCTTTATTGATGCTAATCATGTAGGCTACAGGTATCAATCTGATCCACTAGTGATCATAAAAATCAGATGCATAAAGTTCTTTCTATTTAGTATATATGTTATTCAGCTTTTTGTGTAACAAAATACTGTAAAAGGCATAAAGAGTTTCCCAGTTATTAATTTAACACTCAATTTATTTTAATAGGATTTTTTTAGGTACGGAAACAAACAACAACGTTTTATGACAGTTTTTCTTTTGTCTTCAAACTGAAGACCAAATTCCCTGACTGTTAGTAGCCCTCTGGACAGAAGTACCTCAGTACAATAAAATCCTTAAAAAAATCAGTTAAGAATTTTAATTTAGTCATAAACTGTAGTCAAGATGAAAGGCCTGCTCTTGGATGATGTCAGGCATAGGGAATAGCTTTAACAAATCCTTAAATTAGAAAAGCTTGGTGACTTTTCAACACAGACACTGAGAATCTCTGAGAAAAGTTTATAGGCACTTGGATAATCTTGCAGGAAATAGAGCTATAGATTATATCGTCACTTATATCAGATATCTGTTTCTACTTCCAGCTTGGGTTCTATTATTTATCCTTCGTTAGAATGTCCCTGAGGCAGATAAGAACAATTTGATGTAATCTCTGCCTTTCTTTCACGACATTTTGCATAAATTTGACATGTTGCATAAATGGATCACTAATGATTTCACTCCTATCCAACTCTCGGCCCATTCCAAATTGTGGAACCAAATTGAGCTTAAGAGGTGGTGTTGCTGGATATCAGTTCTGATAACGAGGATATATGGTAAATGCCATTTAAATGGTGTGTTTTCTGAATTTTGCAATCAATGATCAGGGTCAAGGAAGTAAGAATTGCAGTATTTTAGCACAGAAGAAACTCACAGAATCACAGCATAGATAAAGTGGGAAGGTGCATCAGGAGATTGTCTTCTCCAACCCCCCTGCTCAAGACAGGGTCACCACCAGCAGGTTGCCTGGAATATAGAATCGTAGAATAGTTTTAGTTGGAAGGGAACTTAAAGATCATCCACTTCCAAGCCCCCTGCCATGGGTAGGAACACCTCCCACTAGATCAGGCTGCCCTGATACGTCCAGTAAAATTTTAAATATAACCTCTCAGAGCAACCTGCGTCTGACTACCTTCCAAGAACAAAAAAAAAAGTGCTTTTTAAAACATTGAAATAAGTTTTCCTGTGTTACAGTTTGTGTCTAATACCTCTAGTCCTTTCAAAGATTCTGGCTCCATCCGCTTCACTCCCTTCCATCATGTATTTATACACAGTTATAAGATTGATCCTTCCCTGGATACCTTCTTCAAGAACCTTAAAGATGAACAGTGTGTGGATTAAAACTATATGTATGATAACTTTACTCCATCTATAAAATTTGATGTCACACCTCTACAATACTGATGCAAACCTATTGAGTCAAATGCATTTATTTTTGTTTAAACTAATGAAAATGAGATATCAGGATCAGGTGTGTCTCGCTAATAACTAAATGAATTTTTAAATTTAATTCTACATGTGTTCAGTGAAGTTTGTTGTTAATTGCTCCAGTAGGAGTCAACAACAGCATTGCAGTGAAACCCAGACTGAAAGAAAAGGACAGAAAAGAAAGGGGAAAAATAGCATTTTCAAAATTCTTAAATGAGAGGCCTTGTATAAGCAATAAATTACAGTGTACATCTCCTACATGAAAGTATGACAAGTAGTGTTTCAAGTGAATATAGTCAAAAAAGCTTGTTAGTCATTGATGCATTTTAGAAAATCTGAAAATATGAATATTCAGAGTTAAGGTCATCCTAGACTCTTAAGAAGAAAGCAGGTCATACCAAATAAAGTGTATCTATTCAAAGAGTTCCTTTTGCAGTGCTGTAATATGTTGTAGCTGACCTCAGTGTCATAGTAATTTGGCTCTTAAAAATGTAAAACATCTCTAAAAGGATATCACAGGCTATTGTGTTATTTAATACTGTTCTTAGCAAGGACACAATTAGATAGAAAAAAAAGAAAACAGTCATACTCTATGGTTATCTTGAACTTCTAGACAAATAGGTGTCTTCTCTTTTAGAGAGTCATAAGGAGCATTCAAGCATGTTTGAAGGAAACTTCTTCATCCTACAGTATCTTTTTTGAAAGCATCAGTCTATCTGCTTGATAATACTAGAAGAGCTCCTCAGACATACTGTTGTAAACAGTTCCAATCATCAATTAAAATTTATTTAACTTTTTCCACATGCTTGTTTGCATTCATCTGTTGTTGTTCACTCTGAAGTTCTGCAACCCATTGAGAAAGGCTTTGTAATTTAAAAAAAGACCTCTACCTGTGAAACATCTTGTGTACAAATGAAGAAAGGCGACAGAAGAAATTCACTCTTTCTTATCACAGGAGTAGATTCAAATGTCTAGGGGATAGTACATAGAGAAAGGGATCATAGAATCATAGAATCACTAAGTTGGAAAAGACCTTTGAGATCATTAACTGCAACTCTACCTGCCCACTACTAAATCATATCCCTAAGCACTTAATCTACTCGCATTTTAAATACCTCCAGGAACGGTGACACAACCACCTCCCTGGGCAGCCTCCGCCAGTGCTTGGTAACCCTTTTGGTGAAGAAATTTTTCCTAATGTCCATTGTAAACTTTCCCTGACACATCTTGAGGCCATTCCCTCTTGTCCTATCACCTGTCATCTTTAAATAGGACTGACTTCAGGGTTTGTTTTTTGGTTTTGTTTTTCACAAAGAAACCTAGGAAGCAGGAACACATGTCGATGGATACAGATACATTCTGGTAATTAACAGGACTGCACATGCCTCTGAGCTCATGTTCTTTTTTTTGGAAACAGTGTGCAAGAAGCCTTTGGCAATCGGAAGAAATTAATCAGGTGGGACATTCTTGCAATAACATCTGTCTGCAATGACCGCTTTACAAGTTAAATAAATAAACACTTGCTGGCATGGCCACAATGCTCTCTAGAAGGGGAGTAGCAAGATAAGATCACAAATCTTCATGGAATGTTTCAGCTGTCCATTCCCAAATAGGTTCCCAAGATCAGGCAAGTTTCACCACGTCCTTAACAATAGTTTTTAATTGTCACTACTTACAATGGGATAGCAGTAAGTTAAAATTTTGACTCAGGAATGTAATTTCTCAGGGGTTTGCAAACAGTGGCTGATAAATACTGCAAATGTCCATGCAGTCTTACCCTGAAAGGTTCTGGGATGGCTGCCAGCAAGTTTCAGTGCACCAGACAGGGAGTGCAGGCATCACAAATGCTGAATGCCTGCTCATTCACAGCAAATGTGAATATTCCAAGTCAATGGAATACCTCCTTAAATAGGTTCTAATTTAAAATATTCCTTGTTCTTAAAAACAAGGATATTTCTTCCACTCTTCTTCATTTGGGAATGAAGTTGTCTGTTGCAGGCAAACTACACACATTCATTCATTCATTTCACAATCTAATTGAGATCTACATCCATACTCTTCCCTCTTTGTGCAAATGAGTTTTTCCCCCATGCTTTATGTGACATTATTCTCAGTCACTGCAGTGAAAGCTTTTCTTATTAAATCCTTTTTTAAAATGCTAGTGAAGCTTGTAGCATATTACTTATCTCTGGAATAAGCTGTTCAATTCAATTGATTTCAATGAAGCTATGTCCATTTATGACACTGATAGTTTGGCATGCTTTTGCTATTTAACCTATTCCACAGCTGATAATTGGTTTGCCAGTCTATAATAGTCCTATCTATTGTGAACTTTGTTTCGTGCAGCCTGTTGTAATTCCACTACAATTCTGATGTCTCATTCCACTAAAATCACAGAATCACAGAAACACTAGGTTGGAAACGACCTCCAGGATCATCGAGTCAAACCATTCCTATCAACCACTGAATCATGCCCCTCAGCACCTCATCCACCTGACTTTTAAATACCTCCAGGGATGGTGACTCAACCACCTCCCTGGGCAGCCTCTGCCAGTGTCCAATGACCCTTTCTGTGAAATTTTTTTTTCAGATGTCCAGCCTGAACCTCCCCTGGCGGAGCTTGAGGCCATTAAATAGAAAATAATAGTCACTGTATTGAGGAGGGTTGTCTTGGTATTGTGATTCTGTTGTAAATTCAGATTGCAGCATCTTCTTTCCTGGTCCCACGAGAAAGACTTGGAAAGCTCCCAAAGTTTTCAGGTGTATTTAACAAAGTTCTTATTTTGCTGCCCCTAAGAGTGTGAAATGGAACAGTGAAAGCCATCAGCCATGTGTGTTCAAGACTAAAAGCTATAGGGCTGTGTCAGCTCTTGGTATGGAGAAGAATAATTTCATCAGTGTCAGTGCACTTAGGTGATTTAACGAGTGGAAGATGTGACTGCATCAAATATATGGGACTGCACTTTCCAACTCGAATTCAGCCACACCATATCTTCAGCTGCAGCTCTGCTCTGAATGTCTTTGCTTTTATGGTACCTCTTCTCTACCTGACACAGCTCTGGTGCACACCTTTAGCTAGTGGAGCATGCATGCTGGGGAGAAAGCATCTGATGCATTCTTAGGTCTCGGAGGAATTCCATGCTCTATAGGAGGAATTTTTAAAGCCAAGAGTCAAAATTAAAACAGCAGCAAAATAACCTTTGTTATAAACTGTAAGCCACCCATGGAAAAGGAGGGGAGTCAAACCAGAACTAAGCTCTATGTCCCCACTTGACACACAATATTCCAACCACACTGCAATACCATCCCTTGCTGATGCACAAAAAAATGAACTGGAGCAAGCTAACAAGTTTCATGAGTATATGTCTTTAGGTAACAAAAAGAGCACAAGAGTTAGAAATTTTAGCAGAATTGGCACTGGTTTGTATGCCTTTGGCAGGAGGCCCAACGAGATGAAGATTGTCTTTGACATGCAGGGGTGGATAATCAGTGTCTGTGAAGTCTCTGCACCCATTCCCCGTACAAAGCAGGCAAGTCCCTTCAGTGAAAGTTAGATATTTTAACGTCTTTGAGGATCCAGGCCTTCTAGTCTGTCTACATACAGATGGTTCTTAACATGACTTGTCAGCGTAGTCTGGTGCTGAGTGGCATGTTGAAATCTGGTTCTGCACATCCATATCGCCTTCATAATAACCTTTTATTATAAGACTTTTAAACCTTATCTGTCCATATGGATAGTGATGTCAATACCTTTTGCGGGAGGAGAGCAGATACACAGGCCATTTTGCATTTTAGCATCAATCACAGAACAGAACAATTTTAGTTACAAGGGAACTCTCTGGATCATCTCATCCAAACCTGTTCTCACTACAGGACCAGTCTCAGAGTTCTTCCCTATTAGGGAAAAATACAGATTTGAAATAGATAAAGTGTTAAAAGAAACCCTAACAGAATGCTTTTCTTTTTAAAATTAATCAGTGACCAGCAGCATAGGTTTTCTCTCCTGTCATTAAAGCATGGTATGAGCTGCAATCCCTCATTTCAGTACTTACATCTGATTAAGATCAATGTTTCAAAATAAGAACATGCCATAGCACTGTGTGAAATAAGGATGAATTTAAAATTTAAGCACAGGTTTTAAAGGCTGGAACACACACACACACACACACACACACTGTACTGCACATTTCAAGGTTACTGCTCCAGTGCATCTTTTTAGATCTGCTTTGCCTCTAAATTGAATCTCTGATGCAGACGTTCTGTAATAATACTTTGAAGTTATTTGCATCCAGTCTGCAGAACCTTTTAGTTCTAGTTTTAAATTAAGAACTCCAGTGGTTTAAGTCCTTGGTAAGTAAAGCAGCAGGATTTCACACCAATCACACCAAGGCTCAGTTACATTTTAGTCACAGCAGTGAAGTGATGCATGAAACTGAGTGTACTGTAAAATCTCGTTGTTAGATGGATGAGGAAATGGACTGACTCTACACAGCAAAACAATCCCAAGAGAAGAAAAAATGCATATTGAAGCTTTCAGCAGAGAGATCTGTTTGGAGCAAAACGTATTCTTTCCTTAGGGGTCTGCAAACCATAGTTTAAAGCTGGTTAGGCAAGGGGAACTGTGCCTGGGTGTCAGTGGGATGCTACCAGAGTACAGTTTATGCTGTTGACATGCTCATATTGCGTACTCACCTTATCTCACTAAGCACTGGATTTCTGTAGAGCAGAGTCAAAAAGGGCCTAAGTGTTTACCTCCAAATGGGTTTTTACAGAGGATGACTTGTGTATCAGTTAAACCCTTTCTTCAGTCTTGACTTCTCTGCTTGATGTTATTTATTTTCTTGATTTCAGCATCACTAAAATAAGACATTTCTGCTAATGTGTTCATCCATTTCAACATGGGCTCTGATACCTGAGATAAGGGAAAGTGCAGAGAATTCACATCGTAACTGATAACTCTGAAATCTGAGGTCCTTTAAACTTTCAAGAACTCAGGGTCAGAATGTTTGAGTAGGATGCCAAGGAGACTTCATTTCCCATTGGAAAATTTCCCATAGGTGTTTCAAATGTAGTTCATCGCTATGGAAATAAACCGGAGAGGGGCAGATTTAATAGACATAATGAGGAATTTCTTTGCAGTGAGGGTGGTGAGGCACTGGCACAGGTTGCCCAGGGAAGTTGTGGCTGCCCTGTCACTGGAGGTGTTCAAGGCCAGGTTGGATGGGGCCTTGAGCAGGCTGGTCTAGTGGGAGGTGTCCCTGCTCGTGGCAGCAAGGTTGGAATTAGATGATCTTTAAGGTCCCTTCCAACCTAAACCATTCTATGATTCTATGATCACAGAAAAATACACTAAATAAAATGTATTTTGCCACTAGTTGATTTCAGAATTCCTGAAGAATGCATACAGAAATGGATTTTGAGACCTCATTGAGAACAGCTGACTCCTTCATACAGTGTAGAGAGAAAATTTATGTGGTTGTTCCTTCCTGTGCTTCGAGGGAGTCAACTGCTTTTCACAGTACTGACTCGGCTATGACCTAAGAGACTCTGCAAAGGCTTCTGAAAGTCATCAAAGCTAGGCTTTTGAAGGCTAGTGAGCAAAGCCTTCCCTCCAGTAAAAGTCCTTTGCCAGGTCACCCCTTGCCATTTAAATTGAGCAGCTTAAGTACTGAAGCTAATATTTGTAACACAGTGCTGGATATAATATGCTCTCTGCAGGAAAGCCCCTCCCCCCTACTCTGGTCCTTTAAATGCTTGTGCTTTCCCTTGCTGCCAGTCTCATTAGAAAGACTCATTTCTGTATTGATAACACAGCAGTGAAAATGAGTATGAGCTCAACGCAGGAAACCTGAGGGAACATGTCATCTGTGACAGACCAAATGTTCTTCAGTCCCTACAGACGTCTTCTCCTGGACACATTGGTCAGTTCATGTGACCTGGGGCTGGACCCTCTTTAATGACCATTTTGTTACTGAAAGCCTTTTTTTTTTCTGTGTTACATCACCTGAATTAGGGCTGAATTATGCCTTTAAGCATTTTATTCAAATTTTGTCTAAGAGATGCACCACCAGCAAATGCCATTCGAGTCCACAATAGAAAAAGCTTGTATCAGTATCCATTCCCATGGATTGCTGCAGTGCCAGAGTATAGATGATCCAGGCTTTCACCTCAAAAAATCTCATTAATCATGAAGGCAGAGTATTTTCTTCCCTCTTCTTCCTCTGGTTAATTTCTCTTTTACATCAATTGGCTGAAATGAATAGTGACCAGGTAACTCTTTGCTTTATTGGTAAGGAAAGTCGATGGCAAAGGTCTTGATGAGAGCATTTAGAGGCGTGGGAAACACTTCCATGAAAGAAGGATTAGCCTGAGAGCCTTCATTGAGAAAGGGTGGCTTTGGAGAATGACAGCAGAGAAGGAAATATCATCTGTTAAAAGAAAGAAATCAATATTCTCTGGACTTCTAAGACCTGACTGTGGGCACTTGGACTGTATTTTTCTCCCAATGCATGAGTATACCAGCAGCCCCATTGATTTTATGCTTATATCATGAGGATGATCTATACCTCTTTTGGAGTGATGGTAGCTCTTGGGAGAGAACCATGGTGAGATGTATCACAATTGCTATAAGATTGTAATTTGTCTGCTATATTCCCATTGACTGAGATACCTTGCCAGAAAAGTGAAGTTGCTATGATGTTCCTTAACAGTACTAGTGACATTTACATACCCTTGCCTCTTGCATATCTGCCTTGTGAACATCTTCAGGCCAGGATGTAAATGTGCATGATATTTACAAATCACAGCTTTTTTTTCCGCAATTTACTTTGTGATGTTGGCAAGGACTGAGTCACAGAAGGTGTAGAGTGTCTTTGTTGTAGATTTTCACGCGTTTATACTAAAGCATAGGCATAAGCGTACTTAGGATCAGAGATGGTGTTCAGGTATTAAACATGCCCATGAAAAGCTGGTATGTTCACAGACACCACACTGTTATTTCAGTTCTTATATGAGCCATTCCTATTTTCCTGTTGATGTTTCTATTAGTGAATACTGTTTGGAGTGGGAGCTCAAGGAAAATTCACATGGCCTCCAGTCCTGAATGAAACAATTGAGCATTTGAACACTTAGCTGGTGGACAGAATCCTAAGGAAAAGAAGAAAGCAGAACAGGACGGAAAAAGAAATCAGAAAACTTCTGTAGAAATAAAACTCATTAGATTTGTTACTTTTATTTGTGCTACAACTGTGGAAAATGTATTTATGGAAGGGTTTTTTTGTTTTGTTTTGGCTTTACAAGCTAAAGCTAGAAAGAGCACTTAAACTCACAGCTGATGGTCTGTAAGTTATTTTTATTTTTGGCTTTACTACTTGTTTACATGAGACATTTCACAGAAATACCAGGCATCAACCAGCTACTGACATTCAATGGAACTCATTAGTTTTAATTGTATTTATTTGAATGCCTATTATAGTAGCATTTAACAGCTGAAATTAATATTGCTTAGATTGATTTCTCCATCTAGAAGAGAGTCATACAGACTCTATCCATAAACAATACAGACAGGCACCTTGAAGAAGCAAGTCAAGCCACCTGTCGTAAATGCCCTTGTGAGGAAGGGATGAATCACTCCAAAGTTTCTCTACTGAAGAGCCTTTTTAAAGTGTTTGCTTTTTGTATGCCTGCAGTTAGGCAAAAGGAGTTATGCCCATAATGAAAAAGAGCTCATCATCTAAGTAAGCCAGATATAAGCAAAGGAGGGAAGGGAGTAGCAGAAGTGGAATCTCTTACCCAAGGATACAACAGGTCAGTGACAAAGCAAATAAAATAGCCAGTCTTCAGCTTTCAGGGCAATATTTTACTGCAAAACTTCCTTTCACCTTTATAGTCAGTGTGAGCTCTGCTATGGGCGTCAGTGGGAGCAGGATGGGAACCTGGATGGCCACCTGTAATGATTTAAAACTGGTGGCTTTATGTTTATCTGTTCAGAAATCACTGCTATAATTCACTTTTTTTTTTTCTCCAATCAGCGTCACATCACTTTGTGTTATTGACTGCCTGGGGAGCAATATAAACCAGAGGAATGTCCCACTAGAGTCCTGCTAATAAAACTTCTTTTGCATTGCAGTTGACCTGGACAGGTTGAATGATGATGTGAAACGTTACAGCTGCACTCCGAGAAACTACTCTGTCAATTTAAGGGAGGAACTGAAGCTGACAAATGTAGTTTTCTTCCCCCGCTGCCTCCTTGTCCAGCGCTGTGGAGGAAACTGTGGCTGTGGGACTTCGAACTGGAAATCCTGCACATGCATGTCAGGGAAAACAGTGAAAAAATATCATGAGGTATTTTCACTCTCTTTCTTTTCTTTGGTACTTATTTCTTTTGAGCATTTATTGCCTAGGTGGATTCTGAAGGCATTTCTCAGAGGCATGCGTGCTGCTTGTATTGATTATCATATTGATCATGCTATCTCATGTTATATTCTCGTTGTCATTATGCTAGATCATGTTACATTATCATGTTATATTATCATGCTTATCATAGAATCATAGAATAACCAGGTTGGAAGAGACCCACCAGATCATCGAGTCCAACCATTCCCATCAAACACTAAACCCCCTTAGCACCTCGTCCACCCGTGCCTTAAACACCTCCAGGGAAGGTGACTCAACCACCTCCCTGGGCAGCCTGTTCCAGTGTCCAATGATCCTTTCTGTGAAAAAATTTTTTCCTAATGTCCAGCCTAAACCTCCCCTGGCAGAGCTTGAGGCCATTCCCTCTTGTCCTGTCCCCTGTCACTTGGGAGAAGAGGCCAGCACCCTCCTCTCTACAACCTCCTTTCAGGTAGTTGTAGAGAGCAATGAGGTCTCCCCTCAGCCTCCTCTTCTCCAGGCTAAACACTCCCAGCTCTCTCAGCCGCTCCTCATAAAGCCTATTCTCCAGCCCTTTCACCAGCTTTGTTGCTCTTCTCTGGACTCTCTCCAGAGCCTCAACATCCTTCTTGTGGTGAGGGGCCCAGAACTGAACACAGGATTCGAGGAGCGGTCTCACCAGTGCCGAGTACAGAGGGAGAAGAACCTCCCTGGACCTGCTGGTCACGCTGTTTCTGATCCAAGCCAAGATGCCATTGGCCTTCTTGGCCACCTGGGCCACTGCTGGCTCATGTTCAGTCGCTGTCAACCAACACCCCCAGGTCCCTCTCCTCCAGGCAGCTTTCTAGCCAGACTTCTCCTAGTCTGTAGCACTGCATAAGGTTGTTGTGCCCCAAGTGCTGAACCTGATACTTGGCCTTGTTAAACCTCATGCCATTGGACTCAGCCCAGCGGTCCAGACTGTCCAGATCCCTTTGCAGAGCCTCCCTGCCCTCCAGCAGATCCACACTTGCGCCCAGCTTAGTATCGTCTGCAAACTTGCTAAGGGTGCAAGTATTGTATTGATTATCATGTTGGATCTGCCATGCAAAAGTCAATGAACAACAATCACTGTCCACAGTGAGTTTCATAGGCAAAGATCATTTGAGAGAGACCAAAAGGTTTAGGTGAATGCTGCCTGTGGTCACCACTCCTCCTCAGATGATGGATCTGCTTAGACTTCCAGACAGCTCCAGGTGTCCTTGAAGTGAAACCTAGACTTATATAACAGCAGTGGTCTTGCTGTACATGGTAGGTACCACCTTGGTTCCTCATGGAGCAGTATTCATAGAATCATAGAATCATAGAATCATAGAATAACCAGGTCGGAAGAGACCCACAGGATCATCAAGTCCAACCATTCCTATCAAACACTAAACCATGCCCCTTAGCACCTCGTCCACCCGTGCCTTAAACACCTCCAGGGAAGGTGACTCAACCACCTCCCTGGGCATCCTCTGCCAGTGCCCAATGACCCTTTCTGATGCTTTCCACTGCATTAAGCCAGAGACACACCCCTATACAATCAGCCTGTAGGAAGGCTTGGTTTTAAATAAGTTTAATATTAATGTCTTTAGTGCCATGACATCGCCCAGTGATTTGCATTTGGAAGTGGTGAATCATCAGAGTGGAAGAAGATTATGTAGGTGTTATATAACAGCTATTTATGGCTAAGTTAATTTAGAAGAAGTTGTAGAGATCTTTTGCCACCACTGGGTTTTTAGAGAGGTGTATTACAGAGGTGTATTCCTTGAGATATTTGACTGCATTTCCTCTTGATTTGTGCTGCATTTATTGAACTTATGCCCGTACCTGGAAATGACAATTAAGTCACTTGTAAATTCTCTTCCCTTTCCAGATTTGTTACTTGTAGGAAGCAGCTATTTTGGCTTTAGCTTTTTTTCCCACTCAGCAATTGTTTAGGAAGGCAAAATTTTTGCATAATAAGAAAGTCCATTGGGTTTTTTTTTATCCGTTCAGAACACATTTAGAGAGGAACAAAAACCAAGGAAAGAGCATTTTATATTCTTGCCTCTAAATCAATATTTTCAAAACCAGACATGAACAACGTTCGCTTTAGTGATCTGGGAAGGTTACTTGGTATAATCCTTTCAATTGCCTGAAAGTAGGTAGCTGAGTGTCATGCTGACTTAGTTTCTGACACGTATCTCTTCTAAGAGCCTAATGTACCACTTGGTTTAAGTCTCAAGTGAAAATGAACTTTATGGATTTTAAATCTGGATGTGATGTGGGGTCATATCACAAAAGCATTGGCTTGGGAGGCCCTCGGGCTGCAATAGGAAAAGGCCATTGAAGGTCAGACCTTTGCCTCGCTGTGAGCAGTGTGGTTACTCTTTTCCAAGGTAAGAGATGTTCTCTCACAATTAACTGAAGAACACAGCATACTCCACATCAGCTAGGACCACGGAATAGTTAATATTTTATCTAATTTTGAACAAAATGCAGGGGATGACGCTGGTAATTACAGAGCAGAAAGCCTTATCTCAGTGGTAGAAAAGTTAATTGGAAAAAAAATTAATAGGTATAAAACACCTAAATAACTGTTAGCTGATAAAATGAACTCAGAATGCCTTCTGTATGAATAAATATTTATACAGCACCACAACATTGTACTAGAATGCTAAAAGATCTGGCACCTCCTTCAGAGAGTGAACCAGACAAGATCAGAGATGGATTAGAAGGTTGTTAAGAGATAAAGAGCAGAGGTGAAAGAGATGAGCAATTTTCTACATAGGAAGTGGCTATCTGTGGATGCTCCCAGCATGCGGATTAACTGTTCTTTCATGTATGATCAGTCTGGAGAGAGGTGAACAGAGAGGTGGCAAAAATGACAGCTAGCACAGGAGATAACAGCAGAGAAGGCTGTGAGGGATTTCAGAAGGCCTATGTAATGAATGCAGTTGAGAAAAGTAGTAAGCATTAGGATGAGAGTTGGGGTTGTACAGCCTGGAGAAGAGAAGGCTCCAAGGAGACCTTATAGTGACCTTTCAGTACATGAAAGAGCCTCCAAGAAAGCTGGGGAGGGACTGTTTACAAAGGCTTGTAGTGATAGGACTAGTGGCAATGGGTATAAACTGGAGAGGGGCAGATTTAGACTAGACATGAGGAATTTCTTCACGATGAGAGTGATGAGGCACTGGAAGAGGTTGTTCAGGGAAGTTGTAGATGCCCCGTCCCTGGAGGTGTTGAAGTCCAGGTTGGATGGGGCATTGGGCATCCTGATCTAGTGGGAAGTGTCCTTGCCCATGGCAGGGGGATTGGAACTGGATGGGCTTTAAGGTCCTTTCCAACCCAAACTATTCTATGATTCTATGTGTAATCTCAACTATTTATTCATGTAACACTTGCTTTGTGAGGAGGGAGAAACAAGAGGTAGAAGTTGGACTAAAGGTCAAATATTGAATCATCATGAAGAGCTTTAGGGAAAGAGTTATTTAGTGCCGTGGTGATAGGAAAAAAAAAAAGCAGAGACAGTCTTCTGCAGGACTACAGGTGAACAGGTAATAAAATAACACAGCAAATATACCCTGGATAAATTGGTGGGGTACTTAAGCTGGATTTTGACTGTTGGAGCTCAGAAGGATACAGGCAGGAGTAGAAAAGATGTATAGAAGCAGAAAACATACTTTAAGAGAGATACAGGAGAAGATCTATATGGAATTTTAACCCTTAAATATAAGTGGTGTGTAATTTAGAAGGATTCTGAGAGAACTAGAAGTAAAATATAAACTAAAGAATCCTGGGTCACATCTGTATCAGAACTTAAGCCAAATGCTGACAGTTGCTAGAAGAAAAAGGCTGATGGTAAACATGCTATCAAGCACTTGGTTTTTTGTCAGTTGTTTGGGAGCATCTGATGATGTGACACCAGAATATCACCAGGCATTGGTCAGAACCAGGATGTTGCAATTTACAAACACCCCAAACTAATCACTAAATTCAGGAAATTCAACATTCACACTAATACATCACTGCTAATTTATTTTGCTACTCTTTTGTTCTCTGAAAACCATATGAATTCAAGGCTGTTTCAGCTTTAATGTTAATTGTTTTTTCTAAATTTAAATTTAAATTTAATCCCTCAGGGATGAATTAACAGCTCACTGAGCAGAAATTTAGCCAAGTGGCTCCATTAACATGAGTGGAAGTCATGCAGATAAATTCATGTATGACATACTAAAAATGTGTCCATTAATTCTAGTCAAAAATACTTTACACTTTATTATTAGCCATGCACAGCTAATCAGTTTTCTTCTTTATTCTCCTTCGACACTTAACTCTAATTTTATTTAAATGCCTGGCACTAAAAGCACTGAGGAGGTGCCTCTCAACATGCCACTTTTGGAACCATGGAGCTGGTTCACTATTTTCAAAGACAGTTTAAAACCCACTAACCTTAATCAGAAACCCTTTAGTTGCCTACTGAAGGACAGAGCTTCACACTTTATGAAATCCCTAGTGCTGCTAATGTGGTTAAAAATCTCTGCCTTTTGCTGCAGGACAATGTAGGCCAGATTCAAAGACAAGTCTCAGTAACTTTTATTTATTCGCAAAAGACACCAGAAGGAATTATAAGGTAGTGGAGTAAATAAGGTGTTTGTAGCATCTGAAACTGAATCCTGCAGACCTCACACTGCTTCTCTTGCCATGCTGATTTTTGCCTAACTGCTATCCTGGATGTTCATCTACTGAGCTCCTGGACTCACCAGAGCTATTTGTCCTGGGCTTGGATATGCTGGTCCTCAATGGTAAAAATGCAGCTGGAAACCATTTAAAAGTTGTCTGGCATTTCTGGGCTACCCTGTATTCTTCTGGGTGAGAAACACAGGCAAGCAAGTTTTCCAGAAGCAGTAGGCTCCTTGTTGGCTTTGTGTCCAGTGCCTTGTAGAGCTGGAGTAGCTGCCTGCTGACAGCTGCGAGGACACTAATGCCCAGAGTGTTTGTTGAGAAAGAGGCTTCTATTCTAGTCCAGTGAGATTTCAAGGTTATTGTCTCCTTATGCGCTTAATGTTTTTTAGTTCTCTCTTAGTTCCTATTCAAAGCCTCACACTGTACTCATTACCGAGCGTTCCCTCCTAGTATCGCAGGACTAATAGCTATCACGTGTAGTCTTTAATTTCCCCAAGCTGTAAGTGCTGCTACAGTTCCCTGAACAGGCTGTACAACTCTTTCCTATCACATTCAATTGTAAAGAAGTAATGCAACAGCAGGGAAAACGAGAAAATAAGAGTGCCTCAGTAAGGGGTATCTTCTTCTTTATTGCCCTGGGAAATACTAATAATGAAATCTCAGGTCTTTTTTATAACCTGGAAGCTTACCATCAGTTTACCAAAATATTCAGCAGTTTCCTTGATTTAAAGGGTTCATAACTTGAATAAACAGACAGTTTTATTGGTGGGTTTTCTTCCAGGAGGCTTGTGATGCTCTGCGGTTTTCCACTGCTTCTGGGTTTGCTTGAGACCAGAGCTCATGGATAAATACTCATGACTTACCACATAATGTGACGAACCCTGCAAACCAAACAGACCAAGTGCTGGCAGTGTCTCAGAACACCTCTCAGGCACAGTCTACCATAAATGATATTGAGTTACGTCATAGGGCTCCATGCAAGGCAAAGACAAAGCAGTACAAGGAAATGGATACGCAACACCTTGATCAAATGCTCACATCTACAGCGATCTAACTTGCTAAAGGGGAGCTGAAATGGAAGTGTGTTTTCCATTGCAATGCATTTCTTTGGAAATGCCTGAAGGTGCTCTGTAAAGACAGGGGGGCTCTAAACCTGGAGATCACCCAGCCCAGAGGAGGTGTGGGGGAGCTCAGGCCAGGACGCAGTTCAGCTCGGGCTGTGGCTGTGCCATCAGCCCAGCACGCACGTACCTCAGAGAAACAAGAAATCGGTTTCCCCATCTCATTGCTTTAACTGATGAGATGTGAAATGAGTTTCCATGAGGAATAAAAGCACTTAAGGTAGCAACCAGAACTCGTCAGAGTGTACAAACCTCCACAAACACAGTGCTGAGCAACACAGCTAAAAGGCATATAAGGAGAAAAAGCAAAATGGTGATATTTGATTTCATCTTTTACCTACTTACTTGTCTGCCCTGTAAAGACATGCATTTTTCACTGTATATATGGTGCTTCCTCTCCTTTCCATCCCTCCTTTTTCTGAAGTGTTAAACTTCCATTCCAGTTTCTTACTGAAAGGAGCTTTTCTGGTGCTTTCACAGGACATACGTGCAACTAATTCTCAACAACAAGGTTTAGATTAGTGTTAAAGTGGCTACTTCATGACAGGCTGAGAGAGTTGGGATTGTTCAGCCTGGAGAAGGCTCTGACAGTGATTCTCACCCTGTCTTTACACAAGTAAACATAACATAACTAGTCAAAAATGATACAAATGCTGCTGATACAACAAAGGAAATTTGCTGCGGGATTGAAAAGAGGTAGCATTATAAACCAGTGTGCAAGCAATGTGGTCTGATTGTTGGATGTCCTGGAGCTGACGGTACATGTGCTGTGGAGATGAAAGATTCTTATGGTAATAAAGGCACAGAATTCACCTGACAGAAGCGTTAATGCGTAGAACTATTATACAAGAAGCAGCAATGAGATTTATTTGGAATGCAAATACAAGGAAGCAGAATGAGTCAGAAACGACTGCCAGGTCAAAGAATGAGCAGAGGAAGCACAGAGGTGCAGTAAGGGTAAAAAAGGTTAAAAATGAAAGTTCTTGGGATGACATCTGGTAGTTAAAGAAATGAGAAATACTGTGATACATGTCCAGGCAGTCAGTGAATTTGAGAAGAGGGAACACCTACACGTAGTCAGCGCAAAAGCAATAGCAGAGCCATAATGTGTGACAAGATCGTCAAAAGTGAGGGTCTTGTTGAGGTCACATATGTCAAAAACTTTATAGTTTTAATGACTGTTTCAGATGCCTGAATTAATTTTTTCATTAAATTTTAATTGATTTTCCCATGTTTGCTGTGTTTAATCCCGGAGTTTCTCATTTATACTAATAAAAAAAAGTGGAATCGTAATTCCATCCACTTTTAATAATCCTTTAGTTTGAATGCTACCACTGATCAGCAAAACAACTCTTTTTCTTGTTCCTGATATTCTACGAATACCTCTGGTAAAAAAGAATGCAGCTTGGGGCCTATGTCGCTATTTTAGGCTGTGTTCCTATTAGAATAAAGGTTCTTATGCTCAATTATGAACCACATTCCCATAATACTTTGTTCTTATGCTCAGAGCACAACTAAACTGTGTGTGACCTTTGGATTAGATAACATCAAAAATTCTGCAGTAAGATTTTTCATCTGTATCAGAACTTGGATCTGTGTTGAATGTTTTGCACTTTTGATGCTTCCTCTTTCATGAATCTCAGACAAATATAATTTGGTTTGCATGCTAGAACGATGATATTTTTAGATGAGCAGAAGGAGATTAGATAATGCTGCATAGCAGGATTTTAAAATAAATTTCGCAAAGTACAAATTTTACTGTCTAAAATAGTATCCAGAGTTGCTCTCTGTCCTTTGTCACTGGATATGAAGCTAACCAGAACTTTGGTAAACCATAGTCATGTTATCAATTATCTTTTTTCTTCTTAAGGTAATCATAGGGAGGGAAAAATCATTCTGTGGAGTCACCTCTTTGTTGCTGTTTCTATAGGAGAAATCATAGAATAATAGAATAGTTTTTGGGTTGGAAAGGACCTTAAAGATCATCCAGTTCCAACCCCCCTGCCATGGGCAGGGACACCTCCCACTAGATCAGGCTGCCCAAGGTCCCATCCAACCTGGTCTTGAAAACCTCCCGGGATGGGGCAGCCACAACTTCCCTGGGCAACCTGTTCTAGTTTCTCACCACCCTCATTGTGAAGAAATTCCTTCTTATGTCTAATCTAAATCTGCCCCTCTCCAGTTTTTACCCATTGCCCCTAGTCCTATCACTAAAAGCCTTTGCAAATGATGGCTATGGGGCAGTTATCTCCAGCTGGGTCCTCTGCAGTCATTACCACTCTGCTGTACTCATCCCCTGATCATAAAGTGCACTTATCTGCTGAGATTAGAGGGGCTGCTGGGCCATCATCGCTGACCTCTGGTGCTCCACAGGCCACTGGAAAATAACCTGCGGCCCCCAGGGCAAGACCCAAACTTGCTCTTTATACCCTTGGGTTTCTGCTGTCATCAAACAAGCTGGAAACCCCATGATTCTTCGGAAGACTGTCCAGGTGATGAGTCAGTCTGACTTAAACAAGTGTTCACTAATTCCAGCTTGAGTTTTTCTGGCTTCACCTTCCGGATACTGTTTTTTCTGATGGCTTTGCTCTCTCATTAAGGAGTCCTTCAGAAGCTGCATCCAAATTCAATGCACAATCAATGAGCAAGATTCCTGGCAGGGAAACATCATGTAAGCATTTTCTTTATATTTCCTTCACCACTGCCCCCAAGGCGAATTATGCAGTGGCCACAGTCACCTCACCTTGAAACATCTCAAACACTCAGGCACATCTACATCTACAGAGTGAAATGCCATGCAGCATACTGGTGTGCTGCTGTGGAGCTGCTACACAAGAAAAGCTATAAGGCCTTGGTACTCTTCTTATTACCTATAAACATCAAATCCCGCTTAGAAGCTGAGTCCTCTGTCTTGATTTTTCTTTTATTGCTTTAATAGTTTTATGACCATAATTAACTCAGTGTTTGATGATGGGAATATGGCTGTACTCATATAGTCTTTGTGTGGCAATGATCTGAACAGCTGAGGAACCACATTTTGATTAGTAGTGACAGATATTGCTCCTTTAATTTGAAAACTGCAAGGTTATTCTTTTTTGCCCACATAGAACAAACCTTTTGAGCATTCCAGGCCTTCCTCACATCCATATTTTCTTACAGTTACTGATCCCATTAAGAAAGAAGCAATGAAGTGTCCTGAACAAAATTTCTCTGAAATGTTTTCATTAATTCAGCAGCTCCTTACCTTCAAGGACCTGACCATGTAATGAACAAATAGCAACTATTTTCAGAGTAAAGGATTTTCTTTGAACTAGTGTGGTCACTAGAAATGACCTTACTTCTGAATTCTTTTCAATTCCCTTGTATTTATCTGAAGCTAAAACTATTAGATGGAAGCTGGACGGAGGGCTTTGAACATCAGTTCTGTGATCAGCTATTAAAGCAGTCCAATTTCATCTGTGTTCAAACACTGCTTTCCTGTCTTGTCTGGAAGTGCTTGCCAATTCATTTTTCTACTCTTATCAGCAAAGCCCATATACTGTGCTCATGTTTCTTAGTATAAAACATATGGAAAACCCCCAAGCTGTCAAGAGGTCTGTTAGCTTACATACAGCCCACATCTTTGCCCTTATCCTGTTGCATGATTTCTTTTGCTCCCAGTTGAAAAAAACAGATCTACCTCCCCATGATCTTGGAAAGTGCCCATCATCTGAATTTGTCAGATTTTGATGAAAGGCTTATTTAAATAAATATTTTTTTCATGGGTTTGATGTCAGCAGCTATACTTGATTTTAAAAGTATGTGCTTTTGTTAAAGAAAAAGCATCTCTGAAGATGCAGTTGATTTTCAGCTCTGTAATAATGACAGTTCAGTTACTCTGTGTTTTGGATTATAATGCGGTACAGTGAGTTGCCCTGGTGTCCGTCAGGATTTATTGCATATACTGAGTCAGTCAATGTTTGAAATCAATTTATATCCATTATAATTTCATTGCTTAAAAATAAATTACGTGTTTCTGCATTTCTCACAGGGAAGAGTAATTATATCTTAAATACATTAAAGAAGCATGACTGTGCCTTGCTTAGGCACCGTTCTTCCTCTTTGATTAACAGAGGTTAAAGGCAAAATTTTATCATGAAAGGGAAGACAAAATTAGACTAGAGATATGGAAGAATTTCTTTGCTATGAGAGTGGTGAGGCACTGGCACAGGTTGCCCAGGGAAGTTGTAGCTCCCCCATCCCTGGAGGTGTTGAAGGCCAGGTTGGATGGGACCTTGGGCAGCCTGATTAGTGGGAGGTGTCCCTGTCCATCACAGGGGGTTGGAACTGGATGATCTTTAAGATTCCTTCCTACCCAAACTATTCTATGATTCTATGATAGACTGTGTTCGGTTCTTATGACTTTCACTGCATCCTGTGGCCTTCCTACCCTCCAGGCATTAGTGGTAGAGAGTAAATGGTCTCATCCTGCAGGTTGCTCACCTGTCTGCCCTTCCCTACCCACCCTGCACAGCATTCATTGTTAACTTTGACAAGTCATTCAGGCTTATTTTTGGTGCTTTTCTAATTCTGTTGGAATTGGTAATACGTGGTTGGTCTGGTATCCAGCCTCATATTCCCTCTCCTTCCTAAAACTATCTCAATTTTTGTGTCATTCTGCAACATTAAAGTACAGAAAGTACTTTGTAAAAAAAAGAGGATTATTAATTGAATAATGGTATGGGCTGTTGCGTAGGGCACACATGCCTACCACAGCTATGGAACTCCTGCCTTACTTTCTCCATGTCCTGGCCCCCATCAATATACGAGTGATTTCAAAAGGGAAACGAGCATCTAGTGCCACCAGTAATTTTTCTTCTGATATATTGCAAAGCCTTGATCTGCAACTCTGTTCCATATTCTCCATCTACATAAGTCTGACAAAGATGCATATCTTTCTGTGCAATGTGCTGTGAGATCTGGGGGAAGAAAAATGCTGTAGGAGAATTAGTGTTCTTAGTCTTAACTCATTTGTTGTACATAATCCAAACTAATATTTGAGCTTCAGGGCAGAAATTGGAAATTAATATCTCTGTTATTAACTACTGTAGGCCTAACAACAGCAAACTAATGAAACAATACAGAAGATTTCCTTGTCTCAAGCTGCACCGCAGTGCTAGTGGGGATGTGAGCTCTTACACAGCTACTCAGCCTCCAAGAGTGGGCTCACAAAGCATGACCCTAAAAGCCACCATCCTCCTTAGCTTTCTTCAGTCAGTAGTTTATACACTTAGACTACCTCAAAAGATTAGATAGGACACAACATTACGGTTGTTTTCCATGTATCCACAAGACCATTTTCAGGAATCATAGATTCATACGGGTTGAAAGGCAAATCTGGAGGTCTTCTAACCAAATTTGCCATTCAAAGCAGGGAGATTTTTGAAGTCACATGGTGTTGTCCTGTTAATTTGTACTGCCCCCAAGGTTTCTGCAGCCTCTGTCTTGGCAACCTGTTCTAGTGTTTAACCCTTCTCAGTATTTTTTTCTATACACCCAAATAGGCCTTCTTTTCTATACACACCAAACAGGCCTTATGACGAGCGGCTGAGAGAGCTGGGGTTGTTTAGCCTGGAGAAGAGGAGGCTGAGGGGTGACCTCATTGCTCTCTACAACTACCTGAAAGGATGTTGTAGAGAGGAGGGTGCTGGCCTCTTCTCCCAAGTGACAGGGGACAGGACAAGAGGGAATGGCCTCAAGCTCCGCCAGGGGAGGTTTAGGCTAGACGTTAGGAAAAAATTCTTTACAGAAAGGGTCATTGGGCACTGGAACAGGCTGCCCAGGGAGGTGGTTGAGTCACCTTCCCTGGAGGTGTTTAAGGCACGGGTGGACGAGGTGCTGAGGGACATGGTTTAGTGTTTGGTAGGAACGGTTGGACTCGGTGATCCGGTGGGTCTCTTCCAACCTGGTTATTCTGTGATTCTGTGATTCTGTGATTCTTTTGTTGCAACTTTTGTTCGTTGCCTCTTTTTCATGTTCTTTATAGTATACAACCCTCTTTTTCAGGGGTCTCAGGGTTGTCTTGTCTGGATATAATTTTTTAGAAGCCTCCTATATCATGTATACTACCATAGGAAATAACTTTTGGTTTGGTTAGGATTTTTTCCACATTATTCACAGTAAATACTTAAGAAATTATTTAAATGAAGGCACTCATTTTTAAGTTAAGCCAACAAAAGTCAGATTCCAGAGAAACTCAATGGGATCTAGCACATATTTTGTGCAAGCTGTACTCATCTCCTTCTGCCTCCCACAGGCATTTCATTCTCGGACTATTTCTAATGATATGTGCTTCAGAAATTTCAAATGGGGTGAAAAAATGTTCCTTGTTCTTTAAAGCAGAAATATAATACAAGTTGGAGAAGGGGCAGAGCAATTCAAATGTGTATGGGTCTGCAAAGATGAGCCAAAGGAAACATTGTCGATAATTAGCATGCAAAGGAGCAGCTCTGGATATAGTTAGGGAACTGCACAATATAAAGATACCTGATGTAGGAAATAATCCAATCTGTCAAAGCTCCAGGACAAACAGTACAACTGGATGTCACAGAGTAGAAAGAAAAAGCTGGAAGCAGAACAAGAATATGTCCAAATTAGTGCTGGTCAGGGTCATTAAGGGCTGTTGGTGCCCTCAGGGCCCCAACAGTCTCATCCTCAAATCTCTAAGAGCGTTTTCTAATCAGTGTCTTTCTGTTGATCCTCCCAGGTGCTGAAGTTTATCCCTGAAGCTGGGCATCCCAGAAGAAAAGGCAGAACCAGGAACAACATGGCCTTAGTGGATATACAGCTGGATCACCACGAGCGTTGTGATTGTGTCTGCAGTTCAAGACCACCTCGATAAAAAATAAATTTGAAAAGAAAAAAAATCAAGACACACTAATTGCAGCTTACCAGAGGTTTACTTTTAAGCAGGATTGCTCTGAGGACCTTTACTCACTAATTATTTGAACTTTGCTACTAGCCTGCCTTTGCAATTAGCAAAACTGATTGTTGTGTTTCAGCATAGCTGTGCTGATTAGTGCCATGGCAGCTAAACAGGTATATCATAGATTTATGTATCAGCATCCAAGAATATAGGATTATGGTTATCTGTAGCTAGATTCTGAGGGTGGAGATTTTCAAAGCTCACTTGTAATCCATAGGCACACAGTGCCCACTCAAATTAAACGCCGATTGCTTAGGCGTTTGTGGTAGCTGGCAATCTATTAGCATTGTGTTTCTCTTTCTCACTCGCCAGTTTCTACACTCCAGTTCTACTGCCATTTCTACGTGCTCAGCTATCCTGACAGTCAGTAGGGTTTCATGGTTATAAATGAATAGGGAGTTTGAGCCTGTATGAGTGTAAATAGGTTTGTCCAGTTCCGAGAGGGAACTTCCCAGCGTTTCCTCCCAGCAAAATAAGATATAATCAGGAAAATACACCAGTGAAATAACACACCAGGAAAGTTAAATTTCACTGTCTGTACTCAAACAAATCATGTGCTGGAGACAGCAGATGCTTTGCATAAGCCAGGACACTGGTGGTGGTAGAGGTGTGCAAAGGCTGGTACTTTTGCCATGGTGACTCCACAGGAGCCATCGCCCAGGGACTTCTGCAGGAGGGGACTCCTACCAGGTCCCCAGGTGAGTCCCCTTGGGCTGGGGCTGATTCTTGTCTTTACCTACCTGGGCTGGACACTTGCCCCCTGCCCAGAGCTGCCCACCCAGGAGGAGCCCCCTTGACATGAAAAGGGAGAGACAGCCCTCCCCTGTATCCTCCTCGCAGCAGTTTGAGGAGCATCATGTTTCCCCAAGCAGGCCATGAACATAGGGCCCTTGATTGTTGAAAATATTGATTTGTTTTGCAGTTGTTTTACTGGGGAACAAAACTGTGCTTGAGATTTAATTATCGTTATTTGGGTTGGGGTTTGTTTGTTTGTTTGTTTTAAATATGGATTATTATAACTTTGTCATATATGCATTAATCTTAGTTATCTGAGCTTAGTTGTCTCATTTCAGCTCTGTGTATTGCCATAGTTTAACTGTTGACAGTGACTTTCTTTTTGGTTGCATTTCGCTGAGGCATATTAACTCATTAAGCAATGTCTGTCTGTCACGGAAAATGTGCATCATTTATTAACTTCCAGAAAAATATTATTAAGCACCACCTCATAATAAAATAAGCACTTTAAAAGCTACAGCATAGCTTCCTATGCCTTTTAAAATATTATGAAAGTGCTCTAGCTGAAAAAGGAAGAACAAATATCGTTCCCAACTAGCTTTAAAGGTTTTAAAATGCTGCTTCAAAAGTGTAAAATACCTTCAGATTTAAGTCTGGCAAAGCATTGGAGTTTTCATCATGAATGTAACAGAGGGAATGGGGTGGCACATTTAATGACTGATGTTTTATATTTAATAGCAGACATAGGTTGCATTGATTCATTTTGTTTGTGTTGCCTCTTGTGTTTCTGTCTCTCTGAAAAAAAGCAAAATGGTTTGACACTAGTGCATTATAATTAGTGGAAACTGGCACAGGCTATAAAATAATACTGAGAGCCTTTAAGCCAGTGTGTTCTAACAATCTACAGTTTCATTATAAAAGTGTTCTGACTTACCTTCTTTATCAACCCAAGTATTTTAAATCTGCTCTTTTATAATTTTAGCTAAGTTTTACTGAAACATCCCTTAGAAATGTCTTGTTTCTTTCTTTCCTGTACTTTAACCTTTGAGATAGAAAATGTAGGGGGGGAAGGGTATTATTTATATTAATTTTTATTTTTCTCTGACTACCAGATGTCTATTTAAAAATGCTCCTGAATGCTGGCTTAGGAAGTCATTCGTCTTTTTTCAAAGCAATTCACGTTAAAGAAAGCACTGTAACCAAGAATTCCAGCTTAATTTTGTATTTCAATACTATTTAAAGAAGACATCATTCCCTTTCTGCCTCTAGTTTAATAAAAAGATTGACCCAGCTCTTCCATAATTTTTAGATAATTTTTGAAGAGGTACCTCTACAGGTAACTGGGAGAGAGAGAGGCTCTTTCAAAGTGTGCCTTAGCCCTCAGGTTGAAATTGCCCAATGTGGGAGCTTTTCTCTCTCTCTTTTGTCTATGGAGAGAGATTAGAAACCTGAAATCAGCATCTAAGTAGGATAAACAAAGGTAGATGGTATGAATACTTATTTTAAAGACTCAACAGCTAATGGTTTAGCTAATTGAATTAGATACAGGTAGCAGTGGATGCGGAAAAATTCAGCTGTAAACTAAAAAATGTTTGGTATAACAGAGAATAACCTGTTGCTTAATGTTGGATTTACTTTCTTAAATGTGGGCTAAACTTGTCACAGAATTTAAACTATTACTTCTGGGAGACTTAGTAATTAATGGAACCCTGTACTGCTTTCTGCTGCCCTATGCCATACGGGTAGTTTGCTCCAGCTCCATGCAGGACAGTCAAGGAAGGACTTTTTGATGCAATGTAGAGATGATAACATACATGTGAACTAAGTAAAACTCCCAAAAACCCAAGCCATGAGCTGCAATCAAAGACCTCAGTGATGCCAAATGCTAGCAAAAGTTTTCATTTTTATTTATTAGCAGAAATTGCAGTTTTTTTCCTTACCTTTATTTTCTCTTATGTGTATGTAATAATTGCTATGTTGTTCACATATTTTTTTAACTTAAAAAGCAAAGCTATTAAAAAACCTGTCTGGTTCATTTTTATTGGTGGAATTGGACCCCTTCCAAAATAAATAGATTTTCAAAGGAAACTCGGAAAGATTTCTAATATCAAACCACTCGCTAGCTTTTTATTTACTGTATTCTTCTGGGATAGAGCCTACTTTCTCAAGTGCAATTGATATATACTTTTTTTGTTATCTCAGTTAAATGCAGCTTTTCTGGCAGTATTTTTTACTTTATGCAGTATGTAATGTGTCTTATCGTGATGAAAAAATAAATACTGCTTTTGAAAGAAGATACTCTGAGTGATTATTCAGAATCTAGGTGAACTAAAACCCATAATATACTGGAGGACATTTCATAATACTATCCATGCTAGGTCTCCTTGTGAATTTTAGCAGTCATTTCCAACAGCATCAGAAAGTACCAAGAAGCAATTTTGGGAAATTCAAGTTTGAACCCTTATCTGGAGCACCTCCCATGGCAGAATTTCTTCACTATGATAGTGGTGAGCCAGCCCAGGGAAGCTGTGGCTGCCTCATCCCTGGAAGTGTTGAAGGCCAGGTTGGATGGGACCTCGAGCAGCCTGGTCTTGTTGGGAGGTGTCCTTGCCTATAGCAGGGGGGTTGAAATTAGGTTATCTTTAAGGTCCCTTCCAACTCAAACCACTCTATGGTTCATAAGTGAAAGCTTTTACAAATCTGCAACACTATAAATGGCTCTGTCTCCTGCTGAAAATGTATATGATTCCAGAAGTCTTTCAGGAACTCATCATTACCTTTAAAAAAAAAAAAATGTATTTTTTAGACATTATTCTTCCTGCTTTTGAAAAACACAGAATCTTCCTCTAGCTGATTTTAATATTTGCAACAGCTGTAAAAGTAGCTACCTGCAAATTTGTTTAAGATTTCCCTTGTTTTTTTCTGGAGTGCATAATCCAGCCACGCTGCAAGTGCAGCAGTTAACGCAAAAGCAGACATTAGCATTCTGGTCTTGCATTCTAGGAATTGTGACTTTGTTTATTGATAGGGTTGGTTAAATATGCAGAAATACATAACATTCATAATTTATTTTGTCATTCATTGATGGTGCAAGAAGACCTGCCTTAAGTGCTAAAGGGAAAATCTGATTTTCCATTTCTTTTCAAAGACTTCTTAAAGAAATGGGATTTCCAAATCATTCATTGCCATGAATATTAGGAATGAAGTATTTTAGGTTTTAGACTCTCTTCTACAATTCATTTAAGACTTGGTCTGAAATACCTCAATGGGTAGTGAAAAAGGTATTTCAAAAGTGTATTTGCAATACCTGATTTTTGAAACTGAGTTTCAGAACCTCACTTATGTATTGCTTATAGAAAGCTGCTGTGACACAGACATGCTTCAATAAAAGTGGAACCAGTTACATAATGACTAGTATTAGATGCTCCAATTTCAAGCTGACAAAGGGTTTCTGCTTCAGCTGAAAGAATTTCAATTCAGAATGAGTACGAAGAGAACAGGATAAAAAGAACTGGCTACCTCATAAATATTTTGATATGAAGGATGGTGACATAAGAAAAAACCCTTAACTTTTATTCATTTCATTTTATTAGATAAGTAATAGAAGCAGACATATTAACCTTTTTGTTCTGTGCTTGAGTTTGGAGAGTAACATCTGAAGTAGTGGGTGCATTGAGAGGTGCTCTCTCTGTTCAGTGTGAAATGACTTCATCCTCTCAAAGATTAAGGTGGTCTGAAGAAACGTCCTTCCTATCGATACAATTCTGTCAGATCGTTCTATCCACTGTTATCATCTTAGCCGTTTACTAAACAAAGAATCATAATCATAGAATAGTTTGGTTTCGAAGGGACCTTACAGATCATCCAGTTCCAATCCCCCTGTGATGGGCAGGGACACCTCCCACTAGATCAGGCTGCCCAAGGCCCCATCCAACCTGGCCTTCAACACCTCCAGGGATGGGGCAGCCACAATTTTCCAGGGCAACTTGTTCCACTGCCTCACCACTCTCATAGTGAAGAAATAAATGAATCATTTTGGTTTGGTAATACAGTATTTCCACTTGTGACTAGCATATGAAGAAAGATTTCCTCCCCAGAAAACAAAACCTATTATGCATTGAAGAGTTGTAGACTAAATGAGATGGAAAGGGACCTCTGGAGATTGTCTTGTCAAACCCTCTACTCGAAGCAGAGTCACTTACAGTAGGTTGCTCAGTTATGTCCAATTGGGTTTTAACTTTCTTCAAAGGTGGAGTCTCCTCTCTGTTACTAGATTTTATGTAGAGCAAGGAGGAGGGATTAGTATGTTTTGCCAAACAGTTTGGAAACAAGAGGCAGAGAAAAGTCTGACAAAGTCTTGGAGCTCCAATGAAGATTGTGTTTCAGGGAAAACATCACAGTCCATGGTGACCAGGCCCCTCTGCCTGCCAAGGTAGGCAGCATTTCAAGCTCATAGCTCCAGACATTACCCAAAATTATCAGTAAAATGATAATTCAGTGACCAAACGGAGCCATGTGTCATACATGTGTGGGGAGCAAGGCAAAAACATCCTTGGGGGATTTATCCCCCAAGCTGTAAAAAATTTCTGGTCCATTAATAGAATCATAGAATCACCAGGTTGGAAAAGAACCACTGGATCATCAAGTCCAACCATTCCTATCAATCACTAAACCATGCCCCTCAGCGCCTCGTCCACCTGTCCCTTAAACACCTCCAGGGAAGGTGACTCAACCACCTCCCTGGGCAGCCTGTTCCAGTGCCCAATGACCCTTTCTGTGAAATTTTTTTCCTAATGTCCAGCCTAAACCTCCCCTGGCGGAGCTTGAGGCCATTCCCTCTTGTCCTGTCCCCTGTCACTTGGGAGAAGAGGCCAGCTCCCTCCTCTCCAAAACCTCCTTTCAGGTAGTTGTAGAGAGCAATGAGGTCTCCCCTCAGCCTCCTCTTCTCCAGGCTAAAGAACCCCAGCTCTCTCAGCCGTTCCTCATACGACCTGCTCTCCAGCCCCTTCACCAGCTTCGTTTCTCTTCTCTGGACTCGCTCCAGAGCCTCATCATCCTTCTTGTGGTGAGGTCAGCTGAGAGCAATCAGGGACTGGTCAGTGCCATGGCCTGTGTGACCTGCACAGCTTGTCTTGGCATCTCACTAAACCCCATTTTCCCACTGAGGGGATCTTTCCTATGTGCAGGGTTGTGGGGGGATCCCTTTGACAGCCCTTGAAGTGGGAGCAGGGGCAGGAGACCCATGTGTTTGTGGTGCCATGACTGGAGAGACCAAGTTGGCTGCTGAAGGGACCAGAGGGTCCAGGCCAACTGCCAAGTTGACCCTGAGGCCCACCTGGGTGTTTGTTTGCGTGTCTATGGGGCTACATGTTTAGCCCGGATGGACTTGGGCACATGGAGCAGTGGCAGCCTTGCCACCAGGCTCAGCAGCTGCTACCACCATTCAGCAGGTCATCACAGGGGAATCTTCCATAAATTGTGAAAAGATTGGAGGCTGCAGTATTTTGCAGCTTCCAGATAGATTTCCTCATTAAGTCATAGGAAGGCAAATTGTCCAGTTTTACTAGAATCATAGAATCATGGAATCACCAGGTTGGAAGAGACCCACCGGATCATTGAGTCCAACCATTCCCACCAATCTCTAAACCATGCCCCTCAGCACCTCATCCACCCGCACCTTAAACACCTCCAGGGAAGGCGAGTAAATCACCTCCCTGGGCAGCCTGTTCCAGTGCCTAATGACAATACAAAAATAGAAAATACAGTCTGGGCTGCAACACAGCCCCCATAGCATCCTGATGAACTCAGAGAGCACTTGATGTTAAAGAAGCCTTCATTAAACTGTTCTGATACCCGAAAGATGGCATTCATTGCAACCTTTATATCAAAATACCAACCTTTGGATTCTGTTGCTAATTTATTTCAAAAGGTCAGGCAAGGATTTGTGTGCCCTAAAGGAATCGATTACATTATGGGAAGCTGCAGTTTTAGTATTCAAATAACCCCACATAGGCAAAAAGCTGCAATTTTCCCAGTTAAACTGTATCTGAACACCAATTATACAACTGATTATTAAATGAAGACAAGCCATGTAGGCTTCCATGAAGAAGACTAATTGTTTTTTTTAATTAAAGTGAAGACACTTGGGTCCAAATTAAGACCCTGACAAGAAAAAGTAAGCAAATTATCTTCACTGAGAAGCGTAGCTAGTGCATACCTGAAAACTTCAGGATAGAACAATGCAGGCTAAGTCAGCAATCTGAATAATCAAAATGAAAGTATCCCTTAAAAAGCCCTTCTATATAAATCTAATTCAAGGAGCAAATGAAAACTATTCCTTGCATTTCAATATCCCCAGCTGATTGCACTGAGCTCTGGCCGGCATCAAGTGCTTTTTATTTTGTCTGAGTATGTAAGTACTTTTGTCTGACAAGCATTTTAACAGGCTATGCAACTTTCACCAAATATTAAACTGCTTTCTTTGACCTTCACAGCAGTGTCTATTGAAAAAAACAAAACCGGAGTGTACTCCCTGCATAGAGCAGATCTCATATGGACATGCAAATGCCTGCACTGAAAAAAACACCCCAAACCATTTGCATACATTCTGTAGGAGTTTTCTTGTGCTGGAATGTGTTTAAACACGACAATTGGTTTTTAGACTCCAAAATACGACGTTGTACATTCATGTAGAACTCCACTGAATAATCAGCAATTGCTACAATTTGACAAAGTGATAGAAACCCACCTAGAAATTATGTTTATGGGTCACCTGCTAGGTGAACTGTTATTCCTATTGATTCCTCCCACCTTTTTCACTTTCTTATGATCTTCTACACAGTTTCTGATACCTGGTGACACTGCCCTACAGGTGCATACAAGTTGGCAATCTACTACTGGTTTGACAAAAGAAGCAACCTGACGTAGTACCTTGTTTAGCTTATCAAAATGAAGGCTGACACACAATATTGGTATTTACTCTCTATAAAATCCATGCAAACTATATAATTATGTAGGTGCAGCACAAAATAGGCAAAAAAGTTGCCTGTACATAAATTCAGGCTGGGAAAAAAAATAGAGACCATGCTAAGGTCTGTAACTCACAGAAAACTCAAGGGGACTTCATGCTCCAGGAAAACAAAATTATCTGGGTGGTCCTTCAAAACTATCAAAGACCTTATGAACTTTCCTGAATGTAGAACATATGAAACAGTCACCAAACAGCTGAGAAAATTGCTGTACAATAGTGTAAGATATATTACACTGGAGTTGTGTGGGTTTTTTTATAGTATTAGAAATCTGATGAGTGATTTCTTTAGCTGCATTTGATTCCAAGAAGTCATTCCTCATTCATTTAATCCAAAACAGCACAATGCTCTGATCAAATGCATCTTGCTAATGTATCTGTGTATATTTAAATACAACTATGCACATAATTTTTTTTTCACATATAAATGTATAACATTTAAAACTATTTTAAGTGCAAGTTAAAACACATGAGGAAAATATTTAAATCCTACTCTATTAAGATAAAATTCATCAGCAGACAAGGAGAAATATTACTCTTATGCTACAGCTAAATTTTCTGGTTTTCCTTGAAAATCACTGAAGAATTTTTATACAAGTACTGTGCAGGACCTTCTCATTTTTCTTCCAGTCTTCCCCTTCCAGGCTTCCTTTGCTCACACAGGAAATTTTGAGAAGTCTGCTCAGTGCTAACACAGTTATTAAAAGTTATTAGTTATAGTTCATTGAAACTCACCAGCTGCATTTCTTTTTATGAATTTTGCAGGTTTGCAGCTTCTGCACAAGTCTTGAAAGGTTGCTAACAGACATGCTTTGTTTTTGGAGTGTTTAAATCTACAAAACATCGAAGAAACATGCCTTTGCTAGAGGAATTTAGTGCATGAGAAAAGGAGGAATGTTATGTATAATTCTGTAAAGAGCTTTAAATTAGGCATTGATGTTCACCTCAGATATCTGCTAGAAGAACACAGAGGCATTACTGTCTCAAGATACCAGCACAGCCTGAAGATCTTAAAGAAACTGTGAACTGCATGAAAGCATGAAAATCCTCCTTACCTCATTTCATTCACAAAGTGCAACACCTTGAGCTCCCCAACAGCTTTCTAGCACTATCATTTTCATCTAAGGTGATAACTAGTCCTGGGTTCATAGAGCCACAACATACACAGAAAGAAAGACTTAAAACAGCTATTGAATATGTATATTGCATCAGCCTGCACTTGACAGAATGGGAAAAGACACATAGAGGATGAAGGCTGAATATGAGCCTTCTTCCCTCGAAAAGCAGCAAGATGGTTAGTCTGGCCTCAGCCTTTGTTTCAGTTTAATATTGTGATTGTACCTCACTTATCAGTTATTGGCACTTGAAAATTTACAGGGTCTTTGGCCTGGAAACCTAGAAATGTTGAGATGATTGATGAGGCAGAGAATTCCTCTGACTAAATGCGCAGCCTGGTCCAGCCTCCATCCCCTAAGTGCCACAGGAGACAAATGTGTCCATGCAGGGCAGATTCCTTGACCTTAACACAAGCATCTAAACCAGGCAAGGGAAGAAGATCAGAGAGGAACAAGCAATCCCTTGCCAAGATTAGACAAGAGCCCAGTTCAGTTCAAGTGCTATGGCTGACCTGTCCCATATTTAGTTCCTATTTCATACTGGGAGAGCAGCTCGTACAAGGTCGTATAGAAGGGTTAGTTTAATTCTTGCTTTTGTTGAAGGTTCAAGGCTGCTCCCAGTTGACACATTCATAGATGGAAAGCTGAATAATTGGGCTGAGGAGTCATCGGTAACTAAACACACCACTCCCTGGTCTTTGAATAAAATCTCATCAAGATTTACTGTTCCTACTTGATTATGTAAGGATTCCTGACCTCTTCCTCCAATGGTGTTTCAACATGCTGTAATTAAACATGTTTGAACTTAAATACAACGTTAAATACAGTTCTACATGTTATATATGGTGTTGATCCTACATTTATGAGACCAGAATGGTACTGGCATGCTTGTAGGTGGTAAAATAAATCTAAGTACAAGCACACTATTGCACTGAAAATCATTTTCCTCATTGAAGATAATAAGTGATATTCACACTATTTATTCACACTGCCTATTCCAAGGGAGTTTATGCCATCTATACAGACTACAATGATTACATCATATGCTACTTCAAGATAAAATCTGGTGAAAACAAAGGTAAATGATAGATCACCACAAAGTCCTACTCCTGACTATTGGCAAACAATATCCTCTGTTTGCTTCCCAGTGAGGACTGAATGGCAGGATGCAATATCAGAAAAGATCATGAAAACTGCAGAAAAAATAACTTCCTGTCTGTGAATTCTGAACTGGTCGGACAGGCTGAAGTAATGGGCAGTTATAAAGTACATTCCAACTAATGACAGGAAGATTAAGTTCCCATAAGAGAATTATTACAAGAGAATATACAAGTGGCTGGGAACCTACCATGCCCAAATGTTGTTTGGAATTCAGATAAAATAGATAGAATGATACAGAGGAAACTGTACGTGTTCCTCTTTCTTTCAGAATGGATGGCAGAAGGATTTATCATGCTTGTGGAGTACTAATTTTTTCAGGCATATAATATCATATACCATGTCATTTGCGGCATAGATTATTGCAATTATTTCTAGAGACTGTTCTATAGAAACACCACAGCTCCCAGGCTTAGTTCTGGTACAAGCTCAAAACTCACAGCTTCATATTTTTAAGTCTTATTTCTAATCCAACACAACTGCTTTTCCTCACTTTTTTCAGGTCCCTCCAGATGAGGTAGTGTTCAGAAGCAAGATTTCTTTTCACACTTACCTCTGTTTTTTTGTTTGTTTTTTTTTCTCCATTGGATTTCCAAGTTAACTGATTCTGGTATGTAAGAAACAATTATTCTTTCTGTAGAAGTTCTGCTGATTATTTTACATTAGAACTTGAAAGCAAGAAAGATATTTTGGTGAAATGACAGAGCAAACCTCTCTGTGCAATTCAGAACAGCTACGGTTCACCTAAGCCAAAGTTTTCAGCTTGTGCTGGGTATTTATTTATTTACATGCATCAAAGTGATATCACCACAAGCTAGAAGAACATTCTAAGTGCCTGCATCCAAAAATGAAAACAAACCAAGTTTTTGGTTTCCTCATCTTTCTTGATGGGTGATAATAGATGGAAAACACTGAAACTTAGAAACTGTTGTGATACCCTCCACAAACATTTATGTTCTGTAGAGCTTTTCCTGAGAGGGTGAAGATAAAACCTTGCCCAAAATTATCTGAGGAAAGCAGCTGAATTTTGAACATGTTCACTTCCAACCTGCATACAGCAATGTTGGTTTTTTAAATGACGTAGAAGTTCTGATTCTGGATTAAGAAAATTAAAATAAAAAGATATCTTTATTTGTCTGGAGGCTGTCTGGCCTAGTTGATTACAAATTCCCAGTCACATTAAAGGACAAAATGGATATTGAAAATCAGCTTTAAAAACTGAATATTTGTAGACCAACAATATAATAATTTACTCAATGTTGAGCCTATGGAGTGTGTGATGTGTTACTACAAACCCTAAAGAAATAATTCAGCAGGACAAAATGGAGATGATGAGCAATATGAATTTGAGAAGAGATTTTAGGTTGAGGAAATCTGTGGTGCAGTAAACCTGGTGGGAAACTGTGTTAAGACTGAAAGCTGTGATGATTAACTCTCCATGACATTCAGATATCACAGAGGGTAGGATAGATCGTATTAGTTGAGGAATGGGTCAAGTAGCAAAGTTATAAATTATCCTTTGCTCTCTCAAAAATCTTCTCTGTGCTTCTTACTGTGCCAAAGAAATCCTAAATTGCAGAGAAACAAATGCTAGAAGCCTTGCAGGAATTAAAGTGCAAGAGAGTTACTGTGGCATCTTATTTCAAATGCTGCATTTCTTGGCATCAATGGCAATGTGATACAGAAGACAGTATTTAATTTAGTGCTGCCTTCAAGCTGTAGAGAAACTCTGGATTAATTTTGGTTTGATCTAGTAAACAGAGAGTTTCTAGACTCTAAAACCAGCTTGTGCTGTAGTTTATTTCTCAAAACATTTTTTTTAATTCTACACATTATGTATCATAAGTGAATTTAAAAAAAAAACCTGTATGCACAATTTTTGACACAGAAAACACCAGCCATTAAAAAAAAAAAAAACCACTTGGAAGAACTGTTCCACAATTAGGAAGAAATAGCAATACACTGTTATATACTGAACATATAAAGCATCAAGATTCTGAACTTAAAAATATTTTGGATTGGAGGTATAGTCTTAAAGCAAAAAAAAGAAGAGCTGGAGGGCTAGAAGGGTGCACAAGCTGGAAACTGCAAAGAAATTTTGTCATAACACAGCGAACATTAATTTAGGTGATGTTCTCTCTCATTTTATTTCATGGAACTGAGTCTGTCTAGAGGCTAGAGCTTCAGTCTGAATCTCAAAAAGACTTGTTTATGACTGAAATTCAGCAAAGCTTTTGTGTGCATGTTTTAATTTCTTAAAGGTAATGAGGTTTGGTAACGTTGCCACTTTGACTTGGGAGAAATTGTGCTTCATCCAAAATGCTAAGCTCCAGTATCTCCAGTAATACCCTAGTGGACAGCAGTTTCTTCTGCTTCGTGTCCTGTGTTGTTAACACTTACGTAGTATTGCAGTGAGCAAGACCATGGAAGTATCCAGATTTAAAAAAAAAACAAAAAAGAAGAAAAAAAAACAAAAAGAAGAAAAAAAATCAGTATCATCCCTCTGAGCTGGAAGGAAAAGCTGGCTGGAGGAAGGCAGGAGCACCCTGTTTCCTGAGATCATTGTGCTGAGCTTGTTCAATTTTATATTCTTGCATTCAGAAGAAAGTATATTATGCAAATTTTTCTGCTTCAATAATGAATTGTTTTAGCTAACTAGACTCAAGATTATTATTTATTATTTGCTGAAGGATGGATGGAAGGGAGGAAAGGAGGAAGGGAGGAAGGGAGGAAGGAAGGGAGGAAGGGAGGAAGGGAGGAAGGGAGGAAGGGAGGAAGGGAGGAAGGAAGGGAGGAAGGGAGGAAGGAAGGGAGGAAGGGAGGGAGGAAGGGAGGGAGGAAGGGAGGAAGGAAGGGAGGAAGGAAGGGAGGAAGGAAGGGAGGAAGGAAGGGAGGAAGGAAGGGAGGAAGGAAGGAAGGAAGGAAGGAAGGAAGGAAGGAAGGAAGGAAGGAAGGAAGGAAGGAAGGAAGGAAGGAAGGAAGGAAGGAAGGAAGGAAGGAAGGAAGGAAGGAAGGAAGGAAGGAAGGAAGGAAGGAAGGAAGGAAGGAAGGTTGATTAGAGGGAGAGGAATGTATCTATCATGATAAAAAAATCCAATGCCTAAGAAAAGACCTAGAATGGCACAAAATTATGCAATCTCATGGAACTGCAATGACACACAGTGTGACTATTTCAAACAGTTGTAAAAATTCAGGAAGCTGAAAAAAAATTATGTTCAGAAAATGACCAACCTGGCTTTAATACTGTTTTGATTACAGTTTTTTGATCCAAACAAAGCCAGCTGCTATGAGGAACAACAGCCAGATCACGCATTAGTGTTATTAATAAAACATGATATTTTTTCTTGTTTAAGCACTCATAGCAAAACATGTGGGCATTTAAATATGTAATTAAATGTTACCTGTAACCCCTGCTGGCTGTGCTGTAGATAGCACCAATTTCTCAAAAAATTTTCTTTGAGTAATGCTGTGCTGCTGTCAGCAAATTATTCTTAAAGCTCTGCAGTTAGAAATATGCTGAGAGTTTTACACGGTCTTTAAAGAAGGTAGAAATTTTAGCCATCCTATTAACTACCAAAATTGCACATTACCTCTTTGGATTTTGAGACAGGACTCTTGAGCATCTTACCAGAGAAGAGATATTATCTAAGTAACCCATGCTAGAGCCCTCCATAGAACCTACAGAACTTCACTACAAACAGGAGGGGACCTTTATCATATACAACATTACATAAACTATCTTTTTTCACCGCGCAAATTCCCACTGAGATCAATTGGGCAACTGTTCAGTTCCCAGGATAGGGATTGTCCCTAATAAACAGAATACAAAACAGCAGAAAGCTGTATTTCAAATAAATAATGATGTCTAGCAAGTGTCTGGTTCCCCACTGAAGTCCAAAGTCATGGTTCCGTAGTCCAAAAATGTGTTTGAGTGCTCTTAGGAGTGTCTCAGGACTCCTCCAACTCAGAATGACAGGGGAAAAAACAAAAACACTATTCAAAGGGAAAAACAATGTAAACCAGATACAGTGGTGAATTCTCTGCTGGACTATAAATATGGTACCTTATCCAGAGGTCAGTACTAAGGCAGTCGTCTCTAGTGCCTTCATCACTGATCTTTATATGGAAAACAAAAGTAAGGATGGGGATTTACTGTGGACACCAGGCTGAACATCAGCCAGTTACATGCTCTCAGTGCTAATAGTGCAAACTGCTTCTTGGGATACCATAGAGTGACCGTCACCAGCAGAAGAGAATTGTCATCCCCTCACCTTTACTACTGATAATGCAACACCAGGAATCCTGTGTCCAGGTTTAGCCCTTCCCTGTTCAGTAAAAATATTAAGAAACTAGAGTCCAGTGGAGGACTACCAGGATGATAAGGAATGTAGAGCTCATGGCCAGCAGGCAAAGGCTGAAGAAGATGGGCTCGTTTAGTCGGGTGAAGAGAAGATTGGGGGAAAATTTGATAGCTATCAGCAGCTGCTTGAAGGAGACTTACAGAAGCAGCAGATCAAAACTCTTCATGGTAAAAACAGATGGTGTAACAGGGAGCAACAGTCACAGCTCCTAGCTTGAGATGTTCTGCCTGGACATGAAGAAAGTTTATTTTACTATTACAGCAGTGCAGCCCTGGCACAGGCTGCTCAAAGCGGCTGTCAAGCCCCATCCTCTGCGGTTTACAAGACTCAGCACAGTAAAGCTGTGCAGCGATCATCTAGTGTCAGTAACAGGCCTACTTTGTTCAAGAGATTGGACAAGAGGACTCCAGAATTTCCTTCCGACCATTTAAGTGGCTCTCTAAGACCTCCATATAGTTGTGATGCATAGGAAAAGCAGGAATGGATGAAGTCTTGGTTAGTGAGGCAATTTCAAACCCTTTTAACATTATACCAGTTATGAAAATGGTAACTGATTTGTATCCCGTTAATCATTTTCTGCCTTCATTCCCCCTGGGCAGGTCAACTGGGAGATAAGACACGTTACAAATGGAGTTCAGTGGCCGGAACACAAGTGTTCAGGACCACATTTCTCAGATGCTCTGTGGTATCTGAGACACCCAGCTGGGACCAGCAGATGTGGAACAAGGTCTACAGAGTCCCAAGCCCTACTGGGGAGGCAGCTTGGAACCTGTATTTAGAAGACTGCATCCCACCCAATTAGTCAAGTAATTAACTTTAAATCTGAGAAAGCACAGTGCCAGAATGGCTAGAATAACATTTCGGTCAAGGTTTTTTCTTTAAATGTGTCAGTTCTGACAAACTTTTAGAGCTAGCAATAATATGCTACTGCTGATTAAAATATAAAACTCTAATATCTCATTTAAAACCATTTGCAGGGTCTTAGGATATTTCCTTCAAGTATTTGTCATCAAACATAAACTGAAAAGGATTTACAAATATCCCAGAGAGCACTATTACAGTTTAAATACTGTTTTCCTTTAACCCTGTAATCTGTGTATTCAAGACAGACACTGGTGATTATAAATAACAGCCATCCAAATTAATAATTGTAATCCTGCAGATTTGAGAAGAAAAGGAAAATACAGGATTATCTGGGCAGGTGTATATTTTGCTGGTGCGTAGCTCACAGTATTTGAGGGACAAATTAAACAGCCAAAGTAAAACAGAAGACAAGCATAGCCTTTTGTTATCAAGATATTGTGTTGACCCTACACTTCAGCAGTTTTGAGTGCTAAAAAAGACTGGAGTTGCAGCAGTTAAGACATGAAAATGTTTATTATAGAAACTTAAATTCACTATGTATTAGGCAAATAGCTGTTATTATGCCCACACTCCAGATGGAAAAAGGATTCAAGAGTTGCCAAAGATACTGAGGAAATATAATCATTTAGCAAAGACATGAAGACTGCTGAAATTTTTCATCATTAATTCCATGTTTAAACACCTGTACTGTTTTTCTTCTTTTGGTTGTTTTCTTATTTTTCTAAAAGTCATACAGGGACCAAGAGAGACATAAAGGTTTAACTCAGTCACTGACCATTATACCCATCAAGAAGCAGAAATGCAGATACTGTGGTACACATATACAATGCTTAGTTTTCAGTTGTGTTTCTTTATCTTTGGGGTTTTTTTCCCATGCTATTCCAATTTTGAGTTTGATTTGGTTCCACTGAATAAAAGAAGATATTCTCACCAAATTCAGGTCTTTGGTTTGACCAAGACTTCAAAAAGACTTTAATTTGTTGAACCAAAATAATACGAGCATCAATCCTGCTTAGTTTCATTGCCTGGACTCTGGAATAAGAACCAAGAAAATGCAAAACTCTATGGTTGACTCCCACAAACACTAAAAGGCTTAGGAAAGGTAAAGGTAAAGGAGAGGACAAGGGAGAGGGAGGAGAAAGGAGAGAGGGGAGGAGAAAGAGAAAAGCCAGGAACAAGGAGAAGAGCATCCATGAAGAAAGGTCTCGGATGGGGATACCAGAAATTAAAGATCCCACTTGAAACAGCAATACAAACACTTGAGCCTGTGTACACTCACGAAACCATTTTTCTTTTAAAAACTTCTTTTCAAACCCCCAACCATGAAAAGCAGCTGCTATCTTTCAGTGACTTTTAGCAACAGCACTGCCATCATAGGGAATTGAGACTGATTTTCCAGTTACTACTGCAAAGACCTTTTGCCTGGGAGCATTCAATGATACCAAGGTCAGAGGATTTGAAGGCAGCAACTTTTACTGAGTTAGACTTTGAGCTGTGTAGTGTTTACAGCTCCCATTTAATGTCTGCCATTCTATGCCCTGGAGTCACCTGCAGTTTAAAAATGGATTAAGCAAAGTGGTCCCCTTGAGCTCATGGTGGTAATTCTCCAAAGTGAACTATCAGACTCAAAGGAGTCTGGCAGGAGGCAATGTATAAATCTAAGCTAATAATGAATTATCAGTGCATTTAGTGCTGGTTCTAAACTCTTTGTGTAGTACAGCCAAAGGATGTGCTGTTCTCCTTGTTCCTAATACTGCGGATTTTTTGGGAAAAGTGGGTTTATGCAAAGGAGGAAAAGAAGTTGAACTGGCTGATGGATGGGCTTATGGAGGGGGTCAGTTGTATTTCCTTTTAAAAGAATAATACAGATCTCACTTATCTCTTTTTCTCACGGTTCCACACTGTCTGAAGTAATTCTTGCTCTGAGGTAGACAGTTTAAACATAGCACGTGCCTCTTCTCCACCATTCTTCTAAAGTATCTTTGAAATTATGAGCCTGTTTTACCATGAAACTTGTGTATCATTCAGCCAGACAAGAAGAAGATAACAGAATAAAAATCTTAATATTGCACTGTGCAAACCAATGCAGAGGAAGTGCTGCTAATGCACAATATAATGGAACACCTAAGAACATGCAGAAGTAGTTTACTCCAGTCTTAAAGCAAAACCCTTTAGGTTTGTTATAAAGCAGAGAATATGACTTCTGTGATACATCTGGGGAATTCAGCCCTGTCTTTCCTTCACCTGCTTTCCACTCTGTGCTATGAACCAAGCTATCTGAAGGGGTGCCTTGCCTCACACATGACAGCAAACATTGAGATTTTCTATATAATTTTAAGTGCTGAAGTCAAGATAGGACTAAATATCTTCAGGGTCTCTCTGTTGTCAGTGGAAAGAAATTCTGTTGAAAGAGAAATGGAAGGTAATTTATGATTTTCATACTACTATATAATGTGAACCACTGTAGATGCATCAATTATGTGACTGAATATAAATTAATGAATTAAATTACACATGAAACATGGCTTCTGTAATAGAGTGAAGAGGCTCTGCCTTAGTGCCTTTAATAGTCTCCTGAAGATGTTGCACTGGGTTAGAAGTTTATCCAAAGTGATTGACTGTTTAGTAGAAGCTATTGAATTCGAAAGTGTTAAAGTGCCACATAAATCCATGTAACTATATTTTAAAAAATTATTCTGCCAGCTGGAAAAAAAAAGATGTTAATGGAGACGCTGAGTATTGCTAATTATTTGAACCACTTAAATAGTGGGAAGTGCTGGGCTGCGTATTTAACAGTTTTGAATTGTGCTAATCTCTGCTGGCAGCAGAGTCAATAAAAGCTCTACAGGGAGTCTGAACACAATGTGATTTTCCTAGCCAGATAAATCTTACCCATCCCCACTATCCTTATTATCCTCCTGACAATGTGTCTAACAATTGGAATAAATGTGTAATTGAGATCTATGATGCAGAATGAATTTGCTCTGAAAACATTATGCAGGAAGGAGCCACAAGTGAAGTCTCAAGTTTTGTATGAGTTGCTTGCAGTCTTCATTGCTCTGGGGGAAGGGAGTCTCATCTAGAAAACGGGAATGTGCATCAGTTAGGAAACTGTTTGACTTCCAAATGCATTTCTGATTCCAATTCAGTAGCTGTAAGCCCTTTCCTGAAGAAAAAAGGAAATCCAATTGCTAACATCTGTGGGATTATCTCAGATGTTTATTGCCTGTGTTCATCCTGATTGAAAACAAGAACAAGACCTGATCACAGGTATCATTTTGGATGAGAAGTGGAAATGAAATGGCAAAAACAAGAGGTAAAATTGACTGGATGAAAAATAGCAATTTCCTCATAGTCTTCCCATGTAGGCTGCCAAATCTCGCTCCAAAGGTTCTTGCTAGGATGATGACTATAAGAATATAAACCAAACAAAGCCTTCTCGTATCACTCAGCCCAGTCTCTTGATATTGCATGAAGCCAGTTATAAGTTTCTTCTCATTATCCTGAACAAACACTACCCTAAACAGAGTTGGGCTTCTCTCCCCAGTTGGAGGAGCTTTGGAATGCTCTACCAAGCTTCAATCTTTAGATATTTAGAAAATTTCTTGTAAATTCTGGCCTGTTTTAATTTGTAACTGCTTTGCACCGATTTTTTTTCCTGCCAGAAATGTCTTAGTGTTCAACTTACTCTTACCCACCCTGGAGAAATATCACTCCATGTTTTTACAACAGGCCAGCATCAGTCCCACTTCTTTGCAGCCTACCTTTAAACCATTTTTCTGACTTATTAAAGCTTACTGGAAATAATGTTTGCCTTTTCTGTATGCTGTCCACACCAGTGAAATGGATTGAGAGGACTTGTTGTAGCCTTCTCATCAAGTACAGTTAAACCATTACAGCTTGGTGCTTGGATAAGACTAATGGAAAAATGAAGACAACTGCACCAAAAAGCTAATAATACCAATGGATCAAAAGTGAAGTTGCCAGTTGGCCAAGCTGAGAACTGTTCTTTGACTCATCATTACCAGTAGGTTTGTGCATCATTGCATCTAGAGTGTTACCCATCTTGAGTTCATTAGAAGGCTTTGTCTCACCCAAATGAGCAGCAACTTTGTTTTCATTATTCATTCCTGTGCTACTTCTTTGCTAGACATAGCAAAACCTATGCATGAATTTTCAGTTAGAGAAAGTTCAAGCTAGTAGAAACCCAGGCAGTGTGTCTTATTCATTCATGCTAATGCTGCTACATCTGTCCGGCTCTGTACTCTGCATTGTCATATCCCACTAAATTTCAAGTCAGAATAGAGCATTTGTTGATAATTGCATTCAGCTGGTGCTATGGGACTCTATAATCAGGTTAAAGCTCAGATGTGCCAGATGCTGAACTGTTTTGGAATTTGTCCTGAGACTTCAAATTCTTTTGAGTTTGTCCTAACATACATTAATAAGTGGGAACCTGCATATTAAAATTGTAAACAAAAAGTAAATTATGATCATAGGGCTGGAGCACCTCTGCTCTGATGACAGACTGAGAGAGTTAGGGTTATTCAGCCTGTAGAAGAGAAGGCTCCAGGGAGACCTTATAACAGCCTTCCAGTGCTTAAAGGAGGCCTACAGGAAAGATGGAGAATGCTGTTTATCCAGCACTGCGGTGATAAGATGAGAGATAGTGCTTTTAAGCTGAAAGCTGGGAGATTTGGAATAGATATAAGGAAGAATGTTTTTACTTTCAGGGTGGTGAGGCACTGGCACAGGTTGCCCAGAGAAGCTGTGGATGCTCAACCCCTGGAGATGTTCAAGGCAAGGTTGGATGAGGTTTTGAGCAACCTGATCCAGTGGGAGATGTCCCTGCCCATGGCAGGGGGGCTGAAACAAGATGATCGTTAAGGTCCCTTCCAACTCAAACTGTTGTATGATTCTGTGACATGTCAAAAATTAGAAAGAAATTAGAAAGAAAAAAAGGAAAGCAATGCAAACCAAGTTACACTTTTTTAAACTGTGTTTAAACTGTACCTAGACTGCTGGGTGCAGTTCTGGTTCCTACAGCCCAAAAGGGATGCTGCAGAAATATTTAAGTTTCAGAGGACAATGTGGATGATGAGCATTTTATTACTTTAGAGGAAAACCAAAGTTCCTGCTTGCTGGCTGAAAAGTTGTCTGCCTAGAAAACCTGTGTCTAAGTGGGCAACTGATCCTGGGCAGCACAACATCACCTTTGACTATTGAAAACATCCTCAGAAGAGGTCTGCTTTGTAACACTACTTTTCAAACAGGTTGCTACTGTTTGGTTTTGGGTTTTTTTTTAATCTTTTCTCAGGTTTGGGAGGTTTAAAGCCCTACTTCTTGATTCTCCTCCCTCCCCTTTCTTCCTTTCCTCTTTCCTCTAGCTCATTCCCTTCCTTTGCTTTTCCCTTTCCTTCCTCTTGCCTTCTCTTCCCTTCTCAGACATGCCCCAACATCACAAAAAAAGCCACATCACTAGCAAAACTAGGGGTATCCCACACGAAGGCAAGTCAGATTCCTGGTGCCAGGGCAGATGTTGTCCAAGAGGGATCTATAACAGTCCCGTGTGTTGGGGAGATGTGAGAAGACTGCTTTCAGCAGAAGTTTGCTGGTAGCAGTGTGCATAAGAGCACATCAGCCTTGAAATACTTCTCCAAAGATATTTCTCTGCTGTTGATGCAGTTACTATGAGGTACCCTTGTTCATGTCCTAGTTCTCTGGGAAGACAGACAGTTGTTTCATCAGTACTACAGAAGGAATTTCTACACATTTTGGCAAAGTGGGAGGCTCAGTTCTTCTGTCTCTGCCTTTTGGAAATACTAAAAGTAATGGGGAAAATGTGCAACTAGAGATAAGTGTGTGTAAAGGAATAAGTCTGCCGGTCATTGGAGTCAGAGGTCCTTTTCCTTGTAGGAAACAGGAATTCCTGTCTTGATTGATTCATAGACTAGGTTTATCCATGAAATATATTGGCCAGTCACAATCTGTTCACCTGCTTTCAATTCCTTTAGTTGGATTAATTACCATATAGAACGCAAGAGTAAAGAATGAAATTTGCTCTGTACAACGCTTTCTCCCTCCAGCCATCTGGTCCACACTCTGTTTCCAAAATCTATGTAGGAAAATCTTGTAGCACAGGACTGCATCAAAGGTCACTGCATTTCAATGCACCAGCTGTAATGCTGCGTGGCAAGCTACCTCATTTGGTGAAATCACAGTACGATTAATTGCTACATTAAAATAGAATTTGCATAGGGATACTTATGACATTCCCATTAAAACCACATTAGTTCATCATGATTAACAGTCTTGCTGAGCACAGAAAAAAATCAATCTGTGGATGCTTTGTTTTACCTGTGCCCAGAAAAGCAACTTGTAGAAGTAGATAGGGACACGTATTGTTTCCATTTTAAGATGCGTACTCAGTGTCTGTTTCAAATCAGAGCAGGCAGAAAGTTGAACCATGTCAAGACTCTATGTAAACAAGAACTCAAGAATTTCATAATTCACAAGAACAGCCAAGCAATACAAAACCACATTTACTTTCTCTATGACCAAAAGAGTAGAAGCCCAGAACATTTTCAAAAATATCTGCTTGAGACTTTTTTTTAAACCATTGATACTAATTATTTTGGATTTCCTGAAAACTTACTGGTCAGGCCAGTGACAACAGAGATCAATTGACACTGAATACACAGATCCTTCACTTCTTCAGCCAATATTTAGATGTGATCCATTGCTGGGATAGTTTTGACTCAGCTTTGTAGAGCACAACTCTTGAATGTGGGGGGAAATGAAAAAACACCTAAGTTCTGTGCTGATTTCAGTTCTAACAAATCAAAAGTGACCTTAGCTGACAGAAGGGAAAGGAATACTGCTAAGATATTAAGAATGTCTAGTACAAGAAGAGGTTTCTCCAGTAGAAGAGAGACACAGACATACTGGTATGAGTCCAGCACAGGGCCACAAAATTCATTTATGGCTTGGAACATCTGTCATACAAGGAGAAGCTGAACGAGCTGGGACTGTTCAGACTGGAGAATAAAATAGAGGACACAAGATCATATTGCTGCTTGTGCTGCATTTGGCTGGGATAGACTTAATTTTCTTCATGCTAGATAGTAGAGGCCTTTGGTTTTGAATTTGTTGTGAAAACAGTGTTACTAACACAGGGATCTTTTAGCTGCTGCTGAGTAGTGCTTACAGAGTCAAGGCCTTTTCTGCTTCTGCTTCCCCACTAGCAAGTAGGCTAGGAGTGCACCAGAAGCTGAGAGGACACACAGCCAGGAGAAATGGCCCCAACTGACCAAAAAGATATTCCATACCATATGAGGTCATACATATTATACAAAGCTAAGGGAGTAGAGGAAAAGGGTGACATTTGAAGTTACAGTGCTTTTCTTCCCAAGCAAATATTACATGCGATGGAGCCTTTATTTCCCAGAGACGGTGGAACACCTGCAAGTCAATGGGAATCATAGAATCATAGAAGAGTTAGGGTTTGAAGGGACCTCAAAGATCATCAGTTCCAACCCCGCTGCCACGGGCAGGGATATGCCACTACATCAGGTTACCCAAGTCCCCATCCAACCTTGCATTAAATACCTCCAGGGATGGGGCAGCTACATCTTCCCTAGGCAACCTCTTCCAGTGTCTCACCACTCTCATGGTGAAGAAAATATTCCTAATTTCTAGTCTAAATCTGCCTCTCTCCAGCTTATATTCCTTCCCCCTTGACTTATCACCATGATCGTTTATGAATAGTCCCTCTCCAGCATTCTTGGAGGCCCCTTTCAGGTACTGCAAGGTCGCTACAAGATCTCTTCAGAGCCTTCTCTTCTCCAGGCTGAAAAACCCCAACTATCCCAGCCTGTCCTCATAGGGAAGATGCTCAAGCCCTCTGATCATCTTCGTAGCCCTCCTCTGGACCCGTTCCAACAGTTCCACATCCTTCTTATGTTGAGGATTCCAGAACTGGACGCAGTACTCCAGATGAGGTCTCACAAGAGAGGAATGGAGGGGCAGAATCTTTTCCCTCGCCCTGCTGGCCACACTTCTTTTGATGCATCGTCGGATTTGATGGCTTTCTGGGATGCGAGCACACACTGTTGCACCGTGTTGGGCACGTTGCCAGCTCATGTCAAGATTCTTATCAACCAGCACCCTCGAGAGGGCTGGAGCACCTCCCATATGAGGACAAGAAGAGGGAGTTGGGGTTTTTCAGCCTGGAGAAGAGAAGGCTCTGAGGAGACCTTATAGCAAACTTCCAGTACCTGAAAGGGGCCTCCAATAAAGCTGGGAGGTGGGGGGACTGTTTATAAAAGGTTGTACTGATAGGATGAGGGGCAATGGGTATAGACTGCAGAGGGGCAGATTTAGACTAGGCATAAGGAATAATTTCTTCACTATGAGATTGGTGAGGCACTGGCCTAGGTTGCCCAGGGAAGCTGTGGCTGCCCCATCGCTGGAGGTGGTGTCCTTGCCCCTGGCAGGGGGCTTCAAACTGTATGATCTTTGAGGTCCCTTCCAACTCAAACTGTTCTATGATTCTATCAGTCTATGATTCTATGACTGTACAAGCATCTTCGGGAAGCATTCTGTGTAGAAAGTGGGAGGGCATTTGTTCGGGACAGATTTTTAAGGACAGGCTGAGGGTTTTTTGATGAGTGCAATTTATTATCCAGTCCTTTTATATTCATAGCTACTATTAGGCAGTAATGACGTGCCCTAGGGAGGGAAAAATCTCCTGGTTTTTTGATTGGCACATATTATTGGGTACAGAAATGGTGCAAAGCAAAAGGCGCAGATGCATATCAACTCACAGTCTGGCGACTGCTTCAAACTGTGGTTACTTTGCATAGGTCTGCACAGATGCTTAAGCATCCATCAGACTTGACTTACCTTTCCTGTCCAGGACAGCTCAAGTGAGGTCAAGTTTACAAGGTCAAGTTTCCTGAATCACCTGCAAAAAGATGGAAATGTGTAGTGTGATCAGTTTTTCACTCACAGGAGTAGCTCTAGCTCTGATACTTTCTATACTTTCTGCATCCTCAATTATGAGACAAAGCACTGGCAAGCACTACAAGAATGGCAACCATTCAGCAGAATTACCATTTATTCCAAAGGCACCATTATCATATAAGTGCCAAACTTCTACTGAAATTCACTAGGGAAACACAAGTCCCACTCTGGTTTGTGTGACTGAAAATATCCCCACAGAAAAGGTATTATCATCCTAAATTATTGTGGCTCTATAGTTCTTGCTGCTGGTTTTTGTTTTAAACCAGGTATAGTTACTGCAACAGGCTTGTCTCATTATTCTCTGTCCCCTATGGGATGTGCTGTCAGTGCATTCTAAAAGACAGACAATTGTCTCGCCAGCATCTACAAATAACAGTGTAGTAATATTTTACAAATAACCAGAGTGAAAGAAATGCATTTGACTGCTCATTATATTAACATCCTTACCAGAAATACACCTCAGCTCATAAAAAATCCCCCACAGTATACACGATTACAAAATATGACACAGTATCCGTCTATTCTCCACAGCGTAGTATATTGCCTGACAGCTAATGTGCTTTGCTGCACTGTTATTATCTGCCTTGCTGCAATGCAGTATGTTACACAGAGTTACTCTGGTGTATACGACTCTTCCCTGCTCAGCCTTTGAATTCAAACAGTAAATGCTGATTATCTTGAAATGGTAATAACATGATTTTCCAGTATGAGCCACAACAGCGATCATATAGTTAACAAAAGCTGTGTCTGTCAGCCAAATTGCATACTGAGCACAATTATTTGAGCCATTAATTAGAGTATAGCATTTCCTCTTGAGATAACAATGATTAAAACTTATGGTGATAGATAACTTTAGGGTAGGATTAAACCCACTGATTTTTAAATGCCCATGCAAGTCACACCTTCGAGGAGAACTTGCTGATAAGCTTGACAGTTTATCACTGCTTTAATAAGGAAAAACAAAAGCAGAATTGATGTAAAACAGTAGCATCCAATGGACTAAAAACCAATACTGCATTTTCTATGCAGCTCCTGCAGGATTTGTGCTGCTGTCCACCTGCAGATGGTCTGAGCACCTCTCATGTAAAATCAGCAGGCATAATGAGGCATTATTAGACACTCAGCAGGAGCCTCTGTCCTTGTTTTTTAGAGGAAAATTTCCACTTGCTGAGCTGATGAAGCATTTGAGTACATTGGCCCAGATCTTCAGAGGTGCTCAGATAACTAATAGGTATTGATTTCAATGAGCACTATGCATCTAGACAGCAAGACACTGAATCACAGTCACTATATAGTCGCTCTGTCTGTAAGGGTCGTATACCATCATCTAACAATGAATCTGATCATGCCGATCACAGCAATGTCAGTGCTATGAGCTACAGTTTGGTGACTACATGAGCATTGTCTCTGTCAGCCACTGGTGCGAAGCAGCTCCTGCCTCTCCATAAAAAATGAGCAGAATCTAAGAATGTCACAATTTGCATTTATTCAGTTTGTCCTGCTCTTAACCAGCCATGAGTTCTCCTTCACCAGTGCAAGCTCAGCAGTGGAGGCCTCGTCTGGGCTGGCAGAGCATCTTGTCCTGGCTGTTGGGTGCAGGTGGCCAACCCATGGGGCTGGAGGCAGTGCAGTTTTGGCTTGAAGAGCTGACGGGAGCCTTCTTAATCTGAAATACTGAGATCATCATGGAAATTCCCCAAATTAACAAAGCTGCAGAATCAACAAATCACTGTGGCACTGCCAAACCGCACACGTGCATAAAAAATAATGCAGAAATGCACAGGGATGCGTGAGATTTGCAGCAGTCAGCAGTACTCAGCACGGTTAGTCCCCATTACTCTACTGCAGGGTGAGGATCAGGAGATTAACCCTGTGTCACTTTCGCTAAACCATTTTAATCTTCTAAAACACCAAAAATCTGGCAGACATGAGTAGTCATCATGAGGAAAGAAAGTGCTGAAATTTGGTTCACATTCCCTGTTGAAAAAGAAAACAAATAGAATGGCTAAGACTCTTGTATTTTTGTGAGAAATATTTTGGACCCAAACTCTTATCCTGCAATACAGTTCTGTGTGAAAGCTGTAAATGCAGAGGAAGCTTCAGTGACCCAGTGATGTGCAGATCCTGGGAAGACAGAGCAAGGACTTCAAGCAGGACTGTGCTCTGCAGCAAAGCCTTCATTCTTAAAGACATTGCAGGAAAAGCCTCTAGGGTGGTAATAAGCTACTCTAGCTCATGAATGTGAAAGTCCATTTTACAAAGTGTGATGATTACATGAGGATATTGGCTCCTGAGAGTTCTCTTGCCTGTGCATGTAACTGTCTGAGCACTGCAGTATCGCATCACTGTATGATAAGATCATTAAGTGCATAAGACCTGCACTCACCACATCACCACCTTTTCCATTTCTTTGCTTCTCTGAGCAACATATGGCACCTTCCTGAAGCAGGAAAAAGAGTTCCATCTTTTCTGTGCTACACAGAAAGCCAGAACGCCTCTCCCAGGTGTAACAGCCTACTTTCCAGTAAACTGAATATATTGCTTACTTGACCCTTGCTGCATTTGCCTTCGGGAAGATCCATCAATCAACCCCTTAAGCTCACTTTAGTTCATTCATGGTATAGGTTGAAGACAAAAAAAATATTTCAAGACATGGATCTAGATTTCTGCAGGCTCTGTAATTAAATAAGGTAAACCACAACAGAATAATCAAACAGCATGTCTAAGGGAATCGCTACAAGTTTGAAAAATAGCGTCTGGGAGATATACACAGCGATAATTTTCAGTATTGAATGTCAAAGAGATGCTGTAGGGTCAGGATTTTCTTGTTATGGGGGACAGAAATTATCATTGTGTTCTTTCTGTGGGGGAAACTTAAGGAATGTAAAGATAGGGCAATACAGGGACAGAATTGTGAGACCCAGATAAACAGGAAACCACTTGACCTTTATCTTTAACACTTATTCTCCCATCAGGGAATGTCTGCGACCCATTTGACACTCATTACTAATGTAAGCCAGAATCCATGGGCCAAATCCAACATGTAACTGGTTGCTAGCTTTTTCTGTGATCCTGCCCAACCAAAAGAAAGAAGTGGTGAGTCTTCGAAAAAGCATCAAACAATGCATAAACTGTGTGTATAAAATGACCCTCTTGAGCTTACATTTGATGCTTGACAAAAGTTTCTTACAGAGGCACATGACATTTGTCCACTGGTTTGTGCATTATTTGTTTTCTCTCTCTATGTAGGTTGTTCATATTCTCTCCACATTAATATCACTGAAGAAATCCATCACAGCTACCCATCTCGCATGTCATTGGTGGTGGTGTCATTCAAGCAGCAAGACAGGTAGGAATATGAAATATAAAACGACCCTCTTCTTTTCAGGAAAAAAAGAAATGGAAAATTGGTCATTGTGTCAGTCTAGTATTTTCAGTCCCAGGAATCATTCCCAATTGTCCAGTGCAGAGGAAGTTGTCACATCTGCACAGCTAGGGCCATACAGAAAAAATCTCTGATAAATGTTAAGCTGCATAAAGGGCTTGACCCAGGAGTTCCCCTCTAGGATTTCAGCTTTGTTTTCCACTAATTACTGTCATCCTCGAGGCAATTATTTGCATTGAGTCGTGAAACAAAAGCAGAACACAGATAAGGAAATTACCAGGAGTTGGGTTTTCACTTTGTATACAAAAGACTAGAGTCAAATAACCACAGCTTTCTCATGAATCACAGTGAGAACTGCTAGCAGAGCCACCTGCACATCCTCGATGTGGGGTTCCCAGTGACTTTATTGAGAAGGGCATTGTGCTCCTGCTCCTGGAAACCAGCCAATTGTTTTCCTTATTCACCTGAGCTGCCTGATCTCGAATCTCAGACCAGTCTGAGTCCTCTGAATACCAGATTTCTGCTCTCATTAAAGAAAATTGTTTAAAGACAACTTCTTTGATTTAAACTTTGATTTTATGTGACTGAAGCAGAGAATGACCTTGTTATTGGAGTTTACTGGTTGGTGAACCTACACATGATGTTAGGGGGCTGCCAAATCCTGCAGCCCAACAGAGGCAAGTCTGCCACATCTCCATATAGAAGGATGTTAAAGATCATCCAGCTTGGTAGTTGGACATAGAATCATAGAATAATTTGGGTTGGAAGGGACCTTAAAGATCATCAGTTCCAATCCCTTTCCTATGTGCAGGGACACCTTCTACTAGATGAGGTTGCCCAAGGCCCCATCCAACCTGGCTCTGAACACTTCCAGGGATGGGGCAGCCTCATCTTCCCTAAGCAACCTCTTCCAGTGTCTCACCACTTTCATGGTGAAGAAATTATTCCTAATTTCTAGTCTAAATCTGCCTCTCTCCAGCTTATATCCCTTCCCCCTTGTCCTATTGCCGTGATCTTTTATGAATAGTCCCTCTCCAGCTTTTTTGGAGGCCCCTTTCAGGTACTGCAAGGTTGCTACAAGGTCTCCTCAGAGCCTTCTCTTCTCCAGGCTGAAAAACCCCAACTCTCGCAGACTTTCCTCATGTTGAAGGTGCCCCAGCCCTCTGATCATCTTTGTAGCTCTCCTCTGGACGCGTTCCAATAGTTCTGCATCCTTCTTGCGTTGAGGATTCCAGAACTGGATGCAGTACTCCAGATGAGGTCTCACAAGAGAGGAATGGAGGGGCAGAATCCCCTCCCTCGCCCTGCTGGCCACGCTTCTTTTGATGCAGCAGGGAATTTGGTCGGCTTTCTGGGCTGCAAGCACACATTGCCGGTTCATATCGAGCTTATCAATCAGTGCCCCAAATCCTTCTCCTTAAGGCTGCTCTTAATCACATCATCCCCCATCCAGTATTGAAAGCTCGACCTTCCATTTCCCCATCTTGCTTGAACATTCCATAATATTTCCTGTGCAATCTTGAAATGCCCTTGCTCCCCGTGGTGGTCCCTAAGGTCTAAGGCTCCTTAGAGCAGCCCATGAAGGTGAGCTGGGGCTCATCTCTGTGATCATATCATTGGGGGTCTCCATATCCATGTGTTTCAGGGGTCTTCATGGTGGGAGATGAGCCTTTGTGACTCTAGTCACTCACCTACAGCTCCCCAGGAGCAGCTGTTCAGGGTGTTATTGTGGTCCTCTCCCACTGATCCTCTATGCATGGGGACCAGCTTCTTACGACAGAACCTAAGACAAAGAACTATTAAATTATTTACATAAGTGGATCAATTACTTCACTGAAAGCTTTCTGGCGTTTCTTGAAAATGTATTTTCAGTTATCAAAACCTCAATTGACAAAAGCTAGATTTGAAAGTAGTCACATGAGGAATGCCATCTACCTACACATTTCCTAAAATGTGCTCTCTTGTTTCTTTGTAAAAGCACTAATCCAGAGGAAATTTATTCACTGTAACATCTGAAGTGTTTCTGCCTACAAGGACCGATAAACAGAACCTAGGTGAGTACAAACTTCCCATTTGCATGAATACTTTAAGAAGCCAAACCAAATATTTGAGGGCAAGTTGGCAAAACCAAATCTGCTCTGATGTAGCTGAACTCCTAAGTAAAATTTCTATTTATATTCTTTCATGCTTATTTTAATAGGAAGTTCTTATTTTTATAAAAATATAGAACAGTGACCTGTTAGCAGAGTCATTATTTAGTTACAGAAGAAGCTTTATTATGAGGATCCATTGTAGAAAGCTTTTTACTTAAACTGGAATTCTGTACTCCAAATATTATATCATAGCGCACAAGGCCACCAGAGAAAAATAAAACACGTCTTAGCCTTGCAAAGAAGAATGATTACAATGTATGAATTGGTCATATAAAAAGTGATAGACTCCCTAAGGTCTGAGGAACTTAAGTTGCCTTGCTGAAGAGCTAGATTGTTTTCAGAAACTAAGATACATTATTTATAATGTAAAGAATAACTGAAAAAATTACTGATCCAAACATATCTAAGTTGCAGATGACAAATCACAATTTCATAAGGCATTATGACTTAAAAAAATACTTGCTTTTAGGAGATTGTTTAGCTAAGTAAATGTTCATAGCACAGATATATTAAAAAAACCCTCATTACTTTCACATACTTCACCTCTTCTTTTTCTTTTTCATTGGAAGCTCTTTTATACAACGGTTTGATCTAAGAATGATGGAATCATAGGATCATTTAGTTTGGACCTTTAAGATCATTGAGTCCAACCGTAAACCTAACACTGCCAAATCCTGCAGTAAACCATGTCCCTAAGCGCCACATCTACCCATCTGTTAAATACCTCCAGGGATGGTGAGTCAACTGCTTCCCTGGGCAGCATCTACCAGTGCTTCACAACACAATCAGTGAAGAAACTTTTCCTAATATCCATCCAAACTTCCCCTGGGACAACTTGCAGATATTTCTTCTCATCCTATCACTTGTTTACCTGGGAGAAGAGACCAGTACCCACCTTGCTACAACCTCCTTCCAGGTAGTTGTAGAGAGCAATAAGGTCTCCCCTCAGCCTCAGATCCTTTCCTGCTGGGCATCTTTCCAGCCATTTGTCCCCAAGCCTGTAGCGCTGCATGAGGTTGTTGTGTCACAAGTGTAGGACCCAACACAGCTTTGTTGAAACCTGTACAGCCCATTAATCCAGCCTGTCGAGATCACTTAAGCAGATCAACACTCACACTCAGCTTGGTGTAATCTGCAAATTCACTGAGGATGCCCACGATGATTGAGAAAGTTATTAAACAGAACTGGCCCCAACACTGAGCCCTGGGGATCACCACTTGAGACCTATCACCAGCTGGATTTAACTCCATTCATGAAATCTCTTTGGGCCCAACCATCCAGCCAGATTTTTTCCTTGAGAAATGTATACCCATCCAGTCCATGAGCAGCCAGTTGCTCTAGGAGAATGCTGTGGGAAGCAGTGCCAAAGCCTTCACTAACGTCTAGGTAGACAACATCCACAGGCTTTCCCTCATCTACTAAGTGGGTCACCTTGACAGAGAAGGAAATCAGGTTAGCTAAGCAGAATCTACCTTTCATAATCCCTTGCTGACTGGGTCTGATCTCCTGTTGTTGTACATGCCATGTGATAATACTCAAGTTGATCTGTTCTGTAACATTCCCTGGCACCGAGGTCAGACAGGCAGGTCTGTAGTTTCCTGGATCCTCTTGTCTGGCTCTTCTTGTGGATGGGCATCACATTTGCTAATCTACAGCCAAGCAGGACCTCCCCAATTTACCAGAACTGCTGATAAATGTTGCAGAGTAGCTTGGCGAGCACTTCTGCCAACTCTCTCAGTCTCCCCCTTTATTTTTGTCAAGGCCAGTTCCCAATCCAAGTCTTAACAAGTTACATCCACCTACATATATGTTTTCAGTCACTATCGTGCCTACAGTGTCTTATCATCATTACAAGGCTTTCTGCTGACAGTATTCTCCAAGACAGAAATGCACTGCTATGCATGTTTTATGAGGCTTTGAGCAACCTGATCTAGTGGAAAGTGTGTCCCTACCCATGGCAGGAGGGTGGCTTTGGGTGATCTTTAAGGTTTCTTCCAACCCAGATATTTCTATGATTCTATGAACATGTACATAGCAAAACAGGCACTAGGCTTGGCGAAAAATGTATTAAATACACTCACAAATTGATTTTGATTCTGTTGAATCGTTCTTGTTGAAGTACAGAACTCGAGCTTTTCCCCTTGCTTGCCTGCACTTTGAGCTGTCATCGTTCTGTTGCCACACAAGCTTTGAAGAATGGTCTCTGTGCACCCAGAAAGGATTCAGCAAAGCCTTTTAATACTTCCCTGAAATCAGTGGGATAACTTGAGGTGCAGAGCTGCTCAAGGTGAGCACCCTGAGGAGCTGTAGGTTTCAGGGGCACCCTCCAACACCCACTGCAATTGTCAGGAAACCATTCACTGACCACAGTGGTACTTGGTTCAAGTTCGTTTTCACTTTAACTTGCAAAAGACATGAAATACAAGCAGTAGTAAACAATGGAAGTAATTCACCCTTTTTTGCTCAAGAAAGACACCTCAAAAGGTCCACAATTGCAGTGTATGGACATCAATTAACGGAGGAAGCCGTTCCTTGGCTAAGGAGGCATTCTGCAATTTCGGAAAAACAGTGAAACCCCAGTGTCTGAAGGGAGCCTTCCACTACCTGAAGAAAGCCGTGGAGGGACTATTTACAACAGCATGTAGCGACAGGACTAGGGGCAATGGGTATAAACTGGAGTGGGGCAGATTTAGACTAGACATGAGGAAGAATTTCTTCACGATGAGGGTGGTGAGGCACTGGAACAGACTGTCCAGGGAAGTTGTGGCTGCCCCATCCCTGGAGTGGTACAAGGCCAGGTTGGATGGGGCCCTGGGCAGCCTGATCTAGTGGGAGGTGTCCCTGCCCTTGGCAGCGGCGTTGGAACTAGATGATCTTTAAGGTCCCTTCCAACCCAAGCAATTCTGTGATTCCATGAACCAAAATTTAAGCTCAGGGATTGCTGGAAGCTGCAGAGGGAGCAAAGGTGCTACAGAGTCTGGAGCACTGCAGCACAGGTCTGTGTGCCAAGCCAAGCTACAAGGAGGTTTAATAGTCTTGAAATGATAAAAGGACCTGTCGTTTAAGAAGATGTATCACATCCGTTATAGTACAGCAAAAAGCTTGGCCCAGATCAGCAAAATATAAGAATAAGTGAAAGAAGGAAAACATGTATCTGGTTCAAACGAATATGAATGATCAAATGAAGACAGCTGCCACTTTACATCTCCCAAACTCATACTAATCCATCAGAAATCACCTCAGGTTATGCAGTTAACAAGATCTCTTCCTCACAGACATCTCACTTTGCCCATCTAAGTGTGAGAGAATAAACGGAAAGCTTAGCAAAGGTTTCATTTACTTAACTAAAACTAAGGGTCTGTTTTATCTATAGTAGGAAGCAATCACCTTTCAGTCAGGGTTATCACCCTTTACCACGCTGCTCTATGCTGAGCAGATCGCTCCGTGGCATCACACGGGAGAGCAGTATGGCAGTTAATAGAATCATAGAATCATAGAATAACCAGGTTGGAAGAGACCCACTGGATCATCGAGTCCAACCATTCCTATCAGTTGCTCATGTCCGTGACAAAGCACGGAGGGGAAGCCGTGGAGACAAGGGAAGCAACACAGACAGTGTTAGTCACGCCAGGAGGCAGGCAGAGGAAACGGAGCGGGAACGGAAACAAACAAGCAAACCCAGCTCAAGGCTGAGCTGTGCCCAGAACAAAGACCCAACTACAAAACAATTTATAGCTCTGTAAACAAGAAAGGAAAACATTCTGCAGTTGGAATCAGGGAAACAGCTGTGTCTGGTGCTGTGTTCTCACACCCTCCCAGCTAGTGACATCCCCTTGGTGTCGTTTCACAAACATGCACTGAATTTCCCTGGAAGGGAGGCAGTGACCAGGACCAAGGATGATGGCACTGACTTAGCCTGCATCAGGACCTGTGAGAAACCTGGTGCAGGTCAACAAGCATTGGTGCACCTGACTTGGGTTTCAGCAGCCATGCCAGGGTGGCTTGGGGCTCCGCATCCTTTGCATTTCCCATTCCGACTCATATTCTCAATCCTAAATGGAAAAAAGCAAACTTCATAGCACTGAGTGACCTATGGGGTTTGGTGATGACTCACTGGGGTTAGGAAGGCAAAAGTTGTTTAGCTCAGAAGGCACTTGGCAAACTGTAGTCTGGACCACAAAAAATGTATTCCCCTCCAAAGATATCAAGAAGTATCACCTGAATCTCAGTGAAAAAGAGGCTGAAATGTGAAATTGTTTTGCTTCCAAGTCTGAGGACACAGCTTTTCAATGCCTGAAGGATCTATCTCATATAATGAGATAAAAACAAAACAGTAAAACCTTGGTTAAGGACAAAAGGCAATGACTTAATAACTTGGCTACAGGACACTGCCCTAGGAATTGAATGTTTTACACTTTGCATATTCTTTCAAAGCACCTCTAACTCACATTGCCAGGGATTTAGTAGCAGGCAGAACAACAGGCAAACTTGATCCCATTCACCACTTCCCACATTCACAGCTGCTCACCCTCTGTGGTCATTAGTTTTTCCACTGGCTTCATGGCATCCAGGTGTCACCACAGCCCACAAACAGTGTTGCAGAACCCACCTCAGGCCCAAGAATAAACCTGTAACATGTAGAGTCATGCAATGTTCACACCATCAATGAAGTTCCTTGCAGGACCTAATTGGCTATATTATTTCAGTGCTTTTTTGAAAAAAATGAGGTCACCTCAATTTCTTGCATCAATGGAAATCTCCCTTCTCCCTCAAATGACATATTTTTCTTTCTGCTCTTAGAAAAGTTTATGTCAGTTCTTGGAAACCAGACCACAGTCCCATGGCAGATACAGACTTCAGATCTTTCTGGAGACACATCAGACTGTCTAAGCACCATTCTAGTCCTTATGCGCCCTGCCCAGCTGCAGCCTAACTTTACAGCACCCTAGACAGACAACAACACCCATTAGATGCCTAAGTTCATATGTGTGCAGATTTTCCAGTCAAATGTCCCTGCTGAACTTCTCACAGGCTTAGTGCCCTGCTGCTGACCCTGTTTGTGGCTGAACATTGTCAGTGGCTTTCCTGTCCCCGCAAAACACAGCCAAGTAAATCTCTTGGAGCAGGTTCAATCCAAGAGCTCAGTGACTTGAAGTAACAATTATTAGGGGTGTATACTCTACTTTCCTTCTCTGTAAGGAAATGTGGGAGCATAAGCAGCAAGCAAGCTATGGATTATTGAAGTATCCCCCAGCAGAGATTATGGGAAAGGAGGAAGGTCACAGAACACTTGTGGGCCATATTAGCAATAGCTTTTGGTGTTCTTCATCATAAAGGTTGATCTGGACCAAGCTCCAGCAGCCAAAGAGGATGCATTGACTGGGAACGTCAAATGCAGCTGGGTGTCCATTACTTTTAAATGGCAGGGATTCATGAGAGGTCCTCTTCTATTACACATTTAACTTACTGATTTCTCTGAAGATTCCCTCCTTACATACCTGCATGTCTTCCTATGTTTCAGAAAGGACTCCACATGCTGTACTGAAGGCAGAGCGTTTTCCTGGCTGGCAGTAATAGCTGGTCACTGTAGCAGCTAAGGTTCTGATTGATTCTGTCAAAGGAAATGCACTAGAATTATTACAATTTAACACAGAAGTCTCAAAAATCAAGAAGAAGACAACTAAGTGTCAGAAGAGAAAGAGCCTATACTTCAGTGCTGACAATTGTAAGAATATTCTGCATTCATTTGAAGGGGGAGGAACAGGAAAAAAAAAAAGAAAAGGAAAAAAAGACTGAATCTCAACCTGGTGTTTTAGTGTGATTTTCCTTTTGTGAGATTTACCAGACTCTAAAAAACCTCCCAAGGGAACTGATGGCAGCTCCGTCAATTGGGTAATATAACTGCTGCATTCAACACCTCTAGTAAAGTCTGAGAACCTATCTGAACTGAGTCCAACCCTGGTTACGTGTTCCTAGAGAAAGCAGAATACTTAATAAAGCTGCCAGAATATTTACCTAATTTTTGCAGATTTAATGCCTCTAAGTTGAATAAACATGCCATGTGGTTGTAATCCAAAGTATCCATTTTATGTTTTGAACTAGAGCTGTTCCCTGGAGTATGGGAAAACCTGTAAATCACTTTCTTTATTTCCACCCCCATAGCTGTTTCCTGCTTCTTCTTTCCAAGCCCTCCATTTAAGTAGGTGTTGGACTCCTAAGTAGATCTTTGCTGTGCTTGCACATTCAACATCTGGGATCATAGAAGCCAATGATCACCACTCAGCTTATGATTTATAGATTCCAGGGGAGACAAATAAAAGAACTCATAATGGTTGTTAAAACTGGTCATACAAATGCTGTAATGAACATCTGGCACCTGTCTATTCACATGTGTACATAGGAAAATTGAGTCAGAAACATTCAAAAGTGATCTGCAGTATCATTTCAGTAAATCTCTTGGAAGATTAAAGAATAACATCAAATAATATCTGATCTCACATAGCATATTTCATCAGTAGGGCTTGAAGTGTTTTACAATGTATGTATCAGAAGCTCACAATTTAAAATGAAGAAACAAATGCATGAACTATTTGGTAATATAGAGGGGTTATGAAGAAGGTGTACCCTTGGCCCTCATGCAGAAGTTGCTCATGTGAAACTAGATTTCATATTTAGGAGCTATTTTTCATATATCCTTTTCTAGAAATTAGTTCCTACCAGCTCTGGTAAGCTTTAACCACAGCGGATTCATCATCCCCATTCAAGATAGAACTGACTCACTAATTCCAAGCATAATCAGCTTGCAAGAGTCTGGGTGTATCTGCTTCCAGGTGACTGGGGAAACCTGCTTGTGAACTGGTAGATCTGTCTCACTGCAGGCTGACACTGAGAGCTAATTCATCCCGAATCCACTCTCACACTGAAATCTTGGTTAACCTGATGGCTGCAAGCCTGGTGTGACCCCGCTGCTCTGTGCCCCCAGCCCTCTGCTGAGCACAGGGGAACCGAGAACCATCGTAACTTCAGTCAAGCATCTCATACATAAAGACAGGAGATTATATGTATCTGGATACACTGTAAAATTTGAGGACTGTGAACACCCCCTTCACTTCAGTATAAACCCTGAATTTAAACTCTGCTGCTGGTACAGATTTAGCCTTGCTGCTGATACTTGCTTTCACCATTGTTTGTGACGAAAACAATGGTGAAAAAACCCCACATTTGTTTCTTGGAGTGGCTTGAGACTATTCCTGCTTAGTATTTAGGAAAACTTTTATAATTTAAAGCAGGACAATTCACTGAAGGGTACACCTGAGGACCCTATAGGATGTCTCCAGCCCTGAAGCCCAAGCAACTCATGTTGTGAGAAGACTCCAAGCAGGTAGAAAATTGCAAAGATTTTGAGCAGTGTGTGGCTTGCAAGCACGGACAGGGCTGCGTAGGTCAGGCTAATGTTCATCTCGAAGTACAGTTTCTAAACTGAGCTTTACTTTTCAGTGAATGAATATACCACATTGTATCTTCAGACATACTGCATACCCTGACCTAATATTGTTCTTTGTGTCGACCTCCAAGACCTACCTTAAGTTCAGGGTTTTTTTTCAGTCAAATCTCCTACATAATCTGTTTTGTCTACTCGTGGTTAAGCACTGAACACACCCAGTATATTGCAAACTACCTTTCTGTTTACCTCTCTGGCTTACCTTGGGATATGTTCCTATGTAACTATTGATGGAAGTATTTCTACAAACAGTACAGCAAATTTAAAAAAAACTATTTTACCTGTATTTTGATGACAAATGATAATGCCTCTTTGACTTCTGGAATGCTTTATTTTACTATAGATAGGACTTTGATAATTTTTTTATGTCTTGAATTGGAAGTCTAATCCAAGATGGTTTTCTGAGCTTCTTTAGAGGTAGTGAAAAAAAAAAAAAGCCTATCCAGAGAGCAATTTGTGGTATTTTGAATGATCCTCCCTTTTGTGTCCAAGGGAAACTAAGATTAACTGAAATAAGGTGCTTTGCATGCGTGGAATTGAGGGACCTGACTTTCATTCATCTAGATGACTGCCAATAGAGTTTGTTCATATCTGCCCATTTTTTAGCTTGTTACCAGATCTAGGGTAAGAAATCTCCTTTTCCATGTTATTTTACTTTTTTAGAAAAACCCTCAAAGCTTCAAATATTTCTGAACAACGGGAGGGCTCTTGGTTCCTGTACTATGTTCGATTCTTTGCCTTTCAACCGTTATTTAGAAGACGGGTAGTTGAGGTACTTAGGGATATGGCTTAGTAGTGAACAGGTATGGTTGGACTTCATGATCTCAAAGGTCTTTTCCAACCCAGAGATTCTATGATTCTATGATATAATCACTATCTTGAACTTATTTCTTGTTATATATAAAGTAAACATGAATATGATCAGAACTGAACAGGGAAAACAAATAAGGGAATAAGATATAGTTTCTTTTGCTATGCTTCCATACTTGTAAAAGTTTATCATTCTTCTCTCTATTTAACACTACAGGATCAGGCTAAAATTTGGTTGCCTCAAATCTTCTTTTATTACCACTACACTATATTTCTTTTTGTTTACTGAGAAACCTATAGAAAAGTAACAAATTAATTTCTTTCTGAGAACTGCAGGAGCTCAGGACAATTGATTTAATCACAGCTCCTGGTTCTTACTCTATTAGCCTGATTCTACACTAGCACTTCTGTGGTGAGGACTTAGAAACAAGCTTCCTACATCCCAAACTTGTTTTGGGTTTTGAGTTAATTTGTTTTTCAATGCACAGCTTTGACAAAGAAAAATGCATGGCTGTGCTCATTGTCAGCTTTGCCTTCACTGCGTTATTAATTTGAAGCAATATATTTTGTGTGCACAAACTATTCAGTTTACCTGATTTTGTTTACTGTTATGTTACCTTTGAATCAAACTCAGACTAATTTTTCTACATTTTTTACATCACTAGCATTTCATTTCCTTCTGTACACCTGTTCTTTTCCCAGGTACACACAATTCTGAGCAGAAGATGTGCCCATTTCAATGGAAGCAATATCACTACTAATGCACTTATTTTGAGTGTCCATCCTTAGCTCCATAAAACATATCGAGCTATCTACATGCAGTTTAAATTCCCTCTACAGTGATTATCTTGAAAAAAGGCCTTCAGAATTGCCAGTCCCTTATGGTGTAAGAGGCAACTAAATTACACTGTTAAAAACACTCTTCTTTTTCTTTTTTTGCCAATTTCCACATACTAAAAACATTCAAATGCCTGCGAAACTGTTCCAATGGAAAGAGTTGAAACTCCTCTGGGATGAATAGGGAATGATCAGGAGGAGACATTAAAAAGGCAAACAAAAAAGTATCGAAGAAAATGCAGATTACTGAGAACTAGTCCAGTGGCAACATGTAGAAATGCCCTTCCCGGTCACTGACCTCCAGATGAGCTAGAAGAGCAGTAAATAAAGTTAAATTAAAAATTAAGATTCAGCTGGTATTCACATTGCTGATGAGACTGGCTTTTCTCAGATGAATTCATGTATTACAATTCAGACCAGCATGGATCAGCAAGTGTTAACACAAAGAATATTTTCATTCTTCTTTCGAATAGTACAAAGTTCCCAGATCATCCACAGATGAGGGATCTATAGTAGTTTAAATGCACAAATTGTGATGGAAAAACATGCTTGTAGATGATCTTGTAAAGTACAGGTAGTTTGTAATCAACACTATTTAGCACTCACAGGTTAATCCTGTGTTAAATCAACCTGATTTCACAACAGTATCCTATCAAGTTTATTTGCCAAATATCACATCAACGGGCAGAATGGAAACTTTAAAGCAAGGAGGGAAATGACTTGTTGGTCTAGGATTGTACATAACTACTTATCTGTGATGTTGTAGAGAGTTTGTGTCTTAGATTTTTCTATTTGATCAGTCTTAGATTGTTAATTAGTCACTCAAGAAAAAAAATTCTGAGCAAAATCTGAGTAAAAAAACCATCTTGTTTCTCAGGGGTGACAAGTTTCCTTGGTATTGAGGTCCTCCCACAAATGGCTGAGAGAATACTTAGTGCTGTTCACCTCTAGACATTAATTCACTCTATATCTTTGTGCTTTAACAAATCTTGAAACTGTCCAGGAGCCTGTCCATGCATGAAGCCCTAATGAAACCATGATGTAATCTGGTGCTCCCATGGTGGCCTCTCTCTACTACCCATGCTCTGGCTCTGCTACTGGGGGCAGCAGAAGCTGCATTGTTGCCCACCTCCATTCTCACAGTTTGATGCAACATTGTGCTGTCATGTCGTGCCCCAGCAGCATCACAGCTGTGTTCACTTCTGCCATTCCCCAGTTCCGTAATTTCGATGCTATATGAATATCTGCATGACAGAATTTCATACTGCCCCTTGACTTCCCTCAGCTGGAACCATTTTATGGACAAAAATTTGTATCTTATTGCCCCTATAAGAATATGAATGCACTTAATACAATGTTTCACAAAATGTTTTGCTCATCAACTTTTCATTGATTGCGTTTGTTGGGTAATGGTCTGGAGTTTTGATCTTTCCTTTCATTACTCTCGCAGAATCATGTCTTAGCAGTGGGACTGACAAGAAAAATAGTCCCTATAAGAGTGTGAAGGGCCATGTGGGATCCTGGTTATGCAGCTGTGCATAGCTCTCTTCTGTTTCATTCTGGAAGGCTGCAGTGCTAGCCTTTCATCTCTGGAGGAAATGCAGTAAGGAAATACTTAGCATTTTGCAATCATAATACAACTCTCCTTTGTTGTTCACATTGTGTGAATGAACCTGGAAGGACTTGAGGATCTGACTCCCCAGAACTCTTGCTACACAATAGAGGTAAATCACGGTTTCTAGGCTCCAGGAGCTAATGCCCGTGCAGACTAATCCATTGATTAGTCTGAGTCCAGAGGAGGGCTGCAAGATAGTCAGAGGGCTGGAACACTTCCCATACCAGGACAGGCTGAGAGTTGATCTTGTTCAGCCTGGAGAGGAGAAAGCTCCAAGGAGACCTTAAAGCGACATTCCATTACCTGAAGATGGCCTACAAGAAAGCTGAGGAGGAAATGTTTACAAAGGCTTGGAGTGATAGAACTAGGATCAATGGCTATAAACTCAAGAGGACCAGGTTTAGACTAGAAATAAGGATGAATTTCTTCACGAAGAGAGTGGTGAGGCACTGGCCCAGGTTGCCCAGGGGAGTTCTGGCTGCTCCATCCCTGGAGGTGTCGAAGGCCAGGTTGGATGGGGCCTTGGGCAGCCTGGTCTGGTGGGAAGTGTCCCTGCCTGTGGCAGGGTTGTTGGAACTGGATGATATTTGGGGTCCCTTCCAACCCAAACTATTCTATGATTCTATGATTTTGTGCATTGCTCACAAATAAAGCCTCTTTTTACGCTTTGTCCCTTTACATCAAGCTTCTACATATTAAAAGCTGATTTTCTGATTCTTGTAATTTGTATGAGATGGATTCAGTAGGATTATTTTTTCCTGTCTTTAATAACTTCCTCATCAGCTCAGCTTACTATGTTCCAAACCCACAGCAAAAGTATCCTTCAGCATTTCACTTTATCTTCCTGTGGAAAGAAAACCTCACATCTGATTCTACCCATGTCTGAAAAAGATGGTGGTTTATTTTACTGCTGCAGAATGACAGCATATGAATATAGAGACTTACTAAATGACATTCACACATGAACAAGAAACTGCAAATATTGGCACTGTCACAGAAAAGCTGTCAGGGAAAGATCATGTCATAAACTAAGAGAAGCTACAAATCAAATTAGATGCAGAGCATACTGAACACACAACCAATAGCTCAATGGTTCTTTCCTTTTAAGAAACCTGAAGTCGCTATTTTTCATATGCTAAAAAACACACTCAATTCAAATATTACACTTATTAATTATTTAAAATGATTAATTGCTTTTAAGAGCATGCTACATTTCTAAGCTGTGCATGTACCAGATGGTGATAGATACATCATGTGCATAAGTATCATGATAACTGGCAAACTTTTGACATTGTGAAGTCTATAATAATTTTTTATTTATTGAAGTATCTACTGATCATCCATTAAACACTTATACATTCATTTATACATGAAGGTTTAATAAAAAGCATGTAAAAATGCCTCCTTTTATAGTTTTGTAGTAATGACACAGAATATAGCTTGAATTAGTATTTATTAACTTCTACTATGGAGCAGTGTAGTACATTTTATGATATGATTTGAAAAGAATATAATATGAAGGGATTTTTTAGCAGAGCTGAAAAGGAAAACACAGCGTGTTGGCATTCGTGCTGATTTTTTATCACTGAGAACTACACTGTGAGACTGGAGGAAAACTAGGAAAAAAGAATAGACTTTCTTCTCTATGGGTAATCCTATCACCAACCAGAAGAAGTAACACAAGATCTGGTCACCCTGTTGTTCATCAGACCTGTACAGGAATTTTAAAGCAATAAAAAACTCCCAGAAAACACAAATAACAATGTGAATTCGGAGGCACTGTGCAGTCTCTAACAGGGGGCTTTCTCTTACATGTTTTGATATACCCTTCAGATTTAAAGTCATTGTAATATTTTGTGTTTTCTAGGAAGCTTTTATTCCAGAAGCTCAAAGCCTTTTAAAAACAAAAATAGTGGATAATTACATATTTGCATTACCGTTTCACAGACTGGCAAAAGAAACCAGCACCTTGCTCAAAGTCACACAGATAGTTGAGACAGAAGGGCTGCCTTGGGTATTTTAAGCAGTGATTCAGAGCAAAGCTTTAGTAGATGCTTCAGTTGTCAAATGTCTTCATGCCAGTGGAGATCAGTAAGATGCATTCCCGATTGCCAAGCTTCCCCAGCCAGCTCCTGCCCAGCCTCAGGACTGTCATGCCTCCCTCCTTCCTCAGATGTGATGCAGATGTCAAAAGAAAGCAGTTTCATCTCTCAGCTGCTGTTTATGCTGCATATTATTTCCCTTAATGATATGTCAGGCACAGTTACATCCCAAGGTCCCCAGATGACACCCAATGTGCCACTCACAGCCACACAAAAGAAGGAGAAATGCTACATGTCTGCAGAGAAACAGGCAGTTAACTCCTGTAATTTACATTTCACCCTTACACCCAACAGACTACAAATAAGATAATTTAATTTAAAAGTGTGTTTACATGGTTTAAGACAAAGCAAATATACAAGAGCTGCCTAATTAGGCAGAAGCTAGGGCTATACAGATGTTTTCATCTGTTCTCATGACATCACAAACATTGAACAACCCCATCCCAGAAACTGGCAGGTCATGTTTTAGTGTTCATTATAATTATATAACAGATAGCTCTTTGGAAAACAACCCTTATTAATGAACCTTAAATAAACACCTCCCCGAGGGGGTGTTAAAGCATGGTGTACTCATTGTGAATAGGGCACTAGTCAGATGGGATTCAAAGATTCTCATGTAGGCGCATAAAAAAAGCTCATAAAATGCATGTTTATGCTTCAGTCTTTGTTATAGAAGTGCTTGTGGGAGATGCATGGAGATACTTGTAGTCTATTAAATAAACCTTTATTCTAGTTTTCTGTAAGATACTGTTCTAGAAACTGTGCGATACAATGGGTCTGCAAAATGTAGGTGTAAATCATTTGCATTTTTACAATTTAACATTCGTCCAGTAAAGATTTTAAATTCTTTCTGTCAAAGTTCAGGTTAATATTATTTGTTAGATTCATTTTTTCAGTATGCTACTGTAGGATACTACAGGCAGTAGTTTGTTTACAGTTCCATGGTTACAGCTCTTACAGATTCTTAGTTGTGCTCGTAGACACAAACATGGTGAAATAGCTAAATAACAGTTTCCATTGTCAAAAAGGCCAGTGAGCTGCCCGAGTCCCTCTGAAAGCCCTGGATTTCTGCATCAGTTCTGATTATGGACACTTACTATCTTTCATCCCAGATAGCTACATTAGTTTAGAAACAGTACACTCTTGTGGCCTTGGATCTGTCTTCAGTGCTTAAAGTTATTACTTAAACCTCTTTGCCTGGATATTAAAAGCTCTGGCTAATAAGTCCCATTGACTTGGGAAGAAGCTTTAGGTGCTTCGCACATTTCAAAATGTCAGGCTTCTTTTACCTAAATACTAATTAAATATTTCAGACTTATTCTGCGTTATTGAAGAATATCCAAAGCCAAACAAAAGATATTTTTATCTGATAGCCTTCTCATACATAGAGCTAAAAATGACATTTGAATCTTTCCCATAAACACTCTTTCAACCTAAATCCTTCTCACAGCCTTCTTTGACAACCAAACCCAGTCTTTCACTCCAAAAAAACCCACTGTTATATGCTTTGTAGAGGCTTTCCTGTTTGTCAGAGACCTTCAAAGTGAGAACCACTGCTCTAACCTAAGCAGCAGGAGAAATTCTTTGCTGACAATATACACTGAGGGAATAATAAGTCATCTGAGTAAATGCCAATATCTTGAATTCAGATATGTTGTGGTCTTAGACTCTTCTCGATGTCATCTTGGCCGGTATCAGAAACAGCATGGCCAGCAGCATGATCCACAGAAGTGATTCTGTTCCTGTACTCGGCACTGGTGAGACCACACCTTGAATACTGTGTTCAGTTTTGTGCCTCTCACCACAAGAAGGATCTTGAGGCTCTGGAGAGAGTCCAGAGAAGAGTGATGAAGCTGGTGATAGGGCTAGAGAACAAGTCTTATGAGGAGCAGCTGAAGGAACTGGGGTTGTTTAGCCTGGAGAAGAAGAGGCTGAGGGGAGACCTTAGCACTGCCTACAACTACCTGAAAGGAGGTTGTAGAGAGGTTGATATTGGTCTCTTCTCCCAAGAGACGGGTAATAGGACAAGGGAGAATGGCCTCAAGCTGCATCATGGAAGGTTCAGATTGGACATTAGAAAATTTTTTTCTCCAAAAAGATCATCAGGCACTGGCAGAAGCTGCCCAGGTAGGTGGTTAAGTCAACATACCAGGGGTATTTAAAAGACAGGTAGATGAGGTACTTAAGAATATGGTTTAGTGGCAGATAGGTATGCTTGGACTCAATCATCTCAGAGGTCTTTTCCAACTTGGTGATTCTATGATTCTATAATTGTTGAAGAAATTAGTATCTCTAGTGTTTCTCTGGTAGATTTTATTCTCAGTAGATCTCTAGAATTTACTATCTGATCAACATTACTGATTACCTTTTACCTCAGGTCATTATGAACACACTAGAGAGACCAACTCAGCTGCAGTTGTCAATCATAGAATCATAGAATCATAGAATAGTTTGGGTTGGAAGGGGCCTTAAAGGTAATCTAGTTCTAACCCCTCTGCCATGGGCAGGGACATCCCACTAGACCAGGTTACCCAAGCCCCCATCCAACCTGGCCTTCAACACCTCCAGGGATGGAACATCCACAACTTCCCTTGGCAACCTGTTCCACTGTCTCACCACTCTCATGGTGAAGAAATTATTCCTTATATCAAGCCTAAATCTGCCCCTCTCCAGCTTATATCCATTCCTCATCATCCTATCACCACAAGACTTTATGAATAGTCCCTCTCGAGCTTTCTTCTAGGCCCCTTTCAGGTACTGGAAGGTCGCTATAAGATCTGCTTGGAGCCTTCTCTTCTCCAGGCTGAAAAAGCCCAACTCTCGCAGACTTTCCTCATGTTGAAGGTGCCCCAGCCCTCTGTCATCTTTGTAGCCCTCCTCTGGACCCGTTCCAACAGTTCCATATCTTTCTTATGTTGAGGATTCCAGAACTGGTCACAATACTTCAGATGAGGTCTCACAAGAGAGGAATAGAGGGGCAGAATCCCTTCCCTCGACCTGCTGGCCATGCTTCTTTTGATGCAGCAGGGGATTTGGTTGGCCTTCTGGTCTGCAAGTGCTCATTGCTGGCTCATGTTAATGGTAGGGTTGTCTACAGCTAGGTAGGATTAATCCCTCTTGTTCTTCTGATGGATGATGTAGAAAAACCCAGGCAGCTGCCCTACAATGAAGCAAAGCCTTTCAAGAAGGAGAACATTTGTCTAAAGAGGAGCTACTTTAATATTCTGCCTTTTAATAGGTAACAATGAATACTAGTATAAAAGAAGGTAGAAGACTATGCATAGCAGAGTTACAAATGCCAGCAAGAATATGCTGAAGTATTACATAATAGGACCATCATTAGTACACGTTTTTGGTAGGGCTGAAAATGTTGTAGGAAAATATTTGTGATCATCACAGACACACTTGACTAAGCAACCTACCTCTTCCACGTTACTGCCAACCTTGGCCGCAAAATAGTTACAACGAGGACAAAAGTGCCTTAACACAGGAGTTTCTGCTTTAAGTAATGTGGGAAATGCAATTCAGGCTTAATATTTTGTGTAATTCACTCTTACTAGTCTCGAACACCATAGTGTTTAAAAAACACAAGTTAAGCCTACATATTCAGAGGGAACCTTTGAAGAAACAAATATGTGTTTTGAGTATTTGAGATTACATTTGACTCTTGAGTTTATATCTTTGCAATAACAAAACCTAAGAAAATTTGTATATGAAAAATTAAAATAATATTACAATCGCTTGATTTCATCACCTGGTTCTTTTTACAACAATGTACAACTATTTCAAATCCTCAGGTCTAAATAGCTGAACGACTATTTTGTCTTGGAATCAGAAACACCCCGAAGTGGTACATTTTGAAAAAACATCTAACATGCCTTTGGGTGCTGTAAGATCATAAATGTAACACATCCAACACTGTGAGAGCAGCCAAGTCAGTAAGTGCAAAGGAAAGCTTTGGTATGAACCTTTTTACTATTCATGTAAACATTATTTTTTGGTAGCCACAGCCTCTCTGTGCACTATGATAACTTGTTTTGTTTATTTTGAAGCTGATAGGAAACTTAGTCAACAACGTTGACAATGACAATATGAGAACATTCCACAGACCTTCGAGACATGTCAGAAACTAGCTTTGACCTTGTTATGACTACAGCAGGATCTTAACTTATTTAGCAGTGTGATACAAGTAAAAATAATGCAAATGTGTACATGCAAATGAAACTTTTCTTATCTGACAAACTGGTTGGATCTTGCCAATATCTATGCTGGAGGGAACATTTGAAATTATGCTACCCATGACTGTGTATTAAGTTTACACAATTGGATCCCAAACATACAATCTATACATATTATAGCTAACCCTTCCTTATAAAAATTCCTGAGATGTGCAGATTTTACTTACTGGCAGTGATTGAAGGAAGAACAGTAAAAAAAGTATTTCAAAATTGAATGTGGTTTACGTACTTCACTTAGAGTCCCTGACATGTCTCGCTGAAATAATGAACTATCTGCTAGGATGGAGCTTCAGAAAATCTTGTCACTGTTGTGTAAGAACCGATGAGGACTCAAAACAGTTTTAAAGCCAAGAAAATACAGAAAAGATTCTGAACATCATCAAATTGGATTTTGGTAAAAGGAAACCATCTAGAATAATTTCTCTATCTTTACATAATAAACTGAATTTTTCTTTTAATTACTTCTGGGTTATTATCGTACTGGAAAGGTTTGTTCCATATGCAGCACCACTGAGTTGTCTATCTTAAGACTGAACAAAATTTTCTTGGCTAGGACAGTCTCATCATGATGTTCTGAAATCCAAGTTGGCTTGCTGTGTCAAATGTTATCATCAAATCCATTAAAAAAAATGCTCATATCCTCATATATTGCCTTGGGTGCACCTCCATGAGTTTTCAAGTTATAAAAATGGTGCTGATTTTTCTCCACTTCATCCCATGTGCCATTATGATTCCAGAAGTTTGTTTTCCTCAAGAGCAACACTCAGCCCAGGACATCTAAGACCAAGCCAGCTAATGTTATGTTTTCCTTTCCTTTAAAATCTTTGATGTGATTCACAGCTTATAAAGTACAGAGACACAACATTCATTAACATCAGTTGGATAGGGAAGCCAGTGATAGTCAAATAGTGAAGTCAGTCAGGAGTTTGCTGCCTGTATCAAACATCTAGCCATCTACCTATGTTATCACAAAGATGTTGAACCCCATTTTTCCTAGGTGGTCTGAAATGACAACAGGCTACTCAAGTCATGCACCTGTTTGACAATCATGTCAACACCAAGATAATGAGCATGCAAATTTAAGAATTGACATGTATTTTCACAATCTTTGGTCTCTAGTCTTGACTAGTTACCTTTTCTAGAAACTGCCTCCACCTCTGTGTGTGGTGATTACCAGGCTATGCATACAGCTCATAAACCTTGACACAAAACTGTGGAATTTTCAAACACAGTGACAAGATTTGGGCTCAATAAAAACTTTCTGTAAGAGCCATTATGCTATTCTTTGAATCAAGGATATCTAACACAGCCTATTCTCCTTATTTAAGAAACTAGTAACCAAAACAACTTTTGTATCACTTAAACTAGGAACTTGATCAGGGCAAGAGGAGAACATCATGCAAAGCACCATACAGCGCTGCTGTACATGGCATCAAGAAGTTGTATTCTGACTTATCATAGAATCAAGAATCAAGAATCATAGAATCAAGAGGTTGGAAAAGACCCACCAGATCATCGAATCCAACCATTCTTATCAATCACTAAACGATTTCTCTCAGCATCTCTATCTTGCATCCAAACCTAAAAATCCAAAGAACTTTCAGGATACAGCTGATGAGGTCACTAAGCTCAGGGTACTAGATTTCCATTTACTCTGAAAAGTCCATCATAGATGACAACTACATGCTTATGGTGCACAGCGATCTTGTAGAAAGAATCATAGAATCACAGAATCATAAGATAGTTTGGGTTGGAAGGGACCTCAACAATCACCTAGTTCCAACCCCCCTGCCACAGGCAGGGACACCTCCCACCAGACCAGACAGTCCCTCCCCAGCTTTCTTGTAGCCCCTTCAGATGCTGGAAGGTTGCTATAAGGTCTCCTTGGAGCCTTCTCCTCTCTAGGCTAAACAACCCTAACTCTCTCAGCCTGTCCTAAATGAAACATGTGTCATGTTTCATCAAGCAATTATTTCTCATTCTCAGTAGGTTGCCTAGTTCAACAGGAACGTCAGTATGCATGAAAACTAACATCAACAGGATACAATTTCTCAGGAGAACGGATTTTTTCTGAGACCATTATATATCTTGCTACACTCTGTCATATTGTACTCTATATTTTGCCCTTTTCAGTACACAGCCAGCCAGCCAAATGTTCTTTTAAATATTCTGTTCTCTATTCTATTCTATCTTTATGGTTCATTTTAAATTATTACTTCATTCCCCTAAGCATAAAAAATAAGGAAAGAAGTTTTTTATTAAAGGTATAAAAGCAAATAAGCTTTTTCAGAAAAAAAAAAATGGGACATGTTTAGGTTGATGATATCTGAAAAGAATTTCTGAATTAGTATGGCTTAATGCAGCCTTTAGCCAGCAGAGATTTTGTTCACAGAGTTATGTGAAAAAATTTGCCACTTATAGCCCATGAAATAAAGATAGTGAAAGAAAAGGAGAACTGCCGAATGTGTGTCAGTGAATTTTAAAACTATAAAGAGCACAGAAGAAAATTAGAAAACAATGGAATGGGAATAAGCAGTTGGAGATTCAGAGTAGCGCCAGCAGACAGGACAAAATAATAAAGGATAAAATAGTAGGGACCAAGAACATGATGTTAATCAAGAAAATTTTCTAGAGATCACCAGGAGCTCTCATATTAACTTAAAATCCAGAGGAGGGGAAGGCAAAGTATCAGTAACTAGTCTTGCACAATATTTTTAGAATAGGATAGAACAGAAGAGAAAAGAATAGACTATTTAAGTTGGAAGGGACCTACAACAGTGATTGAAGTCCAACTGCCTGACCAGTTCAGGGCTGACCAAAAGTTAAAGCATGCTGCTAACAGGATTGTCCAAATGCCTTTTAAACACTGATAGGCTTGGAGCATCAATCATCTCTCCAGAAAGCCTGTTCCAATATTCGACCACCTTCTCTGTAAAGAAATGTTTCCTAATGTCAATTCTGAATGTCCTCATGTTTGGTTGGGGTTTTGTTGTTTTGGGTTTTATATCAGATCCAGTACTATGCTTAACTTCTAGAGATTTCAAGTCAATATGCATAATGAAGGCATTGTATATGAAAGTTCACTGAAGAAATTCTTAAAACAGCACTGTGTAGTACAAACCGAAATCGACACATGAATATTTTCAGACAGGAAAACTGAACTGCTTGCTATAGGTTCCTCAACGTATCAGTGAAAGAGATTTGGATGACAAAACCCTTATGATTCTCTGCTGTAAGTCAAATTTGAGACTTCCAGGCTTTCAGAAACAAAGTAGAGAGAGGTGATAGAATGGATGAGACCATTCAGAGAAGTTATAGGGGCATACTTAACATGGGTTGATGTCCCATCAAGCCCTGTTGACCTAAACTGGCTTGAGAAGATGCTGAGTACATTTTCTAGTTTCCACAGGCACATTATATTTCCTTTGAGTGAAGGATAAATGAAAATGAAAGAGTTCGTATTAACAAAATACAACTTTTATTTCTGATGCTTAAGACTTTCTAGCCACAGTCTCCTTTCAAACCATCACTGCAGGTATTAGCCAGTCAACATTTTTCATTTGCATTGATCAGTTGACAGACTCTATTCTCGGGAGAATTAATCATTAAATTACGTCCTAAGAGATACAGGAACAGCAAGCTCTGCCTTAATTTTATGCCATTCTTAATTTTTCATATCTCCCAGGTGCTGCAGATTGGGCACCTGAGAGTACACATTCACTCAGCAACAAGTTGCAGAAACTTCTTTCTTAGTTTCTGTATTCAGGTAGTGGGAGAGCTGCTAAGTGCCAGACGATTGCTGCACAGCTGATTCTGGTGATGAATATATCAGCATGCCTCACTATGATCAAATAAAATCTCAAATAAAAACTTTGGGGTAATTCTGATTTCCTTTTTTCACCAGTTGAGAGCAATTCTAGTGAAATCAGCACATTGTGATATCAAAATCGGACTCCAAAAGACTCCAACTGAACTATGTAATGAAAATTATTAAAAACATGTATAAAATAATGGACATAGGCTGGCTATTCAGGCTCTTTGATAATAACAAACATTTCTGAAGTGTGACCATCAAAGAAACTCCGATCATTTCATAAAAGCCAACACATCTGAATACCTTCTCCAGGAAGGTTCAAAAGACACTTCTAAGGCTTTCCAAGGCATGACCAACCCCTCAGACCTGCTTTATATATAAAGCATCAGACTCTACAAGTGCTGTCTGGACTCATTTCAGTTCCTAACAGCTTAATGAACCAAAACATATATGTGTATATGTGTATGTGTAAATAAAGTCTCATTTTTTAGAAAACCTTTTTAGAAGAGAATCATCCCTGATGAAGTTGCAAAGGAATTAAAGTTCATAGAGAAGTTGTGTTGATAAGGAAAGGAGGATAAGGAAAGGAGCGTGTGGACTGGAGTTCTTGGTCCTGTATGTGTTGCTGAGCCACTATATGGCCATTGTACCACTTAGGGAGAGAGATTTTGAACACAAAGAGTGGCTAGTCACCCACTCATTTTCTTTGAAGAGGATTAGAGCTCTCATGAACCTCTCCTGAAAATTCAGATTGGTTAGGATGAGGAACTGCACAAATGGAGAGCATTTACCTGTGACAAGCACTATTCACAAGTATTGAATTTTGCAGCTTAAAAACAAATAGCAAGGGGTGTGTAACTCCCTGTTATTGGTGCACAAACCTCTCTTTGCATTCTACTATACACAGGCTTTTTACATCAGTCTGACTAAGCTCTTTCTATCAAATTAGTTGGGCATGTCAATCTAAACCCATCACATAATAGACTGGATGTTCATTACATGGCCAGAATGTGAAAGCCCACGCTTTACCCATATCTAAGGGCTTCTGGATTAAAAAGGTATGAAGGAACAGGCATATGCAGACAAATTTTTCTGAAAGGCTGTACCAGGAAGTTGAAAAGAGGTTGACAGCTCCTGTAAACATTTTGTATTTCAACAATGGCTATGTGGGTACAGATTTGTGGGTGCTTTATGTAAAAATGTTTCAAAATATTTGAAAACACTGGATATAAGAATGATATATACATAAGAGATACCACCAATATCAAAAAATAGCATTACCATTCTTACCTTTTCCTGATTAGTTCAGTGATAATTTATTATGGGGTTTTTTTGTAAGCAGCCAAGACAAAGATCAGAGTAAGAGGAATTAAAATTATGCAAAGCTTTGAAATAGTGTCTTTTTGTGAAAAAATTCTATGGCTACAAATACTTCTTAAAATAAGAAACTGAAGGTGAGAAAAGGAGTCTAAAACCACACATCTAAAGACCAGTCTTTTCACCTTCCCTGCTTTGCCAGCTCCACTTTTGCAAATTCATGGCTTACGGCACTTCTCTGTTCCAAAATTGTGTTTGTACCTTCAAGTTTTGAGCTGTCAAAGCACAACAGATTAGCCTGGGCAAAGAAATAACCTTGGTATCTTTTTAATAGACTTTGTTTCTTTTTGATAAGTTCCCAGGAAGCACGTGGCTGCAACTTTTGCCCTTCTTAGCTTTCCTTTCTGTGAATAACTCTGCATAATCTTAGCATGCTCAAGCACAGTTTAAAGTTGGTTATTGGTAGTGTGTAAATCCTAAAGGTATACATGCTAGTTAAAGAATATTTAGTCTTAGCTAGCTTGACTATTAATTAAAAGTCAATCAAGTGTTTCCATAGGACTCATGCAAAACAAAAGAATAATAATTATGTTCTGAAGTCAGAGGGAAAAGCTACACTAATTACTTCTGCTGATATGTCTCTTTCACATTTCAGCAAAGAGGGTCAATGCATTATTAGTAGAGAAAAAAGATGTACTGAACAATCTGCAAGGCACACAAGGGTTTAGGTTAGGGCAAGGGGCTATAATGAGCTGGAAGAATAAGTACCAGGTGACTATCTTAGCAGAATGGATAAGAAATGAGTGTTAAAATTGCCTGCAATAGACACTTTGAAAACGATATATTAACTCTTTGTGTACTTCCCAGCATGCAGCGTGGAGAAAATTTAAGTTGGTGCAGCTCCACTTACTTTAGAGGCATTTTTTTCAGTCTTGGGTTTAATTTTATCCTCACATTTTCTAAAACCAGGAACTGTTCAAAAGTTTTATTTTACACATGACAAGCCTTTATTCAGCCATCTTGAATGAATCCTTGAAAAATGAGCCAGAGAGCCATTCCAGTATCACATCTTCAGGCTTCCTGAGCTCACCCATCAGCCAGAGTTAAGTCATTATATGAGTGGAGGAAGAAGTGATAGACTCTCTTAGCGTTGAGCACTTAATTAGCCTAAATTATATTTTTAATTGTTCAGGGGCTCAGAGATAATATAGATTCTGCCGTAATTCCTAGAATCATAGTGTAGTTTGGATTGGACGGGAACATGAAGGTCACCTAGTCCAACCCTTCTGCAGTTAGCAGGGACATCTTCAACTATATCAGGTTTCCACCCCCTGCTATTTCACATCCACTGAAGAAGAGAGGCTCCAAACCATTTCTTTTTGCTATATCAGCTCACTTCATCTCAGAAGATAAATAGATTTTAGAGCAAACCTCAAATGTTTTACAGGACTGGCATCAACGGGAAGCCCGTTGGGTTGTTTTTATAATAAACTCCTCAAAACATCATAGAAACATAGAATGGTTTGAGTTGGAAGGGACCTTAAAGATCAACCAGTTCCAACACCCCTGACATAGACAGGGACACCTCCCACTAGATCAGGTGCCCAAGGCCCCATCCAACCTGGCCGTGAAAACCTCCAGGGATGGGGCATCCACAGCTTCCCTGGGCAACCTGTGCTAGTTCCTCACCACCCCTTCAGTAAAAAAATTCTTCCTAATCTAACCTAATTCTACTCTCTTTCTGTTTAAAACCTTTACCTTTCATCTTACCACTACAATTCCTGATGAAGAGTCCCTCCCCATCATTCCTGTAGGCCCCCTATGAGGTCTTCCTTGGGCCTTCTCTTCTCTAGGCTGCACAAGCCTAACTCTCTCAGCCTGTCCTCACTTAGGAGGTGCTCCAGCCCTCTAATCATCTTTGTGACTGTCCTCTAGGCTTGCTCTAACAGATCCACGTCCTTCCTGTGCTGAGGATCACAGAACAGAATGTAGTACTCCAGGTGAGGTCTCAAGAGAGCAGAGTAGAGGGAGCGGAATCACACTCCTTGATCTGCTAGTCCCACTTCTTTTGATGCAGCCAAGGATATAGTTGGCTTTCTGGGCAGCAAGTGCATTGCTGGCTCATGATGAGCTTCTCATCCACCAGCACCCCCAAGTCCTTCTCTTCAGGGTTACTTTGTGCTTGAGATTGCCCCAATCCAGGGGCAAATAATCTACAACACCCAGGTAGCGTGAAGAAACCACATACTAAACAATAGGAATTGCTTCACACAGGAATGTACGAGTGTCCCCATTTCTTTAGAGCTACAAGATAGTTATGCTTTCATATAAAGTTCAGTACACAAAACTCATTCCTATATTAAGCACTTGCACATTGTATTTGAGTGCTTTAATGGCTCCCTCAATTCTCTAAGCGTATCTGGCAGGAAGAAGGACTTACAATGACTGCCTCTATCTAAATACGTAGGCATTAGAAAGTTTAAGAAGTAGACTCAAAGAAAGAAAACTAGCAAGTCTGGGCAGATCACCCCTCGAGGTGTTCAAGGCCAGGCTGGTCTACTGTGAGGTGTCCCTACCCATCACAGGCGTGTTGGAACTAAATGGTCTTTCAGGTCCCTTCCAACCTAATCTCTTCTCCAACTGTATGATTCTATCAGGTGCAAAATTTTCTTGGAACCTAGTTCGGGATTTCAGGAACTAAGATCCACCCCAATTTCAGTGATTTGGTCTATTGACCCCTAGAATAAAACCCAGTGTACAACCCCACAGACTGAAGCACTTCCACTGAGTAGCCAGCAGCCTATTTCTTCTAGTCCTTGCTGGTCCCCATTATCGTTCTTTGTTGACTTTGCTACAGTCCCTGCTGGCTTAGCTGTGCAATTCTAACAGCTGTGCAATTTTTAAGTGATAGTGGAACTGAATGACACCGAAGAAACCATTAGGAATGCCTGGGACACAGCTGGTAATGTCTGAGTGACGGCATGTTTGGCCATTACTAGTGTCAGTTGCTATTGACAGTGACAGAGCTGAAAAGGTGCATAAAAATTGCTTGGGGGCTCTTTGAAAGGAGTCCTGTGGCTTCACTTTACAGAAGCTACTACTACAACTGGTCTTTATGGGAAAACTAACTGCCAGTCTCAACATGCAGAACCAGTCAAGGAGCTTCTCAGAAAGGCTCACAGCAGGGTGGAGGGATTTCCACCAGTGCTCCCCATGCTGTTTTATAGCCAGCAATATGCTAGTCTTGAAGTTGTTGCCAGTCAAGCAACTTCAACTGATTTTTGACTCATGTACAAATGAAAATTGAAGGTGATAAGAACATTTACTTGTTCTCTGGACAAAGGAAAGCACTGCTATGCTGTTTCCTTGGGAAGGAAAGGGAAGTACTGTTGCTCCTCTATGACACAAAAGCTTCAGGATAGACACCTCCTCTGGCTGCTGGATGACCTGCAGTCTTCAGGCATCACCTATGCCAATTCAGCTGAAGTGAAATTCAGTTTGATAGTTTGATTCAGGTTTTGATTCAGAAAAACTGTGAATAAAACACACCAAAGCAAAATTCACTTAGGACGTGTTTTAGCAACAAGAAATATTTCTGCACCAATAGCAGGGAACATCAAAGAAGCTTTGGCTGCTTTCTTCACCCCATCTTGTGTCACAAGGCAGCTTGTATTTATGGAGTGAGAAATTCAAAACTGGCAAAAAAGGCTAATTTTGTTTCCCATAAAATATGTATGTACATTATGGAATTCATTGCTGTAAGGAGATTCTAAAGCCAAGAACCAGACAGTTATGAAGACCATTAAGTTATCAGAACATTTAGTGGGACACATGGATTTCCATACATCAGAAAATACAATGAGACCTCATCCTTTATGACATTTTTCTCGTATCCCTCAGCTAAAGTTTTATAAGATGTGTCTCTGGAATACCTGCTCCTTCCAGTTTTTGCCAGTACCAAATGTACTGAACATGCACATGTGGACTTGGAAGAGTGGGTTTGCAACTTCCTCGCAGTTCCTCTAGGTTCTAGTCAAAACTTAAGAAGACTGAAGAAAAGACAAAAGGCCTCTAATCTCAAATTAAATGCCAGTTAGATCTTCCACAACAGGAACTGTGTTTCTGTGTCTCACAGTGGAAACAAATTAACGTATTAGAAGAACAAAGTCAACACACAGATCTGGGAAAGGAGCAAGCGTTCAGCTAGTATTTGTTCACAGACACATATCTCTTAGTGGAAAAACATTGTATTACAGGGCTAAATGTATTCTGTAAACACTTGTTAATCATATTGCTTTAGAGTTGCGTGTCCTAAAAGAAACAGGGTTCTGCCATTCCCCCTCTAACTTCTTGTAAAGGCGAATGAAGTCCTCTGAGTACATCTTACTCTATGAAGTCTCTCAGTGAAGTCAAGTTTTGCCTATGCAAGCGGTTCTGAACTGAAACCTTGACAGTGCTCCAAAAGCACCTTGGAAGGGACCTTGCTGTAACAAAATCTGCATACAAGTAAACATGCAGAACAACAGCACAAATACACGTAATTAGTAGCAGCTCCCTAAATTACAGTCAAAGAGATTGATGAAGAAATTTTGTAGCCTTTGGTTCATTTACAGATTATCCAGCTTATAGGACAAAGAAGCATCTGACTAGGAAGCACAGCGTTCATGACTCATAGGTACTTTGTGCAAATACATAATTCATAGCAAGATTTGCTACTGGATGTAAGAATGACATGGATCAGAATACCCCATTTGAACCTGAAAAACACATACAGAACTTTCTCACCAAGTAAGCCAGATGATAATTGTCTATCTACCTGGTTTGCCTCTCATTCTTCTGTTTTTCAGCTTGCATCCCTGTACACGAGAAATGAAAATTAACGCTGCTGGATTTAATTTCAGTGTCACTGAGTAAAACGAAGCATTATGATGCTAGGCGCTGATCTCTATTAGTTTTCTGCTAATGTGAAATGTTTTGTGCATAAGGCCTGGGGAATATTTAGTTTAAACAGCTTCAGATCTTTAAAAAGCGGATGACAGAACTCTTCATTTCTTTCCAGTCAGAATCTGTGGACTAGGACTGAAGAAAACAGGGGAAATGGATGAGAAGGAAAAAAACTTCTTTTTTCTGCTTTTTTTTTTTTCTTCACAGACATATGAAAGATAGAAACAGAGAATTTAAGGCTGATTGGCATGTTTACTCAGACACAGGAACCTAGGAAACAAGCCAAAGAAATTATTTTACAGTTTCAAGTCTCTTTTTGAAATTCAACTTTAAAAAGGGAGGAAGCACTGATAAAACACAGGTAGCCTGTGGCCACTTTTCTTATTCCAAAACAAGAAACATTTCATGACATTTTGTCTTTGTGAAGAATTTACCCTTTTGCATCCATTCATTGTGAACTAGGGAACGTAAGAACCAAGATTAAAAGGCGACCGCACAGAAAAAGTTTCCCTCCTTGACACTTTTTTTCAAGCATCATAAGCAAGATTCACAAAAAGGTTCACACAGAAAAGTGACAAATACAGAAGTTTTAGAACATAATTTTGTTTCCATGGCAACAAATTAACCTGAGGAACATCCACAAAAATAACCAAAATAATGAGTTCAGTAACAATTTCTTTTTTATTTTTTATAGCAGGTAGAATACATTTTAAAAAAATAAAATAAATAAAAACCCTGAGTTGCACTAGGATAGCGTAAAATTTATGAGGGGACATAAATGTCCATTCTTCATATATAAAATACAAACTATCTCAGGTTAGAAAAAACATTCCTCTGTGCAGTGACTATCCTATTATTCTTTATTATGGGCTCATGGATTCCTGTGAAGGGTCTGGGTCTGGCCACTGGCAGTGAAAGAAATAAATTCTTTTGCTTCATGTCTTCAGCCCAGATACCTGTGACTATTCATGAGGCTCTTCCCACGCATTGTTAGCACTCACTGGCCTCCCATGACAGACCCCACAACACGTCCTATATAATTTTCCTGTCCTTTGCTGTTTCCATGAAACCCCTGGAGTGGAAGTGGATGAGGCAGATCCGATAAACTGAGAAATCCTGCAGTAGAGAGTGTTACTTTACAACACCTGCACATGCCTGGGGCACCCACAGTAGCAGAAATAAAAACCTTATCAACATTCTCAGGAGGTATTTCAACATTTATTAAAGAGGCATCACCAATCCGTAGGCTGCTTTCCCCTTCTGGCTGTATCGCAGGCAGGTGTGGCTGAACAATAGGAGTTTACAAACACAGATAGGTCTGTAAGCTGGCTGGTTTAAGTTCAGAATGTGAGCTTTCATGAAAGAAATAGAAGCCATTTTGTTGTTACTTCCCTTAATCCTATCACACTGCATTGCAGAAACCTTCAGGCACAGCAAGGATGACACTTCCCCCGCAGATTACAGATGCCTGAGCTACTGAAGTGGCTGCTAGCACTACTCTGAGGTGCAGTTTCTGCAGTCCAGCATGAACTGTGAGACTACTTTCATGCTCCCACACCTAGCCGAATGCGCTGGCTGCATCCCTACTCCAAACTTTTGCCAGCCATCAGATATTCACTGGTCTCCCATCCCCAAGGGATGGAACAGGCTGAGACAGTTGGGGTTGTTCAGCCTGGAAAAGAGACCTTATAGCGACCTTCCACCATCTCAAGGGGTCTACAAGAAAGCTAGGAAGGGACTGTTTATAAAGGCTGGTAGTGACAGGACTAAGGGCAATGTCTATAAACTACAGAGAGGCAGATTCAGACTAGACGTAAGGAGAAATTTCTTCACGATGAGCGTGGTGAGGCACTGGCCCAAGTTGTCCAGGGAAGCTGTGGATGTCCCTTCCCTGGAGGTGTTGAAGGCCAGGTTGGTTGGGGCCTTGAGCAGTCTGGTCTGGTGGGAGGTGTCCATGACCATGGCACGGGGGTTGGAATTAGATGATCTTTAAGGTCCCTTCCAATTCAACCCACTCTATGATTCTATGATTCTATGATTCTATCATCCTATCATTCTATCATTCTATCATTCTATAATCCTATGTCTTTGCATGCTAGTCTGTACATAATGAAAAACCAGGCACTAAGCAGAGGCAGCATGCTCTTACCAACATGAAAAACAGAAAAGCAGGCCCACAGCATGACGTAAGGTATACATATGTAGCTTAATTTGTACTCGCCCTGTATGAAAAATTGCAAGAGAGGGATGAGAAACATGCTTCCAAGTAGGCTTCACACACTTCTATCAGCAGTAGAGGACTAGTATATTTTTCATATGGAGTGAGAAATTTCCCATGAAGTTTGCCTCTCTTATTTTCATTTCTTCCACTTCCCCTTTCCAGTCTCCCCCCTTGACAAACCCGTACTAGGTTTCATTTCTCCAGCTGCCCATCCTTAGCTTGGCTCTTTGCCTGGTCAATTCCAGCTACTGTGAACTCATTTCACAGTTTCTCCGTTCCTGCTGATGCTGAGCAGTGTTCAAATGCACCAGGCCGTGCCTATTCTTTTCCCAAGTATAGTAGCCACTTTTAACAGACTAAGAATGGTACTATTGTCCCCTCTTCATTCCCAGATCCATGTGCCACTACTGACTTTTTCTCCAACAGAAACTTAGTGCTGTGAGGCTTCTTTGATCATGTCTCCGTTCCTCAGTGATGCCCACCCTGATGCACCAATTTCTTATCCATTAACTGAACAGGAAGTCATCCCAATTATATAAACCACAACATACGCTTCACATATAGGTTTGCACTCATTGGAGAAGTATGAGGTTCCTTACCCTGGGATATTCCTTTTCTCCCAGTCTGTCTCATGTCCTTGCTTCTTTTCAGATTGATTTATTTTTCTTACACATCACCCAAACTCAAGCTGGAGGTCACTAACTGTACATTTGTAGGTATAGATAAAAGATGGATAGGTAGTAGTATCTTAATCCAGGGCTAGATGGCACAGAATGAGAAAAGATTAAGTCGTGAGGGATGTGTGGGGACCACAAGGTCCAAACTCCTGTTCAAGGTAAGGCCAACTTCAAAGTCAGATTAGGTGCTCGAGATCTCCTCCAGACCAATTTTGAGCATTTCCAGAGATGGGTATTTCACAGCTTCTGTGAGCTTTGTCACATTCAGTCTGAATAATTTTTCCCTTGTGCCTACTGGGAATTTCCTTTATTGCAACTTACAACTCTTGGTTCTGATCTTTTTCTACATTTACCTCTAGGAAGCATCTGGCTCCATCTTTCCTTCAATTTTCATTAGTCAGACGAAGAGAGCAATCAGACTTCCTCCCTAGTCATTTCTCTAGGCTGAACAAACCCATCCCTCTTTTCACATGATCCAGGACCACGAACATATAGTAGGGTCCCACAAATGGGTATATGTGAAACAGAGCAAAAAGATATCTAACAGTTATTTTATCTCAACATTTATTGTTGCTAAAGGAGCCCAATACAGGCCTAGCATTCATCTCTGCAAGAGTCACTGCAAATTCTTCTTCCTTGGTAGCCTGTCCCCATTTCTACGTCCTAGGAAAATATTCATCTAAGCTTCATATGTGCATTCATACTCCATCAGGAATCCCTATACACCCAAGCTGACCATTCCTAAAGTGCGTGCCTTTTTTCCTCTTATTTGACATAGAGAAAACAGGCTCTAAGGAGAGAGGCTGTATTCAGACGCTTCAAATCACCTGAAATAATGTCAGGTCTGTATGTAATAGTGGAAGGATTTGCTTGAACTTGAAAGTATGTATAGCATTCACTGGGTGATGGTATTCCTCGTGGGATTTGAGAATGCAAAGTCTTTTGGAACACTCTTGGAAGAAAAGAAGACCTAATCGACACCCATAGAATCATGGAATGATAGAATCATACAATGGTTTGGATTGAAAGGGACCTTAAAGATCATCTAGTTTCAACCCTCCTGCCATAACCAGGGATACCTCCCACCAGAGCAGGCTGCTCATAGCCTCATCCAACTCAGCCTTGAATGCCTCCAGTGATGAGGCACCCATGATTTCTCTGGGCAACCTGTTCCTCACCACCCTCACCATCCATTCTTGCTGCCGTATAGAAACAGTCCCTGAGAGGAATGGCCTTCTGAACCTCTCAGCTGCTGCCTTGGAATAAGCTAAATGGAGTATTCCAAAACATAGGCAGTAGAATTTACAATGATCTAAGCTCTAGGGCTCAAATTCACTCTCTGAGACTTTTATCTGGTAGAAAAATACAGAAAAGAGAGTTTCTCCAGTTGTTCTGGTATATAATAGCACACTGATGCAGCAGAAGGAAGTAGCAGTAATGAGAAGGTTCAGCTTTGCTCCTGACTTATATTTAGGGGTGATAACAGCTTCATCACCAAAAAAACAAAGGCAATGAAGGATGTTCAAAATTGTCTGGAATGTACTAGGAGTACAGCTGCTAAAAGGCATCAAGTCACTGGGGAGCATGTGGGAACTGAACATTTTGTGAAGGCGTGTAATTCTGCTACTGCTGAAGCAATTTCCACTGGAGTAAAAGAAGTCATCTCTAGCATAAATGTTGTTCCTGTCATATGTGAGGCCTTTTCTCCAAAAAAAAGGGGCCTAATTCCAAGGAATGGGTGAAGTTCTCAAATTAAAAGGACTGAGGAATTTTTCCCTGAGTCATGGTGACTACTTATCTTAGATGAATCAGAAAATTTTGGACAGAATAGTTAGAATTTAGCTTTGCTCTCATTTTGCTTTAGCTTTGGCAAACTCTTTTTATGGGATGTTTCTCGTCATGCTTTTCTTGAAAAGCATGTTTTCCAGTGAGTGATATTTCCCATGATGTTATTTCATTCATGATTATTGCATCTCTTCCAGTAAATTCCCAGAAAATATGGATATAGAAATTAATAAGGAAAATTAATCAACAAGTAATGGTAAAGCCCACATATAAATACAAATTGCTGTGAAATATTTAGTATTATTACATATATTTCCTGAGTGGCTGAAACTATCTGTGTTCTTTCAGCTCATGAGTAATGGTCAATAATGGATCCTGAAAGGTATTTTTCCAGTTACAATACTTCACTCAATCCTAATTCACAACAGTGAACTTTATCAAATTTACTGCTGACTTTAGAGGAATGAAATGCCATTTTTTTAGTATGATTTTAATCTCATCCCTTCTTTAGAATGCTCATGTAGAAAACTAAGTAATATGTCTCATTAATTCAGTTAGGAAGTCTGAAATAGATGCTTCAACACAAAAATACTAATATGGCAATCAATAAATCTAGCAACACGTAACTGTTCTGATTTTCATCTTTAAATGCACACAGATATAGTGAAATTCAGTGATAGCTGCACACAGACCAAGGCAAAACATCTATTTTCACTATTTGTTTTGGTGCATAGCAAGATTTATTATTCCATAATATTCGCATTGATTTTGAACTCATCAATATTTAATTTCTTAGTTAATATACATTGATTTCTGACAGCAAAGACCAACTTCTGCTTCTTACTAGATAGCTGGATTCAAATGAGGGTTCCCACAAGAAGGAAAGACTGAACCAAAAAAAGAATAGGTACAAAATCATTATGGTGTAAAATTAATCGGTAAAAAACTATTGATAATAGATCCCTGAAGAAAGAGAAGCTTGTGTAAGTCTTACTAAGAGAGATAGAAACTCATGTGAGGGACCATACAGGAAAAGGCAGGAGACATCACACCATGTTTTTAAATTTTTAGAACCTGGAATATTCACTTTCTGGAAGAAATACTTAAAAAGAAGATGACATTATTGACAACTGAACTGGGAAGGCTGTAATTAGGATTTATTAAATGTATCCATGTGTCCATCTTCGACACTTAAGGGATGAACCACTGTTTTATGGTGACCACTTTCCCCCCATTAACGACAGAAAGGAAACCTTTTGAATTTAGTTGCCTGAAGTTAGCTGGGATTAATCCCAATACATGGAATTTTTAATTAAAAAAAATTTTTAAAAAATCTATGTAAGAAATCAACAGAACCCAAGTTTTCCTGTCGAGGGCCTTTGATCATATTAAAAACATGATTATGGTATGTGTGTAACTTGTGTGTATGTATATGTATGCGCATATAGAACCATAGAATCATATGACAGTTTGGGTTGGAAAGGATCTTAAAGATCATACAGTTCCAATCCCCCTGCCAAGGGCAGGGACACCTCCCACCACATCTGGCTGCCCAAGATTCCATCCAACCTGACCTTGAACACGTCCAGGGATGGGGCAGCCACAGCTTCCCTGGGCAGCCTGTGCCACTGCCTCACCACCCTCATAGTGAAGAAATTCTTCCTTATATCTAGTCTAAATCAGCCCCTCTCCAGTTTATACCCATTGCCCCTCATCCTATCACTACCAGCCTTTGTAAACAGTCCCTCCCCAGCTCTCTTGGAGGTCCTTTTCAGGTACTGGAATGTTGCTATAAGGTCTTCCTGGAGCTTTCTCTTCTCCAGGCTGAACAAGCCCAACTCTCTCAGCCTGTCCTCGTACAGGAGGTGCTCCAGCCCTCAGATCATCCTTGTAGCCCTCCTCTGGACCCATTCCAAAAATTCCATATCCTTTTTATATTGAGAACTATTGAGGATTCCAGAACTGGATACAATACTCCAGATGAGGTCTCACAAGAGAGGAATAGAGGGGCAGAAACACCTTCCTTGCCCTGCTGGCCACTCTTCTTTTCATGCAGCCCAGGACATGGTTGGCTTTCTGGGCTGTGAGCACACATTGCTGGTTCATGTTGAGCTTCTTGTCAATCAGCAACTTCTCATCTGTCTTCAAATTGCTTTGAGCTACCAGTGACTACTTCGCCTTTGGATGAACCCATACCTGTAATGAAAAAAAAAAAATACTGCTTGTTTCATCCTTCTGCTCTTAATTTCAGCCAGGATTTTTGGCTGTGGATGGCAATCACATGAAAATAGTCTTGCAAGCCTAGTGAAGCCTTTTATAATCAGTGAATTGCTAAAATATGGAGAAAAAGGTCCTATATTGATATTTATTGTTCAGCTGCAGTCAAAGTGGAAGCATTATATATGATTTTGCTCCCTCTTAAATGCTTAGAAGAAAAAAGCTGTCCTATCATTTGTGAGTGATGGCTGTGACTACTACTGACTACTGAATATTGATCACCGCATAGAAGCCTTAGGGTTTCACACAGTGCCAAGAAGCAGAGCTTTAATTCCCATAAATGCGCTCTGCTCCACTTTGCTTTTGCAGGCCAGAACAGGCCCTTTTGGAAAGGGCACACAACAGTGCACACAGCATCACAAGGACCAAGGGCTGAGTTTTTTGCTTTGTATTTATGACTGTGACACCAAGTCCCTCATAAATCACCATTTCCTGACTTAGCCTTTCTAGCTGTAGATAAATAAGAAAGTAGTGCCCAGAAGAAGCAAGCAAAAAATTTGTAAGAAGATGAACATAAGGTAAACCCAAAGGAGTCAGAGCAATAGTTATCTGCAAAATCAACCTGGCTGTTCACTGATGGGTTGATGGGTTGCCATAATGCAGTCATAGTCAGCTAAAACACTGGCAATGCATTATTGGTTTCCAACAGATTACCCATAATAGATACCCACACTGGGAAGATATCATAAAATTATAATCATCTCAGTTGTAAGGAATGTCATGAAGCCACCTGGTGCAATGTCCCACTTAACACAGTTCTGTTGCAATGTCCCACTTAACACAGTTCTGTTGCCAACATGAGATCAGGTCAGTCATGGCTATGTTGAGCCTACTCCTGAAAATCTCCAAGGACAAAAATTGTGCAGTCTCACTAGGCAATTTGTTGCAGTGTTGTCCAGTCCTCATAATATTTATGTATGATTTTGCAAAAGTGGAAGATTTGATTTGTTACATTTACTTAGTCTTAATAAGCCAGACCTGGAAAAACCTGAAAAATACTGAAAGTGGGATGTGTATGAACTTTAAATGCCTAAATCTAGAATTATGCTTACTCTTGGAAGAACTAACAATGAACAGAAAGACAGAATTATTTCCCTCTAGAGTACTTGCATTTAAAAGTATACTTCAAATGAAGGTGTAGATCTATTTTCCAGGACAAACTTAGAACTATGAATTTCACATAGAGGGAATATGACCTGCAAGTTTAACTTAAGAAGCAAGATCTCAAGACTCATTCTCTGCCTGAGTATTTCCTGGAGTTATTTTAGAGTGTTTCATATTCAGGAAGTTTTTACTGGGTCCTAAAATATGATTTACGATGCCATTCCAAGGGACACCATGCCTAAAAGGTTGATCAGCCTTTATTGACAATCATGTAGTCACTTTATTGAGGTACAAAGAAAAAAAAAAAGACTTCATACGAAAATCAACTGAGCATTTTTCTTGGGAAGGCCATGGCAAAAAGGGATGCCAAGATTTTAATGAAAATAATAAAATTTTAAATTAGAACACTAGGCATGTCTTCCACTGGGAAGGGTCATAAAATTTAATTAACAGTCATATGCTTCGAGATCCTTTGATACCAAGCACTGTGTAACTGCAAATTAGAATGATTTCTTTACAAAACGTAATCAGTGAAATTCATTCCTTACCTAATTTTGACAGGGTTATTCAGGGAATAAGTTCTGTTGAATGTAAACCTGAAATATTTCAATGGCGTTAGAAGGCAAATAAACTTTCACTTGCAGGCTTCAAAAAATATTATATTCTACATACACTTGACAAAGACCATACAAGAATCATAGAATCATAGAATCATAGAATAACCAGGTTGGAAGAGACCCACCAGATCATCGAGTCCAACCATTCGTATCAAACACTAAACCATACCCCTCAGCACCTCGTCCACCCGTGCCTTAAACACCTCCAGGGAAGGTGACTCAACCACCTCCCTGGGCAGCCTGTTCCAGTGCCCAATGACCCTTTCTGTGAAAAATTTTTTCCTAATGTCCAGCCTAAACCTCCCCTGGCAGAGCTTGAGGCCATTCCCTCTTGTCCTGTCCCCTGTCACTTGGGAGAAGACGCCAGCACCCTCCTCTCTACAACCTCCTTTTAGGTAGTTGTAGAGAGCAATGAGGTCTCCCCTCAGCCTCCTCTTCTCCAGGCTAAACAACCCCCAGCTCTCTCAGCCGTTCCTCATAAGGCCTGTTCTCCAGCCCCTTCACCAGCTTTGTTGCCATTCTCTGGACTCGCTCCAGAGCCTCAACATCCTTCTTGTGGTGAGGGGCCCAGAACTGAACACAGGATTCGAGGAGTGGTCTCACCAGTGCCGAGTACAGAGGGAGAATAACCTCCCTGGACCTGCTGGTCACGCTGTTTCTGATCCAAGCCAAGATGCCATTGGCCTTCTTGGCCACCTGGGCCACTGCTGGCTCATGTTCAGTCGCTGTCAACCAACACCCCCAGGTCCCTCTCCTCCAGGCAGCTTTCTAGACAGACTTCTCCTAGTCTGTAGCACTGCACAGGGTTGTTGTGCCCCAAGTGCAGGACCCGGCATTTGGCCTTGTTAAACCTCATGCCATTGGACTCAGCCCAGCGGTCCAGCCTGTTCAGATCCCTTTGCAGAGCCTCCCGACCCTCCAGCAGATCGACACTTCCACCCAGCTTAGTGTCGTCCGCAAACTTGCTCAGGGTGCACTCGATGCCTTCATCCAGGTCATTGATAAAGACATTGAACAGGGCTGGACCCAGCACTGAGCCCTGGGGAACCCCACTTGTCACTGGCCTCCAGCTGGATTTCACACCATTTCCCACCACTCTCTGGGCCCTCCATCCAACCAGTTTTCCACCCAGGAGAGTGTGCGCCTGTCCAGGCCAGAGGCTGACAGTTTCCCAAGCAGAATGCTGTGAGAAACTGTGTCAAAGGCTTTACTGAAATCCAGGAAGATACATCCACAGCCTTCCCCTCATCCAGCAGCCGAGTCACTTTGTCATAGAAGGCGATCAGGTTAGTTTGGCAAGACCTGCCTTTTGTGAACCCATGTTGACTGGGCCTGATCCCCTGGTTCTCTTGCATGTGCTTCATGATAGCACTCAAGATCACCTGCTCCATGACTTTCCCTGGCACTGAGGTCAGACTGACAGGCCTGTAGTTCCCTGGATCCTCCCTGCGGCCCTTCTTGTAGATGGGCACAACATCAGCCTCCAGTCCAGTGGGACTTCCCCAGTCTTCCAGGACTGTTGGAAGATGATGGAAAGGGGTTTGGCCAGCACATCCGCCAGCTCCTTCAATACCCTAGGGTGAATCCCGTCTGGCCCCATAGACTTGTGGCTGTCTAGTCGGGCTAGCAAGGCTCTGACCGCCTCCTCTTGGATCATGGGAGCCTCATTTTGCTCCTCTAGCTCCTGGGTTTGTACGTAGACTATCACTCAAAGAACCATCACTCAAAATTTTTACGTATTATTCAAAGATTTTCTATCTTTAAAAACCTGATAACTAGATTGGCATTATCTTTTAATGATTTTTTTTCCCATTTTTTAGTATCCTTTCCATAGTATTCTGATAGCTGAAAAGGAATGCAGCACAGGGATACCTGTAAAGTACAATGGATTTTTCTGAGTATTTTTCTGTCTTGTTCCTGGTTGAATTATTTATGACTTTCTTATTTTCCTGAATAGGTCTCCTAAGTGTATCGTATATATTTTAATTTGGGTGGGTAGAGGGTATAGATTGGGTAAGGACTTGTGTGCATGTTTTCCAAGTTTTCTTTTGAAAATACTTAGCAGTTTACTCTATATATTGCTGTATTCTATTCCTGCATAATATATTTACTATGAAAGACAATCCTTTATTTGATCAGTATAAGAAATAAGGGTCCAGAGGAGGGCTACAAAGATAATCAGAGGGAAGGAGCACCTCCCGTATGTGGACAGCTGGGGTTGTTCAGTCTGGAGAAGAGTAGGCTCTGAGGAGATCTTATAGCAACCTTCCAGTATCTGAAGGGGATACAAGAAAGCTGGGGAGGGACTGTTTATGAAGGTTTGTAGTGATAGGAGTAGGGACAATGGATATAAACTGGAGCGGGGAGTAGATTTAGATTAGACATAAGAAGGAATTTCTTCACAATGAGGGTGGTGAGAAACTAGAACAGTTTGCCCATGGAAGTTGTGGCTGCCCCATCCCTGGAGATGTTCAAGGCCAGGTTGGATGGGAGCTTGGGCAGCCTCAGCTAGTGGGATGTGTCTCTGCCCATGGCAGGTGGTTGGAACTGCATAATCTTTAAGGTCCCTTCCAACTCAACCTGTTCTATGATTCTATGAATATCTGCATTGTTTCTGCTAAAGTGAATATTTAAAGACATTTTGAGAGAGAACAAAAAACCACAAGAACTATGAGCACAGGGAAAAAAAGTCACACTGAGTTATCCCAGGGAATAGGTACCTTTCTACTCTTTCCCATTCTCCCTTACTTCCAAGTCAAGTACCAACTGCTCTCTCATTTGGATAGTATTAATGCATATCTCAGTAAATTCTGAGCATTAGTTTTTAGATTCCTTGTTTTCACTGCAGATTTGGAAAAGGAGTTTCCGTCTGAAAGTCTTTCACACTCTTCCAATTATACAAGTTTGCCTATACCTCCGCCTACAACAATTGCTTTGGTATTCTTCTAAGTATATGCAGAAATGCAAATGCATCTACTTGCACATTCAGCAAATGCACAAGAAGATATTTTTGGCTGACACCACTTCACAACTCCATGTATCATTTTAACCTAATAAAATAATCATTGAAAAAAAAAAGTAATCAACCAGAAACTCTTAAAATACAGTTAAGCATTGTGTTATACTGAAGCAAGGAGCAAGGTTCAACTGTGTAAATCCCTTATTGAACAGAAACCTTGAAATTCCTTCTTACCACATAGCAAACAGTGACGGCAGCAAGTTACATTATTTTTTATTTCTGTAGTCAATAATTTGTAAGAGTCACATATATGTAGTAGATTTTCATTAAATGACTGTTAGCTGTTATCTAACATCGGTAAATAATTGTTGACTTAGTTTCATGCTGTTGTTAATTGATCAATTCATTGATTAGGTTTCAGTTCGCTTAGTCTGGGGGAATGCATTATTCAAATTTAGTCAGTTTAATTACAGTGATAGAACCTTAATCTGATTTTGATAGATTTTGATTTTTTATTACTTGGCTATTAAACACATAAAAAGGACAATATTTTTGTGGGGGTTTTTTAATTCCAAATTGTAATAAGGATGAAAAAATCAAGAAAACAAAACATGAACCTAGGCAATAATTTTTCACTCTCCTTTTTTTTCTGTCAAAGTCTTCATACTCACATGCCAACAATAGAAAGTTATATCCTCAGATAAAAAAAATACGAATCAAGAGTTATTATGAAATCATCTTGTTTACTACATGAGTTTAATCCCCCCCTTAGAAAATGCAAATATCCATGATTCAATTAAGCACATTTAATTTCTTTTGTTTAAGAGTTGAATGTCTAAAGGGAATTTTCATCTAACCGATATCAGCAGAGAGAAACAGGAACTTTCACATAGCATTTTATTCAGTGCAATAAAAGGTCTCTTATAGAGGCAAAGGTATTTGCTCTAACATGAAGGTGTCCTTGTCTCATTATCTATCAAGACAAGGTAGAGTCTGCACCTAATATACCTAATTCCTGAGAATTTCTAAGCTTTCTGCATTCATGGAGGTTGGCTTGAAATCTTAGATAAGTGAGCTCACTTGTGAGTTTTCAGTATTTCTAGTTTCAATCTCAGATCAAAATCTTCTTAGATAATGAAATTGAAAGGGGACTTTAAAAGTAGTCACTAAGCAGCATGAGAAATCTTAAGATACCAGTTCCGTGGGAGCTAAAACCAGAGAAACCTTGAGCTGAGCTTCTGATTAAGACTACTGCCAGAAGCCTGGACTATTAGTAAATTGAACAAAGGACTTTTCACCATGGTTAGCCTGGTCACAATAAGTAGAAGGACTCCCAAACGTTTCAGTGGGAGCAGGAATTGCTCTGTGCCCTGCCCAGAACTGGAGTTTTATGGAATCCACTTAACGAGTTTTGAAACGCGCTGTAAAATGCAAGCCTAAATGCCCATTTGTAGCCAGCAGAAACTTCAAAACAGAATAAAAAGTTACCGGGATTTTTCTTTAAACTTTTGATTAGATCAAAGGTGCAGATAGTTTCATCTGGGCTGCTTGGTCTGCAAGCAAATGAAAACTGATTACTAGCAAAATAGTTCTTGATATTCCATAAATAAATACTGTTCAGAGGCAGTTACCTTGAAAAAGTAACTCAGATTATTTGTGTCCTAGTGAGAAATTGTCTTCTTGACCAAAAATCTTGAGCAGAGCTTTTGCTATGTGTGAATATTAACATATTTTTACATTGGTTTATGAAGGATTAGGGTCACTGACTGAAATCATGGTGGGGAAGGATCAAATGCAAATTGACTGAAATCACTGAAACTTCTGTGATACACAGAGCAAATAAAGCTATATTAGATACTGGTTATGAGGAATATTAACTGTGTTCTTGCATTGGCAGAAATATTACTGATACATTAGCTTAAAAGCTAGACTACAAAATCATGGCAACTGTGATTACAGCAGGAGAAACAACAGAGCAGTATTTCATTATCTGACAGTTCATGCTTTTATACACTTTGCATTTAAATGCTGTTGCTGCCTGCCTGTTCTTCCCTCCCTGTCAGGATGCAGGTAACTTTTCCTGACAAGTAACAATTATGATAAAGGTTATGAACCACATCAAGCCATCTTAAGAAAGCTCTTCCAATCCCTGGGCTGAGATGCTTAGACCAGCTTATACCACGGTCTTTCCTGACTTACCAATTCCAATACATTTCTTTCCTGCAGACACATAGCAGAGAGCAGCTGCCGTCTTCACCTTCACTGGGAGACTATGAATAGTTTCTTCCTGATTGTATTTAATCTGCTTGCCAGATAATGTGAACCTATTGTCTAGCATGCAGGTCACCAGAAGACCTATATTTCTAACAGCTTTCGCAGTGCCAGTGAGACTTCTAGAAAATTCTTGGTAATGCTGTTAGTTTGGAAAACATCATCATGGACAGGGAATGTTTAGAAATCCAGTAATATTTCCATAGCGGAGAGTAGGATTACCCAGTAACTGTGTACATCTCACCCTTCTTCCCACTTAATTCCACAAACTATCAACTCCTCAGGCTGCCTTTGCAAGGCACACTATAACCTTATCTATCAGTCATAGATGGGGGTACCCAGATGTGTTTGACATTCAGAGATATTCTGGATCATTATACCTGCAGTCATGTATTATCTTGGGTTCAGTTGTAGATATTTCTAGAAGCAGGTGTCTGTATAATAGCTGCAACTGCAACTGATATACTAACATCTTCACAGCTAAAATCATCTTTGAGGGAGAGTCTTAGATTCAACTTTCTAGCTTTCATGGGACATAGGATTTAAGTTGACTGTCAGGCAGTTTCCCCTCTTTTTCAGCAGCCTCTCTCACCCTAATGTGAGATATTTTGAAGTCAACTTCAGACTTGCTTGAAATTCAAATTCCAAACATTGGTTTTCTTATTTATTTCCTCTGAGATGGCATTTGAAATTTCACCAGTCAGTGGTCCATAACAAGCCAAGCAGTAGCAGAAGGCACTGAGAGAAGAGGTGTAAAGGGTTTTTTCCATGAATATAGAACAATACCACTCTTGAGAAAGCCCTGTCTTTCCCTCTTAACTCTCTGTCCCTGGGAATGATGACTCATTCCTCCAGTTCATCTCTCCTCAGGCCACAAATGCTCCAAGCTAGCCTTTCCTACCTCAATCCACAGCTGAGCCCTCCTTAACCTTCCTTCAAAATACATCCTTCTCCAGCTGCAAAGTGCCATTTAACCACAATGTAAGCAGGAGTCATGGGTTAAGGATAATCCACAAGCCACTCTGGAGGTTTTCTCTGTCCTCTTAGTCTAAGGAAGCTTTGAAGCTCAGTTTGCAACTCCACAAGAGATGATGCACAATTTTGTGGCGGAGGATATACAGCCTATGATCATACTGGAGAGATTTTCAGGCATTAACAGTCAGTAAACACAGTTATTCTGAGATGAATTTGCAACCACAGAGAATCTTGGGCTCATGTGATGATGTTTTGTGAAACAAATTTAAAGTGAGAGTGTTTCTTTAAGGCTCCTGGTAGGCTTTTGGACAGATATAAAGAAGAGCACCTTAAAGAAAACAGCACCTCTAGAGTAAAATAGAAGCTGTAATCCAAATCCAAAACAAATACACACATGCATATATGTATTCATATATGTAAAATTAATAACAGTTAATAAATAAATAAATATGTAACCTATACAACTAATTGCAATATATCTTTTCCCCCTGATGGATGGACTGTCAAGTCTTTGGTGAACGCGATGAGTGTGTACAGTTGAAGGCATAATTTTTCCCTCAGGGTAATATCTGTTACATGAAGACAGAATCAGAAAGTGCTTTGATTAGACATATTTCAAATTGGCCATGTTTGTGCCCATTAACAGCTGGAGGAAGAAGAGAGAGTCCTAATTAGTGAGGGTTTTGAAGGTTTTTAAAAATAAAGGTTGGAAAACTTAGTGGCTCACTGAATAAATTGGGAATTAAAATCATGTTGTGTTCTGCTGCTGTCTACTTGTGAATAACCCTTGTCATGGGAAAGACACTAAGAGAGCCCTGTAGAAGAGCTGGCATTTCAAGCATGATTAAATATAAACTAGAGCAGATGATTTTTTTGCTTCTCTATTCCCTTCACTGGCTCCCATAACATTTGATCCCAAATACTGGGATTATCAAAGAAGCAGATAAAAACTAGCAGATTAATAAGACCTTGAGTGTCAGGAACCTCCAAGACATGTAAATTGGAAAATTGTCTCTACCAGGTGCTGAAACTACATGAGAACTGAGTTTCCATCGGATTTTAGCAACATCCAAGTTGTACTTCTTCCTGCTTGGGAATCAACTCAGAAACAACAGAGTGACCACAACATGGATAAAAGATCAACCTCCTTCTTCCCCCAGGGTTCAAGACCAAAAGTAGCTCAGCCAAGAGTACGAGGTACCCAAAATACAGAAAGGCAATCAGGATTTTTAAAAGATGGAAGGAAAAACACAACACTTACTTACAAACTTTTGTCTTCCTGTTGCCACCCACTTCTCTATTACAGGTTCTCCCAATTACATTCTAAAAAGGGGCTCTAAAACTCTGTCTTTTATGCATGACCTTAGAAAAGAAGTTAGAGTTAGGATGTTTTGCTAATAGCATTCTAATTAATTTCTTGATTACCTGCAAGTGTCTTGCTCTGAGAGATACTCAGGCTTGACTGGTGTTCTAAGCAATAAGACTTTCCAATGTCAGGTACTGGCAAATTCAGGGTAAAAGAAAATTGCCTTTTCTTCTGTTTCAGAACAGTTGTTCCATAAAATTATGTCATGCTTCAAGCAGATCAAAAATTTATTTTAACTTATTTCAGAGCAGATGGGGGTTTAGATATTTAGTGAGAGCAGAAACAGGAGTCTTAGTCCAAGATGTATTTCAGATAAATAGGGCACAGCAAAGTAACTATTCTGAGCTATCAGGGGTCAACAGCATCTTAAGCACCAGTTAATTTAATTTGAAGCAATATAGTTGAAGCTCTCAATCACTCATAACACAAGAGGAAAACTTCCATTGTTTTTGCCAGGAACATGAGAGGATGAAAGCTTAGCTTTTCTCAGGATCAGGTGCAATGTACAACAGAGAGAAGAAAGTCAACTTAGTTTAAACAGAAGCTACTCTTACTGTTCTTAATGTCTCAGCAACTTTTATTTCCTATACTTTGGAATTCTACAGTTTTCAGCCAGTATCTTTTATTTTTCCCAAGAAATTATGACCTAAGAGAAAAAAATGGAAAACATCTCCATAAATATTACTAGACAGGTACTCACCCCATGTAGATTCCAAGTAAGTCATGCTAGTGGGGATTTCTTAGAATCATAGAAGCGTGGAATGGTTTGAGTTGGAACGGACCTTAAAAATCATCAAGTTCCAACCCCACTGCCATGGGCGGGGACACCTCCCACTGGATCAGTCTGCTCGAGGCCCCATCCAGCCTGGCCTTGAACACTTCCAGCTTAGCTTGTTAAACAGTCGATTTGAACAATTTACAGTACAATGTTTAGCTAAACCAACATCTTGTAGGCTGGCATTTTGAGCAGCTTTGTACTTTTGCCCCAAACCCCTAAAATAGCACAATTTAAAATCTGTGAAACAGTTGCAGCCTTTGTGTTGTTCTTGAACTGAGACTTAAATGCACTTTGCTCCAAAGTTCTATGCAAATTTTGGAATAGACAGAGACCCAGTTTTGTATTCCTTATGTTAGATGGTGAGTGGTCCAGGAAAGAATTATCCAGAAAGGCTGCCAGGCATTTTGCAATTCCACTCATATAACCAGTAATATAAGTGATGTATTGGCCTTCAGAAAGAAAACTTTCTGTCTCACTCTGCACTACGGAGGAGATTTGTATCCCATTTCCCACACAACAGTGTAAGGACCATATCAATGAAATATATATTACCAGTCACCTGCTCAGACCACTGGACCCCAAACACCATGGACGGCTTCACTGCCAACAGAGATGTGGAATCGTTAGGGAATTCAGGGGAAGGGCATTTGTGGATATTCCACAACTTATAATAAACAGCGACATGGTTTAGTGGTGAATTTAGAAGAGTTATGTTTATGGTTAGACCTGATGTTCTTTAAGGTCCTTTCCAACCTGAACAATTCCATGAATCTGTGATTCTATGATTCTAAATATGTTTCATTCTTCAGAATTTAGCATTAGATCTAGGGCACACCCATTAAAAAAGTGGTTCCTAACAGCTTGATTTTATTGTTATGCCTTCTCCCTGAAATATTTAAGCAACTCATCCTGTTGTACCCCTCATGATTTCATCTCAGAGATTCGGCAGTTTGGACATGATCCACACAATTATACTAGAAGCTCACTTTCTAGTTAAAAATATATAAAGCAATTTTTTCCCCTCAGGCCTGAAAAGAAAAATGAGGAAGTTACAGAATTCAGAAAACAAAGTTCTGAGGACATTTCATACCTTCTGAGAACTTTAAATTCTAAAGACGCCCATGAGCTTGGCACATTTGGGACTGGCAGTATTGTATCTGTCTCTTCATTTTAAGTGTCAAACCTATTGTGGGGTCTGGCCATTATTTTTCCCCTAAATTTCCAGGAGCTTGAAACCATTGTTCAGTTGAGAACTGATTTTTCAGTGAAAATCTTCTGTTCTGCATAATGAAAATAGGACAGCACTGGAATCTGTGGAACAAGATTCTAAGGTTTATAAACCTATTAGTTGGGACTGTTGTTCTTTCGTGATTGATAGCCTATTTACTTAATTAAATAGTCCTGCAGTCTTTAGCTCACTTAACCTTAATCTGGCATGCTGTAGTGTCAACTTCCATTGCTTCCTCAAAGTAATAACCTTGCTGGTTTTGCTATTCAAACAGCAGTGCTTTGTATTATATAAGTTTTCGTCTGGGATTTGTCCCGGCCTGTAAGACTTTACAGAAATGAACTGTCAGGGAATATTCATTGGAGCCATGTGCCTTTTAAATAGCTGCATTTAGGCTATTATAAAGAAAGCATCTCTGGGATAATCAGGTTTGTTTCCACACGACACGTATGACACAGGACTAGGCAAGAATTGATTTTCAAAGGCACTAAAGACCAGCCAGGAGCCTAAAAATTTCCCAGAGGAAAGTCATTGACAGTTAAATGTCTGACAGACACAACAGCTGTTGAAAATTGTCTTCAGTTCTACCTTAAATTGTCTTCTAATTTTCCACTTTAGAAGTTCAAAGTATGGCAAAAGTTTGTTTCCTTGTGACTCAGATTTTAGGTTCAAGCAAAGCAACTTTTTTATTATTCTCCAGATGGAAATATTTGTCATTGTTTACTTCTAAAAATAGATACACCCACCACAGTCTCTCTGGGAACAAGTACATAGAATGAATACACAAAAATGGTTAACATGATGAACTGCAGCATAAAAGATGTGAGATGTGTGCTGCTACTCGCTCCTCAAGCCAGAGGTCAAGTGTACAAATGGGAGAAACTGAAAACTAAAGACTAGTCCTCAGACTAAAGTGGGAATTAAAATTTTACCAAACTTCTGGTCTAGGTAGCGTAAGGAATGACAGAGAAGTTTTCCTCATTGTTGTATGAAAAAGAAAAAGAACAAACTGAGCCCCTAGATTTCCCTGACAATGAGAATTAAACCTGAAAATTAAGAAGCCAGGTTTGTAGTTCAGATATTAAGGAATGTGTCTCTGTGTGTGCCCTTGCATGTGTCATAAAACACAAAAGGCTGCAAATGTTAGGCAAGAGGCTTTTTTGCCAAGATCTATGGTAACACATAGGTTTATCATGGATATGTATCACAAAGTACTCGAGTTTGATATGTCCTAGAGTCTGAAGAATAATCTAAAATCCATTATCTTTTCCCAACCAAAGTACATAAGCCAAAGGCAAACTGAAGCTGACTGAATTTCCACTGTAGCTCACCTGGGCTGGTGGTCTTGCGTGACAGATACGCTGCATTCCTGCTATTTTCAATGCACAATGCCTCCCTTTGTCGAGTTTTCATTCCCCTGAGCAGCATCTATATTATTGATAACAACGATCGGTGTCAGAATTATACTGCTGTCCAAAGGCACCAGAGGTAGAGAAAGCAAGAAGAAAATACAGTATTTGACAAAAAAAAATGAAAGGGTTGAATCTTGAGCTACATCAAAAGCCTGAACAGAAGGCAAAGATGAACTACAGGAGCTGCAGCTGCCACTTCCATAGCAGCTGCTGGAAGGCACCGAGCAGCTCTGAATATCATTAAATGTACTGAAATGAAACAGAAACTGAACTCCGTCGAAAGCTGAACCTGAACGAGAGCAAGCGTTAGACCTTTTTAATGCCCCACTGGTCCAAATTACATAGGTTAAAGCTTCTTGGAAGAAAGGCTATAATTAGTTTCACTCTTGAGCAAGGCATATGTGCCACTTCAGCATGTCAGAGCAAGGTGTAACAGGGGCAAGTTCAGTTGTCTTTCCTCTGTTTAACATGTAGGGAAAGCTGGGAATTATTGTTTTAATTAACTATATGACATCTCTGACTGAGCTATCAAGGAACTCAACTCTTCCTTGGTCTCATTATCGTAAAAAATCTCTGGTTTACTGGATAGCTACTGCTGACATCAGCACTGAAAGGTGTTAGGCTATTCTTACCCCCAAGAGCCCAGCGAAGTCTGAACGTCTATGAATATGTATGTCATGGTTCCTGTTTCTCCTTATGCATCACTGAGAGATTCCCTACAGGACTCAATAACTGGAAGGTAATGAACCTGTCACTCACACATACAAGTCTTACTGGCAGCAGGGGTTATTGCAGAAAGCATGGCCTGAGCTGTTGAGTTTCAGTCCCCATGGAGTCACCACCAGGAGTCCAGCCCAGCTCCGTCTGTGCGGTTTGCAGCCAGGAAGGCACTTCTTTTACTTAATCTAAACACAGTCAATGTGAGGCTGAGAAATGATAACACTCAACCGAGGATTGTGAGACTCGATGCAAAACGCAGACTCTAGGATTAGGTGTCTGTGTGAATTGTTAGCCCAACAGACCCATGCACTCGATTACAGAAAGCAGAGGAGAAATTGGCACAGTCGAGGGGGACTCAAAGCACTTCAGCATGTCATTTCCAGATTTCTTTGGAGATATGTGTCAAGTGTAAGCAAGCACATCATGTTTGTGGGAGCTTTGCTGGTGTGATCTGTCAATAACCTCTATTGCTCAGCTATTGCCTTGCTGTATAAACACAGGGGGAAGTCTACACAGACAATTTGAGGCACCACTTACAAACAGAGCCTAATGGAAGAGCTTTGATGAGATAGGATGGTTGTAAAAGTGAGAGATAACCTGCTTGCCAGGCAGGCAACCAACCCAAAACCCTACTTACACCAGCACATCTACAATTCAGGGTCAATCTCACCCTTACCACAATTAAGGCAGTCATGCACACTAACAAATCACCTCATTTGCACAGACACTAGTCAACCTGTTAACCAAGGTGCCCTGAAAAAGGTGCAGACCTGAGTGACATTTAAACTATTTTCTGTTGTTCAGTTTACAACTCTAAAAGTGCCAATTAAAAAGACAACAGAGCATTAAAAAAATGTTGTTTTAGCCTGTTTACAGTGCAAATTTGCTGTTAGTTATTAAAGCTTTCCAAATGGCTGCTAGAAATGATTCCCTAGCAAAATGCTGGAAGGCTCTTGAAATTAACAAATAAATCATAGATGACCCCGACTTTAACATTGCACACAGATACATTTTGTACCTCAGTGTTTTTGGGTTTCCTTTGCATTTAAATTTAGATTCCCGTATTTTAATGGCTACACAGATTTTGTAACGGCTTTCTCAGACTCATGAGCTGGAGGTTAAATACACAAATTTGCTTCAAACAGCCATACTGCAACAGAACATGAAAATGGAAAAGATCTATTAGTTCGCCTACTTCATTTTCCTGGCCACTACAAAATTGTTCCCTAAAGTGTATTTTGCAATACCTTGTCCAGGCTGCTTTTATTTGACTGAAGAGCTGAGCAGCTGACCACTGCTACCCTTGGGACATATTACCACAGCTCCACAGCTTAATGAACTTAATGAACATTTAGGAAGTATTTTTCCAGACATTCAGGCTTGTAGGTTTTCTTTCCTTATTTTTTTTTTTTTGTAATGCCTGTTTATAACGTATCTCCCAGAACGAATTGAAAAATTTACCTAGATTATACTCTTACTAAATGTGAGAAGCATTCCTAACTGGATAAACAGCATGTTTCCTCCTACCACAAACTTGCCAAAAATTACATTTTCCATTTCAGTGACTGACCTATATAAAAGATAAGAATCCACTGTTACTAGCAATTTTTGAGCAATTCTTTTCGCTGAGAGTACATAAGTTTTCCAAATCTACCAGATGGCCAGAAACTCCAAAAAAAAAAAAAAATCCACAAAAACACAGACCCTCAGGCATCTAAAGTAGCCTTTAGGGAGAAAGCATTCAGGAAAGTCCTAAATGGAAATCCTGAAAGCTTCTGGCTCAACTCCCGTGAAAATCTGAAGCCACAATCTTTGCAGCAATATCCCTTCGAGCCTAAAATGTCTTTTCCTGCCTAAGAAAATCTTAAAGTAGATCTACCAGTTTCATTTGAGGTCTGAATTTTCTCTAAATTGAGAGGTGTTTGGAGACAGGATTTTATTTCACATTTATCTGCAAAGCTGGAGAAAAGTTTTATACTTTGTTTATACTTTCAGTGATGAAGTCTCTGTATTTCTTAAACTTTCACCAATAGCATCTCTGTCACTTCAGACCTAGAAATGACAGATAAGGGCAGCAGCGAGTGGGAACAATCCGTTCCAATTTGTAAAAAATCTGCAATATTCTCCAGCAGAGTACGTGTTTTATGTGTATATTTATATATATATATACACATACATAAAAAAGAAATATTTATACTATGCAAAAGCCAAACCATATGAAAATAACACTAGTTCCCAGAAAAATGAAATAAAAGAAAGATGTTACCCTAGATCCCTCATAACTGCAGGTGCTGTTGCCCACCCTGTGTGCCCATCCTCATTAAAGGTTTTGTTTAGTGCTAGATTGAGAGCCACATTTTTTCCTCCAGACTTTGCACTCCAAACATACATGGAAAGCTGTATCCTGTCAGACTAGAACTGCAAGATTCCATTCAGCTGGAGCTAAAATTCAGGAGCTTTAAGAAAGACAGGCATTATGCAGCAGTTTCTCTTTGCAAATTGTACTTTCCTTGTTACTTTTAATTTACTCACTTTTCATAGAATCATAGAATCATAGAATAACGAGGTTGGAAGAGACCCACCGGATCATCGAGTCCAACCATTCCTATTCCATTCCATTCCATTTTCTCCCTGTATAACTGTGATAATACTCCCTCAGTGTATTTTCATCCTTTTTCTGGATTCGGATCTTACTTTCCCTTCAGTTCATGCTGATTCATCTGTAATTGATAGTTTAGTAGCACAGTGTACAAAGCAGCTCCTGGGCTGTGTTTAATGATTGCAGTAATTTATCTTGGGTTGAGAAGTTAAAGCAAGATTAACCCATTTGTGCTTTTAGGAAGAGATCATCTAATATTGCATAAAGGATTTATACAATACTCCCAAGGAGTGCTTTCCTACCACAGCATAATTTTTACATTGTTTCTTTGCAAGCAGATATCACAAGGTAAATTTGTGTTTCTTTGGTGCAGTAAGTTCCCACAAGATTTTGTATTTGTGGTAGTGTTTGACTTGCTTTGATTTTCTTTTTTTTTGTTAGAAACAAGATTTAAACATAGGATTTCCACGTAAGACCATACCTGAGTCCTGTGGAAGAGCCAAAGAAGAACTGATGGTGACTGAATTGCAATAAATTCAGAAATATCTTGAAACTGGAGTCTGTTGGGCTGCAGAATACAGAAACTTGTGCTGAGCTGCCTCATCCTACCACAGCCTAGGTTGCAGTAGGAGAGACAGAACTGTGGATTTGTACTCTAATATCTCCTGACACTGATCCCAAAGCATCAGTATCAAAGGCAGTAGCACTGGTTTTGAGCTGCGTTAGCAGATATGTTTTTTCACCTGAGCTGCGCTGGAGGGAAGTTCAGCACCCTCTGCACAGATTTCTGTGCAGAGAGGGAGAAGCATTCACTGAGAATTTGCCCCACAGTGTTCGGCAGAAAACACTTCCCTCCTCACGATTTTTTTTTCTCTAGTTTGCTGTCTGCTTGAGCCAAACTACAGTGTCCTTAAGAGCCATTAACCTCTGGCAGAAAGGAGAAAGGTTATACAGAAAAGTTATGCGGTGACCCCTCCTTTTTTATTTTTATTAGACTTATAGATGGACAAAACAGTTGAATGCATGTGCTATTGTCTTGTGTGTATGAAAGCTTATCTGTATTTTTAGCTGCATCTAGTATGTCAAATGGAAGCTATAACCACTCTTCCCAGACCTTGAACTGATTACATCCTTAGACTTTCACATCTATAGCACTGTTGATACATCAACAATGTTATTAATGTCATTGCAACATCACAGCTGAGGCACCTGGAAAGTGAGTTCCACGTGGATCTCACAAGCACCCTGAGGATTATCATTGCTCCTAATCATGTTATATGTGAAACAACTGGAAAGGGCAAGAAATCGTACTAATCTCATGGCTCGCATGCCACCTTCGATTACTGAAGATGTCATTAAAAGAAACTAAGCTGTAGATCAACAAAAAATTCACAGTGCTAAATAGACTGGCTCTTTCTGCCTCTCCTGACAGAGAGAGAGATGCCTAATGGAAAACAGTCACATCACTCAGTGGCTCTGAATGTGTGGCTTTTGAGTACCATTTGGTACTGGGGGAGCAGCTGTGGTGGCACAGGGAGGCATAGAATCATAGAATCATAGAATAACCAGGTTGGAAGAGACCCACTGGATCATCGAATCCAACCATTCCTATCAAACACTAAACCATGCCCCTTAGCACCTCGTCCACCCGTGCCTTAAACACCTCCAGGGAAGGTGACTCAACCACCTCCCTGGGCAGCCTCTGCCAGTGCCCAATGACCCTTTCTGTGAAGAATTTTTTCCTAATGTCCAGCCTAAACCTCCCCTGGTGGAACTTGAGGCCATTCCCTCTTGTCCTGTCCCCTGTCACTTGGGAGAAGAGGCCAGCACCCTCCTCTCCACACCCTCCTTTCAGGTAGTTAAGTTAAGGCATCAGTGGCTGCTGCTCAGCTCTGCTCCCCCCAGTATTGCCTACCCTGCACTAACCCACCTAACAGCACCTCAGGGTTTCCTACAGGCTCACTTGATCCCTCCAGTGGTGTGTGTTAAATGCTGGGTGAAGAGGTTAAGTCAGGACTTTGATACTACCCACACCTCCTCCTGTGGGTTACCCTGTGAAGGGGCTGCTGAAAGACTAGTCTTTGTCAGCAAATGCTTAGTTTGAAGATGGCCCTGTCACTGCTAGGGGTTACTTAATTCATCCTTTCGAAAGGGAAAAGTATTTAGAGCAAAGTTGAAATGCAATAAATAAGCTTGTGCAGATGCAAACTGCCTCTTTTTTTAGGTGTCCTCAGCTCAGCTCAGCTCTGCCTCAGGGGCTGTCAGCAGCTCCCAGAAACATAGTGCTATAAATCAGGGGAAGTCCAAGGGAAGCTGACTTGCATAGATGACAATGCAGGGGATTTTCTGGTTAAACAAAGCATGCCCTCTCTAACAAACTCTCAGTGGTGCAGAGTGAGAATGGAGATAAGAGGCTACCTCACAGCTTGGCATGCAGGCTCTAGGCAAGGATGGAGAAGGTGTACCAGGGCTGTGCCACCCCGTCTCTCTCAGCTCAGGAAATATTTGATCCTTAAAACAATGACTTTGACACGAGTCTTTTGAAATTAATCATAGAATCGTAGAATGGTTTGAGTTGGGAGGGACCTTAAAGATCATTTAATTCCAACCCCCCTGCCATGGGCAAGGAGAGCTCCCACTACACCAGGTTGCATCCGTATGTCCCATTACCTTCTGATCAATCAGAGAATGTCATTACTTTGTGCTGATTTTCAGGTGTTTTGCAGAGAAAACGGAAGTCCCTGTTGTGACACGGCAGCTTGCCAATTGGCACAGGGAATGTGATGTGTCCTAGTTTTGCCTAAAATATTTACAGACAGCAAACATTTTTATTAGTTAATCGCTTCCCACCATTTCTTAACTTATACATAGAAAGCTACTTGGAGGAATGTTTTGGCACATGCACTCGTTCCTGATTGGCCTGCCTTAAGAGTCACATACATTTTGGGAAGATACTGCAGCTGAGCACATGATGGTCTACCCCATCAGTTAATACACACCTTCATAGACAAATACATTAAGTTACTTATTGTCTCTTTCGTCCTTTGGTTGTGATCTCATTTGAACATTATGCCCTATTTCACTTTGATATGGCCCGTGGTGAACCTATAACTTCAACAGATTACCAAGGGATCACATACAGTGGTTCCAGTATGTGTAAATAAATGGTATATCCCAATGCCAAAGGTTTCGCATTGATTTTCAAAGACAGGTTTCTGAAAGCCTAAGTGCTCCCAAAATCTTGCATTCAAACATATCTCAAGCACGGACCTCCACTCGTGCCCTTTACTCTTCCCAACATACTTTCCATGGATTTTTAATAAGAATGAGGCACAAATGCATATCTCTGTAGCCATATTTAGTTTAAATGACTAAGAAATTTTGACTTTTACAGCTTCTTCAGAAGTACTTGAGATTGAAGTAGGAAAAAAAAGAGACCAGCCTTAAAACCAGTATTAATCAGCAACAAACCAGCAGCCTACATTCATCCTTCCTCTGATACTGAGTTACCAGTTGCCCCCATTTATTTTGCCCTGTTAGTACTTACATCCCCTATTTTAGACAATAGGTGCAGGGACCGGTACCTCCAGCATTCTTCTTTCTACCGAGTGATGAAGCCTCCAGAGGCAAAATGTAACATTAATACAATATTATTATTTTAAAACCTTATCTGGATTTCTTCTTTATTTAATGTTCATGAAAACCTGTCTAACTTCTGGGAAACATCCGTCTACACGGACCTCAACTCATAATAAAATTAATCCTGTGCTCTTCAGTGAGGATGAAGCCCTACTGATTAATTGGACTGACTCATTTAAAATACGGGTCTACATCAAGTCACTGAGTTTACATCATGTAGGTTCTCTGTTATTCTCTGGAAAGAGAGAATGGGAAAGAATTCCCTCAAATAAACCAGAACAGCTCCTGTAAACAACTATTTTTCTTGTTTAAACTAAAGCCACTTGCATTTTATAAACAAGATTGAATATGAATCCAAATTCGTAAAAATACCCCACTCATTTTTATTCATACATAAATTATTTGGAATTAGCCAGCCTGGCTGCTTCAAAGGAAAAGACACAGATCTAAAATTCATGCACTATGTTACAGCAGCGAGTGAGTCTTTATGACTGAAAACAGAGGTTTGTAATAGAAGCCGCAACTCATTCTTAACTATGCCAGTGTGAGCATGCTGTTCTAATATGCACGGTAAAACCTTATAAAATAACAAGACTGCAAAGTTTACTGCAGCAACTGTGCATTAACAGGCAATAAAACACACATCATTTATAGCAAATTCAGCCAGTTATAAATTTCAGCATTTACTGCTATTTTATAGTACCTATAATGAACACAGAGCTGTGATTTGCATTCCAATTCTGCACGTAAGAAGCAATTCAGGAAGCCATGCAGTACTTTCATGACACCAAGCGTGGTTCTCTGACGACTGTTATGTAGAAATTGTACAAAGAGATGAGGCAGAATTCCTCCAACACTTCCAGTAAAACGTAATTCCTCTCTCTGTTAATGGAATGCATTGTACACCCTCACATTCATAACAGTTACATCACAGTTGCTGCAGGACAACTCATTTTTCTTGAAATGAAAATCAATGCGAGTGAGCACAGATCTGCAGAACTGCTAATGAAGGGTAGGGCTGTGTCAAGCTATAGTGAAGGTATTAAACAAGATCTAAGCACATTGATCTTCGAGTATGTGAATCTCCTTTTCCTTTCCCTGTTTACAAACTTAGAATTAACACTTTGCTTCCGTTATAGTCTAATGTTAATCACTGCCTTCAGATCACTGCCTTGCAGATGAAGGCATTCCATTCAAGTTCATCTGTGGATGAGACTGTCCTCCAGCTCCGTCCAAAATGGGATGTTGGCTCACTGCCATTCTTACGGGAAATGAAGGGGGTCTTTTTTTTTTTTTGGACTACATCTCTACCACAAAGCCTAGAAATATTTTTTAGTTCCTGGAACTCAGTGAACAACACAGCTGTCTCCTAACCTTATCACGTGTGGAGACTCGAGCGCAAACCAGCTCCTGCTGCTTCTCTCTCCTTCTTCCCAGGGGACACATGCTATTCTACACACGCAAGGAGCCTGCCAGGAAGCACTGGGCACTCTGAGCAGCTGTTGTCTATATAACAAGCAGAAAAATAGCAAACTAAGCTTATGATCTCCAAGAAATGAGCTGCACTTCCTTTTGTGGGATTAAATTCTGAGGTCCATTCACTTGCTGAATATAAGTCTATTTCCAAAAGATGAGGCTCTGTTTACTCGTACTAGATCTGGCAGGGATGGAGTTAATTTTCTTTATAGCAGGCCATATGGTGCTGTGTTTTGGATCTGTGACTAAAACAGTGCTGCTAACACAAGAGTGTTTTGGCTGTTGCTGAACGGTGCTGACACAGCACTAAGGACCTCTGTCATTTTGCCCACACCAGCAATAAGATAGGGATAGAATCATAGAATCATAGAATAACCAAGTTGGAAGAGACCCACCAGATCATCGAGTCCAACCATTCTTATCAAACACTAAACCATTCCCCTTAGCACCTCATCCACCCGTGCCTTAAACACCTCCAGGGAAGGTGACTCAACCACCTCCCTGGGCAGCCTGTTCCAGTGCCCAATGACCCTTTCTGTGAAGAATTTTTTCCTAATGGCCAGCCTAAATCTCCCCTGGCAGAGCTTGAGGCCATTCCCTCTTGTCCTGTCCCCTGGCAAGAATTTGGGAGGCAAGAACTTGGGAGGCAAGAATTTGGGAGGAGACACAGCTAGGACAGCTGATGCAAACTGGTCAAAGGGATATTCCACACCACATGGTGTCATTATAAAAGCAAAGGTGTGTTTGGATTGTCTTCCTTCATAGCTTTTGCTCAGAGCGTGGCTGGGCATTGTTCTGTTTGTGGGAGGTGGTGTGTGATTGCCTTTGCATCACTTGTTTGTTTGTTTGCATCTTTCCATCACTTTTAAGCAGTCTTAATCTTAACCTATAAGTCTTCTCACTCTTGCTCTTTCTTTCTTTCACCATGCCAAGGTGAGCAGTCAGCTGCGTAGGTGCTTAGCTTCTGGGCAAGATGAGCTCACCGCACTACTGTGCCCTGCAGGTCAATAAAATCAATTCTAAATTGATAGATTATGTTAGATCACTAATGACTACAGATTTTGCTGTAGGTTGTCATCAGTCTGGCAATGGCTCATTTGAAAGACTTTGCAGTATGGCAGACCCATTCTGCTTTATCTTACATTAGTGCAAATAGTCAATAGAAATATTAAGATCTGATAAATGATGGATGCAGTTTGAAAACCGTTAATAACAATTGTTGAACAGATCAGACCACTATGTTATACCATCTTTGGTATCATATACATTCTGGAGCCTGGTTATCTTTTGCCAACTGGTGGCACAAAACTATTATGAAGAGACAGTAGGATTGCACGTAGAAGGCGAGCAAGATTACCTGTGTACATCGAGGGAGGCAATTTAGCACTTTATCTGTACAGATGACCAGTGGTGAATTGCATTTCCAAACAAAAAGGAAGGTATGCTTATGTGTAACTAAATATGTGCCAGTTTCCATGCTATAATTAATCTTGATATATCACCTAAATAAAGTAGGACTAATGATAATCACCAACACTCTCTCCTAATTCTTTATTGTCGGTACTCAAATAGCTTCACATAAACCTGGGAGGTGTTTATGAAGATAATGGAGGCTTCAGGGATGTAGAAATGCAGTATTATAATGTGTAAGGTAAAGTTTCCTCAATGGAAATTTGTTTCGGTAGAAAATGGGAAAATATTGTGGGAGAAAGAAAACTGTTTAGAAATACCACAGAGAAACTCACCAGACCTTAACAGGTTTCTGGCCAACTCAGAACCACTGATTTTTGTCACTGCAAAATCTAAGAGCCAGTCAAAGGTTTTGGACTCTGACACATCACTCACCAATACCTTTCAAAGGCTTAACACATCACCACCCCTCAAGTGAGTTTCTGCAAGAGAACATGTGCACGCTGTCCCAGTGGCAAGGTAGAGTACAGTTTCTTAATTTCTATATGAAAAAGAATGACTTCAGTGATGCTTCTTCCAACATCAGAATTTAATCATCCCATCGATACCCAGAAGAAATTGATGGCATTAACCAGAATTCAAGTAGGCTAAATTTATAATGAAAGTGTGTGCCCACTTGTGCCTCTAGCTGTTTTCACTGGAAAGTGTATAGTCATACTCTTCAAGTTAAACAACACTTTTACATGGATAAGGTAAAACATTGACAGTGCACAAACTAGTTGGGAAAAATACCGACAAAATTGTCTTTCATTTTGATGTATGAACACATTTTTCTTAGTGTTTCACACCCCTCCATAGGTCTAATGAATTAGCTTCTTTTGAACTTGTTCTAAGTACATCCTAATACAAATAACAAAATTAACTGGCCTGAAGGGATGGAATAAATGCAAATACTGAATTCTTGGCTATTATTTTTTTCCCTTTTAGAAGTGCCTTGCTGACGTCCTGGCTGACCCACTACAGTCTTGTAAATAATCACTCTTCTTGTTGCTAGAATTAAAATGATCTCCTGGATAATTTCACGTTTTTCCTGTGGAGCAGGGTCACTGAGACATCACGTATCATTGCCTGGCTGTGATCTGTCATCATTTGCAATGATTTCAACACTTCAAATAAACATTACCAGCTGTTCAGTTTCTTGAGTTTGCAATTATCTGCAACTAATCCCTGACTGTCGGTGTGTTTAGATGCCAGCATTGACAGCTCAACCATGCACATGACGTACATGGGAGTACTCTGGGTTCCCTGCGGTGGATCAGGCTGCCCCGCACTTAACCTGGGGCATTGTGATACGAATTGACAGCCTTGGTCTTTCCTGGCCAGGCACTGGACCTACCTTAAATGCAGATGGTGCTGGCAAAGCTATTGAAGAGGGGTGAAAATCTCACTTAACATCCAGACTGTTGGAAGGACAGAATTTGACACACCATCAAGGATTTGACTTCTCAGCCACCCATGCACAGTAATCAGCCTGCTCCTCTTAGCCCATATGAGTAGTCTGGAAGCAATTCTAAGGAGCAATCCATAATATTTTCAGTTTGCTGAGCTCTCTTAGAACACCAACTGCAATCCCAAACCTGGAAAGGAAGAATGGCTTTGCAATATAACGCCGAAGAGAATTGCTGCACATTGAAGATGTGCAGAAAAGACGGACACTGCCATACTTGCAAGGATCAGTGGCTTATGCAGTTTCCAGGCTAATACATGGTGCTAGGTGTAAGCACTAGTTAAAGCTGGTTTTAGTTAGCTAACTTTAATTCAGCTTGATGGAATGTCCAATTAACAATACAGATGCAGGAAGCACTGATTAAAAACAGAGGTATGTGTATAAAAGATTATAAAGTAGAGATGACTTGAAGTAATGATATCTATTGGTCATGGACCTTCATATATTTTTATAGACTTCTGGATTTAGTTCATTCAGAAACCGTTTGATGCTTGGACCCTTGTTAAGAGGGTCATAGGTATGTGACTAACCCAGCTTTAGCACCAGCTGCTAAAATGACTGCAGAGTTTTCCTTTTGGAGAAAACAAATGTCTCAAACAAAAACCAGCTGTTTGATTTTGATATTTTTTTAATTGTTTCTCTTAGAGCTGAACAAATCTATTTCTCCTCTATAAACACAGTTTTAAGAAACTGTGCATATGATTAAATCTTCTTATTAAATCACTTGTTTTCTTCAGGTTCTCATCGAACTTCGCTACAGCAGTCTCACTTCATGCCATTAAACATTATGTCAAGATTTTCACTATAACAGGTTTTAACAAGTGTATGCTGAGCTCATTAAGTCCCAGTCTGAACTGAACATCATTATTCAGAAGTTTGGGGAAACTTATGGGGCCCATCAGCATTTAAAGGGTGCTCCACAAGCATTTTATTTGCACATTTTCACCCTCTATGGATCAAAAAAAACTTCATGCCGAAAGAGGAAAAACATTATATGCAAGTCAGCCTTGGGGAAGAGTTGAATCTCATTCTAATTACTCTGATTGGTTTCATTTGAGCTAGGTTTATAGGGTTGTTACAACAAAGTCAGGATATATTCTATGCTGGAGGTCTTCAGCCAAAGCATTTCTTCAGAAATAGCAACACAAGTACTGAGCAAACTGAACACCTTTTTATATTTGGTAAGAAGCAGCAACTCTTGCCTTCACATATAATGTTTGACCCATTATTACTACGCAATGAAACTGTAACGTATTAATGGAATCTGGAAATAGTGTTGGAGTCTCATGTATTTTTCAACATATTGAAATGTGTCCTAGCATATTTCACTGGCATATGGCATTGTCATTTTCCATCAGGTGAAGAACAAGAAGCAAGGGAGGGAGATGCATTTTCCTCCTATGAGCTAAAATTTGAATGAGAGGCACTAATTGCATCGAGACTAATCCCTTTTATCAATGCTTGATTTGCTGCAGAATTGTACAGTCCCTGCCTCCCCCAAACCCACATATCCACCCTAAAATACCATTTAAAATCTAGTCATGTACTAGGCACAGTCAGAGCTCTATCTTCAATGAGAGTAGGTGAGAACTGCACCAAGGTACTCAGTAGAACTTTTTCCTACATGCTACTAAATCCCTTGTGTTGACATTTTTTTTTCCAAATGGAAGCATGAGATATCAGGTCATGTTTAATATTTATAGGTAATTATAAAAGGCTGTTTTCTATCTCCAGGGAAGACTGACTCAGGTCAATTGATCAAAACCATCATTTTAATCAGTTTGCCTTCTGAGCATAGCCTCTAAAATACATTTATTCACCATCCAGTGTGACCTTAATGGCATATTTCATATTTTTTTTCTGAATAAAATTGGATATTTTCCTCATACGTATTTATTTATTTGAGAGTGTGCAAGTTGGCATACATTGTCAGAAAAGTGCTTTTTTCTATTGATATTTTGGAGACTGGAGAAAAGTGCATTCCTTGTCCATAATTTGATGTAAGAGTTGTCTTAAACTGTATGAGGCAGAAAACTGCAATTGAATTGAAAACAACCAAGAGAAAATTGTTGGGTTTTTCTTCTAATGAATTTGCATTCCTTCCCTGTCATACCAGTTGCATGTGAAAACATGTTCAGTATATCACATATATTTGTTCTTCAGTAACAGTTACCAGAATAAAGAGAATTTAATAATTTTGGGGGAAGTCACCCTTGGCCAAAATGTTGAGATAGTTATATGCTTAGATATGCACTTAAACATTCATATAGTCATATTGGACAGCTAACTCTATATTTGGATATCTAAATAAGTTTGAAAATGTAGCCCTATGGCCTTTCAATCTTCATTATGATAACTCCACTTCTAACTTCTTTTTTTCCCCAAAAGGTGGAAGAAAAAGTAAACTTTGAATTTTTCAGTTGCTGCTTGGTCTTTTTACTTCAAATAAACAGTTCTAAATTAATGTATTATTTCAGCATAAAAGACAGGAGGCTGAAGGAACATGTAAATAAACAAAGACTTTCCCATCTAGTGTAAACTTCATGTTGAGCTTTGGGAAAAATTAATACTAGCAGAATGACGCTAAAAATTTCTAAAAAGGTCAGATGAACTTTAGAAAATTAAGGGGTTTCCCAGTTCTTCACAAAAATAGAAGCAGGAACACTTGAAATCATTAAATTGAGATCGCTATAATACAGCATGAAGAAAAAACCAGCAAATATGACTATATAGCTTAGTAAGAAGTACAAGCCTTTTTATTGTTTAACATCAAGTTTTATTTTAGAGAGCTGTAGTTCCACAAACTGTATTAAATAAGGAGATGGCTTTGTTTTCTTATCAACCTAGCATACATCTGAAAACTTCAAGGGAATATATCTGGTATTGTCCTAGAAATTTTACCTTCCCTTCTAAAAATAAGATTAAAAATACTGATTACTGAATTAAGAAACATTTTTCTCAGAGTAAATACAGGCTGAAATGTTAACTTCATTTCAAAGGATAGCTCAGCCTAACTGTTGATTATGTGTTGTTAGGTATGTATGAGCAAGTGGGGGAAAGAACACAGATGGATCAACCAGGCAGATGCTGTGTGATTTAATGCTTAAGCGATTGTGAAGTGTTTAATTCAACTGTTAGTAGGAAGGTTTTAACACATTCCTCTGAACTGACAGATGACTCCAACTGTCATTGAGAAAAATGATGCAGTTCTTCCATGTTTCATTCTGAGAGCTCTTAACAGAACCATATGTAGGACTGATATTCTTTGGTTCTGTTAGCTGGATTTACTATCCACATAAAGTATAAAACCAATATATTATATCTTATGTTAAAGAAGGCCATTTATTTTTTTTTTTACCATATAAATAAATTATTTACCACTTTCTTGGAGCCATCAGGCAAGTTGAAACACCTACTATGGCAGGTAAAGTAAAATTGAATTTCTAAGGCAGATTTCATTTGTTTGCTTTTTCTTGAAAGCAAGCAGGGTAGCATGTTGAGATGAAATTTAGAGTGCAGGTAAAATGAATAATGACAAAACTCTCTTATTTCATGACAAAAATAAGTTAGTTTTTATTACTAGAATTCAGGAGAACATTTCTCCCATAAGCCTACTGTTAAGATGTTACTGTATTTCTATTTCATTTTGCATAGTTTCTTTTCTCGTGTTTATCATCATAGATCCTCAATGTCTTCAATGTGTTTTAATATATCATTGCGTATGATTTTTTTATTTTTATTCTCTTAAAAAAAATAGTTGAAATTTTGCTCAGCTGGTGGTTAGGCCGATGCTAGTTTGATGAGAAGGAAAGTACTTCTATGCTTAGAGTAAGATGTGGGACTAGATGACCTCTAACAGTCCCTTTCAAATACATTTGGAAGACATGGACCTGTTAAAATGAGTCCAGAGGAGAGCCACAAACATGATGAAACACTTTTCCTGTGAAGAAAGGCTGAGAGAGTTGGGGTTGTTGAGACTGGAGAAGAGAAGGTTTTGGGGAGACTTTATTGCAGTCTTTCAATACTTAGAAGAGACCTATAAGAAAGATGGGGACAGACTTCTTAATTGGACCTGTAGTGTTAGGATGAGGGCTAATAGTATTAAACTAATAAAGGGTAGATTTAGACTAGATATAAGGAAGAAATTTTTTACAATGAGGGTTGAGAAACACTAGAACAGGTTGCCCAGAGAGGTGATAGATGCCCCGGTCTAGAAACATTCAAGGTCAGGCTAGGCAGGGTTCTGAGCAACTTGATCTATTGGAAGGCATCCTTTCTCACTGCACAGGGGCTGGACTAGATTACTTTTAAAGGTTCCTTCCAACCTAAAGCATTCTATGATCCTATATTATATTTATGTAGTATATAATTACATTATATTCATATATATTTTTATGTATATATTGTGTATATATTATGTATATAAGGAGCCTAAGCATCATTGAGATATACTCAGGTATTCTATCCTGAGTTATTATTGGGTGGAAGGCAATGAAACTATTTTTTAGCTAGCTAAAAGTGGTAGAAACTTATTCATAAGTGCTACTTCAAGAACAAAATGAATAAAATCAAGACTGTTCCTACTACAAACTGATTGGTCAGGAGTAGGAGTGCATCCTCAGCCAATGATTACAGCATATTTGAAGTGCACTCTATTTTTTCAAGTTTTTCTCCTACAAACTGTTTTTACTCTATAAACCAACATGTTCTTGATAATCACAATAGAAATGAGATCACATGTAATGGACAGGAGCAAATCAAAGATCAGTATAGATAATAAATCGTAGTGCAATTATGCAGATAATTCAGTTCTGAACATTGAGTGACACAGAGGTTAGCGCTCAAATGCAGGAAGTGCTCTGTATGTGTATGTAGGCTGAGAAAAAAAAACATTTTTATATTTATAATTTTCCTTCAAATCTTCTGTAGGAAACGATCAGAGTCCCAAGCAGACGCAGTAACAAGTACAAGTGTGTGGCTTTTCAGGTCACCAGGTAAAAGAAATGCTAATTATTCATGCAAATTTATCCCGCCAACCCAAGACATATTGACACAATATCTTTAAAACAGCATCAGAGACAAATCACTTTACCTGTGCTTGGTACCGCCTTATCCATGAGTGATTTTCTTGCACTACGAATTTGCAGTTTTGAAAGCCTCAAAGAATCTGTTCTGTCCTATGTCATTAAGTTCAATTGAGATATTAAGAAAAAATAAAATACTGAAATCAAGTAACACCACGAATCTCCTTTTCATTCGTGCCCCCTTCCCATCAAAGCATAGTCAAGTAATTATTCCTAAAGTGATCTGGACATCAGCCTCAGAAAAGGGTTTTCACAAGAGTGAGTAACATTTATCAGGACAAAGAACTTTGCTCAGTAAAGTTTCTCCTGATGTGTAAAAGTGTTAGTGCTGGATACTTGATGATCTCTCAAAACAATTCATAAAAGCTTACGGAAAATCACACTCTGAAGGAGTGTTCCCACAGGTGTCATAGAAACAAGAGAACTGGAACAATACAGATCCTTAAAAATGTAATTTTCTGACACCCTTTCAAGCAACAGTGCTACGTTTACACACCTACACTTTCCAGAGTGCTCCCGAGACCTCAGAAGAATGCTGTCAATACTGATATTTTTGTAAGTGTGGATTAGAAACTAAGTCAACCTGCAAACCCACCGTTTAGAATCTGAAAGCTGCAAGGTGGGCTCTGGACAGCAAATGAATTGCTTAGGGTAGCTCGATGGGCAGTTCAGTTATAACTGCATGTCCTGGACCAGCTGGCCCTGCATGGGGACTCATTTTGGCCTCAGCAGTAGCAGACTGGCGATTCTTTCTCAAGGTGAGGCATGCTACTTTAAATATCTAATTACTTTAGCAGAGCTTTTATGGTTTCCATGATAATAAAATATAAGAAGGATATTGAGCTCTTGGAATGGGTCCAAAGGAGGGCTACAAGGATGATCAGAGGGCTGGAGCACCTCCCATGTGAGAACAGGCTGAGAGAGTTGGGGTTGTTAAGCCTGGAGAAGAGAAGGCTCCGAGGACACCTTATCGCGACCTTCCAAAACATTAAGGTTCTACAAGAAAGTGGGGGAGGGACTGTTTACAAAGGCTGGTAGTGATAAGATGAGGGGCAATGGGTATAAACTGGAGTGGGTCAGATTTAGACTAGACATAAGGAAGAATTTCTTCACCATGAGAGTGGTGAGACACTGGCACAGGTTTTCCAGAGAAGTTGTGGCTGCCCCATCCCTGGAGGTGTTGAAGGCCAGGTTGGATGGGGCCTTGGGCAGCCTGGTCTGGTGAGAGGTGTCCCTGCCCGTGGAAAGGGGTTGGAACTAGATGATCTTTAAAATCCCTTCCAACCCAAACTATTCTATGAATCTATGAGTACAAATATTAATCACATTGCAGTCCTTAACTGGTTTCTCGGAAATCCAAATTCTGGCAGACTAGAAAGAAAAAGACTGCTACAAAAAAAAAAAGCAGAAACTATATATGAAGCATGCTGAAGAGCTTGTGGAAATGCTAGTACACTTAGACTTTTCAGAAAAGGCTGCCAAAGTTAAGAAACAGTGCCAAAACTGTGCCCTAACATCACCTCAGAAATATTAAAAAAGAGATGTCAAGGAAGAAGAGTCGAAGAAAACGGCAATGTGTGGTAAAGGGTTGAATTTGTGTTTGTCTGTCTAGAACAAACCACAAAATAAGATTAAATTGTCTAGAGAAACACTGAAAATAAAACTTAGGCTAAAGGTTAAATTTCTTTTTTCAAGAGACAGATTATTAGTATATTCACTTATCATATTTATAACAATGAAGTCTTTTGTCAGTGATTAGACCATAAAATTTCCAATCTGATGTCGTGATGAGATGGTCACTTTCTTAAGGCTGAATCTTGGACAAGATTAAGCCTTCAAAAGCAGACCATATGTAAGTGTTTATTAATATTTTAACCTTATAGGAATAACCTTATTAAAATCTTGTATATTTACACAATTTCAAAGTTTATGGGTTTGTTTCATGACGTATTTGTATTACTTATTTGACTCTTTTAATAATTCCATAATTAGCACTTTCAGAGAAATCCTTGACTTTCAGAAAACCTTTGCATGAGCTTCCTAACCCAAATATGAGCCCTGTAGATGAGTAAAAATGGGTTTGCCATCATTAATAAGAGGCCACAGACTTTGTATTAAACCAACAATCCAGATTGCCTGGACTAGTCACCAATTCTCCTGCTTTGTACTGACTCTAGCGTGTCACAGCCATGACAGCAATTGTCTAGAGGTCAGATAGCTATACCTTAAATCTTTTTGTCTTTAATTTATCTATGTGTAATTGTGCGGTGCAATGCTTACTGCTAAATAATGGGTAATCATAACAAGTAGTTATCTAGGGTGAACTGCCTATGATTCCAGAATAAAAATGTAGCGTACTACAGCAACAGATACCAAAAACCCCAGGACTGTAAACACAAATGGCAGTGGCCAATTACTGGGCCCTGGAGGAGCTCAACCATGTGTGTCTGGTAAAATGTATTTTAAGAATAGTAAAAGATAACAGAAAAGCAAGCAAAATGTGAAATTGAGAATCACTGGAGATAATGGAAGCAAGCATATTGGTTTAGATAGTGTATAAAAATCATCCAAGCAGATCTCAGGATGAGCAATGCCAGTGTCCCACTCCTCCTTGCAAAGAACTAGGGACACTGATGACTTCTTGAAGATCGCCAGCATCCTTTTAAGGGGACTGTGGCAAGAGGGAGGAAGAGGATAGGTGAGTAGAAAATCAGGAAAAAATGTGGATACCAGAAAGTTTTCATGCATCATCCCTAATGGTATTATTAACAGTGTTGTACACTATTGTTAACACTATTGTAACTGATCTAAGAATAATTTCAGTTAGACTGTTCAGATTTTAAATAGACTAATGATTCTTGAATAAGCATAGTCCTCATCAAGATCCTCAGTGTAACTGGGTTCATTGTGGACAATTTGCTTTCCTCTCTCATTCAGATTTCATTCTCTTCGCTCTTCAATCCCCTTTCCCTTCAAAACGTTTGAATCTGAACCAGGAATGAAAACAGACACTTTGCAGAATATTCCCTTAATTTCTGTAGATATTTGTTAATGTTTTCAACTTATGCAATGCTGAAAAACGTTGTGAATACAGTACCATATTTTTCAATGTTTACTAAGAAAGCAACCCACAACTCCCTAACAAACTGAAACCTTTAAATTCTTGTAGCATTTTTTTGAAAATAAATGTACTAATTCAACTGTTCCCCAGGCAGTTCCACAGGGGTTTACATGACAAAAAAGTAGCTATGAAAAATGTAATTTAATTAGTTCATCATTTTATAAAAGCTAGTGTGATATAGCTCTGTTTACCAACAAGCAAGTACTTTGCTTTCATGTAGAAGGCAATTAACTCACTGAAATGTCTGACAGATCATTCCGTTAAAGCCTATAAAGCCAGAAGAAGGAATTCAGCAAAACACCTCCATGCATTCCATGTAGAATATATTGACACAGAGACCGTCCCACCATGCCAAGAGAACACAACAACTTTCTGCTGGTGGCCAGCCAAGAGCAGAGGGACTTCTCCCATGGCTCAGTGCCAACCCAACGTCTCCCACATTGTGCTCTGGCTGTTAATAGCAGACAGAAAGTCAAGGCCAGGGCAGCCCTATGTCAGAAAGTACTCGCGTCACTGCGGCTGCTGGCAACAGCCGAGGAGGATGGAGTGAAGTCAGGCTGTGCAGACCTGTGCTAAAGGCCACCCAAGGGACCAGCTAAAACAGAAACCAGACATTGCAAACAGAGCTCACAGCCAGCTCTGCGCTCCTCCACAAAGTCTTACCATTGTTCCCAGAGATCGGTTGAGAGCTGAATCTGAAGTCTCCTGGTGCGATGTATTTCCTTGCTCAGGATATCAGCTCTTTCGGCTTGCGTAGTACCTTTTTTCCCCAAAACTACAAACACAGATTTCCTTAGAGGTCGTGCTCAATAGACATTCTTGTTTGTTATACTGCACATGCACTGAGACAGGAAGCTGTAGCACTTCCAATGCCTTGATAATAAGAAATAATAGAAAGATATATTCTGCACAATGAGGTATAACTTTATACGTCAATGACTGATTGTTAATAGATAAAAGCTTCACTTGACTCAAAAATTTTCACTATTCTTTGTACTTAAGGAAAATAAATGTCATTTCCCTTACATGAAATGGATCTGTAAACGCTGGGGGAGTGTTTCTAATGTTTGCACACAGGCTTAAACACCATCTGAGTTGTCTCACCACACTGTGGCCTTCAAACACTGTCTGTATGCCCTACATTATCACCACAGCATACCTGCCAGGGCTATGAAGAGGTCTTGGACAACCTAGAGTATCTCAACTGGAAAGAGAAGGGGTTTCCACAGTTTGGAATTGTATCCTGCCTACAGTCTGCTCACATTATCCTCAGAGCAAAGAGAAGTCTCCAGTACAGTGAGAAAACAGTAGAAAAAATTCTCTCCTCTGTACTATCAATTTCAGGTGTATAAAATCTCTCTTAAGCACTCATAAGGTAGCATTCCAGTTTACCATAAGAATGACAATGCTGTGTTCATTATGTTCACTACACTCCAAGATGACTCCATGGGAAATTATCATTATTCGAAAATAAAATAATGTTATATGTAGGTCTATCTGTATTGGGTCTGGATGGGTTGGAGTTAACGTTCCACATAGCAGCTGTCGTAGTGCTGTGTTTTGAAGACTGAAAATGTCGGCAAGACACCAATGTTTTGGCTTGAGCTGAGCAATGCTTGCACAGCACCAAGTCTCTCTCTCTCCAACTCCCACCCCGAGGGTTTTCAGGAGGTTGGGAGGGTACATGGCTGGGACAGCTCATATTCTATATAATATGACGTTCCACTCAGCAGTAAAATCAAAAGAAGAGGGGGGAGGGCATTCATAATTAAGGATTTTGTCTCTCCAGACAACCACTATGCACAAGGAGGCCCTCCTTCCCAGGAAATGTCTGGACATCACCTGATGATGGGAGGTAGAGAATAAATCTTTTTGTTTTCCTTTGCCTCTGCCTTTGCTTTTCTTTTCTTTATTGAACTGCATTTATATTGACCCATTCATTTTTCATCTTATTTTCTCCCCCTGGCCCACTAAGTGGGGGAGAGTGAGAGAGTAGCTTGGTGGGCACCTGGCATCTAATCAAGGTCAACTCACCACACCGTCTTTGCATAAAATCTGTTTCCATAAGGAAACTTTATTTCTTTTTTATTTATCTACCTATAAAGTCACATTTTGCTCTGTGGTGGGGGTTACTGAAAAAAAAATTAAATTGAAAGCTTTCTTTGCAACAGATTCAGTACAAACTGAAAACATGCAATTAGTAAAAGAAGACAGATTCTTCAACAGACCATGGAGTGTGCAGGTTACCAATCTGGGACACAGGTAGTAAAGGTACCACATCAACAGGTTTTGAGCAGTGGGCAGCTAGTTTGACACAGGAGCCAACTTCTTGAGACATGTCTGTGTGATATGCAGCAGAAAAGTATTAACACATATCCCCTTCAAAAAAAATCCTAAAATTTTATCTGTGGTTGCTGACAAAGTTAGTATGGTTGGTGGTGTTATACTGTTGGGATTAGGGTATAAAAAAGAAATTACAGTGTTTATACAGTTTGTGGTCTCAGTATTGGCAAATTCTTTAGGTTAAGACTCATCTTAATGTAAGTTTATTGAGAGGAATCACAAAACCAATTGTTCAAAGACAAATTTCTGCAGTAAACCTATGTGATATTGTGCTTCTGTTTGTAAAGCCAAGTTCTGCCAATAGTCTCTGATGACTGTTTGCCTCAGGTTTTATTGCTGCATTGTCATTGAAAAATGAGGCTGTTTCATTACAAGTAGAGAATGACAATATATATTGTCAGGCTAAGGCCTTATACCATTCAAGAAGAAAAAAATAAACCTCTTAGTTTATATGTATAATGCTTCTTATTGTACAACTGTAGAAGAACCACAAGGAGCCATGTGGGTTAGTTGTCCCAGTGAAGTATCCTATGGAGGTAAGTAGTCCATACCACCCCGCTGAAGTTTTCCTCCCATCGCATTGCTTCACATGGTAGTCCAGTGTAAAGGAAAGTGGTTGCCAAAGGGTCTGTGTTAGAATAGTTCCTTTGCTAATGACAGGAAGGATGGGGACTTGAGCCAACTACAGCTGAGTCAGAGTCCATTCTGCCCTGCTCCAGTTGTGTTCCTGCTCAGCCTTTCAACCAAGCTGGACTAAAGGGAAACTTTTGTGTCTTGGGGCAAACAATTTAGTGACTGCTGAAGTGAGTCTTGATTAAAAACTTCCTTCCAAGTCTATGACTACGAAGACCTATGGGGTACCCATTACTTCAGCAGTCATATCACTCCTAACTCTTCCAGTCCCAGACAGCCTCTGGATGATGGGCATGAACCCTCCTGAGATGACTCCAAGCCTTCAGAAGTCAGAACACAGTGACGCAGAAGATGAGCAAAATCTTTCGGAGAAGATGAGCGAAGTCTTTCTTAAGAAAATCTGAGCAAAATCAGAACGCTGTTCTGAGCAGCAAACATGTGGAGAAGCAGAGAGCTAGTCAGTGAGGAACAGTACAGTTGCTGCAGGGTAGAAGGTTGCACAGAAAAAGGTCTGGAAACTTTGGAGTAACGACAGAGGGGAGAAAATGGGCAAACATACATGGTGGGAGGAATGAAGGGGGAGAAGAGAGGGAAAAAAGAAGAGGCAGACATTAAACTACTTAAAGGTGACACCAAATGAGCCCACCCGAAGGTTTTCTCACCAAAGTTTCTCTCTTAATTTCTGTTTTTGAAGCTAATGCTCCACACAGGTACCACTCAGTCAGATGCCTTAAACACAGAAGCCATTGTCTGCTGAACAACGTGGTTATTTCATGTTCATAGTGAAAGATTTTCTCTGGAATATAAAAATAAAGTGGCTGAGTCCTTTTCTTTCCAAGTGTACCTGCACAGGACTGTAGAAGTGTTGGACTGTTTTCCATCTCCCAGAAAAGATTTTTCATAGATATACTTTAAGATCCAAAGACTTTATCTATAACTGAACAAAATTTTCCATAAATCATTATACAACCAAACTTCCTAGTATTTAACTTAGATCAGAGTTTTAGAAATCATCATCCTTATGTCTGAAGCAAACCCAATAAAAACAGGAACATTGTTTACAACAAAGAGATGTAATCTTCCAAAATTAGTTATATAGGAGAGGGGTTTTTTTTCTATAAAACAGAAAGGTTGGGAAAACTAGTTCAAAGCTACTAACAGAACAGGCACTGGAGACTGTTAATATTTATAATCAATGTCTTATTAATTTCAAAAGAATAATATATGAAACATGAAATGCATACACAAGTCCTATCCTTTCCATATAACTTTAAGCTGTAATTGTTTTTAGGAGATTTGTCTCTGTTCCTAACTTAATTTTGACACCTGCTGTAATATAATCAATCATTACAAGTGGAATATATAGAAAGGTGGGCAAGAGAAAAAGGGAAAAAATGATCCAGTAGTGAATGAGGACTGGAGATTGGAGTTGGTGAGGAACTAATCTCACTCAGTATTCAATAATACATGCAATGGAGATGTCTCCATTTAAGCCTATCACTTAGTGTTGTCTCAGCAGCCAAAAGGGAATAAGAGGCAACCCAAGAAGGGTTCATCTCACTCATACTGAAGCATTTAATATAGGGAAATCTGAAAAAAACTGGTTAATTTGACCTACTTCTCTACACTGACTATAAAAGGAACCACCCCAGCAGGTGGCTTTAAATTCAGAGGACTGCATTTTAGACACCTACAGTAGCTTTCAGCCACACTGACAGTCCACAAGTGGCTTTACGGCTAAATTTATGCTAAAATTCTCATTAGTCTTTTCTCAATACCATAGCATCCAACATTAAAAATCCAGTGGCATTCTCATCTGATCATTCACATTCATTCACACCCTTCCCTGTGCAGATGATTGTTAGCAAACAACTGTAATTAGTATGCAGGAAACAAAATATTTGACGAGTGGCTTATAGACCAGTTTGTTTTCACATTTTCTGCTTTGCCAGAGTAAAATAGAGAAATGCTTCTAGCTTTTGAAGGAGTTCCCACAGGATCAGATGATGAATTCATGGAAAATTATATGGCTTGTGTTACCAGTGAACATCAAAGACAAAATGTGAAAAGGGACATGTTCCAAAGGTCACATGGAGGTACAAGAAGCCAAAGTCAGCAGAACAGTCCCAGCTTCTGAGGAAAGTACGTCTGCCCCTCACATTGTGCAACAAACAAGATTTTGACATGTTTATTACATTAGGATTTTTTCCCCTTCCTTGACATTTTTAGAAAGTTGCCAGGCTTAGGCAAAAGTTATCCATCCCTTGGTTTCATGCCTACTCCTTAGGTGATGAGAAGACCTAGCACTTCCCAGAAAAACTCACGGTTTTTTCTATTTTTTTTTCATAATTATGCCTTTCAAAATAGGATGCTCTGCTCATTATCACTCTGAAAGGAGCTCTTTGAGACATTACTGCTCAGCTCAGTAGGAAGGTTGCTGCCAAAACAAAGACTATCTGTTACCTAATAAACATTTTCCACTAAACTAAAGTCATTCTGAGTTAGTTTTTAAACAGGCATCACTGTCTGAAGAAAAACAGTGAAGATGAAGGAATCTTTCTCCTTTGTCTGTTCAGCTAGTACAGTTAGTTCAAATAGGAAGTTCTTCCCTAAACGTTTACACCCATTTACCACTTATTTAAGAACATAGAGAGTAAATAAGCCAACAGTAAAGACATTCTTAACTCGTATGATGATACCATTTAGCCTCATCTAGGATGAGATGGCTTGCCCTGTGCCGAACATTATATAGATGTGTATAAGCAAGGTAATGTCTGGCCTATGGGTGGGATTTTGTCTGTGATACCGGCTTATTTGGCCCTTAACATGCCTCTACCATATTTTCTTCCAAGCTGCATGCGTGGCATAGTTGTAAAAGTAGGCTGAATCACATGACATATTCTTTCATAGAATCATAGAATAACCAAGTTGGAAGAGACCCACCGGATCATCAAGTCCAACTATTCCTATCAATCACTCAACCATGTCCCTCAGCACCTCGTCCACCCGCACCTTAAACACCTCCAGGGAAGGTGACTCAACCACCTCCCTGGGCAGCCTGTTCCAGTGCCCAATGACCCTTTCTGTGAAAAATTTTTTTCTAATGTTCAGCCTAAACCTCCCCTGGCGGAGCTTGAGGCCATTCCCTCTTGTCCTGTCCCCTGTCACTTGGGAGAAGAGGCCAGCACCCTCCTCTCCACAACCTCCTTTCAGGTAGTTGTAGAGAGCAATGAGGTCTCCCCTCAGCCTCCTCTTCTCCAGGCTAAACAACCCCAGCTCTCTCAGCTGTTCCTCATTGGACCAGGCACAGTTAAGAAGGCACGCCATGGATTCAAGATTTCAGATGAACCCAAACTTAAGAATTTTACTAGGTTGCTAAATAAAACTAGCCTGAGACACTTCATAGTTTCTTGAGTGGAGCAGCATATCTCAGCAGTGCTTCCTTCCAGAGCAGAGCTGCAATGTCCTTGGCAGCTGGTAGAGTGGTACTTTTCGTCGTCTGCCTGCCTCGTCTGGATAATTCTAACCTTGCAACATTATAGGAGATTTTGAAGAGAACAGAACTTGTTGAATTCTCTCACTTGCTTTTCTCTTCTACCTCCTTTCCTTTTCTTTCATTTAACAGGAATCCAACTTGAGGAACAGCACTGACTCCACCTAAGATGATTCACACTTCCCAGCTCCCCAGATCTTTACTGAGTTCCATGCCACTCCATGGGAGTTCCTCAAGTTTACATGCCTATCATAGAATCATAGACCTCAAAGAGGGCTTACAAATCCTTCTGTCTTGACTGACTTTTTTCCATATTACAACTTTTGCCAGACTCTAATAGTAATTTATAGGCAACATATTAGAAGAAATACCAATGTACTTACTTCTTATTCAGTTCATCATTTCCATCTTGATAAAGGCTTCTCATAGAGACCACACATTGTGTATTAATAATACAAGTAACAGATCTGGCCTTTGAAGTGTCTTTCTAAGCTATTTTTCTGTTCTGTCTTCCCTTGTAGGCAAGAACTTTGGTGAATCCAGACATTTCAGGCATATTCTTGTTCGCACAGATAGATGATGGCAGAATATACTTCTAGAGTGCCAAATGTAGGCTGTCATACATAAATCCTCATGAACAATATTTTTAATTAGGTTCCTTCATCATCTAATGAAACAAAAGATAACACAAGGGGAAAATCCTAAGTTGGCTATCATACATACGCTAGACTTTGCAAAGCATGTTTATCTTTCCACTATTGCTGCTCAGAGTCATGCAACTTAATTGTATTTTCCCAACAGAAATGTTCAGGAGCAGTTGGACTTGATGATCTCAATGGTCTTTTCCAACCTAGGGATTTTGTGATTCTATAGTTCACTTGCTGCAGGACTGAGCTGTTTCTGCAGCTCAGCTTCCTCTCAACACCTCTTCCCAAATACTTCATCTTGCACTACCAAAATGACAGTATTCGACAGGTTTTGAGACCTTGTCTCTGATGCAAGTCATCCTCAAAAACTGAAGGTTCTGATCTCTTAATAGATGACACAAACACAAATGGTTCCTCACTTCAAAAACATTTTGATTTAAAAGCCACCTTCTCAAGTTGAGAAGCCACACAACTTATATGAAGGGCTCTTAGGAATGGGAAGATTAGGGAGCTAAAAATTAGAACAGGAATTGAAAGTGTAGATGGAAAGAAGAACCTCTGGATATGAACTGAGGAGGTAGAAGAAAATGTAGGCAGAAGCAGGAAGGAAAGATGCAAAAGTGTTTAACTACTGCAAACTTTGCAATTGAACCTGTAATTCTCAAATCTCCACACTCTCTTCTGGGGGAGAAGATTGTCAGCAATTTTGCAGCTAATGTGCCTTCCTGGCAAACAGACCAAAAACTAAGCAAATCACAGGAGGTTGTTTTGATCTGCCCAAGCCAGCCTGTTGATGCCTCATTTATTGTCAGCATTTCTTATTCTTTTTCTTCCTTTTTTTTTTTTCTTTTTCTTTTTCTGTATTGGGCTTTTGGGGTTTTGGTTTAAGTTTGTTTGGGGTTTTCTTTGTGATTTTTTTTCTTTGTTTTTTTAAGGTAATTGCATTAAAAGAAAAATTAAAGCATTGCAAAGGGAGCCATTCAAATGTAAAATCTAAGTTCAGTCCCCATGCAAGCATTCAGACAGAAGACAGGAGAGATTTGCAGGTTTCATAATGATTATAATTCCCTCTCCAATAACCCTAACTGATTCAGTGCCTAGAATGAACAGTGCTGCCTGAATAGCAGCTATTCATAATGTATAGCATGCTTCCTCGGGAAGCAGTGAACTGAATACTTTACTTTGGAACTACACAAAAATATAACTGCAGCGGGGTTATTTCTATAGTATCTTAAATTGCAGTACTTTGTCTTCGTGGAAAGTTGCACATAAGACTGTGTGAAGCATGAAGACAGAAATGGGGAGAGGGGAGAGCACTTTTCATTCAGAAACTGAGTGTACAATTTGTAGGTACAAAGCTTCCTTCAGGAACAAAATTTCACAAATTCCAAAGATCACAAGAAGAACAATAATTACAATCAAACAATTCCCAGGTCGTTACAAGAGCAGCCTGATCTAATGGGAAGTGTCCCTGCCCATCAAAGGGGCATTGGAACTGGATGATCTTTAAGGTCCCTTCCAACCCAAACTATTCTATGATTCTATACCCAGTTAACAGAACATAACACTGCTGTAAAGGGCATACAGAGGAATTCCATATTCCCGTAACAGCTCTAGATATGAGGGAAGATGATGATCTAGTGGTCTACTGTCTTCCTTCTGAACCTTTTTTGAGCAGAAGCTAAAGGCATTTTGCCTCTGAAACAAGGATGACATAAAGCAGAATTAAAGTAATGAATCAATCAAAAAAAAACTGGGATATAAATACTTTTAGCCTAAATGGCTACAAAAGTTTTAAGGACAATCAATGCACAATCAGCCCTGGGTGGTTTATCCCAGTTGCTGATGATTAGGAGAAATACTTGGACAAGCTCTCTGAACAACAGCTGTAGACAGGGAATTGCAAGGACTTATTACATCTTATTTATTTGTTAGTGAAGCTGTCTAAATACATGCAAAACGCTGCTTCCCTACTTCGAAAACTGTACCTGATTCCACACGATATAAGCTAGAAACAATAAAACCTGCAAACTCAAACAAGCTCCATGTAGATCTAGAAGAGGCAGCTCAATACCATACTGTGGACAAACACCAAGAGAGCTCTGCAGAGACTCAACATGGGTCAGCATGACCCCTGAAAGCCAGATCCATGCCTGTGCTGAAGTCATAGAATCATAGAATCATAGAATAACCAGGTTGGAAGAGACCCACCAGATCATCGAGTCCAACCGTTCCTATCAAACACTAAACCATGCCCCTTAGCACCTCGTCCACCCGTGCCTTAAACACCTCCAGGGAAGGGGACTCAACCACCTCCCTGGGCAGCCTGTTCCAGTGCCCAAAGACCCTTTCTGTGAAGAATTTTTTCCTAATGTCCAGCCTAAACCTCCCCTGGCAGAGCTTGAGGCCAATAAGTCAAATTATCTTTGTCCAGAGCAGCTTAATGCACTTAAGTACCTTGCTTTTGAAAATGCTGATGTTCATAACATGGGGTGAGTGTTCAACAGCTAAAGTAGTAGCTAAGAAGACTGCAAGGTTAAATAACAAAAATTAAATCTCCTTAAAGATATGTGAAAGTAGAGTAGTAGTTAAGTTGTTATCACCTATTAGAGACAGAAGTGGAGCGATACATGTTGTCCTGAGGTCCTGACATCCACACTACAGGATTAGCTGAGAGGTTGTGCTTTGGACTGGCCATGGTCTTGTGCGGTGGACAAGAAGCCCCAGCAGATGAATGCCCAAGCTGGGGCTCAAGCATGCACCACCCCATTCTGCCTCATCACGGAGGAACACAGTTCATCCCTCCATGACCACTCTTCCCTGGGAGCCAAAGCATTGATAACGGGGACAATCAGGAGTTTTTTACTGCAGGACTGCACTCCTGATACAATCTGACATGGTAACGTGGGCATACCCTTAAATGACTTTGTCAGTGCCCCAGAAAAAAAGGAAAATCATAAGCTGTAACTGCTTATTGCACACTTTGACCCATTTAGGTCCCCATACAAGAGACTATAAAGTACTACAGACAGTGGTGATGTGTATCACTTCTTTCTTTTGATACAATTATTTTGGTTAAGCTCAGTAATAAAAATTGTTAACACATATTTATTACTAGAATTGTTGATTTATTTGTTGACTCAAAATCTTCCATCAACAACTTTTCTCCTCAGGAATTTTAGCTGGATACCAAATCCTGTTCAAATACGCCATCCTGGACTCCAAAAAACTGATTAGATATTATAATTAATACAAATCACAGGTTAAGCAATAGCCGTCTGTCAGCTTTTGCCTTCACTCCCATTCTTTGTAAGCATTTCAGGGGTGTAAATATCAGGCAGGGTAAGCAACTGCTTAAGCTAAAGGCCATGCTGACACAAGAACAAATGGGTATAAATTGGCAATGAGTAAATTTAGGCTGGAAACAAGAAAAAAAAAAAAAGAAGAATTACAACACCAAGGATCTGAACCAGAATTTTTATGGGAGTAATGTAGGACTAAAGAAAACATCCCACTCTTAAGAAAAGTAGGAAGTGATATGGAACTTGTTGGAAAATGGAAAAAAAGTCATTCTTCCAAGGAGGTTTTTTAGGAGCCGTGTATATGACAGTGCAGCTACAGATTTCCATATAGCCTAGGAGCAAGGAGAGATCAAGATTCAGCTGACATTGAAGGATTCTCAAACCAGACATCGTTAATTGCTTCACTTTACCTGTCCCAGATAAGATCGCAGAGAATACGACTCTACAATATTTCAGTTGAAGTTCAATACCTGTAAGTTTTGCTTGCAGCAACGAAACATATTTTAAACATTCAGAAGGAAATGTTTGTGCAGATGAGAATATTTGTAAGGCTGGTAAATCATAAGTAATAACTGCAGTTTTTGATGTTGAAATACTTCTCTTTAGTTGTTACCACTTTGGGTTTTCACTTTTTATCAGATGATTTATATCATCTATAGGCTAATACTGTACTGTGCAATACTTCTTATAACTTTTATGTACCTACAGAGATCTAAGAAGAAATTCAGTACAAATGGGATGAAGGAAAGGAAATCTTTTATGAATCAATGACAGATGGAAATATATACCTAGTTCTGGAAAGCAAGAATTCCATTAGGGAGTTTAATTCAGGCAATGAGTAGTGAAACAATGTAAGTTGTAAATACATTTCCGAAACCATTTCTTACTCTTTTCACAGCCTTTGTACATATTACAAACCTCTAATAAAAATTATGTGGTTTATGAAGCATATATATTAAATTATCTCTAATTCCAACCTCTCCTGCAATCTTTACTCACCTCATCTTTTTTCTCTGTATAATATACGTCATCTCCTATTTGCACTACAATTGGCTATTCACTATAAGTAAGACTATCACCTTAAAAATATTTAAATCAACTACTTGGAAAGAATAAGAATAATAGATTTTCAGCTGCTGGTAACTTATTGGAAATAAATAATTAATTTTTTTTAAATTAAAAAATGCATGAAGCACGACTTTGTCCAAGGGGACACACTACCATATTACCAAGGGGACACACTAAAAACTGAAGGAACTTCAGAAGGAGCTTGGAGTCCAGCTTTATCAGAACAAAGCCTACATTTTATTTTTAGATGGCTGCAATTTCTTTTTTGTCTAGTCTGCACCTGTTCCAGAGAAATACAAATTAGTGAATCTAGTGTCAAACACCTGTAAAAGAGAATTTTATTCAATTGGTGAAGAAGATAGACCATTATGAGCATTTTCCAGCACTGTGTGAAACACCCCAGAACATCGAACAAAGCAGAAGTGCAGAATCATAGAATCATAGAATAGTTTGAGTTGGAAGGGACCTTAAAGGTCATCCACTACCAACCCCCCTGACATGGGCAGGAACACCTCCCACTTGATCAGGCTGCCCAAGCCCCATCCAACCTGGCCTTCAACACTTCCAGGGATGGGGCAGCCACAACTTCTCTGGGCAACCTGTGCCAGTGCCTCACCAGTCTCATCATGAAGAAATTCTTCCTTATGTCTGGTCTAAATCTGCCCCTCTCCAGTTTATACTCATTGTCCCTAGTCCTATCACTACTAGGACTAGGGGCAATGGCTGTAAACCCAGAAGTTCAGAGAACAGCTACCTCACTCTGTCAGCTCAGAAACGTTGAGGGCAAGAACATGGTTTTGTGAATCTATAGTATAAGCAGTTAGTCTCAAAGTCTTCACCAGTTACATCTCGTAGATTTGCTAAGAAATTTCATTGGTGCTACTAAAAAAATAAAAATTAAATTAGACTTGTGGGATTTTTTCCACTTAATTGTCAACTAATTGGAAATGTTACCTACGTCTGAAACCTCTATGCTGAGCAGGACTTAGCCGTACACCTCTTTTCCAGTCAGGCACCTACTCTTTGAGGCTGACCTTGCATTCCAGCTCTCCAGGGCATCGAGGCAGCTGCTACACACCTTTAAGTCAAATGCCTTGTCTGGTGTAGTGCTTTATGTGATCTCCTGTTAGCTTAGTTCCAGACTAGCTCAATGTGAAAGACTGTTGAATTGCTCTACTGAAGTATGAAGGTTCCCTGTACAGTCAATAAAGGCAAGTAAATGCTCCACTCTTGGTCATAAACAAGAGACTTTCAGGGGTACCTGTATCTCTCTGTTGACCACATAGAGAGTCTAGGCACATATATAAGTGCTTTAGATCACACTCGCAGACCATGGAGTTACATGGAAGACATTTAATGCCTGAATTACAAACTTTATTAACATGGAGCCCTGCAGTTTTGAGTCAGGACTTCAGGACTGTGACTTTTGGGTCCATTGAAAGGCTACTGAGAAAGAAAGGGATTATGGAGCACATGGTCTATGAGAAAATGCTGAGACACCTGGGCTTGTTAGTCTGGCAAAGAGATGGTCTACACCAGTCTGCAATTGTGTGCAAATAGGAGAGTCAAACTCTTCTTTGCCACAGTATACCTTATACATATACAAGGAGCAACAGCCATATGCTGTATCTTGTGAAGTTCATCTTCTGCTTCAAGGAAAACTTTTTGACAGGTGGGTGGTGCGGCACTGAAGCACGTTCTCCAGAGCAATGTTGCAACCTTGCTACAGCCTCTACTGTCCTAGTGTAGACTTGGTGCAGTCTCACTTTGAGTGTAAGAAAGAATGAAATGACCACCAAAGCCCCTCCCAATTAACATCAGAAGAGTTCTGTGTTTCCGTCTGCACCTCTGCACTTGTTTTTTAAAATCAACTCCTTGAGTTCACACAAGTAGCCATGAGAGAAATGCTGGGACTACAATGGTATGAAGTAAATCCCTAAAAAATGAGAAGATCCTGTACCTTATGATTTCTATCAGCCATCATGTGTTCAAAGTTCTTTTGTTTCCAGCTTGAAACAGGCAGAGTTGTCAAGATGTGTAGAGGAACTGAAGACTTGTGCTGTGTGTGGTTGCAGCAACCATAATGCTCAAGACAGCCCACACCACAGAGTTCATAAGAGTTAATTCCTGAGGAACAGAAGACATTGAAGTCTGTTAAGTGCCTAATCTGCTAAGGAGGAGAAGCTGGATGTAATTTGCAAACAGGTAATTCTTACAACAGTGATTTTTCATCTTGCTCTGAACCAAATACAGAGTTGCTGTTCATATTCAAAAGCAAGAGTAGGTCAATTGTCTTTTATTTTGGAGAAACTTAAAGAAAAAGTGCTGACAGGTGCTATAAGAAAGTAAGAATATCCACTGAAATGACAGTAACAAGCAAAAGATCTTTATCAACCTTGTAAGATTAAAACATACACAAATGCAAAATGAAAGTTCAAGCCAGCTCTGAACAGACATGTATTTTTGGGTGAAAATGGAAGGATTTTGCAACATTCATAAGTTGAAATATGTTAAAACTTTAAAGAAGAGAAAAGGCGAATCTTGAAGGTTTTGCCAGACTTATAAAGGGGAAAGAAGTGATTAAGATCACTTAGAAGTCTTTAAAATCACTTATTAGGGTATAAGTTTCTTTTTCTTCCCACAAATAGAAAGTTTTTAAGGATCTTAGAGCTTAAAACCTATATACAGTCTGTCCAGGTAACAGCCACAGATGAGAAGCAGTTGTGGAGAGCTCTGTTTCTAAAGCCAGCTCCAACACAGAGATGCTCAAACTGCTAGACATGTGAGACTCACTGCTGATTTAGGCTTGAGTCTGGAAGAAGCCTAGCCATGTGAGTTCTGTTATTACTATATAAATGCACATCCCTGCAGCTGGTCTGGCTCCCATTCTTCCTGATTCTCCTTGTTTGGCATGACCTCACTTCTGGGATAAATGCAAGTACAATGAGCTCCTAATTTCTGGGCTGCATGGTATAGATAAGCCAGTATTTTCAAGAAATAGAATTAACAGTGTCATCCTTGCTATTGGATATTGCCTTGCAAATGTATGAACAAAGGTAATCATTGAACTCAAATGCGTTTTGTTCAGAGAAGGTCCCAACTCAGATCTGAGCCACTAATTCTGAAATAGACCTATGTTATAATGAATCTGTTACAGGTAAAGATATTTATTAATGATAGAAGTCTTCTGATTTACATCTCTTTTCATTGAGATGCAGTGCAGCAAATAAGTTAATATTATTATAAATGATGCAAACATATAAATATAAACTGAACCAGATGTTGCAATACTGACATGTTACAGAAGATTAATTTGATTTATTGCAAGCATTAAATTAAGAGTAAAAGGCTCAGTTGTAAAAAGTTGTAATTGCACTACATTTTTTAGGATGCTTTGAGGTCATAACAAAGAGGATCCGGCTACTGCTGCCAGTAGTTGTTAAATAAGAAAATAACTTTTTATTAATTTTCTGAAGTTTTCTTTTCAGAAAAACATAGACTAGAGCACTGTAATGTCCTAACGAGGCTCAGAAATATAGCATTATATTATATATAAGTGGGGAATAACTTCCTACTATGAATATTGTGCTTAAGAAGTGATGGCAGTTCAAACTCCACACTTAAACAAGGATAAGCCTGGATCCAGCCTCTGGGGGTGGCTTATAGGGAATAAAGACCTATTAAATGCGAAAGACGAGGGTAATTGATGGTCCTATGTGGCAAGTAGCAGTATATTTCTTTTTCTTTCAAACTTTAAATGTCATCATTTGATATTTAGATTACAGACCACTGGAGGACTCTCAAAGTTTCTGAAAGTGTACAAAAAAATATAGTCTAAGAGCTACCTGCATACACCACCAAATTAATTAAAATTATTCTGGACTGTGATAGACTACTATCTCAGTCATTCTCCCAATGTTTAGTGAAAATAAATTTTAAACCAGTAAGTAAGGTAAATCTTGTGAAGCCGTAGTAACAGGAATGGATCAGTTACATCACCACTAAGTTTTTATCAAAACTGGAATCCCTTGTAAAGTCTGCACATTCAAACCCTCTGAAAAAAACCTCACTGAACTGCATTTAAATTCCACTGCCTACTTTAAAGACCTCCTGATGAAGATTCTCACAAGTACTTTCTGCATCTTCAGTCCTCTTCCTGAAGAGATTGTGTCCAAGTTAACAGCCTCTTTATGGTCACAGTCTGTGTTGGTGAGTGGTGTGCATTACCCAGGAGTCTTGAGGAATGTTTTGTTGACTGTGCTGTCAATGGTAGGAGAGCCACAGTGATCTTCAATAAAACTAAACACTGCCCCATCCAAGCCCTGTACAACGCTTCACCTCACTAACAGTAGCAGGAGGGTTGGAACTGGATGATCTTTAAGGTCCCTTCCAACCCAAACCATTCTATGATTCTCTAAGTTCCCTTTGGGAATGGTGTGTGGGTCTCTGGATATCGGGGAACACATTCAGCCAGGCTGCCCAAAGACCTGTTGCTCAATGTGATAGGGTCTTCTGGAAAAGAGATGCATTTTCATCATACCTCCCACTAGATCAGGCTGCTCAAGGCCCCATCCAACCTGGCCTTCAACACTTCCAGGGATGGGGCAGCCACAACTTCCCTGGAAAACCTGTTCCAATGCCTCACCACCCTCATTGTGAAGAATTTCTTCCTAATGTCTCTAATTTATAACTGTTTTCCTTCATTGTTAGATTACATGCACTTATAAAAAGTCCCTCCCTAGCTTTCTTGGAGCCCCCTACGGGTACTGGAAGGTTGCTATAAGGTCTCCTTGGAGCCCTCTCTTCTCCAGAGTGAGCAAGCCCAACTCTCTCAGCTTGTCCTCATATGGGAGGTTCTCCAGCCCTCTAATCATCTCCGTGGCTCTCCTCTGGAACTGCTCCAGTAGCTCCCTATCCTTCTTATGGTGAGGATCGCAGAACTGGACACTATACTCCATGTAGGATCTCACAAGAGCATAGTAGAGGAACAATATCTGTGTTTTCTTCTGAACTAGTGTAAAGGGCGAAGAGACAGGAGGTCCTCTTAGATTACAGCAGGTAGGAGCTCCCATGGAAGTCACAGAAACACCCTACCTTTGACTGCATAGTTCCACTAGTTCTGCAGCAAGAGGTAGAGTTATGACTAAACGGACCTTTATTGTGCAATAAAACACCATGTGCTGTCACCGGGTGCTGAATGAGGAAGAATAAAATGCATCGGCTTCTATCAGACAAGGGACAGATTCTTAGTAAATGCACTTTTTTTTCATTCTTTCATGCATTTATCTGATTCTAATATTTACTCCGGTGAGGATCTATTGAGTGGATTCTGTTGTAGGATGTATTATAAGTGAACAAGAAGGAGATTCGCAGGGGAGCATCTCCTTTTGATAGCAACACAACGCAAATTCAGTCAAAAATGCCAGCCAGGACCCAGATAAATATTTCAGTAACAAGTATTAGAAGCAAGGCAGGATTGTGCATAGCAGCACACCAGGGATTAGTTTAAGATCTGTGACTGAGAGAAGGGAGTCATCACCATACAGTGGATGGTTTTTATTACACACTTGTTGTTGTTCATCAGAAGACACTTATTAAAACAGGTCAGCAAATAAAACATTTACAGCTGGTGAATAAAACTGAATAAGCAGTAAAAAGTTAAAAAGTTAATGCTAAAAGCTGTATTTTTTTTCAGATCTGGCTTTACAAAGACAACAGGCAGATCTGTGCACATTTCAGGAGGAAGGATTTCAGAGGAAAACTGAAGCAACAAGCTGTCTGAAAGCTCTTTTGACATTTTCATGGGTGAGATCAGGAACAGCTATGTATTTTGCCTTAATAAATATTTGCTGCTGTGAACAGAACGGTTCAAATTCCACTTTCAGCACTGTGATCCCACTGGCTACAGCAAGCGAGCTTGGTAGCAAATGAGACCAAATTTTAGTCAAAGGAATAGCAATTTCTTCCAAAAAGCAAAATGAAAAGCAAGCTGCTGTTTCACTTCTGTTACTCTTTCTACATCAACTATGAAGGGGCAAAATTGTGGCTGAAATCAACTGATTTAGAGTAACTTTAGTCTAAGCTGAAGTAACCATGTATGGCTAATGAGAGCGTTTCAAAATATCGCAAGGAGAAAAACAAAAGCAGAAGCAAAACCGATTAAATGATGTGGCACTGTTCTCACTACATTACCTCAGTTCTGTGTCAAAACACGGAACATTTTGGGCAAGTCAAATAATGACTTTTCAAGGTCCTTTCTGGTTCTCCTCGTTTCTCACTCTATGAAACCAAAAGCAAGTAACCTCCATGAAATAAAGCACTTTGTGATCTTCAGATGAAAAGTAATTTGGAAAATAGATTATCCTTTGAGAAAAATACATGCCATATTTTACTGCAACGCAAGGATAATTTGACTGCTGTTTGAAGGAACGGACTGCAAGATGATTTTGGAAGGCAAAGACTCATGTTCTCTGATTTAACAAATTTATTTTTGTCAAATACAATAATGCTAACAGATTATGGTCCATACGCTTTAATAGCAAAGGGTAGAGTTCCCCTTGTTGACAATGATTGGTCTATGGTTGATTTAATGCATGGATGTAGCTGATTTAATGAAGTGCAAAAAAAAATAAGGAAAGCCTCAGAGACATTCCAGTAAAAACAAAGCAGAATATTTTTCTTGCATGACTACAATGTCATACAAACAGGCAAGTCTCTTAGAGTAAAACCATCAGTTTTCCTGGAACAATGAATATGACATGTATTAACCACTATCCAGGTTCTCGTTAACCTTTGAAATTAAAAGGGAGATGAAGTGCTGTAGACAGAATATGTTAAAGTCAGACACAGGTCTGTTGAATATAAGGACAAGTTTTAATGTAATTTACATCACCTTCCAGACCATTTAGCGAAAAAATTGTGCTAATAGATTCTGACTCTGTCACTGAATAGGAGCATAAGTATCCGTATTGCTGGATAATATTATGTGTATCAAAAAAATTATTTGTGCTCTACTTCTAAGATAGTTTATTAATTTAACAAATACATCTGGATGAAAAGCAGGTTTTCCAATTCACTGAAAATTTTAGTCTTTCAGAATTTGGTTTTAGTCCAATTCAGATAATGTTTTTTTTCCAAATTCTTTCCAGAAAAAATATATAAAAGGAGAGCACATTGCAGTAGGTAGTACTAGTTGTCAAGAAAGGCAGAAGGAGTAATGTCACTCCTAAATATCTTTCAGCCCATTTCCTCTTTTCAAAGTAAAGACGTTCTTCCCACTTTGACAAATGGCCCATCACAGAGTCCAAAGTCCTGGAGGTGGTTCACAAGCTTCCAATCCACTTGTCTGGGAGAGCTTGTCCCCATGGCACCACTCACTGCCTGCTGAGGAGATGTTCTTAGACACATATTTCCATTGCACGGAGCATGGCAAGGCTCTGCCTCCACAGCTGAGGCATTGGAAGCCTATAAATCCACAGAGTCCACTCAGATCCTTGTCAGAGAAACATGGGTCTCAAAACCTCATGTCAAGGACAGGGAATGCTGAGAAAAATACCTAACACATATTGCTGGTCCGTGAGAAGACTTATGGGAGAGACAGGATTTAATGTAAGTGCCTTCAAGAAGTAAACAGATATACATGAACACAGCTAATCTTTGTGGTAACTACAAACAAGTCCTGACCCCAATAAACATGTGTACTGCCTGTGAGCACGTTGAGCGCATCTGCCCAAAAACACATGTATGTCCAACTTCCAACCCCACACAGCACAGACACCACAAGCACAATGCATTTTGTCAGATTTTAGGGGTTTGGTCCAATTGCCCCCATCTAGGTGTCTTGTGACAATGGGATGACCTGAAGCACCTTACCTGGCCTCCAACTGCTGGTCTAGAAGGACATGGGCACCTGTTTAGGGACTACAGGAAAGATGCAGACAAACATTTCACAGAATCACAGAATAACAGAATAACCAGGTTGGAAGAGACCCACCGGATCATCGAGTCTAACCGTTCCCATCAAACACTAAACCATATCCCTCAGCACCTCATTTGAGCAAGTCCTCCTGCAGTAAGGAAAGGGATAATAGTTTTAAACTGGAAGAGGGTAGCTTTAAATTCGATAAAAGGAAGATAGATAGATAGATAGATAGATAGATAGATAGATAGATAGATAGATAGATAGATAGATAGATAGATATTTATGATGAGGGTACAGATTCCTGTATCTTCTGCACCCTTACTTCCAAAGGCTTACATCCTTCTGTAGGGGTGTTACCTATCCAAACCTGATTAGTGATGACCCTTGGACAAGCTCTGACATTCTGTTTCCCGGTTATGCAATGCAGCATGCAAGACAGAAAGTGGGGAGCAGCATTCAGAAATAAGCATGGACGTTCTCATCTGGGAAAAGTATAATGTTCACTAAAGACAAATGTCTTGTAGAAAAAACTCCGGAGCGCCAGGAATCCACCTTATAAATGTTTTAAAAATTATTTTTAAATATTTGTAATAGATACCTAGAAAATGTCACATATTCTGGAACCATATTTCCCATATTCTGGAGGTGTTCAAGGCCAGGTTGTATGGGGCCTTGGGTAGCCTTAGCTGATGGGAGGTGTCCCTGCCCATGGCAGGGGAGTTGGAACTGGGTGATCTTTAAGGTCCCTTCCAACCCAAATTATTCTATGGTTCTATAATTCTATGATAACTGTAAGAGAAGCCAGCTTTCTGCAAGCTGGGGTACTGTGGGATGGCTGCCAGGCCTGTTCAGACACAAGCTCAGTTTTGCTGCATATTTTCCATGGACACACATAGACATGGATGAGTTTAGTAAAGAAACAGTTTAGAGAAGATGCAACGCGTCACCGCCTTATGTAGTCAGTCAGTGACCAACTCTGAAACTTCCTATGCTAAATTATTCTTACACATTGTATCTACTGAATTTATTCTTATTTTTACTTTTACTTTTATTTTTATTTAGTTTTAGCTTAATTAAGTGTGGGAAGAGGCAGACAAGACATTTTGACCTGTGATACAGTAAACAAAAATTCAATGGGAAAGATTTATTGAGAAATATCGGTAGCAATGTAAATAATAATTAAGGGAATTAGTACAGAAATTACAGTTTATCAAGCTGAATAACTGGTAGCAACAGGTTTTATTGACAACAGAAATATCTGAAAACTCCACAGTAACAGTAACAAAATGCAGTCTGAGAATCTCCCTGAGAATTTCAGAAAGAATGAAAGAGTGTGGTCCCAGCTTTTTTATTCAGGCTGATCTTCCTGCAAAAATACCTTCAAATAAAGTGTTCAGCTGCAAACTCAATGGCTTTAGAAATATAGATGAGATATTTTTCAATCACAGCCACAAATCACCCACTGGATATGCCACTGTAAGAGAGAAAATCCAATTCTATCCCAATTAAAAGTCATTTCAGGGTTAATATTATGTTCTAAGCCTTTCATACAGTGCCAAGGCCAGAGAGAAACATAATATAAACCCTTTATGCATATGGGAAAGCCTTACGAGAGATTCTGTTTATATTTTACGCATAATTTCTATATCATTAGCTCTCTAATCAGTTTACAAACAAACATTCCTAATACAATTCACTCTCACAAAACAGAAGTACTTAATGATGCAGGCTATTTCTATCCTGTTCCCAGAGGATAGAAACTTTTAATTCTGTCATTTCCTATATTGAAATGTTTTAAGTAATATGACTGTGGGTACACTCACCTTGAAACGTAGCCTAGTCTTCTCTCGCAGCTTGAGCATGACTATCATGGCAGATGTGCAGCACGACACCCATAATGTATGTAAGGTTGGAGTACTGCAGAATGTACTCTAAATATGTGTGTTTGAAATCCCGACAGTAAATAAAAGTATATAGAGAAGACTGGACTAGTTATTTTGAACACCATTTGTACTTGTAAAAGGCGCTATAAAAATGTACAGCCTCTAAAATCACAATGTCCATACAGAAAAAGCCACCCCCCCAACAACGTGACTTTGAGATAGGCCAGTAGTGGGCATGAGAGGAGGTTGTTGGGGCACAACAACCCTGTGCAGTGCTACAGACTAGGAGAAGTCTGTCTAGAAAGCTGCCTGGAGGAGAGGGACTTGGGGGTGTTGGTTGACAACCGACTGAATATGAGCCAGCAGTGGCCCAGGTGGCCAAGAAGGCCAATGGCATCTTGGCTTGTATCAGAAACGGCGTGACCAGCAGGTCCAGGGAGATTATTCTCCCTCTGTACTCGGCACTGGTAAGACCGCTCCTCGAATCCTGTGTTCAGTTCTGGGCCCCTCAGCACAAGAAGGATGTTGAGGCTCTGGAGCAAGTCCCAAGAAGAGCAATGGAGCTGGTGAGGGGGCTGGAGAGCAGGTCTTATGAGGAGCGGCTGAGAGAGCTGGGGTTGTTTAGCCTGGAGAAGAGGAGGCTGAGGGGAGACCTCATTGCTCTCTCCAACTATCTGAAAGGAGGTTGTAGAGAAGTGGGAGCTGGCCTCTTCTCCCAAGTGACAGGGGACAGGACAAGAGGGAATGGCTTCAAGTTCTGCCAGGGGAGATTTAGGCTGGACATTAGGAAAAAATTTTTCACAGAAAGGGTCATTGGGCACTGGAACAGGCTGCCCAGGGAGGTGGTTGAGTCACTTTCCCTGGAGGTGTTTAAGGCACGGGTGGATGAGGTGCTGAGGGTTATGGTTTAGTGTTTGATAGGAATGGTTGGACTCGATGATCCGGTGGGTCTCTTCCAACCTGGTTATTCTGTGATTCTATGATTCTGTGAATATAACAGGGCAAATACGAAGTTACTCTTCCCCTAGCACATTCTCACACTTCCACCAGACTCCAGTTTGCTGACTTTCTGAGACAAAGGTTTGCTCTGCCCCTCTGTGTCTCAGAGCAATGAAGGGATCCTCTTCTTTCATTCCTCTGGAGAGTTTCATTTGAGTCCCAATCGCTTATTGGTCTTTTTATTCCATTTATATTTTCATGCATCCACACCAGTTACCTGTTTTCTAAACCAAATATTCCTTGTGAATTTGATCAGTTCTTTTAGCTGTCCTGTTTTAAAGCCATACTTGCCAACCTTCTCTGATTAGAATCACAGAATCATAGAATCACCAGGTTGGAAGAGACCCACCGGATCATCAAGTCCAACCATTCCTATCAAACACTAAACCATGCCCCTCAGCACCTCATCCACCCGTGCCTTAAACACCTCCAGGGAAGGTGAATCAACCGCTTCCCTGGGCAGCCTGTTCCAGTGCCCAATGACCCTTTCTGGGAAAAATTTTTTCCTTATGTTCAGCCTAAATCTCCCCTGGCTGACATTGTTATGTGTGGCAGCTAGTTATGCTTTTGATAGTCTTCAGATCAGCCTACTCTGCTAAGGATATCCACAACTGAGAATACAACTCCCCCCATATCTCACAAACATGGCTTCTAGGCAGAAATTTACAGAGAATGATCTAAGAAAAATAGAAAAAGCCCTTAATTTCATTCCTGCTAAGTCCTTCCCTCCTCAGAAGACATATCTAAAATTCTTGATCATGCCAAGTCCTTGACCCTTCCACTTATCCAAGATGTCCCAGTATGGAAAATTTTTCTCCTAATGGTCAGAATCACCAAAACTTTCAGGCCTAGGAAACAATCTTCTAAGACTAGTAGCATGAACAAACCTCACTGCTGCAAGCACTGCCTGGTGTCAGTTCTGTCAAGCAGTGAAGCATCCTGCTGGCAAGGTGCATTCCCTGTTTGTAAGCAGAGGTCAGTACTAATTTGATGAATTTCAAATTCTCAGTGCTATTTCTGTTCTTGTCAAAATATACATTTTTTTGCTTCACCAGTCTACTCATAGCTTAGATTATGTAAATAATGGGCAAATCTTGAAGTCCTCAGTCCGTACAATTGCCTGGATCCATTGTCCCATCCATGTGTCATGTCTCTACAAAAAGAGACACCCTGGGCAAGCGTGACAGCATCCGATTCCTGAGGGCACAGAAAATGATAACAATGATTACCAGTTTAAATAAATATACCAACAGTGATGACAATGCAATCTATTCCAACAGTGAATATAATTTAACATCCATGTTCAGACACTTCCTGTTATCCACCAATTACTGGATCAGCAAGAAATAACATAGTCAGGCAGAGCCACCTGGGTAATTGCACTGCAGATAGCAGTTATGGCTGTTTAAGGAGTAGAAGAGTCAGGTGGGTAAAAACTCAAAGGAAAGCAAACGGTTTTTGTTTGAAAGTCTCAGATTTCAGTCTTTCACAGTGAGGACTGAATGATTAAAATTAAAAAAAAAAATCCTTGCTGCATCACAGTCAGAATTTCTACAGCATATTACAAGGGCATGTAGTGTTAGAACAAAGGAAAATGGCTATAAATTGGAAACATTAGGAAGAAATTCTTCGTGACGAGGGTGGTAAGACATTGGAACAGATTTTCCAGGGAACTTGTGGCTGCCCCATCCCTGGAGTTGTTCGAGGCCAGGTTGGATGGGGCCTTGGGCATCCCAGTCTAGTGGGAGGTGCCCTTGCCCATCACAGGGGGATCAGAACTAGATGATCTTTAAGGTCTCTTCCATTCCAAACTATCCTATGATTCAATGATTCCATGGTGTGTCTGGCAGCTGAATGGCAACAGGAAGCAGAAAGATCAGGTGGATCTGCTTTTTCAATGCCAATGTCAGGCTCTTATCTACAAACCTTCTAATGAAGCACAACACTGGTTCATCGACAGCAAAGTGATGGGATTCCAGTCATTTCCTTTTTTGCGGCTCTCCCTCAAGTGTTTCCTGATACTAAGTTTCATCCTGTCATTTTTAAAAAAAAATTTTAGTCACCTTTTAATGACTTTCTTTAACCAACTATTTCAGAATCCTATTGTAGGAGAAGAATAAATATGCATTTCAACCAGAGCCTTACGTAGAAAATAGTGCAATTCCGTAGTGTATTTTGCAACATTCACTAGCTGACGTGCTCGGCTGGATAAAGTTCCCAGTGGGAACTAGTAAGAGCTTTATGGAGCAGATATGTTCTTCTCATTCAACATAAAGGCAAGAACATTAAAAGAAAAATCAGAGCAAGAGAACCAATATAAATGCAGGAAAGCAAAACTAAGCGGCAAGTATCAAACTCCCTTTAAATAGAATGACTATTATTGCAACTAGAAGAGACACGAGGGGTTCTTGCTGCTCAGGTTACATGAAGTAATACCTAGAGAAACTGGAATTATATCTGGATATCAAGTGTCCCGCTGGCTCTTAGACAATCTTTAAGTGTGCTAACAATTCTGTTATTGTCAAAGAAGTCAAAGAATGGCTACAAGACCCTATTTTCTAAAACACACCCTCCTCTGACAGATCCCACATAACTGCAAATCTGACTTGTGGAATTTTATTTTGGCCTAATTTGTAGCAAACTACAGTTTCAAATGGAGTCCTGTACTTATTTTGCTAATAACAATGCAGAAAAGAGTCTTAATCACCCTGAGGCACACAAATAGCAGAGAGAGAAAGAGAGGAAATGAAAATGTTAGACAAAAATTCAAATAATGAGCAACAAAAGGCACATCCTTGGCCCCCAGCACATTCCCTGTCCTATGTCTGCTGCTCATTACAAGAAACTAGTTACAAAAGCTTCTTAGAAAATTTCTTATGTGTGTTTTAAAATAGGGATTGTTAGGTAAATTAAAGCAATCACTGTCAAACCTCCTTACATTAAAATAATAAAAATACTTCTATTGCTTGTAATTTATATGTTTCTACCTTTTTCATTCCTATTGATTATTTAGATTTCTGACCATTTTCTCTAGCATGACTGTTTTCCACAAGTTATTCACTTTTCAGTTTCCTTTCCTAAGGTTTCTGTCTCTCTTTTCACTTGAGTTTTAAGAGCAATTTGGGTTTTAAGAGTCCATCAGCTTCTGACTGTACATAGCAGAAAAAAACTGAGTTAGACTTCCACAGTTACATCCAGGTAATGTCTTCTGTGTTTTTAGACCTATTTTCATATTAGCATTGTTAGTGTGTATGTGGTTTGGTTTGCTGTAGCTGTTTTTTTCCTTTGCAGATATGAAATGCATGCTCAGAAATTCCTGTTGTATAGCAGGTCTAAGAAATCCACTAATCCCTCTTAAAAGCTGTATCACAAAGGGCGTGCACAGAGCACATCACAGAGAAAGGACTCTGGGGCACCAAAAATAACATTCTGTTAGGTACCTTCCCTAAGGGGATATAGTATGGCTCCACTTACCAAAACTCCAGCAGCTGCGTCAGTATTGAAGATAATGCCCTGTATTTTTTAATAGCTTCATCAATTATATAGACAATGAGATTGGATGCACCCTCAGCAAGTCTGCAGATGACACCAAGCTGAGTGGTGCAGTTGCCACACCGGAAGGATGGGATGTCATCCAGAGGGACCGGGAAAACCTGGAGAGGTGACACTGTGAGAACCTCATGAGGTTCAACACGGCCAATTGCAAGGTCTAACACCTGGGCTGGGACAAACCGCGGTTTCAATATGGGATGGAGGATGATGTGATTGAGAGCTGCCCTGAGGAGAAGGACTTGGGGGTGCTGGTTGGTGAGAAGCTTATCATGAGCCAGCAATGTGCACTCACAGCGTAGGTCAACCTGGGCTGCATCAAAAGAAGCGTGGCCAGCAGGGTGAGGGAGGTCATTCTGTCCCACTATTCCTCTCTTATGAGACCTCATCTGGAGTATTGTGTCCAGTCCTAGAATCCTCAACATAAGAAGGATATGGAGCTGTTGGAATGGGTCCAGGCTACAAAGATGATCCAAGGGCTGGAGCACCTTCCATACAAGGACAGGTTGAGAGAGTTGGGCTTGTTCAGACTGGAGAAGTGAAGGCTCTTTTGAGACCTTATGGCAGCCTTCCAGTACCTGAAGGGAGCGTCCAAGAAAGCTGGGGAGGGACTCTTTACCAAGTCTTGTAGTGATAGGAGGAGGGGCAATGGGTATAAACTGGAGAGGGGCAGATTCAGACTAGACATAGGGAGGACGTTCTTCACAATGAGGACGGTGAGGCAGTGGCAGAGGTTGCCAAGGGAAGTTGTAGATACCCCCTTGCTGGAGGTTTTGAAGGCCAGGTTGGATGGGGCCTTGGGCAGCCTGATCTTTTTGGATGTGTCCCGACTCATGGCAGGGGGATTGGAACTTTAAGGTCCCTTCCAACCCAAGGTATTCTACAATTCTATTATTCTTTAAGCACAGCACACTTCTGCAATATTTAGTGGTGCTAAATAGTGAAAAAAATAGTAGATCACTTTTTAACATTTTAAACCTGCTTCCTTTGAAATACACACTGGAACTGTTTGCTCTAATCATGGTACCCTTCTCAGCAGACTCTCTATGTCTAATGCACCATCCTCTTCACGCACAACCCACATGGCAACAGCACCAGACAACAACCACCGTGTTGTAGGCATAAAAAATTGAGGCAAATACACACTTAGTTCTTTAAAGAAAAACACACATATCGTTCCTTCTGCTTCCTGAATAGCAACTGAATGATTGGGATGGCTTGGAGGGCTCCATGGTGCATGCTGTGAAGTGCAGACTTCAGTCTCTGGAACACCCAAACCCAATTATTGAGGGTTTTTTTCCAGTCTGTTTAGACCTACACAATAATCAGAGCAGAACAGATTCTGGCAGTCTTTCTGTACATAGTTTCTTACCTGAGCAGGTCCAAAGCTAGCTTGGAATTGTGCCCAAGACCTGAATGGCTTAAGCCACAATGCTGTAGGTACTGATAACTGGTAGCTGTGGCTGAGAACTGTGGTTTACTGGACTGGGTTTCAGTTACGTTTTCATTTTTGCTGTTGTGACACAATCTCAACTGAATGGAAATACTTTAGCTTTGCCCTACTCTTAAATAAGAAAGCATCCTGCAGAGTCTGACAAGATAAGACAGGACAATGACAGACTTGAAGGGCATCAAAAGAAGGATGCAAAGGAGCTAGTTTGGGATCCCTGTCCCTGGGGAATCACAGTTAACCCAGCTTTTTCTTCACCATGTCCTTGTCCAGGAAAATTTAAGTGGACGAGGTGCTAAGGGGCATGGTTTAGTGTTTGATAGGAATGGTTGGACTCGATGATCTGGTGGGTCTCTTCCAACCTGGTTATTCTAGGATTCTATGAATTTTATTTTTTCAGCATTGAACTCTGCTACTGTTCATAAAGGAAAGGAAAGAGATGGGCAGTGTGTCCAGAAAGAAACCCAGAATGGCTCCATGCTGTCAGTCCAAGAGGGAACCTAAGAATCTTGTCTTGCTCAGGAAGAGGAAGACATTTTTAGGATCTTAAATGGGGAATTATATGAAGGAGACAAGAATAGAAAGTAGGAAAGAAAGGACTTTGGCACGGGCAGATTATGAGTGATTGTCTCTGGGAAACCTGGCAGTATATCTCTTACTGGCCGAGGTCTGGAGGTCAAACCCACAGGGATACCCCATTGCACTTGTTGGATACACCATAGCATGTGGCTGAAAATGATTAATGATAAAACCATAAACCAGCAAAGCTAAAATATCTAAGCAGGGCTATAAGTGCCAGGAGGAAGGAATCCCAAACCCTTCATTTGTTCTGCATGTATATATTTCAACTACTAAATTAAATAATGCCAGGGAAGACTTCAGGCGTTGACAGTTGATAATTCACCCTACGGAATTGTATTACAGCACATAGAATGTTTCTGTCTAGGTCTCCTAAAGAATTTGTAAGCACAATTCACGTGTGACCACAGGTCAAGGTCCATTCTCTCCAGGCAATTTAGGTGTCCCCCATGGTTAATAATGTAGATCCAAGCTATTAATAATGTAGATCCAAGCTATTCCACAACATTTTGCCCTAGTGTCAAAGAATACCAGGCAAACTGCTTTGTCAGTGTAGATGTGTCCTTTTTGTTCCTTGTTTCAGGTCTCTGCCTTACCTTGAGCCCACGGGTGAGCTCAAGCAGTTTGTGAAGTCTGTTCAGAGTTGGCTTTCCAAAAGAAAAGATGTGAAAATTTCTTCATCATTTCACATTCACTGTTTCTTACCCTTTTGAGGGATTTGCTGTTTGAATTATTTCTTTTCTAATTATGTTCTTTGTATATAAACAAAGTGCTCTTGTTCCCACAGTATAATAAAATATGACAGTCCTTCTCCTAAAAATAATGCATATTAATCAAGTTGTATTCTTAAAAGGCAGATAGAGGCATGAGCTAATACTGCCTGGGGCAACCCTGGTTAAGAACTGAATACACACATTTGATTTTTTTTTTCCTAGTAATGATATTTTTGGGAAATAAAGAAAGCAGAATTGCCTGTCGCCATCCTGAAGATAGCCCCAGTGTTCCTTGCTTGCTGGGTGTGGGGTTGTGAAGAGATAGATGAAGCAGGCTGGAGAGTAAGACCCTGGTAATAAAGGTGTGAATAGAAAAACTCTTCTTGTTCCAGTATGAAGACCAGGGTTTCACCTTTGGTGTTCTGTGTGCACCAGGAGTGCACCAGCAGCCGGAAACGCTTGTCCTCTCATAGTTCAGAATCCCAGGTGCCATCAGTACAAGAATGAATCAGCTTGTGCAAATTATGTAGATTAGATTAAATTAGAAACTCACTTCTTTAAAGTCCACATTTCGGATTATTTGCCTTGAGCTTTTACTTATCCTCCTCTTCCTGCTTCTGTAACCTCTCTTTTCTCACTCCACACTTAAATTGAGTGCTAACTACTTACATAACTACTTGCATGAGTCTTTTTTTTCCTAGACCTTGATCTGATTCTCCCTTGAAAAACACTTTAAAGTGAAGGTAATTAAGTTACCAATTCTAAATCCTCCTGACCTTCTGTTTTACCACACAGCACTTAGCACAAAGTATGATCAACATGAAAGCTCTTGAATACTCTGTGAAACAAAGTTTTACTCAACTTATTACAACCAGAAATGTAACGAATGATTTGTAGTGACTAACACATTAACAATTAACAGCTTTAAAGGCACTGGTGCCTAATCATTACTACAAGGGAATAAATATAGAAATTAAGAAAGATACAGCGCCAATTGTTCTATCATTATCATCCAGAACCGTGGTCATTGCAGGAGCCCCTTTTGCAGTGAAGGTTTGGAGAGCCTCTTTTGGCAAATGGGGGGTCTTATGCAGTGCATTCACTCACAGGTGAGGTCTGCAAAGAATTCTATGAAGGGTCCAGCTTTTCTATCGTTAAATTAAAAAATTATGTCATTCTAAAAACATGGAGCCTCTGGTCTCAGTTGGTCATTGCCTCCTTCTCCTGGAGCATGGCCAAGGACACAGAAGAGGAGATAAGGAGGCGACTGGACATCTCTTATCTTCAAACAACGGGGCCTATTTAGGTGCAGCACTCCTGCACAGCTCCTCTCCTATCACACAATGATCATGCTTGTGCTGATTGATCAGCCAGGGTGTTACTGGTCTTTTTCTCATCCTGTGCATGGTAGAGAAGTGACAATTAAGGTGGCATAGCCCAATTCTACTGATAATGCCAACTATGATACATTTTCTCACACTGTATTAAGAATAGCACAGCGTAATTCTACTGATAATAGCAATGTGAGAAGTTACAGATTAAACAGTACACATAGCAATGCAAGACAAATCATACATGCATCACTTATATTTTTTTAGGCCTGCTGATCAGGCCCTGCCATTTCACCTTCTCTCAGATGGTTGTAGAGAAAAGTATCCCAGTAGGAAAAAAGTATCCCAGTAGGTGCCTCTGTACTCGGCACTGGTCAGATCGCTCCTTGAATACTGTGTTCAGTTCTGGGCCCCTCACCACAAGAAGGATGTTGAGGCTCTGGAGCAAGTCCAGAGAAGAGCAACAAAGCTGGTGAAGGGGCTGGAGAACAGGCCTTATGAGGAGCGGCTGAGAGAGCTGGGGTTGTTTAGCCTGGAGAAGAAGAGGCTGAGGGGAGACCTCATTGCTCTCTACAACTACCTGAAAGGAGGTTGTGGAGAGGAGGGTGCTGGCCTCTTCTCCCAAGTGACAGGGGACAGGACAAAAGGAAATGGCCTTAAGCTCCACCAGGGGAGATTTAGGTTGGACATTAGGAAAAAATTTTTCACAGAAAGGGTCATTGGGCACTGGCAGAGGCTGCCCAGGGAAGCGGTCGATTTACCTTCCCTGGAGGTGTTTAAGGCACGGGTGGACGAAGTGCTAAGGGGCATGGTTTAGTGTTTGATAGGAATGGTTGGACTCGATGATCCGGTGGGTCTCTTCCAACCTGGTTATTCTGTGATTCTGTGATTCTATGAAATCTGTCCCAGATCAAAATTCTGGCCCAAGCAAAGCCAATGACCAAATCTCCTCATATTCAATCAGACAAATCATTTAAATACAGGTTAAATAGAAGTTTAACTATTGTTACAATCCACTATTTATTTAGTGTGAACTGTTGAGCTTCCCCTGCCATGCCAAAGTGCTGTTTGTTCTATTTAATCACGTACAAGCAAGTGATTCCAATGCGTTCCTCATTGCCTTGATGATGCAAGTGTTGTTACTTGAGTGCAGATGATTACAACACAAGGCAGGTTGCTGTGGGGGCTGGAAAAGATATGTGAATCCTGGGGTTGATGAGCATCTTTAAGTTTTTGAGGAATCGATATGAGTTGAAAGGCATGGCTATGGTCAGAAAGTGAGTTGGTACTCCTGGGTCACACTCATGGAGGATGACAAAGAGATATCCTTCATGTCCCTCCCTAAAGGTACGTCTTTTCCCCATAAATTACTTTTTAGGGAGTGAAGAGGTAGCGTTGTTTTCCTCAGAATGTTTGCTGTTATCAGCATACTCCTGAATTTCTCAGTTTTGTCAGGTTACAAGTCATTACCATGCATCACATCACCTGGAGTGCCATTATGCAAATTTGTGTATGGCTTGAATGCTCTGCTTAGACAAATATTTATCATCCTTTAAAGCTTCTCTTGGAAAAAAATATTCTGTTCTTCCTTATCAGCTCGTATCTACTGTGATTTAGCAGAATCCATAGCTGAAGGGAAGGTTTGTGGAAGAAAGGTCTGATGCCTGCAGAGAAATTCCTTTCAGAATTCTATAAGAATAAGACAAAGGGAAAAATCATAAGTAAATAGCATATAAAAATAAACATAGTTTAATGACCCACCTTGTTCAGAAAGGATTCAACTCTCTTCTCCCACCTTCCATTTTGTGTACACTAGGGTTACTCCTGAGCCCCATCAAGAGTCTGGTAATCATTATAGGAATGTTACCACAGAGAAGACTTTCTGCCATCAAGGTTGTTGGAATATTTGCTACCATCCAAAAAAACTGAGGTGTTATCCTTGCCCCTACCAGTTTATGAACTCTCTCAGTGAATATTGGTAGCCTGAATATAACCAGATGGCTGGAGCACCTCCCATACCAGGACAGGCTAAGAGAGCTGGGCTCATTCAGCATGGAGAGGAGAAGGCTCCGAGGAGATCTTATAGTGACCTTCCAGTACCTGAAGGTGGCTACGAGAAAGATGGGGAGGGACTGTTTACAAAGGCTGATAGGGATAGGATGAAGGGCAATGGGTATAAACTGGAGAGGGGCAGATTTAGACTAGACATAAGGAGGAATTTCTTCACGATGAGAGGGGTGAGGCACTGGAACAGGTTGCCCAGGGAAGCTGTGGCTGCCCCATCCCTGGAGGTGTTGAAAACCAGGTTGGATGGGGCCTTGGGCAGCCTGATGTAGTGGGAGGTGTCCCTGCCCATGGCAGGGGGTTGGAACTGGATGATCTTTAAGGTCCCTTCCAACCCAAACTATTCTATGATTCTATGATTCTATGATTCTATGATTCTATGATTCTATGATTCTATGATTCTATGATTCTATGATTCTAATCAGATTTCCTTTGGGATTTATAAGGGTTATCTGCCGAAGTGAATGAGGACTGGCAATGATACCTCTGCCCCAAAACTATGCAGCTACTACACAGCTACCATCTTTAAGCTTCTGGAGTACAACTCATTTAGAGATTCAGGCAAGCCACAGACTGACAGATGCAATCATGCAGTGGTTTTTGGTGGAAAGAAGCAAAGAGAGAGAGTTGTCTTTTATTAAAACTTTGGGTTTAAGCAAGCACCAAATTTCGCTTAGGATACAGGCGTGGATTGAAAGTCCAGTCATTTATAAATAACCAGTCCTGGCTTCTTCTGCATGGTCAGGCTGAGGAGGCTGCACAGGGAGACAGCAGAGGTGGCAGACAAGCCTATACCTGTTTGGTGTGCCTTGTACACACATGGTGCTTGTGGGGTCTACAAAGGGAGTCAGCAAAACTCCTCAAACTGCAGTGATGAGCTGCTACACCTGGAATTGGAGTCCTGAGAATATTTCTGCGGATTGGGCAGAGAAGTACCAAATGTTGGTGAATGGAACAAACATTCACCACTGATTCCCTGTGCTAGAATATATTTCACCCATCCAGAAAAAAGCAAATCTCTGTGGGCCTTACCTACTGCTCTTCTTGCTGGTCTCTGATCTCATGAGGTCTTAGAAGAAGGCAGCACAGCACCATCCCATCAGTTTAGCACTACCCCTCCTCTTGTCATTGGAGAATCTAACTCACATTCTGGAGCTTAAATCCCAGCTTTGTTTACCTGCAAAGACTGAAACATAGAATCATAGAATAAACAGGTTAGAAGAGGCCCACCGGATCATTGAGTCCAACCGTTCCTATCAAACACTAAACCATGTCCCTCAGCACCTCATCCACCCGTGCCTTAAACACCTCCAGGGAAGGTGAATCAACCACCTCCCTGGGCAGCCTGTTCCAGTGCCCAATGACCCTTTCTGTAAAGAATTTTTTCCTAATGTCCAGCCTAAACCTCCCCTGGCGGAATTTGAGGCCATTCCCTCTTGTCCTGTCCCCTGTCACTTGGAAGAAGAGGCCAGCACCCTCCTCTCTACAACCTCCTTTCAGGTAGTTGTAGAGAGCAATGAGGTCTCCCCTCAGCCTCCTCTTCTCCAGGCTAAACACCCCCAGCTCTCTCAGCCGTTCCTCATAAGGCCTGTTCTCCAGCCCCTTCACCAGCTTTGTTGCTCTTCTCTGGACTTGCTCCAGAGCCTCAACATCCTTCTTGTGGTGAGGGGCCCAGAACTGAACACAGGATTCGAGGAGCGATCTCACCAGTGCCGAGTGCAGAGGGAGAATAACCTCCCTGGACCTGCTGGTCACGCCGTTTCTGATCCAAGCCAAGATGCCATTGGCCTTCTTGGCCACCTGGGCCACTGCTGGCTCATGTTCAGTCGCTGTCAACCAACACCCCCAGGTCCCTCTCCTCCAGGCAGCTTTCTAGACAGATTTCTCCTAGTCTGTAGCACTGCATAGGGTTGTTGTGCCCCAAGTGCAGGACCTGGCATTTGGCCTTGTTAAACCTCATGCCATTGGACTCTGCCCAGCGGTCCAGCCTGTTCAGATCCCTTTGCTGATCCTCCCTACCCTCCAGCAGATCAACACTTCCACCCAGCTTAATGTCATCTGCAAACTTGCTAAGGGTGCACTCGATGCCTTCATCCAGGTCATTGATGAAGACATTGAACAGGGCTGGACCCAGCACTGAGCCCTGGGGAACCCCACTTGTCACTGGCCTCCAGCTGGATTTCACACCATTTCCCACCACTCTCTGGGCCCGGCCATCCAACCAGTTTTCCACCCAGGAGAGTGTGCGCCTGTCCAGGCCAGAGGTTACAGTTTCCCAAGCAGAATGCTGTGAGGAACTGTGTCAAAGGCTTTGCTGAAGTCCAGGAAGACCACATCCACAGCCTTTCTCTCATCCAGCAGCCGAGTCACTTGGTAACAGAAGGCGATCAGGTTAGTCTGGCAAGACCTGCCTTTTGTGAACCCACGTTGACTGGGCCTGATCACCCGGTTCTCTTGCATGTGCTTCATGATAGCACTCAAGGTCACCTGCTCCATGACTTTCCCTGGCACTGAGGTCAGACTGACAGGCCTGGAGTTCTCTGGATCCTCCCTGCGGCCCTTTTTGTAGATGGGCAGAACGTCAGCCAGCCTCCAGTCCAGTGGGACTTCCCCAGTCTTCCAGGACTGTTGGAAGATGATGGAAAGGGGTTTGGCCAGCACATCCACCAGCCTCTTCAGTACCCTAGGGTGAATCCCATCTGGCCCCATGGACTTGTGACTGTCTAGTCAGGCTAGCAAGGCTCTGACCACCTCCTCTTGGATCATGGGAGCCTCATTTTGCTCCTCTAGCTCCTAGGCTTGTACACAGATGGAACGACTTTCTTTACAACTAAAGACTGAGGCAAAGAAGGCATTAAGTACCTCAGCCTTTTCCTCATCCCCTGTCACTGTTGTTCCTTCTGTGTCCAATAGGGACTGTATGGTCTCCCTAGTCCTCCTTTTATTATTTATATATTTATAGAAGGATTTCTGTTATCTTTCAGAGACTTTGCCAATCTGATTTCTAGATGAGCCTTAGCCCTTCTGATTTTTTCCCTACACAATCTCACTTCCCTCCTGTAGTCCACCCAAGAGGCCTGTCCCCTCTTCCAGAGCCCATAAACATTTCTCTTCTTCTTGATATCACTCAAGATCTCTCTGTTCAACCAAGCTGGTTTTTTCCCCTGCTGGCTTTTTTTCCGGAACATGGGGATGGCTTTCTCCTGAGCTGCTAGGATTTCCTTTTTGAAGAGCTCCCAGCCCTCATGGGCTCCCTTGCCCTTGAGTACTGTCTCCCATGAGACTTTGCCAACCAGCCTTCTGAAGAGTTCAAGAGTTTTATGTTATTCCATTTGATCTGGTGTAGAAATAGGTAAATAAACCAAGGAAAGATACTTTGTATCTTAAGAAGGGAACCTAAAATCGCTTCCAGACGCTATTGATCTTGATTCTATCAGCTGATCTCCAATTCCATCAGCTGTACCAAGACATGGATACTCAGATAGTAGTCTGAGATACCTTGAGTCTTTGGCCTAAAGTGTGGTGTTGGTGAAATCTTTGCTAAGCAGAAATTAGTAAAATAATGATTTGTTTATTTTCTTACCTGGTTTTCCTTAATTGTCTTCTTTGTCATGTGAAATTTACAACTCAAGTGGAACCAGTACACAGTACTGTGTTGTTAATGGCTCACATAAATCAGGTAAATTAGGTATTTTTACCATTTTTCTTCTTGAAAGATTTAAGATCAATCTGTGTTGTCTGCCCAGTTGGAAGAAAAACGTTTATGCCTTTGTGTGTTGATAATGTGGAAGCTGCAGCAACTGTTGTATTAACGCAGCTGTTTCTTAACATGATTTTCCTAAAACCACCATGTTCACCTGCTACTCAGCTATCTGACTCCGCTTCCTTTTAGTGCTGGGATATGCTCAGAGCTGCGCACTATTAGAAAAACTGTCATTCTCTTAAGTCTCTAAATCCAGTGTCTAAGAAATGCTATACAAAATTTTTAAACATAGTAAATCATTCTTATTTCCTTCATTTTGAAGGTGCCTTGTTTCAGAAAACTTAAAAAAAGACCTTACTTTTCAGAGGGAAGATGCTGACCCCACTATCATCTTGGACACTTTTCCATTGTGGTTAGTTGCTAGATGATCTGATCACAATAGTACAAAGTAAATCCATATTCTATTTCAGATTAATGAATGTCCACAATCAAATCAAGAACAGAACCCTGATTAAGGAACAACAAGGAAATATAATACTCATTTAGCTACAATTTTTTTAACTACCTTCAAATTTTTTAACCGCTTCCTTGGGTGGCCTGTTCCAATCCCTGACAACCATTTCAGTGAAGTAATATTTACTAATCACAGAATCACAGAATAACCAGGTTGGAAGAGACCCACCGGATCACCGAGTCCAACCGTTCCTACCAAACACTAAACCATATCCCTCAGCACCTCGTCCACCCGTGCCTTAAACACCTCCAGGGAAGGTGACTCAACCACCTCCCTGGGCAGCCTGTTCCAGTGCCCAATGACCCTTTCTGTAAAGAATTTTTTCCTAACGTCTAGCCTAAACCTCCCCTGTCGGAGCTTGAGGCCATTCCCTCTTGTCCTGTCCCCTGTCACTTGGGAGAAGAGGCCAGCACCCTCCTCTCTACAACCTCCTTTCAGGTAGTTGGAGAGAGCAATGAGGTCACCCCTCAGCCTCCTCTTCTCCAGGCTAAACAACCCCAGCTCTCTCAGCCGCTCCTCATAAGGCCTGTTCTCCAGCCCTTTCACCAGCTTTGTTGCTCTTCTCTGTCCATCCCTGGCACAACTTAAGGCCATTTCCTCTCATCCTGATAGTTGTTACTTGGAAGAAGAGACCAATATCCACTTCATCACATTCTCCTTTCAGGTAGTTGTAGAAAGCAGTAACATCCCCCATCAGTCTCCTTTTCTCCAGACTAAACAGCCCCAGTTCCATCAGATGCTCCTCACAAGACTTGTGCTCAAGATCCTTCGCCAGCTTCTTCGCACGCTCTCCAGGACCTCAATGTCCTTCTTGTAATGAGAGGCCCAAAACTGAACACAGGATTCAAGATGCAGCCTCATCAGCTCAGAGTAGAGAGGCACAATCACTTCCCTACTCCTGCTGGCTGCACTCTTTCTAATATAAGCCAGGATGCTTTTGGTCTTTTTGGCCACCTGGGAACGCCCCCGACTCATCTTACAGAACCCTGGAAAGATGTTAACGCTGCAGATGGTTTAGAGAAATAAGATTTTCATTGAGTAAGAGATGGCAGCATTTTGAAATGAGTTTCTGCTTTGAATTAATATTGTTCATGAATAATGTTAATATCTCTGGAAAGAAGGATGCCTCTTTTAAAAATGGGAAATGCCAAAAGTGAAAAAGCTGGCATTTGCAATACAAGGTATCTCATTTGCTGAAAGAAAATCAGTTTGAACCTAGCAAATGCATTGTGTACTCTTGTGGCCTACTAATTTTTAAAATGTTGGTTTCAATTATTCCCTAATTTCAGGATCAGTTTGGATTTTTTTAAATAAAGGAAATGAAGACTTGATAATTTATCTATGCTACAAAATCATGTTTTCTGAAGGGAATTGTGCTGTGTCAGGAGCTTCAAGAAGCCTTGGCCGCAGCAAGTGACGGATCTGCTGCGTGTACATGCGTGCCTCTACAAAGAGAGACAGAATCACAGAATAACCAGGTTGGAAGAGACCCACCGGATCATCGAGTCCAACCGTTCCTATCAAACACTAAACCATATCCCTCAGCACCTCGTCCACCCGTGCCTTAAACACCTCCAGGGAAGGTGAATCAACCCCCTCCCTGGACAGCCTGTTCCAGTGCCCAATGACCCTTTCTGTAAAGAATTTTTTCCTAACGTCTAGCCTAAACCTCCCCTGGCGGAGCTTGAGGCCATTCCCTCTTGTCCTGTCCCCTGTCACTTGGAAGAAGAGGCCAGCACCCTCCTCTCTACAACCTCCTTTCAGGTAGTTGTAGAGAGCAATGAGGTCTCCCCTCAGCCTCCTCTTCTCCAGGCTAAACAACCCCAGCTCTCTCAGCCGCTCCTCATAAGGCCTGTTCTCCAGCCCTTTCACCAGCTTTATTGCTCTTCTCTGGACTCTCTCCAGAGCCTCAACATCCTTCTTATGGTGAGGGGCCCAGAACTGAACACAGTATTCGAGGAGCGGTCTCACCAGTGCCAAGTACAGAGGGAGAAGAACCTCTCTGGACCTGCTGGTCACACCGTTTCTGATCCAAGCCAAGATGCCATTGCCACCTGGGCACACTGCTGGCTCATGTTCAGTCGGCTGTCAACCAACACACCCAGGTCCCTCTCCTCCAGGCAGCTTTCTAGACAGACTTCTCCTAGTCTGTAGCTCTGCATAGGGTTGTTGTGCCCCAAGTGCAGGACCCGGCATTTGGCCTTGTTAGGGTTAGACCCCACTCTTTCCTGGAGAATCCATATAATATCCCCAATTCTTAGAAAAACAGGCTTTAGCTTCCGTTGTGTCAGGCTCCCAGCAGGCTCCCGTCACCTCACTGCAGCAGATTTATTGCTTGTATTAAGCTTTGCTGCTCTGCAGTATGTATGCAATTGCAAAGTTAATTCTGGCTACTGAGATACTACTGCAGCCCCAGTTTAAGCATGGGAAATACAGCTGGAATTGGAAATGCTTCTGAAACCACAGTGAACTCCTGAAGTGTGCCTACTGTTTCTGTAAATTACATCTGCCTGGGAGAAGTAACACTATATGCTTTGGGATTTGTTTTATTTGGCTTGTTGTTTGTGTAAGGCTAAGACCATAAGCAAAATAAAATCTAAGTAACTGTAAAGTTCTACAGTGAAATAAAAAGCAAAGGAGAAACATTTCTTTCTCTTAGTCTCCAGGTGGATGATTATAGCAAGCAAGATAATTATTTTCCTAACTTCTTGATTGTTCTTTGGAAAAAGCTAGCAAGCACAGATAAAACTCAAGATAAAACTCTCTCCTGCCCTCAGAAAAAAAACCATAAAAATAAAAGAAAGAAAACCCCTTCCCTCTAAATCCAAAAGCTACAGGAAGCACCTTGGTTTCAGATCTGTCCTCAGCTTTTTCAAAGATTTGTCCATTTGAATTCTCTTCATGCCCCTCAATCGTTACCTTCCTCCTGCTTGCACAAGATACCCAGTCGCCAATAGCATGATGTGAATATTTTTCAGATGTCGTCCTTTACCCTGCATCACTGCCCTGCTGAAGCATCTTGACTGTGGCACTGGATGCAGAACACAGTGTGGTTTGATTAGGTTCCCTTTGAAAAAACTGACATGGGCAACAGTTTTTGTATTATCTCATAACGTGAAAACAAAACGAAAGCCTGAAATTAATAGGCTATGGAGAACTGCATCAGCTGCATGAGAGGCAGCCTAGCACTGCAGTGCGCTATTTTTAACCTTCAGATTCTGGAAGCGTAAGAGCATGCTGACCACATACAGCAGGGCTGGAATAAAGAAGAAACTCTTTGTAGTGAGGGTGGTGAGGCACTGGAACAGGTTGCCCAGGGAAGTTGTGGCTGCCCCATCCCTGGAGGTGTTCAAGGCCAGGTTGGATGGAGCCTTGAGCAGCCTGGTCTGGTGGGAGGTGACCCTGCTCTTGGCAGGGGGTTGGAAATGGATGATCTTTAAGGACTCTTTCAGCTCAAACCATTCTATGGTTCTATGATTCTATGATGACTTTCAGGCTGGTCAACAAGGCTCACTGTGCTTAGGTACAATAGTTTATAATACATCAAAGCCTAAGCTGTGTGAATGGATTAGTGAACAAGGAAATAGGTGGGAATAGCCTGGAGTCCTGTGGCAAGACTCGATGATCCAGTGGGGCTTTTCCAACCTGTTGATTCTATGATTCTATGAAGACAGTAAAAGTGCTAAGTGTGTGTCTATCTTCCTCCTCTAGACTGATGAGCTGTGCTCCTGAGTAGTGCCAGCTCCAAGATAGAGTATGGCTCAAATGCACATCCCAGGAGTGAGAGAGGAACACTTTTTTCACATCCAGTGTCTCATCAGGCAGTGATAGACGTTCATCAAAAGTCATGAGAAGGCAGAACACTGTAGAGGAGATGATATTGATTATTGTCAATACTGTCCCAAGCATGTAAAGTGCTTCTCATCACTGAACAGACACCACATTGTGAAGTGAGAAGAAAGGAAAAAAATGACAGAGCCATCTTAGTCCCACAGAAATAATTCAGTGTCGTGATATGCATACGATGCATCTTGGAGGGTTGAGTGCAGCATGAAAAGTATCATTAACAAAACAGAACTAATTTAAGTTGTACTTACATTTTAGGTTACATCAGTAAGAGAGAGCATGTCAAAGGTCACTGATAAAGCATATCACTTTACACAAGACCACTGCAAAAGTACATAGATGTAGCTTTGACACAAATTACAAGATGGATCCCATGAGATAAGTCCCTTGCCAATGCTGGGCACCAAAGATTCGTTTGTAAGACTATTCATTCCTTCTTTATATTGCTTAAATTTTCAGAATAAATCCATCTTTCTAGGGAACATGCTGCTAAATTTATTAATTCAAGTTTTTTCATTCAACCTCCTGATATGATAAACAAGGCTTATTGGTTTGAAAAACATTTTAAGGAAAAACAAAACACTCAGCTTATAAATTCCTTGACAGCAGGAGCCTCGTATTGACAACTGACATCACAGGATCTTAAAACCACAGAATCGCCCAAGCTGAAAAGGAAGCCTGGAAGTCATCTGGTTCATCCTTCCTGTACAAAGCAAGGCTAAATCCAACACAGATTGTCTCTGGTCTTGGCCAGATAAGTTTTGAGTGCCTCCAAGGATGGAAATTCACAGTCTTTGTGCCCTGTACGAGTGCTTTACCACTATTATTGTAAAGATTTTTGTTTTTCCTTAATGCAATTCATCTCACTTGCCCATTGTCTCCATAAATAGTTGCAGACAGTAAAGAAGATCCCCCCGAGCCTTTTCTTCAGGTTAAACATCCCCAGTTCTCACAGCCTCTCTCCATATATAAGATGCTCCAGCCCCTTCATCATCTTCATGGCCTCTCACAGGACTTGCTCCAGTTTGGCCAAGTCTCTCTTGTACTGGAGAGCCCAGCACTGGACACGGCACCTCAGCTCTGTCTCATCAGGGCTGAGCAGAGGGAGAGGACAGCCTCTGCCAACCTGCTGGCAAAGCTTTTGCTGATACAGCTTAGTACATAGGAGCTGCCAGGGTACATTGCTGACTCCTCTTCTGTTTGTCCTCCCTCAGGTCCTTCCCTGCAGAATTGTTTCCAACCTTGTCATCCCCAGCCGTTGCTGGCACATGGGCTTGTTCCTCCTCAGAGGTAGGACTTAGTGTTCGCTCTTGCTGAGCTTCATAAAGTTTCTTTCAGCTCCTTTCTCCAGGTCCATCTGAATGGCAAACATGCCCTTCAGCCTATCAACCATGTTTTTATGCTCGCTCCCAGAAAAAATCCCAGTGTGAGACCAGATCTTGAGAAAAAAGCAAAGCAAACAAACGACCAAAACACCACCGCACATCTCCCACGCTTGTGCATCGCCTGAAAAACACTTTCCTGGGAAAAAAAGTCTCTGTATGGAAGGGATATATTCTGAAATTACCCAGTGTAAGGAATTCTTCAAATCCAATGCCATCACCTGAAGATTTCTCAAGAAACTTCAACTGTCACCACTAGCAAAGAATGGGAAGATGTACTGAAATATGACTAAGCACTGACTTTGATGGTGTCATTCCCTGGTCTCCTGAGCATCAGTTTCGCATGGAAAAGGGAGCAGCTTCACCTGTGTGTGTACCCTGTGGCATCCTTGATGCCTCTGCTGTTTCTCAGTACATCTATGCTAAGATATTCCTTCAGGCTCTACGTAAAAGATAGCTATTTCTATACATCCGGAACAGCTGTAATTTGTGAATATTGATTTCTCTTTCATTTCATTTGTCTTTTCCTGTGATGGATCTGAGCAAATTCACTTTCCTGACAAATTGCTATCAGCCACTCAGCATTAGAAGTGGTAGCTTTTAGGTGACAATCAGCATATTTTTCCAAATGAATTGAACAATCAAGATAATATAAAAAGAAAGTAATTTTTACTTACAGTACATTTGCAGGCTAAGCAGGGGGTAGACAATAGAAATACTGAAGAGCATGAAGGTTAAGAATATCCGATTTTGCACTGCTGGCAGAATATTTGTACTGAGGGGAAAAAAATGAACATTTTTCAGCATAACCATACTGTGATTGTGATTCAATGAAACCAGGAAAGCCATGGAACAGGGAGATAGTGCTGGTTTAATCTATGACTAGCAGAGACTGATTTCCATTGAGAGTAAAGGCAGGAAAAATGCTAATGTAATTACTTTCCTTCGGAACAATACAGTTTAAGTGAAACAGCGTATCTTTATTTTCCCTTGCAGTTTTGTTTACAACAGTTACTAATGTAGGCAGGCAAAATATTTTGATGGTAGGAATATGCAGATTTTTGTTTAATGACATAAGAGATACTCCTGCGTAATGCAGAAACCTTTTTTTATTTACTGTATTTCTGAAGCTAAGGTCTGACCACCTGAAAACACAATTTTCTTGTCTCTTGCAATTTAAACACTGACCTGTGTAAGATCTGTTATAATTCTGAAGCTCTTAATGGTGTGCCCATCTCCTACAGAAGACACAGATTTATGGGAAGAACATATATTGTAAGAAACAACAGCCTTAAAACAATTATTTTAATAAATTTTGCATTAATTGTTGACATTTTAGTGTATTTTAGAGAGATCTAATCAGTCAGTATGATTTGCTGCATAGCATACAACCTTTAGGTTCACAACCTAAAGCTGACTTACACACCATGGTTTGTCACATACCAAAATAAAATCTATCCTGAATTTCCACAGATGATGCTTGCTGTCTATTAAAAGACACAGGACTGATTTGAAAAAAGATCTGACAAAATATCAGAATCAGGGAATTTGTTGAGCTTTGGTGCTCCATGGCAGTGATATGATTGTAGGAGGTAAGCGATTATGCCCCTGTACGTGGAATTTGGTGAGGCTGCATCTGGAATTGTGTGTTCAATTTTGGGCCCCTCACTACAAGGACATTGAAGGGTTGGAGCATGTCCAGGGAAGGGCAACGAAGCTGGTGAAGGGGCTGGAGAACAAGTCTTACGAGAAGTGGCTGAGAGAACTGGGGTTGTTCAGTCTAGGGAAAAGGAGGCTGAAGGGAGGTCTCATCACTGTCTACAGCTGCCTGAATGGAGGTTGTAGTGAGGTGGGTGCTGGTCTCCTCTCCTAAGTGACAGGAAATGGCCTGAAGCTTCACCAGGGCAGGTTCAGATTAGGCAACAAGAAAAATTTATTTCCTGAAGGTGTTCTCATACCCAGGGAAGTGGTTGAGTCCCCACCCCTGCAGGTATTTAAAAGAGAGATTGATGAAGTGCTCAGAGATATGATTTGGTAGTAGACAGGTATGGTTGGACTCAATCATCTCAAAGGTCATTTCCAAACTAGCAGTTCTCTGATTGTACTATTCTCAGTACTGAAGCTGCTAGGGCCACCTGGCTCCCTGTCTCACCCTCATCTTTCAGGCTGTTCAAAATTTTCAGGTATTTTCTCAGCAATGGCACTGACCTCTTTAGATGTAGCCTTCAACGATATAAAAATTTCAAGCTCCCGTGCAGCCTTCCAAGTGAACCAGGGATCCTAGTCACGGCTTCAACAATAACGAAAGCCAAAGTGAAATCAATTGTACTTTAGAGCCTGCAATTTTCTACGTTTACAGTTTTGAGCAAATAAGATGAATGCACATGGGAATGTGAACAGACTAAAACAAATCATTTACATCAGAAAACATCTTTTCAGCAGAAAAAATTCAAAGCACAGGTATTTGATCTTGGTGAGATCTTCATGAAAACAAACAGCATAAGTCACCTGTAAGACTGCTGGGCTTGCAAGAAAATATTAACTGACTTTTCTAGTAGAGCACAGTTTTCTGATACTAATAAGTTTCACGCAATTTTTTGACGTAGAAGGATGCTTCACTTTACCAATTTAAGCATCTATAGTCACATGCTTTTTTCTTCCAACACAGCAAGAACAATGCCACGCTGCACATCAAAGGCTCATTTGCAAGTACAGCCTCATTATTTTACACCTGTTGAGACCTCCAAAGTTCTGCTTACGGTATGAAAGGAAGATTCAGTCCTTGAAAAGGCTTTTACTAGATCTGTAAAAAGAAATATCCTCAGGCACACACTTTTTTGAAATAAAGGGAAAAGTGTACCACATGATCAGCCTCAGATAAAGGCAGATAAAGGTCTTAGATAAATTTTCAAAGTGTTGATGACAAGAAACTCCTCTGTTTAAAGCACAATATGACATAGATTAAATAATGAAATATATGTTCTGTCAGTCTTCCTCCTTGGTAAGTTGTTCTAGATCTCAAACCGAAGTTTTTGTGAAAAAAATTGTCTTAATATAGGATTTCACTGCCAATCAACCTTTAAATGATGTAACTGTATCAGTTAGTCTTGTAAGATGGGGTGAATCAGAAAAGCTAAAGCATCTCTTCTGTAGTAGAGTGCTGTTCAAGCAAATCCTATCAAGTCATGCAGGTTCAGTCAGGTAAAGGTTCCTTATGGATCAACACTCAGAGATAAATAAAGCAACTGATTGATTTACATGGAGTTATTGAGCAGGCTCAGGAGGGGATGAAGCAGATGCGTTGAAGGCTGAGCAAGAGGAAGACTGCAGCTAAGAACTGCAGAAGAGAAGGCTCTGAGGAGATCTTATAGCAAACTTCCAGGTCTACAAAAAAAGGCCTACAAAAAAGCTGGTGAGGGACTGTTTACAAAGGCTTGTAGTGATATGACCAGGGACAATGGGTATAAACTGAGGAAGGGCTGATTTAGAGTAGACATAAGGAAGAATTTCTTCATGAAGAGGCTGGTGAGGCACTGGCAAAGGTCGCCCAGGGAAGTTGTGGCTGCCCCATCCCTGGAGGTGTTCAAGGCCAGGTTGGATGGGGCTTGGAACTGGATGATCTTTAAGGTCCCTTCCAACCCAAGTTATTCTACAATTCTAGGGTTCAAATTTGGGAAGCACTTGACCAAACAAAATTCAGGACTTAACAAGGGGTCCTTGATTTTGGCTTGGATTCGTATGAACTTTGACTTGGAACTGCATAAGACAGTGAGCACAAAGTTAGGCTGCTTCTCAAAAAAGTGAGTGGGTGTCACCAAGGGTAGAGGCACAGAGAGAGGATAAGCTGTGTCTCACAGAGATCAGCAGCTGGGCTGGAGGCAGGGGCTTCCAAAATTGCATGGAAGGAAAAGGTGGTGGAGAGGGGAACAGTGGAGTACCTGCCCTGGAAAACATTTAAACAGCAGATGCTCACACAGAAAATACTGTATTTCTAGGAACAATATCCTTCTGTGATCCTTGAAGAAAAGCAACTGAGTTGTGTTCTCTCTCCCTTTCCTTTAATTTTTCCGTGCTTTCTATATATTTCCTCTGACTGGTCTCCTCCCTGGAGGAAAAAAGTTCACTTTCCACACAAAAGCTTTTTAAACACAAATGACTTTGCAATACAAAATAAAGGCCACAGACATCCAAGGCTTTAACCCTTTGGAGCAAGGGGGAGTGGTGTTTACCTCCTACACAAAGCTTTTTCTTGATGGATGCTTTCAATACTTCTGAGCCTTAACCAAAATGCAGTAAGGCTTATTGCATCTTTTAAGGTAAAAGCCAATATGGTATCATAAAAGAAGTAAGTATTACCTACTCAAAAATGATGGCTCTAAATGTTTTTAAATGACTGTGCTTTTTATTTACCAAAGTTCAGGTTTTAGAAGTTTATGACGGTTTATGTATTTTCTTATATGATGAAATTCCTTCACAATTCTATTTTTTCTTAATGTAAGGCAATTTGGAAAGAATGATGTCATCAGCAGACCTGAATTCTGATTGTCTATGATATAGCTAAGCATTTGAGTAATATGTAAACATTTTAAGAAGAATTAAATAATATAGTTATACTCCAAAGCTAGCAGAAAGGAAATCAGAAGAAAGCATCCACAGCTTTTCAATGTAATCTAACACCAAGCAGGAGGTAGGACTACAGACTGTCTGCTTTATCTTTTTACCTGCATGATTTGTGAGTCTATAATTACAGAAAAACAAACACGGCTTGAATACTGTCACAGAATAATCTACAGGCTAAGATGATGGATGCATTGGCCAGGGGCAATTGGTAACACACAGAGTGGTGGATCACCACTGGCACAATTTGCTGTTCCACTGCTTTTCTTAGTAGTTTGTCTTTTCTAGCAGTATTCTGCCACACTGCTGTTGCATATGATGATGAACAGTCCAATCTCCCAGCAGTTTAGAAAACTGTTGAGTGATCATTGGGAACATAGGTCAGCTATGAAGTACATGTTCAAGCCACTGTATCTCTCTCCAATACCGTGTGCATGCTTGGTTAATCTGCACAGCGCATAGGACAGCCCCAGCCACTAGTGTGAACTCTCAGTTTTTGGCTGTGCAAGATGAGTTCTTCCTCCCGATGACTCCTGGGTAGCCTCTTTTTACAATGCCATAGCAAACATCACTAGAGTATGTTTGGGCTGAAGGGTGGCCTTACACATGCTGGGTCCAGACGTGCTCGTTTTTCTGTTTTACATTTACACTTAAAGCTCGTCCTTGCAGTGTTTAGGAAGAGCTGAGGAAGGCTTCACCGTGGTTTGCTTAGTCCAGATCTGCTGCTCTGATGCACTGAAGAGTGCTCAAGCTTGAGCATTCCCTGGCAGGAGCCCTGGCATACTCCTAACCCTGCCCTGGGCTATAGGAAAGCAGTGTGGGTAGTCCAGGCTTACAAAGAGCTTCAGAGCCACATTTAAGTGACAATGTAAGGATGAACAGGAATCCAAGGGACTGTTGCTCCTGTGATTCACTTCCAGGGTGGTCCCTGCTTTTGGAGCTTGTGTCTGCACCACCATCCAATGCAGACTAACTGCACCATCCTGCAGTGCATCTGAGAGATGCTCAACACGTCACGCGCAACACTGCATTGCTTGCCTGTGACACTGGGAAAACCACGTTGCTGTAGGTTTTACCTGATCAGGGCAGTTTCTCACATGAACGGTCCTTTTTCCGAGTCAATATGAGGCCAAATGCTTGTGTCCCAAGGTGGCTGTGAGAGTTCCAGCCACCGTGAGTTCCTCCCTTCCCAAGCAGTAACCGAGGGTGCATTTCACCCCTTTTGAGGCCCGTTGAGTCTTGTAATTTAAAATACTTTTGGAGTCCATAGTAGACCATGAAACAATGAGAGGACTGACTATGTGGTACCCTGCTGTGTTTGTTACCCCTATAACATGACATGTGGGTGAAATGTCAATGGAGCATGAAGGCACATGGAAAGGAAATGTTTTCTGGAAGAGTCTTCAAGTGCTACTCAGAGCCAAGGCACCAGGACGTGGTACAGTCCCATCCATGTTGCCAGTTGGAGCAGACTCTGGACATGTAGAGACCTTTCAGCACCTGAAGGGGCTACAAGAAAGCTGGGAAGGGATTGTTTATGAAGGCTTGTAGAGACAGGACTAGAGGCAATGGGTATAAACTGGAGAGGGGCAGACTAAGACTAGATATAGGGAAGAATTTCTTCACCATGACAGTGGTGAGGCACCGGAACAGGTTGCTCAGGGAAGGTGTGTCTGCCCCGTCCCTGGAAGTGTTCAAGGCCAGGTTGGATGGGGCCTTGGGCAGCCTGGTCTAGTGGGCGGTGTTCCTGCCCATGGTAGGGGTGTTGAGACTGGATGATCTTTATGGTTCCTTCCAACTCAAATTGTTCTATGATTCTATGTCCAACTACCAAACCAGCCACAGTTTTTACATACCTCTTCCTTCATTTTCAAAGAAATTTCTGGGGTAATACAGCATGCAGGTCATGGCTATTCAGGAGAACGGAGCCCTGGAATGAACTGAGGAGCAGTCCAAACCACCACTGTAACCACAGTCAATGATTGCAATACAAATTTTGCACTGAATTAAATAATTCACTTTGAAATTATGGAACATCTTTCTGAACATGAACTGTAACAAGGCTGATGATCAATATGAGTGTTTCAAGCACGATTAGAAGGCTTCCTGGTTTCTGTCTTGCTGCTTAGACCAGCTTTCACTTGAAGGATCCTGACTCATGCCTCAGCCTGTGGTTAACTAGACACAGAATATCTATTATAGAACAGTAAATACATATTCCATCAAAATTCTAGCAGAGCATGGACAGTAGTAGATCCTCTCCTCCTCCCATGTCCTCAGCTGAAGCTTTAACCTAAGGATAAACAAATCTGCAAAATTACTTCTGGGGGAATTTAATTTCCCTGTTCACTAGTTTTACTTGCATTAATTAAAAGCAAATTCTCAGTCACATCTTCTCTGGCTGGGAAAAAATACCTTAGCATATAAACCTTCCTGAATAAAATATCCTTTCTACTTTGAATAAGTTCATAGAATCATAACATCATAGAATCATGGAATAGTTAGAGTTGGAAAGGACCTTAAAGTTCATCCAGTACCAAAGACCCTGTCATGGGCAGGGACATCCCACTACATTAGCCCAGGATATGATTGGCCTTCTAGGCTGCAAGCGCACGTTGCCGGCTCATGTCGAGCTTCACATTGACCAGCACCCCCAAGTCCTTCTCTGCAGGGCAGCTCTCAATCATGTCACCCCCCCATCATGTACTCAAAAAAGGAATTGCCCCAACCCAGGTGTAGGACCTTGCACTTGGCCCTCTTGAACCTCATGAGGTTCTCACAGGTTCACTTCTCCAGCCTGTCCAGGTCCCTCTGGATGACATCTCATCCTTCCAGTGTGGCAACTACACCACTCAGTTTGGTGTCATCTGCAAAATTGCTGAGGGTGCACTCAATCTCATTGTCAATATCATTGATAAAGTTATTAAACTGCAGCAGTCTCCGTATGGACCCCTGAGGGACACCACTAGTCATGGATCTCCATCTGGACTTCAAGCCATTGACCACTACTCTTTGACTAAGACCATCCAACCAATTTCTTATCCACTGTAACATCCACCCATCAAATCCATATCTCTCCAATTTAGAGAGAAGGATGTTGTGGGGGACCATGTCAAAAGCTTTACTGTGGTCACTCCAACATAGAAAGCCACTAAGTTGGTCATACAGGATTTGCCCCTGGTGAAGCCATGCTGGCTGCCATTAATCACCTCCATGTCCTCCATGTGCTTTAGCCTAGCTTCTAGGAGGATCTGTTCCATGATCTTCCCAGGCACAGAGGTCAGGTCATCTCAGCATCGTCTTTTCTACCCTTTTTCAAAATGGGCACAACATTACCCTTCTTCCAGTCACTAGGGATTTCTCCTGATTGTTCCTCCTCCAAGAACTCCGGTTAAATAATCTAGCTATGCATATTTAATAAGCTGATCTTATTAGTAAATAAGCACCAATCAAAACTCTAAAATCCAGAGTAAATTTGATTTTGTTTAGCTCATCGTGAGTTTAGTGAGTTTCATATATATTCCAGGGAAATCTGATCATTCCTTCCTGAAATTTGACTGCATGTGAATACTTAGTTTAAGTGTATGCTTTGTCCCTTGTCTTAAAGGCGCCTTCAAATTGTATTTTGATTTCTAATTGCAGAGCTTGACAATGTCATGGGGCACCTGGGACAGATGCTTTTCCTCCTGGTCAGTCTCAAGAGTCATAACATGGAAAGACAGGATATTGCAGGGAATTCAGACCTGGAAGTGAAATCAGTGCACTATTATGATAAATCCCAATTTTCATATTCATTTCTGGGTCCTTCTTTCATGAGTAATTCTATTTAATGAGAAAGAAATGGCCATTTTAACATATCCCAGGCAGGGTTGGTCAAATTATTTTCTACTAAAAAGTAGGTTTTATTAAACTTGACAGTAGGAGAGAACATTTGTGTAATCAGAAATTAAATCTCTTCTTCTCAAACAGAACATAATACCTGAGAAGAAAAAGCTGAAAAATCTATACAGTTTGTTCAGCCTTTGCTAAATTTGCGAGTGTTACAGAAGCACTTAGTGGCGAGTGTGGAAATTGCTTATCATTGCAGGGCTTTCTTAACACAAATCATGGACACAGGCATCCTTTCAGAAATAAACTGGAACCTAATCAGAAAGTATACACCCCAGAGAGCCCTATTGAGCTCCTTATCATTAATACGGTCACGATGCTCACTTTTTTCACCTCATCTTTCTATCACAATAATATACTTTCACATATCTTGGCTGATGATGCAGCCAGATTCATCACCCTTGCTAGATCCCCATTCTTACACCTCTCCCAAGCTGACAAAAATCAGTAGCTTTCATGTGTCCTTTCACTTCTATTTCTCTCTTGCTGGAACAGTTATATTTCCACAATTGGTAACACGTCTAAACAACTTTTCTTGGACACCCTTCTGGTCATATAACTTCTGGTAAGAAGCATCACGGGTTTAATCCTCTTTGCTCCCTGCAGAGTTACTTCTTGGGCATTCAGAAGGGGTTTTTTCAAATTCACTTCATAGTTGTGTGTTCAAGGTGTCAATACCCTGAGCAGAAGTGACACTATTCCATATTTCCTCAAAGAAGGACTTGGGGGTACTGGCTGACGAAAAGCTCAACGTGAGCTGATAATGTGTGCTTGCAGCTCAGAAGGCCAACTGTGTCTTGGGCTGCATCAAAAGAAGCGTGGCCAGCAGGGCAAGGGAGGGGATTCTGCTCCTCTGTGCTTCTCTTGTGAGACCTCATCTGGAGTATTGTGTCCAGTTCTGGAATCCTCAACATAAAAAGGATATGGAGCTGTTGGAATGGGTCCAGAGGAGGGCTACAAAGATGATCTAAGGGCTAGAGCACCTTCCATACAAGGATAGGGTGAGAGAGTTGAGCTTGTTCAGCTTCGAGAAGAGAAGGCTCTGAGGAGACCTTATCGCGACCTCCCAGTAACTGAAGGACGCCTACAAGAAACCTGGGAAGGGACTGTTTGCAAAGGCTTGTAGTGATAGGACTAGGGGCAATGGTTATAAACTGGAGAGGTGCAGATTTACACTAGACATAAGGAAGAATTTCCTCATGATTAGAGTGGTGAGGCAGTGGCACAGGTTTCCCAGGGAAGTTGTGGCTGCCCCATCTCTGGAGGTGTTGAAGGCCAGGTTGGATGGAGCCTTGGGCAGCCTGATCTAGTGTCCATGCCAATGGCAGGCGGTTGGAACTGAATGATCTTTAAGGTCTCTTTCAACCAAAACAATTCTAAGATTCTATAATATTGTGTGGAACGTGATTGCTCTCAGACTCTGTGAATTTGCAAGTCCTGCTGAACAACTGTGACCATAAACTCAACATGGATGGTGAACTTTTATTATGGCAGCATGTTCAACTCACAGAAAAGCTATTTTTGCAGTAAAATAGCTGGGATGTTTGTTAAAGATGTGTCTTACTGTGAATGCCTTTCTTGCCACTAAGACAATACTGCCAGAGCCCTACTAGAGCCTTTGAATATTTATTATCCAATAAGTAAGTTATTATCATAAAATATCATGGATACTATTGATTGAAGAAAATTAAATCTTTTTAACATATAATCAAGAGTTCAGTACAACAAAAATAATTTAACAATTAGGAATTGTCAGAAGAGATAATGTCCATTATATCCATTCTCCAGTAGATACTTATGACAAAGGTCATCAGATTGAGGTTCTCTTGTGTGTCTAATACACCAGAACTGCAGCAGTCTCTGAGACAAGTACAGCTGAATAATCCAAGCTGACATCTGTCTGGGTGCACTATCTGAACTCGTTCCTTAAATTCTTAGGTGCCGGTCGAAGATGTTTATTCACATCTGTGAGCACTGAATGAATAATTCCCTCACAAGACAGGTGTCCATTAGGAAAATGACATGCCTCATTTGGCCTTAAGCACGGGTGTCAGCTAATAAAAGCATATGAACATGTGTTATGCATACATGCCGCGAGGCATAATCCTCTTTGCTGCATGCTGAAATATTTCTTATTGCCCCCATTATTGTGAGTGCTGGGAAGTATTTCAGCATGGACAATTATGTCCGTAACATCTGTGTCGAGGTTGGAAACAAGTAGATATTGCAAAGTGCTGTTCACAAACATCCGTTTAGAGGTTATTCAGTTCTTGGTGTCTATTGACAACTCCAGCCATATAAAGACCATTATTGACACGTTACTTTCCAGCCAGCTGTCGCAGTGGCTGCTGCTGGTCCCTGGCACTGAGCTAGGATCACTAAATGGCACAAACAGAGGCTGTTCCCCCTTCCTCGTGCAAGGCTACCATCCAAGGCAGAGAAATTGTTTCTCTGTGCTACTTTCTGAAGCAAATAACAAATGGAGCATGTATCCAGTAAACCACCAAGTAGATTTCAACATTTGTGTCCAATTTCTTTCCAAATGCCATAAAAAGAGACATGCAAACACCTTCTAATGCGCTCCCTGATAGGAAAGATACATCTTATTTTAAATCTTTCATGTGACACTATGTTTCAACAAGATTATAAAAATTTAAATTACTTAAGAAAAGGAGAGAAGACGTGCAAGTCCTAGGGAGCTTACTGAGAGCTTGTACAAATGCGACTCTTCAGCAGACGTTTCACTTAGGCAATTGCTTTCTATCTCCCAAAGAAGAGTTCTTCTACTTCAGAAAGGCTCCAGCAGTGGACATTGATTTCAGCTGTATCTCTGCAATACAGCTAACAGTGATTAACGTGTCAAAGCTGATATCCTCATTGTATCTGAAAGCAAGCTGTCTCAAAGCAGCAACTGCAGAGTTCCCGCTAGATGAGTTTTCCATTACAAAGCAAGGAACTCTTGTTTATCTAAAGTGAGATAAACAAGTATTTTCTTCCCACCTGGTCAAACTGACAAGCTTATGGGAGTGTCTATCTTAGATACTTCAATAGCAAAGAATTTCTATAGGCCACAAGCTCAGTAAGAAAAAAAACATAAGAAAATATTCTTCCTACCATTAAGTTGTTTTCTGCATCTGACAGCGTATGTTAACAGCCTCTGCTTCTTGGCTGATAAATTTTCTAGCAACGACCTTCAAGCTTTTTCCAAATATGTCCTCAAAATGATGAGGTCCCATTAACTCATCATGAACCCTCTGCGGCATTGACTTCCCACAAGCTTTCCATAGGTGAATGACTATAGAAAATAAATACAGTGGCCATGCCCACGCAGTGTTTATTATGATTGATATTATTTCACAACTTCATCATGTCCTTTATTTGTGTGCAACACTACTGGGCATTACACTTCGATTGTACACAGAGACTGCAATTTCATTCTGGCTTTGTGTACAGCACTTAGCAAACTGGTAAATGAACTTGCAAAGTCTTGCCAGATGAGGATCTGAAAGCAGGGTGCTGCAGCTTGTATGGCTGTTGGAGACACAAAGAAGCTGCTGTTGACCAGCTCCTCCACTTGGGCTTGAAAACCATGTAAGGGTTGTTTCACAGGGCAGTGCTCTTGAGCATCTCAAAGACTCCATTCCTTCCGCTGTCTCAGCTGCAATATTTTCCTCATTATCTTAGTGTGCCTGTCATTTCACTCATTCTTCATTGCAATTTTGGTTTTCTGATCATTGGCTTGGCTTCCAGCCATCTTTCTACCGTGCTGTGTGGATCACTGCCCGTCTTGATGCTCTGATCTCAGTCTACAACTTGGGAAAATAAAGGAGAAGGTATTTGCATTGATTTAGTAAAAGAGGAAGGGGAAATTCTGAGAGGAGATTCACAATTCAGTATTCACAGAGATACGAGGACTAGCTATTAGCTTGGGAGCAGAGGCCACTCTGGTCATGATGACAACAGGGTGGTCACTGAAGGAGAGGGAATGCCAAGAGATGCTCTCAGGAAGCTCCTCTGTCTGCAGGCAAAAGGTGCACAGCGGGGGGAGTTGTGGTGCCTGGACCAGACCAGGTATGGCACGAGAAGCTGGTAGCTCTGGTCTCCCATGTCCTCACCGGCATGGAGGGCAGAGCCAAGCAAGGTCACCCAACCAGGTGGAGAGCCTATTGCACGAAAACTGCAGAACAGGTTTCCTCTTTCCAAGAGATCGTGCAGCTATATTGCATATGTCTCCCTGAAACTGAGGCACAGACCAGGCCAGAAGCATGTTTGTTTGGAGCGCAGGAAGTCTAACTACCAGCGTTATGATTTGGAAGGCTTTCAGAACCATTATTCTGACTGAAGGCAGATGCCACAAACCACAGAGTTTAATAAAACAGTCCTGACCCAAGGTTTACAGCACTAAACTGCACAGTTGAGGCCAGATTAGTAAAAACAGATGGGCAAAATATAAAGCTGCAGAGACTAATTGGGTGCCTTGTCGGTGGACACTACCCATGATCAGGGGAGTTTTGAATGACATATGGTTATCTTTTCCCCCTTCTTGGGATACTATTTCATTACACACAGTAATGAGACACCTGTCCTGGTGATTTTCACCTGCTGTGTGCAAGCTTTTCTATTGGTAAAGTGTGGATGCTTTACCCTGACCATTCCCTGGGGCTCAACAGAGGACTAGCTGTCTGGATGTTAACGTGATTAGAGTTATTAGCATTTGGGAGGCATCTCTGCCTCAGCTTAGAAAGGCAGCCAGAGGTCAATTTTTATCCAAGGAGGAAAGGTAGAGTGGGAAAAGGATGACTGAATTGGAAATGACTTCAGACACATCACAGGCAGTAGTGAACAATGGGGTTCACGAGACTTCAGCTACAACTTTTGTTCAGAGGTGAGAATTCAGACAGATGCCCTGCTGCCATTTAGTGGCCAAACACTGCTAGGGGCAGGCACAGCAGGGAGCCAAATCCCCATACAAATCCATGTGCAAACAGCAGAGCATTTCCTCCAAGAAGGCACTGAAACTGTGGGGTAGATGTTTTAGGTTTCTTAGTGATTCCCAGACCTTCCTTTTTCATAGCCCCCTCTTCAAACAATGACCCCATGATGGACATTTACAAAACTTGAGTTGAGTGCACAACTTCCATTCCACCACACATCTGATGGTTTTGTATGGATGGAAGAACACAAGTTCATTTGTGTCCCTGTCCAGTTCATTCCAATTTTACATACATGTTCATTGTACCTCGTGTTCACAAGATGTGTCTAAGATGGAGCAGGGTAGGTCTGCATCGGTTCCTCCCAGACCCAAACACCAGCTTGACTGTAGGCAAAAGGCTCCGGAGAGGAGCCGAGTCTGGGCACAAAGACTAAACAAAGATCAACCCTCGCTGAGTTATTGAAGATGGTCACTGAGTAATCATGTTCCTACCTGTATAAACTAGAATCAAAAGTGAGTTATTCAGTCAGAGGAAATAAATGGATTTTTCCAGCTGGTGTGGCTGACGTCTACTGTGTATATCATATTTATATATCTTCCTTCCACCAACCAGCTCCCCTTTCAATAACCAAGCTCTATAGCTATAACAATTCCACTGACAGGAAAGAAATGTGTGTTCACAACATGCACCAAGAGATAAATCCTGATACAGCACTGGGAACACATTCCGTGCATTACATGTGCCAAAGGAGTAGGATTTATTCAGGTCATTTATGCTCCACTGGAGTGGAAAAAGGGGGGGAAAAAAGGCCTCGCTGTAATGAATCGGATCCTTTAAGCCCTGCAGACAATAATCCCAATGCATTGGCTAACAGAGATTGTTTTCTATCAAGGTAGCAAGGAGGTGCTTTGTAGGACAGGGCTGTTCTGGACCCATAACCCTCTGCACTCATTGCCTCCTTGAGGTCCCAACTAGTACCTATACAACCCCCTGTGCTGCTCATCTCTGAAGTAGCCCCTCATATGCCCACAGTCAGGACTCTCCCCATGCTTCCATGCTTGATAGGAAAAGGGAATGGTGTCAAGCTGTGTGAGGGGAAGTTTAGATTGGGCATTAGGAAAAATTTCTTCACAGAAAGGGTTATCAAGCACTGCAACAGGCTGCCCAGGGGGGTGGTTGAGTCACCATCCCTGGAGGTGCTTAAAAAATGGGTAGATGAGGTGCTTGGGGTCATGATTTAGTAGTAGATATGTACAGTTCGAGTTGATTATCTCAAAGGTCTTTTCCAACCTAACGATTCCATGATTCCCAGGAGCACCTACCATACCCTGTCAGGCCCTTTCCCACATTAAAATCTTTCTTTCAGCTTTCTACCCTTTCTGGACAGGCCACTCAGAGTTTGATTTTGCACAAGTTATTGTTCAGCCAGCAAAAATTTGCAAAGCCTGCAGAGCGACCATTGTCCCATTCAGCTGTGCAGCCACAGAGCCACAAAACTCTTGTGATCTCAATAGAACAACAGGGAGAGAAAAGGGCAGAGGAAGGGGAACACAGCAGGCCAGAGCTGCTGCTGAGACCAGAGCTGGCTTCAAAGCCACCACCATCCCCTCCTACAAAGGAAAAGAGATTATAAACTTCTTATTATAAGCTGCTGGGAGTTGCTGCCTCCTCCTCTGTCTATCCCTAAGGCCTTGAGCTCTCAGAGAAGAAAACACCCTTTCCTGTGTGTTAAGAAAACAGCTAGCACATTGCAGCTAACACTACAACTACAGGGTAACCTGATATGCATCTGCAGGCACCTGGTTGGTATTTCACAACTGCTCTGCATAAACAGCCTGTCTACAGTCTTATGCCCAGCACTTAAGGTTTATTGGCACTGGGGAGGGGAGGTTGAGGGGGAAGAATAAAGCAGCAAAAAAAAAAAAAAAAAAAAGCCCAAAGTTGTATATTTGTGCTTCCCCACGGAACGGAATAAACCTATCAGTAAGTCACAGGCTGCCTGTCCCCACAAGGGGAGAGCGGACAGTAAGTTCCCTCATCTCTAATGGAAATAGCATCAAAGATGCTTTTAACCCTTACTAGCTTGCAAACCCCAGGAGAGAATGAATGAGGCTAAAACAGCAACAGATGATGGAATGTGGAAATACAGCTGTGTAATTGTGTTCATGGAAAAGTCTTACAGATCTATAGTGTTTTACAGTGAAAATTAAATGTATTTTTCTGGATTACCATCAATGTAGTAATGTATGTACAGATCCAAAAGGATGTGGTATTTAGACTTTCATTGTGAAAGTATTTTAGATAGGAAATACCACGCTGGAGTATAGAAGTTTCCGGTTTTTGATTAAAAATATGCACACTTAAGGATCACGCATTTCAAAAAACTTCAAGCTACACAGGAAGTCACGAATTATGCATTTGCCTTTCCAGCTTTCTACTCTACATCAAGACAGGGAGGAAGGAACAAGAACTACTACTCCTGGTAAGGGACAGAGCCTTTTAAAGAGGGAGGAAAATGGTTGCACAGCAACATTAAGCACCCTGCTTTTTCGAGGTTGCAGCGCTGCATACATGTGTATTTAGCACTGAGTTCCCATATTGTAATAATGTAAGGAGTCCTGGGGGAAAATGGTTGGATACATCCCATTCCCACTAAGCACAGAGAATTTTAAAACTCTGCAACTCATGAGCCAGATCAGGCCTCGTCTGGCTTGTTCTGCTATCATCCCATTAGCTTCAGTGGTCCAGCCAAAGAAACGAACAGGAGATATGTGGTGCGCAGAAGTGAATGAGGTAGAGAACTGTAAAATAATTTCCTTTTCTCTGTAATTTTCTCCAGAGAATAGAAGTGAGATACATATGTGAAAATGACATCCTTTGAGAAGGTGTAGCATGATATCCAGGCCACAGGTTGGAGAAGGAAGAGTAGACTGCAGAGGATCAGCAAATGAAGATCAAAACATATGGTAGCACAGGTCTTGGTGTGACCGGGTTACTGTCTGTAGTTAACAACAATCCCTGGGGGCTGTATCATGTAATCCCAATCCCTTCATGATCACATTCCATTTCTTCTGTCTGATTTCATTACCAAGTAGATTGCCATTTGATCTTGCATGCTTTTGTTTGTCCTTCCCTCCTACTACCTTTAATAAATATCAGTCCTAAGTCTGTTTTCTGAAAAAAAATCCTTCTGCGGCATCCTCTGGTACTGCAAGTGGTGGCAAATGGAGTTAGATCTAGCTGGAGACCAGTCACAAGCGTTGTCCCCAGAGCTCGGCACTGAGTCCAATTCTGTTCAATATCTTTATCAACAACCTAGATGAGGGGATCAAGTGCACCCTTAGCAAGTTTGCAGGTGACACTAAGCTGGGAAAAAGTGTCGATATGCTGGAGGGTAGAGAGGCTTTACAGAGGGATCTGAACAGGCTGGGCTGAGGTCAATGGGCTGAGGTTTAACCAGGCCAAGTGCCGAGTCACTTGGGATGCAACAACCCCGAGCAGCACTACAGAGAAAGACCTGGGGGTGTTGGTTGACAGCGACTGAACATGAGCCAACAGTGTGCCCATGTGGCCAAGAAGGCCAATAGCATCTTGGCTTGTATCAGAAATGGTGTGGCCAGCAGGACCAGGGAAATGTTTTCCCCCCTGTACTCAGCACTGGTGAAGCCGCATCTCAAATCCTGTATTCAGTTTTGGGCCCTTCGCTATAAGAAAGTCATTGAGGTCCTGGAGCGTGTCCACAGAAGAGCAATGAAGCTGGTGGAGGGGCTAGAGAACAAGTCTTATGAGGAACAGCTGAGGGTCCTGGGTTTGTTCAGCTTGGAGAAGAGGAGGCTGATGGGAGACCTTATTGCTCTTTACAACTATCTAGAAGGAGGTTGTAGAGAGGTGGGTGCTGGCCTCTTTTCCCAAGTGACAGGACAACAGGGAATAGTGTCAAGCTGCGTCAGGGTAAGTTTAGGTTGGACATGAGGAAAAATTTCTTCACAGAAAGGGTTATCAAGCACTGGCAGAGGCTTCCCAGGGAGGTGGTTGAGTCCCCATCCCTGGAGGTATTTAAAAGGCAGGTTGATGAGGTGCTTCGGGACGTGATTTAGTAGTAGGCAGGTATGGTTGCAGTTGATGATCTTAAAGGTCTTTTCCAGCCTAATGATTACATGATTCCATGATTTTATGCTGTTTTATCCTTGCCTCCATGTGTTCAGTCTTTTCTGCATTCAAAAGTGGGTTCATTTCTTTTTTATTTTGTAGGCTACTGATGTGTAATTGATGGGATATGGATGCCATGCTTTCCCTTTTTCCTTCAGTGGAAATGCTGTGTTTTTTTACTTTCTGGGAAGATATTTGAAAGGAAAATGTTGGATGAAGAGAGAAGAACACCATGCAATACAGAGCTCTGATGTGTGAAATGCAGTTGTGAGTGTCTTTCACATGGAAGGCTCCACTGAACTGCATCTCAGGTTAAACTACTTATAACATATATATGTTTACATATATATTCACTCCATAACTCACCGTTTTAGAGACACAGTTAGGCAAACTGATTCACATTTTGTGGTGGAGTGTTTATCCCTAAGACAGTCAACATATTACTTCAAACAATAAATGGTAAAAATAATTAAAGAAGATAATCTGAATATTTGTGAATGTCCTGGTACTTATACCTAGCTGAAATCAATAGGAAAACAGAGCATGAACCTGGAGCTGAGGAAGAGTGGTGGCTGCAGTACAGTTGGCAGAACCCAGTTGCACTGTTGGAGCAGATGGCTCAAAATAAATAAAAAGACCTGTCAGCTTTCTCAGATAGATACATCTGACTAAGCAGTCACTGATTTTTTTTTTCACAACCCCCCTCCAAACCATGTTAAAACTTATAAATATGCCACCGTTGAAGTAATTGCTCTGTTCTTTATTCAGTCCCAGGCACAATGGCTTTTATAGGAGGCCCAGATCCCTTCCCCTACACATTATGATGAATGCAAAGACGCAAGAATGTGCACAGGTTGGGAGATCTCAGAAGTTTTCCATTAATAACTTCTGTCCAGGCCTGTATCTCACCACACAGTTCAAGGTCTGCACTTAGCATGGGTGTCTCCACAGGCTGGGGTAACTAAGAAGCATCAATGTCAATTAAGCGGAGCCCAAAAAAAGATTGATACGGCTGCTGTTACGCATGCTTTGAGATTCTCCCAATAGAAAAGGAGGGCTTTCTTGAGTGAATTTGATAATAGGATCAACATGGAAATGATGTATTCTCTCTTGTCCCACATTCTCTATGCATAAATTAACTAGAGAAATTACCCCAGAAGCAGGAGACGATGCTGTTAATCAGGGTGTCATATTAAATATTCCTGATGCTTCTGTGGGGGAGGGGAAAAAGAGACATGTAATCGTCCTGAGTAGAATATATTTCCATAACAATGAAATCTCAACATCATTCTCCTGTTTATTTCAGCAAAGGAAAAATTAGCATACCTCCAGATATTTTGGATCAGTGGGGATACCATTATAACCTTCTGAATCTGTAAGAGCCATCTCAAGCTGTATTGTTTTATGATGACTCTGTCACTGCAATGTGACGAAATGGCACGGGTGTTAGTTTAGACCAGTAGATGGGGATTAATCAAACTGTTATTCTTGTTGTTGTGTACCACCAGTGGAGGCTTTTAACTAACCAGCTGAGAGACTTAGGAGTGTGGAAGTTGTTCTTTGCATATTCATAAAGAAGAAGAATTGCTCTCCCTTAGCAGAGCAATCTGCATGAGAGCAGAGGACCAAAACCTCCAGTCAAGAAAACAGCCTGGTTACAACTGAGGCGCATCTCAGGCACGGGGAATGAGAGTTTGAGCACCCTAGGAATCTGGACTGGTCTGTAAATAAGAGAGGATTTTCCTTGCAGACAAAAATCCCTGTAGATTTCAAAGGGACAGCAAGAAGCACTACCTTTTCTCCCGAAATCATATAAAAATTAGGTAAAAATAGTACAATCAACAGTGGGTGTACTTCCCTCAGCTGATTCATGGGAGACCATTACCTCTGCATCTGCAGAGAAGAAACTTGAAAGATGCACAAAACCCCCTATCATCTTTATCAATCTCCATGTTAAAAAACTGAAATTCAGGGAAGAATCTTAAAAGTTGCTGCTGGGAATTTGTGGTTGGGTCTGGGGGCAAAAGAAGAGGAGTCAGGTCTCTAAAAAAAAGATAAGCTGGTAGACAGAAAGTCTGGACGTCTGAACCAGTTACCTGAGATAGTTACCTTCATCATCATCCAGGATGTAGTCATCATCAAAGCACATGTGAAGTACATCATGAAGTACGTGCCTTGACAGGTCAGACAAGATGTGCCCAATTCAGTTTGTGTCCCTCCACCACCCCTAACTTCCAAATGCTTCCTCCTGGCACTGGCCTAGATAAACACCACTTTATCTTTAAGTCCAAAAAAAAAGCCTCGAGATCCTCAGATAAATGGACTTCATGTTGTCTTTTTGCAGCCTTCTCCAATAGGTGCACATGCCGGTAAGACGTAATGTTTCTAGGGTGAGGTAAGGACAGAAATAGGTGCCCCGGACCAAACTCTGCACACTTTATAGGAAACTGCTGAATTCAGAGATAACTGATGATGAAGACAAGTTTAGTGCCTTTGGTAGGCTTATATTTTTACAAGGCACAGCTCAGACTGGGCCTTGAGAGCCTATTCTTCAATGTCAAATCCCCTAGGAGTGTAATTTCCAGAAATGTTTAATGACTATTTAATAACAGCTGCATAAAATACCTCTGATCATATTTTAACATTCCCAATGACAGAATTGTTCAGCGTTGAAGCATTTTATAGTTATAAAACATACATCATGTCTTTTTCAGAGGGCTGCCCTTAAAGCAAAGCCTAGCCACGCAGTACAATCTTCTGCTCATGCCTGAAAGTGCAGCCTGTGTACGAGCTAGTGCTTTAACCCCAGATGGCAAATAAGCAACACACAGTCACTCGCTCCCATCCACCCCCACTCTCCCTTCACCAGTGAGATGGGGAGGAGAATAAAAAAAGTATTGAGATAAAGACAGTTTAATAGGACAAGAAAAGGGAGATGATGATGATGATGATGATGATGATGATGATGATGATGATGATACAAAAGAAGTGATGTACAATGTAATCGCTCACCACCCAATGGTCCATGCCCAGTTCATTCCCCCAGCCGTCGACTTCCCAATTTATACACTGAGCATGATATTACACGGTTTGGAATATGCCTTTGCCCAGGTTGGGTCATCTGTCCTCACCATGCTCCCTCACAGCTTCTTGTGCTTCTCCCCACTGGCAGAGCTTGGGAAGCTGAAAAGTCCCTGACTTTGTATAAATGCTACCAAGCCACAACTGAAAACATCAATGTGTTATCAACATTATTCTCTTACTATATCCAAAACATAACACTATGCCAGCTACTAGGAAGAAAACTCACTCTATCCCGGACAGAGCTACACAAAGATGGAGGGAGGGATCTGCCTTGTCTCTTAGTAGCCATAGGAGCTCACTGAGGCAAAATCTGCGATTGACTTTTTGTAAAGGCTGAAAAAACTTATCACTGAAGGGTTTACAAGTGGGCTAGTGAAGACGAGATACGGATAACCAAATTCTTTGCTTGAGGGCACCAGCTGATCACCTCTGGGGTGCAAGGAAAGAAAATACCTCTCCAATAGCTGCTTGAAGAGCCCAGAGCAGATGCTGACAGTGAATAACTGAAGTGATTCTCTTTCCTTCAGATATAAATTGCTGCCCAAAGGTGGGATACAGGCTCTGCAGAAGGTTTTAATACCCTACCTACATCCAACTTCTCCCTTGTTACCAGCCAGGGCGAAGCAGCTACAGCAGATGTCACCAACATCTTGTTTGGTTTATCTGAGCCTGCCAGAGGCACATGGGTCTCCTCCTTGCGTCTGCCAGGGTTGCTGCTCTCCTCCTGGCTCAGCCTGGCTACTCTTCACTTTGCTTTTGATCAGGGAACCAATTCCCACTAGCACCTTCACCTTTGAGTTGACTTGGCTTTTGAGAGATGTTTGCTAAGTTCCCAAGAATCAAGCCACGTGCTCATGGGTATGTGAGAATACGGTTATGTCTTCAGGGCAAGAAATGTCTAAATTAGAAAAAGTCTTTTTTAATTTAGCCAGATATCACCTGGAGACAGCTGATGGCATCTTCCTGCTCTTTAGCTCAGGAAGGCTTGTGTATCACAACTGGCCACGTACCCAATATTGTGCAGTGGCTGTTGGGGTCCACTCTTGCTCTTAGGGACAGCTGTAAGAATGCTAAAGAGTCTCTGATCCTAAAGAGGACTGCCTGCAGGTTGAGCATGCTAGGATGTTGGCAGCCTTCAGGTGGATGAAGGAAATTCATTACAGCAATTCCCTTGAGGGTAAAATGTGAGTGTGTTGTGTCTGTACATGCATGTGTGAATGAAATAAAACATAAAGGAAGAGAAAATTCACATGAGTTTTGAGACCATTAAAAGCCAGTTTCTGGTAATCAGATTACCAGCCCGCTCATCTCAGATTCTTGGCTTCTGTAATTTATTGCTAGTTTTAACATGTGCCACTCTTCTTATGATCAGGTTCCTGTGAGCTGGGGAAGAAAAATATACTCTTAAAGCACTTAGCATCCCTAAGGGGGATTGGAGTAATCCTAGACCTTGTTAGATTTCCATTTTTAACTGAATTAGGGAGACTGTTAATATGTGCAGCAATTAGACTTTTCCTTGCAAATAGAGATGGTTCCAGAAGAAATCTTTTAAAAGTATATCTAAGCTCATGGCTATCAGGAAACCATTTTCTCTATATTAATTACATTTGCACTGAAATTCCATTTTGAATGGGCTTCTGTGGTGGATGGAGCGAGAGGGATATACTTCACTCACAAGAGTGAAGCAATGACGTATTTTATTGATATAAAACACTGAGTTAACAAATTCAATGCTGAACATAATAGTGGTTTAACAAGCTTTGATGGCAAGGTACGCTTGATTATTTACTGCATAGAGCACAGGGCCAGACAGAACGGTAAGGGAGACCCTCCCATTGAGTCATGAGGTCCAGAGAGGACTCCTTTGCTTTCTAAAACCCTAGTCAGAAAGGAGTCTAGATACTGCTGAATACAAACTTAGCCCCAGAACTGGTCAACTGTTTCTGTCTAAAAGATAATGTACAATCAATCCTTTATATCACTTAGCTAGGATTTTCCAAGTTCAGCATGCTATTAGACACTTACTGAGGATCTGTTGCAGCAAGGAATCTCTCACCCTTGAGGAGTAACCTTGAGAAACATCCCTACTCAAGAGAACATCTTGGTGTACAGTGCACTGTCGGTCAGGAGACCTCAATGGACGCTGGGCTGTCCACTATTTATAGAGGAAGATGATTCATTTACAGTCATACTTGCATACCAGCAAGATGTCTGGGCACTGCTCCAGACAGACCCTGGCTACCACGTTGCCATCAATCCCTCAAAGTCCAGGGTACACTAGGTGCAGCCACCACGATCCCCACTGGTGTTTAGGCTTAAGCAAGAGCTGAGGGGAGTGCACGGGCACAGCTTCACCAGTCCGAGACCCTGAAAGCATAACTGTCTTGGAGGAGAAAACATCCATAAAAACTATTCAGCTTGGGTGGACAGGGAAGAAAATTCTGTCGAATTCTTGAGAGTTTGTGACTGGAGGTTAGCTGCCTGGAGGAGAGGGACCTAGGGGTGTTGGTTGACAGTGACTGAACATGAGCCAGCAGTGGCCCAGGTGGCCAAGAAGGCCAATGGCATCTTGGCTTGGATCAGAAACGGCGTGACCAGCAGGTCCAGGGAGGTTCTTCTCCCTCTGGACTCGGCACTGGTGAGACCGCTCCTCGAATCCTGTGTTCAGTTCTGGGCCCCTCAGCACAAGAAGGATGTTGAGGCTCTGGAACGAGTCCAGAGAAGAGCAACAAAGCTGGTGAGGGTCTGGAGAACAGGCCTTATGAGGAGCGGCTGAGAGAGCTGGGGTTGTTTAGCCTGGAGAAGAGGAGGCTGAGGGGAGACCTCATTGCTCTCTACAACTACCTGAAAGGAGGTTGTGGAGAGGAGGGTGCTGGCCTCTTCTCCCAAGTGACAGGGGACAGGACAAGAGGGAATGGCCTCAAGCTCCGCCAGGGGAGGTTTAGGCTGGACATTAGGAAAAAATTTTTCCCAGAAAGGGTCATTGGGCACTGGCAGAGGCTGCCCAGGGAGGGGGTTGATTCACCTTCCCTGGAGATGTTTAAGGCACGGGTGGACAAGGTGCTAAGGGGCATGGTTTAGTGTTTGATAGGAATGGTTGGACTCGATGATCTGGAGGGTCTCTTCCAACCTGGTTATTCTATGATTCTATGATTCTATGATTCTATTCTTGAAAGATTTTTTTATAGGATATTTATTTCTATTTGGAACAGACATTTTTCTAAAGCTATCTAAAAAAGAACATTCCATGGCAACCTGGACATTTCAGTTTATCTGTTCTGGTTGCTTTCTAAAAGGGAGCCATGTCTCTTTATAATTTTAACATTTACAGGAAATCTGAGTTTATGTAAAAAAGCATTGCTACATTCATTGATTATGTATCTATTGTTTTGCTTTTACTAAAGGAAAATGCAGAACTCCTTGTATCTAAAGTATTTCTTTGTGCAGTGTGTTTTGAGTACAAGTTGTATATCAATTCTGGAGAATTTACTTGTACCATTCTTTTAAGTGAGGTGAGTGATCAATGTAACTGATGTCTGTAATCCAGACATCATCTTTGCTGTGTTGCAGGAAGCAACAGGGCATGGAAACTTCTCCTTTCTGTATTTGGAGATGCTTGGGCAGTCAGGTGCATAGGAATGTTATTGTTTTATAGATTCTCACAGTATGTTGATATATCATCCTCTTCTAATAGCTGCCTGACAGCTCACATTTAATGAACCTTACAAGGCAATACCAAAATGAGCATTGCTGCAGTCTTATCCTTTGAACAACATCCAGACAACTATGCATAAGCGTTGTAGCTTAATTCCAGGAGGCAGATAAGCCCCATGAAGCCACTCACACATTTTCCCCCCACTCAGTGGCATGGGGGAGAGAATTGGAAAGGTAAAAGTGAGAAAACTCCTGGGGTGAGATAAAAACAGCTTAATGGGTAAAGCAAAAGCTGCACGCACAAGCAAAGCAAAGTAAGTAATTAATTTACTACTTCCCACCAACATGCAGATGTTCAACCATTCCCAGGAAAGCAGGGCTCCATCAAACATAATGCCATGACTCTGAACATCCCTCCCTTCTTCCTTCTTCCCCCAGCTTTTATTGCTAAGCATGGCTTCACAAGATATGGAATATCCTTTTGGTCAGTTGAGGTCAACTGTCCCAGCTGTGTCTTCTCTCAGCTTCTTGTGCACCCCCAGGCTGCTTCCTAGTGGGGCAGTGTGAGAAAAAAAGGCTTTGACTTTGTGTAAGGAATGCTCAGCAATAACTGAAATGGCATCATCAACTAAAACTGCGTTATCAACATTGCTTTCCGCACAAATTCAAAACATAGCCCTGTACAAACTACTCTGAAGAAAATTAACTCTCCCCCAGCCAAAACCGTCAAAACAAGAAAATTCAAACACAATCGTAAAGAAGAATCGTCACTGAATGGATGCAAGCTGGCTCTGCTGTTATAACTGAAGAGTAAAACCTGTCTAAGTTGACCTGGTTTCTGCACCTGGCTGTGAGAGAGAAGATTAGATAAGACGAAGAGTTTGAGTACACCACTTGCTCACTAAGGTTCCCTTTTTTTCAACACAGTTTTTGAAATGCTGAAGAAAAATATTTGTTTGGAAAACTAGATAAGTAGAATTATGTGTTCCCAAAAGCCCAACGAGATCCCTAGAGCAACAAGGAGTTGCAGCCTACAGGTGACAAAAGGTCCCTTAAGCCTCAGGAGGTCACAGTGGTACCTTAATCTTGCTGTCTAGTTAAAGACAGCTGTTACTTGCCTTTTTTTTGGCAGAGTTAAAAAGTCAGAGGGTCTGTTCAGATATGGAAAGAGAAGACACTTGGAAGCAAGTTTGAGATACGTCGGGATACACGACCAAACAATTAAACTGTGGTTAGTTAGAGACCTGAAAAGGAAGAGACAAAACAGTCTGTAGGACTTCGGTATACCCGCCACCAGATATGCAAATATTATATTTCTTCTCTACTTAAACTACATCTGCAATGATTTTCAAAAAAAAAATTGTGTAAACTTACTATCTTGGAACCCTTTGTGAATTCCTGGTAGAGATATCTTAGAATCATAGAAGAGTGTGAGTTCAAAGGAACTTCCAAAGAGCATCTAGTCCAATCCCCCTGCTGTGGGCAGGGACATCTTTCAGTTAATCATGTTGCTTGTAGCCTCATTCATCCTGACCTCAAACTCTTCCAATTATCGGTCATCCACAACCTTTCCGGACAACCTGTCCCAGTGTCTCACCGCCCTCATCATTAAAATTTCTTCCTTATGTCCAACCTAAATCTACCTTCTTTCAGTTTAAAGCTGTTGCCTCTTGTCCTGTAGCGACAGGTCCTGGTAAAAAACTCTCTTTCCATCTCTCTTATAAGCCCCCTTTACATATCAAAATGTCTCAATAAGGTCTCCTTGGGATCTTCTCTTTTCCAGGCTGAACAGCCCCAGAGACTGCAGCTCTTTGCCCATGGGGCAGAGAAATGAAGCGTGATGGTGTCTGAACATGGAGGCTTTGGCCAAGGAAAGCAAAATTATTAAGCCTGTTTTTTTCTCATAAAGAGCAAGACAAGCATACTTGCTTTTGGCTAGAGCCTAATCCTGAGATTCCTAGATGGGGAATGTCCTTTCTTCCACCCCAGACCCCGGTCCTATGCTGAAAAGGACTGCCTGACTGTAGATAAGACAGTGGGATTGTCCCAGGCAACATTCCCCTGAAGGGCTGGCTACAAATCTGGATTAAAAGATCTGCATCCATCCAGAAGATGCTCAGCATCATCTACATGAGGCACACAAACCTGTGGGGAGATAATTCTTTTCAGTGCACAGTGGTTCTGCTCAGAATACCTTGTGAGGACAGAAAGAGCATTTTTGGTTATTTCTGAGCCAGCCCTCTTTCGGTCTGCTTGGATGGGAGAAACATCGCTGTTTTGAAAAGAGTCTGGATGGGATTTATTTATTCATGTGGTCTCTGAAAGGATCATTAGGTATCTCTTGCATCAAGCCACTGAGGATTTGTCCTGTCACATTATCTAAATCAAAACACAGGTCCTAAACCTGCATGACTTCAATAACCTTAGTGGAGCCTTGTTGGCTTTAATGGAAAAAGTGGACGTGACATCAGATGCCAAGGATTTGCTTGTCATCTCCATTGTAGCTTCACTTTGGGATACTTGCTGGGCTACAGAAATCTGTCACAGACTAATCTGCTTGGGATGTCGAGGAAGCCAGAGCTGCAGCCTTGATGTATGAATCTTCTGTGCTGATAACTCTCTGCTGAGCTTTGATGAATGCATAAAGAGTTGGCAGACGAGTGGAGTTTTTGATTAACTGTGCTAGTCTATGCACACTCAAGCTTCAGCGAGATTGTATATTGTCAACCTGCTGTCTCCTGTGTGCTGAATTCTCATTTAAGCTTTTGTATTTAACTGGAAATTCTGATTTCTATTTCACTATGGAGTTGAAAATGAAGTTCAAATCAGACATAATTTACAGCATTATAAAGACTGTGTGATGTTTTCTGTCTCTGTAAGTAGCTTTGAGATGGAATTACCTTTAATGTTTATAACTTCTTGTATTCCAATTTGCATTATTGCATTTTCCTTAACAAGATAAAAATATTTCTCCACCAAGCACGTCCATATGGAGTTGTGCTCATGAATATTTTTGTCTCTGGTATCAAATTCCTCTATTTATAAAAAAAAAAAAAAAAAAAAGTCAACTTCTGCTTTTTAAAGGGCAACCTGAATGTAATTGAATCATCCAGACACAAATGAAGACTTAACGATCGCTAGAAAGATCAGAATTTAGATTCTAACAAGATGAATAGATGCACCTTGAGCAGGAAAAACAAATATACAGCAAATTATATATTCCCAAACCTATAAAAGAGGAGAAACAGTGTATCCTACTCTTCTTGCAATAATTCTGTTTACTGAAGCAGCGTTTAGAGATCCACCAGGATGGGGAACCTTTTTCCTAATCATGGATAAACATAACAGGTTATACAACTTCTGTTCTGTTTTACTTGCCTACTAAAAGAAAAGTGAGGCTGTAGGAATGACGATGGGTGTATAACATGGAAATTGTCAACATTACAACATGCAACTATAGCTCCCAAGTGGCTTGCTGGGTTTTATGCTTTGATTTTGTGGTTTTGTTATCCAGAATATTTGACCTATCCTTACAGTCCTTAATTTTCATCAAGTTTCCATTTCGGTCAAGGTGTCACACTATCTGCAGGTGACAATCATCCTGTCTCAACTACAGTGTTTACCCAATTCGTATGAGATGGAGTACAGCTCAAAACATTGGACAGAAACTTCTCAGAATGAACATCAGGTCTCATTTTTGTGGTGTAACAGTATTGGCTGTAGGAGTCAATCCAGTTTACAACCACCCAGGTGAGATAGTACCCTGCTTCTCACCCACGAGCTTGTATCTATTTATACTTAAGCTCAGCTTGGCCCTGTGATTGCAGGAAAGCATTTGCCTGATAAAAAACTACATGCCCTCATTTGCTGTATTCTTATATATCGTCTCCCTAGCTACTATCCATTTTCTCCAATAAAATCACTATGGAGCATTAACCCAGCATTATGAGTTATTTAATAATTATTGTAAGTTACAATTATTCAATAATTGTAATAGATTGTCTCACTACTCCATCTTGAGACCTCTTTGTTGGTGTCAGGGATATTCTGTCTGTAGGAATGCCATCTCTTTCAATTATTATTTGTGTACAGGAACCCTCCAATCCATTATTTTAGTTCAGTTAGACGGAGCATAAAATCTAACTCAATACAACATAAAACATCACAACTGAGCAATTTGTTAAGGCGAGTCGTCTTCATGGAACGAATGTCCTAGAAAGGAAGGGACAAGGGGGAAATAGCACGCACTCAGCTTTACCCTCCATGTTTTGCTTTCCTCATCGCACACGTTTCAGAGAAGCCTCTCAGCCTCTTTTCACAACTTTTCATTATGATGGGTAATAGCAGCACTTATTGCCCCCACCCCTTTCCTCAACCCTCTGCTGTTTCTAAGCTGTGCAGGACTCCAGTCAGAATTTATGGTCTGGGTGCACTACTGCAGAGTTGCTGCTACTGTGGTTCTGCAGCCTGTATTGACATTTAAACATGAGTGTTTACAGCCTCTGTACATCCATCAGCCGTTCCTTTCAAAACAGATAATTCCTTTGAACCAAGGAATAAAATCTTTTATATTGTAGGTCTCTTTGATGGACACTTAAGTATTAAGAAACCTTTTTAAATCTTTTATTTAGGATAGATTTCAATGTACTTTCCTTCTCAGGGTCATTTTAGTTCTAATGAATCATCATTTTCCAATGGAAAGAAAAATCAGCATAAATTTCTTAATCAGCTCCATGAATAAAACCTTCAACCAATAAGTTCTGCTGTTCACCACAGCCATTGCCCTCCCTGCACAGAGCTGTTTAAGGTCAAATTAATTCAGTGAGGCATTTTGTCAGCTGGTGTGAACCAGCACAGTTTCCCTGAAAACAAGAAAGACACGTTGATTTGCAGTTGCTGGGAGTGTCCATGTAAATTTTCTAAGATTTTGATGGCATTTTACTAGATCCACCCATTCTGATTATTTGTGTGAGCGATGCCCCCCTGGACAGGTCTTCAAGATGGTCATAAGGGAATATAGCTGACAAATACTTTCTGTGATGTGAGATCTACTGTAAATTCTCACATGGATTAAACAACTCACAGCGTGTCAAGCCAAAAATCCACCTCCCGGTCCTCCCCGGTCTCTGGCAGCAACCAGTGGCAGATGCTTTGAGTTGAGAGCAAAGATGATCCTTTAACAGATGCATCTCTCCCTTCTTGGCCTCCCAAGAAAACCACCATAAGGCTGTTTCTATGTTTTGGAAATGCCTTCCATAATGTTAAAAATAGATAAAGCATAATAGGCTAAGAAAACAGATGAAACGTTTTTGCAATTCTGAAAGAAATTACATCTCCCACCTGATTTTATTCTCATTTAATCCATCTGTGTCCTGGGCTGCATCAAAAGAAGCGTGGCCAGCAGGGCAAGGGAGGGGATTCTGCCCCTCTGTTCCTCTCTTGTGAGACCTCATCTGGAGTACTGTGTCCAGTTCTGGAATCTTCAGCATAAAAAGGATATGGAGCTGTTGGAATGGGTCCAGAGGAGGGCTACAAAAGTGATCAGAGGGCTGGAGCACCTCCCATACGAGGACAGGCTGAGAGAATTGCAGTTGTTCAGCCTGGAGAAGAAAAGGCTCCGAGGAGACCTTATAGCGACCTTCCAGTACCAGGAAAAGATTGGAACCTCGCAGCAGTGGGAAAATATCTCTGACTGCTCTGGGCAGCTGGAACCACTGAGGAATGGAGCGGACCTTCCACCTTGGAAACAATCAGGTCTTTGAAGTTGAAGAGACCTTCTGGAGAACAGGGCAGAGAAAGCAGACGGAGGTCAGAGACCCTGCTACAGCACCAGAAACTGTGAAGCCTCTGTAAATAGCAAAGAGAAAAGCCTAGGCCTCCCGATTTGAAGGAAAGCCAATTTTCTTGAGAGGTTCAGAGAGGACTGTGCAGTCCTATTGCAAAATAATTAAGAAATTAAAGCTTCTTTTATCCTGAGAAATCCTGCAGAGAAAATAAGAATTTCTCTACGAAATGTCTGTCTCTGAAGTTATTCCATCTGTAGGTGGGAATGAAACATCTTCTATTAAAAAAATAACTTTAAAATGAAAAGATATTTTAAAGATCAATTTAAAGCCATTGCCCCTAGTCCTATCACTACAAGCCTTTGTAAACCGTCCCTCCTCAGCTTTTCTGTAGCCCCTTCAGATACTGGAAGGTCACTACAAGGTCTCCTTGGAGCCTTCTCTTCTCCAAGCTGAACAAGCCCAACTCCCTCAGCCTGTCAAAAAAAACCAAAATACCAAAAAAAATACCCCAAAACCTGACCACCTGATCATTAAAAAGAAAAGGGAAAAGATAGTTCAGAATTCAGAAAAACTTATCAAAATGAATTCAAATTATTAAATGAAAAATATTTTTGTTTTCTATCAAGAGACTCTGAAAGACTGTGATTGTTTCATTCAGTAGGAAGTTATTAAAAGGGGATATCATAAACATCTATAAGTTAAAGAATCTAGAAAGAAAAATCCAGTTTCTCACAGTTGGCTCTTGGGCTCAGAATTTCAAACAACTCAAAGATGGGTTGTACACGCAGACATAAGCATTACAGGAACATTCAGAGATATGCTAATTAACATAGGGTCCCACGGAATGGGGATGAAATCTGTCCTTTGGAAAAAATAAGACAACCTTCAGCTTGTAGGAATGAGAAGGAAACATGAAGAGCTTTATTGCATTGCTTTTACTTATTGCTATCTTCTTTTTTGCAATATTTGAGAGTCACCACTGGCCCCCAGTGGCAGAATGTTGGATCAAGTGGAGCATAGTCCTGATCCAAACCAGTAGTTTTCCCCTTCCATTGAAGACTTGAAGGAGTGCTTCCCAAATTTGACTCATCTTTGCATTATTCCACCGCACAAGTATTTTCTATATTGGGAGGCGCACAATTCTTCATCAAGTTGTTATTTTTATACTGTGGATTAAATTCTGCTTTTTGTGGCAGGCGGCAAGATGCCAGTGGCTGGCTGGGTCTTCAGACTGCAGTTGCATTCAGATTCAAACAGCAAAGCATTCTCTACCGTTCCTCAGCAAGTATGACAGATTAATTATCCAGGATTTTTTGATTATTTTTTTCTGTTTCATTTTTAGCTTTCTTTACTATTTAATTTTTTTTCTGTCTTACGATCAGCTTTTTATTGGTTTGTTAATTGCCAGGTTTCAATTGCTTTTTTGAAGTCTGCATCACCTTTCTAGTACTTCAGTTTAGACTTTTTTATCGATTCAGACCTTTTCATTTCCATTCAATCAAAGAGAATGAGTTTAATTAATAGTAGAATAAAATATATATTTACCATCTAGTTTAAGCTATTTAAAAATAAGCTTCAGAAAGATTAATTACATTGGAAACACAGATATGTGACATGGTAATTTTGATGTACCTGTAGCAATACAGATTTCACTCCTAAAAGCAGCTCTGTGCTAGGAAGCTTGAAACCTTCAGGTCTGTTCCTTGTTACATCAGGAGACCATCAGGAAGTGCAGTCAGGGTACTTTTATATATATTAATTCCTATGATTATGTTGCTGAAGCTCTAGGCGATCCCTAGAAGCAGGTGTGATACAGTCTATTATTTCATATGAACTGGATCATCTCTACCAAGAATAAGATTCTTCATTCTCTCCTAAAACTTATTTCAGTTAAGTTTCCCCTCATTTTAACTTATATTAATGGTCAACCAGCTATCAGATCATAGAATCATAGATAGAATAACCAGGTTGGAAGAGACCCACCGGATCATCGAGTCCAACCATTCCTATCACACACTAAACCATGCCCCTTAACACCTCTAGATCACAGAATCACAGAATCACAGAATAACCAGGTTGGAAGAGACCCACCGGATCATCGAGTCCAACCGTTCCTATCAAACACTAAACCATGCCCCTCAGCACCTCATCCACCCGTGCCTTAAACACCTCCAGGGAAGGTGAATCAACCACCTCCCTGGGCAGCCTGTTCCAGTGCCCAATGACCCTTTCTGTAAAGAATTTTTTCCTAATGTCCAGCCTGAACCTCCCCTGGCGGAGCTTGAGGCCATTCCCTCTCGTCCTGTCCCCTGTCACTTGGGAGAAGAGGCCAGCACCCTCCTCTCTACAACCTCCTTTCAGGTAGTTGTAGAGAGCAATGAGGTCTCCCCTCAGCCTCCTCTTCTCCAGGCTAAACACCCCCAGCTCTCTCAGCCGCTCCTCATAAGGCCTGTTCTCCAGCCCCCTCACCAGCTTCGTTGCTCTTCTCTGGACTCTCTCCAGAGCCTCAACATCCTTCTTGTGGTGAGGGGCCCAGAACTGAACACAGGATTCGAGGAGCGGTCTCACCAGTGCCGAGTACAGAGGGAGGATAACCTCCCTGGACCTGCTGGTCACGCCGTTTCTGATCCAAGCCAAGATGCCATTGGCCTTCTTGGCCACCTGGGCCACTGCTGGCTCATGTTCAGTCGCTGTCAACCAACACCCCCAGGTCCCTCTCCTCCAGGCAGCTTTCTAGACAGACTTCTCCTAGTCTGTAGCACTGCACAGGGTTGTTGTGCCCCAAGTGCAGGACCCGGCATTTGGCCTTGTTAAACCTCATGCCATTGGACTCTGCCCAGCGGTCCAGCCTGTCCAGATCCCTTTGCAGAGCTTCTCTACCCTCCAGCAGATCGACACTTCTCCGTGCTAAGGGTGCACTCGATGCCTTCATCCAGGTCATTGATGAAGACATTGAACAGGGCTGGACCCAGCACCGAGCCCTGGGGAACCCCACTTGTCACTGGCCTCCAGCTGGATTTCACACCATTTCCCACCACTCTCTGGGCCCGGCCAGCCAACCAGTTTTCCACCCAGGAGACTGTGTTAGATAAGTTAGATAAGTGTGTTAGATAAGTTAGTGGGTGGAAGAAAGGAAGGAAGGAGAACACATTTCTCCCTTCTTACAGTTAATATGTCTTTGCACCAATTATTTGACCAAGTAGGTGTATCTGCGAAGTTTTGTATCAGAAACGGCGTGACCAGCAGGTCCAGGGAGGTTATCCTCCCTCTGTACTCGGCACTGGTGAGACCGCTCCTCGAATACTGTGTTCAGTTCTGGGCCCCTCACCACAAGAAGGATGTTGAGGCTCTGGAGAGAGTCCAGAGAAGAGCAACAAAGCTGGTGAAGGGGCTGGAGAACAGGCCTTATGAGGAGCGGCTGAGAGAGCTGGGGTTGTTTATCCTGGAGAAGAGGAGGCTGAGGGGTGACCTCATTGCTCTCTACAACTACCTGAAAGGACGTTGTAGAGAGGAGGGTGCTGGCCTCTTCTCCCAAGTGACAGGGGACAGGACAAGAGGGAATGGCCTCAAGCTCTGCCAGGGGAGGTTTAGGCTAGACGTTAGGAAAAAATTCTTTACAGAAAGGGTCATTGGGCACTGGAACAGGCTGCCCAGGGAGGTGGTTGAGTCACCTTCCCTGGAGGTGTTTAAGGCACGGGTGGACGAGGTGCTGAGGGATATGGTTTAGTGTTTGCTAGGAACGGTTGGACTCGGTGATCCGGTGGGTCTCTTCCAACCTGGTTATTCTGTGATTCTGTGATTCTGTAAAAATTGAGTGTTTACTTCTGCCACCCTTCACGATTATCAATTATTCAGCATCTGAGAGAGATGCTCAGAGGGGCATGAGTTGAGAGCTCACCTGCCCTTTGGGACAGCATGCATGTATGTAGAAAAAGAAGTAAGATTAATGCAGATTTCTCCTTGAAGAAGTATGTTGTTGTACGTAAGAGTGACAGCAAATACCCTAGCCTGAGATTCCTGCTCTGGTAAAGATCAAGTAGGAAACTGAGATCCTCAGCTGTTGTAAAATGTCACAATGCTACTACTTTCTCCTTCCATCTCTCTCTCAAGCTTTTTGTTGTACAGCGTAGTTCCATTTTCCCAACTTGTGCAAATCCCCATACGCTGTATCAAATTATTTTCCTGTTCCATCAATAAATTTAAAGCTTTTTTGAAAGTTAGCAAATAGTTCCTCTAAAATATGACTTAAAGATCACAATGACCTTTCTTGATTTTGAATTATCTGAATATCATATTTTACTGGTTTAAGATTACAGTAAGTTTTGCAAACCTAGAAAAAAAGACTTTCAGAAGGACTGTTAAAAAGTGTGAACCTTTCATTCCCCTGGAACCACAGCCCACTTAAATGATGGGTTAGACATCACGTGGAGTACTAAGGCAACATTATACTTGAATTCCTTGAGTTCCTTTAAGACTCTTGGATCAGGACCATCTGGCCCTGAGAACTTGTTACTTGGAAGCTATTTCCTCAGTTTCTTCAAAAACTTCGTACTATGACAGGTCAATTTAAGATAATCCCTAAGGCTCCTCTTTTACTTTTTTAAGAAAGAGAGAGAAGTCAGTGTGTGGAGCCTCCCTCAGCTTTTTGAAATTAATAGTGATGTAAAGAATTTAAGGTTTTGTTGAGGTCTTATCTTCCCCAAGTACTCCTTTTACACTTCAGTCATCTAATAAACCAATACTCTCTTTGGAAGGCACCCGGCTTCTGATGTTTTCAGAAAATTTATTTTTGGTTTTATGCCTTAAGTGAGGGTCTGTAAATTAGTTTTGGCCTGCCCTGCTATGGGTTTACATTTCATTCACCCGTTTATTCTGTGATTCTCTGATTTTTCCATTGACTTACCCCTGTTCTCGTTGATAGTTTATGAGGCAGCGGTAAAACTGAAGGACTTGGAGGTCATTTCTGTATGAAGCACAAAGTAGAAAGAGCAGAGACACATTATTTTCTTTCTGTAATTTATACACTTTGCTTGGAATGATTAATGTGTAAATAAGCTGTCATTCTATTGTTCAGATACAGAAGCGTAATATAATTCAGGTTGGAGGAGACCCTGGGAGATCCCAAATGGCAGGGTCATCTCCTGGGTCAGAACAGGTTGCTCAGGGTTTATTCAGTCAAGTTTTCAATACTTCCAAACATGGTGATTGTGCAACTCCGAACAAGGTCTCTTGCAACCTGTGCCACTGCTTTACTGTCCTCATGGTGAAAATATTTTTCCTTATGTAGAGTTATGACTGTATTCCTGCCAGAGAAACTTATAAATTCCTTGTAGGCAAAGGCAAACTGCTAACTCATCCTTCCCAGTAAAGCTGACTCCTCTCCAAGTTGAACAAATCCAGTTCCTCACATCTCTCCCCATAAGGTATGTGCTCCAGCCCCTTGAGCATCTCGGTGGCCTCCACCGAACTACCCAACTGTCGTAAGTTTTTCAGTGTCTTTCTTGTATCGAAAGACTCAAAACTGCCAAGACATTCTTGAACCAAACATTCCTCAATTGCCTCTGCAAGCTGCTGGCTTGTGCCTCTGTCTCTCAGCAGCCAACCACATTTACGGTGGCTGAATGCTTTCCAGTTTCTCCCAGTGCAGCTCCTAAGTACTCCACTAGCTTATCTAAAACCAGCCATGGAATGTATGCCTATTTCTAAACTAGGGAAGGTAGGACACCGCTCAAGTTATCTTGTCAATGCTCCCTTTCAATGAGAGAGATGGGGTGTGCATCAGGCACTCTCTTGCATTCTGATTTCTACAGAAAAGAGCAAGGAACTTGGACAGTGGGTTACTGTATGGTGTTGTTTGGTGGGTAGTTGTAGGTAATAGGCATATGATGTGAAAGCGATCGGGAACTATTATCCCCTCTGTGGGCAGCTGTAGAAAACAGAACTCCAAAAGGTCTAATCAGGACATTAGCTACTTACTAATAACCTTGTTGTGCTTTGAGAGGCAGTCACAGCCTTGCTTCCAGGCTTTTTTTAATTGTTTTAATCGTATCTTTAATTGGTGACCACCAAAGTGAAGTGCTTTTCCTAGACAATTCTACTGATATTTGTTTCCCTTTTAACCAGAAAAACATAAAAGCAATGAGCACATTAACTTAGGGACTCACTTTTTCCTATTGCTGATTCTTCATGGAACTCTGTTTCCAACAGGAATTATGTGTGTGAGAGGATCTTTCTTCAATGCAAATGTCATTTTCAACAACAAAAATTATGACATTTAACCTCAGAAGCCACAAGGAAAAGTGTAACATCTCCTTCCTATGGAGACCCTGTGCGGATGGTGCTTCAGAAGCCCAGTAAAGTTTCTTGTAGAGGAAGGGCTTGAGGAAAAGGTTTCTTGATCCTCTACAAACAGGAGAAAGAAAAACTGGAAACAAAAGGTTAGAAAAAAATAAGAGGTTGTTGTAGGTAGATGATACTGGAGGACAATTGGACTGTGCCTGTTTTATTTAAACAACATAGAAAGAGTAACAGAACTCAGTGCTGTTTATGACAGATATGACTTTTACTGCTTCATGTCTCTTCATCTCCCATCCTCTCCTCACTTCATTTATATTTATTATTATATTATTATAATATATATTTATACACACTGATAGAAGTCCCCAAGCCTTCTCTTCTCCAAGCTGAACACTCCCAGCTCTTGCAGCTTCTCCTTTAATGTCAGATGCTCCAGTCTCTTAATCACCTTTGTGGTCCTTCTCTGGTCTTGGTCCAGCATGTCCATGTTTCTCTTGTACTGGGAAGCCCAGCACTGGCCCCAGAGCTCCAGATGTATCTCACCAAGAGCAAGCAGAGAAAGATCAGCTCCTTTGACCTGCTGGCCACGCTCTGACTGATGCAGCCCAGGAAGCTGTTGACCTTCCACAATTTAAGGACACACTTCAAGGACACACTTCTCACTGTTTCTTCTCATTCACATACTGAAGACATATAGAAATAGCTTCAAACAGGACAGAGTGGTCAGTCAGTGCCTCATCCACTTCCATAACCAAGGCATCTCTACCTACTGAGAATTTCACTTCGTGATTCAGTTCTTTTTACAAAGAACTACATCACAGTGAAATGTAAGCAATTCTTTTTTAAGACATAGCTGCTTATTCAGCACAGCTGATAAGAAAATTTCATTTGGAACTGGCTGTTGATGCAATGTGATATATACTACAAATTGTCTTTACCTTCCAACACTCCCTAATTTTTCTGTGCCCATCCCTCACGAGGTTCTAGTCCACATTACCATCTAGTGGCAGGAACTGATATGACCAGGCTCATCACAAAAACATTCTTAACCATTGATTTCATAGCCATCTCAGTAGAAAGAAAAATGTGTATGAAAAACTCTCTTATGCTTGGAAATACTGGAAAAGCTGGAGAGGGACTATTCATGAAGGCTTCTGGTGATAGGATGAGGGGGAATGGGTATCAACTGGAGAGGGGCAGCTCTAGACTAGACATAAGGAAGAATTTCTTCAGAGAAAGGATTGACCACATCTCCAGATTAACCTCCTCAAGAAAGTCTTTTTCTCTGTTCTGCCTTGTTGTTCTTCCCTTAAACTTGGTCTTTTGTCCTCTATTTGGAAAGTTTCCCATTTTAGTTTGTGTTCTAATAAAAATGGCCTAAAATAATTTTTTACAAGTGCATATAAATTTGTAAATTTGTGTCCTGTCTCAACAACAGAATAGATTTACCCAATACTTTTCAGATAATTATCTCATATTTCTTTAAATATTTGACTCTAATTCACTGGTGAATAATGATGTAGCAAATTTTGAAAAAGGTTGGTCTGTGATGAAAATTTTGGAAAAAAGTTTGTAAGTTTCCAACAGAACAGAAAGCAATCATATAAATGTCTTTACAAGGTCTGTGAGGAATTAGGATCAGAACAGTAGATCAGAACTTGTAGAACAGTTTACATTGGAAGGGACTTTTAAAGGTCATCCAAATGAACACCCTTGCAGGGACATCTTCAACCAGATCAGGTTGCTCTGAACCCTTGGTTCAGAGACCTTCCTCGTTACCCAAACTGTCTGCTTACGTCTTTTTCGGAGTCCTTCAATGAATTATCTGAAAAAAACCTTTTCATATTTAGCTATAAGTACAGAACTGAATTATGTTTTCATTTGGGCAGAAGCCCTTTGGGAGCTCATCTAGGCTGATCTACATCACAAATGTAAAAGGCATTCTCTTTCTCAGTGTCTTTAATGTATTTATTTTTTTAGCACAGGACAAAAACTAATTTAAGTAAATCTCAAGTGAGTCTGTCAGCTTGAAATATGGTAGATTTTTAATGAAGTAATATCATCACCAAAAAAAATCAGAGCTGTATATTATGTTCAAGGTGTATTAAGCAGTAGATTTGATGGCGATTTTGACTAAGTGGTTCACTAATCTTTCCTTTTCATTACTCTAATTGTAACCCTGATGTTTCAGAGGGCTCCTAGATGACCTAAAGAGGAAAAAGAGATTTCTTATCTTGTGTTCCTTGATATTTATTGTCTGTATGCATTGTATGTTGTGTCTTCTTTCTACACATTGTGGTAATCTGAATGAAACATACTATAGGTAACTGCTACTCTATACCATAGGAATGATATTTTTGGTAGTAAAAGACAGAATTGTGGAGTGTTTATTACAATCAACATGCAGCTGCATCACAACCATAAGCCAATCAGAAGGATCAATCAGGAAACATGAGAAATAAAAACATCAGAAATACCTCAGTGGTTTGACTGGTGTTTCAATGAGTCTGTTCTGCTCTTCACTTTGAAGGGTACAAAGCTACAAAATTGGTGAAGCGTTTAGAGGAGAAGCTGTATGAAGAGTGGCTAGTCACTTGATCTCTTTAGCCTGGAGACGAGGAGATTGAGAGGAGACCTCATTGTGGTCTACAGTTTCCTCATAAGGAGAGGAGGAGGAGCAGGCACTGATCTGTTCTCTCTGGTGACCAATGAAAGGACCTGAGGGAATGGTATGAAGATGTGCTGTGGAGGTTTAGGGTGGATATTAGGAAAAGGTCCCAGTATGGACCCCTGAGAATCTCCATCTGGAATTTGAGCCATCGACCACTACTCTTTGAATACGACCATCCAACCAGTTTCTTATCCACCGTGCCGTCCATCCATCTCTCCAATTTAGAGAGAAGGATGTCATAGGGGACCGTGTCAAAGGCTTTACAGAAGTCTAGAACTGTATGACCTTCATGGTCTCTTCCAACCCAAACTATTCTATGATCCTACAATAAGGAGAAGACTTCATAGGTCTCACATCACAGACCAAAAAGCATTATTATATCCCCTCTCCTAATCACCTCACAACTGGATGAAAACCTCTTTTGTTTGTCTTAGGGATTGTTGGCCCATCTTGGGCATTTGTGTGCAAATTCTTATTAGAATTTATTACACTTTAATGAAAAGTTTTCCCTCAGTAACCTCTAGCTAACCCCCATGCTGGTAGTCTAACTGGATTTATAACTCCACATCAAGTTTATGATGACTCTTCTATTATTTACTACCAATATAAAGAAATATGATTATGTGTAAAACAACTTTAAAACAGACTGAAACATCTATCCTGATTTTTATGTTCAAGTAAAACACATAATTTCAATTACAACAGGTAAGTTTTATAACTTCCTTTTATTAAATAACAAAGGATTAATGACAGATCAAGAGGATAATGAAGAAGAACAAAGAAAACACACTGGCTTTGAATTCATATTTCATACTTATGGGCAAAACTTAAGAGATTTCAAAAAGTCTGAGAAGAGACACAAAACATTACAATCTAGAGAAACAATGCAAATGAACAGTTTGCAGAATAGTGCACTGTTAATTTTTACAGTATTCCACAGAGATAAAATGCAGTTCTATTCGAGTAGCATTAATTTTGTATACCTTAAAAAAATAAACAAGGGAATTTATAAACCATTGCTTTAAAAATATATGAGGAATTAATCTGAAGTTTCCTTTTAATAAGAAACAACTGAGATATTTATTCTTAACCTCGAGAGTTTCAGGTTACTGATTTTTTAAAAATAAAGCAGCGCCACACTGAATCCACTGGTCTTGGTTTCCTCCACAAGGTACATCAATATTTGTCACCACACGATCTCTCTCCACGCTCGTGTAGACTGGTAAAGATATGCATTCCTCTGGAGAATATGGACCATATGAATCCTGTCAACAAAAAAAATGCACTGAGATATCACTTAAACAGACAACAGAACATGAAAACAGAGTAATTTCCAATTCTATGGTATCTACAGTTGGATCGTGAGATACAGTTTGGACACTGCAGCTTTAGATATGCAACTCTTGGATCAGGCTACAAAGAAGGATTACCAGCAAATCAGAGAATTTAGAAAACCCACTAGGCTGCTCCATAACTAAATCTCTAGATTTTCACTCTAGCTTGATTGAACTGAAAACACAAGGAGAAAAGGAGACTAAGGGGAGACCTTATAACTGTCTACAACTGCCTGGAAGGAGGTTGTAGAGAGGTGTTGATCTCTTCTCCCAAGTGACAGGTGACAGGACGAGAGGGAATGGCCCCAAGTTGACCAGGGCAGGTTTAGATTAGACATCAGGAAAAATTTCTTCACTGCAAGGGTTCTCGGGCACTGGCAGAGGCTGCTCAGGGAGGTGGTTGAGTCTCCATCCCTGGAAGTACTTAAAAGACGGGTAGATGAGGTGCTCAGGGATATGGTTTAGTAGTGGACAGGTATGGTTGGAATCGATGACCTCCAGTCTTTTCCAAACAAGCAATTTTATGATTCTGTGATACCAAAATCTTCTTTGAAATAAACCCCCTAAAACTTAGATGTCAAATGCTTCTGCAAACCAGGGACAAGGGAAGCGTTGAACAATTCCCGGAGGGAAGAAGGCCCCTTGGGAGCACCAGTGCTGCTCTGCAGGGAGCTGCTAACCCAGCCAGGCTGGAGTCTGGGAGCAGACTACTCTTGGCAAACCCTGCTGCCTCACCTCTATCATTCCTACAGCAAAATCCTGCTGCTCCTCCCAACACTGGCAAACCCACGTATAAAACTTGTTCTGCAATACATGAAGAGTGACCATACCTTACACTATAGCCTCACAGGGTCCTCACTTAATACAGGATATTAAGAGAAACCCAGAAATATTAACCACAACTTAGTTAGACCAGCACTTAAAACAGATAAAAAGCCTAAATTCCCTAGTCCTTTCCACATGCTTCTTGCACTGCAAGATATGCAAGCATATGTAAAAGCTACATTATTAGTTTAAAAAACAAAAAAAGTAGATTTGATGACTTTTTGATGTTTGTTTTTAAACACTTTTCATATGAGCGCTGATCACTGTCCCAGTGGAGTACTTTGGCAATTCTGGAGAACAGGTCATTTCCATGACGAGCCTAAATAGAAGATTATCAAGTTAACTTTAAGCACACAGATTCAAATGGAATGATTTGAACTTCTGGCTGGATTAATTTATAATCTGCATTCTCCTATACATGGACTTCCCTACTGCACAGCATTAGCAGTACTACTGGTACAAAGATTACCAGGGAAGTTGTGGATACCCCATCCTTGGAGATGCTGAAGGCCAGGATGGATGGGGCCTTGAGCAGCCTGATCTAGTGGGAGGTGTACCTGCTCATGGCAGGAGGGTTGGAAGGGGATGATCTTTAAGGTCCCTTCCAACCCAAACTATTCTATGAATTCTCTCCGCTTTCTGTACTGCAAAGTGTCTTGGACATGGTTTCCTCCTAGGGCTTTGCACAAGGCATGTCCCTATGCATTGACTATAAAACTGAGCTCAAAGACTCAGTCTAGACTTCCTGCAGCATGTAATTTAGGTTTCAATTGATGGTGCATTTATTTAGCGTAAATAATTATGCATGTTTTCAATCACACTCTAAATCTCCCTTTCTGTCAACAGGAAAATGTCAGAAGATTTTCAAGAATCAAATAACAAAGCAGCACATTTGTCAGAGAGGAATTTGAAACAGAAATGCGTGTCTTTCATGCAAATCAAATCAAATGTGAGTTATTGAAGCTCCAATACTAGAAAATAACTAAAAACAGGAAAAAGGAAACATGCAAACAATAACTGTTTCAAGCACTTTGCCTTGCTGGTCAAGTGTAAGCCATTTCTGAAGAACTTTGTTGTTTCCTTTGAAAATGAACTTCCTGTGTCTTTTGAAGATCAGTGTAGAAATCCTTACAGCAGGTCTGTGAACTGCATGAGTTGTACAGATAAACTTAATAATCAGAAGTTTGTCAAGAGAACTTGGCTGTTCTCAGAAAGATAAAGATTACCGTGTTTATCCCTTGGTCAACACTCCTAAGACAAAAATCTGGCTGGGCTGTGAGTAAAAGGCTAAGCAGAGAATTTAAGCTTTGCCAAAGCTAGGATGCCAAAAGTTGGCCAGTTTGCCTTCAAAGACCTCTTTTTACACCTTTTTGGGTCAAAATAGTTTTTCTTGCACCTTTCTCAGTCCTACTGATGTTTTAAGGAATCACATTATTTGAGGGTTAAAACCATTCTGTGAAAGCCTTTTTGAGCCACAAATCCTCATGTCCTTGGCTTATGCACAGTCCAAAATTTCTCTTTGTCTAGCCTGCCTCACACATGGTTCCATCCCCCTTGGTGACACCCTTCACAGCTTGGGATCTGTCAGAGAACTAAAACTGGAAAGGACCGTCACAGTTTAATGAGAACAAGCATCATGTTAGTAGCTCAAAATAGTCCACTCAGAGTATTTTGAGGGGATTCTCTCAGAGAAATCCTGTAGTCTGCTTTTTTGTATCCCACAGTCAGTTCACTACATTTTACTTGGTTTGAAAATTACCTCAGAGCGTTGTATTATAAATATAAAGATTTTTGCTCACTAGGGTTCATAAGATATTTATGAGAAAAAGAAAACAAATTCAAAACCTAAGAATCCTATGATAATACTGGGAGGGCTGGAACTAGATGATCTTTAAGGTCCCTTCCAATCCAAATTATTCTATGATTCTAATATGTTCTACTTCATGCACTCTTCTCCTAAGGAGGATGTTGAGATAAGGGGAAATGCATAATGACCTGATTCTGCCTTGCTTTTGGAGCACAGCGATTATGGTCAATTTTTACAGAGAAGCTCATGGCAAAACAACTTAAGGGCAGATCATTTCAGAAATACTCTCCTTAGAGATACTTGATATTTAAAATGTAGGTGGTTGACGAGTTTTGGCCTGTGTTTTAAAAGAATTGTACTGTTTTCCAACACAAAGACTTTGGTTGCTATTCATTTCAAATATGAACCACTTCAGAAGAAGTTTACATCACTGATTATTAAAGTACCTCGCTTCTGTGAATAAAAGCTCTCTGCTGATGTCACGTGTAACTTCTGGGCTTATCTTTGTCATTTAAAGAATATAGGCTGTTATTCAGAAAAACACTTAAGAATTTGTTCCATCCCTAACATGAGATGAATGCATTTCAGAATAAAGAGAGGGTTACTTATAATCCTCATTTCCAGTGTAAATAAGGCAATCATTCTGTGTTACCATGCAAAACCGTGTACATTACCATCCTTCCCCACTCACCACTGAGTCTATATATAAAGATGTCTGCAATTCCATATTTATCCCACGCTGCACCTTTCAAGTAAATTAGAAATCTGTTCACTTCTCTTAAAAAAACAAACTTTGTAAAGTACTAAAGAACTGAAAAATCTTTCATGTCAACTTGTAATAGGTTTTGTTGTTGCTTGGTTGGGGTTTTTTTTGTTTGTTTGTTTGTGGTTTTTTTAATTTTCAGTATTTTCTTTTCCATCAAAGCTGGGAGCAGTAGTGCAGGTGGTGGTTAGTATTTACTTGTGTGTTCAAACTCCAAATCTTGATCATTATACTTGCAATCAGAGAATAGTTTGGTTTCAAAGGTACCTTAAAGATGATCATCCAGTTCCAAGCCCCCTGCCATGGACAGGGACACCCCCCACTACATCAGGTTGCCCAAGGCCCTGTCCAGCCTGGCCTTGAACACCTCCAGGGACTGGACAGCAAAAACTTCCCTGGGCAACCTGTTCCAGTGCCTCACCACTCCCATAGTGAAGAAATTCCTCCTTACATCTAGTCTAAACCTGCCCCTCTCCAGTTTATACTCATTGTGCCTTGTCCTATCACTACAAGCCTTTGTAAACAGTTCCTCCTCAGCTTTCTTGGAGACCCCCTTCAGATACTGGAAGGTTGCTATATGGTCTCAGAGCTTTCTCTTCTCCAGGCTCAACAACCCCAACACTCTCAGCCTGTTCTCATAGCAGAGGTGCTCCAGCCTTCTGGTCATCCTTGCAGCCCTCCGCTGGACCCATTCCAACAGCTCCATATCCTTCTTATGTTGAGGATTCCAGAACTGGACACAATACTCCAGATGAGGTCTCACAAGAGAGGAATAGAGGGGCAGTATCACCTCCCTCGATCTGCTGGCCACGCTTCTTTTGATGCAGCCCAGGATACCGTTGTGAGCGCACGTTGCCGGCTCATGTCGAGCTTCTCATCAACCAGCTGTTCTAATGCTGTTCTATAACATATTGCTATGTTGGGATACTGTAGTGTGTTAACAATGGAGCTCCTTGTGCAATATACCACAAATCTCATCACTGCTATAATATATGATAATTATTAAACTCAATTCTAACTTAAATTTTAAGAACTTGAGCCCAGTGAACTTCTCTAACATTCTTCTAATGAATCCTAGCCTTCTCAAGAGAGAACTTTGTAGAGTTCTCTACATTGCCAAAGGATAAACTCCTGCAGTTTATAAATTCATTTGCTTGATGAGTTGATATCTACAGGGTTTGATAAAAGGTGACATTATCCTTCAACTTTTTACATAAAGCTAATTTTATTTATTGTTATAAAGAAGCGGATAAAAACTGCATATGCCCCTATTTCTCACTTCATACATTAATACTTGATTTTGTGTGTAAAAGTGTTAACATATTTTCTTTTAGATCTATACCTGGGATTCTTTCCACCTGTCTGTCCCAGAGTTAGAGGTCTAGGCTGTCTCTAGAGTCACACCTAGAGATTTATCCCAATTAACTAATGATGGGATGAAGATGCCAAAGAAGGAGCTAAGGTATATCAGGAGATTAAGTTTTAGATGGGATGAATTCTATAGCAAGCTTTCTTTTAGTTAAAATCACAGAATCATAGGGTTGGACTCTGCACTTGGCCCTGTTGAACCTCATCCTGTTGGCCTCTGCCCATCGATCTAACAGTTCAGATCCCTGTGTAGAGCCTGACTCTTAAGTGTATCGATTTGTAATCCCTACACATCTTTTAATAAGTTCTATATAACTTCTTGCTTTGTTTATCAGAGATTGCTATTATTGGAAAAGAGGAACAGTAACAATTTTTACTGTTTGGATTACTTCACTTTCATCTTACACATTTCTGCAAGCATTGGCATTTTTTTAAATTAGTGTAAGTAGGGGAAATGCTTTCTTTGCTTACAGATCACATTATGCTCTCTGTTTTTTTATTGCTGTTGCATCTTAATTTCATGTTTAAAATGCAAAGAAAATATATTCTAGGAATGAACTCCCAAACTCTTGTATTCATTTACTAAACACACTTCTGCAAATATGTTAATGTTTTTTAAAAGACAAAGGAAAAAATAAGTATGACTGAAATAAAGCCCTTGTCTTACTCTGAACAACAGAAGCTAAAAACTATTGACAACATTACAATAAATACTTGTTTTAGATAAAGGAAATCACTGTTTTTTTCTATTAAAGACAGGGATTTTAATTTTGAAATGAGTGGGAAAACAGGTCAGCAACGTCATACTGAAAAGCTACTACATAGGAAAAAGCAAATTATGGGTCTTGAAAGTTTAGAGATTTTAATAATTTAGTACCTGTGGAATCCAGGCCATGTAACAAGGGAGAACAGATGACACACTGGGAGAATCATGCAGATTTTCTGAAAGTCGATTTCCATCAAAACTGCAGCCTTCCAGTTGTAAGCCACTGATCTGCCGTGGAAATATAAAATATTCAAACATATATTACAGACAAAATATCAGTAATAATTACAAAGGCGCTTTAATAGATGATGATCGTTTTTACCATGATGAAATTTTTAAATAACAGGAAACTAATTATTTGTAATGTTCTGTGTGAGAATAGGAAACACAATTTAAAAGTAAGATCTATATCATGCTTCAGCGTGAACTTCCTCTGATTTGGATTCACACTCTTTGAAATGTTAAAGAAAAATACCTGTAAATGTCATCATTTATGTAACTGCAGTTGCCTGGCATTAGATTAATGGAAATATGATAGCAACAGCCAAGTACACAATCATTATAATGTCAAGAAGAAGAGAACAATTGCTGAAATAAGCATGAATTCCTGCTTGGAAGTCTGAGCACAGGTTTCAAAGAATGGAGTGCACAATTACACGGCTTCTGCAGAGAGAAACAAAATACCTGGAGAAGAAGAGGCTGAAGGGAGACCTTATTGCTCTCTATGACTACCTAAAAGGAGGTTGCAGAGAGGTGGGTGTTGGTCTCTTCTCCCAAGTGACAGGGGACAGGACAAGAGGGAATGGCCTCAAGCTGTGTCAGGGGAAGTTCAGATTGGACATTAGGAAAAATTTCTTCACAAAAAGGGTTCTCAAGCATTGGAACAGGCTGCCCAGGGAGGCAGTTGAGTCACCATCCCTGAAGGTGTTTAAAAGTTGGGTAGATGAGGTGCTTGGTGACATGATTTATTAGTAGACAGGTATGGTTCGGCTTGGTGATTTCTAAGATCTCTTCCAACCTAATGATTCTATGATTCTATAATGAATAGAAGAGTAAATTTTATTTAACATAACTTGAGATTTCTCAGATAAACTACTGTTTAGAAAAATTAAATAAGAATCCCATATGCTTCTATAGCTACGCAATGCTTTATATGTAACGTGTTCTAAGAGCTTTCTTTTAATTAGTAAGTACTTTCAGACTGTGAACTAAACATGGCCTTAGACTTCAGAGATTTATATTTCCCCCTGCTACATGCCACAAGTATTTCTGGACAACTACTTTCTGGACAAATGTTAGACTTTAATGAATGGAATTGCAGCTTCAATTTCTATCTAAGAGGTGGATGAAGAGAACGAAGCAAGAATAATTTCACTTTTTTAATTTTAAATTGCAAGCACTGTGGCTATGCAATACAACAGGCTGCCCAGGGAGGTGGTTGAGTCACCTTCCCTGGAGTGGTTTAAGGCATGGGTGGACGAAGTGCTAAGGGGCATGGTTTAGTGTTTGATAGGAATGGTTGGACTCAATGATCCGGTGGGTCTCTTCCAACCTGGTTATTCTATGATTCTATGGACGGGTGGAACGATAACTGATTTCCTTTTCCCATTTCTGCAGAATTTGGCTCTACCATTTTTGTAGCTGTATGCCATTAACCAACCTCTGTATCTCAGTTACACTGATGGACTTATAGCTCAGTTTTCCAACAAGTTTATGGACAGATAACTTTGCTTATGCTAATAGAACATTCTTGTAAAATTCTAGTAAAACATCCTAGTAAAATACCTTAACTTGGAGTTTGCCTTCCTGTATTCGTCCTTTCCACGATGCTGTAAATTTAAGGCTGTCCACTGAACAGCTCATTACTCTGAAAGGGAAACATATATATAGTAAATCTGAGAGACAAACAACACCAGGAAATGAAATACAAACCCCTATCCAATGCATTTTCAATGTGTACCATATCATACTAAATTTCACTTAGAAGAAAAATACACTTTTAATTTCACCTAAAATTAAAAAAAAACCCTCAGGTTTTACAGAAGTAATTCACAACAATTCTGCTGCAGTGCAAATAATAAAAGTGAGATGACTAATGACAGCACTTGACATAATTGTTGGATCTCTGTCCTGTAAATAACCATCTTCACTCATAGGGAACAACGGCACATCAACACACGTAAATAGGTGGATTATTTTTCCCCTCACCTAGCAGTTTCCTGGCGTAAGGCATTGAGAAATGTGTCTGGATGAAACAGCTCTGAAAGGTCAAGGGTGTCCGACAGAAGTTTCTGTTTCTCTGCTTTTTCTACCCAATTCTAAAAAAAAAGAAAAAAGAACAAAATATCCTTAAGTTATTGCCTGATTTCTCAACATTTTGAGCAAATGTGGGTTTGTCAATTATTATGATTAATAAAAAATGTTTGTATAAATACACAGTAACCTAAAGGATTAATAATTTCAATTATTTTAAATTAAGAGACAGAAAATTAACTTAAAAGCATAAAGAAAACCACCTATTTATATGCAACGTGACTCATCAATTCTAAATAAACATCTGTTCCATTCTTTGTCCAGTGCAGCTCACTTTGTACGATGAGACTTCTATCAAGTTTCTAAGTCTGTTGAAAACCTTGCTTCACCTCTTCTAACACAAGAGTTGATGTTTTCCATCAAAATGGTTGTTATTACTGTCTTTGCTTTACTAAGTTAAGGAAAATCACTGCATTCCTTTCAAGTTTTATGCTTTAAGATAATGCTTTTGTGCAAAATGCATCCTCACAAAACGCATGGCCTGACCTACTTCTTTCACCTTGTCTTACATGCAGTGACGATGCCTGTTACGACGAGCAGCAAGTTTGGAACTTCCCATCAGCACAACGCGTTATGTGCCAACATGAGAAGACAGACACACATTGCACCGCGCAAACTTAATAAATCATGTCTTCAGTTTGATCCTCAGAATATTAACAACCTCAGATGGTAGGATCTGTTGTCTTCAGGTGAGTTACTTGGGTACTGGAGTGCTTATGCAACAATCCACGCTTAAAATCCTGTTTTGAAGCTTTTATACTTCACATACATTTTCGACACTATTTCTTTACACACTATAGTCAAAGTCCTATGCTACCTGACTATCGCACTGTACAATAAACATTAAGTTATGGTATCGCCTACTCTGTAAGTAGTTGCAAGACATCTAGAATCATAGAATCACTAGGCTGGAAAAGAGCTTTGAGATCGTCAAGCCCAACTGTACCTGTCCACTGCTAAAATATATCCTTAGGCATTTCATCTGCCCATCTTCTAAATACCTGCAGGGATGGGGACTCAGCCCTCTCGTCCTATCGCATGTTGCTTGGGAGAAAACACCACCACCCACCTCTCTACAATCTCCTTTCAGGCAGTTATAGAACATGATAAGGTCTCCTCTCAGCCTCCTTTTCTCCAGGCTAAGCCCCAGTTCCCTCAGACACTCCTCACAAGACTTCTCCAGCCTCTACACCAGCTTCATTGCTCTTCTCTGGACATGCTCCAGCACCTCAAAATCTTTCTGGTAAAGAGAGGCCCAAAACTCACCAATGCCAAGTACAGGGGCAGAATCACCTCCCTGGTCCTGCTGGCCACGCTGCTTCTGATACAGGCAAGGATGCCACTGGCATTCTTGACCACTTGGGCTTCCACACAGGAAGATTAATGTTTAATACTAAGCCAGAAAATTATCAGACACTAAGATTCCACACGTTGCCACTAAACAGAGAAAGACAAACCATGGTCCTTTCTAAATACTAACTGCTACTTCTGGGCCCCTCACCACAAGATGGATGTTGAGGCTCTGGAGCGAGTCCAGAGAAGAGCAACAATGCTGGTGAAGGGGCTGGTGAACAAGTCTTACAAGGGGCGGCTGAGAGAGCTGGGGGTGTTTAGCCTGGAGAAGAGGAGGCTGAGGGGAGACCTCACTGCTCCCTACAACTGCTTGAAAGGAGGTTGTGGAGAGGAGAGAGCTGGGCTTTTCTCCCAAGTGACAGGGGCCAGGACAAGAGGGAATGGCCTCAAGCTCCACCAGGGGAGATTTAGGCTGGACATTAGGGAAAAATTTTTCACAGAAAGGGTTACTGGGCACTGGAACAGGCTGCCCAGGGAGGTGGTTGAGTCACCTTCCCTGGAGGTGTTTAAAGGATGGGTGGATGATGTGCTGAGGGGCATGGTTTAGTGACTGATAGGAATGGTTGGACTTGATGATCCAGTGGGTCTTTTCCAACCTAGTGATTCTATGATTCTATGATACTAGAACATTATGAAATTTTTCACTGAATAAAAAGTCTTGCAATCTATACTCTCATTACACAACGCACCTATCAGGCACCCGCATCTTGTCTAAAAAGTACTTTACTCTATTCCTTGAACTGCTGACAAACAAATAATTCCATACAAGCATCTTGAAGGTGACCAAATAATCCAAAACACAAGTAAATATCATGCAGTGAATTTTATGTTATTTTGTCAGTCAGACAGATCTCCATGATACCACCATGTTTTAAAACATATAATCAGTGATCTTTTTATCTGTCACATCACCGATTATGAGCCCTCAACTCAAATGATTACAAATCATTTAAGAGATTTTTGCTTTCATTTTCATTAGCTAAATGTAGTCAGTTAATGACTCTTGTCTGCATGATTCTTTTAATGACTTTACATAACAATTGCTTCTCATATACGACTGACTGCATTCTGGTTAGGACAGGTTTCATAAATTGTTTTGTATAGCAAAAGCAGACACAATCATTTCAACTTATATTTAATGTTATCATTCTATTGCTGTCATCAAAAAAACTTTTAATCTAACTGCTTTTTTACAAAAGCTTGTAGTGACAGGACTAGGGGCAATGGCTATAAAATGGAGAGGGTCAGATTTAGACTGGACATGAGGAGGAATTTCTTCACGATGAGAGTGGTGAGGCTCTGGCACAGGTTGCCCAGGGAAGTTGTGGCTCCCCCATCCCTGGAGATCATAGAATCATAGAATCACCAGGTTGGAAGAGACCCACAGGATCATCGAGTCCAAACATTCCTATCAAACACTAAACCATGCCCCTAGCACCTCGTCCACCCGTGCCTTAAACACCTCCAGGGAAGGTGAATCAACCACCTCCCTGGGTAGCTTGTTCCAGTGCCCAACGACCCTTTCCATGAAAATTTTTTTCCTAATGTCCAGCCTAAATCTCCCCTGGCGGAGCTTGAGGCCATTCCCTCTTGTCCTGGCCCCTATCACTTGGGAGAAGAGGCCAGCACCCTCCTCTCTACAACCACCTTTCAGGTAGTTGTAGAGAGCAATGAGGTCTCCTCTCAGCCTCCTCTTCTCCAGGCTAAACACCCCCAACTCGCTCAGCCGCCCCTTGTAAGACTTGTTCTCCAGCCCCTTCACCAACTTTGTTGCTCTTCTCTGGACTCGTTCCAGAGCCTCAACATCCTTCTTGTGGTGAGGGGCCCAGAACTGAACACAGGGTTCGAGGAGCGGTCTCACCAGTGCCGAGTACAGAGGGAGAAGAACCTCCCTGGACCTGCTGGTCACACCGTTTCTGATCCAAGCCAAGATGCTACTGGCCTTCTTGGCCACCTGGGCCACTGCTGGCTCATGTTCAGTCGCTGTCAACCAACACCCCCAGGTCCCTCTCCTCCAGGCAGTTTTCAGATGCTGAAGGCCAGGCTGGATGGGGCCTTGGGCAGTGTGATCTAGTGGGATGTGTCCCTGCCCACGACAGGAGGGTTGGAACTGGATGATCTTTAAAGTCCCTTCCAACGCAAACTATTCTATGATTCCATGATTCAAAGAAACACCACTTTTCTTTTTTTTGAAAGAGATTATGGTCCTACTTCCCATGTCAACTTGTAAGAGGTGGCAGGACAGGGAAAACCGTTGTGCGTAATATTCATTTGCAGATAACTGATAAGACTGACCTACCACGATCCTTGGACAAAGTGAGGACTATCTCAGACATAATTCCTTTGCAGAGTGCTGGAGCAGGGATTCTGAAATCTATGTGGTGATAGTGCTGATGTGACTAAACAGGGATACAGAGTACTCATTATATTATGCACTAGTAATGATGAGATGCACTGCAGTAATTTGTTTTTTAGTACCAACTTGAAGGCTACATTTAAATAAAAGAACTGCTTACTTTGCCATGGTTCATTCTCCCTGGTCAACATCCCATAAGATACAGGTTTTCTATTAACTACCTCCCTTGCAGTCCTTGTTCTTCTTCTGAAACAATGACCCCTCGGACTGCAGTCATCAGTCTCTCTCTTTTTTTCCTTTTTTACTGTTTACCAGTCATTTATTTTCTCTCAACACCCTCTCCTGAGCCTGTCAAAATTCAGAGGAAGACTCTCAGCCATGCCTGTGCCATAGAAAACTATCAGCAACTATTAAAGCTTAACCTAACTCTCAGAGTTTACCAAACACACTAAAGCAATGTAATCAGAAGTTGATTAACTCTGTGGGGTACATATCCCAAAATATAACACAACGGAAAGGCAAAGAAGGAAATCTGGTTTCCAACAAGGTCAAAGAGACCACTGAATGGAAACAGTGGCTGATGAGACCCCAGTCTGAGCAAAGGCACTATATGACTGAGTGGCCATTCTGTGACACAGGAACCTGGGACACACTCTGCTGGCTCGTATTAAAGCTACTTACACTCCGTTGACCAGAACACCGCAACATGGGATTGCTGCTCAGACTATCAAAGGTTTCACAGAATCACAGAATCACAGAATAACCAGGTTGGAAGAGATCCACCGGATCATCGAGTCCAACCGTTCCTATCAAACACTAAACCATGCCCCTTAGCACCTCATCCACCTGTGCCTTAAACACCTCCAGGGAAGGTGACTCAACCACCTTGGTTTGTTCAACCAAGCAAAATTTTGTGTAGCCACAGAAATTAGTGTGTTTGGGTTTTTTTTTAAATTGATGCAATAAGTAAAGCCAAGGCATTTAGCATGAATTACTTCAAGTATACTTTATGAACTATTTGTAGCCCATAAAGCCTTTCAATAAATCAGAAAGGGAATTTTTTTATTGTGGCAAGCCACAGAGAAGAGTTCATCATCACAACTGTAGGTCTCTTTTAGCTGATCTTTTAGATCCCAAACTATTCTATGATTCTTAGACCTATGATTCTTACTCCAGTTTTAAAATGAGTTCTGAGTTAAACAGAGATCTGAGTGCACTGGTTGCTTTATCTGAATCTGAATAGGCAAGGACAAAAACTACTACACACACAATAGGTAAACAAGAATTTAGTCAAGAATTACTCTTATGAAGCTTTTCCTTCACAAACTAAATTCATGATGACAGCTCTGAAACTTCCTGGTACTGGAAGGTCGCTATAAGGTCTCCTCGGAGCCTTTTCTTCTCCAGGCTGAACAACCCCAATTCTCTCAGCCTGTCCTCGTATGGGAGGTGCTCCAGCCCTCTGATCACTTTTGTAGCCCTCCTCTGGACCCATTCCAACAGCTCCATATCTTTTTTATGCTGAAGATTCCAGAACTGGACACAGTACTCCAGATGAGGTCTCACAAGAGAGGAACAGAGGGGCAGAATCCCCTCCCTTGACCTGCTGTCCACGCTTCTTTTGATGCAGCCCAGGACATGGTTGGCCTACTGGGCTGCGAGCATACATTGCTGGCTCATGTTGAGCTTCTCATCGACCAGCACCCCCAAGTCCTTCTCCACAGGGCAGCTCGCAATCACATCATCCCCCATCCTGTATTGAAATTGGTAATTGCCCCAGTCCAGGTGTAGGACCTTGCACTTGGCCATGTTGAACCTCATGAGGTTCTCGCAGGCCCACTTCTCCAGTCAGTCCAGGTCCCTCTGGATTACATCTTGTCCTTCCAGTGCAGCAACTGTACTGCTCAGCTTGCTGTCATCAAAATGCTATTTGAGGAATAGTTCTATGATGTCACCATGGACCTTGACCAGTTAAAATCTCAAATCAAGAGATGAAATATTTTGGAAACTATTTCATCAAGCCATTTTCTAGCAAAAATTCTAGAGTTCAAAACATTACCATGATGTACTTAATTTTAGCTACAATGCTACCTTACTACTGTAAGAAATTTATTCGATATATGCATGTACAACTATGAAATCGCAATTACAAACTAAACAATGAAGGATTTTTAATAGGTTGCTTGTTATCAGTAGACACAATATTTGTGTCAATATAATGGTGATAGGAAGAGCAAGTTACTGCAACTCAGCTGTCTAGGAAAAAGCAAGGCAATTTATGCAATGTATCTGCGAACTGGTGTACTAACATGTTGCAGCCTTCTCATTTACTAATGGCTGGAATTTAAAATCATCAAAGGCTCTGACAGCATAACATAAGGAAATTCATATTCATATGCAAATCATACCAGTATGCTTTTCCACCACTTTTATTATAATTAATATTTTTAGCTTGAGCATTTATCAGACAAGACTATCTGTTTTACTCTGCTTTCTCTTCTGCAGACAGCTTTGTCCATGATAAAGGCAAGAGATACAATGAAAAGAAAAGTTCTTAGAAACTAAGGAATATATGCTGTAAATTTTTAAAAATTTAAATTCATACAGTTTATCAATGGCTTTAAATTGGAGGGGGAAGACTTAAACTAGACATCAGCAAAAAATTCTTCACACTGAGGGTGGTGAGGCAGTGGCACAGGTAGCCCAGGAAAGCTGTGGCTGCCCCATCCCTGGAGGTGTTCAAAGCCAGGTTGGAAGGGGCCTTGGGCAGCCTGATCTGGTGGGAGGTGTCCCTAGGCATAGCAGAGGGTTGGAACTGGATGATCATTAAGGTCCCTTCCAATCCAAACCATTCCATGATTCTATGATTCATTCTATGATTAATATCATACCGTATCTTGCACTCTGCCTTTTTGAACCTCATGAGGTTCACACAGGTCCACTTCTCCAGCTTGTCCAGGTCCCTCTGGATTATATCCCATCCTTCTAGTGTGGCAACTGCACGACTCACCTCCATGTCATCTGCAGACTTGCTGAGGGGGAACTCAATCTAACAGTCTGTATCATTGATGAAGACATTAAACAGCACTGGTCCCATTATGGACCCCTGAGGGACATGACTTGTCACGGATCTTCATCTGGACATCGAGCCAATGACCACTACTCTCTGAATACGACCATGCAACCAAACAGCTGGATCTATCAGAGCTTCGAAGTTGCTGACTACATGGGAGACACAAAAAATACCTAAATTTTTATAGTAGTACTTGCAAATTTCCAATTTTTACCAAGCAGTTACCGGTTAGATAAAAGGTCTTGAGAGACACAACCTGGCAGAAAATTCTGAATGAAGTTAAATCATGCTGCAACATGATGAGAGCTGTGGGAGCCATTTAAGGCTCACTTTCTTAGCAGACAATATTTGCATTCAGTAGTATTTTTGTTTTGATATTCACAAAGCTGAAGAGGAGAAGCCAAGAAAAACAAGCTAAAACCTGCTAATTTTGAGAAGGATAAGGTGGATTCTTCACAGCATTCTGAATACTGAATTAAAATAATGGAACAGGTGGATTTAAACCACAATATTTTTATGAATTTGTTTTCTTTAATATTAGAATACTACATATGAAGTATCCTTTGCTGTACAGATACCTAGATAACAGCTGTTCAAATCGAGAGAGTGATGAAAGGAACGACGACAAGGTGGGGAATGCAGCCAAGCTAATCCATCTGAATCAGCTACTCCTAAAACCATGAAAGACAAACTATTAAGCTGCTGTCCTCCTGCAAAATCTGCTGAGGTAATTAATCACAAAAAGACTCTGAAATTCTATGCAAACTACGTGAGATTACTACTAAAAGGGGTAAAGGACTTATTATGCAGTGTCCAAGTGGGTGAATCTGGGGACCAAATATGACAATTTAGGGATTACACAAGATTTGTTACAGGATATTGATATATCCCATAATATTATATATCACCTTATCCTTATATATTTATTACAGGATATTTAGGGGAAGCAGAGAACAGGGCTATTCGTGCTGTCGACGTTCATGCAGCTGCCTCTAAAGATACTGTCCTGCTCTCTCTGTTAGCCTGTGTGTGGCTGTTTGTACTTGTACAGACTATGTGTGCGTGTCTGTTCTGGGATGCAAAATCAGCCTCTGTTTCTCAGATTTTATGTGCATCTATTTTAAGTGCAGTGTTGCATTAAGACTGATTTATCGGCTGGTCTTCAGAGTTCTTTAACTCAGGGAAAACTGAAAGGACTTGACTACTTTGTCAAGTAGCTGCTCCATCCCTGGAGGTGTTGAAGGCCAGGTTGGATGGGGCCTTGGGCAGCCTGATCTAGGGGGAGGCGTCCCTGCCCATCACAGGGGGGTTGGAACTGGTTGGGGTTTAAGGTCCCTTCCAACCTAAACTCTTCTATGATTCTATGATAATTTGGCTTTCTAGAAGCCATCTTTCTGCCTGTTATTGGTGAATGAAGTTCATAGGATCATAGAATCACCAGGTTGGAAAAGACCCACTGGATCATCGAGTCCAACCATTCCTATCAAACCCTAAACCATGTCCCTCAGCACCTCATCCACACGTCCCTTAAAGAACTTCAAGGAAGGTGACTCAACCACCTTCCTGGGCAGCCTCTGCCAGTGCCCAATGACCATTTCCATGAAAAAGAAATTGAACCTCTTTGCCTAGATGGGCATAAAACTTGTCTTCTGTTTTCTAGTATCTTCAGCATATAATTTCCAGGAATTCAAACCTCATATACTCTGGGTGTTCAATCTACCCTTACAGGTACCTAACTGTTGAAACAGAGCAAAAGTAAGACTTCATTGTACCTCAAATATTAAAAGACGAGGAAAATAGCAAAAATCTGATACTAAGGCATCAAACTGGCAGAATCATAGAATGAACTAGGTTGGAAAAGACCTCTTGGATTATCGAGTTCAAACACTCCTATCCACCACTAAACCACGTCCCTCAGCACCTCGCCTACCCGTCTTCTACATACCTCCAGGGATGGTGACACAACCGACTTCCTGGGCAGCCTCTGCCAGTGCCCAATGATCCTTTCTGTGAAAAGTTTTTCCTGATGTCAAGACTGAACCTCCCCTGGAGGAGCTTGAGGCCATTACCCCTCCTGTCCTGTCCCCTGTCATTTGGGAGAAGAGGCCAGCACCCTCCTCTCTACAACCTCCTTTCAGGTAGTTGTAAAGAGCAATGAGGTCTCCCCTCAGCCTCCTCTTCTCCAGGCTAAACAACCCCAGCTCTCTCAGCTGCTCCTCATAAGGCCTGCTCTCCAGCCCCTTCACCAGCTTTGTTCCTCTTCTCTGGACTCACTCCAGAGCCTCAACATCCTTCTTGTGGTGAGGGGCCCAGAACTGAACACAGGATTCGAGGAGCGGTCTCACCAGTGCCGAGTACAGAGGGAGAATAACCTCCCTGGACCTGCTGGTCACGTCGTTTCTGATCCAAGCCAAGATGCTATTGGCCTTCTTGGCCACCTGGGCACACTGCTGGCTCATGTTCAGTCGCTGTCAACCAACATCCCCAGGTCCCTCTCCTCCAGGCAGCTTTCTAGACAGACTTCTCCTAGTCTGTAGCACTGCATAGGGTTGTTGTGCCCCAAGTGCAGGACCCGGCATTTGGCCTTGTTAAACCTCATGCCATTGGACTCAGCCCAGCGGTCCAGCCTGTTCAGATCCCTTTGCAGAGCCTCCCGACCCTCCAGCACATCGACACTTCCTCCCAGCTTAGCATCGTCCACAAACTTGCTAAGGGTGCACTCGATGCCTTCATCCAGGTCATTGATAAAGACATTGAACAGGGCTGGACCCAGCACTGAGCCCTGGGGAGCCCCACTTGTCACTGGCCTCCAGCTGGAATTAACTCCATTTCCCACCACTCTCTGGGCCCGGCCATCCAACCAGTTTTCCACCCAGGAGAGTGTGCGCCTGTCCAGGCCAGAGGCTGACAGTTTCCTAAGCAGAATGCTGTGAGAAACTGTGTCAAAGGCTTTACTGAAGTCCAAGAAGACCACATCCACAGCCTTTCCCTTGTCCAATAAGCAGGCCACCTTGTCATAGAAGGTGATCAGGTTATTGCTGAGCTACAACCATGTACCATGAGAGAGAAAAACCACAGAATACATTTACAATGCCCTGATGAGGAAACTGGGAGTGTAAGAACCAAAAATCACAACACAAAGATCCATGACGATTCATATCTTAATGTTCACAGCAAATAAATCACTGTAGATAGAGAAGCTGAAATATGATTTTGTATAGTTCAATGTCAGCATCACTAACTGGAAATTCTCTGAACTCGTCATCCAAATACCGGAACTTCTACTTGGGAAGAAATCACATACTTCTATTGGCTTCATCACCATAACATATTACACAGCACAACATGGCTCTACTGAATTTTGCCTCAAGTAATTTGTTCACATTTTAAGGAGGCACATTTCTTTTTTTTATTTTGCTTTTCCTGAGTGAAATCAGACCTGAAAAAAATGAAACACCTGTTGTTTTGCTATCTGTTGTTGTGTAATGCTCTCAGAACATCAACTCACTTCTGTAAGTTCTGCTATAATTATTCTACCATCTGGCCTATAGAGTGGGTTCCTCCCAGTCCCCATTAAATGTAACAAAGCAGTTGGTTTTATTATTTTCTGCACTGGCAGCAAACCTCTTGACAAGAAGCCTTTAAATAAAAAAGTAAGCAGAGACTTACTGAATCCTTCCTCAGTCAGTGTAAACTTTCAGTATAATTTTGATGTTTCAACAGCTCCTATTTGACTCTTGAAAAATACTTAAACGCCTGAAGCAGTGAAGGTAGAATACAGTATCTTACAGTGAATAAAACAGAGGGAGGTAAGAGTAAATAAAAAAAAATATGATCGTAGAATCATAGAATTACAGAATCATAGAACGGTTTGGGTTGGGAGGGACCTTCAAGATCATCCAGTTCCAAACCCCCGGCCATGGGCAGGGACACCTCCCACCAGACCAGGCTGCCAAAGGCCCCATCCAACGTGGCCTTGAACAATTACAGGAATGGGGCAGCCACAACTTACCTGGGAAACTTGTGCCAGGGTTTCACTTTCCTCATCATGAAGAAATTCCTTCTCATGTCTAGTCTAAATCTGCCCCTCTCCAGTTTATATCCATTGCCTCTCCTCCTATCACTACAAGCCTTTGTAAGCAGTCCCTCCCCAACTTTCTTGTAGCCCCTTCAGGTACTGGAAGGTCCCTCAAGGAGCCTTCCCTTCTCCAGGCTGAATGATGATGGAGTTGGTATTACAAAACTAAACCATTCCCAAATACGGCTTTGATTGAAATATAAATCTGAAGATAATCTTGAGAGTTATGAGAAAATCTTTATCGAAGCCTTTATTAAATTTCTCTATACTAAATGTATAGTTAATTAACGATAAACTACGTGGATAAATTTAAAAATGAAAAGTCGCAAAAAAGAAAATCTAAGAAACTATAACCAAGGAGAATAAAAATCTTGGTGCAAAACACATAAACAGGAATTGAAATCACATTTAAAGAAAATGATTATTCAATTGAAATTCATAATTAAAAATAATCAAGATTTTCTGGTAACATGCATATAAAATAAGAACCAGAAATTTTATTTCTAGAAGCATCAGAAGCAAATCAGACTGATAATGTATTCTTAAGAATTGCTTCAAATACAACTATATTACATATTTGACCACAATAAAATAATGTAAAAATAGAGTAATGACTATGTGGTCACCTGTCACTATTTTCTATTGCGACTAACAAAAAAATTAACACAATTTAATGCTTATAGATACAGTTAAATAACTACCGTGAAGCTCTGCCTTAATAATTTGTCACTCTTACAGTAACAAAGTGTTTAAAATTATAAATTATTAAAAATGAGTAATTCAAATGTACAGTGCTGTCAGAATGTCAAACAATAAAAAAGGAAGATTGCTGTAAGGGCAATATAATGCAGTGCATTTGTCAAAAATTGACAGGAGTAATATACAGGAATAAAAACTTTCTTCAATAACCATCTACTGTTAATGGTAATTTCACCCTGTTAAACTCTGCTACATCATTTCCACTTTGTGTGGGAGGTGTACTCCACACAGAAGCCTGAACTTTAATCTCAGGCTTCCATTTAAACAATTTCATATAAGCAAGGAAAATCACATGGAGTTTGGTCCCAAAGAAATAAAGGTAGAAGTCACAAATGGCACAGTGTACTTTAAGGTTATGAGCGCTGCTGACTCAGCCACAAGTGGTGCTTTTTGAGTAATAATGATGATAATAGTCAGTCAGAAAGGGCTCAATTCAACCTCTGCTATGAGGACAAGCTGAGAGAGTTAGGCTTGTTCAGCCTGGAGAAGAGAAGGCTCCAAGGAGCCTTAGAGCAGTTTCCAGGACCTGAAGGGGGCCTCCAAGAAAGCTGGAGAGGGACTTTTACAAGGGCATGGAGTGATAGGACAAGGAAGAATGACTATTAAACTGGACGGGGGAAGATTTAGACTAGACATAAGGAAGAAATTCTTCACCGTGAGGGTGGTGAGGCACTGGCACAGGTTGCCCAGGGAAATTGTGGCTGCCCCATCCCTGGAGGTGTTGAGGAGTTCCAACTCCTCTGCCATGGGCAGGGACATCTCCCACTAGATCAGGCTGCCCAAGGCCCCATCCAACCTGGCCTTCAACACCTCCAGGGATGGGGCAGCCACCACTTCCCTGGGAAACCTATGCCAGTGCCTCATGACTCTCAGTGTGAAGAAATTCCTCCTTATGACTAGTCTAAATCTGCCCCTTTCCAGTTTATAGCCATTGCCCCTAGTTCTGTCACTACAGTCCCTTCCCCCCCCACCCCCAGCTTTCTTGCAGGCCCCCTTCAAGTGCTGGAAGGTGGCTATAAGACCTCCTCAGAGCCTTCTCTTCTCCAGGCTGAAGAAACCCAAGTCTCTCAGCCTGTCCCTGTATGGGAGGTTCTCCAGCCCTCTGATCATCCTTTTCCTTAAATACTGTTTCCTTAAATACTAATTAACTTAGACAAACAGCTTTTTTTTTTTTTTTGGGTTGTTTAGCTATTATCTTAGTTATTCCTCTTCTGTTAATCAAAGTATAGCTAGATTTACCTTAACTAATACTTTTCTTCTTCACTATCAGGCTGTAGATTGACAGACCTGGGTCAGACTGAGCACCTGCTATTACAGTCCTTTGTAAACCTGGAGAATGTGTATGTTTTCTTTGTTTTCTTCAAAGACTGGTCTTCTATTATTCTCTGTATTACGTCTATGAAGAATTGCTTCACTGTAGCTCTTTATACATGTCTCTCTACCAGATTAAAGAGCATGTTGACTTAGATGTCAAGATTCATCTGAACAAACAAACCTACCTTTGCCCTCCTACTTTATCAGAAAGACTGACTAAAATCTGAGATAGAAATCTAACATTACTGTATTTAAAACTACTTCTAAAACTCATCAGGGCTTGAGTTTGAAAGGCCTGCTGTGGTGGAATTCACATAATATACTGTGTCACTGAACACCAGCGTACTGAGGTAGAATTACTCTTTAGAATTACCTGTATAGCAAGCGCTCGAGCTACAAGACTTCTAAGATATTGTAAAGGATCTTCTGGACCTTCCCATTTGCTTTGCCATGCGAGGGGACACTGAAAAAAAAAGAAAATAATTACTGGAAGTATCTACTTCAAAACCGACATCATTACCTTTTATGCAAGTAATCTGAATGAAAATAAATAATACAGAGAGGAAACACATCTACAAAGAAAAAAAGGCAATACAAGTAATACAACAATCAAAACATACAACCTCTAATAGGAAGGTCATATTCCTGCTAATACTTTATGTATCTCACAGAGATACAGTGCTGATGGAGAACTTGCAAAAACCTCTGCTATTCAATAAGGAAACACCAGTATGTTCCATAAATATTTCAGAAAGGCCTCAGCTGATCTTTTCTCTGAAAGCCATTGCTATATTTTCATCTGCAGCCAAAGGTTTCCACTCCTTTGCTGCTGCATCCTGAGACTTGAACGTGCAGTTGTTTTGCTCTAATGTGAAGTGAATCTGGTATAATTCCTCCAAATGACTATTTCCTCTTCTTAAAGGGCTTGCAGAATGACACCTGAGAATAAATCCTGCAAGACCTCCCCATGCAAATTTCTCATGGACCTCAAAAAGAATGGCTTGAATAATCCTTCTGCTAGAATTCCTGCTTTTATAATAAGGATAAAAACATTAATCGTACCTACTCCGTGGGAATCCGTAAAGCACACTGAAACTAACTTGGCAAGATTCTCCTGCTTAAGTGAAAGAGAATTGATGTAACTCATCACCTGGGGAATATTGCACAACACTGAAGATGCTGAGTAAAATAAACTGTTTATATTGTTTGACATTTACAGTTGCATTTTCCAGGAGTTTCATAATCTAACAGCATATGGGCTGAACAGATTTCAAAATCTGATCACAGAAGTTTCTAAGAAGAAGTATCTTCCAAAGTAAATATTCCATGTGTACCTTTTATAGATAAAGCCCCAAAACATCTGGATCTGTGGACACTAATTAATAAAGAATTGAATAAACTAGAATACAAACAAGACAGTTAATAAAGAATATTTAACAGCATGCATTTTTCCATAATTATAATTCTTTGAAAACTTTTTGTATTTGAAACTATTATTACCTTTGCAGTTTTGCACATTGTTTTGCTAGGTATGCATATACAGGCAGCTCAGCAATCTATCATTTAGAAGGTATTCACATAATGTTGCTAATATATCACTCTAAATTACTCTAAGCTTTAAATAACAACTTAACTAATTAGTTACAGAAATATATTTCAGCTGTACACTAACATATCAGTTTTGCACAAACAAAGACCATTGCTGAAACCATTAGGAGTCATGCATTTATTGAGTTTCATGCTTCTATTGGTGGTCACCTAGCAGCTTCTTCAGGTGCTGTAATCTTAAAAGAACTACAATTGTGGTGCTTTCAAACTGTACGTTTTTAAAAATAGCCCTTTGTTACATAATGCATGACCACACCAAACTAAACAAGAACGGTGTATAGAAAATACATGAAACAAAGCACTTAAGATGATAAATAAGCCGAGGTTTGGCAGCCAGGAGGTTTAGCTGTCATGCCAAGAGCGTAGCACTACCCTCTCTGGAGGACTGCTGAAGAGATTGCTTTATGGTCACAATCCAATAAAGTCCTCTATGTCAAGGTAAGTGGGTAAGTAAGCAGATGAAACACCAGGAATGCTTTGTCCAATGTATCAGAAAGCACTGAGCTCATGTTCTGAGAGATGAAAAGGCATGGAATCTTTACGTACAGTTCTACGACAGTGACCAGCTTCATAGCTCCTGCTGCTTCCAATTTAAGAGTGCGGCTTAAGCACACAAGCAAGCCATGCTTACTTGCCCAGTAACAAGAAATGTAACTCTAAGTACTAAAAAATGGCCATTACATGTATCATTTGCATTCACTATGACTCGTACGTAGCAGCAGTTTCTATCACGCAGACAAAATGTGTTTAAAAAGGCAATAAGGCTGCCAACATAAAAATGTTAATTTATTCTAATCGCACTACAATTTTGCTAACAAAGGCTGTCTTGTGAATTTGGAAAGACAAAGAATTTAATTATGGTTTTAATTAGAAATTGGATAGATCAATAAATGCATAACAATCATTTTTACAGTACTTGTTCCTCACGTGAAGACAAACAAGATGTTAATAGGAATTCTCGCTCATTGTAGGGCCAGTCTCAATATCTATGTACCAGTATCAACACAATCTATCAATTGCTGCAGGTGAAACAAAATAAACGGAGTTTCATGTCAATGTTTGACTACCCTTGGAATCCAATTATCTAGCTATTAATGACAGGGCATGTAAATTTACAGTCACTAATTGTACCAGTTTGATGCCAGAAAACAAGGATAAAGTACAGGTAAAAAGTTTGGTCATTTTTCTTGTATATCTAGAATACAGGGTGACATGATAGGTTAATATGATAGGTGGGGCTTCTCTGTGTGATATGGCAATAATCCATAATGAATAAACACAGAGAACAAATTGTGATTACAACTGCAGGGAAACTTAAATTTCAAGAAACTATAAAAAATAAAATAAAAAAAGGACAGATTTACATGTTTTACTAGCCAATATATTTGACTTCTCTAGCATGATTTGATATTTGAAATGGAAATTCAACAAGCAACAAAGCTGGTGAAAGGGCTGGAGAACAGGCCTTATGAGGAGCGGCTGAGAGAGCTGGGGTTGTTTAGCCTGGAGAAGAGGAGGCTGAGGGGAGACCTCATTGCTCTCTACAACTACCTGAAAGGAGGTTGTAGAGAGGAGGGTGCTGGCCTCTTCTCCCAAGTGACAGGGGACAGGACAAGAGGGAATGGCCTCAAGCTCCGCCAGGGGAGGTTTAGGCTAGACGTTAGGAAAAAATTCTTTACAGAAAGGGTCATTGGGCACTGGAACAGGCTGCCCAGGGAAGTGGTTGAGTCACCTTCCCTGGAGGTGTTTAAGGCACGGGTGGATGAGGTGCTGAGGGATATGGTTTAGTGTTTGATGGGAACGGTTGGACTCGATGATCCGGTGGGTCTCTTCCAACCTGGTTATTCTGTGATTCTGTGAAATACAGTTCCACAAATTCTAATCTTAGCAGATTTGTCCTTAAGAGAAAGCTTGATGGAAGTATAATATCCTCAGAAGCTTCTGCAAGTACTTGAACAGCAACATTTTTCTGGGTTTTCATTCCAGAAAAAACGTGGTGCTGTTTTACACTCACTATTAATAAAAGAGCTTTTAGGATCTCTGTCAACACAAGAACTTAGAGTGAATGGTGACATGAAAATATGTATTTTTGTTCAGTCTCCCTGGCGGTTTTTCATTGCTTATAATGTAAATTCATGACAAAATTATTTACCTTCTGATTTAGCAAAGCACTTGCTAGTCTTTGTACTTCAGAACTCAGTAAAGAGGTACCCCTGATGACTTTACTTAAAGCAGCAAGTGACTGATGTACATTTTGCACGAGGCGAACGGCATTGAATTGTTCCAGAGTAACGAATGATAAGATTGGAGATCCTTGTTGCTCCACTGGAGGAGACACCTTCTGATGAATCAGGTTGGAATTCTGAGAAAGAACACATGATGTCCAGTTAATAAACTCAGGGGAATTATTATATTATACAACATATTTTCAGTTTGTAATACTTTATAGAATCATAGAATCATAGAATCACTAGGTTGGAAAAGACCTCTTAGATCATGGAGTTCAAACATTCCTCTCTGCTACTAAACCATGTCCTTGAGTGCCTCATCTACCCATATTTTAAATACCTCCAGGGATGGTGAATCAACCACCTCCCTGGGAAGAATATCACCTTGTTAGCTTTGAAGTAATGCAGATATCCCACCTTTTTCTAAAATTGGATTACAATTATAATGACACCTTCAGTATTGCCCATGAGACGTTCAATAAAGGCACCACTCTTTTCAGACAACTCTGTCTACTTTAAAAGAGGAGGCTGAGGGGAGACCTTCTCAATGCCTATAGCTACCTGAAAGGAGGTGGTAGAGAGGTGAGTGTTGGTCTCTTCTTCCAAGTGACAGGTTATAGGACAAGAGGGAATGGCCTCAAGCTCCGCCAGGGGAAGTTCAGATTTGACATTAGGAAAAAATGTTTCACTGAAAGGGTTCTTCTTTAAGAAGGAAGAGCTGGAAGCTGTCGTAGGGCAAGGGGCCTATGATGTTGTTGCCATCACGGAAACGTGGTGGGACGACTCATATAACTGGAGTACGACTATGGTGGGGTATAAGCTTTTCAGGCGGGACAGGAAGGGTAGGAGAGGAGGTGGGGTAGCCCTCTTTGTAAGGGAGGACTTGGACATCACTGAGATGGATTGTGGAGATGAGGAGGTTGAGTGCCTGTGGGTCAAAATCAGAGGAGCCCACCAGAAGGTAGATTTTGTGATGGGAGTCTGTTACAGACCACCCAACCAAGGAGAAGCAGCTGATGAGCTCTTCTATAAACAGCTGGGGTTAATCTCTAGATCGATGCCTCTCGTTCTGGTGGGAGACTTCAATCTGCCTGATATCTGCTGGGTGTACAACACAGCAGAAAGGAAGCAGTCTAGGAGGTTCCTGGAGTGCGTGGGAGATAACTTCCTTGCACAGTTGGTGAATGAACCAACCAGGGAAGGTGCCCTCCTGGACCTCCTGTTGGTGAACAGAGAAGGCCTTGTAGGGGATGTGGCGGTAGGTGGACGCCTAGGACTAAGCGACCATGAGATTATAAAATTTTCTGTTCTAGGTGAAGTGAAGAGGGTGGTTAGCAAGACGGTAACATTAAATTTCCAGAGGGCTGACTTTGATCTCTTCAGCAGGCTGGTTGGTGAAGTCTCATGGGAGACAGTACTCAAGGGCAAGGGAGCCCAGGAGGGCTGGGAGCTCTTCAAAGGGGTGGTCCTAGCAGCTCAGGAGAAAGCCATCCCCGTGGTCCGGAAAAAAAGCCGGCAGGGGAGAAAGCCAGCTTGGTTGAATAGAGAGATCTTGAGGGATATCAAGAAGAAAAGAAATGTTTATGGCCTCTGGAAGAAGGGACAGGCCTCTTGGGTGGACTACAGGAGGGAAGTGAGATTGTGTAGGGAAAAAATCAGAAGGGCTAAGGCTCAGCTAGAAATTGGATTGGCCAAGTCAGTGAAAGATAACAAAAAATCTTTCTACAAATATATAAATAATAAAAGGCGGACTAGGGAGACCATACAGTCCCTATTGGACACAGAAGGGACAACAGTAACAGGGGATGAGGAAAAGGCTGAGGTACTTAATGCCTTCTTTGCCTCAGTCTTTAGTCGTAAGGAGGGTCGTTCCGCCTGTGTACAAACCCAGGAGCTAGAGGAGCAAAATGAGGCTCCCATGATCCAAGAGGAGGTGGTCAGAGCCTTGCTAGCCCGACTGGACAGTCACAAGTCTATGGGGCCGGACGGGATTCACCCTAGGGTACTGAAGGAGCTGGCGGATGTGCTGGCCAAACCCCTTTCCATCATCTTCCAACAGTCCTGGAAGACTGGGGAAGTCCCACTGGACTGGAGGCTGGCTGATGTTGTGCCCATCTACAAAAAGGGCCGCAGGGAGGACCCAGGAAACTACAGGCCTGTCAGTCTGACCTCAGTGCCAGGGAAAGTCATGGAACAGGTGATCTTGAGTGCTATCATGAAGCACATGCAAGAGAACCGGGTGATCAGGCCCAGTCAACATGGGTTCACTAAAGGCAGGTCTTGCCAGACTAACCTGATCGCCTTCTATGACAAAGTGACCCGGCTACTGGATGAGGGAAAGGCTGTGGATGTGGTCTTCCTGGACTTCAGCAAAGCCTTTGACACAGTTTCTCACAGCATTCTGCTTGAGAAACTGTCAGCCTCTGGGCTGGACAGGCGCACACTCTCCTGGGTGGAAAACTGGTTGGATGGCCGGGCCCAGAGAGTGGTGGTAAATGGTGTGAAATCCAGCTGGAGGCCAGTGACAAGTGGGGTTCCCCAGGGCTCAGTGCTGGGTCCAGCCCTGTTCAATGTCTTCATCAATGACCTGGATGAAGGCATCGAATGCACCCTTAGCAAGTTTGCGGATGACACTAAGCTGGGTGGAAGTGTCGATCTGCTGGAGGGTCGGGAGGCTCTGCAAAGGGATCTGAACAGGCTGGACCGCTGGGCAGAGTCCAATGGCATGAGGTTTAACAAGGCCAAATGCCGGGTCCTGCACTTGGGGCACAACAACCCTATGCAGTGCTACAGACTAGGAGAAGTCTGTCTAGAAAGCTGCCTGGAGGAGAGGGACCTGGGGGTGTTGGTTGACAGCCGACTGAATATGAGCCAGCAGTGTGCCCAGGTGGCCAAGAAGGCCAATGGCATCTTGGCTTGTATCAGAAACGGCGTGACCAGCAGGTCCAGGGAGGTTATCCTCCCTCTGTACTCGGCACTGGTGAGACCGCTCCTCGAATACTGTGTTCAGTTCTGGGCCCCTCACCACAAGAAGGATGTTGAGGCTCTGGAGAGAGTACAGAGAAGAGCAACAAAGCTGGTGAAAGGGCTGGAGAACAGGCCTTATGAGGAGCGGCTGAGAGAGCTGGGGTTGTTTAGCCTGGAGAAGAGGAGGCTGAGGGGTGACCTCATTGCTCTCTACAACTACCTGAAAGGACGTTGTAGAGAGGAGGGTGCTGGCCTCTTCTCCCAAGTGACAGGGGACAGGACAAGAGGGAATGGCCTCAAGCTCCGACAGGGGAGGTTTAGGCTAGACGTTAGGAAAAAATTCTTTACAGAAAGGGTCATTGGGCACTGGAACAGGCTGCCCAGGGAGGTGGTTGAGTCACCTTCCCTGGAGGTGTTTAAGGCACGGGTGGACGAGGTGCTGAGGGATATGGTTTAGTGTTTGGTAGGAACGGTTGGACTCGGTGATCCGGTGGGTCTCTTCCAACCTGGTTATTCTGTGATTCTGTGATTCTGTGATTCTCAGGCACTGGCAGAGGCTGCCCAGGGAGGTGGTTGAGTTTCCATCCCTGAAGGTATGTAAAATATGGGTAGATGAGGTACTTAAGGCTATGGTTTAGTGGCAGATAGGGATGGCTGGACTCTAAGATCTCAGAGGTCTTTCCCAACCTGGTGATTCTATGATTCTGAAGAATCTTCATTTAGCAGTATCACTGCTTTTAGTGTTTCTGTTAATTTGTAAATATAAAAAGCAGTAGTGTACTTAGCATAACAATACAATCAGTCATAGAATCATAGAATCACGAGGTTGGAAAAGATCCACTGGATCATCGAGTCCAACCACTCCCATCAATCACTAAACCATGCCCCTCAGCACCTCAACCACCCGTCCCTTAAACCCCTCCAGGGAAGGTGACTCAACCCCCTCCCTGGGCAGCCTGTTCCAGTGCCCAATGACCCTTTCCATGAAAAATTTTTCCCTACTGTCCAGCCTGAACCTCCCCTGGCGGAGCTTGACAAATGGAATGGGTTGGGTTTGGAGGGATCTCTCAAAGCCCATTCAGTCCCAGCGCCTCCCACTGGATCAGAGGCTCCAAGCCCCACCCAACCTGGCCTTGAACACCTCCAGGGATGGGGCAGCCACCACTGCTCTGGGCAACCTGGGCCAGGGCCTCCCCACCCTCACAGCAAAACATTTCTCCCTAAAATCTCAACCTCCCCTCTTGCAGCTCAAAACTGCTCCTCCTTGACCTTTCCCTGCCCTCCCCGATTCAGAGCCCCTCCCCAGGTTTCCTGGAGCCCCGTTCCAGCACTGGAAGCTGCTCCAAGGTCTCTTGCCCAGGCTGAACAACCCCAGCCCTAAACAAGATACAGCTCTTGCTTTGATAAGACTAGTTCAATGTGGAAACAAATTAAATGCAAATAAATAATAAATAAATATAATATTATGTGTAAATCCTGAATGACTCAGACTCTAAGACTGCCGCTCTCACACTGATACTTTCATTACTTACTTTCATTCCATTACAGCCACTACAAATTCAAATTTATTCAGTATTTTCAAGAGATGGTATCATTTTGCAAATCTTAACTCACATGCAGCTTATTACACAAATACATTTTAGCACGCGTTCTGAAACTGCCAGGCTGACACATGACAAGATTCTGCACTGAATTCCGGTTGCGGAATTTAAACCTTTATTGAAAAATTCTGCAAGGGAAAAATGCAAAAAGAAAACTCCACCCTTTGGGGAAAGAATTCCTTTGCTATATCAATTTCCAGTAATTTATTAAAGATAAAATCAGATCTTACTTTCTCTGAAGTATCTCTTCCTGAAATAACAAGTCATTTTGGCTTTTTTTTCAGATTAAATACAGGTTTGAATTGCCAAATGGCATCTTGCGTTCCAGAACATACAGGCTGTCTGTCTCCATTCCTAGCAATGTAAGCTTGCCAGAAGGTTCACCTGTTTTTCATTTCAAGTTCATATTGCACCCAGTTAGCAAGCAAAAATATAGACTCATGGAATCATAGAATGGTTTGGGTTGGAAAGACCTTAAAGATCATCCAGTTCCAGCTCCTCTGCCATGGGCAGGGACACCTCCCACCAGACCAGGCTGCCCAAGGCCCCATCCAACCTGGCCTTCAACACCTCCAGGGATGGGGCAGCCATAACTTCCCTGGGCAACCTGTGCCAGGGCCTCACCACCACCCTCATGGTGAAGAAATTCCTCCTTATTTCTAGTCTAAGAAACAAGCAAAGTAAAAGAAAAATACGATACTTCGTTTTATGGCTGACAGAGAAATAAAAGCTAAGTTCTTGACTCCCACATCATTAAAAGGTAATAGAGCAAAGTTACTCACTGTTCAAAGTGTAAGAAACACAGTATTTAGAAACTTTGTGCTTTGTATTTTGTCTTTGTATGCATCCTGCAATCACAGCACTAGCTTCACCTCAGTTTTTCTGAGGCTGTAGTTTGCTGAGTGTATATGAAACGTAACGTAAAACCAGCACAAGCTAGATGATGATTTCTTATTTTAGTATTTAATTGCACAAAAAAGAAGAACAAAGACATTGCAATTTGTAAGCTTTTCTCAGTCTTTCATATATATAGTATTAACACTCAAAAAACTAACTGAAAGAGACACCTGTAATTTCTTCAACGCTGCCCTTTACATAACAGGCTCCTAAGAACTGCATATTCATTTCATCATTCTTTCTATGCTTTCACCTGAGAACTTGTTAAAACAGCCCATCTGTCATTTTTATAGGAAAATTAAACAGGAACACCAATATCAGCTTATACATTTAACATTCTATTACATTCCCTTAAAATCCATTATATATATAACTCACATCAGCTTTAAAAATATCCTTATGACCTGCTTGGGAATTAAGATGACGAACTGCTGAAGTACTGAGTGCTTTTCCTAATCGTGAGAAACTGAACACAGTTTCTAATCTTTAACATTAAATACCACGTTATTCTACTGATACTTAATTAGGTGTATTTTGAGACTTGGATCATTTTCCCTCTTTCACCTCTGTACTTGTTACTATCTCAGTACAATATAAGACTTCACATACTCTCACCTATGATACTTCAGAGCTTTTCTTCATTACCTTACAAAACTCAAGCTTTTTGAAACTCCAATATGATCTGAAAACCCACCCCTCAGAAATATAACCAATACAATGAAAATAAACTCATATACTTTCTCTAGTTCTGCATTTGATTAAAAATTCAATTTTGGTGGTGGCTGTGGGTTTTAGAAACCTTCACTGGCCTTTTGATGTACCTATTCTGCCTCCTTCCTCAACTCTCTCCACCTATTCTTTTAGACATCAGCTTCTCACTGTATATTAAACAAATTTTTCATTGTTGAAAATACAAGAAAGAATGATCCGACAGTTCTGTTTTACTGATTTCCCTTAGTGCAAAAAGACACTGTTGTTTTGTTAAAACTGAGGTTCCTAATGTTAGAAGAGCAACAACCTATTAATTTTCAAAACTACTCTTAAAATTGACTTGCATAATTTTACAATTTTATGAAAATAATTATTAATAGTTAGCTTTAAATCTACAAACAACAAAAGGCAGAGCACATCACGCTTTTTAAGGCAGAATACATTATCAGCATTTATGATCACATATTCAGCAAAGTCATAGAATCATAGAATCATAGAATAACCAGGTTGGAAGAGACCCACCGAATCATCGAGTCCAACCATTCCTATCAAACACTAAACCATGCCCCTTAGCACCTCGTCCACCCGTGCCTTAAACACCTCCAGGGAAGGTGACTCAACCACCTCCCTGGGCAGCCTGTTCCAGTGCCCAATGACCCTTTCTGTGAAGAATTTTTTCCTAATGTCCAGCCTAAACCTCCCCTGGTGGAGCCTGAGGCCATAGAATGATTAGGTCAGAAAAGACCTCTGAGATCATTAGCTCCAACCACACCTGTCTACCACTAAATCGTGTCTTCAAGCACTTCATCTACATGCTTTTTAAACACCTCCAGGGATGGTAACTCAACCACTTCCCTGGGAAGCCTGTTCCAGTACTTGATAACCCTTTCTATGAAGAAATTTTTCCTAATGTACAATCTAAATTTCCCCTGGAAGTTTAGCCTGGAGAAGAGGAGGCTTAAGGGAGTCCTTATTGCTCCCTACAGCCACCTGAAAGGAGGTTGCAGAGAGGTAGGAGTTGGTCTTTTCAACCAGGTGACAAGCAATAGGACGAGAGGGAATGGTGTCAAGTCTTTCATGCAAGCTTATACCGTGCATCTGAGTATCTGTATGGTTTTTTTTAACTTAATGACAGGTTCACGAGACTTTAATTTAATTGATTAGTCTTAAGTTGTTACTAAATCACGCTGAATGACACCGCGGAAGCAGTTTTAGGAATAGTCATTATAAAGGGCAAGAATTAAAATGTATGTTTTCAAATGAAGCTAATAGAGATTAGAGAATTTCTTCACCATGAGAGCGGTGAGACACTGGCACAGGTTGTCCAGGAAAGTTGTGGCTGCCCCATCCCTGGAGGTGTTCAAGGCCAGGTTGGATGGGGCCTTGGGCAGCCTGATCTAGTGAGATGTCCCTGTTCATGGCAGGGGGGTTGGAACGAGATGATCTTTAAGGTCCCTTCCAATCCTAGCTGTTCTATGATTCTACGCCCTTGCCACGGGGTATTCTGATTGTATACGTATACCGACATATATCAGTTCCATCTGAGCCCTTGCAAGACAGGTTTGCAGGCCTAAAGGTACATTTAACTCTGGCCAGTAAGATATAATGGAAGGTGTCGCATTGATATACACTGATTTTTTCTTACAGGATCACAGACCTGGTTAACAGCAGTTCATGTTCAGAGGCCACGGATCTCAATATGAAATTATTTAGTAACAAAAGATGATGTATCATACACTTACCATGGATTTAAGGAGAATTTAATGAGAGATTTTCAAAATCCAATTCCAAATTCTAATGTGCACCCCTTATCACTTCTTTGTATGCAGTTATTTGAGTAAGGAAAATGTTTTTCTAATTCCAGTGTTGTTTTCTACAAGACTTACCACAGAGGAGAAAAGTAATGGCTAAATAGGTAGGCTCTTAGCACAATGTGAGTGGGATCCTTCCCAAGTATGCACAATATCAGCATTTCAAACAGAATTTGCTCCTCTGGAGCTGTTGGACTGGGCCCAGAGGAGGGCTACAAAGATGATCAGAGGGCTGGAGCACCTCCCATACAAGGACAAAGGGACATTTAAGATCCCTTTCAACCCAAACTATTCTATGATTCTACAATTCTATATCACAGCTGAATGGTCACCCACAACAATAATTCAACAGAAATAATCTAATATGGAATATTAGATATTGCAAACATTGTAGGAAGGATTTTAATGAACTTCAATTTAAAGCAATTCCTATATTTTGATATCATTTCAATATTATACAGGAAAATATTTAATATTTAAAATCATTAAACATTGCCAAAAATATTAGAGAAATGAAGAGACTAAATTCAACTCCAAAACATATCAGTGTTCTTCTTGGAAACACATACAGGATGTTAATCTTGTGTTGTGAGCGTGCTCCATGTCCAGCAAAAAGTGATAGCCTGTTACCTCACACACAGACTTTCTAGTTAATTACATAGATGTAACATTGCACTTCCCACCTCAAATGCATTTCATTCACTTTTTCACTTCTTATCTTTCAATATTCAAATAATTCCTTAGACCTTACTTTTAATGTAGGAACCGGGGGAAAAAAAATGTCTTTTCAAATTATCTGCTTTCCTACCTGATTAAGTTTCTTCCAAAGGTTGAGAACAGGAGAAAGCTCAGTAGACCATATTTCTCTGTCAAATTTGCAGCCAGCAGTTACTGACCTGCTCAGGATCCGAAGCTGTGAAATGACCTGAGTGATAAGAATACAAATGCAAGTCTTGAAATGCAAAGAAGGATAAACGTCTTTTAGTACAAAAATGTGATAGCAAATACTCTCCAATTAAACTATGGTATATCATTTCCTGCATACTCAGTTACTAGTCAGGATCTATTCACAACACAAACAATATTTATATCTAAACATAGAACATATTTAGGCCCCATTCATATTAAGCCCAAACCAAACAAATAAATAAACCCTTATTTATCTTATCAGGCTCACTGTGTTTCTTCAACTATAATTTAAAAACTAATGAGGCGTATAATTAATTAAAAAGCTTCTTTCCCACAAAAGCTACAGACAAAACTCGAGCTCTGCCTTTAAACAGGCTCCATCTGTAATTAAGAAAAGAGAAACAAAAAATCAGAGTATGTCACTAAATACATACAACACCTATCACACATCAAAACTCCAAGACAGTTATAATTAATTCATTCTGATTTCCCACAGATCTCTTACTTACCTAGATATTTATTCTACCTCAAATTTTTAAATGCATGTTTATTAGCTGAAAGCAACCAAGCAATTAAAAGAATAACTGCAAAATTTCCAGAAAGAAGGGGAGATTCCAGCTTACTGGGTCAAACTGTCTATTGTTCTTGGCAATGCTGGTAATTCCAAACTGATCAAATACACATATAAATTTATAAAGAAACAACACGGAGACTTCTGAACTCTAATTGTTAGACAGAACGAGGCAGGAAGCCAAGATGTTTCTGCTCGGTTGTGACTTATTTTCTATTCTTGACAGATGTGCAATGATGTGATGTTTTATTTTCTTTTATTTACCATTTTATTTGGCTGAAGAAAAGAGAAAGCTAGCCAGCCACTCTTCTCCAAGCCTGTAGCACTGCACAGGGTTGTTGTGTCCCAAGTGCAGGACTCGGCACTTGGCCTTGTTGAACTTCATCCTGTTGGTCTCAGCCCTTCAACCCAACCTGTTCAGACCTCTTCTAAAGCCTCCTTACCCACAGCAGATCAACGCTTCCTCTCAGCTTAGTGTCACCCATCGAATTACTACGGATACACTCAATCACTTCATCCAGATCATTAATAAAGATACTGAACAGAATTGGACCCAGCACTGAGCCCTGAAGACATCACTTGTGACAAGCCCCCAACTGGATTTAACTCCATTTACCATGCCTAAAGCTTTAAGAAGTCCAACCATCACAGGCTTTCGCCTTCATGGTAGACTTCAATCAACCCAGTATGTGCCATGAGGGCAACATGACATGGTTCGTTGAAGAAAATTTCTTTATGCAAGCAATCAAGTAGCCAAACAGGGAGGTTGTTCTACTGAAGCTATTGCTAATAAACAATGAAGAACTGGTAGAAGATGTAAAGGTTGAGGGCAGCCTTGGCTATACCAAGCATGAGATTGTGGAGTTTAAAATCCTGAGAGAGGAAGGCAAACAGTAGAATCACAACGCTGGACCTCAGCAGGGCAGATTTTAGCTTAGTTAGGATCTTCTTGGCAGGATTCAACAGGCAACTGCCTTCGAGGGCAAAGGCGGCCAGGAAAGTTGGTTAATCTTCAAGAACAAATTCCTCAAACACAAGAACAGTCCTTTCTGATGTGCAGGAAGCAAGCATGAAAAGCAAATCAAAGATCAAGCATGGCAGAAGATCAACATAGATGAAAAGGGAGCTGGTGATCTCAAAGGTAAAAGGTAGTCCACACAAGAAGGGAGCAGGGATGGACAACCCAGCAGGGATATACAGTCAATCGTGTTAAGATGAGAAAATACAAGCAACAGCTCAGTATGGCTTCCATTATGCATAATACCATTTCGCCTTCTCATTCTCATAACTTAATTTTAAATGTTAATAATTCTTTTTGTGCTCCAGCTATTGTGTATAGAAGAAAAGATCCTTGTTTAAATTAGCAAAAAAAATTATTTTCTCTGCTGAATGTTTTGATCATGGTATCTTTAACACCCCTGTTATTCTGCAAATGTTCTGACAAGCAGCACAGACAGTAAACACACATTTGTGCCTTGCAGATATCACTCGTTTGGCTATAGTTCTGGCTCTTCTAATTTGGTTTTGGATAGCTGCCTGCCATCATTTGCAAAGAAATAAAACATTTATATCAAATATACTTGAACTGGTAATTCAGTCTGAAGTACCTCACATAAACTTGCATATTTATACTATAAAGCCGCAAAAAGTTTCTGTGATTGCTTTGTGAATATGAGGGATTGAAAATATTATGTATTGTATTCTATTTTCAAATGTCTTCATAGGTATAAACACTTAGCTTCACACAGCTGAGATAAATTTGAGAAGCAGGGAGTGCAAGATCAAGTAATTCAAGCATTTTTTAGCTCGAGTGTTTAAGGTTAGCTATTTCTAATTTTCTGATTATAGAATTTCTCAATGTAATTTAAATAGGAAATACACTGTCTATCCAATATTTCCAATCTTTTTCTTCAGTACACCTATATCTGTTCCAATTTTGTAGCCTAAAAATATTGGGATGTGATTATAAAATGCCAAGCATTAAAATTAAATGTAATGAATAAAAAAGAAATCTAGCTTTAAATCTCAGTGTTCTGGAATACTGTAGCATCTTTATCAAATGTTGATGGAAATCTTGCTTCTCTGACTGCACTATATATATGTTACCATCAGGTCAACAGTACCTGAATGGGGCCTCCAGTACCTGAAGGGTCTCCAAGAAAGCTGGGGAGGGACTGCTAACAAAGGCTTGGAGTGATACGACGAGGGGCAATGGGTATGATTCTATGATTTCAAATAATTTGAAGAGGGGAAAAAAAATCTACCACAAAGCAGAAAAACAGCAGCAACACAGAAAATGTAAGATGGATGGAAAGAAAGGTAATCAAAACACAAAAGCAATCAGCAATAATGTTTAGAGAGGGATGAGAAGATTATTCAGAACCATGAGTCTTTCTAGAAGCTGCCTGGCTTAAGTAAGGTCAACTAATCATAAAAGGATTTAAACAAAAAAATTCAGTAGAGTGATATACTTGGGAAAGGTGCATCTAATAACTTCGCAAAGCATAGAGGAGCTGCTACTGAATATCTTCTCCATTCTTAGTGGGAAATTTATAAACTGAATGGGGGTTTTTGTGTTGTCAGCACAGAAAAATATAAATTGCATACATTAATAAAGGTAGAACAGCAAAACTTAGAAGTCAATATATTTACCTAGCTGTTAAATTAATTGTGCATCTCAGCTTTTGCACATTTTATGGGTTTCTGTGGATATAAGTCGCTACAGTATTGACCAACACATTATGGTAAAACACCCACATGTTTAGAGAAACTGAGAGAGATAATGAACAGAGTGGAAAGCAATAAAGACAAGGAATGTTCCCACATGGCTTCATACGGAACTACTAGAAAGTAATATTTGACTTGAAAATTAAAAAAAAATACACGCAAAAATAAAAACAAATAAATGTCAAGATTTTGACATTTCTGTCCCTGGAATTAAATTAAAAACAGATACCTAGGAACACAAAACCTATTTCTGTTCTTTACTTATGCACAACATGAAGAAAAAGTCTTGTCTTTTTTAAGTCACAGCTACTCACAAATACAATAGATCATAAAATAGTTTGGGTTGGAAGGGACCTTAAAGATTATCCATCTCCAACTTCCCTGGGCAACTTATGCCAGTGCCTCACCACTCTCATTGTGAAGAAATTCCTTCTTATGTCTGGTCTAAATCTGTCTCTCTCCAGTTTATATCCATGCCCCCTCTTCCTATCTCTACAAGCCTTTGTGAAAAGTCCCTCCCCATATATAAGATCTAAGCTTGGGTTTATTATATACGCTTTTTATTTATCATAAGTCATACAAGGCCAGGTTGGATGGGGCCTTGGGCAGCCTGATCCAGTGGGACATGTCCCTGCCCATGGCAGAGGGGTTGGAATTAGATGATCCTTAAGGTCCCTTCCAACCCAAACTATACTATGATTCTGTGAGTCATAAAACAAAATCAAGTTTTAAGTAAGAGTATTACGATTTGAAAAAGAGGAAAGTAATAAAGTCAAAAATACATTGTGAAATTCTGTATCACTGAATTGAAAAAAAAAATCTAGGATCAATCATTTCTGAACTAAATATGATTACTGTTCTAAGAATACAAAGCAGAGAACATTTGCTAGTCATATAACTGCTCCTTTATCAACACTATAGGACAGTTTAAAAGATTTTTATTTTTGTTCAAAAAGTAACAAACTCTTCTCAGTAAATTTACAGACGGTGCTAAAGCAGGTGCTCTACTGCCATCTACCAGTTTAAAAAGGATGTAGTCGTAACACATAAACCACTTCTATGTTTCACGTCTCTGAACAACACAATATATCCCCTTCCACAGCTGTTCAAGGAGGTATTTCTGGTTTTATAAAGACTTCACAGTCCAAACTAAAATACAAAGTTAGAATCATAGAATCACCAGGTTGGAAGAGACCCACCGGATCATTGAGTCCAACCATTCCTATCAAACACTAAACCATGCCCCTTAGCACCTCGTCCACCCATGCCTTAAACACCTCCAGGGAAGGTGACTCAACCACCTCCCTGGGCAGCCTGTTCCAGTGCCCAATGACCCTTTCTGGGAAAATTCTTTCCTAATGTCAGCCTAAACCTCCCCTGGCGGAGCTTGAGGCCATTCCCTCTTGTCCTGTCCCCCGTCACTTGGGAGAAGAGGCCAGCACCCTCCTCTCCACAACCTCCTTTCAGGTAGCTGTAGAGAGCAATGAGGTCTCCCCTCAGCCTCCTCTTCTCCAGGCTAAACAACCCCAGCTCTCTCAGCCGCTCCTCATAAGGCCTGTTCTCCAGCCCCTTCACCAGCTTCGTTGCTCTTCTCTGGACTCGTTCCAGAGCCTCAACATCCTTCTTGTGCTGAGGGGCCCAGAACTGAACACAGGATTCGAGGAGCGGTCTCACTAGTGCCGAGTACAGAGGGAGAAGAACCTCCCTGGACCTGCTGGTCACTCCGTTTCTGATACAAGCCAAGGTGCCATTGGCCTTCTTGGCCACCTGGGCCACTGCTGGCTCATTTTCAGCCAGCTGTCAAACAACACCCCCAAGTCCCTCTCCTCCAAGCAGCTCTCCAGCCAGACTTCTCCTAGTCTGTAGCACTGGACAGGGTTGTTGTGCCCCAAGTGCAGCCTGTTCAGATCCCTTTGCAGAGCCTCCCGACCCTCCAGCAGATCGACACTTCCACCCAGCTTAGTGTCGTCTGCAAACTTGCTAAGGGTGCCCTCAATGCCTTCATCCAGGTCATTGATAAAGACATTGAACAGGGCTGGACCCAGCACTGAGCCCTGGGGAACCCCACTTGTGGGGAACACCTCCAGGGATGGGGCAGCCACAACTTCCCTGGGCAACCTGGGCCAGTGTCTCACCACCTTCAGTGTGAAGAATTTCTTCCTGATGGAAGTTATGGCAATTTCCTTTCACCTCTTAAATGGTGATTAAAGTGTTCATTATACAATTTTTAGAAATGCCGTTGACATTATTACAGAGCTTCATCCCAAGTTCAATGGAAAGAAATTGGATGCCACTTATTTTGAAGTTAAAAGTAATCAAAGCTCAGTATTTTTAATTGGTATATAAAATCTACAATTAAACAAATTTAAAGCATTTCATTGAAAAATTGTTAAGAAGCTACAGCCTGTGGATTCCTCAGCAATCTGGAGCTCAAAGGATTGTTTTACATTCGTGGTGCCCTTAAACACTTTGAAGATGTGCTGGGTTGACCCTGGCTGGATACCAGGTGCCAGCATTTGCTCCATAACTCCTCAGTAGGGCAGACAGGGGAGAAAATATAACAGAAAACTCATGGGTTTAGATAAGGACAGAGAGATCACTCAGCATTTACCATCATGGGCAAACCAGACTCGATATCAGGAAATTAATTTAATTTACTTTCAATCTTGTTGTTTCAGTCTGTAAAAATTCTGTTTATCACACATGATAAATGTTATTTTGACTAAGCCACTTTATGTATGGTCCTATTAAAAAATCATAATAAAGGACTGAATTAGTTCATAGGAATTCATAGAAGAATAGAAACGTGATCCCAAGAAAAAAAGAGACCAATATACCGGAGCCAAAAGCCCACTCTCACCCACAGGAAATCTAAAGTAAAACTCTGCATACTCTGACTGCTCTAATCATTGGCTGTAAGTGAAACTGGGAGACTAAAACATCTGAATAAAGGCCAGCATGCAGGCAAAAATACAGTGTTTATCAGATCAGAAGAAAGGAGCACCACTAACTGAGTGGTGAGGACTTCTGCTGAGCATGAGGGAACTTGAGTTGCAGCTGTACAGAAAATCTCTTCCCGCTGTAACAGGACAGGACGAGCTATGCTGCTGCATTGTCAGCTGAGCTCTTCGCTATTTTAACTGTGCTGTTCTGCAGGGAGATCGTAGCAAGAGATGTGAGCTTATTCCTCACCGTATACAACTGAAGAGATGCTGTGTCAAAGGCTTGTTGAACATTAGGTAAGGCAGAACCAAAGAGCCAAAGTGAATTCTAGAAATCCAGCCTCTAAACATTTACCCAGCTCTATCTACATAAAGTAATCAAAGACAAAACCCAGAAAAATTGTAAGTCATGTTGGTGAAAAGATCACATCTATTCAAGTCAAATCTTTTCCTAAATACAAAGTGGCTCTTTGCAGTACACACAGAGTATTAATTTTCTCTGAATTACACTACAGCCCATCATAAGACACAATTTCTAACAACTCCATTAATAATTACCAATATTAAAATAATATAGCGAGCAGTGTGCAGCTCTTATATGAGAACTGCAAGGATATCGAAAAGAGTCCATTTCTTTTCAGCTGTTTTAGGTTTACCTAAACATTAGCAATGCAGTAGGTTGCAGAAGAGATCTCTGCATGACTGCAAAATGCTGCACTCTGCTGCAGCAAATTTCCACTACAGCCAAATGCATTGCTGCAGCAATACAAACTACCTGAAAAATAAATAATATTAATAAAAAATATATATAAAAATCTACATTTTTATTATATCAGCATTCCGGCTTGTAAGTTAAAACAATTTCATATAATGAGATCAGATTCCTTGTAATAATTACATTAGTTTATCTTCATGGTTAATAGAATAGATCATAGTATTTCCTGGTTTAATACTTATTTTCAAAGATTTTGAACTGGTAAAAGATTGCTAATTAAAATTTACTTCAAATCAATGTCTATCTAGAGGATTTATTTAAATCCCTGAGGCTAAACATATGACTAAATTCAAAACTGCTGTCAGTTGATTTGAACAAACAACTCGTTAAAAGTGTATGTGGTGCAAAAAAACCCTACTTTCCTAATCCTGAGTTCAGTGGTTTAGGCAACACAATTCTCTGAATCTCGGCATAACGAAGATGCTGCTAGTAAAAATACAGGCTGAGAAAGTATAATGGCTACTAAACGAGAGCAGCCCTGCGGAGAATGACTTGGGGTGCTGATTGATGAGAAGCTTGATGTTACCCGGGAATGTGTGCTTGCAGCCCAGAACCAACCATGTCTTGAGCTGCATCAAAAGAAGCATGGCCAGCAAGGTGAGAGAGGTGATTCTACCCCTATACTCTGTTCCCATGAGACCCCACCTAGAGTCCTGTGTCCAGTTCTGGAATCCCCAACATAAGAAGGATATGGAACTCTTGGAACAGGTCCAGAGGAGGCCACAAAAATGATTTGAGGGCTGGAGCACCTCTGCTACGAGGACAGGCTTGAGAGAGTTGAGGTTGTTCAGCCTGGAGAAGAGAAGCCTCCAAGAAGACCTTAAAGCAGCTTCCAGCACCTGAACGGGGACTCCAAGAAGGCTAAAGAGGGACTTTCTACAGGGGCACGGAGAGACAAGAAAAGGGGGAATGTTTTTAAATTGGAAGGGGGAAGATTTAGATCAGAGATAAGGAAGAAATTCTTGGCAGTGAGGGTGGTGAGGCTCTGGAACAGGTCGCCCGGGGAAGTTGTAGATAGCCCTTCTCTGCAGGTGTTCAAGGCCAGGTTGGATGGCGCCTTGAGCAGCCTGGTCTGGTGGGAGGTGCCCCTGCCCATGGAACTGAGAACTGGGTGGGCTTTAAGGGCCCTTCCAACCCAAACCATTGGATAATTCTATAAGAAACTATACGGAGTAGAAGACAGACGTTACATGAGAATATACCATATACTTAGCACATAATCAGTGAAGTAGCGGACACTGTACTGTCACCTTTCTGGTGTTAGTGACATGGTGACTGAACCCATGGCAACTTATTTCTCACTACCTTATTCACTCAGCTTTTCTCTATTTTAGCTTGGTAAGGGATTTATGAGACACACTCCTTTTAGAAGGCAATCATTTAATTTCAGATTGAGAACCATGGGATCACCTATGGATCTAAGACAGCTGCCAAACTGTCAGAAACTGAAGGGGAGTAGGATTCATAACCGGGTAGAAACATAATTTAAATGAAATCTCCCATTTCTGATACTTAAATTGCCTAAGACCTAAAGAGGTACTACAAACCATTATTGGAAGGACAAGGAAATCTCTCATGTGACAAAGAAGCATGTCCCAGAATTTTAAGTAGAAATCTCATATTTTCAAGAGTATAATTCAGTTTATACTTTAAAATCAATGTTATAATAGACCAGTTCAGTAGAGATTGAATCTGCATGTAAATGCATTCGTTACGTATTTCCCTTCACATGGAAACTCTGAATATATCCCAGTTTCGTAGGGGATTAAATAGGGACTCATTTTCAAATACTAGTATTTTTAACAGCTGCAGTTCTTAACAGGTTATGTCAGCATAACTGAAATAAATAAAATAATTCAGGACTCTGCAGTGTATCTGACAGAAACAGGAGCACATAAAGCTGATGTTTATGCAAAAGATTTAAGACAAAAACAAATAGTGCTACATTAAATGTTTCAAGAGAAAATGTAACTTTACCTGGGAACTGATCATACGTTGTGATGAACGAGCGATATTAGCAGGCAAGCCAAAAAAATCAGGTTTATCATCTTCTGGAAGGTTTTCAATAATATGACGATAATCCTGCATTAGAAGAAAATAATAAGCATAACTGAGGGAACTTTTTGTTTAGGTTGTGAAATGAACAGTATATTCTGAAATGAATTACACTAAGTGCACTGCATAACACAAAGATTAAAATAAATACATAACGCATGGCATGTCTTGGTAATCTTGTTTATCATTTTCTTCATTTTATTTATAAATCTTCTCTTACAGTGTTTCTGCTCTAAAAGAACAAAAAGCAATTCTGATTTACAGTGATGCTGTCAACTGAAAAGGAAAATATACTAAGCCTGTCTCAGAAAAGTAGTTACAAAACCTCTGTTGAAAGCTTAAAAGTAAGCTTATTGACAATATTAAAAAAATATTTTGGCATTTGGAATTCAAATAATCAAGCATAAAACATATAAAATGAAGAACACTCACTTCTATTTACATCTATGAAGACATCTCTCAATGCAAGTGATATTGTTAGCTAAAAATAGGTTTGCATGACCCTTGGCGATGTAGAATAGGATAAATAGTGGTTATAGTGTAATAGTGATGCTGCTCTTGTACAAAACAGGAATAGGCCTTACAGACTAAGGTAAACTAATGGTGCTGGATGTTTCTTTGATTGTGGATGTAAAGGAAAAGATATTTACTATCTGAAAATGTGGTGGCACCTTATTTCATTATATCATGTACATTTTGTCCTTTGCTTGCAGGGCCATGTCCTTAGCATGCACAATTTACTTGGACATGGCATCTCACTTTAGAGGTAACAACAGTAGCAGAACTTTACTCCAAACACAGAGGGAAGACTATGTAGTAATAGAAATTATTCCAATTAACTTAAGAAATCAAACTTAGCTCTATTAGTAGTATTCCACTAATTAAAATTACTTGCAGAAAAACATTTAAGACGTAAAAGTATAAACTCAAATAAATAATCATGTAACTATAAGAAATTTAGAGATATTAAAAGCAGAGCAGGCAAGAAGAAAGGTTCATCCATTTGACTGTATAATCTATGAGAACAGATTTCTTGGTTTTCATAGAACCATAGAATCACTGGGTTGGAAGAGACGTTTGAGATCATTGAGTCCAACCGTCCTGTCCACTGCTAAACCATATCCCTAAGCACTTGATCTACCTGTTTCTTAAATATCTCCAGGGACGGTGACTCAACCACCTCCCTAGGCAGCCTGTTCCTTCCCTCTTTATCGTATTAGCTCAGCAGATCTACAGAAAATAAATACCATATTTAAAGTAAAACAAACAAACTAACTCCAAAACTAAACAGGCAGAATCCAGATACAGGATGCCAAACAACAATGATTTATTTTAACTGGCATAACTCCATTTACACCAACTTACATTAGAGGTCTAGTATGGAGTTCAGCATTAATATATAAATGAAGCTTAATAATAGTAACGACAACAACAGTACGTGAAAAGATAGGGAGGGATTTGTTCCTTGGACTCTGTTCAATTACCTCTCATTTACACTAAAGAAATACTAAAGGAGAATCAGAATCCACATTCTCCAAATAAACTGTCATACACTCTCCATGGCATCTTAGCAGATTATGCAGGATGTTGATATGTTTTATAATGAAAGATCTCTGAAATGGAGGTATGCTTTGGATGGTAACTCTGATTTTCTTTGTGCAATTATTTCTAGAAGTAATTCTGGAAAACAAGTTATTTTAGTTTCTTTATTGGATGACAGAAGATCTATACCTACCAAAATACTGCAGGAATTGGGTAAGGAGATTGAATACGGGAAACTAGTCATCTTCTTGCCTCTAGCATTTAAATTGCCAATGACTTGTGAGTTGAAAAGCTGCTCCAAGTAGGATCGAAGAATTCTCATATCGAAGTAATTATCTACACGGCCTCCATAAATTGCATTTTCAAACAAGCCATGCACAAATTCCCACTGAAAATCTTTGGAACCTATAAATCAATTAATATTAATTTTGCACCAATGGATATCATTGCATTATAAGCATTTCATCTTGTCATTGCAGTTCTTCAGTGAAATAAAAAAAAAATACAAACACAAAATAATTAATTTGTAATTGTTTTTCTTCTATGTTACAAAATAATAAAAGTTGTAGAACAATGAGTTTGCAAATACTTGTCCTTGATAAAATTAATACTTACTGCATTTCAAAATGGAACCAGAAATATTATTTACTAGAAATATTATTTAAATGCTTTTTATTGAAGATAAACCAATTCATCGTACGCATTTAAGAAACGATGCTATTAAATCTTCAAATTTTTATATGCTCTTTCATATCACAATATCATCTGATATTATAAAATAATGTAATGTGTAAGTAATGTGTGGGTAAAAGCTTAATCAGAAAGGTACTTCCTAAAGTCCCTCTAAAAAAGGAAGCAGCAATTATTTCAATGGCAGATTTATTGGTGGCAACTGTTGTTTCCAAACGCTTCAATCATTCCTCCATAAGAAAAGTTATCCTCCCAGCAACAGTTAATGATTAGGTTAATGATTATCATTCATAGCTAATGACTCAACCCATTTACATCACCATTTGTTTCAAGGCTGTATAACTAAGGTCCAATTCCATCAGGACAAATAATCCAGAAAACTCATTGAAGTCAAAGATCATGAAGTATCTCTAAATATCAGTTCCTAACTTTACTTCGTAATGATATAAAATGCAAAGATTTTCACAAACATTACCTTTTCTGTATTAACTAATATCAAGAAATTATGTGCTACTTAATAGAACAGTCAAGTGGGCTCTATCAGTGAGTTTTCATACGAAGAGTTCATTCATATTCAATTCATACTGAGTACATTTATTCAACATAAGGAGGACCTCACAGTGGGAAGGAACGGAGACTGAAGACTTCATCTACCAGGCACTCCTGTATTTCTCAGTGAGACTGGAAAGCGTGAAGAAGCTGAGCAGAAGAGTTTTTAATACAAAGATATTATTTGTTTAACTTCCCAAAAATGGAATTATGATTCATCCTGTGTTTCTGGCTTTGCTTACTGGTGTTGAGCCTTGCAGCATAGAATCACAGAATGGTTTGAGTTGGAAGGGACATTAAAGATGTCCCAGTTCCAAACCCCCTGCCATGGCCCTCCTCAGCTTTCTTGGAGGCCCCCTTCAGGTACTGGAAGGTTGCTATAAGGTATGTAAAAGGTAATGTGAAATTTAAATACCTTCAAAAGGGCTTTTAATCAGAACAGGCCCACTCCAAACTAAACAATCATGCAAGGCAATCAATTTATTAAAATTACCACAAAAGTTTCTAATATTTTTATAAATTTTAAACAGGAACTATTTGGGAGGGTTATGCTACAAAGGTGAGAACCTTTTCTTAGGAAGTGACTTACCTTCAAAGAGATGATCTATGATGTCAAAACCAGCACGGAGATCAGATAAAGAAAATTCATAAAATTTGGTCCAACCCTATCATTAGAAGAAATCCAAAGAATTTTATTAGTCACACACTGATGACCATGAATTAAAGCAGAAACACATGGTTACTGAATACTGTATGATACTTAATTCTGAATAAGGAAAGAGATAACCTATGTTGTCTAAAGAGCATCTTTAGAAACACTCAGTAGACGTATAAAAAATATCATCTCTACCAGTGCATTTAATTTTAAATACTTACACAAACTAGAATCTGTTGAGTATGAAGAATGTAAACTCCAGATTATTTTACTTCCTAACAGCAATCACTTCAACTAAAACTTGCTGCAATCTAGATTTGCTGCAATCTAGATCCAGCACAGAATAATGATTTTATTTCTGAAAGCTTTGTTGTATCTCAGTTTCCTTTGGAGTTTCATAAACAGATCTGAACCATCACACAGTTTACACTACACTTTCATCATTTTATTCCTTAATTCATGTCACATTCCTACTGACTGAAAAATTTATGAGAAAAGCAGCTACTGCTACTATTGCAGCGAAACTGCTGACCACCATATGCGTGTTTTAATCATTCTCAGTTTGTACCTCCTTTCTGTTCTTGGTGGCAATATTCTTTATATAACATAAATGTGTAACGTGCACGTAATTATCACAAAAAACTTTCAATGTAAAGGGATAATTGTAGATAAATATTGATATTTGATACAGAAAATAGTACATTCAGATGTCAAAACTATCTCCTATCTCTGTACCTTCATATGGCTGCACCTTTGCCTATGGCTCATATTATACATTTCCAAGTATAAGCACTAATAAATAGGCTAGATTTTTATAAAGATTATTACCTGAGGAATATAATTTCTTCTTTCTTGGCATACAGCATGAAACCATGCTAAACAAAAGAGAGAATGTGCTCGAGACAAATTTCCCTTCTTATTAATTTGCTCTGGTGTCCAAGATTCATAGGTTCGCAAAAGATTCTTTTTAAGGCCTGGAGGTGCCTGCATTGAAATGAAAAACACTGTTCTAGACAGAAAAGCTGATATTTTTTTGCACTGTTTTCTTAAATTCCACCTTATGATCTATAATTTAATGAAATCACGAACAGTAGTAAATAAAACCAAAATTTTACAAGAAAAAGAACCTGCTTATAATTAATATCAAAAACCAGAATGATCTTACACTGAAAATAACTTAAACATAATGAACGAATTTGTAACCAGGGTGAACTGACAGGAGGGCTGAACTACAGTAAAAGAACGTAGTGAACGAATAGTAGTCTGTCAAAACACGTAAGCATAAGAGTAAATGTGATTTTTTCAAAACCAAGAGCCTTCTTCAGATTTTACAAGCTCAACTACCGTGCTGAGTACAGGGGCAGAATAACCCCCCTGGACCTGCTGGTCACGCCGTTTCTGATCCAAGCCAAGATGCCATTGGCCTTGTTGGCCACCTGGGCCACTGCTGGCTCATAGAATCATAGAATCATAGAATAACCAGGTTGGAAGAGACCCACCGGATCATCGAGTCCAACCATTCCTATCAAAATAGGCTCATGTTCAGTCGCTGCCAACCAACACTCCCAGGTCCTTCTCTTCTGGGCAGCTTTCTAGCCACTCTTCTCCTAGTCTGTAGCTGCACAGGGCTGTTGTGCCCCAAATGCAGGATCCGGCATTTGGCCCTGTTGAACCTCATACCATTGGTCTCAGCCCAGTGGCCCAGACTGTTCAGATCCTTTTGGAGATCCCTTTGGAGAGTCTCTCTACCCTCCAGCAGACCAACACTTCCACCCAGCTTAGTGTCATCTGCAAGAGTGTGTTCAATGCCTTCATCCAGGCCATTGATAAAGACATTGAACAGGACTGGACCCAGCACTGAGTCCTGGCGGACACTACTTGTGACCAGCCTCCAGCTGGAGTAAACTCCATTTACCACCACGCTTTGAGCCTGGTCATCCAACTAGTTTTCCACCCAGGAGAGCATTCGCCTGTCCAGGCCAGTGATAGCCAGTTCCCTAAGCAGAATGCTGTGAGAAACTGTGTCAAAGGCTTTACTGAAGTCCAAGAAGACCATATCCACAACCTTTCCCTCATCCAGTAAGCGGGTCACCTTGTCCTAGAAGGCTATCAAGTTAGTTTGGCAGGACCTGCTAATCGTGAACCCATGTTGACTGGGCCTGATCACCCAAATTGCAAAATACTGTAGTCAATTGATGATTCCTGTTTAAAATACCTCCATTTTGATTGATAAAGTTATGGGACATAATCTTATTAGTCAAATTACCACAAATGAAAAAGTAACAAAAGGATTTAGAATGTTGCATCAGTGCAAAGTTCCAGTTATTCCAACAATGGTGAGAACAGTAACTTCATGAAGCCACACAAGAAGAAATACAAAAATCCTACACAATTCTGTAGTTTCTGTACCATTGAAGACCTCAATATAAGCACACCCATTATGTAAATAATCCTCATTATCTTAACTTTATTCTATCTACACATACAGTTTACTTTACATCCAAGATCATTCATTGTAAACATGTAATAAAAGCTTTGCAAATAGAACTTACTTCGTAAGTTATTTTCAGACTTGATTGAAGCAAAATTGGAGTGAATTTTGGATGAACTTCAGTAGTAAGCCAAAGGCGAAAGTTTGGTTGTGGCTGCAATGTATTCAGTTCCTATCAAAGAGATGTTATAAATTGAGGTGAATTTTGTGTTGGGTATTCTTTTATAATATACAGAACGGTAGTTACAAAATTGTAACATCCTAAATTAGAAAATTTGGCTCATCTAAAAAAATATTCAGTGGTTTTTACATGTAAGGGTATTCCAAGGTTCAAGATGTGTTATCTTCCTACATTCTATGTACTTGCTGTACCTTGAATACTGTGTTCAGTTTTGGGTCCCTCACTAAAAGAAGGACACTGAAGCGCTGGAGCACATCCAGAGAAGGGCAATGAAGCTGGGGAAGGTTCTGGAGCAGAAGTCTTATGAGAGGCAGCTGAGGGACCTGGGGTTGTTTACTCTGGAGGAGAGGAGGCTGAAAAGAGACCTTATCACTGTCTACAACTCCCTGAAGCAGGTGTTGGCCTCTTCTGCCAAGTAACAAGTGATAGGACTAGAGGAAATGGCTGCAGGTTGCTCCTGGAGAGGTTTACATAGGGTATTAGGAAAAAATTCTTCATGGGAAGGGCTGTTAACCACAGGAACAAGCTCCCTAGGGAAGTGGTTGAGTCACCATTCCTGGAGGTATTCAAAAGACATGTAGGTGTGGCACTGAGGGGCATGGTTTAGTGATAAACTTAGCAACTTGCCAGTTGGACTTGATGATCTTAAAGGTCTGTTCCAACCTAAGGATTCTATGATGCTAGCACCTCCCCTCCAAATCCTAAATTCGGAGAATAAATATATGCTATTTCTTTACTTCTTTTCAGTGAAAAAACACTGGAAGGCTACATCGCAAAAGACAAAGACTTGGAATATGGCTGAATATCAACATCAAAAGACTCAAAGACTTTCAAAAATCATATAGCTACATTAATTTCTTATTTTTCAAGTGTTGTACGCACACTTCACGTATCATGATTCATAGAAAATCAAAGATAGGAAAATGGAATTCTGAGAAAAGAAATATTGTCAAGTGTCAAATATAAAGTCTTCACAAAAATATTTAATTACTGAATGTATGAAAACATACTGCAGGTGCTTTATGTGGATCTGAAAGAGAAATATTTTTCACTGAAGATTTCAAAGTTGTTTGATAATTGACTTGAAAACAATGTCAACAGTTTTGTGTATGTTTCGTGTCAGAAGTACAGCTCAAAAAGAATCTTAACAGTTTTTTGAACAATCTTTTCATTTTGATAATCTCTATAACACAACCAGAATCATTTTGGTTACAGTATTTTTAGTAAAGAAGAGAATCCTGCCAACCCAGTTGTTCTGCTCTTCGTGCAAAATGACAACTATATCTGGTACTTAGAATGACAGAATTGTTGAGGATGGAAGGAACCTCTGGAAATTGTCTAGTCCAACCCTTTGCTCAGAGTTACAGCAGGTTGCCCAGAACTGTACCCAGTCAAGTTTTCAGTATCTCCAAAGACAGAGACACCATCAACACTGGACAATTTGTTCCACTGTTTGACTAACCTCATAGTAAAAACGTTTTGGCTTATGTTTAAATGGGAGTTCCTGTATTTCCGTTTGTGCCCATAGCCTCTTGTCCTGTCACACGACACCACGGAGAAGAGTCTGGAGCTGTCTCCTTTGCTCCTTCTCCTCAGCCAATACATAGTAAATAATGATTCCTGCTGAGGCTTCTCTTCCCCAGGCTGAACAGTCGCAGTTCTCTTGGTCTTTCCTGGTATAACACAAACTACAGACCCTTCATCACCTTTGTGGTCCTTTACTGGTCTGGCTCCAGTAGGCTTATACCTATATATGCCTGGTATAGTGGGTAACCCAGCAATGGACACACCAAAACATGTCTCAGCAGGGCTGAATTTCACAAGGTTCTCATCAGCCTACTTCTCAGCCCACCCAAGTCCTTCTGAATGGAAGTTTTACACCATTTCTACTTGCGAAGGATGCACTCTGTCCCATTATTCACACCATTAATTAAGATGTTAAAAAATGCTGATCACCTTATCAATGCCTGGAACACACAACTGATGACTGGCCCCCACCTGGATTTTTTGCTACCAACAACAACCATTTGAGCCATGTAATTAGGCCAGTTTTCAATCCACCTCACCACGGTACAATCAATCAGGTCTGTATTTCCTCAGCTTATCTACGAGGATGTTATAGGGGACAGACTAAGACAAGAAAATGACCCACAACCTTGGAAGTAGGAGATATAAGAAAAGAAAACAAGGGAATTTCTATGCTGGTTCAAGTGAAATCATCTGCAGCATGCATCCTCTGATACATCATGTTTGGCTAGAAAACAGCTATGGGCACTTCGCTGTAAGCTGTGAAGGTGTCATCTTCATATTGATAATGTTCACATTGACCAGAAGACATATTTCATCTTCTCAAATGGAAAGACTGTGAGAACTGTATTTATGTGCCTGGATGGAACTGAAATATAAACAGGCAGATAGGATAAAAGGATACCCAAACAGATGAACAACACAGCCTCACACACTCTAATGGTATGCAAAACAGACAAGGTGATGTGTTGAGTCAAATACCAGCAAATCTCAGTTTATATTAAACTCAGCAGGAAGTTTAACACATTCAATGTCATGTTCCTGTGGAAAGAATATGAAAATTTGGATACATTTCTATATTTGAATACTTACAAGAACTGAAACGTTATAAAGAGTAAAAGGCTTACAAACACTGTTGATAGACATTGCCCACCTTTCTTTTGTTTGAGCTAGTTCATTTTATAGATTTCCCAGCTATACACATCTAAAGGCACTTTCATTAAGTTAGTAACTTAATGATTTTTCATGCCATAAATGTGTGTCTCTAGAAAACATTAGACAATTCAATTTCAAATTAGCAAAAACCTCTCAATGACACACAAGCTATACTTAACATAAAGAACTACTAAAACAAACGAGCTAGAACTGGGGAATAAGTATAAGCATACATAGATTCAGAGTCAGAGTTTGAAAACACAGGCAGTATCCCATAAGGTACCAGAAGTCCTAACAGGAGCATTTGTTCACTTATTGTGGCAGAAATACTCTATATTGTATAAAAATTAAAGTGCTCACAGAAAGGAAGGAGCGGCTTAGATCTGAAGCTTTTAACCTTATGACTGAGAAAACTGCAAAGGTTTATTTTCAAATAGTGGGAATTTTAAACATCACCATGGAACTGTATAAAATGCTTCAGAAACGTTGCATGCTCATTTTTCTGATTTCCAATACATTCGTTTTCAGTTACCCTCACCTTTTCCAATACAGGAAGCCAAGATGTAACGAGATGCAGGTTCTTTAAACACAGCCACTCTCCATTGCGTGCACATTCTTTTAACGTTTGAATAGCCAGGTCAGCTTGGCCTTGGCCCATTGCAATCTGAAATGACAGACACAGTTGTATCAGGAACTGATCAATACCTCATTTATCAGCTAAATTCATAATTGCGTTTCCAAGTTGGAGTGCAAATGTTAAGGAGAAGGTGTGCTAAAGATAACTTGAATTTTCTCTAATGTGACAGGCTACGGATGAAGGGATAAGATTAAGGAACACATAGTTTTTTCTTTGTGACGTATCTAACCACAGTTTCTTAAGAGACAACAGTACCTTCTCTTTATACAGAAAAAACATCACTTGGTGACGATGATGGTATTCCTAGGGAACTCAAAAAGTAATTTAAGTATCAGTGACTAAACAGTATTACTACAGAATTGCCAATACAATAAAAACAAGAGATGAATGAGAACAAATTTTCTTTTGACTGTAAGTTAGGAGTACTTCCTTCAAAGAGAAACACTCAATTTCACATTAAAATTAGTGAAAAACTAAGACTGCTCTCTTTCCAACCGAGAAATATAAATAGCTAAACAGACTTCTCATTTTTTATAGCACCACGTTGCCACTAAAATAGTCGTGGAATCATAGAACGGTTTGAGTTGGAAAAGACTTTAAACACCATCCAGTTGGATGTATTTGGATCTTCAAATGGAAACACAAAGATCCAAAACTGAATTTTCATATAAATTAATGCAAACTGAAAACAAATAAATTACTAGTTCTGTGGCACAATTACTGCAACAATTGGTGTTTTATTATCTGTGGAGCACACTTACCTTAGTTCTCCCTTAGAATCCAATTGGAAACTATACATAACCAAAAACCCCGAACAAAACAAGTTGGAAAAAAGTGGTCTAAGCCAATCTGAAAAGTCTTGCCCTGGCATTGATGCTACATCAAAATGGAACTATTGTGATGATTATAATTATCATCAAATATTTCTTAAGAGGAAATCCATCCTATCTTTTTATCCTAAAACTGTACTGAATCAAAGAAACTTAGCCTTATCTTTATATGATGATACAGAGACATCTTCTGCCTAAATAAAACTGGGTATAATATCTTGAAATAAAGTAAAATAGCCAGAAGACGGTAACTGAAAGTCACCAGACCGTACGGTAGTACATCACACTGTTCTTCATCCCACATGAGAAATTATTCAACAGAGAAGAAACATCTGATCTTCTGTTTTATTCAAATTGCGTGAGAAAGTGCAGGAAAAAATAACAACAACAAAATATTCTCATTAGAAGGAAATCTTTCAGAGGATTTAGCTTTGAGTACCTGAAGGGGGGGCTACAAGAAAGCTGGGAAGGGACTGTTCACAAAGGCTTGTAGTGATAGGATGCGGGGCAGTGACTAAAAACTGGAGAGGGGTAGATTTAGACGTAAGGAGGAATTTCTTCCTGCTGAGAGTGGTGAGACACTGGCACAGGTTGCCCAGGAAAGTTGCAGCTGCCCCATCCCTGGAGGTGTTCAGGGCCAGGTTGGATGGGGCCTTGGGCAACCTGATCTGGTGGGAGGTGTCCCTGCCCATGGCAGGTGGTTTGGAATTGGATGATCTTTAAGGTCCCTTCCAACCCAAACTATTCTATGATTCTTAACCACATAACATACTGTGATACATTTTTAAAGTCTGGCATGGAAAGGATACTTAGAGATAAACATAAAAATCCATGTTGCAGAATAAGAAATACGCATTCTGAAACATTCACAGTCAGACAAGCTGGAAATATCTAAATCTTAACAATTTGATGTGAAAAATGGATTACATCAGTGCACATTCCAGGAAAGGAACAATTTCAAGGACTATTTAAAAGCAACATTAAACTTGACATCTTCCATTTCTATGATAAGCTGTGAATATTTCAAATAACAGTAAGAAATAACATTTTACAGAAAAGTATAAAACATATTGGTAGAGTGTATTAGGGAACCATTTGTATCATAGAATAATTTAAGTCAGGATGAATCCAGGAACTGAGGACTTTGTTCAGTAGACTCTTGGGAACCTCCAAGGATGGCAACTGCACCAGGAAATCTGTCTGACTGTTCTCATGGTGAAAAAGTTCCTCTTTACATCCAGTCATAACCTACCTTGTTACCATTTACATCCATTTACACCATGCCTGATTGCAAAGAGTCTGCATCAATTTTGTCAGTGACTTTCTTGTAGGCATTGAAAAGCTGTTATTAGGTTATTAGACTTCTCTGCTGGCAGAGCACAGTGCTGCATCATGTCCAGCTTGTTGTCTACTAAAACTCTCCAGTTCTTTTCAGCAGAGCTCCTGCCCAGCCAGTCAAACTATCACCTGCATCACTGCAAGGGTTTCTTCTTTCCCAGGGGCAGGACTTTGAAGTTCTTGAGTTCTATAAGGTTCCTCTCAGCCAAGGAGTGTTCTGAGCCCATTGCTTGGTGGGGCAAGGCTTACAGTGATAACACACACGGAAAAGGTTGAGGTACTCAATGCCCTTTTAGTCTGAAGTTTTAGGCCTCCAAACCCACAAGCAGGAGTGAAGCAATACCCACAGTAGAGGCGGAGAGATTTAGGACTTTACTTGTAAAATTTCTCAAAATACTTTACAGAATTTCACAAGCAATGAACATCTGATTTATTTTTTCTGCTGAAGAAAGAAATGACCAAGTCTTATAAGCAGAAGAAATCATGAAGTATAGTTTTCAGTGGGTCTCTCTTCTCCAACTCATTTTGCCAATGGAATCAGAAGTTAGTGGCGAGGTAGGTGGGAAAAACAAATGAAGAGACACCAAACCATGCTTTTGCATACTATCTTCCTTAAATACCACAGTAAAACAGATAGTACTGCTGTAAAATTTTACACATAGCTGGTTTTAATCAGTATTCTTATCTAAGACTGACCTGATGGTAAAACTCAGTACTCCTTTCAACACCAGCAAGTTCTTGCAGCTCTTGAGAAGGATCAGCACCAGGAGAAATAATTATCAAGATGGGCTCAATTTCCAGAGTCTCTTTATACAGGCGTTTCAAATTCAAAGGTGATGGTGATAATTCTTTTATGCCTGTAATTAGAATTAGAATTATTATGGCAATAAAGTGACTAAACAGGACAGAGTGCTTCATTAACCACTTCAGAGGTTCTCTGGCTGTCAGAGTTCTGCTCAATGAAGACCATAAAGCTAGTCCTACAATGAGAAAAAAATCATTATAATATGCCAGTATAAGGCACCCTATATTGATAAGAAAAAAAGACCAAGATTGTGCTTGGACTTCCAGCTTGACAAACAGAAGCTGTGGTCTTTATTTAGAGTGTAGCCTTCAAGGAAGCATACAAAAAGAGAAGAGTTGGAATGGAAGAATATGAGAAGCTATGATATCTGCTAAAACTAACTGCAGTGTGTATGTGCGCATGCAAAATTTCTCTCCTGTATTATCTGGATAGCCTTGATTATTAGACTTTGACTTCACACAGTTCTTGGCACTACAATTATTTTAGGCTATTACATGCTTTAATATGCAACTTATATGTTTAGAATGTTGGCCTATATGCAAGGCATAAACACATGAGCCCAAAGCTCATATTAGTGTATCATAAACAGCGTTAAGCATATATTTTCAATGCATCTTCACCTTAAATAGTGAAGTGTTAGGTGCAATGAGAAATCACAACATAAAGGAAGACAGAAAAGACTAAATCAGCAACAACTATGCCACGCTTACTAAAAGACACAGTGCATATGACTGATGAGAAGCTTGACATGAGCCAGCAACGCGCGCTCACAGCCCAGGAGGACAACTGTATCATGAACTGCATCAAAAGATGTGTGGCCAGCAGGTCTTGGGAGGGGATTCTGTCTCTCTATTCCTCTCTTGTGAGACCTCACCTGGAGTATTGTGTCCAGTTCTGGACTTTTTAAAAAGGTATGGAGTGACAAACTAGGGGGAATGGCTATAAATTGGAGAGAGGCAGATTTAGACTAGACATAAGGAGAAATTTATTCATGATGAGAATGGTGAAGCACTGGCACAGGTTGCCCAGGGAAGTTGCGGCTGCCCCATCCCTGGAGGTTTTGAAGGTCAGGTAGGATGGAGCGTTGAGCAGCCTGGTCTGGCAGGGGGGTTGGAACTGGATGATCTTCAAGGTCCCTTCTAACCCAAACCATTCTATGACATTTCTTTGAGGGCAAAGTCTGTTTTTGGCCTTGAGCTATTATCACCATACAGAACAACACCATATAATTGGAATATAACAAGTCAGTTTGGCAAAGGTAAGTATGAGGTCTGGGTTCTCTGCATGCACCTGAGACTCTAATGGATGTGACTAAACAGATAAAATCACTATCAATCAACATGCTTCAAAAAAATTAGTTGAACGAAACTAGTATTGGAAAATATTTTCATTTACATTCATCACACATGCAGAGGAAATATAAGCAGAGATGAATATACAAACTGAGGCCACAAGGTAATTGATATGGGCAGCTCCCTTGATGAGTTTTGCTGCTTACTGCCAATAAGCCCTAAATCCTAGAAGATCCATAAAATGACACTGAAATAAAGCAGGGCTGTTCATCACTGGACTGAACCATGCTCAGTGAGGGAGACTCTTCAGGGGACTCCGAACTGTAAGAACCTCAGAAATGTCTGACAAACATCTGCAAGTTGTTTCGAAATGAATCCTGTTAGGAGGACGGGCTGAGAGAGCTGGGGTTGTTCAGACTGGAGAAGAGAGGGCTCCAGAGAAACCTTAGAGCAGCCATCCAGTACGTGAACGGGGCTACTAGAAGGCTGGGGAGGGGCTTTTTACAAGGGCTTTGAGCAACAGGACAAGGGAGAATGGCTTTAAATCAGAAGGGGGAAGATTTAGATTAGATGTTAGGAAGAAATTCTTCACAATGAGGGTGGTGAGGCACTGGCACAGGTTGCCCAGGGAAGTTCTAGCTGCCCCATCCGTGGAGGTGTTGAAGACCAGGTAGGATGGAGAGTTGAGCAGCCTGGTCTGGTGGGAGGTGTCCCTGGCCAGTGCAGGGGGGTTGGAACTCAATGATCTTTAAGGCCCCTTCCAACCCAAACCATTCTATGATTGGCCAAATTCGGATGTATTTTCAGAAGGCCTGAAAATAGTTTACACTTCGAATGAAAGCTACCCAGCACTCTAGCTTTCTAGTCGCTCCACTGAGTTTATATATTAACATTTTTCACAAATACAAGTTACTCCAGATTTAACATTCACTTCACTGACATAATAAGTGGAAATAGCTACTGGTGGAGAGAAAAGAAATAAAGAAAACAGGCAAAATGAAACAGAAAAAAATGAAACTTGATCAATAACTAGAGATTGGTTTGTGAGTTTCTTTTCAACTACAGTCATAATTCAAGGTATCTGAGTCAATCTAACCAATAAAAAAAATACTTCAGGATGTAGAGCACGATAGCATTCTCTGGGGTAAGAATGTTTTTTTTTAGCTAGGTTTTATAAAGGAGTACTTACAAAGCTTATGCTTATTATGAGGAAATCATAGAATCATAGAATCACTAGGTTGGAAAAGACCTCTGAGATCGCCAAGTCCAACCATTCCTATGTGCCTCTAAACCATATCCTTAAGTATCTCATCTACCCGTTTTTTAAACACCTCCAGGGATGGTGACTCCACCACCTCCCTGGGCAGCCTCTGCCAGTGCCTGATGACCCTTTCAGTGAAACATTTTTTCCTAATGTCCAACCAGAACCTCCCCTGGCACAGCTTGAGCCCATATCCCCTTGTCCTATCGCCTGTCACTTGGGAGAAGAGACCAGCACCCACCTCTCTACAACCTCCTTTCAGGCAGTTGTAGACAGTGACAAGGTTTCCCTCCAGCCTCCTCTTCTCCAGGTTGAAAAACCCAAGCTCCCTCAGCCAGCCCTTCACCTGCTTTGTTGCTCTTCTCTGGACATGCTCCTCAAAATCTGTCTTGTAGTGAGGAGCCCAAAACTAAACACATCAAAGGTTTATTTTGGTGGATGAGGACCACAAAAAGTGGTATCTTTGATGTGTTCTGATATTTGGGCTAAAAAACACTGTCCTGCACCTTTAGCAAGTTTCATTTTATCATATCCCTTTCTACTGAGTTGTATTCACTGTAACTATATTTCGCAGCTGAAGTACCAAAATATAAGTATTTCCATATTAATTTAATATAAATACTAAAACATTACATAAAGCATTTTTAGAACTTAATCACTAGCCACATGTGCAATAAAGACATATTCAGAATGTTAGTATGAAATTTTATACCAAAATTTGATTAAAAATAAGGTTTGGGAAAGCTAAATTCTGAGTTTCATTAACTTTTATTTCAGTGAAGGAAATAATTTTGAAAATCCTCACTACTCTTTCAAATCCTTTGAAAGATACAGGACTAGAAATATCTGTTGATGTCAATAGGCAACAAGAATATAAAAAACAAATGGAGATCCTGCTGTCATCCCCGATTAACATTATGGGATGGACATCATGCAATGCTGCAGATATTTGTCACTATATGGTAATGCAGAACAGATGTACCAGGTCATATAAGGCAAATCCACTGGGTCTTTTAAGTGATGTGTTATTATTTCCAGTTGAGAAACCCTGGAGACATAAAACACTGGTCACTACAAAAGGTTTCACTATACGGTTGTGATGTTCTTCTACTTTTGTCTTGATATTTACTGTCACTGACAAAGACAGCAACATTTTAGGCAGATTTCTCTTCACCTGCTCAACCATTCTGAAGTTTCTGTTCTTAAGACTGCTTTGCTGCTACAAACAGGTGCATGGAACGCATCTACAACCAAGATAAACCACATACTGTTGGCTGTATTATTATTTTTAGCAGTGCGAGCAGAAGGCAAACACACACACACAAATAGCGGTGGCTGTCCCATCCCTGGAGGTGTTAAAAGCCAGGCTGGATGGGGCCTTGGGTAACCTGATCAAGTGGGATGTCCCTGCCCATGGCAGGAGGGTTGGAACTAGATGATCTTTAAGGTCCGTTCCAGCCCTAACTATTCTATGATTCTATGATTCTAAATATTGAATGGTAGGGAAACACCCTGGTGAAAAATAAACTTACCTAAGGTTTTACACGCAAAAAGAGCCATGGCACTCTGCAGCCTGTCTGGTCGGACAGCTTGGACCACAAGTACCTTAAAATAAAGTATATGCAGGAAACATGAGCTTATAAAAGTATACTGCGACAATTTACAAAGAAAGACTCTTCTAAGAAGGCTGAATTTTTCAGAACAAAGTTGCAGAATTTCTCTTCAGAACAAAGTTGTTTCCCCTGAATTTATATAGCTATCTGATCATTCCTTTCCTAGATAAACTACTGTAATTGTTCTTTTCTAAGTTGCTTGTCCTGTTCATAGAATCAGAAGACAGATCCACATCTCATGGCCATTTGTAAACTGGAACATTTTCTACTATGTTTTAGAAAATAGGTAGCTATGTGTGTAGCTGGAACGACCGAAAGCAAACTTAGCTTTACACAGGCAATCAAAATTCTACACAAGTATTAGGGTAGTAACCTGATTGGAATACTGATGCTTCTGATTTCAGTGGAGAAATATTGCAAAATAATCAGTTTTCAAAGAGTTTCTTTGTTTAAGCACACCTTTAGAGAATTATATTTAACTTCTTCTTCTGACTTCCAAATCTCCTACTTTCCAGATGCTTCTACACTTCTTCTAAAGTCTACAGCAAATCAACAGCTAATCACTTCTTGTACAAATTCAATTAGTAGTTTCCCTGCCAGCTCCCTCTTTTTCAGTTAACTTCCTGGAAATGTTCAGTGCAAGCAACTAATGCAACTTCAGCAGAAATTCTTTGTTATCACCACCCCTTCTCCTACCCCCTTAGTTGCAGAGCTGTAAACCACAATTCTGAACTTAATATCCCATTCCAGCTTCCAAGTCTAGAATATCTGTTGTTAGTTTGGAGGAAAAAAATAATTTAATAATTTAATTAAATTTTTCATTAAATTTTTAGAAAATACTGCTTTTTAAGCTTGAGATGACATTACATCCTACTGTACTATTTTTAAGTTTAACATACATCTAACCAGGTAGTTTCAGTATACTTAGATATGCAATATGCTGATCATTCCAGATTTATTTTCCTATAAATGTAGGGGGTTTTATGACAACACATTGCACAGGTAAGAATTGCTGTTCCGAATTTCATCAAATCAAACGTGACTCAAATTCCTTTCCCAAATGGTTTATTCTTAAAATTCCATGCATGCTATTTCAGAAGTTCTCCTTCTCCACAAAAACTCCAAATTGAGAGTCCCTAAGAGACAACCATCATGAAACTACATTGTCTTATACTCCATCTCTTCTTTGATAGGCCTTCATTTTATCTGAAGTGACTTCAAATGAAAAATCATTGCACCATTTGAAAACAAGTAATGACATCCTTACTTCCATAAAAAAAATTACATTTTTCTCTTTCAGAGGAGAAGGAACCTCGGGTAGAGGAAGGAACTCACCTCTCCAACATTCTTGGTGAGTCTTTCAATCACCAAGCTTTCAGAAAGAGGAGTATTTCATGATTACTATCCTAAAAAGCAGTGGCTGCTACTGCGATTTGTGGGTTTTCAGTTAGATGTATGAGCTTACACATTTAATGACGAACCAAATTATTGATGTTCAACAAGCTTACAAGTCCCACAGTAACAAAGCAAACATGAAAGAATTTTAATACCTATTCATAAAACTGATTCAGTGAACACAAATAAAGAGCTTGTTACCTTTCAGGGTATGCTCAGTTGCAGTCAATATGTCAACACAAAAAAGACTCAGGTAAGAGGGAACTAAACATGTATAACAGAAAAAAAAAATCCTCGGACTAAAAAAACTAGTTAAGCTGTAAGACAACGTACATACTGTCACCATTTCTAACACAATGAGGCCTGAAGCCTAAATTCCCAAGAATTAGAAATATGAGTTCAACACTTATTTCCAGCGCTGAACTCATATTTTTTAAAAAATATTTTAATATGAAAAGATTACCTGCTGAAATAAAGAAATCCTTTTTACAATAGTAGATGGGAAGTCTTGTTCGCATACAGAGCTCTGAGAAAAAGTGCGCCACAGACCCTCATCTTCAAAGCAAAGTGTCTGATAGAGACCTGGGAGAGAAATCTACAAAACAAATAATGCGGATTTAATAACAAAAAAGAGGGGTCATTTGGACATTGTGTATTTTAATTAATTCCCAAATCCCCCTATGACTCTAAACCGGTTAATACTTGTGCTATCACATAACTCAGTTCCATTTTATCCTTCGAGTTCAACAAGAGAAGTGTAGGTTTTAAAATTAACCACTTGTTTACCTATTCTCTGGAAATGTTAGATCTGCTCTATATTTGCCCTATGCTTTTGTTTTTAAACTTGTGGGTTGTTTTTAAGCTTTGGGCTCTACCCAGTAGTAGTTCTTTCCTTTAATCACAACGAGGTTATTTTCAGAATCATAGAACAGTTTGTGTTGGAAGGGACCTTAAAGATCATCCAGTTCCAACACCCCTGTCAAAGGCAGAGACACCTCCCACTAGACCAGGCTGTTCAACTCTCCACCCTACCTGACCTTCAACACCTCCAGGGATGGGGCAGCCACAACTTCCCTGGACAACCTGTGCCAGTGCCTCACCACTCTCATGGTGAAGGAATTCCTCCTTATGTCTAGTCAGTGCACCCAGTTACTCACTTTCTGTTTATTTGTGTGGTTTTTTGTTTAAACCCTTAGCAATCATGATTGCCAAACCTTTACTGTAACTGTGGCTGAACCACAGTGAAAAGAAATGAAAAATAATAAACTCTGGATATAGCAGCAAAAGCTCTTGCTGAAGACCAATCAAGGTTTTCCTTCCTGCTGCTGAGATACACACAGGAGGAGAGCCTACGACAGAATTTCAAGGTCTAGCATTTTCATTTAGTTCCCTTCAGGATCATAATACTTCAAAGCAAGAATGTGCTTTTGTTTCAGTCTGAAATTACTTGATCTGAGCCATAACAAACTCTGAAATACCTCTGAAGTCAAGCATGGAAATCTAGTAAGTAGAGTAGACATAAAGACTAGGCATAAGAAGGAATTTCTTCACGATGAGAGTGGTGAAGCACTGGCACAGGTTGTCCAGGGAAGTTGTGGCTGCCCCATCCCTGGAGTTGTTCAAGGCCAGGCTGGATGGGGCCTGACCTAGTGAGAGGTTTCCCTGCCCATGGCAGGGGGGTTGGAACTAGATGATTTTTAAGGTCCCTTCCAACCCAAACTATTCTATGATTCTATGATTCTAAGTAGAAAACTAGTTTCCCAGTTAACAGTTTGTGGGTTTCAATATCATATGAAGTCGATGGTGCAAGTCCCTACCTAAGGGAAAAGTTCAACTTAAATATTCTTCACAATTTTTCCTAAGTATATTTTACTGTCTGTAGAAATTGTAGCACCTTGGGTAGGTGTACAGCGTTTTCTAATCTCAGTGAGATCATGGGGTCATTCACCTGCACTGAAATTCATCGTTAGATGGGGCAGAGATGTACATTGAAAAGCTCAGATATATGAGATGAAATTTAAGAACAAAAAACCAGCTTTGTTTTCAAGTGGTTATATATAAAGACATGGTTTCTCGAAGAGAGAATAGACAGTTTAAAATAAAAAAAAAATATGTCCATCTGACAAACATATATTTGAGTATTCAAGTCCAACTTATTATTTGTGAAAATGAAGGCTTTTTAAGTTGAATTCAACCCACCACGTGATGTATACCTTCAAAGATGCTACTGCCCAGGCTCGGTCTTGTTCTATCCAAGAGGGAAGCTGGTCACGAATACTTCTTTGCGAATCCTTTGTGAAGCAAGTTACATTACACGCATAAGGTACACAAATTTTTGTGAAATACTATGTTCGGTAAGAAGATTGTGAAACTCATGCTTTAAATAAAAACAGCATTCACAGCAGGAAACTTTCCGTGGTCTTTTGCTAAGTTCAACAATGGCATAACAAAAGAAAAGCTACTAATAATGATCCAAATTTCAGATCTACTGGTTGCATTACCATTTGCTTTACGACTTGAGCCTGAAAATGTTTTATCAGTTAGAATATCTATACAACGAATTCAACTCTAAAGAGTTTTCTTTTCCATTACAAACAACTGACCCAAATGACTGGGTATCTGCATACGAACTCTGAGCAACTGTCTTCAAACAAATAACTCCTTTGCATGTATTCACAGTCACGAAAAAGATGGTTCTCCACACACAGGGAAATTCTGGGGTAATTCACTAGGCAAAGCATCACTTCTGGGTATCTCTGCACTGGTAAAGTTTGACAACAACTCTATTTATCTGCTTCTTTGATGCTGGGGGTGGAGGAAATTAAGTTTGAACACCATAGGTTAAGCTTCAGTGCAGTCTCTGTATTCACTGTATCATTTTGTATAAAAAATCTTACAGTAGCCATTAACCAGCCTAACAGTCTCCATATGGGAATCTATTTGGATGTCTCAACCACTGAGTAACTTCAAGAGTTGTCTTAAACGTGCAGCAGAAAAAGGAAAGCTTTCTTGTGAAAGAATTTCTCAGCCATGAGTTATGAACTCTGTGAAGGAATAATAGTAGGAAACTCAAAAGCAGGTGTAGGAATAAACTTGAGATGGGTTGGCACTATACATTTCAGCTAGAACTGAGGTTGAATCCAAAATCAACGGGTTCTGTATTAGGTGGGGTAGAGGTACAACTGGTGTTAAATTTCATTATACAATCAGATCTCACATAGCCTGAAAAAAACCTAGGGCAAAAAAAAGTACTAAACCACCATCAAGTTCACTGACATTTAGTTGAAGTATAAGGACTCCACAGAGATGAAGACGGATTTCTATATTCAAACTGAAATGCAAAATCTGTAGAGTCACCCATTGGTTAGAGAAAGTCGGAATTTACAGATCTTTTTAGCAACCAGTTGCCTAAGTAAGAAAACTCGAGTAATACTTTGTGTTTTAAGTGACTTGCTTCTACTGCCAGCATGCATGTGAACACAATTGGTGTCATGGATATTCTAAAAACAAGGTACTTAAAGCTAGTCATTTTCTTGTACCATTGGATATATGAGATACCCTGACAGATATCTAAACAAAGCTAAAGTAGTTTTGTACTATAAAAAACTACACCTAAACCTGATAGATATGAGCTACCCTGACTGAAAGAGGAGATTATCAAAAGAAGAGGCAAAGACTGTGCTCATGGTTCCTAAAAACACCTTTGAAAACCTTTGGCACAATATTTGGTTCAAAGAAGGGTGATAATGGGGAAGAAAGCTTAGCTTTTTTCTCTACCTTTCTCTACTGGAAGGTTATTTTGAAAGTGTGAAGACTCAATAGAATTGAGGGCACTTAGTAAACTAACATTATGATTGGCCAGGTATGCAACACAAGCTTTTTAAGCTAGCTCTGTCACCTAGGAAAATATATAAACGCACCTCCAGGTGCAGAACTCTGAGTCTCAGGGAAAAAGCATGTCAAAATTAGCGAAGTGTGTGGCCAATTCCATCGATCCATACAAAAACTAAAACTCATCTATGATACCAGGAGGAAGAGGGATTCAGAGACACTGATTTTAGTTACAGAAGAGGGCTTAAAACCCTCTTATACAACTGAAAGAAACAAATGGTAATCCTGGCAACAGGAAAAAAAAGATTAAAAAAGGCAACAAAGGCAAAAAAAAGTTATGCAAATTAGAAAATGCCATGTTAAAATTCAACAAGTTTTAAATATTTTATATTACTATGTAAGAAGTTATTTGTTCCCTGAATTTATGAATGCAATTAAATAAACAATATAGTAAGAATACAACTTTAACTTTTCAGGATTTAAGTAAAAAGTCCTTATTCCCAAATAGACAAATGAATGCAGCTTACTGATTTTCTTATGGTATCTCCAATGATCACACCTGTAAAAGTCTCCCATTCCTACGGGGAATAAATGAACAACACAGATAAGTAACAAGACATCTTTAAGAATAAAGATTAAAATACAGTAGCATAGAGGCAAAAAAAGGAAGATTAATTTAATTAAAGCCCAGATTCTGAAAGAGTTGTAGGATATACTCAAGAAAATACTACTAGAAGATTTTTGATAGGAATGGTTGGACTCGATGATCCGGTGGGTCTCTTCCAACCTGGTTATTCTATGATTCTATGACTCTATGATTCTAAAATTCAAGCTAATAGAGTAGTGGTCTATATCAAAAGGAAACAAAAGGAGAAGCCCTCTCCTGTCTCAGCACCCATAGCTCCCACTCAGCTTGTGTAACTAGAGACTAGCAAGAACTAACATCCATGGCTGGAAAGGACACACAGACAGCCTGAAAGGGCACCATCAGCCAACACAGAAACAATAAGTACAGAACCAATGTTTCAACAGTTTTTCATGTTATGGTATTCCAAAGCAGTTATTAGACCAGCAGGAATACTTAAAGATAATGGATTTGTGTTATGAATATTTTGGTTGCATTAAAAAAAAAAAAAAGAAAGGGAAATGTAAGGTGAATTTATGTATGACTAAAGGTGTTAAGACTTGGTATTTGTATCAAAGAAGACAACCTTTAAGCATTTTAAAACAGATTATGTAAGCGTTTTAAAACATATGGCATAATCCTATATTTGGAGGTGGCAAGAAAAACATCTTCAAGAGTATCGGAATTTTACATAGTATCTGTGATTCTATGATTCTATGATAAACATAATTTAATTGTTGAAATAACGTTCAAAATTTAAAAGTCTGAAAGAGAGCCCAGCATAGCTTTTTGCACCTATTAATCTACTTCAGTCTTGAAACAACTCTCTCTTTCAACTGCAAATTGACGTTCTTCTCCCAGTTACAAAGAAAATGTTTGTGCAGAGAAATACATAAAGGCACCCTGGTTTTAAAACCAGAAATCATGTCATATTTTTATGAAGAAAAGCGGAAGTATAATGTGTAGAGACAAGTAAATCTGCCTCCAAAAAATTACACATATTGATTCAGAAAGAGCACGTCTCTACTAAGAGCCAAGACATTTTATAGTACAACCTTGAAGTTGTACTGTAAATTTCTCATTACCATACAAAAAATTCATAAGTGTAGAAGGCTGAACTCTTTGGGGACAGGGACTTAGAACAATAAATTCTCCAGTAACATAATAAGCAACTTCTAGTCTCATCAGATTAAAAGCTTTAAAAGAAATAACTTTAAAAGGATAACTACTTTGGCTTCATTTTCCTCAATAGATACTTGCACCAGCACTCTTCTCTCCACAATTTAATTAAAATAACTTGTACCTTTCAGAGAAGTAAGAAAATTATTGGTATTATTTGCCTGTTTTGATTCTTGAGTACTCAAGATACTGCAGGAATGTGCATTGTATATAATCCAGATGAAGCTGGTTATGAGCTCTAATAGCTGATGGAAATGCATGCTAAATAATAGTAACCAACACATAAAGCTGTATTCACACGAAGCCTAGGCAGTCAGGTTTTAATTAAGTCAGAAAACTATTTGAAAGTTGCTGCCTTGATGACTCTATAAACTCAAGGACTAGAAAGATAAAGCAAGATATTTTCAGAAGCTGAAATGATTAATTAGTTCTAATAATGAGGAGTTAGCCAGGGTCTGCCACAAGATTAATTCAAGTTCTTTCTATCAGGCAGCTTCATTGCTGAAAGACTGTGGGATTTCACTTGATACAAAGCACAAGCAACCCTTGCTCACAGTGAAATAGATGGGTATCCATCACTTCACTTACAAAGGAATATTTGTTACCTAACTGGAAGGATGGATAAATGTTTTGCCACATGGTGGCTGGAAACACCAATACAGTGCCTGCAAATAAATGAACAGACCCCTCTCTCTTTTTCAGACCCCTTGAAAAGGCAGCTGTGTATCTACCTTTTCAAACCAATCTTCACTTTGAACCTAATAAATATAACGTTGACATCTAAAAGCAACTACTACAGAAATATAGTAGCATGTAAATCTAAAATCCCATGTCCCATGCCTACTGATGAAAACTTTTTATCTACTTAATTACTCCGCTTATTAACTTCAAGCAAACCATTTGAGGATCTTCTCCTCTAGCACTTACATTCTCTTGAAAAAGTTCAGGGTGCATTCCTCGTACAAAATGCAGAGCAAACATTAGCTGATCAGCCTGAAATAAAAGCAGTAAAAATGTATTTATATGCTCATCAAAAACCACCTTTCTGCTTTTTTTATAAGCAACAAAATTCCATTAATAAACCTCCTCTTATTCCATAGCAGTGACTTAATGACACGTTTCCTAATTCAAAAGTGCTATATACTTAAAGACAAGCAACAACCCAAGCCCTGTATGTAACTACTTCTGAATTCAAGTGAAGAAGAAAAAAACACTTATTTGTAATAGAGCAAACATACTGAACAGAATCTATTATTTTTAACTGTACATTGGAAATCCTTGAAATCTTCTTAGAGCAATTTTTTGAAATAGAATTTTGAAAAAAAAGCCCCAATTGTAACCTGCATTTTTCCTAGGAATGTTGCATCACTCGGATTTCAGCCATTCTCTGAGCATTGGAGGAATAAGGATTTATTGGAGCCATAGAATAAACCATGCAAAACATTCAGGACAATACTTTTTAGAAGAATATTAGCTTGTTAAAACTAAGATTCCTTTGTCCATCCACAGAAATGTTCATAGATGTGTTTTACCATGGCTATGCTGGAAAATACAGATGGTAATGAAGTCAATGTGGGAGTTGGTCCTCTGGAAAATCAGGACCACTCAGAAACAGAGACTGAAGTCTCCAATTTTCGAAGTCTGACTGTAATCTGGAGGATGTATTTTACCAGACAATATAAGATATACACACATTTTCTCTCATTAAAATCTTAGGTATACATAAGGAAGGTGGTACGTCTTGTTTTCCTTTGAAGACAGTGAAACTTAACCACAAAGCATAAAGCCTAGGTCAGAGGGAAGAACAGAATAAAAAACAACGATGCATGGGACTGGGTTAAGCTGGGGAGGGACTTTTTACAATATACTTCGGAATGCTAGAAATAAAAGCAAAGAGAATAAGAGTTCTCACAAGCCTGTGAAGCCTGGGACCTGCAATGGAGCCAAAATGAGGCAGAGATGAGGAACCAAAGGTAAAGCAGAGGTATGACAAGCCTGAGGACAGCCTTGTCGATTACAAAATTGCTCTGTGGAGAACTGTGAAGAGGAACCTTAATTCTGCTATATCCTAATTTTCAGTCCTCCTCATTTTGTGTGTTAAATACTGCAAGTGTAATTTTTGCATGTACTACATACGTAGACACAACACTGCTTATTTGAAGTAAATCAAGCGTTGGTTACTGAAAAAATACTATCAAAGCCAGTGCACTGTACAGAAGTCAGGAAAAATGCAATCTTACCTTAAACAAACAACGACAAACGTATTCATACACTGTGTGTTTCAATGAGCCAATAAGCGACTTGATTCTGTCCTCAGTATTGCTTGAATCCTAAAAAGAAAGTTTGGATCTCAAAAATTCATGTGGAAATAAACATCTTCTTTTATGGACCCTGCAAATTTCAGCAGACTGACACAAATAATCCAGATTGTATGTGACACTAGTTCTAAACACATATTATTGAATTCAGCTGCAGTTTTCAATGAGTAGATGACATAATGAGAAGTTCACGCTGAGACATTAAGAAATTAATATTTTGGCCTTGAAAATCTTGACTATAAACATTGTACGACATGAGAAAAATGAAGAATTGGATAGAGAGGCAGGAAAAAAGGAAGAAAACAAAGAAGGTGACACCAGAAGTTGAGCTTTAAATGGCTAACATAATAGGCAGGAAGAAAAGAAACTACGAAAGAGTGCGAAGTAATAACAAGAAGTTGGAAGCTCATGTGGAAAAGAAGTAATAGGCAAAGAATTTTAAGGAGGGCAAGTTTGCAGAGTCAGAACCATGTTCCTGGTAATGACTGGAGCTGAAGGGTAGTTGTAAGCACAGATGCTGGAATAAAAGAGAATCCAGAAGTGACATGACTCAAGGCTGCTAGACTTGTTAGAGTGGAAACAAATAGAAATAAGACAAATTTTGAAGATGCTGAATAAAAAGAAAATGCATCATTACTCAGTGTCAGTTTTCAGATCTAAAGAGCGAGGTGACAAGGGATAAATCCAAAATCCTGTGCTTTAGTACAAAGAATATACTGGCCACTTAGAACACAGAAAAGTAAAAACTACATTTTCAGCAGGAAAGGCTGCATGCATGCTTACAAACTTTATAAAAGCAGATAAAGTTTTGATCTTCCTTCAGCTAACTGAGTCATGTAGAAATACATTACCTTATTCTACCCCTTGTGACAGAACTAGTGTTATTTGCAGATTAGATCATTAATTTATTTAAATAAAGCCTTCAGTAGTTATAATCAGCCTTGGTTTTCCTAATTCACTTTAAACAAAGAGCAAGGCTGAAATTTCAAAAAAAGTACCTTTATTTTCAGATAGCACAGCAATTTTTCAATGTATATAAGATGTATGTTCATTAAAAAATTCCATGTGCATGTATTCTGAACATCTAAAGCACAACAGTTCAGCATCACTACTGATACATTTCATCACTTGTTACTATTATTTTCTAAAAATGTCCAGATAAATTAAGAAATTCAAAGGATCAAAGCAAATGGATTCTTCTACAGCATGAACAGCTTCAGGAAGAAGAGAAAATACCTGCTCACTTTGCAGAGCCCTTTGGAAAAGCCGCAGGAAAGCTGCCAAACTAAACCGGTACATATTATTTATTTTGGACAAGTCAGAGATAGTAAAGTACATCTTGCTAGCACTCTCTGCCAAAGGGAGATAGGCATCCCTCTCCTGTGGATATAAAGAAAAACATGCACATATAAAAACCAGTACCTTGCTGCCATCTAATGGTTATTGCATAAACATTTAATCATCCCACTGAAAAAAAAACAGTTAACTCCATCTGCTTTAGAAAACAGAATCTTTTCTAGTTCTCCAAAGTGAGGAACATGCACTCAAGACTTCAGTACTGTCTTTAGATTTCAAAATTGCAAGAAAGCATTTTTAGCAAAAAAATCTTTCAATTATTAAGAACATTTTGAAAAAATTAATTCCTAGGCCACTGAGGCTTCCTCCTACTACAGAACACATGCCAAAACTCAACAGAAAATTTTAAACTAAACAAAGAAGAACACAGAGGAAAACTCTGCAATATGTTATATAAACAGCGTGACAGAGAAACAGCATTACCAATGATCAAAAAATCAGAGAATGATTTGAGTTGGAAGGGATCTTAAAGATAAAAATAAAGAAAAACTCCATTACTTGCCAATAAGTCATTGGGGAAAATTGCTTTAATTGAAACAGTTATGACTTTAAATTGTTTAATTTAATTACTGAAAATACTTTCTGTACTTGCATATCCCAAATATCTTTTATCCCAAAAAGTAATTTAGTATTATATTCCTGTGGATATGTATATCCTTTCTATATAGATGCTAACTATTTTTAGCAGGAAAAAAACAGTAATAACACATTAAAATATTATTCTACCTTATCAAGGAAACTCTGAAGTCTGTGAGATTCAATAAGTGATTCTTGGATGAGAGCACTACTTGCTTTAGTCTGATTCAAAGATTCAATCAGATCCTTATTTTCTAGTATATTGCCTTGTGATGTTGCAAGTGTCTGTAAAAAAAATTAATCAATATTACATTAAAAATAAAATCCTGTAAAGTAACCATTTTGGAAGCTGTCCTTCTTTCTGACCTGCACATATTTCTGAATCATTAAATATGCATTAAATTGTACTAGAAAGCAGGTGGTTCCTCAAAAAAATGAGATGCTGTTTTTAAGAGCTATTGAAGATAAAACCCCAGAACAAACTCCAAAAATCCAGATTTTCAGGTTCTGAAACTTAAATCATCAGCAAGCTTTTGAGAAAGATTTCTATGATCAGAGTCTTGCACACTGATATCACCACAGTAAATACAAATTAAGTTGGTTTTTTTTAGCTACCTGTACCCATCATTCACAAACTAACATTCCAATATCCCCTATAGATTCTCCTTTCCAGCTGAGATGAATATTCATGATTATAACAAATTCAGAGATCCTTGAGATTACCTGCATTTCAGCATATCTGGAAGCACAGGTTCACCAGGCACAATACTAGAAGGTATTTAGTTCCCTAGTTGAAAAGAGTTTAGGACAAGATCATCTGTTGTCTCAAGGAGGCCAGTTTTGCTATGAGGAATCATAGTGTGAACTATGAGATAACCACAGCACGGATGTCTTTAACTCCAAGGCTTTCAGAAGAAAACTAATACAATACTTCAAATGGAATGCTAACGTTGCTTTAGGATTAACTTGAATTCAGCTAGATCACCTCCAGCGCTCGCTTCTTTGTTGATGAAGTCCAGGTAGCACCCATCAGTTTCCACTGAGCGTTGGGTTTCTTTCTTCAGGGTCAACGAGGCTCACAAGAATGACAAAGTTGAAACCAACCTCAGTGTTATTACTTGGCCACTTGTTGCAGGTGCCTTAAGCATCAATCACTTGAAATTTTACACTTGACATTTCAGGCTGGACAAATATGAAAGATTTTGGAGTTCCAAGATCACACAAAAAGCCTGTTCTAAAAAGTGGACGTTTTTCTGTCTCATCTCTAAACTCTAAGCTTTTGGTAGAAATTACGATGTTAAACAATGATCAACTCTGAATAAAGAATCTTTTCAGGGAACGTCTCCACATTCTGCCCCATGACAGTTTTAAAAAAAACCTTAGAGAGAATTAGTACCTGAGTCTTAATAGGAACATTACATGTGGAAATTCAAATCTGATAGATAATTATGTGCAAAACTCTAAAACTAAGCTATTAATGGCCACTGTTAATTAAGGTCAGTGTATTACTTTTTGAGGAATCTGTAAAAATTATTAGCTTATGCTCAGCTCCATTGATTTGGATACTGGCAAGTTCTATGACCAGGCTACAAATTGAGAGTTTTCAGGCCGTAGGTCAATCTCCTAATGTCATGTCCTAATGTCATCTATAACATTAGAAGGAAGGAGGGTTTGAGGATCCACTGCTACAGGCATGAAGTATAGTTTCAGTGAAATCCATGACAAAATGCAAACAATAAACAATCCTCTTCCTTGGAAGGTACCTTTTCTTACAGGGGTATAAAACTGTTTCTGAGCATAATTGGTTTCATTAAAATTAAAAATAAATTGAAAATTTAGAATATCAGTTTTAAATACGAGAAAGGAACATTACAGTTCATTCTTAATAAGACAGTTGTGGAGGTTTAAAGTTTTAAACGCCTCTCAATAAATCTTTCCATTTTCTACCGGGATTGTTTCTTTCAGTTTTTTTTCCTTTTGCAACGTAGAATCACTTCCCAACTTGAGGAAATATCATTTGACATGATTCACAATTTTTAAAATGTGGCTTTTTGAAAACTCATCATTTGAAATAGAATCATTTTTAATTAAGTTTTCTCTTTTTAATGCATTAAAATTAATGACATTTTGAATCTAACCCCACAATTCACACATTTAGCTTTGACATGGATTAATGTTTTGAAATACTATAGTGTCATGGCAGATGCATGTACTTTACCTACTTTACTGCCCTAACACCCCCAGGAAAATAATGCTTTTATTTTCTCACATCAAAAATTCTGAGGGCCCATTATTCCAACACTCACCATCTTCCCTATTTTCCTCATTTCCTTATTTTTGACTATCTTATTTATCAAACGGATTTAAAAAAGGTAAATTTATTTCACCTCCAAAAGAGATTCCTCAAGCTTAGCTAACTGTATCTTCTTCTCTTCTTCTTGTTGTAACAGTTTTGTCTTCTGCTCTTCCAAATCAGGCTTTTCATGCTGAATGGTTAAAGCCAAAAGCTAAAAGGAAAGGAGATTATTCAATAGGATAAAACCCACTCTAATATCTCATAATATATACACATATTAATTACCTAGCATAATCATAGAATGGTTTAGGTTGGAAGGGACCTTAAAGATCTCACAGTTCCAGCCCTGCTGCCATGGGCAGGGACACCTCCCACTAGATCAGGCTGCCCAAGGCCCCATCAAACCTGACCTTCAACACCTCCAGGGATGGGGCAGCCACAACCTCCTTGGGCAACCTGTGCCAGGGCCTCACCACTCTCATCGTGAAGAAATTCCTCCTTATGTGTAGTCTAAATCCGCCCCTCTCCAATTTAAAGCCATTCCCCCTAGTCCTATCACTAGAAGTCTTTGTAAACAGTCCCTCCTCAGCTTTCTCGGAGGCCCCCTTCAGGTACAGGAAAGTTGCTGTAACATCTCCTCCAAGCCTTCTCTTCTCCATGCTGAGTAAGCCCAGCTCTCTCAGCCTATCCTCGTATATAATAAATACTCATTAATCATATAGCAGTATACAGTCTATATTTTTGAAAGTAGACTTCTGAGGGTTTACTCAGTTGCATCCAACAGCTTTAAATCTATGTAGACATCCAGAATATCCTGCAGTGGCAAGTATAACCCAGGAACTACTGTGAACCACGCTCTTGTGCATGAGAGCAGATGCCAGCCCAGCGAGATACTCAAGGACATCTCACATTATTAATGACACTGATTCACACCCTTTTATGCTGAGACCTAAACCTCTGCACCTCACTCTGAATCGCATCTGTGTTGAAATGATTGGTAGTCTTTGTCACTGCATATACTGTGATCAGATATAAAAAGAAGGTGATAGAAAGCACAAACTGGAAAGGATAGCCTCGAATTTCTTTCCAGCAGGACTATCAATAGCCAAACCCCTCTCCTGCCAAAAAGAGAGAAATAAATTTTTTTTCTATGTTTCCACTTAAAGAGGGGGACAATTCATTTGTTTACATTTTATGATGTAGATTCACTCCCTCCAGAGGAGTGAAGAAATCAATGTGCTTCACTTTTTGAAATATATTTATTTATCAACATCTTATTTACAGCCCATTCTAAGCCTCTTGTTGGTTTGGAAGAAATTGTTTCATACGAAATAAAGAGAGGGGTTTCTTCCTTTAATTTATCACTTTCATTTTCTCTCTTCGATCAGTATTTTACATTTTACTTCCTAAATACTACGAAAAGAGTTTAAAAGCCAAAAGCATTTTTGAGGAAGAGAAATACATATTATTTCGGTTTCATTACATTTTTCCTGTGCCCTAAGTATCTTGATGCCAGCATTAGTCTCTACCTAGGACACTGGAGAACAATAACAGAAATATTTCTATGGTACCATAAATGCACAATGAACAGAAAACAGAAGCTGAGTAATTAGTCTGATGCACCTGAAGTCAATGAGACAGTTTCATTTTCTCTACTGGACTCACTACTTGATTCCAAAGTGCATAAACCCAAGATTTTAAAATTGAAATTTAGTTAAAGCATCAATTTTACCATTTATATTTCTATGCTAGAAAACATCTCCATGACTATTAATGCAAATTGTACCATAACGCTGGTTCCAGAAGGTGGATGTAGCTCTGAAGGTCTGCTATGAATACATTGTTTTTATTGTAAATGCTTACCTGTCCTCTTAAGCCACTCCCTGTTGTGGTAAAGTTTACTTCTGTAACAATAGAAGAGGCATCAGGTGGAATGAAGGGATTTGGGTTCCTTGTCGATAGGAAAAGACGGAATTCTTCATTATAATCTATCATTTTTTCACCTATTTGTACAGCATAACGGGGTCCTGTAAATAAAAAATAGATGTTATGCTCACTGTGGTTGGAATATTATAGAATTGTCTGAAAATATTGGTATGTGTGTAACATTTTAAGACCAATATATTTTATAAATTGTTCAGAAAGAAAAATAAATTTTACAAAATGAAGGAATATAACCTAGCCTGCATTGTTAGAAAATTCAATAGTTGCGCACTAGTATAAGAAAATTTGGTACATGTGGATATTTTAATTATTGTTACCTAGTACAAATCACAGCAATGGAAAAATGTGCACTTGAAGTAAAAGTAATACTCATGAAATAGAAACTTTCAAACGATGAATAGGAGACAAAACTCCACAGAAGATGCACTAGAGAATATTTTGTGTAAGAATCCTGTCAAGGCCAGGTTGGATGGGGTCTTGGGTAGCCTGATCTGGTGGGTGGTGTTCCTGATCAGGAGGGTTGGAACTGGATGATCTTTAAGGCCCCTCTCAATTCAAATCATTCTATGATTATATGATTCTACACCTCTCTATCAAAACACACTAGCATTAATTACATATTGGCCAACTAAGATGGTTCAACATTCTCTGAATTTGATGCAAAACTGTTAGATTTCACCTCTACGTATGTTACATTTACTTGTAGAAGGTTGATGTTGCTGAAAAATCATAATTCTATTAAAATACTGCTTTCTATGATAAACATTATAGAGAAATTCTAAGAAAATAAAGATGCTGGACTATCTAGTCTTTAGTTTGAAATGAAAATATTCCATTAAGAAATATCCCATACATATATCTTATTAAAAACACAATTAATTTAATTATGGTACAAAAGAAAGAAATAATTTCTTAAATTTCTGCTGCCATGGTTTCAGTCTCTGTATATACTCCAAATATTCTGATATTTCTCAATATGCTCATCACAGAAGGAAACCGCGTGTACGGTCTCTCATCACTCTCCTTCTACCACAGGTTTCCATTCTAACATGGCCAAAAAAGAACGGACTCAAAGAATCACTCTACTAGAATAAGATTCTGCCTCCTGACATGAAAAAATAAGGAAGAACAGAATTATAAGATGAAAAGTTTCAAAGTGTAAATATCCTTTCCAGATAAATTTCTGAGGTGGCATAGTTACGTGCTTCTCTCCTTTCAGCACTAAAAGCAGATCAGAAATGCTCTAAGTATAAATCTCTTGCTAAACACCGGTAGAGATAAAAATCACATACCAGTTTCACGTCTGTGCCAAGGATCAGAATAAATTTTAGGCCTACGCTGTAAAAATGTCAAACAGAAAATGGAAGCTGCACGAAGACAAATTTATCGCAGTATATATATTCACTTTTTTTCCTAACGTTCTACTCCAAGTAATGAAAGGATGTACAGCCACCACAAGCAAAACAACGCAGACAGGCCCCCACCTCCACATTTTAATAAAAGGAAGGATTACGTGTTTTCTTGTGAAGTGACTGAAAAGACTCAAATAGTGTCAGAAACAGCTCCCTGCTTTAAACCTGCACAGACCTGGCATTAACATTGATCACTAATAAGCAAAAGAGGATCCCCAAGTGTTACAAGCAAATTTCCTGAAAAAAAATAGTGTAATTTTAATTTAATCTGCTTTCACCACAGTTCCGCAGGCATATTCATCTCTTCATTTGTCAGGCTGAGAGAGCTGGGGTTGTTCAGCCTGAAGAGAAGGCTCCAGGGAGGCTTTACAGCAGCTTCCACTACCCGAAGCGGCCTCCAAGAAAGCTGGGGAGGTACATTTTACAAGGGCGTGAAGTAATAGGTTGAGGGGGTAACGGCTTTAAATTGGAAGGGGGAAGATTTAGATTAGACATTAGGAAGAAATTCTTCATGATTAGAGTGGTGAGGCACTGGCACAGGTTGCCCGGGGAAGCTGTGGTTGCCCCATCCCTGGAGGTGTTGAAGGTCAGGTTGGATGGGGCCTTGGGCAGCCTGGTCTGGTGGGAGGTGTCCCTGCCCGTGGCAGGAGGGTTGGAACTGGGTGATCTTTAACATCCCTTCCAACTCAAACTATTCTATGATTCTATGACTCTACGTTCCCGTGATTCTATGAACTGACTCCTTGTGTAAAATCAGTTAAAATGCATCTAATAGTGCATCTCCGTTTTCCAAAGTTCAGAAGAAGTTAGTGCAAAAAAATAGTTTTAAAGATGTTCTGCCTAGCCTCATACAGATCCATGAAGTCACCACTTTGGTGGTTCTCTCAGCTTTTACCAAGTACAAGCAAGCAAGCACACCTGCGTTAGAAGAAACTAAACTAAAATTTCATTTATTTTCCCTAAACAGATTTCCAATATGGGAGATAAATCTATCTAAGAGTTCTACAGCATTACATCTATTTTTACCAAGTATTTACATTTAAAGAATTACTGCTACTTCACTCAATATTAGATCTCAATATTAGATGAAATGACAGCAAAAAGGAGTCTTGAGCCCAAAGCTCACACTGAAAATTACACACACAGCTGTTGCACATGATGAGGAATTAGAGCTTGAGGCAGAAATATAATTACTAAGCATAAAGTAAGTTACTTCAATTACAATAATTTAGAAAATATTTAAAATATACATCAGTGTATTTCTTAATCCACTCTGTACTTCTCATAGAATTTAAAAATATGCAACATAATTAAACATAATTCATGCCATGATATTTATATCATTACTATTTACCTTTGCTAAACTTTTAACACAATTTTCATATCAGCCTTTTTAAAGTAACTAAGTCCAAATCAGTTACATAGAGAGTTTTATCGAGTACGTTATATCTCAAAAGCAGAGATATTGCAAAATGTAAATGTTTTTTATTTCCCTTTTATTGAATAAGTTAGGGAGACTCCTTCCACCAAATTCCAGCATTTTGCTGATCTTTGTGAACCCCCTGTTCCCAAGTCACAACACAGACAGACCTGGGTGATACCTTTAATTTCAGACAAAGGAAAGAGAAACAGCAATACCAACATTCTAGAACTCTGATTTCTAACAGCACAACCAATTCTGCAATTTCCAGTCTATTTACGGCTCAAGTTCCTAAGTAAAACTCTGTGTTTGAAATTATCATTGGAAATTAGCTTAACATTTATATTCTGAAGAATTAATTAAAACATTTTATTTTAATTCCAGTCAAAAAATCATAGAATCATACAACAGTTTGAGTTGGAAGGGACCTTAAAGATCAGCTAGTTCCAACCCCTCTGCCATGGGCAGGGACACCTCCCGCTAAACCAGGTTGCTCAACGCCCCATCCAACCTGGCCTTGAACACCTCCAGGGATGGGGCAACTACACCTTCCCTGGAAAACCTGCTCCAGTATCTCACCACTCTCACCATGAAGAAATTCCTCCTTATGTCTAATCTAAATCTGCCGCTCTCCAGTTTATACCCAGTGCCCCTAGTCTTATCACTACAAGTCTTGGTAAACAGACTCTCCCCAGTTTTCTTGGAACCCCTTCCCATACTGGAACCCCCTTCAAGTACTTTAATGTATTCTTTCCAAGTGACTTTAATGATTTTAATAACACTTTAATGTATTATTTCCCAAGTGACAGGGGACGGGACAAGGGGGAATGGCCTCAAGCTGTGCCAGGGATGTTCAGGCTGGACATCAGAAAAAAATTTTTCACAGAAAGGGTCATTGGGCACTGGAACAGGCTGCGCAGGGAGATGGTTGAGTCACCATCCCTGGAGGTTTTTAGAAGACGGGTGGACGAGGTGCTGAGGGGCATGGTTTAGTGTTTGATAGGAATGGTTGGACTCAATTATCCTGTGAGTCTTTTCCAACCTAGTGATTCTGTGATTCTTTAAATACTTTTCAATATTTTTCCACTTACTAAGTACGAACGTATCTCCAATACATTTCATACACTGAAGTGATAGAAGCAGGTTAGAGGAAAATACTGTACAACATTCATGTTTTCAGAAAAATAGAGTTTTACTAGATAGATAGATAGATAGATAGATCGATCGATCCAACCAGAAAAAGCTTTGAGCAAGCATTTATAAGGTTCTTGGTCTTTTACCTTGAGCAATAAGATCTTTTCTTAGCAGTGGGTAAAGTACAGGCTCCACTCCATCCATTTCCTGTATAATAAGTGTTTTCCCAAATCTCACTGCCAGCTCAAGAGCCGTTAGGAAGTTGGTGTCCTGGGTAAATAAAAATAAATTCATTCGATTCATGCTTTTTTTTAAATAGTAAGACTCTAGAATTAATAGAAAGGCATTATACAAGGAGTATAAACGTAAAAATCAGTACTATAACTGAAAACTATTACAAGCACTGTATAAGATTTCAGAGTTTAGCCACAAGCATTTAAATTAAGTAAGTTTGACCTATTCAGCCACAACCTACTTAACCTGCCTAGCTCTCCAAGTGCTGCACCAGAAGAGAGCAGGTCCACCTTAGGTCTTCTGCCACATCTGTCAGGCACACCTGGAAATCCTGGCTGATTAATGCATCTTAAATGCTTTTAGATGTCTCAAAACTGAATCAAGGCCAAAGGACAGGATTCACATTGATATTAAGAGATATAAATGCAGGCTTTTGCATGTAAGTGTCTAAATATGCACGTGGTGTTTAAGATTTCATTACCGTCAATGGAGATCCTTGACAATGAAGACAACAAAGCCTAAAAGGTAGTCAAGCCAATCAGCTAGCGGGGGAACCATTCAATTACCAAAAAATACATAGAATCATAGAATAATTTGGGTTGGAAGGGACCTTAAAGATTATCCAGTTCCAACCCCTCTGCCATGAGCAAGGACACCTCCCACCAGACCAGGATGATCAAGGCCCCATCCAACCTGGCCTTGAACACCTCCAGGGATGGGGCAGACACAGCCTCCCTGGGAAACTTGTTCCAGTACCTCACCACCCTCATAGTGAAGAAATTCCTCCTTATGTCTAGACTAAATCTGCCTCTCTGCAGTTTATACCCATTGCCCCTAGTCCTACCACTCCATGCCTTTGTAAACAGTCCCTCTCCAGCTTGCTTGTAGCCCCTTCATGTATTGGAAGGTCACTATAAGATCTCCTCGGAACCTTCTCCTCTCCAGTCTGAACAAGCCCAAACCTCTCAGCCTGTCTTCGTATGGAAGGTTCTCCAGCCCTCTGATCATCTTCCTGACCCTCCTCTGGACCCACTGCAACAGCTCCATCCTTCTTGTGTTGAGGATTCCAGAACTGGACACAGTACTTCACAAGAGGTCTCATAAGAGAGGAATAGAAGGGCAGAATCATCTCCCTTGACCTGCTGGCCACGCTTCTTTTGATGCAGCCCAGGACACAGTTGGCCTTCTGGGCTGCAAGCACACATTGCCAACTAACAGCAAGCTTCTCATCAATCAGCACCCCAAGTCCTTCTCTGCAGGGCTGCTCTCAATCATATCATCCCCCATTCCTGTATTGAAACATACCTAGTACTATCAGAGGGTATCTAGAAGGCTTGCAAAGAACTGGCAGGGATCTGTGGAAGACCTGCATTCTCTTTAATCAATATCTTGAGGCCATGTGGGGTTGCATAAGGGACTTTTAAATCGCACTAGGTGCCTGCGTATATGTGTGTAACTGAGTCAAACCTCCCCAACACCTCACCACATTAACAGTGTCATGCAGACAATTAGTCTTAGGTACCCTGATCTGAAACTTAAATCCAACCTACTCATTCCAGTGTAGATAATACAACACAAAAATCATCGGGAAGAAATGCATACCTACTCCTGAAATCCAGTAAGCTGCAACCAAGAACACAAAAGACATCTATTTTTATAAATCTTTTACTATCTTGTGATATTCTTGAGAGGGCAGCACAAAGAGGCAACCTTGTAGGACCAATACCAGGTTTTGATCCTCCAATTTTAAACATTATGATCTCTTCCATTAAACAAATTTTCAGTACCACATAGGAATAATTGTAACCTAGAACTCTTTCAAGAAATTATATGCTTCTTGAAATACAACCCCATTTTTGGTGACTGCTATCACACTTCTTCAAAAACTGCTCTCCAAACCCTGGAAATGAGCGAGCTCAAGTAGAAGAGTAAATACTGTACCTGTTGGTTAATAACCTCCAAACGTGATTCCTTCAAATGTGTTTTCAACCATTCAGTAGCCCGGAAAGAAGGGTCTATCAAAAATGGGCAAACTTTACTCTAGGGAGAGAAGAAAAATTAGATATATATTTACTGAAACATACTTTGTTTAAGAATAAAATTGGAGTCCATTTTTTCTCCCAAACTAGTGGTATCATAATTTTAAATTTTTTTTCATAACTCAAATATTTAAAGAAACAGTAACAGCCTAATAAAAAATGACCACAAAAACAGTAGAAGGAATTTTATGGCTTTTCTTTTAAAACCAAAACTGTCAGGTGTTTGTCCCACTAAAGTTAGGCAGCTCTTCACATTCTTTTAAAAACAGGGGTCTCTATTCAAAAAGAATTACAGGTTTTTTTATTCAAAACTGCTTTGGAACTCAGAAGAGGTATTATTTTTCCTTATTCTTCCTGTTGCAGACAAAGGTACAGTCCTTCTGGTTTTGGACCTCAGTGCCTCTCCACCCTCATGGTGAAGAAATTCTTCCTTATGTCTAGTCTAAATCCGCCCTTCTCCAGTTTATACCCATTGCCCCTTGTCCAGTCACTACACGCCTTTGTGAACAGTCCCTCCCCAGCTTTCTTGGAGGACCTTATCTATAACTAATTCTAATATCAAGATGATAAAGCAAGATAAATTGAAATTGGAGAAAAGGCTGTAACTGCTTTGAGAGAATCATCAGTCATTCAAGCAAACTACCTGTGGCAAATGCAGATTCTCCCCACAGCATTAAAACTTTACTTTCTAGTAGTTCTAATAAATGACTACATTATAATTACAATATTAAGTGCATAATAGTGCAATTGCATATTTAAATTTATTATATATCTACATATAACTGTATCATAAAACTGAATCATGATTATAAGCACAGTATAATCATTCTTTCCTCAAGTATTATTAACTACTGGCCTTAAGCAAATGGCATTTTGTATCCTATATCACAGAGCTAATCTGATGCAATCTGAGGGTTTTAAATCTCGACATTTTTGAATATAGCCTTTTTCTGAGGAAGAAAAAGTATCAGAAATGGTAAGTCAAAGTGAACATATACAGGACATAATCTTCCACTGATTTTATCGGTGTTAACGATTATTCACACAGACTGAAACCAGGTTTTAACAGTTCGCCATCTGGAATAAAATTGTAAAAGCAAACAAGAAAAACATGTATTTTCTTTAAAAGTGGTTTTTTTTTTCTTCTTCCTACCCAATACCCAGTGTTATGCAAGTATTTATTTCTCTACACGTCTTCCGTGATGCTAATAAAATAACACAAATTAAATCCTTCAAAATTTCAGAAAGATGTCATGTCACTGAAATTCGCAGAAACTGAAATACTTCCAAAACAAGGAAAAGAAAATAAATTTACCTGCAAGATGACAAGAGCATTTTCGATTGAAAGGTCATCTGAAGGCAAACCTTCACTTTTCCAAACTAACTCCTCACTTTCGGTAGTCAGGAACCGCCGTAAATCAAACTCTGATGAATGAAAGAGTGCAAGTTTGTCCTCGTATTTATAGCCTGCATAATTTTTAAGCATTTATCACACTATATATAGTGGAGACTTTATGTAACACAGTGCGAGTCTGTGTATTTCCTTTAAATTTATCATTTTATTGCTTGAACAAAATACTATTAATTAAGTGATGTTATAAAAAAATAAAGGTATTATTAACACACATATAAAAATGATTACTGATACAGCAGAAGCCTTCAGAATGCACTGGCAAATTTAAAACAGTTAAGGTGAATACATTCATTCACACAAACTTTTCTTTTTAAGCAAGGCCTACGGAGCTAAATTTTAAGATTTTTTAAGTATTTAGTCTCTAAATAATTGCTTAAATAATCATAAAAAATAGTCTGTATAAATGACTATTTACTGAGCAAGAAAACGTTGTCGCTTTTCATTTGAGAACACAAAGACGACTGAGACTGTTTATTAGAACTCACACACACACAGAGAAAAATTACTTTCAAGGCCTGCTGATTTGGTCCATTCTTCCAAGCTGTTTTTCCTCTGATCCTCAGGAGCAGCAGAAAGATACGTAATAAATGCAGCTGCTAATTGAGCTCTTTTAGGCAACGTAGCCAGTTCTCCTGCCATCTCTGATACCTTCAAAGGAAAAGTACAGAACGTATATTTGTACTGCAAATAAATCCTAAGTGAATACTTCTCATCAGTTACAAGCTGGAATTAAATTTTCTGCCACTGAGAATACAGTTGAGACAGTCTCCTTGCATTTCAGGCATCTCTACCAGGATAAAGCATAGCAACACACACATGAAAGCATGTTGAAAGCTCTTTGTAGCTCTGGGCTAGAGCATAGGCAGGTGTTTCTGAGAAATTAGCTACTAAAAACCTAAAAATCTGATGAATAGTTCATTTTGTGACTTATTGGTGAGTTTTTCACAGAATCACTAGGTTGGAAAAGACCAACAGGATCACCGAGTCCAACCATTCCTAATCAATCACTAAACCATGCCCCTTAGCACCTCGTCCACCCGTGCCTTAAACACCTCCAGGGACGGTAAATCAACCACCTCCCTGGGCAGCCTGTTCCAGTGCCCAAAGACCCTTTCCGTGAAGTATTTTTTTCTAATGTCCAGCCTAAACCTCCCCTGGAGGAGCCTGAGGCCATTCCCTCTTGTCCTGTCCCCTGTCACTTGGGAGAAGAGGCCAGCACCCTCCTCTCCACAACCTCCTTTCAGGTAGTTGTAGAGAGCAATGAGGTCTCCCCTCAGCCTCCTCTTCTCCAGGATAAACAATCCCAGTTCCCTCCGTCGCTCCTCATAAGGCCTGTTCTCCAGCCCCTTCACCAGCTTCGCTGCTCTTCTCTGGACACACTCCAGAGTTTCCACATCCTTCTTGTGGTGAGGGGCCCAGAACTGAACACAGGATTCAAGGAGCGGTCTCACCAGTGCCGAGTACAGAGGGAGGATAACCTCCCTGGACCTGCTGGTCACGCCATTTCTGATCCAAGCCAAGATGCCATTGGCCTGCTTAGCCATGTGGGCACACTGCTGGCTCAAATTTTTCACACATTTCTTTCACACATTCTATAGCTAACTGATATAGGTAAGGCAATTCGTACAGAAAAAAAAAAAAGTTTTTCTTTCTAATGAGAAATCAAATAAATAAACACTTGGGAGACATGCAGAAAGGCAATAACTCCCATTCTCCAAACAGTACAAAAATTGTATTTTCAAAATATCAGCTAATTAAGCAAATTTTCACTTACCTGGGTGCTCCATCTTTTGTGCTCCCTATCAAGCTGATTTATCAGTACCTCTGCGGCTTTCAATGTTTTCTGAGCTTTACTTAGTTCTGCTTCAAGTTTTGCTGCTTCTGTTGTTCTATTCTGGAACCTGTAAAACAACTCCTGCTTGTAATTGCTACCAAGAACTACTAAACTTGCAGACAGTTATTTTTAAGGCAGTTTAATTGACAGATTTAGTAATTAATTCCTCCCTTATTGTTCATGAATAACAGCAATACAGTTTTTTATCCCTTTATACTTGGCAGATGAGCTTGCTCGACTTCCAATGAACGAAATTTAGATAAATGGACAGGTATGATTGAAAAATACATTTGCAATATGGGACCTTGGGCAGCCTGATCTAGTGGGAGGTGTCCCTGTCCATGGCAGCAGGGTTGGAACTGGATGATCTTTAAGTTCCCTTCCAACCTAAACCATTCTATGATCCTACAAATATAGACTGTAATCTCTGAAAATCAACCCTCCTTCTACTTAAACAACCTGATTTGATTTGAGTGATTGTGTTAAGTTTTGTTCTGCACCTAGTAAGGAAAATAGGAGGCTCAACACAATATTACTCACTTGTAAATTTAATTTTGGTAAATTTAAACTACAAAACTTTTAAAGAATATTGTTAATTCACATGGAGGACTACAGTTAACGCACAGTACTCTATTTTGTAAACTACTACAAAGTAGGAGCATGCCCCAAACAACAGGCAAGTTTTAGGCATTATTTTATAACATTTAATACCTAATTAGTTTAATTAATACTTAATTAAGATAATCAATGCATTTAATAATGCATCTTTTTAAAGTAATATATTTAACTATAAAATATAGTACATAGTTAATCTAAGACATCACAATCTAGTTGAATGACAACAAGAATTCTCCAATATTCTCAAGGCCACGTTGGATGGGGCCTTGAGCAGCCTGGTTTGGTGAGAGGTGGGTGTCCCTGCCCATGTCGGGTGGCTTGGAACTGGATGATCCTTAACTCCCTTCCAACCCAAACCATTCTGTGATTCTACGATATTTCTCTTTTGAAGACTATAAAAAATGACTTTTAGTAATATGCACATATGTCAGGTCGTAAAGTAAGATTCATAGACTGAGTTTATACATAGCCTAATTATTGCTACTTCTAATGTAACCTTCTTGCAGAGCTGCGAGTTAGACTCGGAGAGAAAAATTTCATTATCATACCATAAAATCATCAATGTTTTTATTTATATCTTGAAAAAATAAAACAGACTTACTTATCTTTCAGTTCCGATACTTTTTGACCAACGGAGTTCAGAAGATCTTCTAACTTCTGTTTTCTGTTTTCAGTTTTCTTAAGGTTACTACGAAAATGAAACATTTTTAAGACTATGGATGCAAACAAATGAAAAAAGAGTAAATGTAACATGAAAGTCATTTACACAGGGACAGTTCAGAGACAGTTCTTTCTCATGATTTCTATTAACAAAAATGTGTTTTCAGATGGGAAAGTTTTGACTCCTTTTCATCACAGAGCTTTAAAAATGGAAACCAAAATCCCCATTCAAACACGGTCTTAAAGATCAGAACAAATTCTTCTAATAAAGAACTCTAAGACCTGGCAAAACAATCAGTATAGATTCCTTAGGTCATAAGACTATGTTCTACCTCTTTGATTCCAGGAGAAAATTACTACATTTGGTATATGACTGAATGAAGAGGAATGACGCACCTCATAAAGTAGCATGGATTTCAGTGACAGAATGCATTTTAAGCATATCTGCAAAGTGAATTTCTCTCTGACACATCGCAGCTGAGCCAGGTAATTTGTGATTGTCCAAAACTGCCCAAAGCATAGTTTCCAGGTAAAAAAAAAAAGAACATCACACACTTGAGTGAAAAATGTGAGTGTTTTATTACCTACGGATGAGATATGGGGGTTTATATCTTTTTTTTTTTTTTAAAGAAGCTTAATTCCTCCTTGGCAGCTTTAGTTTTATCCACCAGCACTGGAATTTAGAATCTATTTTCTAACAGTGTCTAACTTACGCTTCCAAACCAGCCTTTTCTTTTTCCAAAGGCTGAATTCGTTCCAGGACATGGGAATACTGGACATTGGCATTCACCCAAGCTGCTAATGGAGCAGCTGCAGCACTGGCTCGTTTAGCATTCTGTAAAAAAACAGGAAGATTACAAGCAAGTCCTTGAAGTATAGTAGATGCAATAAATAGAGGATAAATAACTGCAAGGGATGTATGAGTTATCAATTTAAATATGTCAACTAGCCAGCTCCTCTACTGAATTAACCTTTTAAATTGTTACTAAAAGATTATTCTGTAGTTCATCAATCTGTGTAAAAAAATGTGTATCTTTATATATATGAAGATTCGCTGACGTCAATATGTCTTAAAAGAATGCATAGTTTATCAATGTTTTCCTTCTCGGGAAACCACAACTTTCCATTTAAAAATAAGGCACTAGTATTTAAGAAGGCAGATGACCACGTTGAGTGGTGCAGTTGCCACATCAGAAGCACAGGATGCCATCCAGAGGGACCCAGACAAGCTGGAGAAGTGTTGAACCTCACGAGGTTCAACAAGGCCAAGTGCAAGGTCCTACACCTGGGTCAGGGCAATCCCCATTTTCAGTACAGAATTGGGGATGGTGTGATTGAGAGCAGCCCTGAGGAGAAGGACTCGGGGTTTTGATTCATGAGAAGCTCAACATGAGCCGGTGATGTGTGCTCGCAATCCAGAAGGCCAACTGTATCCTGAGCTGCATCAAAAGAAGCGTGGCAGCAGGGCGAGGGGTATGATTCTGCCCCTCTATTTCTCTCTTTTCTCCAAGGAGAACTTACAGCGACCTTCCAGTACCTGAAGGGGGCTACGGGAAAGCTGGGGAGGGACTGCTTACAAAGGCTTGTGGCGATAGAACTAGGGACAATGGGTAACAATTGGAGAGGAGCAGATTTAGACTAGTCATAAGGAGGAATTTCTTCACCATGAGGGTGGTGAGGGACTGGAACAGGCTGCCCAGGGAAGCTGTGGCTGCCCCATCCCTGGAGGTGTTGAAGGCCAGGTTGGATGGGGACTTGGGCAGCCTGGTCTGGTGGGAGGCGTCCCTGCCCAATGCAGAGGGGCTGGAATTGGATGATCTTTAACATCCCTTCCAACCCGAGCGATTCTATGATTCTATGAATTCCTTTCTGTAGCTGCTGTCAAATCAATCCTTAAAGATCACTCGTATGTTTAATTATCATTAGACTAGTTTTTTTTACTAAGCATGCCGTTAAGATGCTAACTGCTTCAAGGAGATCTGGAAGATCCAGTTACAATTCCTTCTGCATTCTAATTTATACCAGTGGCAATAATCTCTGAGGACTTCACTCAACGATGATTTCTTATCCCACTGCTCCTCTCCCACCAACATAACTCTCAGCTAGAGGCAGTACGCAATGGAGTAATCTCTGCTACACTTTTATCTCTCCATACTGACAAATTCTGTAAACAGACTTCATCTGTACCGTCTCAAATTTCAGTCTAAAATTTATGTTGGCAAAGTAGACAATAATGTCTTTTTTTTCCTTTTTTTTTCTGTCTTTTGGTCTCTTTCATTTTAAGCAATGCAATCAGGAATTACCTTTGGATCAAAAGATGTTCTATTTCTAGAAAGAAGTTCTTCAACACTCTGTCGTATTTCTTTTGGAATATTACGGGCATCAAAGGTTGCTATGTCCTCCCTCACACCTCTTTTGGCCAAGAAACTGTAAAGACAATTAAATAATAAAATGAAGAAGAAACAAATCTTAAAGAGGTTATTTCCCTAAGAAACTAAAGAATCCTGCACACGCGTTATTCCTGAATACAACAGAAAGAATTTAGTATTGTAAGTAAGCGTTTAAGTTTAAAGCTTAAATAAAACCCTCACCTCTTCATGCTCACCCATGATGTATCAAAAATTCCCATCAGCCGTAAAACTCCTTCTAGTATGTCTCTGATAATGTCAGGGGGCATCCGTAGCGACCGGATTTCTGACAAAGACTCTGGTTTTATATTCCCAACTGCTAACTTTGCTTCATTAACCAGTGGCTTAAGAGATAAAAACACATCAAAAAAAAGAGATGAAGATATAAGAAACTGAGCAGTTGCCATTTCACTTTTCATGCATTTTTTTTGTTCTTGTCAAGTATTTTTTTAACTAAACAACTGCCACTGATGCATATTTATGCACACAAGTTATTAAAATATTGCCATGTGTTTATTAAATGATAATAAATATATTTTCATATAAACCAGCATATTATAATCCTGACATTCCCTAACTTTTCATTCAACACTTTATCAACATTATACAGATATTGGCATCAATCATGTTTGTTTGTTCTTTCATTGCTTAAAAGTTCCGCCACCTGGTCTAGTGGGAAGTGTCCCAGACCATGGCAGGGGGGTTGGAACTGGATGATCTTTAAGGTCCCTTCCAACCAAAACTATTCTATGATACTATGATTTTAAAATGGATGGGATGAAAAATAGTCTGAAAGAAATGACTGAACATGTATTCCTCTCAAAAAACTTGATGCTTAATGGCTGTAAGCTCTCTTGAACAAGAAGTTTGCTATAGTGCTGTTAGGAGACGTAATTTTCATAACTTACTAATAACTTGAAATTATCTCTCATTAAACTACTTTTGTTCAGCTGATTGTATCAAGCCCTATGATATTACCAGCTTGATCAAGGCAGAGTGATGTAATTGCCTTATAAAAGATATTAGTAATTGGAAAACATTCTATAAAATCTGCAGATTTCAGTTGGAGGCCACGGCAGCACAGAAATAGCAAATAGAGGTAAGATTTGGCCTAAAAAATCTTTCTGCAATTAACACCCAATAGAACACGAATGGCAAAATGATAATCCAAATCTAGCAAACAGAACAACATCCTTATAGTATCAAAGTTTAAATATCAAAATAATTCAGAGAAAATGTAAGAAATGCAAGGATAAATTTTGCAGAAGCATTTTTCATGGCAGGACTTGAGTAAGTGCAATAAAATCAGACTGCAAAATACTACTTTCACGCATCACCTCTTACCTGAACCTCTTTTAGTTCATCTTCAATTTTTCTTTTCCTTTCTTCTATTTCTGCAGCCTCTTCTGCTATCCGGTGTTTTAGTTTTTCCATTTCTGTTTTTTGCTCACTAGCATTCTATACAAAAAAGAATATCTTTAGATTTCAAATTGTCAAAGATTTTATTCCCCTAGGTCTCTTATTTATTTTGGTTTCTTATTTATTTTAGCCTTGACATGATATAATTTCAACAATACTGATTACAGCAAAAATCTGAGACTTTGATACTAGAGAGGTTGATTAGGAAACTAAGTAATATGGAATAAGACCTTTTGCTTTTACTTTGCCTCCTGCCCTTTCTTTACCACGGACAAGATCTACTTTTGTGGCTCATTAAGACCTTTTTCCTCCTTGCCTCTGATTTTCCATTTCTTATGAAGATGTCAGTTCCTCTCTACAACACTGACAGCCTATAACATTCTTACTACATTTGAAGGCAATACCTTCCTGCCATTTTCTTCGTAGCTGCTTCCATTTCTATTTCTTTCATGACACCATTAAAACTCTCCTTTTCTATAAAGTTCATGAAAGCAGAAGTTCTGTTGGAACTAAAGCTTATTAGTCTAAAAACACTAATATATTATTTACTTGTAAATTTGCACCTATCTATCTGTAAGGATATCTGTCTTATATCCTACACGTATACTGTAAGCTCTATTGGGTTTATATCTTTCTTTTTTTCTTGGATTTGTATTGTGCCCACCATACAGCAGACAATAGCTATGAGTCATCTCTAGGGCTCCTAAGCATTTCAGTACAACAATAAATGCCTTCTACACAATACGATATTAATACAATAATAAAGGCCTCACATATCATAGAATCACAGAATCATAGAATCACCAGGTTGGAAAAGACCCATTGGATCATCGAGTCCAACCATAAGGTGGCCAGCAGGTTGAGGGAAGGGATTCTTCCCCTCTACTCCACTCTTGTGAGACCACACATGGAATATTGTCTCCAGTTCTGGAATCCCCAACAGAAGGAGGATGTGGAACTGTTGGAATGGTTCCAGAGGAGGGCTACAAGGATGATCAGAGGGCTGGAGCACCAGGACAGGCTGAGAGAGTTGGGGTTGTTCAGCATGGAGAAGAGAAGGCTCGGAGGAGACCTTACAGCAGCTTCCAATACATGAAAGCGGTCTCCAGAAAAGCCGGGGAGAGAGTTTTTACAATGGCATGGAGTGATAGGACAAAGGAGAATGGTTTTAAATTGGAAGGGGGAAGACTTAGATTAGACATTAGGAAGACAAGCTTCAAGTATTCTTTAATGAGGGTGGTGAGACACTGGCACAAGTTGCCCAGGGAAGTTGTGGATGCTTCCTCCCTGCACGTGTTGAAGGCCACGTTGGATGGGGCCTTGAACAGCCTGGTCTGGTGGGAAGGGGAGTGGAACTGGATGATCTTTAAGGTCCCTTCCAACCCAAATCATTCTATGATTCTATATCTTCAAGTTAACAAAAAAACCCACAAAACAGGAAGCACTAATACCAGTCACAAAACAAAAATCTGAGGACAAAAGCATAAAAGAAAAGACTAATATTCTAGGCTCAGTTCACCTAAAAGATACAAAACAACAAAGGCCAGAATTAACATTCTTCCAGTATATAACACATTATTATAACCAGCAATTGTGAGCTGAGTTGAACTGGTAGCAGGATGTTATAGATGTAGATAAGTAGAGAATACTCTGAGTTTCATAATAATCTTTCTGAGTGCTCAACCCAAGCTATAGACCAGGCTGTCACTGGAGATTACATTCAAATCCACAAAGCACTGTCTACATAAAACTAGATTAGACATTTCCCAGACATTTCATGCAAATGAACATGTACTGATTGATAGAGCTGAGTAAGAAAACCTTAAAATTTAGTTGGGTCAAAAAATTTGCTCTGAAAGAAGATTAGAAGAGTCTGTAAGCATTACAACCATCTTTCTTACATAAGCTAGAACATTTGAAGTGACATGAAAGTGTTAGAGGGCACCTATACTTTATGCTAATCTAAATAATCAGAATTCTACTTTAATTTTCCTGATGCCAGTGGGCCCATCATGTTTCATTGTTTTTAGCCTTTTCTTGGTTTTTGTCCTAAAATGTAATATGTGCTACCCACAAGTACAGAAGGCAGATAGAGCTTAAAAGTATTAAAAACTGCCAACAGAAGTAGACTTACCAAAACAGCAAATAATGCCCCTGTAAGGAATTGTGTACCAAATGGTTTAAAAGAGCAAGAACCTACTTTACTGCATACAGAGAATGTCTCTGAAATTGAGCTTCTTTATTTAAGATTGCCACAGACCAATCAGACTAAACCAGTGATAAAACAAACTGGGCAGTAACAGCACATTTACACCTTATCCTACATTTATGATTTCGGGAAGTATCAATGTAGAGATTATTTTCTAGACAATTATTTACTTAACTGAAAAAATACTACTACAAAAAAATAACTCATAGAAAAACAGAAGGTCTACCTCTCAGCTGAAGAATAAAAATTCAAGGAGCCATTAACACAGAAATATTATTTAACCTTCTCTAGGGCCTTCTCTAGGCACAACAACCCTATGCTGTGCGACAGACTAGGGGAAGAGTGGCTAAAAAGCTGCCCAGAGGAGAAGGACCTGGGGGTGTTGGTTGACAGCAGCTGAACATGAGCCAGCAGCGTGCCCAGGTGGCCAAGAAGGCCAATGGCATCTTGGCTTGTATCAGAAATGGTGTGACCAGCAGGAGAGGGAAGTGATTATGCCCCTGTAAATAGGACTAGTGAGGCTGCACCTCAATTACTGTGCTCAGTTTTGGGCCCCTTAATGCAAGAAGAAAATTGAGGGGCTGGAGGGCATCCAGAGAAGAGTGATGAAGCTGGTGGAGGGGCTGGAGAACAAGTCTTATGAGGCACAGCTGAGGGAACTGGGCTTGTTTAGCCTAGAGAAGAGGAGGTTGTAGAGAGGAGGGAGCTGGCCTCTTCCCCCAAGTGTCGGGGGACAGGATGAGAGGGAATGGCCTCAAGCTCTGCCAAGGGAGGTTCAGACTGGACATTAGCAAAAAATTTTTCACCGAAAGGGTCATTGGGCACTGGCAGAGGCTGCCCAGGGCAGTGGTGCAGTCACCATCCCTGTAGGTATTTAAAAGATGGATAGACTCAGGGACGTGGTTTAGTGGCAGATAGGAATGGTTGGACTCGATGATCTAAGAGGCCTTTTCCAACCTAGTGATTCTATGTTACTATGATTCTATGATTCTTTAAAGTTAACTTCAAAGGACTGGACCTTACGAAACATATACTTTCTAATAGTTCACCAATTTAATTCTTGGTATTTGTTACTTAAAATAGTGCTACTTGTCAGTATCTTGTTTAAAGTTCCTATTTGTAACAAACATTATAGAAAGAATCAGTTTGGATTTATGAAAATCCAGGAAAACTTTCAGACCAAACTAGAGCAGTAAATACTACACAGGTGCAAAACCTGCACACATATTTTCCTATTCAATCAGTTCAAATATGATTTAAATCACACAATCCTCTGTACCGTTGCAAGTTTATTCAAGCTTCAGGGCTCATGCATTGCCTTAGGCAAAATCTTGTAAAACTATCAGGTTTTATAATCCTTGAAAAGAGTTAAAAGCACAAGCAGTTATGGAGACCAAAAAGAAAAGCACCTCTTTTCCCCACCCCCCCTTTTGATGTTACTGTATACAACACCTGCATAGAAAATGTAATTTCTTGAAGGGCAGCATCAGCCTCATCCTGCTTTGTTTTGAGCAAAATGCTTTGTTCTCCAGCTTTTCTGTTTAGTTCATCCACCAGGGCTTTAGCTTCATTCAGCTTTGAAACACCTGCCTATAAAAGAATTAGTTACTTAGCAATGCATTTTAAACAGAACTAAATGAAAGTTGGTTACAAATAGCATGCAAATTAAGGCTGATATAGACTAATATTCTTAAATTTTAAATTTAATATTCTACATTTTCTCAACATTTTCCTAGCATTATTTAACCTAAAAGTGAGATTTGACACTTTCGGATGTATCTCTGTAAGGTCTATTACTACATTAAAAAGCTTAAAAAGAAATTTCTCAAAATAAAAAACTTTTAACGGAACAGCAACTAGTACAAAGTCTTTTTCTCATTTCAGTTAACTGATATTAACTACAGGAGATAATTATATTAACTGATATTAACTAAGGAGATTATTATATCTCCTTTAAAAGTAAATTTGCAACATTTAAACAAGTTGAAACAAATTAGATCATCCGATTTCTACATATTTGTACATTCTCTAAAGAACAGAGATGTACATAGAACAAAGCCTTAATTATGGTAAGGTGTCCAGTTCTGGAATCCTCAAAATAAGAAGGATACAGAACTTTTGGAACAGGTCCAGAGGAGGGCTATGACGATGATCCGAGGTCTGGAGCATTGGCTGAGAGAGATGGAGTTGTTCAGCCTGGAGCAGAGAAGGCTCCAGAGAGACCTCAGAGCAGCTTCCAGTACCTGAAAGGGGCCTCCAGAAAAGCTGGGGAGGGACTTTCTATGGGGGAGTGATAGGACAAGGGAGAATGGCTTTAGATTGCAAAGGAGAAGATTTAGATTAGACATTAGGAAAAAATTCTTCACACTGAGGGTGGTGAGGCCCTGGCACAGGTTGTCCAGGGAAGCTGTGGCTGCCTCATCCTGGAGGTGTTCAAGGCCAGGTTGGATGGGGCCTTGGGCAGCCTGATCTAGTGGGAGGTTTCCCTGCCCGTGGCAGCTAGGGTGGAACTGGATGATCCTTGAGGTCCCTTCCAGCTCAAATCATTCTATGATTAACTATTTTCTTTATACACACTTTCTAAATTACTTACACTAAGATAAAAGAACTATTTTAATATATTACCTAGAAGATATTTTGATTTAGGATACACACCTCTAATTTTGATGCAAATGATGAATTTAATTTAACCAGAGCATTTAACAACTAAACGAGTGTCACAAACACATCATAGTTACTTTCTGAATTAAAAAAAGAGCAATTTCTAGCGTTAGAAACAAAAATCTTCTTAAATTGCTTACTACAGCGATGGAAAAATATTGGCAAGCAGAATAAAACAAGGAAGTTATTTAGTTTTAACAGATGTGATAAGAACAAATAAAGCTTTGCAAGTGTGGTTTCAGAAGAGCAATAAGGGTCACTAGGAAAAGGAGCTGAAAGGGAATGGAGAAGGGCAAAGACAAAAGTTACATGTCCTAAAGGGTCATTCAGATCTTTCCAGAACTGAGGGGAGGGAAGGGCATATGACTGGAATTTTTAATCTTTTCGGCATTTGAACAGAGCATTAATATTCACACTACTCCTCTTCTGAAACCACAGCATGAGCTTATGTCAACAGAGGAGACCTCACACAACCACGTTAGCAGGTACAGCCCATGAATACAAAAGGAATTTCCAAACGCAACTGTATTTTGAAAAGCCATATGTTAAAAATGTTTTAAATACATACCTGCAAGTGGTTCTGCCTTTTTATTAGCTCTCTCCTTTTACTGTTGTTGATGGTACTGTATATATGAAGGAATGTCATATACCTGCTAGGCGTTGCTCCGTACATTTTACATGATTCATGGATTGCCAGAAATGACTTCAGAAAATCAGAATCACCTATAAAATATAATTTGTTACACAGGCAAAAATATACTCATTCCTATCTCACATTAAAATAAGAGCAACAGAATACAATTTTTGAGACAAGGCTATCCAAAATATCACAAAGCACATACTTTTTTCAAAGTACCATCAGGGAAACAACACGTTGTTACATTAAAAACACATAACCCTTAGAAAGAAATATCCTAAATTGGTTTCAAAGCTGTAAAATATTTGGAAAAGAATCTAAAGTTCTTTGCACATTTCTGAGGGCTAATCTTAAAAGAAACTTCATTCCCACAGAAACTGAATTTCAGAATAGCTAAACTTCTGTAGAAAGGAAGCCTATGTGTTTCTGCCTTCTCCCTTGTTTCTGAAAAATGAGCATTACTTAAAAAATTTAGTTGCAGGAGAAAAATTTAAAGTAAAATTAGCAGGTCTAGGACAAGAATAACACAAAAGTATAGACTGAGAAGTTCTCAAAATATCAGATTTTGAAGCTGGGAAATAATATCCACACAGAAGGAAGAACAAAAAACAAGATGCAGTTTAATAAGTTTACAAAATGGAATACACATAGTGATCGCTTGTGACACCTGAGATTGGGTTTGATCAGCCAGCATGTATGTTCCAGACTAATGTTCTTCTGCACAAAATGCCTGCACGTGAACAATACTGAAGTCTATGAATATGCTGGCAAAAACATCCTCGAAATATCCCCACTGTTATCTGCACCAAATACGGGCCTGAATAATTAATCATAGAATAACCAGGTTGGAAGAGACCCACCGCATCATCGAGTCCAACCATTCCTATCAAACACTAAACCATATCCCTCAGCACCTCGTCCACCCGTGCCTTAAACACCTCCAGGGAAGGTGACTCAACCACCTCCCTGGGCAGCCTCTGCCAGTGCCCAATGACCCTTTCTGTGAAAAATTTTTTCCTAATGTTCAGCCTAAACCTCCCCTGGCGGAGCTTGAGGCCATTCCCTCTTGTCCTGTCCCTTGTCACTTGGGAGAAGAGGCCAGCACCCCCCTCTCCACAACCTCCTTTCAGGTAGTTATAGAGAGCAATGAGGTCTCCCCTCAGCCTCCTCTGCTCCAGCCTAAACCCCCCAGCTCTCTCAGCCGTTCCTCATAAGGCCTGTTCTCCAGCCCCTTCACCAGCTTCATTGCTCTTCTCTGGACTCGCTTGGCTGGAAAGGACCTTTGAGATCGAGTCCAACCATACCCCACACCTGTCCACTACCAACTCGCAACCCTGAGCACCTCACCCACCCATCTTTTAAACACCTCCAACAACGGGGACTCAACCACCTCCCTGGGCAGGCTCTGCCAGTGCCCAGGAATCCTTTCGGTAAAGAAATTTTTGAGATGCGGCCTCACCAATGCTGAGTCCAGGGGCACAATCACCTCCCTGTCACACTGGCCACGCTGTTTCTAATACAGGCCAAGATGCCATTGGCCTTGACAGCTGGTTCATGTTCAGTCGGCTGTCAACCAACACCCCCAGTTCCTTCTCCGCCAGGCAGCTTCCCAGCCCCTCTTCCCCAAGTCTGTAGCGCTGCAGGGGGTTGTTGTGCCCCAAGTGCAGGACTTGGCACTTGGCCATGTTGAATCTCATCTAACTGGTCACAGCCTATCGATCCAGACCGTTCAAATCCCTCTTTAGAGCCTCCCTGCTCTCAAGATGATGGACATGTCTGCCCAGCTTAGAGTCATCCACAAACTTACTAACGGAGAATTCAATCCCTGCATCCAGATCATCAATAGAAATATCAAACAGAATTGATTAATAATAAGTAATAATAAACAGTGGGTCCACCTAAACATTACCTGAATGTTTTTTCTTAAGTTCCTTATGGGTTTTTCCAGTATTTTCTTGTTCATCTGAATCACACAGAAGCATTTCAGGTATCTAAAAAATATGAACATAAAAATTATGAGCCATGAAATTTGACTTAAAGTAAAAAAACAAGTCTTCAATCTAGTTTCTCATTTGAAAAGACTGAACGTTGTAGCTTTATTCAGAATAATATATTTACACAATAGTTATAGCACTAACAAGATCACTTCTGCCCTTCCCTGTCATAGAAAACTTCCTGTTCTCCCAAGCAGAGGAACTTTTGCTGTTCGTAAGAAAGAGCCACTAACTCTCAGAGAACTCCCCAACATAAGAAGGATGTGGAACCATTGGACCAGGTCTAGAAGAGGACCACGAATATGATCAGAGGGCTGGAGCACCTCCCATACAAGGACAGGCTGAGAGAGTTGGAGCTGTTCAGCCTGGAGAAGAGAAGGCTCCAGGAAGACCTTAGAGCAACCTTCCAGTACCTAAAGGGGGCCTCCAAGAAAGCTTGTCAGGGACCTTTTACAGGGGCACAGAGTGATAGGATGAGGGGAATGGCTATAAATTGGAAGGGGGCAGACTTAGATCAGACATTAGGAAGAAATTCTTCATGCTGAGGGTGATGAGGCACTGGCACAGGTTGCCCAGGGAAGTTGTGGCTGCCCCATCCCTGGAGGTGTTCAAGGCCAGGTTGGATGGGGCTTACAGCAACCTGATCTAGTTGAAGATATCCCTTCCAACACACAATTCTTTGAATATTACTTAACTGTTCGGCAGAATTTCTTGTCTTTGTATGACTGCACAAATGTATTAAAATAAGTATAGTAATAATTATTCCTTCTAAACTTTAAATATTCTGGCCTTAATCACCAAACTTTTTTTTTGGAGATGCTATTTTAAACAAGTCACATATTTAATTACTGCAAGTTACCTTTCTCATACTGTTTTCTGACCAGGTTTCCATCCACAAAACTTGACATTTCTTGTACAGTGCTGGATTACTTTCACAATTTATTGTGAAATTTAAATTGGTAGTATCCATGATCAAGACAACATGCAGATTTTGCTGGATCCCTAAGAAAATACAACAGAACCAATTAGAAACAGCACCAGAACCCTGGAGTATGACTGCCAACACCTGTATTCTTTCAGTCATATTCTTCTATTTATTTGTAAACTATTTAACCTTCTTCTTCCTTGGTCCAAGGAAGAAACATGAAACATTAAGAAACCCATCTGTAAGCTTGCTTATGATTACTCGGAACCCAAAGTGATTTGTACGTATAACTGACAAATAGAAGAAAATACAGTTATTAGATACAAAAACTAAACAAACCAGAAAATGATAGGGACAAAACCTTTCTTCTTCCTAGTTACTTTCACTGGCAGATTTCATAACAGCTTTGTAGAACATTCATGGACACAAAATTTCAGGCAGAAGAATAAGTTTTAAGCTAGGAGCTTTGTCCACAAATATCACCCTGTAATCATTATTACTGCCTCGATTTTAATAACTAACAGAAAGTTAAAAATGCACACAAAACAAGGACCATATTACAAATTACTTGTCCATTATTATATCATTTTTGTAACTTGGTAAGAAATCATAACTTATAATTCTGTTCACATACGGTATGTGAAATAGTTGAAAATTGGTCCTGTAAATCCATCTTGTGAAGCTTGATCCTTCAGAGGAGACAACAATGGTTCTAATTCTTCTACTTTGTATAGCCCAGGAACTTCTCCTGTTTCAAGAATGAATTTAAAGTATCAGATCAAACATACTATAATTCTTCAAATTCCTCTAAAGGATTCCCTTGAGTCCTCCGTATAGAGAAAACTAATATGGCAGTGTTCATGCCCATACTTTCATGAGTACCGTCCCATGTACTTCATCATTTTTTCAAGATATCGTGAAAACAACAAACCAAATTATAGTGCTCCTATTTAACAGTCTACTTGGTTAATATTACTGAAATGTACTTCAAAAACTCATTCAAATCTACCCAAACATAGCGATCCAATACCTCATACAGAACAAATCAAACCAGACTTCGTCATACATCAGAAAACAGAAGCATGAAAGAGAGTATTTATCCAGGTCCTCAGACAAAGAGGTTTAACATGGGATGACGAGAATCTGATAACAACAGGGTACTTTGTTTTGCACCTGGGAGAAAGGAAAATCTGGTGCTCTTATCAGCTGTTAAACTACTGCAGTTCCAAAAAATATTTAGTAAGTTAGAGTTAGCCCTTCAATGATCTCTCTGATCAAGGAACAAAGCTAGATACAAAAATAAAGTCACCGTTGTTACTTATTATTATTTATCACCTCGTTACTTACAGAAAAATGGGCTTTGCTAGTCTACATTTAAGTAAAGGACACAGTAAACACCATCTAGTAAAACACTGAGACATCTCTCAGGTTTGAATTTTATTAGAAAAGGGATGTTGTAGAGTAGAACATATTATCATTTTGTTGTTACGCTATTAAAAAGAATTCCTTTGAAATAAGTTACTTAACTTGCAACTTTGAGGAATTGAAAGCACCCTTATTGTAGAGTAAGTTAAAGGATCGCTAAGTGAGCTTCAAGTTAGTTCCTCATGTACAAGCACCATAGCTAAAACAGCGTAGGAAGCTAACTGACACTTTGGGTAAGGATATAAAGTTAGAAAACATCATCTAATTCTGCATCATTGAGCTAACTCTGTGTGGTAAAAGTATCATATTGGATTTGTCTCACCTGAAGACAGTAAACTGTTGATCATCTCAAGGAACGTGGAATGAACAAGCTGATAGTCTTCAAGCAGCAATACCACCTGCTGTGCTTCGATGCCCGCAAGCTCCATCACCTAGAAGCAGATCAGATATTTGAAACTCAGTATACGGGATCTATGTGTTGTTCATAAAACAATTATCATCTAGATTATATATTTTAAATACATATTTTCCCCAGAATATCTACACTATTATACAATTACAAAAGACTGCTACGTGATTTAGTTATATGAGACATCAAACAAAAAGAAAATCCTACCTAGAAGTATAGTTTGGTAATGAAAAAAGAATTAAAACAGTCTCTTTCATAGAGCATATGGAGTTGCACTGCTCTTTTGTGTGGGCTTAGCTCTAGAATTTTCTTTAGCACTACTGAAGGTACTGAGAAACACTTGATTCAGGGTTTGCATTTGTTTTCAAATAATATGTACACTTTCAGAGAAGGACTTCGGGGTGCTGGTCGTTAAGAAACTCGACAAGAGCCAGCAATGTGCGCTCGCAGCCCAGAAGGCCAACCATATCCTGGGCTGCATCAAAAGAAGCGTGGCCAGCAGGGCAAAAGAGGTGATTCTGCCCCTCTATTCCTCTCTTGTGAGACCTCATCTGGAGTAGTGTGTCCAGTTCTGGAACCCTCAACATAAGAAGGATACGGAGCTGTTGAAACAGGTCCAGGGGAGAGCTACAAGGATGGATCCAAGGGCTGAAGCACCTCCCATAAAAGGACAGCCTGAGAGAGTTGGAGTTGTTCAGCCTGGAGAAGAAAAGGCTCCGAGAAGACCTTATAGTGACCTTCCAGTACCTGAAGGGGGCTACAGGAAACTGGAGAGGGACTGTTTACAACAGCTTGTAGTGATAGGACGTGTGGCAATGGCTATAAACTGGAGAGGGGCAGATTTAGGCTAGACAGAAGGAGGAATTTCTTCACCATGACAGTAGTGAGGTACTGGCCCAGGTTGCCCAGGAAAGTTGTGGCAGCCCCATCCCTGGAGGTGTTTAACGCCAGGTTATATGGGCCTTGAGCAGTCTGATCTAGTGGGAGGTGTCCCTGCCCATGTCAGGGGGGTTGGAACTGGGTGATCTTTTAAGTCCCTTCCAACCCAAACTATTCTATGATTCTACGATTCATCAATCACTAAGTTTTTTCTTGAACTCAGCTACTGTTCTATTAAGTGGCAGATCACAGCAGAGACAGAAAATAAACATATATACAAACATTAAAATACACACCTGAAAAAAACCCTCACCAATATTCACATAAACTTAGAATTTATGAAGTCCACAACACTCATAAGGACAACTCTGGTATTCAAAAACGTAGAGTATCAGGTAATGACTAAGAACTCTTTAGACACTGAGAACTTCTAAAAACCTATTTGATTCATTTTGACTGCTGAATTTTACTTTTCTTAAAATATCTCTTCACACAACAATTCAAAATTCGCATATTGTTGGTTTTCTTTTTAATATACAATATTACAACAAAATGGAAGATACTGAATGACTTACATATTTAAGATCATGTCTGAACTGCTTCAGCTCATAGCCTCTGGAAATTTTGGGAGTAATCAGAACAGCTCCATGCATATGACTGACTAAAGAGGTAACTGTTCGACGGCCCACACCACTCCGTCCTGCCAAAAGAAGTGATCCTCCAGGAAAACTTAGCACTCGGTCCACTTTAGACATGTAACTGAGGACTTCATGGAACAGTAAAATCTCTATTTCTTTTTTGTCTCGTCCATAATGAATAATACCCTATTGAAAGAAACAAGAAAATAAATGAATCTGTTCACTAATAATAAATAAAACCAGTAAGATATGAAAGAATCCAACATTTAAGAGTTCAGTAAAGAAGGACTTGAAAGCTTAAGAGAACACGCTGGTATACACAATAAATGTGAAAGAATTCAGATACCTCACATACCCTTTACCATTAATGAATGGATCACATTACCTCTGATACCAGGATAATCTAGAAGTCCTCGATACATTGAAACAGAAATCTACCACTGAATTAATTAAAATTAAATAATGGACCAGAACAAAGTCTGAGCTGTGTCTCTGACTACAGACTAATTAGCTTAGAGGAGTCTTTTAGGTAGCTAATTGCTGCATAATTGCAGATTATGGAGCTGCTAGATAATAACGGAACCTAAGACTAAATTCTGGCCTTGCTATACTTAATAAAACTTCATCTTTGGAGCCAAATGTAATTGTGTAGTCAGAAAAAACAGAAAACCAAACTCTCTGATTACTGAGCTATTGGACTCTATTAAGAAATTCTTCACTATGAGGGCAGTGAGGCACTGGCATAGGTTGCCCAGGGAAGCTGTGGCTGCCCCATCCCTGGAAGCATTCAAGGCCAGGTTGGATGGGGCCTTCGGCAGCCTGGTCTGGTGGGAGGTGTTCCTGCTCATGGCAGAGGGGTTGGAACTGGATGATCTTTAAGGTCCCTTCCTACCAAATCATTCTATGAACTTCATCATCTCCCATACAGTCTATTGGTTACAAGGCAGCAATTAAAGAGAGGGAGTAAATTCCCATCTACAAGAGTAGTCCATCAAACACTACTAATTAGGGGAGACAATCTCAAAGCGCTCATCTTGAAAAAGAGTCAGCCTACCAGGCTTAACATGTTTGCCTTTCCTCATCAAGCTCATTTTTTTCCACATTGCTGTTTAAAAGAATGTCAAGTCTCCAATCAATGTATTTGTATTTCTTCAAATCAAATTTACTTTAGCAAATTACAAATTCAGCAAGTAAACATTTAATAATCACTGGTTCTCAAAACATTGTTCATCACACTTTTGTAAGTCACCAACAAATGCAAATTATGCCCTTTCATTAAAATATAACCTTGCTACACGATACTTCCTACTGCCCACCAGACACCATCACAAACCTTCCCTCACCCGACCCAGTGCAAGGTGATTGAACAAACAGGAGACCCTACGCTAAACCTGGTGCTTGCGTGTTACTTCCTGCAAAAAAAGTCTAGACCAATTATTGCAAATCCTTGCTGCTTGTGTTTTTTCATCTCACCTTTTGAATAATGTCTTTCAGGTCTGTTGAATTTAGTCTGCCAAGTAGCCTCCCATGTGGTGGCAGCGCCTGTCCTGGTGTGACGAATGCCTCTTGACAAGCTCCCCAAGTTACATAGAAGACATCTGTGAAAATAACAGGAAACATTCAAAAGTTTAGGCACTCAGCTCTTATGCTATCTGACTTGATCAGACTCATTTGATTAGGCAGTTCCAACACAAATAGTTGGAGTTTTTGTAGTACACACAATTGGTTTACCTGCCATATTGTCCAGAACATCTGAGCCCCATTCACCTTGAAATACTTTCATCAAAACATTATCAAATGCATGAAGTTCTTTCACATCAACAATTTTGTCACGGAACAAACGACGTGCTTCATAAGCAACAATTTCCAAAACATAGTCTGCAGTTTGTGTCGATGATCCTATAAAATTTAAGGAGAGATTTAACTTCAGATATTTATAACAAATCCCACACCTCTCAAATTTTCCATTTCAAAATATGAGATTGAAAATCAGTAAAGTGAAATTACATACCAGCAGGAGAGCATCAGTAAGGAAGAAGTAAGAGAAAAAAAGTAAACATTATGAAGTGCTTTTAACAATAACTTCACAAATCATTACAAGATAAAATGAAACACATTTGACTAAAACAAAGTCCCCAGTTCAGTATCACCTTTCTAATGAAAATGAACAAGGTGTTGCATAAAAATTACAAGACAAAATTTCAGGCAATGAAAACAAGAAAATCCAGGAGGCTGCTTTAAAGGCAAAGATAAAGACTAATAACAAATACTAAAATAACAATAAATACCCAAATCAGTCTGTGTTATGAAGTGCTAGTAGAGAACACAAAGCTTCAATATTCTTCATGAAAGTAAGAAGGAAGGTGAGATGAGTAAAGGACAATGCCGTACTGTTCACTGCTGAAAAAACACTTGCATATGCAGGAGTAACTGCTCATGATCTAATAATAATAGCAATTTCAGAGACAAGAATAATAGCAGAAAGAAGCCTATGCTTCCTAGTTGAAAAATCACACAAAATTAAACACCTTTACGAATTTCACCTTTTCCAAAGTTACAGAAAGAGAAACTTCCAGACTAGACTGTAACCATCAAGCATTCCCAAATTGTGGGAACAGCAGGCTTTTATACAGATTTTTTTTAAGCTTTTACACAGATGAGAGAATTTTTGAGATATTTTCTGTATGTTTATTGGTGGTTATATTCTTCTTTTCCTATGTACATCGTAGATGATGTGTATCAGTTGAAGTTCCACAGTCACCTCACTAGGTTTATACAACCAAGTATAGTTTGAGTTGGAGGGGACCTTAAAGATTATTCAGTCCCAGCCCCCTGGGTGATGGGCAGGGACACCTCCCACTAGACTAGGCTGCCCAAGGTCCCATCCAACCTGGCCTTCAACACCTCCAGGGATGGGGCAGCCACAACTTCCCTGGGCAACCTTTAAATAACTCCCAGACATATTTTAAAACATCATCAGAGTTTAAAAAACTTGTTTACTCTATGTTATAGAACGAACTGTTGGGCACTTCTCCCCTCTGCTGATTTACAGACAGTTCACAGTTAGAAAGAGTATCATAAGTGAACAAGTTGCATGTGGAGTCATCAGTAAGGCTGACATCAGTAACAATTTAGGCCATTTTAGAACTGCTCTACCCATAAAAACCAAGTAAGTGACTTACCACCTGCTAAATCATATCTGAACAAACCAAGAACCCACTGAGTAAGAATGCATGGTGTGAAAAGGTAATGACTGTGGTCATCAACTGTGAATTTCGCTCGGACCTAAAAGTGCAAATTAAGGGAGGGAAAAAAGTGATGTTTTAAAATGCACAGCCCTTGAAAATGTAGGTTTAATTTTTTTAAATAACAGAAAAATTAATTTTATATATATTTCTATATACAAATACATATATTGATACTTTATCTATATCATAGATGTTTTATATATATTTACATTTTTTATATATATATTTATTAACATGCTATCTATATAATTAGGTAGTTTATTAATGCACACCTTAGCTTTTTTGAGAAGTGGAGAGATTAATATTTTAATTTTTTTTTTCTGACCACAAATAATTTTCTCATAATTAGAACATCTTCTGTACCGGTTTCAATGCAAACAACTGCACAAGTCACCTAGGATTGTTAGTATAGTACTATTAGACAAAACATAATTTTTTTAAAAGCAGTATCAAATATAAAATACAAAGGAATATAAAAGAGTAATAACAGCTATGTAAATGAGTAACAATTAGCCTCTACAAAAACCTTCTTATAGGAATAGGGAGGAACTATTTATAAAGGCATGGGCTGATAGGACGGGGGGCAACGGCTATAAATTGAAAGGGGCAGTGTTAGACTAGATATTAGGAGGAATTTCTTCACAATGAGGGTGGTGAGGCTCTGGGCCAGGTTGCTCAGGGAAGTTGTGGCTGCCCCATCTCTGGAGGTGTTCAAGGCCAGGTTGGATGGGCCTTGGGGAGCCTGATCTGGTGGGAGGTGTCCCTGTCCATGGCAGGGGGGTTGGAACTGGATGATCTTTAAGGTCCCTTCAAACCCAAACCATTCTGTGATTCTATGATTCTATGAAATGCTAACTCTTCCCCATTAAAGGACATTTGAATTTACAACTGTATCTTTAATTCAAAGAACAACTGTCTTTATTAACCATTTGGTCCTAGTGTCATCAGATTTAAACTTTGATTTCTTAGAATATATTGATAATATCATACTAAATTCCTGCTAACTGGTGCACGCTACCAGTGACTATATCCACATTCTAGTAACAAGGATTGGTTTTATAACATAGAACCACAGAATCACAGAATATTTTGGGTTGGAAGGGACCTTAATGATTATCTAATTCCAACCCCCCTGCCATGGAAAGGGACATGTCCCACCAGACCAGGCTGCCCAGGGCCCATCCAACCTGGCCTTCAACACCTCCAGGGATGGGGGCAGCCACAGGTTCCTTGGGCAACTTGTGCGAGTTTCTCACCACCTTCATTGTGAAGAAGTTCCTCCTTATGTCTAGTTGAAGTCTGCCCCTCTCCAATTTATAGACATGGTTCAGTCTAGATGGGGACAAAAATGTATTCTTGAAACACACAGTAAGAACTTGCATCCCCACAGTACCTAGCCTAGTAAGACCACGTACATGATTAAGAAAAGCAAGTACTTCAGTATTTTGCTCGATAGTAGTCCATAAAATTTAAAGACAATAAAATGAGCTTGTGTGTCTCAACACCCATTTTTAAGAGTGTAACATGGTCTCACTGCTCCCCTCTTGATTCATAGCAGCATCCACAACACCTGAACTCATAACAATCCATGAAGTACAGGGTCTCGTCATCCATTAAGTAGGAAAACACAGCTATTCACATTTTATACATCAGGAAACAAAAGCATAGATGGGTTGAGATGCTTGCCAAAATGATATAGTAAACCTGTGGGAAAGCAAGAGCACTTGAAATATGCTCCGTTTGCCTCTAATATCTAGGATTCTCTGCAAATAAGTAGCTCTAAAATTGACATTAACATTATGACAAAGATATAAACTTGGATTTTAATGCTGATAAATGTTTTTATTCTCTAGTTAATATCAAAAGCTAATTATATTTTCTAAAAAAAAGATCTGAATTCTCCATATACTTGAGAAAAGAAATCAGACTTCCATACCTGTTCATATACTTGCACCATAGACCCTGCAAGCTGATGTATTTTTGGTAAAGAACCCCAAACAGGGTGATTTCCTAGGTTTTTCTGTAGTACAGGTTCCAAGTAGGCACTATAAATAGCTTGCAGTTGGTCTCTTTCTGGATAGCTACGAAGGAAAAGAAAGTAATCATTAGTGACTATCACTGTTAATTTTTTAATTAAAAAGATTCAAAGTTTTATACCCAATTACTAAGAAATATCGATTAATAGCATCTCCATCAAACAGCTAAGTTGAAGAATTGTTTTATTGCACTATGCCACCATCAGAAATTTTCTAAATACATCTGCAAACATGTTCAAACTTAAAAAGAAACAAACAAACTTCTTTTTTATCTCTCTAACTTTGTAAACAGAGAGCATCTTAATATAAAGCTGCAGAAAAACAGTTTACTGAAGCAAAATCACCCAATACGAAACATATTTCAAACACTTCACTATCAACAAGTAGCTGCAGATTGCTCCTTAGCTGGTTTCTAGTGCCAAGAGGCACTAGAAGATCTGAAGATCACAACTGTTAGAAAAGATGAACGACTAGAACAGCCACATCTTCATAAAGATGAAATCAAGCAAGGGCCCCATAAACAGAGGTTGAATCCAAGTTCTGAGAGTCAAACTAATTTCCACATACTTACTCAATTGCACAGAGACGAACAATAGAAGTAAATCTGGAGGTAAGTTTATGTCTTCCTAACGTTCCTCCAGCACACATGGAAGCCACAATTTGGATGTTTTCTAAACCAACCCATTCCAGATTTTCATCATAAAAGCCTTGATATGTAAGAACCTTTCACAATTAAACAAATATTTCATTAAAAAGAAGTGAACAGAGTATCACACAAAAAACAATTAAAAATAAATAGTCAGAAGTACACCACTATTACTGTTTTCTTAATTGCCAGAGGTAAACTAATCCTCTCAGCTTGGTGTCAGCTGTAAACTTGCTGAGAGTATGGTCCTGCCCCATTGTGCAGATCATTAATGATGATGTTAAACAAGTGCCAGCTTACAACTAGACTTTGTGCTGCTGATCACCACTCTCTGGGCCTAGCTGTTCAGCCAGTCTTCAAGTCACCTAACTCTCTGCTTATCCAGCCCATAAATCAACAGTTTTTCTGTAACAATCGTTTGGGAAAGGACATAAACGGCCTCAGTAAAGTCCAGGTAGCCTAAATCCATTGATCTCCCCTTGTTTACCAGGTCTTTAATTTCATCACAGCAGTTTATCAAGTTGGTCAAGCATGATTTGCCCTTGGCAATCCATGCTGATTACTCCTGATGATTTTCTTGTCATTCACATGCCCACTGCATTATAACTCATCGAGGCAAGCACTGTCTTCATTTAATTATGTATATAAGCCTAATACAAATAGTATCTTGCTTCTGGTTGACACCTACGTGTTCTAGCAAAGTACAAACAAAATAAGTCATAGACTCATAGCATCATGGAACAGTTTGGATTGGAAGGGACTTTGAAGATCATCCAGTTCCAAAAGCCCCCAGCCATGTCCCACTAGATCAGGCTGCCCAAGGCCCCATCCAACCTGGCCTTTTGACCTCCAGGGATGAGGCATCTACAACTTCCCTGGGCAACCTGTTCCAGTGCCTCACCACTCTCATGGTGAAGAAATTCCTTCTTATGTCTAGTCTAAATCTGCCCCTCTCCAGAATATAGCCATTAATATCAATACAGGTTGTTAAGTATGAAAATAATCAATGTAGGTATTCACTACATATACTAAACTATATCCAATTACACTTAAGTTTCTTTATAAAGAACTGACGCAAGTTTTCACCTGCTGTAGAAAAGCCACGAGAGTGCTTGTCCCCCATTTATCAGGTTTGGGTAGATTGATATCTTTTAAGTACAAAACAAGCCTTTCACAGTCCTTTGGTCTATAGACTCGTCCAGTGTTTGTACTGATTACAATGCAAGTTTGACTTAATTTCTGCAGGAGATGCTGAGAAGTAGTTTGTGCACTGCAGTGAATGGTAGCAATCTGAGTGGATCGGAGCTGAGAAAATGCAAAATGAAGCAGCATCCTAAAAAAAGCAAATGTGTACATCTGTATAAGCATAAACAATACATAAATGCATTAAAATATTGTGTATCCAAAGATATTGTACAATTTTTTAATTAAAATGCATATAATACATACTGCATTAACAGGCAAAGTATGAGTTTTCCTGAATTAAGTATTCTTGCCTTTAAAATTGCAGTATTTTCCACTTAATAAATTCAATAAAAGTGTAGTATACAGCTACACAAAACAAATACATAGCCTTAATACCTTGGATAGAGTGATTCAACCCATCTAAACGAGGAAGCGAAGATAGGAAACAGGATGAGCTAAATCCAAGCACCTGCACAGAGGGATCTAGTGCCTCTTGAGATGATACCAGGTACCTCGTGTGCCTTGCGGCTGTTGCTCCATGACAGTACAGGTTTACCAAAGGTCCTGTTTCATATCGAACAGCCTCATTCAGACATGTTAGAAGCATAGTGGCAGCCTGAATGTTACCTCTAGATCTTCCCAGGAATTCACCTATTTGCCACGACTGAAGGTTTGTTTCATTAATAAATTAAACAAATTCTATTCTAGCAGGAAGTCATAGGAGAAAATCATTATAGCAAAACATTACAAAATTTGTCAAATAGATAGAAGTGTATTTTGCTTAAAAAAGGAAATATTTTTACCCCTTTCCACATCCTTCAGGACCCACGAGAAGAAAAGGTTGCTTATTGTTAAAGTCTAGCCAGGGTCTAAAGTAATCTAAACCTCTCTGCATGTCAGGGGTTTGGATGACAGGAAGTGTTTGGAGATTACTGAAGTCATCAGCTGTTAGTTTTTCAGGTTTTTTCAGCTGATATAGCATTAGATGTCCAGTGTCGGTGTCATAATACGTGTCCAGGGGCTTCCTTGGATCTGGTGGAGATTCTTGTGCCCAACTGAAGATCTTTGAGAACAAAAAAAAAAATTATTATATAAAGATTCTGTTAAATCTATACTCCTAACGACAAGCCCTCAAGCCCTAACACTTCATAGAATCATAGAATCATAGAATAACCAGGTTGGAAGAGACCCACTGGATCATCGAGTCCAACCACTCCTATCAAACACTAAACCATGCCCCTCAACACCTCATCCACCTGTGCCTTAAACACCTCCAGGGAAGGTGACTCAACCACCTCCCTGGGCAGCCTCTGCCAGTGCCCAATGACCCTTTCTGGGAAAAATTTTTTCCTAATGTCCAGCCTAAACCTCCCCTGGCAGAGCTTGAGGCCATTCCCTCTTGTCCTGTCCTCTGTCACTCGGGAGAAGAGGCCAGCACCCTCCTCTCCACAACCTCCTTTCAGGTAGTTGTAGAGAGCAATGAGGTCTCCCCTCAGCCTCCTCTTCTCAAGGTTAAACAACCCCAGCTCTCTCAGCTGCTCCTTATAAAGCCTGTTCTCCAGCCCCCTTACCAGCTTTGTTGCTCTTCTCTGGACTCACTCCAGAGCCTCAACATCCTTCTTGTGGTGAGGGGCCCAGAACTGAACACAGGATTCGAGGAGCGGTCTCACCAGTGCCGAGTACAGAGGGAGAATAACCTCCCTGGACCTGCTAGTCACACCATTTCTGATCCAAGCCAAGATGCTATTGGCCTTCTTGGCCACCTGGGCCACTGCTGGCTCATGTTCAGTCGCTGTCAACCAACACCCCCAGGTCCCTCTCCTCCAGGCAGCTTTCTAGACAGACTTCTCCTAGTCTGTAGCACTGCATAGGGTTGTTGTGCCCCAAGTGCAGAAGTACTACTTACTACTCAGCTATTTCCCTACAGGCAATACAGACTGCAAACAAATCAGAGCACAGATCATAAAATCATAGAATGGTTTCGGTTGGAAGGGATCTTAAAGATCATCCAGTTCCATTCCCCTTGCCATGGGCAGGGACACCTCCCACCAGACCAGGCTGCTCAAGGACCCATATAACCTGGCCTTGAACACCTCCAGGGATGGGTCAGCAAAAACTTCTCTGGGTAACCTGTGCTAGTGCCTCACCACACTCAATGTGAAGAATTTCTTCATAATGTCTCATAGAAATCCTCCCCCTTCCAATTTATAGACAGATATTCTATTACTGTAAATTTGTTAGAAGATAGAAAATAATTTTTCCTTCTATGTATACTAAGAAACTTTAATAAACTTGCCAAAAAAGATTATTACCTCTTTTGCAAATTCTTGTCGTGATTTCATGTTGAGATTGCCACCAAGACCACGCAACAGGTTAATAATAAACTCTCCACGATCAGTACACCCATGAAGATGAGACAGTCCATTCATCACAGTTCCAACTAAACTTGTTTCTACCACGGAATCATTCTGTAAATTGAAAGTTGTAGTAAATTCAAATATATTCCTAAAAATGAATGTGATATTGCTGCCAGACTGTTACTCGTTGCTCTTTGACACTTCCACAAAGGGTGAAAGATCTCAAGACTGCTGTTGTTCCAGAAAATTCACTTGACATGAAATTATTTTTAAGCACCGATTTAGAAATTTTAATTCCAGACTACATATTGATGTAGTTTAGGATAAGCAATCGGAACTATCCTTACAGATTTTTTTGAATCTATAAAAGAAAGCAACTATTAACCAGTGCAATTATTAAAGAAAGCAACATAACTGTATAGTAGCAATCTGTCTAGTCAATGTAATCTGTATGGATTTTGCTCTTTAGCAGTAACAGGGATTTCCAGCATCGGGAACAATGTCATGTTTTTTCCTCTATATCCACCTGAAGATACTTTAAAAGTCTAAAAACCTACATGAGTGAAAGAACCAAAAGAGAAAATAATATGAAAAACATGACAGGACCATACATGTTCCCCAAGGGGAGGTAATGCAGGTGTCTCAAACACTAGTTTGCTGGGGATTTCTCCAAAATTATAAGCCACTTGTTCAATGCAAATGCAACTCCTTCAGAAGGAGGGGAAGCAGGGAAGCATCTAGAAACATTAAGGAAATCTAGTATATGCAGAACAATTATCTCAATGTACATCCCAAAATCACATAAATCAGATATTATAGAAGGTTTTGGACTATCCTTTTTTAATATTGTAATTACAGATTACCTTTCACCTACTGAAAAAAATCTTTCAGATAAGGATTTTAGTGGAATCCTAAAGAGCTAAAGTTATGTATCTGAAATGCAGGACAGATTAGTGGAAGCTGTTAACAATCAGATTACTTTTATAGATACGACTCTACCGATCTTTTTAGGTGGTATTACATTTCTCCCCAACCTATTAGAAGTTTCATTCTACACTGTGCAATTTTTCAAATTCCACCTGTTTTCTTGTTATAGACAATAACGTAAATCTAGAAAAACAATTTCTTCACTTGTCCATTTTTTGGTTTAGAAATTCAGATCATTCAGATCTTTGAAAACAGAGAAAAATTCCTAGTACAGAATATAAAAAACAGATATTAATTTTCATAGAAATATAGGTATTTCATCAGTTAAACTTGTATCGCATGTTTAAAAACTTTAAGTACAGCAATCAGGCCTAGGAAACTGATTAGAATAGTTAGAGTATCAAATTTTTTAAGAAAATAGCAATCAAAAAAACTGAGATTTTTTTGTTATTTAAAAATTAATACGAATGTTCTCTTCAGTGTTACACTAGCAAAGTAGATAATTCTTAACACAAGCTGAAATGTGATTATCAGTTACTAACCTTCTTCACAACCCAGTTCAAAGCCTTTTCAAAATAGTCCCCAATCCAATTTTCTAGGTTGTATCTGCATTCTTCAGGCTGACTTCTTAGCCAAGACTTTATTAGAGAATTAAGATCTGTATCTTCATCACTAAGTCAAAATAAAACAAGATTCAGACAAATACAAGACATCCACATCTTCATATGGACAGGTTCAAAGGAACAACAGAATAGCAGGAATAGTTCAGGGAAATAATTTTACAAGTATTTCTAAGCAATATTGAGGCTCTATAAGGGTCACACACAAAGAATCATAGAATCATAGAAGAGGTTGGGTTGGAAGGGACCTAAAAGATCATCCAGTTCCAACCTCCCTGCCATGGGCAGGGACACATCCAACTAGACCAGGTTGCCCAAGGCCCCAACCAACTTGGCCTTCAACACCTCCAGGGATGGGGCAACCTGTGCCAGTGCCTCACCACTCTCATCGTGAAGAAATTCCTCCTCATGTCTAGTCTAAATCTGCCCCTCTCCAATTTATAGCCATTGCCCCTAGTCCTGTCACTATAAACCTTTGTAAAGAGTCCCTCCCCAGCTTTCTTGTAGCCCCCTTCAGGTACTGCAAGGTTGCTATAAGTTCTCCTCAGAGCCTTCTCTTCTCCAGGCTGAACAATCCCAACTCTCTCAGCCTGCCTTTGTATGGGAGATCCTCCAGCCCTCAGATTATCTTTGTATCCCTCTTCTGGACCCGTCCCAGTAGTTCCATACCTCTCTTTCAAAAAATCTGAGATACATTAGCCAAAAGATGATGCCGTGACAGTATATTAGCACATGCAATCTATAAAGTGAAGTTTCCCAGTGATTTGCTTCGTAAATGTAAGCACATAATTAAATCGTTCCATACACTTTAGACTACCTTTCAAGTAAAGGAGGCATCTTTGCTTACTTTAAAAGTAACACTCCTGTGACTTACCTCAGAAAGATCATTCCCATTCGAGATATCGTAGCAGGAGAGGCACAGCTAAGGTCATGCGTTTCAAATATAAAATTGACATTTGAGCCAAATTGAATTCTTTCTCCGCTGGGCATAGTCAACAATCTGTTGTCATCCAAAACAGAATTCAATGATTCAATCCATTCAGGATCGATATCACCATCGCAAATTATCCATGAAGTAATATCTATTTCCAGACACAAAAAATAAAATATTAAACATAAGAAAAACACTTGAGGAATATCACCCCTTGATATTTTAACACTGTTTAGTATTCCTGCCTTGTTATAGCGTAAATACAAGCTCTATGGAGATATTTAGGCTGGACATTAGGAAAAAATTTTTCACAGAAAGGGTCATTGGGCACCGGAACAGGCTGCCCAGGGAGGTGGTTGAGTCACCTTCCCTGGAGGTGTTTAAGGCACGGGTGGACGAGGTGCTAAGGGGCATGGTTTAGTGTTTGATAGGAATGGTTGGACTCGATGATCCGGTGGGTCTCTTCCAACCTGGTTATTCTATGATTTTATGTTTTTCCTCTCTTATCACAAAATTTGGAACATATAACAGTATCCTTGACTATGTCACCAAATCTTTTCTCACCTTATGCTATCCACAAACAACACCACAGCATAAAAATAGAACTGAAAACAACTAATTTCAGTAATTTAAGCATTATGATATAGAATATCCTCACAAACATACCTCGGGGTTCTCGTACCACTTGTCGAGCACTATTTGTAAGGACACCATCGGACCATTCTCTGGTATCCATGTCAATATGGCCTAGCAACTGATGTCGAGGCATCGCTTTGGGATTCATAGTATACTGTTTCACTACTTTGCCAGTTTTACCAAGTGCTGCCTTTAACATCCGCCAAAGTGTTGATTTACCAGCACCACTTGGACCTACAATAACGACACCCATTCGCTGACGTAGCTGTTCGTATAATTCCAAAGCCTTCTTGATCTAGATAACAAAAGAGATAATGGCTATGTGAAGTCGTAAAACTAAATCAACCATGTCCTTTTTTAATGTTTCTCCAACTTACTTGGCATGCAATCATTTTGTTTCTATAATTTTATCGTTTGAAACAATATATTTTTAAACAAACTTGCAGAAGTATTTAAAATTATGATACTAAAGAATATCAATAAATTTATTTTGCACAACCCTATGCTAGAAGCATTTCACTAAATTTCCAACATAAAAACATCAGCCCTCTTTGGGCATATTTTTAACTAAGAAATTAATGAAACTTTAGTCAGAAAAATTCACCCAGCCCTACAATAAAGAAATATAAATGAGACACAGAACCGCTTGGTAAAACCAAATGTTCGTATATTTAATTCTTTCACTCCAAAACATTCACTGGCATTTGTACCTGGGTTGAATGTAACTGTCTCACATGTTCACGTCTTAATTTTCCCAGCATTATTTTTCCTTCAATTACCATGCTTCAAACACAGATATCTATTTTTTTTCATATAGATGTAATTAAAATTTAACTGTCAGTTATTCTCACATTTTTGGAAAAGACTTCTTTCAAAACTGAACAGAAATTAGTCAAATAAATGCAATGTTAATCAGCTCAATTCAGAATAACTCTTATTGTTTTGTTGCCGTAGTTGATGTTCACCTGAGTGCTTATAATTTCCAGATTTGCTTCTTCAAAGACTTGTTGTAAAGCTGTAGTTAACTCCATATACTCCACATCTTTGAAGTCAATGCCAGGAAACACATCTTTAACCAGTGCATCAAAACGTGCACAGTCTGCAAATGTCAGCTTTGACATGGTATTAAGCCGCAGAGCTTGAACCACCATGTGACTTTCTTTAACTAGAAATAAAAGCAAAGAAGCCAGATTGGTTTAAGATATTAGTTCAGTTCTTTTCCATGCAACGTATCAGCACTCGAGCCCATCGTGCTAAGACACAGCAGGAGGAATCACAGCACAGAATACTCCAGTTCATGCACCATTCAGCTTGGAAGTCTGATGAGCACTTTACTGTATCCTATATGCCCACCAATGAACTCTGTACCGATTTGAGATGATTATGAGGAGGCCAAGGGGAGGGCTACAAAGAAGGTCAGAGGGCTGAAGCACCTCCCACACAAGGACAGGCTGAGAGAGTTGGGGTTGTTCAGCCTGGAGAAGAAAAGGCTCCAAGGAGACCTTGTAGTGCCTTTCCAGTACCTGAAGGGGGCTACAAGAAAGCTAGGAAGCTAGGGAGAGACTGTTTACAAAGGCCCTAATCTGCCTTGTAATAATTTTAGGAAACCTCATATAGAATCAAAATGGTCTGATGACTGATGAATAATGACGGCATCAGAAGATCAACTTGCCTGTCCTAATCCAAGTGAAAACAAGAGTTGTTGAGAATCACTCAAAATCAGTCCAGAATAAAGTCCTGTATCTATGTTCTTATCATATAAAAGCTCAATGTAGAATATGGCAACAGTCATTTGTGATCTCCTAATGAAGGAGGGCTATCACAGATATTTTTTCTTTTCTGAATTCCCTCCAGATCCAAGCCATGGCTTCTCAAACCTCCAGTGAACAAGAAAGCTGTAGTGAATGATATCAGTACAATATCCTGAATAATCGAAGGGTTGGCACAGTCCAACTTACTTTCTTGCTTTGCTTCACCTTTCTTCAGCTGATGAAGAAGACTGCCACAGCCTCTCAAAACAGTCTTCAATGCTCGTAAACCCCAATCATAGTGCTGCTGTGGTGTCAGAAGCTCCCTAAATTTAAAAGCAGCAATACTGTAATAAGCTTTAAGTGACAGTGCCTGAAATTTTTATTTTTGTCGAATGAATATGACCATAAAATGGTCTTGGCCTAAAGAGAAAGCTATTAGTACTTGTAGTGGCACCTGAAATGCATAAGCAATGACAGTACAGAGGGAGAATGTTAATTAGGACCTCTCAACTTTGTTCTATCTAATATGCATACTTATAACCAAACAAACATTTGCATTTCAACAACTTCAAGACTAAATTCAACCTAATGCTTGCAAGAGTCTATGTGCTCACATCCATATTTAGTGAGAAGAGCAGGGGAACAGTGCTTTGTCATCTTGAGATTCTAACTACATTCCAGGTATTATCACACCTGAACCTCTCGATATATTGCAATATTTGTATTTTATAAGCTGCAGTAGTATTTACAGAGATTTGCATGGTATACCATTCAGATTTAAGAGCTGCATTGAACGTAAAACTTTAGATGACTCCAACCTGCAGTCTTAAGCCTCGTTTTGCTTCTGATACAGGACTTTCTGCAATATCCAAGTCATAAAACATTGCAGAAAATTATCAGAAAGTATGTGCAGGTTGCATCCCTACATTCATGCTTTGGCATGGACTAGACAGAGAAGAAACAAGATGGCAGTGAGATAACCAAAAATGATCAATGCTAAAATAAAAACAGGAGGGAAAAGAATTAGAAAGGTAACTAAGGAAGTTACAAAGGAAAAAAAAAAAATAACAATGATAATGATAATATTAATGATAATAATAATGATGATGATGATGATAATAATAATAATAATAATAAAGCTTACCTTGCCAGATTAAAAATAGCCACTAATTTTCTACCAAGTATTTTAGCATCCTTAAAGCCTTCTGAATACAAAATCACTTCTGCAATGAGTTCGTTGTCTGGATGAGTCATCGCAACCGGCCTGAAAAGTTGTTTGAGGTTATCAGGGAGTTTTTGTCTTCCTCCATAACCCTTTCCAGCAGGATTCAGAGTGATAAATATTCCAGAATTATGATCCATTTCAACCTACCATTAGAAGCGCATGGTAATAGGATATTGTCATACGAAACAGTATTAAGAAATTTTGCGTGGAATGTGTTTAGTTACAGCAGTCAGGTTTTAAGTTTGACCCAGCTGTTCATAGACTATCTTTATAAGAAGAAAATAAGCAAGTTTTGCTGTACCTTTTTGCCAAGCATCTCGCAAACAGGACTATGTTTCTTCAATGCATGTTGAATTGTCTGGATCTGCATGGATACTGCAGACAATACAGCTTCCTCAAGTCTATTGAATTCATCAAAACAGCCCCAGGCACCACACTTCACTAAGCCCACAAATATGCGCCCCATTGACTTCACATCAATGCCCTTAAAATTAAAAAGAACAGTATCAAAATTGAAATAACAAGAAAAGAATGAAAGATTGTCTTCCCATCTATTAAAAAAACATGTGTTGTGGTTTGAGTTAAAGTAGAACAGTTTCTAACTTCAGCTCACTCTCATCTAATTAACTTAATTTTCTGAAAGCTAACTGTATGTTTCTGAGACACGGTTCTTCTCTAGAAGTGATAACACAGGGCATTGGTACGGAGAAAGGCCAATGCTTAGACTTATTCCTACACTAATCAAGGCCACCCTTGAGCTGGTGTTTAAAAAGGTTGGACCTGCAGGGAGAGGCAGATCTCAAACTGAACAACAGAGGATTCCATCCCATATACGTCATACTCAGTATAAAACTAAAAGATCACGAGGGTCTTGTTTTTAATTCTGTGACAGTGAATATCCAATGAGTACCTCATTGGTCCGGTTGCTCCTGAGCATGGATAAGTGTATTCTTGAATCTAGTTCCTGTGCTCAGCTCCTTCCTAACCATGGATCCATTCCTTCATGTCTGCTCTGCAGCATTTGTGGTGACGTAGAGTCATCAAAGCGTGGCAGCACAATCTCAGATATTTGTACATAAATTATTACTTTCTATTATTTTCATCATTATCATCTTAATCATTATTATTGTTACTTCATTAAAGCTGCAGTTCTAGTTTCCAACCTGCAAGTTTTTTTCCTTTCATTTTCTTTTCCCTTTTCCCTGGGGGTTAGGAGGAGGGATTTGGGAGCCCAACAGCTCAGCTTTAGCTGCCAAAATTGGCCAGGCCAGGGCTAAACCATGACAACGTGATACTGGAAATATCTACAAATTTCTAATAGAAACTAACAAATTATCAAAAGTATTTCTAAAATTGTTTTATGAAGTATAGGCATAGATATTCTAGACATATATTTGGGAAGGGACTTTTTACAAAGGCTTGTAGCGATAGAAATAGGGGCAACAGCTATAAATTGGAAAGGGGCAGTGTTAGACTAGATATTAGGAGGAATTTCTTCACCACGAGAGTGGTGAGACACTGGCACAGGTTGCCCAGGGAAGTTGTGGCTGCCCCATTCCTGAAGATGTTGAAGACCAGGTTGGATGAGGCCTTGAGCAGCCTGGTCTAGTGCGAGGTGTCGCTGCCCATGGCAGGGGGATTGGAACTGGATGATCTTTAAGGTCCCTTCCAACCCAAACTATTCTATGATTCTATGATTCTATATCCATTTTCTAAATTATACAGAACCATATTCACCTCATCACAATTAAAGACCAATACTTGTCTTCCAAGAAGTCCACCTAAGGCCTTCACTGATTCTGTCTTTCCAGTTCCAGCTGGACCATAGGGATTTCCTCCAAGGCCCATCTTCATAGCCTGAGTAAGAGTTAGGTAGCACTTATCTGTCAAAGGTGTATAAACAAGTTTGGGGGAATTACCCTGCAGAAAGAAAACAAATTATATTAACTGAAAATTACTGACAATGTAATTACATTAATATCACTCATAAGTAATTAATTAAAAAATATAACATAACTGTCAAGATTACTGCTGCATTAAGTATATGAATTTGTTTACCATTATGAAGTTTTCCTGATTTCATATCAAATGTTAAAGCACTGTGTAAATTTGTTTAGAATTACAGAAAGGGGTCAATACAGATGAAACCGCACTCTGATACGTAAAAGCAGCAAGCATATTACAAAATATTTATATGATAACATAGCTGCTTTGAATATATTTTCCCCATCAATATAGGAATGAAAATTATTAGCCTGTCTTTTAGTATTTTCTATAAAACAGCATGCTAAAGACACAATAAAGTTGAATAAAATAGCAACAATTGGGAGGCAACCAGAAGTAGGTGTGAGTTGAGAAAGTGTTTGACACATCTATAAAAGCTACCAGGTAAAAATTAAAAATACCCCACCTGATATTCATAGGTGTATTGGAGTTCAGCATCTACCATCTGAACGTAACATTTTTGGTCTTTCATATAAAATCTCAGCTGCTTCTTCCAAGCCCAGTCTTCAACACTGTGAACCTGAGCTTGATTCAGCTGCTTCACCACATCAATGTTATGAATAATTTCAAGAATCAGAGCTTTAAGCTTGAGCTCAAGGATTCCTGACTCTGCAAATAACCACAAAAAAAACACAAAACAGTGTAGAAAGGAAGACACACATTACCCATGCTCAAGTTCACTGTGCTGCTATCTGCACTTTCTACTCAATTATAGATAGAAATATTATTTATTATCTAAAGCAAGCAGCACAAAATGAGATCCTGAAAGAGAACGTGAATTATCATGTAAATAAGGTCATTTAGAAGTGATTTTCTCTGCCTCTACACTCAATAGAGAGAGACAGAGGCTTTTCTGGGAAGAAATTTATTCCAGGAATGTTTGCAGCTATGTCCACCTCAGTAATCACTGTGGCAGAATCTGTTAATTGATCTACTGAGGATCTGAAAACGATACTACATGCCCTCTGGAGATTTTACTCAGAGTAATTAAGGTGATGTGGAATGTTGTTTAACAGATTGGGTTCATTAAATCTATTCTGAGAATGTGTTGTTTACCTTCATTTGAAAGAAATTCAGTTTCAGTGCTCCTATACTATCCCATGATGGGAATTAAACCAAATTAAGTGTGGATAATCAGGCAACTCACTTCAAAATAACACTCATTATCCAAACTAACAAGTTACCATAAATGCATTACACAACAGATGGAATGAACACACTTCTATAACTGATGACATTTCTCCAATGGCTACAGAAAAAGCACATAAAGGGAGCTTAAATAAAGAACCACACTTACAGACTGTTGAAGATAAGTGATAGGCATCCTATTCCTAAGTAATATATCAGATGTTAACAGTTCATAAATTCTAAACTAGAATTTAATACAGTAAACCACCTATATAATCTGGTGGAAGACTGTAAACTACATGTCAAATTGAATCTTTCTCTACACATAGGGTAAGAGCCATCAGACTTAATCTGCACTATAGAACTTTGCATCTGAGGTAGTAGTCATTCAAAGCATCACTTCTAGTTAAAAGAAAGATATGAGCACTCAAAGACATAATTATTCTGGCCCATTTGGACTCCAAGAACAATCTCTAAGAAGCTGCGGAAGGGGCTGGGGAACAAGTTTTACAAGGAGCAGCTGAGAGAGCTTGGGTTGTTTAGCCTGGAGAAGAGGAGGTTGAGGGGAGATCTTATGGCTCTCTACAACTACCTAAAAGCATGTTGTAGAGAGGTAGATGTTAGTCTCTTCTCCCAAGTGACAAGTGATAGAACAAGAGGGAATGTACTTAAGCTGCATCTGGAGAAGTTTAGATTGGACATTAGGAAAAATTTCTTCACAAAGAGTTATTGAGCACTGTGAGAGGCTGCCCAGGGAGGTGGTTGAGTCACCATCCCTGGAGGTGTTTAAAAGTCCGGCAGACTAAGTGCTTAGGGATATGATTTAGTAGTGGGCAGGTACAGTTGGAGTTGACAATCCCAAAGGTCGTTTCCAACCTAATGATTCTATGATTCTATGCATCACCACTAGTTTAATGGTTTTGCTGCAGAAGAACTCAAGAATTATTAGGTCAAATGCAGACGTGTACCTCTAACAGAGAAAAACAGAATCACAGTTGTACAGAATATATTGGCATGACATTATCTACCTCAGCTGCTGTTTCGCCAGTTCCTATGAAACATAATAAAAGAGGCACAGCTCAGTAAGTCAGGACAAATTGTCAGTAAATATGTAAACAAAAAACCATCACAAGTTATTTAAAAATTAAAGAACCCAAAATATAAATGCTCCAAGATCATTGTTAAATAAATATTTTATTTAGATCATCTCTAAATAAAAATCTATTGTTCACTTTGTAAAAGTAAATGCCCTGATCTTGGCAGTAAGAAAATGATAAAATCACAGAATAGTTTGGGTTCGAAGGGATTTTAAAGATTACCCAGTTCCAACCCCTCAGCCATGGGAAGGGACACCTCCCACCAGACCAGGCTGCTCAAGGCCCCATCCAACCTGGCCTTGAACATCTCCAGGGATGGGGTAGCCACAACTTCCATGGGCAACCTTTTCCAGCGCCTCACCACTCTCATTATGAAGAAGTTTCTCCTTATGTCCAGACTAAATCTACCCCTCTCCAGTTTACAGGTGGGTAACTCAACTTTACAAACTGAGATTGTGACAGATTTATATAATTTCCTGTTTAAATAAACAGAATGTTAAATACTATTCAACTACATAGACATTAAAAAGAATTATATATTAATTATCATTTTTATACCTGTACTGCCAGTATCTTTTGATCTAGTATCAATACTAGTGTAATGTTCCAGTTTAGCCATGAGTTCTAATTCCAATTGTTGCAGATGATGGTCTTTGATAGCATTTTCAACATCTTCAGTGAACTGAATTTGTTCTGCCAAGGAAAGAATCTTTGGAAAAGAAAGTTCAAATTACATTTTATAAATACAGGAGACATAAAGAAAAAGTGTTTTTCAAGTCATTTGCAATTGCTTATTACGTCTGATACGTCAAGTCTTTTACTGTATCATTTTTAAACAAAGCCACATATTTGCTATGTTCATATGAATAAAAAGAGCCATCTTTAAACTTGACAAAATATAGCAAAAACTTGCAATGTAATTTAATCCAGCAAGAGTCTTAGAATTTCTACAGCATGTGGAAGCAAAATCTTTAAAGCATCTTTTCTAATTAATGTGTCTGTGACATAAGTCAGACGGAAACTACCATGATTCTGTGATTTCTAGAGGTCCCTTCCCACCACAACCATTTTGTGATTCTGTGTGATTCTCTGTGCGACTGATCAAAATTGCATAAAAAAATGTCATGTTCATGACTATTTCTGTTTATACAGCTAAGCTTTAGAAATGATATTTGAATCAGATTCAAAAAGGGCTTTTTTGTGTTACTAAGTCTTAGCAGTCCTGCATGTAACATTCACTGCCAACTAAGAGCACAATTTACCTCAAATGTAATAAATAGATGGATGTTAGACCAGGTGTCACATGAGAGACTTGAGTATTTCAAATGTTAACAAAAGAACTATAAAACCACATTTTTTAAGAATTTCTCTATACTATAAATGAATAAAATTGATTTGTTTGGGGTTGTTTTCTTCCAAATCGATACATATGCTTCTTTATGAGACTTCAAAAAATAACTTATTCGGTAAATCTAAGACTACATAGTGGTATTACTGAATCAACTACTACCTGAGAAGGAAAGAGTGACGGATCAATTGAATCTTGTGATTTTTTTCCAGCATCAACACAGTCAATTAACATTTCTTTCAGGGTCTCCTTCATCTCCAAAGCCAAACTGTTTAACCACACCTGACAAAGAGATGGAAAAACCTCAAAAGTTACATTACAAAATAATTTCTGAAAGACACTTGAACTACACTTGGACGCGATTTTCTTACCTCCACATCATTTGACAGAAGAACTTTATTTCTAAGTGGCACGGTTTCTCCTTCTACAGATTTCATGGCAATGATGTATTTAAATTCTTCATCAAAGCTCACACTATTAATGCCTATTAAATAGGAAATGACAATGAAGCTATATATCGCTAAAGTCAAGCATTAATATTGTTGAAGTCAAACATTAATTCCACAGTGTCTAGTAGTGGAGAGAGAGAAAAAACATCTACAACATTACTGTACTTTGAAGAACTTTTTTTCTAAATAAGTACATTTTACAAGCGAATATTAATGCATTACCAGCAAAAAGTTTCTTAAGATGAGACTGAATAACCAGAGGATTTGTGGACTGTCCTAAAATTTCTAATAAGTCATCATCTCCAATGAAATAGAATCTTGGAAATGCTGAGCGCTTTTCCTAAACAAAAAACCAAAATGCATCAGTTTTGTTGATTTAAATTCAAACTTGCTGACTTTTTGTATAGACAAATATATTCCTGTCAGTTGTACCTCCAAAAACTCATTCAAAGATCTCTGACATCTCTGAAGCTGGTCATGTAGGGTAATTAAGGTATTTCTTATTCCTGTCCGGGCATTCAGTGATGTAATCCTATTGTCACTCTTGATATCTGACATAATGGATCTTGATAGAAAAAAAAAAGAATAATTCATAAAACAACAATTACAACTAACCCAAATACAATATACAAGTAGTTACATAAATAAAAATTAAAGCACAGGTAAATTATAGAAATATCTGATTTATAACTTCCAGTTTTCAGTATTAATGATGAAACACTTCCGAATTTACATGAATGCCTCTCCAATGCATTTTACAAACAATTCTTGCTAAAATTCCTTTACCCCAAACCAAGAACATTCAATTTTTGTCTTTTATTTCCTTCTAAGAAGCCATATTCAATCTAATGAAAACAGATGTTATACCTTTCAACGTTTCTAAAATCTCCTCCCTTTTTATCTTCCTTAGCGAACAGTTTTCAACAAGAAATTATTCCTGAAAAAATAATTACATCACCTCTCCTTCTGTTGACAAGATTTATCTTGTGTTTGCCTGACTTGTTCATAACGTTTGACATTTTGTGCGATGCCATTCTTCATAGGTACCCATTAAATGAAACCTACATTATCATCTTTATCTGTCACTGCCACACATACACATCTACTCAATTCCTGTTGCTTCACCTTCATCTCCATAAATATTCCAACTGCTCCATATATTATCACCATGAAGAATGTTCTAGTCTACACACATCAAAGATATTATAAAAATAAGTTGAATTCCATAACACTAACCTGAAGTCTTCATCAACTCTATTAAACCGAGCCTGTTCCTTGGGCAGAGATCCACGACCAAATATTGGTTCCAAATAGACCCATTTTCTTTGAATTTGGTTTAAATTCTGCAGATACTCATCTAACTCGGCCAGCTTTTTTTCCCAGATGGACACTTTATCTTCAAAACCTTTGTAATATGGAGAGTCCTTGAGGGACTGCAGAAGACAGCGATGATCTCCAACTTGGTTGACTATGTCTTTCCAGTCCTTAATAAGCCTAATAGTCCTGCCTTGGCTATCTTCATAATCTGTTAATGTAAAGACAGCTCCAACTCCCCAGAGTTCAAGTTCACGTAAGGCTTCTCTGATTGTGACTTCACCTTGGGCTCGACAATTCAAATCCTATTTAAAAGCATAAATAGATTTCCTTTGAACCTACAAAGCTTGCAATAAATTTTCCATCCAAAAATATAACATAAATTCTACTTCTACAGTAATAAAGATATAATCATACAGAGCAAGATATACTGCTTAAAATAAACCATAAAATAAAATAAAATAAAATATAGTACCTTTACCTGTAATTATTCATACCTTAAGTTCCATTGCTTTATCTATAATAGTATCCGTCACTTTTAGAAGATCTCCAAATAACAAACCCTCAAGTGTAGTGCCTCGTGGAAGACCCAGAAGACGAAAGAGATCCAGCCAATGGTCTGGAGAAAGATGTTCTCCTCTTACATATTTTAGGAGTGGAATTATCATCTATAGGAAAAAAGCATATGTAAATCCATCCAGTCTTTATGAAAACTGTATCTGACTACAGTGACATGATATTAAAACAAAAGTTTACATCCTTAAATAGAACCATATTTTTTTTCCAGTTCCTGGATTTAATGTTTAATAGTACAAATCTCAGGAAAAGTCACTGCTAAATGTGTGTCTGTGTAAATTGTAATTACCCTCCTGTTCAATGTCAGGAACTAAAAGGCTCATAAACATAACTGTTCAAAACAGTTACCAGAACATAATTTCTTAAACTGTAATTGATTTTATTATATGAACGATGACCTACAGAATGAATTATATTACTAGTAATAGTAAAACATCTTTTAATATCTTTTTTTGTAATTATCATCTTACTTTATATTTATCAACTTCTTTTTGCAACTTTACTGTCATTACAGTGTGCTCTTCCATCTTCCTCATTTTGTCATGCCAGTTAAATAAAAATTCTTCAAACAGGTATGTTTTACTCCTGCGTGAAAACCAAATACAAAAAGATCAATGAGACAGAACTGCAACCACGTAGACATGTCCATGAAAAATAACGTAACAAAATCATACCTAAAAGTAATCCAGTCTTCTTTGGCTTTTTCCTGAAAACCTTGATAAAACTCTTCATACAAGGCCCAGACTTCTGCACAACTCTTAATGTCCTGATATATAACTTCTGACAAAGAGAAGTCAGGCTCGTCCAATTTAAAATGACGGCACTCTTCACTGAATAAAAAGATCAATGTATTATAGATTACATTATTCTCTTACACATTTATAGTTTAAGAGATGGTATCATATCAAACCAATATTTTTTTAAGAAAAGTCATTGGCTTCATTGAAGAACATCACTGCCAACTGCAATTCTTTAGTCTTCTTCTTTAATAGAAATAACAAAGGAATAGAAGGGGCAACTCCTACACAGCAATCTTCTATATTCACAATTATTTTCCATAAACTTCCATTTCTTTCTCATTTTTGAGAAAAGTTAATTACTTTGTGCCCCCAAAACAAGCTTGGAAGATAATTTTTAACTGATTTTTTCTTCCTGCTAGAAAGAATATATTACTTTTATTTACCATCATATTAAAGTCCCAAGCTAAGAAATCAAATAGAAAACTTTGTCTGCTCAAGTGTTGCAATAATGAGCTTACTGAGAGTAGGCACCTGCATAATAGTCTATCAGATAGGACACTTAAGAAATGTGAGAGGTGAACTCTTGTTCATTTAAGTTACAAGAAGACTGAAGTAATATCTCCCCATTCTTGGACCAATATCCTAAATCTTCTCTTAGTGAATATTTCAGAAGTTAGAATCAAGTCTTTGGTGCCTTTAGTGCACACACTCACTTACATGTAAACCTAAGAAACTTCTCAAATTTTTCATTCCAAAAACTCTATCAGACTTAGCTTGAGACATTCCTGTTAGGTAAATTCAACAAAAAGGATGTCGAAATTTAATGACAAAGATGTAATAGAATAGAATCATAGAATCATAGCAAAGTTCAGGTTGGAAGGGACCTTAAAGATCATCCAGTTCCAACTCCCCTGACATGGGCAGGTCCCTCTAGATCAGGCTGCCCAAGGCCCCATCCAACCTGGCCTTCAACACATCCAGGGATGGGGCAGCCACAACTTCCCTGGGCAACCTGGGCCAGTGCCTCACCACCCTCATGGTGCAGAAATTCCTCCTTATGTCTAGCCTAAATCTGCCCCTCTCCAGTTTATGTCCCTAGTCCTATCATTACAAGCCTTTGTGAACAACTAAAAAGTACTATCTGTTCTGATACAAATTAGTTAACATTACTGCAAACGATCCATACATTAACAAATAAGGTATATTGGGAAATAAAAATACATACATGAGCTTTTCTTTCACGGTTTCAAGTTCATCAAACTCCTTTTTCTTTTCCTTTATGATCTGAGCACTTTTCTCAAGCACATCCTGATCACCTGTTTCAATGACATCATCACCTGGCTTTAGCTGATCCCAACGGGCTTTAAACTTTTCCAGGTCTTGGAGATAGGCGTTAATATGTGAAATCACATTTCCTTTCATCATTTCAATCTGTAAAGCAAGAGTTTAAATGAAATTCCTTCAATAGTTCTTCACTACAACTATGATCAAAATCAAAGTATCAGCTTCAAAACTTCATCAAAACTTCATAACTACAACTTGATCAAAATCAAACTCAAAAAACTTCTTGTACAATAATCTATGAATATGCTCACCTTTATTCTTCTCTGTTTTTCTTTAATTTTTCTGGTAAAAGGAGCACTGACTTTTTATGCTGGTATTGGGACCTATTTATTCAGACTATAGTACCTATTTAGCCTGCAACTTATAGCGCATAGAAAAATTGCTATATTCGTATGGCATCTTGATATCTTCAGCAGAATTTCAAACAAGTCCAGCAGTTTGCCTATGGACTGCAACTGCACATAGTTTAGCAAAGTTCTATGAAAAGAAAATCATAGAATGGGTTGGGTTGGAAGAGACCTTAAAGATCATCCAGTTCCAACCCCCTGCCATGGGCAGGGACACCTCCCACCAGACCAGGATGATCAAGGCCCCATCCAACCTGGCCTCGAACACCTCCAGGGGTGGGGCAGCCACAACGGCCTTGGGCAACCTGTGGCAGTGTGTCACCACCTTCAGCTTGAAGAATTTCTTCCTAACATCTAATCTAAATCTTCTTCCTTCCATTCCTCCTCATCTTGTCACTAGAGGCGCTTGTCAAAAGTCCCTCCATTGCCTTCTTGTAGCTTCCTTCAGGTACCAGAAGGCCACTCAAAGTTCTCTCCAGAGCCTTCTCTTCTCCAGGCTGAGCAACCCCAACACTCTCAGCCTGTTCTCATAGAAGCAGTACTAAAAACACAATAAAGTAATAAAACTGCTGTCTTTTAACTGATACCCTGTTTTCCTCAGTTAACCTTTGCATGCATTATCTCTGTCACCAGAAAGTGTTTGAAATAGAAGTACAACAATATAACATTAATTTCAGCATCAGTTCAACAGAAATTGCACCTAGTTATTGTTTGACTAAGTATTCTTCCTTTCAATGCTCTTCTTCAACTCAGGAATGTTGGTATTAATGTTGAACTGAGAACATTTATGGATTTAATCTAAGCAAAAATATTTCTCTAGAGTTATTCAAAGTAATTTAAGCATTTTTAGGTAAAGTACTAATCTTTCATTGTTACCTGTTCTGTAATCATAAGCTGGTGGCTTTCCATCATTAGCTCAAATTTATCCCATGTAGCTCTTAAGCTACTGAGTGTGTCCAACCCTGTCCCAGCCACAGTTCGTAAAAGTTTGTTTTTGTCTTCAGCCTCTTGAAACAGGAGAAAAATCTAAATTCAAATGGATTAAAAATACGTAAGTACCCAAAAATTTAGCATATCCTGTTTAGCCAAACTACAAGCAAACACAAAAGAATCATCAACTGTGTATGCACAGATTATATGCTTATAAAGAACATACAGGTAAAGGGCCTCTTCAGATATTGCAGCAATCCACTCAATTGGATTCAAAAACAGCAGCAGAGCAACAGAATTCAGTAAACGTGTGTGTGTGTGCGTGCTGCATCTGGCTGGGATGGAGGTCATTTTCTCTACAGCAGCTCATACGGTGCTATGTTTTATTTCTGTGATGAAAACAATATTGATGATGCACTAATGTTCCACCTGTTGCTGAACAGTGTTTAGAGAGCATCAAGACCTTCTTTGTTTCTCATTCTACACCCAGGGAATAGATTGGGGGCGCACAAGACGTTGGGAGGGGGCACAGCCAAGCAAAGACATTCCATGCTATGTCATGTTCTGCAGTTAAATGGGGTAGAGTGGGCTTCAGGTAGGTTAAACATCTCTTGCTGAGGAACAGGCTGAGCATCAGTGAATCCACAGGAGTTGGTGAGCGATTGCTCACTTGTTCTGTTTTCTTTCCTTCTTTTTTTTCCTTCCTTCCCTCCTTCCTTCCTTCCTTCCTTCCTTCCCTCCTTCCTTCCTTCCCTCCTTCCTTCCTTCCCTCCTTCCTTCCCTCCTTCCTTCCTTCCCTCCTTCCTTCCCTTCACTTTTGCAGAACCCTAGGTCTTTAAAAAGGCATCAGTAAGGGTGTGGATGGAGGAAATTAAAATTATATGCTGTGAAGCTTTAAACACAAATCATCACCAAAGGTATTTAAGGAAACCCTCACAGAAAACCAACTATATTCTTTGATGTAAGACCAAAGGTCCTTGCAGCATTAATTAACTGGGTAAAAGACAGAAACAGAGACAGCAGGAAAGGGAAAGTTCCTGGAATAGAAAACGTTCACCCATGGAGTTCTGTAGGTACGTGACCTTCTCAATGTGTCCATAAAAGAGTTGGAAAAAGAGACTAACCTGTGAGATGATAAAGTTCACTGATGATATTATGTTATTGCAGGCATTAAAATAGTTCAGCTGTGAAGAACTGCAGAACGAACTTAGAAGTAGTAGTGACTGACAACACCAGTGACAAAAAAATTCAAGTAGATAACCATGACATACATGAAAAAATAAATTTCACATGTACAAGTTGAGTTCACATGTACAAGTTGAGTGACTGCAATTCAGGATTGGTATCTTGGGCTTACAACAGCCAGTTTTACAAAACTGCCAGATTAATCTGAGCAGTTGGAAGTAAATCAAATGTTAGGAGTCACAAAGATCAAAATGAGAATTAAGGAGATAATATTGCTATTTCATCATATAAATCCATGGTTTGTTCACATCTTAAAAATTGTACAAAATTCTGTTGGTCTCACAACAAAAGATCAGTAGAAAAGACTTAACAAGGGGCAACAAAGACAATCAAATTTATGAGTGGGCTTATGTGCAAGAAAATACTAGGTCAACTAAAAGTCCTCAATCTAGAAAAGAGAGGGTTCATACAGGGAACAACAAACAAGAATACAACCACTGGTCATAAAAAGGAAGAACAGGGACTGACTGGTCCATATCTTTTCCAACATAATACCTAAGTGGTACAAAGGTAACAGATGGCAGGAAACAGCTAATCACTCTATACTTTAACACACAACATTCTGGATGTCAAAGGTGTATTTGCCTTCAAGAGGAGATGACATAAGGTTGTGGAACAGAAATCCATTGAGTGGATGTTCAGGAACCACATAAAGCTCAAAAAGTCTTTGGTTGGAGGCTAGAAGTATGGAGAAGCATTAAATATGCTACTCCAATTTATATTTCCCCCTAGGCATCCACTTCATTCAACTGCTGGAGACCAAATCCTCTGCTACATGGACCGATGTCCTGACCCTATATGACCACTGCCTGTTCTCAACTAGTTTTACTAAATATAAGTTCCCATACTAGAAAGCAATTGCATTTTTTGATAGCTGTTGTGATGGGTATGATAAAATAGCACCTTACCCCTTCTTTTCGTTCATGTAGGTTTAAATATTTTGCATTGTCTTCTGCGATTTCCTCTACAGTCTGAGGCCTAATCACCAATGTTTCCATGGCACCAGTGAGAAATGAAGAAACATCACACAAGTGAGCTATATAAAAGTGGAAAACGAAGTTAATATGGTGTGACTATTTGTAGTAACAAATATCCAACTCAGAAAAATGTATTGCAATACAACATTGTCATTTGACATGATAATGTACGCAAAATATTTGCTTAATAAACTGCAGATCCCAATCTTCCATGCTGCTTCGATAATAACTATTTGTGTTTATACATAGCTTCTAAAATGTAATCCCCTGCATTTCAGCGTGTTGTAGCTTGAGATGAAGTAGAAAGCTTCTAGCTTCAGCTCAGTCTCGTCTAAGTAACTTCATTTTCTGAAAGCTGACTGCATGTTTTTCAGACAAGGTTTCTCTTCAGAAGTGATCACAAAGGTTACGCACAGAGGCCAATGCTTACACTTACTCCAACAGAAACCAAGGCCATCCTTGAGCTGGTGGAGCCACCAGTCAAAGAGGTGAGAAAGGTCGCACCTGCATGGAGGAATGGACAGGATAGATGGCCCCAAACCGGCCAACAGAGGATTCAACTCCATACACGTCATACTCGGGACAGAACTGAGAGATCACGAGGGTCTCTCTTCTTCGATGGTCAACATTCAGTGAGGACCTCATTTGTTTGCCCCGATCCCGAATCCACGTGTTCCTGAACCCAGTTCCTGAGCCCAGCTCCCTCTTAACTTCAGACCCTTTCCCTCATGTCTGCTTTGCAACATTTGTGATAATGTAGAGTCATCGAGGGGTGGGGTAGGGGCACGATTTCACAGATTTTGCTGTATTACTGTTATTATTATTTCATTAAAACTGTAATTTTAGTTTCCAACCTGCAAGCCCTTTCCTCTCACTTCCCTTTCTCCCTTTCCTAGGGGTGGGAGGAGGACAAAGGCAATTGGGAACCCAGCTGCTTGGTTTTAGCTGCCAAAATCAGCCAGGCTGGGGCTAAACCATGACACAATGTATGATTGAGACCATAAGCATCAGAGTACCTTCTGAGAATTAAACATAAATACACAAGGTATTTAACAATACACTTTCAAAATCTGTATAGGTCTTTTTGGGTAAATGGAGAAAAACAGACGTTAAAATGCTTTGGGGGTTTTCATGGGGCTTTTTCAACTTATTTTTTTTTTTTAAAGAAACAAACCAACTAAAGCCAAATTGCTTTAAATACCAAAAAGATTCACAAACAAAAGCCTGATTGAGGTATAATGTATTTTCCTACCAAGGTAGATATTTTTGGTACGAAGAAAGGAGCTGTACAGTTCCAGGGAATAATGCATCTTCCAGGAAACAATTCATCATCCAGGCTACAGAAATAATTCTGTTTTTATACAAGCCCTGTTCTGAGTTTCCTGTGATGATTGTTGCACTTAAAGCACAAAGCACTGGTATTTCTCATCATCTACACTTTATTCCACATTGTGTACCTGTTCCAGATATAGACAGACCAGCCAAACTAGGGAAACATTTTACACTCTGCATTTTGAAAATCTAAGTGACAAGTAACTCTGTGGAATAAAGCAAGATTATTTAAGACTCTTCATCAAGCATTTCAATTTATGAAAGAAAAAATTTAATAACATACTTTAATTACAGCATTTCACGATGCCTTTTTTAATTACACTCAAACATCTAAGAAATTTTCCTCCCTCAAACATCAAAGAAATAAAATCCCTGAAATAAATCCCTGAAATAAAAAAGACATTTTGCTTCAGACAAAAGAAACATGCAAATCATAGAATCGTAGAATAGTTTGGGTTGGAAGGGACCTTAAAGATCATCCAGTTCCAACCCCCCTGCCATGGGCAGGGACACCTCCCACTAGATCAGGCTGCCCAAGGCCCCATCAAACCTGGCCTTGAACACCTCCAGGGATGGGGCAGCCACAGCTTCTCTGGGCAACCTGTGCCAGTGCCTCACCACCCTCATGGTGAAGAAATTCCTCTGTATGTCTAGTCTAAACCTGCTCCTCTCCAGTTTATACCCATAAATAATGTTCTTTTAACATATTCTTTTACTCCCAGAACAGATATGGCCAAGTAAGTGAATGGGAAAGACGTACGTGGACACCAAGTGGTCTGAGGTGAGGCCTGTAGTGAAAAGTTAGTAACTGATTACTTTCTCTGCAGTGATTTCTGCAGTTCACTGTGCCTGAGAGCGAAGTATTTCTTTAAATGCACATTTACATTAACACAGATGTCTACAAGTCCAACAGAAAAATAAAAATATCATTAAAGGTATTTACCTTGAATAGATTTTCTTAAAGAAATGACAAGAACATCATACAACTTCTGGATGAGATCATCAATGACAGTTTTCACAGGGTTGCAGTTCACAGTTAAACAATCTATCCTGATGGTGCTTCAAGATGAAAGATTAAAAAACAGAAACTATTCAGTAGCATAGTTAAATGTCTATATCTCTTAACATCCATGCCCACCTATAGTTTAACCTGATTTTGTAGCCTAAGAAAATATTTCCCTCACAATTCTACAAATAAAGGCCATAGCTTATAGGGAAAATTGCTCATAATACTGAAATATTTATAACCATTATGTATATATATGTAGTTTCATGGGCACCATAGTCCAATGCCTCACTCCTCCAAATAGTTGGAAAGTTGTTTGATTTTATATAACCAATGTCACTAAATTCAGAAAGACTCTTTTTGTACTCAAAAATAAAAATATTTTAAGTCTTTGTACAGTCATGTCTTTCCACCTCTAATTTCCATGAGAATTTACTAACTCGGGCTTCAACAGTTCTAAGAAAAAAGGAAAAGCCATAGTGAGTAATTTCAAGACCCCATATCTAATATTTCACAGCGACTGTAAGTAGGTGCCTTCCTGACTGCCATACACAGTCCGCATGTACAGGACTTTTAGCTAATGAATTGTTAAAATATCACTGTGTTTTGTAGCATTTCAGAACTAGCTCTGAATTTTGAGGGGGTTTCTCATTATATCAAGGGAAGACATTAAAAGTTTTCAGAGAAAGCGGTGCAGATAAAAGGGAATAAGTGTTTAAGTACATCAACATTCGACAGAAACTTCAAATTCTATCTGTATTTCCATGTAAAAAGAATATTTCTATTTTACTATTACCTTTAAAGTATCTATTCAATACATTATTCAATCAGAAGAATAGAGTTACACTATACCTTGGAAGACGTTCTGCTTCTTTCCCTCTCACTTTTAATGCTTTGAAATTTTTTTCCCAGTCCTGCTTCCTAGAAAGATGTGTCTTCACCAGCGTTTCCATATCTACTTGGCCAATTACGATCCACTCCTTTTCAACGTTATTTTTGATTCATGGAAAAGAAATAATTTTTCAGGCTAAAAAAAAATCTGTTTCTCAATAATATTAAAACACTTGAACGATGTTTTCAAGCTCTTTAACCCTTGTGCTCCTTCAATTACCTACAGATTTTTTAGTGCAAAAATCAGAAGGTACAAAATGGATTGACATATTCACAGGTGTAAGGATAATCAAAATGGATCCTGAACAAAAAGGATGGACAGGACCTTGAGAAGCCTGGCCTGGTGGACAGTGTCCCAGCCCATGGCAGAGGGATAGGAACTACATGATCTTTAAGGTCCCTTCCACCTCAAACCATTCTGATTCTACGAGTAAAAAGCTACAATACTGATGTTTCAATGGGAACTGTACATACGCTCCACGCTAGATAAGGGCTTAAGTGGTTGTCTTACTCACTACCACCTTATTATTCTTAACCTAGATGGACTTCCTAAGCTTTTGCTAATCTGTCTTGCTGAAAAGGACAATTTATATCTGTGTAGGACTCATATTATTGACAGTTGGTTGTGATAAATAGAGTATTGTATTACGAATATAATAATAGACTCACAGAATCATAGAATAGTTTGGGTTGGAAGGCACCTTTAAGATCATCCAGTTCCAACCCCTCTGCCCTGGGCAGGGACACCTCCCACCAGACCAGGCTGCCCAAGGCCCCATCCAACCTGGCCTTCAACACCTCCAGGAAGGAGGCAGGCACAACCTCCCTTGGCAACCTGTTCCAGTGCCTCACCACTCTCATGGTGAAGAAATTCCTCCTCATGTCTAGTCTAAATCTGCGCCTCTCAAGTTTATATCCCCTAGTCCTGTCACTACAAGCCTTGGTAAACAGTCCTCCCCCAGCTTTCTTGGAGGAGCCTTTCAGGTACTGGAAGGTCGCTATCAGGTCTCCTCAGAGCCTTCTCTTCTCCAGGCTGAACAATCCCAACTCTCTCAGCCTGTCCTTGTATGGGAGACACTCCAGCTCTCGGATCATCCTTGTAGCCCTCCTCTGGACTTGTTCCAACAGTTCCATATCCTTCTTATGTTGAGGATTCCAAAACTGGACACAATACTCCAGATGAGGTCTCACAAGAGAGGAACAGAGGGGCAGAATCACCTCCCTCGCCCTGCTGGCCACACTTGTTTTGATGCAGCCCAAGATACAGTTGGCCTCCCGGGCTGCAGGCACACATTGCCGACTCATATCAAGCTTCTCGTTGACCAGCACCCCCAAGTCCTTCTCTGCAGGGCTGCTCTCAATCACATCATCTTTATGACAACTACAAGAATACTGTTCAGTTGTCCATGTACAGACACAGTCCAACTGAATCAATAGATTGTGTAAGAAATGTCAGACTTAAAGCATAGGGTTTAGATATGGTGATAATTGATGATTTTACAGTATAGGCATAGACTAGATATAAGTTAACGGAGCAGCTTGAGGTTTTTCTTTGAAGTTTAAAGTTGAATAGATGTGTCTCAAGAAAGAAGATACGTGACTGGAGGAGAAACATGATCTGTTGAAGCACCACTTCTTAGGGAGAATCAAAACAAGACAGAGGAGATGAATTATCAGGTGGACTTCTGTGGACTTTCAAGTTAATGAAGAATAAAGAACTAGGAGCACACGGAAAAACACCAAGAAAAAAAAAGCTTACGTCAATCAAATATTGAAAATACCTTGAATTTATTAGAAACGTCTATCAGTCTTCTGAACAAATCCTCTGCTTTACCAAAGGCAGTCAGAAATCCATTTGCATTTCTTTCAGTCATAACAGTGAATATAGACTCTTCATCTGCTTCACTTACTCCCCTAAACTGATTTGGAATGGAGATGAATCTCTTCATTTCTCTATAATATCTGGCTCGTACTTCTTCGAAAGGAGGTCTGAATTGCAACCGGCCTTGCCTATAAAGGGAAACAAATCGTACAGAAGCTAATATTTGAATGTAATCTGAGCCAAAATACTTTCTTAATAGGAGAAAAAGAAAACAACTTACTTGAATATTAGATCAATATTTATTTCTGGTAAATTCTCATTGAGTGCTTCTAAGCCCATTTGATACTGATGCTCCAGAGCTTTGTAAAGTTGATGATTCCAGTGCTGTCTCCAAGCTCTCATATCACATGATTTGAAACCCTAAAATTTAAGAAAGTTTTTTTTTTTATTTTCATTTTATTTTATTCCTCAAACCATGCAAAAAGGTGACTGAATACAATTTAGTTAATTTTCCATATAAAATATTCCTTAATAGCAAAGCTGTTTTAGTTTTAGTTTCCAGCCTAAAAGATCTTTTCTCTCTTTCTCTTTCCTTTTTCCCTAGGTGTGGGAGGAAGGGGAACTGCAACCAATCAAGCTGGGCTGGGGCTAAACTGTGCCAATAGCACACTAATGTTTTTAGGTGTTGCTAAGAATCACAGAATCACAGAATCACAGAATAACCAGGTTGGAAGAGACCCACCGGATCATCGAGTCCAACCGTTCCTATCAAACACTAAACCATATCCCTCAGCACCTCATCCACCCGTGCCTTAAACACCTCCAGGGAAGATGACTCAACCACCTCCCTGGGCAGCCTGTTCCAGTGCCCAATGACCCTTTCTGTGAAGAATTTTTTCCTAATGTCCAGCCTAAATCTCCCCTGGCAAAGCTTGAGGCCATTCCCTCTTGTCCTGTCCCCTGTCTCTTGGAAGAAGAGGCCAGCACCCTCCTCTCTACAACGTCCTTTCAGGTAGTTGTAGAGAGCAATGAGGTCACCCCTCAGCCTCCTCTTCTCCAGGCTAAACAACCCTGGCTCTCTTAGCCGTTCCTCATAAGGCCTGTTCTCCAGCCCCTTCACCAGCTTTGTTGCTCTTCTCTGGACTCGCTCCAGAAATCAAGGACTTCTTCAGTTTCCCATGCTCTGCAGCCTGTACAAGAACATGGTAGGGATCGTAGCCAGGCAGCCGACCCAGGTTGCTGGAGCACTTCTCATACGAGGGCAGGCAGAGAGAGTTGAGGTTGTTCAGCCCAGAGAAGAGAAGGCTCCGAGGAGAACTTATAGCAACCTTTCAGTACCTGAAGGGGCTACAAGAAAGCTGGGGAGGGACTGCTTACAAAGGCTTGTAGTGATAGCAGGAGGGGCAATGGATATAAACTGGAGAGGGGCTGATTTAGACTAGACATACGGAGGAACTTCTTCACAATGAGGGTGGTGAGGCTCTGGCACAGGTTGCACAGGAAGCTGTGGCTGCCCCAACCCTGTAGGTGTTCAAGGCCAGGTTGGATGGGCCTTGGGAAGCCTGATCTGGTGGGAGGTATCCCTGTCCATGGCAGGGGGGTTGGAACTGGATGATCTTTGAGGTCCCTTCCAACCCAAACCAATCTACAAATCTATGATTCTAAGCTAGCCTAAGAGATACTCTGTACTATATAATGTCATGCTCACTAAATAAATGGGAAGTTGCCTGGGGGCCAGGATTCACTGCTCATGGACTGAGCAGGAATGGGCTGAGGATCAGTCTCTGCGGGTGGTGAGCAATTGTATTGTACATTACTTGTTTTGTATATATTATTATTATTATCATTGAAACATAAAAGTTGAAGACCTCTAGGATCATCAAGTCCAAGTGTCAGCCCAACACATCATGCCTACTAAACCATGTCCCCAAGTGTGACATCTAAATGTTTGTTGAATACTTCCAGGGATGGTAACTCAACCACTTCCCTGGGAAGTCTGTTCCAACGATTCACCACTCTTAGAGGAAAGAATGTTTTCCTAATATTCAACCTAAACCTTCCTTGGCATAATTTGAGGCCATTTCCTCTCATGTTATTTGGGAGAAGAGATCAACACCCACCTGGCTACAACCTCCTTTCAGGTAGCTCTAAAATGCAATAACACCCCTCAGCCTCCTCTTCTCCAGGCTAAACAATCCTAGATCCCTCAGCTGCTGCTCATAACACTTGTGCTCCAGACCCTTCACCAGCTTCATGGTTCTTCTCTGGATGTGCTCCAGCACCTCAATGCCCTTCTTGTACTGAGGGGTCCAAAACCGAACACAGCATTCTAGGCGCAACCTCACTATCACCAAGTACAGGGGCAGGATCACTTCCCTAGTCCTGCTGGCCGCACAAGCCAGGATATTATTTTCATCACTTTTGTTCTTTTGATTTTATCCTCCATCCCACTGCTAGGGAGTGAGTAAGAAGCTGTGTGGTGCTTAATTGACAGCTAAGGTTAAAACATGACATGTAAGAAAGATTATCCTCATCCTCCTTATCTGAGATTTCATCTCATACCTGTAATCAACTAGTACATAGTCAGTTTTCCTGAGCCAGCTACAAACTACTTAATCAGAACTAATTAAATCATGCTATGCTTGAATCTTAAATCTTGATTACTGGTGAAAAGTCAAATGCTCAGAGTTTGCAATACAATAATGAAACCTTGCCTGTGACTCAAGGCTGGTAAAAACAGTTCTGAGCTCCTGGAGTCCATCTTTCCAATGCTGCTGATGCCGAAGTAGATCAATATTCATAAGTGATATAACCTGTTAAAAGAATTTTAAAGGATAATAAACACATTCATCACCACATAAATGAAAGAAACAGTAAAGTAAGCTATAAGAGGCATGATTTCAATTTCACCAGGAAGATATACCTTTTCAATGAAGTTTGTGTGCCACTTCCTTAGTTTTCTATTTTCAGTGGAGAGTCGTTCAGCAGCAGCTTGGAGTTTTTGGATGTAAGTTTCCAGTTCTCTAGGATTATCCCACGTTATTTGAGCTTTTCCTCCAGGACCAGACTTTGAATGCTTGAAAAACATACAAACTTTGTAAGATTTAATGACAAATACAGTCTACCAGCTAGCATAGAAGAAATAATAATATAAGAAAGACAGTTTTAGCCCTAGTGAAGTATAGTAGCCCTCCTCTCACTACTGCACAGGAGACACAACAATCTGGCAAATCACAGACATGTGGGCATATCATAATAGCTACATCAACACGCTAGGAAAGGATTAATGCCAGACTCTTAATAGAACTTGAAATAAATTCACTGATGTTGAGATTCCTGCCCCACACACGTAAGCAGACATCTTAATCTGAGATGACACCTCGTTTCCTCTTTGCTCTTCGCAGACTGAAAACCAAAAAGTGACATAATAGTTGCTATCCAACTTCACCTCTTTATTATGAACTAGAATTTTTTTTTAATCCCCCTGTAAATTCCACTGATTGATAAGCAGCTTTGGGGAGCCCAATTTCTCTGGGCTTTTTATCAAGATTCTGGGGGGGTTATGCATTTTACTAAGTTTACAGCAGAAAATCAGAGATAAAAGCACCTGAAGTTCCACAGCTGGACTCATTCCTAAAAGAGGTAGGGCAGAAATCATGTTGGATAGGAGAATACGCTGCAGCTTTGAACAATTCTGCACCACCACTGTTTTAATGTCTCCACACTAAAGGAATCTGGCATAATCTGCAGCCAGTCCAAGGAAAATTAAAGAAGCAGATTGCAAAGTTTTTCCAGGACACTTCTGAACCCACAGTTCGGTCTGGACTCTTCATTTTGTGTGAACTAATCCCAACCCCAAACATCCCTTCTAATTTCAGTGCCAATTTCTATATTCTGCCTTGCAAAATTATTCTCAGGAGCAACGTTCTATTCATGTAATGCTTGCTCTGGAGTCACTATTCTCTTACCCAATACAGAGTTTCTGGGCATGTTATAATTCTCCAGGCATTCTTACATTGTAAGACTGTTAGAAAGTGGAGTGCTGATCAAAACCAGTAAACTGAAATTCATGATATACAATGTGTTTCTCCAGACATCAAATAGAGACATAGTGTTAAAAAACTGTAGATTGCAGTATGATTTTTAAGTTCACATTGTCACTTGTAGGCAGAAAAAATGAAAATACATAAAATCCTTCAAATAGCCTCAAATTCCTTAGAAGAATCTAAAACTTCTTTAAATATAATGAACTTCCCTGTAAAAGGAACAAACAACTCTTCCCAGAGCAACTATTTTATGTCTGAACCCGAACCCACTGTTCGGGTCAATAATCTACTCAATAATCAGGTAGATACACAAATTCTTTGTTCCTAATCTAAACTAGAAATTACCTGCTCTCAACTTGCCCAAAACACAAATTAGAAATATTCAAGAGAATTACAAAATCCACAGAGATTTAATAACAATCATATTAGCGAAACCATTCCTTAATACTACTTTATCTCCTGAATAAAGTATACACAATTTTTAATAAAATAGACCAAAATAGTATTATTTAGAACTGTTAAAACAGGAGTTACATTTCCAGCTATTAAGGAATTAACAACATGGTGGTTCGTGTTTAAATTCAAGCACTAAAAATAATTCGTGAGAGAGCATATTACACTAATAGCCAAATTAAAAAGGAGGAAGCAGTTGTTTAAATGACAGTATAAAGAAAAATCTTCAACAAATGCTAATTAAACAGATGATGTTGCTTGTATGGGAAGGTTGCAGTTAAAAAGTCCTGCAATAAACACAGAAAAAGCAGTACAGAATATGCACAGCAATTAAAAATGCAAAGAGCGGGGAATTCTTTCACCTTAATTATCTGTTCAAATGCTAGAGCAGATTGTAGCATCATTGGCTTCTGACTCTTAATCATTTGTTGATCAATAGAATTGTAAAAATGCGCCACCTGTGAACATGCAGAGTGTCAAATTACAAGAACAGATAAAAATATTTACACACCAATAAATATAATGCAGGATCTTCCTGTAAGTATTGCTAAATAAATACCATTAAGAAATGAGAATTAACTATACAAATAAAATGTTCACAAAAATAAATGCAATGCTAAACTGATTCCACATTCTTCTAGTGATGAATTCTAATAGCAAAAAAAACACTACTTCATAGAATCATAGAATCATAGAATCATAGAATCATAGAATCATAGAATCATAGAATCATAGAATAGTTTGGGTTGGAAGGGACCTTAAAGATCATCCAGTTCCAACCCTCCTGCGATGGGTAGGGACACCTCCCGGTAAACAACGCTGCCTATGGCCTCATCCAACCTGGCCTTGACAAACTTACTAACGTCTGAAGTGATTAGACTTCACCTGAAGTGAAATAGGTTCAGTCTCTGATTTATTATAGGTAGAACAATTCCTACAGTTCCTACATAACGCAAATGAATGCACCTAGTGCCATTTCAGGGACTTTCAGGTCTCCGTGACATCCACCAGAACGTGACACATGACCTAAAGAACATCTATATACTTCTAGATTGGCCACCTGACTAAGAGGGATACCTTACAATTCAGTTTAATAGTCCACACAAAGACATATAGCACCTTTAGAGATGACCAAGGCTTCCACTAAGGCACCCATCACTGACTCAGTTGCATAAGTATCCTGGAGGTCTTGTGTCATCTTTGCCTTTGCTGTGCAGGTATCTCAGAAACCAATGACACCTCATGTGAAACTGAATTGAGCCTGTGTGTCTGTATAAGAGTTTTTACCAATATAGGCATATGTTTTCTTGCATCTTACAGTAATAGAAGAAAACTTGACATGGGCTTTTAATTGGAATATAAGGCAAATAAACAGGCCTTATGAGGAATAGCTGAGTGAGCTGGGGTTGTTTAGCCTGGAGAAGAGGAGGCTCAGGGGAGACCTCATTGCTCTCTACAACTACCTAAAAGGAGGTTGTAGAGAGGAGGGTGCTGGCCTCTTCTCCCAAGTGACAGGGGACAGGACAAGGGGGAATGGCCTCAAGCTCCACCAGGGGAGGTTTAGGCTGAACACTAGGAAAAACTTTTTCACAGAAACGGTCATTGGGCACTGGAACAGGCTGCCCAGGGAGGGGGTTGATTCACCTTCCCTGGAGGTGTTTAAGGCATGGGTGGATGAGGTGCTGAGGGGCATGGTTTAGTGTTTGATAGGAATGGTTGGACTTGATGATCCGGTGGGTCTCTTCCAACCTGGTGATTCTATGATTCTATGAAAAACTAACATAGCAACGAGCCAAATAAAAACTTACCCTCCAAAAAAACCCAAACACTCATTTCCACTAAAATACTTCTTACTAGATTTTCATTAGTAATGATGAGAACAAGCTGGTCCATTTTACGCTATTTTCCTTCAGTTATAGTAATCAGAAACTGGGACTAAAACCAGTAGATCAATGAATTATTTGTCTTTTGTATATTCATACAGTAACTTCATATAGCTTTAATACTATAATGCGGTTGGCTTTGACAGAAGACACAATCTGAAACTGGAAAGCACTTCTGTGTTTTTGTTTTCTTTTAAGGACTTAGCTAATTTGAGCAAGAAAGAAATTACTTTCATACAAACACAGCAAAAAGCTTAACCACAGAGTCAGAAAAAAATAATAGTTGAGAAAAGTTCTACCGCTATAGATGGAAAGTCAGAACACGAGGTTATTAAGATGACTGATCTCCTACCTGTTTGAGGATGACTGCTTGCTTACAGAACTTCTGTGCACTGTTTGCAACACTCTGTATTTTAGCTGGAATAGCGAACCCAAGCGCTGCTAGTTGACGCACTTCTCTTAAAAGAGTCACCAAACGATCTGAATAAAGAACGTTTAGTGTTCCAGAATCATGATCCAACTCCATTAGAGGACTATTAGCCTGAATGCTAAACCAAAATCAAATTAAACATGTTATTGAATATCATTTTATATAGATCCTTTCTTAGGTGCATTTCATAGTAAGGTAACAATTCAAAAAAGGTTCAGACTACACATCAGGAAATTTTTTTTCATTGAAGGGGTTAACAAGCACTGTCAGAGGCTGCCCATGGAGGTGGCTGAGTACCCATCCCTGGAGCTATTTAAAAGACAGGCAGATGTTGTGCTTAGGCATATGGTTTAGTGGTAGACAGGTACGGTTCGACTTGATGACTTCTAAGGTCTTTTCCAACCAAGCTATTTTATGATTCTATGGTAAGATAATAAATTCTTCCATTTTATTCCTCCACTCATTTTCAGTTCTGTAAAATTTTTTATTTCCTTCATCGAGTTCTATTGAATTGCATCACACTACAGCTTTCAGCATAAACATTATTTAAACAAGATTGTATTTACCAAAGTCCTGACTTGGGATTTGATAATTCTGATTGAATATTCCTAGACCAATCATCAAATTGCTCTTGTTCATATGCTTTTAACTGTTCCAGAAAAGAATCTGCAGTTTGATGAAAACCTTGACATCCAGGTAAGTCAGACAGAAGAGCCTCTGCCAGTTTGGTAGCATCATCCACCTTAAACACCATGACAAAGAAAAGAAGCTTCACATCACAGCATTCGATCAGAAAAGAAAAATTACCACAATACAACTGAGCTGGATTCAAAATAAAACAATTAAATAAAAAAAAAACCAACGTGAATCTTTAATTGTGCCCCAGATGTTCAAATTCCCATTACAGTACAATGGGTCTGAATAACTTGTCCACCACAGGTGTCTATCACTATTAAGATGCCCCAGAGTATCCCACCTGGCCTTTAGTTAACTCTCCATAAAGGTACAAATCTCCCATGTGTCCTTTGTTCTATCTGTGATGCCCATGCCAATATTCAAAGGTATTTCAAATGGGATTTCACACCTACATGTAGACAAAACTCTAGCCAATACAATCAGAGGAGATTTCAAAGCAATTAAAAAAACTGTGCACAGCTTAATGCAGACATACAACTGCCACATGGCAGCTGAACTGCTCTCTAGGTTTTCAGCAGACCAAGCAGAAGAAATAGCTGTGAAACCTGAGCTGCTGATTTTTTTTTCTGCAGGACACATTAACACAGTAACACCTTTAGGACCTTCATCACATTTGGCTTAAATGGGCCATTGAGAATTCTGCAAATCACAGCTGAATGTAAAAAAAAATGGGCTAATAATTATTCTGGGATAAGTAACTTCTATTCTTATTCAAATCTCTCACTATTGTAAATGGCACTTAATGTTTACAGAAAATATTTTGGTTTTAACCAGTCAATACCTTCCCAAAAATGTTCCAGAGTTTCCAAATAAAGTACAAATAAAGAATAATGAAAATAATGTAATTTAAAATAGAACCAAATACATTTGTGACTCGTTCTGTTGCCAGAGAACACAGAATCATTTGATGTTTACTTTTACCACAGTCTTTGCAGTAAATTCCCTGACTCAAATAAAGTACTACAAAGAAATACGTTCCATTTCAAGGTGACACTGCACAGGGTAGTATAAGAATTGGTATGTCAGAATCTGGCTATCTGTAGACCTTAAACACAATTTTAAAATACAAACCAAAAGTGTAAAATTTAACAAAAATGCCTTCTTTCAGAATTTTGGTCTTTTTTTTGGCTACAAAAAAAAGGTCATAAAAGCACGTAGTTCAGTGTATTATGAAAAGACTGTCTTCTGGATCAGTCAATAAAATTCAACTTAGCAAGGAGAGCAACTGATTATATAATTCTCAGAAGTCCACCATTTTTCTATGGGGAATTCCCCACAGAAATCTCAAATAACATGTTTTACATGCTATGATAATTTTGTGCCTAAACAGTAACAGAAACTGTTACCTTCAGCTCCAGCTGCTGCACCCATACAATATTATTGACAACTTCAGACAGGTTTTTGCCTGACAGTGGTCCAGAAACATCACCAGGAACACCATGGCATCGAGTTTCAAAGTCTGTCTGATAGTCTAACACAAGCAAAAGATTCATGTTAGTCCAGAAACCTAATAGAACAAGCTTAAAATTATTATTGTGGTTGTAAAAATACCCTAGGGATACTGACATAATTCTAAAAGTACATAAAGAATTCTAGTATTTGCAAAAAAAAAAAAAAAATTAATGCAATGAAATACTTTTAAATGCATATTTACCTCTGACATAATCTTGAAGTCTCGCAAGCAATGTTTCCCTTTCAAAAAGCAGTTCTTTGCTTATATTTGGATGCTTTATCAGCTCCTTGTATTTCTGAAATGTTTGAAGAAGCTGAAATATGAAATATAAAGAAGTCACCTCTTTCTCTTGAAAAAAAATTAAACATATCTGACATAACTCATTAATAGAGCGGTTCCTAAGTACTGTCTCCGGCTCTAAGTACTTCTTTTTCTGCTCTAAACTCATTACTTGAGGATTCAATAACTTCATCTTTAGGAAAGTTTTCAGACTACAAAGATACCCATACCTGCTGAGGACTGTCTTGAATTTCTGCAATAAATTTCTTCAATTTGCTTGCTATTTTTTGTTCCGCTGGTGCAATAATTCTTTCATACTGAGAGACCGCTGCCTTCCATAATGGCTAAAGATAACAAGTTCAGATGTTAGTTTAGGACTATTCACACACGTCATAAAAAGTCACAGAAAGAATGTGAATAAATTATAAATAAGCATTTTACCTCTGTGTAAGGATTATAGTGCACTGGATTCAGGCCAGCAAAGGGTTCAAATGCTTGGGAAAGATGTAAAGCATTTTGTTCTCCAGCTGGCAAAAAGAATGTAAGTTTTTCATGCAGTGTTCTAACAGTCAGCACCTATGAAGGAAAAAGATACTTGATGTATCAAACACATTTTTACATAAAACCTACATTTACAAGCAAAAAGCACAAGCAGCACATCCCATCCCTCCCATTTTCACAAGAATCTTTAGAAAGGCTCAGGCAAACACAAATTATAGGATGCTATCCCACCCTGAAAAGGCTAGACAAGAATTTTAATTTCCTCTTTTAACTTAAACCAATGTTGATTAATTCTGTGCCTAGTGAAATAAATGTGTATAATTCAAAGCACTACCTCATCAAGACGTTTGCCAAGTTTGGCTAATGATTCAGGGAAATATTTCTCATTCTGCCAGGGATGCAGAGTATAGCGTTTCCACAACTGTCCAGTGAGGTACTCACAAGCTGACACCCACTGCTCACAAATCAAGATGCCAGCCTTTAGATTTTCTTTAACACTGTGAAAAGCATCCTCCCACAGATTCAAAGCTGCTAATTTTCTCTGAACATATCTACCTAGCGAGCCACCTGGAACACAAAAAAAGTGTACAAAAGCAAGATGTTATAGTTGTTTAAAGTAGCCCCTTTAAACACTACACCGCCTTCCAATGATGTTTTTAAGAAAACTAGTGAAATGGCTTGATTACAAACCACACAAATGTATTAGTAACTGATGTTGTAGTTTGAGCTAAAGTAGAATCATTTTCTAGCTTCAGCTCAGTCTCATCTAAGTAACTTCATTTTCTGAAAGTTAACTGCATGTTTTCCAGACACTGTTTTCTCTCTAACAGTGATCCCACAGGGCACTGTTATGCACAAATGCCCATGCTTAGCCTTACTCCTACAGAAACCAAGGCCGTTCTCAAGCTGGTGGAGCCATAAATCAGAGGTGAAAAAGGCCACACATGCAGGGAGGGGGACACAGGACATGTGACCCCAAACTGACCAACAGAGCATTCCACCCCATATACATCATACTCTGGATAAACTTGAGAGATCACAAGGGTCCTTTTCTCTTCTTCAGTGGCCAACATCCATTGAGGACCTCACCTGTCTGTTTGCCCCTGACCCCAGATCCGTGCATTCATGAATCCACTTCCTAAGTCCAGCTCCCTCCTCGCCACAGACCCTTTGCGGTGCCTACTCTGCAGCATTTGTGGTGACATAGAGTCATAGAGGGGTGGGGTGAGGGCATGATTTCATATATTTATACATATTTTAGATTATTAGTATTATTGCTGTTATTATTGTTATTATTTCATTAAAGCTGCAGTTTTAGTCTTCCAACACGCAAGCCTTTTCTTCCCTTTTCCCTGGGGGTGAGAAGAAGGGAACTGGGAGCCCAACTGCTCTGTTTTAGCTGCCAAAATTGGCCAGGCTGAGGCAAAACAATGACAACTGATTATTTTGTTTTGGATTCACAAAGTCTCTTAAACATCTCCAAGTCAAACAGTGTGGTCTAACATCAGAAGCTGATGTTGGATTCTGGAATCCACACACAAGCATCTGTCTTTATCAGCAGTAATGGCATTACCTGGCTGCCCCCAGGAATCCATCCCCTCATGCACACACACATCTGACAGCAGCAGACAAACTCACTGTCTTATGGCCTATTCCAGAAATGGGAATGCTTTCAAAAGACTGAGAGAAGCAACCTCTCTGCATGTTCTAATCTCACCTCCTCTCTGCATGTCCTAATCTCACCTCCACACAGATTGAATCAACCTTCAAAAGGCGATTTATGTAGATAAATTCCCTCCTCTGCGTGAAAGGCAAGGAGTCACAGGGTGACAAACTATCACTGGTGCTTTTAGGAGGAGGAAGGTCTCTGCTCAAGGATTCATTTTACTTTTTCTCAATTGTTCACTTAATAATGACTGCATAAAGCCTTACCTATTACATCCAAGAGATTATGCATGCGTGGCTGCGGATAGGGATCGTGTTCTGTTTGTCTCCACGCACCATCAACAGTATCCTTGGTAGTCTCCACAAGATCCACAACTTCAAATAATGAGAGACTATCCAAGTTGTAATAATCCTAGAAAACAATACTCTTAATATAGTCACTTTGCACCTAGTATTGTAGGAACAACTATGCTTTCCTGAAGCTGGCAATTCCTGTAGTTGCCTGGGCTTAATTGCTTAATAGAATATGGAATAATTCTCCCCAAAAACAAGTACTTGTGTAAGTTTATTCATGTGATGAATGCATTGATGTCTGAAGCACAATTCAAGCAAGCGCTTTACAGGGGCTAAAAATTACACAAATAGCATTCAGTTACCATGATCTGCATTTTCAGTTTTCATTTTTGTGATTTCATGAGTCAATTTCCAGTTGATAAACTGCAGCAATAACATTGTAGTTCTACAGCAGCTCTTAGTGTTCAACAGTCAAATGTGCTCCCAATTAAATGCTGGCATTCTTCTGCACCACTGTCACTAGAAACTACATGCATGTCACTTAAAGTAAAATTTTGCCTAAGAAAAAAAAACTTAATACTAATATATTCATACATTTGAAAAGAGTATACGTATACTGACATATATTTCATAAGAAAAATGTTTTTTACTATTTCTACAAACATATCACTTCTCACACAAAAGAAAACATACTTTTGCAATGTCCTCAAATAGGTCTTTAAAATGAGAAGCTCTCTCTTTACTACACCATTTACTTCCATGACGAGCACATTCTACCCAGAACTGAAATTCATCTGTTGGCGTGAGTATAGCTGCAAATAAGAAAGGAAAATGTTTAAAAATGAAATACATGAATAGTCACCCCAACCCAGGCGTAGGACCTTGCATTTGGCCTTATTGAACCTCATGAGGTTCACACAGGGCCACTTCTCCATCTTCTCCAGGTCCCTCTAGATGACATCGCGTCCTTCTTGTGTGACAACGGCACTACTCAACTTGGTATCATCTACAAACTTGCTGAGGGTGCACTCAATCTTACTATCTATATCATCAATGAAAACATTAAGCAGCACCAGTCCCAGAACCTGTGAGGGACACCACTTGTCACAGGTTGCTATCAGAACATTGACCCGTTGACCACTACTCTCTGAATGCAACCATTCAACCAATTCCTTACCCATCAAACAGCCCAACCAGAAAATCAATATCTTTCCAACCTAGACACAGCACCCTGTTGTATTTCACACTCTGCAGTCACTGAAATAACAAAGACTGAAAACTCAACCTGTAAATTATTTACCCCTAATTTAAAATTAGCTATAAAGGAGGTAACCACAAAACAAACCTCGCACATCATCTTCACTGAATTTTGTTCCTGTGTAATTAGGATCTGATCTTCTGAGAACAGTACTCAAGCCAGTTTCAAGCTCACTTAAAAGTTTCTGAAGTTTGGGATCAAATGTTTTACTCCATCTCTCATCCTGCAAAGAAAATTTCAAATATTGTGACTCACATAATAGAACAATTATTATTTTCCTCCCACTAATCTTAAAAAAAAATATTCAGATCAACAGCAGTAACAAACCACATGACAGGACAATGTAATAATTTATTTTTCTTAAGGTCAAGGAAAAGGATCTCATTCTTTTCAATTATCAATTCAGACCAATACTGTAAAAAAAATTTTATCACAAAATCAAAAGTTAGTCGTTGGATTTACAAAGGCACTCAAAAATGTCTTCAAATTTCTTTGTTAATGAATTCTATTACATTAAATAAATTTGGAATCAGAGTAGACTCTGGAAATTGCTAAAATCAAATATTAAAAGTTACTGTGCTTTCCTAAAATTATTTTAGCACTATTATGACACACAAGATATGGAAATATTTAAATACTCAAGCTCTTCTTATTCAGCTTACGGAATACAGTCATGGTTGTAGATTCTGACAAACCCACACAAAGGAAATATATTCTATATATTCTATAATGGAACAGAAGGAAAACTATGAAAAACGCAGCTTTACAAATTCATCTAGAGTCTGGTACACTTATCTACCACATGCTATAGAATCATAGTTTGCATGATACAGATCTATGCATTTTAAATTAAATATAAGAATAACTAAACCAAGAAAAGGACACAAGACCAGAACTACTGCTGAAAAGGAGGTAAGGAGCTGTTGAACCCACTAACCACCACTGCCCAGTGTATTCTACAATTCTAACCAGGCATATGCAGGACTAGAATCCTCCTCTCACCCTTACTGATATGATGTAAGGTACTTTTTTTTAACTTAGAAATTAGAACTATCACTCCTTAAAAGCTCTTAATATATTTTACTTTTAAAACATAAAATGTTTATCTTGGAACTGTTAACATGCTATGGAATGCCCATGTTTCAGTGCTGCCAGACATATCCTGGGCTGCACCAAAAGAAATGTAGCCAGCAGGTTGAGGAAGGGGATTCTGCCCCTCTATTCCTCTCTCTTGTGAGTCCTCATCTGGAGTATTGTGTGGAGGTCTGGAATACTCAGCATAAAAAGGAGATGGAGCTGTTGAAACAGGTCCAGAGGAGAGCTACAAGTATGATCCGAGAGCTGGAGCACCTCCCATACGAGGACAGACTGAGAGAGTTGGGGTTGTTCAGCCTGGACAAAACTGCAAGGAGACCTTAGAGCAGCCTTCCAGTACCAGAAGGGAGCCTCCAAGAAAGCTAGGGATGTGATAGGGTGTGGGGGAATGGCTTTACATCGGAAGGGGGAAGATTTAGACTGGACCTTAGGAAGAAATTCTTCAAGATGAGGGTGGTGAGGCACTGGCACAGGTTGCCCAGGGAACCTGTGGATATCCCCTCCCTGGAATTGTTCAAGGCCAGGTTGGATGGGGCCTTGAGCAGCCTGGTCTGATGGGAGGCATCCCTGCCCATGACAGGGGGGTTGGAACTGCACGATCTTTAAGGTCCCTTCCAACCCAAACCATTCTATGATTCTATGATTCTAAATCTTCAGAACATTTAAATCCATATTTTGCTTACCTTCAGTAACACTGGTGCAAAAACTTGTCGTACAGTTTGATAAAGGGTGTTAATTGGTGAATCTAGCATAGATGACACAAGAATATTACTATGAAGATTATCTTCTGTAATTACATCAGGTCGCAGCTTAAAGAACACCAACACGTTATTCTTCGAATCAGTAGCTTCAATCTGCAAAAACCAAGGAGTCAGGATTTGTTTAGAAAAGTGTCATTGACAGCATATTATACTAAATTACAAACACTATTTACACAACGGATTTACATAACTTCTTAATCCCTATGGGCTCTGACAACATCCTGGTAGTGTCTAATTTGATCAGAAAATCCAGACTTGCGTAACACTCATCCCTGAGTTGAGAGGAACCTGAAATATAAATCCCAACATCAAATACCTAATGCCTTTTTCATTATGAAATATCTGTAAATACCATAATTACTTATGCTCTTTTGATTTTGAAAACTCCACTTACCACTTTCCCGGGGCAAACCAGAAACTCTATCTTGTGCCTAAAAAAGACTAAGCATGAAGTTGCTCTTTTTTTCCTAGTGTTTTTATGCTCCATAACTTTGGGAATACTTTCCTAAATGTTCGGTACTGCCATCCTGAGTCTGTAGCTACATAACTCTGCTAGAATCCATAGATTTCTCAAGGACAGAGATGTGCTCCTTCATCAGTAAAATCCTACGTTGTAACATTACTCTTGTTCGCTTCACACTCCAACTTACAGACAAGGTTCCAAAAATTGCCATAAAATCAATGATTGAAACTATTTGTAGACAAGATGAACTCAGAGAAGAGAACTTTATTAAACATTTGATAAAACAACAGCAAAATATGTTAGCTGAAATCCAGACTCTATGCAACCGTAAACATCTGTGAACTTTTTTCTGTTAAAAGAAACAAAGGGCTAATAACAACTGGTTTTAATTTCACTGAACGGTTTCAATTCTACTTTCTTATTGGGTCCTTAGCCCAATAACTACAAACATCATTTCACTGAGACAGTAGGGATACCCTGTAGAGTCCCCACGCGCATCTGATCTTCCACGGCTGCTGGCAGCGGCTTTGTAGATTAGACAGTGGCTCAGCAGCACACCACAAAAACTGGTAACATGTATATGTCCATTCTCACATGAACATAGCAAGCACTAGACTTCACACACTACATGAAGGATGACACCAAGAAGGATGCAAATTACTGATCTACACACTAACGACCTATTGCACTAGTCTCTAGTGCAGAAAAAAATGTCACTGACATAACAGACACCAGGTGCCTTGTCTCACAGCAGCATGGTGGGATGCCCATCATACCTGTGCACTCATGAATATGGTATTGCACGCACCACGCCGTGTCCTGACTATTGCACATCACACCCCATGGTGATTAAGAAGAAATCACTCACTGGACACAAACGCTCAGAGCACAACATTTCATACAATGAACCTCAGATGTCCTCACAGCTGGACACATCAAACTGCAAGAAGCACCATTTGGACAAACACTACTTTTGGACATGACAGAATGAAAATCACAGAATCATCTAGGTGGGAAAAGACCTTTAAGATGACCAAATGCAACCATAAATTCAACACTGCCAAGCCCACCACTAAACTATAGAATCATAGAATGGTTTGGGGTGGAAGCGACCTTAAAGATCATCCAGTTCCAACCCCTCTGCCCTGGGCAGGGACATGTCCCACCAGACCAGGCTGCCCAAGGCCCCATCCAACCTGGCTTTCAACACTTCCAGGGGGCAGGCATCCACAACTTCCCTGAGCAACCTGGGCCAGAGTCTCACCACCCTTACTGTGAAGAATTTCTTCCCAATGTCTAATCTCAATCTTCCTCCCTCCAATTTAAGGCCATTCCCTCACATCCTATCACGATATGCCCTTGTAAAACTCCCTAAATACCTCCAGGGATGGTGACTCAACCACTTCCCTAGGCAGCCTGTTCCAGTGCTTGACAACCCCTTCAGTGAAGTAATATTGTCAAATATGAGCCAGATACTGGCCCAAGTTTGCTGCATGGACACTGGCAACGCAGTCCCTCCTGTGCCCAGGAACAAGCTATACATCAGACAGTGCCTGGCATTTGCAGGAAGACAACAAGCACCTCTTCCAGGCTTTACCACATTCACACAGCGATGAGATACAGCAGACTAAAACCACATTCCAGCATGGGCACAATCAACAATTCCATTACTCAGTATGATACCAAAAATACTGGCAAATAAACTCTCTAAGCTTAATTTTGGAATTTTAGAAAGTAAGCATCCTTTATTTCAGCACTGGGCACATGAGGGAGTGATCTCCATCAATCATGTGCAATGAGACAAAACCTGGTTACAGAATATATTTCCCACTTCTATGGGTATGTATAAATTTTCCCAGAAATACTACACATGTTCTATTACTTTCCAAGGACTAATTTTAATGTTATTATGAACTTTATAACAGTCAAACCTCTGCTAACTTGAGCCAGTTCTCCATTTGATCTTGCATTTTTAGATCAAGAAAGACTGCAAGGTGGTTATCGAAGAAGACACAACTGTTCGGCATAGATCATACTTAACACAAGATATTATCATTTCTCAAAGAACAGTGTCTGGAAAATCCTGTTTGAAAAAAACATGCTATAAAAAAACATGGTATCACAGGGATATTGTGTCTCAATTTCAAAATATACAGTTACTTAAACTTAACTGCAGTTGGTCAGAAAACTAATTATATAGAAAACCAATTCCGCTTTAGCATAAATCAAAATATTCCACTTTTCCCAATGTCACAGAATCACAGGTTGGAAAAGACCTTTGAAATCACCAAGTCCAACCATACGTGTCCACTACTAAACCATATCCCTAAGCACCTCATCTTCCGATCTTTTAAATACCTCTAAGGATGGTGACTCAACCACCTCCCTGGGCAGCCTCTGCCAGTGCCCAGGAACCCTTTCAGTGAAGAAATTTTTCCCTGATGTCTAATCTGAACCTCACCTGGTGCAACTTGAGGCCATTCCTCCTTGTCCTATCACCTGTCACTTGGGAGAAGATACCAACACCCACCTGGCTACAACCTCCTTTGAGGCAGTTGTAGACAGTGATAAGGTCTCCCCTCAGCCTCCTTTTCTCCAGGCTAAACAACCCCAGTTCCCTCAGCCAACTCTCACAAGACCCATCAATCCAGCCTGTTTAAATCCCTCTGCAGAGTGTCCCTACCCTCAAGCAGATTAACTTTTCCACCCAGTTTAGTGTCATCCACAAACTTACTAAGGCAACACTCAATCCCCTCATCCAGATCATTGATAACGATACTGAGCAGAACTGGACCCAATCATCGTGCCAGGCTTGGTTGGTAAGGTGACGTATACAGGATAGTGTTGATAACTGAACTTGCAGTTTCTGTTAATAGCTGGAATGAAAGTCATGTTTGTTTTGCTTGTTTTTATTACTGGTTATCTGTTGTAAACCATATAGTGATAATGTCTAGAAAACAGATGAGATTAGAGTATAGCTGTGATATACACGAGGCTGAACAGAACTGGGCTGAGCACCAAGCCCTGGGGACACCACTTCTGACTGGCCTCCAGCTGGATTTAACTCCATTTACCACCACTCTTTGGGCTCAGCCATCCAACCAGTTTTTAACCCAGCAGAGTGTGTGCCTGTCCAGGCCACTGGCAGCCAATTTCTTAGTAAAGTCCAGGGACACTATATTCTAGCACTTCCCAAGTACTAATGTTAATGTTATTATGAACTTCACAACAGTCAAATCTTTTGCTAACTTAGAGGTGGCTCCAGCTCTCTCCCTGAATTTGAAGTAAGTAAAAACTCCGAACAGAGGCGATTACAGAAGTAGAGACTTCTGCTCAGCACAGACCACGCTTCATACAAGACGTTATCACGACTAAAGAACTGTCAGTGTCTGGAAAACTCTGCCTGAAAGAAAAGATGCTATCAGAGAATGAAAGCTTGCTGTCAGAAAAGGAGAACATACTGTCTGAAAAGGAAAACATGCTGTTAGAGGTAGAAATCAGAGGAAGAAAATGTGCTGTCTGAGGAAGAAAACGTGCTGTCTGAGGAAGAAAACATGCCTTAAAAAAAACCCACAAACATGCTATGAGAGGGACTGTCGAACTTACAAGAAATACAATTAGTTAGATTAAACTTAAGCTTAAAATTCAGCTCAAGTGAAAGATGCAAGTGGAAGATGCAAGTGGAAGATGCAAGATTTAGGCTTACTTTAGCTTAAATCAAAATGATTCCCCTTTCTCTAGTACTAACTGTTTCTTGTATCAATTGGACACCAGGCTTTTAGCACCTGTACATTCAGGTAAAACATTTTACTCATTTCCAAGGACTAATTTCAATAAGAACTTCACAACAGCCAAATCCGGTGGGAGGTGACCCTCCCCACGGCAGGGGGGTGGGAACTGGATGATCTTTAAGGTTGCTTCCAACCCGAACTGTTCTAGGATTCTATGAAATGAGGCGGAGGCAGGCTTTTTGCCCCACGCAGGGGACACCCTGACATCCCAGAGCGGCCCCTCGGCCGCGTCCCAGCCCCGCAGCCCCGTACCTTGTTGGAGGCGCTGAGGCTGCCGCCCGAGCTCCGCACCACCAGCAGGAACTCGTTGCCGTCGTCAAGGAAGGCGTTGAGGCGCGGGCAGGAGCGCAGCCCCGCGGCCAGGGCCGGCTCCAGCCCGAAGAAGTTGGCGGCCGTGGCTGAAATAAAGCGCTTCCTCCGGTCCCCCTCCCCGGCCATGGGGACGGCGGCCACACGAGGCAGCGTCGCTATGGCGACCGGCAATGGCGGCGGCGCCGAAAGGGGGGGCGGGGCCATAAAGGGGGCGGGGCCAGCTAAAGGAAGGGAGCTAAAGGAAGCTAAGAGGGCGGGCGGGGCTTAATGAGCTAGTGGGCGTGGCTTACGCGGGGAGTGGGCGGGGCTTGACTGGAGCAACTGCGACTAAACGGATGGGGCGGGGCTGAGGAGGGAGGGTGGGCGGGGCTTAAGCGGGGAGCGTGGGGCTGAATAAGAGGGTGGGCGGGGCTTAAGGAGCTAGTGGGCGGGGCTCAAGCAGGGAGAGCAGGGCTGAAGTGGCTGGTGGGCGTGGCTTAAGCAGCGAGTGGGCGGGGCTTAACTGGATCAACTGCGGATAAACTGATGGGGCGGGGCTGAGGAGAGAGGGTGGGCGGGGCTTAAGGAGGGAGCGTGGGGCTGAATAAGAGGGTGGGCGGGGCTTAAGGAGTTAGTGGGCGGAGCTTAGCAGGGAGATTGGCTAAGAGGCTGGTGGGCGTGGCTTAAGCGGCGAGTGGGCGGGGTTTGAAGAGGCGGGGCCGACGCTGGAGAGTGGGCGGGGGTTTAACGTGGTTTAAGAGGGGTGGGCGTGGCTTAAGAGGGGTGGTGGGCGGGGCTTAATGCGGGTGGGCGTGGCTTGCGTTGATGGCTTTAGACGGGCGAGTGGGCGGGGCTTAAGCGCCGCTGCGCTGCTGAAGAGGGTGGGCGGGCCGGAAGCGGGGGGGCGGGGCTTCGCTTCGCCTCACGCCGCCGAGGCCCTCGCCCCCGCTCCGTCCCCGAGGCCCCGCCCCGGCGCCGCTGTCACTTCCTGCTCCTCCGCGTCTCTGTCCGGGTCGCTCGCCGTTCCCTGAGCAGCCGCTACCGCCCCGGGCGCGGGAGGGAGGGAGGGGTGGGGGGAGCAGGGCCAGCCGGGGCTCCTCTCATCCCCTCAGCGCCAGGCTCGGGGTGGGGGGGGAGGAGGGGTTGGGCTGCGGCCCCCGCCCCGGGGCAGGGACGATGCCGGTGAAGAAGAAGAGGAAATCCTCGGGGCCGGCGCCTGCAGCGGCGGCGGACGACACCGGCCTCAAGAGATGTAAACTTAGCAGGTACCGGCTGGCTGCAGGGCGGGCCTTTCCAGGGGGATCTTCTCCTTTCAGGTTGCCTTCCCCTCTTTTCCTGGTCGTCCTCCCCACCTCCTTTTTTGAGGCTGCCTCCCCCCGCCCCCCTAGTTTTGAGGCTGCCTCCCCCCACCCCCTCCCTAGTTTTGAGGCTGCCTCCCCCCACCCCCTCCCTAGTTTTGAGGCTGCCTCCTCCCACCCTGTTTTTGAGGCTGACCTCCCCCCCCCCTTATTTTTGAGGCTGACCTCCCCCCCCCCCATTTTTGAGGCTGACCTCCCCCCTCCCCTATTTTTGAGGCTGACCTCCCCGCACCCCCCTGGTTTTGGGGCTGACGTCCCCCCACCCCCCTGGTTTTGGGGCTGACGTCCCCCCACCCCCCTGGTTTTGGGGCTGACGTCCCCCCACCCCCTGGTTTTGGGGCTGACGTCCCCCCACCCCCCTAGTTTTGAGGCTGACGTCCCCCCACCCCCCTAGTTTTGAGGCTGACCTCCCCCCACCCCCCTATTTTTTCAGGCTGCCCATCCCCCCTATACTATTTTTCAGGCTGTCCTGCCTCCTTCCCTCCCCCTTTTTCAGGCTTCTCTCCCCTTCACACCCGCCCCCCTCCATTTTCAAGCTGCTGCCCCCTTTTTTCAGGTTGCCCACCCTCTTTGCCCCCCTTTTTTTCAGGCCGTCTTCCCTCTCCTTTTCAGGCTGCCAATAAGCAGTGTGTATGCTAAACCATTTCTCTTTTTTCCAGTGTGATGGTCGAGAGGTCGGCACGCTCGAAAACAAAATCAGGACAGATTTTTCTCAGTTAATACAGAGTCTGAAGCATCATATTCATATATTGCCATAAAAAACCTTATGCTATGATGCCCAAAAATTGCACCAGGAGAATGATAAATCTTTCTTGTGGTGTAGCAGGAGCATTTAGAATGGCTTTTGTAAAGTAACTGTATGCCTTCTTCATCTGTTACACCTTGTAGTTATGACAACATCCTGAGCACGTAAGAATACAAAGAACTTACAAAATCAATGCTACGGGAATGGCTGTTGCAAGAACGTGTGGCATGCAGCCTTTCTCATAGGTTGACCAAGCTTGAACTTAGAAGTAATCAGGCTTTTTTCTTTTGCTCATAGAATTATAGAATGGTTTTTGTTGGAAGGGACCGTAAAGATCGTTCAGTTCCAACCCCCCTGGCATGGTCAGGGATGCCTCTCACTAGACTAGGCTGCTCAAGGCTCCAAGTGGGATGACTATTTGTTGTTACTGTTCATTTTGGATACTATTGCAGAGCTTACTTTCTGTGGTCAATAACCGTCTTCTGGTTTCAGTCTGAATTTATTCGTAGCCAGTTAATTAGCCATAACCCGTTCCTGTGTCTGCATAATGCTTTATGTAATGTTCTTACCTCATGGCTCTGCCTCAGAGTGTATTCGGAGCGAGCGCTTGTGTGTTCTCATACGTGATCTTTCTAAATTGGACAGGCTGAATTCTCCTGCTTTGTAACACAGATTTTCAGTTTTAGTATTACCACAGATTGCTCTGGTATGTGTACTAAATATCTGTAGAATTTACAGATGTTTAGTAGAATTTACAGATATTTAGTTGTGTGTTAAATGTAGATAAATTGACCAAGTTTTCTTCCCAGATTTGGATGCTTAACTATAAATAGCCTGACTTTTAAATATGTCAAACTCGGCAGCTCCTGTTGACCTAAATGGGATCTGTGCATATTCAGCACTCTTGAAGATCATGCTGCTTATTAGAGACCTTTATGTATAAGTAAAAGTAGATAATAAGGCATTTGAATTACTGAATAGTGATATTTTGACCATCTGCATGTGGGTTTTTTTGTTTAATAGCTACAAGATAAAAGTACTTTTGCATTTCAGAGAAAGTAATAGCTGCAATAAATTGGGCTGTGAAAAGGTTATATTTCAAGGTACTTTTAGGTTCCAACAAGCATTAAAATGGATGACAGACAGTTGCCCTTTAACAAATTCAGCTTCGTTGTTTATACACGTCAACTTCATGAAACAGCTTACATAGTTTGAGCTAAAATAAGTAATTTGTAAGTTAATTTTAAATGATTTCCTGGTGCTGAGAATAAAATAACATTTGTCATCCTTGTTTCTCTAAGCTGTTGCAGATCACAAGCCTCCAGTAAAGTAATGAGCGGAGAGGAACATTTTTCAAGCAAAAAGTGCCTGGCTTGGTTTTATGAATATGCAGGTAATATGGAATAGATTCATATTTAAAACTGTATGGTTTTGTTTAAAGTAAACAAATACATGAACTATTATTTGCGTTTTGGCTAGCTTATGCTGATAGAGATATAAAAAAATGTGTCCATATTCGCTTCCTTATAACACTCACTTGAATTAGTATAACTTTTACTGCTACCTTTTCAGTACTTGTTTTTTATGAATTTTTCTTCTTTACTCCATGCATTATAATTTACCATGGCATTTTTTAAAATGAAAGATGTTGTGCAGTACGGTGTTGAACCAGGATATACTGAATGATTCTACCTCTTGATTTGAAGAGGACCAGTAGAAGTCAGGATATTGAGAGATAAAAGTTTATTTAGCTAACTGGATCTAGTTTATGATCAAATGGAAAGGATAATTAAATGGTTCATGACTTAAGCCTCTTGATTTTCTAATGTACAAAATAAAATAATAGATGCTTATACTGTATTTTCTATCTGAGAAACTGTCCCAATACTTTTGATATTCTAAATAACAAATGTTTCATTCAGAAGGGTTAGAAGTAGCTTCTTTCAAATAAATCAGAATTGCTATCCAAGTGATAGTTTTTCAGTGAATATGCAGTGTATTTTGTGGAATTTATGGGACTATTACTACCATTTATTTTGCCATATATAGGGTCAGAAATTCAGAATTTGTAAACTGTTACAGATATCTTTCCTTCTTTAGTCGCTTCTTAAAGTTCATCATTACTAGTCGGTGATTATAAACTCATTGATATCCAGTTCTCAGTATGAAATGAGCTGATGATTTCTGTCAGCAACGGTTTTGAGTATATCAGAACAGATATTTTCCTTGCAGTCTTTCCACAGTAATGACCTATACCTGCTTCTAGTAATCTCCTTTCTAATTTAGATTTGAGGCTTATTCTTTTGGAGTAGAGTGTTTTCTGAGGAAAACAGTAATTCTCAGTTAATTATTTGTTTTGATAAATGTACCCACACATGGTTTCAACTTTAAGGCAGGTAAATTTTGTTTTGGTTGTTGAGTAAAGAACTGAATATAGGAGGTTATAATTTGTTAGTTAACATGCATATTTTGATTATTGGTTTCTAGCATGAAATAGAATACCAGCGAAATTATATACCATAGGAGATTAAATGTTTACATTAAAAGAGAAAATTACACACACACATATGAATTGTACCTATGATTTTTGGGCTAAAACCACTGATTCATGCTTATACTTGTCATTACCTGTGAACCCTTGTGTTCCTGTTCATAACTTAAACTTTCACATTTTTAACACATTAAACACAACTTGCACAAGGGGAGGTTCAGATTAGGCATCAGGAAAAAATTCTTCACTGAAAGGGTTCTCTGGCACCAGCAGAGGCTGCCCAGGGAGGTGGCTGAGTCTCCATCCCTGGAGTATTTAAAGTATGTGTAGATTAAGCGCTTAGAGATATGATTTAGTAGTGGACAGGTACAGTTGGACTCAATCTCCAAGGTCTTTTCCAACTTAGCGATTCTATAATTCTGTGATCTTATGTAAGAGCTTCTCAAAACCAGATGACACTGTTTTGCCTTGTTTACCAAGGCAAAGCGTCCTTTCCAATGTTTTTCGAGAAGTAGGGGTTCATGATCTTAAATGCATGTGCTAAGACACATGATTACATTTTAGTGAGAATGGCTACTTCTACTGGAAAATAGTTTGTGTTAACTACTTTCTTATCTCACAGTGGGTAATTATTCAAAGTGCGTTATCCAAACTCCTAAAAATAGTTCTCCTTACAATAAGAACAGCGGATACGGATGAAGTGGAGACAGGTATCATCAAGGGAGGGGAAGAAAGGACATTCTGTCTGTGTATAAAGAGCAAAATTTGCCACCAGGTTCTGAAATGGTGTGTTATTTTGGAAGACGTGGCCTTTGCCTTTTACATTGGTTCATACTCACTAAACCAATCTTAACATAATAGTCCAAGACACATCAAAATAGCACGTCAGTAGGCCTAGTAGTGTTTTGATTGCCCAATAGGAGTAATCTTTGGAACAGGCTTAGCAGAAATAACTGAAATGAGAGAAACAATGTTGTAGAGTTTCAGTGTCTGTGCTCTTTAAATAGAGTATCATAGATTGCTTTGGGTTCGAAGGGACCTCACAGACCATCCCGTTCTGTGCCCCTGCCATAGGCACGGACACCTTCCACTAGGTCAGGTTGCTTAAAGCCCATCCAGCCAAGCCTCGACCACTTCTAGGGAGGGGGCATCTGTAGCTGTGTTGGGCAACCTGTGCCTCATGGTGAAGGATTTCTTCCTTACATCTAATCTAACTCTACCCCTTTTGTCTGCTATTTTGCTGCTTTTTAGAGGCTTTCTTTGTATTAAAATTGAAAAGTGACAGCATAATGCTAGCTGTTGCGGTCCTAATCAAGTTATTTTCATTGCACTCATAAACCTTTTTCTGCTTTGTGCGTGGCTAATATGCTTAGCATTTTTCTGATTTATTGTTCTCTCTCTCCTCATACTACTGGCATCATAAAACTAACCTTATGTCATTTGAAGATTCGTCCTCTTCTGTCTTAGCTCAAACCTTCCATATTGACACCGTTGAAGGATTAATATCTGTAATACTAGCTCAGGCAGAATCATTTTTTTTATTGTTGATAAAATAACTCCTTGAAGAGCATCACTTATAGAATAACTTCAGCACAGATCAGTACCAATGTGCTCATAAAAGCAGTTGGCTACCACAGTTATTGGAGTTGAGGTATGTCAGTGGGAAACTCAGTGGAGTCTTTTGAGAACTCACATACGCAAACTAAAATAGTTTGTCGGCAGCTCTGGGGAGGCAGTGCACAACATGAAGGTTCTAGTTCAGTTTCACTTTTAGTTTGCAGTGTTATTTCATATGTAATACGCGTCTCAACATTGCAGTTGATAGAATGGTTCCAACATAAAAGCTACTTAATAGTGTAATTCAGTGTTTTTAAGGAGATCTTGTATACGATGTAGTCTAATTATTGTTGTCTAACCCTTGTGACCAGTGAATGTTATGTAGATTTCAGTCTGTTTTCTTTCTGGTTTTAAAGGCCCTGATGAAGTTGTAGGGCCTGAAGGAATGGAAAAGTTCTGTGAAGACATCGGTGTTGAGCCTGAAAATGTAAGTTGTGTACACTACACTAATAACGTTTTAAAAGGGGGTGTTGAATGAGATTAAGTTCTATGTAAAATTTTAACTTCTGTAAGCAAGGAGTTGTTAGTTTTCCTGCTTTTAGGAGCTATTCTAAGATATTTCAGCAGAATATATAAATTTTGCGTGGCTGGTGAGTGAGGTTTTTGTTTGTTTAATTATGCTAATACTTAATTTTCCAAAACTGAATTAAGGGAAAGATTGCATAAAGGTGAATTATTAAAAGGTAACAAATACAGAGTGCAAGCTTGTACAACAATTATTGGAATGCTTGAATGCTTAGAATTCTCAGGCATATAGAAATAGGCCTTTTCTTACATACTGACTCCTTTTTCTCCCCTTGTTTCCCCCACCCAGATTATTATGTTAGTTTTAGCCTGGAAACTAGAGGCTGAAAGTATGGGATTTTTTACCAAGGAAGAATGGTTAAAAGGAATGACCTCATTACAGTAAGTGTTTTTACGTGTATAACACAATGTTCTAATTTTGTGTTTGTACCAGTAGCTTAATTATTCTTGCCCTCAATTTCTTGTGTGTTGGCTATAAGATAAAGAAACTCTTGCTTTTAGGTCTGGTCTCTGTCAACAACTGTTGTTCATCAAGCTGTGAATCTGATAAGTTCACTCAAAGTTTTGTTTAATCCTAGTAAGCCAGGTATTGGTGGCTGCTTTTTCTTACAAAAAATATGTTAAAATATCATTCTAGTTGGCAGATGCAAATAAGTAGATCTGGAGATACTATAAGCTGTGGTATTCTGACAGGTTTTTACTGGTTTCTAAGCTTTATAGTTGAGGACTGCATTGATAATAATTTTCATTGTTAGTGTTATTTATTAGATGCAGGTCAGAACCCATGCTTAATGTTTAGGTTAAATAACTTCTTTTCAATTTATAAATAAACTAACTTTCTCTATTTGTAAGAATTTTTCGTGACATAATTCCTAAAGAGACTGTTTCTTTCATTAAACTAATCAGCTTTTTCTGGGGCTTAGTTTAGTTGTCACTTTTTGTTTGTTCCTCATGAAACTGTTTATAGCACATGAATATTTTAAGGGTGACTTGTTATGACACTGCATTCGATACTGAAAATGTCAGGGAACTACTGTTGCAACTGCAGCATAATGGGAAAGAGGAGCTGATCCGACCCTTGGAGTTGGCACAGTTGCCCTATCGGTAGTGAAGTGGTTTGGGAAATTGTATTAGGCAGATACCCTTTGGTTATTTGAGGCTATGGAGTGAGTGACTATGGCCTGACACTCTTGTGCGAATCTTACTTAATTTGCGATCAGGCTTCTGATAGGCACCTTGATTGTTTTGTGACTGTCAGTAATTTAATAAAAGCTGGAATAATTAAGTTGCCTGAAATTCAGGACAATGGAGGTTAAATTCTGGGCACATAGATTTTTAGATGTGGTAAATGCGTGTAATTTGGTCACTTCTGAAGCACTACATTTTTATGCCCAAATGGAAGCTCTCAAGAGTTAGCCAGTCTAGCAGAGTGCAAGCACGAAGATGTATGAGAACAGGCCCCTCTTTGGAGCCAGACTTAGTTTAGCTAATAATCTGCTGTGATTAGGAATCTGCTGTAGACTAAGCAGCTGGATGAAGCAGCGACACTCATAAAATGGAATTCAAGATTCGTTGGCTTAAAAAAATAATATAAATCTGTAGACTTGTGCTGTTTTGCATTTGCCGGACAGGGAAGATCATATTATGGGATTTTATGTGGAACGGAATAGTTTTTCTTGAAAGGTTTGAAGAAGGATGGTATGCCTTTAAAGGAATAGAGTATTATTACGTCCTTGCACAGCGTTCTTTCTTATTTTTGCATGAAGAAATGGAATTAAAATACATTAAAAGCTAGAGCATATTCAAAGTCAGAGTTAAATTGTAGAATCCTTATTTCAAAATGTGTGAAATGTTGCATGAGGTAATTGCATGAACAGGGTTGGGTGGAATTCAGCTCTACAGTAAGACACCTAAATGTGTGGGGTTTGTACAAGAGCTGGATTTCTTAGACTCTTACTGCAGTCTTTATGACCTAGTCAATGTAGAAGAGCCCAGGCAGGTATTCATTTTGTCCTAAGACCTAATAACTGTCCACCTGAATTGCTTTTAGGGGTTGGTTGGTTAGACCCCTATGAATTGCAACAGCTAAAGCTTGGACTCCTAAACTTAATGTACAGATGCCAATGTTTGGGTGCCTGAATCTTGAAGTGACCTTCTTGTGTGTGGTTTCATGATGCGGTGATGAAGTTTGTCCTTTAGAAAGGAGGAGAGAAATAACCATGAGATAAGGTATACACTGTCAAAATTTAGGTGGCTCAAACACCAAGTAGCAGCTTATGAGATATAAACAACTAAAGCTGCAAAAGTGAAGTTGTTCGTGTATCATGTTGGTAGGGTGAATTCTGCCCTGTGTGTGTGTGAAAGCTGGGTGTCATCAGCAGAGAGAAACAAATACTTCTAGGCAATTTATTTCAGTTGAATTTTCATTAAACACCTCATTAGGATGAGTAAGTAGCCCTCAGGAAATGACTGTTGAGCTACGTTTGCTTTAAAGCCGTTGGAGAGAGAATAGCTTAGAGTTGAGCATTTAACTATAAGTTTCTGAGTTAAAAGCAAAGCATATTTGCATATTTGTCCAGACCTTTACAGACCTACAAAGGAAAACAAAATCTGGATAGAAAATAAAGATGAAGGGAAAAGGTTGATTCATGATTTTATTAAACCCCACTGAAGTCATTCTTTGAACGAGGTAAATTCAAAGAATTTTGCATGTAAGGAAGAGAGTCGTAAGCAGCGGTATTGTCTGTGTACTTCACGAAGGCTATTTGAAGGAATTTGAGCTAAATTTTACATTAAAATTGAGCATTTGAAAATGAGTGGCCAGGTAGAGGGGAAAGACCCAAATTGGATTCCACCTGAGGGAAACACAAGGTTGTGAACTCAAGTTTCTAGGCACAAGAGAAGGCACATGAGAGGGAGAGAGAAGGAGGGAGGGAGAGACAGGAAAGTCAGGGTTTTAATGTATTTCTGTTTGCAGAAGGCTTAGTAAAAACAACTTATTTGGGTTAGTTTTAATGGTAGCCTAACGTTATTTGGGGGTGCTGGCTGATGAAAACCTTGACATGAGCCGGCAATGTGCGCTTGCAGCCTGGGAGGCCAACCGATTCCTGGGCTGCATCGAAAGAAGCGTGGCCAGCAGGGCGAGGGAGGGGATTCTGCTCCTCTATCCCTCTCTTGTGAGACCTCATCGGGAGTCTTGTGTCCATTTCTGGAATCTTCAGTATAAGAAGGATGTGGCATTATTGGAACACATCCCGAGGAAGGCTAGAAAGATGATCCCAGGGCTGGAGCACCTCCAAGACGAAGGCAGACTGAGAGAGTTGGGGTTGTTCAGCCTGGAGGAGAGAAGGCTCTGTATGATTTTTAAGGTCCCTTCCAACCCAAACCATTCTATGATTTTTCTAAGTGTGGGTTACCTCAGCCATCTAATTTATGGTGCAGCCACACAGGCAGCTGTATCATTATGAAAGAGAAGTGTGGCAAAACTTAAATGTACTGAAATTTGTGTTTATCCCTGGTAAGATAAATAATCTCGATCCAATTATATTTGACAGAGTATATGATAAATCCACTTCAAGTAGTTCATTTATGTCAGTAGTGGACTGACAACGTGAGCGTTTGTTTAGTTCTTAGATAGGTAGATCTGTCCTTAAATGTAGAGAACAATACTACTTCAGTATGAAGGCTCCATGAGCTGGAATGTTGTGGCAGCCTGAGATGAGCAGGCAGACAGATTTGCACAGGCAGGCCAGGAGACCTGAGGAACAGAAAGTATTGCTTGTGGGCAAAGTACAGCATCAAAACACAGCCCCACAGCAACCTGCTGTGGTTGTCCCAAAGGGACCTTGCTATGGGCTGCTGTCACAAGTCCATGAGGGGCCCTTAAAGATGCAGATGTATTCTCTGAGAGGCAGGTGGCCAGAATGGGGACGCATAACCAAAGGAATTATTCATGTACATCTGCATATCTAAAGTGTTGCTTCTGCCATGCAGGATATGGCCAAGTGGAATTGTTTTAATTTTTTTTTAATCACAGCAGCTATTAATTCGTAAGAATAAATTGTGATAGCACAACTATTCCTTTAAGGGGGTCTTCCATGGAGGATTAGCATGAGTAAATGGCATTTTCCTCTGCCAGCGTTGGTGAATTGAACCCATTTTCTATTTGGAAACAAAAGTCCCTGCTGAGTTAAATATATGGAGATCATCTTCTCTGCCAAAGGGTTATTTTTGCCAAAGAGTTATCCTGTCACCTGTCAGACCTGTACGCTCTCATACAGCCTGTGAGTTTTCAGTTGAGTAGCTACTGACTAATCAAAGGGATAGGCTTAACAGAGCTTGTGTTTATCAGTTGTAAAATGCAGGCAGACTAGTGTGCTTTACAGAGTGCCTGCTCAATCCTGTTCCTTGTAAATAGGTAGCCTTGAAGTGTATGTCTAGCGTTTGGTTTTTTCCAGGGAAATATGACAGAAAGCGCTTATTTATACCTAGATTTTACCACCTTAATGCACAGCGAATACTGCTTCCTCCACACTTTCATGGTGATTGAAAGATAAGATAGTGCTGGGTATGAATATAAATTATAGACAATGGCATAAAGTCTACTATTTGAGAAGGAGAGCAGGACATTTTTGTTATGTTGCTGATGCATTTTTAACAAACTTACTTAGAAGCCAGGCTTCCATCTTTTCAGTAAGCTGCAAGTATTTAGCGTGTTTAGTATACTCTAAGTCCTGTACCTCTGATTATTGCATTTTGGGGATTTTAACTTTTTATGCTTGCTGGCTTTTTTTCTTTTCATTATCCAAATGTGGTGTTTTGAACTTCTAACATCATTTGTTTTTCTTTATTTTAAGGTGTGACTGTACAGAAAAATTACAAAGTAAATTTGACTTCTTACGGTCACAATTGAATGACATTTCATCCTTTAAGAATATCTACAGATATGCCTTTGATTTTGCAAGGGTAAGACTACTGGAATGTTAGAGAAGTTCTTGCTTTAATTATTCAGTGAGCTTATACCTGAGTGGGTTTTGTGCTTTCTTTATTCAACCTTAGGATAAAGACCAGCGAAGTCTTGATATTGATACTGCAAAATCCATGTTAGGTCTTCTGCTTGGAAGAACTTGGCCGCTGTTTTCAGTATTTTATCAATACCTGGAGGTACAAGTTTCCTTGACTTTCTGAATGATGGCATGGTATTTGGGCTGTTTTATGAAAAGATTTCAGGGTTTGGGTTGTTCTGCTCAAGAACGTGTATGTATTGCTCCTCTCCCCGTGCTTGATGTGTTCATGACAGTGATGTTCTTGTATGCATCACAGATCTTTTCTACTTCCTTGTGCCCCCCCCCCTTATCAAACACCACTAAAACTCTATCTTAATTAGATTATAAAGGTAAATTTTAAATTCAGTAATGACCCATCAGTCTCTTCAGCTGCATCTGTGATGAATTTCAGGTTTTCTTTGTGTAGATACAGTACAGTAGGTACTTTGAGGTCTGTCTGTCTCTGAAGATTTTGGTCAGCTCATCTGTGAGTGGCTTAGTAATATGGACTTGTGTAGGCTGTGGAGCGTGCTAGGCTTGAGACAACTCCCTGGCTTCAAATCACTACTAATGTTGCAAAGTAGATGTCCTTACATAATCCCTGGAGAAAGGATTTTTGTCGTGGTTCATTCTTGAAATAGATCAGAGCTAGATATGTCCCACTTTGGGGCAAGGTTAAAATTTACCAGGTTTTGAAGCTTAAGAGTTCTTGATTTGCTGCTGTTTTGATTTTGCTCTCATCTTTCAAGAAACCATTTTATGTGGTTTCAGAACTAACGTATGCAGCACTTTTAAAAAATGGAAAACCAAGGAAATAGTAGCCATTGTTACCCCTTAAACTGTTTGTTAGGGACTGATTGAAGATAAAAATGAAAGAAATGAGATGCAGCATTGCTAAATGTCACTTAAAATGTTCATGTTCTGAAATTCTTTTCCCCAGCAATCGAAGTATAGAGTTATGAACAAGGATCAGTGGTACAACGTGCTAGAGTTCAGCAGAACTGTCCATGCAGATCTTAGCAACTATGATGAAGATGGCGCTTGTGAGTATCCATAATATTTTGCTTATTCTGGTATTATCTCAGTATTTTCAAGATGCATGAAACAGATTTTCATAATGGAAACAATACTGTAAGGTAAATACTTCTTCTCCAACAAAGCATAGAAAAACTGTCCTGATAATCATCTATTCAAACTGCAGTATTAATTATAGTAGTGTGTCTGGGTTATGATGGTGTACTTGAGCCACCTTAGATTCAATTGAGGATCTAGTAAAGCTGCTTGCTACACAGGGCTATAGACTTGTAAGCAGAATTATAAGCAGCAAACTCTCATTTTGTTCTACTATATAATAAAGTAGCCTCACTGCTTAGGGCTGAACGTCATGCATACTATGACTGAATTGCTTTAAGCATCCTAGTTTGGTCTGTGTTCTAATTACGTCTAGTATAAAATAATTACTTGTGCCGAGAGCCTTATTTTTGTTTTCTATTTGTTTAGCGGGCCTGTCAGATGTCAAGAACAGTTTTATCCATAGTCCTGTGTACTGTTATTCGTGTGCTTTCTTCCACTGTTGAGTGAAATGATTATAGTCATCTTTGTATCTTACTATTTGACCATAAGATTGACATGGATGCTACTTAGACCACATGTTTTAGCCTTCATGCTTTGAGATGTTTGAAAGAGATTGGCCAATGTAACTCCAAGTTTCATCCATTTGCAGGGCCTGTACTTCTGGATGAATTTGTTGAATGGCAAAAAGTGCGTCAAGCGTCATAGCAAGAATTCAAAAGAAAATGCAAGGTTTTTTCGTGCCTGCCTGTACACAAGCTAATGAGAAAAACAAAGGATTGCATTTTCATTTTTAAGAAAGACTTTACAGTAATGTTCTTCCTTTTTTTAAGGAGATTTTCTTGTTACACGTGATATGGGCATTGAACCACACCTCTTCTGAGGCTGAAAGTTGGAGTTCTTGTTTTGAGTCTTATGTTGATAGCATTTATTTCAGAACAATAAAGATTCAGATTTGTGACAAAGGCCTAAAAGTGAAGAATGTCCCTTGAATGTGAGTGTGGTGTCTATTTTTAAAACCAAGTCTTTACAATTATCTTTCTCAAAAGTGCCCTTTGCTGTGAATTTTTGAAGACCTTAAAATGCTTAACTGGCACTGTTGCTTGCTGATGGTATGGTTGTCTTGTGTGACAAACATTAGAAGGAATGACTGATTTTTTTTTATTTTTTTTTTTTCCTTGCAGCCCTGGGTAGGAGTGTGCTGATTTGTGTATTAAGTGTTGGTTGGTCATGGGTTGTGCCACAATTTTCAGCTCCTTGTGGAGGAAAAGGCCTTAAACTCTTTCTTTTTTGTTTGGTACCCACCCAGTGGCGTAGCATTTAATGATAGGCCCTTTTTAAAGCAGGAAGGTGTAGAGCATATGGCTCTGTGTGCAGAATGGCTGAGAACTATTGCCTATACTTGAGGTGGTGAACACAAATGCTCCTTGGTGTACAGTAAGGCAGCTTCAAATTTTTGCTATGATTTAGACTTGGAATTGCTTTGTATTAAAAGTGCAATTTATATTTTAAAAGGGGAAGCTGGAAAGACTTGGTTTCAAGCTTTGCTTCTTACGTGTTTTAGACTGGGAGTGTTCACAACATGGCTTTTTTTTTTTTTATCTCCCTGTATGCTTTTCGTAGTGTCAGTCAAGAAGAGACTATTAAATCACCTACCACTGACCTGTATCTAACAAGGTATTAATTTTTTACTATGTTACTCCATGCATTGAGTCCAATAACTACTGTGATTGCCCTTTTAGGTGCTCAGTATTTGTGACAGACTTTAAATACAGTAGATGTTTGTCACTTTGCCTTCCTGCCCAGGAAGGCCCAGTGCCAACATTGAAAAGGAAAGGGATTTTAATGAGTAAATGTGAGAAACCAAAACAGAGTGAGAGAATGAAGCATTTGTAACTTCATTTATTGTTAAACGTATTATGTAGACTGTGATAATGCCATGAGATTCAGTCAGTGATCAAGGCCTCATTGTGCCAAATATTTCAACAGCTTGAAAGAAGAATAGACCGAGTAAACTAGGCATGACTTGAAGATCTTTGCCTCAGGGAAATGACTTCTGTTTTGCACATCCCTTATTCAAACTAGCAAGTGTGAGCTTTCCTATCCTTAAGGAAAGCTTTATTCCCCAGATGAATTTTTTTTACGAGGAAGAGTAGGGGGAAAGCGTGAAGGGAAATATTGAGTGGACAAACTATTCGTGCGTGCCTGTGCTCTTGTTGTACTAGAGAGGACCACTCCTTCAACTCACTCTGCAGGCCTCCTTGCTGTGCACTGCAGGAAGCAATTCAGTGATGGTCCATGGCCTGCTCTGCAAGTGACCTGATAGTGCAGTTGAACTTTAGAAGCTTGCTTCTGCCTAAGCAGGAAAAAAAAAGTGTTGAGAGTCAGGGAGAGGAAACAACCAACAGCTGAGATACTTGGAAGAACTCTTGTAACATGACTAGTGTCTGTGTGCATGCAAGCACATGCACTCCAGCTGTTCTAAATATTTTTGCACCTTTTTTAAGGGAAGTACTTAAGTTTAGAGCTCATGTAGGCTCCAGCAGTTCTCATCAATATGTTACAAGTTGTCCATTTGCTGATAATTCTGATTTCACTCATAACAGAGTGCCTTTCATTTGGAAAATGCCCTATTCCACAGAAGGTTAGTGCCAGAATGAGATTAAATGCCAGAGTTCCGAGATCTACTGCTACATTAAGGTCCTAAGATGCACAGATAAGCATGCATCAATCAACTTATGTCATGGGAAGTACTGCTGTATCCTAATTCTCTATGGGGGCACCGATTCTGAAGAGATTTTCTCAAATTCACTACAAGGGCTCTCCTTGTTTAGTATGTTTAGTCCCTGTTATAACGGGGAAATTCTCTTCCCAGAAGTTTTGAAATACCAGTTAGAAGGTGAATATCTTATGGTGTGAATAAAAAAAGAAATAATAATCTTTTTTAGGTAACTACAAACTGCTGTGAATTCAGTTTAAACCAGTTGGTCCTAGAGGATGGTATTAGTCTAACAGTAGAAGTGACACATCTACCATTCCGAGGTGGTCAAGTACTTACCGTTGAGGCGTAAGACACGATGTGATGTATCATTTGTATCTCTGTTAAGGTTTTATCAGTATTCCTATAATAAATCCATGTTTCAGGGATTTATAACTTGGTTGTGTGTGTGATGGAAAATCGTCAGTTACTGTAAAACTTTGACTGAGAATGAATGTATTTAAACTACTTAATATAGTTTTTCAATTTGAATAAAATAGGATTTTAAGTTATGTTCTTGTGCTCAAAACTGCAATCGGATTTATTGTTTAAATGTGAACTAATGGCTTGTACAGTTTCATTGCAAGCTGATCACGTTTATTAGCTGTCTTCTAGTAAATCAGCTTACAGCTTACTGTGGAAAAGAGCCAAAAGCTGTTTATTTAATTTTTCTTAACTTTCTGCACGTCCACAATCCAAAACTGAGTTCAGCCGAGTGCTTTCTTTAGTCTTTGAACTTTTAACTTTGCTTTGCTCAGGTGTATTTCACTCTATGGAATTAAGAATAAGTGACACGTTATTTCTCAGCACTCTGGGGGGAAAGCTTACAGGTGACATATTCTGCCACGGTTATGAGAAATAACACAATCGAAGGTGAGATGTCTTCCAAAACAAGTCGTAGTGGTGTCTATCTCGGTGTTATGAACTTCACTTTAATCTGACATTCATTTCTCAACATTTATTCTTCCTAACGTAACTAAATTTTCCTAGTTTTCTTAGACAACTGGCAATTTTGCCTTTAAAATCTGAAAAATGTCCACGTGTTCATGGAAAAAGTCATCCATGCTGGTAGATGAGAATGTAATGCTTCTCCTCCGTATAAATGTCATCATGTATTAAACAGTCATGTATGTTTACCTCTGTCTTTTTAACTATATATGTAGTTTTTACTGTTTAAACGCCTCATTCCTTACCGATGGCTGTAATTTCACATTTCTATGTAGTTTGGCGTGTGAGATCTCTGCAGGCAGCCCAGCAGGGGACACTGTCGGCTGCAGTTCCATTCCTACAGTTTATCCAGCTCTCGAAAGCTTTCAGCTGATCTGTTGGTATTGACTGCAGAAAAACTGAAAAAGGGACCATGAATTTGATGTTTCTGATGTTTTATTAATCTTTTAAGCTAGTGAACAGTACTTTCAATGCGATGTGTACAAACCTGTACAGGTTTAGCTTTAAATATGATGAATAAAATGGTATATGATAGGGCAGAAATGTTATTTTTTGTCATGCTGCCTCTTTTAGTTTTGTCTTTTGTGTATTTATAATTGTTTTTGAAGTCACCAAGAGATTTAATTCTAGCAAAACAGATCTGTCTGATTTCTAGCTTAGCCTTACTGAGTAATTTCTTTGCTCCTGTGTACACGTATAGAACATGATCTCAGCTGGGAGCAACAGCAAGCACTATTCCTGATTGTATCCGATGTTATTAAGTACTGATAGAACATCATGGTCCTGGTAATTAATTGTCATGAATTATATGGGGTGAGCATTGTTCCAACAACCTCTTGTAATGCATGTGAATGAAAAAAGGTTTTCTTTCTCCCCTGCCCCCCTCATCTCTTGGGTCATATTTTAGGAGAGGGCTTGGTGTTTTCTAGTGCATTCTTCCCTAGGGTCTTCTAGATGAAAGGGGAAGGGACACTGCAGTGTTATGTAGGCATATTAAACATATAATGTTGCCTAGTATTATCATATTTTTATTTTTAAACTGCTGCCAGGCTTGTCACCAAAATGAAGTTAGTTTATCAGATTTGTATAGTGCTTCATCCAGGCTCTAAATTTGAATTTTTCTCCTGTTTTCATCTTTGCTTATCAGACTATGGCATTCCCTATATATTAGGAAATCCTTGAATAGTAACTGACCGTAATAACAGTGACAGAAGATGTAAGTTACTGCATTTGTCTGATTTGTAGCCTTTATGGTGGACAGATTTTGATCTTCATGAGCCAAGGACTGTTTCTTAATCCATATTGGATCCAACATATTTCTATTATGGTTCAGAATCATAGAATCACTAGACTGGAAAAGACCTTTGAGACAGAGTCCAACCATACCTGTCTGCAACTAAACCATATCCCTGAGCACATCTTCCCTAACTTTGACAATTAAGAAAATAAACACTGCGTTTCAGGGGGTTGCTCATGCATGTATTTTTTTTTTCAGCTCAGTCATGAATTAGTGCTTTTGACAAAATAATCTAAAGTTTTTTTCAGTTGATTTAAATTGTAGCTTATATACAAGTTAGTTTTTCTCCTTATTGTGTTCAGAATTATTTAATTTTTATTTTCATCGTTTATTATAATGAATCAAAGGACTAGGAGATAATATTGCCAGGTAGTTTAAGGGGTTTGTTTTTTTCTGATAATAGCATCGTGGTGCTATGGATTCTTTAGTTTTTTAAATATAAAAATATTTCAGGAAGGTTTACTGTGGATATTGCAGTAGTTTAAATTGTAATAAAATGAAGTGGTAGATGTGACTTGTAACCTACTAACTATTATAGGCTTAATGTGAAATTATTTTTTGCGTTCAAAATCATTTACCTCTAAATCGTTTCTTTTAATGAAACAGAAATGATGTATGTTGAGGCTCTGGAGCGAACCCAGAGAAGAGCAACGAAGCTGGTGAAGGGGCTGGAGAACAGGCCTTATGAGGAGCGGCTGAGAGAGCTGGGGGTGTTTAGCCTGGAGAAGAGGAGGCTGAGGGGAGACCTCATTGCTCTCTACAACTACCTGAAAGGAGGTTGTGGAGAGGAGGGTGCTGGCCTCTTCTCCCAAGTGACAGGGGACAGGACAAGAGGGAATGGCCTCCAGCTCCGCCAGGGGAGGTTTAGGCTGGACATTAGGAAAAAATTCTTCACAGAAAGGGTCATTGGGCACTGGCAGAGGCTGCCCAGGGCGGTGGTTGAGTCACCTTCCCTGGAGGTGTTTAAGGCACGGGTGGACAAGGTGCTGAGGGCCATGGTTTAGTGTTTGATAGGAATGGTTGGACTCAATGATCCAGTGGGTCTCTTCCAACCCTGTGATTCTGTGAACTTTGCTTGTAATACAAGTAGGTCTTTTGCATACTTGATGCTTGCTTCTGAGTTAAGTTTTTGAGTACTGTTTCTACTTCCATGGATCTAGGAATAATAAGGTAACATCCTCGTCTGCATCAAAAGAAGCGTAGCCATCAGGGAGAGGGAGGGGATTCTGCCCCTCTATTCCTCTCTTGTGAGACCTCATCTGGAGTATTGTGTCCAGTTCTGGAATCCTCAACATAAGAAGGATATGGAGCTGTTGGAACGGGTCCATAGGAGGGCTAGAAAGGTCATAGAATCATAGAATAACCAGGTTGGAAGAGATTTTAGTTGTGTGATTTTAGTGATCATCACAGATGGTCAGAGGGCTAGAAATATGATCAGAGGGCTGGAGCACCTCCCATACAAGGACAGGCTGAAAGAGTTGGGCTTCTTCAGCCTGGAGGAGAGAAGGCTCCTGGGAGACCTTAGAGTGATCTTCCAGTACCTGAAGGGGCTACAAGAAAGCTGAGGAGGGACATTTACAAAAGCTTGTAGTGATTGGATGGGGGGGCAATGGTTATAAACTGGAGAGGGGCAGATTTAGACTGGACATAAGGAGGAAGAATTTCATCACGATGAGGGTGGTGAGGCCATGGAACAGGTTGCCCAGGGAAGCTGTGGCTGCCCCATCCCTGGAGGTGTTCAAGGCCGGGTTGGATGGGGTCTTGAGCAGCCTGGTCTGGTGGGAGGTGTCCCTGCCCATGGCAGGGGGGTTGGAACTGGATGATCTTTAAGGTCCATTCCAACTCAAACTATTCTATGATTTTATTCTCTCATTTGTATTTGATCTTTCCATCAGGGCTGAATAATAATACATAGCAGTGGCCAGTACTTGTGTTCCAAGGCCTGGACATGGATTATAACACTGGTTTTTCTGTTTTGTGTAACAGAAATATGCATGTCACACATTGGAAAGAATAGGAAAGATATATGAATATAAAATGCAACCATATCCTAACATTTTTTCCCCCTTTATTTCCATGTTTATTTGTCAAACCAGGGGAAATTTCTGATGATCTGTCTCTATTTCGGGCTCGTAGTCTGTTTTTATACATGCACTCACATTTACGTATATATAAAGAAATATATAAATGTTTCCCATCTGGCATTCAACCTGGTGGAAACTGCCCATAAAGAGTTTGTAGGAGAATTAGAAAGGAGGTTCAGTTCTCCTTAGCTTTCTGTAGCACATGTATATTTTTGGGCCTGTCAAGGCATCCGGTCACCTTAATCCTATGTAATCTTCCCTCAGCGGTGGGTTTTTGATTCTGTCCTTGGAGTCAGTTTTTAGTTTTGGTAGTGAAATGCTCTTCCTCTCCTGAATCTTCAGTAGATTTATTTGAGACCCATTGACTTTAATTGTATCTTTTGGGTTGGTCTGGGGTTTGTTTTCCCTTGGGATTATGATTACAGAATGAATACTCTTTTATGGAAAAATGTCCTCCTTCATCAGAAGACAATAATTGTTACTGGCAGTTGGGTGAACCACCAGGATATGTATGTGCCAAGACCTACCCTTTGCCAGTGTTTCTGACTTTTTAATTGTTTATGGAACTGTGATTTTAGTTCAGGTATTGGATCATTCAAGGATGTTACTGTGCCTGTGCTGTACAACTGAGTATCTGCTGGAATGAAGAACATTACCATGTATCGTTCTTAAATGACTCATGACTAACTATGCAAGGTGTTAAACATTTGTGGAGGTTCATATATTTTTCCAGCATAGTGACTGTAATGCACAGCAAAATGGAAAAATCACTGGTTTCTGAATCATAGAATCATAGAATAGTTTGGGTTGGAAGGAACCTTAAAGATCATCCAGTTCCAACCACCCTGCGATGGGCAGGGACACTTCCCCCTAGATCAGGCTGCCCAAGTCCCCATCCAACCTGGACTTCAACACCTCCAGGGATGGGGCAGCCACAACTTCCCTGGGCAACCCGTTCCAGTGCCTCACCACTCTCATGGTGAAGAAATTCCTCCTTATGTCTAGTGCAAATGTGCCCCTCTCCAGTTTATACCCATTGCCCCTAGTCCTATCACTACAAGCCCTCCCCAGCTACTACCATCCCTCCCCAGCTTTCTTGTAGCCCCTTCAGTTACTGGAAGGCTTCTCTAAGGTCTCCCAGGAGCCTTCTCTTCTCCAGGCTGAACAAGCCCAACTCTCTCAGCCTGTTCTCATATGGGAGGTGCTCCAGCCCTCTGATCATCTTTCTATCCCCGCTCTGCACCTGTTCCAACATCTTTATATCCTTATTATGCTGAGGATTCCAGAACTGGACGAAATACTCCAGATGAGGACTCACAAGAGAGGAATGGAGGGGCAGAGTCACTTCCCTCACACTTCTTTTGATGCATCCCAGGATACGGTTGGCTTTCTGGGCTGCGATGCCCACTGGTGGCTCATGTCAAGTTTCTCATCAACCAGCACCCCAGAGTCCCTCTCCAAAGGGCTGCTCTCAATCATCCTGTATTGAAACTGCAGGTTGCCCTGACACAGGTGTAGGACCTTGCACTTGGCCTTGTTGAACCTCAAGGATTTCAGAAAGTGGTAAATAATAAATAATTGATAAGTAAGAAATAAGGAATTGCTAAGTGATGCAATCAGCAAAAGTTTCCTGAACATCTGTATGTTATAGAAAACTGACACATCAGTGCTTGGCAGCTAATTTGAGGGGAAAACCAACAGCCATTTCAAATCAAATGGAGCAAAGCAAGATGATAGTTAACCAGCTTTAGTAGACTTAATTTGTGGGCTGAATTTTCCTTTTTGCATTTGAGAAAGCCCCAATTCAGTTTGGTTTTGCTGACTTAGCTCTACGGGGTTTTAACTGGAAATATTTCCATGCAATATACAACACATTTTGTAAACAAGGAAGTGATTGTGGCTTTACATAACAATGTAATGCCAGGAAAATATAGCCGTTGGGAACAGATAGAGTTTCTGGACATATAAACATATCTTTTGTTAGGAGAGAGTGGCTTATCTGATTGCTTTATTTAACATTGCTAATCTGGTTTTAGAAGACTTTTTACATCACTCCATTGAATTCAGTTATGCAAACACACAAAAACACGAGCAAGATATACACACATGTTCTTTGAAATCAATGAGTTGATGCTCCGTGTCCCACCAGTACACAGAAGGCTGGAGAACAAGTCTTACAAGGAGTGGCTGAGGGAACTGGGGTTGTTTAGCCTTGAGCGGAGGAGGCTGAGGGGAGATCTTATCACTTTCTACAACTGCCTGGAAGGAGGCTGTAGTGAGGTGGGTGTTGGTCTCTTCTCCCAAGTGACAGCTCATAGGACGAGAAGGAATGGCCTCAAGATGCATCAGGAGAGGTTCAGATTGGCCATTAGGAAAAATTTCTTCACCAGGGAGGTGGCTGAGTCCCCATCCCTGGAGGTGTTTGAAAGATGGGCAGATGAAGTGCTTAGGGATATGATTTAGCAGTTACCTGGTATGGTTTGTCTTGATAATCTCAAAGGTCTTTTCCAGCCCAGTGATTCTATGATTCTAAGGTGAGCAACTGATGTCATAGAATCCTAGAATCATAGAACAGTTTGGGTTGGAAGGAGGTGTTTAAGGCCAGGTTGGATGGGGCCTTGGGTAACCTGATCTCATGGATGTCCCTGCCCATGGCAGGGGAGTTGGAACTAGATGATCTGTAAGGTCCCTACCAACCTTAGCTATTCTATGATTTATTAAATAACTTGATTGGAAATCTAAGTATTTGAAGCTAAGCTTTAGAAACAAAGCGTAATGAGCTAAAGCTCCGATGTTGCAGTGCACAGTATTAATGAGCTTTGTAAACATTGGAGAAGTTATGCTTGTGAAGTCATGCTTTTCTTCCTACTTTCAATAAAAGACCTGAGGGGATCAATCGCCTTACGAGAAAATATTTAAACTCAACTGCTATCAAAGTCAAATGTTTCTGCTGCAACAGAATTAGACGTTTGATCTATTTTGTCTCTGCATCAAGAATCCAATGGGAGAAAAAGGTTGTACAAAAGAAGAACAAAGTGATGGTTTCTCAGCTACATAACATGATTAAATGTACCTGTGAGAATCTGCTAGCTATAGTTCAAGCAAAGTTAGCTGATTCAAGAGAGTGAGAGTACAGAGAATAAATCAGTAGCTGGAAGAATCATAGAATGGTTTGAATTGGAAGGGGCCTTAAATATCATCCAGTTCCAAGCCCTTTGCCATGGGCAGGGACACCTCCCGCCAGACCAGGCTGCCAAAGTCCCCATCCAACCTGGCCTTCAACACCTCCAAGGATGAGGCGATCACAACTTCCCTGAGCAAACTGCCTCAGTGTCTCACCACCCTCAGCGTGAAGAATTTCTTCCTAATGTCTAACTTAAATCTTAGCCCTTCTGATTCCCCCTCATCCTATCACTCCATGCCCTTGTCAAAAGTTGTTCCCCCCCCCAGCTTTCTTTTAGCTTTCAGGTACCGAAAGCTGCTTTGAGGTCTGTCCACAGCCTTCTTTCCTCCAGGCTGAACAACCCCAACTCTCTCAGTCTGTCCTCATAGCAGAGATGCTCAGATCATCTCCATGGCCTTCCTCTGGAGCCATTCCAACAGTTCCATATTCTTCTTCTGTTCTGAATGCAAAAAAAAAGACTTTGCATTTAACAAACACCTTGCACACACTGCAGTACAGCAGTACAATTTACCTGTTAGTTTAAAACCAAAAGAAGCTCTTATTGGGACAACAGCCCATCTGTCTTTAGTCATATCTGATGCTAAATAGGTACTTTTTTATACTGGAGCAGAGCTGAAGTAGAACCATAGAACCATAGAATAGTTCGAGTTGGAAGGCCCTTAAAGATCATTTAATTCCAACCCCCCTACCATGGGCAGAGACACCTCCCAGTAGATCAGATGTACTTTGAACATTTTCAATATTTTTTTTCCATTGTAATAATGAGAAAATTCTAATAACAACGGAAAGAAACTGAAGCCACCTCTTCCTCCCCAAACTAACGAGTAATAGAGTGCAAGGAGCCTGGACATGACAACTGGCTTTGTCCACTAACAGTTTAATATGGATGATGGGCAGCAGCTTTGCCATGGGGAATCTTTGCCACGAGAGGTCTCCTTGGCCTCAAGGTTGGGACTCAGCCCTGCAGAGCCATCCAGGTTTGACTCCACGATAACCCAATGGAAGCTGAGTTGTCTCAGTGCCTGGAGAGGGCATCAATGAGACCAGCCTCACCTCATCCCCCTTTCTTTGCAAACCACCGTTTTTTCCCCTTTTGGTTCTAGTCTAAACAGGAAACAAGCAGAACCAAGTATAGCGAGACTCCAAGTCTATCTACTTCTGTCTGTATTTGTTTTCATATTTCTTTCAGCACAAGGGCAAAATGAATGAAAATAGTCTTTTAAATAATGTTTGTGTAGGACAAGCATCACTAAAACATTTAAACGAGTTACTAAAGTAAGTGTCATTTTGAAATGTGGTCTAGATACATGGAATTTAGAACCATATGGAAGTATCTGATTCTGATAAATCTCATTAGATAAGCCAGCTTTATGGCTTCTCTGAGTTACTCAAGGATACGAATAAGACGGATCTCTATAATTTTTGCTGTTTCAAGGGCGCAGCCATGACTGAAAGACAACAGAAAGTAGTTTCCCATGACCTAAAGTATTTAGGACAAGAGAACACAGACGTGGAGGTTTCTCAAAGCATCTCAGTGTCTTAATTCTTAAACAGTTACAGATCTGACAAAAAGACCCCCCCATGTTGAAAATAATATTTAGAATGGAAGCAAATATCCATTTTCACTTGTAGCTGAATGATGACCACATCGCTGGAGAAGAGGAGGCTGAGGGGAGACCTCATTGCTCTCTATAACTACCTGAAAGGAGGTTGTAGAGAGGAGGGTGCTGGCCTCTTCTCCCAAGTGACAGGGGACAGGACAAGAGGGAATGGCCTCAAGCTGTGCCAGGGGAGGTTCAGGCTGGACATTAGGAAAAAATTTTTCACAGAAAGGGTCATTGGGCAGTGGGAGAGGCTGCCCAGGGAGGTGGTTGAGTCACCTTCCCTGGAGGTGTTTAAGGCATGGGTGGACGAGGTGCTGAGGGGCATGGTTTAGTGTTTGATAGGAATGGTTGGACTTGATGATCCGGTGGGTCTCTTCCAACCTGGTGATTCTATGATTCTATGATAAGAAGGAATAAAATCTATATTTTCTTAGCTGGAGATAAACAGTAGGGTCTTGTCCCATCAAACTGGGATTTGCTTCATAGCAGTACTTGGAAATGCTGAGTGGAAAAAAAGAAAGAATTTATTACTCTTCCACTTCTTTTTTTCAAATAGAATATTAATTTATTTTATAAAAAAAAAAAATTCCAATACTCAACAATTTAAAATATCTGACATTAAGATCTTATGATTCTTGTAGAACTCTGCCACAGGTGCTAAAATAAAATCATCATTTAAAACAATCTGGGAACTTGAACATTTTACATACTTATTGTTTACTCACTTATAGTAGGCAAACTGTGCCACTGCACTGTTTGGACTGAAATAAGCCATAAAAACAGTTTGACAGGCAGTTTTGTTCCTGTCCATATCACCAAATTTTCTCTCTCGCCGTTCATTCCAAAATTTTGAATATGGCATGGTTGTTGCAGGAATATCATCAAAATATAGTCAGCAATCTGGGTACTTAAAAATTCTAGTAGTTCTGCAAACTTCCTAGTGGAGTGAGGATGTCACTTAAGGATTTTATTTTTTTAGAAAACATTCTATAGTATACTGACTTGTGAACTGATTTAACTGGTCAAATCATGCTGCTGTAGACGGAAATTCAAAGAAAACAGAACACAGTTCTTTCCTTTGCTGATGCTACTGCTGAGCTATGCAGCTTGTGATGAATATGCAGCTGATTCTTAATGGCACTGAGAAACACGCAGGAAATCTCTTCACAATGAGGGTGTTGAGACACTGGCACAGGTTGCCCAGGGAAGCTGTGGATGCCCCATCCCTGGAGGTGTTCAAGGCCAGGTTGGATGGGGACTTTGGCAGCCTGATCTGGTGGGAGGTGTCCCTGCCCATGGCATTGGGTTGGGACTGGATTATCTTGAAGGTCCCTTCCAACCCAAACTCTCCTGTGATTTCACAATTCTATGATTCTATGTCACTTCTGAATTATCCTTATTATCTCTATATCTTGGGGCCTTGAGCATCCAACTAAGAGCTCAAGATTGGGCCAGAGGTGGATAATCCGCTTGTTTTCTTTGAGAAGAATGATTATATTTGGACATTTTAGCAGTGATGGGTGTAGATGTAATTGATAGTTACATTACACGGTTCAAAATTTAAGCTCAAAAGGAAATTAAATATGGTATTTTTCCAGAGAAAATTCTACTTTTGTCAGGATTCCTAAAAACTACTTGGCACAAAACTCTCATTTGGGCACAGTATATAAGGATGACCAGCTGACTTACGACAATAGCCCTCCCCATCTCTTATTTTTATGATTTCTATTATGCTTCTAGCAGAGGACCACCTTTTTGTTGGCAGAAAAGAGCGTTGACTCAAGTGCGGCGTCGCACAACCAAATTTCTGTCTCTCCAGGTATTCTTTATTAACAGAATGAATTGGCAAAAGCAACGTGAAGTAAAACCACTTGCCCACTCCTGGCAGGCAACTGGGCTGGGCTCTGAATTGGAGCCAGGGAGTTTCTGTCTCGCCTTATGTTTACTATTCACACTCACTCAACCAAGAGCTCTCCTAAACTGCAACCCCTGCAGTTCGTGTTTTCTTTTTGCTTTTAACACCAGAGAGCTCTGAATCAAAGCACAAATCAGAGCAATACAGCGAGACAAACATAGCTCTGTACTGCAGACTGCTTATGTTAGTCTGTTACATTCCTGTGTTAAGTAATGGGCACTAATAAATGCTCTAGGTTAAAAATTCCTGGTTTGTATCGTACAAGTCAGCACAAAGCCATATGACAACGCCTCCAGTCTCAATGTCTGTTGGCAGCCTGTTCCAGATCATTTACAGCAGTACTTAATGACTGGTTTGGCTTTCGATCTATAATTGGAAAACTACTTCTGAATTCCAAGGACTGACAAAGTCACAGCTCTCTGTTTAGGGATAACCAGTCAGTATTCAAGATTTACTGCTGATTTCACTCCTCATTCCCTCTTTTTTTTATTATTATTTTTAATCTTTTTTTTTTGTGGGATATATTATCAGTTTTCTTATTACCTGAACGGAATATATAAAATAACTACTTTTCTCCTTATCCTTTACCTATTTGTCCTTTTGGGACCTGGAACTGCAGATTCTGTCAACGTAGATACACCAAGTACCGTGAAGGACAGGATAAGACTTTGAATTTGTGAAGCTCATAGAGAGGGATCCCACACTCTTCTATGACTTTATAGCTGTGATGACAATCAAATTGCTCCTAGAAACGTTCATAGTATTTATTATTTGATATTATTATTATTGCAAGTACTCCTCAGCTGGCCAGAAAACAGAAACCAATAGCTATTTTTACAAAGGTCCTGGGTCCAAAATGGCTTCATTTCACTATGACTGGGAGTTTCTGAGGGCAATCATTTCATGCAGTCATTAGTTTATTCTGGAACAATGCATAACCACATGTTCCTGATCGAAGTGAGAGCTTCTGGCCCTAGAGGTGGTGTACAGCAATCTGGGCTGGCAAAGATGGTAAGAAATCAAATAAATCAATGTCCTACTGTACATTATTTCATAAGACCCTCCTTAAAATATTCATAAATTGCAAAATGAGGGAATTTTCACCATGTGTAACATACAGAAGAGGGGAAGTAGTAGCCACTCACAAATTAAACAAAAGTCTTCCCATCAAGAAGACACAGAGCAGGTCTCTCCTTTGCCTGTGACTCCAGCTTTGACTTCAGACCTGTGGCGAGAGCGGTGTCCAGAGGCCTGTGGTCACCCTTCCAGTATTCCAATATTTTCACAGACATGGGTCACCTATTATCATAGAATCCTAGAATAGTTTGGGTTGGAAGGGACCTTAAAGATCATCCAGTTCCAACACCCCTGCTATGGACAGGGACACCTCCCACCAGACCAGGCTGCCCAAGGCCCCATCCAACCTGGCCTTCAACACCTCCAGGGATGGGGCAGCCACAACCTCCCTGGACAACCTGTGCCAGTGCCTCACCACTCTCATCGTGAAGAAGTTCCTCCTTATATCTAGTCTAAATCTGCCCTTCTCCAGTTTACAGTCATTCCCCCTAGTCCTATCACTACAAGCCCTATGTATGGATTTTATGTGCTTTATTTGGTTTTCTTAGAGGTTATTCTATTCTACATTTTTAGGTTATTTTCTTAAACTAAGAATATTTTCTTAAAAGACAACATGTACCATTTTCCTGAATTTGTTGTGGTCTGCTTTCCTGAAACCAGTTATTCATCCAACTGCTCTCATTATTCTAAAATCAGACATATTATTTATAAAGCAAAGATTAAAGAAAGCTGTGGCAAACAATAAAGAGCAATGACTTAGTTGGGAGGTAAGATCTCTGAGGATTCTGTTAGTTTATTTTCATCTGAAGCTTTTGTTTCATATTCATTTTCAATTATGTATAAGTGGGTGAAACAGTGGTGGGTGAGACCTCACCTAGAGTAGTGTGTGTCCAGTTCTGGAATCCTCAGCATAAGGATATGAAGCTGTTGAAATGGGTGCAGAGGAGGGCTAGAAAGATGATTAGAGGGCTGGAGCACCTCCTGTATGAGGAGAGGCTGAGAGGATTGGGATTGTTCAGCCTGGAGAAGAGAAGGCTCCGAGGAGACCTTGTAGTGACCTTCCAGTACCTGACAGGGCTACCAGAAAGCTGGAGAGGGACCTTGTACAAAGGCATGACTTGATAGGATGAGGGTGAATGACTTTAACTTGGAAGGGAGAAGATTTAGTTTAGACATTAGGAAGGAATTCTTCATGATGGGAGTAGTGAGGCACTGGCATGGGTTCCTCTGGGAAGTTGTGGCTGCCCCATCCCTGGAGGTGTTCGAGGCCAGGTTCGATGGAGCCTTGGGTAACCTGATCTATTGGGATGTTCCTGCCCATGGCAGGGGGGTTGGATTTAGATGATCATTAAGGTCCCTTCCAACCAAAACTATTCTACGATTCTATGATCTTAAACAGGACAGAAAATGATACAAATTTGAAGAAATATTTAGAAGCAGGCACTGGTACCTCTGCTTTTAGTGCATTGCTTATTGGCAAGGTTTTCCTCTTACCCACAAAGCTGGTTTCTTCGGTTTTGGTTCAGTTTACTGTCAGTAGCTTCTGTGCGTTCTGCTGTTTATGATCATCATGATGCTCAAACTGTGCAAGGTTTATTTGGAGGAGGGAGGTGGATTTTTCAATTAAGCCTTCATGTGTAACAACAAAAGGCCAAGAAATGCTGTGTTTTGTGGCCCTCTGAAGTTCTTACTGGCAGCAGCAAAACCACTGCTAGTGTCATGTTCCTTGCGGTGGGTTCTTCCCACGCTAGCTCGGATGGCCGGTCACCTCCCTGCTAAGGTAACCCAGGACCTTGAGCTTCTTTTCTCTATCCTAACAAGAGAGAGACTTGTTGTCTGTGCCCTCTGAATTTGTGATGCAAACAGCAATTTTTGTGGTTAGCATTCTTGGCAAAAGGGATGCTTCCAGGAACAAAGCCCCTTTTGCCTGGAAAACAGGAAAAAGCAGTGAAAGCCACTCAAAAGTCTGTTTTGCAGCACCCATACGATATGGACTTGAAACCAGTCAACGACTGCTGTTGCACAAAAATCTGCTGATGACTTATACATTGCTTAAAAATGAGAAAAAGATTTACAAGGCCTCTGTCAGGTCTTTGCTCCATCTCTTTCTGCCAGCTCTGCATGCAAACTGAGTTTTTCACTAAATTGTATGTATTAAGAACTGATCTTGCAGTGCGCTGTAGCGCTGCAGTCAGTGTCAACGGGGTCCTGCGCTTGGGACACAACAACCCCGTGCAGCTCCAGGCTTGGAGATGAGAGGCTGGAAAGCTGCCTGGCAGAGAAGGACCTGGAAGTGTCAGTTGATAGGGGCTGAATATGAGCCAGCAGTGGCCCAAGTGGCCAAGAAGGCCAATGGCATCTTGGCCTTTATCAGAAACAGCAGGAGCAGGGAAGAGGTTGCACCCTTGTACTCAGCACCAGTGAGGCTGCATCTCGAACACCGCATCTGGTTTGGGGCCCCTCACTCCAATAAGGACATTATGGTTCTTGAGAGCATCCAGAGAAGGGCAATGAAGCTGGAAAAGGGGCTGGAGAACAAGCCTTATGAGACGCAACTGAGGGAACTGGGGTTGTTTAGCCTGGAGAAGAGGAGGCTGAGGGAGACCTTATTGCTCTCGACAACTACATGAAAGGAGGCTGTAGAGAGGAGGGTGCCTGCCTCTTCTCCCAAGTGACAGGGGACAGGATGAGAGGAAATAGCTTCAGGTTTCACCAAGGATGTTCAGATTAAACAGCAGGAAAAATTTCTTCATGTGCTCCAGCATCTTCACTTCGCTTCACTTCCTTTCAAGGGAGGACTGTATTCCTCTCACCCGTAATTTTGAGAAAGCTGACATTTCTACTCATGTTGTGTTTTCTCCTTATGTTGTGGGCTGGGGAGGAAGAGGGTTGTGGAGGGGAGCCACTATAGGCAAGTCCTTAGGCCAGCAAAGAAAAGGGAAAATCAAGATAAAAATATTAAGAAATGCTTCTTGGAAATGAACCTAGAGCTCAGGTAGGGAAGTATGTTTATGTGTTGGGGTGTTGCAAGAAGTAGGTCACAGACTTCCATGCAGGCTGGCCGCGAAGCCACTGAAATAGTTGTGGTTTGGCTCAGGCTGGCAGATGCCCTGTGATGCACCTTGGTGCCTGTGGTGCCTTATAGAAGCTTCTACCAGCCTGTGCTGGGCCTGACAGGGGCTGAGCCACCCTGACCCTCCTTGCCATGGGTCCCAAGCCACCCTGACCCTCCTCGCTGTCGGGCTGAGACCCTCCAACTATCCTCACCACAGAGCGCAACTCACCCTGACCTTCCTTGCCATAGATCCCAAGTGATCCAAACGTTCCCTGTCACAGGGCTGTGTTTAACTCCAACTGCCTTGCTCTCTGCTAGGATTACATAGGTGCCAAATTGTCTCCCTACTGTCACAATATCAATATTTTTTATTTAACTGGCTGAATCATTTTTAGGGAAATATTTTATTTACAACTGAGTTTGTAAAACTTCTGTGATTTCAACCTCCCGAGAACAATAGCAGGATTCCTCTCTTGTGAGTCCTCATCTGCAGTATTTCATCTAGGTCTGGAATCCTCAGCATAATAAGGATATGGAGCTGTTGGAATGGGTCCAGAGGAGGGGCTACAAAGATGATCAGAGGGCTGGAGCACCTCCCATATGAGGAGAGGCTGAGAGGGGTAGGATAGCTCAGCCTGGAGAAGAGAAGGCTCCAAGGAGACCTTAGAGTGACCTTGCAGTACCTGAAGGGCCCTACATGAAAGCTGGGAAGGGCTGTTTACAAAGGCTTGTAGTGATAGGACAAGGGGCTATGACTCTAAACTGGAGAAGGGCAGATTTAAACTAGACATAAGGAGGAATTTCTTCATCTTGAGAGTGGTGAGGCACTGGTACAGTTTGTGCAGGGAAGTTGTGGCTGCCCCATCCCTGGAGGTGTTCAAGGCCAGGTTGGATGGGGCCTTGGGCAGCCGGATCTAATGGTCGGTGTCCCTGCCCATGCCATGGGGGTTGGAACTGGATGGTCTTTAAGGTCCCTTCCAACCCAAACTATAATTCTCAGATTCTGTGATTCTATGAAATCATCTAGGACCTTGCCCCGTATCTTCTGGGTACAGGGTCATCTGTATCAACACACGATGCCTTAAATTCTTTATGATCTTCTCTTCCTGCATGATTTAAAACAACACAAATATCAGTAACAGTACGTGCATGTGTTATCTTTTGCTGAAAAGAAATATCATCTCTGACATCTAGAACAATAAATGTCCTCTATACTCATCATTAATTAAGCCCAGAGATTCATCATGTTACAGGGGACAGGACAAGAGGGAATGGCCTCAAGCTCTGCCAGGGGAGGTTCAGGCTGGACATTAGGAAAAAATTCTTCACAGAAAGGGTCATTGGGCACTGGAACAGGCTGCCCAGGGAGGTGGTTGAGTCACCTTCCCTGGAGGTGTGTAAGGCACGGGTGGACGAGGTGCTAAGGGGCATGGTTTAGTGTTTGATAGGAACGGTTGGACTCGATGATCCGGTGGGTCTCTTCCAACCTGGTTATTCTATGATTCTATATATTTAAAATAATCTGATAATCAAATAGAAAACAAATCTTTGAAATCACTATTGCTGACATCAGTAGTTCTAAATCATTGTCAGTTATTCGTATTTAATACAGCTTTTCAATTCCATCACATTTCAGCTTCTGTATTACAGAGAAGATGTTGGAAGCATCATTCCCCTCACCTGGTGAATGGCCATCCTGCAACAGTTGTAACATCTGGCAAGAAGTTCTGAATTAGCTAAAATGTTCCTTTCTATTTAGCCACAGCTGCGGGACAATAAACTGTATTTGTGGCCCAGCTAGACCAGCTGAGGACAGCATACCACCCTGACTCAGTACTTTTATATTCCCTTTGGCCACAAAAAGCTCATCCTTGATGTCACTATTTACGCTATCCAAATGCCTATATTTACAGGTATTTTTTTTTAACCAGCATTTAATCTTGCACGCTTGGATTTTAGCTACAGGCTCTATATGCTAAACTTGAATCCACACTTCTGAAGTTTTTCAAGCTTCTTCATAAGCTGTAGACCTGGAGAGAGCTCTTCATGCACTTACAGCATTCATAACACATGTAAGTAGATCTCTAGCTTGACAATATAGCAACTGCCATGTAGTGTTTAACAGCTGCTGTGCTGCTTTAACCTTGGCTGTTATACTTCCTTTCCTTATCATTAATTTGTGTATGGGAGATATGGAGGTTTCATATCCAATATTTTTAAATATTTTTGTTTTGTAATAACCAGTAAATATTTCCTCCTTGGAATGCAAAAACTCATTTCAAGGGAAGACAAAACAAAGCAAGTTCAAGGTACCTCACAAATCAGTCTGCTTGTTCATTAAATATTTTTGCTTATTGTATTTATTTCTAGATGTTTTGAGTTCTGTACCAGGATATGAATCATGGGTTGAATTTACCGAACGTTTTATTTCATTTTGTGACATAATATAGATCATCAGCTCCAGGACACCTGAGATTACAGACTATTTCACCTTTCCAAACTTTGGGCTGTAGTTTCCGTCCCCCTTCACCCTCTTTAAATTTAAAAGCTAAAAGGTCCCTCTTTAAATTTAATAGCTTCACACTAATAAGATTATGAGTTGATCTTGACAGAGGCTTCAGGTAAAGAACGCAACTGCACTGTATTTTGTTATGATATTTTATTAATGCTTATTTTGTAGGGAGTTTTTTTTTGTTTTCATCTGTTTTTACCAAGAATGGGTTAGTTATAAAGCCATTCCAGATATGTAACTAAGCAAAATTTCTTGAGCCATATTTCTTAAAATCGCCTTTTTGACATGCTTCTCCATAATGAATTATAACTAGAATGTACGTAATTCCATATAACTACAGCTAGTCCTTCAAGAGAAATGGAGAGGGGAAAACATGAATATGAGATGAGAAACTTTCAACCATAAATCACCTTTTCTGCTGTATTTCTTTTCACAGGAAAATAAATACAGACAGTAGCAAGACTGCTACTTGATTAAATCCATTTGAGTCTGCGACTTTACTTGGGACAACCTGTAGTATCTTTCATGAAGAGGATAAAGTAGTAATTCCATCAAATCTTTTCACTTTGGTCTCATGACCACCACCAGAGAGGAGGGTGCTGGCCTCTTCTCCCAAGTGGCAGGGGACAGGACAAGAGGGAATAGCCTCAAGCTCCGTCAGGGGAGGTTCAGGCTGGACATTAGGAAAAAATTCTTCACTGAAAGGGTCATTGGGCACTGGCAGAGGCTGCCCAGGGAGGTGGTTGATTCACCTTCCCTGGAGGTGTTTAAGGCACGGGTGGATGAGGTGCTAAGGGGCATGGTTTAGTGTTTGATAGGAATGGTTGGACTCGATGATCCGGTGGGTCTCTTCCAACCTGCTGATTCTATGATTCTGTGATTCTATGATCCTCCCAAATGATTTAGGCTGATCCCTTTATGAACAGTGTACATTGTTATCCTATCATTTTTTTCAGCTTTGTCTAAATGCCCTGTGCTCTTAAATTATAGGATATTTTCTAGTTTGCTAGCACGATCTCTCTTACTGCATCTATACACATTTTTCAGACCCCAGACCTGTATAAAATCCAAGTTAATGTAAAATGGAGTAATGTTTTATTTTGCATTAGAGGGTTTTACATAGAATCATAGAATAGTTTGGATTGATAGGGACCTTAAAAATCATCCAGTTTCAACCCCCCTGCAATGGACAGGAATATGTTCCACTAGATCAGGCTGCCCGAGGCCCCATCCAACCTGGCCTAGAACACCTCCAGGGATGTTCACCACCATCCACAACTTCCCTGAGCAATCTGTTCCAGTGCCTCAACACTGTCATAATGAAGAAATTATTTCTTATGTCTGGTATAGGTGACAGATGACATTCCAGTACCTGAAAGGAGACTACAGGAAATCTGGAGAGGGACTATTCATTAAGACTTGTGGTGACAGGACAAGAGGCAATGGGTATAAACTGGAGAAGGGCAGATTTAGATTAGACATTAGGTAGAATTTCTTCACCATGAGAGTGGTGAGACACTGGAATAAGTTATCAAGGGAGATTCTGGTTGCCCCATCCCTGGAGGTTTTTAAGGCCAGGTTGGATGGAGCCTTGGGTAACCTGATCTATTGGGATGTCCCTGCTCATGCCAGGGGGGGTGGAACTGGATGATCTTTAAGGTCCTTTCTAACCCTAACTATTCCATGATTCTATGAACATATATTAGAAACATCCCTTGTTCCCTCATTTAACCTTTTAATCAGAAGTTCCAGTGTAATGACTGCAGTCATTGTTTTCTTTGTAACTGTTGGGTTATGGGCTTTTGTTAAGAATGCATGACTGACCTTTCTTTCTGATTCTGCTGTTAAAAATGTCATTAACTCAGACTGAGTAGGAGTAAATAATTTCAGCGTGTATTTTGCACTCTCCTCTGTGCCTTGCCCATGTTATAGTATGTGGATCTCTTCTGAGATCTTAGGTTTGGGATTTAACCTGGAGCTGAAGACGTTCAACATCTTGTGACCTATGTATGACCCTTGTTAATCAAGATAAGGGTCACTGGAATTTAACCACCTACTCAATATATAAAGATGACTGACAAGTGCGGTTGCCCCTTCTGACAACATTGTTTGATTTGGTTTGGTTTCGCTCTGAGTCAGACTATACTCAAAACATTTTTAAGGTAAAGCCCCTGATACGTAGCAGCTACTCAGAGAAATCTTCAGCTTCATTGCTATCAGGAAACAATGTCCAGATTAAAGTATTCTGCCGCTTCTGTGATCAATACTGTCAGGGCTGAGTCACCTGCTTCTGTTGTAGAAACAGAAAAATCTTACTTTAAACAGAATGTTCCAAGACGAGAAGCATTTGGGGCAAACTAAGCAAGATTTTCCCCATGACATATTTTCAATGTCTGTATAGCTTGGCCCAGTGACATGAAGAGATACCTATTTTCTTAAAAAGTTTATTCTGCACAAATATCTCAATTACATAAGACTCAATTACAAATATCTCAATTACATAAGACTGTATATGAAAACATAACTTCAATTTAATCAGAAAATTCTTCAACTTATAAGATTCCTCGCACTCTGGAACAATTCTGAAAAATATTGAGGAAGTTGGTTGCATTTTACCATATAATTTCCATATAGATTCCTAAAAATACCAGTGTGAATAAATTAACTGTATCTTTCAGACGTTTTTGAATATAGTTTTTGACTCTGCAAAATTTAGAAGTTTTTTGTAACAGTGTCTACCTGCAGCTAGACTTGAAAAAACGAGGAATCTGATCTGAAGGATGGGATGTCATCCAGAAGAAGCTGGATAAGCTAGAAGACTGGGCCTGTGCGAACTTCATGAGGTTCAAAAGGCCAAGTGTAAGGTCCTACTCCTGGGTCGAGGCAATCCCTGATATCAATACAGGCTGGGGGATGATGTGATTGAGAGCAGCCCTGCAGAGAATGCCTTGAAGGTGCTGGTTGGTGAGAAGCTCGACATGAGCTGGCAGCGTGCGCTTGCAGCCCAGAAGCCCAACCATGTCCTGGGCTGCATCAAAAGAAACGTGGCCAGCAGGTGTGTGTGGGGGGGGTGGATTCTGCCCCTCTATTCCTCTCCTGTGAGACCTCATCTGGATTATTGTGTCCAGGTCTAGGATCCTCAACATAAAAAGGATATGGAGCTGTTGAAACAGGTCCAGAGGAGGCTACAAGGATGATCAGAGGGCTGGAGCACTTCCCGTACAAGGACAGACTGAAAGAGTTGGGCTTGTTCAGCCTGGAGAAAAGAAGGCTCTGAGGAGGCCTTATAGCAACCCTCCAGTACCTGAAGGGGCTACAAGAAAGCTGGGCAGGGACTGTTTACAAAGGCTTGTAGTGATAGGGTGAGGGGGAAGAGGTATAAACTGGAGAGGGGCAGGTTTAGACTAGACATAAGGAGGAATTTCTTCATCATGAGACTGGTGAGACACTGGCACAGGTTGCCCAGAGAAGCTGTGGCTGCCCCATCCCTGGAGGTGTTGAACGTCAGGTTGGATGGGGCCTTGGGCAGTCTGACCTAGTGGGAGGTGTTCCTGCCCATGGCCGGGGGCTTGGAATTGGATGATCTTCAAGGTCCCTTCCTACCCCAACTATTCCACAATTCTGTGGTTCTATGATCTAGATTAATATCTTGTCAAATGGATCACTTGGCTAAAGTATTTAAGAAAATGACGGTATGGTTTTGTACCTGGGAAAAGTTTAGCCCTGTATTTCTTCAAACAGAAAGACTACGTATTACAAAGACAATAATGTGAGCCATCTTTAACATGTAGCTCACGTAAGAACCAGCCTCTAATTATTACTTAATAGCTGTTGTGGAATATCCACTAGTGACTCACCAAAAAGACTTCTGCTTTCAAATGTCTGTGAAATACCTTAGTCTTCATACCTTAAGTAAACAAGACAGAGGAGTTCCCTGACTCAATTGTTTCTTCTTTTTTTAATAATCTAAAAATACTCTCTGAGTTTCAGGCTCAAACTTGAGTCATAGTTTTGTGTGACTCAAATAGCCATCAACCATGTCTTATCAAATCACTGGAGAACAATTTTAATACTCTTAACTTAAAGTGGACACAATAATCATAGAATCATTTGGTTAGAAAAGACCTTTGCGATCACCAAGTACCTGTCCACTACTAACCCATATCCCTGAGCACCTCAGGATAACAACCCTGTACTACTGCATTTTAGATTTGGCAACCTAACTACTCACTTGACGTTCCCAGGCATCTTATAACTCTCAGATACGTGACACATCTAAATGCGTGATAATAAAAGAATTAAGAGCAGCCCATTTTAAACACTTCATCCTTCTACAAAGCCTTTGAAGATGGCATTTTCAGGAGATATTTAGCTAGTCACCTTGATATTTTTTTTCCCTTCTCAAATGAATGCGTTATGCATATGTGTCAATAGAATGCCTGTGAACTCAATATTTATTTGGAGCTGGAATACCAACACACTGTATTGCACACAGATTAGATTGGGAAAGCATTAGCTGCAGATACCCTTTTATCAGATTTATTGACTGAAGCATTTATTTGCGGATTTCGTTTGAGCAACACACACTGGAATTTGGATTTACCAATCTGCGACCGTCTATATTGCTTGATACTACTGTTTATTGATGATTTCACTAATATTTTTTGGATCTTCCTCCACCTACATACCATTGGGTTTTCACTGACCTGGATTTGAAGAGTAAATTGAGGTGCTTAACGACCTGCCAGAAAAGAATGCACTGAAATTGAATGATAACTGTTAAATTTGGGACCAATCTTTCTCAATTTTACTACATACCCTGCTTAGTTACATAATAGATAGATATGAGGATTAATCACTTAATGCTTGTGAAACACTTTTAAGACAGAAGACTAATTGTTAGAATTTTATTTTTGATGCACCACTGCAAAATCTGAGGAAACTCAGATCTAAAAAAAAAACATTTTAGGCAAATATTTTGATCACCAAAATATATAATTTTAGTGTACCTGAAAATGCCCGCAAAGCTGAACTGGGTAGTAAGAACATAATTCAGACTAGACCCACAATAATCAGCAAACTAAGAGCCACAAACTGAGTCCTGTTTCTCAGCAACTCAGATCTCGACAAGCTTGGGTTCCTTCTGACTGAACTTCCAATAACGGTCGTCATTTGAAGAATTGCAGAAATACAGAGTAATTTAGGTTGGGGGGACTTTCAGAGGTCATACGGCCACCCATTGCTCAAAACAGGTTTAATTAGACCGTGTTGCTTAGCGGCTTGGCTATCTGAATTTTGAACACGCCCAGGGATGAAGACCCATGACCTCTGGGCAGCACATTCAAATATTTTTTTCTCCCTCACAATAAAGTCAATTTTGCTGATATCGAAGTAGAATTTCATAGAATCATAGAATGATTTGGGTTGGAAGGGACCTTAAAGATCATCCACGGGCAAGGACATCTCCAACTGGACCAGACTGATCAAGGCCCCATCCAGCTTGGCCTTCAATACTTCCAAGGAGGGAGCATCCACAATTTCCCTGGGCAACCTGTGCTAGTGCTTCACCACCCTCATCATGCAGAATAATAGAATTTCCCATGATCCAATCTGTGTTCATTGACTCTGGCCCTTTCTCTGTGCACATCCAAGTAAATCGGTCTCTGTCTTCCCTGCATTTTTCTTGTCAGGTATTTGTAGAGAGCAATAAGGTTTCCCTTTGACTTGTCTTTTCCAGGATGAACAAATCCAGCTTTCTCAGCATCTCCTTTGTCCTGTGCTCCAGCCCCTGACCATCTTGGTGGCTTCTTCTGTGTATTAGGGAGTCTAAACCTGGACACACCACTCTGGAGCTGGTCTCGGAAGTGCCAAACAAAGTGGGTGATGATTTCCCTGGATTTGGTGGCTGTACCTGATAATACTATCCATAGGCTTTGAAGTGATTTTCCTGAAGTTCTAGCTCTGATTAAAAGTATAAGAAAAAGGGTTTTTTCCCTTCTAATAAGAAAGACAAACACAAAAACTTCAGATCAAATAATTCTTTTTTCTAGCTTTTCTTGTTCTGACTGAACAAAAATATCAGTTGTTCACACAGCTTTAGAAAAACCCACACATTTATCTGATGCACAGCACATCGTGTATCCTATAATTTAACTTACAGTTTGTTTCGCCACATAGGTTTTTCATCATGTCGGCTTTGAATGGGAAGTTGATCTTTTCTTCCTGTTCTTTATTCTTTTCCTGTAAATGATAATGAAGCAAAACAGCTAAAATTGCACAACAAGGTAAAAAAACCCTTATGTTTTGATAATGTTAGAGGATAGTGTGCACTTCTAGAGATGAGGTTTTTTTGCTACTCCTGAGGCGGTAGTTGCAAAAACCTACAATTATGTCAACTCTGATACTGTTACTTCTCAATCTTTCTTTATGCTTTCTGGATTTGGAAGGGGAACAGCCTATTGTATAAGAGCAAGACCGTACTCCACAAGTTGAAGTCTTCACTTGGAAGCCAATGGCTCAATATTCTGTAGCAGCCAAAAGAAGTCAAGAAAGTTCTGGGCAACACTGGAATAAGTGCTGAGAACATGCATGATGCAGAGCATCATTTTGCCACTATATAAAACCTTCCTGTGTCAAATTCTTCAGCACTTTCTGCAGTTTTGTTCTCCAAATCTCAGAAAGGATATAATGACAGTGAAGGAAGTACTCAGAGAGACAATTAAAATCAAGTGAATGGACCATCTACCAAACTAGGAGAGGAAGAAGACCGATAACTTGATTTAACTAAGATTTGATCATGAAGCAGTCAGCAACAGTCAAAAAATGCATCACATTCATGTTCTCCCTGGTATTGGCTCTTATTAGCATTGCTAAGAGACAGAATACTGAGCTAGATGGATCATTTAGTCATTTGTACGTGAAATGGAGAAACAGAAACAATTCAGCAAAACTGCATGGAAGTATTTTTACAATCAGAGAACTGTATTCTTGGGACTCCGTGAGATAGGATTAAAAGCTGGATTTTTCTGTTCTCACACAAAGGCAGAAAGAACTGATTCAGCCCTTTAGCACAGCCGCAAGGATATTCCTCTGGGATGTGCGTGAACCTCAAGTTCCTACTTTGTTAGCAGCATGGATGTGAAATTTTGTCTCTCGTCTAATTCCCTAATAACCAAAATTAGATATGTCATGTCCTAACATCCTCTTCAGTGTGAAGACTCCCAGTTTCTGGAAGTCAGCTGGATTAACGCTACATAGCAACACTTATTCGTTTTGTCCAGGTATGAGTCCGAATTTGATACGTGTGATAAACAGAAGTGGTAAAAAGTGTTTCATTCAGAGTTGTATGAATAGTTTCAAATAATTCTTCATAGAAAAACAACCTTCTGAGAAAGTCTTCGTCATTTATATAACTTCCTAAGTTATTTAGACAAAACTAAGAGACATTGTTTCCATGTTCCTCTTTCCTCATCCAGGTGGTGGCAGATGTCCCATTCCTGGAAACATTCAAGGTTAGGTTAGATGGGACTCTGAGCCATCTGATCTGGCTGAAGATGTCCCTGCTCATTGCAGGGGGGTTGGACTAAATGACCTTTAAAGGAGCTTTTCAACCCAAACTATTCTATGATCCTATAAAAAAACTGTATGTATCAGACATCTAGTTACACACACACACATACACACACCCTGGTCCTTATTCTCAAGAGCTTTTGCAATAGAGTTGAGAAACTACTTTTTAAAAAGCCCAGCTGTATAAACAGCATGAATATGATTGGCAAGCAAAAATCAGGGCTTTAAAAATGATACTTCCTTTCCTAAATGTTTTTAAAATGTATGGTTTTACTCCTGAGTATCCTTACAAAGTCAAAAAGTTGCAGTAAATTTCAAGTAGAGTCTTTCTTTAATGCATTTCAGTGAAGAACATGCACCCGTCCTTAACGTTTGCGATACTGTCTCTTTTGGGTAATTTCAATGAAATTTGACAATATTCTGAACTATTTATGTGCATATATGGGAGACTTTGACCCTGAAAATAATTTGACATAGATATGCAGGTGGAAACGCCAGTAGGTATTGACTTGGAAAAAGAAAAGAGATCAGGAATACACTTTGGTTAGGCTGTACTTTTATGCATATGGAAAGTGTCTGGTAATACCTCATTCAGTATAGAACCTTATCTTGTAAAGCATGGCCACAACTGTCATGTTTTTCACTGGAGATGAATAGATTTCTCTCCCTTCCTCAAAATCAACATCATCAATGCACCCTCTTTTTCTGCTTGCATTTCTTGTCACAATACCTAAGATGCCAAAGGCTTTCATGGAATTGGGTGCTGGAGGCAGCACTGGTTTGAAATGCCCAGATTTAGTAATGATAGTACTCGTTCTGGTTTGTTATTGCTTAAAAAGTATAGAAGATACAGTGCTCTTAAGTATTACTTAATAGAAAGCAGAGTCAGAAATCATAAGGAGTCCTCCTTACTAGTAGTAAATGTATTAACATATATCAGAGAAAGAGCTTGTGGAGGAAGAAGGATGTGTTTCGCTTAGACTCCTAGATCCACTCTTCATAAATAATAACTCTGAACAAAAACATTTCAGAGGACTTTACATTCCTTCTTATTTCACATCCCTAAGGGGGTCATTTGTTCTTCCTGGAGGTGTTGAATCTACAGATTTGAAGTTCAAACATCACATGTAACATTTCTGTTTCATCCAGACAATTTATTGAAATCCTTGAGTATCCAAACTTTTAGAAAAAAAAGTTGAATCGCTATATAAATAGATTATCAGATAATTTTTTCTTCCTAATGTAGATTTTTATGATACCTGCAATGAACTCTGTCTTTCTATGAACAACGGCTGTGCTTTCATAGTGGAGGTCTTGAGATTTGAGAATAAAGTTATTATAGTATATTATAAAAAGCAATAAATTGACCAACAGGGAACATATTTTGCCATGATGGAAGAACTAATATTGAAATGTGTCAAAGACATATTATGTGTATTTCTGGGTTGACAAAAAACCCCACAATAAATCAAAACATACCAAGACCTAATTATGAGTGTCAGAGAGCCACAGTGCTACTGAGGTAGTCTTTAAATGTATTTTTGTGAGTGTTTGAAAATGTAAACATCAGGATTTAAAAAATAGAAATGCAAGGTGGTGGGTGTCTCAAAAAACAGATATAGAAAAATAAGTTTTTACTGTGAATTGGATTCGTGGGATTTTGGTTCTGGTTTTTGTAGTTGAAAAGCTCCTTCACATTAGGAGGAAAATTATGTACACACAAACTCATTGTTTGCATACAGTTTGCTGGCAATAGAGATGAGGGGATATTTTGTACGTGATGTGAACAATCAATAAACCTTTTCAATGGAAAAAGGCTCTGAGGACATAGGTAAGGGTGATGGGGTCATGAAACTCAGGGAAGAATTTAAGAAAGGGACTGGCCATGTGTGTTGCAAGGAAAGTTGATATTGTCTCAGCCCAGATGGGACTGGAAGCAACATCTGCTGCGCTGATCAGCCAGCTGTGTAAATGTTCACCTCTGAGTTAATCAAGACTGCCAATATGTTCCTGAGTTAGCCAGAGCAACATGGGGTGTGTATGTGGGGGGGAAACACAGAGTATAGAGGGTGAATAACCTCCCTGTACCTGCTGGCCACGCCATATCTGATACAAGCCAAGATGCCATTGGTCTTCCTCTATTCTATAGCACGGCATAGGGTTGTTATGCCCCACGTGCAGGACCTGGCATTTGGTCTTGTTATATATACAGGCAACTGAAAATCTCAAGGTGTCTACCTCAGTGTAAGCTGAACTGCTGCCTAGAGGACTTAGTGAGCCATTGCTTCTTGGGAACACATTAAGGTGTTTCTTGCCTGTGGCACTAGACCCTGTTGAACACCCCAGTTGCATGTTTTTGTGAGCAAATGACACAGGGATGCTGGTGTTTAATATGAAGAGGAGTCAGGCTGGTATAACATACCCCATCCCTGGAGGTGTTGAAGGCCAGGCTGGATGGGGCCTTGGACTGCCTGGTCTAGTGGGACATGTCCCTGCCCATCGCAAGTGGGTTGAAACTAGATGGTCTTAGGGTCCCTTCCAGCCCAAACCATTCTATGATTCTATGAACATCCTTTGCTATCCCAGCTGAAGACCTCCTTGTGAGAACTGTTCTCAATTGTCTTTGTCCCCTGTCTTGTAACAGGTTCCACAGATGAAGTGCCACCTGGAGAAGCAGAGCCAAAATGTGTTTTTAACTACTCTAGGACCCCATTTACCCAGCTGCATAATGGCCCTCAGAATACCATTCTTCTTCCCAGAGGAAGGCGATGTAAATGTGATGGTGCAGCCCTAGGCACTGGAGACTTCCACTTGAAACACTACTTGCAGTAAAAAACATTCACAAATGGAGCTATTGACTTTTGTTTATTTGTCTTAAGTGAAGTGTCTGTTGTTTCACAGAGCGTTCACCACGGTTCACTATATGGTGCTATTTTGGGCACCAACCACAGGGTGTAAATCAAAACATGACACCTTTCATTTATTTGCAGCAGCAAAATGCATGTTGAAACCATCTGGTTGACGTGATTCTTGTTTTCAAATAATGGGTATCTAGATGTTGCTTTAAGGCACTTCATTATTTTTTTGCCACATCTCCCATCCCTCTTTATCCCTTTTTCCTTGGAGGAAAGCTGGTGTGATTGCAGCAGTCTCTGTGAAAATTACCATCAGTCCAGCTAACTTTATCCACACCCACAAGATGCCAGAACTGCAGAAATTTTGCAGTGCTTGTTGAAATCTTACTATTCAGCAGTTTTGTGGGTTTCAATGCTTTTAAAATATTTCCGTGCTTGCTTGTTTGCTCTGGGGTCAGCACAAGGTCTATGAACCACTGCTGACTGGTTTTACCTTCATTCATATATCTCTTCACAGTTATTTAACTCTTTTTTTTTTAAATTCAGACAGTGGCATCACTTGAGTCTGAACCATAGATTTTATATCTTACATTGCCCAACACTGGCAATCTTTGAAGTTATCATCTATCATTGCCAACTTTAAAAACTTCACTTGCTTGAGGCTTTAAAGAATCAATGTATTAAGGCAACTTCAAACATCTGTAGGTAGCTCCCAGCTCTGTCAAGGCTTTTTGTCTCTCTTTAAAATAAAAAATCCCACACTATGCCTGCAATACTGTTTTGGAAAAAGAGGGAATACTGCTTATTTTCATTGACCCTTTAATATGCTTGTTTGCACAGTCCTTCACCAGTGCTGCTTCAGTTTGTGTACAGACAACATAAAAATTCATGCCTCGATATAGGCTTCGAGCAACTGGTGTAATATAAATAAAAAAGAAATGTGTAAGAAAACATATTAGCTCAGGTATATTTACACAGCCAGGACTCCAAAAGGAATCAACTGAACGTGCAGAAAACACGATTCAACCCTAGTCCACTCTCAGATGGCTCATTACACACAGGCTTTCAGAAATCAATTTTTGGGTTAGTATTTTGCTTTACACCCTGTGACAAAATCGTTGCAGACTCTCTGCTTCTTTTCTCATTGTGTATCTTTCTACTGAAGAATCTGTTCAGAACAGAGTTTTTGCCCAGTTTTTCAAATATTACTTGGAGATGCCTCAGGACAGTTCTGTAAAGGGCAGGAAAGGCAAATTTTTTGATAAAGTTTTCATTATGATCTTCAAAGGACTTCAGAGCATCTGTGTAAACAAAATTAAAGGGAAGAGAAAGTGAAAAATAATCATCCTTCCCTACCTCATCAATCATGCTTTTCATGCAAGACAATTATGTTTACTGCTACTTTGACTACTGCAGCTTAAATGTTTTGAAGAACAAGGGGCCCCGCCTCCTTGGAGCATCATTCCACAGGCTAACACTGTTCTTTAATTTTACTCTTGTGCCTAGATAAATAATTTTTTTCTGTTCTCCATTTATATCATTTCAATATTGTCTCTGATTACTTGGTCTTATCTTTAATACCAAATAGATGACCTGTATTTACTGAGGCAACCTTGAAATTGCTTAGAAATAATTTGAGATCATTCCCTCAAAAAGAGTGATGGACTTATCACATTTTTGCAGTAAGAGTTGCCTACGAAATAGGATTCTCCTGTCTCAGAAGTAAAGATTCCAGCATCAGATGAGAAAGAGTGGTGGTTTAAGGGCCTGACACACAATAAAAAAATATTTAGTTATGTCTGGCAAAGAGCAATGATATACAAAATAACGGTATTCAAAATATTGATATACAAATGTTCTTGCTTCAGTACAAGAAAGATAATTTTAGAGAATCTGGAATTCACAGGAATCATAGAATAGTTTGGATTGGAAGGGACCTTAAAGATCCTCTAGTTCCAGCCTCCTTGCCATGGGCAGGGACATCTCCCACCAGATCAGGCTGCCCAAGGCCCCATCCAACCTGGCCTTGAACACCTCCAGGGATGGAGCAGCCACTACTTCCCTGGGAAACTTGTTCCACTGCCTCACCACCCTCATCATGAAGAAATTCCTCCTTATGTCTAGTCTAAATCTGCCCCTTTCCAGTTTATACCCATTGCCCTAGTCCTACTATTACAAGGCTTTGTAAAAAGTCCCTCCCCAGCTTTCTTGTAGCCCCTTCAGGTACTGGAAGGTTGCTATAAGGTCTCCTCGGAGCCTTCTCTTCTTCAGGCTGAAAAACCCGAATTCTGTGGGATAATTAACAGTTACCATTGCTGAATAAAAAAATGATGGTGATGAACAATGTAAAGGCGAACATGCAAGCTGTTTGAATGAGTTGTCTATCCCTAATTGGTGGAACTATATTTAATACTGACTGAGGTGGGCAGTAAGGTAAAAATAACTTACATAACAAATTTCTCTCAGCTGTATTTGCTTTTGCTGTTTGTCATCATAAGATAGAAATCTAAACTGAGCTTTTACACGTTCAGCTTCACTGATTTTTGTCCTTTTCCTGTTTTCTCAACAAGGAAACATCCATAGCAGGATAATGTATTCCAGGAAGCGTGTGCCAGTTTCTCTACCAGTAGCTGGCAGCTTGCCTATGTTGCAGTAGTATCTGTCCCATTGATCTGTGTCTATTCTCCACTGATAAACTAAATTAAATTACGGTTTTTTAAGGAATATAAATTGTATGAACTGGTCACTTTATAGGACCTGCTTTACTACCGATGAAAAAAAAAAATATTCAAAAGTATTTCCTATTTAGCATTTGTGGGTTTGAGTACATCTCAAGCAGCAAATAATTTTGAAGGATAGATAGGAAGACACTTTAAGAATTTCTGAAGCAAAATTTGTGTTAGTGCTTTAAAGTTATATTTCTTTACAGAAACAAGGAAATGTAATGTCCTGTTTGTATACTCTATCATGTAATTTTTTATCAACCAAGGCAATAGTTACTAACAATTAAATTGTTTGATCTATTCCAAATCACAGAATCATAGAATCACCAAGTTGGAAGAGACCCACCAGATCATAGATTCCAACCATTCCTATCCTAATGTTAAAACTTGCTGCTGAACTACTGTAATTACTGAAAAGCTGCAGAATTTATGTTAAAAATCATGCCGCTTATTACATATTTTTATTGTCTATCAAGTAGTAGAAAGGCAATCTTTCTAGCAGACAAAAGGAAATTATTGCCAGTCTAAGTTATTGCAAAATAATCCAAAAGCGTGGTTTGCTTCTGCCCATTTCTTCCCACAACCTGTGTCAATATTCAGAGACCACATTTATATGAGGATACAGTTTCAGAGCCCGCAGTAGGGCAACAGATGCCTAAACCACAGTGTTGAGGAGGAGAGAAAAAGTAGCCATCTAAGCATGTTTACTTTCAGGGACGAGGAAGTTCTAACTTGTCTCTAAGCGGTGACTCACTGGGTTGGGACTATAAAAGTAAAGGTAACTGTTCTCTAAAACATCAGGGCTTCAGACTTCACAAATCCAGCATGGCACAATCAAGATTTTCAGCTGCCTTCTTTTTATTACTGGGCTTGTCATTTTGCCTGACAATCCCTATTCCCGTTGAAGACAGCCACGAATTCACGGAGAAAGACCTTCAGTTTGCAGAGGTACAGTAGAAAATAATTTATTTGCCTGCTTTACATCCAGTAAGATGTGGAGTTAAAACTGTTCAGAAACTAGGCTTATTACTTCTTTTCCCCTTCCTAGCGTTATCTCAGGACTCACTATGATCTCCGTCCAAATCCTGCTGGCATAATGAGGAAAAGTGCCAACACAGTGGCATCTAAACTTCGAGAAATGCAAGCTTTTTTTGGCTTGGAGGTGACAGGAAAATTAGACGAAGAAACATATGAGCTGATGCAAAAACCAAGATGTGGTGTTCCAGATGTGGGAGAATATAACTTTTTTCCTAGAAAACTCAAATGGTCAAAAACTAATTTGACGTACAGGTAAATGGATGGCATTTTCCGTGTTATTGTTCCTTCTTTCCAGGTACTTTGTCCAATAGTTTCCTCAATATATCAGTGTGATGGGAGAAGGGTGCATTTGAATCTGAAAAAAATCATATTGAGGTTTAAAATCCTTACAGCTCCACTTTCAGAAAGGTCGCCAGGCCCACCTTATAGCCCAAACAAGTAAATATGATTTTTTTTTTCCATTGCACTTGATCATATAGGAAAGCTGGCGTGGTGTAAGCTTGTTACTTCTCATCTGGCCTCCAGGTAACCACTCTGGGCACATCCATGGAGCCAAATGAAAGAGCAATAGGGACTACGATCATGCACCTCACCAATGTTCCGCACAACTTTTAATCTTTAGATCATTCCTCAGCTCTGTTTTGATCTTAGTTTGGCCTCTGCTTCACACAGGTTTTGTCCTGGACAAATCTGCTGGAAAGGGAATTATGTCAAAGCAGTCTAGATGCAAACCAGCCTGTGCAATGTGGCTGTAAGAACAGGGACTCATCGTTGTCCCTCTTCCATTTCACAGTCCAGATTTAGATATCTATGTGTGGTCAGACACAAAAGCACCATGACCTCAGGAAGATGTCCTTGGGAAGCTTTGGTGATGAAAAGTCACATGGTAGCTCCTCTTCCCTTAATAACACAAGGTCATCAATAGGTGTTTTGACCACCTGCACTGTGGGTTTCTTTAACAGGTTCCAAAACTGAAATCACTGGACTAATTCCAAGATATCAATTCAGTATCTGGTGATAAATATTACTTTGATGTGGATAATTCTAGGCTACAAAAAGCTCTTTGGATCATGTTTTTCTCTTCCAGGAAGTGAGGGGCATGAGATATTTTATATGTCATTAAAAAATTTTAAGTTACTAGTAGGATTTAACTTAATACAGGCTGCCCAGGGTGGGGGTTGAGTCACCTTCCCTGGAGGTGTTTAAGGCACGGGTGGACGAGGTGCTGAGGGATATGGTATAGTGTTTGATAGGAATGGTTGGACTCGATGATCCGGTGGGTCTCTTCCAACCTGGTTATTCTGTGATTCTGTGATTAATACAGAATATCTCTCTCATTTTCTAGATCTTCCAGAGCATATTATAACAATTACAGAAAGCTGTTGGGTCACGTCAGATGCCTCTGAATTACTTAAAACAAAATGCAAATGGCTCTTTGTATATTTTTAAATACTTTATGCAGCTACCCATCTATCTAAAAAAATAAGAACATAGGGAGGAAACAAGCAAAATCGTTTTAATGAGATGTACAGTTAGATAAGAATATATTACATATTTTCTTCAATTCACACAATTTAATCGGAGCTATTAAACTGTTTGATAGAATTATGAACTACACTTCAGATCTGAGACGTGCTGAAGTAGACAGAGCTTTCAAAAAAGCATTCAAAGTTTGGTCTGACGTGACACCGCTGAACTTCACCAGAATACGAAGTGGCATAGCTGATATCATGATTTCCTTTGGAACTAAAGGTAATTCAAGGACCAATCATTTTTATGTTACAGTTCCATTGCCACTCATAAAATGGGATAATTTATTTCATTATTCTTAATATTGTTTTATAGAGCATGGTGATTTCTACCCTTTCGATGGACCCTCTGGATTACTGGCTCATGCTTTCCCTCCTGGTCCAGACTACGGAGGAGATGCCCATTTTGACGATGATGAAGCTTGGTCAGATGATTCCAGAGGTAACAGTAGTTCCTGAGATTATTTGAAATCATGGCAGATGGGCAATTTCATCCTGTTTGATATCAATTTTCTTTGACTGTTGACTGTTTATTAGTCATTATGTTTACTGTCTACTCATAGGAAGCTGAGTTTAATCTCCAGTCATAAATGGAAGTATAACATACACCCAGAATAAATTTTAAGATAGACACCTCCTAAGTACAAGGATTTAAAAATACAACAAACGAGGCATTTTGTCAGCTTGGCATTCCTCTGAGCTCAAGGGCAGCCAGTTCCAATCACAGGCTGATGGGAATTACCTTACTGAAACCTATAGAAAAAACATCTGCTTAACTCAGCTGCAAATCAACTACTCCTATCTCATTTGAAAATTCTTCATTTTGTCTATTCAGAACAGAGATTTAACAGAACAAAACACTATTTTTTTTCAACACTTTGTTACTTCATACTCCCGGAATTCAAGTGAGTAGCTGCAATACCGGACACAGTACAGACTCTTTACCAGAGTTGAATTCCCAACAAAAATGTTCTTGGCTTCAGTAGGACTAAGACTTTACCCTAGAGCTTTCCAGTGTTACTAAGTCTACATCTGCCTACAGAAAAACACTGTAAAATACTATTTACATTGTATGTCAGCTATGAGATACTTAATTAATTAGGCTCTCATTAAAACAAAAGCCTTGGTAGTTTGATAAAGACAAGTAATTATACATAATTTTACTGTTAATCCATTTGTCTTCTTCATCATCCTGTATGTTAAAGCGCAATGTTAGGGTTAGTTGAGTAGTCCAAGCCCACTTTCGTGATACAAGGAGCTATGCACTCATTTTCACTGTGTTTTGTTATAGGATATAACTTGTTTCTTGTTGCTGCCCATGAATTTGGTCATTCACTGGGACTCGAACACTCTAGAGACCCTGGAGCTCTCATGTTTCCAATTTACACATACACTGGAAAAACTGGTTTTGTGCTTCCCGATGATGATGTGCAAGGGATCCAAGAGCTCTATGGTAAGACTGTATAATATGTGATACAGATTTCCTGTGTCATTATAACCTGTTACAGATGCACTGCACAGTCACTAAAGAGCTGCAGATGTTCAGGAGCAATAGTCAAGACTGATTAAGACCAATTCACTGGTTTCTTGACAACCAGACTTCAGGAACAGAAGATGCTTAGATTTAATAGTTCACAGGGAAACCAAAAAGGAATTAACACTGCAGAGGACAGTTGGTCACTGTGCTGTCTTCTTTAGTGGTGGGGGTGGGCAACAGAGTCTTTATAATTTTGACCTGCCTCAAAAAAGATGGTAAAACAGAGAGTCTGCAGGCAGAAACAGAAATATCCAAGTTTCACCATGGAAAGAATAAAACTTTTGGGGGAACTTCAAAATTTGGGATGAAGAAATAGCTGTATTTAACACCTTTGCAGCACAGCTGAACTGCAAAGTCCATGAACATATTTGGCTAAAGGACAGAAAGAGAGAACAGACTTCCCCCAGTAATAGTTTGCCTATTATGCTTGTGTTAGTCATGCTGTTTGAGGACTCCTCCTCGTCCTATTCAATATCACAATTCACAGAAAGGAAATGAATTTTGTCGAATTTAGATCATATGATATGATTTCAGGTGCTGGAGGCAAAGATCCAAACCCAAAACATCCTAAAACACCAGAAAAATGTGATCCAGAATTATCACTTGATGCAATAACAGAACTTCGTGGAGAAATGCTGGTCTTCAAGGACAGGTAAAGAAAATGCCATATTATTGATGGTGGGTAGTGGATAAAATTTGAGCAAGTGAAATCTGTTTTTTACTAAAGATTTGAGTAATTATAAGTTTACTATATCATAATTCACTGTAGATGCCTCTAAGAAACTACACAATGTATCTTTTTAGGCAGGATTTATAGTACAATTACAGACTTGACTGCTGAGGAATGTGAAATGAAGATGATGTGGCTGAAGACTGATACCATTTGCTGACATTTGTAATTTCACGGGGCTTTCTTCAGCATGCACAAAACTAGTAACACTTATTTGAATGAAATTTAACTACATTCAGAAGCCTTACCTGGGAAAGCAGCGTTTCTCTCATTCTGAATGACAAAAAAGATTCAGGTTTGGTTTTGCATGAAATGTCACTGTGTGAGTGACAGAAATGATCTGCAGCTAGGTGGTATGAGAATATGAAAGGTCTATAAGAGACTCTATATTGAAAATTCTATATTGTGCTATGAAAAAAATTAATTCTCCATTGACTAATTTTTCCATATAATGCATCCAAGATACAGTTATCTTATAGCATGTCAAGAAAAACAGAATACATTTTATTCTTCTGAATCAGGTTTTTCTGGCGACTGCATCCTCAGATGGTGGAGGCAGAACTGGTGTTACTTAAGTCCTTTTGGCCAGAGCTTCCAAATAAAATAGATGCGGCTTATGAAAATCCCATCAACGATCTTGTGTTCATGTTTAAGGGTGAGTTTTCAATTTTGTTGTTTGGCATAAAGCACACATGATTTGTTCGATGAGTGATGTAAAGGTAACCAATAGAAGAACAAAACACCCTATTTTTCCTCCTCACAGACAAGCTCTGTTGGTTTCATCCCATGGAAATCTATACAATTTTCAGTGAATTATTTGACATACAGTTAAGCTCTGATACCTAGGATCATAGTTAGCATAAATATTTTAATACCTACTGAGTATGTTACCTAAGAATTTGTTAGTTGTATGAAAATAGGGACCACGTCATCCTCATCTTATTCTGTTCTCAAAGCTGAGACTTTATAAAAAACTCATACACACTTTGTTCTTATTTTCAGGAAAGAAAGTCTGGGCTCTGAATGGCTACGACATAGTTGAAGACTTTCCTAAAAAGATATACGAAATGGGGTTCCCGAAAGAAATGAAAAGAATAGATGCAGCTGTCCATATTAAAGACACTGGCAAGACTCTCTTTTTTAGTGGAAATAAGTACTGGAGGTAAGCTAGAGACAGGCTGGTGTGTCCCTAGTCATAACCTGCCCAGAAGTATCAAAAGATCAGCAGGTTGTTTCAAACCAGGCACTTGATTGTGGCTCAAACATTTGCAATCTGTCGTTTTCATTGGTGACGTAACTACGCAGAATAAGTCATAAAGGTGAATGCAAGACATTTATAAACATATTGGCAAAGCCTTTAAATGCTGAAACGATGAAAGAAAGGAAAAGAGAAGAAAGTGTGAGAGGGATTGTAATATGGTTATGTCTCCTAGACAAAATATCCACCCTGCTTCCTTGAGTTGCTTGAATGACACAAGATGGTATCAGTGCTGTGAGAATTGCTCAGTTTTGGGCCCCTCACTACAGGAAGGACATTGAGATGCTGGCATGCCTCCAGAGAAGAGCAACAAAGCTGGTGAAGAGTTTAGAACACAAGCCTTGTGAGAAGCAGCTGAGGGAGCTGGGGTTGTTTAGTCTGGAGAAAAGAAGACTGAGGGAAGACCTTATCATTGTCTACAATGACCTAAAAGAAAGCTGTAGCAAGGTGGCTGCTGGTCACTTCTCCCCAGCATCTAGTGACAGGCCAAGGGAAAATGGCTTCAAGATATGCCAGGGGAGATTTAGGTTGGATGTTAAGAGGAATTTCTCTACTGAGACTGTCAAGCATTGGAATAGGCTGCTGAGGGAAATAGTTGAGTCACCATACCTGGAGATGTTTAAAAGACAAGTGGATGTCCTACTTGGGGACATGGTGGGCTTAGCAGGGCTGGATCAATGGTTGGACTCAATCATCTTAAAAGTCTTTTCCAACCAACACCATTCTCTCTGACTCTGTGTGATTGCTACCCCTTCCCAGTACCTCTGGGCCAACTAGTTGAAGCATAAGCTTGGAGTGCCAATACATCCAGGTACAATCATCTTCACATAATATGCATTTTATACATCAGTTCTGAAAATGTAGCTTTATTAGTTTTGTGTTTATTCATCTTGTTCTTCTGGTAGAAGAGTATCCTGGTTATTGCCCTGAGTTTCATTACTGCACTAAGCATAAATCACCCAAAAACTGCTGGCTACTTCTGACGTGGGTGATTTCAAAGCATATAAAGGGCATAGACCAAACTCTCAGGCTGCTTAAATCCTCTGAATTTTTATTCTCTTTCATGTTTAATACAGTTATGATGAAGAGACAGAGGTTATGGAAGCAGGCTACCCCAAATTCATAGAGGAAGAATTCGCAGGAATCGGTGACAGAGTGGATGCAGTCTATGAAAGAAATGGTACATAGTCTGATAATTAAACTTCATTGCAACTAATTGTTGTCAAAACTTGAGATTCGTGTCCTGTGGGAAATACTGTCACTTGTAATTTTGATTTTTTTACATCAACACATCTGTTATCAACTGAATCAGGTTTCTGATCTAATTGTCCCCTGGCCAAGATGCTCTTATAAACTATGCACATATATACTTGAGGAACCAAGAAAGACTTGTTTCCTTGCTTAGGGAACCTAAAGTGATTTGCTTAATATCGCTTAATATTGAAGCATTTGCTTAATATCGAAGCATTATTATATGTCCATTATTCCTTCAAATGGAACCGATTTCTATCCAGTTCTTCCAGGAGTGCTGCCAAGTCAGAGTCTTAAACTTTATCAAGAAAACCCTGTACTCTCTAAGCAAGTCCTGTAGAGTAATAAAATGCAGAACTTAACGGTAGATGAAAATATCATTTATTTTAAAACACCAATCCAGGTCTGCTAAATGGAATGAGGACCCTTGAAAATTTAGCTCAGCATTCTAAATACTAAAATATTGCATTTAAAAGAGTTCTAAATTTTCATTTAAAAATGAAGAATAAAAAGTAATATGTATTGAAGGTTCATTTTGATGTGATAACACAGTTTCCTCAGGGTTAATTCATTTTAACTTTCCTTTTCCTTAGGTTATCTCTACTTCTTCAATGGACCACTGCAATTTGAATATAGCATCTGGAGCAAAAGAATTGTCCGTGTCCTGCATACTAATTCCATATTTTGGTGCTAATTACAGTTAAGTCATAGGCTGCAGAGCAGCTTGTAGTACATGGAAATAATAAGATGGGCATAGATATTTATTAGACGACAGCAAGGTTCTGTAAACAAGCACCAGCCACCAACCAACAAATGTATACTGTATATATGGAACAATATAGCTGTACGTCAGTCTGGAACTGAATTAACTTAATAGGAAAGAGGAAGAGAAATTGTTAGCATTTCACTGGGTATTACAACATTTAAATTTTGTGCCGGGTGCATCCTACATGATCATGAGCACTAGGAATTCCCAGTAAACTGAGTATGTCTAGCAACTTCCAAGGATCAACTAGCACACCCCAAGAAATAGAACTGATATATGCAGGAGAGTTATATTTTTAAACTAATCCTTCAGCTCCTTGTACATTTCCTGCTAATGTACCGGGAATTCAGGTGTGTGATGAATAAGTAAAGGACTTCACGGTGACTCCCTGAGCAGGGTAACACGAGGCTGTAGCACTGAACATAGAGAATTCAAAGGTATTTGAATGTATCCCCATTGGAATGGGATTGTCCCACTGGAAACAGATGCCCTGCCATCTCTGGAATATGCAGAATGTATAGAAGCGGCAAGGTGTCATTCCAAAGCAGATGAAAAAGGAAGAGAAGGGAAGATCATTCCCTGCAGAAATGGTTAGCCTGTATGACACTGGGGAAACAAGAAAGAAGTAGCAACACCAAGAGAATCACACAGGTTGAAACCTTCCATAAAGCTGCATCTGGTAACAGAGCCCACGTTTTCTGCTGGTGTAAACTGAATTAGTTCAAGTGACATTTTTAGAGATTTTGCCTAGTTGTACCAGAGAGAACCTGAACATTCAAATAAAAATATTCAAAATAATACCTTTTCTTCACATTAGTCAGTCTTTTAATATCTATATCAACTGTGTCAGTACCATGTAAGTTTTTGTTGTTTTTTTTAATCAATCAATGCAGATGCTGCAGGACTGTGATTATTTTTGAGTTAAAAAAATAATGTTAAATAAACTAGAGGAATAGAACAATGTTGTGAAAACACTTAAAATTTCCTGTGTTGCATGTCATAAAAGCAAGAGAGCTACTAGATAAAAGAAATCAAGGACTCTAACCTGTGCATTTAATTCATTAAAATTTTTACATCTATTAAAAATCTGTTCTGCTTTTCTTTTACCTTCTGAGAAAATGTATTTTATAGAAAAGAGAGAATGAGAGAAAGGCAGAAAGAGAGGATAAAGGAACAAATCCTCAAGCCTGCAGAATAAGAACTCATTTAGAATTAGTCCTTATCATTACAGAAAGTATGAGAAATTATTAAGAAATACAGTGAAATCCAATTCCACAATTACTTGAATTACTTTAGTGGTCTCTTCTGACTGTAAAACCGTGAATGAATGAATAGTGATAAAACTGTCAGGGAAGAAAGTCAGTACAATTCCCTGTGCATTGTAATAATAAAAAAATTGGTTTATTTATATACAAAAATCTTTTTGTAACAGTCACGGTGTGCCTGAAAAAAATAATTCTTGATATTGGGTTGCAGTTTAACTTAGTTATTCAGAATCATTGAATCACAGAATTAGGTTGGAAAAGACCTTTAAGATCATCAAGTCCGGCTATAAACCTCACACTGCCAACTCCGCCACTAAACCATGTCCCAAAGCACCATATGTACACATTTTTTAAACATCTCCAGGAGAGGTGACTCAACCATTTCCCTGGGCAGCCTCTGCCAGTGCTTCGCAACCCTTTCAGTGAAGAAATATTTCCCAATATCTGCTTTAAAACTCCCCTGGCACAACTTGAGGCCCTTTTCTCACATCCTATTGCTTATTGCCTGGGAGAAGAGACCAACACCTGCCTCACTACAACCTAGGTAAAACCTAGGTAGTTGTAAAGAGCAATAAGATTCCCTTCAGACTCCTTTTCTCCAGACTAAACAACCCTAGTTTCTTCAGATACTCTCTGTAGCATTCATTCTCCAGACCCTTCACCAGACTTTTTGCCCTTCTCTGGACACGCTCCAGCATCTCAACATCCTTTTTTGTAGTGAGGGGCGGAAAATTGAACATAGGCTTTGAGGTGCGGCCACACCAGCGCTGAGTACGGAGGCACAATCATTTCCCTGGACCTACTGGCCACGCCGTTTCTGATACAAGCCAAGATGCCATTGGCCGCCTTGGCCACCTGGGCACACTGCTGGCTCATGTTCACCCGGCTACCAACCAGCACCACCAGGTCTTTTTCCACTGGGCAGATTTCCAGCCATTTATCGCTGTTGTGTTGAATGGGGTTGTTGTTGCTCAAGTGCAGGACCCCGCACCAAGCCCTGTTGAACCCCATACAGTTCGCCTCGGCCCATTGATTCAGTCTGTCCAGATCCATTGGTTTTTCTTGCCTTCTCTCAAGCAGATCAACACTCCCGCACAACTTGGTGTCATCTGGAAACTTACTGAGGATGCTCTCAATCCCCATGTCGAGATCATGGATAAAGATATTAAGGAGAACCACCTCCAACACTGAGCCCTGGACAACACTGCCTGTGACTGGCTGTCAACTGGATTTAACTCCACTCACCACAATTCTTTGGGCCTGGCCATCCAGCCAGTTTTTTACCTGGCTAAGAGTATGCCCATCCAACCATAAGCAGACAGTTTTTCCAGGAGAATGCTGTGGAAAACAGTGTCAAAGGCTTTACTAAAGTCTAGGCAGACATTATCCACGGGCTTTCCCTCATCCACTAGGCAGGTCACCTTGCCATAGAAGGAGAAATGGTCAATGAAGGAGGACCTGCCTTTCCTAAACCCATGGTGATTGAGTCTGATCACCTCTAAGTACGTATTCTGCTGTGAAATAATGGTCTGGAAACGTAACTCTAGGTGTCAGTATTCTTAATATAAAGACCTGGGGGGAAATTGTGTCAAAATCATAGAATCATAGGATAGTTTAGGCTGGAAGGGACCTTAAAGAACATCCAGATTCAAACCCCATTTAATGGGCAGGGACACCTCCCACTAGATCAGGCTGCCCAAGGCCCCATCCATAATAAAGAGTCTTCCATAAGGGTGAGTTATTGAGTCTGAATGCTCTGAATTTCACAGATCTGACCCTCGCTAGAGCAGGGAACCCAAAGGTGCACAGGGAAGCAAGGAGACATCAACAAATGGCTTTCATGTCTATGCAAATTTCTGTTAACGCTGAACTTTTGGCAGGAGAAGAAGATACCGCATAGGAAGCTGGATCTTCAAGAGGCTTCTGTATGATCATATCCAGCTGTTCCCCAGCCCAAACAGTCAGAATCCTGTTTGCCGCTCGGCTGACTGGAAGCAGCGTTCGGCACAAGTCCAAGCATGGCTCCAGCTCATGCATTTGCATCTGCGGTTAGCTCTTCCTCGGCCGAGAAAAGTACCAGGCTATCAATTCCTGGCATTTTGTTAAGAGAAAAAGGAAAACAAAAATGATTGTGTTGCAGAAGTGGAAGGCTGAGGTCAGAGCCAGAGGGGCCCTGATGCTGCTGTCAACCAGAAACAAAAAATTCTCTGCAGGATCCCGTGTCCTGGAATCTGCTGTCATCTCATGAGAATAACATCATGTGAGTCCCTGGTGGGGACCCATATAGGATATTGCCTGAGACTTTCAAGTATTGAAAAGAAACAAGTCATTTTCTTGAGACAGAGACTGAATTGACTCCTTTCCCTGAGATGTCATGAATGAGGAAAGGACCACAAAAGGTTGAGACAGCAGTGTCCCAGGATGTTATACGAGCATAATTAGTAACTCCCCATCAGGTTGCTAGCTTTTATGTGGTACTACAAAAATCCACCTAGTAGTATATGAACTGTTGTTAATTAATCTGCATTTTATATCCATTTTGATCTCTGCTAAGAGTGATCATTTGGAGGTGGAGAAAGGATAAGAGGAGGAATCTATCATATGCTCCATAGGACTAGTTTTTGTGCTGGTTACATGATCCCAAACAAGTAGGACTTAGAGGATGCAGACATATATTCCAGGAGAGAGGGAAGTGAGCAAACATCATTTGAACTTCCCAAAGTGAGAAATAGGACAGCTGTCCTCTAAATTCATTAATATATTGGAAAGGCAGCAAACACTGTAAGAGCTACTGTGAGCTAAATGAGGTTTAGTACTAACTGAGAGACTGGAGAAGGAATTCAATCTTAGCATGAAGACATGTTTTTTCTCAGCATGAACTCCAGAAACCTGCCCTGAGAACACTAGATGGCAGTGACAGCTTTTCTCCTTAGAGGAGATGCACAGAACCAAAACCAATACAGTTGGCGAGGGACCTGTAGCTAATTCTAGAAATTTCATTTGGTAAAGACATAACAAAACTCAACACTAATAAGTAGAATTTAATTATTAGGTTCTGTTGAATTTCAGATCTCTGAGTAACAAGTTAGGGTATTAAAACGTGCAGGAAACTTCTCAATATATTCGCTGGGCTACTAATTTTTCAGCCTATTAATAGTCATTTGCTCAACATCAATACAATACTCTTAAAAGGATCTACTGTGTGGATAGTCCTAGGAATAGTGCAATTCCCTTCATTGACTGGAATATTGCACAGACATGTTCCAGCTCTTCGGGATCACGTGTGCATTTTAGGATACAACTTCAGTTCTTAAAAAACAGCACTGCAGTAAATGTTTGCAAGGCAAAACCAGAGAAAAATATCAGTTGCAAAGAACCCAGATAAGACAGTACAAATAGAACCAAAAGTGTCTGAAATATGAGGTCTGCAATCACATCTGCTTGGAACAACTAAGGACAACTTCTAAGACTTTCACAGTTCATTCTGAGTTAGTGTTTCCAGGCTAGTGAATATTTTACGGATGAAGAATATGGTCTTAATCTTCAAATCCCTAATACTGCCCAGATCAGTAAGACTAGTGAGCATTTTGAGCAAGGCAGAAATTGATTTTCCCATCCTGAAAACAATTTTGAGAGTTTCGAACATCTTTGCTGTTTGTAACAGAAAGAAACGAGGACTTGTGGAAATACTAGTGGAAAAATATTTGTCCTCTGGGATAGTCTGCAGCCATGTGGCCAATTAGCATAATTAATGGGGAAGGCTGCTTTAAATGAGGGTCTAGACTTGCATCTTCATTATTCTAGATGAAAGAATTGCACATTCACTTATATCGTGGTGAGTTTCTTTCCACTTGTCCTTCTGAATATGTTTCCTCTTTACACAAGCGTACTGAAACAGTTCTCTTTGGGAAGACTTACTATCCACTAGTAAGAAAGCTCATTTGGGATGTAGGAACAGGCTCTTCCGTCAATTATGTTTAGGGGGTTTTGTACAAAGTGAGTGTCTACTCACACTATGAGTCCACACCAATTTTTAGTTTAGATGGTTCTGCTGTTTCTGATGAAAAACAATATTTTCAGAGAAAACCTCAACAGCTCTCACTGACAAAGTGCAGGAGGTGCAAAGCCCACGGAGGCTGTCTGGCCTGGGATCTTCCTCTTTCCTACCTAATACAGTCTTCATGTGGTTGACGCATCCTTTTTAGTCACGGCCTTTCCATTACATAATGCAGTTTGAACGCCTGCTGCTCAGACGTATTGCTAGCACTCACTTTACTTATCCCCTCATATATTGTTTTCTCCTATGCACTGTGCTACAAAGGCTACACTCTGCTCCCATCTTCCTCGCAGAAAACGGATGAGGGAGCATCTGCCTCTAAGAAAAATCTTTCCAGACAGCAGAAATCAGGTTTTCTCCTGCCATAATAATAAATGATGTCCAAATTATGTGCTCTTTTGCTGTAGCACACAGGTGGATAACAGCAAGTAAATCATCCAGAGCTGCATGATGAGGTTAAAAGACATCAGTGATGCAGAGAAGCTAGGGTAAGACAAATACCATAAAAATTTGGTCATGGAAAGCTGCAAGGACCCATGGCATAAGAGGTCATGTTTGCCGTCTCTTGAGGCAAACAGCAGTGTGGTTACCCCAGGACAATCAGAAGATGCCTGTAGTGCCATGAAGTGCACCTTCAACAAGGGACAGCCTGATGAACTGAGTCACCAGGATAGTGAGGAAGTGGCCAGGCATTTGGAATAATTAAGCTTGGTAAAATGCACACCCTCTTTGGTGAAATGCATGCTCTTCTAGCTACATAGTTTGATCTGTTAGTTTCAGTCTATTAGATTAGACTTTGGAAGCAAAAAGCCATAATGGAATACATTTCTTATGATTCTGACAGAGCCTAGACAAAAGACTAGTTTATCATAGAATCATAGAATAACCAGGTTGGAAGAGACCCACCAGATCACCGAGTCCAACCATTCCTATCAAACACTAAACCATGTCCCTCAGCACCTCATCCACCCGTGCCTTAAACACCTCCAGGGAAGGTGAATCAACCACCTCCCTGGGCAGCCTCTGCCAGTGCCCAATGACCCTTTCTGTGAAGAATTTTTTCCTAATGTCCAGCCTAAACCTCCCCTGGCGGAGCTTGAGGCCATTCCCTCTTGTCCTGTCCCCTGTAATTATGTCACAACGTAGCCCATATCAGAGGCTTTGGTGATGGCTCGGTTATCCAGCTGTAGTTTCCAGGAGCTCTCTGAGAAACCTGCCTCATGGAAAATTTAGGTGTGTTGCACTAATAATTTAGTAGAGCATTATATTGAAAAATGCTTTAGGAACATTTTTGTAGTTCTAATATGGAGGTTCTGCTCCAAAAAAAGGCAAAGAAAGTCCAATATGATCATCGGTCCAAAAATGGGCTTGTGTGTGAGAATAGATTTCCCACTGAGGTCAGTGCTGAATTAAGAGATGCAAAAATTAAACAAAGCTGCAAGTGACGCAGAAGTGTCCTGTCTATAATTCTGTTGGAAATCCTGGTGCAAATAAACTTCAGCCACAAGGAAATAATGGGATCTCAGCATTTCTTGTGAATAAAATGCACCCCGCTCCATCTACAGTGACAGAAACCAGTAGTAAAACAGGAGACATAGAGCCATAGCGGGAGACTCAAGAAACAGTACGAAAGGTATTACAAGTGATGATAACACTGGTTATTTCCAATAACTTACTTTGTATTACATATGATGAGCATCTAAAATGTAAGAACTAGGAAGTAATCAATAAGAAGACCTGCTGGGGTCTGAACCAAAATCCAGACAAAATAGAAATCTCAACATTGACTTCACTTGGCTTTGGTTCAGGATGTAATTGCCAAGTTAACAACTGTTTTGCTGACTTGACTTGGGAAACTTATTCCTCCCATACAAGTTGTCTTAAGTTCAATAAAAACTTGAGAGAAGTTGTTAACAATATATGTAGACTGTTTTGGAAGAGAATCAGGATCTTGTACCATTAGAGGGTTTCCACAAATGACAGAAGAAGCCTTTTGGCAGCCTTCTGCGTGGTGCCAAGCACACAGCTCATAGTTCTGCATTCGGGAATTTTCTGGGTTATGCTCATGAGACTTAGAGTATGAGTTAAATGCTGTGAAACTGAGTCACTTGATGCACAAAGTAAATATCGGATGTGGGCTCACTCTCCCTGATGAGGCTGCACAAGCATCAGCTCCAGAGGGAAAATGCTTCTTGAGAGTTCAGGCTCAAACAAATGTGTACTATGCATGCAGCCTTAAATAAACACCGGAAATTTTAATTTGTACGGTTCGTCTTTCTCCATTTACAGCACCCTGCATGGGATTTTTCAAGGAATGACTTGTGTCATATTGACACATCTCTAAAATGTGAAGTTTCTCCTTTGATCTAGTGATTACAGTTGTAGAACATTCCTATCTATCCTTAATGGAATCGAGAAGTAAACAAAATCCTGTTACAGAATATTTCCAGAGCTGCTGAATTTTAACAAGTTTAACTCATTTTCTCTTTAGTTCTTTCTTGCATAGTTACAAATATTCTTAATATCCACATTCTCACTTAAATCTCAGATTTAAAATAATATAGTATACTCCAGAGACTTTTTTTTTTGCTCTTTATGAAAGAGTACTTTCTTATTATCTATTTTTAAACTTGTCCTGGTTCATTGAATGTGTCATTGTTCTTATATCAAGAAACAGAATAAATAAGAGCATCTACTTTCTATAAATTGTACACATCTTTAGAAGATCTTTTGTTTGTTTTAACTTTAAAACTGAGATTACACTTTTTGCCCTTTGATGTGAGCAATATTTTTAATTCTCCTGACAGCTTTCGCCCTCTCTTATTCTTACTATTTGTTTTTTAAGTCTGTCTGACCAGAACTAGACACAATACTCAGGTCAGACAGAAACAAGTCATTATGTTTCTAGAATTAGCATCAATCTCTTTCTCTATACTTTATAATGTTAATTTTTATAAATGACAGCTTTATTGTAAGAAGTTTATTTTAACATCTTGTTATCAGAAATGCCATCTTATAAGGGAAGATAAACCAAGGGAATACAAATGTAAGAATTCCTCTGGAATTAAAGACATTAAAGCAGGAGCCAAGGTCATCATTGACTTCAGTGATTTGTTATCTACAGTTTACCATTTTCTCTGTGTCTCTGTGTCGAGGGAGGTGATTCTGCCCCTCTATTCCTCTCTTGTGAGACCTTATCTAGAGTATTGTGTCCGGTTCTGGAATCCTCAATGGAAGGATACGGAGCTGTCAGTTCGGATCCAGAGGAGGGCTACAAAGTTGATCCAAGGGCTGGAGAACCTGCCATATGAGGACAGGCTGAAAGAGTTGGGCTTTTCCAGCCAGGAGAACACAAGGCTCTAGGGAGACCTTATAGCGAAATTACAGTACCTGAAAGGGGCTACAAGAAAGCTGTGGAGGGACTGTTTACAAAGGCTGGTAGTGATAGGATGATGGGCAATGGTTATAAACTGGAGAGGGACAAATTTAGACCAGACATAGGGAAGAATTTCTTCACCATGAAGGTAGTGAGGCACTGGAATAAGTTGCCCAAGGAGGTTATGGTTGCCCCATCCCTGGAGGTGTTCAAGGCCATATTAGATGGGACCTTGAGAAGCCTGATCTAGTGGGGCATGTCCCTGCCCATTTCAGAGGGGTTGGAACTAGATCATCTTTAAGATTCCTTCTAACCCCATCTCTTCTATGATTCTATGATTATATTAAATGTTAGGGATTTACAAGCTCAAGACCTGGATGAAGGCATTGAGTACACCCTTAGCAAGTTTGCAGATGACACTAAGGTGGGTGGAAGTGTCGATCTGCTGGAGGGTTGGGAGGCTCTGCAAAGGGATCTGAACAGGCTGGACCGCTGGGCAGAGTCCAATGGCATGAGGTTTAACAAGGCCAAATGCCGGGTCCTGCACTTGGGGCACAACAACCCTGTGCAGTGCTACAGACTAGGAGAAGTCTGTCTAGAAAGCTGCCTGGAGGAGAGGGACCTGGGGGTGTTAGTTGACAGCGACTGAATATGGGCCAGCAGTGTGCCCATGTGGCCAAGAAGGCCAATGGCATCTTGGCTTGGATCAGAAACGGCGTGACCAGCAGGTCCAGGGAGGTTCTTCTCCCTCTGTACTCGGCACTGGTGAGACCGCTCCTCAAATCCTGTGTTCAGTTCTGGGCCCCTCACCACAAGAAGGATGTTGAGGCTCTGGAGTGAGTCCAGAGAAGAGCAACAAAGCTGGTGAAGGGGCTGGAGAGCAGGTCTTACGAGGAACGGCTGAGAGAGCTGGGGTTGTTTAGCCTGGAGAAGAGGAGGCTGAGGGGAGACCTCATTGCTCTCTATAACTACCTGAAAGGAGGTTGTAGAGAGGAGGGTGCTGGCCTCTTCTCCCAAGTGATGGGGGAGAGGACAAGAGGGAATGGACTCAAGCTCCACCAGGGGAGATTTAGGCTGGACATTAGAAAAAAATTTTTCACAGAAAGGGTCATTGGGCACTGGCAGAGGCTGCCCAGGGAGGTGGTTGAGTCACCTTCCCTGGAGGTGTTTAAGGCACGGGTGGACGAGGTGCTAAGGGACATGGTTTAGTGTTTGATAGGAACAGTTGCACTCCATAATCCGGTGGGTCTCTTCCAACCTGGTTATTCTATGATTCTATGATTCTAACCGTCAATACTGAATCACAAAAAAACCCAGCTATTCCGTTATAATGGAACCACTCAGGGCAAGCAATAGGTAGTATAATAGCATTAGCCAGAAACAGAAGGATATGTGAAACTATGTCTTCTTTTACTTCCTCTGATGCATCTTACTACAGGGTACTTACTGCTCAGTTTACTGTGCAATGTTGTGATGCCAGGTTTGAGAGAATAAGTTTTATAAAAACCCAGGAGGAAAGGAATCAGAACTAAAAATATACTTCTCAGAAGTAAAGGATTTAGGAAAACACGTTACTTTATGACAGACTAGAACTTAAATGAATGTGTGGAATGCAAACTTTGGGGGGCAGGATAGGAACAAACAGTAGTAACCAGAAAAGGGGCAAGGTTGTCACTATCAGTAAACTCTTCCAGTGATATTATCCTTAAAAGGGAGGATGCGTAAAAGCAAAAATTCCAAGGGCAAGAAATGTCAAGCCATATGTGATGAATATGCAAGACCCACAGGTCTGATCCCATGTGGAAACAGATAATCAGATAAAATCACCCATCTTTGTAGATCAGGCTATAAGGTTACAGAGTTGTAATTCCACCGCACTCCCCACACCTTACCACAACCACAGATGCGTAGGCGGCACAGATGTGTTTAGGCTTGGAACGAGCAGGGTAAATTTTGGTAAGATGATATAGCCAAATCATGGCTTGATATTTCCAGCAACTCACTTTGTTGCCGAAAACTGTTCAGATGGAAAACATCTATTTTAAAAATATCAGTGACATAATTAGCCTCACTTCCTCTGCGATTAATGACTAAACAACAATGAACTGTATGTCTACATTGTCAAGACAGAAGCTGCAAGCGTATACGATGTACTAATTTCTGTATCATTAATGACTCACATTGACAATTACCAGAAGGGACTCTTGCTTCTTCTGAAATATTGGGGCAGAACCAGAGGCAGGTTTTAGGGGCCAAGCAACTCAAGGTAAAACACTCTCTGCTTTGGCACAGATATGCTATTTCTTGTGGACTAGGTAAAAGCAGTCTTCATAATTCCAATCTGGGATGAGTCAATTACTCCTCCACAGAGGTTACGCTGCAGGTAGATGTAACACATAGTGAGCTGGCAGGTATAACCACAGTTATCCATGAGCAGAGTGCCAGCCAGAAGGAGTCAGAGCCCATCCACAGTTTAATTTGTTGCCCTCATGCCTAGATGATATACTGTTGGATAGAGAAGCCGCTAAGCAGAATAACAAAGACAGAGAGAAGGACAACCATGAGAAGGGCCTGGCAGGGAGCAGAGAAAGGGAGGAAGGGAGAGATGGGCAGGGGAGATGAGAAAGACAGAGTATTAACTCATTCTGCCTCCAGACCGCAGGGCATATCGATGCTGTAATGCAGCCCACTCATACAGTCAGCTGCAACAGGCAAACCCTGCAGCTGGTTCTTTTCTGCTCAGGTTTCCTTTCTATAGGGGAGATAGTTTGTGCTTGATTTAACTCACAGAGGGAACTGAAGAATAGCCAGCGACCTGTGAGCTGGGAATTACTGCCAAATCCCTTTGCTTAGATGCAGGGAAGATGTTTAAGTGTCCTGACTTTCTTACAGGACACATTATGGTTGGACTCGATGATCCGATGGGTCTCTTCCAACCTGGTTATTCTATGATTCTATGATTCTATGACTAAATGGCACGATTTGACAGTGTATCTTCAAACTTTCACATTAACTGTGCTTGGTAACTGAGCTTTGTTGTTTTTTTTTTAAAGTAACATCTATGCTGGATCATTTGCTAAGAAAATAGCAAGCTTATATGCAGAGCCAGAGAGAGAAAAGGTTTCCAAGTCCTCCTGTTTATTCTCTCAGGGCTGTATTCAAAGTCACGCTGAACTCTTCCTGTTTGAAGTTTCAGAGGAAGAAGGATGAGTTAGTTTTATGTAAACAGTAAACATTTTCCATGAGCTGGTTAACCAGATCCTGTATTCCCTGTCTCAACGAAAGGAGAAGTTTTCTGAGACTTAGTGTTGGAAATTACGTACCTTTCTCTAAAAATTATTGTTGCCACTCCAGACAAATAATGTCAGAGAATCATAGAGTCACTCGGTTGGAATAGACCTTTTAGGTCATTAAGTCCAATCATTCCTATCTGCCACTAAACCACGTCCCTGAGCACCTTGTCTATTCATCTTTCAAATACCTCCAGGGATGGGGACTCCACCTCTTCCCTGGGCAGTCTCTGACAGTGCCTTATGACCCTTTTTGTGAAAAATTTTTTCCTAATGTCCAGTTTGAACCTCCTGTGGTGGAGCTTGAAGCCATTCCCTCTCGTCCTGTCCCCTGTCACTTGGGAGAAGAGGCCAGCACCCTCCTCTCTACAACCTCCTTTCAGGTAGTCGTAGAGAGCAATGAGGTCTCCCCTCAGCCTCCTCTTCTCCAGGCTAAACAACCCCAGCTCTCTCAGCTGCTCCTCATAAGGCCTGTTCTTCAGCCCCTTCACCAGCTTTGTTGCTCTTCTCTGGACTCACTCCAGAGCCTCAACATCCTTCTTGTGGTGAGGAGCCCAGAACTGAACACAGGATTCAAGTTCACTTTCACCAGTGAAAGAAAGCTTTGCAACCCCATGTGTGAGATTAACTAAAAAGCAGTTTTGGCTTGTCATCTTGTCTTCATTCCTTCCTGTTACAATGGTAAGAAAGCAAAGAGCAAACATGCAAGGTGGTGGCAGAGTGATAACACAAAGAGATGTGCCATCACAGGCAGAATCACCGTGGTCATTCCCACAGCTTTTCCTAGAATCATAGAATGGTTTGGGTTGGAAGGCACCAGATCATCCCATTCCAACAAACCCTCTCATGGGCATGGACACGTCCCACCAGACCAGGCTGCTCAAGGCCCCATCCAACCTGGCTTTCAACACCTCCACGGATGGGGCAGCCACAACTTCCCTGGGCAACCTGTGCCCATGTCTCACCACCCTCATGGTGAAGAAATTCTTCCTAATGTTTAGTCTAAATTTCCTTTCCTCTGACTTATAGCCATTCCCCCTCATCCTATTACTACATGCCCTTGTAACACAAAAATGTCAAAATTTGTTACATTTCTTAAGGACCTGGGACTACATTTAAGTGTCACTTCTACAGATAAAGGTCTTTTTCAGTGGGCTAGTTGCACGTTTGCAAAACCACCAGCTGATTCTTCAAGTCATCAAGGCACCTGACATTTCTGACGCTGAGCATAGCCAGAACTGCATAAGAGGACAGGTACACAAGTAGCTTGCAGCACAGTACGAAGCACAACAGCTGAACTACACCTTCTTCACCCTAATTGTCTCATCACCTTACATGGTAGCTGTGGTCTAAGTCAGTCAGTCACTTGAAGGCAGAGCCATTTGTCTCAGGTGATTTTTGTTAGATGACTTATGCAGAATATTAGACATCCAGGTTCAACATGCTTCTTTTCCTAAGAGATAAAAATACCTGCCACCTACTTCCTAGAGAAAGGTGTCATCACTGGATTACTGAGTTTCTCAAAAGCTTTTTCTTGGGCCCCTCCAATGAAGATGTTCTTATATAGAATCATAGAATCATAGAACATAGAATCATATAAACAACTGTATTAAGCCAGCAAGAAGAGAGTGACACTGGAGCTCAGGTTTAGGGAAACCACCTGGCACCAGGGCACCGTGGTACCATTTTCAGTTGCACTGAGTTGAATTCATTCGAGCTCAAATAATTTTTCTGTTGATGTCTGAGAAAATGACTCTGCTCCATCCTGCTCAGCGGTATTTTTGGTTATGTCTGATACTGGAGATCATCATAAACAACACTTGAGTTTTTCCCTTGGAACATCCCAGATTGAACGTGTGGGTGTAGTACTTGTCAAGAATGGTCCAGTTGACTAGTCTGCTTCCTCACTTTGAATCATAATATTTTCATCAAGCAGCTTGCACAGATTTAATTTTCTTTCAGCTCTCAGGTGCAGTGTATCTTTTCTCATTTGCTGTGTCAGGTGTTCTTGCTTCAGGTGGCATGGAGTAAATAGCAAAGACCTGGAGGGCCTTCCTGCACCAGGCAAAAGAACAAACACAGAAGGCTATGGTGTATCATGTAACAGGAAATAATACTTGCTAGGGCTTGCATGAAAAGTAATAGAGATTGAATTAGCGTTGAAAGGCCAACTTTGGTCCCTTGCCTATTAATGTGCATATATGTGAATTCTGTAGCAGCATCTGCATTTGGAAATCATCGAATCAAGCAGGACTCCCACCCTGATTGGATCCCCTGGGCCCTGCTGTCGCATAGATGACAGGGATTAGGCATCTCATTAGGCATCCCAAATGTTGCCTTGAAATCTATCATGTCACTCAGCTTCAAAGGGCACAGAATTCAAGTATCACCCAGCAGAAAACACCCTGCAGGCAAAGAGGTGTAATCAAACACTTCTCAGTTACAGTCTTATCCCCAAGCCACCTGGAAGTGAACAGGTTATAACACATGATGGCAGATGATGGAACATGAGGAACTAATTTCTTAAAGTGAATTGTTGCAAAACAGAGGTATTCAGTGAAGGAAGTTACAGGAGAACCTTTGGGGCTCTAAGATAAAATATGAACCCTGAAAACAATGCGCGCTTGCATAAAGATTTGTTTCAGCAAATCAAATGAAATGCTTCTGGCATGTTATGGGAAATGAAGAATGTAAGCTAAGTATATAGCAGGCATAATCAAACAATTTTGTGCCACAGAACTATAGGATAAAGAGTAAAACTCCTCTTTTTCATACTTAGCTATAAGACAGAAATGGCAGAGGCAGCACACTGGAGTAATTGCTTCTTTATTAACAGAGAATACTTTGTATTTCCACAAAATCTGTTCCAAGCTAGTGTAATTTCTTTTCCTTGCATTCATCAAACCATGGTCCATGCAAAGTTATGAAACTGAGACATCATGCACCTAATTTTGATTTCAGCTTAAGAAAGAGGTGATGTGTCTTGCAAGTAGAAAAGATTGACCTCCTTTAGTAAGTTCCTTCTTTGGAGAGAGACATATTATTTTGGTTTAAGAATGAGTTGCTTTATAGTAATTCTCTATAGATCTGCGGCAAAAATCCAGTGGCTTTGCAATTACTTTCTAGGCATAAAGTTAGTTGGATTGGTGGGATGTGTTCCACACATCACAGACATACTATTTTGAGTTCTATGTATTTTCCTTATGAGAAGAGTTTGACTAGAAGTGTTGAATTATCTGATATTTCTCTTCAATGTATTTGATTCACAGATCATGGTTCTGTGATAGTTTACACTAAATCTGTGAAATGTCAAGTTGACCAAGGCTCCGATGATGTCCAGAATAGAAACAGATACACAATTATATTTCTAGTGAATGAGACAGAACCAGTGATATAGAATCTATTGCTGTCATTAGCTGGTCTATATAGTCACCAAGAGAACAGACAACACCAGTGCAGTTTGAACTCCGTCTACACACTGTTAACCCATCAGAACTTTTGAATTAGTGGGAACTGATGAATACAGCTTCTTTCATTTTAGAATCATAGAGTCCAGAGCTGGAAGCGACCTGCAAGGATCATCGAGTCTAATTCCCTGCTCCTTGCAGGACTATTTAAAACTAAACCATATGACTAGAGTGTTGTCCAGATAGTCTCTGAACTCTGACAGAGTTGGTCCCTGGGAAGTATATTCCAGTGACTAACCATTCTCTCAGTGAAGAACCTCTTCCTAAAGTCTAATCTGAACTTTCCTTGATGCAGCTTGGTTCCATTTCCTCATATCCTGTCACTGGACATACTGGTGCCACAAGTTATTTAAATGAAGCTATTTTCTCCTTTAGAAACAAACAAATAAACAACAAAAAAATTATGGCCAAATGCATAAAGAAAGTAGAAAGCTTTGTTTGTTACTGAAGGTGAATTAATGAACTAAATAAGGACAACACACCTAGGTACTTGCATGTTATGTGAAATGCAGAACTGCTCCATGTCGTAAGCTAAACCTGATTTACATTACCTAAGGGATTACGCTTATTTTTCAGTCTTAGTCTCTTTGTGCCTCATCCTGGTGCACCCCTGCAGTTGTACAATTTGCCAAATCATCTGCATTGATCAACAGATTTCTTCACCTTGGCTCCTTTTTCCATGTTTTTCTTTTGAGCAGACTGGGGATCGAGCCATAGCAGAGGTAAAATGCTGAAGCCATCATGACCTATCGAACGTGGTATTAAGAAGAGAGATATTCCTCACATCTTCTTTTTAATATCTTAGTGCCATAATAGTAGCTTACAAACACTGCTTTCAGAACCAAACTATTTTCCCATCTCTATTTGAGACAGTATTGTTCAGTCTAGTCCTTCTGACGTCAGTGCGATTTTTAATTTTGCAACTTGTCAATACTACCTTCTTCCATCATCAACAGACCAATAAAACATCTTCCTTTGCCATTAAATGCATCATGGAATTTGTAATCAAAATAAACTGTGTGCAGAGCTGACATACAACTGAGTTGTTTGAGTAGTAGTAGCTGGGGCAAGCAATAATGCTGAATACGTTTCCTGTATTTGGTATTAGCCATGGTAACGGACACTACACTCGTAAATCTTAATCTAGGTAAAATTTGATGGTTGTACTCAGCATACTTTTATGGGCAAAACTGGATCACGTTTCCTATAGAGATCTAATTAATTGTTTTGTTACTGTTGTTTATTAGGAGAGGCATCAAGTTCAGAACCCTGATAGAAGTGAGTTTACTGCAGCTCCATGCCCCCAGGTCCAACCAGTAGCAAGGCTGGGCACGTATTCCCAGTAAGCACGCAGCAGCCTTTGGCAGGTTACTCATGTTCCTGCAGTGCTACGAGAGACGCCAGGTCAGGGTGTTATTGGGATCCCCTCTACTGATCTTGGGCTCCTCTGTGCATGGGGACCAGCTTCTTGCTACATCAAATCATAGAATCATAGGCTCATAGGCTCATAGGCTCATAGAATCATAGAATCATGGAATGGTTTGGGTTGGAAGGGACCTAAAAGGTCATCCAGTTCCAACTCATCTGCCATGGGCAAGGACATGTCTCACCAGACCAGGTTGCTGAAGGCCCCATCCAACCTGGCCTTCAGCACCTGCAGTGAGGGGGCAGCCACGAATTCCCTGCACAACCTATTCTAGGATCTCACCACCCTCATCATGAAGAATTTCTTCCTAATGTCTAATCTAAATCTTCTCCCTTCTAATTTAAAGCCACCCCCCTTCATCCTATCACTCCATGCCCTTGTAAATAGTCCCTCCCCAGCTTTCCTGGAGACCCCCTTCAGGTACTGGAAGGACAATCTAACATATTTGGCCTTTTACCAGTGTGACAGACAAAATTACTACATTACTTGCAGCAATATTAACTCATAGTCAAATTTAATACAAAAACCCTTGAAAAGTACCATTGAAATTGTGACACTTAAAAACAACTTACTAAGCACCTACCCCTTTTTCTTTTGTGTTACAGTTTGGGACCTATGTTTGCACTTTCCATACTACACCTTAGTGTGCAGAGAATAAGAACTCAATGTTGCTACAAATGAAAGCTAAACTAAAATAAATTTAGGCAGGAACAGTTGTATAGACAATTGCTTTCGTAGCTGAAATGAGCTAGAATCTGTTCAGGCTAAAACAAGTCCAGAGAAATCCCATCAGGTCAGTACAAATATGATGGACTTCTTCTAAAAAAACTTGATTTATCGAGTGTTGAGAATTTTTAGAATAAAAGAATTCAAAACATACTACTTTGAAAGTATTGATTATAAGGTATATTCACTTTATATAATCATAACTCTCTAGCAAAGTATTTACTTAGGAAGCTTGTTCAGAATAACTACGTGGGAGTCACAAAATACTGTTGCACCAAAGTAGAATCATAGAATCATAGAATCATAGAATAACCAGGTTGGAAGAGACCCACCGGATCATCGAGTCCAACCGTTCCTATCAAACACTAAACCATGCCCCTTAGCACCTCGTCCACCGGTGCCTTAAACACCTCCAGGGAAGGTGACTCAACCACCTCTCTGGGCAGCCTGTTTCAGTGCCCAATGACCCTTTCTGTGAAGAATTTTTTCCTAATGTCCAGCCTAAACCTCCCCTGGCAGAGCTTGAGGCCATTCCCTCTTAGAAGACATAGAGTACAAAATAATAGGGAATTATTTTCATTTTAGTGATGCTTGTGGAGGTGTTTTCTGCAGCTGGATTTAATCAGAAGTTCCTCTTGCTCTCTTGCCTGTGTAGAACAACATATCTGTTTACGAGATTTGTCCAGATGGATAGCTCGTGTAGCATTAAAAAATAATTGGTTTTTTCCCTGTTTATTTCAAAGTGGGAGAAGTGAATCAGCTGGAAAATTATTATTAGAGGTACACAGGTTAAAGACATGGGTGTTTGTTTTTCTTTTCCTTACTGAAATCACTAAACATAAGCTCCTATTCCATCTACATCAAAGTGGCTCTTCATATCTTCATGTTCATGCCTGATAAGGGGCTTGCAGAGACCTTACATAGGATTTCATCCCAGATTGCTGTGGGTCACGGCTCAGGGCCCTTCTCAGCAGCCCATCTCGGTGACACCCTTCAGCTCTGTCCCTACTCTGCATCGTGGGTCACATCCTGCTGGAATTATCGCGCAGCTCAGCCCTACTCCCCATTTTCCCTCACCTGTGGTCTGCTGATAAGAAGCTCGACTTGAGCCGGCAATGTGCGCTCGCAACCCAGAAGGCCAAACGTGTCCTGGGCTGCATCAAAAGCAGTGTGGCCAGCCAGGAGAGGGAGGTGATTCTGCCCCTCTATTCCTCTCCTGTGAGACCTCATCTGGAGTATTGTGTCCAGTTCTGGGATCTTCAAAATAAGAAGGATACGGAGCTGTTGGAACAGGTCCACAGAAGGGCTACAAGGATGATCAGAGGGCTGGAGCACCTCCCATACAAGGACAGGCTGAGAGAGTTGGGGCTGTTCAGCTTGGAGAAGAAAAGGCTCCGAGGAGACCTTAGAGTGATCTTTGAGTGCCTGAAGGGGGCTACATGAAAGCTGAGGAGGGACTGTTTACAAAGGCTTCTAGTGATAGGACTAGGGGCAATGGCTATAAACTGGAGAGGGGCAGATTTAGAGTAGACATCAGGAGGAATCTCTTCACTTTAAGGGTGGTGAGACACTGGAACATGTTGCCCAGGGAAGTTGTGGCTGCCCCATCCCTGGAGGTGTTCAAGGCCAGGTTGGATGGCGCCTTGGGCAGCCCAATCTAGTGGGAGGTGTCCCTGCCCATGGCAGGGGGTCAGAACTGGATGATCTTTAAGATCCCTTCCAACCCAAACTATTCTGTGATTCTGTGATTCTATGATTCTATGATTTAAAGCATTTTTGTTGCAGCACTGCCAAATATTTTCATGTCACTAACTTGTACAAAGAGGTTAATTTACTCTGCAAATGAGGAGTAATAGCAGCAGAAGCTTTAAGGAATATGCATCTGCAGCTCTAAGGACGTCTCCTCTTATTCCTACTCTATAGCTTGTTCCCACCAGAAAGCAAATGATAAATATATCAATGATTCAAATGAAAGTCACTATTAAATAAGGTATTTCTATTAAAAACCACATATTATCTACTATTTCGGAACAGTCATATAAGCTTTTTTGATAAGAACTTATGGTAAAAAATATATGATGCTAATACAGATAGCTGCTTTAAACTTATGCTAAAGGTCTTTTTTTAATTTTGTGTTTTACTCATGACTTTGATCCTGCAGTAAATTTTTGCTATTTTTCCTCTCTTTTTTTTTTTTTGTTGCTGAAATACTGAAGAAAAAGGATAAAAGGGGAAGGAAAGTCTAAGTCCGGTTGTTTTAAAAATTTTCGTAGGTGTACACATAAATAAGTGAGAATCTTGACTGACCAGAGAGACAAAACTGAAGTTAGACCAAACAGTCATTTGAAATATCCCCTGAAATAATATACATTTTAGATAATTGCTTTTGGTATATGTAGGTTAGTTCTGATTGTTACTTGACTTTAATCTTCTGAAAGTCAAGGAAGACAAATTTACACATCCAGAGGTGATTCAGCCCATTTTAGCATAGGAAAAAATCACACTTTTCTATCCCCTTACGTATATCCCTTCAGCATCTTTTTTTTTAAATCAAATTACTAGTAGTCTCTTATACTGAAGTACTTTTCGAAGACTGCATTTTTGTTAGGAGATTCAATTTCTTTTCATGTTTGACCCACAGAAAATTCAGATATTCTCTCATTCAAGTTCCTGAATTTTTTACTCCAGTTGATTTCTGATTGATTCCTTGATTCTGCCCAGTGTAAGTCAAGATGCTATTACTACTTAGTCAATGTAATTAAGTATTTTGTAGTCAGGTCTTCTTTAATATTCTCAGTACTTAGCAAAGCCCAAACCAGAAATACTTCATAATGGAGGCAATGATCACTGGTAACCACTGTGTTAACTCTCAAAACAATGTTCTTCTGAACCTTGTAGATGTTAATATTATTTATTTTTTCACGAGGGTGAGACACTTGTGGTGAAATACAAAAGTTTAAACCCATGCTAGTCTCCTTTTGTCTCATGTTATAGTTAAAGCAAAGAAATAGGCTCTTGCTACAAAGCTCTGTTCCGGTATTTTGAGTGTTTACTTTAAGGTAAGATGAATCACATTTTCAGTATGAGTATCTTTTGAAGAGAGAAATCAAACACTAAGGGAAATTAATTTCATTCCTGAAGATTACTTTCATAGCTTTTGTTTCTCTAAAACCATCCCAAACTGTATGTTCAGAATCTACCCAGAGATCTCAGAGACTCAACTGCACATGATTTTCATCTAGATAAATTGCTTTTTGTTTGGAATGATTTGTTTGTTTTTATTCTGTCACAAAATAATGCTCAAGGCTAATTAATCTTCATTTTCTTCCTTCTCCCCTCTGCCCACAATGTGCACACATCGGGTACTATGTTCCACTCACACTTGCTGCTCTGTGTGTTGTTGCAAACTCTGTCCTTGGACAGGTACGGTTGGAGTTGATGATTTCAAAGGTCTTTTCCAACCTAATAGTTCTATGATTCTATGATGCTATCTATATACTGTATTTGGAAGCCTCCAGCATTTAAATGTTTGGTGTCTCTGTTTATAAATGCAAGCTGAGTTAAAAAATTCGGAGATAAAATTTGGGCCTATTCTGCAAAAAGAAAACAAATATAAGTATTGGTGAGAAAATATAAAATAAATGACATAAAACAATAAAAAAGGAAGAAAATGATATATTTGTAAGCGGTTGTGTTGAATAAGTGAATCTCTATTTTACACATGTTTTCAAACTACACTTGAGGATATAAAGAAACTGATGATGCTGGGAGATTCAGGAAGCTCCTGTGGTCAATAACACGCTTGGATAAATAATGTAGAAGTGTGGGAAAAGACAGAAAGAAGCCCAATTCTTGCTACTGTTGACAACAAGGAAGGGAAGAAGGAAACGCAGATCTTTGGAGAGGGATTACTAGATTCCACTTTTTTTCAGTTTTCTGTCTTTTCTCACGTCTTTTGCTTTTAGAAAGAAAAAAAAACAAAACAAACATCTCAGACTGATCAATATTGTACCAGTAATAAATTCAGATTTACAGGTAGGTAAATGGCAGCTTTTCTTGTTACACCAGTCAGCTTTAGGGTTGGAATTTCTTCTGCAGAGGTGTCTGGTAAATAAAAAGGTGCCCAAATCCACCGGCTGAATTTTGTTAAGTGAAACATCAGGAAATTCCAGCTTAGATTCTGGGACTATCTCATATGTTCTGGCAGAGCCTGAAGAGGAGAGAGGCAGTAGTGTTTCTGCAAGCTCCAATGCGACCATGAGTGGCTGGCAGTCATTCCATGGTCAGACTTCCCTCCTGGGATGGAGACCAAGCTGCATTGCCTCCAGCACGGCACTGGGGAAAGGAGGGAAGGATCCCTTTCCTAACTTCAGTCGGTCCCCAGTTCTGGAAGATACTATGGTTTGCAGGGAAAAATATTTCCTATGACAGTCAGCAGAGACTGCACCAACATTGCTAAGCTGATAGTGACAGGACTCTAGTAGTGGTGAGTGATTGACCGTACTATTCAATTTTCAACCCATTCCCCATGCCAGTTAGCACCCTTCAGGCAACATCTCTGCGTGCATCCAGGCATCCCAGTTGACTGCATCAAGGAAAGGTGCCTGTTTTGGAGCAGGAAGAGCATGAGAGCTTGGCTGCAGGAGGGTATAAGGTATGCTATGCTTTCCAGGACCAGTCTATGAACCTCTTTGTTTAGCCGGGTAGGTGTCACCAGGAGGCTGTCATCACCACCCTGTGGCTACTTAGAGTTTACCTGCATGGGACAAAGTGTAGATTTCTGTAGTAAAGACCTGTGCTGCCTCACCAGCATCGATACCAATGTCACTACTTAAAGATGTAGGTGTGCTTTAGATTTCAAGAAATACATTCAACTCTGTTATTGAATGCATTTTCCCAAGGAAATGCTCAGAAAAACTAGTGGTGTTGGCTACTGCTCAGGAAAGATAAGTGCCTAGGTCTTCACTGAAGCATTAAATTCATTAAAATGTGATTTTCGGGATTTTCTCCTGTCCTAGTTGTGTTTCCTCATTCCTGCAGACCTGTGTCTTCTGGGCATTTGTTCACATCAGAATAGTTCTGCCAGGTGTGGAAGTGGGTACGTGACAATTGCAGCAACATGCAAACACTTTCCAGCAGTCTTTGCTCAAGAACAGAGCCTCAAGCAGATATTAATAACTGAATCACGCTGCTAAACAAATTGTGAGCACCTGAGTCATGCTTCATTTTAATGCTCTTAAGAAAGAATTATCTTCAAGAAAACTGACATGGATTACTGAGTCGAAATAATTTTTCAGCAACACAAATTAGGTTAAATACTTTTTTTCCTGAAATGCCTAGTGGTAGCATGTGGGATATATTGGCAAATTCTGCCTAATTCCACAACCGGAGTATGGTAGTAAAAATTGCAGTGAAGATTTTTCTCTAGAAAACTCTCCAGAGAAATCAACTAAATATGTTTATTTGATTGCCATGGGGCAAAATACTATAGGATCATGAAAATCCTATTGCACTTTCCATATTATTCTTTCTTTAACAGAACAAATGGCGGTTTTACCTTTCCTTGTCATCCTTTTTCTACCAATAACAAACATTGTTTATCATTAATTGATGAGATGGAGTCTCCTATGAGTTGCTTAAGAGCAGAACACATTCTTGTCCGTGTTTGCCATTCGCTGTGCTAATGATTCAGTAGTTAACATGAGACCTGGCTGGTTTTGGCACTATCTTTTTCATTAAAAGCAAAAATACAGACTTATTTGTACAGCTGCACCAAACTGTGGAATGTCTCTTGTGGAAGGATTTATCTCACTGTTATAGAAGTCTTTCTATGGTCAAGGGAGAAACAGAGGAAGCCGTCTACGAGTTGGTTTAGACCATCCTAAAGAAGCTATTTCAGGTAGTTACACAATCTTGAGGGTAATGGGACCTACACTACTCTCAAACTGGATCCCTGACTTTACACAGATAGAAGTAGTTTCAGTGAATCCTATCCTTAATATGCTGTGGGTTATATGCTAATGAATATGCTAACGAAGAGCTGTCATGATTTTTTCCAGTTCTCTAAACACAGTTTGTCTGTGTGTACAAAGACCTTCCTTCATGTTCTTCCTCCATCAGGCTCTACAAGTGCAGTGCAGGGATCTCCTCCTTCTAATCCCTTTGCCTATAAGTTATGTCCTCTCCAAGGTCAACTGTGGATCCAACAATCTTATTAATATTTTTAAGAAAGATTTAGGGCAGACAGCACAAGCCAAGGTATATAAGCAATTACCATAGTTGTCCAACTCCTCTTGCTTTCCATCTGTCTTTGGGTGCATAGATTGTGTTTAAGTTTTCCCTATTAGCTGTTACCGATGAAATCATGGGAATTGGTTTGAGTGTAATGCTCTGATGGATGTGTTCATTTCAGTCTGGAAGTTATAAGGTAGGTTTTGTCAAAGCTGTCTGCTTTCATTTTCTTTTAGTTAGAGCCGTGTTTCTATCTTTGTCTGTGCGTGTGATTATTCATCTATGTTATGATCCTTTCATAGTAAGATGAAATGGAATATATCACATAATATTCCATAGACATTATCTGAATGAGCCTGAAGTCCAAATGAGTAGTTGAAAGGGAAGCAGATTTAATCTCACAAAACAGAGACTGGTGATAAGTAAAGTGAGGAAAAATGTAAGAGTTAATGAATAAAGAGGAAAGAAGTAAGCTTTTGATGCAGACCAGGATAGATTTGGCTTTCTGGATTGTGAGCACATGCTGTCAGCTCATGTCTAGTTTTTCATCCACCAGTACCCACAATTCTTTCTTGGCAGGGTTACTCTCAATCCCTTTATCTCCCAGCTAGTATTAATACCAGAAGTTGCCCTGGTATTAATACCAGAAGTTGACCCAGGTGCAGGTAAGAGTCTGTGAGACAGAAATATCTAATTATTTTATTTTATTCTTTCATCATAGTTACCCATCTCTATGCCCGTGTTTACATGCACTGCATTGCTCTATGGACGAAGTAGGTTCATAGGTAAGGAACATGGATGTGTCACATCTATGGCAACACCATAAGTTTAACAGGTAGGTCTATTGATTTCTGTGCACTCAGCTGAGCATTAGGTACTCATTTATAGACTGTGTTTTAAGAAAAAATATTAGAATCTTAGAATCTTAGAATCACAGAGTAGTTTGGGTCAGAAGGGACCTTAAAGATCATCCAGTTCCAAGCCCCCTGCCATGGACAGGGACACCTCCCACTTGATCAGGCTACTCAAGGCTCCATCCAACCTGGCCTTGAACACCTCCGGGGATGGGACAGACACAACTTCCCTGGGCAACCTGGGCCAGTGCCTCACCATTCTTGCCATGAAGAAATTCCTCTTTATGTCTAGTCTAAATCTGCCCCTTCCAATTTAAATCCATTGCCGCTAGTCCTATCGGTACCAGCCTTTGCAAACAGTCCCTCCCCAGCTTTCTTGGAGGCCTATGGAGGGACAGCAATATTAAAAATATTTTTTAAAAAATAAATTTTAAATATTAAAAATATTTCTTCCCATAAAATATGAAATGTGCTTTACGGGCAGTATATAGTTGGTCGGATTTCAAGTATTAATTCTAGTCATATTAAAAAAAAAATCTGTAAAACCAGAAATCAAAACTTGCCAAGTTCAGGAGAAAAAGTAACTTCAAATGTTTTCAGTCCTCCTGGCACTCAACAACCTCTGAATTTAATGTGGCTTAAAAAATGTTTCAAATAAGCCCTTTCCCTTTATTTGTCAGCTTTGTGCAGGAACCTGATTTTGAAATAGATGAAGTAATAGGTGGTGTAGAAGTTTGGAAGAGCTAAAACATAGTCTGGGAAATTCTGAGCACATTTGACTAGTACATTTTCTGAAGGAAAGAGTAACTTTCTTCATGGAGGAAAGAAAACCACAGAGTTTCCAAGAATTTTATGTTTAAGAAGTAATGAAAAATTCTCTCTTAACAATTTAATTGCCTTGTATGATTACTTTCAACTCATATTCAGTGACTAGTTCATATGTTCATATTAAAAGGAATTTCTCAAGTGTGTAGCAATTTATTTCATTATCTGCCCAACTATGATTTTTATTAAAATTATGTTTGAGCAATTATTGTACTACTAAAACTTAGAGGAGTTTTTGCACTTTTCCACCTTTGAAATTCCTAGTAACACAGAATGGAATTTAGACTAGATTCTCACTCACTTTACAAAAAATTATCAACCTTTCATGTCAATTCAACTTTTCTTAATTTTAACCCCACAGTAGCATGTGAATATATTATTCAGCCTGGAGAAGACAAGGCTCCAAGGAGAACTTAGAGCAACCTTCCAGTACCTGAAGGGGCTACAAGAAAGCTGGAGAGGGGCTGTTTACAAAGGTGTGTAGTGATAGGAAGAGGGGCAATGGATATAAACTGAAAGGAGCAGATTTAGACTAGACATAGGGAAGAATTTCTTCATGACGAGGGTGGTGAGGCACTGGCACAGGTTGCCCAGGGAAGTTGTGGCTGCCCCATCCCTGGAGGTGTTGAAGGCCAGGTTGGATGGGGCCTTGAGCAGCCTGGTCTAGTGGGAGGTATCCCTGCCCATGGCAGGGAGTTGGAACTAAATGATCTTTAAGGACTCTTCCAACCCCAAGCATTCTATGATTATATGATTCTATGATTGTTGAATTTCCATCAAAGCAGAAAACAAGTCCTTTCTTTGCAAGACTCAGGAACAAACAATACACAATACCCGTTTTCAGGAGAAATAAACCATTAAATTAATTATTAGAAGTTGTATTTGGATGCATTGGCATGAATGTTCTTTGAATTAAAAGGTTTCTTCCTCAACTTAACATTTTTCCAGAACATAAAGGAAGATACAACTGCTTCTTGCAAGACTTTGGCAAAAGAAAGAGATTTTTCAGATTAAAAGTAGAGGGAAATCAAACTTTTCAATTATTTAACTCTCCTTTCACTGTGTGTTGTCATCTAACAATACTTGGACATTAAAGAAATTATTTACTTTACTATTCTTCCATATAGTATTTGATAGGAATGGTTACACTCATTGATCCTGTGGGTCTTTTCCAACCTAATGATTCTGTGATTCTGTGAATACAATGATAATACCTCTCTCTATCCTGTTCCTTTTTTAATTGCTTCACAAGTGTTGTGTTCTCAGGTAGAATGGGGGGAGGATATATGACAGAGATGTTAGAGGAATGAACCAATGGACTTTCTTACACAGTATCTTGGTTCTAATAGAACGAAATTTGGATCCTGCAAAGACAAATTCCCACAGTGTAGCTCCTTTGATAATACCAGTGTCTGAAAGGATATTCACATGTCACCCAATGCAGTTCTAACCCATCATTTTCCCGTGCAGGTCCAAATACCAATGACCACTTCAGGAAACATTAAAATATGAAAAAAATATTCAAAATATATAAAAATCTCACATCCTATTCCCTGTGGCCTTTTGATAGTTTTGATACTAATTGAACTTAATCTAGTTGTTATTCTTTTATGTTGTAGGCATCCGTTTGCTAAACAGTACAGATAAAAGAAGCTCTGTTATTAGAAAGATGCATTTTCACTCTAACGAACTTTTCTTTGAGTTGGAAGGGACCTTAAAGTTCATCTAGTTCCAACCCCCCCGCCAAGGGCAGGGACACCTCCCACTAGATCAGGCTGCCCAAGGCCCCATCCAACCTGGCCCTGAACAACTCCAGGGATGGGGCAGCCACAGCTTCCCTGGGCAACCTGTGCCACTGCCTCACCACTCTCATGGTGAATAAATTCCCCCTTATGTCTAGTCTAAATCTGACCCTCTCCAGTTTATAACCATCCCCCCTTGTCCAATCACTACAACCCCTTGTAAACAGTCCCTCCCCTGCTTTCTTGCAGGCCCCTTTCAGATACTGGAAGGCCACAGGTCTTGAAGGTCTTGAAGCCTTTTCTTCTCCAGGCTGAACAAGCCTGACTCTCTCAGCCTGTCCTCATATGGATGCTCCAGCTCTCTGACCATCTTTGTAGCCTCCTCTGGACCCATTCCAACAGCTCCATATCCTTCTTATGTTGAGGATTCCAGAACTGGACACAATACTCCAGATGAGGTCTCACAAGAGAGGAATAGAGGGGCAGAATCACCTCCCCTGCCCTGCTGACCACAGTTCTTTTGATACAGCCCAGGATACTTTTGGCCTTCTGGGCTACGAGCACATGTTGCTGGCTCATGTCAAGCACCATGATGTGGCGTGATTGTGTATGTGTTGATGCTCTGGATTTTGGTATCCAGCACAGCCGTGTATTTTAGTTTCCATCTCATCTTTGAAAGGCATTGGGTAACTCTCCCTTAGCTTGTACTACGTAGCTACTGAGAGGGTACGTGGTACGCTGGATGAAGCGTCTTCTATTTCAAGAAGCTCATGTACAATTTGGAGATTTTAAGGGGTTTATGGCGAGGTGTTCACAGGACAGAAGACATACACTGACAAGATATATGCACCTTGAATATTCATGATTTATGGACAAATCAGTCATTATGAATTACACAGCTCCCTATCACTTTGTTCCTCAAACTCCATGGCAAACCAGAGCACTGTCTACTTTTTGCATTCACCTAAACAACTCATGGCTCTGGGAACACTTTACTGGGTCTTTAGCATGTGAAGCTTTCACATAAGGGATCTTGGACAGAAAAGACTGATCAAGTCTTACAAAACTATAGTGAAGCAACATCCTGATGAGCCTGCCTCGTGCTTCCTTAATTACTTAGAGGCCATTAGATAATCATTTCCAACCAGGTCATGTGGGTCCAATTCCTTGAGAACATTGTGAGCGTGAAAAAATAATTTAATTTAACATCTGGAACCTAACTCCTGTCCTTGCTTATGACTGTACATACACACTTGGCTCTTACGCCATCCTCAGCAGTGCCAGCTGGAGAAACTGCTTTCACCAGTCTCTCCCTCTGCTCTACAGCAGAGCTAATGTTTTTCTAACATGCTTCAGTCAAATCACTTGAATTTGATTAAACAATTAAAGTCATACAGGTTTAGTAGGCTACCTAGTCTTGGCTGAGGTAATGTGAACCCATTCTACTATCTCAGCTAGATGTTCTGGGAGGACAGTAACCTCCGGACAGACAGCTGGTGGTGAGCTGGAGGAAGTTACAGCTGGAAAGTGATGTATTCACAAGGTCTTTTCATCTTCTTGCTTTGGTCTGAGCCTGCATTCTTGAGATCACAGGTAGTTCACTGTTAACTATAAGAATCGTATACTCAAAGCCATTTTTACATAAATTAAATAGATTATGAATTTAATATTTTCATCAAAATAATATTTATTAAAATTATGTCTTTGGTTTAGTCAAGAAACCTTGGAATTATGTTCTAAGGCAGTTTAACTTGTTAACAGATCTGAAAAGCTCAGCATTGCCACAAATGCACAATAACAGTACCTACATGTAGTGAGCACCTTTAAAGAAGTGGTTTGGTACCCTTGGCAAGTTTGTAGATGACACTAAGCTGGGAACCCAAGTGACAGGTGATAGGACAAGGGGGAATGGCCTCAAGCTCCACCAGGGCAGGTTCAGGTTGGACATTAGGAAAAAATTTTTCACTGTATGTGTCATTGGGCACTGGAACAGGCTGCCCAGGGAGGTGGTTGAGTCACCATCCCTAGAGGTATTTAAAAGACCTTATTTAAAGGGATATTTGAGGTGCATAAGGACACAGTTTAGTGGCAGATAGGTATGGTTGGACTCGATGATCTCAGAGGTCTTTTCCAACCTTGTGGTTCTATGATTCTATGAACAATTCACTAGATGATTGTTTGTTTGTTTGTTTGTTTGTTTGTTTTCAAGAGTTTAAACAAAATCAATATTTCCTTCTGTTAGACCTACAACAAACATACAATTCTTTTGTCTACCCTGCTTATGTCTGGCAATTGTCATGTGGTCTGTGGATTCATGTCAACGAGGTGCATCTCTAAAACCATCTAATAGCTAATATTATTACAAAGCTGATAAATTATACCCTTAATTGCCTGCAGTAGCATCTAAAGATTTCTCTTTTTATAACTTTGAACAAAGACGTCTTTCTGCCAAGTGAAAACTTTGTGGGTGCAGGATTGCTTGGAGCAGGCAGGGTTCTAAGATAGCTATCAGCATTTCTGAGCTGGTGAATGGCTCTGTAGAAGATATTACCTCCTTGTGATTTTCATATCATCTGAAAGGCAAGAAACCACCTGACTCAGAAGTATGGAGTATTTAAAAATATATATTTTTCTCAGTCGTGGAGTCACCAGAAATGTTGAACCAAATCATGGTGCCTTCCACTGTCTCTTGTGTTTCTCTACTACCTTCATCTCTCTTTGGTTAAGGACTGTCTCTGAAGGTTGGGCCAGTGTATGAGGCATGTACGATGCAGACCACATAAAAAACTGAGTGGCCATCACATGCATATGAATAACTCCCCAAAGTCTCTAATGCTTCCAATGGCCACAGGTATTTGTTTTTACAGGGGGAGAATTAAAATACTGTACATTTTCTAACAGAAATTCTTCAAAGCAAAGAAAAAATTGATTGCACAAATGATGTCAATCTACAGCTAAAGATGACAATTAATGAAGGTAAAAAGGTTTGGTATTCATGGTCTACTGAAAGCTATTTAATGATCATTGTAGACCACTATACAAATAGTGATCATATCCCCATCAAAAAAAGAATGAAAGATACAAAGATCATAGAATCATAGAACAGTCTGGCCTGGAAGGGACCTTAAAGATCATCTAGTTCCAATCCCCCTGCCATGGGCAGGGACACCTCCCACTAGGTCAGGCTGCCCAGGGCCCTGTAAAACCTGTCCTTGAACATCTCCAGGGGCAAGGATCTCAAAGAATTCCAAGATTATTAACAAACGAGTCCCCTTCAAAAAATGGATCCCTACCAGCACGGTCACACGGAGCTAACGACTGTGCCAATTGCTATTGAAGTGCATTGTCGATATTTAAGATGATTGTTCTAGTCTCTATACCTGACTAAATAAATATATTGCATCTATCATAAACCATGTTTTATTCAGAAGACTTTCTGCTTAAGAAGCACAAATGTAAGATAGTAGATACTGTGTGAGATTCCAGCATGAACTGAACACCAAGATTGCCAGTATGTGATTGCCTTTATTTTCCAATTATAGTAATTTCACATAACAGCAGCATGACAGGCAATTTCCTAGAGTACTTCCCTGTTCCCCCTGTTCATGGCCGAAATAATCAGAGAACTAGGGCTTCTTAAGGAAGTACCTTGAGTTTCAGGTAGTTATAGCATCTTGGCTGAATATCTTAGTTGGAGCTTCAATGTTGGAACAGGTCCAGAGGAGGACTACAAGGATGACTGAGGGGCAGGAGCTCTCTGAGGAGACCTTAAAGCAACCTTCTAGTACCTGAAGGGGAGTACAAGAAAGGGGGACTATTTACAAAGACTTGTAGTGATAGGAGTGGGGTCAATGGCTTTAAATTTGAAGGGGCAGATTTAGACTAGGCATAAGGAGGAATTTCTTCACTGTGTGGGTGGTGAGACACTGGCACAGGTTGCCCAGGGAAGTTGTGGCTGCCCCATCCCTGGAGGTGTCGAAGGCCAGGTTGGATGGACCTTGGGCAGCCTGGTCTAGTGGGACATGTCCCTGCCCATGGCAGGGGGGTTGGAACTGGATGATATTTAAGGTTCTTCCAATCCAAACTATTTTATGTTTCTGTGATTCTATGATTCTATGCCAAATTACCAAAACTGTAAGCATTTTCCAGTCCACACCAAAAGATAATCCAGAAAAGTTCTGAGACTTTCTAAATGACAAAGCTCCTTATTTCTTCCTAATACTGAGTCCAAAACATTGTGATCAAGTTCACATGACATTAACATATAACAAGTTAATAATATGGCTTACGGCAAGTCAAATGCTTAAGCACACGGGAAAACATTTTCTACAGACATATTTTCTATCCTGCAAACCAAGAAAGCACAGCAAATGACCATGAACTTAAGTACCAACCCAGAAATCTGAAAGGCTTTTGATACCCTTTATAACAGAGTAAGAATTACAGAGGTTCAGGTCCTTGGCCATTAAAGTCTATATATGGGAAGAAAGAGGGGGGCAATATTTTACCTACCATTGTCTTTCAGAGGAAAAGTGGGATCATGCCCACATTTCTGTTTCTTTGATGGTTTGGTGTGTTGGGACAGTGGCATGGTCTGAATCTAGTTGGGGCCAGGATGGTAAAGAGGAATCAGTGAATTCACTTTGCCTCATAACCACAGGGCTTCCTGCTTCATTCATTGCTCAGAGCTGTGCCTAAATTCAGAGTGTGGCCCCAATAAACTGCCACTTGTGAAATAAGGAGTTATCTGTGGGGTGCTAAAATTTAAAAAATTTGTATTCTAGTTTAATTCCTGCAAATCTCAAAATTATTTGGCATCTTTTTCAGTGATGGATGACATAACACCACTGGACTGCAATTGCTTTATGACCATGAACAAAGCTATGAAGTCAGAACATTGCTGAGAGGAAATGACACTGAAGTTATGAAACTTGTTTATACACTAGATACAAGTGTGGAAGTGATTTCAGCTTTGTTGTTGTTGTTAATACTCAAGGGGAAGACACAGACATCAAAAAAATTCTGAATTCCTCTTTAATTAAAATCATCCACTGAGGTTATCTCTACATGCCATCTCTAAGTTTCCAATGGATCCTGGACAAAACACTCAGATAAGTAGAAATATTACTAACATAATCATTAGCAGCAGCTCTATATCATAAATCTAGGATGAAGACATCTCACTAAAGAATGGAATACGTGGATATACAGGCAAAATTGTCGAATTCCAATCTATACCTCTTTCAGGTGCAATTTCAATACTCTCAAAATACTGTCTCTCAGAGATAAATTCTAAGTATTTCATTTTCACAAAGCGTTCTTTGTTTTCTCAGAGTCTTTAATAGCACACCCACTTTTCTTCCCATGTGGTGAGCATTCTACTTGCCTACTTCCCCCAACCACTTATTTGCTATCATCTAGATGTTATCAAGCAAGGATTGATCCATATAATGTTGTAAAGGGCTTGTGTCTTTTTCTGTTCACTTAGTGTTCCTCAAGTCCCAGAAGCTTCCTAGAATCATAGAATCATAGAATAACCAGGTTGGAAGATACTCACCGGATCATCAAGTCCAACCATTTCTATCGACCACTAAACCATGTCCCTCAGCACGTCGTCCACCCGTGCCTTAAACACCTCCAGGGAAGGTGACCCAACCACCTCCCTGGGCAGCCTGTTCCAGTGCCCAGTGACCCATTCTGTGAAAATTTTTTTCCTAATGTCCAGCCTAAACCTCCCCTGGTGGAGCTTGAGGCCATTCCCTCTTGTCCTGTCCCCTGTCACTTGGGAGAAGAGGCCATCACCCTCCTCTCCACAACCTCCTTTCAGGTAGTTGTAGAGAGCAATGAGGTCTCCCCTCAGCCTCCTCTTCTCCAGGCTAAACAACCCCAGCTCTCTCAGCCGCTCCTCATAAGGCCTGTTCTCCAGCCCCTTCACCAGCTTCGTTGCTCTTCTCTGGACTCGCTCCAGAGCCTCAACATCCTTCTTGTGGTGAGGGGCCCAGAACTGAACACAGGATTCGAGGAGCAGTCTCACCAGTGCCGAGTACAGAGGGAGAAGAACCTCCCTGGACCTGCTGGTCACGCCGTTTCTGATCCAAGCCAAGATGCCATTGGCCTTCTTGGCCACCTGGGCCACTGCTGGCTCATGTTCAGTCACTGTCAACCAACACGCCCAGGTCCCTCTCCTCCAGGCAGCTTTCTAGACAGACTTCTCCTAGTCTGTAGCACTGCTCAGGGTTGTTGTGCCCCAAGTGCAGGACCCGGCATTTGGCCTTGTTACACCTCATGCCACTGGACTCAGCCCAGCGGTCCAGCCTGTTCAGATCCCTTTGCAGAGCCTCCCTACCCTCCAGCAGATCGACAGTGCCACCCAGCTTAGTGTCATCCGCAAACTTGCTAAGGGTGCACTCGATGCCTTCATCCAGGTCATTGATAAAGACATTGAACAGGGCTGGACCCAGCACTGAGCACTGGGGAACCCCACTTGTCACTGGCCTCCAGCTGGATTTCACACCATTTCCCACCACTATTGCTGTATGAATTTTTCTCACAATATCATTCAAATGGAATAAAATCAGGAACTTCATCCATATCTGGATATTTCCAAGACCTTCATGCCCCATTCTACTTCTTTGACATGGGCAGGTCAGAGTAGGGAGAGTTTAGAATCAGTACAAGTGAAGAGGAGCTAGGAAAGAAGAAATCTGCAAATCTTTCTATAAATTTAGGAGGTTAAATCACAGTGTGTATATATTTAGTTAATTCAAGCTTCCTTTGCCCTAATTTGTAGTTGTTTATACAGTTAATGACAATTGTTTGTATGACTGTTAAGTATCCTTCCACTTCTTCTTTCCACAAGTCAAAACTGCCAAACAGAACTGGCATGACATTTCTGGATGGAATTTCAACCACCTAAATCCAAGAAATGGCAAAATTCCTGGCTTGAATTTTGGCAAATCTGCCAAAAAGCCTCGCACTTCGGCTTGACCACACGGGATAATATGAATGACACTGTCAGAGGACAAACAGTTCTTTGCTGGAGGTGTATTAGCTTGGATATTGGCAGGATTTCTGTGAAATGCTTTGCTGGGCTGCAGAGGACTTCCTGGGAAAGCACCCACTCTTGTCCCGTAGTGTGGTGATTAAGGCACTCACCAGTGATATGGGATGTATGAGTCTGAGTGCTGATGAGCTGGGGGAAGAAATGAGCAGTTTCCCTGAATCTCTTCTGGCTGCTTCGCTGCTGTAGAAGGTGACAAGAGTCTGGACATTAGGAAAAAATTCTTCACAGAAAGGGTCATTGGGCACTGGAACAGGCTGCCCAGGGAGGTGGTTGAGTCACCTTCCCTGGAGGTGTATAAGGCACGGGTGGACGAGGAGCTAACGGGAATGGTTTAGTGTTTGATAGGAATTGCTGGACTCGATGATCCGGTGGGTCTCTTCCAACCTGGTTATTCTATGATTCTATGATTCTATGAGTCACCACTGTGATCTGTCCATTCTCCGATCCAGCTGGAGGGCAAGAGCAACTTCGGGGCATTTGGGGCACAGAGGGGAGCATCCTCCCAGGGTGATGGAAAATCAGCAACTTGTTGGGGCTAACTGTGGGGCCAAAGTACCAGCCTGCTCAGTCTTGTAAAGAATTAAGTGTTTCCAGGCACCCCTGAAGCAGAACTCATGAACCAGTAGAACTATAGGTAAGGCAAAATTGGCATGTGAGGTAATCTCTTCAGTTCAGTTCACCCCATTTAAATCAAAGCTATGTCTTTGCTGACAAATCCTCACCATGTCCACTGACAATGTACTTTTCAAGCACTTTAAACATCTGATTAAAGCCATGACACAGTTCCTGTTTGCATCCTGTAATGCCTAAACCCAGGACTGAGTAACCATATGAGAACCTAAAAGCTGATGATATCTTTGGAGTCAGCACAAAGCGGCAAGATCTCTCTCGGATTCACATGCAAGGAAAAAGCACAGACTCTCTCACACGTCTCAGAGCTGTGCCGGCTGCCTCGGTTGTGAATTTTCCCCATTCACATTGCCAAATGCATTCACGAGGCAAGACCCAACTCTGCCACCAGCACTCATCAGCCACTCCATAAATGTCAGCCTAAGTACGCAGGCAACAGACATTGGAAAGAGAAGCCTTCTACAGCTGTGAAGGAGCTCTAAAATCCCTATCAGCAGCCGTGCAAAAGTCAGTGAGAAATAATAGCTTCCTTAACATTAAAAAAGGGCTGGCTAAAATGTAAATGTTTGCCAGCTGGTTGTGCTGCATCTCACTGCTCTCAGCGCTCCACCCTAGAAGCCCTGGACTCAGCTAACAGTGTTTTTACAAAACATTTAGCTGAAAGCAAAGAGAATAAGTGCTGTAGGGTGCTGCTGCTGTGTGCAGAGATACAAACATAGTATTTAAAATGGCCCTGCTAGATGCAAACATAGTTTGAATTTCTTTGTGGACATGCAGATCATAGAATCATAGAATCATAGAATAACCAGGTTGGAAGAGACCCACCGGATCATCGAGTCCAACCATTCCTATCAAACACTAAACCATGCCCCTCGAGTGCAGTTTGGGATGCTGTCCCATGACCAGCTAAGACGCTGTTCTGCTTTGCTGCCGCTCAAATGAGAGGCCCCAGCATTCCAGCCACATGTATTCCAGCCTCCCTGTCTCCCTGTTCCCAAATGTGCTGTCCCACTCCTCCTTCCAGCTAGCTCAGGTGTTCTTCTCACCCCTTAAGAAGCCGGGTATTGCTAAGAAGTTGCTAACCAAAGCAGGAAGGTATATGGTTTAGTGTTTGGTAGGAACGGTTGGACTCGGTGATCCGGTGGGTCTCTTCCAACCTGGTTATTCTGTGATTCTCTGATTGGAGAGACTGGGGTTATTTTTCTGGGTTGCTTTTCTATAGCTTTATCACTCTGAATCAGTTCACCAAGAGAGTGTACTTGATACCAGAAGGGCACAGGGAAACAGGCCAGGAGCAGAAGAGCTCCTTTACAACAGCAGTGAGCTATTGTCAGAGCCGACCTCATCCTACTGCAGCCTTAGACATAAACATCTGTGCCACTTAACTCAGCAGTTCAGGGACTTGGGCTCTGACCTGGGTCATGCAAGCAGTGTGACCCTATTTCAACCAGCCAGTTCAACTCCAGTTTCCTTTGGAAGGAGGCCATCCCTTTCCCCAGGCCACCTCACAGACTGCAGAGCTCAGCTGCTGCGGTGCTGGGGTTGTTTTTTTGAAGTTTCCAACCTATTTTCTCTCACTGGAGAAGTGGTTTCTTTTCCTTCTTTTTCTCATCTTCAAAAAGTAGTAGATTATTTTTAGCTCGCATTTCTCCTTTTGAACTTGTGTTTGGGTACTAAGTCAACACAGGAGAACTCTGCTTCAAAACATTGGAGTCTCAGAAATGACAGGCGAGAAAGAGGGAACTGAGTGGCAGTGGTTCTGTGACCCCTGCACAAAGTGCAATGCACGACGTTCAAAAAAGGGCATAGGAACTGAAACAGGATTTATGGCAAATTGGGTAACTTGGAATCAACAGCTCAAATTCTTGTCATCTTCCATATGACTTTGAAGATACGTACTAAAAAGTCCCTCTAAAAACTCTTGCACCTCCAAGGTGCCTTTAGTTCTAAGGGCAATTTCTGCCTTTTCTTCTCAGCTGTGAAAATGCCCTTGGCTGACAGGCTATGCAGACCTGGATGTGTGATCTGGAGTGCTCTACTGAGACCTTTTCATTGGACTATGAGGGGTGCCAGGGGCAAGTTTGGGAGAATGAGGGGATGCAGCCGTAAATCTGTGATTACACGGGACAGGTAGCAGAACGTGGGACGGTTTGATAACCACACTGGGATCCAAGAGAAGAGATAAATCAGTCATTTGCATAATCGCCTATGTCATCGAAACTATCGGGGCAAGATGGGCTAAAGGAAGGGGTTCATCCCTGATGTAGAGTCATAGAATCATAGAATCATAGAATTATAGAATCATAGAATCATAGAATGGTTTGAGTTGGATGGGACCTTAAAGATCATCCATTTCCAACACCACTGCCATGGGCAGGATCACCTCCCACTACATCAGGCTGCCCAAGGCCCCATCCAACCTGGCCTTGAACACCTCCAGGGACAGGGCAGCCACAGCTTCCCTGGGCAACCTGTGCCAGTGTCTCACCACCCTCATTGTGAAGAATTTCTTCCTAATGTCTAGTCTAAATCTTCCCCTCTACAACTTCAAGCCACTCCTTTTCATCCTAACACTCAATGCCTTTGCAAAAAATCCCTCCCCAGCTTTCTTGAAGGCCCCCTTCAGGTATTGGAAGACCTGCTGAGGTACTGCACAGGTGCCACACTGAGAAAACTGAGGGGTGTTTCCTGGAAGTCTTTTGTCATGAGCTACAAGGAACTACAGATTGTTGTCCCTCACAAAGAGCCAGTTCCCTTCAGCACTTCTAAAAAATGAGGTGATTTTTATGCAGGTGACCAATTATAGAAGAAGACACTTGTAAGTTTACAATACTGCTCCAGTTTAGGAATGAAGAAAAAAAAATGCTGCCCAATAACATGATTGCGAAATCAGGGGCTTTTGGGCAAGGTAAACTGTCGTGTGTTAGCTTGCTTCTAAAACTAGATTTGTTTTCTGTGTTTCTGTGGGAAATCAGAGGATGTTATAAACTGAGTCATGCAGTTATTGACTTTAGCAAGCACTGAACTGATATAAATAGAGAAAAACCGGCAAGCCTGGGACAGAAGAAGAGATTGAGAGGTCTTCTACAAAGGCTGATAGGAGCCCTTGTCTTCTACAAGGAGGCAAAGATGAAGACAAAGATCATTCCTTTCCTCGGGCTACTGTATGCTGCATGTTCTTGTGCTTTCCCAGTGGTACCAGAAAACGAAAAAGAAGATACAGATTTTGCTAAGGTAAGGACCACAGAAAGAACTTAAGAAATAATTTATTGAGAAAATGAACGTATCAGTAATGTAGCATATTCTATTTCTCTGCTTATATTCTGAGTTGTTACTTTTTCTTCTCCATCAGAAATATCTAGAAAACTTTTATGATTTTAAAGAAGAGAAAAGTTCTCTCTTTAAATCAAAGAACCTCAATCAAATGACTGAAAAAATCCGAGAAATGCAGTCATTCTTTGGGCTAGAGGTGACTGGCAAGCTGAATCGTAAGACGCTGGACATGATGAAGCAGCCCAGATGTGGAATACCAGATGTGCGTTCATATAGCACCTTCCCACAGAGCCCTAGGTGGAAGAAAGAAGATGTGACATATCGGTAACATACGTTAAAGCATATTTCTCTGTACACCACTGGGAAGCTTTGTGAATGTTAGGCAGAAGTAATATCAATGGGTTCATTAGTATTTGTTCCTATATTTATCCATATAAAAGCCCCATTCAAGATGAAAGGGCTACAAATGTGAGGAATATTCACATCCTTTGTTTTAGGCTCATATACAGCGATAAAAGCAACAAAACAAGAGTTTACATTAGTTAGTTAGCAGCCTGCTAAATAATATATTCAGTGGATAAAAGAGGTACAACTGAGAGTACATACTTGAGGATTTCTGAGAGACATGAAAGAAAATTGTGATCTGTCTCTCCGTTATGTAAGCAAACAATTTGAAAATGAGCAACTCGAGACTTATAAATAGTAATAATATTTGACCTTGATACTATGTGCCCCAGCCACATGTGATCTGATTGCTTTTAATTTCTTTCTCTTTATTTCACAGGATTTTGAACTACACTCCAGACATGCTACAAGCTGATGTAGAGGAAGCGATTGCAAAAGCCTTCCAGCTCTGGAGCAGTGTCACCCCCTTGAGATTCACCCGGCTCTACAGCGGACAAGCAGATATAATGATCTCCTTTGCATCTGGATGTAAGGGGACTCCCTTGCTTGAGATTGATAAGTATTTGTCACTTTTTCTAATAGAGATGATGAAAAGCATCACTTTTTTTCTCCTTTATTTTTTTTTTTTAGTTCATGGTGACTTCTATTCCTTTGATGGTCCAGGAGGAACTCTAGCTCATGCCTACCCCCCTGGCAATGGCATAGGAGGAGATGCTCACTTTGACGAAGATGAAAACTGGACAAAATTTACTACTTACAGTGGTAGGTATCTTTAAATCTTGGGTCGCTTGCTTTTTATTAGACAGTGATGTCTTGAAGACACCATGAAGTCATGGATCCCATAGCAGTAGTTCTAGTATTTACCAAGATGTAAAATGTCAGTGCAATTTAGTAAAATTACTCTGCATATTTTGACCAGGACTCAAGTCATGACAATGCCCTGAAGTTGATACACAAGCTGCAGTTGCAGGTCCAGTGAAGGAAATGAGATTAGTATGAAACAGCAATATTGGGTAATCATGACATTGTAGGGCAGGGATTTTTCACCCTCAGGTAATGACCTTAAAAGTTGTAATACTGAGCTGTCACTATTTTTTTTTTTCTGATTTAAAATTAAGGAAATCTTTAACTTCTGCAAAAGAAAAAAAATCTTGAGTTTATTAGTAAATATTATATAATTAAATCTACTAGTGAGATGTTCTGATTTCCAACAATGTCCAGGATGATGTTACTTGTTACTGGTCTTTGTGAAGTAGTTACCAAGTGAATTTCATGTCATTTATGATTCCCAAAATCTCATCAGGTGCCTAAAATATTCCTCCCAGTTTTCAGGCATTACTGAGATTAAAGAAACATTAGTTCTTTTTTCACAGGAAAATCTCTGCAACACCTGCAAAACCTGTCCCCAGACTGTTTTCCCCACGAGACATAAATACTTATAATTCAAAACCTGTTTCTCTTTCAGGATGCCAGAGAACATCTTACTTGGGACATAGTTAGATTTTGCCCTTTAATAAGACCATAAACAATATATCATGCCTGAAAGGATAGCATATATATCCCCATCATGCAAGAAAAATTATTTAGTGTTTGTTCTTTGTGCTTGATTTTTTTTTTTAGGATACAACTTATTTCTTGTTGCTGCTCATGAGCTGGGCCACTCCCTAGGTCTCGGTCATTCCAATGTCTTTGGTGCTTTGATGTATCCCATCTATATGGCACAGGATACAAGGAACTACAGGCTTCCTCAGGATGATATTGATGGCATTCAGGCCCTCTATGGTAAGCAAGAAGCATCATTTCCTCCTCACCAGGGGAGGTTCACATTGGACATTAGGAAAAATTTCTTTACGGAAAGGGTCCTCAGGCACTAAAACAGCTGCCCAAGGAGGTGTTTGAGTCCCCATCCCTGGAGGTATTTAAAAGACAGGTAGATGGAGTACTTAGGGATATGATTTAGTAGTGGATAGCTACAGCTGTGCTTGATGATCTCAGAGGTCTTTTCCAACCTAGTGATTCTATAATTTTTTTTGTGGATGATGGATAAGTATTTATCATGAATTTTACCCAACAGCTAAAATACACTAAACCTCCTAAATCAGGTAGCATATTATGGTTCAGTTTCCTGATATTATTTTTGGGCAAAATTCTTGGTTTCTTTGTTGCTAAGAGACCATATCTGCAAAATGAAATCTGTGGGCTTTATCCATGCCAGTAAGTCGGAAGGTCCAAGAGCCTTTCTTCAAAGATACTAGAGGAACAGCCCATGTCTGTACTAGTAAACTCTCCTACCTTCCACAAAAGGGTGGTCACATGTACAACTGCCCTATGGAAATGGTGTTTCCTCTACATTAACTCCTAAGCACAAACAGTTTAAGAGTCCAATGGCTTATCAAAGCAAAACAATGCCAGAGATCATTTTAACATTCAGCAGCTCAGAGAGCCAAGTTAAATAACCCAGGAATTTTCTATGGCATTAATTTACTGGTTGAGTTTTAACCTTAAGAAACCTATGCATTTAGCTCCATATGGAGCTCTGCAACATGAAGTGTTCTAATTCGCCTTCCAATTCCACTTATCTCTTCCTCAAAGGATCCCCCAGGGAATCTCCTGCACTTCCAACAAAAGCTCATTCCCCACAAGAGCCAACTGAAATGACACCTGCAGAAGCACCAACTGAAATGTCACCGCGGGAAGAACCAACAGAAATGACACCCTCCGAAACCCCTACAAGACCAAAGGACTGTGACCCTGATTTGACTTTTGATGCTATAACCACTCTCCGTGGGGAAACACTCTTCTTCAAAGGCAGGTAAGTGCTTTCATGTCCAGAAACACCGTTCTGTGAGGCTGATAAAGGCAAAGCATAAAGTTCAGTTCAAGGAATTTATCTTCCCTTGGTCACAAAGGAAGATATTTCTTTCTGAAAGAAGTAAGGCAATTTTGTAAAATTTTACTAGCCCAGAAGGGCTGAGTGAGTAACACAGTTTACTGACAGGTGAGTAAAATTCCGTCACCCAGCATCACCCACGCCTATTAAAATTGTGCAAAGCTGAATAATCTCAGCATCATTCCCCAGCCTGCAGCTGCTTTGCATGCAGCACCATCCTAGTCACATCACCCCTCATGTGAGATGAGAGAGTTGGGGTTGTTCAGCGCGGAGAAGGCTCCAAGGACACCTTAGAGCAACCTTCCAGTACCTGAAGGGGGCCTACAAGAAAGCCAAGGAGGGACTGTTTGCAAAGGCTGGTACTGATAGGACTAGGGGCAATGGCTTTAAATTGGAAGCGGCAGATTTAGACTAGACAAGAGAACTTTCTTCATGACGAGAGTGGTGAGGCGCTGGCACAGGTTGCCCAGGGAAGTTGTGGCTGCCCCATCCCTGGAGATGTTCAAGGCCAGGTTGGATGGGGCCTTGAGCAGCCTGATCTAATGGGAGGTGTCCCTGCCCATGGCAGGAGGGTTGGAACTGGATGATTTTTAAGGTCTTTTCCAACCCAAACCATTCTATGATTCTATGTAGATAATGTCAGTGGTGACTTTTGGTGGCATTCCAACCTAGGAGTCTGCACTGGACACTGCCTAGTACTGTCTGCAGAGAGCCCTTGCTTTTACATGTGTCCACTTCTTAGGCACGTTCTTACACTGGACACTGTAGCAGGCTGTTGGCTGGGCAGGTCTGCCCTGGTGAGGAAGAACAGCATGCCAGGCCCAGAGTTTCACCCATGTCTTGGGTTGTTAATTGTGTTTTGATTGAATGAGTTTCCTTTAATGATGGGGTTCCCCTTTGATTCCTCTTCTGAAACACTGTAGCTTAAAAAAATCACAATTTTCAGGGAAGGGAAGGGAGGAACAGTCCCTTTTCTCAAGAATATTTAACGATCATTTGTAACCAAATTGAAATTAAGAACGCAGCTGTGCCTACCTGCACAGGACACGATGAAGAAAAATCTTCAATTGTCAGCACTATCACAGTCATCACAAGCTGTCTTGGGCAAGCTGTTAGGGTGCTAGTGGAGAGACCTACAGGGCCACCAGCTCTAGGTGCCCCTGCCTGAGCTGAGGATTTGGACAAAGATTACCTCTAGACTTCACTTCCGACCTCAGCTCTTCTGTGGTCTCAGAGCAGTCTGTAGTAAAGGGCAAATATCCATGAGAGCAGGGTAAAGCGAAGCCCTTCGTCCCAAGGAGGATGATATCTTTCCCTCATATGGATAATCGACACCCAGACAGTAGTATTTAAAGTATATTTCTGTGCTACTGATCTCCTGGTGAAATACGAACAATGAAACCCTGCTGTCTTCATTTCTATCAGCTATGTCTGGCGCAAAAGCCCGTATTTCTCAGAAATTGAGCACGACACCATCTCCTCATTCTGGCCGTCACTGGAAGCTGGGTTTGATGCTGCTTATGAGATTGACAAGAAGGATCGAGTGTTATTTTTTAAAGGTATTTCTCTTAAATTTCCATCAGTCCGTTTTACAAATTAATAAAGTTGTAACAGTAGTAGTGTTAATGTCATGTAATAATTAAGGAAGTAATACTAAAACTGATAAAATATTTTCTTAATATTTAAACTCATTTTCGTTGTGAATATGCTGTTATTGTTACTAATGCTGCTTCACAATAACCTTGTAAAATATACAGCTCTTCTTTTGACAGTAAGAACTGTTCACAGATGAGACAAAATTGATCGCCTCAGTGATCTCAAGGTGAAGAAATTCTTCCTTCTGTCTAGTCTAAAACTGGAGAGGGGCAGATTTAGACTAGACATAAGGAGGAATTTCTTCACAACAAGAGTGGTGAGGCACTGGAACAGGTTGCCCAGAGAAGTTGTGGCTGCCCCATCCCTGGAAGTGTTCAAGGCCAGGTTGGATGGGCCTTGGGCAGCCTGATCTAGTGGGAGGTGTCCCTGCCCTTGGCAGGGGGGTTGGAACTAGATGAACTTTAAGGTCCCTTCCAACCCAAATTATTCTATGATTCTATGATTAAGTTATTTAAACACATTTTTAGATGTGCCAAATACATCTAGAAAATAGGTTGAGTTTTAAATATCAAGCTAATACTCTAACATCTATAAGTGGAAAATCCAACAAACCTGAAATTTGAACTTGTGTGTATCCTAAGTGTTATGTTCTCAGCTAGCTATCTGTTCTGTTTGGTGCCATTTGCTTCACAGAAAGCTCTAGGTCTTTGATGAAAAGGAGCTCAGCCTCCTCAAGAACCTCTACTAACTTTTCTTGGTTTCCCTTCAGGCAACCAGTACTGGGCTGTCAGTGGCTACAGTATAGAGTCAGGCTTCCCCAAGCCTATTCAGAACCTGGGCTTTCCCACCAGTGTCAGGAAAATTGATGCAGCTGTTCACGATCCAAAGACCAAGACAACCTATTTCTTTGTAGGCAATGTGTACTGGAGGTAAGTCTCATTCCTCTTTTGCAGAGCAGGTAACCACAGTAGCTTTTAAGATGTCAAGTTCTATTAGAATTTGTACAGTAAGTTTGTGGCCTCTTGTTGCCAGCCTTCTCACCCAGTATAAAGCTGAATTTCAGAGGCAATTACTCATGGGGTTTTTTATAGAACAAAGTTTGTAACACCTGAGATAAAGACAACTTCTTTTACTATTACCAGTCTGTGATTAACAGACACAAGTGAATCAGCTGTGTTTACCTGTTAGGAAGCAGTATTACATGAAATTAGTATAAAAGTCTAATATGAGTAGACTCTATCATCATGTCATGTATTCACTCAATAAGCATTATGGGGAAGAAGTGGCCTCTGAAAATTATAAATGACAAATCTATTGAGAAAGCTATGAAAGGAGATTAAATTATTTCCTTTTTAAGAAACAGTTCAGCTAACAGTAACGTTAACCCTAATAATTAAGCTGTAATATTATCTTGAAAGAGTATTGTTCCACCAGAATTTTACATTACACTCATAGAGTCACTTCATAGATTGGATGCTGTAAAACTAAAATAGCTCATTTGAATAATGATTTACATTTATTACTCAGTATAAGCCCAATCCAGCCTTCTTGTCAGTCTCAGGGAATGGAAGTAAATTCTTTAGTTTTATGTTGTGAAAACAGCCTTGCATAGACCACTAAAGGTGTGAATATTCACATAGCTAGGATTTATACAGTTCTATGAGATCACAGATACTCACGGTTACTGGATTTTCAGCCAAGAGTAGGCTTATTTAGTAAAAATTTCACCTGGTTTTAATATTGAACATCACAGGCTTATTTCTTGTTTTCATGCAATTTCTTTATTTAGTTTCAATGAAAATACCCAGTCAATGGAAAGAGGATATCCAAGAAAAATAGCAGCTGACTTCCACGGAATTGGCCACACAGTTGATGCTGCCCTTCAGAAAAATGGTAAATAAATTAAAATTTAATTAAAAACAAAACAAAAGACACCAACCAAAGCAAAAAAGTATATGTTTCAAATAAATAAATATATATATATATGAAATGTTAGTTCTAATTTTTTTAAATCAGCCAAGAAAATAACAGGTTTATATCAATATATATACAGAAACAAAATAATGATTTGACAATATTTTCTCTTTCCAATTCTAGGACTTTTCTATTTTTTCCATGGATCAAAGCAGTATGAAGTTGACATCAAAAACAAGAAACTAATCCGTGTAATGAAGAGCAACAGCTGGTTTAATTGCTAGAAATATTAAGCGATTGTGCTGAGCTTTATTTGTATCAGAAATGGTTTTTTCATGTTCCTTGGTTACAAACAATGTCATTCAGCTTTTACCCTGCATCTGAGTCTGAAATGATGGCTTTTGATAATTCTAATTTAAAACCTTAAAAGTGTGAAACTTAATGTACAGTTTTAATTTATTTTGTTTTCCAACTATTTATTAATGGAGTTGTTTTTGAGAAATAAAGTATTTTGCTTGAGTACAGCATTTGCGTGTTCTGGTTCACTCTGCTGCAGACAAAGCATCTGATATAACCACGCACAAGCCTGAACGGTGACAGGATCGAATCATTATTTTTAGCAGGGCTCAGGGCCCCTAGGGGGAAAGTTAAAGAGAAGCAAAAGTGGGTGGGCAGTTTTGACAGGCAATAAGAAATTACCTGAGGGACAGAGGAGGAAAATGAAGACACTCAAGAACAATGCAGGAGATGCAGAAGAATTAGAAGATTCTATGCAACAGAATGGGAAGGGATGTGGAGAGACTGGTGGCTGTGGCCTCACCTGCCATGACCCCACAGCATGAGGACAGAAGGTCAGGGCAGGGATGGGTGCCTACTCATAGGTGGAGAACATGGCAATGGGCTGAGAGGACCCATGCTCCAGTGCCGCAGTGGCTGGTTTTGGTGGGCAGTCATCGGTACAGCAGGACATGAGCCACCAGAGAGAAGGGTAGGTGTCTGATTTTGGAGATGGAGGCAGCACACAGGCCAAGAAGGCCAATGGCATCTTGGCTTGGATCAGAAACGGTGTGACCAGCAGGTCCAGGGAGGTTCTTCTCCCTCTGTACTCGCCACTGGTGAGACCGCTCCTCGAATCCTGTGTTCAGTTCTGGGCCCCTCACCACAAGAAGGATGTTGAGGCTCTGGAGCGAGTCCAGAGAAGAGCAACAAAGCTGGTGAAGGGGCTGGAGAACAGGCCTTATGAGGAGCGGCTGAGAGAGCTGGGGGTGTTTAGCCTGGAGAAGAGGAGGCTGAGGGGAGACCTCATTGCTCTCTACAACTACCTGAAAGGAGGTTGTGGAGAGGAGGGAGCTGGGCTCTTCTCCCAAGTGACAGGGGACAGGACAAGAGGGAATGGCCTCAAGCTCCGCCAGGGGAGGTTTAGGCTGGACATTAGGAAAAAATTTTTCACAGAAAGGGTCATTGGGCACTGGAACAGGGTGGAAAGTGATGTAGATATAGAATAGGTCATAGAATTCTGTAGGTCATAGAATCCCAGAAAGACAGTGGATTACCTCTGCTGAGCTGCGACCATGTGCCATGGTAATGGAGTCAAGGCTGGTAGTCCACTAGCAATGCTGGACAAGAAACCACTGACAAGAATCAATTCCCAGGGCAAACAGGCTGAAGTGATAAGAAAAAAATACCAGGATTTTCATATAGCTACCATAGACTAATCCTCCAGAAGAAAAGTGGTGAGGCACAGACAAAAATACACACGCTTCCTCCACCCACCTTGTTTAGGTCTCCCTAACAGAGCAAAATCTCAGTGACTAAAGCACCTCTTGGGCTGTAAGAAAGCTTGACTGAAGTCCATCTTCTCCTTGAAGGGATTTGACCCCATCTCTCACAGCACTGCTCTGATAGTGTGATTGTATTATGAGGTTGATGAGTCCTTGTTATTTTAATTCCTCTAGCATAATTGGCAAAGGCAGCAAGAAGGGGTGCAAATAGCTGAGGACAGTCTTCCAGTTACCACAGGTCAAGTCCCATCAGGGAGGTGTTAGATTTGCTCCCAGTCTTCTGCACAGGGCAGGTCACTCAAACATTTGGTCAAAACACTTAGAAACATCTATCACTTCACCCATCTGCTTCTCATACGTGCCTTGCATCATGCTAGATAGGCACTGAACACCACTAAAGCAAGGCCTAAAACTAGCCTAGGTGAGAAATTAAGCCATGAATCCCAGCAGGGTTTAAAAATCATGTAAGGACTGAACAACTCAACGTTGCCACAAAGGCAGTGGTGAAGTCATGGACTGACAAGTGGATGAGCTCACCTGGCGGTTATCCAGGCAGGACAGAGATACAGGAAAACTGGTGTTGCCCCAACATCTCCCAGTATCTTTCCCAATAGCTTGTGCTGTGCACACAGCTGGTCTAGAAAAAACTTCAGTACCATACCCATAGATGCCTCCAGGCTTAGGCAGGGCACTGGTGAACACTACATGTAGATAGAGGGTAGCGTTAATTCTCTTTGATTTTAAAAGTGCCTACATGTTTTGGTAATCTAACAGGATACATGCTTGTATGCGAAGGCTACCTTCAGAAATCAGGCCTTTAGGCCCTGGTTGTTGGCTGAGACTTGAGAGTGGTTAAGGAGGAACCAAAAAGACTATTTCAGCAACAGTGTTTTTGCCCCATCCCTGGAGGCGTTCGAGGCCAGGTTGGATGGGGCCTTGAGCAGCCTGATTTACTGGGAGATATCCCTGCCCACGGCAGGGGGATTGGAACTTGATGATCTTTAAGGTCCCTTCCAACCCAAACTATTCTATGATTCTATGAACAGTGAAGCAGATGATGATGTTTATGATGATTCACCTTGGCCATTGCATTAACTTATTTCTTACATAAGGCTGGTACTGTTCTTTAGTTATGACCTCAAGGAAGCAGTTAAATTAAAATACTCCTTCCATCCCCAGGTATTAATTATCTTAAACTACTAGTTTCTGAAAAATTAATGATATCTATTGGTCTGTGAAGAAGAATCTAGAGTGTCCTGTATTTTGCTCTAACGGGAACCATAAGTGGAAGACAATGTGGCATGGATTTCACCTGGTCAAGGAGGCTAGTGAGATGTATTAGCATCAGATACAGATTTTTCAGCTGTATTTCTCCTTTGCTAACGTCTTAAATTTTAACAATAAAAGAATATTACTTCCCGTTTGGGAAAAGCAATTAAGTTCCTGGCAAATGGTAAGATAACACGTAATTCAGATGGGTTTGGAAATAGTTGTTTTGGCCCTGCCTGTCCAGACTTAGCGGGCAAGAGAAGTTTTCTTGTAACCATGATTTTGTTATAACTCATAAATGATTTCTGGAATTAGAGGCCTCTTGGATACCAGCAGGGAAAATTTGTCTACAAACATAATTTCAAGCATTCATCCTGCATGAATATGAACTTTCCCTGGAGTCTGAGACCAGGCATGCAAAAAGAAGCACACAAAAAACTCCAATTGCGTCTGAAATTCTTGACTGCACAACTGTTGTCCCGGACACAATCTCTTGCACATGAAAACTCAGGCAAAGATGTCTTAACGATTTCACTGGTAGTTTAATATGGCCCTTATGGAGTGCTAGTTGTGTGAGCTTCTAACTGTACATACTAACATTATTCCTAGACATTTAGGAAGAAATTCTTCATGCTGAGGGTGGTGAGGCAATGGCACAGGTTGCCCAGGGTGGGTTGTGGGTGCCCCATCCCTGGAAGTGTTCAAAGCCAGGTTGGATGGAGCCTGATCTAGCAGGACGCGTCCCTACCCATGGCAGTGGGGTTGGAACTGGATGGGCTTTCAGGTCCCTTCCACTCCAAACCATTCTATGATTCTGTTTCTATGATTCTAACACAAAAATGTGAGGAGCACAAGAAGGTAAAAGATTCTGGGGAGTGTGTGCTCTCCTGGCACTTCAGTCATATGCTGAGGCACTTCTAAACACTACAGCAAAGCAACAGGCTCCAGACCTGAATGTCTGACAGTTCAGTCACAAATACTCTCTCTGAACCTGGAAGACGGTTTTAGCCCCACTAGCAGCAGCCGTCACGTGGCTTTTTGGGAAGGAGAACAAGTGTGTTACACAGAAGTCTTTGGAGATGTGACAAGGATCTTCTGGATTTCCTCTTCCTGGCCTGATTTTTGAGAGAGTTGCTAGGGCAACAGAGGAAATTTGGAGGTATATCTCTAAGGCTGCTCTCTGTGCCTGGGATTTAAGATCTTCCTGAACAGGTTTTGCATGAAAAGCAAGACTCCACTCACAGGTACAAAGATCACTGCCACAGGCAAGGAGAAAATGAAGAATGAAGCTGCCGGGAGGATCTGAGAACTCAGCACTGGAGACCAGGGGTGACCTGTGAGCAAGCTGACTGGGACAAGAGGGACACTGTCAGTGAATCAGCATTACTATGCTGAGACAGCTGACTGTTATATAAAAGCCAGAAGTAGGTCACACACTCATGTTCATCAGCAATATGATATTTTTGAGGCTAGGTTTGTGCAGCCAGGTCTGAGGGTTTGCAGCAGAGCCAGGAAGGATGTGCCGAAGGTGCTGAGTTAAGCACCATCCATCAGCAGCACTGGCTGAACCTGGAGTTTTGCAGCACAGAAGCTTCCTGGATATGGACCTACTCTCCAAGGTTTTGGCCAGGGGTCCTACCCTGCTGCCTGGGTCCAACCTGGCCAGGACACTGAGAGTGCATTAGGCAACAGAGTGGGGCAGTTTCAAGCTCCATGTGATTAAGCCCTTGCCCCCTGGAAGAACAAACCAACTTAATTATGACTCATTGAGGCTCTATGAAATTTTTTTTTTCACTTTTCTTTTCTCTATACCACAATATGTATTAGGTTTTGAATATATAAACTGGGTATTTGCAATAAACTTGCCAAAAAAGAGGAGCAAATTTTAACACTTCTTGCCAGCATTCCATATGTTTCTCTGCTAGAGAAAGCAGTGGCTGGGGCTACAGGAATGCATCCAAGGCAGAAGATTGACATTGGAAGGGGGAAAGATAAGAGCAAACTTAAGAGACTGTCTAGGCTCTTTTAAAGGTTGAAATAAAGAAAACACAGCAATTTTCACACTCCTTTAAGTCAAACCAAGAGGTTGTCATTATATATTGGTCTACTTTTGGATGAAGTCACCTCAAACGACAGCATCAAAGACCTCTATATTTAAGATATTTTCTTCATAAAGAATGTTCTTGGTGACTGAAAAACGCCTGAGGAGGTGATTGATCTCTTGAGGGCAATGCTGAATAGCACCAAGGAAAGTGAGAAGGAGATTCATGGCTATAGACTGGAGAGGGGCAGACTTAGACTAGACATAAGGAGGAATTTCTTCACCATGAGAGTGGTGAGGCACTGGCATAGGTTGCCCAGGGAAGTCGTGGATTCCCCATCCCTGGAGGTGTTCAAAGCCAGGTTGGATGGGGCCTTGGGCAGCCTGATCTAGTGGGAGGTGTCCCTGCCCATGGCAGGGGGGTTGGAACTGGATGATCTTTAAGGTCCCTTCCAACCCAAATTATTCTATGATTCTATGGTTCTATGATTCTACAACTGACAGAATGGCAAAAGGTTGTATTTAAGAAGGCTGTTAATCAGAGAACTATAAATTTCACCAATAGCTTCCTAGATGGTTTTGACGGCTTCCAATGGCCCTTTCATTAGAAAGATAAGTGAGGGAAATTTCTTGAGTCCTACAGGCTGGAATGTTAGTTCTTTCCTCTAGACTCATAGAGTTACTACACACATAGAGACACTGTGTGGGAAGAGAAAAATGTTGCAAATCTGCGATGGGGCTCTAAGCAGCAGAAGCTATTTCTGCAGAGAGGTATTGTGGGTGTGTAAGCTGCACAGGAGAACTCTGAACCCAGTTTTTAGATTCATCTCACCCACTCAATTAGGGGCACCTAATATAACTATGTGAGCACAATCATGATCAAAAGCTCCCTCAGGGGATCTCTTCCCCTTGACTCAACTGCCTGAGTTCTGAGGGATTCCCTGAGTGTGCCCATCTCATTCCAGGACCAGAAAGGAGACGTCTGTCCTAATGCGAGTACCTCACTTAGGTGTCTGCTCTCAGGGGTGGAATTCACCCTGAGCAGACAACCCTTGCAGAACCCCACCAGCCTTTGCCAGGACCCGTCCCTGTTTCAGCTGCTTAGTTCTAACAGTGCCCTGATTTCTGCTGCAGGTGGCATTTTATTAAGCTCCAAAAGTACATGTTCCTGTATGGACAACCACAAAAAACACCCTGTAAATTTTTATTCTACTTGTAGGCTACAGTCCTGCAACATTCTGTGAATGTTTTTCCCTTCAGGTACTTCAACAACCCATTTGAAATCAATGAGAGCTCTTTGAATGGAAAAAATCGAAGAGATATGCTTTGAGGGGTTTTTGAGAGTAACTAAAAGGTTAATGAGCTTATTAAAAAGAACTACATGTCTATTACCTCCTCATCAATCATATTTCCATATTGCAAGGGTGGAGCCGGATGAAAGACAGCACTAGTACTTTTTATGATAGAATCATTGTTTTGCATGTGTTCTGTAACAAACCAGAAATTGTAAGAATTGGTGATTCGGGGATTAGAAAGCTTTATAAAGCAAATCTACAACATAAAGGTGAAGCAAGCGCATGGCAGACTATAAAGAAGACTTCTCTAACAGCAAGTGAAAATGAGAATGGCGAACCTGCCATTTCTCCTGTTATTATGTGCAGTACTTTCTCGTGCTCTTCCTGCAGGTATGAGGCAGAAGAAAGAAGAAGACATGCAGCTTATCCAGGTAAGGAACGCAAACCTCTGGGGAGGAGAACTTTAGCAACTGTTGAGCATTCATTGCGGTCTCTGGATCTAGAACACAGGAGCCGAGGAGCTGGTTCTGCAAATTCCAGTGGAATGAATAACACGGTTGTGTATTTCTCAAAATAGAGGGGGGGTTGCATTCTGTACCACTATGACAAAGGCTTCTTTAGCCATGACTCATCCTTGTTTTATTTTTTTTGTAGGGAAGAATTAAAACTAAGGATGCATTCACTTTTGTGATGCTTCTACAGATAATTAAACATCTGAGTCAGTCTATGTTTGATTTGTAGTCAGATGGAAATGTGGCTGTGTATGCGATTTCTGGTATCATGAGACATAACTCTTTATAAAATAAGGATATTATTTTGTCTGGATTATTATTCTCAAAAAATGTAGGAAAATGAGATAATACTGCTGACATTCTGTATTCAGTCACGTATTTCAAACAGTTCGTGCACTGCCTTATCTAAAGGACTCTGGGCAACCCTAGAGCACAGGGTAAGTGGAAGGTATATTACCAGAAAATAATCAATTTTTTAGACAAATGTTAATTCTAAAACTATTCTGAGTAAAATGTAAAACAACTACAGTGATCATATAATAAAAACTTCTGTAATTAAGAGAAAAATATTCATACAGGCTTTAACAAACTCCATTAATGGCACTCCCAAGGAACAGAAAGTAAAGTAATAAGGGTAAATGTCTGAGGTGCTATTAGTACATTTTTTTTATGAGTTTCAAAAGTAAGTATAATTGACTGTCCTAAAATGCCTCTTCTTTTTCATTAGAAGTATCTGGAAAATTACTACGGCTTTAAGAAAGATGGGGAATCTTTCATTTGGAAAATTAATAGTTCAATGACCAAGAAAATAAAAGAAATGCAGGAATTCTTTGGTCTGGAGGTGACAGGGAAACTGGATTCTGGCACTTTGCACCTAGTACAGAAACGTCGCTGTGGGTTCCCTGATGTTGCTGGATTCTCCACCTTTGCAGGAGAGCCAAAATGGGCAAAACAAGTTCTGACATACAGGTAATTATAGTGGAATCTTAGTGTAAAGACAGTGTGCTACACAGCATCAGTTGTAAGAACATGACTCCTCTGCCTTTTATTTTAAAGGATATTAAACTATACACCAGACCTACATCCAGCAGATGTCGATGCAGCAATCAAGAAAGCCTTAAATGTTTGGAGCAGTGTGACCCCACTTAAATTCACCAAGAAGAACAGAGGTGATGCAGACATAATGATCTCCTTCGCAGCCAGAGGTAAAACTCTATGTAGCCACTATGAATTACTGCCAACTCACTGCCAGAAATGTGAAGATGATTTCTTCTCTTGGGTTCCATGTGCAAAGTTCAGTAAAAGGTTGAACAAGCAGATAGAAAAACACAGTTCCTACTCAAGATGCTATGGCTAGAGTTCTTGGCTATCTTCATGGAGGGTTTAGAGGCAGATGAGGAGGAAGAGGGAGAAAATAAATGCAATGAATAACAAAATGTAATGAAATAAATGTCATTCACTGATTCTGTGATCCATATACAATGCCCAATGTATGCACAAACAAGAGGATTAGGGCTTGTGGGATATACCCAAGCTCAGAGTGTTATGGAGTGGGTAGCGCTAATTGCACTCCTGGGATTAGTCATGTGCTTTGTGTGAGCTAAATAAGTTCTTGACAGGCTCAAGGCTTATATTTTAGGCATTGCCCTCAGGGCAGACTTACCACAGCCTTCCCTCTTTCATTAACAGTCATGCACACACACACTCTTCTTGTCGGTTCCTTTGTTTCCACCCAAACATCCCCACTCAAAGCTGAGTGTGCAGGCAGCACATGTAACCACTATGTCCTTAAATCCCTTCCTTGAGACAACACTCAAGAGTTTACAGTCTTTCCAGGATCTTACTTCTGCCATCAACACTTGAATTACCAGCCAGGTTCAGGTAACCACCTGGTGGCTGCTGACCCAGAGTTTATGAAAATTTTATCTTATGAGCAAAAAGAAAACATTTTTACACCTAAACCACGTCCTCCTCTTCTTTTGCTGCAGCAGTATTCAAATGTGCACCTATTTCTGGAGGAAACCAAGATTTAACTCCTGATGCATCAGTTCAAATTTTCCTAAGTTTTTTCCTGTGAAAAATAGAGCTGTCAGCAAATCTCTGTGGAAGGGGAACCTAAAAGTTCACAAAATTAATACAACAGAGACCTATGTGCATGGCTGAGATCTGTTAATTCCATAACACCCAGTTAGCTGTGTACGGGACTTGTTTTCCTCAGGTCACAATGATTTCATCCCCTTTGATGGCCCAGGAGGGTCCATTGCTCATGCCTATGCACCCGGCAAGGACTTTGGTGGAGATGCTCACTTCGATGAGGATGAAACCTGGACTAAGAGCACAGAGGGTAGGAAATTAAGTTCTCCAAGTCCTCCCTAAAGCAGGACTTACATGAAATCGAGAGTTCAGTGTCTGTCACCCCTCCTCCTTAATAAGTGATTGAAAATGGAGCTGATTTGAAGGAGCATTGGGCAGCTGGTTTCCGTAGCTACAAAAAGCCTCTGAGCTCTCTAGTTTAAAAAGCTTAGACCCCAGCTGAACTTCTGGCATAGACTGGGAGGGATCTGAGGGACCTGTCAAGACCCCCTCTCCCCACTCTTCCAACTGGCTTGTCCCTCCCTGTACTCTTATCTCACCTGCATTGATCCACTGTCCTTTTCCTACACTGACTTCTGTAGGACCTACAGATTATTTCCTTGTACTTTACTGTAATTTCATCATGTTTCTTTATGACCAGGATTTCATTTCCAACAGAATTTCCCGTAGCAGATTCACTTACTTAGGCAAACAGTTCTGAAAGCTTCTGATTTACCTTATGTCCTTCAATTTTTCAGGATGAGTGAAAAGACACAGTTCTCCTATTATGTGTTTTTGTTGTTGTTTTCAGGTACAAATCTGTTTTATGTTGCTGCCCATGAGTTTGGCCATTCACTGGGGCTTTTCCATTCCAAAGATCCCAATGCTCTGATGTACCCAGTTTATAGGAAATTTGACCCTTCAGTATTCCTTCTTCATCAGGATGATATTAATGGCATTCAGCACCTCTATGGTAATTGACAATAATTAATCAAGTAGTTCTTAGAATTTCCAAGATTTTGGAACACCTTACAGTGACATTTTTGTTTAGTGGAGATACCTGAATGAGTTGTCACTTTAATTCCTTCCATAAACTGATTATTTTAGGACCATCTTCTAACACCCACAATGACCAAAGTGAATCTGCTGAGATGAGAGACCCAACTGAGGCAGGAGAGCCTGCACTGCCAAACACTTGTAGCCCTGATTTAACTTTTGATGCTGTCACCAATTTCCGTGGAGAAATAATGTTCTTCAAAGACAAGTAAGTCAGCTTTCTGAAAGTCAAATATCTGGTTAACATTTTAAATTCTGCCCCACAGCATGGAGAAATGACTTCACTCAGAATATCAGCCACTCTAGGTAGGAAGGTGAGACAGGGGATCAGGATACAAGGTGGGAGGCAAAAGAAAGAAGATGGTAGAGAAAAGAAGAGAGATGAATATAAGGAGGATGATCAGCTTTGAAACAGGGAATGCTATGAACAGGATGGGGAAAAGATGGCTCCTCTTAAAACACAGACTGTTTTCGCTCTATGCTGTAAATAAATTCCAAGGGTTTGGCATGTGAGAGAGTTCATCTTTGGCAAAAGGTAACACCAGCCCTGGGACACTTGACACCTTCATTGCTGTCCCTGCTTTGAGACAGCTGAGGGTTTACAAGTCCTGATACGATACCTGCTTGAAAAACTCCTGCAGTGGTCATTTAATATAATCAAAAAGGAAAAGACACCTGATTCAGTGCTGAACTCAGACATCCAGGGCATGACAACCAAAAGACTTGAGGAGAAGGGATAAAAGACCTGATTCCCCTCCTTTCATGCGGTAGGGCTGCGATTCCCCTGCTTCAGACCCTCCTCAAAATCAACATGAAAATGAGGTTTGACCTCAGAATCTGCAGTCCACAGAGCCAGGTTATTTTGCAGGATCCTCATTCATACTGACCATTTCTCTAAGCTGATGTTGGTAACCCCAGGGTGGAGCTTCATTCCCAAAATCTTACCCCATACCAGTCATGTGCATCAGGACTCTCTGCTCCCTTTCTGTGTAAGAGAAAATAAAAACTGTTTTGGCAAAACAGTTCATCTGACCTATTTTTCATGCCTACATCAAGATCAGAGGAATCCCACCATGGAAGTAACTTTCTTTCTGTGGACATCACAGGGAGCTTAGGGTGACTAATTCAGGGCACATGGCTGGGTTTAGTCCAATAAATCCTGCCCAAGTTGCCATGATGTGGTTTCGAATGTCTGATTTTATATAAAATCTGTTCTATATTTATGTAAGGCATTTTTGGTGCAAGCATCCCACAGTCAGAACAGCTGATCTTCATTTAATATCTTCATTCTGGCTACAGCTGCCATCTGGTGTTGATGCTGCATATGAAATTCCTGAAAACGATGAAACTGTCATTTTTAAAGGTAAAGTGTTGTCTTTTTCTTTTCCTGTGTTGTCTTTCCAAGTAGCCTCGAGTATTTGTGTCTGGTTTAAAGAAAACTTAAATTCTTTCTGTAGGATTCCTCAAGCTTTCATTTAGTCCAATGAAGTGGTATATTTCAATCTTTTTAATTTAAAAATGATAACACATGCTCCTTCCTAGCTTGTGGTAAACTAATATAGAATCATAGAATCATAGAATCATGCAATAGTTTGGGTTGGAAGGGGCCTTAAAGATCATCCAGTTCCAGCCCCCCTGCCATGGGCAGGGACACCTCCCATTAGATCAGGCTGATCAAGGCCCCATCCAACCTGGCTTTGAACACCTCCAGGGATGGGGAATCCACAACTTCCCTGGGCAACCTGTGCCAGTGCCTCACCACCCTCACTGTGAAGAAATTCCTCCTTATGTCTAGTCTAAATCTGACCCTTTCCAGTTTATACCCATTGCCCCCAGTCCTATCACTACAAGACTTTGTAATTGGTCCCTCCTCAGCTTTCTTGTAGACCCTTCAGGTACTAAGTATGAAAGAAGGCTGAAATTTCAAGTCTGGTAAAATGTGGTGCAAAGAACTTTTCTTGCACTCTTCTTGGTCTCTAGAAACTTTCAAGTAACCAATATTTTCTCTCTGCATTCTTCCATTAAAAGATTAACTTTCATGGATGTGTCATTCTCAGAAGAAGATTCCAATAACATGTTTTCATCTACTTTTCTTCATAGGGAATGAATTCTGGGTTGTGAGAGGAGATACCATACTTCCTGGATACCCCAAAAAGATCTACACCTTGGGCTTTTCAAAGGATGTTACCAAGATTGATGCTGTTTTTTATAATCGAAATGAGGGGAAAATATATTACTTCATAGGGGATAAATTTTTGAGGTAATATTTCCTGTGCTACCTTCCTAAATAGGAGCAAACAAAATCACATGATCAATATCCTGTCATGATTTAGGATGCATTAGTCACACACTTTGGGTGATTTCTTTCAGAGTCACAACTGGCTATGGAAAAATATTTGAGAGGGAGGTGGAACGGTGCTTTTAGCTTTCCTTCTAATGAATTTAATTATTTAATAATTCCCTTCATGATCTATTTATTATCATTTTACTTCACTAGGAAATAAAACATCCTACATCTCCACAAATCAGCCCAGGAAATCAGTCAGAATCTTATTATTCATATCAAAAACACTTTTGTTAGGAAAGAAGGCGTATCCCACCTTTTTTCCAGTTTCTGAGGGACAGTTACATGAAGTTATAAATGTTACAGGTTGTTGAGAAATGCCGTCTACTGCAAAGAATTATCAGCTGTGCATGGTTATTATTTCCTCTTTTCAATCCAATATCTCCTGCTGAGGTTTGTGTTAAAGAACATACATTTCTAACCACTGAAGGAGGTTCTCCCATAACAGGTGCAATAGGTAACCTGAACTTCTCTAGATGAATGACACAACTTATCTCTATCACTACTTCAGTGTCCAAGTCATTGTACATACAGAGATCATCGCGGATTATTTATTCAGCCACATATTCAGAGTTTAAGCAGAAGATGAGACTTCCACGTTTTAGTTCAATCTCTCACAGCTTGAAGGGCTTCAGCTGAGTATTTTGTCTGATCATTAAACCTTTAAATATCAAAAGGAAAGTGCTTTCAAGTGCATTTTTATCCCAGCTCTAATAGAGAAACAGTATTTAGCTAAAAAAGTAACTTAAGTAACATAAAACCATAAAAATGTTACTTAAATAAATAAAATACCTTTAAATAACTTATGAAAAAAAGCCTGATGAACTTTTTTCCTGATACACATTTCTTACAGAGAGAGAACATGAAAGCAATCTTTTTATAATCTTACAAATCTAATTTATGTTTCAGATAAGATTATCCGCACACACACATACCCTTAGGTACAGTCACTTAAGAAAAACAGCAGTTTTATGACGATGGTTGAAATATTAGGTGTTCTTAGGCGGATCTTGAGCTGATGTAAACATAAGTATTTCTTCCAGTGCAGCTAATAGAGTAATATTTATGGCATATGATGTCTAGCTCAGTGCTACCTAAATGATACTGAAAGTCTTCAGTGAACTTAATTACCCGTTGGTAGTTGGAAGGTAATGAGGTGAGTTGAATTAGTTAGGAGTTATTTGCAGTTTTCATTGACACCAGATTGTTTATCACTTTTCTCAGTTACGATAAAAGAAGTCAGACTATGGACAGGAAGCTCATATTGATAAGAGATGTATTTCCAGGAATTAATGGGAAGATTGATGCTGCTTTTCAACACGAAAGTGAGTAACTGTTCTTACTGTATTATATATACATGTTAAATGCTCAGGGTCAAAGGGCTGAGAGGGCTTGGACAGAGACAGGCACTGCTCAGTGCTGCTCGTAGCCCTCAGGATGACCAACAAGACTGTGAAATAGTCACATAACTCTTCCATGCTTCACTTTACACCCCTGAAAAATAATAATGATATGCCTTTGGTTCAAGCTGGAAATCACTTCAAAGCTGGGAAGGCCAGCTTTAAGATAGATTCATCTGCATTCATGTTGATGTGCACCTCACACCATGCAGAGAAACACTCAAGACAGTGATTTCTCAACAATATAAGATTTACCTACTATGAGCAAGGCTACCACAGCCTAGCCCTCTAACATGAAGTGGCACAGCTCTGAGAATAATCATTGGTACCAGCTTCTCCTGCATAAGAGACAATGTGATTTAGACAAGGAGATGCTAGAACAGAGACAAGGTTACATCTAGACGGACAAATGGTACAGCTTCTCAGCTTTTTCCTGCCTCCTTGTCTCCTGATCACCAAAATCCATGCATGTTGATTATTTCCCAGCAAATCTATTGGCTTCCTCAAAAGAGTCTTATACATGGAGCTGTTGGAACGGGTCCAGAGGAGGGCTACAAAGATGATCAGAGGGCTGAAGCATCTCCCATATGAGGACAGGCTGAGAGTGTTGGGCTTGTTCAGCCTGGAGAAAAGAAGGCTCCATGGAGAGCTATGTGGACACAGCTGCCCTGTCTGGATCTCTCCTTTCTTGAACAGTATCCTTTGGCACCCCAGCAAGCTTGTACCCACTCACACCTTGCTGTGCTCTGTGCCAAACTCCAGGCTGTGCAACACCTACTCACAGTGACTAGAAATGCATCCTTCTGGAGGGTTTCAACCCAGTCATTGCATAACAGCAAATATTTTAAGCTGCAGAAACATACTGAATATATTTTTGGTAGGGCCACTTCATAAGACTCATTAAGTATATCACAGAATGTGTGTGGCTGGTTTGCTATGGAAGGTGTCCCCATGCCATTATGCACCATTTTGCAGAGGTTACATCTGGGAGCAGATGCTGCTAGCAGTGTCAGTGCATCCGAAGTGTTTTTAAGATCTTTCTGGATACTGTTACAGCATACTGAGCTTTACACCTCCAATATCATAATTCATCTGTTTGTTTTTTTTTCCCCTAGACTTCTTTTATTTCTTCCTTGGAAGAAAGCAATTTGAGTTCGACCCTGACAGCAAGAGAGTTACCCGACTCCTAAAGACAAACTTCTGGTTTCCATGTTAAAAAAATAAAATCAGTAATAGTATTGGAAAGAATGTAGTGTGGTTGCACTAGGAATACTTTTTCTTTAGTAAATATATAGAATGTATAGGTATTCCAGCATTAGTCAATGAACCTCAGCCCCCATGCAATCTATGTTTTTGTAAAATAACGGTGAGGTATTTAGCATATTGACTCATATATATGCATGTAATTAACATCAGGATTTCTAGATTACCAAATAACATTTCAGGTTTTACTTTTAATACAAAATTGTGTCTTGTTTTACTTTTCCCAACATCTTCTATTCACTCTTCATGCTGCACATCAACCTGCAGAGAGCCCTACCTGCCAGGAGGTCTTGAGGAAGAGCATTTCTGTTCCTAGCACTAGGACTGCTTTCGACCAATTTTAGAGATCTCTAAGTTAAGCAAGCAGGCTAATCAAAGCTACTGATCATAAATAAGAAGAGACAAACAGAAGTTCCAGCAATCCCTTCCAGCCTGAGTCGGAGATAGTAATTTTGCACGTATCCAAAGAGGGAGATCTCATCATGTCAGCGGGCAAACTGCGACAATGCTCAATCACCCTCATAGTAAAAAAATATTTCCTGGTATTTAGAGGGAGGTTTCCGTGTTTCAGTTTGTGCCCATTGCCTCTGATCCTGTCAGTATCGCATTTGTGGAATGAGATATTTCAACACATTTTATAGAACCTTTTTTCTGATGTGTTTTTAAAACCTTCAGAGGCAGGTCTACTCAGGTGGGGGACTCCAGTGTGGATCTAAACACTGAGCAAATGTTGTCTGAATTCTATGAAGGTCCAAACATATTATGGCACTCACAGTCTTGCAACACAAACACTGCTGACACACCCTCCTGTGGAGGTGGCAAACAAGACTTCGCTGACCAGGCAGAACTCAAGTCAAAATGATTGGTTTTAATTACAGCACCTCCAGGAAAGGAAATGAGTAGCTCTGATTGATTGGTCTCTGATACTGCCAAGATCAGGGAAGCAGGTTCAAGTCTTGTAACTTGAATGTTTGTATTGAATTTAGGAGGAAATATTTCAGTGTTGATTGCTCCTTATTATTCACCTCATGCTGTTCTTGTTTTCTAGTTCTGGTTTTCTTCATGTTTCTTGTTTGGCTTTCTGAGTTGTCTCACAATTGCAAGAATTAATCAGTCCATAGTCTCAGGTATAACAGTAAAAACAAACAAAAAAAAAGCATGAAAAGTTTGACTCATAGAATTATAGAATGGTATGGGTTGGAAGGAACCTTAAAGATCATCCAGTTCCAACCCCCTGCCATGGGCAGGGACACCTCCCACCAGACCAGGCTGCTCAAGGCCCCATGCGACCTGGCCCTGAGCATCTCCAGGGATGGGGCAGCCACCACTTCCCTGGGCAACCTGTTCCAGTGCCTCACCACCCTCATTGGGAAGAATTTCTTCCTAATGTCTAATCTGAATCTTCTCTCATCCAATTTAAAGACATTCCCCCTTGTCCTATCACTACATGCCCTTGTAAAAAGTCCCTCCCTCACACTTTTTAGATGTTTAGTTCCTTAAGGAAGTTTGGGTGGTTTTCTTCAATTGTCCCTTCTGCTGATTCTCTTAATTTTCTGTGCCCCCCATAGCACTGACATTGTGGTAAACTACACTAGACCATGTTATTTTAAATGAGATCACCTTTTCCAGCTCTGATCTGTCCAACTTTTTGTCTGAAATTTTCTCCTTCAGATGGGATTATAGTTGTTGAAGTGGAGCTGGTTGTCCTACACCTTTCATGATTGTTTTGTAGTTTTCTGGCCCCCAAATACTTATCTGACTAGTTCTTCCTTGGTTTTGATGATTTCTAATTAGTCAGAACTCTTTCCTTCTTTATTTCACTAACTGCACACACAGAAGATCATACTAATTGCTGAATATGAAGCCTTGGATCTGTAGAAGTAGAGCTTAACTGACTGTGGCACTATCTGTCTTAATATAATTTAGCTAGTTTAGTGATGGATGTTGGTATCTTTATTTTTTTTTGCTTCACCAGTCTTGTTTTGAAAATCTGTGGCAATACTGACAAGTCAACTTCATCATTTGAGTGAAAGCAGGGTTTTGAACAGAAGATTGTTGACCTATCTTCAATATCATATTCTTTTCTGAGATACAGTCTGCGTCTTGGATTCTGAGTTGATATACCTTTGTCTGTGGTACACTCAGTCCAAGCATTTCAGTTATGGTTTTCTCAGTCTTCTATAGACATGAGATCTTTCCACGCTGTAGCAAATTTCTAGCACGTTTGCATGGAAAACTGGATGAAGACAAAAGACTTTTCACAAGGAATGGCCTTATCTCGTGCCTCTTTCTCTTCTATAATTCAGATGACAAAACAAGATTTAGTGTTCTTCAATGCTTTATTTACAACAGCCTCATTTCTTGTGATTTCTCTCATCTTGCCTTGGAGGACATTTTGCCTGCATGGGAATTTATCTGCTTGACAATGACTCCCTTGTGCGTAAATCAGACACAACACAGGAGGTCCAACAGGGAAGGCCCAGGAAAAAAACAGTTCAGTTTGAATGTTCTTTTTCTTACCATTTACTGGTTTTCTTTGTTTCACACACTCACCCTGCCTGGAAGGCAAATGCCCTTTGATATTGTTCTTGGCATGATTACGTATATATTATCACAATAGGTAGGGCTGTGGTAGTGAACTGAAAAGTCATTGTGCGATGATTTGGACACCCAGAACTAAAAGCTCCTGACAGTTTACCACAAAAGTAAAACAGACAAAGGTAACATACATTCTGGTAGAGAAGAAAATTAAAATGATTTCATTTAACTGCTGTTTGCAGGAAGTTGGTCTTAGAGAAATGTTGACTTGGGTTTAAGGAAACGATGAGGGAAAAGGCCCTTTCACAGTGACAGAAGTAGGAAATTTGTGGGTTCTAAAACACTGAAGGCAACTCAGAACTCCAAGCTGCCATTGACATTCTAGAGAGAAAATAATTAAAAGTTGTCAAGGTGCAGACTTTGTTTCCAGATGATTCCCTGACAGCCTCTGAACTGCCACCTGGCTGGTTTCCAACTAGTCCTTCAATGTTTGCTCCCTGTCAGCAACACAACAGCCCTTGCAGGTTTATGAGTCATGAGCGGTAGATGAGGGGAGACCTCATTGCTCTCTACAGCTACCTGAAAGGAGGTTGTAGAGAGGAGGGAGCTGGCCTCTTCTCCCAAGTGTCAGGGGACAGGACAAGAGGGAATGGCCTTAAGCTCCGCCAGGGGATGTTCGGGCTGGACATTAGGAAAAAAAATTTCACAGAAAGGGTCATTGGGCACTGGCAGAGGCTGCCCAGGGCGGTGGTTGAGTCCCCTTCCCTGGAGGTGTTTAAGGGACGGGTGGATGAAGTGCTGAGGGGCATGGTTTAGTGATTGATAGGAATGGTTGGACTCGATGATGCGGTGGGTCTTTTCCAACCTGCTGATTCTAAGATTCTCTGTCTCAGGGGGTGCTTTATCATAGAATCATAGAATCATAGAATCACCAGGTTGGAAGAGACCCACCGGATCATTGAGTCCAACCATTCCTATCAAACGCTAAACCATGCCCCTCAGTGCTTTGTCCACCCGTGCCTTAAACACCTCCAGGGAAGGTGACTCAACCACCTCCCTGGGCAGCCTGTTCCAGTGCCCAATGACCCTTTCTGTGAAAAATTTTTTCCTAATGTCCAGCCTAAACATCCCCTGGTGGAGCTTGAGGCCATTCCCTCTTGTCCTGTCCCCTGTCACTTGGGAGAAGAGGCCAGCACCCTCCTCTCTACAACGTCCTTTCAGGTAGTCGTAGAGAGCAATGAGGTCTCCCCTCAGCCTCCTCTTCTCCAGGCTAAACAACCCCAGCTCTCTCAGCCGCTCCTCGTAAGGCCTGTTCTCCAGCCCCCTCACCAGCTTTGTTGCTCTTCTCTGGACTCGCTCCAGAGCCTCAACATCCTTCTTGTGGTGAGGGGCCCAGAACTGAACACAGGATTCGAGGAGCGGTCTCACCAGTGCCGAGTACAGAGGGAGTTTTGTTGTTGTCATGCATCCAGCTGGGGGTCTGTGAGCCTGTAGTAACTCCAGTGTGTCCCATATCGTCCAGAGTTTCAGGGCATATGCAGATTTATTTTGCAGATCAGTGCAGAGACATTGCTCTCCTCCTGCCGCCTCTTTCAGTGCAAGTTTTACATCTGCACAGTTGGTGAGACAACTGCCAGGTTTAGAGATAAAGGACGTCAAGGTTGACTCTGCAAGGTGTCCCAGAGCCTGTCTGCCATCACGGAAATCCTTCCCGGCACGCAACAAAGCAGGTTCCCAGCCCAGGTGACAGCTCTGCTTCAAGGACAAAGAATGTGATTTGGCTACCTGTGTGTTTAGGAAACAGGTGCTTGGCATGGAAAGTGGCACTCCTTCCTTGCTCCTTTTACTGAAATCATTGATGATGCCATGTCTCAGACTGTGCAAGTCACCGAGGTGTAACTCGGGCACTGCCCCAGTCTGTGACTTGTCACGTTGAATTGCTTTTTTACAATAAAATAGTCAGGACTGATTCAACACCTGACATCCTGAGCCCTATCAGAGTGGCCTTTGGACTTCAGTGTGGTTTGAACTATACCATTGTACTCCTATAACTGCCCAGCAAAGCACCCTGCTTTGTAAATGGAGTGACTGATCATTCTTCTGGAGCAGAATCAACAGCACTTCTCTAAAGGAAATACTTATCATTGGGTGATGATAAATCATGAGGTTGTGCAAACTTCAGGACATCTGACTTGGAGGGTTGCCTTTGGCTTTTTCATCTCAGTGTTAAAATGTACTTGGCTCATTAAGAGAAAATTCCTAATTAATTCTCTAACTTCATGCAAATGTCTGGCAAGGAGCTGAATATTGCTGCGCCGTGACGTGATTGATATCTTGGACACTTCGGTCTTTGCATGGAAAGTGACATCCTCCAGGGAAAACAGATTGTTTCAGGATAACATTTTCTATTGATTTATTTTTTGACAATAAGTTGGAATCGGATGAAGACATCAGGATATGCAGAAGAGTACAAAATGGACATAAAAGTACTTCCTGCAAGAATGACGAAGGTCCTTTGTAGTGCCACCTGCTACTGAGAAAGCAATTCCAAACATCATTGTGAGAAATTATAACAGTAAACAATTCTTAGAATTATGAAGCACCACTTTTAATTTTAGTAATATTAGAATTACAGAACTACCAATCGAAGTTCCCTTTTTCTACAGTAATTCTGTTGTGAGAGACTTTGATTTAGGGAAATCCCACTGTGATTCACACGGTGAATTTATTTTTTCATTATTTAGTCAGAGGTGTGGGTGGAAGTTTCTCCTTAGGGAGAGAAAGACAAAAGCCACTAGAACATTTTAAAATATTATCCAATCTAACTATTGGAAAAGAGAAAGAGGTTGTAGAGTCAAATGCAAGTTCTAGTTAACCGAGGTACAAAGTAAATAGAAATCATTGAGAAAGAAAATTGTTTGAGAGTTGTCCAAATCTGGTATCCTGACAGAGATGAAGATGCTGCAAGTCCATGTCCCCAGGTCCAGCCAGCAGCGAAGCTGACCGTGTATTCCCAGGAGATACACACACAGATACGTACACACACAGATATGTACACACATACACACAAGGACATAATGGATCTGCCAGAAGCTGAGCTTAGACACCCTATCCATCCAGCAGCCACCCCTGAGGTGTTCCCTGCTATCTCCTGCACACACACACAAATAGGTCCCTCCACTGACCCTCCACACCCTCCCCAGCTACCGGTTTGGGCCGCAGTCCCTCCAGTAGCCAATCCATAGAATGCTGATCTTTCCAGTATCCAGTCCTGCCTCATGGCCACTTTTACACTCAGGTCCCAACCTCTTACACTACTCACTGGCTCTCCCAACTGGTTCTTCAGTAGTGCTCACATGCGTACCAGATTTACATGCATAGAATCATAGAATCACCAGGTTGGAAAAGACCCACAGGATCACTGAGTACAACCATTCCTATCAAACACTAAACCATGCCCCTCAGTGCCTTGTCCACCTGTCCCTTAAACACCTCCAGGGAAGGTGACTCAACCACCTCCCTGGGCAGCCTCTGCCAGTGCCCAATGACCCTTTCTGGGAAATTTTTTTTCCTAATGTCCAGCCTGAACCTCCCCTGGCGGAGCTTGAGGTCATTCCCTCTTGTCCTGTCCCCTGTCACTTGGGAGAAGAGGCCAGCACTCTCCCCTCCACAACCTCCTTTCAGGTAGTTGTAGAGAGCAATGAGGTCTCCCCTCAGCCTCCTCTTCTCCAGGCTAAACACCCCCAGCTCTCTCAGCCGCTCCTCATAAGGCCTGTTCTCCAGCCCCTTCACCAGCGTTGTTGCTCTTCTCTGGACTCGCTCCAGAGCCTCAACATCCTTCTTGTGGTGAGGGGCCCAGAACTGAACACAGGATTCGAGGAGCGGTCTCACCAGTGCTGAGTACAGAGGGAGAATAACCTCCCTGGACCTGCTGGTCACGCCGTTTCTGATCCAAGCCAAGATGCCATTGGCTTTCTTGGCCACCTGGGCACACTGCTGGCTCATAGTCAGTCGCTGTCAACCAACACCCCCAGGTCCTTCTCCTAACCCTGGTCTCTCCAGCCCCCACATCCACCCCAGGGGCTGCCACTGAGACACCTCCCCTACACTCCTGTATACAAGAGAGAGTCCCTGGCCCAGGAAAGTTCTAGAAACGGAGTTTAGTCAGAGGTCAAAACAGCCTGTGCCAGTCAGGTGCAGGTGGAACACAACAGTCCCACAAGCAAAGTGTGGGACTGTGTAGACTGTGAAAATTCTTAAGTATTTTGAGAGGTTTCAGTTACATTTTGGCATGTTTGTGTCTCCTGTTGGGTTTTGAATTTTTTGTCTGAAGGAAAGGGTGAGAAAGGAGGCAGTGGTAATGTGCTAGCTGTTACACCATGGGAAGAGCAGATGGCTGAAACTTCTCCTTCCCTCGTTCAAGACAGATGTGCCAAAGGACACGCAGTAGGAAACCAATGCAGACGGTGAAATGGGACATGACTTTGTAGCCCAAAACCGTGGAAATTCCCAAGACGGAGGAAAGCCACTGCTTCTGCTTCCTCTTCCGGATGCTGTTTAAGGTTTTTCACTCGATGACTGTTCAAGTACATGAACAGCTCCCACATTTAGAGATGGAATACAGAACACTAGTGTTCTAGTTCCACTGGCTGCTTTGGTAAGTTATTTATTTAAAGTTTCCTGGACTACAACCAGACATCCCCTCTTACCCTCTGCCTGACTCAGTGTCCTCTTGGTTACATTAAAATTTGGCCAGAGACCTTTTACAGAAATGTGCAAGGCGACAGAGCCTCCCTGTGAAAGCCACAGCACATGATTTCCTAAAGTTCCCATCTCAGCCGCCAGACCCTTCTGATTAATCCACACTTCTTTGCCTGTAGGTGTCTAAAAATGCTTACGATACCTTCCGAAAATACAATGAAAAAGGATAAAATAGAGTGATGGAGGGAGAGAATGAAGAGTAAAGTCTTTAATTTGTAAGGGGGGAAATTTAGATAAAACATTAGGAAGAAATTCTTCACCCTGAGGGTGGTGAGACCTTGGCACAGGTTGCCCAGGGAATTTGTGGCTGCCCCATCCCTGGAAGTTCTGAAGGCCAAGTTGGATGGGACCTTGGGCAGCCTGGTCTGGTGGGAAGGGGGTTGGAACTGAATGATCTTTGAGGTCCTTTCTAACCCAAACCATTCTATGATTCTATGATTCAATGAAAATGCATAAGGAATTAACTACTCTGTAGGAAATAAAAGTAATAAGAAAGAAACACAAGTATTGAACCACGAACTGTATAAACCAGCCTGCAGAAACAAATGAAGGAGAAATATTTAAAGGGGAAGAACTCTAGTTTAGAAAAAGAGAGAAATTAAGCAACATGTCACAGTGATGTGAGTTGTAGCAAATACTTTGGAAAAGTATCCAATGAACAAAATTCTTTTTATTTGGGTCTGAAAAAATCAAAATGAGTTAAGGATCATCAACAATTAAGTTTCCTTGGACTATGATCTGTGTTCTTGTGAGACCTCATCTGCAGTATTGTGCCCGGTTCTAGAATCCTCAACAGAAGAAGGATATGGAGCTGTTGGAATGGGTCCAGAGGAGGGCTATAGAGATGATCAGAGGGCTGGAGCACCTTCCACACAAGGACAGGCTGAGAGGCTTGGTCTTGTTCAGCCTGCAGGAGAGAAGGCTCCAAGGAGACCTTACAGAGACCTTCCAATACCTGAAGGGGGCCTCCAAGAAAGCTGGGGAGGGACTGTTTACAAAGGCTTGTAGTGATAGGATGAGGGACAATGGGTATAAACCAGAGAGGGGCAAATTTACACTAGGCAAAAAGAGGAATTTCTTCACAATGAGGGTGGTGAGGCACTGGAAGAGGTTGCCCAGGGAAGCTGTGGCTGCCCCATCCCTGGAGGTGTTGAAGGCCAGGTTGGATGGTTTTTCCTCATCATTTGGGAAACAAATCATATTTCCCAGCATAACTAAAATTACCACCCTGTATTGTGCTTCTTCAGAGCAAACCTTGCTCATATATCAGAAAAAAAATATACCTGTACACATTTGCACTTCTCCCTCTCATACTCACATTTACGGTTTCTATTTAAAGTTTTGAAGGAGGCTTTTTATGTCCAACAAGGACAGCAACACCAAAAGCATTCTGAAAGATACCTAACCTGCTCTTGGCAGCTTATAGAGGTAGCAAACACGAAGCTAGTACAGGACATATATTCTGGTGCTTAACTGTTCTTGCAGTTAGAAATGTTTTCTTCAATTTAGGGGTCTACACTGTAGTTCCCCATGTTTCCTGGGTGTTTAAACTTCTCTCATAATTGATAGAGACCTAGCCAATACATTCAGTGAAGTATAGAGAGCAATTCATCTTATCTTAAAGTCCATGTCACATGGTAGTTGAATTACTCCAGAATCCGTTGTCCAAAATGGGAGCTTAAACACCTAAATAACTTGGGGATATCTACACCACAAAACACTTAAAGGTGTTATTACTCATTTGCCTGTATTTAAAATAATAGAATCATAGAATCATTAGGCTGGAAAAGACCCTTGAGATCATCAACTCCAACTGTACCTGTCTACTACTAAATCATGTCCCCAAGCACCTTATCTACTCACTCTCCAAACACCTCCAGGATGGTGACTCAACTACCCTCCTGGATAGGCTGTTCCAGTGCTCAATAACCCTTTTGGTGAAGATATTTTTCCTAATGTCCAACCTAAACTTCCTTTGATGCAGCTTGATGCCATTGTCTCTTGTCCTATCACCTGTCAATGGGGAGAAGAATTCAAAACCCACTTCTCTGCAACCTCCTTTCAGGTAATTATCATAGAATCATAGAATAACCAGGTTGGAAGAGACCCACCGGATCATCGAGTCCGACCATTAGTTGTAGGGAGCAATAAGGTCTCCCCTCAGCCTCCCCTTCTCCAGGCTTAACAACCGCAGGTCCCTCAGCCACTCCTCGTAAGACTTGTTTTCCAGCCCTTTCACCAGTTCTGTCACTCTTCTCTGGACTCGCTCCAGCACCTCAGTGTCCTTCTTACAGTGAGGGGCCCAGTATTCGAGATGTGGCCTCACCAGTGCAGAGTACAGAGGAGAGAAACCTCCCTAGTCCTGCTGGCCACACTGGGTTGTATACAAGCCAAGATGCTGTTGGCTTTTTTGGCCACCTGAGCACACTGTTGAGTTATGTCCACCCACCTGGGGCTGGCTGCTTTGACACAGGAGATATGGAGACCTACATCCTTTCAAGGCAGCGGGATGTCAGATGGGATTCCCTAAAGTATCTCAAAAAGCACAAAGGCACAGGCAGCAGAATCTCAAACTTCGTGTCTAGACTTAATCACTGTTGTTTAAGATCATACTGGAGTCTTGGAGAACAGTCACTGCCTCCCTTTTAGGAACAATCTCACCTATTTAACAGAATTTATCACGGCTCCCCACTGTCTTCCCTTCATGAAACAGTGAACACAAAGTCACAAAATGGTTACTTCAGTCTTCTTTTTCCAGACTCATAAAAATCCCTGTTGAGGTTCATGGAGTTCTTCCAGTCACCCCTTGCCTGAATCTAAACACTCTATTGCAGCTGAGACCTTGTCCACGCTGGCAAGAGTATAAACACTATTTTACTTCCCATACGTATGGTAACCCAGTTTGCACGTTCCAGTAACGTGACTGATTTTTGTTACTGTCAGTCAAAAAACGTTGAATTATTTTAGCACTCGATTTTGCTAGCATCACAAGGTTGTTCTAGATAGAACTTTTAGTTAGCTGATGGCAGCCCTCCTGAAGTCATGAGGCTGCTTATACCTAGGTTGTTCGTTTGTACTGCCTTTTATTTTGTTAGATATAAAACCATATATGTCATAAACATAACATAATGTTATTTCTTACAATGCAATGTGGTATATTATGTTACTGTTATAGGTTATTTCCTATTATTTCTTCAGATTGTCAAGACCTTGTTCCATAAACAGTCTAAATCAGTGATGAAAAAGAAATTACACAATTTAGCTCCATGTTTTGCCTGAAAAGTATTTCCTTATTTATTAAATACACAACAAAGCTGCTTTAAACAGAAGGCTCTGGCAAAATAAGGACACAAATATTAGTTAAACATATTGTGTCACTAGCTGATTATGCAACTGTTATGCATCATTTTTACTAATCAGAGGATGTTATACAGCATGAGTCAGACTGTCACTGATTTACGAATTAGCTATATAAACAGAGCTAAGAATTGTGTTCAATACCTCAAGAGTGAATCTGAGGCAGAGAAACTCAGAGAAGGATGAAGACTCTTTCACTTCTCCTGCTGCTGTGTGTGGCTGTCTCCTCTGCTTTTCCTGTGGCTTCAGAAGCAGAAGATGAAAGAAAAACCCTAGAACTTGTAGAGGTAAATATTTTTTGGTGCATTTCTAGGTGAAAAAGAAAGTAGTCTGAGAGATAACTAGAACTGCAATTATTTTCACTATTATTCACTACTATATGTCACTATATTTCACTATTTTCACTAATTATTTTTCAATATAACTTGAAATTAAAGATACATCATTTTGCATAAATTTCAAAAGAAAGGTTTTCCTATCCATTTCTTTGTGGAAATTATGCAGAACTTATTTATCCAGAAGTCATCTGGATATTGCATAACTTCACTTTTGATGTTGTCCATAAAGCAAGAATTAAACTACAAAGCATGACTTCTAGGAGCAAGGTTGTGTGGCTGTGCAGAAATAGTCAAACACAGCAACAATTTACATTTCAGAATGTGCTTTGAAACTCATGAAATGACTGATCGCATTAACATAAGACAGGATGCTTTCTTGAACCAGACCTGTATTTCAATGTTTTGCTGAATGGATCTTTTATGGAATACTTAGGAAAAAAAGGGACATCTGTAAGAAATACAACAATTACACTATTTATTGAAAACACTATTTATTGAAAACAAAATTATTGAAATTTAGTAGGAAGACTTGAGTTCCTCATACCATATTTCATAGTCAAAAATAAATGCCATGATTTGCCAAGTACTGACTCCCAAGTAGTAGTCACCTGCTTCATTGGGAGTCCTGGCTGCGTGGAGTTTCCCCAAGAATCTCTGTTTCCTTGAATGAGACTAATTATAAGTTTCCTCATAAATTTTGCCATTTGTGTAACTGGGCACCATAAATAATGTGATTTTAATTAATAATAACAAATATTAGATTTTAAAGACATTTCTTCGTGTATTTCATTAGTGAAACAAGAAATTCAGAAAACTATATGAAATTGTAAGTTATATCTTACTTTTCACACCAATTTGTGGAGAAAATAGGCTGTTCTTGCTCCTGATAAACACAGGACATGTCAATAGGGGGATAGTTCAGGATTACTTAGAAAATATAAGTATGACAGTACTGATATTCCACAATGCTTTTTTTTCAAACTCTGGTTCAGAGTTATTTACAGAATTTCTACGATCTTCAAACGGATCAGCATCCTCATTTAAGAACCACGGGTGAAAATCCCCTTGCTGAAAAGCTCAAGGAAATGCAGGCATTCTTTGGACTAGAAGTGACCGGGAAACCCGATCTTGACACTTTGGAGCTGATGAAAAAACCCAGATGTGGTGTACCTGATGTAGGGCAATACGTGTTCACAATTGGGAATCCCAAATGGAAAAAAAATAATCTGACATACAGGTAACCTTTCCTAATCTGGTTCAAAAAAATATAAATCTGAAATAAATGCATTATGCCATTAACTGATTTCTGGAAGTAGACAGGCACTGTAGAAGGTGGTATCTAAAATAAGGTCATTCTTAATTTATTTTCATTCATTAAAGATCTGACTTCTGACTTTTGCACAAGTTATTGTGAAGGGGGTTAAAAGAAAGCTGAGGAGGGACTGTTTACAAAGGCTTCTAGTGATAGGACTAGGGGCAATGGTTTAAAGCAGAGAGGGGAAGATTTAGACTAGTCATAAGGAGGAATTTCTTTACCGTGAGAGTGATGAGGCACTGGCACAGGTTACCCAGAGAAGCTGTGGCTGCCCCATCCCTGAAGGTGTTCAAGGCCAGGTTGGATGGGACCTTGGGCAGCCTGATCTAGCAGGACATGTCCCTGCCCATGGCAGGGGGCTTGGAACTGGATGATCTTTAAGGTTCCTTCCAACCCAAACTATTCTATGATTCTATGATTCTATGATTGGCTTAACAATATATTTTTTATATTTGCTCTGAAGGATTTTGAACTATACCCCAAAGATGAGACGAGCTGATGTCGAAAAAGCAATCCAAAAAGCTCTCAGCGTCTGGAGCAATGTGACACCATTGACATTTGAAAAGGTTGACAACAAAGAGGCAGATATAATGATCTCTTTTGCTTACAGAGGTAACATTGGTATCTTTGCATATTCAATCACCATCTGCAGTCATTGAAATAATTTAGGATTGTAAGTGATTTTTTTCTCCTCTTCATTTTAGACCATTATGACAACTCTCCATTTGATGGCCCCAATGGGCAACTGGCTCATGCTTTCCAGCCTGGTGAAGGTATTGGTGGAGACGTGCACCTTGATGAGGAGGAAGCCTGGTCAAAAGATGGAAGAGGTAAGGACCTGGATCCAGTGATACCTCATCCAGTCTTTGTTCATGTGATTCCTAGTCCATGAATCCATGACAACAGGCAAAAAGTGAACAGAAGTGGCAGAACTTGTCCTTTTAAATTGCTTTGCTCTGGGGTTTTTTTGCCATTTGTAGGAATCAGTTCACAGAAAAGGTATTTCAGTCATAGTGGTTTATAATGACAACCGAGTCAGCACTTAAAATACCTTTTTTTGTTCAAGTGAAACATAAAACCTGGAAACAAAAAGATCTGGTGCTAAACTTCTCAAGTCAAATCTTTTCTTTTTTTTTAATCTGGCACTTTAAAATTTGATGCTAACTAAGCTCTTCAAGTATCACCAAAACTATCATCTCAGTGTTTGTTTTGAGGGTTTTTTTTCTGTTGGATCACTGAACCTCCACTCACCGCTGGCATGATCCTTAAGCTGAGTAGCTTATGTGACAGCAGGAGAAACAGAGTTTGTGTTGAAGACATGGGGACACTAGAGAAAGGATAATGAGACCACATTTAAGGCCAGATATTCTTTGTATATACTCAAATAGCTCTTGGGTTACATTATTTTCAGTTGTAATGTTGATAGCATTACCTATGGCCTGTCTTGTACCTGTAGTGTGTTTTGGGAGGATTCCCTTTTAGTCAACTATGCTGAGTACTGAAACAGATTTTACTTCATTTCTTGTGATTTTTATCCTACAGGCTACAATTTGTTCATTGTTATTGCCCATGAACTTGGCCATTCGCTGGGTCTGTCTCATTCAAATGATCCTGGAGCACTAATGTATCCAACTTACTCCTACACGGACCCCAGCGAATTCCTTCTTCCTCAGGATGACATTGATGGCATTCAAGCTATCTACGGTAAAAAAAAATATTTTTAATATTTCTACTTGGGAGGCTGGTAAACATTAATAAGAATTTATTTGAATTATGCTTTTTCTACCATAATGAGAACTTTACTTGATGCGGAACAATGCATGACAAAAGAAAGAATATTCTTGGAGGCTAACTTCAGTTCTGAAGTCTAGTTTTGCAGAAACAATCATTTTGTAAAAGATAAACACGACTAGTTGTATCGATACTAAAAGTCAGGTTTTAGTGACAGACTCTTAGTTTAAAACCATATGCCTTCTCATTCTCTGTAAAGAGGGTTCTTGGTGTCCTCAGAGATGTTCTGAACTCTCTCTTTATATTTCTCCATGCTAAAATTCAAAATATTCTTCCTACAGGACAGTCTAATACTGCCGTTCAGCCAACAGGACCTGTAACTCCACAACCTTGTGACCCAAATTTAACATTTGATGCTGTTGTTACCCTACGTGGGGAAATAATGTTCTTCAAGGGCAGGTAACAACTGCATGCAATATAAATTCAGTACTTTTTTGAAAGATCTGTAATCCATGAGAGAAAAGTCTCTTTTTGGAATGTTCTACAAAGAGAAGCACTAGAAAATCACCATGTAGTTACACAAATAAGAGTTCAGCCTGGAGAAGAGAAAGCTCTGAGGAGACCTTAAAGTGGCCTTCCAGTACCTGAAGGGGGCTACAAGAAAGCTAGGGAGGGACTTTTTATAAAGGCATGTTGTGAAAAGACTAGGGCCAATAGCTGTAAACTGGAGAGGGGCAAATTTAGACTAGACATAAGGAGGAATTTCTTCACTATTAGGGTTGTGAGGCACTGGAAAAGGTTTCCAAGGAAGTTGTGGCTGCCCCGTCCCTGGAGGTGTTGAAGGCCAGGTTGGAAAGGGCCTTGGGCAGCCTGGTCTAGTGGGAGGTGTCCCTTCCCATGGCCGAGGGTTGGGACAAGATGATCTTTAATGTCCCTTCCTACCCAAGCTTCTATTCATCTCACCTGATTTTTCGCTGAGGTGCTTAAGTTATGAGTGCAGTCAGTCTAGATTTCCCTTAGTGGAAGGGGATATTCACACCCAGGTACTTATCTTCACACTGTTATTCTTCAGGAGCTATAATATTCATTTTGCTCTGATGATAGGATTGGAACTATTTTATTACATATTTGTTTTCTTTTAAAAAACAGATATATGCTGCGCAAACATCCTGCAAGAGCAGAGACAGAGCTCAATTTTATCTCACTGTTCTGGCCAAAGTTACCATCAGGAATACAAGCTGCTTATGAAAACGTTGATAGGGATGAAGTGTTACTTTTTAAAGGTAATAGAACCTGAAATTCTCTTTTTCTGAACAGTTACTCCCTGCTTCTTTGCAAACTTTGGAATGACAGAAGTAAAACTGGTTTTTTAAACAAGATCAGTGAAACAAACAATCTTACAAATCCACAAATAATTAAGCAGAGGACCATAGTTACACCACTGTGAGGGCTCTTCGAAGTTAATAATCCTGAAAACTTGTCCCTCTGTTATAGCTATTCTCTGGAAAGAAATTAAAAAAAAACAAGAAATGAAAATAACTTCAGGTTTAGTTCTCTTTGGGTAACAACTTTTTTTTTCATGCAGAAAAGGTTTTGCTGGATTTAACTGGAAAATCTAGGCATCTGTACACTACTGCCACTGAGAGACTTCTTAGCATTTTGTGCTATTTTGGAAAGAAAAAACAAAAAAAATTGGTGAAAAAGCATACTGTAAGAGGAAAATTGTTCACTAAAAAAACCAGTCATTTTCTTTAAAGGTCTCAAATATGCTTTAAATATCTCAAATAACTTCATTATGTACATATAACAGTACAAGAAATACGACCATATATGATGAATAAGTTTATTTGCATCTAACATTACCAAAGCATTTTGATTAGACATATGCCCTTTTTAACAGTTTAATTTAATGTACATTGTCTAATTTTCAAAACATCATATACCTCTATGATTAAACAGCACATAGCATGAATTTAATAAACCCAATATCCCAATCCAGTATCAGTGGATTTACTCATTAACCTCCTGCCTTCCCCAAGCAGTCACTCGAAAAAAATGTTTTATATTCATTTGAATAAATTTTGGGAAAATATTTTATATTCACTTGAATAAACTCTGGGAAAAGTACTGTTTATACACCTTATGATTCTAATGTTTTCCTCCTAAAATCAAAAGACATTTCCACTGTCTTCATGATGTGGTCCCTAGTGTAAGAATTAGAACCATTTTCTAAAGTAATAAACTGAAAGGAATAATACTGATATCTATATAAATAGCAAAAACAAATGAAATGTGCTTCTTTTTCAGAGGATAAATACTGGGTTCTCAGAGGATATGACATTGCACCTGGCTATCCTAAACCAATCTACCGCCTGGGGTTCCCAAAGACGATTAAAAGAGTTAATGCAGCTTACAGTGATGAAACCACAGGAAAAACATACTTCTTTGTAGCTGACAGATACTGGAGGTAAGATTTAATGTTCATTTAGAAACCATGGACAGGCCAGAAAACCATTAATATATTCCTTGGCAACATTCTCAAGGTCCTTGACAGCCTTGTTTAAAACTTTACCAAAGGCAAGAATTTCGAATCTCAAGGCATTCATAATGCAATAACTTTAATTTATGATAGGAATAATGAAAAAGCTAGTCTTTATAAGAATTCTTAGTAAATGTAGAGTTGCATATGTCTATGAATGTGCTTTGGATTTTCAAAATATTGTCTGCTGCCTCACAAATTTTAATGGTGTTTTTTTGATTTAAGATATGATGAAACCAAAAAATCCATGGACCACGGTTATCCCAGGAAAATTGTCAACGACTTTGGAAAAATTGGCAGAGTTGATGCTGCTTTCCAGAAAGATGGTAAGTAAAACCCTTTAATACGAGTTTACTTTAATATTTGGGCTTCTGTCTATAGAAGCATTTGTTTTCAAAACTTTATTATTAACCTTAACAAGACAGAAATGAAAAATAACAAATATACATGAACTGTTTATGTCGGGGTTTTTTTCCAAGATATTGAGAAGCCATGACTTCTGAAATATAATTCGATTCAATTTTATTTCTAGGCTATGTCTACTTCTTCCATGGAACAACTCAGTTCCAGTATGATCCTCGGGCCAAACGGATTGTAAGACAAATGAAGAGTATCAGCTGGTTTAACTGTTAATTGCAACGTGTTTCCATATGCACACTATATGATTTTATGTGCTGCATTTTGCAGCATTTCATGACTATCAGATCAAAATGGATTTCCACCCAAATTCTGTGGAAGCATAGTCTTAGTAATTATTTATTGTAAAATAAAGACTTTTATATAATTTTTCACAATTTACCCTGCGATGTTAAAGTTTCTTAATAAATTATGTTTGTCATATCATTGTGTCTTTGATGTCTTATTTGCACTAATACTTAAGAGCCAAGTCTATCCAAACACTAAGAAAATGTATTCTGGCATGAAACATCAGAACTTCTCCCCAAAATAAGAGAAAGGAGCAGGCAGCTGCCTCTGAAATCCATCACCGCACTCAAACCCTGGTGAAAATCCTCTGGGTAATCGAGGCAGTTGAGGCTCGTTAGCATCAGTCTACAAATCACAGTTTCACTTTCTGTTCCTCTTTCCCCAACTTCCACTCATAGCCTCTCGTCCAAGGTATCAGTCCAGGAACTGGGTTTAAGCCTAGAAATGTGGATTAGAAAGCACGTCTGAGATAACTCAAACTACTCTTTGCTATCACAGGTAGCCACATCACAGAAGGGACAAATAAACCTCTTCGCTCAAGGCTCTTCTAAGGGTTCATTACTCCAGCATTTAGCAAGTTCGTCCTAACTTCATTGGGTAAAGGATGAGGAAATTTGCCTAAAACCCAATAAATTCTAATCCAAAAATATTTCTGATGCAAAAAGTTCATGAAAAAGGCAGTTGATTTTAAGCTTAGCTGCACTTTTTCAAATATTTTCAATTAAAATGGTGTTTTAAGGGTCATCCACTTTCTCTTTAGTGTTAGTAGCTCAGCCATATAATCATAACAAAATCTGTTATTTCATACTGCAGACAAAATTTTCAGGTTACTGTAATAGAAATAATTGCATTTTGAGAAAAGAATGCCTAACCTTATGAAACTCTATCCATTCTTTTTTGTTTTCATTAATTAGACATATGTATTAGAAGACTATTACACTGTATCCTTCAAAAATAAAGAACAGGCTTGGTAGTTCTTACATTTACTGAATTCAGGAGTGAAAATTAGTTGCAATGCCGTTCAAAGATAAGAAATTGCACAATTGAAAATTAACTTGAATGTACTATATTATTTATAAAACTTAAAAATATATTATAAAATACTAACAATAAAATTACATCACAGTAAATCAAAGGATTTAATGCAGAAGCTAATACATGTGAATCCTGTTCTCACAAGGTGATTTAGTTACTGGTTCTTTAATTCGAAGCCTAGTAGCCATGCTATTAAGTTTTATTTTCTTGTGTAAGCCAGTGCTACTGAACTACTAATGACAATTAGAAAAGAAATTATTTTAGAAGTATATAAATCTAAATTGATTACATTGTTTTAACAGAGGTGGTCTACAAACGTAACTCAAGATTTATAGGGAAAGATAATAATTCTTACTAGACCACTCGTATATGAAAAAATAAAAAGAGAAGGCACAGGTTTCCTTCAGATATGAAGCAGAAGTAGAAGATCTCAAGGCAATGTCATGCAGCTCCTTAGATCCAGATCAGAATATTTATCTCCCTCTAGAAGAAGAAAGTACTGGATACTCATGGGGCAGAGAAAATGTTAAATGGGAGACAAAGGGTAGAAAGGTGGTTATGTCTTGGGAGAAAAACATAGATAAAGAGTAATTTAGAAAGCATGGAAGATGAAGAAGTTAAAGAGATAATTAAATTTATAGTAGAATATTTTCAGTCTATGCCTGATCTTCAGTTGGCAGGCATGGTTTTGGAGGAACTTGTTTTGTGGATTTCCTTTGAACAGGAAGACCGAGAGCTCGAAACAAGGTGATTTCTTTGTGAGAAATATTCCCCGTGCTTATGTGAGGGAATGTTTCCTTTGCCTGCATGAGCACGGTGATTGCTTCATTCCAGCCTCACCATTAGTGCCAGCAGCTCTTGCCTGCAGGTACAAGCAACACTTTCAGTAATTTGGAATCTGGGTGTTGTTTGTGTTGTTTCCAGTTCAGTCCACACAATCACCTGCCTTTTTCTTACTCCCTTTTAATAAGCTTATGGTCCTATTTGCGAATTACTGTACTATGATAGAGTAGCATGCCACTCCCCAGTGTCTGGTTACCAGTTTTGTGTGTAGTCATAACACATACAGTTATTAACTGAGACAAATTTACGCAGGCAGGAATCCTTTCCCCTAAACTCATCTAGTTCATTTGAGATGCTGTAGGGCATTCAAGTCACAAGTACAGGTATGAAGCAGGACTTCTGGGAGCTTGGCTCTCCCTAAAGCTTCATAGAGCCTACACTTTCTCTAGGCAAATACGTTCAGGTGGTTGAATTTTGCCTTCACAGGCTGCAGTCTCTGCTAAAGGTTCACCCAGGGTCAAATAGGTTTTTCAACCTATTGTCATTGTCCCATGTTTTTTCACTTAAGCTGAGCAATGACTCAGCTTTCACAGAATCACAGAATAACCAGGTTGGAAGAGACCCACGGGATCACCGAGTCCAACCATTCCTACCAAACACTTTGTTGACTCTTTGGTAGGATTGAGCCAGCAAAGTAACAGCTCAGCTGCCTGAACAGGTATCTAGTGCTGCTGGTACTCGGCACTGGTGAGACCGCTCCTCGAATCCTGTGTTCAGTTCTGGGCCCCTCACCACAAGAAGGATGTTGAGGCTCTGGAGAGAGTACAGAGAAGAGCAACAAAGCTGGTGAAAGGGCTGGAGAACAGGCCTTATGAGGAGCGGCTGAGAGAGCTGGGGTTGTTTAGCCTGGAGAAGAGGAGGCTGAGGGGAGACCTCATTGCTCTCTACAACTACCTGAAAGGAGGTTGTAGAGAGGAGGGTGCTGGCCTCTTCTCCCAAGTGATAAGGGACAGGACAAGAGGGAATGGCCTCAAGCTCTGCCAGGGGAGGTTTAGGCTGGACATTAGGAAAAACTTTTTCACGGAAAGGGTCATTGGGCACTGGAACAGGCTGCCCAGGGAGGTGGTTGAGTCACCTTCCCTGGAGGTGTTTAAAGGACAGGTGGATGAGGTGCTGAGGGGCATGGTTTAGTGATTGATAGGAATGGTTGGACTCAATGATCCTGTGGGTCTTTTCCAACCTGGTGATTCTATGATTCTATGATTCTAAAGTGCCTAGAGGTTTCCAGCTGACCTCCAGCTACCAGTAAAGAGGTCATATGTCCTTTCTAGGTTCTGTGCCACAGCCAGCAGGCCTGTGTCAATGTCTCAGGTTCACTAGACTGTCTCAAAGGGACAACAAACTGCTTAGACAGCTCAATTCCAGACCAAGTGTTTACACATGATCTCAGGCTTAGGCTCTCATTATAGTCAATGGTGTTGGTCAAAAATTTAGGGAGCTCCAGAGAGCAGTACAAATCACTCAAAGCTTACCTCCTATATGTGGTCAGATGAAACGTTCCCTAGATGCCATCTAACTATATTGATTAGATTTATGTTGATCTAATGCAAGCTTAGACATTTAGCTCACGTGCAGGCACCCACATCATGAACGCTTAGGAAAGAGGAAGCCCTGCTGGTATTGTGTTAACATTACCATGATGCAGCAGTATTGATTATTCTTATAATGCTCTGTGTAGCATCACTTGGTACTACTGTTGAGATGAGGGCAGGCAGTGACCTTTCTGGGTTAAAGCACAGGTCACATTACTGCAGTCTGGATAAAACCAATTCTAAGATGAGAAAAGAAGTCAAAAGGTAGACCAGCATCCACCAACTCTAACCAATGTCTAATATAAACATTAGGAAATCATAGCCAGCAGCTACTTATACAGCTTCTTCTTTTCCCAGACGTCAAGGCTAGCTATAGCCGTATTTGTGAAACATTGCTTACGAAAAAACATGCTCAAGCCTCTCTCCCATATGCAGTGGGAAATGGCTGCTACGTTGCGTAGGTGGTCAGGTTGCAAAACTCTGAAAGTACTTTGAGTGACATAACTGTTAGCTGGAAAAACAAATGTAGTCTAAATAGGATTTTAAGCATCCCCATGTTCAACAAAGACAGAGGGAGCACTTACAGAAGCCAGTTCATCCTCTTCTAAGCTGGTTGAATCATTCTCCAGAGATACGTATTTCTCCGTTATCAATAAAAGAACTAATAAATGTATAAACTTAGGTTCAACTCATCTTAACCTAGAAGCTCTCATTGCCTCTGTCCTTCCACTGCTACACAGCAAATAGCTGTAGGGATGTGATGGCCAACCACAGCGGGAAAAAAACATAATCACTTCTCCCAGTTCACAGCAAATCTGATCATAGTGCTGCCTTGATTTTTTACAAAATTAAATTAATGTCAGCCAAAACATGCTTTCCAGAAAGGTGGCCTAGTGCCATTGGAAAATATGCTTGGTACAAAAGCCACTGAACAGGAGTTTGTCTTCTGTGTCCTATGCTATGTAAATAGTCAGTTGATATCACCGTGGTCATTCCTTCTATTGGAGGGTAGAACGATGATCTTTAAGATCTCTTCCAATCCCAACTATTGTATGATTCTATGATTCTAGCTTTTAAAACTCTTGAGACAAAAGAATATATCCATTTAAAAACATAAAACAGATCACAAAAAAAGACATTTTCTACTTCTGGATAAACACAAATTCCATTTCCAGTATCTGTTCAGTCAAGTTTCCCATCTCAGAATTTTTTTTGTCACATTTTATACCTCAGTTACAAAACTGAATGAGATTCAGGCCTCATGGGTCTTTTACCTTACAGTACAGTGATAATAAAAATGAATTAAGCAAAGGGTTGTTGGGTTTGTTTGTTGATTTTGCTTTTGGTTTTATTTTTTAATGCTAATAGGAAATGTTATTTAAAAACAAGTTTAACGAACAAGGCTACATTGTGAAACTGGGGCTAAAAAATTTGTCATCAATGCCTCTAGCTGGAGAAAACTTGGCTGCAAGTGACAGCAAAAAAGCCCAAAACACGAAAGCAAGGATTTCCTGAAAAAGCCGCAGTCCAACATGAGGATATTTCTTACATCTGTCTTGTAAATATTGAGTACATGCTGTCAGAGCTCCTCTGAGATGCTGAACACCTTCAGCTCCTATTGCTACTAGTGGAAGAAGAAGGCCAGGACAGGGTGAAATCCCATAATTTGTCATAGCTTGTGTGACTCTTGAAACTTCCTTTATTCTGAATTACTTAAGACAGGAAATAATCATGTGTCCTGCGGCTAATGTGGTTAAACTGAAGAAACTGATGGTGACCAGGAGGACAAACCCCCTCCCACTACAGAGGAGGATCAGGTTTGTGACCACCTGAGGAACCTGAACATTTAGAAGTCTACGGGACCTGATGAGATGCATCCCAGAATCCCGAGGGAATTGGCAGATATGGTTGTCAAGCCACTCTCCATGATATCTGAAAAGTCATGGCAATCAGGAGAAGTTCCTGGTGACTGGAAGAAGGGTAACGTTGTGCCCGTTTTTAAAAAGGGGCAAATCCTGTATGACCAATTTAGTGGCTTTCTGTGATGGGGTGACCACAGCAGTGGACACAGGCAAACCAACAGATGAGATCGATCTAGACTTCTGTAAAGACTTTGACATGGTCCCCCACAACATCCTCCTTTCTAAATTGGAGAGATATGGATTTGATGGGTGGAAGGTACGGTGGATAAGGATATTTAAAGTCCCTTCGAACCCAAACTATTCTATGATTCTGTGATTATTCACATCTTTTAGGCTGGATTTATGGAGTAAAATCTTTTTCATTTATGCATATCCTGAATTCCACTGGTATAAATGAAAGGAAATGCATCTTGGAAGAGAGTTGCAGCGAAGAGGTAGGGAGTGATTTGGGATTTTCATCCCTTTTCCAAAACACCCAATCTCACTTTATGGATCAATTTAAATGTAAAACTTTCTGCTTACAGTAATTTCTCCCAAAGTTTTTTTTTTTTTGGATGGGATTCATATCTAGTGCACAACTCCCATTTTCCAGGCTAAGAATCGTTAAGAGTCCCTGTATGTTTGGTGGTCCCTTTTTAAACAGCTGGGCTGGGACAATTTAAGAGTCTTTGTGTTCATCTGCCATTTCATCTGGTATGAAACTGCTCAGGTTTGCTAAACTTCAGTGTAAATAGCTAAAATTGAGTGCTAGTTTTGAAATGGTAGCCAAACTTCTTAGGAGTATTCAAATACTAAATGATTTCAGATGTCTGTGAAATCAGATGGATTTAATTAAGTTTTATTGTGTCAGCCAACACTGTGTTATAGGATTTATGGAGGTAATCAGAGTATGATAAACTCTGAGTCAGTCGACAACTGGCTCTACAAAGCACCCCATAACTGTGTGAACGAGGATGCTAGAGAGGATGCACAAGAAGCAGAAAGCAGACTGCTCTCCTACCAGGATAGAGATGAGAGTAAGAATGAAGGATCTTTCGCTTTTGCTTTTAACGTTTGCAGCTGTTTCTAATGCTCTTCCCATCCACCCAGAGAAATACAACAATGAAGAAGATGCGAAGCTTGTACAGGTAACTACGTTATCCATATATGAGACCTGTTAAGCCTTTCCCTTTGAGATTTTATCTCTATATTCCAGCTAAGTAGTAGTTTGCTCTCTTTCTCAGACTATACTGTTACATATAACTCTGCTGCCCAAACTCTACTAAAGCAGGATAAATCTGATCGAACTGGAAATGTCATATAAATCTAAAGTAGAATAAATCTGATCGAACTGGAAATGTCGTGTAAATTTAAAGTAGGGTAAATCTGATGAAACTGGAAATCTCCTGTAAACAACAGTCAAGGACAATGTAGTCTGGTTTTGTTTAGCTACAAACCTCAGGAAAATATCCGTTGTGCTCCAGAATCGCAGGCAGATGGTTTTGCTAGCAGAGTACATGAACAATATCAGTCCTACGGTATTTATTTAAGAAACAGACCAAAATGTGAGATGAATTTGATTTATTTTTTCACTAGGACTATTTAAACCAATTCTATACTGTTGAGGCAGATCCAAAACAACTTGGATGGAAAATAAATGATGAATCCACAGCTGAAAAGCTTCAGAAAATGCAACAGTTTTTTGGGCTGAAAGTGACTGGAAAACCAGACCCTGTGACATTGGAAATGATGAAGAAACCCAGGTGTGGAGTTCCTGATGTGGGCCTCTATGGCGTTACTCTGCCAGGATGGAAAAAAAACAAGCTGACATACAGGTAATGTTTCGATAACTACTTTTTGAGTTTGAATTTTGGTTTAGTGTAAATCCACCTTTGTTATATTTAAATATAACTTCTATAGCAATTGTTTCCAGCTGGGAATGCAAAAATGTTTCTCTTTCCCCAGCTGTTGGCTCTGCATATTCCTAAGAGGAATTTCTGAGAGTCGAGCTGGGTATTTTACATTTTCTGAGTCAACCACAGTGTTTTGCCTGTCTTGCATCACTCCTGACAAGTACTCCATGAGCCAAACAGAAATATCAATTGCAACCTGTACAAGACCACTTATCTTCCAAATTTGCTAAGACCAACAGTTTAGTAGTCACAGAAACCTAAGGAAACAATTTCCTTCATGCTTAAGAGACGATCTGGCTATGGGCCATTTTGAGAGAAATCGATACTGTATACACAATTATTATTAAAAAGATCTATTGGACAGTTATCACATGCCTTAAACTCTCTCGGTCCAAGATGGATCTTGAGAGCTATTTAATTACACATTAAATTTCTTCTTATATGTCTCCATTCATATTCTTAACAGAAATTTCTTCTTCAAATAGTAAGTATCATTAATTGAACTCTCATAACTGTAGAATCGTGAACTACACACCAGATATGAGCAGAGAGGATGTGGATAAAGCAATCCAGAAGGCACTGAAAGTGTGGAGCACTGTGACCCCACTGATTTTCACTCGTATTCATGAGGGAGTAGCAGATATAATGATTGCATTTGGGACAAAAGGTAATATGCAAGCTTCATACTGATGGTAAGACTAAGCTAAGGATTTCCCAATAGTCATGAAATAACATCAGTGTTGTTCCAATATCATATTATTTAGCTCATGGACATTGCCCTCGTTATTTTGATGGCCCACTTGGTGTCCTCGCTCATGCCTTTCCACCTGGCAATGGTTTTGGTGGTGATGCGCACTTCGATGAGGATGAAGATTGGACCACAGGCTCAGCTGGTAGGTGAAAAAGGGTTTCTGAAGCATAATGCCGATGGGTAAATTCCTTTCTGGTTTTATTTAGGTGAGATTTATTTATTTAGACTGAGATGAAACACAGCATTAAACAAACAGTTTGAGGGTATTAAACACAATCCTGCAAATGGGATACTTACAAAGACACTGAGGTAAAATCAGCCTCATATATTCTAGTTCCTATTTAAAACAAGTGAAGACATCAACAGGACAACCTTTTTTCAGATAGCTAATGCTACAGACACTGGCCACTCTTACCTGGCGGCTGGTAGAGCCCATACAGAGTTTCACAGCCCTTGGTAAAAGCTTTCTGACTTTTCCCCTCCTGGCGCACATGCTGGCACCCAGCCCAAAACTAGTTCAAAGAATTTAAAGAACTTCTAGTTTAGAACTAGAAGTTCTTCAGGGAACTAGAGGATGACTCCAAGTCTTGCCATTATGCTCATGGGGGACTTCAATTTGCCAGATATCAACTGAAAGTTCCACAGAGCTGGTACAAAGAGGTTCAGAAGACTCCTAAAATCTCTAGATGATAAATTCATGGTAGTGTCACCAGGCCAGAGGACAGAGGAACATTGAGTGTTTGATCATCTAGCTGGTACCTGTCTGCTCCCCCTCAGCCCCCAGGCTGTCCAAGCAGCATGTTCTGCCTCTGACAGATCAGTCAGTACATGGGCACGTTACCCTGTTGTACTTTAGACCCTTTTACTCATCCAGTTTTTGGGATGGAAAACAACAGAGGATAACTGCAGTAGGATAATTGAGGTCCCACTGCAGGAAAACCATGGAGCAAACAAACAGAAGGTGCTATAAGAGCACTGCACTAGGAGAAAAGATGTGGATTTAGTGTGATGAGTAAAAAAATAAGGATGGAGACAGACATGCCATGCTCATATAATGTTATGTGTCCCCCACAGTGGGAATGAATGTGTCAACCCCAGTTTAGCTGGTGTTCTTCAACAGCACAGATCTGGTGGCCAGGCATTGCAGAACTAGTTGGAAAGCTCGGCGAGCTCGTGAGCAGGGAGGACAGGACTTACTGGTGGAAAAATTGAGACTTTGTTTGTTATTTTGAGAAACGGAAATCTTGGCTTCAGCTGGGCTTTCTTGGGCAATCAGTGACCAGACCTCTGCGCTGCCACAGGCTTGTGATCTTCACTGATTTGCTGGGCAGATGAACGTTCTTCCCTAATTCAGAAAAGCATGTCACTTGAGGGGGTGCAAGCAATTTAATGCATGTTGAAGGAAATCTCATTTTTATCTGTTTGCTGTGTTAACGTATTTCACTGGGAATATGTAGGCATAAACACAGTATTTTAAAAAGATATTTTATTTAACAAGGCTATGAAGAAAAAGTACATTTTAAAGTCCTAATGATAAAAAGGTAAGTAGTTCTTTATTTAGTAGTAGTTCTCTATTTTTCCTTTTCTATTCATGATCTCACCTTTCTTTCTCAGGTTTGTGGGACGGAGGTAACACACAGACTGACACTTTGGTACCTCAAGTGAGCACAGAGATAAAACAGGATTGTTTTATCCTTGCCCTGGAGAGCTGTTACTTTGATCTGACTCACTAGCTAATCTGTTCTAGTTCAGCCAGGAACCCCTGCCAGGACATTCCTCAGAGCTGCACCCATGCTCACCTCCAGACATCTATCTACTCATGCCACACACATATTTCAGTAGCTAAGAGAAAGAACAGCAGCAAAAAGGGCCAAAAGACACTCTCTTCTATCAGGGGAAGAACACAACTTTATCATATACAAGTTTACATATATGCAACTCTAATGAATTTCAATAAATTATATGAAAACCTGAGCTATAGCCCTGCTGTGTTCACAGTTTATCAGCCATTTGAAGACCAAAATTAGACCGATCTCTTCTTTCTATCTGTTTTTTAAGGATTCAACTTGTTCCTTGTTGCTGCTCATGAGTTTGGTCATTCTCTGGGTCTCTCTCACTCTAATGACCAGAGGGCTTTGATGTTCCCCAATTACGCCTATGTCACCCCCAGTGAATTTCCTCTCTCTCCAGACGATATAAACGGCATTCAGTCCATTTATGGTAAGTAAATCCATGGTTTAAAACAAGAAGTAAGCAGGAAAGAAACAAACTTTTTCACAAAGTTTCACCATAAAAGTCATTGTATACTCAGAAACACCAAAAATGCATTTATATATGAAAACCTTAATGTTTACACAAATTTGTGTATCCTTTGTAAAATTTCCCCCTTAGGATCTCGACCAAATGCCCCAGATAAAAGGCCAGCCACTCCCACCTCACCTAAAACCTGTGACTCTCAGATTTCTTTTGATGCTATAACTACACTCCGACGAGAAATCATTTTTCTAAAGGGCAGGTAAATATTCATATGATATTTGTCTCTGTGAGGTTTGTCTTGGTTTCTAGAAAGATAGAATACTTTGCTTGTTTGCATGGTTATGATTATGGGATCTATAATCAGACAAATGGATGAGGGTGATAAGGCACTGGCACAGTGATATTAATAAATCACCAAGCAGTGATATTAATAAATTCTGGGACCACTTCCTAGAAATTAGTATTTTCTACCATATAGTGGGACCAATGTCTACTGCAGTCACCTTCTCGAGCCCAAAGTCATCTGGGTATACAGAGAGTAAGTTACAATTAGGCTCATCTGCAACCCTGTAAATCTCTTATTATGCAGTACAGGAACAATCAGAATGTTTCAGCTACTGGTAACCGATACCACTGATCAATCAGTACCAATGACAAGGGTAATTCCAGAAAGAAACCAGAATATAAACAAGCCTCATTTCCCACCAAGGGGAGTGTTTTCCTTTGTGACACGTCAATGCAGGTAGCTCCACTGACAAGAAAGAACTTGTAAGTCTCAGCATTGTTCATATTTTTGTGCATATGCAGCAATGTCTATGGTTATATTATTTACCGCAAAATTTCTTTGTATTCAAATTAGACATTTGTGGCGAGTCTATCCTGATAACTCAGCAGTTGAACTTGAATTAATTTCTGCCTTCTGGCCAACACTGCCACCTGGTATTCAAGCAGCGTATGAGAACACGAAAGATCAAATCCTATTTTTCAAAGGTGAAGTATGAGATTTTCTTTAATTTTATCTTATCTTTCATTTTGTGGGAAGATGGGAGGAGGGAAGGGTAGCTATATGTGCATAAAATACATTTCCCATAAATAAAAAAATAAAACTTAAAAGATTTCATCTAATTTTCCCAGACCCTACACTAAGGGAGCATGATTTTTTTCTATTAGTGTCTCAAAATCACTGATGAAACTAAACATTGAAATTGTTTTTAACAGGTAATAAATTCTGGGTTATCAGTGGATATCGGGTATTGCTTGGTTATCCAAAGAATATCAGCACACTGGGCTTCCCAAAAGGTGTGAAGAAAATTGATGCAGCAGTTTGTAATAAAGATACAGGGAAGACAGACTTTTTCATAGGTGACAAGTACTGGAGGTAAGAAAATGTTTTCTTATCATTGACATCAATATAATCTGAATATTGATGACTGACAAGAAGCTGCTGATTGATGAGAAGCTTGACATGACCTGGCAACATGCGCTCACTGTCCAGAGGACCAACCGTGTCCTGGGCTGCTGGGGAGGGACTTCTGTGGAAGTGTTGAAGGCCAGGTTGGATGGGGCCTTGGGCAGCCTGATCTAGAGGGAGGTGTCCCTGCCCATGGCAGGGGAGCTGGATCTAGATGATCTTTAAGGTCCGTTCCAACCTAAAGTATTCTATGATTCTATGTTTCTATGAATTAAAATTATATATGTGATAAAAGAGAAAGTAGAATTTTATCCAAATATACATGACTAGATAACTATATTAATCCTACTTTTTACGGAAATATTTCTTTAACTCCTGTATAGGCAGAAGAATATAGCTTTGACTTTCAAGAGGGTGTCCTAAACAGGCATTGAACATATGGACCCATTTTGGAACATTATGCCTGGAAGATGAACAAATTTCAGCTTGCAGAGGATTTTCCCGAATACAATAGATAAAAGTATCTTTAGAAAAGAAAGATATAAAAGCTAACCTAATTCAGCAGAAGGCTGGTTGGGATGGCTTGCGCAGGATTTCTCTGATTTCTGAAAAGTCCTGGGTTATTTTATGTCTTTCAGAGAGATAGAAGTTACGGCTCATTTTCCTTTCCTTGGGTAGTTAACACTGGATTTGCAAAATGCTTCTTATAAATCCTAAGCTTTCATGAGTGATTCCCGATACCCAAATAGCCAACAAGCAGAAGCAAAATGTTGGCTTTGAGAAGCTGATAGATTCCTCCGGTGAGCAAGAAAAGCCACTGCAAAGGCCATCTGCAGGCCAGGAGCATGCGTGGGTCAAGCAGACTTAATCGTGACTAATTGTGGGGTTCCTCAGTGAGACATACAGTGTCAGCTGGATTCTCAGCTGCATGTCATTTCCCATCCTTTGGTTTTGATAGTTTTGGGAAGAGCGTTTACAATATCTTGCATCGCTATTTTACCGCCTTGGTCACAAGACAAAGGCATGTAAGAAAACCACAGCACGGATTTCTTATCTAGTAACTCATCCTCTCAGTCTTATATCCCTGTGAAAAAATATTTCTTGTATCCAAGGAGAACTAAAACAAAGGCTTGTTTGTTTGCTTTTCTCCTGAGAGGGTTCCTCAAATCTTCAAGAACATTTTAGGTTCTTCTTTCATGTCCCAAATTCAGCCCCATCTTATAAAAATTGGACTGCTCAATTAAGAACAACTCAATTGTATTGAAATAATGCAGCTTCCTTTTCTCCATCTAAATCTGTCTGCTGGTAGAGGACTATGCACAATATTATGTCAAAGTCTAAGAGGAATTTCAAATTCCTGCAATAAATTTGTGCAGCTGCTATAATGGGAATCAACCCAGCCAGTTTCCATGTGCTGCCTGTCACGCTGCTGTCATTAGAGGAGTTTAATCCCATCCTTGCTGGCACAAAGGTGGGTCTTCCTTCAATCTGTCTCACTCTAGATGCTTCTTTGGAGCTCTGCCTGCCTTTATCAGCAAACAAGTAGCCACCTCACAGAAAATGTGGTGGCCAGTGTCCTATAGATGTATATGCGAGTAGATAACCGTACTCTGTGTATCCCCAATGAAATCAGTCAAAGTACAGATGGTGAACACCTTCCAGCAGCCACTTAATTCTTTGCAGACTTGATGTCTAAACTCCATAAAATCACATATCTCCCTTGATATGGTTTAGGTACGATGAAAACAGCCAGTCCATGGACATGGGTTATCCTAGACGCACAGTCAATGACTTCCCAGGAATTAACCAGAAGGTTGATGCTGTTTTCCAACAGAAAGGTAAATGAAATGAGCTTTGAAGTAAATTTGGGTTACTTGTAAAGAACATAAGCTCTGGAGTTAGGATGAATGTCATTATTGTTGTATCCTGAAAAAGATAGAACTGAAGAGATGCTCTCCTGTGTGTAAAAGGACGATGCTCCCCACTTTGTCAGAATGAAGCTATTATCTTTCGTGTCCATAACATAATGCTTTGGGTTTTTATTTCCAGGATTCTTCTACTTCTTCCATGGATCAAAGCAGTGGGAGTTTGACCCTACTGTTAAAAAGGTTGTCCGCGAAATAAAGAGTAGCAGCTGGTTTAACTGTTAATACCATTACACTTTCTTCTATACAGCAAATGTACGAAAAAAATAATCTAGATTATTCAGAGACTGTTCACATATATACTGCTGCACAGAACAGGCAACAGGAAGAGTTTTCATGTATGTCTGCTCTTTAGATAATTAGCATGTCAATTCTAATTGTATCTTCAAAAGCTAGAACAAAACTGCTATTTACCCCTAATTAAATGCAAAATGTCCAACATAATTTATTATTTTATACTCTTGGTTGGCAATAAATGTTTTTAGACTGATGTCAACTATTTTCTGCTTCATCTGTTGAAAATGTTCTATATGTTAATAGCCTTCCAACATACGACTTTTGTATTTTGCTGCTTTTGCCTCCAAACATCTCCAAGAGTCAGGCTTTCCAATAACCACTTGTTTTCTTACCCTCTCTCCTGTCTTGTTCTTCTGCTTTTCTTTGACCTTTGCAACCTTGTCCCTTTCACACCATATCATTATTTCACCATCAAAACCACCCTCCTGCCTCAGCGTATAAAGACATTATCTCACTCTGAGTTTATTTCCAGCGTAACAGTATTTCATCAGTGGTCTTTTTCTGTGAATCTGTGAGTGAGTGACATCCTACACGAATCAGCCCTGTACAAGAAACAGATTCATTTACCATCCTGTGGAGCACAACTCTGCTAGCACGAAGCGTGTGCTTCAAGCACACACATTTCTTAAGATTTATGACATGTAACCATCACACATGAAGCAAACTCCTCACAACATCAGGCATAACCCATAAAGTCACAGTCCTCTCCAAATATTTTCTTTACATTTAGTTCTGGAAGCAGGCCCAGTGCACTCTGCCAAGTCTTGCCATACTGTGTGCACGGCTGAGAACTGTGTATCTGAGAATATGGTCTGATTACCGTTTACTTCTTCCCATACTCCCTAGTTCACATATAGAATCATAGAATCATAGAATAACCAGGTTGGAAGAGACCCACCGGATCATCGAGTCCAACCATTCCTATCAAACACTAAACCATGCCCCTTAGCACCTCATCCACCCGTGCCTTAAACACCTCCAGGGAAGGTGAATCAACCACCTCCCTGGGCAGCCTCTGACAGTGCCCAATGACCCTTTCTGTGAAAAATTTTTTCCTAATGTCCAGCCTAAACCTCCCCTGGCGGAGCTTGAGGCCATTCCCTCTTGTCCTGTCCCCTGTCACTTGGGAGAAGAGACCAGCACCCTCCTCTCTACAACCTCCTTTCAGGTAGTTGTAGAGAGCAATGAGGTCTCCCCTCAGCCTCCTCTTCTCCAGGCTAAACAACCCCAGCTCTCTCAGCCGCTCCTCGTAAGACCTGCTCTCCAGCCCCTTCACCAGCTTCGTTGCTCTTCTCTGGACTCATTCCAAAGCCTCAACATCCTTCTTGTGGTGAGGGGCCCAGAACTGAATACAGGATTAGAGGAGCGGTCTCACCAGTGCCGAGTACAGAGGGAGAATAACCTCCCTGGACCTGCTGGTCACGCCGTTTCTGATCCAAGCCAAGATGCCATTGGCCTTCTGTTCAGTCGCTGTCAACCAACACCCCCAGGTCCCTCTCCTCCAGGCAGCTTTCTAGCCAGACTTCCCCTAGTCTGTAGCACTGCACAGGGTTGTTGTGCCCCAAGTGCAGGACCCGGCATTTGGCCTTGTTAAACCTCATGCCATTGGACTCTGCCCAGCGGTCCAGCCTGTTCAGATCCCTTTGCAGAGCCTTCCGACCCTCCAGCAGATCGACACTTCCACCCAGCTTAGTGTCGTCCGCAAACTTGCTAAGGGTGCACTCGATGCCTTCATCCAGGTCATTGATAAAGACATTGAACAGGGGTGGACCCAGCACCGAGCCCTGGGGAACCCCACTTGTCACTGGCCTCCAGCTGGATTTCACACCATTTCCCACCACTCTCTGGGCCCGGCCATCCAACCAGTTTTCCACCCAGGAGACTGTGCGCCTGTCCAGGCCAGAGGTGACAGTTTCTCAAGCAGAATGCTGTGAGAAACCATATATATGGTTGTTTTAAAACACCTGCTGTGTGTATGTGTAAAAAGCTTCTTTTTGCTGTGTGCTTTTACAGTGCCAGATATAACAATGCAGTGATTCCAACCTTCCAGTACCTGAAGGGGGCGTCCAAGAAAGCTGGAGAAGGACTGTTCACAAAGGCTTGTAATGACAGGATGAGGGGCAATGGGTATAGACTGGACAGGGGCAGATTAAGACTAGACATAAGGAGGAATTTCTTCATGATGAGAGTGGTGAGCCACAGGCACAGGTTGTCCAGGGAAGCAAAGGATACCGTCTCTGTGGAAGAGTCGAAGACAAGGTTAGATGGGGTCTTGGGCAGAAGGTCAACCATGTCCTGGGCTGCATCAAAAGTAGTGTGGCCAGCAGGGAGAGGGAGGGGATTCTGCCCCTCTATTCCTCTCCTGTGAGACCTCATCTGGAGTATTGTGTCCAGTTCTGGAATCCTCAACAGAAGAAAGATATGGAGCTGTTGGAACAGGTCCAGAGGAGGGATATAAAGATGATCAGAGGGCTGGAGCACCTCCCATACAAGGACAGACTGAGAGAGAGTTGGGGTTGTTCAGCCTGGAGAAGAGAAGGCTCCAAGGAGACCTCGTAGCGACCTTCCAGAACCTGAAGGGGGCTACAAGCTAACTGAGGAGGGACTTTTTAGGAAGGCTTGTAGTGATAGGACGAGGGTCAATGGGTATAAACTGGAGAAGGGCAGCTTTAGACTAGACATAAGGAGGAATTTCTTTACCGTGAGAGTGATGAGGCACTGGCCCAGGTTGCCCAGGGAAGTTGTGGCTGCCCCATCCCTGGAGGTGTTGATGGCCAGGTTGGATGGGGCCTTGGGCAGCCTGATCTAGTGGGAGGTGTCCCTGCCCATGACAGGGGTGTTGGAACAGGATGATCTTTAAGGTGCCTTCCAATCTAAACTATTCTACTATTCTATGATCTTCGAACTTCATCTACGTGAGTTGGTGTAAACAGCAAGAGTATCATTATGTTTCTGCTATTGCTATGAGAACCCTACTTGCTTGGTTCCTGCCAGGAAACTAGAATAGAGGCTCAGAAACGCTGCTTCACTGATGCACAAAATTAATCTTACTGAACACCATCACAATTCAGTTCCCTAACAAAATTTATACTTAAAGTGGGGTGAAATTATAGATGCTTGAGTGAGATTAATCCAACTTGACTTTAGCTTTCTGTCTACATACCTGATCTACATGAGTTAGGGAAGAACTGTACTGTACCGTACTTTACTGAAAGAAGAGTGAGAAGTTCTCCATCACATTACTTTTTTCATCTCATCTAAGGGCTGTACCACGGCAAACCAGTATCTCCAGCCCTTGGAGAAAATATCTCTTTGCAGAGGAAAACTAGCCAACTAGTTTAGAGTAGCTGTCTTTCAGACAGATAAGGTTTTGTGACATTTATAGTGTCTTGCTAGATATCTTTCAGGTTTTTTGTGACCCTAAAGTGAAAGACATCTTTATTTTTTCCTCTCTGATGTTAACTTTTTTGCAAGATACACCAAAATAAAGCTTTCAATATCATCATGAGCAAGCAACAAAGTTGCCTGAAGGCACCTGCTTGTACTTACACTGCTCGCCCATGAAGTGACCATGATGTCTCACAAGACCAGATCATGCTGGTGGCAGGTGAGATGGAGACAATTTCGTACCCATTTCTGTATTTCCAGCCTGCTTAAAGTCTTCTCCACCATTCAATTGATTTGATGGCTGTGTAGAAAGCTCAGTTGAACAGCACAGTTAGAGAAGCTGCCAAGTTACACCCAAGTGTTTATACTCAGAGGCGACGTTACTCTTTCACACACAGTGCTCAGTGTGTAATACAATTGTAATTTTAACTGTAACAAAAGTATAATCATTGAGTCATCAAGGAGGTTATTCAGTTCTTTGTAATACATGGGCAAGTTCCACTATCTTCAAACACATACCTAAACGTCATAATTACTCTGTGCTCTCTTCTTTTCTCAGGTCAAACATTGTTTTACAACTTATATAAATCTCTCATCTTGAGGAAAGTTAATCTTTAACGGTGAAATGCTGTTAATGAAGTTTTCTGATTGGCAGCCTTGGCATTCTGTTAAACCTGTGTATGTGTTCACTGGTCATCTGCAAAGACAAATAAAGCAATAAGTACTGGTTTTCATTTATTTGTAAGGAAGGCATAAAAATTCACTCGCACACTAAAAGACTTGACTTTTGATTAGTGATAACAGTTTGGTCACTCAATTTTCATTTGTCATGTCTTTGGAGGAACACAATCAAGATTAGTCACAGCAGAAATCCAGTAAGTGTTGAGTGCTGGGTGGTGATGGTTTTCCTTCATCTCTGTCAAGAGCCTGGTTAACATGGCATTGTCTTGCACCTCAGCATATCCTCCCACAGCCCTAGAGAGCTCCCAATACCACTTCCCTGGCACTCTCTTATGCTACTTGTAGCTCTTAATAATGCATGTCCTCATACTGCATTCAGGTTCCCAGCCGCGTAATGCTGTGCTCATAGGCTGACCAGTCACTGGCTCGCAAACTAGCCAAGGGGACCTGGATAAGCTGGAGAAGTGGCCTGTGAGAACCTCATGAGGTTCAACAAGGCCAAGTACAGGGTCGTACATCTCAGCTGGGGCAATTCCCAGTTTCAATACAGGATGTGGGATGATATGATTGAAAGCAGCCCTGTATAAAAGGACTTGGGGGCACTGATAGATGAGAAGATTTATACGAGCCAGCAATGTGCACTCGCAGCACAGAAGGCCAACCATGTCCTGGGTTACATCAAAAGAATCAAAAGAAACGTGGCCAGCCGGGAGAGGGAGGGGATTCTGCCAGTCTACTCCTCTCTTGTGAGACCTCATCTGGAGTATTACATCCAGTTCTGGGATTCTCAACGTAAGAAAGATACAGAGCTGTTGGAACAGGTCCAGAGAAGGGCTACAAATATTATCAAATGGCTGGAGCATCTCCCATACGAGGACAGGCTCAGAGAGCTGGGGTTGTTCAGCCTGGAGAAGAGAAGGCTCCAAGGAGACCTTATAGGAACCTTCCATTACCTGAAGGGGGCCTCCAAGAAAGCTGGGGAGGGACTGTTTGCAAAGGCTTGTAGTGATAGGATGAGGGGCAATGGGGATAAACTGTAGAAGGGCAGATTTAGACTAGACATAACGGGGAATTTCTTCACTACAAGACTGGTGAGGCAGTGGCCCAGGTTGCCCAGGGAAGTTGTGGCTGCCCCATCCCTGGAGGTGTTGAAGGCCAGGTTGGATGGGGCCTTGGGCAGCCTGGTCTAGTGGGAGGTGTCCCTGCCCATGATAGGGGGCTGGGAACTGGATGACCTTTGAGATCCTTTCCAACTCAAACTATTCTATGATTCTATTATTCTATCATTCTATGATCAGTCTTTACAGTAATAGGGGGTTTTTTTCTCTTCTAGCCAGCTGCTATATTCCGGAAAACCTGTAGGAACTACAGCATCCTAGATCAGCTTGGCTGAATTTGCCCACTACCTTCAGTTACTGTGGGACCAGATGGACTAACAAAGACACAGAAAATAGGATCCCACATGGTCAAGCTAAAATAATTTTCTCCATGTTTACACACTGTTCAATGTCTTTATCAATGACCTGGATGAAGGCACCGAGTGCCCCTGAGCAAGTTTGCGGACGACACTAAGCTGGGTGGAAGTGTCGATCTGCTGGAGGGTAGGGAGGCTTTGCAAAGGGATCTGAACAGGCTGGACCGCTGGGCAGAGTCCAATGGCATGAGGTTTAACAAGGCCAAATGCCGGGTCCTGCACTTGGGGCACAACAACCCTGAGCAGCTACAGACTAGGAGAAGTCTGTCTAGAAAGCTGCTTGGAGGAGAGGGACCTGGGGGTGTTGGTTGACAGCGACTGAACATGATCCAGCAGTGTGCCCAGGTGGCCAAGAAGGCCAATGGCATCTTGGCTTGGATCAGAAATGGCATGGCCAGCAGGTCCAGGGAGGTTATCCTCCTTCTGTACTCGGCACTAGTGAGACCGCTCCTCGAATCCTGTGTTCAGTTCTGGGCCCCTCACCACAAGAAGGATGTTGAGGCTCTGGAGCGAGTCCAGAGAAGAGCAACAAAGCTGGTGAGGGGGCTGGAGAACAGGCCTTATGAGGAGCGGCTGAGAGAGCTGGGGTTGTTTAGCCTGGAGAAGAGGAGGCTGAGGGGAGACCTCATTGCTCTCTACAACTACCTGAAAGGAGGTTGTGGAGAGGAGGGTGCTGGCCTCTTCTCCCAAGTGACAGGGGACAGGACGAGAGGGAATGGCCTCAAGCTCCGCCAGGGGAGGTTCAGGCTGGACATTAGGGAAAAATTCTTCACAGAAAGGGTCATTGGGCACTGGAACAGGCTGCCCAGGGAGGTGGTTGATTCACCTTCCCTGGAGGTGTTTAAGGCACGGGTGGACGAGGTGCTAAGGGGCATGGTTTAGTGATTGATAGGAATGGTTGGACTCGATGATCCGGTGGGTCTCTTCCAACCTGGTTATTCTATGATTATTCTATGATAATCAAATACTTGCTTGAGCAGAGCTTAAAACCCATCTCTTTCACTTACCCTTTCAGGTAAGCAACCTATCCACTGTGCTCTTGGGTGGTAGACAGATACTCCAAAAACCTTTAGAAAACTGGTACTGAATGTTTCTAAAGATTCGGTACCTTAAAAAAAGACAAAAAAACCCAAAACATTAGATTTTGTGTATGGGGAACGAACTTGTCATTCCCTGCACACAGTCATGACTTCATGCCTCTTGTTGCTAACTGGCCAAATCCAACAACAGAAAAGGAAGATGTAAGGCCAGTATTTAAGTGTTTATAGCCATCATACTCTCTGAATAACTTGTGAAGTCTGAACTTTTTTGACCACTGAAGCTTCAGGTATGCTAGAATCACACCCAAGGCAGAATCCTGAAACTCAGCACGGCCGTTGCAGGTGCTGCACAACAGGGCTCGCTTGGTACCCAAATGCAAGAAGTTGTGATGGTCCCAGTTTTCTTCTACTTCACCCCTGCTTGGGGAAAAGGAAATGAGAGAAAAAGACTCGTGGGTTGGAAACTAAAACTGAAGCAGGTTTAATGAAACAAATAATAAGAAAAAAGAAAACAGTATTAATAAGAAAATAATAAAATATATACAAATATATGAAATTGCCCTGGGAGACTACATCACCACAGATGCTGCAGAGCAAGCACAGGGAAAAGGATCTGGGCTGGACTCAGCGGCAGGAGGGAGCTGAACACTTGGAACTGAGGTTCCCTGGGCAACCTGTGCCAGTATCTCACCACCCTCATCATGAAGAATTTCTTCCTAAGGACTAATCTAAATTTTCCCACCTCCAATTTATAGCCATTGCCCCTCATCCTATCATTCTATGCCCCTGTAAAAAGTCCCTCCCCAGGCTTCTGGGAGACCCTTTTCAGGTACTGCAAGGACACTCTCATCAGAGACTTCTCTTTTCAATGCTGAACAACCCCAACTCTCTCAGGCACTCCAGCCCTCTGATCATCTTTGTAACCCTCCTCTGGACCTGTTCCAACAGCTCCACATCCTTCTTATGTTGAGGATAATGAGATGGGTAACTCAGACTTTTGATATATTAAGTGACCACGGGGTGGCTGCTGCTCTTTCTGCTGGTCAGGGTTGTGTTTACTTTTGGAGCAGCTGCTGAGAATACCGATTAGAACAAGTCAGCAAAGGAAATACTGATACTTGCACGAGAATGGAGTTACCAGCTTCACATTGCAGAGCACAGCAAATGCATCCCACAGCTGCCACCCAGTGGACACCACAGCTGCCCGGGCATCTGCTTGGAGTTAGGTCCTGACTCAGATGCTTAGTTTTAATTGTGTGGCTGCACAGCTCACTATTTTCTAAGTAGTAGTTTGCATGAAGGTATTTTAAAGCAAGAAATACTGTTATATGTTGCTCAACAACTGTGTATCATAGAATGATAGAATTGCTTGGCTGGAAAAGATTTGATTGGACTTAATATTGGTTGGACTCAATGATCTGATTGGTCTTTTCCAACCTGATGATTCTGTGATTCTATGAATCCAACTGTACCTGTCCACTACTAAACCAAGTCCCTAAGCACTCCATCTACCCATCTTTTAAACATCTCCAGGGATGAGCGCTCAACCACCTCCCCTGGCAGCTTCTACCAGAGCCTGAGAATCCTTTCAGTGAAGAAATTTTTCCTGATGTCCAATCTGAACCTGCCCTGGTGCAACATGAGGCCATTCCCTCTCATCCTATCACCTGTCACTTGAGAGAAGAAACCAACAACCACCTCGCTACAACCTCCTTTCAGGGAGCTGTAGACAGTGAAAGGTCTCCCATAACACAGATATGGTTCCAACCAGAGTATTGCTGGACAATTTTGTTGTTAAGAAAGTTGAGATATTCACCTGACCTGACATAATCCACCATCAATGCATCTAACTTCAAGTAATCTAACCCAACATTAGTAGAATACATACAACAGATAGATTAACAGTCATTATTGAAATACTGAAATAAAATACGTTAATCACAATGTTAATATGTAATACTGTAACCATCATCATAATAATAGTGTATTGTACTTACCAACTGCATCACAGAGACAAAGTCTTTTACCTCCTATTGTCTTGTGAAGTGAGGCAGGGGAGTTTAGACAACTCAACGCCATCACAGCAGAGGATGTCTTCAAAATAATTTATATAAATTTAATACAGTATTGTGCTGTATTAAACTGTGCAATTGCTTTTCTCATCAAATGTGCCAAAACTAGATCACAACCATTTTTAATAGCACATGCTGCTTTATCATTTTACCTTTCTTTCCAGGTTTATTACCTTCCTTCGCTTCTTAGGAGCACTTGCAGAAGTCGATTGCTGTTCCTTGGAATGAAGATAAGGCACATAGAAAAGCATTTTCAAGAGACTGGTATCTCCACCACATTGGTTTACATACTGAAGGTTGTTAGCATCTCTACTCTATGGACTACACTTCTTTAAATGGGCTTCTTTAAGTGACGCACAAGAGTATATGCAAGGGGAAGCATTTAGATATTTAAAAAGAAAAATGCTTTGTTAAATCTATTAGTGGTGTAATTTAAATTAAGTTAATTAAATGTGTGTTTACCATATTGCCGGTAATTCAAAATCCTCAAAGAGAATATATAGAGAAAAACATTGATAGAGCATTAGACACACTATCCTGAAGGAGTCCCCTACATTGTCAGCAACTATTATGGGAGCTGGTAAAACTTGGTTTACCTTAGACTGAGAAGATTATACTGGTTAAGATGAAAAAAACCCCAATATTTAAAAATTAAGGTATTTAAAAAAAAAACAAACAACTTGCAGACCTATAGTAAATGCCATTATTAAACAGAGGAACGTGACAAAAATTTAGTTTGTGAAAAGCACTGGAAAACGTATTTCAGACATCTGTGTATGTATGTAATATTAATATATACGCATATTTAGCTATGTTTCAGACTGTCTTGATTACTTTTATAAGCACTGCTTTTAATTTTCACCCAAGATTATAGAGGAAGTGATTTATATAATAGATATATGAATTTTTCTTTAAATCAATACTCTTGTAACTCGCAAGGCGCTAAAAGGACTGCTCCCAACACCATGTCAGGCCCTTTCGTCTGCCTTGGCAAGGGCAGGAGGGAGCAAGGCAGCTGGGGCTTCCCCACCACCCCAGGCAGAACATTCCTCTACCAGCAGTCCAGTCCAGCAAGCCCCAGCTCTACGTCGTGTGGCACTTATTCCCCTTTCCCAACAAGCCCACACTCTTTTGGGGGAAACTTGGCTGAACTTCAGACTTGCCTTGTTTTGATTTTGACCAAGGTATGTGATGATTTGGAAGATTCTTTTCAAAATTTCCTCTTCTCCATTGGAAGAAGAAAAGGCTCAGAGGAGATCTTATAGTGAACCTGAAAGGAGCCTACAAGAAAGCTAGGGAAGGAATATTCATAAAGGCTTGTGGTGATAGGATGAGGGGGAACGGGTATAAACTGGAGAAGGGCAGATTTAGACAAGACATTAGGAAGAATTTCATCACCATGAGAGTGGTGAGACACTGGCACAGGTTGCCCAGGGAAGTTGTGGCTGCCCCATCCCTGGAGATGTTGAAGGCCAGGTTGGATGGGGCCTTAGGCAGCCTGGTCTAGTGGGATGTCCTTGCCCATGGCAGGGGTGTTGGAAATAGATGACCTTTGAGGTCCCTTCTAACCCTAACTACTCTATAATTCTATGACTCTATGAAAATCACCTGTAGAGCCCTCCCTCCACCATACTTAATCACAAGGTAAACAGCAGAAAAAATCACACCACTGACAACACAAATTATAGGGTCTCCATGAAGATTTTCGTAACATTAGAGTTCCCAGGGCCGTGATCAGGCTTGAGATATATTAACAAATACAGTCTCCACAGTGTGACTAGATGCAGCAATTCTGATAGTAATCTAGACAGCTGTAACTACTACTTGTTATCCATTCAACTCAAAAACTGCAAGACAGAGGTGCTGCCCTCCCAGAAATCACTGCATAAGGCTGGAAAATTAAACCTCAGCATTTTTGTCTTGGCAAGCATACAAAGCATAATTGTGTTGGTTCTAACCAGCAGATGGTTCGTATCCTTGTCCCTTAGCACTTCACAGATTTCATATCCAGCTCAGTTAATGACTAACCTCATCAATATTTGACTGTTGCAATGATGTCCCTTCTCAACTGGTTGAGATTAATTTTCTGCTTTCCACTGCAAATTTCGTCCACGTTACTGGGAAAGCAGGAAGATGACAAAGGAGGGCACTGAGGTTTACTGCAGATGAGGGCCTGAAGGTGCGTGGCAGGGGAATGGGCATGGGTATCTGAACACAGACATTTATAGAAGGGTTCTCCTCATCTCTTGGAAGCTTTCAAGGCCAGGTTGCATGGGTCCTTGAGCAGCCTGGTCTGGTGGGAGGTGTCCCTGCCCAGGGCAGGGGGATTGGAACTGGATGATCTTAACATCCTTTCCAACTCAAACCATCCTATGAATCTATGATGATCTCATTTTCAGTGTAATAAAGATTTATTATTAAAATTGTAAGAGAAATACCTGACTTCTGCTTTTTGCACACTGAAGAAAATGATCTTAACGTGAATATTCCATGACCCAGCGCAGCTACGTGCTGTCAGCTTGTAAGATGGAACAGTTCCTAGCTGTCTCTCTTAGATCAAGTTTACTATTCTCCAGCATCACGACAAGCCGTTTATCTGTACAACCACCTGGCTGACAGCTACACTTTCCAACATCACATGTTATCTGATAAAGAGACTAAGGTCTTATTTAAATACTGTGTACAGTAATAAATTTATCTCCCTGCACATTAACAACTTTATCTCACTCTTGACAGAATGTTTAGGAGAAATAATAGTAGTATCTATCCTGTGCTACTGCTGGACAAGTCACAGGGTACATTATGGCACAAACAATTTCTAATTATGGAACTTGCTATACCAGTGAACACTACGGATGGACAAGCTCCAGGGGTTGCCCTGACCCTGATGCAGGACCTTGTACTTGGCCTTGAGGTTCACATGGGGACATTTCTCAAGCTTGTCCAGGTCCCTCTGGATGGCATCCTGTCCCTCAGGCGTGTCGATTGCACCACTCAGCTTGGTGCCATCTGCAAACTCACTGAGAGTCTTTCCCATAATAGTAGTGCAGTGGTCACTCTACTGTTTAGATCACTGATTAGATCACTCTAATTAATTGTTTAGATTTCTTTGCCAAAATTCCATTTGCCTTAGAGAAAACTCATGCAAATAAACTAAATGTGTCAAAACCTGAGTGTTTAGTACCATAGAAAACTCCAAAATTACAGTTTCCTTCTTGTTCTGAATAGAATCTCAATTCAGCATAAGACCTTCCCTCAGTATAAATGAACTATACTCTCTTTATGCTAATAAATGCCTGGTTTTCATTGCTAGATCTTTCTGTTAACTGTAAGTTCAGCTACATTATTTGTTTAATCAGCATTTTATGCAACACCAGTTTTGGAAAATACTCCATTTATGTCACTCAAAACATTGACATGTCAATGAGCAAGATTTGCTTAACTTTTTCTGGATTTTTAAGAGTACCTTGACAAGTATTAGAAGCAAAAGGGAAGGCATCAGGCTGTGGAGATGGAAGTAGCTGCATGACAAGGAATTTTAGAGACATGCAAGGACTCCTAGGTGTTCAGGTGACCAGGAATCTGAACTACAGCACTACTACCATGACTCCGAGATCGTGATGTGGAGTTCCTGACACAGCAAGCTACCAGCTCTTTCCATGGGTGCCCAAATGGAAAAGGAATACATGATAAATTCAGTGAGGACTTTGTAGTGAGTCTCTATGATTTTGCAAGAAATTACAAGCACTTAGAATTAAGGGAGGACTACATTGTAAAAGGGCACAGATCAATCTCAAACACACAATTCTCCATCAGTTTTAGTGAGAAGAACACACTTGTTACTGCACCACTCAGTGCTCTGCCTTACATTAAGCATTAAGAAGACTACGTAGTTAAAAACATAGCTTAGCTATCACCAAATGAAATTATCTCATGATATGTTAAATGATTTCCCATGGTATGATGTTTCTGACCCTCTCTGGCTTTATTTTTTGTCTCATTATTGTTACACAAGGCTGCCACTAGATGTCAGATTATGAAAGGGTCCTGCTAGTCCCCACAAAAGCATGAATCTGGTTAACTAATTAGAGGAAATTATTGTACAGGGTAAGGGGAATGGTAGGTAAAAAACCGTAACTTTATTGTTATTTAGCTTTCAGCAGTATCAAATGACTGGTTTTCTAGGAAGAATAGCACTGCTGTGACACACAAAAATACAGGAAAGCTCCTGAAGACACTTTTTTCCTTCAGGTTTTACACTTTTTATTAAAGCACCTGTCACAGTTTAGCCCCACCCTGCCCAATTATGGCAGCTAAAACTAAGCAGTTGGACTCCAAATTCCCTTTTATCCCCATCCCCAGGGAAATGAAAATGAGAGAAAATAATACTTGTACAGAGGAAAGTAAAACAACACCTTTAATGAAATGAAATTAATAGTAATAATAATGAAAATAAGGAAAAAATAATAGGAAGCAATAAAATATGTACAAATACATGAGATCGCACTCCCACTCCTCGATGACTCTACCACACCACGAATACTGTAGAGCAGGGATGAGGGAATGGGTCCATGGTTAGGAGGGAGCTGAGCTCAGGAACTAAATTCAGGAATGCACAGATCCTGGGTCAGGGGCAAACAGGCAGATGAGGTTCTCACTGGACGTTGACTATTGACAAAGAGAATGAGACCCTCATGATTTTTCAGATTTTATTGAGTATGACGTATATGGGATAGAATCCTCTGTTGGTCATTTTGGGGTCACCTCCCATGTCTCCCTCTCCCAGAAGGTGTGACCTTTTTTTTTGCCAGCTCAAGGAGGGCCATGGGTACTGAAGCCATAAGTCCAAACATTGGCCTTCCTGCATAACAATACTCCATGTTGTCACTTCTAGAGAGGAACACTGTTTGAAAAACATGCTGTTAACTTTCAGCAAATTAAGTTACTTAGACAAGATTCGGCTGAAGTTAGAAACTGATCTAATTTAGGTCAAACCACAACATCACCTTTCAAAATGAACTGATTCATTAGAGGAAATTTTAAGCATTACTACAATGATAACACTAAATAAGGGTAGAAAACTGAGACACGGAACTTACCCAATGCAAATTAAAATCATATAATATAAAAATAAATTATCAGGTCTAGTTCCTTCAATCATTACAGATTTACCTATATTTACAACTCATCTGGATCGCTGGGTTTGCCCTTCAGCCGCATGCTCACAGCTAGATTACATTAACTATGGGACTTGATAATGAAATACCATGCTATGTTCACATCCAAGTTAGCAAGCTGGACACTACAAAGGTGACTTGGTATCTCTTATATAGAATTATAAAATCATAGACTCATAGAATCATAGAATCACCAGGTTGGAAGAGACCCACTGGATCATCGAGTCCAACCATTCCGATCAAATACTAAACCATATGTGATGACATGGAGTTGATGAATGGTCTCCATAGCAGCTTAAGGGACCTTGTTCAAAGATCAGAGCTAGGAAAACAGCCCTGGACAACATCCTGGTACCCAGCAGAAGGACCAGCCTTGGACTGCGAACTCTGCTCCTCTGTCATCACGGTCACAACTTTCTAGGACAAGAGATAGAAAGGGGAGGAACAGGGAAAAGATAATGTCCTGTGTAGAAGTACAGGACAAAAAAAGCTTCTCACTTTCGTCACCCTACAAGACAAGCTCCGTATTCAGTGATGTATTCATAAACTGTATTCAGTTTAACCTGGTTGCTGTGTCCAATCTTATAGGGGGAAAAAAAGTGCTTCAGAGAACTTCATTCTCTTCCATTACATTGTGTAAGGTGGAATAGTGCGAATAAATTTCGATCAGAGTGAACAACACTAAAACCAAAGCTGATGTCAGATTTATCTAATTATGTCTTCCTAATTATGGAGGCAAAGCCATGGGACAGAGTACATAAAACATTGAAATAATGAGTTATTAGGATGAGAAAGAGGCTTTAAATTGCATCCGAACAATGCTCTAACACCATTTCATGGCACTACACACCTTTACCCCATGAGCTGAATTCTCTGAGTGGATGTGAATCATTGGGTTTGCACTACTGGGGATATGACCTCCTTTCTAAATCTGATCCTCAGTTTCCTTCCCAAAAGTGTCTAAATCATTCCTTTCCACCAGAGCCTTTCAGCCATTTTTCATGGTCACAGCCGTGAGAAGGCTAATTACCTGCTTCCTTGGTTGAGGCTCGGTTATCTTTACTTCCAAGAAAGAAGTGTCTTGGTGTTCATTAAGGACATAGTTTCAGAAGACCTATTAGTGAGGATCTCTTTCTTTTTCTACTGCTATTATTTGTTACATCATTATGTCTCTTAGCCCTTTGATGTACAATGTGGGACCCTGACTTATGCTTTTGCTCCACTGAAGGATCGGGAAGGGTCAGTCATTTTGGCAGAACAGAGAAATGGAGGATGGAAACAAATGGTACAAACAAATAACTTATAAATTTTGCAGATCCAAGAACAATATATGAAACAGTCCTTGAAATATACAACCAGAGATGAGTCTATGCCTGAGCAACCTGGAGAAAAACAGCATAATGACATGGGATGTCAGAACAGTTCAAAAATGTGGGAGTGTAGAATGTGAAATCCTGCACTAGGAGATAAATTTGAGGTCAGTTTGGGAAGTAAATACTCTATGAACAGATTGTTCATAGAATAATAGAATCACCAGGTTGGAAAAGACCCACTGGATCACCGAGTCCAACCATTCCTATCAAACACTAAACCATGCCCCTCAGTGCCTACGTCCACCCGTGCCTTAAGCACCTCCAGGGAAGGTGACTCAACCACCTCCCTGGGCAGCCTGTTCCAGTGCCCAATGACCCTTTCCATGAAAATTTTTTTCCTAATATTCAGCCTAAGCCTCCCCTGGTGGAACTTGAGGCTATTCCCTCTTGTCCTGTCCCTTGTCACTTGGGAGAAGAGGCCAACACCCTCCTCTCCACTACTTCCTTTTAGGTAGATGAACATTAATCCCAAGCAAACTCTGAAACGTATAGTTAGTATTACTGCTTCAAAACTGGACTAACTCAACAACACTTGGGAGAGTAATTTCTGACCTATCCATGTAACAGGAAGATGGAGAACACAATCAGATCCATCGTTATCTCTGACAATAATTTAATAAAACAGCACAGTCCAGTTTTTACTGCTGACAATTGTGGATTAACAGATATAGAGAAACTTGTGATGTTGCTTATTGTTATGCCTTTGCTAAGGAGCCACTGCATAACAATGCCCCTATTGTGTGACAGAAGGATGCATAATTCCAATACAAGTGATTGCTGGTTTAATATTAAGCCCATCCTGAAGATCTTTGCAAGGTCAGTGCTGGAACATTTGTCAGCTTGTAATGTTGAAGTGAAAAATCCTGAAGTGCTGCTGGTATATACTGTTTCCTTGCTTTCAGCAGAGTAAATTAAGCAGCATCAGAGAAGTAATAGTCTATACTGTTGCATTATTAACTTGGTTCCTGGCGCAGCTTTATCCTGGACAAACTAATATTTGGCCATGATTCAGGAGTCAGTGTAGCTCAGAGATCTTCCTCAAGAAGCAATCTGCATGCACCTGCCTGTTTTGAAAGTTAATTTTAGACCCGAGGAGACTGGTTCCAGACTTATTTATTTTATTAGTACAGTGATAGTGTTTGCTCTTTCATAGAACCATAGAATCATAAAATGGTTTAGGTTGGAAAGACCTTAAAGATCATCGAGTTCCAACCCCTCTGCCATGAGCAGGGACACCTCCCACTAGATCAGGCTGCCCAAGGCCCCATCCAACCTGGTCCTGAACATCTTCAGGGTTGGGACTTCCATGAATTCTCTAGGCATCCTGCGCCAGTGCCTCACAGTAAAAAAATTCTTCCTAATATCTCATCTAAATCTACCATTTTTCAGCTTAAAACCATTACTCCTCATCCTATCACTGTATTTTTTGATAGAGTCCCTCTCCAGCTTTCCTGTATGCTTCCCATAAGTACTGGAAGGTTGCTATAAGGTGTCCTCAGAGCCTTCTCTTTTCTAGGCCAAACAAGCCCAACTCTCTCAGCCTGTCCTCATATGGGAGGTGCTCCTGTCCTTTGGATAATCTTTGTGGCCCTCCTCTGGATTCGCTCTAGCAGACCCATGTCCTTCCTTTGCTTATGACACCAGAACTGGACACAGTACTCCAGATGGGGTCTCACAAATGCAGAGCAGAGAGGCAGAATCACCTCCCTCAACCTGCTGCCAATGCTTTTTCTGATGCAACGCAGGACACGGTTGGCTTTCTGTGTTGCCAGCACACATTGCTGGCTCATGTTGAGCTTTTCATCCACCAACACCCTGAAGTCCTTCCCCTCAGGGCTAGTTTCAAGCCATTCTCCACCCAGTCTGTATTTGTGCTTGGGATTGCCCCAATCCAGGTGCAGAACTTTGCACTTGGCCTTGTTGAACTTGATGAGATTCTCACAGGCCCAACTCTCAAGCCTGTCAAGGTCCCTCTGGGTGGCATCCCTTCCCTCCCGTGTGTGGACACAACTTGCTGTCATCAGAAAACTTGCTGAGGGTGCCCTCAATCTGTTCATGTCTCTGACAAAGATGCTGAACAATACCAGCCCGAATACCAGTCCTTGCAGAACATCCCTTGTCACCCATCTCCATTTGGACATTGAGCCACTGACCACAACAATTTGAGTGCAACCATCCGGATTTATCCACTGAGCAGTCCATCCATCAAATCCTTTTCTCTCCAATTTAGAGACAAGAGTGTCATGGGAGAGTGTTGAATGCTTTGCACAAGTCCAGGTAGATGATGCTCATTATTCTTCCCTCGTTCACCAATGCAGGAGCCCCGTCACAGAAGCCACCAAATTCCTCAAGCGCAATTTGCCTTTAGTGAAGCCAAGTTGACTGTCATCAATCATATCCTTATTGCCCATGTGCCTCAGCTGAGTTTCCAAGAGGATCTGCTCTATAACCAGCTGTAGTTTCTTGGGTCTTCCTTTTTAACTTTTTAAAAAATGAGGGTTGTGTTTTCCCTTTTCCAGTCAGTGGGTACTTCACTAGACTGCCATGACTTCTCAGGTACAATGCAAAGTAGCTTAGCGACTTCTTCCACCAGCTCCCTCAGGATCCACAGATACATCTCATCAGGTCCCATGAACTTGTGCAACTTCAAGTTCCTTAGATGGTCTCCTGATTCTCTCCTACAGAGGGCAGTTCTTCGATGTCCAATCTCTGTCTTTGCCCTCTGTGACCTGGGCAGTGTGGCTTAAGCCCTCGCCAGTGAAGACTGAGGCAAAAAAAGTCATTGAGTACCACAGCCTTCTCCATATCCTGGGTAAAGAGGTCTCTTGTTTCCTTCTGGAGAGGGTCCACGTTCTCACTAGTCTTCCTTTTATCTCTGACATATCTGCAGCAGTTTTTCTTGTGGCCCTTGATGTCCTTGGCCAGATTTAATTCTACCTAATTTTCCTAACCTGATCCCTGGCTACTCAGACAATATCTCTGTATTCCTCCCAGGCTACCTGCCCTTGCTTCTGTGCTTTGTATGCTTCCTTTTTGTGTTTAAGTCCATCCAAGTCTTCCTTGTTTATCCACATAGGCCTCCTGGCATTTGTGCCAAAATTCCTTGTTGCAAAAAGGAACCAAGCATTGCATGGTACATTCTGTATGCCTCAAAAAGTACAACTTAAGATGAAATGAAAAGAAATGCAGGCAGTTTCTGCTGCTTTTGATGCTGTTACAGTGCTGAGAAATGTAATTCTCTTCTGCAGAGACTGATAAGGTTTACCCTCCCTTTGTCATCCAATGTACTAGTCCAGACTCAAGAAGTATTTCTAGATGTTTTTCACAATTCTTTCTTTTGCACAGTTTATCAATGTTTGTAATAGCTGAAACCTGACTTTCTTTGCTTTTGGATGAGACGAAAATCATGTTTTCTTAAGACTTAGTTGTCCAGTTGTGATAAAGGAGATGAACTCTGTTTTTCTCCAAAGAGGTTAAAGTTTGACTGCACTGAAGTCAGTCATAAATTCCTTTATGTGCGGGGGAAGACTCTGCCTTCAAAAGATTACAATATCTTGACTAAAAAAGCACTCCGAGAGATAATAGTATCTGATCTGTGGGTCAAGTGATCATTCACCATCACAAGGAGTGCTGTGAAAGCAAGGCAACGGCTTGACTCATGCTTGTTACCTTCTGAGCAGACACTTTAGAGGCTGGGGAGGGTGAAGCTGGATGCATGCCCTTTCTGTGAAAGCATCAATCAAATTATCACTTAGAAGAGGATGGCCAATGATTGCTTAGATCCATTTCAGCTCAAGTTTGCAGCAGAATTGCCAAACCCCTATTCCATTGCTGAGCTGGCACAAGTTGTCCCTCTTTGCTAGCCTGCTGCTTCAGCTACTGTGAAACCAGGGACCAATGGGATCTCTTCTGCAAAAACTGTAAAGCTCTTACAGATAACAATCAATCAGCAATCTGCTTAAAGCTGTGACAACCACTGTTTCCCTTGGGCTTCCCAGATTTAAAGCAGCCAGTATGTTTGCATTGTTTTGAAGAAACAGTCCACTGAAATCCCACAAACTGCAGCCACAGGGATATAGGAAATGCTGGCACAGAAAACTCTCTGAGACTCGTTTTGGAGTTTTAGAAAGCAAGCATCTTTATCCTCTCTATTCCTCTCTCGTGAGACCTCATCTGGAGTATTGTGTCCAGTTCTGGAAGCCTCAATGGAAGAAGGACATGGAGCTGTTGGAACGGGTCCAGAGGAGGGCTACAAAGATGATTAGAGGGCTGGAGCATCTCCCATATGAGGACACGCTGAGAGAGTTGGGCTTGTTCAGCCTGGAGAAGAGAAGGCTCCAAGGAGACCTTAGAATGACCTTCCAGTACCTGGAGGGGGCTACAAGATAGCTGGGGAGGGACAGTTTACAAAGATGATAGGACTAGGGACAATGGGTATAAACTGGAGAGGGTCAGATGTAGACTAGACATAAGGAGGAATTTCTTCATGATGAGAGAGATGAGACACTGGCACAGGTTGCCCAGGGAAGTTGTGGCTGCCCCATCCCTGGAGGTGTTGAAAGTCAGGTTGGATGGGGCCTTGGGCAGCCTGATCTGGTGGGAGGTGTCCCTGCCCATGGCAGGAGGGTTGGATCTAGACAACCTTTAAGGTTTCTTCCAACCCAAACCATTCTATGATTCTATGATTCTAAGATTCTATGATTCTATGATTCTATGATTCTATGATTCTAAGATTCTAAGATTCTATGTCAATTATAATCCAGCGCAAACCATTCTATGATTTATCGGGCCTGGGCAACCTCAGGAATAATCTCCATCAATCATATGCAACAAGACAAAGGCTGGGTACAGAATTTCCCAGTTACATGCATATGTATAAATTTTCCCAGAAAACGCATGCATATTCCGTTACTTCGTAAGGTCTAATTTTAATGTTATGAAAATTCATAGTCAAATCTGTTGCTAATTTGGAACTCCAACTCTCGGCTGGACCTTGACTTTAAGTTAGAAAATACTTAAAGTTAGAAAAAATGGTTGGACTCGATGATCCGGTGGGTCTCTTCCAACCTGGTTATTCTATGATTCTATGATAATACTGCAAACAGAGGTGATTACAGAAGAGACACCTGTTTAGCACAGATCATACTTCACACAAGACGTTATCACCTCCAAAGTAAGAAGAGTGTCTGGAAAAATGACCATTAAAAGAGAGCTTGCTCTCAGAGGGACATTCTTTCTAACTTCCAATAAACACAACTGCTTAGATGGAACTTAACTGTACTTTAGCTTAAATCAAACTATTCCACCTTTTGTAATCGTAAGTACTTCTTGTATAAACACTTGACCACAGCCTACCATGTGCTGGTAGGGAGTCATGCAGGATTTCACTGGGCTTGTGCCTTAATAGCACTTTGCCAAAAATAATGGTGGTCAGCAAAATACTCCGAAAAACAAAGAAGACTTCCTAAAATAAAATGTAATTTTAATTTTTCATCAGAAACCGAAAAATGCCCCAGATTTCACAAATTGGTTGCTGTATCCTTTGTGGCCTGTGAGTCATCTCCTATATCTGTGGCAGGAAGAATTTTTGTAAAATAAGTTCTTTATTACCGTTCACCGTTAAGTCTCTCATTCTGAGGCTTTTAGAGGAGATAACGTCTGCAAAAGTGCCTGACACACCATGGTTAACACTACTGTAGCATGAATCAGTGCCAGGGACTGATCTCCAGCTGTTGATATAAACAATATGACTAGATCAAAGAGAAATCGTAGAACTGATGTGATGAAGTTATTAGACTGATGTTGTATGTGGCAAGAAATAAAACACACTTGAGATTATTCTCTGACATAGAGGACAACAGTCATGAAACAGCTTGTGTCTATGCTTTTAAACTCTCTTAATTTCCAAGACAGGTTGGCTACATCCAAGCTGTTAATCGAGAATCATCCTGGACCCATACCTTCTCCTGAAGAATGCCTGGGAACCATTCAAAAGGTTGGTTCAAACTGAAACCACTGAGGCAGTTTAGCAGTAGAGAGGACTGAGATCTAGTTCCTGGGCATGTTTTTTGGTCCCATGACAATTACTAACACCAGCCATGTCCTGAGCATCTTTCCATCTCTTCCAAACTCCATCAAACATCAGGCTTGCAGATGTCAGTGCAGCTGCTTCCGGTGAGAGCCACAACACAAAATACTTTCAGCTCTTATCACCTAGTCTCCTTCCTTCTAATTTTATGCCTCTTTAGTTAGTTCCCTTTTGATTTTATGCTTATTTAGTTAGTTCTCTTAATTTTATGCCTGGCAGTCTGACAAGAGGACTCAGATGACTGTCAAGAACTGGAATCAGAGTTGCAGCTGCTGCAACCATTTCACAAGAAGCAACATGACAGTGGCTTATAGAAAGCCACAACACTACAGTAAAAAAAAGGAAGAAATTATAAGGCAGGATATCCTTTGGAGAACGCTACTGTTCATTCAAAACAGATGTGAAACACATTGGTCTAGTGGTAGGGTGAGCAGGCAGATTACTTCAGAGAGCTGGCCCAGCAAAATTACACCGAATCTTTTTAGATGCATGCACATGCACAACTTCTATGACTTTGAGAAGGATCCAGCCAACATCCTGCAGAGGTGCTCCACGCATTTGGTAGCTGCGCGCTGGCAAGCTGCACTCAGAAAATTTGTAGACTTTTGACTCTCTTCTGCTCCTCATTCTGGCTCAGACAGCCTTCAGTAAGGTAGCTCTGGATTTACTGTGACCAAGGAGGCAGTCCTAGTTGAAGTAAATATGGTGCAGATTTTCCTTATCTTATAGATTCTTTATCTTTGCCTTATCTCTATAGATTCTTTACAGTGTAAACCTGTTTTCCACCTGCCAGATGAAAGCCTTGCAAAATCAGACTTTTACATAAGTTCCACCTGCATCACATGTTCAGATTCAAGCATGAAGGAGGATGTTTTCTTGACCAGAACATTAAATGAAATAGGGTTTTCCTAAAAAATGCGGCATGTTGATGCAGTGGACTAAATAAAGGAGGAAAAGCAGATGCTCTTCTTTGTGGGAGATGAATAGTGCCATCTGACCCTTTGGGACTGGACTTCTATCAGAAAATGAAGATTGTTTTCTTTCACATCTTTGCCTTCTATCAAAATTTTATTATTTAACTGTCTTCTCTAACATACTGCTTACTTGTCTTAACAATTTTAACTGTGTTTCTTTGCTTTTCCTAAAGAAATGGGAAAAAACAGAGGGCAAGCAAAAATTGAAGAGGCAGTTACTCAAAAAAAAAAAAAAAGAGTAAAAAAAATATCCATGAATTTTCCAATAAAAGTTTTCTGGAAATTTCTGACCCATCTATCTTAAAATCGACTCCCACTTACTAAGCAAATGAAATAAGGATTCAGAGTGAATGCAATATTATTACAGCTGTTCAAATCACTGGGCAAACACATTGATTCATTCTAAAGAAACCACATTTGGAAAAGCTGTAAAATCTTCATAGGAGGTATGAAATTAAATTGATTTGGTGAATACAGAGCATGTGTGTTTTCTGGCATAGGCATGAGTAATAAAATAAATAACGATGGAACTAAACCAAATGTCTGTGCTACTGTAGTTAGTACACAGCGAAGTTGCTGTGGAGTGCATCCAACTTTCCATAAAGACTGAAATGAAAAGTAACATCAAAGATTTTAATGTAGTTTTCCATTTTAGTGCCTTGACAGAGAGAGAATCTAAGAGAATCTAAGAGAATTGTGAATTGATGTGGTTTTCAAGAGCCTTTTCTACCAATCCTAGAAAATTTCCATTATTCTATACTGAATAATGTTTCTTACTTGTAGTTTCTATAGGTTTTTTTAGATCAAGGAGTTTCCTTTGGTTCCCTATACATTTTCTATTTAGCACTTTTAACCAAAATCTTCAACTATTTCCATTTCAGGCCTACATAGTTCATTATTTTTAAGGTATGAGAATGTCTAAGTGCATCCATGCAGACTATATTGTGTAAACCATCACAATTCAAGTGCAATTGCCTGAAACAATATGCATAGATGAGTAAAGGTTAGTTAGCCATAGCAGGGCTACTGGGAGTGTGCAAGTGTAAGGATTACGTGCTTTCATGAGTGAGAGACAGCAGAAAGGTGTAGGAAGAGGTTGTTTATTATCTCATTGCTCCTTGTAGACTACCAACAGACTGAAAAGACCTGCCTGTATCCACTTTCTGACATCCATATTGACATCATTTATTGACTGCATTGAAGAAGTCTTGCCATTCAAAGGTTTTACAAAGGCTTGTAGTGATAGGACGAGGGGCAAGGGCTATGAACTGGAGAGGGGCAGATTTAGACGAGACATAAGGAGGAATTTCTTCACGATGAGGGTGGTGAGGCACTGGAACAGGCTGTCCAGGGAAGTTGTGGCTGCCCCATCCCTGGAGATGTTCAAGGACAGGTTGGAAGGGGCCTTGGGAAGCCTGATCTAGTGGGAGGTGTCCCTGTCCATGGCAGGGGGGTTGGAACTAAATGATCTTTAAGATTCCTTCCAACTCAAACCATTCTATAATTCTATGACTTCTCTATCTTCTAAGAATTTGCTTGTCTTTATTTCTGACAGAGTAACGATATATATATACTGTATAGCACTTCATTTCTCCAAATTTAACAACCTCGAGTGACACACCTCACATATTTCTGCCACACAGTGCAAGAAAAGCCTCTACAGTTATAAGCTTTGGAAAGAAAGGTAATTCAAAGCATTTAATGGGAGAGCATACTTTTGTCTTCATTCTGTAAACTCACTGAATTTTGCATCCAGTACATCCTGAGCACATACTGCAGATAACTCTCTGGTGGGTTACTCTGCTGATTCACAAGCATAGTCAATATGCAGTATAAAGGCAAGTCTGTTTCTATACATAATTTTGTAGCTCATGGAGACATTTGATGGTCAGAGAGGCAACTGGCTCATGTTTGGACCTGCACCTGAGGCAGACATACATTACGATGGGAATGAAAAATGAAGTCTTGTAGTGTGTAGGGTGAAAACAGGAAAGACAAAATGGGGATTGGGATGACCTCAACTTTGGTGCTTGAACCCATGTAGAACAAGCCTTGATCACATTTTTTTCAGGGACATCCTTTACAAAAAAAAAAATCCCTCTCCAGTCATTGCTTCATATTTCTTCCTGACCATAACCATGTTCTGCTTCCTTGTGACGCACAGTTTTTGAAACTGCTATTTCTCCTCTTCATCAACTGCATTGTCCTTTAAAGGTGTCCACTTGCACTTTTTTTGCTGCTATGAGTTTGACTGCTCTGACTTCCCCGTGCAATAACCAAGCACAGCTGAAGAACCCACATACAAAAAAAAACAACACTCCTGGGCCACAACTTTTGCTTTAGGATGTGCATGAATGACAGTGAATGAGATGAGCTGTGTTTTATGGTTCTGTACACAGTGTATCAAAGCATGGATTGTTACCCAACAGGCCTTGCTGCCAATAGCATCATCAGGTTTAATACAAAGCTACAAAGATGAGTCAAGGCGTGGAGGGAACACTAATTAAAAGCTAATGTTTGTGAACCCAAGGATTTAATTCTGAAAGCAAACATGAAATCTGAGGAAACCATAAAGGGTGCCAAAACCAGCAAATCCCTTCAGATATGTACCTTTTTTATACCTGCACTCACAAGTAGACATGTGTTCTTATTTAGACTCCAGTTCTGGGAACTCTCGTACTTCTATACAGGGGAAAATGTTTCACCAGACCAGTCTTGCTTTTTCCTGAAAATGCTTGAGTGTGCAAAGCTAAATAAGCATGAAAGAATGTGAAGAACATAGATCTTCTTTTAAAAAGCTTCCTTAATTCTTCCCTTATTGATGGTGCTGTAAATCTCATTCAGCCCCACTGGAGATGAAATAAAGCAGGTAGATATGACAAGAAGAACAAAACCCACCAAAGGAAAGAAAAAAAGTTCAGTGGACACAAATGTCAAATCCAACATATGCAGTTGCTTCTCAAGATCCTCACGACCAGAGGTCCTCCGCCCACCACTTCCAGCTGCAATCACCACACACATTTTTTTAATATTAGTATGAGTGATGCTCTCTCTCCATCCTAGATGCTGTGCAAATTCAACAGCAAATATATATTCAGGAAGTCTTTTTCTCCTTTCTCTATAGATCTCATAAGGAATCAAATCCATCTTGTGCTGAAATCCTGATCATTCTGAAAATCTCCAGTGAAGCTGTCACTGAATTTAAGAAACATATGATGATGTTCAAGGTCTCCAAGACAGCCAACGACAGTTGCTTGGAAAGCAAGTAGACAATAGGTCTTGCTCTGGCAACTACCTTTAACATCCAGATAAAGATATTCATGATTTCATTCACTTTATATCACCTAAGCATGACCAATCCAAGTACTCAGGGGAAACTAACTTGACATTTGATATTTTAAGTAGTTTGGGAGAAAAGTGTTGTATTCTCCAGAAACTGATACAGTAAATATTGTACAATATTCATTCTGAGAAACAGAGAGAAGAACAAATTCTGTAATTCCAGCAGAAACAGGATTTTCTGATTCATTCTTATCAATAGTGAGGAAGAAAAAGAAGCCTCTGCCTGAGGATGCTTTATGGGAGAAGCAATTTCCTTTTTCTGGCTTGAACTTCTCCCAGAAACTAGATTCCTAGAGACAGGAGAAGGGTACAGGACACCTCTCCAATGTTAAGTAATGTGTATTTGTATCTGATGTAGGCTTTTAATAAAGAAAGCAAACAAACCTTTGTTTGTCTGATCCTCACCCAGTTTGTACTATGACTTTCAGAAGCCGCTGAAGGTGTTCGAAGTCATTTGTTTTCAAAACAGACAAAAGAAAAAGGATGTAGGTTTGTTTACTCTTCTCTGAAACTTTAAATAAACAGATATAATCTATTTGTTTAAATTGTAAGCAATTCTCCCTTACCAGTGACCTTCAGGTGCTCTATTGAGAACCTTCAACAAGCCTGACAGGCACTGAGTAGAGTGGGGTAATGACTTGTTTATCACTGCTGGTGATGCCCTTCTTGATGCACTCCAGCATCCTGTTGGCTGCCTTTGCAGCTGCAGCACACTGTTCACTCATATTGTGCCTGTTGTTCACCAGGACACCTAGGTTGTTCTCCATGGAGCTGCTCTTTAGCCAGGTGGAACCCACTCTGAGCTGCACTCCAGGGTTATGTACTCCTAGGTGCAAGATTTTACATGTATCTCCATTGAACTTCATAAGGTTCCTGCTAGCCCACTCTTCCAGCATGTCAAGGTATTCCTGGAGGGTAGCTCTTCCCTCTGGAGTGTCAACCTCTCCACTCAATTTGGTGTCATCTGCAGACTTCACGAGGGTGATTTTGATCCCAACATTTAGACCACTTCTGAAAATACTAAATTGCATTGGGCCCACATTCCACAAGCATCTCAGTCTTGACTATGTCCAGGACCTAGGTGCTTCTCCCATGTCCTAGGACCAAAGAAATTCCCAGTTAACCATTCTCTAGCTAGCTCTTCTAGCTCTTCTCCCACCTAGCACATGAAATAAATTCTTTGCTACACAATTTTACCCGGCTTATCCTCTTTCCTCAATGTGTGGCTTCAGTAGCAGCAGCTGAAATGTCTCTCAATCTTGGAGAAAGTTCTGAAGAATCCAAAATGGATGATAAAATCCCTGTTAGGGAGGAAGGCATAACCCACGATTTAATCTTTGCTACTCTTTGTATCAGGTGACTGAAGCATTTTCTATTGTCTATTTTAGGATAGGATAAAGCATTTTCTAGTGATGTTTGTTCACCATTCTTGCCAACAGAAGAGGCACACATGACCACAACAAAGGAGCATATTAATTATGAGCTTGTAGACAGTGATGTAGCAATCAGGCAACAGGGGAAGTTCCCCATCCAACTGATTCATGCTCATCTGCTCTCTCCTCTGATATATGCATGAAGGAAAACCAAAAAATCTTTGAGAAGCTTGACATGAGCCATCAATACACACTCGCAGCCCAGAAGTCCAACTGTATCCTGGGCTGTATCAAAAGAAGTGCGACCAGCAGGGCAAAGGAGGGGATTGTGTCCATCTATTCCTCTCCTGTGAGACCTCATCTGGAGTACTATGTCCAGTTCTGGAATCCTCAACACAAGAAGGATATGGAGCTGTTAGAACACATCCAGAGAAAGGCTACAAAGATGATCTGAGGGCTGCAGCACCTTCCATATGAGGACAGGCTAGAGAGTTGGGCTTGTTTAGCCTGGAGAAAATAAGGCTCTGAGAAGACCTTATGGCAATCTTCCAGTACCTGAAAGGGGCCTACAGGAAAGCTGGAGAGGGAATATTCATAAAGGCTTGTGGTGATAGGATAAGGGGGAACCGGAATAAACTGGAGAGGGGCAGGTTTAGGCTTGATGTAAGGAGGAATTTCTTCACCATGACAGTGGTGAGACACTGGCACAGGTAGCCTGGGGAAGCTGTGGTGGCCTCATCTCTGGAGATGTTCAATGCCAGGTTGGATGGACCTTGGGCAGCCAGATCTAGTGGGAAGTGTCCCTGCCCATGGCAGGGGGGTTGGAACTGGATGATCTTTAAGTCTCCTTCCAACCCAAACTATTCTATGATTCTATGAAAAAAAAAAAACCAAACACAAAGCCATGTAAATTTAAGTGGCATAATCTTAAATGGCTGGAGTCAAAATGCAAAGAAGAATGAAAGTGTATTTTGAAGACTAAATATGGAGGAATACAGCAATAGCCAACAGGGACCACTGGGAAAATTTAAACATTCTATCAGTTTCTGAGTTTGTATCTTGTAAGGACCTCAGGCTCTGCCCATGAACAACTGAAATAAAGTTCTAGAAGAAGAGAGTGAATACAAACTCCTAAGAATAGTGGTGTGACATCAAATCACACAGAATCAAGGGGTTACACTCACTGAATAGTATAAAAGGTGGGAAGAAAGAAATTTCCATATTGCTTTGTCAGTAAGCTCTACAAGAAGACAGAGAATTGAAAATTAATGACCCTGTAGATCTGACTTGAGGTCATCATAATTTGTCACAAATGAACAACTACATGACTAGAGAGAAACAGTCATTTCCAGCTCATTATTAAAATTTTGACAAAGCATATAGGTTTTAGTTATAATTAACATTCCTAAATAGCTTCTTGATTCCTCGTTTTGCTTAACACAAATCAATAAATACCCAATAATTGTTTAATTCCTGTTTGTTGTGCAAAAGATTACCCAAATTCACATGCAAATAAGCATGAACATCAGAAGAAGACAATTAATAAAATGTGATTTTCATAAAATGTTCTGTGAAGTGGAGAATACAAAGAGTATCTCTTGTCATTATTTTTGAGTTCAGCACAGTTTTTATCAGGCACTGTACATAATTACACTTGTGCATCTTTTAACACAAAATTCAACATAATTTGATCACTGTGTCATTCAAAAGTCTCACTGCCAAGTCAGGAAGCACAACTCATGCACTTTGAGTGGTGTGACAAATCGCACTTGACAAATTGAGATTAGTTAAGTAAACAATTTGGAAGCAAACACAGCTTTTAAGTGCATCTTCAATAAGTCTGTGAAGAATGAACTCATTCATTAGCAATCTAATGGTCAAATCCAAGCTACTGCAGGTCCATAAACAGATCATTTCCATAAGAAGGTCATTTAGAGATCTCTAGTCTGGGCATATTTGCTTAACTCCTGTCAAATCTAGAGTTGAGGAATTAGGCTGGAAAAATTTGATTTGAGATTGTGACTAAGATTCACAGTGGGAAATTCAACCCAGAACTCTTTTCTTTGATCACCAAAGGCTGGCATCTGCACTAAATGCTGGTTAACTTAAGAAGTCCTGGGATTTCTCAGGAGGGAACTGGGGCTTTGCATGATTAGGTCCTAATTGGAGGAAGTGCTTACTTCACTATTTCGGATAACACAGCTGCACATCCATTGAATTTTCTGGACTGGATTTTAATTAACTGTTCATTGGCATATAATTTCTCTTTTGTTTTCTCCTTGCTGGATCTTCAGGGAGGGCAGAAGAAGAAAGAGTTGCTATTCTTCCACTAAATTTGAGTTAATATCCACTAAACTGACGTGTCCTAATTTCTGCAGATACACTCTTCTGGAGACAATCCAGAAACAAGAGAATAAGGCTGTTCTGGGTCTGCTGAGTAGGGGGACCGTCAAACAAAAACAATTTATCAATAAACATATTTGACTACAGTAAGTTCATCCAGCACAAATGGTAAATGCAAATATTTTAACAGAAATTACAAGAGAAAGTGGGTCAGTAGACCTGGAATACTAAACTACAGAAACTACAAACTAGGACCTACTGTCAAGATATAATTGAAAGCTGGGCAACCTGTTCTAGTGGGAGATGTCCCTGCCCATGGCAGGGGAGTTGGAACTAGATGAGCTTTAAGGTCCCTTCCAACCCAAACTATTCTATGATTCTATTCTAAAGTTGACTTTTTGTATGGTGTTAAGTCTTGTGTGTACTATCCTTCCTGGGCCAGTTTAAGTCAATGCCAGCTGAACATTAATAATGCACCAGGATGAGCCTGTGAGACCACAAAGAGTTAAGCATCCAAGCCATGTGTTGACAAAGCCTCTTAAAGTTTTCACATCCATGTTATCTATTTTCAAAGACAAGGAACTAGTTATATAAACTTCAAGTTTCCCAGTCAAAATATCCAAAGTCCAAGGATTGTTTTACCAGTCGGATCTTTCCTTTTCAAATAAAGAATATATGTGAAGGTAGAGCTTTAACACAAGAAAAATGTCCAAATACTCAAGAATCATATCCTAAAAATACTTACTATCAGAGGAGTTGCCTTAGTGGTAAGATCTCCACATAAGGTGATAAGAACTATGAATTTTGTGCAAAATACCTCACTTAAAGTCTCTCTGTAATAGAAACTTATATTTGGATATCAGGTTATGAATAAACTCATTTGTTTTAATACTCAAATCAAGCAAATAATTTTGTAAGTATCCTGGTGTTTTAGTAAAAAAAAATATTTTGCTTGACCTGAAATGTTTCATTAGGTCTTTTTAAAATTTTAGTTATACATAGTTGAAACATCATTTTTGTAACAATGCATAAAAGTACTTTATCTAAAAGTTACAAAATAACCAGACTTTTGGTAAAGGCTGAAATTATTTAGACTGAGCTCATGAATTTTTTTATTCAATGTGAAACTTCATAAAATTAACAGATTAATTACTTCCCTGTGAATCATGGAAACGTTTGGTGGGAAAGACCTTTGAGATCATTGAGTCCAAACATATCTGTCCACTATTAAACCATATGCCTGAGCACCTTATCAACTTGTCTTTTAAATACCTCCATGGATGGGAACTCAACCTGAGCAGACTCTGATAGTGCCTAAGAACCCTTTTGGTGAAGAAATTTTTCCTGATGTCTAATCTGAACCTCTCATGGTGGAACTTGAGGTCATTTTCCCTTGTCCTATTGCCTGTCACTTGGGAGAAGAGACCAACACCCACATTGCTTAAAATATTTACAATCATAGAATCATAGAATAACCAGGTTGGAAGAGACCCACTGGATCATCAAGTCCAACCATTCCTATCAAACACTAAACCATGCCCCTTAGCACCTCGTCCACCCGTGTCTTAAACACATTTGGTCCAACATTTGGTCCATCTATTATTATGTTGCTATCTCCATAATGATCTTGGTCTCAGGAGTGGAGTCCAGCTTATACAAAATATAAACTCTAGCTAATGCAAAATACAAGTGGGTATGAATCACTTACAGGAAGACTGAATCACATCCATAGAGCCAGGGAACAGCAGTAAGAAGTTTTTCATGCTATTTGTGAGAAAGTTCTGTTTGAAGATACAGAGTTAGTAGGTCAAATTTCCTCGTTTTCTTTCACTCTGGACTTTGTTTTTGCTTAACCTTGCAACACAAGCCTGAAAGAATAACCCATCATGCTTTTCCCCTGGCCAAGATAGATACAAACACTTTCACAGCCTGGGAGACACCAAAAATAGAGAAGAGAGGATCTTTGGGTCCCACAGGGTTGATGCTGGGCTCTGAAGAATGCTGCAGACTTTGTTGGCCAGATCCTGATCTCCTTCCCCTGGCTAAGCTACAGCAGTATGCAAATAGCCCTAGTCAAGTTAGTAGGAAAAGGTGGAGTAAGAACTAAGTTTATTATCAGGAAGAGCTGAAGATACTTGAGAAGCAATGCCTGCAGTCAGTCTTTATACAGACAAATCAGTGACAGAGAATCTGCTTGCAGCAAATGAAGGGACCTGAACTAGCTCCCAGGAAATTATCTGACCCCAGCAAGTTATTTTGATTGACTGAAAAAACAGCTGAAGCCTACAGAAACCAGAGTCTATGGTTTAGGTACATAAATGAAAAAGCAGAACAAATAATAAGTGCATCAGCTTCAGACTGAATCTCCACCAACAATATGATGAGTATTTCTGGTCATCCTTTTGAATGTCATGGTCTGAGTTTGGAATAACCACTGATAAATTATTTTATTAATTATTATCAGGACTGACCTTAGATACTATGCTAACTTATAAGTAGCTGGGGTTTATTAACACAGGTTGAAGACAGGATTTTCTCGCAGTATCTGCCAGACTGGCTTCTGTGCCTTCTGACCAACACATGTCCATTTAGGGGCAGACTGGGTCCTGCTGGTCCCCTCTTGTACTTGCAGTGTCCAAATCCTCCCATCCTCCTACTAAGCAATGACTCACATTCACAACATTGCATCTTTCAATGGGACGGTCTAGGACGTGGGTTGGAGTGGTGCACATGCAGTCTGGGCATGAGGTTTCCTCTGTTCTCCAGCCTGGGTTAAGAGCGGTTTCCTGCATGCTGCATTCCTTACTCACCTCTCCTCAGTCAGTGTCAATGCTAAATAGAAATGGCAAATGATATAGTTGCTTCTGCACATGCATTTGTTGGGGTTTTTTGCCTAAAATGCCAATACTCTTAGGTTTTCTTTCAGATGCTAGGCATATCACCTCTTGTTTTGACTATCTTGTTCCTGATATGAACAACTTCTGAGCTTGACACTTTCATACATAAATATCTCCAATAAGTTTATAGCATGGACCACAGTTTTTAAGGGAGGGCAAAAATATATATTCCATGTATTAGAAAGAAGATTAAAGACATACAAATTTTCTTTGGATTTCATATGCTTGGAAAGCTCGATGCTGGGAAAGTGACAAAGATGAACAGTTTCAACGTGGAAAGCCTGATGGGAAGTCATAGTAGTTCAGTCTCTCCTCTTCCTTTCATAAGTACGTGAGGGCTTGTTGTTCATTGTCCTTACACTCTGGCTACAGAACTGACTTTATTGCTTTAGACATGTAAAATGGTAAAACAGCAGAAAGGTATCTTCTTTTTGATAAAACCTAAAATACGCCACTCCAATGACAAATTAATTTAAGAATTCTGCCCCTCTACTCCTCTCCTGTGAGACTTCATCTGGAGTCTTGTGTCCAGTTCTGGAATCCTCAACAGAAGAAGGATACAGAGCTGTTGGAACGGGTCCAGAGGAGGGCTACAAAGATGATCAGAGGGCCGGAGCACCTCCCATATGAGGACAGGCTGAGCGAGGTGGGCTTGTTCAGCTTGGAGAAGAGAAGACTCCAAGGAGACCTTATAAAGACCTTCTAGTACCTGAAGGGGCTATAAGAAAGCTGGAGAGGACTGTTTACAAAGGCTTGTCATGATAGGACAAGGGGAAATGGGTATAAACTGGAGAGGGGCAGATTAAGACTAGACATGAGAAAGAATTTCTTCACGATGAGAGTGGTGAGGCACTGGCACAGGTTGCCCAGGGAAGTTGTGGCTGCCCCATCCCTGGAGGTGTTCAAGGCCAGGTTGGATGGGGCCTTGGGCAGCCTGGTCTAGTGGGATAACCTAAACTATTCCATGATTCTAAGAAACAGAAAATCTATTCAGCAAATTGAATATGGTAACATTCTTCTGCACTGTTACTGTGATTGACATAGTCACACTCACATGACCTCTCATCTTTCAAAATCTTAACGAAACATTAATTAATACATGTCGAAAACACATTTGCACATCAATTGAAGTGAGAAAGAAGGAATAACCACAGCGTACAAATGAGCACTATAAGGCATGTACTTATTCCAGCATCACAGAAGTTTGATGTGGTCGTACCATCCCTGTGCGGGTGGAGCCAGTATAATTCTCTGCACAAGCCTCTCTCATTCCCCAGTGCATTTGGTTCTACTTGAAATATTTTCTCAGAGATCAGCCTGAGCATAGCTTCCTGGTCCTGCACTGAAAAGGCACAAATTCCCTTTAACACATAACATTTGAATGTAAGTTTTGGCTTTCAGCAGTGCTGGCTGGAAGAGATAATAAAGCTCTAACAAGATCTCTATTTATTTTGCCATCATGAAGACATAGTAGGATGACACCATCCAAAATATCCATAAGCTACAGAAGACACAGCTAGACATTTTATTTTTCAAAATGGACCAAACAATAAAGTAGCACTGAATGTAATTCAAAAGGAAGGACCCTTTTGCTCTGCTAGTGCATTGATGTTATTATCATCCAAAGTAAGCAAATGGAACCAACGTGACTGAGTATTTTGCTTCTACAGAGAGAATAAGAAGAGGCATGGATGCTTACTATTTTTAGGGAAAAAAATAGTTTCTGACAAGCCAACCTTAAAAACTATTTCCTGAAGACACATATTCAGTCAAAATCCTTCCTAGATCAAGCTTTGTTGATCAGAGTAATGAGATCATTAGGGAGTACTGTTTTAGAACAGTCAGCTTCACAGTTATTACAGAACAGGAGCAGGATTTTAAAGTAGGTAGCTAAAAGTAATTTTTTTTTACCAATTAAGCAGAGTGTAACTTTTTCTTTATTATATGAGTAGACTTTGCGCAGTAGCCCATACCATTGTCACCTTGATCTTAGATTGAAACGCACCATCGCCTTCAGACCACAATGAACCCATATTAAGGCAAAAGGTGAAGAAGACATTTTGTGTCATTCTGTTTAAGCAATATCTAAAAGAAGATTAAAGTAACTGTTTAGGATCTGATGAAGGAGGGAAAATACTTACAGCTTCTTTACATTGCAGACAATTTCCCCCATGCAAATTTCCAATGCCAATTTCTAGCTCATTTGGGTGTGCTTAATAGTACTTGTAGGAGGCTATAAACAAAGCAGAACTTGCTAGGCCTAAGAATAAATATTTTATATCAATATTAATATTTTGTGGGCTTCCCTTACATGCAATGACACAGACCTGCACGAGGAAGAGGTGAATCAAGTAGTCAAAACATGTCTAAGGATCTGAAATGCTGTGACATCTGTGAACTCTGTGCAACTGCCAAGTGGAGAAGCTGATGTCAGAGCAAACATTGTTTCTAAAGGTGTTTGCTTTTCCTGTGTTTTTTTTTTTGTAAACCAACTGTCCAAAAGACATTCTTCCTTCTAAGAAGAGTGATGAAAATCACAGAATCATAGAATAGTTTGGGTTGGAAGGGACCTTAAAGATCATCCAGGTCCAACCCCCCTGTGATGGGCAGGGACACCTCCTACTAGGTCAGGCTGCCCAAGAATCTTCCTGCTTTGTCACCGTCTCATGCAAGCACTACTGAGAAAGGGCATCTTGTTTCAGTTATACAGGCCACAAGCTCCGAAACAACTTCAAGTGCCCCCTTCAGAAAAACACTAGAGTCCAGATCTAAGTGATTTAAGAAAAAGCAGTGAAGTCCTTAATTGTACACAGCATGTTTCAGTTACACAGGTACCTAAAGGTCCTAACACTCAGCATCAATTTCATCTGTGAGTCTTTGATGCACTGAACAAGTCTTTGATGCCATTGAACAAGTCTTAAGAGGAGGGACTGAGGGAACTGGGGTTGTTTAGCCTAGAGAAGAGGAGGCTGAGGGGAGACTTTATCACTGCCTACAACTGCCTGAATGGAGGCTGTAGAGAGGTAGGTGCTGGTCTCTTCTCCCAAGTGATGGGTGATAGGATGTGGGAAAAGGGCTCAGGCTGCACCAGGGGAGGTTAAGATTGGACATCAGGAAAAAATTCTCACTGAAAGGTTCATAAGGCACTGGCAGAGGCTACCCAGGGAGGTGGTTGAGTCCCCATCCCTGGAGGTATTTAAAAGACGGGTAGACAAGGTGGTCAGGGACATGGTTTAGTGGCAGATAGGAATGGTTGGACTCCATGATCTAAGAGGTCTTTTCTAACCTAGTGATTCTATGATTCTATGAACCAAGTAGTTCTCACTCCCAAAGCAGTTTCCCTGCATGCCAGCTTGAATACCACCTCTTTTCTCCCTCCAGTTGCTGTCATGACTCCTGCTGCATCCTGCAGAACCAGGCAGGCACACTCTGCCCTCAGGTCGTTCAGATCAACATCTTCCACCCAAAACAAAGGAAGAGAACAACTTGGCCTCTCTGTGATATTATGACCTTTAAAGAGCAATTACACCAGGATACAAAGCAGTTCTCACACAAACAAGTAGTTAAATGGGAAGGCATTTAAATATTATACCTAAGACTTGGAACTCACAGAAATGGATTTAATGTTTCGAAACACATCCATGCAAAATCTATGAAAGAAAATCTTTTAAATTATTAAATTCTTACTTATCCTTACCTCACTCCATTCTAGGCATGCAAGAGTTTGGTGTTTAGTCAAGTCTCTGTCAATGGCAACTAGTGAGAGAATAAGAGATTCAGAGAGTCCATCATCCCACCTATAGTGCCTTTTATCATGTGACAGGACTATTTACTTCTTGGAAGTGACTATATGTTGCTCATACCATAGCTGAGTACCTCTTGACTTAACGTGTAGAAGGGATTTGAAATAAAGCCAATTTAAAAGGGAAAGAAAATCCCAGAGTTATTACCCTCTGGGTTCAAAACACAGTAGTTCCTGGTTGAGCTGTTTACCTGAGTACAAGAACTGCCAGCTAAAATCCAATATGCATTTTGTTACAACGTAGGAAACTTTTCCCATTTGATGGATGTAATTTTACACCAAGTCACGTGTAAGGATGCAAAAGAGAAGAAACAGGAGGTGATACACAGTGAAATGCTGAGGAATTCTGGGCAATGGACTATGCCCTGCAGCTCAGTTATCTACCAGAGAAATCTTTCTGTTGATTTCCGTGAGCTTTGGATCCTGCCCAGAATAATAATGCAGTAAATGAGGAAGTGTGAAAAATCTCAAACCGCTTGTGTGCAGTAGCTAACAACACTGTCACTCAGCACACACGTTCGCATCGACCTTCAGGCAAAACTAGTTTTATTCCACCAAGGATTTTACATAGAGATATGAGTCAAAGGTTTGAAGAAAAATCAGTTTACAAGAATAAAGCTTTCCTGCATGCACCCAGCACTTCAGAACTCACTTTAACGCCGCAGGACTGTTCCCAACCATATGTGAAGACACAATCCAAACTAAAGCATCCATTTAATTTCAGTCAGAGTTTTCAGACAAAAATCATAGAATCATAGAATCATAGAATCATAGAATCACAGAATAGTTTGGATTGGAAGCGACCTTGAAGATCATCGAGTTCCAACCCTCCTGCCATGGGCAGGGACACCTCCCACCAGACCAGGCTGCCCAAGGCCCCATCCAACCTGGCCATCAACACTTCCAGGGATGGAGCAGCCACAGCTTCCCTGGGAAACTTTTGCCAGTGTCTCAGCACCCTCATTGTGAAGACCTTCTTCCTACTGCCTAATCTAAATCTTCCTCCTTCCAATTCGAAGCCATTTACCCTTGTCCTGTCACTGCATGCCCTTGTAAAAAGTCCCTCCCCAGCTTTCTTGGAGGTCCGCTTCAGGTACTGGAAGGTTGTTTTAAGTTCTCTCCAGAGCCTTCTCTTCTCCAGGCTGAACAACTCAGGCTCTCCTCATATGGGAGTTGCTCCAGCCCTTCTCTGGACACACTCCAACAGTTCCACATCCTCCTTCTGTTGGGGATTCCAGAACTGGACACAATACACTAGGTGGGGTTGCATAATTGTAGAGTAGAGGGGCAGAATCCCCCTCCTTGCCCTGCTGGCCATGCTTCTTTCGATGAAGCCCAGGACACAGTTGGGTTGTGAGCACACGTTGCTGACTCATGACAAGCTTCTCATCAACCAGCACCCTCAAGTCTTTCTCAGTAAGACTGCGCTCAATTTGCATGTTCTTACGTGTCAGAAAAAAAATGCAAATGAAATCTAGAAAAAAAAAATCTTCATTTAATTTTACTTGCTCATAGTTCTTCTGAATTATGTGCAAGACTACAAACATTGTCAAGGTTAAGAAAATAATGAGTGTGGTTGATCATGGCCATTGATTTTTCAGGCCCACAGTCAAATGTGGAGGCAACGTCAATGGCTGAATCATAGAATCATAGAATAACCAGGTTGGAAGAGACCCACCAGATCATCGAGTCCAACCATTCCTATCAAACACTAAACCATGCCCCTTAGCACCTCGTCCACCCGTGCCTTAAACACCTCCAGGGAAGGTGAATCAACCACCTCCCTGGGCAGCCTCTGCCAGTGCCCAATGACCCTTTCTGTGAAGAATTTTTTCCTAATATCCAGCCTAAATCTCCCCTGGCGGAGCTTGAGGCCATTCCCTCTTGTCCTGTCCCCCGTCACTTGGGAGAAGAGGCCAGCACCCTCCTCTCCACAACCTCCTTTCAGGTAGTTGTAGAGAGCAATGAGGTCTCTAATGGAAGTAATTGACAGGCTGTATTGGTAGCTGACTGATAGAGTCAGTATTTTCTGCAAAGTGAATTGCACATGTGAAAAAATACTACATTTAAATATTTTCCTTTTCCACCCATCTCCTCTTTCAAGTCCTGCATTTCCTGCATTTTTAATCCCAGAGAATCATAGAATCATAGAATAGTTTGAGTTATAAGTGACCTTAAAGATCATGGCAGGAGGGTTAGAACTGGAAGATCTTTAAGGTCACTTTTAATACTAAGAATTCCTTTGCATGCATCCAACTTTAGGCATGAGTATATTTTACATAGGATCTTTCTACATACCTGCAGCTGTGGCATGAAAATATTGCATGCAATGCATTATATATTCAGTCAAATAGTACCTGAAAAATCCCTCACTTGCTTTTGTACCACAGGTCTAAAACCCTTGTACCAGAATTCTGGTTATCTTGCTCCTGTCTTCCTAAATCCCAAATGGCACTTAGAAATTCAGCTCCAGTTCTACAAGGAGAATGGCAGATAAATGAGTGCTGTCTTTTTAACCTGCTGATTTTAAACATTTACTGAAACAGAGATTCTGAAGCCTCACCAAGCAATCTGCTTCAACCCCAAGTAAACTGGTGTTAGAGCATTTTTCCTACCTGCTAAGAAAAATCTATTCAGAGCACACACTTCCTTCACCTTTGCCCTATGACACACATGGCTGAAGAGTGGTATCACGTCTTTCTTCAACAGCCTCTTCTCTAGACTGAGCAGCTCCATTGTCTTGAACTTTCCACAGAACTTCTGTATTAAATACCATTCCCATGGCTCATCTCTGTCCTCCCTTCGGTTGAGCCCCACCTTCCTAGACGCATGGTGCACAGAAGTATGTGAAACTCTCCCCACATACGTGTCAGCCCCTGTTGGAACACAACGATGATTTCATTTATTTTATTTCCGGGGTGATATTTGCCTTTTTCAAGAGAGCAAAACTTGGTGGCTTTTTTTGCTCCCATTCAGCTTGTGATCAACTATTAACCAGTTCCTCATCCGACACAGTAATGTGCAACATTTAATGACAACCACAGCACATGACTTCCACTCCTTTCTAAACTGCACCCTGTTTTGCTAGGTCTTGGAGGTCAAATGATCTATTCCCAACTTAAATGTGTATCACGGTCTGGTTTAATGTGCACTTGCAAATTCCAGAAAACCTCATCACTTCTGTCCATGGCACTTGTACTTCCAATCAAATGCTTTGTTGAAAAATTCCCTGGTTGATTTTATTTCCTACCTCTAGTGTATAAAATCATTTCTTGTGATCTTTTTTTTTCTATGCCTGCAAATCCTTATGTCTGACGTTAACCATTTAGCCGGCCCAACAGAAATTGGTTTGTCCTCACGTTTATTCCAAGTGGGGACTTAATAAACAACAAGTTGCTAGGCAAAGCCTCAGCAAAACAGCTACTGCTCTCCCTGGTTATGAGGTTCCCGTGGATTATCTTATGCAGGGTGCTGATATGAAAAGCCTGTTCTCCACCCCATATAACAAAATAAGCTGGGGAACTCAAATTTGTCTGTAAGAAAATAAAGCCCATCACTTCGAATGCTTTAAATGAGACACTAACACAAATCATTTCAGTTTTTAATAAAGTGGACAGATGGAATTTTGTTGGGTCTGTTTTGTTAAAATTTGATAGCATAGGTAGGTCAAGTGTCACACCTGTTCATTTTGGGGTTGTTCAGCCTGGAGAAGAGAAGCTTCTCATCAACCAGCACACCCAAGTCCTTCTCTGCAGGGCTGTTCTCATTCACATCATCCCTCATCCTGAACTGAAAGCTGGGATCGCCCCGACCCAGTTATAGGACATCCTGCAGAAAAGCATGAATGGGGACAGGATTACGGATACAATGTGCTGCCTGGAGAAGACCAGACTGGAGTCTCAAGACAGATTTCACTGTGCTTTCAAGATCTGATGCAACCTTAAGCTGAATAGACTGTGTTACGGCAGAGGGTGATGGAGCAGTTCCAGCTAATAAAGGAGATTAAGCTGGATTAGTTCTCCATGCATGGTACTAGTTCTCCTGTTCAAGGGGGGCTCAGAAGTTCCATAAGCCAGTGTGTCTTTTGTTTCAAAAAGGGGGCCATGGAAAAAGACCAAATGTGATAGTATATTAGGCAAAGCCAATGGTTTGATTATACAGGTATATATTCTTAGCCTGTTTGCTGTCTTTCCTGCCTTCTACCACACTTTCTCTTCCACTTGCTATAAAATTCTTGCATATCACTTTGTTTAGAACAGTAATAGCTTTGGATGTCCTATTTTCTATTACAGTGATTTCATACCAGCTGTATGCTATTGTAGGATTCTCTTTTCTCAGCTCTACAGGGATATACTCTATAATCATTGAGAGCTAATGTAACTTCAATTGGTTTTTCCATGTTACATGAAAGAAATTCAGCTGTTGGGAAAAGAGTCTGGAAGCTGTAAAGTAGCTGATTAAAGTTCTAGTTTCACACCACATCACCTCTAAGTACATCATAGTCTGCAGATTTAGCAGAACTAGCCCAGCTGAGATATGTGGGTAACCTGTCCATCCTCATCCACTCTAGAGCACAAGTCATGATGCTATAACAGTCCTCTGTTTGCAAGTTAAGCATAATTTGAGAATAAATATTTTTTAAATATTCAGAATGTTTTCTTTCACAAAATATCTAAGAATTCTCTCAAAAGGCACAAGCGTCTGTCTTGTTGCACCACAAGACGACAATTCTGCTTCTTGTCAAACTAGAGCAAATAACATGGTTGTGAGAATGCAGGTCTCGAAGATACGGCTTCTACAAATCCAGAGACTTTTTCTGAATATCCAGCTATCTCCCAGGAGCTTGAGAGCTTAAGCTGTCTGAGAGATTCATCTGATAGCTAATAGACTTTAGACTGAAACTTCTCCCATGTATAATTGTGAAATGAAAGCTGAATTTTGTGTTCTCTCATAGTCTTGAAAACATGTTAGTGGCAGCAATGTAGCTTTGTCCAGTACAGATAAAGGAAGCAAATCTCTCCTACCCCCACAAAGAAGACATATTGCAGTCTTATTGTGTGACATCGGCTAGCAAAGTGCTGAAAAAGGTATACTCATGTTCAAGTGGGTTGGTTTCTCACTGGGGAAGTGGGGATGACTTCCTGATCTCTGCAGGGATGCCTACATCACATGATAAATGAACCAAGTGAGTCCTCCACACAGTTCCACTGCTAAGTCAGCAAAGTTGCATGATGTTGCATCCCTAAAATGGGAACTGGTGTGTTTCAAGTAGAGTCATAGAATCATAGAGTCATAGAATCATAGAGTAGTTTGGCTTGGAAGGAACCTTAAAGATCATCTAGTTCCAAACCCCAACCCCTCCAGGGATGGAGCAGCCACAACTTCCCTGGGCAACCTGTGCCACTGCCTCACCACGCTCATCTTGAGGGAATGGCCTCAAGCTCCACCAGGGGAGGTTCAGGCTGGACATTAGGAAAAAATATTTCACAGAAAGGGTCATTGGACACTGGAACAGTCTGCCAAGGGTGGTAGTTGAGTAACTTTCCCTGGAGGTGTTTAAAAGATGGATGAATGAGGTGCTGAGGGGCATGGTTTAGTGATTGATAATGGTTGGATTTGATGATCCAGTGGGTCCTTTCCAACCTAGTCATTCCATGATTCATCGTGAAGAAATTCCTCCTAAAAAATCCTCCCCTCTCCAGTTTACAGCCATTGCCCCCTGTCCTCTCACTACAAGTCTTTGTAAACAGCCCCTTCCCAGATTTCTTGGAGGGCCCCTTCAGGTACTGGAAGGTCAATATAAGGTCTCCTTGGAGCCTTTTCTTCTCCAGGCTGAACAACCCCAACTCTCTCAGCCTGTCCTTGTATGGGAGGTGCTCCAAGCCTCTGACCACCTTGTAGCCCTCCTCTGGACTTGTTCCAACAACTCCATGTCCTTCTTACGTTGAGGATTCCAGAAGCAGACACAACACTCCAGATAAGGTCTCACAAGGGAGGAATAGACCTGCTGGCCACGCTTCTTTTGATGCAGCCCAGGACACGGTTGGCCTTCTGAGCTGTGAGTGCCTGTTGCTGGCTTATGTCAAGCTTCTCATCAATCAGCACCCCTAAGTCTTTCTCTGCAGGGCTGTTCTCAATCACATCATCCCCCACCCTGTATTGAAACCACAGATTGCCCCAACCCAGGTGTGGGACTTTGCACTTGGCCTTGTTGAACCTCCTGAGGTTCACACACAATCCAGGCTAACGTCCTGCTGTGACCTACACAGAGATCACCTCTCTGGTCCAACACCTCTGGTTTCACAGTATACAAGCAATGAATTTAAACTTATTGTAAACTAGAGGAAACCAGCTGTATTGGAGTTGTACAAAACATACTGGACATACTGGTGGGTTTTTTTCTCCTTGTCATGGTTATCATCACTAGTTCAACAGAACCAAACTCATTCCACCCTTAGCAGAGCAGTAAATGACAGCTACCTCCACAGCAAGCCAGAGAAACAACAGGCTGGGGCAGGTCATGCTCAGACAGGATGACATGGCAAATTAATTCTAACTGCAAAGGTTGTTTATTTGTGGCAACAAAAATCCCCTAGGCTAATTTCTTCCTTAATTTCCATAAAAATGTTTCACTTGCATCACGTAATAAAGCAAATTCTACTTACAGCAAAGTTTTGGGATACAGAGCCAGGACTGGATAGAGTCTTCCTTTAATGCATAATCTTCTTTTGTTACACATTAATGTAGAGGTTCGTAAAGAATTAAAATACACAAAAGACTCTTTGTTCCTGACCTGTTATTAACCATAATCACCTAGCAGTCAAAATTGCTTCTAGAGAAAATATAATGATGTCAAGTTGATTATGAAGGGCCAGCTGTGTCTGCCATGGGGTTGGCTCCTGGTGTCTTGGTCACACAGACCGTGCCTGAAGCCAACCTGCTACCAAAACCTCACCATGTAAACCCAATACACCAACACGTACCCACGTGCTGTTTAGGTGTCTCACATGCGTCCTGATTCTGGACTATAGCTTCCTTGGGAGGATGAGAACAAAGGAACATTAATTCCCCGGAACAAAGAAAAATGAGAAGAAAGAGAGAAGAACAAGGACAGGGCTTCGCTTGAGCAATGGTTTGCCTGAGGTAACTGCCACACAAAAGGCATGAGGTTGTATTTACAGGAAGTTAAATGCTATTTAGATATTAAGGTTTTTTTTAGAGGAACACCAAAGTTCTTTTTAAGTGTGTGTACTAATGTATTTATTGAGCTCTTTACAAATTAGACTGTCAAACTCCTGCTATAATCAATTGCAGCCTATCAAGTCTGTGTCATAATATAAGTTTTGTGGGCTATTGTAACATGCTCATTTGTCCAATATTATTTGACTGGAAGCAACTGTAACAGACTGGGAAATTTATATGATACAGAGAAGAGACTCTCTGAGAAAAAAAACCAAACTGAAATGTAGAAAAGCACACTGGATGGCAAAGTAAAATATTAGACCATAATAAAGAAAGAACTAATAAAAATTTAAAAAAAGATAAGAGGATGTTCCCATGCTCAATGGAGCTCCTTGAGGCAATGATGCAATGATGTTCATATTGTTTTCACAAAGCAAACACTTTTTAATGGTGAATTTACTACCTTTCCACTATATATTCATTATAACAGAGTAAAGAAAACAGTTAAGAAGTCTTATGGGCATGTCTGATTGTATTTCTTCTTGCAGTTCTGTGAAAAAATGTGAGATAAATGCATCACAGATTGAGTCAGGAGCATTATTAAAAGATGCAGTAGCAATATGATGTTTCTAACTACAGATGACAGTCTGCAGGGTGGGAAATAGGACAGGTATCTGTAAAGTAAATAGCAACACCTGAACTGCCCAGCTAAGTGCCCCGTATGTCTGACAGCAATTAATAGATGACTACAAGCCACAACTAACCTGTGCAATTTTAAGAACCTAGTGACATGCAATGAAGCCCAGCATTGTCCTTCAGATTGAAAGAAATGGAGTGAGAAATAGTTACTCATGTGAGATCTGGTTAAGCAACCACACAGGCTGGTGAGCAGTTACATGAATAACTGTTTTAAAGTTAGCAAGGCTTGCTTGTGACTCACTCTAAACTACATGAGTGCAAGCAGTCTTTATTTGCTTGAGCAGCCCGTTAATGGTTGTGTTGCTTTTCAGTGGTACCAAAGATAAAAATGCAACATCTTAGAAAACTCAGCACAGTTTGCTTTGTATGAAACAGAGGTTGCAACTCTGCTCAAGAAAGAGAATTTTTGGTGAAAGACCATCTCAGGGGTATAACCCAGTTTACCGACAAGGCAATGCCACTGTCTTTATACTCAAGGTACTGGAAATTGTAGGAATAAAATAGGACTCGTCTCACGCTCAGAAGACCCGTCTGACCAGCAGGCTATCAGCTTCCAGCCATGAATCAGTGCTGTGAATCAGGAATTATTTGAATAGAGACAAGATGATAATCAGAGGGGTGGAGCACTTCCCATATGAGGACAGGCTGAGAGAGCTGGGGAGAGCCTGGAGAAGAGAAGGCTCCGAGGAGACCTTATAGTGACCTTCCAGTACCTGAAGGGTCTACAAGAGAGCTGGTTACAAAGGCTTGTAGTGATAAGGCAAGGGGCAATGGCTATAAACTGGAGAGGGGCAGATTTAGACTGGACATAAGGAAGAATTTCATCACCATGAGGGTGGTGAGGCACTGGCACAGGTTGCCCAGGGAAGTTGTGGCTGCCCCATCCCTGGAAGTGTTGAAGGTCAGGTTGGATGGGGCCTTGGGCAGCCTGGTCTAGTGGGAGGTGTCCCTGCCCATGGCAGGAGGTTGGAACTAGATGATCTTTAAGGTCCCTTCCAACTCAGACTATTCTATGATTCTAAGATCATGACCATACCTAACAATTTATAGAGGAAAAAATGGTGTAAAAATTTGTTTTACCTATGTATTCATATCCAGCTGGTCTTACATTCTTGCAATCCTCTTTGCTGAACCTCAGCTCCCTGCAATACATGAGGTAAATCAAACCTCTGCAGTGGTCATTTCTTGACTATATTCAAGCTCAATCTCACACCTTTTATACTAGAGCACAAAATCTTCATGATAAGTCTGTAATTCCTCTGGAATTGCTTTACTGCAGGTCACAATGAAGTCTATGAAATTTCTGGTATTTCAGGGCTGTTTAATTTTTTGACAGAAATAGGATTTTGCAAATCATATTAAATGCAAGATTTTCCTTAACATTATTTGTACTTACAGCACTTTTTTCAAAGACCTACACAAGTCCATGAGGCTCAGCACAGGTAAAGGCCACAGGGAGAAAAATTCTTGCTGTTCTACTCTGCCTTTCAAACCCTGTCCTCCATCATCACCAAAGTGACTGTTCTGTCCCAGCATGTGATGGACATGTGCAGATCCTCAGGGTGAGTCAGGAAAAGCCTCAGACCTTGATTCCTCTTTAGTCTGGGTTACGTTTAGTGTGAACAGACCAAGTGCAGCATGCCTCTCTCCCCATGCTATCAGTGCACCCTCCCTTCTCTTGCAACACCATGACATGATCAGTCTGGTTTAGATGGGACTCTGCTGTCATCGGAGAGATTTGCAGCAGGATTACAGGCAATCTGAGGCTACCTTAGTCTAAGTTAAATGTTTCCTACATGAAAGGATATGGTTTTATCAAGACAAGATGTATACATGGCCTCTTGTCTCAGTCCTTTGAAGACAGTGTTGAGCCAAACTTACAAATCAATGGGGACAGCCAGCTACAAAAGGGGAATTCACAAATTAAAGGTGGTTAAGCCTCTGCTCCTGCTAGCAAGCTAAGCTGGGAGGAGGCGTCAATCTGCTTAAGAGTAGGGAGGCTCTACAAAGGGATCTGAACAGACTGGACCGATGGTCTGAGACCAACAGGATGAGATTTAACAAAGCCGAGTGCCAAGTTCTGCACTTGGGACACAACAACCCCATGCAGCGCTACAGGCTTGGTGTAGAATGGCTGGAAAGCTGCCTGGCTAAGAAGGACCTGGGGGTGTTGGCTGACAGCTGGCTGAATATGAGCCAACAGTGGCCCAGGTGGCCAAGAACGCCAATAGCATCCTGGTATGTATGAGAAAGTGTGTCCAGCAGGACCAGGAAAGTTATTGTGCCCCTGGACTCAGCACTGGTGAGGTGGCACCTCAAATACTGTGTTCAGTTTTGGGTCCTTCACTACAAGAAGGACACGGAGGTCCTGGAGTACATCAAGAGAGGCGCAACATAGTTGGTGAGGGGGCTGGAGAACAACTCTTACAAGGAGTGGCTGAGGGAACTGGGGTTGTTTAGCCTAGAGCGCAGGAGGCTGAGGGGAGATCATATCACTGGCTACAACTGCCTGAAAGGAGGTTGTAGCAAGGTGGGTGTTGGTCTCTTCTCCCAAGTGACAGGTGATAGGACGAGGGGGAATGACCTCAAGTTGCACCAGGGAAGGTTCAGTTCAGACATTAGGAAACATTTCTTCACCAAAAGGGTTTTCAGGCACTGGCAGAGGCTGCCCAGGGAGGTGGTTAAGTCCCATCCCTGGAGTTATTTAAAAGATGGGTAGATTAAGTGCTTAGGAATATGGTTTAGCGGTGGACAGGTATGGTAGGACCTGATGATCTCAAAGGTCTTTTCCAGCCAAGGGATTCTATGATTCTAAGATTTGGATCCACGTTGCAGTGAAATGCAACAGACTGATCTCTTGCCCTCTTCCCTTCCCCATGTCCTGTACATGTGCTTCTGGAGGAAGGCGAGACTGCGCGAACCTAAAGTTTACATCTTATGACTTCAATTTAAATTGAATAAATCAAATTATTATGTGGAAAATTTTGACAGATCCATATGTGTCTGTTAGCGGGAAGAAAAAGAGACTCCTCATCACTGACCAAAGGAGCAGACAAATTAAAGGATGAGGATGTCAGAACTCACACAGTTACCAGAATGCCATTTCCCTTGTGGTTTATTGCTCAAGATTATTACTGTAAAAACTTATCTCTATATTTACATGTTTTTCCCACATGATGTTCCAATTAAGCAGTTGTAAACACAAAGTCATGAAATGCAAAGCAACTTTAGACACCATAAGAAGATGGTAAATCCACAAGTTGGGACATGCTAAGTTTGATGGCTTAATTATTGTTATCTTAGTTGTGTTAGTTCTTGTCACATCATTTGTGCTGAACCTGAACATCTAATCCCTTCCTCAAAGCTTTTCTCCCCAAAAGCTGTGAGACATGAGGTAGATCCTGGTTAGAAATATTTCAATACACCTTGATCAAGCTTAACAGGAGAGAAGAACTAGATTACCTCTCTCCTGGGATGGGCTGACACAGTGTCAAGCAACCCTGGTAGGACCTTGGTGCCCAGACAGGGGTGGTTGGAGATTTTAACCTTCACACTGCCTGCAAAAAGCATATATAGTCCAGGATACCCTCTGGCAAGAGAATCCTTTGAAGAGAGGCCCCTCAGGAGTAAAATCTATGGAAATGGAGTGCAGAAGCCATGAAGAAGTGCCTCCCTCTGTAGCCTAGGTCCCAGCCAAGAAAAATGGTCCAGAACAACCACGAGGGGACTTCACATTTCTGTTGCTCAGAGGCCACCTTGCATCCTAAAAAGCACACCACGTGAAGCTGAGATAAGGAGGAGGATGAAGGTTCATTTGGTGGAAAAATACCAGGAAGGTTCTGAAATAGACCTCAGTGGGTTTAGCCTCAAGAAATTGCAATGCAAAAAAAACCCCATTTTAGTCTGCAGAAATAATTACCACATTTGCATTTTATTTTGTGGTAGTCAAATTGCATAATTAGATACCAGAACAAGACAAATCAGGTGTCCCGTAGACCATAAGAATCCAGGCCTATCTAGTTTGGTAGGATGTTAAATCCAGTATTGCATAATTCACAAGTGACCCAAACAAAACAGTTCCTGGGAGATGTTGGCCATTCTTTTTGATTGATATTCACTGGAGTGGGTAGAACACAGCTAGGAGATAACCACCCGCATATCCGCTCACACAGTCCGCATCTACACTGGGATGAGCTAAGAGATCATGAAGTGCAAATGAGAGAAAAGACATGGACTGAGATACAGACAGCTTAACGAGTGAAAGAAAGTACAGGGAAGAGATGCAAAGGTTGACCACCTCCCCAACGCAGACTGATGTCCAACCAGTCTCCAGGCAATGACTGCCTTGGAAGACAACCCACACTCCACATTCTTCTTCTGCTAACCCAGTTTTATTGCTGAGCATGACATCATAACACGTGGTTGATTCACCTTCCCTGGAGGTGTTTAAGGCACGGGTGGATGAGGTGCTGAGGGGCATGGTTTAGTGTTCAATAGGAATGGTTGGACTCGATGATCCAGTGGGTCTCTTCCAACCTGGTTATTCTATGATTCTATGATTCTATGAATATCCCTTTGGAGAATGTGGGTCAGCTGTCCTGGCTGTGACCCCTGCCAGCCCACTCAGCCTCTTCCATACCCTGTGAGGGCAGAGCGTGAAAGAGAGAAAGCCTTGATGCCCTGCAAACACTGCTCACCTTTACTCGAAACACTGGTGTCTTATCAACACTGGTTTAGCTCCAAAGCCAAACACAGCACCACAGGGGCTGCTATGAAGAAAGTGAACTCAATCACAGCCAGATCCAGCACATTCACAAAGACATTTGGGCAGCTCGTGACCTGCCTTATCTCCACTGTTGGCTGCACTGAAGTTGAGCAGAATCCAGCTGAGCCTCCTATCCAAGTCAAATGACCAGGAAACAGTGATCATTCACAACTGAATCACGCAGTTCTACTTCAGTTTTTCATCCCACTCATGTCCAAAGGAAGCTCAGGTCCTAGTTTCTATGTAAGTACTTTTCTCTATAACACTAAAGGTCTAATGTCGATCAACCAGTTCCTCATAGGACATAGTTTCAAGAAGCATTCTTGTTCACAGTAAGGTTACTCACCTCAGAAACTGTCACAGTGTAAGCATTTCAGTGGAAATATTGTGAGTATTCTTAACAGAATTTTAAGTCATGGAGTGTTTTTACTTTCACTGTGTGTCTACAGAACCTTCTATTATTGCCTCTAACATCCTTTTTCTGACCTCCCTAAGCATTTTCTACACAAGTCTTACTCTAGCATAGTATCATAGAATAGTTTGAGTTGGAAGGGACCTTAAAGATCATCTAGTTTCAACCCCCATGTCCCATGGCAGGGACACCTCCCACTAGATCAGGCTGCTCAAGGTCCCATCCAACCTGGCCTTGAACACCTCCAGGGATGGAGCAGCCACAGCTTCTCTGGGCAACCTGTGCCAGTGCCTCACCACCCTCATCATGAAGAAACATTCCTTATGTCTAGTCTTGGCAAAGGTTTTCTGCTGAATGTAAATAATGACTGTGGTGTTTGGGCAGGAAATAATTTTTCCTGACCCACAACAGTTTTTGTCATTCAAGATCAAAACAAAAAGTTAAGGCTTGCAACATTCACAGAGCTGTTCCAGTATCTGTTTTGTTTTGATGTTGATCTTACTAGAATTAGATTGGTTTCTGCTATTTTTGAAACCAAAGAAATTAAAATTCTCCTCATGGAATGTTTTTTATTTCAATTCTCACCCAATGTTCATCAAAACCCTTTCAAATCTTCAGCAGAAAATAAAACAGAACATGATGCTGGTCCTTTGTCAGCAAGCTCTAGCATTTAAACTCTCCTTTTCAGTTTTGCTCACGGCCCAGTTGAAGATATATGCGAGTTGCTCAATAGTCTGTCAGCTGGAATGGGGCTCTGGAAGCTTTCAAATTCCTGTTGCGAGTATGAGGGTATAATCAAAACCACACCCTAAAGTCATGGAGTTCAAAGTCGTTTAAACACATCCTCATCTCCTACAATCCAGACCCTGGTCCAGATCTTACTTTACTGCCACAGCCCAAAACAATGTCAGCTGTCGAGGAAGAAAAAGACGAACCTAAAAATAAAACAGTTATTTGACCTTCCAGTACCTGAAGGGAGCCTACATGAAAGCTGAGGAGGGACTGTTTACAAAGGTTTGTAGTGACAGGACAAGGGGCAATGGCTATAGGCTGGAGAGGGGCAGATTAGGCTAGACAGAAGGAGGAATTTCTTCACAATGAGAGTGGTGAGGCACTGGCACAGGTTGCCCAGGGAAGTTGTGGCTGCCCCATCCCTGGAGGTGTTGAAGGCCAGGTTGGATGGGGCCCTGGGCAGCCTGGTCTGGTAGGACATGTCCCTGCCCATGATAGGGGGGTTGGAACTGGATGATATTTAAGGTCTCTTCCAACTCAAACTATTCTATGATTCTATGATTCTATTTCTTCATCAGTCTTTAAAATTTCTAAATTGATAGATTCTCTAAGCATGTAAAAATGTATAGAAATGATCAAATGAGGGGTACCTGGGCTGTATTCAGTCAGGTGGAAGCCTCATTCCTTTAGCAACTGTTTCAGACATCACTGTGTAGCATAGTCTTCTCCTGCCTAATTCAGCCGTGCTTTGGTGTAGATATTCTTTCTCTGAAATTAAAGTCTTTCTCCTCACATCAGTCAGAAATACATAGCACTTAAGGCAGTAACCCACAAACCTTTCCATATATGTTCAGTTATACCCATACAAACTGTGCTATTGTGAGGAACGGTAACGGTCCTTTCCCATTTCTGCGCGGTTCCTTTCAGATTAGAGGTAACAGATCACAAACTGCACCGCCTGAAAAAAATTACAAGCCAGACTGGTGTTCCTGTTTCTCAAGAAATACCACTTCCAGACAGGTTTGGTGGAACAAAGCTGAGACCAGTGTATGTCTCGGTGGATCAGGGAGGTTGTGGCTGCCCTGCTCAGCTTTTTTTTTTCTACCAGTGCTTCAGATTGCACTGGTACAGTCAGAGGTAGAAAATAGCTCCACGTTTGTTAGGATAAGCTCTTTTTTTTTCCTGAGAACTTTCACCTATTCTCGCAAGTTATGTTTTCTATCTCATTCTCTAATGTAAAGATAACCCTGAAAGGTTATCTCATTTGGGAGGAAAGGGGCAAAGGCTTCCCTTAGCCTCCTATTTCTAGAGGGCACATCTAAAGACCTCTCTTCTAGCACCTTAAAAACAGCAGAAACACCTTGTACTGAACTGAATTTCCTGCAGCTTAAGACACCTCACAAGAAAATTTAATTCAGAAAAATTACCTAGACAGTGTTGTGCATGCTTCCTAGGAAATGCCAGTAGTTTCAGTGAGACAGAACTGTAGAATCATAGAATGGTTTGGGTTGGAAGGGACCTTAAAGATCATCCAGTTCCAACCCATCTACCATGGGCAGGGACACCTCCCACCAGACCAGGCTGCTCAAGGCCCCATCCAACCTGGCCTTCAATATTTCCACAGAGGGGGCAGCCACAGCTTCCCTGGGCAACCTGTGCCAGTGCCTCACCACCCACAGTGCGAAGAATTTCTTCCTAATGTCTAATCTAAATTTTCCTCCTTCCAATTTGATGCTGTTCCCCCTTGTCCTATCACTCCATGCTCTTCTAAACAGTACCTCCCCAGCTTTCTTGGAGGCCCCCTTCAGGTTCCAGAAAGCCACTCTAATGTCTCCTTAGAGCCTTCTCTTCTCCAGGATCAACAACCCCAACTCTCTCAGCATGTCCTCATATGGGAGATGCTCCAGGCCTCTGATCATCTTTCTAGCCCTCCTCTGGACTCATTCCAACAGCTCCATATCCTTCTTCTGCTGAGGATTCCAGAACTGGACACAACACTGCAGGTGGGGTCTCACAAGAGAGGAACAGATGGACAGAATTCCTTCCTTCACCCTGCTGGCCACACTTCTTTTGATGCAGCCCAGGACACGGTTGGCCTTCTGGGCTGCAAGCACACATTGCCGGCTCATGTCAAGCTTCTCATCAATCAGTCCTTCTCTGCAGGGCTGCTCTCAACCACATCATCCTTCATCCTGTATTGAAACCACCAATTGCCCTTATACAGGTATAGGACCTTGCACTTGGCCTTGTTGAACCTCATGAGGTTCACACACGCCCACTTTTCCAGCTTGTCCCTGCCCCTCTCAAGGACCGAAGCTCCCATCCATCATCCCTTCCTACACATCAACTAATAAAGGCAAGCTGTCTGACCAAAAGGTGGTTGCAAAACACCTTTGTGCATAACGAACTTGGGAGAAGTGCAGTAAGAAGTGATTATACAGTAACTGTACTAATGAAGTTACAGAAAGTGAACTTCCTTATGACCCTGTGGTTTCTCTAGTGGAATAATGTGAAAAGAGAGAGCCAAAGCTGGCTGCTAGCTGTGACATGACATCAACAGGGAAGTCAAAGAAAGATTTGTTTAACATGCTTTCATTTACTTCTTTGAATAGTGATGAGATTACATTAATAGCACCAAAAAATGAGTCATGTAGGAAATTACCGCTTGGAGCTATCAGGATCTATATAAGCCTTTTAGCTGTGAGCTTGGAAGACAGAAGGTGAAACCCTTTCTCCTGTAGCAAAGCTCCTTGGCAAGCTGGGTACTATGCAATATCTCCTACTTTGTGCTGCCATCCTCCTACCTGGAAGTCTTGCTTTTCCAGCACGACTTAGCACAGAAGTGCACAGCAACACGGGCTTTGAGCATGTAAAGGTATGTTGCCACGGGGAAAACATAACTGTATTATGAATAACCCGATTTTTTATTCAGCTTCTATGTTCCTTTCCTATCTGTTTATATTGCCTTCTTATCTCACATTGCCACAACAGTTTTTGCAGAGGTGACATAAAGTAATTTAAGCTTGATGACTAGCTTAGACATCCTAAGTGTAACCCACAAAAGAGACCAAGGTCCAACTGGTAAATAAAGGGGAACATGTCATTTTCAAAACACCTCAAAAATATTATGTATAATGTGTTGGAAGGCTCTGGATTCGAATGTTCAGTAAATGGTGTATACTTAAAATGATTGATTGCTTAAAGTGTTTCTCTGCTATTGCAATTCTTTCTACGTATGCTAATCTATACTACAGAGACAATAGCATTTGGTAAACTAAAATGGTAAGAAAAAATACATCAAAAACTAGCCATGACTGATGAAACAATTCAATCAATTGAAAAATATAATTACCAAAAGATCAAGGATACATATACTGATTGTCATTTTCCTTTTCTCCTTCAGGCATATCTTGATAAATTCTTTCCAATTAATCCAAAATCACGAACCCTAACCTTAGAAGAGAGGATTAAAGAGTTGCAGAGGTTTTTCCACCTGACTATAACTGGAAAATTAAATGCAGAAACAGAAGAAACAATTAAAAAGCCCAGATGCGGAGTCCCTGACATAGCAGATTACCAAACGTTTCCTCGGAGTCCAAAATGGAGAAAGACACATTTGACTTATAGGTTAGTGATGTTTCAGGCTTTACAGGGAAATGGGGTGATTTGCATTTAACTATGTAGGTTTGCTTCACAATCTAAATGACATTAATCTCTTTCCTTTTGCTGCCAGGATTCTCAACTATACACCTGATCTCCCCCAAAGGAAAGTGGATGATGCAATTAAAAGGGCTTTTACGGTATGGAGCGATGTGACTCCACTGCAGTTCCGAAGAGTATACCAGGAAGAAGCAGACATTGAGATTGCTTTTGCACGTCGTGGTGAGAATACCTGTAATTTTTAAAATGCAATAATCCACATGTGACTCAAAGTATATATTTTTAGAGTCACAGCTTTAAGAGAAAACAGAGAGTTTAGAATTATGCTGAAGTCTACGTAAATTTTATCTTTGCTTTATCGGGCCACTGAATTTCAGAGAATCATGGAATCATAGAACAGTTTGGGTTGGAAGGGATCTTAAAGATCATCTAGTTCCAATCCCCCTATCATGGACAGGGACACGTCCCGCTAGACCAGGCTGCCCAAGGTCCCATCCAACCTGGCCTTCAACACCTCCAGGGATGGGGCAGCCACAACTTCCCTGGGCAACCTGTGCCAGTGTCTCACCACTCTCATCATGAAGAAATTCCTCCTTATGTCTAGTCTACATCTGCCCCTCTCCAGTTTATACCCATTGCCCCTTGTCCTATCACTATAAGCCTTTGTAAACAGTCCCTCCCCAGCTACCTTTGAGGCCCCCTTCAGGTACTGGAAGGTCACTATAAGGTCTCCTCGGAGCCTTCTCTTCTCCAGGCTGAACAACTCCAACACTCTCAGCTTGTCCTTGTATGGGAGGTGCTCCAGCCCCTCCCTATAATGTATAATTATACATAATCATATTACGATAGAGTTCTGTTGCTGTGGAACCATTAGAAAATCCTTTCAGAGTGACAGCTGTGAAACCGAGAGGTAATTCAGCTCCACAAGGAGGCACCTAAGTTTAGATGTTCAAGGCTCTGCCTGCCTTAACGAATAGTGCAGACTAATGGGAAAAGATCTGAAGAGCAAAACAGCTGATTCTGAAAAGCCAGCCACCAGAGGTTGGATTCAGGCATGTTCAGGAATGTTTACATCGTTCTATAATTAGTCTGGTTCCATGGACTGAACAGTCTTTGGCAGCCGGGATGCATTAGGTCTGGCCATAGAGAGCATCTTCTGGTTGATTTTCCTCTAGAAGAAATCCCATTTGTGCACTCAAACCAAGGTGCAAGTCAAAGCAAGGTATATGTGGACCACTAGTAGAGTCATTTCAGAAGTTCAGTTGTGATCCAGAATGTAGACATAACTTTTCTTTGTGCCTTGAACCTAAATTGACTCAACTTAGACAAATAAGTGCCTACTTTAAGGTTAGCTGACTTGTTCTGTAGATCCTTTCACAGTATTTACTAGATGTCAATTAACTGTAAGTGAAGATCAGACACCTGGCTTACAATTGTATGACTGCATACAAACAACAAAATAGCCTAAGCTCATGCTTCACTGATTGAAACAAATCACATCACTATGAAGATTTGACTAACGGGGCAGTCAAAGTAAGAAAGGATCCTGCAAGCTGTAATGGCTTTTAACCTCTCATCACATCCCAGGACTATGAATCTCCTGCTAGTGTTAGCCCTGCATGAGGTCCATCGACATCATCAAGAGAAAAGGACAAAGAGGCTCACTAAGTGATAAGGGGAATTTTTCAGAACTGGTGTAAGTTTCAGCCTAGAGAAAAGAAGGCTCTGAGGAGACCTTAGAGCGACCTTCCGGTAGCTGAAGGGGGCTACAAGAAAGATGGGGAGGGACTGTTTACAAAGGTTTGTAGTGATAGGACGAGGGGCAATGGCTATAGACTGGAGAGGGGCAGATTTAGACTAGTCATCAGAAGGAATCTCTTCACCTTAAGGGTGGTGAGGCACTGGAACAGGTTGCCCAGGGAAGCTGTGGCTGCCCCATCCCTGGAGGTGTTCAAGGCCACATTGGATGAGGTCTTGGGCAGCCTTGTCTGGTGGGACAAGTCCCTGCCCATGTCAGGGGGGTTGGAACTGGATGACCCATAAGGTCCCTTCCAACCCAAATTATTCCATGATTTTCTGAAGATATGTTCAGCTCTTTCTGAAATATGTGGCAGCCCGAATGACCAAACACAAGATTTGAACTTAAGTCGTAAATTTGCAGAATGTTTCCTCACCCTTGCTCCTCATATCTACAACCTTGGTGCTATTGTAGGACTTGTTTCAACAACTGGTAATGAACAAAACGTGCACAAAAGAGTAGCATGCATCTATCTGCTGAATTCAAACATTACAGCGTCATCTGATGACCTCTGTTTCTTTCAAATGCAGAGCATGGTGACGGATATCCTTTTGATGGAAGAGGTAACACACTAGCCCACGCGTTTGCACCTGGAGGTGGGATTGGTGGAGATGCTCATTTTGATGATGATGAAAGGTGGTCAGAGTACAATCGAGGTAAAACCCACATGTGTGTATGAAGGGGAAAGGCAAATATTGTTAGAAGAACATAGCTACAGGAAATGCTTTCCATAACTCTCATGCTTTTGTACCATTTCACTACCAATATTCCTGTTCTTTTCAACTACTTTTCTAAGTAGTCATGCTTCATTATCATTAGCAGCTACCTAATGCCTGTACTGTCATATTTTAAAGCATTTTTCACCGGTCAAGCAAGGGCTATGAGCCTCTGTCTACCTGAGTTATGAAAAGGTCCAATGACTTGCTTGTAGGAATTAAGTTAAACTAAAAGCAGAGTTTGAAAAAGACTCCAAATCCCTAAATGTGTTTGCAAGGGATCAGTAATGTTTTCATTAAAATATTATAATCACATATGAAAGGTCAGTAATAACTGATCAAAACTCTGCGGTTTCAATTCCAAGGGAATGAAAGATAAATATTCTCCTGCTACTTTGATTCTTTGTATGCTAGAAAGAAATGTCATACCGTTAACATGCTTCTCTCTGCTTCTTTGCTGCAGAAGTCAATTTGTTCCTTGTTGCTGCTCATGAATTTGGCCACTCTTTGGGACTTGCTCATTCAAATGTCCCTGAAGCTCTGATGTACCCTATGTATAAATATGTGAACCCAGTAACATTCAAACTTCCAGAGGACGATAAGAGAGGAATACAGAAGTTATACGGTAAATTCATTATGATATTTGATTTTCAAGATAAAACCTACTGGGGTACAGGTTTTATTACTGTCCCGAATTGCAAGGGCCTCATCATAATGCCAAAAAGAAAGAAGGGGAACAAACTTGGGAAAAATACATTCCTGTACACTCCTTCCACTAAGTTCCTTCCATGCTGTGTCCCCACTGCAACCAAGAAGTGACAGAGCAACAGTGCAGCAGCCTGGTGCACTGTCTTCACGCACACCTACATATCTTATGGACGTGGCTCTGCAAATGAGCTGTTTCAGTGTGTGGGACTACTGGCAGGGGAATGGTAAATACAGTGCTGCCTACCAAGTCAACGGGATGGTTCAGTGAAGGCAGAAACTACTCAGCAGTAGGAGTGGAGCATAACCAGAACTGGGTGAACTTTACCAGATTTGCTTATCTTAAGGCATCACCTTCATCAGGGAATGCTAGAAGAACACTAAGGATAAAACAGTTGTCTGCATTGTCCGTTTCCAGTACAGTCTCTAAATTTTGTGTTTCTTTCCCATAGGGAAAAAGTCATCAAACTCTTGAAGAAGTCCTTAAAAATAACTGAAGAATTCACGTTCGGTTGGTTTGGTGTTCCAAGACAATTTTAATCCTCTAGCTAATTAAAATGGTAAATTCCTGGACTGCACTTTCTCTCCCTGAAGTTTTACATTGATTTATTTGCACTTTATACAGTTAGACTTAGCAATTAAAAAAACTCCAAACTTCCATACTCTGTTGTCTATTGTGTTGGGTTTTTCTTTCCTTCTGGCATTTCACTGAGGGATTAAATAATTCCTGCATGTGTGATAGACAGACAGACAAATATATATCTGAATAGTATTAAGTACATAAGGAGCCTGTGTGCATTGAATGCTGGAGTTGCAAACCCTACTCCTGACTTACTTGCATTTCTCATGCATGTCCTCGCCCTTCACAGTACCTACTGTTGCCTCCTCAGAAGTACAATGAGCTTCCTCTACAGCTCACACACAGAGGAGATGGTCTCCACAATGCTTCCTTCAGCATGGGCTGGGATGCTTCCCCAAAGGGAACAGCTTTTCAACTTCATCTCCTCCCTGGCTTGTCAGAGAACCGGGTTTGAGAAGAAGTAGACTAGGATTCCTATTGATATATTCAAATACCTCTCAGGTGTTTTGAAATTAAAACAAACGAACAAACAAGAATTCTCCTTCCCTCCTTTGGACGATTAATCCCGTATTGCCAAAACCAAAAAACAAGCACAGGCAGGCATAACCCTGGAAGCACTAGGAAAACCTCCTGGTTACTGGAGCTGGACAGTTGTTCTGGGGATCTGAGGCTGCTCTTTGCTGCAGGGTGGGATGCCTGTCTTCCTGCCATAACTGGAAAGCTGAAATGACACAGAAAAATTCATCCATGTCTCTCAAGCCCCGGAGAAATAGTTGTGCCTTCCTGGGTCCCTGAGCAAAGCACCATCTGAGAAACTTCAAAGCCTCCACTGGGAGAATCTGGGAAGGATGTGGATGAGAATAGCTTACTTTACATACAGGTACTGGTCTAGAAACACTGGTCTACAAATGCTTTTCCTCATATTTAGCATGACAACCTCTTATGGGACCAATGTTTTTTCCATTAGGAGTTTTAATGCTCACTGATGGGAAGAGAAGGCTTCTTCTACCTCAGCATTTTTGCCAAATGCCCATAAAATTCTAGTCTCTCAAAAGCCTGACAGCATCTCCCGGCCTTTATTCAAAAACCTTTTCCAGCTCAAGCAAGAGCTGCTGCCTTGTGATGCAAGGGCACTGAGTCCACATACAGCTCGGAAAAAATTTTTCTTAGCTCCAGGTTTGGTGCAGGACACCTGAGGGAAGGAAGTTTGCTTGTGGGACACATGAAAGTGGCAACATCTTTTGCAATTAAAGGGCTGTGGGTGGAAAAAGGAGGCAAATTGAATCTACTTGTACACAGAAGATTCACGTCCTTTTCTCTCAGCCACCAGCTATTAACACTTCCTAGAACAGCATCTAATACACTAATACACTACTCAAGGTAGACCTAAATCCTAGTCAAGTTTCTGGGTACCCACTGATCTCTGGGGTTTTCTCCTTCTGGCTCCCTGAGCTGGAAGAGGTGTGAAACAAGTTGTAAAGAATGAAGGTCAATTCCTCTCTGTCATATTGGGAAACTACCTTTTCCTTCTTTCCTTCTGACCTTTTTGAATCACTCCCTTCCTACCTGACATTACCTTCAAGGTATTGCATCAGAAAAAGGATCTTCACCATCCATGGGATACCCACTGCTCTGTGATTGCCTCGGAATGGCCTCCAGCAAGAACAAAGGAGCAGCCTTACTGCCAACCCCTCCATAAGGTGAAGGAGCAACCAGCTGAAGAAGGGACAAGGGAGAATTAGAGCTCCAGATCTTCCACATGGACGGCAGCTTATTCCATAAAGAATTCCTGTTAGTTCTGTCCATCTAAACCAGTAATATCTGCTGCAAGAGCAGCACCAGATGGTGGGGTGGTTGGAATAAGTCACCGACAGAGATATGGAGAGCATCAAGGATACAAAGCACGGTTCCTTCAAGTGCCCCCCTCTCAGAAAATTTATTACCTCTGATAAGACAGAAGTTTGAAAACGCTCCCATCAGTTACTAGCCATTTCCAGTTACCGGCCTTCCAGTACCTGAAGGGAACATACAAGGAAGCTGGGGAGGGACTTTTTACAAGGGCATGGAGTGATAGGATGAGGGGGGAATGGCTTTAAATAGTAGCGGGGGGAGGAAGATTGAGACTAGACATTAGGAAGAATTTCTGCATTATGACAGTGGTGAGGCACTAGAACAGGTTTCCCAGCGAAGTTGTGGCTGCCTCCTCTCTGGAAGTGTTCAAGGCCAGGTTGGATGGGGCCTTGAGCAGCTTAGTCTGGTGGGAGGTGTCCCTGCCCATGCAAGGGGGTTGGAATTAGGTGATCTTTAAGGTCCCTTCCAACCCAACCCATTCTATGATTCTACGATTTCTTCCGCACGAAGCTCAAGGATGAAGCAGCTCGAGCTAAGTGGATATTATTCTGAGGACACAGGCATCTTACTGGTGCTTCTTAAGAGAAAACAGACATAGAATACAGATGTAATCAGAGGTAAGACTGGGCAGAAAGAACCATTCCTACAGCCACATGGACAACCCAAG